>NW_024870887.1:5675000-8182500 GCF_019054845.1 Dipodomys spectabilis | reverse complement strand
CTGTACAGCATCTTTACAATAAAATAAAATTTAAAAAAAGAAATTATAAAATGGTTGGATTAAAGAAACATAGGTCCCATGGTTTCTCTTATTTGCAATATCTAGTATATGTATGAGTCAAGCAGAAAAGGTCAGATAATGTGATGTTAGGAAAATGAACCCTTAGATATGTATTTAAGTGTTTTTTTCCTTCCATGCATTTGTTTCTAACTCATTTATAAGATTATTTCTTTGTTGCTTTGTATGTCCCTCCCCCACAGTATAACCCCTGCTTTCACTATATTTGATGCTGGTATAATTTGTGGAGGAGATGGGAAAAACAAGTTGTTTAAGGATACAGGTGGACCCGTTGCAACTATGAGAAGTACAAGTTGTCATGTCGAAAACAAACTTTACAACTTTGGTGCGGGGGAGGGGGGGATTGGGTGAGGGGGCGGGGGAGGCTGGGAAGGGATGTGAAGGGTAAACAAAGGAGGAGGCTGCAATGCTTGATAAGAAATGTACTCATTATCTTGCCCATGTAATTGTAACCCCTCTGTACAGTATGTTCACAAAAAATAAAAATTAAAATTAAAAAAAAAAATGGTTGGATTGCTATGAGGAGTTACGGTCATCCACTGGTAGGTACCACTACAGTGTTTCCACTTTAAAACTGGCAAAGGCTTTCCATAGGAGATGGTAAAGACACTTCCCTGAGGCCTGTGCCACATCCCCCTTGGCCTTCCCTCCAATTAAGCAGCAGCATTCAAGGAATGACCCCCAGGACAGCAGATACCCTATCCTGCAGCTGGCTGGTCTGTCCTGATTGCGCTATGCTTGTGCTAGACAGTAATTCAATTATCTGAACATCACCATCAAGATCATGTTTGAAAAATGCCTGACACATTGCAAACATTGTACACGTCCAGTAAAGGTGAGCTATTTCGTGGAGCTGGGGAGATTTTTGAATTGAGTTGTGCTTACAACTCTCAAGGGAGGTGACAAGAACGCAAAGTGTGGAGTGGACAAAGAGCACAGGGGATTGGCACAGCTCAGCCTACGCTGGAGAGTAGTGAAGGATACGAAAAAGTAGATAGCAAATGGGCCCATATTGTAGAAGGCCTTTGATGGAGCAGGAAGTGGTACATCAGGTTTCTTGAAACCCCCCAAAACACCTGCTTGCAAAGCTTCTCTCCCTTACCATTATCACAATGAAATATTCTGTATGTGTATACGCAGACCATCCACTGAACCTGACTGCCCTAACAGCAAAGAATGGACTCCAATCATCACAGGTATTGGAAGCCAGCTCTCTCCAGAGCTGGAGACTCCAATCCCCACTGCTCATGGAGACCCCACTGGGTCTACATCCATCCTTGTGCCCCATGAATTCCTCTTAACTGAGCAGCAACCCCCACCTGCAGGTCCTCACAATACCAGTCATTACCTCCAAGAATCAGTACTCAGGCTCACCAACCCAATGCTATTCCTTCAAGTAACCTATGTCATGTGTTCCCCATGCCAGGTGATGGATTTCTCTGGATTCTGCTTACTTGGCCTTTGCCAAGCACTCCTGGGCATCAAAGTCTATCTTTCTAGACCTCTCTCACCCAGCCTTTCCTTGACGCCACCCCATCCTCAAGGTCTCTACACCTGCTCAACTTCCTCATCTTGTGTGTAGTGCCAGTCCCAATCACACAAAGAGCCCGGCCTTTGTCATCTAAAACCTCCATGCTAAACAACCATTATCAGAGCTTTCCCTTGCCCAGAACTTGCCTTTCCAAACCCATTATCACTCCACGATTGACCATAATATAACCAACAGATGGTTATCAAATTCCAACCCAGAATCCAGAAAAAGAAATAACATGAAGCTATAAATTTTAACTGCATTTATTTCCCTGATTGCCTATGATTATGTTATCATCACCTTCCACAAACATTACCATAACCTCTCAATAAGCTAGACAAGTCTAGGGTTAGAATTTGTATATTAAAAAATATACCAGGTGACAGGTGATCATTACAAGAGATGATTCTAGATCCTAAAATGGAGCATTAACAATGACAAATTAAATTCTTGAGCTAAGAAGCACCCTCCAAAGAGACACAATATCATTTTTATTTACAGTTTTACAGGACTCCAAAATCAATACAGAACTATTCACAGTTTTAAATACACATGTGACTTCTCCCCAGAAGAACAATTGTGGGTTTTTCCCCATCAAATGCTACTAGATTCAAAGTAACCACTATATTTTCCCTCTTTTCCTGCTCCCAAATTATTATCTCTCTCCCAGAGTAATAATAAAGAAAACTTCCTTTTTTCCTCATCAAACCCTTAAAGGGAAGAGTGGATTATGACACATGAAGGCTAACAATCTCAGAACACACTAATCACTACTCAACAAAAAAGCCCATGCTTGTGAGAGCACAATGAAGAGTTAGGGACACAAGGGTTAGCAGCTATGCTGGGAACAGAAGCCCAGGAACAGACATAAGAGATGCTTCCCAGGAATCTCCTGGGTTCTGTGGTCACTTAGTTGGATGACACACCCTCCCCCTTACAGGTTTTCATTAAGATTCCCAAGGACATAGTGATCAGGTAAAGAAAGTTTGAGTTTCTCCAAAGACCCGAGAGTCTACTTATTCAACTTGCTTTGAGTTCCTAGAAGCACAAAGAAACTTTATGGTATACCTTCCAAATCTCTTCTGTTTCTGAGAAATAAAACTCTTTACAGTAAATTATCTAAGATCTCTACTTCTGACTAAACAGAGGATTAGATGTCCCAGAGAAAATCTGCCAGGATAAAACAACTAAGATTGCTGGATAAACGACAGCTGAGCTGAGGGGAGAGTGAGAGGCTCAGAAGCTAGAAGCGCCAGAGAGCATGAATCCAGGGAAATGAGCTGGCAGCACAGGAGGGATTTTCACTGGAGGGACCTCTGCCATCTCTGGACACTTAGATTACAGGCTTTAGTGTGTTCTACGGGGGTGGTGGGGGAGTGCATGTGCAGGACGGGGAGCATGGTTCTTACAAAAAAAATAAAAGATCAGAAGAGAGATCCTCATCTGAAGTTTTCATGAGTGAACCACGGAACCAATCACTGTACAGTGGGATAACCTGAGGAGGTGTAACCATCTTCACTTGGGTTCTGGGTAAACTTGAACTCTAGCAATGACATGACTCAAGTCAGCAGTCTTCACCACGAAGGTGCCCTTTGTGCTGATCTGGCATTCAAACAAAAACCACCTGAATGACCACAATCATTTAATGAAAAATGAGACTAGATGGGTAGACCTTCTCAGCCCAGGAATTTCAAATGCTCTCAGATGACTAGATAAGGGAAAGTAATGGGAACAGGGGAAAGAATGATCAGAGAATGTAATATATATGTGTGGAAATACCACTGCTTGTATGGGAAAAAAAATCCTATGTGCTGTTAATATACGCTAATTTTAAAAATGAAACCAATTAGGAGAAAAATCCTAAAAACTACCTAAATAAATTCTAGACAAGCATGAAATTCCAACAAATACACGCAATCAGAAATCTCAAAATGAACAAAAAAAACAGCCCGAGTTAGCAGAAAGAAACAAATAAACAGTCAGTTCAGGAACTGGTGATTAGACTGGTTTATAAGATACAGAACACAAACTCCATAAGTGTAAGTAGATGTTAAAAGTATGATTAATAAGGTCTGAGAAAGAAAGGAACAGATTCAAAAAATGAGTATCACTTGTAACGAGAAATTCAAAGGGTAACCACAGTAATAACAGAGCTGGGTAAAGAATGAACAACCTAAAAGAAACTGGTCTGAGCATAGTGCATAAAGGCAAGAAAGAAGAAATACGAGAGATATTAAAAGCCACTAAGAGAAGAAAGAAGGTATGAAGGCTGTCTAATCACACTTCTCAAAAGAAAGAGTTAGGAAGTGTCACAGTCCAAGAAAAATATGGCTAAGAATTTTCCAAAAGCATAAAACATATGAATCCTCACATCAGAGTCCAATAAAGCCCCAGCAGGATAAAAAATTTAAGGCTAAAGGAGAGATTGCCTTAACAAAACAAGAATTAGACCAACAGTTAATTTATCCTCAAGGGAAAAACAAAGAGAACCAGTTCATTAGTCACTAAAAGAACAAGAAAAGTCAGAAGACAGTGGAGTAACGGCTTCAAAATATATTGGGGGCCGGGGAGGGGAAGAAGAGGGCAAGATGTCAAGCTACAATTATACACTCAGGAACTTCAGTGAAATAGCACTAAAGACCTCACCACAAGAGATGTTAAAATGAGCACTGTTAAGACAAATTGTCCCAGAGAGGATGGCGAAAGAGCAAGTAGGAAGAGTAAACAAAGAAAATGTAAATATATGAGGAAATCCAAATAAACACTGACTATGTAATATTAACTTTCTACGAGGAGAATTTTTTAACTGCTAAAAAGTTTTGGAGCACGCAACTCTGAGTCTAATCAGAGTTCAAGTATCTTAAGTCCTTATGTTGTCAGGTCAGAGGTAAAAATATAGAATAGCATTTGCCTGTGTCGATTTAAATATACGTGCTAAAATTCCTGGGACAATCACTCAGATGTAATCCGATTGCATTGGTAAAGAAGAAAGGAGGAATAAAAAGTGGGAAGAAAATATACAAGGAAAACAAAGAAAAAAGCCAAGAAAGAAAAAGGAAAGGCAAGAAAAGAAGGGGACTAAGTACAAATAAAATAACAACAAAAATTAAACTTCCTATAGAGAAACTTTCATAAAGTTTTAATATAAGTGAGTTCTACTCAGCAATATTACATAGAATTTTCTTTTTTTAATTTACTTATTTTTATCACTAAGGTGATATACAGGGGTTACAGTTACCTAGATCGGGTAATGAGTGCATTTCTTTTTGAACAGTGTCATCTCTGCCCTCATTGTCTCCCAGTGTTTTCCCTCCTGACCCCCCACTACAAGTTGTATAGTTTATTTTCAGCATAGTGTCTAATGAGTGTCACTGCTGCATTTGTTCACTCTTTGTCCCACCATTTCTATGCTCTCCATTACCCTCCCCCAAACAAATAAACTTACATATAAGACAAAAGCTATGGAAATCAAAACCACCAATAAAGAGGCAACAGAAATGAAAACAAAATGCAAAATAACAAAAATCCTCTTGTTTCCATTTCTTGAATAGCATGTAGCTATTGAGTCTTTGTCATCCTCTCCGAAGAATATCCTTCTTTGGTCTCACTGTGTGAATGAATGAATGTTCAGAGTCCCATTTAATTTATCATGTCCAAGTGCAATTTTTTTTCTTTTACCATCTATTATGTTTACTTGTAGATTTATAGACATAATCTAATTATTACAAATAAGGAAAACTATGCAACCTATGTTTCTTTGAGTCTGGCTTACATTGCCTAATATAATTCTTTCCAAGTCTATTTCCTTATGAATGGTGCAGCATCATCCTTTCTGATGAAAGCATATTACACAAAATTTTCTGAAGAAAGAAACAAAACCAGACACTGGTTGACATGACACAAGGATGACATGTCTGTTACATTAGCTACTCAGGAGGCTAAAATCAGGAATATCAAGGTTTAAAGACAAACCAGGCAGAAAAGTCTCAAGACTCCAGCTCCAAATAAGCAGCAAAAGATGGGCTGGAAGCATTTGCTCAAATGGTAGAGCACTAACCTAGCCAACAAACCAAACATGAGTGGGCCTTGAGTGGGGGAGGGGGGAGAAAGGGTCAGAGGGATAGAGATGCACTCTGTACTGGGGAAGGGGGGCTAAGAAGGAAGGGACGAAGGAGGCTGGGAGAGAGGAAGAGAAGGAGGAAGGGAGGAGAGAAGGGATATCCTTGACTCATTCTATTAAACTAATATGGCCTTAATACCAATTCACAACAAAACAGTGTGAGGAAGCAAAATTCTATACCATACTCACTCCTGCTTACAGAGCAAATCAAATCCACTGAAAGATAAGAGACATCTAAGCCGAATGAACTTGGTTATGGGAATGCACAACTGTTCCAACATTAGCAAGTCTTTTAATACAAATCACCACATTAAAGATAAAAGGAAACCATATGATCAAACCAGCAGATCAAATTGTCACATTCAACATCTGTAATAGCTACTCCTCGCAAGCTTACCGGAGGCTTCTTTAACTTAATAAAGGATAATCTGTAAAAGTCTACAGCAAATGTAATCTTTGACAATACAAGACTAACAAAACTCTATTTCAAATAAGGGACCATGTTACTATCACTACCTTTCGTCTTGTGTGTGTGTGTGTGTGTGTGTCTGTGTGTCTGTGTGCCCATGTGCACATTTCTAGGACTGAACTCACACAGTGTTATAATACAAGCACTCTACCACTTGAGCCATGACACCAGTCGTTTTGCTCTTAAGTTTGTTTTAAGATTGGTTCAGGCACTAACATTGCCAGGGCTGGCCTCAGATCCTTCTGTGTCTACTCTGTGAGTAGCTCGTATTACATGAGCCACCATGCTCATGACTTTGGTACTAACACTTCACACTGAGCAAGAGGTACCAACCAATGCAGTAGACACAAAAATGACAGCTACAAAGACTGAAAAAATTATCATCATTATGCATAATTCTCTACAGAAAAGCCAAAGGAATATGCAATATACTAGATTAAGTAAGTTTATTAAAATTCCATCCTTATTCCGTTAAGAACCTCATTTCTCTAAGAAAGCATGTTTAAACATAAAATATTAGAAAAGATTTCATTACAACTACAATCAAGTTTACTAGCTAATAGATCTCACAAGATATGTATGCAATCTAATTGCTAAAAGATAAGCCAAGCAGAGTACCAGTGGCTCATGCCTGTAATCCTAGTAACTCAGAGGCTGAGATCTGAGGATCACAGTTCAAAGCCAGGTTAGGCAGTAAAGTTCATGAGACTCTTATCTCCAATTAAACCACCTGAAAACCAGAAGTGACACTGTGGCTCAAAGTAGTAGAGCATTAGCCTTGAGCAAAAATGATCTGGGATAGCCCCCAGGCCCTGAGTTCAAGCCCCAAGAGAAAAATAAATAACTAAATAAGCCAAGCACCAGTGGCTCATATCTATCATCCTAGATACTCTAGAGCCTCAGACCCAAGGATCAAAGTTCAAAGCCAGCCTGGAAAGCTAGAACTGAGAGATTCTTGCAGTACTTAATCAGGTATAAGCCGTGGCTTAAGTAGTAAAGCACCATTTGTGATCCAAAAATAAAAGAAATGAGAGTGGGAGGCCCGGAGTTCAAGCCTTAATACCAGCACAAAAAGAAAGAAATTACTGAACTGTACTGAAAGCCATTGAATGCAGTCATTATAGCCAAGATACAGTCATACATATACACAGTCATGATATTCAATGTAAAAATGGAACCAGGTAACTGGCTGGGACAGATGGTGTCAAACAATGGAAGGGTGACACTGTTCAAGATGCACTGTGCATACAGATGGACAGGTTGAATTGTAAGCACTTTGTACAACTACTTGAAGATAAACTTTTACAAATGGGGGAAAACTTGTGTTGAGATTGGTTTGAGAGGGGGATAAGGGGGAGTGGTGGATGGGACAAGGATAACGAAAGTACGTTGCATGCATCTGTGGACATCACATAACGAAATCCCCTTGACCACTGATCGAGCCTACCTCTACAAAGTGGGAAAGAGAACACTTAACACCTAGCTCCATGTATTACATTTATGAATGGGAGGTTTTGATGTTTTTTTAAAAAGCATGCCTCAAAACAGTATAGTGATTCAATGCAATTCCAGTCAAAATTCCAATTGGGTTTTCTTAAAAAAAAAAAAAAAAAAAAAAAAGCTAGCCAGATGCCAGTGGCTCACACCTGTAATCCTAGCTACTCAGGAGGCTGAGATCTGAGGATCGCAGTTCAAAGCCAGCCTGGGCAGTTAAGTGAGATTCTTATCTCTAATTAACAACCAGAAGTGGCGCTGTGGCTCAAGTGGTAGAGAGCTAGCCTTGAGCTGAAGAGCTGAAGAACAGCGCCCAGGCCCAGAGTTCAGGCCCCACGATCGGACCCCCCCCCCCAAAAAAAAAAAAAAAATCAAGAAAATGTGTGTGTGTCTGTGTCTGTGTGTCTGTGTGTAGAATGGAATTCCAAGCCTCCAACAGAAAGAATGACACCACCCAGTTAGGAAATGGAAAGACTTGGTAAAAATCATATTAAGTGAAGTAAGCCAGACCTCCCCCAATATAGTTTCTATGGTTTCCCTTGTTCACAATAATTAGTATATGTGTAGGATAATCTTATCAGATGAGCAGAAAAAAAGGTCAAAAGCTATGTAAATATGACCATATATGGTGATGCTAAATGAAATGAACCCCAAGCTATAGACACAAGAGGTTTTTCTTTGTTGTTATTGTTTTTAATGTACTATTAGATTTTCTTTTGTTTCTTTCGAATGTTTTCCCCCTATGATATATCACCTGTTGTTACTGTATTTGATTTTGGTATCCTGGATCTTGTACATACATTTATCTAATTTGAGGAGGGGAAGGGGAATAACAAACCACTCAAACAAGGACATAGGATAGCCCATTGAAACAATGATACTAACAAGATACTATGTTGGAAATGAACTTTACAACTTCTGGGGGAAGGAGAGGGGGAAGGTGGGGGAGGGAAGGGATAGTAGCATAAAACAAAGGAGGGGGTAACAATGCTGGCAAGAAATATATTCATTACCTTACTCGTGTAACTGTAACCCCACTGTACAGGATCTTTACAATAAAATAAAAAAATAAAAAAGAAAAGAAAAAAAAAAGATTAAGAAAGATCAATAATACAACAGGATAAAGAACTCAGAAATTGACCAAACATACCCAGCAACATGCATACAACAACTATAGCATAGACCTTTGGGGTTTCCTTTTGGTGGATGGAAAATTATTCAATAAACAGGGCTAAGACAATAATATGTAAAATAAAATCATACCATACTCAAAATCAATTCCAGGTGCATTAAAGGAAATGTGAAAGGAAAAGCTTTAGGAGACTATAATAAAACTATAATAGCAACAAGATAGGGAAGAATTTTTCAAACAATGTGGTTTATTAAGAAAACACATTCAGGAGGCAGGAGGGGTGAGAAATACAGTAATTATACTCAATGTACATTATGTAAAAATTTGAACTACTTAACTTGAGGGTAGAGATGGGAGGGGGAATAGTTGGAGAGAATGATGGAATGAGTGACTTTGATCCAAGTTGCATTGTACTCATAACCTGATATATGGATTTGTAACCCCTTTATACAACTACTTAATTAAAAAAAAGAAAGTAAGAAAACCATCCATTTTACTACCCTAGACATGAAGTGTTCCAACTTGGCTAACAAGAGTTTCCTGTAGTGAAAAGCATTTTGCATAACACAGTATGTATTCTTAAAATTAAAACTTGCCCTTAATATGAGTAAAACACCTTGATGTTCCTATCTACACCCCTTTTGAGACTTTTATCCCATTCTATAAAAACTATTTTAAAAGGTGAAACAGAAGGCTTGTATTAAAAAGTTCACCACACTGTTATCAGAACAAAAATAATAGAAATGACCCAACACCTGTCAGTAGAAGAAAGGATAAGAAAACACAATACATTAATAAGATGCGAAAGCAAGTGAGGACACATGAATTCAGCCATCAGCATGGGGATAAACAGTAGTTCTCAAATTGTAGTCCCTCAGTCAGAAGCATGGACATCATGCAGGCTCTCTGTATCAGCATCACCCCCAAAACTGAACACAAAACAAATGGGGTATAGCAAACCCAGTTCAGGGTACCCCCCTCCCAAGTGATTCTAATCCAGGCTCAGGCTTGAGAGCCACTATCACTGTCATAGATGAAGCAAGTCTCTGAATAATACAATCAAAGGAGGCAATAAAAGACCTCTCATCCAAGAAAAGCCTAGGGCTAGATGCATTCACAGCCAAATTCTATAAGGCTTGCAAAGGAGAACTCACTCCAATAGTCCTCCAACTCTTCAGTGAAATTGAAAGTGAAAGATCACTACCAAACTCATTCTATGGGCCAGCATAACTTTCATCCCAAAACCAGAGAAGGGCCCAGCAAAGAAAGAGAACTATAGGCCCATTTCTTTGATGAACATCGATGTAAAACTTCTCAATAAAATTCTGGCCAAACAACTTCAATAACTAATCAAAAATTCATATACTGTGACCCAACAGGATTCATTCCAGGCATGCAAAGTCAATTAATGTATTTCAACATATCCATAGGAACAAGGACAAGAATCACATAATAATCTCAACAGATGTAGAAAAAAAATTTGACAAGATCCAACACCTCTTTATGATGAAAGCTCTAAAGAAATTAAGAACATTCTTCAATATAATAAATGCTGTATATAACTAACCCACAGCCAGCATCATACTTAATAGTGAAAAGTTAAAACTGTTTCCTCTAAAATCAGGAACAAGACAAGGATGTCCACTCTCTCCACTCCTCTTCAATACAATATTGGAATTCCTAGCCTAAGCAATACGGCAAGAGACAAACATAAAGGAGACCCAAATAGAGAAAGAAGAAGTAAAACTCTTCCTCTTTGCAGATGACATGATCCTGTTACTCCCTAGTTACTCCAGCTGATCCAAAACTTTGGCAATGTAGCAGTGTATGAAATTAACCCACAAAAATCAATAGCATTTCTGTATGTCAACAATGAGAAGAGCGTGGCTGAAATCAGAAAAGCAACGCCTTTTGAAATAGCCTCAAAAA
This sequence comes from Dipodomys spectabilis, assembly GCF_019054845.1. Classification (NCBI taxonomy): domain Eukaryota; kingdom Metazoa; phylum Chordata; class Mammalia; order Rodentia; family Heteromyidae; genus Dipodomys; species Dipodomys spectabilis. The sequence continues at coordinate 8,171,747 of NW_024870887.1, read as the reverse complement.
AAAAAAAAAAAAAAAAAAACCTAGGAATTAACCAAAGAGGTAAAGGACCTCTATGAAGAAAATTTTTAAAAAGGAAATTAAAGGAGAACTAAGGAAGTGGAAAAACCTCCCAGGCTCCCCAATTAGGAAGATTAACATTGTAAAAATGAAAATACTGCCCAAAGCTATCTACAAATTTAATGCAATACCCGTCAATATCCCAACAACATTCTGTAATGAAATAAAAGAAGCAATCCAAATATTCAAATGGAATAATAGAAGACCCTCAATAGCCAAAACAATCCTTAGCAGGAAAAACAGTGCTGGAGGAATATCAATACCAAACTTCAAACTCTATTATAAAGCTGTAGTTACAAAAACAGATTGGTACTGGCACATGAACAGGCCTGAGGACCAATGAAATAGAATTGAAGACCCAGACATGATCCCACATACCTATGGCCACCTAATCTTTGATAAGGGAGCCAAAAGTATCAGACAGATGTAAGATAGCCTCCTCAACAATGGTACTAGCAGAACTGTCTATACAGGTGTAGAAAACTGAAAGACCCTTATATATCACCCTGCACCAGAATCAACTCCAAATGGATCAAAGCCCTCAAGGTAAGAGCAGAGACCCTGGAAATATTACAGGAAGGGATAGGGGAAACACCAGGGTTCCTTGACACAGGTCAAAACTTCCTAAATAGAGATCCAGAAACACAACAAATCAAAGAAAGGCTGGATAAATGGCACTGCACTGAACTGCAGAGCTTCTGCATGGGAAAGGACATAGCTAGCAGGATAAATAGAAAGTCCACACATTGGGAGATCTTCACTAGCCATACAACAGACAAGGGCCTCATATCTAAAATATGCCTAGAGCTCAAAAAATTAAACCTCCCAATAACAAATCCTCAAAGAAACAGCCACCCCATTAATAATTAGGCTAAAGAATTAAAAAGAATCTTCTCTGGAGGGGAAATAAGAATAGCCAATAGACACATGAAGAAATATTCAACATCTGTGGCTATAAAAGAAATGCAAATCAAAACCACAGTGAGGTTCCATCTCACTCCAGTTAGAATGACCATTATCAAGAAAACAAATAATAGATGCTGGTGGGGAAGTGGCCAGAAGGGAATGGTATTACACTGTTGGTGGGAATGTAAATTGGTTCAAACACTTTGGAAAGCAATATGGAGGTTCCTCAAAAGACTAAATATAGGAGCTCCCCTATGATCCAGCAATCCTACTCCTGGGCATTTACCCAAATGATCACAAACAAGGCCACATTAAAGCTACCAGCACAACTATGTTCATTGCAGCATTATTTACCATAGCTAAGATATGAAACCAATCCAGATACCCCCTCAGTAAAAGAATGGGAAAGAAAATGTGATACACACACACACACACACACACACACACACACACACACACACACACACACACACAATGGAATTCTATGCTTCCATCAGAAAGAATGACATTGCTTCATTTTTAAGGAAATGAAAAGATTTGGAAAAAATCATATGAACTGAAGTAAGACAGGCCCAAAGAAACTTAGGTCCCATAGTTTCCCTAATTTGTTACAATTAGCATACGTCTAGAATAGTCCTAGCAGAGGATCAGAATAGCTCAATAGCTATGTACATATGACCATATAAAATTGAAATGAACTCCAAGATATGAAAACAAGAGACTTGTTTTTTGTTTGTTTTTTGTTTTTAATGTACTGTGTGAAGTTATTCCTTTTTTTCCTTTGGCTTTTGTTTTGTTTTTTGTTTTTTCTTTGGTTTATCCCTTGTCACTGTTTTTGATATTGGTACCCTGTATCTTGTATACATGGTCATCTGATTTGGGGAAGGGAAGGGGAATAACAAAATGGTGAGACAATGGACAAAGGGTGAACCAATGCAACAGCGATACTCACAAAACACTAGGCTGGAAATGAACTTTACAACTTGGGGAGGAGCCAGGAGAGGGAAGGGAAAGTAGAAGAAAATGAGAGAGGGAGTAATAATGCTCAACAAGAAATGTACTCATTACCTTACTTATATAATTGTAACCCCTCTGTATATCACCCTTACAATAAAACAAAATAAAAAATTTTGAAAATACAAGCAGTGCCTGGGAAGGTGGCTCAGTGGTAGAGTGCTTGCCTTGCATGCATGAGGACCTGGGTTCGATTCCTCAGCACCACATAAGCAGAAAAAAGCTGGAAGTGGTGCTGTGGCTCAAGTTGGTAGAGTGCTAGCCTTGAGCTGAAGAGCTGCTGAGGGACAGCGCCCAGGCCCAGAGTTCAGGCCCCACAACCACCAAAATAAATAAATAAATAAACAAACAAACAAACACAAGCGATAGAATCTTTCATTAGGAGTCAAAACCTGGCTAACTAAAATACTGTAGCTCATTGCACTGAAATACCAAAAAATATATAGCAATGCTATAAATAAAAGCAGGAAATGAATGACATGAATAACTCAGGGGAGAGTGAGAAGGTGAAGATAATGGGATGGGAGAAGACCACATAGCAAGTTTCAAGGAAAAGGACAAGTTATTTATATTCTCAGTTAGGTATAAGAATTTGGGGGGGGGGGTTATTATTATCTTTAAACTGTGTTATATGTTCTGCATCTATTGATGGATATGTTCAAAGAAGAAAAATTAAAATGCAAAAGGCTGAAATAGAAACAAAGTGGAAGAAGAGCATTAAAAAAGAAGAAACAAAATATGTTCCATGTGAACTCAGTTCTAACAAAGGCCTAAGAAACATAATTAAGTACATAGCAGGGGTTCAAAATTTGTACACTCAAATGTTTATAGAGCTTGAAATGCTTCTCCATTATACTCTACACTTTCTATTTTTCACACTACATAGAATAGAAATCCAAAAATTGGTTTTTAATATAAAATATTACAGTGCCTAGCTCACCAACACACTTCTCTTTAAGCTTATTTGTCTATTGAAGACTTAAGGTTCAAATCCTAGGGCTTAGAGTATTGCTCTTGTCTGTGCTGGCATTATTCTAGCATAAAATTTTGAAAATCAAAATAAAATCTTGAGAAAAATAAAACATAGTATTGGGAAACAAGTTTCTAATTCTGGCCATGAAATATATTTTCTTCTCTAGTTTTTCAAACATATTTTCATAGAACTCTGTTCAGTTTTGTTTCACTGGCACTAAGCCAGTTTGCCATGATTTTTATTTCAAAATAAGATATATATACATATACATAAATAGATATATATTAGTGCTCAGTATAAAGCAAAACTGCACAACCAAACCTTTACAAATCACCCAGAGACCATCCTAAAACACTCAGTTGTTTCTAATTTATTTTCTCCATTAGGAACATGTTGCTAAAAAGTCACAAGAGAATAAAGCATTGCTCATATGAATCAGTTCCTATCCATCCCTCTGCAACAAGGGGAAGTAAAGGTCGGCTGCAGCATCCAAAGAAAGCCAAGTCCACACAATGAGCAAAGGAGGAGGCTCAAGGCTACATTGCCAAGAAGTGACATATTCCAGTGGACTCAAACCACCCTCTTCAAATTTTGGCATCCTGTGGTACAAAAATAAAACCGAGCAACATTGAAAAGCAAAGTTTGCCACCTGCTGCCCAGTGGTATAATCGTAAATGTTCAAGTAGTGTCTATATATTTTTTTATTCAAGCCGATTTCCCAGTTGGTTGGTATGAATGTTTGTATATCAGGTATATGTCCATTAGCCCTCATGACCGTTTTTCTGTTAAGAGAAGGTAGGAATCCCAACGTGCTGTTTACCAGCTGCCATTGCAAACCCTACATTTAATCCACTCCAGTCAGTGTGCCTCTAAAGGGAAAAAAACAACTTCAAACCATTCTATGTGTTATGTATATAATAAAGCAAGCAAACTACAGTTGCGTGTGTGTTATGGTATCCAGACAAGAGAGGAATTCCTTTGAAAATGTGCCATCGTTGTACCATGAAATGGAATACTAAATCCATTTTCCAATCTGTATGGACTTCAGGATCCAAACATCCATAGCTTAGCTGCATTAAGGTAATCTGTAGTTTATATACATTCATATTACAAAAACTTTAAGTAGCATCCAGTTAAGCAAAAGGAAGAAAAAATCGATGATTTCATCATTAACTGTTAGCTGTAAACATCTAAACTTTCCAATTTCTTAATTATATTAATACTAACAAAAACTTTTTTCATAGGTTCCCAATATCTCCAATATTCATTCTCATTTTCATTTACTCTGAGACAATCTGAGAACTAAATAAATGTTAGCCGAAAAAGAAAAAGAAAGAAATAAAGAGAGAGAAAGAGAAAGAGAGAAAGGATGGGAGGAAGGAAGGAAGGAAGGAAAGGAAGGAAGAGAAGGAAGGAAGGAAGGAAGGAAAGAAGGAAGGAAGGAAGGGAAGGAAGGAAGGAAGGAAAGGAAGGAAGGAAGGGAAGGAAGGAAGGGAAGGAAGGAAGGAAGGGAAGGAAGGAAGGAAGGGAAGGAAGGAAGGAAGGAAGGGAAGGAAGGAAGGAAGGAAGGAAGGAAGGAAGGAAGGAAGGAAGGAAGGAAGGAAGGAAGGAAGGAAGGAAGGAAGGAAGGGAAGGAAGGAAGGAAGAAAAAGAAAGAAAGAAATAAGGAAAGTAGCCAGGCACCAGTGGCTCACACCTGTAATCCTAGCTATTCAGGAGGCTGAGATCTGGGAGCATGGCTCAGAGCCAGCCCAGAGAAGAAAGTTCTCATAAGACTCTTTATCTCCAATAAACTACTCAAAAAGAGCCAGAAGTGGCGCTGTAGCTCAAGTGGTAAAGCACTAGCCTTGAGCAAAAGATGCTCAGAGACAGCACCCAGGCCCTGAGTTCAAGCCCCAGAACTGCCAAAAAGGGGAAGAGGGGGAGCAGAATGGAAGGCAGGGGAGAAAAGGAAAGGGGAAGCAAAAGAAGGCACCAGTGGCTCATGCTTGTAATCCTAATTTCTCAAGAAGCTGAGCTTTGAAGATCAAGGTTCAAAGTCAGCCCGGGCAGAAAGGTCTATAAGACTCTTATCTCCAATTAACCAGCAAAAAGCCTGAAGTAGGACTGTGTTAAGACGAACAAAATTTTTTCAGAGCATCTCAATGTATATTGAGATTGGTAGATTGCCAATCTTGAGCGGAAACCGTTCAGGTTTCTGAGCGCAGGCCCCAGTATACACACACACACACACACACACACACACTCACACACACACACACACACACAGAGCTACCACCTCTCAAATATTATGGTGTCTTCTAACCCTATCAATTTGTGCATCCATGCTGCCAACCCCTTAAAAACAAGTCAGAACACTGTTAAGGGAGAAAGTAAAATGCTGAAATAAGGACCTGAGAGAAACATGCCCTGAAAGGTAACCCCAAGCCTGAAGAGGACAGAAGATGACAGAGGAGTTCCCGGGAGATGTTGGGAGGAAGCAAAGCAGCAACTCCGCAAGATCCACAAGAGAGATTTATAGAAAGCAGTCTCCTCACGGCACACAGACAACTCCTGAGGCCCTTTGAAATACAACTTTAAAGGCTTCCTCCCGCTCAACTTGTCCTTATGCAAAATAGCTAGTTGAAATATTTTAGTTGTCTGGGAACTTCTATAAAGCAGACAATAAAAAGTCATTCATTTTTAAGACAGATGGCACCACAATGTTGCCCTGTTTTCCAGTGCGCATGTGTTCTTAGACACGAGACGCAGCGTCTTCATGCAAAAGGAAGGTAAATCTCCCAGCTGCAGTCAGTTAGCTTGGGAAAATTGTTGTTCCTGGAAAATACTGCACATACTTAAAAAAAATTTTTTTAAGTCCTTCCTTCTCCCTAGCTCAGTGGTTAGTTTCAGTCTTTAAGTCTTTCTCCAAAAACTACAAAAACTGTAAATCTAGGAACTACTCTTGCACCGTGCTTTGATCTCTTGCCTTCTCTCACCTGATTGCCCATCCTAAGAATATCTAGAAGCAATTGGAGTCTGTGAGGCTGAAAACTTAGTTAGATCTTCCCCCGTGCTATGCCTACAGCTCAGAACGGTGCCTGGCGCACACAGGCTGTGATACAGTATGGGGCTCATTTCAGTAATTCATTCCAGGCCCATCAAAACCAGAGTTAGACTTTGACTGAATGGGCCAAATATATGACTTCACATCAATCAAAGGAACAACAGTCATATATTTTGTCTTTAAAGACAGAGCTATTGCAAATGCAGGTATGGTATTCAGTAGACACTGTGTGGAAAATAAAGTATGCAACTGTGGGCAGGGATGAGATGGGGAAACTGGGAGAAAGCGAAGGAAGAGGTGACATTGTCCAAAAAGGAAATGTACTGAAGATCTGACTTACGAAATGGTAACGCCTCTGTATAACACCTTCATAGTAACAATAGAATTGTATTTTTTCAAGTGGAGTTATTTACCCAAAAAACTCACTTTAGAAATAACCGAAAAGAAAAAAGAAGGAAAAGTGTATTCAAGGTATGACATTTACTGAAACTAAAGAGTATTTACATTAGATGCATTCAACAACAAAAGATGTGAAAGTGAAGGTCTCAAATCATTTGTCAAAGACTTCCCAAAGGAAGTAATTTTAAGGAACATCCTAAATGTTTTTATGAATATAAATGTTATTTTATTAAAATGCTGTGTGACTGTTTCAATGAACATCCTAAAATTAATTTGAACATAAAGATGATACACAAGTCAACATTATAGGAATGAATACTCCACAAAGCAAATCACACATACATTAAAAAAAAATAAAACTTTCCTAGAAATGTTAGCCAAGCCGGGTGCTGGTGGCTCACGCCTATAATCCTAGCTACTCAGGAGGCTGAGATCTGAGGATTACGGTTCAAAGCCAGCCTGGGCAGGAAACTCCATTGGACTCTTATCTCCAATAAATCACTAGAAAACCAGAAGTGGCACTGTGGCTCAAGAGGTAGAGCGCTCCCTTGAGCTGAAGAGTGCAGCAACAGTGCCCCAGCCCAGAGTTCAAGCCCCACGACCAACCAAAAAAAAAAAAAAAGAAATGTTAGCCATTAAACAGCTAAATTAAACAAATTTGAAACAGAAACTGCTTTTCTATGAGAATATTTAATATGATACAGTAAATAATGTGATTTATATTCCAGAATTTATTGTTGCTTTCATTTCAGGTAATGATAACTAATGAGAAAAACAATCCAACTAGAGAAATTTGGAGAGTAAACAACATGTGGGTGGTAATATGTATGTGTATATGGGTAAATATGCTTGGCTCACTGCTATTTCACCAGAAAACATTAGGAAAGATAGAGGTTTCTGTCAACCAAGGGAGAGGAAATATACCTGAGTGGAACATTTTTAGATTAGTATAAAACACAAGAGAGGACGCACAGAAATCAGGAGGGGGGGGGCAAAAATAAAGTAACTATGAAGCAGTTACAGCAAAAGCTATACAGTCATCAAAGATCAAAAAATGTTGAAAATCAGTCTGATGAATGTCTGAGACAGAAGGGGAAAAAAAAAGAGACAATAAATTCCTGCCAAGTATGTTTTGATTAACACAGAAGGAAAAAGAATGTGGTTTTGATTTGGGTTTTTTTTTTTTATTTGAATCCAGGGATAGAAGAGAAGAAGGAAAATAAGGCATTCAAGAGAACCCCCACTTTACCATTCCATTGGACTTATCTAGAGAGTGAGAGATGAATGTCTAAAAGACTTCACATAACTCCTTAACCTGGTACCAAAGGAATTGTTTCCTTTACTGGTAATATGAATCCTTTCTGTCCTAAAGGAAATTAGATTTCCTCTCCTGTCTAGAAGTTCCTGTGAGAGGCAGCTCCTTCCAAAAGCCCTTTCTCAAATCTGCCCACCAGCCACCTGGGGCCTTCCTCCCTCCCTGGCACAGAACCCTGCCTGACCTGGCTTCACCCAGGAGAGGTGTGCTTTTCCTTTAGTGGCTCTTCAAGTTGTCATTCTGTGGCTCTCAGGCCCCTCCTCCGAAGTTTCTCTACCTGATTGTCAAGGATCTCCATAATCTGGACCTCCCCACCTAACCTCATTTCTTGCTTTTCCTCAATTCCTCCTAAAGAGGTTAATCACCTAGCAGGCCTCCAGCAACAGGACCATTCTGCTTGAGGCTGACAATTCTTCCCTTACTCTGATGCTCTGGTCCCCAAACAAGACTTTCTAGTCATTGCTTTCCACTGGAATTTATAGTTTATAAATTTATCATTGATAATCAATTAGGCAGTTAAGTAATTGTTTTAGTCATAATTGTTTTAGACTTGCTACTGGGAGTTTCTTATCTAGTATGTGATTAGCACTCATTATTATTTCTGGATGGAATGAATGGAGGAATCCACTCTTGTCCACTGGAACTTCAGGTTGTGGAGGAAAGGTCTGAGACTCATCACAGTGAGCCAGAGATGAGGCAACAATTAGAAGTGTACCAAGAACTTTCTAGAATTGGGAAGTTATGGTGGCTCAAGCAGTGCCCAAAGATTTAGGTCTGCATACATCACTCACTCTCCGAGAAGACAGAAAAAGTCTGAAACAAATGGTGCACTCAATGAGTGATAGATACAAGTCATGGCCTCATAGACCAGTAGGGAGTTTCAAAAGTATAATTTAAGCAAAGCATACCTATTACCCTGGCTACTCAGGAGGCTGAGATCCTAAGGATTACAGTTCGAACAGTTGGGGAAGAAAAATCTTTGAGACTCCACCTTCCAAAATAATGAGCAAAAGGCAGGACTTGAAATGGAGCCCAGCAAGCAAGCTGGGCAAGCATCAGGCCCTGAGTTCAAACATAGTATGGTCAAAAAATAAAATAACATACAATTTGAGAAGTTTCTTCCCATGTTGGGTACAAAAAGGCCAATCAATAAGTACTAATAATGTTCTATCTACAGATAAGTCCCTTTCTTGAAAAATATCTTCAAAGTTTTGATAAGAAGGATCTTCAGTATGAAAAGCGTTTTTACAAATAAAAACAATTGTAAGAATATATAATAAAAAATAGAATGAAGCCAGGCACCAGGGGCTTACGCCTGTAATCCTAGCTACTCAAGAGCCGAAGATCTGAGGATCACAATTCAAAGCCAGCCTGGGGAGAAAAGTCCATGAGACTCATCTCCAATTAACTATCAGAAAACCAGAAGTGGAGCTGTGGCTCAAAGTGGTAGAGCACTCACCTTGAGTGAAAAAGCTCAGGGACAGTACCCAGGCCTGAGTTCAAGCCCCATGACCAACAAGAAAAAACAAAGAATGATTTACAAAAGGAGAAAGCAATCATGCTTCCTTGTTTAAAACATTAAAAATCACAAATAATAAAAAAACCAGACTAATAAATCTACATTCACCTAAAAAGCAGTGATTTTTATTGATTAAAACTGACATAAAGAAGCATACTGATAAATTAATCAGGCAGATTACAACATATTTCGGCCTCATGGAAGATATTCCTAAAATGCACACTAAATTTCCCAAATATTTACATGCACGGGTCATGTTTCAAAACAGCAGGGCAACTAAGTTGTGAAATGTTTGCCTTGTTACAAGGAAATTAGTTTCTTAGGATGTGTGTGTGTGTGTGTGTGTTTGTGATTTCTCCTTCAAAATAGCTTAGTTAATCCAGGAGATAAATAGAAGCGATTGGAATAAAAGATGAATAGAGAGAAAAGAGGTTCAAAAAGTGGAGTGGTGGGGGAGAGGGTGTTTTGCCCAGGGAGTGAGAAATAGGAATAGAAGAACACTTCCTTTAGAATTTCTTTTCTTAAAGTGTCTCCTAATCGCCTCGAAATGTCTATGTCATCTTCCTGTTTCAGTTAAGAACATCCTTCCTAGAAATGTAATTAGGAAGGATTAGCTGCTGCATAAGGAGGCTCCGAAGAAATTAAGAAAGAATGATATCTCACTTTAGACTCTGTCCATCAAGTCTGCAATACAAGCTCTTGGCAAGACACCAACATCAGGCGAAGAAAGAAAAGGCAGAGCTGGGAAAGCAGTAAAACTAATGCCTTGTCAAAGCACACCCTGAAATGAGAAATCTTCTTCTCAAAAATAAATCCTTGTATCTGTGGCAGAAGCTGGGGGGTGGGGGGAAGGTGCCTTTTGACACTAGTAACTTATTCACAAGGTTGCCTTGTTCCTAGATGAAACGAAAGATATTTTTTGTTTGTTTGTTTTGTTTTGTTTTTTTGTCAGTCGTGGGCCTGAACTCTGGGCCTGGGCACTGTCCCTCAGCTCTTCAGCTCAAGGCTAGTGCTCTACCACTTGAGCCACAGCACCACTCCAGGCTTTTTCTGCTTATGTGGTGCTGAGGAATTGAACCCAGGGCCTCATGCATGCAAGGCAAGCACTCTACCCCTGAGCCACTTTCCCGGCCTGAAACGAAAGATATTTTAAGGGAATCTTAAAGCAACTACATTTTTTTAAACGCCATTCCACTTTTTATTTGTATTTTCGGCTTCACAAATACTCTTCAAGCCAAGCGTGGTGGCTCATGTCTATAATCCTAACTACTCAGGAGGCTGAGATCTGAGGATTGCAGTTTGAAGGCAGCCAGGGGCAGGAAAGTCTGTGAGACTCTTATCTCCAATAAACTACTCAGAAGAGAAACAAACAAACAACAAACAGAAGTAGCTCAAATGGTAGAGGTGCTAGCCTTGAGTATAGGACAGTGCCAAGACCCTGAGTTCAAGTCCCAGGACCAGGGGGAAAAAATACTCTTCAAGCTGGGTACTGATGATGTAATCTTAGCTACTCAGGAGGCCGAGAGCTAAGGATGGAGTCTGGGAGGCAGCCTAGGCAGATCAATCCAGACTACACTTATCTCCAGTTAACAAAACAAGAAAAAAAACAAGAAGTAGAACTGTGGCTCAAGTGGTAGCAGAGTACTAGCCATGAACAAAAAAGTTAAAGGAGAGAGCCCTGGCCCTGAGTTCAAACCCCAGTATCAGCATACACACAAAATAATAATCTCAAAACTTGGATGGATTGTTTTTGGTGTGTGCGTAAGTGTGCATGTATGCTTATCATTATATACTGATAGTAAAAAAAAAAATGTGGAGAGCATAGAGTAAGAGGTCAAGAAGCCTGGTTCAAGATAGAGCTGTAACTACTCTTCTGGGTAACTTGAACAGAGCAGTGAGCTTTTGAAGATATAAAACTTTATGGTGTACATCAGAAGAAAATTCCAGAAAGGTGGGGAAAAAAAAACTGGCCCTAACTCTTGTTCTATTTTCTACTCTGCCGCAATAATAACTTTCTAAGGGACAAGTACCCAGGATTAATTCTATTCAGAGGTACTAACAGAAATAACACCTTTCTTCCATATCTTAGGAAGTGTTAACTCCACTAAGCCACATGACTCTAGAATTATATGAACACAGTTTTTTTTTTAATCATCAAAGTTTGCATGAGCGACCCTGTTTGCTTTTCATGAACCCTTGAGCCAAGAGTGTCAAGGTTCAAATCAATATTGAATTTAATACTTACAAGAACAAGGAAGTTTCAAGCTCATAAACTGGATTTATAGTGTCAAGTGTCAACAGTTTTCCCAAGAGACCAGCTGACGGGGGGCTCTGCTGTCATCCTGTGCTTGTAAATCTACCTCATGTCTTCAGAGGCAACATAGGAGGCACAAGGAACAAGATGACTTTGCACTGCAATTAAGAATGGAAGAGCCAGAAAACTGCGGTCTGATCCATCAAAAATCCACAGATAGTCAAGAACTGAGTCCTTCCATTACGTAGAAGTCTCAACAGAATGGGAAAGGATGCCTGAACGACCCCCTGCCCTCGAAAGGCCACTTCTACCTCATTTCCTCATGACTCTATGGACTGGATTTCTCTCGTCACCTTGGAGACACTGAGGAGTGAAAAAACACTGGGCACCATGACAAAGCCTTGCAGGGAGGGGGGAACTGAGGTGTCAAGAATGTTCTCTGGAAACTGAGATCCATGGAATTAGTGGGCATTAAATAGAGAGGAAGGTGTGGATGGCAGACAGAATAATATTTGGTCAAAGACAATGTGAGCAGGGAGCTGAGCGAGTCAAAGAGCTGCCTGAGACTACAGCAATGACCAGTGAAAGGAGCACAAGGCAAAACCGAGGAGTTGAATCCTGTAAGTGTGGAGAACTTTGATCTCCACCCACAGATCATGGAGAAGCCATAAAAGGCATTATGCAAGGTAAGACTTGCCTTTTTAAAAGATCCCTCTAGTTATGGACACCGATTTAGATTTCTTTTGTTTCTTCTTTAACTTTTTATTTCATCTTTTATTGAACAGAATATATTTGAAGGGCTGTCAAGGTGGCTTAGTGGTAGAGCCCTTGCCCAGCATGCATGAAGAAGCCCTGGATTCAATTCCTCAGTACCACATAAACAGAAAAAAACAGAAGTGGCGCTGTGGCTATTTTCTTAGCCAGGTACTGGTGGCTCATGCTGATAATCCTAGCTGATCAGGATGTTACATCTGAGGATCAAAGTTTGAATCCAGCCCAGGCAGACTCTTATCTGCAATTAACTACCAAAAAGCTAGAAGTAAAGCTGTGGTTCAAGTGGTAGAGTACCACATTGTACATTGAGATGTTTCTACATATGCATTCAATATACACTGATCAAATTTACCCCATCTATTATTTCTTGTGCTCCTTACTCCTCTTGTATTTTCCTCTTTAAGATATTTTGGCAGCACTAGTGTTTGAGCTCAGAGCATCATGCTTGATGGGCAGGCCCTCTACTACTTGAGCCAGGCTCCTTTTTCTTCAGCTTGTTTTCAGTTTTGTTTTTTAAGTTAGTGTTCCACACTTTTGCCAGGGCTGTCTTCAGACCATGATCCTCCCACCTCTGCCTCCCACCTCTGCCAAGCAGCTGGGATATAAGATTACCACCATACCTGGCCAGTTTCATTATTATTTTTTGGGGGGGTGGGTCCGGTCATGGGGCCTAAACTCTGGACCTGGCCGCTGTCCCTCAGCTCTTCAGCTCAAGGCTAGCGCTCTACCACTTCAGCCACAGCGCCACTTCCGGCTTTTTTCATTTTGCTTATATGGTGCTGAGGAATTGAACCCAGGGCCTCATGCATGCAAGGCAAGCACTCTACCACTGAGCCACCTTCCCAGCCCCTAGTTTCATTATTTTTAACAGATTTCATTTTGCTATTTCCATGCCTACATACAATGTGCTTTGATCAATTCATCTCCCTATTAACTTCTTTCCTTTTTCTTTCTCTTCTGGCTCAGTATGTATCTATAAACACATGGATATCTACAGGTCTGGATTCTATACATGGAAGAAAACATGCGATATTTGTATTTCTGAATCTGGCTGGTTTCACTTACCATGATGATCTCCACTTCCACCTACTTTTTTGAAAATGATACTTCGTTCTTCTTTATGTCTAAAAACTATCAGTTTGTGTATGTCTGTCTGTGTGTGTGTGTGTGTGTGCATGCGCGCGCACGCCACATTATCTACATAGACAGACACCAAGGCACATTATACTACTTAGCTATTGTGAACAGCTCTGCTGTGAAGATGTGTGTGCAAGTGTTTCTATTGCTCCCTGATTTGTATTCCTGTAGATTTCTGGCCAATTTGTATGGTAGTTCTACTTTTCGCTTTTGCTAAGTTTCCATACTGATTTCCATGGTGGCTACACTAATTTACATTCCCACTAGAGTCTCACTATGTAGCCTAAGTTAGCCTCAAACTCAGAATCCTCCTACCTCCGCCTCGCCAGTGCTTAATGTGCAAAGAACTACAGGGAGGCCGGAGACGGCTAGAGCCTCCCCACCCCCCATCCATGGTAAATTCGAGCCCCATCTAATTCCAGTGGGCCAAGAAACATTTTCCAGTCCATTATTTTAATCCCACCTGGTCTTTCTGGATCTTACTGTCACAAATACACACACAAATCTCATATCGAAAAATAGTGCTGAATAATGAGAAACTTTTTTTTTCCTGGTTTAGCAAATCTAGAGTTTCTCTACTGCATAAAGTTTAAGTAGACATCCTTCCCATCCAAGAGTTCTTGTCCTGAGACCACAAGACCTGCTGATCACATGGGACATCATTGAGAAATCAATGAGAGATAAAGTATATACTCAAGAATGTTGGGAAAATTTTACCACAAGGTTATTGAACTTTTACTCTTTATTTCCTACTTGCTGCACTTTTTGTGTAATATAGGTATAATTTTCCCCTATCTCACAAAGACTCACCATTTAGGTTCCAAGTAACTCTGAGGCAGAGAACTGCTATGCATTTTAGTTTTAAATTTTAGTGCGTACATTTCTCAAGCTATTGAATGGAGAAGGAAAGAAGAAAAGAGGAAGACTACTAGGACACAGCAGAACACAGGGAAAAAAAATAGTCCCACAAAGTTTCTAATGTCCTACTCTTAAAAACCTGTGGAAGTGTTAGGTTACATACACAGGGGAGCCAAACCTGAAGATTAATTAAGGTTACCCATCAGCTGGTCTTGAGATAATTATTAGGAAGATACAATTTAATCCTAACAGTCCTTAAAAATAGAAAAGGGGGGCAAAATATGACAATAGGAAAAAGAAAAGAATGAGAAGGACTTAGCCCAGCATTGCTTGTTTAGAATATGGAGGAAGGAACCACAAGACAAGGGATACAGGCAGCCTCTTAGAAGTTGATTCTTCCCATTGAGCCTCGGGAAAGAATGCAGTCCAGCTGACACCTTGATTTTAGTTCATGAAGAACCATTTTAGATTTCTTTACCTCAGAATTATGAGACGACAAATTTGTACTTTTTACAAATCTTTAAATATGTAATTTACTCCTTCCATGAGAAGAAACTAATACCAATGTACTGTTTTAGAAGAGGCAATATACATCTTATAGATAAACTTTAAAGATCACCTAAATTTGAATCCTGATTCCACATTCAACAGGTAAAGGAGCAATAGAGCTATGGTTTGCACGTGAATAGTCTGTGCCAGAACTCATGTTGAGGCTTAATGCTCCAAGTGTGGTAGACTTCTCATTGCTTTGACAACTACCTAAGAAAATCAAAGTAAGGGAAAAAAAGATCAGTTCAGGCTCCTGATTTCAGAGGTTTCTGTCCAAAGCTGTCTGAGTTCATTGCTTTGGGCAAGCAGAGCTGCTCACCTTGTAGCAGCCAAGAAGCAGAAAGAGAGGAGCACAGGATAAGATACAGCTTTCCAGGGTACGCCCACACCAATCCACTTCCTTCACTAAGCCCCACCCCCTACTTTCCACTACCTCCTAATAATTTACCCATCCGACCTGCTCAGTGGCTTGTGCTTGTAATCTCTGCTCCTTAGGAGGTGAGATGGGAACACTGTGGTTCGGGGTCAATTCTGGCAGAATCCTATCTCAAAGAACAAAACAAGTGGAGGCATAATTCCAGCGATTTGGAAGAATGCAAGAGAAAAGTCAGCCTGAACAAAAAGCTTTTGAGATTCCAATTCAACCCACTGGGTTGAACTCTCCTTCTGAGAGGAGGAAGAGATGGATGGGAGGAAGGGGCAGGGTGAAGTGCCTTTGCTGGTAATGAATGTTCTGTTCTCAAACCCGAGTGTCTCTTGCTAGAGTATGACGTTACTTTGGAATGATCATTAGGCTATGTGCACTTCTGTTTTGTTTTGTTTTTTCTCGTGGTTTTCCTTTTATAATTTCCACCTAACTTCAAATGTTTTTTTTAAAGCTTGAAATAAATGTATATATAATGATTTTTTAAAATTACTCATTGGTTCAAAACTTGAGTCCTTATCCCATCCCAAAGGGATGGTAAAATCAGCTCTGAAATCCCTGGCTTCAATATTCCAATACTTTGCCTGTTTTCTATAATCATAAAACAGAGACTGAAAATGCCCCCTACCTCATAGACTTGCCAGGCAGCTCATACACAGGAGGAGTGCCAAGTTGTCTGTAGAATGCTCAGGGCTTAGGCAAGGCCAGTGGTATTATTGCAAGAAGAAAGGACATTTCTGAGATGTGAGTGTCCATGAACAGTCTACAGGCAAGACCTCAGCTTCTAGTGCTACATTTTTTTTCTTCTAGGCAAAACTCAAAAAATAAAAATGCTATATAAGTATTAAAGAAGAAATGCAGGGAAGGGTTGCAGGCTGAGATGAGGGGTCCTAGTAAGTCAGTAATCCCTCCCAGAGTCTGAGAGATCATTCAGGGAAAGTGTCAGTTCTAGGATTGACCAATTCCTTGGTTGCCTTAACATATTCATTCAAGGTCCCAATATCAGCTATTCACAATGATTAAGAAAAACAACAACAACTTAAAACCTATTCCTAAAGTCTCAACTATTGGTGTGGCTTTAGCATGCGCCTACTATCTTTTATGAGAAAATACGATGTTTCTATTTGGTTGTTATTATTCATCAGGAGGGCAGAACATATAAGGGAATATTCCAAGTCTTCCATCCTTGTAGGCAGTATAGCATACAATCTTTTTTTGGAAGTTTCACTAGAATAGTGACAGGAAGATTAAAAGTAGGCAAAGGGGCTAGGAAGGTGGCTCAGTGGTAGAGCGCTTGCCTTGCATGCATGAGGCCCTGGGTTTGATTCCTCAGAACCACATAAGCAGAAAAAGCAGGAAGAGGCGCTGTGGCTCAAGTGGTAAAGTGCTAGCCTTGAGCTGAATTGCTGAGGGACAGCGCCCAGGCCCAGAGTTCAGGCCCCACAACCACCCCTCCCCCCAAAAAAAGTAGGCAAAGTCCAGCACAGTGCTCAGGCCCTCCTCCTTCATGGTATGGACATCACTAAATACTCTTCCATGATAAATGCCAAGAACACTCATTTCTCAAGAACTTTAAAAGTAGAACCCTTCGTCTCTGTGTGGAATTTGTAAAGGGCCTTCTATATTTAGAAACTATCTGGCACACTACAAACTCACTTGATAAATATAGAACTCATAAGAGTTGCTCTTGTTTTTTGAAAAGAAGGTTCTCATCTGCTTCTTTTACCTTTACCATATGCTTGGGAAGAAGAAGAGAGATAGATAGGTAGATAGATAGTGATAAATAGAGAGAGAGAGAGAAGAGAGAAAAAGAGGGAGGAAGGGATGGAGGGGGGAAGGAGAGAGAGAGAGAGAGAGAGAGAGAGAGGAGAAGAGAGGAAGGAAGACAGAATCCATAACAGTAGGTAAATTTACTCCAATGGTTTGAAAAAGAAAAGGTTGTTTTTTCCAGAGACACTAAGCAGTCTCCTTTGTCATGACACCAGAAGATGATGAAAATGGACATCACCAGGAAAGCAAGAAAGACTGGATCCGTGTGAACTCTCTAGATACAGTTGACATCCGCATCCTGAGTAAAACCAGACTTCCTGCTGAAGCACGATGAGAGCAGATTGGGCACATTGTCTCCTCCAGAAGCACTTCCTCCTCACGCTGTACAGATAACAGCTCCCCATTCTGCAAAGCAGTGGTCACTGTACCAGTATACCCCAACAACCAACAGACGTGAGCACCTAAAGAACGTCCTTATGGCTTTCACTTTACAATTTCACAGTCAGTGCCTACAGCATCCATCAAAATTAGCAAGGATAAAATAGGGCATTTGACACGAATCTACAAAGCTTCTCTTAGAGCTACTGAGAACTGGAAACAACTTTTTAGGAGAGACTCCAATGCACATGTGAATAATGAGAGAGACAGAAAGAATAGGCTCTAGAAAGGTGAACAGATATGAACTTTGCTCCTTTGAACTGTTCAGGCAGTAAGGCAGAAACAATCATATTACCCTTAGATGCACCTGCAATCTTAAAGTAACGCATGTGGAGTGACACTGGCAACTAGACTTGGATAACTTCTAAAGGATTCAAGTGTGATGATAACTTGAACTGTTCATATGAACTTTCTAAGGACTCTGATATTTTAAAGTGGAGGAACCATTTAAGGAATCCCAAAACAGACTGCATACATTTATATGCTGGCAGTTGAAACATCATTTGGTTTTTTCCTTCAGGTACTGGAAAACAGCCATGAAATAAACTTCAACAAAAACCATTAATGAAATTACCAACTACAGTAGGTACTTCTCCCTAAAATAAACTGGACAGTGTTTCCAAACCAGGAAACTAGCCTTGTCCTACTGATATCCATTTGTTTTTGTGTCTAGCAGAGACCAGGGAATGATCAGTTACTCTACCGCAAAGCTTTATCACCAAGTATCACGTACCTTCAAAGACCCTGGGCCCATGGTTTTTCTAAAGCAACCTTCAAGAATCAGCAGGATGGGGCTGGGAAGGTGGCTCAGTGGTAGAGCACTTGCCTTGCATGCTCGAGGCCCTGGGTTCGATTCAGCACCACATAAGCAGAAAAAGCCAGAAGTGGCACTGTGGCTCAAGTGGTAGAGCGTTAACCTTGAGCTGAAGAGCTGAGGGACAGCACCCAGGCCCAGAGTTCAGGCCCCACGACAGGACCCAAAAAAAAAGAATCAGCAGGATAAAAAGATATCCACATCCTCCCTTTCTCCCATAGTCCCAGACTTGACTTTCTTCAATTAGGTATCAAGATTTTTCCTGGCAGCACCTCCTGAGTTAACCTCCTTCCTCTGCATTGCCGTGATGACCTGTTATAGAGCCATCCTGTAATTACCATCATTGCCAATACCCTGGCTGGATCAATCTTCTAAGTAAACCAGGTACCATTCCTGTAATCCTAGCTATGCAGGAGGCTGTGATCTAAGGATCACAATTCGAAATGAGCCTGAGCAGGGAAGTTTATGAGACTCTTATCTCCAATTAACCACATAAAAGCCAGAAATCTTGCTGTGGCTCAAGTGGTAGCTTGCTATCCTTGAGCAAAAAAGCTCAGGGTCAGTGTCAGGCCCTGAGTTCAAGCACTAGGCCTCACACACACACACACACACATACACACACACACGCATGCAGAGAGAATAAGTAAAACTGCAGAATTCTCCTACTAAGAAACTTTCTTTAGTTCTTTGTTCAAACAATAAAACTAATTTTGTAAGAAGCACCCCTCTATCTGTTCTCCAGTGTCCAGAATTATTACAGCACAACTGATGCTGTTACCTCTATTCCTCAACCCATACTAAAGTCCTAACAAAATCATATACCTATATGTGGTCATTGTTGAATAATTCCTCCCTATTTCTCCTTTCAAGCAGTGTGGCTTACTGCTACTTCCCGTGGCTGGGGACTCAACTTCGCGACTTAGCTGTGATGAGCAGTGGAGGCATGGCATTTTCAAGACTACCCACTACAAGGGCCCTGCTGCTGTCTCCTTGCTCTTCTAGTCTGGAATCACTGGCTGTGGGAGGAGCCAGTGCTCAAGTTGTAGGACACTCAGCTCTACACAGAGCTCCACAAGGCGAGGAAGTAGAGCTTCCTGTGTCGGAGCAGAAGCCTCCTCCCAGCCACCATCTTGGAAGTGACTTCCCCAGCCCTTGAATAACAGCTACCCTGCTGACTGCTTGACTGCTATCCCAGAAGAAACTCAAGCCAGGGCTTAAAGCTAAGTGTCTCTTGAATTCTTGACACATGGAGACAATCAATAAATGCTTACTGTTTTAGGCTGCTAAGTTGTGGGATGATTTGTTATACAGCAGAAGGTAACTCACACACTAGGCTACACATTCCTAAAATGCTCCATGGTTTCCCACATTTGTAATAATTAGTATATGCCTAGGATAATCCTAGCAGATCACAATAGCTCAATAGCTATGTACATGTGACCATATAAAATGATGCTAAAGCAGAAATGAACTCCAAAAGATGGAAAAAAGAGGGTGTGTGTGTGTGTGTGTGTGTGTGTGTGTGTGTGCGTGCACGCTATTCAATTTTTTTTTTTTTTTTGGGAGTCTGGTAGTGGGCCTGAACTCTGGGCCTGGGCGCTGTCCCTCAGCTCTTCAGCTCAAGGCTAGCGCTCTACCACTTGAGCCACAGCGCCACTTCTGGCTTTTTTCTTATGTGGTGCTGAGGAATCGAACCCAGGGCCTCATGCATGCAAGGCAAGCGCTCTACCACTGAGCCACCTTCCCAGCCCATTCTTTTTTCTTTCATTTCCTGTGGTCACTGTTTTTTTTTAATCTCAGTACTCTTTGTCTTGTAATAAGTTTATCTGATTTGCGGAAAGAAGGGGAGTCACAGAAATGGTGGGACAAAGGGTGAACCAGTGCAACATTGATACGCACTGGACACTATGTTGGAAATGAACTCTACAACTTGGGGGGGAAGAGAGATGGAGAGGCAAATGGGAGAAATGAGGGAAGGTAACACTGTTCAAAAAGAAACAGGCACCGGGCCCTGGTGGCTCATGCCTGTATTCCTAGCTACTCAGGAGGCAGAGATCTGAGGATCACGGTTCAAAGCCAGCCCAGGCAGGAAAGTCCATGAGACTCTTATCTCCAAAAAACTGGAAGTGGAGCTGTTGCTCAAGTGGTAGAGTGCTATCCTTGAGCTGAAGAGCTGAGGGACAGCGCCCAGGCCCAGAGTTCAAGCCCAACTACTGACAAAAAAGAAAAAGAAAAAAGAAAGAAAAAAACGTACTCATTACTTGACTTATGTAACTGTAACCCCTCTGTACATCACCTTTACAATAAAAAAAAGAACTTTCCTGGAGCCATATATGGTGGAGAACATCTATAATTCCAACATGTGAGAGACTGAGGCAGGAAGATCTCAAGTCTGAAGCCAGCCTAGGCTATAGAGCAAGACATTAGTGACAGACAAGGAAGATGAAAAAGGAGGAAGAAGAGAGGAATAACTTTGTTGGACCTAGGTCACACACTCTCTAAACTCAACTCAACCAAAGGTAAACTGAATTCAAATCATAGCTACTGACCTAAATTGTGTCTTTTTTTTTCTGTCAGTCATGGGGCTTGAACTCTGGGCCTGGGCGCTGTCCCTGAGCTCTTCAGCTCAAGGTGAGCACTCTACCCCTTCAGCCACAGCGCCAGTTTTCTGGTGGAGATAAGAGTCTTACGGACTTTCCTGCCTGGGCTAGCTTTGAATTGCAATCCTCAGATCTCAGCCTCCTGAGTAGCTAGGACTACAGGTGTGAACCACTGGCCCCCAGCTAACTGTGTCCACGTTTAACAATACTGTTTTATCAAACTAAGCCATCCCTCCAACATGCCAGGCACATCCCTGTCTCGAGGCCTCTGCCCACAGACATTTGTGTGGTTCCTGCACTCCAATCCTCAAACTTCGACTGAACTGCCACCTTCCCACCAGGGCCTTTCCTGACAGCCTATTCCAAACCGCACATCCCCCACCCGGCCCACCTTGCTTCTCTCCTCGTTAGTCCTCTTTTCCACAGCACGTCTCACAACCCCAAAATGCAGAGGAGGGCATCATCCATCCATCCATCCTCTGGCCCTCTCCAGTGGGAAGCAGGCCTCCAACCTTGCTCACCTGACCGCAGTCCCTTCACACAGGAGGTGCTCAGTGAAGACGGGCCAAGTCAGCGATGAAGACTGAAGCAGTCTGTATTGTAACACCGAACATCTGGCACGTCAGGCAACCTCGTGTTTATAGTAGAACAACTTCAGTAGGCTAGATTCACCTCCCCTTCACAGGTGAAGCACAAAGCAAGACTTTGAAACATCTCCAACAGGCAAGATTCTTAAAAAACAACAACAACGAAAGAAAGCGAAGAGAGCCTATCATACTTGATAAGGTGATTAAACACGGATGAGATTACGTCACAGTTGACTAACAGGCCAACTGTGCCTTTCCTTTTTACTCCACTTGTAGACCAGCCATCAGCTCAGAATCCCTGTATAGGCCAGGACTCTATCTTCTATGTCCTAGTCTATCCTGTAGGGACCACTAAGTTCACAACTTAGTATCAGGATTCATGGCATCTTCGCCCCTAAGTGGCACACCCACTACCACAAAGCTACCATTAAAAGCATCTCAATTCAGCAGAGTAGGTCTCCAGAGCAAATTACCTAATAATCTTTATTTTCGAGTCAGGACTGAAACTGTAGCCTCCTCTTTGACTCATAACATTCTTGTCCAAACTACAATGCTGCGACCCAAAGAAGGTGGGGGAGGGGAGGAGGCTGCTCCTCCATCTGACAAATAGTTCTTTCACAATCCATACATGCGCAATGCCAGAGCTTCAGATTCTAACCGTGGATAGTGATACAATGTTGCTTGCACATTACAGTTTATGTAAGAAATAAAGGTAGGAGAGAAATACTAAATGCAATGCTCTATAATCTAACTATTGATCACTGAAGCATAGTTCAGCACAAAATTGTTCTTTGTTTTCAGGATCAGAACAATGCTAAAAGGAAGATGCCTGGCTATAAGACAGCCAACGGTTTATATCACTGCAAGGACACACACAGCTACAGTCATGGTCTAGCACCAAAACAGTACCATTTTCCTTCAGAGCAGGGGTGAGCGAGCCACAGCTTATGAGCAATTACAACCCACAGCCTGATTTTGTAGGGTCCAGAAGTTAGGAAGGACTGTTATATTTTTAAATGGCCAAGAAAAAAAGTCATAAGGAAAAGGAAATTTCAGGATACCAAAACTCAAATTTCAACATCCATAAATAAAGGTTTTTTTTGCAACACAATAGTGTTGTTAGTGCACTGTCAAGAGTGCTTTTTATGCCACAAATGCAAACCTAAGTAGCTGCAACATAAACCACACGTCCCCCAAAGCTGGAAATATTTACTATCCAGTCCATTACAGGAAACTTGCACTAGCCCCTCCCTTCAGGGTATGGATGCTAGGATTGGCCACCTCTGTTTAACCCTGTAGTTCATCATTTGGCCATATGACCTTGAAAACATACTTAAACCACTCTGAATCTCAATTTTCTCATCAGTAAATGAGAGGTTGTGCCAGTTTAAGTTGTAAATTAATGATCTCTATGAAGCATTTAAAGAGTTGCTGGAATATAGCAAAATCTTACTAAGTTTTCATTAGAACTGCAAAATGTGTTTTCTAACTGAAATCTTGCAAAGTGGTTAGACTTAAACCTAGCTCCCCAAAGTATTTATCATGGTAGAATGGAAGGATTGTTGCTGATGAGAGAATAATGAATGATGAGATGAGAGAATAATGAAGAAAACCAGCAGAAAGAAAAGAAGATTGAGGACAAAATAAGAAGGGAAAAGAAAAGTTATTAGGACCCCACAGGAACTATAGGTGGCCTATTCCAATAGGAAATATAAATTAGGGTAATTCCATCTACAGTGACAGATTAAATAACCTCAGTGGGCTACGTGAGTACTAATCAACATGTGGAAATAGTCCCTATGAGGGGAAAAGCATTCTAAATTCCAAGCAAGTGATTTACCAGTGAATGGCTAGGTCAAGTTCTTTTTAAGTCGGGGACTTCCTGTATTTTACATTCCCAGGCAAATGACAATTATAGCTGCAGCCAATTCTCTATCACATTATCCATGTCAAGTGGGGTTTTTTAAAGAGGAGAAAATTTGTGTAAGAACCCTGTGCATCTGAAGGGCTGTGCTTCTCATATAACTCACAGAAGGTCAAGAATAATCTCTCTTATCCCTGACTTCTCATTGTGCACAGCATTTACCACCCAACACCCATGGAGGGTAGGGAGGAGGGGGGTGAGCTCCCATAAATAGAAAGCAAGCTCATGTACCGCAGAAATTACCTTCATGATTACAGGAAGGTTAAACGTGATTTTAAATCAATATGCACATGCCGGGTGCCAGTGGCTTATATCTGTAATCCTAGGTACTTGGGGGGGGGGGGGGGGGCTGAGAATGAGAATGGAAGAATTATGGTTACAGGCCAGACCAGGCTGAAAAGCTTTTGAGCGCTAGCCTTGAACTGAAGAGCTGAGGGACAGCGCCAGGGACAGGCCCAGAGTTCAGGCTTCATGGCTGGCAAAAAAAAAACCTCATTCTACAACACTAATATTACCCTGATTCCCAAACTAAGATAGGATATAATAAAAAAAGAAAAAGAAAAATCTCATGTTCATAAAGATCGGCAGAATTAATATTGAGAAAATAAATATATCACCAAAAACAACCTACAGATTCAATTTAATTTTCCCAAAAATCCTCAATAAAATACTTTTTTGTTGTTGTTGTTGTTGATGCTGCTGCTGTTGTTGGTTGTGGGGCTTGAACTCTGGGTCTGGGTGCTGTCCCTCAGCTCTTCAGCTGCAGGTAGAGTTAGCACTCTACCACTTGAGCCACAGCACCACTTCTGGTTTTCTGAGTGGTTTATTGGAGATAGGAGTCTCACGACCTTTCCTTCTCAGGCTGGCTTTGAACTGTGATGCTCAGATCTCAGCCTCCTGAGTAGCTAGGATTGTAGATGTGAGCCACTACATCCGGCTGCTCAATAAATATCCAAATTCAATAACATATTTAAAGGGATCCTGCACCATGATCAAGCAGGCTTCATTCCAGGGATGCAAGGCAACTGATATAATACAGCACAGAAATACAGTCAAGAACAAAAATCTAAAAAAAAAAAAAAAAAAGAACAAAAACCTACCTATCTCAAGAGATACAGAAAACACCTTTGACAAAATTCGGTGCCTCTTTATGATAAAAAGTCCCAAAGAAATTAGGAACTCACTAGCCAATCTGTTGAAAATAAAAAAAAATTTGGGGGGGGGGGGGGTCCGGTCGTGGGGCTTGAGCTCTGGGCCTGGGCGCTGTCCCTCAGCTCTTCAGCTCAAGGCTAGCACTCTACCACTTGAGCCACAGTGCCACTTCCGGCTTTTTTCTTTTTGCTTATGTGGTGCTGAGGAATGGAACCCAGGGCCTCAGGCATGCAAGGCAAGCGCTCTACCACTGAGCCACCTTCCCAGCCCTGTTGAAAACAAATTATACAACTTATGGGTGAGGATAGAAGGCATAAACTGGGAGAGAGTGAGGGAAGGGGAGACATTGTCCAAAAACAAATGTACTTGTTACCTGACTTACGTAACTGTAACTCCTCTGCACATCACCTTTTTAATAATAATTCTACAAATGGAAAAAATAAACTAGGAAAAGAAGGATCATATCTCAACAAAATTAAAGCCATAACAACAAACCTATACTGAATTATACTGAATGCAGAAAAACTGAAAGTCATTCCTCCTTAATCAGGTACGAGATAAAGATGTTCATTCACTGTATTCTTATTCAACGTGCTGCTTAAACTCTTAGCCAGTACAATAAAACAAAAGAAAGAAGTAAAAAGGAATACAAATAAAAAAGAAATCAAATCATTCCTATTTACAAGTGATATGAATTTATACTTAAAAGCCCCAAAACACCATGAGAACTACCTTAGATTTGATAAACACTTTTAGCTAATTAATAATTAGCTTTCCAAGCGGGGAGCCAGGAGCTCATACCTGTAATCCTAGCTACTCAGGAGACTGAGATCTGAGTATCGTGGTTCAAAGCCAGCCCAAGCAGCAAAAGTCTGTGAGACTCTTATCCCCAATAAACCACTCAGAAAACCAGAAGTGGCACTGTGGCTCAAGTGGCAGAGGACTAGCCTTGAACTGAAGAGCTGAGTGACAGCGTCCAAGCCCAGAGTTCAAGCCCTGCAACTGACAATAATAATAATAATGATGATGATGATGATGTTTGCAATAGCAAACACGCTGAGAATCAAGAAAACAATTCCATTCACAACAGCTTCAAAAAATATAGCAATACAATGCTCGATAGGAACTCATTACCTTACTCATGTAACTGTAACCTCTCTGTACACTATTTTTACAATAAAAAAACATTTAAAAATATAGCAATAATGAAGAAGACATTAAAAGATGAAATCATATTCCATATTCATGGATCAGTAGTAAGAATACTGTGAAAATAACTTTATACTGTCATAAGTATCTACAGCTTCATGCAATTCTCAAGAATATTCCAATGACATTCTTCACAGAAAAGAAAACACAGGAAATACTTAAAGAAGTTAAAGCAATCCTAAATAAAAACAGCAATGCTGGAGGTATCACAATACCTAAATTCAAATTATACTACAGAGACACAGTTCAAAAAAAATCATGATACTCATACAAGAACTAACTAAATCAATGGATTAGAACAGAAGACCAGTTTCTAAAAAACACATAGTTTCAGCCATCTGATTCTCAACAAAGGCAGCAGAAACTTTGTTAGAGAAAAAACAGCCTCTTCAACAAATGGTGCTGGGGAAATTGAATAGCTACACGTAGAAGACCAAAACTAAATCCCTATCTCTTAGCATGTATAAAAAAAATTCAAAATGGATCAAAGACTTTAATGTAAGAAATTCTTAAACTTCCATGGGAAAACAGGGAAAATACTTGAGGTTTGAGGCATAGACAATGCCTTTCTGAATAGAATTCCAGTAACTCAGGAAATGGACAATAATTGACAAATGGGATTGTGTCAGATTTAAAGGATTCCACATTGCCAAAGGACACTAGACTGAAGGGACGGCCTATAAAAGGAGAGGGGGAAAAAAGCCAATTCATGATCTGAAAAGCCACTAGCATACAGACTATATTAAAAAACTCAAGGGCTGGGAAGGTGGCTCAGTAGTAGAGCGCTTGCCTTGCATACATGGGGGGCTGGGTTCAATTCCTCAGCACCACATTAAAAAAAAAGGAAAGAAAGCTGGAAGTGGTGCTGTGGCTCAAGTGGTAGAGTGCTAGCCTCGAGCTGAAGATCTGAGGGACAGCGTCCAGGCCCAGAGTTCAGGCCCCATGACTGGCAAAAACAAAAACAAAAAGCTCAAAGATTTAAATATCAAAATAATAAATAACCTAATTAAGAAATGGGCAAATAAATTGACCAGATAATTCTCAAAAGTACAAATGGACACTAAATACATGAAACAAATATCCAATATCCTTCGCTATCAGGAAGTGTAAATGAAAACTACACTGAGATTCTATCTCACTTCAGTTAGAATGGCTATTTTCAAAAAACAAACAAACAAACACCACCAAAAAATTCTGTTTTGGAAATTAGGAAAACAAAAGGACCTTATATACTATTAGTGAGGATGTAAATTAGTCCAGCCACTAGGGTAATTAGTGAAGGGACTCCTGAAAAAACTAAAACTAGAAATACGATGCTGCCACAGGCCACTCCTGGCTATATTTCTGAAGCAGTCTAAGTCAGCATACAATAAAGACACCTGAACACCCATGTTTATTGCAGTGCTCATCACAAATAGCCGAGTTACAGAATGGCCATCAACAAATGAACGGATAAAGCACATGTGGCAGATGTGCACAATGCAACCTGAGAGTAGAAGGGAGACTGTTTAAGAAAAAGGAGGAGGTCATCAGGAGTGGGGACAAGAGAGGGTAATGGGAAGAATAGATCAAAGTACGCGATATGCATATAAAAACTGACACTGCGCTTGCCTTGAGCTGAAAAGCTCAAGGACAGCACCCAGGCCCAGAGTTCAAAACCCACGACTGACCAAAAAAACAAAAAACTGACACTGAAAACCCATTGTTTTATACAATCAATATATGAGGATAAAAACGCATTTTATAAAAAGAAGAGACATTGGACCTGCTAGGAAGTTAAAGAATCATTGTCATCCCAGGAATCACTTACTCTTAAAAGCATTCCTTGTGCAAAAGTGAGTTCCTACTTTTTCCCTGATCTTTAAATGTTATGTTGTTTCTCTTCTTAAGTGGTTGTTTCAAAGCTGGACACAGTGGTTAGAGTCTGTAATTGTAGCTACTTGGGAGACAGAGACTGGGCAGTTCAAGGACACCTGGGCAAAAAGAAGTTCATGAGACTCTATCTCAACTGACAGCTGAGCACAGTGTCGTACACCTGTCACCCCAGCTGTGGTTGGGTGTGGTGGTGTGTGCCCATCATCCCCTAGTGACAAGGAGAAGCACAAGTGAGCTGGATCACACCAGGTCTGGCCTGAGAGTAAGATGAGACCCTACCTCAAAAATAACCAAAGCCCCCAGGCACCAGTGGCTCACGCCTGTAATCCTAGCTACTCAGGAGGCTGAGATCGGAGGATCATGTTCAAAGCCAGCCCAGGCAGGAAAGTCCGTGAGACTCTTATCTCCTATTAACCACCAGAAAGCTGGAAGTGGCACTAAGACTCAAGTGGTAGAGTGCTAGCCCTGAGCTGAAGAGCTGAGGGATAGAACTGAGGCCCAGAGTTCAAGCCCCATGACTGACCAAAAAAAAAAACAAAAACAAAAAACAAAAAACACCACAAAAAAAAAACAAAAAGAATTTTTCAACTCACAACTCTACGAAATAACTATCTTCATTATTCCCTTCCCACCTTGATCCCTATAATCCTGGTTATTGTTATAGTTTATACTCATAGTTAATTTACCTTGTGGAACTAAATGAATATATCAAACATTCTGAAGAACTGTGATGTGTAAGCCTGGCAAGTAAACCCTTGTGGAAAGCAAAGAAAGACATCATTACCCAAGCAGTCTCTGCAAATTGTGCCAGAAAGGCAAAGTGGTTAAGATGGTTAAGATGTTCCTTAGTTGGAGGCAAGTTTAAAACACTCACTGAGAATGTATCTGCTGGGAGAGTCCTATGGCAGGCTTCGGCTTGAGGGTCAAGGTCATCTGGGCCACGGGACTGACTCTTGGTAGAGCGTCTGCCTTCTTGGATGAAGTGTGCTTTGCTGCTTGCTCAGAAAGGACCCAAGAGGAGACAACCCCAGGATTCTGCCCTCCAAAGATTGGTGATGAGGTCTCCTGGGCAGCCGCTGTCTCACAAGCTTTGCCCTGGGTTCCTGGTTTACACACACAGAGCTGAGGCCGGAGGCACATCCCTCCATTCTGGCATGGTGGGACACAGCTTGCTGCAGAAACACAACAGAAGGCACAATTTTGAAGGAAAAATGAAGTCAATCTCACTAATTCTTCCAACAGTTTAACAATAGCAATAAAATAAAACAGCATATCAGCATTCATGGTGATGATGATGATAGTGTTAAGGACAACACCTACCTAATAACTGTGGCTTCTGTGATGGGCACTGTTCTATAATAGCTCAACAAACTGAATCCCCTAGAAACAGTCTGGGGTCATATTTTATTCTGCCTGTTTTACAGATGAAGCAAAGGTTACGTTGTTTGCCAAGGGTTACACAATCATGAGAAGATCCAGGATTCCAAAGCCATGGTGCCTAGCCACTTTCCTGTAAATGCCTCCACAAATGCATCTGAACCCATAAGGGAAATCCTAAGACGTTCCCTGCCATTACATCCGCATTCTATACCCTGAGTTTAAATTTTGTTTTAATTCTGCATATCTAAATGTTTTTGCCAAGACTTGAAACCACCCTGCCCCCCCCCCCCCCCGCACACACACACACACAAATCCACACTCAAAAAATATTTTCCTACAGACTTGTAGAGACTATCAGGGCTTGGAGAGATTGTTTTGAAATTGAGTTTCATCTTTGTTAACCTCTGAGAAAACTGAGGGACCTAAGTCTAAGCATCACCCACTATGACCCTGCTCATTTTGATAAACATTCAGCACACAGGACATCATCTCTAATCTTACGATGAAAGGCAATCAAAACAGAAACAAGCTCTTCATCTCCTGTTTGCTAGAATGTCTAAACTTTGAGTCACCAGACTTGAGGCCAAGTACAGTTATAAGTTAGCAGAGCTGGGGGTCACGGGTGAGGTTAGTGGATTTCATCATAGGCAAGTCCCCTCGGGAGTTGAGGGGTTGTTGACTTAGGTTTTATTAGGTAATGTCCTAGGCCTGTGGCCTCAGTCTCTTCAGTCCCTTCCTGATTTGTTGTAATACATTTGTTACCCTGTTCCTTCTGCTGTCAGCTCACTTCAGCTGTAAACTTAGGGTCCTGAGATCACACACTATCAAATCTCCCCCCAAATCCAAGGTCAGCTACAGTCCACCAAACCATCACAAAATAAATGAGCGATGTGAACCACAGGAGACTTAGTTACTTAGGTCCAAATCAGCAAGACCTAATAGTCCTGAAACTTACTGAGAAAAAAAAAAGGGGGGGGGGGGACTAATCCCTGAGTGTGTCAGAAATTTCTCAGCATTTTTTAAAATTTATAATAAAAAAAAAAGTTGGGAAAGATTCAAAAGGAGCCAGCTTCCTAAGTGACCTTGGAGATAAGACAATTCACTTTGACACCTGTGCGCTTGTGCATATTTGGGGCCTGTGACGCACAGGTAGCTGGCCTGTTCTCAAATGGCACTGAGACCTGTTCCCTCCCCGGCCTTATAGAAGACAAATCCAAAAGCTATACACTTCTAAAACTTAGGATACTTATTTGTCCACATCTCTAACTGCCTAAGCAAACTTAGTTGCCATAGACGCTGCAATCTAGTCCCTGCTCATCCATGTATGAAATGTCACAGAGAATGAGCTCCACTCCAGCAGAAGTGGACCGGGCCACTCTTGTCTTGCTAAGTCTCTGCCAGAGCTCAGCCCAGGCATTTGCATGCATACATTCTCTTCGTGCTTTCAATTAGGAACATGCTTCAGATGAACATCTGAGAGTCATTTCTCATGCTCCTGAGGTATACTGAAAATGTCTCTTAATCTACTGGAAGGCTCCATGGTACAGCCTGCCAAAGCTGACGGAAATCATCCAGCACACTTCTCAACGTGCCACAAGAAGCTGTCTTTAAAAGGACATAAACGGCCTAGAAATGTAAAGGGAGGGTGGTGGTTTTTAAATCCTCAAATTTTGCATTCTAATAGGAGGGCAGGTAGAGAATGATAAAAGGAAAAAAAAAACTACTAAAAATTCACACATATGTTTCACTAGAATGAAAAGAACATACTGTGTTACAGAATGAATATGTGCAATATCACCCTTCTATAGGAAATTTTAAAAGGCTGGAATGGGGGAATAAGAGGACAATTTTCCCTTCCTCTTACCCTACTGAGGAAAATGCCCTAAGATGGCCAAGTCAAGCCCTTGTCTGACAGGAAAAAGTAAACCTTGGGTCCCCTGATCACGCCATTTTTCCTGCCATGCATTAGGCTACTCACCCAGCCTGGAAACTGTTCATAAAGTCTGGCAGCTTGGGGTAGCAGTGTGACATCACTTAGGAATGCTGTGGAAATACATATCCCTGGGCTGCCCCTGGCCTGTTATATCTGAACCTGGAGCCAAGCAATCTTTGATCGCACCTGCTCCGTTGAGAACCACTGACCTAGCAGTATTTGGAAACTGGTTACCTTCTACTAGCATTTTTTTTTTTTGAGGATTTATCTTTTTATAACCTGCTTGTATTTTCACAGAACAGTTGCTTTTATTTTAAGGAATTCTTGGCTATGACAAATGTGTTTGCTTTTATGTTGCTCTTTTATTTTGGGTGCAAAAAAAAAAAAAAGAGGGAACATTTTCCAAGTGACCAAACTATTGGGATCACTTAGGAGTATCTTCCAAAACTCTATCTATCTGTCACCACCTACTTCATGGCCAGCACAAAAAAAAAAAAAAAAATGGATAGGTATTTATGAGAAAGCTGTGATTACAATTGAGGTGTTGATCTCTGTAGACCATCATAAATAATGTTAGAAAAGTGCTTTTTAAATGGAGTGTTTTCCCCCAGGCAGATGCCTAGCCAGCTGTGTTTGGATTCAGCACAGTGAGCAGAGGTTGCAGTAAGATATGATCAAGATACTGGGCAGGATTTCTTGAGCTATACAGTACCTGCGGAACTTTGAAAATGCCCCAGACTTAGGCCTTAGATCAAGGCAGGCTAAATCAGACTCACTAGGGAGGGACTCAGTATCAGTACCTTTCTAACACTAAAGCAATGGTAAAGTACAGCCAAGGCTGAGAAAGGAAAATCCTAACCCATCCAAGTCTTCTGAAATACGGCTCCTTCACTCAAAAGCGTTCAACTCATTTCTGCTGCCCATGGATAATTTCATAACCCTCCCTATACATCTGACCCCATCTACTGTGCACCCCTCACCATGGACTGGCTCATCCCTACGACGCTCCATGTCCTCCTGGGTTCCTGTCGCCTTGCTTCTGCACACGGGTGCTCCATCCAGGAACACAGGTTCTTTAATTCCATGAGTGCACAGAAAGCTTCCGGTCCTTCCTTCTCTATGTCTTTCCAAGTACCTGCCCACCCCTTCTAGAATCCTCACTCCATCTCACATCCTGTCCATTTTAATCATTCTTTGCACATTTCACATGTGTGTTTCGTACTAATAGTCAATCCTTTGACAAAGTTATCTCTTCTCTCCTAAGTAGATTATCAACCATAGCATCAGTATAAATGGCTTATGTGGAATAGTCTATGCCCTAGGACAGGAGGGCTTGAACATTCATCTTGGGGGATTGACTGATTTCAATGTAGAGCCACTACTCTCTTAAGGACGCTGGGGTTTCAGGGCATCTCTGTAGGAAAGAGGCAATGGGGTCCCACTCTGTCACAAAATTATGTCTGCATCTCTGGACTTAGCACACTGTACCAGTCATTCAAAGTAGATGTGTTTCCATCAACATCAATATTCAAATATTGATATATAATTCCCAAGAGAAAATGAATAAATGTCCCATCCAACTAAAAGATCCTTCCCAGAGGATCCCCAACTGCTGTGTCCCACCCCACCCCCTCTTAGCTGGAAGCATCTGTGGCCATCATTGTCCTCAACCCATAAAGGCAGTTAAGGGTACCATCCAAGAGCAGGCAGTGAAGGAGAGTTGGGCTTTTTTAGTTAGGTACACAGAGATAAGAAAATGGTAGACATGACATGATAGGTAACGCTGGCCCATCATGGAGCTTTGTCCTCCAATAATACCCTGGGTTTTCACTCAAATGCTTATTTTTCCCATAATGCTTTGGGTTCCCATTCAACCAATTAAAAAGTGCCTTGGAGCTGGGATTGTGGCTGAGTGATAGAGTGCTGGCCTAGCATGCATGAAGCCTTGGGTTCGATTCCTTAGTACCACATAAAAAAAATAAATAAAAGAAATTAAATTAAAAGGGAAAAAAATTTTAAGTGGCTTGGTGGAACACATGTAAGCGATCAAGCAATCTGCACAAAGCCCAAGGGGGGAGGTGTGAGATGACCCCCTCCCACTATAACAGCCCCTCCCCAGAGGGCCCCATTAGACTCTCAGTTCTCCAAAGAGAATGTCCTCTTTTCTCTTTCAAACAAACTTGCTCTGTTTTTTTAAAAACTAAAATAAAATGAATAAGTAACTCATAATTATGAACAGAACTAGCAAATCAGTGAGTGTCAAAGTTTCAGAAACAGAAAGGTAAGTAGAATTAATCCAGAAATTCTAGGATAGTTCTAATGTTAACAGCCCTAACAGTGTAATTCCCCGTGTTAAAAAATAGATGAGAATTAGCTAGAGGAATCTAGAAAAGCTTCCAATAAAATTCATCATCTACTCATGATAACAAACAAAAACTCTTAGCCAACTATGATACAAAGGGATTTCCTTACTCTGGTAAATTGTATTTACAGCAAAGCCCACAGCAGCAAAATCTACAGAAAATGTAGAGGCATGCTATCAACGTTGGAAACAAGTTTAAATGCTCACAATTGCCTCTAATAAGTGATGTATTGTAGGGCCAAGAAAATGTGACAGAAAGAGTTAAAGTATTAAAATATTGTAAAGGAGGGAGGGAAATGCACCAATACTTATCGTTTTCCTAATTTTCTACATAATATTACAAGAGTCTACAAACTGTCAACTAACAAGAAAAGTTACCAAGATTCTCACCTTCTAAATAAGTCTAGAAAAAATGCACATGATTCCTCTAACAAGCAATACATAACTGCCTAAAGGTAATAGAAGAATTATCAACACATTATAAATCATCTAACAAAAATATACAAGATTTTTGAAAGAAATTACAAAACATTTAAGAAAAAAAACTCCAAATAAATATAAAGATACATCATATATGCATGCTATAATATTTAGTTCAGAGCTGGGCACTGGTGGCTCAAGAGGCTGTGATCTGAATCAAATCTAGCCCTGGCAGGAAAGTCTGTGAGACTCCTATCTCCACTTACCCACCAAAAAAGCTAGAAGTAAAGCTGTGGCTCAAATGGCTAAGCACAAGCCTTGAGCAGAAAAATCTAATAGGCAATGTCCCAAGTTCAAGTCCCTGTACCAGCACATGCACACTCACACACACGTGTAATTATCTCCAATTTTTTCTATCGATTTAACAACATCCCAGTAAAAATCTTTTTTTCTGGCCCCGGTGCTTGAACTTAGGGCCTTGGTACTGTTCTTGAGCCTCTTTGTGCTCTACCACTTGAGCCACAGCATCACTTCTGGCTTTTACTGAAGATAAAAGCCTCATAAACTTTTCTGCCTGGGCTGGCTTCAAACTGTGATGCTCAGATCTCAGCCTCCTGAATGCCTCATTACAGGCATGAGCCACTGGTGCCTGGATTTCAGTTATAATCTTAATAAGATTTTTTTTTAGAAAAATTAATCATCTAGTTCTAAAAGTAATCTTGACTCATTGAAAGCTAACAATGGCCAAAACAATGCTATTGAAAAAAGACCATGGGGGAAGTCTGCCTTACCAGATAGTAAGATTTATTACAAAGCTCAGAAAATTAAGAAAATGTAGCATTGGTGCAGAGACAGAAAACCAGATCAGTGGAATTAACTGGGCAGCTTAAAAACAGACTCAAAACTGGGAAATTCTAGAGAAGATAGATACATCGAATCTATAGCAAAGATATCATCTACACAATGGTGTAGGAAAAGAAACCAATATTTATCCAAAAGCAGGATAAGAGAATTCTTATTAAAAGAAATAAACTGAGATTCTGACTTCATGCCTCCTAGACAGAAGTGATTATAACTACCTGTGGAACTGTTGGGAGGAAGAAAACGAGAGGGGAAGAGAATGACGTGCAAAGACATTGTGTCTACATACGGAGATGGCACAAGAAATCTCACTGAAAGCTGCTGTACAGAAAGAAGGAAGCAAAGAAGGGGGGAAGTGCAATAGCTCAAGTTAACAGAGCCAAAGTATAACATATGTGCACTGTGAAATATGCAATTCAAAGGCAAAAGAAAATAAGCCACAAGAAAGTAAAAAAGGCTGTGGCTCAGGGCCAAGGGAGATGGTGAATGAGGGTGAATATGTCCAAGTACCTACGAAGCATGCAGGAAAACAGAACAGCTGCCCAGCACTGGTGGCTCACGCCTGTAATCCTAACTACCCAGGAGGCTGAGATCTGAGGATCACAGTTCAAAGCCAGCCCAGGCAGGAAATTCTGTGAGATTCTTATCTCCAATTAACCACAAGAGGCTAGAAGTGGAGCTATGGTTAGTTGTAACTGGCCTTGAGCACAAAAGTTCAGAGACAGCACCCAGGCCAAGCCCCAGGACAAGAAAAAGAGAAGGAAAGGAAGGAAGGAAGGAAGGAAGGAAGGAAGGAAGGAAGGAAGGAAGGAAGGAAGGAAGGAAGGAAGGAAAGGAAGGAAGGAAGGAAGGAAGGAAGGAAGGAAGGAAGGAAGGAAGGAAGGAAGGAAGGAAGGAAGGAAGGAAGGAAGGAAGGAAGGAAGGAAGGAAGGAAGGAAGGAAGGAAGGAAGGAAGGAAGGAAGGAAGGAAGGAAGGAAGGAAGGAAGGAGGCAGGCAGGGAGGGAGGGAGGGAGGGAGGAAAGGAGGGGGTGAAACTACTCTCTACGGCTCTCTGTTGCTCAGTCTCTGTCCAGATGTGGCGCCCGCCAGAGAGCTTCTACGGCCTTTAGCTGAAAGGCCGGTCACCTCCGAAGCTGAGGACGCTTGGTTTTGGGGGCTTGGCCATTTCTCTCTAGAGGGCTCTGGGGGAAGTCGGGACGCCGCTTCTGCCTGGTCAGCTCTCCTTCACTCACCAGACTGACTCTCCTACACATTTAATGGGGTGCTGCGAGTCACGCCTGAGCCGTGAAAACCCTTTGAAATGCCTTCTGCGTTCCCTGGAAAGCCATTCTCAGATGTACACAGTTTTTGCCACTGCAATGGTAAATGGTCAGAGGTCTGTTTACTTCCAGGCTGTCTTTGCTCTCTCTCTGCCAATCATGTCCAACTTTCCCTATCTCTCCCTTTCTCTTTTCTACAACATTTTGGCTTGTGCCCTGAAGAGTGCGACACAGGCTGGGTCCCCGTGACCCCCCTCTAGGTTCCCTCTCAAAGGCTAGCCAATGTAGGCTTGATCTATTTGTTCAGGGTTTCTTCGCATTCTTTCAGAAATTCGCCATCTTGAGTTCTTATCTTGGCCACATGGTGGGTTAAGGGTTTGGCCCCATCTGACCCTTAACCTTCCACCAAGCTTACCACTCCATCCATCTATTCTAAGGTGCCTTGCTAATAAGTTGCTCTTTTCACACGCCTGGTAACTGAGGCCCAACCACCTAATGTGCTTTGTTATATATATATCACATTTTCTTGATCCATTCATCTACTGAGGGGCATCTGGGTTGGTTCCATATCTTAGCTATGGTAAATAATGCTATGAATTATAAAGAATTAGTTCTAGAATCTATACTCACTAAGGAAATAAACATAGCAGAAATGGATGAAATTTTGGAGAAATACAAATTGCCCAGACTAAACCAAGAAGAATGAAATCAACTAACTAACCTAATAACTTACAATGACACAGAGAAAGCAATTAGAAGTCTTCCAATGAGGCAAAGACCAGGACGGACCAATGGATTCGCTACAGAACTCTATAAGACCTTTAAAGAGGAACTAATACCCATACTCCTCAAGCTCTTCCAAGAAATAGAAACAGAGGGAGCAATCCCAATCTCACTCTATGAAGCCAATATCACACTCATCCCCAAACCAGACAAAGATCCAACAATAAAAGAGAACTACAGACCAATCTCTTTGATAAACACAGACACAAAGCTCCTCAATAAAATTTAAAAAAATAATAATAATGCTATGATAAACATAGTTGTGCTGGTAGCTTTAGTATGGTATTGTTTGTGATCATTTGGATAAAATGCCCAAAAGTGGGATTGCTGGGCATAGGGGAGCTCTATGTGGAGTCTTTTGAGGAACCTCCATACTGCTTTCCAAAGTGGTTGAACATGTTTACACTCCAACCAACAATGTGGTAGGGTTCCCACAAAGGGTAATTTTCCTGTAGCTACATACAGCAAGAACTACAAATCAATAGGAAAATAACAACAAAGAAAATTGTCATAGAACATAGAATATGAAGCAGCTATTAATGGATTATGAAATTTAAGTGCCTAATCAGCACAAGAAGATTCTTAAGTTCAATCATCAAGTGACTGCAAGTCCAACACTGAGATGAGAGCCCACCATGAAGAGACTGACATAAAGTCTGTTAGCAGGGAGTGTTAGCTGACACAGGATAATGGGAACACTTACCCACTGCCAGTATGTATACAGGGTTTATTACTAAGCCCTGTGAAACACAATCTGGCAATACCTTGTAGTTATAATGTGCAAACCCTACTCATCAGCAATCTGGCTTTAGGCTATCAGAACATTCATAAAATAATTATAGCAGAAAAATACTGACAATGATCAAGAAAATTACACCATAAGCAAACTATGGTTCATTCCTACAATAGAATTCTCTATAGTTGTTTAAAAAAATGTGATCTAGCAACATGGCTAGGTGTCTTGGCTGAAGAAAGAATGCCATAGATGTTACTAGCTAATACTAGCTAATGATGACATTATAACTGCCTAGTTACATTTCTTGAAACAATACCATGTGTTTTTATGGATGCATATGAGATCAACAAAAGTATAAAAACATACTAGAAAAAATAATAATAGCTCAAAAGTTATGTATATATGACTATATAAAATGAGGCTAATCAAAATAAACTACAAGATATGGAAACAAGAGTTGTCTTTGTTTTTGTTTTTGTTTGTTTTTTGTTTTTTAATGTACTGTATGCAGTTATTTCTTTTTTCTTTCATGTTTTTCCTGCCCTTTGGTTTAGCCCTGTTGTCACTGTTTTTTTTTTATTTTGATACCCTTTGTATTATATATATATATATAAGTTTATCCGATTTGGGGATGGGAAGGGAATCATAGGAATGGCGAGACAAAGGACAAGAGTGAACCAATACAACAGTGATATTCACAAAACACTATGTTGGAAATTAACTTTACAACCTGGGGGTGGGGAGGGAAGCCAAGGTGAAGGGGTAATACTATTCGAAAAGAAATGTACTCATTACTTTACTTATGTAGCTATAACCCCTCTGTACATCACCCTTACAGTAAAAGAAAGAAGAAAATAATAATAAATAAATAAAAACATATTAGCATCACACTAAGTTTACAACAATAATCACTAGAGGGGAAAGGGAGGAAATTTTTAAAAAGTCACTTGATCAAAATATTTTTTTCCAGGCCTGGGAAGGTGCCTCAGTGGTAGAGTGCTTGCCTTGCGTGCATGAGGCCCTGAGTTCGGTTCCTCAGTACCCCATAAGCAAAAAAACCGGAAGTGGAGCTATGGCTCAAGTGGTAGAGTGCTACCCTTGAGCTGAAGAGCTGAGGGACAGCACCCAGGCCCAGAGTTCAGGCCACATGACCAACAAAAAATAGAGAGAGAGATTTTTTTTTCCTAAAATAAAACAAAAATATAATAAAATAGATGGCAGCCAGGATAACCAGTCAGGAAGTTGTTTGCTATTATATCTTTTATATTTTGTAAGTATTTTCAAAATACAACTATTGTTTAACTAATGTAACAACAGACAACTAACATGAAAAGATAGGTAAAAATCTGTCCCTTGTTCACAGGGTTGAAGTAGAGATGAATCAGTAGAGTTGGTCTCGAGTAGCAGAAAGTTCCACCAAAACAGTGATGCAGAAAACTACTGTTGTCAAGATCTGGGTAAGCAGATTGGGCAACACAATCCTCCCCATCAAGACCCACTGGGTAGTCTGAAAAACATTCTTTTTGTTGTTGTTGTTGTCAGTCCTGGGGCTTGAACTCAGGGCCTGGACACTATCTTTGAGCTTCTTTTGCTCAAGGCTAGTGCTCTACCACTTGAGCCACAGCACCACTTCTGGATTTCTGTTGGAAATAAGAGTCTCATTGACTTTCCTGCCAATGTTGGCTTCGAACCATAATCCTCAGATTTCAGCCTCCTGAGTAGCTAGGATGACAGACGTGAGCCACCAGCACCCACCTGAAAACACTCTTTCATCATTTCAAACAGTGCAAACTGAGTTCATTTTCCGTTCTTGGCCTGGATGGTAGTGTCAGATTTCCTCTCCATGTGAATGTACACTCTAGTTTGACAAGCCGATCCTAAAGTTCTTTAAAAGTTCAGCCGACTGTATTTTTAGGAATCAACCCATGCTCTGAAGCTCAGCCTCCAGTGCTTTTCATTCTAAAAGCGCAACCCTGAGTTATATTTAAAACTTGCCCCGGACCACAGAGCTAGCCCTGCGACTCTGCCCTCTTGCCTTTTACTGCAAACAAGTTGCAGCATGCCTACGGCATGTGG
Organism: Dipodomys spectabilis; assembly: GCF_019054845.1. Classification (NCBI taxonomy): domain Eukaryota; kingdom Metazoa; phylum Chordata; class Mammalia; order Rodentia; family Heteromyidae; genus Dipodomys; species Dipodomys spectabilis. The sequence continues at coordinate 8,132,342 of NW_024870887.1, read as the reverse complement.
CCTGGGGAGAAATGTGAGCGGAAGCTGCGTCTTCTGTGATCAGCAGGTGAGAAATCTGCTCTGCTGTGCGGCTCTTCAGGACACTCCCCAGCTGCCTTTGAAGGGATTCAATAACAAGAATGGTATCAGATCACAAGAGGCATGGTGTGAGGTCACACACTGGGGTCTACTGCTTACTGTCTGCTCCTTGTGCCAAACCCAAACACACGCTGTCCTTTCTCCTTATAAACGGCTCAGGGGGTCAGCATCCTCTAAAATCCCTAAAGACAAAGAGAATATTAGTGTAGCATTGGGTTTTTCCAACTCTGCCTTTGGAAATGATGAAGAACGCCACAGTAACAACTAAATTTCCTAGATAAGTAAACCAGGCCTGTGAAGCACCATTTCTCATGGTGGACATTCACTGGAAATATCTGAGATGTCTATGTGCTTTTGCTTTCCTTGGCCGCTGTTCCTGCCAAATCAAACTGTCAAGGAGCACAAGGTTTCCTTGTCCATTTTTTTCCTAAAGCCTGAGCTTTTAGGATCTTAACCCTCAAGCCCTACCAAGCAGATAGTCAAGCAGAGCAAAGATGACAAGAAGCATAGGCCTCATAGGTGGTGGGCACCATTTTGTGCTTTATCCGGGTGTTTAATGCCCTTCTGCCCAGTTCTCAGCCCCTCATCGGCCTAATGGACTAAGCAGAGTCTGCTCTCTGGAAGGCTGAGGGTCCCTCAGCCTGAGCTCAGCAAGACGGGCAGTCACCATGTGATTTAACTTAAAATCGGCAGTCAGCTGGGGCCAACCACACTCCTGACGCCATCAATAAATGAGATCACCCACAGAATAGGGCACCACTAAACCAAGTCGAACAATGCAAATTAATCAGATTTCTTTTTTTTTTCTGGATTCTGTTTCTGGTCTGAATAATGTTGTTTTAGGAAGTTGTTTTAAGTCACAGACATTCAATTTTTAAAAAAAAAACTAAAGATCTACAAGACTGTATAAATATTTAATATTTAATTTAAAATAGCAAAAGAAGGGGAAAATGTCTTCACAAAATACTAATAGATGCTTTAGAAAGGACTTAATAGAAACTGTTGTTAACAAAACAAAAAAGGAAAATGGAAAGGCAAGAGAAAGGGAAAAGGGGCAATTAATAATAAACTGTGGGGTAATACTCAAATTAAGGGGCTATGGAAAGAAATGCAAACTAAATTAAGGGGCTATGGAAAGAAATGCAAACAAAAGCAAAGAGATATATTGTAGCTACTTCACTTTAAGAAAAAGTGTAAAATATCCATACAAACTGTGGCAAAGTTGGGAGTAAATACAGGAGCTATCTAGAAATCAGAACAATATGTTTCCTAGACCTCTAGAAATGAACCTGCTAATCAAAAGAAAAACACCATGTGCATACAGATATTTAGCTTCTACCGCACTGTTATTTATTCCAACAAAAAATTCAAGAGAATCCTGAAAGGTTGGGCAGCATATGGTTATTATAGACCCACCCAAAATTAGAATTATAGAGCAATAACAAGTTTTCAATTATTGGATAATACTACCATGAATACAAATGCAACTGTTCCTTCATTCCTTCATTCATTCATTCACTCATTCCTCAAGCATCTTCTCTAATATCAAGCTAAAATTGTCCTGAGATGTCTTCACACTTGAATCCTTAAAAAACAAACAAACAAACCTGCACTTTAGCTGGATGCCAGTGACTCACGCCTGTAATCCTAACTCCTCAGGAGGCTGAGATCTAAGAACTGTAGTTTTCAAAGCCAGCCAGGGCAGGAAAGTCTCTGAGATTCTCATCCCTAATAAACTACTCAGAAAAGGACAGAAGTGGCCCTGCGACTCAAGCGGTAGAGCACTAGCCTTGAGCAGAAACAGCTCAGGGACAACACTCAGGCCTTGTGTTCAAGCCCCAGGACTGGAAGAAAAAATGAAATCTGAATTGTTGAAATCAAAATGCTCCAAAATCTGAGACACTCTAAACACGAGAACTTTGTAAGTTCAAAAATGACACTATAGGAATAAAATTCTTTAGCTGAGTGAATGTGATAGATCACACTGTAGGTGCACTAAAAATATTGTATAAAATTACCCTCAAGTGATGTAGATATGAAGGTGTATGAAGCATAGATGAGCGCTGTGTTTCGATATGGGTCCCATCCCCAGGGTATTTAATCATATGCAAATATTCCAAAACCTGGAAAAGTCCAAACTCAGAAACCTTTGATTGCAAACATTTTGGATGAAGACTGCTCAGCCTGAACTCAACTGGCTCAAAGCCTCTTGGGAGTGTAATCCTGAATTGGACAGCTGAGTCTTGATGGCAGCAGCTGAGCTCCAGTCTCAGGCATAAGGGACAAGCTGAACCCAAGCCTCCCTTCTGCTACCTGCCTCCTGTCCACATGGCAGGCAAGAGTTCTCAAAGTCCTTCTAGAGCTGAGGGCTGCCAGCCTGGCAAGCCATGCTCTGCTTGATGTAAGTCTGTGAAAATGAGCTTACCTAAGGTTGACTTTTGTGTATATCTGTGTGTGTATACCAGTCCTGGGGCTGGAACTCAGGACCTAGGCACTGCCCCAGATGGTAGGCTAGCATTCTACCACTTGAGCCATAGCTCCACTTCTGCTTTTGGGTGGTTAATTGGAGATGGGCTTTCCTGCCTGGGTTGGCTTTGAACTACGATCCTCAGATCTCAGCCTCCTGAGTAGCTAGGAGTACAGGCATGAGGCACTAGCACCCTGCTCTAAGATTCACTTTTTAACACTATTACTCCTATAATTATCCTTTGGGCTTTCAGACTAGTACATACGGGGGTAAGGATTATAAATCAAGTGTTTACCAACTCTTGGCCTTTAACAGACTTGTACAGTAATGTATACAAGTATATTTGCATACTTGTATAGTATTGTAATAGATAACATCTTTACAGTTCACTGGAAAGAAGATGATATATTTCTGAAAAATAACTTAATTATAAATAAAATGAATAAAAATGAGTAATTAGTCATGTTCATCATTAATCTTCTTAATGAAGCTTGTGAGCTTGTTTTAATACCATCTAAACTAGCTTCATCCATTATTCAAACACTGAGCCCCAGCATGGCTTGAATAGTAGAATGTCTACCGTGCAAGTCCTAGGACTTGACATTTCAAAACCCAGTGCTTCCAGAAACCTATGGAATGTTAGAGTAATTTATTGACAGGATGGTGGCTCATGCTTATAATCCTAGCTACTCAGGAGGCTGAGATCTAAGAATTGAGGTTTGTAACTAGGCTGGGCAGTCAAATCCATGAGACTCTATCTCTAAACAGAAAAGAGCTAGAAGTACAGTTGTGACTCAAGTGATAGAGCATCAACATTGAGTGAAAAACCTAAGATTTGAAGTCACCTGGGAAGACAAATCCATGTCTCTATCTCAAATTACCCACAAAGAGACAGAAGTAGAGCTGTGGCTCAAGTGGTAGACCATCAGCCTTGAGTGAAAAAGCTAAGGGACAACACCAGATCCCAAGTTCAGGCCCTATATTGGCACAAAAAGAAAGAGGGAGGGGAAGAGAGAGGAAGCAAAGGCCGGGAAGGCAGGGCAGGGGAGACTGAGTCCTTATATATACCAACAATGTGCTAAGAATTGTGCATAAAATATAGAGGCAAACTTCTTTTTGTCAAGATCAGAGTCAAACAGCAAAGGCACAAAGGTATGTGGGAGATAGCACCATGAGGTTATGTGTTATAATAATAAATGTATGGAGAGAGGTGAGGGAGCCCTAATTGGACAGGTGACTAATATTTGCGAATTATTATAGTCATGAGATCACAAAAGATACAAAGAATTCTTAGAGATGGGTTGCTGCCTACAGAAGCTTCTTCGTGAGGAAGACAACCTACAGCTGTGACTGTGAACCCCCACCCCCGCACTCCCCCCAGCCCTGGCCAAACCCATCCATTGGTGAGCAGGTGAAGTGCCACGTTTTAGTTTGATTTTGTGCCAGGGCTGAGGGCCTCACACCCTCACTGACTAGGCTCATTCATTCACAGCTGTCACTCTGCCCTTTGAGCCATGCCACCAGTTCAGTTTTTGCTAGTTAACTGGAGATCAGAGTCTGACCTGTACTTTGTCACTATGCAGCAGAAGAGAGCTGCAATTTTTCACCATGTTTTGTACATTTCACATGCTCTGGGATTCGAACTGGGACAAGAAAGCATGCTCTCTAGCCAGTGTCACACCCAGCCCTGTCTCGATGACCAACCAGGAAATCACTGCAATGCTGACAAGCATTCTGAGAAGATGTCTGTGAAGCTATGAACTTAACAATGAGAGAAATAACACACACCCAGCATCAGAGAGTGAGACCAAACATTAATGCTAAAACCTGCCACACAATGGAAATAGATGGCTGAGGCAGGATTTATATTTCATCAGGTTGAAGTTAGAATATATTCTTAAAGAGATGTGTCTAGTGGGATTAGTACATCCCCAGAGACAGTATTCAATAAAGCAAGAACAAAACACGGATGCCTCATGAGTTTGCTGGGGGCAGAACAAAGTACTGCACACTGTGTGAAAAAGAAATAGCATCTCATGTTGGATAAAAGCAGGAACAAAAAGCAGAGAGGTAAATCATGTCCTAAGATGAGAATCTCCTCAGAACAGGTACAGTGGAGCATGCCTATAATCCCCAACACTTGGGAGACTGAGCCAGGAAGGAGGATCCCTAGTCCAGGTCAGCCCCGAGACATAGAGTAAGACCTCCAAATTCTTATGTCAAAGTGTTGGCGTCCGCTGGAAGGGCCTATGGAGGTGTCTGAGACAGAGCCTCCATCATGAGATCAGTGCCATTCTAAAAGGAAACACAAAAGCCCCAAAGATACTCCTTGCCCATCTACCATGGGAGGTTCTGGAATATCCAGCAATCTAGAGCGCATGCCCTCACTGAGTCATACCCGGACCCTGAACTTTTTTTTTTTTTTGGTCGGCCTTGGGGCCTGAACTCTGGGCCTGGGCGCTGTCCCTCAGCTCTTCAGCTCAAGGCTAGTGTTCTACCACTTGAGCCACGGCACCATTTCTGGCTTTTTCTGCTTACATGGTGCTGAGGAATCAAACCCAGAGCCTCATGCATGCAATGCAAACACTTTAACCACTGAGCCACCTTCCGAGCCCAACCCTGACCTTCTTAACCTCCAGAGAGGTAAGAAATTTCCATGGCTTATAAAGCTACCCTATCTAAGGTATATTGTTACAGCTTCCTGAGTCAACCAATAATTTCAAATCGAATCCATGTGGTTAACAAAGCCAAGGCTCTAGGGATTTTCCTGGAGAGGATGCCTATATGTACGCAGGAAAGCCACACAGTCCAGCAGCTCATTGCAGGGGGCTCAGGTTAGGATTCTGGCTACAGAAAGTAAGCCAAATTTTCCTTGTCTATATATGGGGAGTCCAGGAGGTGTATCCTGTAGAGGGCACGAGAGGAACAGGAGACAACTTCTGAGCTACACTACATCCTGAGCAGAAGGCTGGCACACAGGAAAAGCACAAATGTATGACCGTTCTCACAAGAGCTGCTTTAGAGTGGATGAACTTTCCAGAGTGCCCTTCATCAAGCCTGGAAGCCGTCCCTGCTTGACCCCACAATCCTGAGCACCACAGAACCTCACTCTACCCGGGGAGCAGGGATCTGATCCCACACTTCCTTGGGACCCCAACATGTTCCTCTGCACATACTTTGATATTCCACCAGTTGTGATTTACAACACACTTCTCTGCCTAGCTGAGAGCCACAATAAATCTGAAGAACTTTGGAGTCTGAAGTTTGCTCTGAAATGCAAGGTGCTATCCACCAGGATGATGACGCTCTGGTTTGGGGTGCTGTTTACAAAAAAAAAAAATGAGAGCATGGTAAAAAAAATCCCCAAGTAGCACGGGGGAGGGTGGTGCTTGCTTATAATCCCAGCATTCAGGAAGCAGAGACAGGAAGATCACCAGTTGAAGGCCTCCAGGGCGACAGAGCAGTTCCTTGTTTCCAGAAATCAAAAGCTGGGACTAGAGCTCAGTAACAGAGTCCTTGCCTAGCCATGCCCAAAGGCTCTGGGGTAGAAATTTCCCAGCCAGGAAAACAAAAATATTCCCAAGAGATGGTAGTACTCATCAAGATGAGTAAATTTGTGTAAGATGTGCGTACAGACCAGCTCTGGGGTCAACTGAAGGGGTGGAATCTACTTTCTAGCCGTGACATCTTGGGCATGTTCCTGAACCTTGTGTTTCTTCAGTTTCCTCATCTGTCAAGTTGCTAAAATAACATTGCCACCCTCAGAAGACACTGTGAGGCTGAAGAAAAACATCATCCACAGAGAACACACTGAACAGTGCCAGGCACACCATCTGGCCCCAGGGAAATTGCTCACCAGAGCAGGCGGACACAAAGTGCTACCTGAAACCCACCAGCCCTCAGAGGACACTTGTTACAAAGGCTTTGTCAACTAAAGTCTGAGGATGTTACAATAAACATCAAGGTCCCACTGCTCTGTAGCTGGCAGTCCCTGATTAACTAACACACACACACACACACACACACACACACACACACACACACACATTGGAGTCCCCACTATCTAGACCCATCACGTATACAAGAGTCTAATAGGCCTAGCCTGGAATAAATGGGTCCCTTCAAAGGACAGGCCTCTACTGAGCTGTGTGATCTGAGCCAGCACTGCTGCCCCAGGTCTCAGGTTCCTCATCTGCTACCCAAGAAGCTAAGAGCAGGCAAGCCATCTGGTCCTTCCAGTGCCTCCTCGTGTGTGTGTGTGTGTGTGTGTGTGTGTGTGTGTGTGTGTGTGTGTGTGTGTGTGTGTGTGTGTGTTGGTGGTCATGGGGCTGCAACTTAGGGCCTGGGTGCTGCTCCTGAGTTCTTTTGCTCAAGGCTAGCACTCTACCACTCTGAGCCACAGCACCTCTTCCGGTTTTCCTTGGAGATGGTTCTCCTGCCCAGGCTGACTTAGAACCAGAATCCTCAGATCTCAGCCTCCTAAGTAGCTAAGATTACAGGCGTGAGCTACCAGTGCCCAGCTCCTTTCTTGAGTTCCTATGGCCACAGTGCCAGAAAGAAGCTCTCAGCAAGGAGGGAACTGTGTTTTTAATCTCATGGTCTTCAATAGAACAACATGCCCATTCCATCTAACTGATGCATGGGTTACATTTCCCCAGCCTCCTGATGACAGATAACTGAGTACATGGTATTTAACAACAGGCTTTCTCTCCAAACCCTCTAAATATAGTCACATTCCCTGGGAGGGCAGAGGATTTCCTGAAGGAGTTTTCTAAGGAAACATACAGCCCTAAATAATAGAGGGTATTTGAATTGATCTTGTATATGCAAGTGTGTGTGTGTGTGTGTGTGTGTGTGTGTGTGTGTCTACAAAAACAATGAGATGTTTTATTTTCCTGATACATCTCAGCTACCATTAGCCATGTATCAGGCCTGCCCCCAGTCTTGGTTTCACTGTACCCTGGAATACATTCCTTCCTCAGTCCTCAGATGAGTTCCACTTCCAAGCTGGCTCCTTCTCCACACACCAAGCTGGACTCCAGGCTTGGTGTAATCCAGGACCTCCCTCCCTTGCTCCTGCTTGTGTTCCTAACAGACTGCTCCATTCTTCCTCCTGCTTGCGCCCCCGCCTCCCCAGCTTACCCTTCAGGCCCAGCACTCCCTAGCCCTCTTTCCCCTGCAGCACTGGAGGATTCCTCTGTGCGACTCCTCCTCTCCTCCAGCTCTGCTGACTTGAACTCCTCATGGATGGCAGCCTTCATTGCCACTCCTCCCAGCCCGCACTACAGCCATACCTCGCACGATTACACGCATGGACCATCACTTTCCCTGTAAATTACCCCACGCTCATGAAGGACTGCTCCCATAGTCCCTGCTCCCCCGGCTCCCCTGAGCCTGTCAGGCTCAGGAATGAGACATATACATATATATAAATATCTACATATGAATCTATACGTACATACATCTATATGTGCACATATATGTACATACATATGCACATATAGTACCACAATAGCATGTGCAGGAATATACACACAAATGGCAGGAGGGGAATATTATCCTAACTCCAGCAATATTTCATTTTCTCTTTAATACAATTTTATTATTATCTTTAAGGTATTGTACAGAGGGGTTACCATTTTATAACAAAGATAATGAGCACAATTATTTTTTAAATACTCTTTTATTGTAAAGATACTGTACAGAGGGGTTACGGTTACATGAGCAAGGTCATGAGTGCATTTCCTATCAAGCATTGTTACCTCCTCCTTTGTTTTTCTCCTACCCTCCGTTCCCTCCCCACCTCCACAACTACACTCTCCCCTTCCCCCCTCTTCCCTTCCCTCCTCTCCGCCTAAATTGTAAAGTTTGTTTTTCAATATAGTGTCTTGTACATCTCATTGCTACAATGGGTCAACCTGTATCCCTATTTAAGCATTTTGTTTTTTCCCTTCCCCTCCCTAAGCTAGAGAAATGTATATACAAGATGCAGGACACCAACATCAAATACAGTGAAAACAGGGGTTATACCATGGGGGAGGAACATACAAAGAAACAAAAAAAATTCACATGGTACCTTATAAATACATTAGGAACAATAGCAGGAAAAAAAAACCACTTGTGTCCCTATCTTGGAATTCATTTCACTTAACATTATCTTATATGGTCATATGTACATAGCTTTTGGGCTTTTCTGCTTGTCCCAGACATATATTAGTTATTGCAAATAAGGGAAACCATGGGACCTATGTTTCTTTGGGCCTGGCTTACTTCACTTAATATAATTTTTTCCAAGTCTTTCCATTTCCTAACAAATGGGGCAATGTCATTCTTTCTGATGGAGGTATAGGATTCCATTGTGTATATATATCACATTTTCTTGATCCATTCATCTACTGAGGGGCACCTGGGTGGGTTCCATATCTTAGCTATGGTACATAATGCTGCAATAAACATAGTTTGAGCACAATTCTTTTTTAGGACAATAGCACCCTTTCCTTTGCTTTCCCCCAGTTTCCTCCTCCTGTTCCTGCCCACAATTTGCATGGCTCATTTTCCACAATGTCCACTGAACAGCATGCCTACATTTGTTCATCCTTCCTCCTTCCATTCTGTACCCCCCTTACCTCCCCACAAGACAGAAAAAAGAATGAACAAAATAAAACCAAAGAAACAAAAAGCAAAAACATACAACAACACTACCAATAACAACAACAACAAAATAGAGTATGTTTCCATTTCCTGGAATTCATTTCAGTAAATAGTATTTTAAATGTTCAGAGGCATTAGGCCTTTGGGTTCCTCCCCTTCAAATATCTTCTTTTAGTCTCACTGTTTGTATGTCAAAGGCTACAGTCCAGTATAATTTATCATGCCCCAGTGTATTTTAGATCTTGTTTCTGCATATGAGAGAAAAACGTGTCATTTGTCTCTCTGAGCTAGGCTATTCCAACAATATTTTAAAGAGTCTGTTATCAACATGAAGACCTATTTTATCTAAAAATAGAGACCCAAGAATATAAACATAAAGGAGTAGAACTTTCAAACTCAAAAAAATCCATTCTAATTTTTTTTTAGAATTTAAAGTTGTCTGAGAAAGAAAAAGATTTTCATGAATGAGTGTCCTGTCCCTGTGAAGCCTCACGTCCAGGTAAAGTGGCCGCTGGCACAGATACCCAGGGACTTCCTGAGTTAGAGCAAGCCTAGGTTAGCAAGATGAGGTGACAGATTTCCTAGGTCATTTCCAAGTCAGACTCCAAAACCACCCCCTTCCTGGTACAAGGACACCCACACAAGATGCTCGGCAGGCCCTGGCACGTTGTAACAAGTGAGAACAGTTTGCTGAAGCTTTATCCCATGTCACCAAGCATCTATGTATCACATGACCCACATGGTGCAATCATCCAAAGGCAAAGAGGCTAATGGCTTCCATCTCCAGACCCTTCTTAGCAACAAAGTCTATGTGTGACTCCAAAACATTTCCCCAAACTGCCAAAAGCTATCTGAAGATTTAGATAAGTGAAGTGGTGGGTTATGTTTGCAAATTCTAATGAAAAGCTAAACTACACAACAATAATTCAAGAAGCAAAACAGGGCTGAGAAGGTGGCTCAATGGTACAGCGCTTGCCTTGCATGCCTGAGGCCCTGGGTTCGATTCCTCAGCACCACATAAGCAAAAAGAAAAAAGCCGGAAGTGGCGCTGTGGCTCAAGTGGTAGAGCGCTAGCCTTGAGCTGAAGAGCTGAGGGACAGCGCCCAGGCCCAGAGTTCAGGCCCCACGACCAGACCCAAAAAAAAAGAAAGAAAGAAAAACATTCAAGTCATTAGAATCCTCAGTTTATCCACAAGTAAAAATGATCCACGCGTGGACAACTAAGATCCATTTTTAAAAGGTAATGGCTTGACCAGATGCCTGTGGCTCACAACTGTAATTCTAACTATTCAAGAGGCTGACATCTGAAGATCAGGGTTTGAAACCAGCAAGGGCAGACAAATCTAAAACACTTTTATCTCCAACTAACCACCAAAAAACCAGGAATGAAGCTGTGGCCCAAGTGGTGAACACTAGCCTTGTATGAAAAAACTAAGGGGCAGAACAGCCCAGGTCCCAAGTCCAGCCCCAGTACTGGCATGCACGCATGCGCACAGACACACAGACACACACACACACACACACACACACATACACACACACACACACACAAAGAGGCAGTGCCTTGACCCCTCTGTAAATGCAGGTGTTCTCATGAGCAAATATTGGGAGAGCAAGATAAGGTAAAATGAGATCATAGTTTCAGCAACAAATTCTGAGGTATGAGATAAAAATTACTATATGAGTAACAAATCCAAGCAAAAGAAAATAAGCACATTCTTTCTTTGTCCTCAAGTCAAAATACTGGTCATCCTTTCGAAGATTTGCTACAGCTATCTTGAACTGTGTCTTCCTATTTGGGAGCAGGGGTAATGGCTACTATAATCTTTAAAACCAACCTGCAAATCTCGGAGAGTTGAGGCATGAACAGGGAGCAAGAAAAATGCCCACATTTTTCTACAGGACAGAGTGAGTGCACAAAAGCCCACAGTTATTCACAGAAAACATGTAGGTACACCCAGTGCCACTCACATAATTTAAATTGTTCCCACCCAAAGTAAAACACTGTGCGGACAAGTAGGCTCAGATAACAAATGTAGTCATAAAAATTACTAATGAGGCATGGAACTTTGCTTCCTCCACACAGCTGCTCTGCAGGGCTGGGCTGTGACTCACACCGGTGCTCCACTAACATGCTCTTTGCTTTCTAAAATAGTCATCAAACGGGATCTGTTAGAGCCAGGCCTGGTGACTCATACCTTTAGTGCTTGCTACTCAGGAGATTGAGATCTGAGGCTCATGGATCAAAGTTAGCCCTAGCAAGACAAATCTGAAAGACTTTTATCTCCAATTAACCACCAGAGGAGAAGAGGAGGTGTAGCTCAAGTGGTAGAGTGCCAACCATGAGATAAAAGGCCAAGCAGGAGTGAAAGGCCCTGGGTTCAAGCTCCAAAACCAGCACAAAAATAATCATGAGGGGCACCTATTAGAAAAGTATATGAAAACTATCCAAATTGATCACAATGTGTTAATTACCCCAATGCCATCATTCCCTGAAATCCATTCTCGTGTATCTGAGGTAGGACAGGGTTCTAAGGCCTCAAGTGGTAACAGTGTTTTTAAATGAGACTCCATTAGTAATGCAGAAAAGTTACAGAAATGACCTACAACTTTAAAAAAAATATTTACTGTTTTTTTTTTTTTTTTTTGCAGACAGGGTCTTACTGTGTTGCTCAGACTGACCAGAATACCTTGGACTCAAAAGATCCTCCTACCTCAACTTCCTGAGTATCTAGAATAAGAAGAGGTGCAATGCACACATGCAAGCGCATGTGCACACACACATTGCTTTAAAAAGCAAAAGAAAACAAACACACCAAACTGTCTCTCCATGCAATCTGATATGACTATTCATCACTAGGTTAAAATGTGGAGCCCTAGTGACCATTCATTCTTGCAGGAGACTGGTCCCTGGACCCTCTGAGGATTAACAAAATTCTCCAAGTTTCCAATGCCTTCCATAGAATATCAGTATTTGCATGTACTCTCCTGGGTACTTTAATTCACCTTCCATTACTCATCACAGCTAATACAAGTTAACTGCTGCATAAATAGCCGTTATACTGTATTGTTTAGGGAACAATGACAAGGAAAAAGTCTTCAAGACATATCTAAATATCATCAATTCAAGGTGAGCTGAATTTAATGATGCAGGGGGTGTGGATCCAGAGAGCTGACTAGTCTCAGACCTGCAGAATGCTCAGACATCATAATAACACCCAGAAAATAACAGATCTTGTGAGCTTATTGGCCAGAGACCACTACCCCATTAATTACACACAGAATATTATGTTGAGACACCATTACTATTGGATTAATAAAGCAGCTCCAAAATACAGGAGTTAACAATGGTTGTTTTTCCTTCTTAGAATTTAATAATAGCTAACGATTACTTAATGCTAACTGTGTGTCAAGTGCTATCTGTTGCTTTACAGATAACTAGCTATACTGGTTAATAAATGTTAACTTAATCATTCAGTTATCTGACATCCTATGATGTAGATACTGCTATCTCCATTTTACCAAAGAGGGAACTAAGGCACCAAGATGATATGCAGCTAGGAAGGGCAGAGGCCAAATGTGAACCCAGATGGGCTCCTTGCTCACTGCACTATTTGACCTTTCAAAAGGAAGCACCTTTTGCTGGTGGCTCATACCTGTAATCCTAGCTACTCAAGAGACTGAAAGCTGAGGACTGAGGTTCAAAGCCAGCCAGGGCAGAAAAGTCCATGAGACCCTTTTCTCCAATTAACCAGAAAATGCTGGAAGTTGAGGTGTGGCTCAAGTGATTAGAGCATCAGCCTTAAGCAAAGAAGCCAAGCAAGAGTACAAGGCCCTGAGTTCAAAGTTCCAGTCCTGGCACCAAAGGGAAAAAAAAGGAAGGGGAGTATCCAGTCCCTGCTGGCTGGTCTACACAGCCTCTAGGCCCTCAGGATGTAAGAAACTGGAAAGACCCAGTACTGAGAGGAAAAAGGGATTTGTTCCCCAGATACCTCTGTCCCTTTTCCCAGGAGAAACTGATGGTGATGCCAGAAGAAAGGGTTGACCATCTCAAAAACAAACAAAAAAACTGTGAAAGCATTTTAAATGGGCCCCCCAAATATAACTGAATGTGAATACCCAGGGCCCCCCCTGCCAGCTAACCCCGCCCTCTCTACCTAGAAGCAATTTGCAGTCCTAGAAATTTTTGTAGAAAACTCATAAAAATGCAAATGATCCATGATCATAAAAATGCAAATCACTAGTCTGTGAATCCCAATTGGTTACTGCCCTGTGGGAAGAACCACTCCGCATCTATTTATAAATTCATTCCAGCATTCCTTCGAGCTAGTGGTAACAGCTCACTGGTTCCCTCATTAATTAGTGCCTTCAATGAAATCTTCTGACTCCAATTTATTTTGTATGAGCCTTGCTGACAATGATTCTTTATCATAGATTTCTGAGGTGAGAAACAAGAGACCCAGTAACCGCCATGTCCCATTGCCTCGCTATCAAGTTCAAACACCTGCTGGCTGGAAGGTCTCATGATCTGAGTCTCAGGCCAAAATCATGCTCTGTTTTCAAATTCTGAGTCTGATCCATGCCACAGTTACTTAGATGGGGTATGACAGTTACTTAGATGGAGGAGGTGAGACAGGAGGATCTTGTAGGTTCATACCTCTACACACTGGGAAATCAGATATTCAAGTTCCACCAATAATGTCCAAAAGTGTGAATGGCAAGGTCAGATGATTGACTCTCTGTAACTTAGTAAGGATCTGTATTCCTCACCCAACCTCAGATCCACCCAAAAGAACATCAGCTCAGGTCTACTCTGCCTCAGTGCCAAGAAGCTGCCTCCAAATGAGCTGGTTCTAAGTTTCCTGGGACTCTCTAAGAAGAAATGCCATGGGCATCTGCCACCCTGAAACAGTCTTGTCTGATTCCTTCAGAATTGATCCTTTAGCCAGGTAAACCCAGAAACCAAGGCAAATAACCAAGGTCGGGGTGGGGGATCTACATTGTTCTTCTGAGCCTGTTTTAACAAATTACCATAAACTGGCTAGCCTACGACAGAAATTTATTCTCTCTTGGTTCTTGAAAGTTCAAAGTCTGAAATCCCTGTCATTGGGATGAAATCAAAGTGTTGGCAAAGTCCCTCTCCCTCTCCCTCTCCCTCCCTCCCTCTCTCCCCCCCTCTCTCCCCCCCCTCTCTCTCTCCCCCTGGCCCCCAAAGACTCTCAGGGAGATTCTGTTTCTTGGCTTTTCTAGCTACAGGTGGCTGTCAGTATTCTCTGGCTTGTGGCTGCAACACCCCGACCTCTGCCTCCATCTTCACATGGCCTCTTCCTTGGGTGTCTATGTCAAGTCTTCCTCCATCTCATTTTTACAATAACATTGATGTGGTGATGGTACCAGGAAATGCTTCCCACCTCCTGACCCTTAATTAAAGTCCCTGCCATGTAATTTGTTCACAGACATTATGAATGTTACTTCATGGAGCACAAAAGGACCGTTGAGTACTCTATTATAAATATGGCCAGATGCTCAACCTCCCTAGCCATAAAGGAAATGCAGATCAAAACAACATTGAGATACCACCTCACCCCAGTTAGAATGGCTAGAATCAAGAACTCTAATAACAACAGATGCTGGAGGGGATGTGGACAGAAGGGAACCTTACTGCATTGTTGGTGGGAGTGTAAACATGTTCAACTACTTTGGAAAGCAGTATGGAGGTTCCTCAAAAGACTCCACATAGAGCTTTTGGGCATTTACCCAAATGATCACAAACAAGATCATACTAAAGCTGCCAGCACAATTATGTTTATTGCAGCATTATTTACCATTGCTAAGATACGGAACCAATCCAGATGCCCCTCAGTAGATGAATGGATCAAGAAAATGTGGTACATATACACAATGGAATTCTATGCCTCCATCAGAAAGAATGGCATTGCCCCATTTGTTAGGAAATGGAAAGACTTGGAAAAAATTATATTAAGTGAAGTAAGCCAGGCCCAAAGAAACATAGGTCCCATGGTTTCCCTTATTTGCAATAACTAGTATATGTCTGAGACAAGCAGAAATGGTCAGATAAGTTGATGTTAGGTGAAATGAACCCCAAGATAAGGACTCAATTTTTTTTTCTTTCTTGCTATTGTTTCTAACATATTTATAAGACATTTCTTTGTTGCTTTATATGTCCCTCCCCCACGGTGTAACCCCTGTTTTCACTGTATTTGATGTTGGTATAATTTGTGAGTGGAAGGGAAAATACTGTTTAAATAGGGATACAGGTGGACCCATTGCAACAATGACACGTTATGTTGAAAAACGAACTTTACAACTTTGGTGTGGGGGGAGGGGGCAAGGAGGGGGAACGGAGGGGGGGAGGATGGGAAGGGATGGGAAGGGGAAACAAAGGAGAAGGCAACAATGCTTGATAAGACACGTACTCATTACCTTACCCATGTAATTATAATCCCACTGTATGGTATTTTCACAATGAAAAAAAATAAGAAAAAGAAAAAGAAATACGGCCAGAAGCATTCTGGAGGAGTGGGGGTGGGGAGGGATGGTAGTGCACAGCAGTGACCTCCACTCCCTGAAACAAATACTAACACTAACCAACGTCTTCCTTAAGTATCTGCTTCAATCCTCTAAACCAGGCACTGTATTGGTTCACAGCAGCTGTTTGGGAACAATCATGGTACCCACGCTATAAGCGACAAAGCTGAAGCGTAGTTTTGGCCCCACAGTGGTCCAAGATCACAAATGACAGAACTCCAACTCAAGAACTCAGGAAGGTACCTGAAGGAAAATCATCTGATTCTCATCCTCATTAACTACAGGAATGCCTAAAACCAAGCCGGGCACCTGCAGTTCATGCCTGTGATCCTAGCTACTCAAGGAGGCTGAGATCTGAGGGTCACAGTTCAAAGCCAGCCTAGGCAGGAAAGTTTGTGAGACTCATATCTCCAATTACCTCAATCAGAAATGAAAGTGTGGCCCAAGTTATAATCTTCCACTAGTCCTGAGTGGAAAAGCTAAGCAAAAACGTGACACCCTAAGTTCAAGTCTCAACACTCACACACACACACACATTCCTAAAACCGGCCCAGGGTGACAATTAATGACTTTGCCCTACAGGAATGGTCTCTAAGGGAACCAGTCTGACTCTACAGACCACAGACCACAAGGTACTTCTTCCTTTGTGCCTTCGTTCTAGGATTCATTCTCCTTACCCCTTACCTTTGTTTGTAGACTCTTTCAAAATCACACTTGGTGAAGAATCTTATTGCTCCCAAGTCCTGACATATACCCATTGCTTTGCTCACAGGATACAAGATGACACAAGGCAGTCTCTTTCTTTATCCCCCATGCCTTCCAGGCAGGACTTTCCCTTCCCAGTCCAAAATGCTGCCCAGAAACACCGAAGGCCGAAGTGGGGCTGACTCTACCTTCCCATCACTACCAACCCAGCCAATCAGAGCAAGCTCAGCCTCGGGCCACGTGATTGGTTCATGAATAGAAACCTGACCAGAGCTTGGCCAACTACCTATCAGCGTACTTTCTCAGAGAGACACAATATTTTTACTACCTCTAATATCAGTATTTCTAAGAATAATTCAGGTTAGGGGTTTGTTGGTGTTATTTTGATGTCACATGGAGACAGTCTATTTGGAAATAAAAAGCAATCACAGATACGCAGGGCTGTGTGTGTGTGTGTGTGTGTGTGTGTGTGTGTGACTTGTTGAAAGAGGCTGGCTCCTAACCACAGACAGCTTGGCAGGCCAAGGATTTGTGCAGCCACACGAGGTGCTCTGCTTAGAAGAGTCCTGTGCTTGATGTCATGTTCTCTCACCATCCTAAAATCCATACGTTCACAAAGATTCCATAACATGCACTGAACTCTGAAAATGATAGAGCTGGATGTGGTCCTGATACCTCCCTTTTGATCCAATCAGGCCTGAAGCCAACACAAACCCCAGGTCTCTCAGTTATCTGGAAACAGATCCCTTTCATGAAGCCAGTCTATACACGTATGCTCCACACACAATCAACAAGTCTGCCTCCCACAGCCTCCAAGTCCCAGCTCCCCTATGCACACACCTGCTCCCTTCAGCCCTGGCCACCTCTGTGTTAGCCTTCAGCCAATTCATTTCCTCCCAAGCAGCATCCTGAAAGCCCCAGTTTGAGCCTCAGCCCTGGCAGCTACATCTGAATCTCCCATAGAGTACAAACAAAAATCTAATACAATCATTTCTGTTTAAAAGGCTCACTGAATCTACTCAACAAGGCCAGACAACGTGATGACAGATCAGTTCACTCAATTTTAAAACTATTTACAGAGGGGGTAGGAATGTGGCTTAGTGGTAGAGTGCTTGCCTAGCATGCATGAAGCCCTGGGTTCAATTCCTCAGTAGCACATACTCAGAAAAAGCCAGAAGTGGCACTGTGGCTTAAGTGGTAGAGTGCTAACCTTGAGCAAAAGAAGCACAGGGACCATGCCCAGGCCCAGAGTTCAAGCTCCAGGTCTGGTGGGGGGCGGGGTGGGGGTGGGGGTGAAGACTGTCCTTTGGAAGTAGCGCTGTGGCTCAAAATGGTAGAGCACTAGCCTTGAGCTGAAGAGCTCAAGGACAGTGCGCAGACCCAGAGTTCAAGCCCCAGGACTAACCAAAAAAAAAATTATGTAGAACGAAATATTTTATCTTCCCCATGTACCAGGCACCAGGGAAGAGAAAAGAAATCTTTCTGTACCTGAAACTGATAGCAGAAAGCACCCTCAGAAAGCCTTGAGCCAGCATATTCTTCCTCCAAAATCAGAAAGAAGACCATCTAGGTCTTCCTTGTAGTTTCCAGAAGAAAAAGGTTAACTAGGAAACTCGAGGGGACAGGTAGGGTTAGGACAGATGTGAGAGGGATCATGATAGGTCGGGGGACACTGATCGAAAGGCATTGTTCACAAACATGGATGTGTTCAATGGAACCTGTTCTGGACAACTATTGAAAGATACCTTTAAATTTATTTTTAACAATGTTAAGGATATGAAAAGGAACACTTGCAAATAGAAAAGTGTCCTGGAAGGCTCCACAGGGTCCCCAAGCATCCTCATTCCCACACTTCCAGTCCCAGCCAATCAGGAGCCAGGAGCCTTGAGGGAGAGAGGGTTTCCTTAAGTGTTTAAACTCAGATAAGACTGCCAGCTCCTACAGAAAGATCTGGATCTTCATGAGGACAACTTGTACATGCCTGGTTAACCAAATGAGTATTGCTCAAGCCTATGAGGGTGGGCAGCTGTGCAATCTTCCCGCGTGAGAATCCCCAGCGAGAACCAGGAGCTCACTTTCCCATGAAAACATCTCCAAACATGGCAGCCGGCTGTAGGGAGGACACACAGAGGACAAGTCCTTTCTGCGACCTCCTCACGATGCCAGAGACAATGACAGGCTGTAGGAATGTCTCCCTTCTCCACGCCAGCTGGCTCATCTAGAAGATGGAGGCTTAGGTGGAAGGTGATCAATCATGGGCATGCTGTGGAGTTTCCTGAAACCATCCAGGTAGCACAGCTAGCACAGGGAAGATACAGCAAGGATGCAGCAGACCATACTGTCCATTGGACCCAGGCCCAAGCCACCAACAGCCACTGAAAGGTCCTTCAGAGATAGGCCTTATTCAGCAATACAAGTCTGTTCATGTTCCAGATTAAAGCACCTTTGCTTTTCCATGTCTCCCCCAATGGTAGTTTTACATTGCACTTGTTGAACAGAGTGAATGCAACTTATCCCAAGTATAAGACTAATTACAGTCAACACTTACAGAAGGCACTTTTTCCTTCAATAAATGTAAGCTGCATCTTGCAGGTATTTATCAAACCCCTAGGATAATAATGGGCAGAATTCTTTAGAGGCTAGAGGGGCAAACAGAATCCACAGAGCCTGGAAAGTTGACTCTCTTCCTTTTGCCCTTACTCCCCTGCTCCTCAGAATAGGTGGATGAGAACACGTGACCCTTAAAGATTCTTGGAGCTCTCTCCTCCTCACTCCACAGGCCCACAAGTCAATCCTGCTGTTCGTGCAGCTGGACTCAAATGACCCAAGCAATGACTCTCCTGCTCTGTAAATTCATCAGGAGAGGAGATTCCCCAACAGCAGAAGGCATGGGTATTGGATGATGAGAAACGTTAGGAGGGAAGGTAAAATGGGGATCTGAAATGTATTGGAATTCAAATCAAATGCCAAGAAAGAGAGAGTAAAAGACTTGGCCAAGGCCACTGGAAGGGTAAGCAGTAGTTAAGATGATCTCCAGCAATAAAGCAGAAACAGCCCTGTGTTTGTCAGGTCCATTGGGAAGAAGGGAGACACAGGGGCCTCTATCTGCTGATACAGATAGAGCTCTATGCAGAGCATGGAGATTCCCTGATACTAACACTACATTATTATACAGTAGGTGCTACTGGGAGACTGAGGAGAAGGAGAAGTACTGGGGTTTGAACTGGAGTCTTGTGCTTGTTAGGCAGGTGCTTTACCACTTGAGCCACATCTCTAATCCTTTTCTTGCTTCATTTTTCAGATACAGTCTCCAAGTTTTGCCTAGGGTGGGCCTCAGACTACAATCCTCCTACCTATGCCTTGCCTGCCAAAGTAGCTAGGAACACAAGTGTGCCCCCATTCTACCCAGCTTATTTGTTGAGATGAGGTCTCACTAAATTCTTCGAGCCTGGTCTCTCAATCATGAATCTATATTGAGACTGAAAGAGAACTCAAGTCCTTTTAGTCCATATTTCTAGCAATTCCTTAAATTTCAGACTTTTCATAATTTTAGCATCATTTTCTAAGAGCTTAGCCTTTACATTTTAAAGTATTAATATTAAACATTAAGATATTTACTTTTAATGAAATATAGTCATCACTATAATAACACAATTTTTAAATCATCAAAAAACTATCTTTGCACTTAAAAAGGAGCAGACTTAGACTCAAGTATCAGTGGCTCAAGCCTGTAATCCTAGCTACTCAGGAAGCTGAGGTATGAGGGTCATGGTTCAAAGCCAGTCCAAGTAGGAAAGCCCATGGGTCTCTTATCTCCAGCTAATCGCCAAAAAGCTAAAAGCAGAGCTATGATTCGTAAAGCTGTGACTCAAATGGTACAATGCCAGTCTTGAGTGAAATAAGCTAAGGAACAGTACCCAGGCCCTGAGTTCAGGGTCCCAGTGCGCGCACACACACACACACACACACACACACATGCACGCATGCACGCGCGCATGCACGCACCTGTGCAACAATGTATTTTGTAGAAAGCAAGCACAGACACACAGAGAGAAAAAAGTGACTATTTCACAGAAGTAAATCAACTACATCGCCAGTTCTTGCTTCAAAAGGCCCTAGAGTCTAAAAATAGCAATTCCTTTCCTAAATGTGCATCTAATAAAAGTAAGTCTCACTGCTGAAATTCTTAGGCTGGGCTGTTTGCAAGCATCTCGTGCACTCTGAGGACTTTCAGGGCTGAGCAGCTGGGCCCCTGGGAAAGAGACAGTGCCACCTTGTCCCCTCCATCTGAACTTCCTGGCTCTGCCGGTGCTGAGTGTACAGACTCACTCTTGTAAGCGCTCACTCCTCTCTTTTCCTCTCTTAAATTGTTTTAGAAACAAGCAAGGGCAGCTCCTATCTCTGAAGTAAAACATCATAATCCCTCTTCTCATACATTTTGTTTGTGCCTATCCTGGGTCTTGAACTCAGAGCCTGAGCACTGGGCCTTAGCCTTTTTGCTCAAAATTGACACTCTACTAATTGAGCCTCAGTCCCACCTTCAATTTTTTGGTAATTAGCTGAAGATAAAAGTCTCAGAGACTTTCCTGCCTGGGCTGGCTTTGAACCTCGAGCCTCACAGCTCAGCTTCCTGAGTAGCTAAGATTACAGGCTTGAGCTTTCGGTGCCAAGCCCTCCACTGATACTTTTATGCAGCTCATAATTCCATTCTCACCATTCCTTGCTTCTGACATCTTTATTACAGGACACACACTTTAAAGCCAGGATCACCGAGCTTCCACGAGGATCCATCTGAGCACCTGAAAAGATGAGGGCCGTGGCAGCGACCCCTTGGGCTTCCCATTCCAAAAGTCTGCAGTCACTCTTCACCATCTGCTTTGGTGGGAATTCTGATCCAGAAGGTCTGGGTACCACACCACCCCAAACAAAGCTTTGAAGGATCTGAGCAAGTGTTTTGACAGCCTCTTCCACATTAAGGAATGGAAGAAAAGTAGACGATGTAACGATGCAACACTCACACTCAGAGGTGTATTTTCAGAACAGCAAATGTGTTCTGAGACTCTGCGGGAAGCACACAAGTAACACATGCAGTGCGACCTGCTTGGCCCATACAGACCCATCATTAAGCAGAAATGAAGGGGGGCGGGGGGAGGAACACACACACACACACACACACACACACACATCTCTAGTTGCAAAGGCATGCAGCCCAAAGAAGCCATCCTTCAGCCGCTAGTAATCATTATAGAAAGGAAGGATATGGAAAAGGAGGAGGGGACAGATCGTCTAAAACACCTTTGGCTGGGCCCAATGCCACAGTTCCCAACAGCTAGGCCGGGGAGAACACTGCAGCACATGCTTTTCCTCTTTTTTTTTTTTTTTTTTGGAGGGGAGAGTGCATGGCTGTATATGGGACCTGTGGCCTTGCATCTGCTAAACACAAGGCCTACCACTTAGCTCTGCCCCTCAGCCCTCGGAATTTGCATGGAACAAGTTCCTAGCCAATGCTGACACACAGGTCCAGGAACTCCTCTTGGAAAACCACTCTGCTAATGGTCTGTGGAGTGCATTCAGGCAGGCAGTGTGTATTCGAGGAAGGAATGAAGCTGGTCCACCATACAAAGAACCTCTAACACTCAAAACCTAGCATTTCCAACTACTTTTTCCGGAGAAGTCTGTTGTAATACATGATCTCTTGTAACAAAAGGAACTGCTTCATGACATAATCTCAGTATCCATTGATTTAAATGAGTGTCAGCTGGTTTTTCGCTCAGAAACGAACATAGCTTGTAGTGCTTATTAATCAAGAAACCTCACTGAAGGTCTATTGTATATACAGGACTGCCCGGCAGGCCAACTTCCTAATGGATAAAAAAAAGTAAAATAAAAACACAGTCCCTGCCTTCAACTTACTTATTGTCTGTAATATTTCACCTCCAATTACTAGGAAATCATGGCCTAAGAAATCTAATTTAACCTCTTCACCATCACAAAAAGAAAAAAAGAAAAGGCTTTCTTGATAAAAAAAAAAAAAAGGGGGGGGATTATCTTTGCTTGTAGAAGAATAAAGCAAATTTAGGGGAGAGAGGATTAAAATGGGGAGGTGTATAGACAGCATCAGGAAACCTGACAAAGTGAAAATCAAGGCATAGCTCTTTCCTCATCAAAACTGGGGGGATTGTAGACATTCTATTTTTCAAGTCAAGAAATAACCAAGACAGCAGCTAGGCATTAGTGGCCCAGTGTAACCCTAGCTAGGCAGGAGGCTAAGATCTGAGGATAGCGCTTTGAAGCCAGCTAAGGCAGAAAAGGATGCTAGACTCCATCTCTAGCAAAAAGCTTGGCTGGGGGTGTGGCTCACATGGTAAAGTGCCAACTGAGCAAATGTGAGGCCCTGAGTTTAAAATCCCAGTACGGCAAGAAAGAAAAAGGAAAGGAGGGAGGAAAAGAAGGAGTGAAGGGGGGAGGGAAAAAAGAGAGAAAAGAAAAGAATCTACTAGGAGTAGTTGCCCAGACTATAATCTGAGCTACTTGGGAAGCAGAGACCAGCAGCCATTCAAGGCCATCCTGGGCAAGAAGTTTGTAAGACTCCATCACAACCAATGGCTGGGTATAGTAGGGCACACCTGTCATCCCCAGTGACAAGGAGAAGCAGAAGTAGGAGGTTCATAGCTCAGGCCAGCTAAGGAATAAAGTGACACCCTACCTTGAAAATAACCAAGCCAAAAATGGGGCTGAAGACCATGGTTCAAGTGGTAGAGTTCCTACCTAGCAAGTAAGTAAGTACAAGGCCCTGACTTCAATCCCCAGTACACACAGACACACACACAGACACACACACACACACATACACACACACACAACTAATACACCCAGACAGGAAGAATTTTCACACACAAAAATAAGTTCTTATTAACATCATCACCCATGCCCACATGCACATACACACACATGCACATACACAACTCACAGCTCTCTGTGCAGCGTTTTATCAATCTCATTTAACCTTTAACACAAAATAGGTGGAGATCTAGGTGCTAATAGATCGCGCCTGTAATCCTAGCTACTCAGGAGGTTGAGATCTAAGGATTATGGTTAGAAGCCAGCCAGCAGAAAAGTCCCTGTCAGACTCTTATCCCCAATTTAACCACTCAAAAGACAGAAGTGGCTCTGTGGCTCAAGCGGTAGAATGCTAGCCTTGAGCACAGAGAGGCTCAGGGACAATGCCCAGGCCCTGAGTTCAAGCCCAACAACCAACCAAGAAACAAAAATAGGTGGAGGGGCTGGGAAGGTGGCTCAGTGGTAGAGCGCTTGCCTTGCATGCATGAGGCCCTGGGTTCCATTCCTCAGCACTACATAAGCAAAAAGAAAAAAGCCGGAAGTGGTGCTGTGGCTCAAGTGGTAGAGCGCTAGCCTTGAGCTGAAGAGCTGAGGGACAGCGCCCAGGCCCAGAGTTCAGGCCCCACGACCGGACCCAAAAATAAATAAAAATTAAAAAAAAATAGGGGGAGCCAAAGGTAAACCCTGCTTCTAAATTAGATGTTATGGGGAGTGAAGAAAACTTCAGAACTCTCCCTTTTTCATATCCTATATGGTCTCTGAATTTTCAATGACCAGCAAAATTCAATCTTTTATCATTAGTTTTTTAAAAAGATTTGACTTTTTTTATTTGGTGCTATGTGATGATCCTCACAAATCTGACTTTTTCTTTGAGGTAAGGCTTTATTTTAACAATCCTACTGCCTGTCACTACAACCCTCAGTGACAACCCTAGTACCCTGCCTAGCATTGCCACAGAAGCCTGGCCTACTCCTACCCCTGAGCCTCTTCTCTGGAGCTAAATCACTCTCCCAGTGTCATACAGGCCTGTGATTATGCTATCAGCCTAGTCTCCTACCTTGCTTTACTGCTTGGTAGTACTTAACACCTTCTGTGTCCCACTATCTAGTGTACAGGGACTCACTAAAGCACAGCAAGTGAATCTAATCATTCCCTCTATGTGTTTACAGGCCATGAAGACTAAAAGTGACTATGGTAAGATCCTCACCCTCACAGACCTCATAGTCAAGCCTGGAGCAAAAACCACACAAATGGCCAATGTGATGCAATGTAAAGCACAACTTGTGTGCCTGGCTCAGTGAGCTGAGGGGGGCTGGCACTGCACTGCGCTCCCCCCAGGGGAAGCCTGAGAAAAGGGTGATGGGAATTAACGGACCTGTTCGAAATTGCACAGCCAATAAAGAGGCCGAATCTACCCCTCCTGAACCAATGAAGGAAACGATTGTCACAAGGAAGTGATATGTTTCGGCCGATGTCAAAAGCTTTTAAAACATACAGATTTAAAGATGCCAATGCAGCTGGGTGCCGGTGGCTCACGCCTGTAATCCTAGCTACTCAGGAGGCTGAGATCTGAGAATCGCGGTTCAAAGCCAGCCCGGGCAGGAAAGACCATGAGACTCTTATCTCCAATAAACCACCAGAAAACCGGAAGTGGTGCTGTAGCTTAAGGGGTAGAGCACTCGCCTTGAGCTGAAAAGCTGAGGGACAGCGCCCAGGCCCAGAGTTCAAGCCCCACGACCGACAAAAAAAAAAAAAAAGATGCCAATGCAAATGGAGGAATTAAGAGTAGACAAGTGCAGCAGTGGCACTCACTAGATACAATGTTGAAAATAAGCTACACAACTTGGGGGTGGGAATGGGAGGGAAAAATCGGGAGAGAGCGAAAGAAAGGATGACACTGTCCAAAAATAAATATACTAAAATAAACGTACTAAATATACTAATTGTCTGACTTATAAAACAGTAGCCCTTCTATAGATCATCTTAATAATAACAATTTAAAAATTAATTTTAAAAACACTAATAAATATACCAATGCAGGTGTTAAAATACATACATGGCATATGAAAGAAAGAATGGAGATTTACATTTTAATTAAAGACCCCCAACAAGCTAGGCACTTTGTGATTCACATCTGTAAATCCCAGCTAGTGAGGAGGCCAAAATCTGAAGACCACTGTTCAAAACCAGCCCGGAACAGAAAAGTCCTTTCATTTCCAATTAACCAGCAAAAAGCCTGAGGTAGAGATAAAGTTCAAGTGGCAGAGCATCAGCCTTGAACAAAGAGGCCAAGCAAGAAGGTGAAGCCCTGAGTTCAAGTTCATGCATGAAAGTCACATTGAAATTGTTTAGTGATGACTTAGAAATTGTCCTGTTTTCCTCTACTCTTCTTAGCGTTTCCTTTGCTGACTTCTTACTGGTTACCTGGGCCAGGAGTTCCCTTCAATTCATTACCAAAATCCCTCTGAAGTTTCTCCTGCAGACACTCACTTCTCATCTACAAGCAACAGATCACAGGAGTTGAGACAAATGGACCCCATCAGCTCCAGACAGCACACCACTGGCCAGTCCATCTTCCCACCCACTGTCCAGTCCATCTTCCCACCCACTGGCCAAGCTCCTCTTTTCGCTGGCCCAGCAGAACCAAGCACATGCATTTAAAAACCAGCCCATCCATCTTCTAATTTACCAAACACAACATTTCGCAAGCTGTTTACTTACATCCATGCCAACAATATTACTCAAATGTGGTGGAGTGAAAAAAGCCACAGGGAATAGGATCGGTGGCCAAGAGCTGTATTTAGGGATCTAAAATTACAGGGAGGGGGAAATCATACAACATTCCTTTTACTTTGTCCTAAATCTCGATCATATGATATGGAGCAGAAAGATTCTAAAATTGACAGAGATAAAGAAACAGTCATCGTAAAGTGTGAGCCATGCTGGGTCAGCCTGACAGCGAGAAAGTGGGAGAAAACAGAACCAGGTGTGTGGCCCCTGAAAAGTCATCATGAGAGCGAGTGTCTGGTGAGCCAGGCTAAGCGTATGGAGAACATGTGGAAAAGAAGAACAAATAGATGAACCAGGCTCTGGTGGTCACACCTGTCATCCAGGCTACTCAGGAGACTGAGATCTGAGGAGCAAAATTCAAAACCCGCCCAAGCAGAAAAGTCCCCACAAGATTCTTATCTCCAATTAACCACTGTGGCTCAAAGTGGTAGAGTACGAATCTTGAAGAAAAGAGCTGAGGGACAATGCCCAGGCCCTGAGTTCAAGCCCCGACAAAACAAGCAAACGAACAAAAAAAAAAACCCAGATATTGCTGCCCAAAGGTAAAAGAAGCCAGATATTTGTGACTCAGGCCTATTATCCTAGCCACTCAGGAGGCTGAGATCTGAGGACTGAGGTTCAAAGCCAGCGTAGGCAGAAAAATCCATGAGACTCTTATCTCCAATTAACCAGCAAGGAGCAAGAAGTGGAGCTGTGGCTCAGGTGATAGAGGCTAGAGAGAACATAAGGCCCTAAGTTCAAGCCTCAGCATTAGCACAATATAAAAAATAAAAATAAAATAAATAAAAATGAGAGGAAAGCAGGTGCTGGTGGCTCATGACTATAATCCTTGCTACTCAGGAGGCTCAAAGCCCACCCAAGCGGAGAAGTCCCCATGATACTCATCTCTAATTAACCACTCAAAAACCAGAAGTGGAGCTGTGGCTCAAAGTGGTAGAGCACTAGCCTGGAGCAAAAGAGTTCAGGGACAGTGCCTAGGCCCTGAGTTCAAGCCCAACAGCCAAATTTTTACAACACTGATCAAGAGGCAGATGGCCAATCACACCCAGGGTCAAGAGAGAAATCAGAGCACCTAGGAGCAACAAAAAGAGAGCTATAATTTTCATTAGGGAACCTGAGGCATATGTAACAACAGTGGCCAGGAGGGGGCAGTCCTGAGCAAAGGGGAGCGCCTAAGATCCATTATGTCAAGTGTGGCCACTCAAGGGACTGTTCTCCAAGAACTTCCCTTGTGTTTCATCATGCAGTCCCCCAGCAGGCCTTGCAATGATGGCTGCAACAGTCATCGCTACATCTATTTTGCGATTAGAGGCAACGAGAGACTCACAGCTTATCTGGCCAAGTCACAAAGTGCAGTATGAAGGTCAAGTTAGCAGCCCTGGCTTCTCACTCTAAAGACTGGACTGAACCACCCTGTATCTGCTGCAAGGCAAGTCAAACTGGGCACACATAAAGGGAGGAAGAAGGTAATTGTACGCAGTAAGCTGACAGGGGATGGGAAGCAACCAGTAGCTTTTCCATCTCATGACCACCTGGTTTGGGGTCTAAATGGCAATTCATGCAAAGAGCCGCCATTCCCACTGAACGACATCACTCAAAGTGTTGAATCTCTAACAATAAGCAAAATAAATGAACAGGTGCTTATAAACACAGTCCTGGTGTGTCTCTTCCGTAGCAACCAACTGATAGCATACCTTAGGTCCTATTTTCTCTGCACCCTAAAGGCAGGAACCATCATTAATTAAACACTCATTCAGAGCAAGGTAAGACCAGAGTTTCTCCTTCATCTGTAAACCATTGTGCTTAATTACCATTGTAATTAAGGGAACTTTTAAAAGCATAATAGATAGATCAATAGGTAGATCAGTTTCTGCTTTAATACATTTAGTGTTAATAATTTAAAAACAGATATTTAAGCTTCACACCAGTGGCTCACACTTCTAATTCTAACTACTCATAAGGCCAAGATCTGAAGGTCATACATCGTACAATGCCAGCTTGGGCAATTAAGACTCTTATATCCAATTAACCACCAAAAAAGCCAGAAGTGGTGCTGGGGCTCAAGGAGAGTATCATCATTGAGTGAAAAAGCTAAGAGATAGTGACGAGATTCTGAGTTCAAGTTCCAGTACCAAAACATACACATGTATACACACACACACACACACACACACACACACACAGAGTAGCACAGACTTCACACTTCAAGTTGCCCTATTCCTTGCTAGGAAGCATAGCAAACCAAACATCCATACTTTAAGAAAACACCTCTACACACTTGAATAGTTGGGGTATCCAGACATAGAGAAGAGGTGAGAAA
Organism: Dipodomys spectabilis; assembly: GCF_019054845.1. Lineage (NCBI taxonomy): Eukaryota > Metazoa > Chordata > Mammalia > Rodentia > Heteromyidae > Dipodomys > Dipodomys spectabilis. The sequence continues at coordinate 8,103,942 of NW_024870887.1, read as the reverse complement.
GATCTAGCAGGTCAGAAAGAGCGAAGTCCTGTGGTTGTTCAAGGTCCTTTAAACATGCAGGCTTCCTGAGGGCTGAGCTTCAGTGGGCAGCACAATCTTTCTGGGAGCACATGAGGCTAGGAGCCCTGAGCTGGAGGCGGGCTTCAGCCTGAAGGTTTAAGTACTCTCCCAACTCAGAATTTATGGGTCCTCGTTGTTTATTTGAACTAGTGTTGAGAACACACAGGTGACCCTGTGTGACCTTGACCTCTAGGTCAGTCTGTCTGTGCATGTGATGAAGATTTTGCAGCCTCTCCACCCCATCCCTGCACTGGGGCCAGAGCTGGCGACCCTCCCAATATCGGCCATGGGAAACCTCCTGCAGATCGACTGGCAAAGCAGCTGTCAATGGCGCTAGCAGGCATGCAAAAAGAAAAAAAGTGTAGTACTCCTGGGCCTCGTTCCCAAGCCTTGCTAGCACCAGGCTGAGCCAAAGGGCAGGGAGACAGGCTGTGGGCATGCTGTGGGTCACCCGAACTCATGCCACACTCCACCCTCTTGGGTGATGCCACCGATGGCTGCATCTCTGGCACCCAGGGTACAAGTCACCATGTCTCCACCACAGATAACTGAAGAAACATTCGTAGGGTTGGCTTGGGCACTGTGGGCTGGAGGCCAATGGAAAAGCAATGGAATATCGATTTTCTGTTCCTTGCTTGCTAAGGAGAGAACAAGTCATTTGATGTGCCATGAGCTACGTGAGTAAAAACAGACCCTGCGCTCCCCACGGCTGGCTGCATTTCTCCCCTATTCATAGAACCTGGCACATGGTAAAAGCTACACAGATATCCGCTTGCTAAATGAAAGAACCATGCATGCAGTTACAAAGGGCCTACCATGGGCCAGGCACCCACTTTGGAGTCGGGGCTCCACCTTTCCTTCCCCTCAACCCCGGGGACTGCCAGCCTGGCCTCACTCTCCCAGCTCCTTTATTCCTTTGTGCTTTCTAGCCCCATGCCCACCACACCAGCACTGAAAGAGACACAGAAAAAGACTGGAGTGCCAATTGAAGGAAAGAGGATAATTTAGATGGGGGGGGAGGGGGAGAATGTAAACATGGAAAGAAGCAAAAATAGTACATATTAGGGGCTTGTTCCACTCAGAAGACAAAGTCCCAAAGGCACAAAAGAACCTGCATATGTCAAGTCTTTAGAAGGAGAACAGAGGGGCACCACCACTTTTGCCCCAAAACACATAGCACCCATCACCCAGTAGAAAAAAAGCCACCTCATAATCATAGCTGGCATCAATGGGCTCACACCTGCAATCCTAGCCACTGAGAAGGCTGGAAGGTGAGGCGCAGAGTTCAAAGCCAGCCCAAGCAGGAAAGTCCATGAGACTCTTATCTCCAATTCGCTGGCAAAAACAAAAACAAACAAACCAAGAATGAAGAGACCAGCCTTGAATGAAAAAATTCAGGAATAGCACCTAAGAGGTGATTTCAAGCCCCAGTATTATCACAAGTTAATAATAGTAATAATAATAATAACAGCAACAACTAGAAAGATTTATTTCAAGCTGTAACTTCAGCACACACACACACACACACGCGCGCGCGCACACACACACACACAGAGGATGCTGGGAAAGCAATACAGTTGGCATCTCTCTGTGGGCCCAGGGTGGCTAGTCTCTGACACAGGCATTCTGTTCCCAAGTGTGGTCTGCCACCCACTTCTTCCACATTTCTGCTCCACAATTAGAGCTTCACTAAATCTTCCGTCTCCAGAAGCATTTTTCCTATGGCATGTTTTCTTCCAGTGTCAATCAACTCCAAACAAGCCAAGCTGGCCACAAGAACACATCATTCTCTTCTCTAGATGAACCGAACACTGAACACTGTGAACATATCCAATCGCTTACACGGAAATATTTTCTGCATCCACTGGATATTAGCTCAACAAACTGAAATAATGCCACAAAACCCTTTACATTATTCTCAAAGTCCAGTGAGAATTCTTCCATGCTGGGTTGGATACTGAAGTCAAAGCATGCATTTTACATCATAAAACTATTATCTTACAAGGAACTCAAGATGGATGTATTGCTGGTGTTTGTATTCGAATGTGCAATTGCTCAGTCATGGAGTAGTAACACTAAGAGAAGAAGCTCATATGTCAGTTCAGTTGACCATCTCAACATCCCTGTTATTCATGGAAGAGGCTACAGTGACAAAAAAAATTGGAGAAGGGATATGTTCTATTATTTCCCATCAATATCAGAATACTTCAGAAAGTATTGCCCTGTAACCTGGAAGCTTTTACATAAAGAGAAATTGAGCTCTGCTAGTAGTGTCTTTTAAAATAAACCATTGACAGCCAGGCATGGTAGCACACACACACCTGTAATCCCAACTACTTGGAAAGCAGAGACAGGGAAGACCTTGGCTGGAGGCCACCCCAGGCAATAAGTTAGTGAGTCTCCATCTTAGTTAATAAGCCAAGCATGGCGGCACACATTTGTGGTCCCCAGCTGCACAAATGGGGGGGGGGGGATTGTGGTGTGAGACTCACCTGAGCAGAAACACAGACCATATATGATACATAGCTAAAGCAAGAATGGACATGAGAAAGAATAAAATCATGTCATTTGCAGGGAAATAGGTGGAACTAGAACAAATCATGGTAAGTGAGGTAAGCCAGAGACAATGGCACAGATTCTCTCTGATATGTGAAAATTAGATCTAAAACGCACTGTGATATGATAAATTATACAGGATTCTAGAGTGAGATCGAAAGAGGATACTTTAGGAGAGAAACACAAATGTGCAATGCCTAAGCGCCTCCTCAGATGTATATAAATTAACATACATACTGAAACAAACTCCAAGATACGGAAATGAGCGACCTCTGTTGTTTTCTCCTTCCTTTATTTTTTTGTTTTTAGTTGCTGATGATTCTGTCTTCTTTACCTTATGTGTGGTGTATTCAAGTGTACATCTTAGGAAGGGTTGGGGGAGGGCACAGAACTTGAGCGGAAAAGGATGAAAAATACAGCCATGGAGCTCACTGGGCGCTGATGAAAGTGGACGCTACAACACGTGGGTGGAGATGGGAGGGAGGGACTGGGAGAGAGAGGGAACAGAAGACATTGTATGAAAGGAAATGTTCTCATTACCTAACTCTTGTAATTGTAATCCCTCTGTACATCACCTATATAACAATACAATAAGAAAGGGCTGGAGACATGGCTCAAGTGGTAGAGTGCCGGCCTAGCAATCACAAGACACTGAATTCAAACCACAGACTTACAAAATAAAAATAAAATAAAAAATGATTCAGAGATACAAAACAACCCAAACCACTTTGATGGTATTCTGATGGGGCATCTCAAAATCCCTAAACCTAAACTTTTTAAGAGCCAACAAGACCAATTAGAACATTCCACACCTGATACCATGTGACCAGCTGCAGTTAAAATGTAAGCAAGCTAAAAGTAATGTGTAAAACCACCTTGGGCGATGGAGCATATGAAAGAAATAAATTGAATGTTTAGACTTGGGACTCATCCTCAGGATATCTCATTATGTGTATGCAAATATTCCAAAATCCAAAAATAACCAAAGTACTGGCCCTGAGCATTGCAGATAAAAAAAAGATATACAACTTATAAAAAATATATCCATATCTACCTGGCTTATACCCTTCATCTCACCTACTTTAGATGACTGAGATCCAGAAGTTTGAGGTTCTATGCCCACCAGGGCAAAAGAGTCACAAGACACTACCATGTCAACTACAACTTGAACATAGGTACAGAACAGGAGGATCACAGTTTCAAGCCAGCGGTGGCAGAAAGCCCCTGAGACTCCAACTCAATGGAAAGAAGCGCAGTAGTACACACCTGTCATCTCTGCTACACTGGGAAGCCTAAGGTAGGAAGATGGTGGTTTAGGGGAAGGATCTAAGCAAAAACGCAAAGCCCTATCTCAAAAATAATCACAGCCTCTGGGCACCAGGGACTGGAATCCTAAAGACCTGAGAACCACAGTTCCAAGCTAGCCAGGGCAGGCAAGTCCATGACACTTTCATCTCCAATTAAGCACCAAAAAAATAACAAAAAAAGTGCAAGGAGCAGAGCCATGGCACAAGTGGTAGAGCATTAGCCTTGAGCAAAAAAGCTCAGAGACAGTGTCCAGGCCCTGAGTTCAAGCCCCAGAACCAGCACCAAAAAATAAATAACCAACCAAATCAAAAAAAAGGGGGGCGTGGCTGGAGGTGTTGCTTCAGTGGAAGAGTGCCTGCAAGTATGAGGACCTGTGTTCAAATCCTAGTTATGTGCCAAAAAAGAAAAGTACAACAGGGATACATACACAGGAAAAGAAGGAAGCGAAATGATATTCAAGGAAGACAGCATTTACTGGGCTGAATCCTGTAAATATCTGGGGTTCCCTCAAGGAATGGCACCCATTCTTTCCCAGCTACACACCTAATATCATCCCATAAAAGGGACACTTGTTTCTAGAGTAGAATACACAGAATCAGGGAGGACAAGTATATTTCTCAAGGCCACACTGCAAGTGATGCCTGCACCATTTGAACTCAGGTCTTCTGAACCGAAGGCATCACACTGCTCGGCCATATGCACATACTTTCGAGCAGTGGTCACTCCAGCCATCCCATCTGAAGCCTACAAGATACACGTGGACTAGGACCCCATTAGCTGACCACTGTTGGATCACACCTGTAATCCTAGCTACTCAGGAGGCTGAGATCTGAGGATCAAGGTTCAAAGCCAGCCTGGGCAGAAAAGTCCCTGTGAGGCTCTTATCTCCAATTCACCACTCAAAACCAGAAGTGGTGCTGTGGCTCAAGTGGTAGAGTGCTAGCCTTGAGCACAAAGAGGCTCAAGGACAGTGCCCAGGCCCTGAGTTCAAGCCCCAGGACTGACAGAAAAAAAAAAATCCATCTTAGCTCCATGCCAGTGACACACAGCTATAATCCTAGCTACTCAGTAGGCAAGATCTGACAATCACAGTTCAAAGCCAGCCCAGGCAAGAAAGTCTGTGAGACTCTTCATTACCAAAAAAAAAAAAAAGCCAGAAGTAGAGCTGTATCTCAAGCAGAACACTAGCCTTGAGCAAAAGCAGCTCAGGGACAGCAGCCAGGCCCTGAGTTCAAGTCCCAGGACACTCTCTTTCTCTCTCTCTCTCTCTCTCTCTCTCTCTCTCTCTCTCTCTCTCTCTCTCTCTCTCTCTCTCTCTCTCTCACACACACACACACACACACACACATACACACACAATCCATCTTAAGACAGGCATGGAGGGAGGCAGCTTTTTTCATCTTAGCTATCTGGGAGGTGGAACACAGGGCTGAGGCCTGGAGGCCAGCTTGAGCACAGTTAGCAAGGCTCCTAGAAGACCAATGGCTGGGTGCATAGCAGCTCAAGCGATGGAGAGCTTGCTCAGCAAGCACAAGGCCCCACGTCTGATCCCTAGCACTGCCAGAAAGAAGTATATAAATAAAGCCATCTCGTAACTATTTTATATTGGACTGAGCACTAACCCACCCAGCATCCCTCTGGAAAATGCACTTATTCCTGAAGGGAGCTGTGATCTCCGTTTCCAGCCTGAAATCCACTGGTCGGAACCGCTGATATTTTGACTGCTCAAAGCCACAGGCAAGGGGAGTGTGAGCCTGGCCTGCTTCCATCCATGCTGTCCATGGCTGACTCTCAGGGCTGGGAGGAAAGCTGAGATCAATCCCATGCAGCCACGGCCTCCGACACCCCAAAGTAAATGTGTGACCCTAGCTCTTCTTGCCACAGGCCTCTGGGGCCTCTCCCATTATCAAGGGCAAACCTAGCTCCAAACAGCAGCTCATCTTGGCTCCCATCCCTGGAGAAAGAAAAAAGCCCTGAAGCCAGGAATCAAAGTCTGGATTTCTCCTTTCAAACTATCTCTGATCCCCAGTCCTCAGACAGTGGGGGCTGAAGGGATGTCCTCTCTCCAGAGAAAGCTCACAATTGACAAGCAAATGTTGGTTTCTTTTTTCCCCCAGTACTAGTTTTTGAACTGAGGGCCTTATGCTAGCTAGGCAGGCACTGTACCACGGAGCCATGCCTCCAGCCCAGTTTTGCACTGTGTATACTTTAAGGTAAGGGCTTGATTCCTGTCCTGATAAACAGAATCCATGCCACTGAGACTTCCCATTGCAGCTGGGATGTCGGGCATCCATGTGCCACTACGCACGTCCAGAAACTTCTATTGAGACCAAGTTTCAAGGGTTTTTCTGCCTGGGGCTGGTCTGTAACTCTGGTCCTCCTCATCTTAGCCCACCACAAAGCTAGGATGATAGATTCAAACTACCACGTCCAATGGGCTGAGAAGGACTCCGAAAAACTCTTCAGCCAAGACTGATCTAGAATGCAATCCTCCTGTTCTCACTGCCTCTAAAAGCAGCTAGAAATGATAGGAGTTAGTCACCTATGCCCTGCTTGGGTCTCAGACCTTTTTCCCAAGGCTAACCTTGGGACAGTACCCTTCTACTTGTGGCTTCTCATGTAGCAGGGATTAGAGGCATGCACCACTACACCAAGCGCTCCAAGAAAATTTGTTGAGATCTTCAAGCATTCTCTCCAACAGGCATGGGAAGCTCAGGGCTCAGTGAAGTCCTGCCCTGTTGTGTGTTTGGCCTTGACACAGCAATGTCTCACCGCTAGAGTGTTGTCACAAATGGAATGTCCCAGTTATGGGCAACCAGACCAGATCAGGTTTTGAGCAGATGTAGTTACTGGGAAGGGAATGTCATCTGACCTGAGCAATTCCAAATTCAGGAAAATCATGATACATGTCTACCAAGTGTAACCTGAGAAGTTAAGAATGGGGGGGGGGGGGGGTAGGGGAATGATGAATTAATCTAAAATGTGTACAACCCCAAGTATTTCTGATCCAGTGGTTTGAGTTCAGCAATCCAGAGGCTGTTGAAGTTTATCGCTCTTCCTAAAATGGCAAAATCCTAAAATGTGTAGATAATTCCTTTTTATAAAAGCTTAGCTAGGCATGGTGATGCATAGCTATAGTCCCAGCACTCAAGTAGCTAACGGTTACATAGTGCGCTGCAGGCCAGCCTCAGCTACATGGAAAGATCTTGTCTCAAAAAAAAAAAAAGAAAAGTGAAGCTACTGTGCCAGGACCAACACAAAAAAATAAAACAAAGGATTAAAGGCATTAGATCATTAGAATGATAAAAAAATCATTTCTGTTTTAAAATCTGAACTACCAGTAAGACAAATAACTTTTATGTGTATGCATGTGTGCCTGTCCTAGGGCTTAAACTAGGAGCCTGGGTGCTGTGCGTGGGCTTTTTTACTCAAGGCTGGTGCTTTACCACTTGAGCCACAGCTCTACTTCTGGCTTTTTGGTGGTGAATTGTAGATAAGAGTTCACAGACCTTTATGCCTGGGCTGGCTTTGAACAAGATCCTTAGACCTCAGCTTCCTGCGTGGCTAGGATTGTAGGCATGAGCACCAGTGCCTAGCTTACTTTTACTTTTTTAGGCTGAAATTTTGGACATTGGAATTGCTGTTCTTTGCACAGAATAACACATGCCTGATTTTGTTTTGCAGAAGACTTTTGCTTTCTAGTTAGTTGCAGACTTACCATCAACTTGTAAAGAGGAACCTCAAAGCACATTTTAACTTAATCCTCAACTTTGTAGCACACAAGAGAAATGTTTTAAGATGCTCTCCTGCCTGTAGGCATGACTACTGCGTTGCTGAGCCAGAATACCAACTGGAGCCACAAGGTTGGAAAGCTCAGTGGTCAGGATAGCTGGACAACAATCAAGCCTCATGGATGGAGGAGTCTGGTTGCTGTTTTCAGGAAGCTTCAAAAGCTAGCAATGTCTTATTCCAGAAGGAACTCCCATGGCTTGTTCCTTCCCTGCTATCCATTATTTAGAAGAACATTTTCCATTAGTTGGTATCCTGTTTAAATCAATCCTATGGGTTCCACCATACCACAGCTTTCCTAGCTCCTGATGGACAGGTATGACAGAGTAGCTAGCTCCTACAGTGAGGGCAGGGCAATGGAGCATAGGCAGTATGGCTTTGCAGGCCCATGGCTGCTGGCCCTGACCCAGCCCCTCACGGGTGTTGTGACCCCCGTCAGAGGTAGAAGGCAGGTTGTAATTCAGACTGCAACATCCCCAGGGCCAGAGTAGCCCTTTCAAGTGAGCCCGTGGGACCCTGGCACACGCAGGCCCGGTGTGGACAGGCCCACTCTGCCTGCGGCCAAGGTGGCAACTTACGTTTGGTGCACCTCTGGGAGCCGGGAGCTTTGCTCCAGCCGTGACAGCACTGCCCTCCGCAGACATTGACCCTGAAACGAAGCAAGATTGTGAGCCCAGCAGCGGTGGTTCCCGAAGGTTCCTGGAAGGCCAGTCTCTGGCTTCCACGTTCCTTTGGATCTGAGAGAGTCAGACCTAAGGATACCCGGGGATGCGCAGCCCAGAGCTGGCCCAGGAGGACGCGTGAAGACAATGCGATCCAATAATTGTCTGAATCCCAAAATGAGAGCCAATTTTATTCTGCGTGTCATCTGGGTCCACAGCTGAAACTGACTTTCAGAGAGAAGTATTTTTTAATTTTAAAAAAAAGTGATATCACAACTCTTGATGCACACAAACAAGCAAGCAAGAGGAATTCCCTGCATAGCCCAGCCCGTGATTCATGAGGAAGAGAGCCACAGAGAGAGAACTTATCAGCGCCTGGTAACTTGCCAACCCAAACTTCTGTGGGTGCTAACAACCCCTAATCCCCTCCCTCGGCCTCCCCGCGTCCTCTTGCTATACAGGAGAAACCCACAAAAGCCCAGGGAAAACCCAATCACCTAATTTGTAGGATGCTCAAAAGTTCCCCAACCATAGAACCGGGGCTGGGACAGGACGTAAGCCTTCTCCCAACACGTTTGTTTGTTTGTTTTTTCTCCCATGAGTTAGATACAAACTAAAAGTGGGCTGGCAGGGAGAGGTTTAATTGATGCTGGGGAATGAGGCTGGAGTGATCTCACGTCGTTGGCCACGCCCACCTTCGAGGGAGCGGTCGGGTAGGCGCACAGGAGGTGGCGCGGGGGGGGGGGGATGCCTTTTGTGTTGGCCCCCGGGTAACAATGCACCCCCCCCCATCAGTCAAAAGGATGGGGCGGGAGGAGAAGTGTGAGGGAGCCCCCATCCCGGGGCTCCCCCATCCCCGCGCCCCCCCCCTCCTCCTCCTTCCCGGCCGGCGCGAGCCCGGGACGGATGGGTGGATGGGCGCGCAGGGGGCGGGGGTGTGCGCTTACCCCTGCAGCTGCCGCTTCTGGTGAACCTGCAGCCTGGAGCCCGCGCCGCTCTGGGTCCCCTGAGCCACTTTGGAGCGCACGACTGGGCGGCCTTGCTTGGTGAACGGGGTGGCCGCCGGATGACCGCCAGGCTTGGGGCTGCCGGGGCGCTCGGGTCGCTGCAGGGCCGCGCTGCCCGCGCTGCCCGTGCGCCGGGTGCGCTCGGAGGGGGGCCCGGCCGCGGCGACGCTGGGGGCGCCCGCCGAGCTGCGGCTGTACCTAGCGTTTAGGGCGACGTTGAAGGTCCGCGGGCGCGGGGGCCCGCCCAGGGGCACGGCGCCCATCGCCGCCGCCGCCGCCAGGCCGGGGCCCGGGCGCACCACGTAGGTGATCCTCCGTACCCGGCCGTGAGCGGACGACGCGGACGCGAGCAGCACCGCCCAGAGCACGAACCCCCACCTGAGCCAGGCCCCCGCCATCGCGGGCCTCCGCTTCCCCCACCCGCCCCCCGACCACCCCCAGCCGGGCGATCGCCCCGCGATTGCGCGCGCGCGCGCCCGCCCGCGCTGTGTGCGCTGGGGGAGAAAACTGCCCAGCGCCCTGCAAAGGCCGGGGAAGAGAGGCCAGCCCGCCCGCCCGCCCGCCAGGGAGGAAGTTCTGCCGGGCGGCTGAGCGGCCGCGGACCCCGCTGCAGAGTGGCGCGGAGGAGGGGGCGGGCGTGGGGGTGGGGAGCGCGAGCCCGGCAGGGGAGGGGCGAGGGGCGCGGGCTGCGCTAGGTGAGGGTGTCCCCCCCACACACACCCCGGGGCGCCGCGCCCCGGTCCTGGCGAGCGCGCGCGCGCGGGGTGGGGGGCGCTCCGCTCCGAAGCAGCCCCGGCCCCGCTCGCAGTCTTTAAAAAGTTCCTCTCGCCCCGGTGGAAGCCAGTGTCCGATCGCAACAGCCAATCTCGGGCAGACGTGACGTCAGGCACTCAATCCTAATTGGGGGACGCGAGGCCACCTCCGCACCCACCGAGACTGGCACTGTGGGTCGGACGGGCAGGGTCTCCATCCAGACCGCGACCCTCCCACCCCACCCCCCACCCCCATCCCCGGGAAAGGACACCCCCCTCCCCCCGCCGCCAGGTTGGGGAACCAAACGCCCTCTCCGGACGCCAGCCCTAGAGGAGTCCGATGACATTGTTTGGGTCCTCCTATGCTGCAGGCATCCGGATTAAAATGCCAGATCGGGGTCCCGAGAAGACGCTCTGAGGGCCACAGAGCTCTCCATCGCCCGTCCCGAGGAGGTCGGCGTCTTCAGGGCTGTAAATTCCTGCTGACCGGTGGCTCCTCGGGTCCGCAGCCTCTGGTACCCTCTACTCCTGGCTTGGCAGGTGGGATGGCACGGGGTGAGCAGCAGGGGGCGCTCGCGTAGATGGGGAAAACCGCTACAGGGGCCAACCTTTGGTCCTGGTCTACAGCAATCATCCAGCATCCCTGCAATCATCCAGCATCCCTGCAACCTCAGGAGCACTTGTTTTGTTTTGGTTTCTAAAGATCATTACCCAGGACCCTGGTCGGGCGGATGAAGATCCCATTCAAGAGAGATGGCAGGTGTTCTTTGTAGAAATAATGACAGCTGCACGTCTACATTTGGATTTAAAAACAATGTCACCGGCAGAATGCCTGACTTTGATTATGTACGTGAAACAAAATAAAACATGATTGTAGCGGTCCGTTAAAAAAATAACAAACCAAGTCTCTAAGCCAAGCACGCGTGGTCCATTTCCAAGGCTTTAGGTTGTTCTCTCTCGGGTTTATTTGCAACTTTTCCTTTTTGGTGTTTGGTCTGCCTGCATTGACTTAGGACAAGTGGTAGAGGTGAGTGGTTGCAGAAGTATTCACAGAAAATCATTTAAGGTTGAAACAATCTCTATGTCTATTTTTCTCTGTAGCTTGGAAAACTACCTTCAAAGTTTGACTTGGCGGAAGCCCTCAGCCCAGCTTTCTGGGAGAGCCACTGTCACAGAATGAATAGCGTTTCAGCCTCACGCGGAGACTTAATGGCTGAAAGACTCTAGGCAATTCACTCCTCTTCTCCTTTCTTCTCTCTTCCCCTCTCCAGTACTCCCCTCCACTTTTCTCCATGTCTCTCCCCTCCTCTCCGAAACTCAGCTTGCTCCTCCCAAACTGGAGGAGTTACAGGGCAACTGTGCTCACCAGCCCCTAAGCGTCTGTGGCTCTAACAACACCCAGGGGCCCTCTGGACAGGATTATTCCAGGTCAGCCACCAGGAGCCAGGCCAAAGTGAGCCAGATGGAGAGGCTGAAGAAGCTGCCTATCCTATTGCAACACATTCTATATGAAAAATACAAAGCAAAGGCCTCCGTGTCACCACCTGCCAGCTCTGAAGAAGGCACACAAAGGACCCCCTGGATAGGCCAGACCTCACCAGGTGAGGTCTGCCTTTGCCTTTGAGAAACCTCAAGCTTGAATCTAAGTAAAGCTGGAAAAATAGTAACTTAGGTAAGCAACACGTCGAGAAAAAGTGGAACTGTCACAAGCAGAACTCTGTTTTCTGTAATCCTGTGTCATCATAGAGTTCTTTCTTGTCCAGTGGACAGTTCTCCCCCTGCAGGGAAAACAATGCTTCCCTGCAACTCAGATCAGCCCATGAAGATTTCAGCTCCAGGGCAGAGCTGCTGTAAGAGCAGAAACGGATGAGGGGTGGGGAGGGACTGTCAGGCAGAGCTCGCAGCACTGTGCAGAGCCAGCAGAGGAGCGGAGAGGGGAGAGCTGGGGAAACGGCGCAGGATGCCATTACCTTCGGGCGGGACTTTACCAGTCTTCAGGGGTGGTTGGATTTTGCGGGTGCATCTTTCCCAGAACACATAGGCTGGAGGTTCTCACGCTGCTTGCTGCTTGACTTCTGATGAGAACCTGAGCCTTACATTCTGGAGGACTAGGGAATTTGCCTAGAATCTTGGTATTTTCAGTGAAATTTACCTTTACTATGTTTGATAGCTCCTCAGAAAAATGTCTTCTATAATCCCAGCTACTCTGGAAGTGGAAGCCAGGAGGAAGGTAGTTTGAGACCAGCCGTAGCAAAAAGTTGGCAAGACCTCATCTCAACCAACAGCTGGTTGTGGTAGGATATACCTGTCATCCCCGCTATGCAGGAAGCATGAAATAGGAGGATCGCAGTCCAGAATGGACTGGACATAAACTCAAGACTCTATCCCAAAAATAAAGCAAAAAGGGATGGGAACGTGCTTCAAGTAGTAGAATACCTGCCTAACCGGCATGAGTCCCTGAGTCTCATCTCCAGTACCACTGAAAATAGATGTATGTCCTTGTAAGTATAAATACAGATATACGCACTCTACGGATTGTATATATTGTATATGCATAATGCATACATTGTGTAGTTACACAGATGCCATAGGGTGGATATTTCCAGCCAATTACAACCTGTCTTCTGACAGATTCCGATATAGCACAGTCAGAAAAATCTCTTGCGTGAAAGTTAATCCCACCCATAAAAGACCATGCACATGTTTGAATATATGTGTGTATATGCACAACCATTAATATGGAAACCTGTGTGGGCAGGCAGCCCCACTCCCTAGCAGGGAGACGCCAGCAAAATCACAGTTTTCCACATAAGTCTCTCGCTATTGACCTAACTAGCGAGATAATCCTGGAAAAATGTGCTACACTCCCCACGTTGTATCATAGGCGATGGCTGCTCATCTACAACACTGAACTTACTATTATTTTGAAAGTGAAAGCCCAGTTTCTGTCAGGCACAGAGAGCAACCTTGGCCAAGCCTAGACCCAGTTTAATGCCATGGATCGGAGACCCGAAGCCCCCTAGGGTTCAAGGTCCATTTATATTGGCAGAACACAACTTCCTGGTTCAAAAATCAAGGCTTTAAAGCTCTCATAAAACTTCTTGGACTTCACATGGTTTTTAACAAAACAATACTCAGATGAGCTAAGTGTAAATGAATCAGAAAAGAGGATTATGTTTCCCATAAAAACTCATGAGTTTGAGGATTAGAGGAAGAAAGAAAGGCTGACAAATGCCAAGCATTTTAAAGCACTTTGAGACCATTAGTCAAACTCAGAATGCAGCCAGGTTCCCTCATCTTTACACTTTATGAGTTTTGTAATTGAAAATCTTTTCCTACATATAAGATCAGCTACAAATCAAATTTAGTGGCTGCCTGTGATCAGAACTGCTTACACCACACTCTCCTCCAGCCAGGGAGAACATGGGGCCCCTATTTAGTCCTTAGTAGCTTCATCAAGAAATTCTTAGAAAGAGAAAAGGAGAGAAAGCAAACAAGACAGCATGGAGGTTGTACACAAAGAGAAGCTGGAGGAGACATTGAGATGTGGAAAGGAAAGCACGAAGATGCTATGGTATGAATGCCAGAGGGTCAATGCTACTGTAAAGGCCTTTTCTCCGCTGAGATACTATTGGAAGGTGATAGACATTTAGGAAGAGTTCCTTAGGTCATGAGGAGTGGGCCCTTGCAGGTAGCTGGAGGGCCCTGGTCTCTCCCTGTTGCTCTTTTTACTTCCTAGGTTATTTGCTCTACCATAATATGCTGCCTCACAGAAGCCTAAAGAAGTGAGGCCACCTCATCATCGGCTGAAACCTCCGTAATCACACACTAAGTAAATCTTTTCTCTTGTAAGTTAAGTGCCTCAGGTATTTTGTGATAGTGGCAGAAAGTTTGACATGGGAGAAAGCGGGAAAGATCGTCGGGGAGGAGGGGGGAAGAGGGATGGGATGCAAGAAGGAGCAACAAGGCAGCTGGAAGACAGAAGATGACTGAACTGGAGGAGGGGGAAGGAGCCAGCAGTGAATAAGAAAAGGGAAAGAATCAAAGAAATATAGGAAAAACAGACCCTGTGGCTACACTTTTCTCAGGCTGTTCTTTTAGAATGCCAGCAATTTTTTCTGAACCTCAGCTAGTTGTGACATTAGCTTGTCCTGGTTTGGGCTAGAATGAACAATAACTAGCGACCCACACCTCATACAAAGTGGTAGAGTCAAGAAGTCCCACATAAACAGGACTTCCCAAGAGGATTTTGAGCTTGAGACAAACCTAGAATAAACACCTCAATTCACTCTCCCCGTCCTCTGCCTTACACTTCCAACCATTTCATCCAAAAAGACAGAGAGAAGCCTGCCACTGGTGCACACAATTGTAATCCTAGCTGCTTGGGAGGCTGAAAATGGGAGGATTATAGTTTGAGACCCACCCGGCCAAAAAGCCAAGGAGACCTCTTCTCAACCTACAGATGGGCACCATACCATGTCCCAAGCCTCCCAACCTATGTGTGAGGCTGAGATCAGAAGATTGCAGTGCATGGATGGGAGCTAGACATAGTGGTGCACCTACCGAGGATGTGAACCCACAGTAGGAGGATCACGTGGCTCAGGCAAGCATGCAGGCAGGAAGCAAGATCCCATCTCAAAAATAATAGCTGAATAAAACTATACACAAAAAAATAATAAGTGAGCTGGTCATTGGTGGTGTACACCTATAATCCTAACTACACAAAAGGGTGAGATCTGAGGATCGTGTTTTGAAGCCGACCTAGGCAGGAAAGTCTATGAAACGTTTATCTTCAATTAACCACTAGAAAACTGGAAGTAGAGTTGTGTCTCAAAGCGGTAGGGCTCTAGCCTTGAGTGAAAAAGCTCAGGGACAGCAGCCAGGTACTGAGTTTAAACCCCACAACCAACAAAATAAATAAATAAGGTGAGGCAGGGCACTGGTGTATTACACCTGTAATCCTAGCTACTCAGGAGGCTCAGGCCTGGAGTATCAAGGTTTAAAGCCCTGGCAAAATGTCTATGAAACTCCCTCTCCAATTAACCATCCAACGCCAGATTGAAGGTGTAGCTAAGCTATAGAGTGCTAACCATAAACAAGCAAGCCAAGGCAGGTCAAGGCCCAGAGTTCAAACCAGGGTACTGGCACAAAATAAATGTTGAAAAAAATGTAAAATTAAATATGAACAGAAAGACAGGAGATCCACCAGGCTTGAGGCTTGGCTCAAGTGTAGAGCACTAGTCTAGCAAGTGTGAGGCATTGAGTGCAAACCCAGTACTAAAAATAATAAATAATGGCGTGGTCGTGCCTGCCTTAAGTCCAGCACTCATGAGGGTGAAGCAGGAAGATCCAAAGTTTGGGGTTTAAAAATAATTTTTTTTTTAAATGGGGCAGGGAAAGATGTGAAGCATGTGACTTCTAAACCTGACTCTGTTTCCAGAAATAACAACACCAAGCTTTACAGAAATAACAACACCGAGCTTTACAGATAAAAATGAGGGCAGAGACCTTCTGAAGGGAGTGCCCGTGTCTGGGTGCTGAGCTGTGTGAGCAGGCTGGAGACGGGTCTGCCCTGGGGGACCAATCAATGTGCTTTGAAAGAGCGGAGCAAGTAGAGCTGAGGGTCCCCAGCATTTCTCATCCCTTACCTCATCTTTAGTCGTTCAAGAAGCAGGTGTCAAATGCCTACAGGGTCCTGGCTAATCTGGCAGCAATTCCAAAACAGGCTTCCATTTAAGTAGACAAGTTAAAATAAATATGTGGCTGGATTATGAAGAGAGCAGACCAATGACTGCACATGTTCACGTACCGCCAAGCCACTGTGCCGTGCAAGACCACCCCCAAGAGGGAGAAAAGCATCCCAACCATGGTGTGCCCACCTACAATCTTAGAGCCAATAGATGAAAAGGGACCTCCTCAAGTTTTCCTCCCTTGCTGACCATTCTAGTCCCCCTCGCAGATCATCCCTAGAATCAAGGGGTTTTTTTTTTTTCACTCCATAAAATTCAGAACTTTTGAACACGTGGCAGCTCATACCAATTAATTTCCTGCCAGGGCAATTTTAGTCACATTTATCACTGGCATCCTTCACCTCTGATTGGACCAAGGAAGTACAAAGGCAATTGCCCCTGCTGCGAAGAAAAGAGACACACTACACCGAGATACACTTCCACCAAGAGACCTCTGCAGCGCTGGCTTCATGGCCCTGAATCATTCATTCTATCTTGGTCTCTCTGCTATAAGCATTTCTTTACCTTCCATCCAGTCAGTGAGCCTTCCTCTACTTTCTCTGCTGTAAGCTCAACATTGGCTGAAAGCAATTCTGGGGTGGGGGGGAGAAACAAGTAATGCTGGTGGTATCACAATCCCAGACCTCAAGCTCTACTACAGAGCTATAATAACAAAAACAGATTGCAGCTGGCACAAAAATAGACCCAAAGATCAATGGAACAGACTTTTGAAGGTCTGGAAATAAAATTATGTATTTAGAATTATCTGATATTTGATAAGGGAGCCAAAGATATATAACAAAAGAAAAAATAGTCTTTTCAATAATTGGTGTTGAACTGGGCAAGAGAAAAGTGAAATGGATCCCTGTTTGTTACCATGCACTAATACCAACTCAAATTGGATCAAAGATCTCAACATCAGACCTGTACTTCAAAAATACTGCAAGAAGGCCCAGGAGAAACACTAGAACTTATAGGCATGGGCAGAAACTTTTTGAAGAGTTTCAGCAGACACAGCAGATAGGAGAGAGATTTGACAAATGAGATTATACCAAAATAAAAAG
The DNA here is from genome assembly GCF_019054845.1 of Dipodomys spectabilis. Taxonomy (NCBI): domain Eukaryota; kingdom Metazoa; phylum Chordata; class Mammalia; order Rodentia; family Heteromyidae; genus Dipodomys; species Dipodomys spectabilis. Next base: position 8,087,015 of record NW_024870887.1, on the reverse strand, counting down.
TCTCTGTACAGCTAAGGACATAGTTACTAAACTAGAAAGACAGCCAACAGACTGGAAGGTCTTTACCAGGAATACATCTGACAAAGGCCTACCATCTAATATATAAAAGGAGCTCAAGAAACTAACCCCTTCAAAACCTAATAAACCAATCACTAAATGAGCAAAGGAACTAAGGAGAGATTTCTCAGAAGAAGAGGTAAGAATGGCAACAGAACACATGAGGAATGCTCATCATCTCTGGCCATAAAGGAAATGCAAGTCAAAATAACTCTAAGATTCCATCTCACCCCAATAAGATTGTCCAACGTTGTGAATTTGAACAAAAACAAATGCTGGTGGGGATGTGGGGGAAAAGGAACCCTATTGAACTGTTAGTAGGAATATAAACTAGTACAATCACTCTGGACAGCAGCCTGGGGCTTCCTCAAAAAACTAAACAAAGACCTTCCCTACAATCTAGCCATACCACTCCTGGGCATCTACCCAGAACATTACAAGTCAGGATACAGTGAAGACAATTGCACATCTCTGTTCATTACTACACTATTCACAACAGCCAAGATATGGAAACAGCCTAGATGCCCTACAACAGTGCGTTTTAAAAATGGAACACACACACACAAACACACACACACACACACACACACACACACACACAATGGAATTTTACTCCTTTATTAGAAAGAATAAGATTATGTCATCTGCAGGGAAATGGATGGAGCTAGAACCAATTGTGCTAAGTGAGGTAAGCCAAGCTCAGAGAAACAAACAGTGCATGTTTTCTCCCATGTCTGGAAGTTAATTCTAAAATATAACTGGACATGATCATTTATACAGAACTCTGGCATTTGCACATACACACAGTTAAAGGAGAATTAGGGGAGAAACACAAGGTATAACTGAACATTTAAAATACTAGTTATTGAAATAAACTCCAGGAAATGGAAACATGGGGGGTTTTGTTATTATTTTTGTTGGTGGTGGTGGTAGTGGTATTCATTTTTGCTTTTCTTCTGGGGGTGGGCAGGAAGGGAAGCACAGAAAGGGAAGGGGAAGGGTGAACAAATGTGTTCATGCTATTCTGTGTACACTATGTGGACAATGACCTACGTAACTTGTGGGCAGGTTTGGGCAGTTAAAGGAATGGGTGACATTGCCAAAAAAGAAAAAAAGAAAGGAAGACAGACAGACAGAAGAAAGAAAGAAAGAAAGAAAGAAAGAAAGAAAGAAAGAAAGAAAGAAAGAAAGAAAGAAAGAAAGAAAGAAAGAAAGAGAAAGCAGAAAGAAAGAGGAAAAGAAAAGTACTCAATATCTGACCTAGGAAATGGTAGCCCCTCTGTACAACACCTTAATAACAAATTACTTAAATTTTTTAAAAAAAAGACGAGCTGAGAGCAGGTGAGCAGTAATGTCCTCTCACACACAGCTACTCAGAAATCCACATCTGGGTCTAAACAGGCTCTCTGCTTGTTTTCCTGGTTACTGAGTTGCTGAGATTGCCTCTTCATTCGAATTTCAGGACACGAATAATTAGAAGTGTCTTCTTCTACCTTGGAGCTTTCACCCAAGGCACTAGAACGTGAGACTGTTTGAGGTCAAAGCAACCTACAGAAACAGAAAACAAGGAGTGAAAATACTGCACCCCTCCACATACCAACTCCTAGCTTTCTGTTTTCCTTTGCAGATTGCTTCCTTTTTACTTTTCAAACCAGTCAGCTACTCTCCCAAACAAACCTGTTCTAACTCATTCCTTCCTATTTGTCTTCCTGCTTTTTGAAAGAATAAAAGACCCTCACCAGCCAGGAGTTGGTAGAAACCTGACACCCAGACTCCTGCTTCTAAATCCGCCCCCACCCCCCCCCCCTTCATTTGCGATACCTTTATCTCTAAGGCCTTCTCCCCTCAAAATCCAGCTCAGGATCCACCAAGCTCTTTGGGCTACCCAGGCCTTCAGTTCACGCTCTTCATCTGAGCTCAGGCAGTACTTACTATCATCTCCCAGCATGCTTTGCTAGAGAGCATGCTCTGCAGGTGAGAACTTTCCCAGGGCTCCATCAGAGTCAAAGAAACCAGCACAGAGGCAGGTCGCCGTTCCTAACAGAGGAGGTGCAGTAAGGACATTCCAGCTTGTCACTGAGAATTGACAGAATTACCTCATTAAAATAATCACTGCTTTATAACCTCTCTCCCTCTTTTCTTTTTTTTTAACTTGCCTGGTTGTTGGAGAACAGGACAGACTCAGAATGAGACTAATAAAAGTCCACAGAATCTAGATGAACAGAGCAACACACAGAAGCAACTCCCTCCACCAGACATGGGGCTCAGGAGGAAAAGCCTGGCCTGCTAAACAGAGGAGGGAGGCTAGTAAAACCAGCCTGGGGCCCAGCTAGTCCTCCAAGTTTCCTGCTTTTAAAGCCCAGGTTTAAAAAGCTACTGCAGAGGGGGATCAGGTTACAGCTGCCAGCTGCCAAGACCTCTACTCTTAACCCTTTGCAGCCCATCGCCTGGGTGTTCTACTCCATTCTCCCAGCAGGACTGGGAAATTGCTCCTTATAGGTCTCCGTGGTTCAGTTTCTGAGTATCTGACTCCACCCCAGCCTCTCCCCCGCCAGACGCCGCCAGTGTCCGGCTCGGAGACCTGGCGTGTCAGATCTCCTCCGATGGGACACCATACAATGCATTTTTAAAATTTATTATCCTTACGTAGCTGCGCAAAGGGGTTTCAGTTCAACTGAACAGTCTGTGATACAATGAATCTTGACCAATGTCCCTCCTTCCATCTCCTCTCCCCTCTCTCCCAACCCCACCCCTCCCTCGAGTTACACAGCTGCATTTGAAGGTTGTGACTATTGTTCTACCCTTCATCTCTCCACTTCTATGGCTCCCTTTCCCCTTGGTCTCCCTCCCCCTGACGCATACACACAGGGGAGGAGTCCAGCGCTACCATTCCTTAGAACAGCTAAGGAATACAGGTAAGCCATGCATTTCTATTTTTTGGTCATAGGGCCTGAACTCTGGGTCTGGGCGCTGTCCCTCAGCTCTTCAGCTCACTTTACCACTTGAGCCACAGCACCACTTCAGCCTTTTCTGCTTATGTGGTGCTGAGGAATCGAACCCAGGGCCTCATGCATGCAAGGCAAGCACTCTACCACTGAGCCACTGTCCCAGCCCCTAGCCATGCATTTTTAAATGAACAGGTCTGTCCTTCATGCTGCCTAATTGTACCCGGTAGTCCAGCAATAAGAAACCTGCCAACTAGCTCAGACTTTTTAATTTCATGATGAACATACATCTTGCCCAAGATTCATGAATTGTCACAAACTTGCAGGGTCATTCAATCATTCATTCATGTATGGACTCATTCATCTATTCATACATTAGCTTTTTGGGGTTGATGTTGGGAAATCAAACCCAAAGCCCTATGCATTTCAGGAAGACTGTCTACCCTTGAGCTAAGTCCCCAGCCCTTTGTTTTTTTGTGTGTGTTTTTTAATGAAATTTTATTTATTTTTTTAGTCGGTTGTGGGCCTGAACTCTGGGCCCTCAGCTCTTCAGCTCAAGGCTAGCACTCTACCACTTGAGTCACAGCGCCACTTCAGCCTTTTCTGCTTATGTGGTGCTGAGGAATCGAACCCAGGGCCCCATGCATGCAAGGCAAGCGCTCTACCACTGAGCCACCTTCCCAGCCCTTTGATTTTTGACAGGGGTCTCACGCTGTCAGTCAGACTGGCCTTAAACTCAGGGTCCTCCTGCCTCAGACTGCTGAGCGCTGTAGTTCCAGGGGCGGTGATGCTCACTAACTGGTTCTGAGGAACATTTGCTCTCTAATTAACAAAGAATGAGAAAAGGATTTTAGACATTAGGGCATCTAATACTGATGAGATCAAGGCTGGTTTTCTTTAAAGACATGAGAAAGAAGGGAGGAGGGGGAAATCCTGCGTGGATGTGACACAGTAGGATGGAAGCAGGTCTTTCTGGGTGTTTGTGCCCCCAGAAGGAGTACAGTATTAAAGCAGAAGTCTCAAACTCCGCTGTCAGTAGCCTGGCCTCGGATCCCTGTTTGGTTCTCATGGGTGAGAGTCGAGGTGGGGGCAAAGATCCATGGTCTGGGTGAATCCAGGAAGCAGCTGGATGGAGGGTTGGGATCCAGGACTCAAATCCCCTTAAACAATTGAGTTCACCAGGGAATGGGGGTGGATTTCTCAGGACTTCCCAGCTGGAAGCAGTTGGAGCTAGATAATCTCTGCCTTCCACTGGAAAGGGCCTGCTGGGGACCGCCATTTCAACTTTATCATTTTATGATTCAGCACACAGAACATTTCTCAGAGACCATGAAGGGTTTCCTGTGGCCAGTTCAGTCTTTCCAAGTTTGTGGCCTCAACTCTTCTGGTAAGAGAAGCTACCCTGGAAAAATGGAGCTTCCTCTTGGAGCTTATAGCCTAGGATGGCTACTAGTAGTGGATGAGCCTCTGGCTCGAACTGCACGTGCTCCAGCTTCATCAACCCCCACGCCAGGGGTGCTCATTAGCATGTGATGTTAGCTTTCTCACACGAATGTCAGTAGCACCCAAATGCTTCAAGTGAAGATAATCTTATAATCTTTTGTGTGTTGGGACTGGAGCTTGAACTCAGGGCCTAGATGCTTTCCCTTAGCTTTTTCACTCAAGGCTAACACCCTACTACTTGAGCCATACCTCCACTGCTGGATTTTTGTGGTTAATTAGAGGTAAGAATCTTGTGGACTTTACCACCCGGGCTGGCTTTGAACCTCAGTCCTCAAATCTCAGCCTCCTGAGTAGACAGGATTACAGGCATGAGCCATGGATGCCCAACCATACCATCTTAGAGCCAGGGAAGTGGTTTGAAACAACCATCCCCATTTTCAACAATAGCATCATTGAAGCCAACTGTAGTATTTACTTGAATTCACTGACTTAATGTTTAACATAACCCATTCAGAGTAATATGATCCCCATCTTAGTGATGTGTAGATTGATGGTCAAAGAGGTTCTTTTACTCACATGAGGCCATAGGTATACACACTTAAAACGGAAAGGCCAAATCCAAGCCCCTGCTTGATTTGGTAAATAAAGTTTTATTGAAACACAGATCTATTATACCTTATACAATCGATGTTCATTCCTATAATACAGAATTGCGTCGTTGCATGCGGTCCATAATACTTGCCATTTGGCCCTTTGTAGACAGAATGTTTCCACTTTCACCACCAGCAGTGGTAAGTGGCAGAGTTTGGCTCCCAACCAAGGTTGTCTCGTAACTCAGACATCAACACACTGTGTGGAGACTTGGGCCTGGTAGGATCATCAGAACGCTTTTCCATTTCCATTCTCCTAGTTATGTATCTTTTCTTTAAATTTTTCTTGATGTTTATATCTGCTAATCTGACAAGCTTTATCCTAAAATAAATCCTTCCCCACCAGCATCTATTAAATGCTGGATAAAATGAACAGTGACTTGGCAACATAGTAAGTCATCTTAATTCCCAGTGGCCAACAATGAAGGAGAAGCCAGAATCGGAAATAAGCATGGACAACACACGCTCACACAAATAGGGGACCGTCAGGGCACTGCTGGCGATTTGTAAAATCCATCTTTCAATCTTCTTTTATTTTATTTATTTATTTATTTATTTGGTCCTGGAGCTTGAACTAAGGGTCTGGGCTCTGTCCTGAGCTTTTTTGTTCAAGGCTAGTGCTCTACCTCTTGAGTCATAGCTCTACTTCTGACTTTTGAGGTAGATAATTGGAAATAAGTCTCACGAACTTTCCTACCCAGTGTTGGCCTTGAACCATGATCCTCAGATCTCAGCCTCCGGAGTAGCTAGGATTGCAGATGTGAGCCACCAGCGCCCCACTCCACCTTGGCAGAGGGGACCCAGGAAGCCACCATGGGCAGTGTAGTGTCCTTACAGAGAAGTTACAATGAGTCCCCACAGGCCTATATTCCCAGTAAAAGTGAACTCAAAAATATTTGCCATGTAAAGGGAACTAGCAAAGGAAATGCTACGCCTCTGAATTTTAATTTTGGATGGATGAAAAAGTAAAAATCCCTCCTCCTCCTTACCGGACATACTAAATCAAGCCTGGGTTCAAATTTAGTTTGTGTACGTATTCTGTAAATATTCTAAACCGGAAAATATTCATTTTAAATGGTTGAGCACTTGACAAAAGCAATTATAATAGAATATTCTCTCAGTCCATGCTGGGTAATATTCTTAGAGATAATGCTCAACAAAATGACTTTTTGATATAAACCATACGACCTCACCTAGAGTAAGATGTTATCAGTTAACAGAATCAGAATTTAGATTTGTGCATGTGCGATTAACACTTAAAGCAGGACTTGGCAAAATTTCTTCTCCAGAGCCAGATGGCATATATTTTAGGCTGTGCACCATATAGATCCTCTCTGGGACTCAGTTTTGTTGTAGCAGTGTATAAATGAATAGACTTGTGTGAGTTCCCAAAAACTGTATTTACAAAACAAAGGAACAAGCCCAATTTGGCAGGCAGGCTATTGTTTCCAAAATAAATATTGTTTCCAAAATAAATATAGTTAAAGAATTTTAAAACACAAGAAGTAAAAATACTATCATGAACATAAAGGAAGATTTTTAACTTCTGAAACTGAAACACAGAATGGAAAACTTTACAGTTCAACATTCGAGCTGAGCATGGTAGCTCATATCTATAATACCATATCTATATCCATATCTATATTATATCTATAATATGAAATGTAGCAAGATACCTTCCCCCATTCCCTTCTCAAAAATTAAGCCAGGAACTACATAACTGTGATCCCAGCTGGGTAGAAAGAGTGTGATCTGAAACTGGTCCTGGACAAAAAGCAGGAGACCCTATCAAAATATAATAACTAAAGCAAAAAGAAAGGGGAACAGTTAGCTAGGAACTGGGGGCTCATGTAATCAGCTGATCTTAAGGATAATGATTTAAAGCCAACCACGGCTCGAAAGTCCATGAGACTTTATCTATAATTAATCACCAAAAAGCCAGAAGTGAAGCTATGGCTCAACATGGTGGAGTGCTGGCCTTGAGAAAAAGAATCTCAGAGGCAACACCCAGGCCCTGAGTTCAAACTCCAGGACTGGCACCAAAACAACCAAAAAAAAAATCAAAACAAAAAACAAACAAACAAAAAAAAACAGTAGTAGACCAAATGTGTGACAGTAAAGTAATGGGGAAATAAAAGCTACATAAGGCAAGTGAAATTTTCCAACAAGCAAAAAAATAGTATTAATACCTGCTTGCTCTCTGGTGTGATTTTTGTATAAGTTGACACAATAAAACTAGGAAAAAGGTTAAATGTAGAGAGAGAAACAAGAAGTGATCTAGGTTCAGAATAAGTAGTCTTCTATAAATCGAACACTGACAAAATTCCATCAGTGGGACACGAGGAATTCAAGCCATTAAATATTAAACCTGGTGCTTAGTTGAGCAAGTCAAAATTAAATACAACTCATCATTACCCAAATTTGGATCAAACTTGTTAGGAATGGACTTTACAAGGTAATCAGGTAATATTTCAAAATAATTTGTATTTGGACGTCATAATACATGAGACATTACAAAGTTCAACTTTTCCAAGGAAAAGTCTAAAAATAATTTTGAGATGTAAATGTAGTTGACCATTTGTAAGATTCAAGTACAAAAATTAGGCCTAAAGATGGACAATTGCTGCATTAAAATAGAGAAATGGATAACATGAAGTGTGTCTGTAATGGAATGCAATTAGTTATGTGTGGGAAATGTCCATGATATAAGTAGTTAACCACAAAATAACATACAAAACTACAAATACACAATAGCAAATAAATTTAAGTATAGTAAATTGTGTCTAGCAACTTATTGGGGAAAAAATAACAGGATATTAAGAACAACAGAATGAGAGACTTATATTACCTACTCATATTCTACTTGTATTCTATTTCTTTTCAAGATTTTACAATCACTACTTTCATAGCCAGGTAACAAAATGATAAATCTTTCCCGGTATGCGTTGCATGTATTTTGGTGCAGAATTCCAGCAGATGAAAGAAGAATGTGGACAAGGAACTGTGCGAAGAGAAAATATAGCCAGCCTCTAAGGGAATGTTTGAAGAGACAGGAAAATTTCAGCCTAATTAGTAGGTAACTTGATAGAAAGTAACTTCCTCATTTAAAGTTGCAAGAATGTGCAACAGAGGAACGCCCAGTGGTTGCTATGGTGATGGAGGTACACCTGATTAGGCTGGCATTTGCTCAGCTTTCCAATCTCCTGTTCAGTCCTCTGTCTTGTCCCTCACACTTGGCCCTCCTGCTCCCTTCCTCCCCACCCCCACACCTCCTATCACCCCCAACACCAGTTCTCCCCTTCTCCCATTGCTTCCTCCCTACTTTATAGCCCAAACTATAGTCAACACTACCAGACCAGTGCTTCCTGACTCCCCTCCTTTCTGAGAGCAATGACTCATACTTTTCCAGTGCTCTCATCCAGAGCATGTCTATGGAAAGTGCCTGGCATCATTGTTGGCTGTAGAATGAATGAATGAATGAATATGAGTGAATGAACGCAGTCTCTCTTACCTGATCACCTTTAAATGATGAGAATATTCTCCCGAATTTCATGGTCAGCTCCTCTCCTTTGCATCCTAGACGTTTCTCTTGGATGGTTTTTTCTTCACCTTCTATCTAACGTTCCTGATGTCAATGAGCCCCCGCGTCTCAACTCTACCTCATCTTTGTTTTTTTCTCTCTCATCTATATTCCAAATAAACGGTCTTCTGTATGACCCACAGATACCGCAGATTCAACACGTCCAAAAACAAACTCAGCCTCTTCCTCCTGTGAACTGCTCCAACCCAGTTGACACAATCCTCCTCTTCACTGTTCAGGACATCAGCTCAGAGGAAGGTGCGGTGTGGGAGTGCACACCTGTAATCCTAGCTCTCAAGGCTGAGGCAGGAGAATTGAAAGCTGAAGAGCGACCTGGCTGCGGCTTGAGATCCTGTCTCAGAAAAACAACAAAAATCTCAGAGAAGCCTTATTTCCCTCTGATGCTCCCCACTCCTATCTTATATCTTTGTAGAATTGCACCCCTCCTTTTGGTTCCAACTCCAGATCTCACATGTCCTACTCACCATCAGCAGCAAACCTGAGAATTTTCCTGGGATTTAATCTGTACTTCATGCAAATTTTGCTGGATAGATATAGATATAGATATAGATTTTTTTGGTCTGTTATGGGGCCTGAACTCTGGACCTGGGCGCTGTCCCTCAGCTCTTCAGTTCAAGGCTAGCACTCTACCACTTGAGCCACAGCACCACTTCCAGCCTTTTCTGCTTATGTGGTGCTGAAGAATCGAACCCAGAGCCTCATGCATGCAAGGCAAGCACTCTACCACTGAGCCACCTTCCCAACCCTGCTGGATGTATTTCTAAACCATGAAACTCATCACCTGCCCATCTTCCTTAAAAAAACAAACAAAAAACAACTATTTTTGTGCCAGTTCTAAGGCTTAAGGCTTGAACCTTGGGCACTGTCCCTAAGCTCTTTTGCTGGAGGCTAATGCTCTACCATTTGAAATACACCTCCACATCCAGCTTTCTGGTCTTAAATGGAGACAAAACTTTCCTATTCAGGCTGCCTTTGAACCTCGATTCTCAGATCTCAGCCTCCTGAGTAACTAGGATGACAAGCGGGAGCCATGGCCACCTGGCATGAACCAACTCCTTTTAGCAGCACCAGCTGTGACCCTTTGCCAGTGATGTAAGCAAGGCATTAGAAAGCTATGTTTAGAAGAGATCCAAGGAGGCATGGGCTTGGCATTTTCTAGGCTTTTCCAGGGGAAGATTACTGACAGGGCCTTCGGTTCAGGCACTTGAGTGGAGTTGTCTGGCCTGTTTCCCCTTGATCTGAACTATCCTCCAGGCCTCTTTACAGTGCTCAGCAGAAAACCTTCAAGAACTACATGAATTCAGTTAAGTGCTATAACATGCAGAAAGGACAGTCCTATAGAAATTGGTCCAGCAATTGACAGGGCTAATCCATAACACATTCTCCAAGGACCCTTTTTATATTCTTTTTGAAGGTACTGGGATTTGAACTAGGGCTTTGCACTTGCAACTCTACTACTTGAGCCACCTCATCAACCCATAGATGGTCCTTTGTAAGGCTGTCACTGTCTATTATTTGGGCATCTGTCATGAACTAGGTTGACAAGTCCAGGAACACCTATAAAGTCTATTTTCAGGCACAGAGGTTGAAGACTGATCTGCCCAGCATGGCAAGCAATATCCATGGGTGACAGCTAGCCAGCCAACCCCTCACCACTTATAGACACCACCCACAGATCCTATTCAAACTGCTTCAGACAAGAGTGAACTAGGCTTGATTGCATCTCTCCCACATGACCAGAGATTGGTAAACCTTTTGCAAATAGCCAGTATTTTAGGTTTTGTGGGCCATTAGATCTCAACTCTGTCTTTATGGGAGATGCTGTGTAGCCATAAACATTATGTCAACAAGTGGGTCTTTCCGAATTCCAATAAAACATTCTTTACAAACATAGGTGGTAAGCCAGATCAGGCCCACAAGCCACAGTCGGCTTATCCCTGATTCAGGCCATGAGTTTTTCCGAACAGCAACTGTGGATTTCCTTTTTAGATCCAGCAGCATCTTGCTGGCTTGAGGGCATCTTGCTGGCTCCCTGTGTCTGTCCAGTGTGTGGAAGGCCCTCCTTTGAGATGTACCTTAGCCGGAGCACAGGAATAGTCATAGCCAATGCATAACTACCCTTCCCATCTGAAGAGGTCTTAGACAAACCCTCCTCCTCAGAAAAGAGGTGGTACCCTTCACACATGGCATCCAGGAGACCATTTCTGTAAGCTTTCTGCTGTACTGTAATCATCTCTGTATCTAACCTGACAAGCCACAGGGAGAGTTAGCATGTCTAGGCTGTGGGCACAGAACTGGGAGAACAATGCATCTGTCTTGTGCTGACTTCCTTCCAAGAATTATTCAGTGAATACTTGTTGGGTAACTCTCTGTACTAATGGACAATGGTGAATGCATTTTGACAAAATCCAGTTGTTTCCTGTAGAAACTTTAAGGAAACAAAAAAAAGGATAGAAAGCCAAGAAGACATAATATGGACTGCAAGCACACTGTGGGGCTCTCGGTGTCTGCAAATTCACCTGTGAGGCCACCTGCCTCCTGCTGGTGGGATGGAAGCTTGTGCCTTGCCATAGACCCACGGGGTCTGCCATGGCTACTGTACCTGCAGAGTTTTCTTCATGTGGCAAGGTTGCGGGGGGTGGGGGTGGGGGAGCGTTGCTACCAGGTCTGTCTAACACTCATGACAAATCTGGGCAGGCTTTAGAATACAATGTAAAGTCTGGAGCTTCTTCAACTGTGAGCTCCAAAGCACCAGAGACAATGATTGATTTTCAAAACTTCCATAGGAACTAGGCAACAATGGCTCACACCTGTTATCCTCACTGCTCAAGGAGGCTGAGAGCTGAGGATCACAGTTCAAAGCCAGCCCAGGCAGCAAAGTTCACAAGACTCTTATCTCTAATTAGCCACCAAAGTAGCTGGAAGTGGAGCTGTGGTTCAAGTGGTAGAGTACTAGGCTTGAGTACAAAAGCTCAGGAACCACACCTATGCCCTGAGTTCAAGCCCTAGGCAGGCCTGGCATGCACACACTCACACACACTCACACACACACACACACAAAACCTAAATAGGTAGAAACGCTTACACTTGACAGCTATGTAGCAGAGCTGCTGCCTTGGAAGGGGTTTTTGTACCCTGTGCACAAAGATGCTTCTAGCTGCAATAGGTTCCAGAAAAGCTCATCAATAATGCCAGCCTTTAAAATGTGCAAAGTACTTTAACATGGTCTTTCTCTGTCTCAATCCACTCTAAAACCATATAAGATACCGATATCTCACATATCTCCTGATCACACCAATTTGTGAAAAATAATTAAAATCAGACTCCACTTACCCAGGCACAATGGTTCATGCCTTTGATCCCAGTTATTTAGGGGGTGGAGATATGATCATCACAGGTAAAGACCAGCTTAGCAAAAAGTTAGCAAGACTCTACCAGAGAACAACACAGGCATAGCAGTATAGGCCTGCGATTCCAGCTGCTTGGGAAGTAGAGGTAGGAGGATCACAGTCCAAGGTCAGTTGGGGAAAACATGAGAGACTCTATCTGAAAATAGCTAAAAATAAAAAGAGCCAGGAGTTAGCTCAAGAAGATAGAGTACCTAACTAAAAAGTGCAAGGTCTTGAGTTCAAACCTCAATATAATACTACCACCAAATAAGGGGGGAAAAGAGAAAGAAGAAAAGAAAGAAAGATGAAAAGAAAGAAAGAGATAAGGAGGGAGGGAAGGAAGGCAGGAAGGAAATGAGGGAAGGAAAGATAGAAAAGAAAAGAAAGCTCAGATTCTAGGACTACAAGCCCTCAGGAACCCTGATTCACTCTAGCTACCCCATGTCCCCCAACTTCATGGGAAGTTGTCCCTAGTGATTTTGGAACTTCCAAGCATCCAGAAGCTGTCCCCACTTAATGAATAATTAAGTCTGCATAATCCACTGCTTTTCTGGCTTCAGAATAGAACAGCCATGGCCCACAAGCCATCAGAGAACATACTGTTCAGCTAACATCTGTCCTGAGCCTATGGCTACCACATGGGTTTGGATGGAATAGAAGCAGTGGTTCTGCTCCATCTCTAGGTCGCCGGAGCCCAAAGCCCTGCTCTACTCCAAGTCTCATTTGATTAGGTTGGGGGTGTGGTCAGGAATAGGGAACCAAATTAAGATGAGGGACCAGGGCAGGGGACACAGAAGCCATGCTGCCCTTCCATTGTTCTCCTGTTACCGCTTGCCTTTCTCTCATTGAAGGATGCCTGGGAAAGTCCCCCTTCTCTTCCATCCAAAAAAGGAAATTCCTTCAACATTTTATCACATTCAAACAAATGGCTGGAGGGAATCATCCCGTCTGCATGCTCACATCTAATCTCAGCCAAGCCTCAGCCAGCCCACTATCTAGGCATTATCTCCCTGGTTTATGGTCAAGAACATGGAGATTTACACCTCATAAAAATGAGCGAGGAGAAGCATGGGGCTGTACCCCAACTAGATAAGTGAATGCTAACATCTTCTCCTCTATCCACAAGATGGTCCATTTTGTTTAAAAGGCCAGAGTTCAACTCTGGCACATTCCTGGATGTTGCTTCCTCCTTCCTGTGTCCTTGGGTGCCACAGTTATTTATTTGGCAGAGTTGAGAAGTAGGAAGTTAAGTTCATTGGCTTCAAGACAAGTCATTGCTAGGAGCAGTGAATGCAAAAGCATTTTCTTTGCAGAAGTGATTCTGGCAGAGGCTGGTTGCTGTCTCCGTAGGCGGCTTAAGCAACCCAAACAAAGATCGTGATTGTATTTCCAAACAAGCAAAAAGCTGTCTCCATTTAGCTTACCTTCTCCCTTCTTTCTAGAAAGTGGAAAGTTTTATAGCAAAGTAATTCCCTTCTTTCCATGTTCTTCATGGGCAGCCCCTGTCCTAGCCTCTGCCTAGAGTCAGAGAGCACGTGACTAAACAGGACTGAAGACTTGTGCGCCAGAGGAAATAAAAGACAAAAAAACACGGTATGTTCAAGTCACTGTCTCCAGTGTTTCGGATAACTCTAGTCTTCAGGGAAAAAAATCTGAAACAGGACAATGGCATCACAATTGGATCATGCACATGGTTTCTGAGATAGGAAAGCATCTGATGATAGCAAAGGCTGGGTGATTTCAATGAAGTTCAGGCAGAACAGTCATTCCACTAGCTATAGATCATCCCAGAGAAGGGATAAATGGGCCCAGGACCAGAAAAGGAGCAATTAAGCGCCCTGGCTTGTCCCCACTGATGCTAGGTCCTCTCTGACTGCTGTCTTCCAGCTGCTCCTCCATCTTCTTTTCCTTCCTGCACCTCCAGGTTCTTCCATCCCCAGCACTCCAGGAACTCTGGCTTCCTCAGGTCTGGGGAATAAAATGCCAAACCCAAGTCTTATAGTAGCAACAACTCTGAAGTCTTTGCTAGCACCGAGCGCAGGATGGAACTTGTGTGTCTATGACAGCACTACAGTCTGGTGTGGGCATTGTGCCACGGGGGAAAATAAGGCATAGAAAGAGTATCACAGAAATGGAGGGACAGCAGGTGAACAAAGGCAGCAGTGGCACCCACTAGATACGATGTTGAAAAGGAACTACACAACTTGTGGGCAGGGAAGGGAGGGAAAAACTGGGAGAAAGCAAAGAAAGGGGTGACATTGTCCAAAAGGAAATGCACTCATTACCTGACTTACATAACTGTAACCCCCCTCTACCTCCCCTTTGTGATAAAATTAAAAAACAAAACAAAGACAGCATCTCCTTCAATAGCACATGGCGGAGGAGAGGCAAACCCAGCTCTCAAATGTAATCCCAAACAGTTGTATTAACCAGTAGGCTATACCTCTCCCACAATGGCAGTTAATTAGAGATATAATTTATGGTGCTCATTTATCCCACAAGTCAATGCAAATGGTAGATTCCCCTTTATGCATTTTATAGACAAGGAAACATTGACACATCGGTGGAGCGGTAGAGCAAAAACTACAGCCAGAATCCCTGTATTGTCTGTGTGCAGAGTTAGGTAATAATCTTACCCGTATTTTACCCGCTGTGATGAAGTAACTCCTTGGAAGCAGGCAACCCTTGGGTGAGAACCCAACTTGGCCCGTTTCAAGTTCCAATGCCTCCGCCACACTACCCATAAGTGGGCCTTTTAATGAGCCTCCAAAAGCACATGCCAGCTCTCAGGGGTGTGTCCTCAGGTTCAGTGGCTGGGCAAGGCGAGACAAGCAAGGATGGCAGAGGGAATTCACAGGGAGCAAAAAAGGAGGGAAGACGGGAGAGGGGCCTGGGGTGCAGGCTGGGCAATGCTCTCCTGAGGTAGGAGGAGAGGCTACCAATGCACACAACACTGGAAAGTGAGAAGAGGGGGGAATCTCAGCAGGGAGTACGGGAGAATGGAACAATCTGGAAACCATCAGTCTCCTGTAGGTGATAATCTCATGTGTTAGTCTTCTTTTAAAAAGCAAAGAAGTCAGATTCTTTGATTCTTTTTGTGGAGGGAGGGGGAGTTAAAACTTACACCCACATCTGTTGAGCCACATTTTCAGGTCTTTTTTGAACTGATCTTGTTGCTGCTGTTGTTGTTAGTCTTAGGGCTTGAACTCAGAGTCTGGGCACGGTCCCTGAGCTTTGTCACTCAAGGTGAGCACTCTACCACTTCGAGCCACAGCTCCACTTCCAGTTGTCTAGTGGTTAATTGGAGATAAGAGACTCCTGGGCTTTCCTACTGGGGCTGGCTTCAAACCTCGATCCTCAGATATTAGCCTCCTGAGCATCTAGGATTATAGGCATGAGCCACCAGCACCCAGCCGAATTACTTTTAATATAGAGTCTCACTTCCTGCATGAGTTCCTGCCTAGACTGTGAACCCCCTCCTTATTTTAGCCTTCCAGCCATAGCCAGCTCACGTGTTATTCTTTGTTGAAATTAAGAGACTCTAGCAAGAACAACCCCAATACATTCAAATACCTCTGACACAGACTGGCAGACACTGGATGGTGGGGGGTAAGGGGTTGGAACTTAATAAGCATAAGAAGTATAGCATTGTCAGGTAGGTGAGGTGGAACTCTGGCTGAAGTATGGCCTTGAAAGTGATCATTTCAAAAGAAGCGGGGAGAAGGAGGGTGCAAAAAGGCATGGCCCCTGCACAGGAAGGCAGTCAGAGAGCAAGCAACCAGCCTATCAGGGCAAGTGCCAGCCAGAAACCTGTGGGGCGAGGGATTGCCACAGGCCCCAGGGCAGATGGGCTTGCTGAAGGCAGACACCTAACGGCATGCAGGATTCTCAGGGCCAAGAACTTGCACTCTTTACCTCTGCTAAAGCAGAGTAGCTTTGAGATGTCTTCTCACACCTAGCTAAATAGGTTCAGCTCTTAATTGAAAGGAAACACTGGTATTCTGGGTATAATTTTAACCAATGAGAATATGGCTTCCATATAAAAGAGTAGAGAATCTTTGGGAGGAAAGAGAAAATTACTTAAATTCCACAATAATGCAACTGCAAACAATCCCGGTGGACAAAAGCATAAGTAAACTCACAAGCTGATATAACCACTAAACAAACTTTCTCATAGGCTCAATTATTTTTTAATTTATTTGTGTATTTGTTTGTTTAATTTCAGCCCAGGGCTTTGTGCTAACTCAGTTCGCTTTCCTGGCTGATGCTTACCACTTGAGACACGCTTCCAGCTTCAAAATATTGCTTGCTGGCTATTTTGGAGAAAGAGTTTCACAGTCTTTCCTGATTGGGCTGGCTTCAAACTTCAATCCTCTGCAACTCAGCTTCCTGAAGATGAACTATCAATGCCTGGTTCATGGCTGTGTGTGTGTGTGTGTGTGTGTGTGTGTGTGTGTGTGTGTGTGTGTGTGTTGTCTTTAAGGACATATTCACAGGCAATAACAAATAACAAAGGGCATGTACCCAAGAGTCAATATCAAAAAAATAAAGGCATTCTGGAAAGCTAAATCCCCAAGCTAATGGAAAATCCAGCGAATAAACAGATTAATTAGATACCATTCAGTTCAAAGAGACAAAGAACAGAGTCAGAAAAAAAGGAAGGTAAGAGGGGATGGAGACAAGAACAGAGGAGAGAATAAAAGAAGATAGACTAGAGAAGGAAAGGAGGAGGGCGAGGAGGAGGAAGAGTAGGTAATGAGGTAGATCCAAGAAAATGCTGTGGTGCCAGTGATGATTCTTCTGAGAAAGTTGAAAGCCACACCATGCCAGGGGACATGGTGAGATGTATGCAGCATGGAACTCAGATTAAGACATATTTCCAAGATGGAAATAGGAGCTTGTATATCAAATCTATTGAACTCCTTAGACACTCTAGAAAATGAGAACCAATAGTGGAAATTTTAGGTTGGCCAATTTTCCTTGAATCTTCAAAAGGATGTTCTGCTCATTTTTTATTCATTCAGCAGTATTTGTTGAGCATTTACTTTGTGATAAATTCTGTGTGCAGCACTGAGGATGCATGGTAGATATGATTCATCTTTACAAGAGCCTTATCTCACGGGAAGGAAGAAGACACGTAATAAACAAGCAGCATACTTACAGATTGTAGCAAGCGCCAGGAAGGAAAGATAGAAAACAGAAAATAACAAAGTTTTCTTTTTTATTTTATCATTTCATTTTAGTTCATTGAAGGTATCTGAAGATGACCAGGGAAATTTTCTCTGAGAAGGTGACTTTGGGCTGATAGATTTCTGTGAACAGTTTAGGACTGAGAGAAAAGCAAGGTACTAAAAGCTTTGAGACTGGAAACAGCTTGATTTGTGTCTAGAACTTTCTGAAAAGTAGCAGGACCATATCTTCCAGGAGGAAAAATAGACAAATGTGAGATCATAAGGTAAGGTAGAAAAAAGACACAAAAACAAGGAATTAGCCAGGCTCGGGTGGCTCATGACTGTAATCCTAGCTACTCAGGAAGCTGAGATCTGAGGATCACCATTTAAAGCTAGCCCAGGCAGGAAAGTCTCCAATAAACTACTCAGAAAAAGCCAGCCGTGATGCTGTAGCTCAAGTGGTAGAGCACTAGCCTTTAGAAAAAGAAGCTCAGGGACAGCACCCAGGCCCTGAGTTCAAGCACCAAGGCTGGCAAAAAAAAAAAAGGAATTGCACACTGCTGTTGTAAGGAAGTCAGAATGTGTCTAAAAGATATGAGAAGTTAACACACTTTTGTGCAGAACTTAGATTTGAACTCAGAGCTTTGTACTTGCCAAATGATTGCTCTACTACTTGAGCCACACCTCCAGCCCTGTTCTTTCTCTAGTTATTTTTGAGATAAGTTCTCACTCACTTTTCTGCCTGGACTGTCCTTGAAACTGTAATCATCCTGCTCTCAGTGGCCCTAGTAGCCAAGATGACAGATGTAATCTTACAGGTGAAATGTCTGAGCCACAGCCATTGGATGCTTTGAGCCAGAAAGTCCTAAGACCTGCTGCACCTGTTTTCCAGATAACTCCAGTGTCTCTCTAACCAATGCATCATTGAGGGTTCAGAGGGGAAGCAGAGAGAGCATTAAAGGGCCTTACAGCCTCCATGCAAGAAGTAGCAATGGTACCAAATGAGGGCTGGCCTCCACCTGTATAGGACATTATTTGAAATGCTACTGAAGTAACAGAAACAGAATGTATTGATGGATCAAATATAGAGTTTGAGGGACAGGAAGACAAGTTACTAGAAAGACCCCCAACTGGACTTCCAGGACAGGCAAAGTGGAGCCTGGAACTGGATTGATGGAATGGACTGCAGACAAGGCTGCCTTTGGTCCAGAGCTTTCGAAACCTCAAGGCAAGCATCAACCTCACTTTTGTTTTTAATAGATGTACAAAAAAAAAAAAACTTCCAGAAAATAAGCTTTAGGCTTGGCACAATTTGCAAACTATAAGCAGTTATAAACTTGTGTCACAAACACCAATAAATCACATGTATAGAAATGTACACTGCTCCCAGCAAAAACACAGAAATCAGCAAAGTTGCATACCCTTTAGGTTGTATGCATATATTTACATAGATGATATATGGTGAGTTTAGAAAGTTGTAGACATTTTCTCATAGCTTAAATTTTCTAAGGCATCCATGCTTCCAAAACACATACTATATGTTAATATCCAACAGAGACAAAGACCACATGTCTTACTAAACGCAAGCACAAGAGCATTCTCTTCTTGCCATATCACCAGGAAAACTATGGCTTGAAAGAAAAGGTTTTTGAGGTGCAATAACTTAAGGGGTTTTGTGACTTTAAGAAAATGACAGAATAAATCCAGAACTAAATTTCTCCTGTCTCTAATCCATCCCCAATAGATGGCTGTGATAACCTCACCATCCACCTATGGGAAAATTCCAGTCCTCATGTCTCATCAATATTGAGTACTAACAGCAGAACACACAGGCATCTAACACACAGGCAGTATTCTTTGTTGGGGGTATAGATTGATCTTTAAAAGATCACCAGGTTCAAACCACAGACAGTTCTTAAGATTAAATTGTTGGGTTATGACACATTGTGCACAACATCAATCTGATTACAATGAAATAAAAGGATTTCAGCTCCATATCACAAACAGCTTCAACTAAACCCTGTCTATAGCTTTTATAGAAAATATCAATGACTGAATTAAGTTTACATGGGCCCCTCACCCTGAGTCCTTTTCTCAACAATAAATTCATTTTGCATTGAATTTTCTCTGTGGAAAAGGAAAAAAAATATGCACACTGATGTGGGCCAGCAGGTGTGATTTTACATAGTTACTATTCAGAGACCAAGGCTGGGGTTTTGACTCCCATGTGTGTTTTGTCTGCTATCTGGAGTTTCACATACATCATCATACATAAGAATTGCATATTTAAGGGACAAAGATAGGTCATATTATCTGGGAAAATGTGTTACTCTTCTTATAATCATTGGCCACAAGTAATTTCTTAGATCAAATGGCACGAAGCCATCAGAACTTTGTACCCATGGGGTAGTAGTTGATAATTTTCTCAGAGAGAGTCATCCAGGAAGACATGCATGTCAAAAATCACAACATAAGCTGAATGCCGTGGCTCACACCTGTAATCCTAGTTACTCAGGAGGCTGAGATCTGAGGATCATGGTTCAAAGCCAACCTGGGCAGGAAAGTCCCTAAGCCTTTTATCTCCAATGAACCACCAGAAAACCAGAAGTGGTATTGTGGCTCAAAGTGGTAGAGCATTAACCTGGAGCACAAAAGCTCCACTAAACCACCAAAAACAAAAGCTAGAAGTAGAGCCGTGGCTCAAATGGTAGAGTGCTAATATTAAGCAAAAGAAGTTCAGGGACAACGCCCTAATCCTGAATTCAAGCCCAAGGACTGGAACAAAGATAAATCAATCAATCAAAATGAGATTCCCAGAAGGAAAAGGGGAAAGATGGAAGAAAACTAGGCTGGGTCTCCTCAGGAAGATCTTTTTTCCTGGTTTTCCTTTTGCTGTGATAACTGTCTACAATGCTAGAAACAGTGAGTTCTTATTTTCATTGGTAAACAAACAACCCCACTGGGAAAACAATTTTAGGGTAGCTTTAGACCAAAGAGAAGAAAAAATTCTTAAGATATAGAGAAACTAGGCAAACACAAAGGGGAGAGGGGACCCAGCCATGGGCACTTTGTTCCAAGTAAGACGATTCCTTGTCTTCATTCATGGCCACCTGGACACCAGCTTTCATCTTCCACAGGAGTGTTGAAAAATATGTTTGCTTTTGAGGTCAGCCAATTAAACAAATCTGTACTGAGTATTTACTACAGCCTCCCTGCAGATTTAGAGAGCTGTGTGGCATGGGCAGATTTTCTCAGGCAGCGCCAGCCCTTTGATCTAGGGGCTCTGACATCTGTTCCTGTCATCTGCACTTTCATATACCCCCATAGCAAGACTCTCAGCGAGGCCCTGGAGCAGCCATCGGAGGCCCCAAGGAGTGAAGCGACATGTCCCACACTAGCAGAGTTGGGAGTTGGGTTTAGTGACGTAATGATCGTATCTCATGAATGGATGACAAAATATTCAATGCGCTGCTGAGCAGAGAATGTTAGTTTAGAAATAAATCCTAAGTTCTCTAGGCTCTCTGGGCCTTCGTACAGTAATAGAATGGTGCAAATGATTATGGCTTTTTAGCCTCCTTAAAAGTTTTCACCAAGCCAAGTGGCGGTGTAATCCCAGCAACTCCAGGAGACTGACACCTGAGGATTTTAGCAGCTTGAAGCCAGCGGGGCAGACATATCCGATGGACTTTTAGCTCTAAATAGAAAAAAAAAAGTGAAGGTATAGCTCAAGTGGTAAAGCATCTGCCTTTAGAGAAAATGCCAAGCAAGAGTGCAAAGCCCCGAGTTCAAGCCCCAGTACCAGCACACACACACACACACACAGCCACACACACACACACACATACAACCACATACACATGCACACACAAATGTCCCCAGAAGCCTCTGCTTGACACCAGCCTTCCCGGACCCTGCTCCTGAAGCTTTGTCTTGAGCTCTATTATGGGGAGCTTCTGTCTTCCAGTTTGCCAGCCCTCCCTTCCCCCCAATTCACTCTCATTGCTCAGTGTTCCCATAGGCCATTCAGTTGGGAGCCCGCCATGAACTACAATGGCAAAGCTAACTGACAATGAAGCAATTCTGGGAAAGGCCTGGTTTGGGGGAGATTTACCACTTCCATGGAAGAACCCTCTGTGTGTGTGTGTGTGTGTGTGTGTGTGTGTGTGTTGCACATGTGCACCAGTACTAGAACTCAGGGCCTGAGTGTCATTGTTTAGCTTTTTCTCTCAAGGCTTGAATCTTCAACTTGAATCACAGATCCACTTACGGATTATGTCTGGGTAACTGGACATAGGAGTCTCATAGAGTTTCCTGCCCCCGCTGGCTTCGAACTGTCATCCTCATATCTTGGTCTTCTAAGTAGCTAGGATTATAGGCATGAGCCTGTCATGGGCAGCTCCTCCCTGACTCTTAGTAGTCGGGCGTTGGCTCTGGGTAAGCATATGGCTGAGAATCCACAGTACTCCTCTAGGAGGGAAGGGTGCATCCACAGAGTGAACGCCGCTGTGTAAGTCTCAGTCCCTCACTGGCTGGCTCCTTCATGGTGGTCACCTCCCCTAGGCCTTGTCAATAGAATCAGGGTCTTACTCAGCAGGTAGTCTAGGTTCCTTTAAACTCCAGAATGTTCCTAGAATGAGACATGATTTAAAAAAATAGAATTCATTTTCTAGCCTAGTACCAATGGCTCATGCCTGTAATCCTAGCTACTTAGGAGCCTGAGATCTAAGGATCGAGGTTCAAAGCTAGCCTGAGCAGCAAAGTCCATGAGACTCTTACCTCCAATTAGCCACCAGGAAACCAGAATAGTGCTCTGGCTCAAGTGGTAGAGCACTAGCCTTGAGTGAAAAAGCTCAGAGACGGTGCCCATCCCAGACTTTAAGCCCCACAATCAAAAACAATTTCATTTTCTACCTTTTGATGAGATAGTTTTGCATGCATCAACAAAAGTTAGCAAGATCATATCTCAATAATACAAACAAAAGGGTCAGGTCATGACTTGAATGGCAGAGTACTTTATAAGGTGCTGAATTCAATCCTCAGGATTGTGAACTAAACAAATTAAGTAAATAAAAGGATAAATAAATAAATCAGGCAACTTTTTACAGTCTTTAAAATATACACAAAAATAAAAACATACAATTACACAAAATGTATGCATGAGTGCACATAGCAACATTTTTCATAAGAGCTAAAAACATAGAATCAACTAAATATCCATCAGCTGATCAACTGATAAAATGTGGGTTATCCATACAATGTAATATTCTTTGGCAGTAGAAAATAATAAACTAATGAACTTATGCAGCCACATGGATAAGCCTTGAAAATAGTATGCTGAGTAAAAGCACACACATACACACACACACACACACACACACACACACACACACACACACACATCACCACCACCACCACCACCACCAGACAAAGTCAAATGCCAAACATGATTCCATTTAATTGAATGACCAGAATAGGTATCCATACAAATGGAAAGTAGATTACTTCAAGAAGTTTTTTCTTGCCAGATACTACAGGCTCATGCCTGTAATCCTAGCTACTTGGAAAGCTGAGAATAGGAGGATCAAGGTTTCCGGCCAGCCCAAGCAGAAAAGTTCATGAGACCCCATTCTTAACCCACAGCTGGACACAGTCGGGGTACACCCATCACCCTAAGCTCCATGGGAACCTGGGATCGGGAGGATGGCAGTTCCAGGCAAGCCTGGACAGAAAAATCTTCTAGACTGCATCCCAATGGAAAAAAGCTGAGCATTGTGGCAGCCAAGAGGGGAGGCTTAAAAATAATAGATCATGGGGCTGGGCACATGCCCTGGCAGGAAGTAAAATCCCTACTCAAAGATAACCAGCATAAAAATAGGCTAAATCACTGGGCACCAGTGGCTCACACCTTCTAGTCCAGACTACTTAGGAAGCTGAGATCTGAGAATTCTTGTGCAAAGTCAGCCCAGGCAGGAAAGTCTGTGAAACACTTATCTCCAATTAACCAGCAAAAAGCGGAAGTGAAGCTGTGGCTCAAGGAGAAGAACAGTAGACTAAATTGAAAAAGCTAAGGGACAGCACCCAGGCCCTAAGTTCAAACCCCAGTACCACCATACACACACACACACACATACACACACACACACACACACACAAGCTCACACAAGCTGGAAGAGGGGCTCAGTGGTAGAGCACCTGCTTTTCCTTTGGTCTAATTGTATGCTATGGTTATTCCACACTGTGTTTATCATCTGGGGTTTGTTCACTGCGAGTGTCAGTAGCAGTGATGGTGTGACCACACACACACAAGGTTGTGTATGAATCTATGTCTTCGGCTCTCCACTACACACCCAGGAGTGTGATCATGGAGTTACGGCATAACTTTATGTTTAACTTGGTGAGAAACTGTCATGCTGTTTCCCAGGTAGCTGTTCATTTGGTATCATCCTCAGCAATAGGTAAGCATTCCACCTCCACATCCATGCCAACCTCCAGGCTGGCATGTTTCATTTTCTGTTTTATATTTTATCATAGTATATGATAGAGACAAAGTGGCTTTCTTTCTTTTTTTCTTTTTCTTTTTTTTCTTTTTTCTGTTGGTCGTGGGGCTTGAACTCTGGGCCTGGGCGCTGTCCCTCAGCTCTTCAGCTCAAGGCTAACTCTCTACCACTTGAGCCACAGTCACTTCCAGTTTTCTGAGTGGTTTATTGGAGATAAGAGTCTTACAGACTTTCCTGCCGGGCTGGCTTTGAACCTTGATCCTCAGATCTCAGCCTCTTAAGTAGCTAGAATTACAGGCATGAGCCACTGGTGCCTGCCTCCATGTGGCTTTCTTAGGGGGCTTTGGTTTGCATTTTCTTCATGGCTCATGGTGGAAACTGCATTTTCATATGCTTAGTGGCCGCTTGTGTATTTGGAGGCGTGTCCATTCCCTAGCTTCGCCCTGCTGTCAGTGGTGCTGGCAGCTGGTCACGTCTCTCCTGCTGAATTATAATCATCCTTTGCCTACTAGCTCTTATCAGATACAATATTTGCAAACATTGTGTCTCACTCTTTAAGGAGAAATACTTTCTTGACAGTGATCTTTGTCACACAATATTCTTTTAAATTTTGATGAAGTCCAATTGAACTTTTTCTTGTTGTACTGGTTTTTAGTGTTTGTTTTTGATTTTTAATTGTCTAAGTAGTTATACAAAGGACTTGCTATTCAACAAAGCAGTGTATGACTACAAAGTGCTTTGATCAGTATCTCCCCTTTCAACGTTCCCTCCCAACCCACCCTTCTCTTAATCTTTTTACTGTTGTAGGGTATACAGGGAATCTTTTACTGTATTGCATCCCTGTCTTCTCTTCTTCTACTCCCTCTTCTTGACCCCACCTCACTCCTTTCAAGTATCCTAGTGTTTGCCTTGTTGACCTTTGACTTAGCCTTTCTAAGAAATTACACTGTTGATTACACTGTTCTCCCCTGAATCTACCTAAATCCTCTGAATATATTTGTTTTAATACACTTATGTATCCTTATATACCTCCAAAGTACTTACTTACATATTTATAAGTTAATTCAACTTCCATATTTGTTTTGATTTGTTTGCCAGTCCTAAGGCTTGAACTCGGGGTCTGACAATCTTGTTTGTGGCCAGTACTCTACCACTTGAGGCTTGCCTCCAGTCCAGCCCTTTGCTAGTTCATTGGAAATGGAAGCTCATGGACTTTTTCTGCCTGGGCTGGCTTCAAACCTCAATCCTCCAAGTCTTAGTCTCCTGAGTAGCGAGGATTACAAGCGTGAGCCACTAGTTCCAGGTTTATTTGTGTTTTGATATCATATCTCAGAAATGATTGCCAAATCCAAAGTCCCAAAGACTTATACCTATATGTCTTCTAAGAGTCTTATACTTCTATATACAGTCCTGTGGTGTGTGTGTGTGTGTGTGTGTGTGTGTGTGTGTGTGTGTGTGTTCTATAAGGATTATATATGCTTTCATGAGTATATCTGTAATTGATGCACTTTTTGTGTATGGTTTGAGATAAGGTTCACATCTTTGTTATCAGTGAATGGTTCTAGCATAATTGCCTACAGATATATGGTTTGTTTCTGGGCTCTCAGTTCCGTTCTGTTTTGTCTGTAGGCTGACTCTATGCCAGCACTAGCTGGTTTTGGTTGCTGTAGCTATACAAAGTAAAGTATAATTGGGTTTTAAAGTTGGAAAGTATATATCTCCATCCTCATTCTTTCAAAATTGCTTTGGTTATTTTACATTTAAAATGCATGCTGGGTACCAGTGGCTCACACCTGTAATCCTAGCTACTCAGGAGGCTGAGATCTGAGGATCACAGGTCAAAGCCAACCTTGGGCAGAAAAGTCTGTGGGACTCTTTCTAAAATAAAATAAAGATAAAACAAACAAACAAAAATAACCTACTCAGAAAAAGCCAGAAGTGGTGCCGTGGTTCAAGTGGTAGCCTTGAGCATAAAGAGGCTCAGGGACAGCACCCAGGCCCTGAGTTCAAGCTCCAGGGCCAGCAAAAAAAAAAAAAAAAAAAAAAAAAGGGAGTTCCGGGAAGATGGCGGAGGAGAAGCTGGAATCTGAACAAGCTCTTGCATAGAAAACAGTTTCAGAGTTCCAGTGAACAGTCCCAAGCCAGAGAATCACACCAAGTGTGCCATCACAGGACAGAGAGTTAGTCAAGAGAGGGGAAGCCAAGCAGACACATCTGAGCAGCTGCCGCTGCGGCGGCAGGGTCGCAGCGGCGACCACCGCCGCGGAGGCATACCTGAGACGCAGTCCGGGACAAAGGAGCCAGACGCAGCGGACGAGCGGATTCTACTCAACACCAGCAAGAACCGACAAGGAGCGGACAACTTCATCCTGCACTTTGCAGACCAGAGACGACCCGGGATCCAAGACTCCCCGTGAGTAGAAGCCCCGCTTCCTCACTCCTTCTCTGGGAGCAGAGGAGGGAAGGCCACCCCTCCCCCCCCCAGCACCGGTGATCTCCATCTTGGATACCGACAAAGCTCA
Organism: Dipodomys spectabilis; assembly: GCF_019054845.1. Lineage (NCBI taxonomy): Eukaryota > Metazoa > Chordata > Mammalia > Rodentia > Heteromyidae > Dipodomys > Dipodomys spectabilis. The sequence goes on along the minus strand of NW_024870887.1, from coordinate 8,060,740 downwards.
GAGGAGCGGCTAGCTCCAGCTCAGGCCTTGGAATAGAGCTAGTCATTTGGCAGTTCACGGGAACTTGGCGGCGAGGTGACCTCACAGACTCAGTTCCATCCAGGGAGGGGTCGCCCAGCTCAGGCACCAGCCATTGGAGTGGCTCTCCTCGCTGGGTGGCCAGAGCCAGAGGCTGCCCCTCCCTCTAGCAGCCACCACAATCAATTGAAAAACAGAAACCCTGAGAATGGCTCCAGGCTGGGTGCTGTGAGTTTTTTTTTCACAAAATAGCCCCAGGGAAAAGCTACTGTTCCTTGAAAGACCTCAACTCTACCCAGAACCTAGCCTCATCACTGCATCCCCCTCTTTTGTGATTCTCAAAGCAGATCACCCTCCCAGTAAACTAACCTGGGAGGGGGATCTCAAAATCTTGGGTAAAGCAGAGCATTTTTCTGCCTGTTCCAACAAACTGACTTAAGAAACCAATCAAGCCACAGGACCTCAAGCTGACCAGAGACTCCAACCAGACTCTGGTTACAGACAAAAGGGAGATACAGGACTCTTCCCACCCCTCCCAAAAAAAAAAAAAAAAATCAAAGAACTTTTTTTTTTTTTTCTTCTTCTTCTTTTCTTTTTTTCTTTTTCTTGTTTTGTTTTTTTTTTCGTTTTTTGTTACCTTATATATATATAAAAAAATTTTTTTTTTTGCTTTTCTAAAACTTTTATTAATCTTTAATTTTTGCCTCTTCTGAAAAAATAATTGTTTTCCATTAATTTTTTTTTTCTCCTCTTATAATTTTTATTTTAGGAATACGTGAATGTATGTTTTCTTTTCTTTTCTTGTCTTCTTTCTCTTTTTCATTCATTCTTAATTATCTTTTTGTTTTTGTTTTTTTTCTAGCTCTACTGAACTTCTGATCTTTTCTTCTCACTTTCCTATCCTTTCCAACTTTTCCTCTTTGTTCACCTTTATGTGACTTAACTCTTGTCCTGCACATCCTCAGATAAACCCGTAGTTAACCAGTAGACCCTATCCCCCATTGTGTACACACTTAATCCACAAACTTATTACTCAATTCAAAACCTCTGAGACTTAAATTCATTAATAACAGTACTACCTCTTTATACCTATATAATATTTTAAGCATTTTTTAAAAGTTTTTCTCATCTCCTCTACGTCCCTCCCTTTCTCTCAACATATTCATATCCCTCTATAAATAGATGGTCTTTTAATCTCTAAAATAACATTAATTTTTACGTCTCTATTTTTTTTCTGGTCTCTTTTCATTCCCCTTTCCCTTTCTTCCCTTTTCTCTCTCTCTCTACTTACATCCTACCCAACCTATTTCCTGCATTGTGATTAGGACATAGTTAACTCTCCCTGTGCCTTCCCACACCAATCTATTCCTATTTTTTACCCACATCTCTCCCTAACCCTAATAATTTCTGGTTTTCCAAATTCTTCTCTGCGGTTCAAAGTCCTTTAACATATAGTTGTTTGATGTCGAATAGATGTATCTGTTGAACTAGATTGTATCTGTAGACTATTGACTGTACAAATGCAAACTTTGGTTGATGGTTGCCTTAAGATAGTGTTCTAGCACAAAACTGGTGCTATCTTCATATCAAATGGGCAGAGTAAGCCGGAAAAACACAAGAAAAATGGCAAATTCGGGTATCTCAATTCCCAATCCTGATAATCAGGGGTTAGAACAGATAATGAATAATCCAGAGGAGAGTTCCCAAACAGCTCTACAAACACTGCTGGCAAACATGATAAATGAAAAGTTTGACAACGTACAAAGGACTCTGTATGAGCGTGATAGGGAGAGAGAGGAGGCATCCCAGAAGTTTATACAGGAATATCATAAGCGTGAGGAAGCTACTCAAAAACTGATACAGGATTTGCGTGAACAACTTGAGAATACTCAAAGAGAAAGGGAGGAATGGCGTGAGCAGGCTGAGAACACTCAAAGAGATCTGCAGGAATCCCGCGAACGGGAGGAAGCTAATCAAAGAGTAATACAGGAATTGAGAGACCAGGTAGAGAACACACAAAGATCACTAAAGGCATTCATGGAATCCATTAACAAAGAGATGAAGGAAGTCAGGGAGACCACAAAGGGAATGCTGAATGGAACCCAACAGAAGGAATGGGAGCCCAAAGAAACCATAACCAATCAACTAAGTGATTTGAGGACAAACACTGAACACCAAATTAAGGAAGTAAAGAAATTCATACAAGACCTAAAACAGAGCTTCAACAAAGAACTTGAAGCCATCAAAGCTGACCAACTAGAAGGAAAAGAGATAAAAAACAAAGTAGAGAGTCTTGACAGCAGGTTAGAACATGCAGAAGATCGAATCTCAGGGATTGAAGACAGCCTAGATATTATAGAGAAAGAACATACAACCATCCAAGACAAGTCCAAGAAATATGATAGATCTATCCAACACCTGGAAGACACCATCAGAAGGCCTAATCTAAGGATAATGGGTGTAGAGGAGCACCTAGAAACAGAAGTTAATGGTCTAGGAAATCTGTTTAACAGGATCCTAGCAGAGAACTTCCCAAACATGCAAAAAGATAGACCTGTCCAGATACAAGAAGCCTTTAGAACCCCAAATAGACCAGACCAGAATAGGACATCCCACCGTCACATAATAATCCACACAGGATCAACTCAGAACAAGGAAAAGATCCTTAAAGCTGTCAGAGAGAAAAGGGTAATCACTTATAAAGGGAAACCAATTAGAATCACCTCAGATTTCTCAGCAGAGACAATCAAAGCAAGAAGAGCCTGGAATGATGTATGCCATGCCCTAAAAACAAACAACTATCAACCAAGAATACTGTACCCAGCTAAACTCTCCTTCATAACTGAAGGCCAAATAAAAACCTTCCATAGCAAAGAAAAATTGAAACAATACATCTCCACCAAACCAGCCCTACAAAAGATTCTTAAAGATGTCCTACACATAGAAAACCAACAAGACCGCAATAAAGGCCAAGAAACTGCACCCAAACTGAGAATCCAAGAACCATAGGAAGAACCCAGTTTTCGGAGCCCCCAAGAAGGTAGATAACATGGCAGGAACTCCCAAATACCTCTCAGTCCTATCTCTTAATGTTAACGGACTGAACTCTCCAATTAAGCGACATAGACTGTCTAGTTGGATTAAAAAACAAGACCCTTCTATCTGCTGCCTGCAGGAGTCACATCTTGCCCGTAAAAACAAACACATTTTCAATGTTAAAGGCTGGAACAAAATCTACCAAGCAAACGGACCGCATAAACAGGCGGGAGTTGCAATCCTAATATCAGATAAAATAGACTTCAAATTAAAATTCGTGAAAAGAGATAAAGAAGGTCACTACATACTAATTAAAGGATCTCTCCTTCAGGAGGATATTACAATTCTAAATATCTATTCGCCAAACAATGGAGCACCCAAATTTATCAAAGAAACACTACTTTCCCTCAAATCCCATATAGATCCAAAGACATTAATCGTTGGGGATTTTAACACACCACTCTCCCCACTAGATAGATCAACTCGGCAAAAACTCAACAGAGAAACCGCAGATCTAAACAGCTGCATAGATCAACTAGACTTAACAGACATTTACCGAACATTTCACCCAGCAGCATCAGAATACACGTTTTTCTCAGCAGCACATGGAACGTTTTCTAAAATAGACCACATTTTAGGCCACAAAGCAAACTTGTCTAAATTCAGAAACATTGAAGTTATACCTTGCATTCTCTCTGACCACAAGGGAATAAAGTTAGAACTCAACACCAAAAGCCACCAAAGAAAGTCCGGTATCACATGGAGGCTGAACAACACACTGCTGAATCATGAGTGGGTCATGGAAGAGATTAGAAAGGAAATTCAAATGTTCATGCTATTCAACAAAAATGAACACACAAAATACCAGCTCCTCTGGGACACAGCAAAGGCAGTACTCAGAGGCAAGTTTATAGCTCTGAGCTCCTACATCAACAAATTGGAAAGATCTGAAACTAACAATTTAATGACACATCTAAACCTCCTTGAAAAAGAGCAGCAAGATAAACCCCAATCCAGTAGACGGAAAGAAATAATCAAAATTAAATCAGAATTAAATGAATTAGAATCCAAAAAAACTATAGAAAGAATCAACAAAACAAAGAGTTGGTTCTTCGAAAAACTCAACAAAATTGACAGACCCTTAGCAAATCTTATCAGAAAAAGAAGAGAACACACCCAAATTAATAAACTCAGAGATGAGAATGGAAACATCACCACGGAAACAAGCAAGATTCAGAACATTATAAGGGAATACTTCTCAAAACTTTATGCTAATGTTTGAGAACTTGACAGAAATGGACCTCTTCCTAGCAAATATTGACATGCCAAAACTAAACCAAGATGAGGTAAACTATCTTAACAGGCCCATATCAAGCATTGAAATAGAAACAGCAATAAGAGACCTCCCAGCTAAGAAAAGTCCAGGACCAGATGGTTTTACAGCGGAATTTTACAAGGCCTTCAAAGCAGAGCTCACACCAATTCTCCTCCAACTCTTCAATGAAATTGAAAGAGAAAGCTCACTACCGAACACATTCTATGAAGCCATCATAACCCTCATCCCAAAACCAGGCAGGGACTCATCAAAGAAAGAGAACTATAGACCCATTTCTTTGATGAACATTGATGCAAAACTTCTCAACAAAATTTTGGCCAACCGACTTCAACAATTCATCCAAAAAATCGTACACCACGATCAAACAGGATTCATTTCAGGGATGCAAAGCTGGTTCAATATACGCAAATCAATTAATATTATTCATCACATCAACAGGAGCAAGAATAAGAACCACATGGTTATCTCAATAGACGCAGAAAAAGCATTCGACAAGATCCAACACCCCTTTATGATGAAGGTTTTGAAAAAATTAGGAATCCATGGAACATTCCTCAATACAATAAAGGCTGTATATGACAAACCTACAGCCAGCATTATACTCAATGGTGAAAAACTAAAGCCATTTCCTCTTAACTCAGGAACAAGACAAGGATGCCCACTCTCTCCACTTCTCTTCAATCTAGTATTAGAATGCCTAGCTACAGCAATAAGACAAGATGCAGACATAAAGGGGATCCAAATAGGGAAAGAAGAAATAAAACTCTCCCTCTTTGCAGATGACATGATCTTGTATTTAAAGAATCCCATAGACTCCACTCCCAAATTACTCAAGCTGATTCAAAACTTTGGCAAAGTAGCAGGTTATAAAATTAACCCCCAAAAATCAATGGCTTTTCTGTAAGCCAACAATGAGAAAAGTGTGGCTGAAATTAGGAAAGCAACTCCATTTGTAATAGCCCCACAAAAAATAAAATACCTAGGAATTAACTTAACTAAAGAAGTGAAGGACCTCTATGATGAAAACTTTAAAATCTTGAAAAAGGAAAGCAACACAGAACTTAAAAAATGGCAAAACCTCCCATGCTCCTGGATTGGAAAGATTAACATCGTGAAAATGGCAATACTCCCCAAGGCTATCTACAAATTCAACGCAATACCTATCAAAATTCCACCCTCATTCTTCAAGGAAATAGAAGAGGCAATCCAAAAATTCATATGGAACAATAAAAGACCCCGAATAGCAAAAACGCTCCTCAACGGAAAGAACACTGCTGGAGGAATATCAGTACCAAATTTCAAACTCTACTATAAAGCCATAGTAATCAAAACAGCTTGGTATTGGCATAAGAACAGACCTCAGGACCAATGGAATAGAATTGAAAACCCAGAAATGAACCTACAGACCTATAGCCATCTAATCTTCGATAAGGGAGCTAAAACAATAGAATGGAAGACAGACAGCCTCTTCAGTAAATGGTGCTGGCAAAGCTGGTTAACTACATGTAGAAAACTAAAGCTAGATCCTTATATATCACCCTGCACCAGAATCAACTCCAAATGGATCAAAGACCTTGAACTCAAAGCAGACACTCTGAAAACATTACAGGATGGAATAGGAGAAACCCTGGGTCTCCTTGGCACAGGCCGAAATTTTCTGAATAAAGACCCGGAAACACAACAAATCAAAGAAAGGCTGGACAGATGGGATTGTATAAGGTTGCAGAGCTTCTGCAGGGCAAATGACATAGCTAGCAAGATCAATAGAAAGCCCACGGACTGGGAGAAGATCTTTACTAGCCATACAACGGACAAGGGTCTCATATCTAAAATATACTTGGAACTCAAAAAATTAAACCACCCAACAACAAATCCTCAAAGAAACAACTGCCCAATAAGTAAGTGGGCGAAAGACTTAAAGAGAAGCTTCTCTGAAGAAGAAAGAAGGATGGCCAATAGACACATGAAGAAATGTTCAACATCCCTAGCCATAAAAGAAATGCAAATCAAAACAACATTGAGATATCACCTCACTCCAGTTAGAATGGCAAAAATCAAGAACTCTAACAACAACAGATGCTGGAGGGGATGTGGACAGAAAGGAACCTTACTTCATTGTTGGTGGGAATGTAAACTTGTTCAACCACTTTGGAAAGCAGTATGGAGGTTCCTCAAAAGACTCCACATAGAGCTCCCCAATGACCCAGCAATCCCACTTTTGGGCATTTACCCAAATGATCACAAACAAGGCCACACTAAAGCTACCAGCACAACTATGTTTATTGCAGCATTATTTACCATAGCTAAGACATGGAACCAACCCAGATGCCCCTCAGTAGATGAATGGATCAAGAAGATGTGGTATATATACACAATGGAATTCTATGCCTCCATCAGAAAGAATGACATTTCCCCATTTGTTAGGAAATGGAAAGGCTTGGAAAAAATTATATTAAGTGAAGTAAGCCAGGCCCAAAGAAACATAGGTCCCATGGTTTCCCTTATTTGCAATATCTAGTATAGGTATGAGTCAAGCGGAAAAAGTCAAATAATGTGATGTTAGGAAAACGAAACCTCAAATATGTATTTTAATGTTTTTGTTTCTTTCATGCATGTGTTTCTAACGCATTTATAATATTATCTCTTTGTTGCTTTGTATGTCCCTCCCCCACAGTGTAACCCCCGCTTTCACTATATTTGATGTCAGTATAACATGTGGAGGAGATGGGGACAAACAAGTCGTTTAAGGATTCAGGTGGACCTGTTGCAACAATGAGAAGTACAAAATGTCATGTCAAAACCAGCTTTACAATGTCGGGGGGGGGGGGGAGGGGGGGTATGATTGGGTGGGAGGGAGGGGGGAGGCTGGGAAGGGAGGTGAAGGGTAAACAAAGGAGGAGGCTGCAATGCTTGGTAAGAAATGTATGCATTATCCTGCCCATGTAATTGTAACCCCTCTGTACAGTATGTTCTCAAATAAAATTAAATTAAATTAAAAAAAAAAAAAAAAAAGATTCCACATAGAGCTCCCCTATGACCCAGCAATCCCACTTTTGGGCATTTACCCAAATGATCACAAACAAGATCACACTAAGGCTACTAGCACAACTATGTTTATTGCAGCATTATTTACCATAGCTAAGATATGGAACCAACCCAGATGCCCCTCAGTAGAGGAATGGATCAAGAAAATGTGGTATATACACAAAATGGAATTCTATGCCTCCATCAGAAAGAATGACATTGTCTCATTTGTTAGGAAATGGAAAGACTTGGAAAAAATTATATTAAGTGAAGTAAGCCAGGCCCAAAAAAACATAGGTCCCATGGTTTCCCTTATTTGCAATAACTAGTATATGTCTGAAACAAGCAGAAAAGGTTAGATAAGTTGATGTTAGGTGAAATGAACCCCAAGATAAGGATTCAAATTTTTTTTTCTTTCATGCGATTGTTTCTAACATATTTATAAGATTATTTCTTTGTAGCTCTATGTCCCTTCCCCCACGGTGTAAGCCCTGATTTCACTGTATTTAATGTTGACATAATTTGTGGAGGGGAAGGGAAAAAACAAATCGTTTAAATAGGGATACAGGTGGACCCACTGCAACAATGAGATGTACAAGCAATGAGATGTACAAGTGGTTATGTCAAAAAAGGAACTTTACAACTTTGGCTGGGGGGGGGAGGGGGGTTAGGGAGATGGGTAGTGGATATGGGAAGGGATGGGAAAGGGAAACAATGGAGGAGGCAACAATGCTTGATAAAAAATGTTCTCATTATCTTGCCCATGTAATTGTAACCCCTCTGTACAGTATTTTCACAATAAAAAAAAGAGTAGTGTCAGGTCCAGATTCAAAGAAAGAACACATTGTTTTCTGCCCTCAATAAAGGCCAAAGTATCTAAGGGTACACTGTCAGTGTAACAGGAATCTCACACCTGTCAGTAATCAGGTGCAGTGATTGTGCAAATCAGAAATCTCGTAGACCTATTTACCTAACATTTTTCTTTATTCTGTTTTGTATTTTATATGTAATTAAGTTGGTTTTATTATTAACTTAGTATGTGGCCTTATAGAGAATATAAATCTTGAATCAATAAAATAATTTTAAGCATAAAAAAAAAAAAATGCTTACTATACCTTCCATTCGTTTGAACTTTGATTCCCTGCGCCTCTTTCCCCATCTCTCTCAGGAGCCAGTGGCTCACGACTGTAATGAGGGAAGCTGGGAATGAGAGGATTACAAACTCGAGGCCAGCCCAAGCAGGAAAGTCCACCAGCTCCCATCTCTGTGGAGGGAAGGTGAAAGCAATGGCATGCAGCTGTCACCCAGCAATGACAGGAAGCCTAAAATAGGCAGATCACAGTCCAGGTGCTTGTCTAAGCAGGAAATAAGATCCCATTTTAAAAATAAGCAGTGAAGCTGAGCACCAGTGGCTCATGCCTGTAATCCTAGCTCCTCAGGAGGCTGAGATCTGAGGATCTCGGTTCAAAGCCAGCTGGGGCAGGGAAGCCCATGAGATTCTTATCTCTAATTAACCACCAGAAAACTGGAAGTGGCATTATGGCTCAAAGTTGTAGAGTGCTAGCCTTGAGTGGAAAAAGCTCAGGGACAGTGCCCAGATCCTGAGTTCAAGCCCCACAACTGACCAAAAAAAATAAATAAAAGTAAAGCAAGAGGCAGGGCTCAGTACTTGCCTAGCAGGCCCAAATTGAATAGGACTGCAAAGAAACAAAAGTGAAAACAACCAACAGCACTATCATAAGATCCTTATGTTTATATTCTCACTTCTCTGATTCAGTTGTACTGTTAGCTCTTGGAGTAGAAAGGCTCTCTCCTCCTCCTCCTCTCTCCACCTCTGTCTGTCTGTCTCACAGACCCCCATTCCCCTCCTCTGTCCCATGGGTTTGTATGGCATTTCTCTGTTTGTAAAGCTCAGACTCCACGTTTATATAACCATGCTAAAGGCACCCAAGTTCCCTTTCTGCCAATGTCTTGCTTCCTGAGCAAACCCTATGACGGCTCTAAAAAAGGCTGGAGTCCCTCTGAGTCTCGTATTCCTCATAAAGAACAACTTTAGGCCTTTGGCCAACTCTTTCCACTGGGGGTTAGGGGCTATAAGAAGTTTAACTCTTTCTAGAGAATAAAACAAATAGCACCCAGCAGTTACAAAGTAAAAGCAAGAAGAAAACCAAGTACAACACACATAAGGCTCAGAGGTGATTTTTTATTTTTTTCATTTCTGAAAAAGAAACTTGTTTCTTGTGTAGCATTTAAGATTAAGCTGTGGTAATGTTGGCTACCTGGTACACTGCTACTTGAGCTACATCTATAGTGCCTTTCTGCTTTTGCTTGTTTTTTAGTCAATTATTTTTCAGATATCATCTTTTTTTTTCTTTCTTTCTTCTCTCTCACCCTCACAGGTGGGACTCAGACCTCGATCCTCCAACCAATGGCCTCCTGAGTGGCAGGGATTACTGATTCACACCACCCTACCCATCTTATTTGACAAGATGGGTATCTCACTAACTTTTTTGCCCAAGTTGACCTCAAACTTCTAACCTCCTGATCTCTCCCTTTCAAGTAGCTGTGATTACAAATATAAGCCCTCATACCCAACCCTAGCTCTTTCTGTTTCTAATCAGTACATTTCGGTAAACTAATGTAAATGCAAAAGTAGCAGGAACAATCTGGTACTACAGGGGCTCTCTAGTTATTTTACAGTTACATTGAGGGTCATAGATTTGGTGCTAAGGGTCTGTTCTGCTTTAACTAGCTTTCTTAGATCATGCCCAAAGGTCCTCGTAAAAGAGGAGAAAGTCTCAGATGAAAATAACCATAGCTGAGAAACTTTGGAGAGACTGGATGTGTTTCATTGTAAACAGAAAGCATTATAGATACCAGGACCCTATAAACCTTTTGCTTTGCATGGGGTAAAATGCAGCCTAGCTTTCATTTATAAATGCATTCTTCAAATACCAAGCCAAGTTCAAATAGACAGAGTCTACCGTGAGATGTGGAATTTAATATTATTACCTAATTCCCTAAAGTGAAGTAAAAAGGGGCAGCTCTGTGTGGCTGCATCTCCAGTTGTGAGCTTACGGCTGATTTAGAGGGAAAAGGGTATATTCTTAGCGCATGTTTCAGAGGATATCCAATAATATGGCTGCCATTGGGGTCAGATCTGATGACAAATAATACCGGCTACAAGGAGCAGCAGGTGGTGTGGTGCTAAACACGGTGTGGGTGTGTCTCATTATTAAAATATTCTAGAATCACAAGGAGAGGTCAAAAGATGGGCTCACCAAGTCCTGTTTCATAGAAGCCCAAGAGGAGCTGCTGTAATCCACTTAAACTCTTCTGCCTGATTTTTTTCTGTAAGATTCCCTTTCTTCCTCCCAGCTTTGATCAACCACAGCCTCTTTGAACCGAAGTGGGGGAGGGGACAGCCCTTAGATGGCCGCCCCTGTCTGGATCCTTCTCCTTCCTCAACTTCAGTCTGACCTTCGCCCATGAAATCCTTCCTCGGGAGTTTGTTCTTCCTTTGTCCTTTGTAAGATCACACTCCTGGAGAAGAGGTCAGAGGTGCCTGGCCCCCCTCTCCCACAGGCTGCCTCTTGGGAATGACCTTCCACTGTGAATGTCAATCACGACAGGGCTCCGAACAGCCAATGCCATGGTCAGCTTCAGATGACTCACATCACAGGAGAGCCTGCAGTTGCACACAAACCAGGAGCATCCCAATGGCGCAGATTTGTTTCGATGTTACCCAGAAAAAGCTCTAGAACTCTCTCCCAACTACTGGCACAGGGCAATATTGCCTAAACAAGCACAAGGATTTTAAGACAAACAAGCAGGCAACGGGGGAGGTATCTTAAAGGTTAACTTTTCTTACACCACAAAGTACATCCCTGCCTCTCACCCACGGCATTGTTCATTTGAAATTTGAAATTGTTCATTGGCCATTGTGACCAAGGAGCTGAATTTTTTTGTTGAGATTAAGTGATTACATAAATTTCACCGCATTGTGGGATAATGATACTCAGTTAAAGTCACACACACACACATTTTAACCTGCATGAGACACATTATCATTACCATGGTCTATACAGCTTATGGACTCTACGAACTTTGACACTACAGCTATTTCTTCCAAATCGGGTGATACATACATTTCTTTCCTTTTGCTTCGTGTTAGCTGTTCCCTCTTTTCCTCTCATTCCCTCCCTCCCATCTCTGCCCTTGAGTTGCTTAGATCATTTTCACCAATGGCTAATGCAGCTGATGGGCCCCTCGGTTGTATTTCCAGTTTCCCTCTGATTCTCCAAGCTTCCCTCAGATGTGCACATGTATATACCATATGTGAAATCCAGAACATGGAGTCATCTAGAAATGATATGACAATTTAAGTACATACAGTTCCTTTGCTTCTTGAGTCCTGTTTTCTTTGTCATACCTCCTTGCATTCTGAATTTAACATATCAGGGAGACCATGTGCCATGTGTCAATCTGATCTTGGCTTACCTCGCTCAACATAATTTGTTCGAGTTCCATCCATTTCCCTGAGAATGCCATTATTTTGTCCTATCTAATAGCTGTGTAATATTCCATTATATATAGGTACCACAATTTTTGGATCCATTCATCTGTACTGGGGCCTCTGGGTTGTTTCCATAGTTTGGCTATTGTGAACAGTACAGCAATGAACATGGAGGTGCGGGTGTCCTTGTATCCTGGTTCCTGTTGCTCAGGGTAGATGCCTATGCCATAGGGGAAGTCTAGATTTAGCTTTCTGAGGACCTTCCAGAGTGGTTGTATTAGTGTACATTCCCACCAGCAATGCAATAGGGTTCCTCTTTCTCCACATCCCTGCCAGCATTTGTCATTGGTTGATTTTAGGATATAAGCCATTCTGACCGGGGTAAGGTGGTATCTGAGGGTTGTTTTTATTTGCGTTTCCATTATGGCCATGGTTGATGGACATTTCTTTGTGTGTTTCTTTGCCATTTTTATCTCTTCTGAGAAGTCTCCCTTTACCCATTTAATGATTGGTTTGTTATATTTGGGAGGGGTTAGTTTCTTGAGTTCCCTTTATATAATGGATATTAGGCCTTTGTCTGATATATTGCTGGTAAATATCTTTTCCCAATTGGTTGGCTGTCTGTCTAGTTTGGTAGCTATGCCTTTAGCTGTGCAGAAACTTTTCTAAGATGGTCCCGTTTGTCGAGTCTATCTCCAATTTGTTGTGACTCTGGGACTCTGTTCAGGAAGTTCCTTCCTGTGCCTATTAGTTCAAGTGTCTCTCCTACTCTGTCCTGCTGTAGTTTCAGAGTTTCAGGTCTGATGTTGAGGTCTTCAATCCAGTTTGAGTTGATGTTAGTGCATGGTGACAGGCTGGGGTCCACTTTTAGTTTTTTGCATGTGGCTGTCCAGTTTCCCCAGCACCAGTAAAGAGGCTGTGTTTCTTCCACTGTATGTCTTTGGCTCTATAAGTATGTGATTTTGTTTCTGGATTTTCTAATCTATGCCACTGGTCTTTAGGTCTATTTTTGTACCAATACCAAACTGTCTTTGTTAATATGGCTCTATAGTAGAGCTTGAAATCTGGTATCCTGATCCCCCCTGCATTGTTTCTTTTGCCTGGAATTGCTTTGGCTAGTGTAGGTCTTTTGTTGTTCCATATGAATTTTTGGATTGTTTTCTCTATTTCAGTAAAGAATGTCATTTGGGATTTTGATGGGAATTGCATTGAATTTGTATATCATTTTTGGCAGTGTGGCCATTTTCACAATATCGATTCTACCTATCTCTGAACATGGAAGATCCTTCCATTTCCTGGTATCCTCTTTGGTTTCTTTCTTTAGATTTTTGTAGTTTTCAGTAATTAGATCCTCTGCATCTTTGGTTAGGTTAATTTCTAGGGTTGTGGGTTTTTTTTGAGGTTATTGTGAATGGAATTTTTTCCCTGATTTCTCTTTCTGCTTGCATATTGTTGGTGTACAGAAAGGCAACTGATTTTTGTGGGTTAATTTTGTATCCTGCAACTTTGCTGAAGTGGTTTATAAGTTCTAGGAGTTTTAAACTAGATTTTATATCATTTCACTTAAATTAAGTCATTAACCTATTATTTTATACAATTAATACATGTTAATAAAAATGCTAAGACAATGGATTTTTTAAAAGGCATCAAAATACAGATGTAAGAAACTCAGCAAAACCCAAGTAGGAAGGTAAAAATCAAAAGAAGATGATTGTTCAGGTATAACATAGTCATTGAAAGCAAATGGAAAATGAGAAAGTCATGAAGGAGTTAGGAGGACATGAATTTTATTTTATTTTTTGCCAGTCCTGGGGCTTGAACTCAGGGCCTGGGCGCTGTCCCTGAGCCTCTTTGTGTTCAAGGCTAGCACTCTACCACTTGAGCCACAGCACCACTTCTGGCCTTTTCTCAATATTTTATTGGAGATAAGAGTCTCACAGACTTTCCTGTCTGAACTGGTTTTGAAACAGATCCTCAGATCTCAGCCTCCTAAGTAGCTAGAATTAGGTGTGAGCCACAGGTGTCCAGCTGGGAAATGCACCTTGCATTTGGGGAAAGGAGATGGGAAAGTAGAAGGAATGTGAATGACAGCTGACTGTCATCAGAAATGATGGAATCTAGAACAGATTGTAATAGCTTCATTTAAATGCCAAAAAGGAAAATCAGAAACTCAGCCTAGCCTTCTATCAGTGAAAATAAAGTTCCACATGTGGGGGAAATCAGTGTTTAGTGATACAAAAACTGAGAAAATGCATTATGAATAGATCCAAAATACAAGACATGGCTGTTTGGTTTATACATGATTGAGATCTTTAGAGGTTTTGGTAAATTAAAGTTATCCTAGATGGAAGCCTAAATCTATAAAATGAAATGAAGGGCACTAAGAAAATATAAATATTGAGGCAAATATACAAGGCCAGTTTTTTTATTTTCTTAGAAGTTTAACTGATTAAATAAAAGTAACAGAAATATCCAGGCACAGTGGTTATGCCTGTAGCTCTAGCTTCTCAGAGGCTGAGATCAAGAGGATTGTGTTTTGAGACCAGTTGGTAAAAACATTCAAGAGATTTTAGTTTAACCAATAGCTGGACACATAGCCCAGCTGTCATCTCAGCTCTGTGAAAAGTATAAATTGGAGGGTGCCAACCAGGGCTTAAAGGGCTTAAAGGAATGTGGGTCAAGTAGTAGGATATCTGTCTAGTAAGTTCAAGGCCCAGAGCTCTAGAGCTACAGGGTCACAAAAAAGGTAGTATTATGAGACAAATAACATACATTGGGGGAAAAAAATCACCAAATAGCACCAAGAAAAGAAAGAAGTAAGTAGAGGAATTGTTATATTTAGGCTATTTATGAGCTGTTATAATACGTTTTAGCAATGTCAACTTAAAGTTTCATATTGCAATGATTAGAGCCACCATTAAAAAAAATAAAGCAAAGAAGCATAGCTAAAAACTAGTAGAGAGCCAAGTGTTGGTGGCTCATGCCTGTAATCAGCTACTCAAGAGGCTGAAATCTGAAGATCATATTTTGAAGTCAGCCCAGGCAGGAAAGTCCATGAGACTCTTATTTCCAACTAACCAGCAAAAAGCCAGAAGTGGGGCTCAAGTGGTAGAATGCCAGCCTTGAGTACAAAGCTAAGGGACAGTGCTCAGTGCTTGAGTTCAAGCCCTTGTAGAGCCACAAAAAAATCATTAAAAAATTTAAAACATGGCCGGGTATCGGTGATGGCTCACGCCTGTAAGTCTAGCTACTCAGGAGGCTGAGATCTGAGAATCATGGTTCAAAGCCAACCCAGGCAAGGAAAGTCCGTGAGACTCTTATCTCCAATAAACCACTAGAAAACCAGAAGTGGTGCTGGGGCTCAAGCGGTAGAGCACTCACCTTGAGCTGAAGAGCTGAGGGACAGCGCCCAAGCCCAGAGTTCAAGCCCCACGACCAACCAAAAAAAAAAAAAGACAAAGAACATGAAAATACTTATTAGTCTAAGAGAAGACAGAAAAGGAACAAAGAATATACAGCAGAAGTAGGAACAGAGCAAGAAGATTCATAAACCACCAGAAATTTCATCCATTTGAAGAGACTACACACTACACTTAAAAGGTAGAGATTTTTGGACAGAACCGAAAAGGACCGGCCACATTCTCTTTTTCTTTTTTGGTAGTGCTGGTTTGGTTTTCATGCAGGTGCTCCACTGCTGAGCCAGGCCTCTGGCTTGCTTTCTGCACTGGTTACTTTCAAGACAGGGTTTGCTTCCTGTCTGAGTGCTCACCTCACCCACCTATTTAAGGCCTCCTATCATGGCTGTGATGACAGGCTCCAGGAGTCTCTTGGACTTTTCTATTTGGCTTGGAACAAGATTCTTCTGACCTCAGTCTCTCCAAGAAGCTAGAATAACCAGCATGGGCCATCAGCGCCTGGCAACAGCCAAATTCTATGTGCCACTTAGAAGCTATGCACTTCATTTTGTGCTTTGGAGGAGGAATTTAGTCAAGTTTTCACTCTCTTCCTACTTGCTACTTCCTACTTTCTCCATAAGTTTCTTTGAGAAGAATATTGAAACCTCCAGTTAAAATATTCTATTCTCGGTCTCCTTGGCTCAGGCCGAAATTTTCTGAATAGAGACCAGGAAACACAACAAATCAAAGAAAGGTTGGACAAATGGGATTGTATAAGGT
The DNA here is from genome assembly GCF_019054845.1 of Dipodomys spectabilis. Lineage (NCBI taxonomy): Eukaryota > Metazoa > Chordata > Mammalia > Rodentia > Heteromyidae > Dipodomys > Dipodomys spectabilis. The sequence continues at coordinate 8,044,635 of NW_024870887.1, read as the reverse complement.
TGCAGAGCTTCTGCAGGGCAAATGACATAGCTAGCAAGATCAATAGAAAGCCCACGGATTGGGAGAAGATCTTTACTAGCCATACAACGGACAAGGGTCTCATATCTAAAATATACTTGGAACTCAAAAAATTAAACCACCCAACAACAAATCCTCAAAGAAACAACTGCCCAATAAGTAAGTGGGCGAAAGACTTAAAGAGAAGCTTCTCTGAAGAAGAAAGAAGGATGGCCAATAGACACATGAAGAAATGTTCAACATCCCTAGCCATAAAAGAAATGCAAATCAAAACAACATTGAGATATCACCTCACTCCAGTTAGAATGGCAAAAATCAAGAACTCTAACAACAACAGATGCTGGAGGGGATGTGGACAGAAAGGAACCTTACTTCATTGTTGGTGGGAATGTAAACTTGTTCAACCACTTTGGAAAGCAGTATGGAGGTTCCTCAAAAGACTCCACATAGAGCTCCCCAATGACCCAGCAATCCCACTTTTGGGCATTTACCCAAATGATCACAAACAAGGCCACACTAAAGCTACCAGCACAACTATGTTTATTGCAGCATTATTTACCATAGCTAAGACATGGAACCAACCCAGATGCCCCTCAGTAGATGAATGGATCAAGAAGATGTGGTATATATACACAATGGAATTCTATGCCTCCATCAGAAAGAATGACATTTCCCCATTTGTTAGGAAATGGAAAGGCTTGGAAAAAATTATATTAAGTGAAGTAAGCCAGGCCCAAAGAAACATAGGTCCCATGGTTTCCCTTATTTGCAATATCTAGTATAGGTATGAGTCAAGCGGAAAAAGTCAGAGAATGTGATGTTAGGAAAACGAACCCTCAAATATGTATTTTAATGTTTTTGTTTCTTTCATGCATGTGTTTCTAATGCATTTATAAGATTATTTCTTTGTTGCTTTGTATGTCCCTCCCCCACAGTGTAACCCCCGCTTTCACTATATTTGATGTCAGTATAACATGTGGAGGAGACGGGGACAAACAAGTTGTTTAAGGATTCAGGTGGACCTGTTGCAACAATGAGAAGTACAAAATGTCATGTCAAAACCAGCTTTACAATGTCGGTGGGGGGGGGGGGAGGGGGGGGTATGATTGGGTGGGGGGGAGGAGGGAGGCGGGGAAGGGAGGTGAATGGTAAACAAAGGAGGAGGCTGCAATGCTTGGTAAGAAATGTATGCATTATCCTGCCCATGTAATTGTAACCCCTCTGTACAGTATGTTCTCAAATAAAATAAAATAAAATTTAAAAAAAAAAAAATTCTATTCTCACAACTGTTGAATTTTCTAAGCTATCTAGTTGTGTTAACAGAAGCACAAGGTAATGATGAGGGAGAGCTATTGAGGTGGGAAAGGGGCTCTAAAATCTTGTAAAATTTTGTTGTAAGTAATATAAAAGCCATTTAATTAATTTGTGTTAAATAGTGGATAGTATTGTTCTTCTCATGCATTCACTAAACAATACGTTTTTTATTTCTTAAGTAAATAAACAAATAAAATGTTCCATTCTCTATTCTTCCAATTCTCTTTCTGTGGTGTAGTTGTGTATTTCAAAGCTCTGTCATTACACTTGCATACATTAAAGACTGGTGTGTCCTCTTGATGGGCTGGCATGTCTATTATTATAAATTTCCCTCTTTCCCCATGGTTATATCTATTTTTATGAACCCTGCTTTGTCTAATATTACTGCACCTGCTTAGCTTTCTTTTGATTCTTGTTTGATTGGCAGATGTCTGACCATCTTTTCAGTTCAATGCCTTCAAGTTTTTTGTTTTGTTTTGTTTTGTTTTGACCTCTGGGCCTGGGCGCTGTCCCTCAGCTCTTCAGCTCAAGGCGAGCGCTCTACCACTTGAGCTACAGCGCCACTTCCGGTTTTCTGGTGGTTTATTGGAGATAGGAGTCTCATGGACTTTCCTACCCGGGCTCGCTTTGAAGAGTGATCCTCAGATTCAGCCTCCTGAGTAGGTAGGATTTTTTTTTTATAGATAAAGTAATTTCTGATATGCACAGCATGTATTGACTCTTACTTTTTATTTCACCTGAGCTGACATGCATGGCCTTCAAATAATTAATTGCCACTTACGGTGAATAAAACTGTGGGAGCAACTAAGCAGCCAGCATTTTTCCTACAATATTTTCTATTTTTTCCTTCTGCTCTTTGTTTTCTTCTTCCCTCCTATCGTATTAGCCTGACTGTTTTATTCCGGACAAACTTGAAGCTTCAGAATCACTGCAGAAAAGTCCTGAAGAGCACACAGAGTACTTGTATGCCCCCTTCCAGCCCCCCTGTTCACACCTTACATTAGTGCCAGACATTCAACACAACCAATAAACTGATGTTACAGGCGATTAGTGAAGCCCCAGTTCACTCAGGTCTCCCTGGGGTCTCTTCCTGACATCGCTTTCCCAGGAACTTACTCGGGATGCCACATTATCCTGACACTTTCCTTGGTTATGACAGCTTTCCAGGCTTACCTTGTTTTGATGACCCTGGCAATTGGGAAATGCACTGGTCAGATGTCTCATAGCATGCTCTCCCAGTTGCTTGTTGAGTGTATTTCTCATGGTTAGACTGGAATTGTGGGTTATTGGAGGACCATGCAGGGCATCCTCTGACATCTCTCACACACACACACTCTACCAGGATGAGTTGTTACTGCTGACCAGCTGGCTGAGTGCTTGTCAGTTTCCCCAAGATCCCGCTCTCTGCCTTCTTTCCATTCTGCACTCTGGAGGGAATCCAGGCACAGTCCACATGTAAGGGGTGAGGTCATCTCCCCGATGGGGATTTGTCCGGAAAAGACATTGTCTTGCTTATTTGCTTGTTTGTTTGAACTCAGAGTCTTGCACTTGCTAGACAGGGACTCTACCCCGTCAGCCCTTTTTGCTTTAGTCAAATTTTTTCAAAGGGTCTCCAACATTTTTTTTTTTTTTGGTCCATTGTGGGGCTTGAACTCTGGACCTGGGTGCTGTCCCTGCGCTCTTCAGCTCAAGGCGAGTGCTCTACCTCTTGAGCCACAGTGGCACTTCTGGTTTTCTAGTGGTTTATTAGAGATAGGAGTCTCACGGACTTTCCTGCCTGGGCTGGTTTTGAACCGTGATCCTCAGATCTCAGCCTCCTGAGTAGCTAGGATTACAGGCGTGAGCCACCAGCGCCCGGCTTGATCTCCAACATTTTTGCCTGAGCCAGCCTCCAACTGTCAGCCTCCTGCCTACACCTCTCAGGTAGCAGGGATGATAGGTAGGAACCCTCACACCTGACTTGTTTATTGAGATAGGATCTCACTAGCTTTTTCCCCCTGGTTCTCAAACTAGATTAGAACCTCCTCTCTAAGCTAGTGCCTTAAGCTACCTCTATCATTCCTCATTCTTTTGTTGGTTATTTATTGAGAACCAACTAGGTGGTATTCATTGACCTCAGTACTGCAAGCCTAGTAGTGACAAGAACAAAATCCCTGCCCTTATGGTCGTGATATTAACCAATACTAGGCAGTGTGTTAACATGAACGTTTGTGTGTCTATCAAGTGGCCTCTTCCATTTAAGATCACAAGAGATTGCTTTCCTTACAGGTAATGTTAGCATTAGGCCGGAGGCAGCCTGATTTTCACTTGCCTTGGCAGAAGTCAAAGATGGAGATGGACATGTCCCCCTTAAGAGCTGGGGTCCCCCTGGTCCCCACTGTACCTGCCCTTCTTCCTTTCCTCGTGCCTCTCTGTCTTTCCAACTTGAGCTGCTGACCATGGCAGCTGGCTTCCATCTGTCCCCAGCGAGAACTCCAGACGCCCTATTGGATACACACTTGTCCAACCAAGGTTAAACAGAGCCCAAGCCACTGCTGAGAAGGGATGTGTTACTCAGAGCTGCTGCAGGAAGAAGCCAACAAGGAGAAGAGAGCAAGCCTGGGAAACCTCAGAGAAGGAGCACTTTGTGCACCCCAGGTGGAGCACCGCTGCTTTGATCCTAGCTACTACAGAGGCTGAGATCTGAAGATTAAAGTCAGACCCCAGCCTGCGCAGACAAATCCAACAAACTCTTATTTCCAATTAACCATCAAAAGGGGAACTCAGCGGTATGGCTTGAGTGACAGAGCACCACACTTGAGCAAAATGAAAAACAGCTCAGCCAAAAAGTAAAGTGTGAGGCCCTGAGTTCAAGCTTATGTGGTTACGCAACATAATCGCCTTGGGGCTTAAGCCATGCATAGTTGCGACTGCATCTGTAGTGACTTGTAGCTAAAAGCATCCTCTGTGACAGAGCATCCCAAAGACTCCTCGTGATTAAGACGATGCCTGGGAATCTTTGCAATAAACCACCCCAATTCCCAGAGCTTCCAGCCAAGAAATTCTTCCAGAAACCAATGAAATTCTCACTCTTTGTGGTCGGGTGCCCTCAGCCTGCCCTCTCCTTTTCCCCAGCTTTGTCCCTTCAGACAACAACTCAAAGACACTTGGTACACTGAAATCACGCTAGCATTCCCAAAAGCATTTTGTAAAGCTATATGAGATACTTGAGAGAAACGGTGCTTTGAAGTAAAGCATGTTTCCTAGTGTTGAATAACACACAGGACCCACTTAGCCACGTACCCATGGTGTGTCATTCATCAGCGGCGCATTGCTGAGTGCCAACGGATTTCTCTCCTTTCCCGTCCTTCCCTTGATTACATTCAAAAGAACTCAAAACAAACAAGGAATGTTAATGACTGAGGATACTCATTCTTTTGTCCAAAGCCTCCAGCTCTAAAGAATCAGCACGATTTATTTTCTGAATTCACCCACTTAAGAGTGTCCCAAGCAGATAACATGGAAGGATCTTTAGGACTGGGGGGGGTGGGGGGGGGAGGGGGAACGGGACCGTTCTTTCAGTGTAAGCTAGATGCCCTGAAGCAGCGTTGCCCAGATGGTTCTGTGAACTGGGTGCATCCATGAAGTGTCTTGGAAAAAGTGAGCAGCTATGATTGCATGGAACGAAGAAGCCCCATCAATTCCCCCAAAGCACAGAGAGTAAAAAGCATCACCCCAATGCAGATAGGAAGTGTGGGCGAATGCAGTCATAACGTTCAATGTTCATCCATGACAATTGACCTAGGAAAACTGAGTGGATGGGTGAGGCTGGGAGAGAGGAACAGGAGAAAATAATGGAAGGGGGTGGCGCTGATCAAGACGCATTGTGCTCACAAACTGACATGTTGAATTGAAACCCCTTTTAATGACAACTAAAAGGTAACAGAAAAAAAATCATAAACCACACAGACCCATGTGGCAGCCAAGATGACTCTACAAACGCCAGCACCTTGCCATCGGCGCCCCATGTATACCCATGGATAATCCACGTCTATCTTCACTGGACTCACAAGATACATTGTTTCATGAATGCCAACAGTCCCATTGCCATTTTTCTCCTTAAAGGTTATTTACAACTCAACTTTTCCACGCTGAGCTGTTTGCAATCATGGATGAGGCCAGGCCAGATAGAGTCATAAACACTCCAAATGGAACTGTAACCAAGTTGCACTGCCACCTGGGTTGGGTTATGGCTGGTGAGAGAGGCTGTGTAGGGTCCCCACTGGGAACATGCTCACACACTTCAGGGGGTGGGGAGCAGAATTCTTACTGTCATTCAGATCTGTGGCGGTTTTATTTCTTTATATATATATATATATATATATATATACACAAAGGTTCTATTTTGCAATTATACTCCTCCACTTTTTGAGGGTAGAACTTTAGATACTGAACTCTTATCTGTTCCCTCAATTCACCCACACAGGCAGAGTTAATCATGGTGTGGCATGAATAACTTTCTTCCAAATATGAACATCATAAAGTTCCCCACATCTCCCCTACCAGCCATATGGTCCCGCTGACATCTCTTCCTAGAGCGTTTATAAATTTTTGCCACTTTCCTTAGCTTACAGTCATCCCAGAATAAAAGTAAAAGTTCAAAAAAAGGTAAAATACAATATGTAGACAGATACCAACAAACTCAATGAAAGCTAGTCTAATGAAAGCTAGTCTACAGAATATTCTACCTTCTTAAGCAGGAGGAGAGCAAGAAAAAACCATGATCTCTGCAAAATCATATCCTTTCTCTGTTTTTTCTGTTATGATTGAGAAGCTTCTTGATTTTAGCTTCTCAATACTATATACTAGAGACGCTTAAAGGATTAGAAATCAGTCAGGTCCCAGTGCCTAACACCTATAATCCTAGCTACTCAGGAGGCTGAGATCTGAGGATGGTGGTTTGAAGCCAGCCCAGACAGAAAAGTCCCTGTGAGACTCACCTTCAATTAACCACTCAAAAACCAGTGGTGCTGTGGCTCAAGTAATAGAGTGCTAGCCTTGAGCACAAAGAGGCTCAGGGACAGCATGTAGGCCCCGAGTTCAAATCCTACAACTGTCAAAAAAAAACAAAAAAAATTAGAAATCAAACCAGAAGCTGGTGGTTCATGCCTTTAATCCTAACTACTCAGGAGGCTAAGATCTGAGGATCAAGGTTTTTTTGTTTTGTTTTCCTTTGTTTTGTTTTTGTCGGTCGGTCATGGGGCTTGAACTCTGGGCTTGGGCTCTGTCCCTGCGCTCTTCAGCTCAAGGCGAGTACTCTACCCTACTGCTCTTCAGCTCAAGGCGAGTGCTCTACCCTACCACTTGAGTCACAGCACCACTTCCTGTTTTCTGAGTGGTTTGTTGGAGATAAGAGTCTCACGGTCTTTCCTGTGGTCTTTCCTGCCCGGGCTGGCTTTGAACCACAATCCTCAATCTCAGCCTACTGAGTAGCTAAGATTACAGGCGTGAGCCACCAGTGCCTGGCTGAGGATAAAGTTTTAAAGCCAACCTGGGCAGAGAGTCCTTGAGACTCTTTATCTCCAACCAACACCAGCAAAAAGCCAGGTGGTAGAACATGGTAGAACACCAGCTTCAAGTGAAAAAGCCAATGAGAACATGAATTTAAGCCCTGGCACCAGTACACACACACACACCACACACACACACACACACACACACACACACACACAAACACACACAAACACACACACACACACACACACACACACACACACACCAAGATTCAAAATTGTGCTCTATAAATAATGGTGCTTTTAAAAAAAAAAAAAAAACACTGTGAATGTACTTAGTGCAACTGAATTGTATATTTTAAATGGTTCTAATGGAATTTTATGTATGTTATACCACAACAAAAAAGTTTTAATTAGAAAAATCACAACATATTTAAAATAGTTGCAAATAGAGTCAAATAAAAATCAACACGTAGACTAACCTTCTATCATGGATTGTGGGCAAACAAAGCACTTCCAGAGTTGACAGGATGGAGTTTACAAGAACCACACATACCTCTGTTTCTCAGACGCCTGTGGACGGAAGCCACACATGCCTTTTGCTTTCTCAACCAGAAAAAGAGCGGCATATCTGACGATGGAAACAACCAGGGATCCCAAATTTCAAATGTGGTTTCACTCTGCTTCTGGACTCTGCTTCTTCACTGGCTTCCCTGTAGATAGCTCCAGTCACAGTTATCTGCTCGCCTACATCCATGACATTATTTTAGATTAGGAGATACAATTTTGCCTGGTGCTGGTGGCTCGTGCTTGTAACCTTAGCTTCTCAAGAAACTGAGATCTGAGGATTGAGGTTCAAAGCCAGCCTGATGAGGAAAGTCCATGAGACTCTTATTGCCAATGAACCAGCAGCCAGAAAACTGGAAGGAGAAGTATGGCACAAAGATAGAGGGCCAGCCTTAAGGGGAAAAAAAAAGTTGAAGAACAGTGCCCAGACCCCGAGTTCAAGCCTCAGACTGGCAAACAAAAAGCAAAAAGACAAGAAATACAACTTTAGTCTACGTTAGATCATTATACATTATACATTTCAAATGGCTTTTCCATAAACACATCATGCTAATCATATAGGGTAGTACAGAAAAACTCTACCAAGGCAGTCTATAATTATTAAATGTTTAGCATCTGGTTCCCAAAATGTCCCGGTAAAGGATTCGAGAGAACTAATATGAGGATCCTGGTCATAGTGTTCCGGGGACCTTCTGCTGGGGAAATGTGTGACTCATGTGCCCCTAAAATGCCTGACTCCAACCAGATAGGAAGAGAAGCCATTGGACTTTCTGCCTGACATGGCCAGCATATGATGAAAGGCTACACTCCCTTTCGACATAACTGATTTTTCCAACTAAGAATTGTTCCCAGCTGCCCTGGCCCAGACGCGCTGGCGGCCGTGCTGGGGAGGGCTTTCCCAGGTGATGAAGCCTCAGCCCGTAAAGTTTACACAACGTGTGCACAGCTGCTCCTCCCATACAAGTCTGGACCCCTAGCACGCTCTCCCCGCAGGGCACCACCACCAAACAGCAGTGGTTTCCTGACACTTCACATGGGCAACACAGTTAAAAGGGAATTGAGGCCCGGCGCCAGTGGCTCACGCCTATAATCCTAGCTACTCAGGAGGTTGAGATCTGAGGATGGTGGTTCACCCAGGCAGGAACATCCATGAGACTCATCTCTAATTAACCACCAGAAAACCTTGAGCTGAAGAGCTCAGGGACAGCGCTCAGGCCCAGAGTTCAAGCCCCACTACTGACAAAAAAAAAAAAATCTTTCACGATGATGACAGTGAACATTACCCAAGCTTGGTAGGACCTTTTCAACAAAGAGGAAGACCTTGAAACTCATTCAGTAACAGCCACGTGGGGAGAGGCAATGAGAACTGTAATAGCACAAGGTTTAATTTTGAAATTCTATACTGGTGTCCTGTAAGGAGAACATTTTGATGGCACTCCTATTTTTATTTGGCTAAATTTAAATTCTGCCCTGGAATAGAATGTAATTGAGAAGGCGAACCATTCAGAAGAATTGTAAATAGAGACAACTTCTTGGCAAGTTGTACGTAGGCATTTTTATCAACGAGAAGCTTCCTGAATAGAGGCCAAAATTACCTGAGAAAATATTTGGTTTGAATTATTTATGCATTTCAATATTTTAAGAAACACAATTGGGGATCAGCTTTATTTTGTAGTATTATTCTTAGTTTCAAAGGTAGCTCCACATCTGTAGAGGATTTTCTCCATTCAATATATTATAGATAACAGAGAAAAGTAAGCTGAAGTATCAACAATTTCATATTGATGAGGCTCAGATTTGGGAGAAAAAATTAAGTGTACCAGTCCTAGTCTGGGTCCTGCCCCTGAGTGTTTTTGTTTTGTTTTGTTTTGTTTTTGTTTTGCTCAGGGCTAGCACTCTGTCATGTGAGCCACAGCTCCACTTCCAGCTTTTTTGGTAGTTAATTGGAGATGAGAGTCTCATGGACTTTCTTTCCTGAGCTGACTTCAAACCATGATCCTCAAATGTCAGCCTCCTAAATAGCTAGGATTATAAGCATGAGCTGCTGGTGGCCAGCCATTTGAAACATTTAAAAGGTAAACTGGTGAAAAACACATACTGAGGAAAAAGGCCATGACAGGCCAGGACACTGTCCTGAAGCATATAATTAGAAATTCTACCTGCTTGTTTTGAATGTTCAAAGAGCAAACATAAAGAAATTTTGTTTTAGTGTACTCCAATATGTTACTTTCTTTCTTGTAAAGAACTTTATCTTTCAAAGTAACTTCTAAACAGAACCACTTCGGAAGTCCAACAGTTCCAAAGAAAATCACAATAAGTAAATCTTAGAAAGTTATCATGTAATCATTTCATGTCCCCTTCCCAGGGATCCTGATTTTTTTTTCCTTTCTATAAATATTTCATATGATTAGAGGCAAAGAGTCACGGCTCTTTTACGTTCCTCTCCTAAGCGTATCCTCCTTTGGTGTCACCGTGTTTGAATGCCTACAGTCCTGCGTAGCATAGATTTGGATGGCATGGTACCTGATGACAGGTAACATAATAATCAATACCAGGTCCCCAACTTATGAAGGTCCCCAACTTATGAAGGTGCAAGGGTGCACAAGCCACGTGTGATTCTGAATGTTGCTCACGTGTCTCTGGGGCACACAGTGTGCAGTCCTATCCTCTCTGGAGCTGGGGGGCAGCTGCGATTACTGAGGCCCCCCTGCCCGGGGGGTGGGGGGTGGGGGGAGGCGGGGCTTGGCCCACGCTGGCTGCTGAGTACAATGCTGCAAAGCTCAGTGCCCATGCTCACTACCCAAGGTGTATCTGTGTCTTTTCTTCTTCCTTGTTTTTCCCCTCACCATTGAGTGTTGAGCCCAGGGTCTTGCACCCCTTGAGTCATGCCTCCAGTCCTTCAGTGAATTTTCTACATGCTAGATGTTCAACGTTCCCTGGGTGAGTTGGAACAGGAACTATTGTGGCGGCGCTAGGGATTGAATCAGGCACTCGCACTTGCCAAGAAGGCGCTGTCCAACTTGAGCCACTTTTTTCTGTTTGTTTCATTGAGACATTGTCTTGCTTTATGTTTGGGCTGGCTTGGACTGCGCTCATCCTCGGGCTTCCCTGGGTGGCTGAGATGACAGGCACGTACCACTGAACCCAGCCATGGGTTGAGACAGACTCTTGCAAACAGTTTTTGAGGAGGGAAACCACAGGAACTATGATGCCCCAATCTCTGGCTGGCAATTAGTTGGGATGTAGGCTTGAGCCACTGTGCCCAGCTGACAAGACCCATTACTAAGCAAGCATCTGTGCTGAGTATGTAGTGACCCCAACAAATTGCCAGCCTTCCTTCATCTGACCCATAAAACAAGCTTATGGAAGGAAGGAATGTCAATATCAATCAGTTCACCAGTTCATCCACGGCGCCTCCGGGGACCAGCCACAATGGTGACAGAGCTGCAGTGGCTCTGGGCTCAGGCCTCAGCTGACTCCCAGGCCCTATGTTAACTCATCTATCGGATGATTTCACTAAGATGTTTCCCAAATGAACCCAGATCTCAGATGGACCCATCTGAGTTCATTCATTCATTCATGATCTATTCAGTCCTATCTCCATTCTCTGGCTGGGAATGTAGAGTCACAGAAAAGTCTACTCCATCTCCAGCCATCACCAATGCCCACCTGCGCTTGCATAAGCCCAGTGGGCACCAAGGGAAATCAGACATGGCTGGTCCCCAGACAGCCCCAGGAGTGAGGAAGCAAGCCAGGTGACATTTAAGTTCCCCAGGTGATGGAGCTTTACCATCCCTGGTCTAGTATGGCCACCCCTCCCGCCAAGGAAAAGTTGGGAGAGAGAGGGGGAAGGGGACAAGACAGGGATCTGCAGGGTCCAGTTCAAACCTGCTCAGATTTGAGGAGTATAAGGGTTTTGACCTCTGCCATCGATGTGACCTTGGCTTTGAAAGACACCTGCCTCTAAACACCCAGTCTGCATGCTGCAAAAAGACGAAAAGTATCTGGGCGCTGGTGGCTCATACCTATCATCCTCTTCTCAGGAGACTGTCTGAGAGTTGAGGTTCAAAGCCAGCCTGGACAGAAAAGTCCATGAGACTCTTCAACTAACCAACAAAAGCTGGAAGTTAAGCTGTGGCTCAAATGGTAGAGTGCCCCTCTCTAGTGAAAAAGCCAAATGAGAGTGCAAGGCCCTAAGTTTAAGCCCCTGTACTGGTGCACACACACACACACACACACACACACACACACACACACACAAAACCAAAAATGCCACCACACTTTCTGGCAGTAAAAAATCATCTGAACTCAGGAAATTTCTTAATGTTGCCAATTCACTGTTAGGTGCTGTGAGCTGAATTTTTATCCTTAAATAAAGGCAAAGCACCACTTGGATCGCTGGCTAAAGAGTTTGCTCCAATGAGACCCATGAGTGAGGAAAATGCATGCCATCTGTGAACTGATGACGGTGCAGAAACATTCTTCTAGAAGGAGACGGGACATCACTTGTGATGCTTGTAAATCAAACTACCCGGAATCAAGTTTACATAGGGACACCAGGCTCTTCATCAGGCTGTGCAGTGCTAGACATTCACTGGGTGTCTGCAGACGGCTTGTGGGCTTTCAAAACCCCACATTTTGTCCATATGCTGTGCGGAGAGGAGCACCACTGACTCTTCTAGAGAGAATCAGCATCTTGTCTGGATCCCCAGGGGCCTGGGCTCAGCTCTCCAGACCGGCAGAGGCTTCTGAACAAGTGCACCGGCTTGCTTTCCCACACGCAGAGCCACAGCGCTGGCAGCTCAAGAACGTCAGACTCCACCACTCACTTCAGGCAGTGCTCACCCGGGGCACCGTGGGGCTCTTGTGTGGAGCTGGCAAAGAGATTTAAGAAATTCCCTTTCGCAGATACGTATTGAAAGAAAAGATGATCTATTGTTTCTCTCTCCTCTCCCCCAAATTAGCTGAGCCAGAAGATGAAAACGGATCCTCTTTAAAAAAAAAAAAAAAAAAAAAAAAGGCATCGCCTTGGCTGGATGCTCAAGCCGTTCCTATGCCTGGGCCGAATGTGGCTCCCATGTGGGGGATGACACCTCCGTGATTAATCGCCTCCCCTTTTGATGTCCCCTTCCTCAAAGCCAACCGAACAACCATGGCTGGGGTGGACTCCCTGTCAGTATAGAGCGTCTGTGGTTGACTCCCTGTCAGTACAGAGCGCCTGGTCCCCCAGCTGGGCCCCCGGCCAGGCCCCTCCCACGCTCTCCCTCCAGTCCCCCAGCTGGTCCCCCAGCTGCCCACGCGCTCTGCCTGTCCTCAGGGCCTGCCCTGCACCGGAAAAGCCGTCCTGCCCAAAGTTCCACCCTCTGTCCTCGCCAGGAACATCCGTGCAATGCCTAGCAGGTGCGTGTGTAGGTTCTTTTAGGGGCCAAGATTCAGCCCAGTGGTTTACAGCTGTAATCCCAGCTACTCAGAAGTGGACATTTGGAAAACTGCATTCAGTCTGAGGCCAGCCTAAGTAAAAAGTTAGTGAGATTTCCCTCCCCCACATCTCAACTAATAGCTGGGTATGTTGGTGTGCATCTGTTGTCTGAACTATTTTGGAGGTAGAAATACAAGATCATATATGGTAATATAACTAAAGGATTGGGAGCATGGCTCAAATATCAGGGCCCAGCTCCCCACACGATCATCTAACACCTCATCACAGTTCAGATTCTCCCTCCATCTACACCTGCGTTCTTCCCAGCTCACAGGCACCAACCCCATGAGCACTTCCCAAAGTTTGTTTCCTAGGCAACCCCACCTAAGACAGTGACCATGGATAGAGCACCTGAGATGTACCAGGCACTCCATATGCTTTGTATCTAGCGTACGCAGGATCTCAGAGACTGTGTTCATGGCCCCAAATCACCCCGTTGACCTATTCAACATTCACAGGAGTCCTTGCCAGCCCTGTGACTTTATGCCATCCAAAGTTTATGATTGCTATGGCACTATTCCACTCTTATCATAGATACTTTTAGCAAGCATAACTTTAAAATAAAAAGATGAGTGTTATACAGCTATGAGGATGTAGCAGGGAAGTTTCTGTGTAGAAATAAAATGAGCTCTATATTTAGCTCATAGCACTGTGTTTATGTCTGTTTCCTGATCTGGGTAATGTGCTACAATTACGGAGGACACTATTACTGGGAGAGGTGGTGTGACAGAGACAGAGGAATTCACCATGCTGCTTTTGCAACTGTGCGTGTGTGTGCACGTGTGCTGGTCCTGGGGCTTGAACTCAGGGCCTAGATGCTGGCCCTGAGCTTTTTTGCTCAAGGCTAGCACTCTATCACTTGAGCCAGAGCAACACTTCCCTCCTTTTGCTGTTTAATTGGAGAAAGCACCTCATAGATTTTCCTCTGAACCATAATCCTCAGATCTCAGCCTCCTGAGTAGTTAGGATTATAGGTATAAACCACAGGTGTCAGGCTTTTGTTTTTGCACCCTTTGAAGGTAAAGTTCTATTTCAAAATAGTATGTTTAAAAACATTAAAGAAAAAAAGTAAGACATAAGGAATTCTGATACCTCAAGAACAATAACCTTGGAAATTGAACTGAAAAGGTATTGCACAATAATTGCTACAGAATAACATTAGTCAGCCATCAATAAGCAGCAGCATGAGGGCTTCTTGGGAATTTGCTGAGGTCTGAAAGAGCCCTCCCCCCCATCTCCCCCTGTTCCCCCCCACACACTGCAAACTAAAGACGTGAGATTATGGTGGACCCTATGTTGTAAGAATTGTAGCCTCAAATAAAAACCACCTGCTGGATAAGAGATCTGCACTTCCCTTCCCCCAAAGTGGGAGCAAAGGCCTGTGCTATCCCTTCACCTTCCAGCATGCATCCCAAAGAGGGGCTCCAGGCAGGAGGAAGGAGGCCCTGTGGTGTGGACCTACTTGTCATTTCCTCCTGCCAACTGCAGCATCAGCTGCCCTCCCTCCTGGGCTGAACTCATCCCCCCCCCCACACACACTTACAATCCAACATCCCCCCCCCCCAAGCCAAGGGATCAGCCAGCTGGCAGGGTTACCTCCCTACCTCCCTGAGGCTGTAGGCCAGAGGCAGCTGGACTGGATGAGCCCAGCTCCTCCTCCAGGGTGACTCCCACCTGTCAATCAGTGAAGCTCCTGAGTGGGGGATGGAGGCCCCACAGCAGATGGGGGCAGGGATGATGGGTGAGAAGACATTGCTGTTGGGAACAGGACTGCCAGGACTGGAGAGAGGGAGCTGTGTGTGAGCAGTGGTTTCTGTGCAATGGTTTCTTGGAGAAGACCCCAAAAATCAGAAGCATTCAAAGGCAAAAAAAAAAAAAAAAGACTCGAAAGCTCCTGCATAGCACAGGCCAGGCTGCAGAGACCATCTGTAGATTGGGAGAAAATGCTTGTAAACCATGGGCTGATCCCCAACATACATCGGGAACCCAAACAACTCAATGGCAACACATCAACCAACTGGCCTGGAAATCAAAGGACATGAATACACCGATTCTCATCAGAAGAGAAATGAATGGCCAGCAGATGTTTCTTTTACTGCTCAACATTAGGGAAATGTGTATTAAACCACAATGAGATATCACCTCCGACATTTTAGAATGGCTATTCTCAAAAAGACAAAGATGGAGCTGGGGATGTGGCTTAGTGGTAGAGTGCTTGCCTAGCATGCATGAAGCCCTGGGTTTGATTCTTCAGTACCATATACACAGAAAAAGCCAGTGGTGCTGTGGCTCAAGTGGTAGCGTGCTAGCCTTGAACAAAAGAAGCTTAGGAATAGTGCCCAGGCCCTTAGTTCAAGCCCTAGGACTGGCCAAAAAAAAGAAGACAAAGATGGATGTTAGTGAAGATGTAAATTAGTGTAGTTACTGTTGATGGGACTGTAAGTTAGTGCCATCATTTTGGAAAATAGCAGTAGAGGACCTATTAGCAAAGGACTCAGCAATCCCACTATTATATACGCATCCAAAGAAACTCAAATAGATGCATTGACAAGATCTTTCAGCACCGTTTCCAATAGCCAAGTTATGCAAACAACAAAATTGCCCATCAGCAGAGCAAAGGATAATGTGTTATGTATGCACTGTGGAATACTATTTGGCTTTAAAAAGGAGGAAAGTCTGTCACTTGGGACCACATGGCAGAGTCTCAAGGCAATTGTGTTAAGTGAAATAAGCCAGGCTCAGAAAGACAAATCTGCCTGGTCTCCCTCACGTGTGAAATTAAAACCGTGAAAACAGAGTAGAAGGGCAGCTACCTAGGGAAGGGCATGGCAGGGTGGAGGAGAGATGCTGTCAAAGGTTACAAACTGGGGCTGGAAGGTGGCTCAGTGGCAGAGCGCTTGCCTTGCATGCATGAGGCCCTGAGTTCGATGCCTCAGCACCACATAAGCAAAAAGAAAAAAAAAAGCCGGAAGTGGCGCTGTGGCTCAAGTGGTAGAGCATTAGCCTTGAGCTGAAGAGCTGAGGGACAGCGCCCAGGCCCAGAGTTCAGGTCCCACGACCGGACCCAAAAAAAAAAGGTTACAAACTCTTGGCTTGACAGGAGGAACAAGTTTTCAGCTAGACCCACCATGGTGACCATAATTAACATTAATACATAATATTTCAAATGTGCCAAAAGAAAAAAAAGACTGAACATTCTTGTTACAGACATGATAAGCAGGTAAGATGAGGGATATAGTTATTATCTTCATTAGATCTTTTCATAACATATACACGTATAAAATATCACATTGTACCTTATGATGGTACACAAGTATTACTTTATTTAGTTACAAAATTGGAGCCTAAGATTCTGGCTCCTTCGGTGAATAACTCCATTTACCAGATGGAAAAGCCATTTGTGTTTTCCACAATTCTAACTTCTACATGAAATTTAAAGTTTTATCTTTAGCAATGAGTATGGAGAGCTATTTTCCTTTATGTGATGGGTTTTCTTTGTTGTTTAAAAGAAAGAAAGAAGAAAACTCCTGCCCAGTACCTAAGTCTGGTTATCACTTGCTCCATCAAGCATAAATGATACTCCATGGAGAAACGCAGCTAAGTCAGCTGCAGGTGGCTCACAACAGGGCTTCTCTGAGACAACTGTGCTAGTCAGCCTTCCATGACTATTACAAGTAACTGAGACAGATTAGCTCCTAAGAGAAGAGGGTTATTTCGCCTCACAGGTTTGGAGGTTCTGGTCTGGTTGGAGCAATGTGGGCACATTGCTTTATAACCTCCAATAGGCATGTAGCACATAACGGCAAAAACATGGGGCAGAGCCAGTTCACCCCATGTCTGAGGCAAGAAAGAAAGCCATCCTCTATACCACAAGGGCACGCCCCCGATGGCCAGATGACCTCCCAATAGGCACACTTAATCTTTGCCCAGGGAGATTCTAAACACTCGTTTAGTCTTTGAAATAACCCAATGGAGTAGGTACAATCATTATCATCTCCTTCTTCCCACAGGAAACTAAGATGAGAAAAGAAGACATGAAAGAACTTCTACCAAGTTGGATGTTGGCGGCTCATATCTGTAATCTGAGGATTGTGGTTCAAAACCAGCCCCGGCTAAAGCCCATGAGCCTCTTATTTCTATTTAAACACCAAAAAAGCCAGAAGCAGCTCAAATGACAAGAGGGTCAACATGAGAGAAAAAGCTAAGTAAGAGCACAAGGCCCTGAGTTCAAGTCCCAGTACCAGGAAAGAAAGAAAAGAAAAGGAAGAGAGAGCTCTCCCCAGATCCCACATGTCACCAGTAACACCGTGAAAACGGAACACAGTGGTCAACCTCCACAGTCTACCATGACATGCTGCTTCTCATGAGGGACAGAGATTCCTCCTGGCTTTCTCATGGAGAATCCCAGTTGGCTGACTCCAGCACATGCCCATCCCCAGGACCAATCCTGCTAGGAACCACATGTTTGTGTCCAATCATAATGTCTCCAATCATGAAAGGCCATACAGGGGTCGTTCTCAAGCTGTGCAAAATTATCAATACAGACAGAGGAGGCACAGGCAACTGAAAGAAACATCAGGGTCTGTCCCATCCTGTGCCAAGACAAGGCCTGATGTTGCCCGATGAGAAAGAAGGATGAATGATATTCAACAATAGGGGTGACAGTCTCCCTGATATAATGCATCCTGTAGAGCAGTGTATCTGATTACTTCTCTCAGTGCTGTGACTAAATACCTGCCAGAAACAACCTAAGGGAGAAAAGAGTTGTATCAGCTCACAGCTTCAGACTTTTCCATCCATCATGGCAGGGAGGCTGTGGCAGAGCCCAGGAACTCGTATCATGGTGGCCAGGAAGGAGAAAGAGGAGAGGAGAGAAGACGGAGGGGAGTGGGAGAAGGAGAGTGGGAGAAGGAGACAGGTAGAGGGAGTGGGGGAGAGAGAGGGAAGGAGAGAGGGAGAAGGTGGAGAGGGGAGAGGGGCAAAGGGAGAGAGGGAGGGGAGAGGGAGAAGGTGACAGGGAGGGGGAGAGGGGGACAGGGAGGGGGAGGGGAGAGAAGGGAGAAGGGGAGGGGAGGGGGGGAGCAGGCTTTCTCCTTTGCCCTTTTATTCCACCCTGGCCCCCAGCCTATGGGATGGTGCCACCCACATTCAGGGTGGGTGCTCTCCTCCCTTAATTAATCTCTCCCTTAGCTAATCACCTCACAGAGGCTCTCGGAGGTGTTTTTACTAGTCTCTTAGGTGCTTCTCAACCCAGTCACCTGGACAAGATTAGCCACCACAGCCTTCTGTAGGACTCCGCCTTCACAAAGCTCAAGCACAAGCCAGCAAAAGGCGGGTGGTCGTGTTGGACTGGTCAAGTTCTCTTGGTAAGGATGCCATAAGCCAAACACATGCACTCGTTTTGGGTTTTTGGTTTGGTTTTTAATGAGTGTATTTTCACTTTCATTCGTGTTTACGTTTTATTAAGTCTGTCTTATTAAAAATAAAATTAGAAAGCCGGAAAAAAGACTCAGCAGGGGCGTTTGCTCAGCCAGGCTGAGTGGAGGGTGGGTGAGCACCGGGCAAGGAGTGCGTGAAGAGCAGCGCAGGCCCATGCGGGACGGCAACGGCTTTCAAATGGTTTTAATGAACATTTGTTCAGGTTTCACTCATTAGCACTATAAAGCCAAAGGAAGGATCTGGCACACAGAAGCGCCCTGTGCAAATGCCAGCTTTTTCCAATTAGGCAGCCTTGGTGGGTCCCAGCGGTGCACCGCCACCTTGCGGCTGGGTGGGCGCCTGGGGGTGGAGGGTGGGCACATGGGGGTGGGTGGCAGTCACGCTCCCTGTCCCTGTCCCTGTCCCTCCCCCCCCAGCCCCACCCCACCCTGGGGAGCCTGGCTGCATTGCACAGCTTAGAGATGCTTTCCCAAGCTTTTTAACCCGTGCTCAGAAACATCTCACACGTTTCCTCTGATGTTATTTGAAATTTCAAAATGGGTTAAATAGTATGACGGAAAGCCAAGCCAGGCCACGGGACAAAGTGCTGCTTTGTTTGGAGCTGCCTGCAAGGGGGGGGGGGGGCAAGGGACTCCCCCACCCCCAGTGTGTGTTCCCCGTTCACTCCCCTCCCCTGGACCTCCCCTCCTTGAGGAACCTTGCTTTATAAATGACAAGCCTTTTCATTTCCTCCCGGGTTTTGATGAGAGGTTTGGGGACGCGGCCACCAAATGGACGGATGCGGGACTCCACATTTATGAGCTCGTGGTCCTGGGGGCCAGGGGACTGAGGGGCACACGTGCACACTTTGTGCTCAATAAACTCCACAACTCCTTACTTATTAGGTAAGTATCCTCGTCGGGTGATAGCTGATTTTATTGAGTGCTTCCCATGGGCCACACACAGTGGGGGGGGGGGGGCGGTTCCTGTAGGCTCTGTAACTCATGTCTTACTGGCACCCTGGGGTGGGGGGGGGCAGGGGTCTCATCAGCTCTGCTTCGTGGCAGAGGAAGCCAGCTCAAGTGGCTGCACGACCCCTGTGGATCTGGGTCAGCCTGGCCCCAGAGTGCTTGTCCCGGAGCAGCAAGCTGTGTGATCACTGAGGCAGAGCCAGGATGTGACCCCTTGCTGCTCACAGCTAGGACTTCTTTGCCTTATACTAGTCTTATAAAAGAATAACTGGTGATGGCTGGGGACAACTCCCAATCAATGGCTGTAACTGACCTCCCCAGTCAGAAGGAACTTGTTGTAAAAGAGAAGGAGGGGAGACGCATGTCTCTGGCCCCAGATCTAATGCTGTGTGACAGGCACGGGCCTGGTGGGACCTCTGAGTAGTGTGGCTGGGCTTGGTCATCCACCACCATGTGGGGCAGGGGCATCCAGGCTTGCCAAGGGAACCATTCAATGTCCCTTTCCACCCTATCCGGGGAGGCTCCTGCTGCCCATCAATTCCTCTCAGCCTCACGAGGCAAAGCCCTGAACCACGGCAAAAGTCCCACGTGACATTGAAGCTTGCTCACCGGCTAAGACCTGCAGGTTCTGGAAACCCGGATGAGGCTTAGATCAGACAGGATTGTGCACCTGCTCCTCCAGTACTGGGAGGGTACACTCAGTGCTCCAGCCTCCTCAGATAGAGCCCGAGCTAACTTCAGAACAGAGACAAGGAGGGTTAGGGCCAAACGTGCAAATAAGCAGCCTGGCCTGGCTGTCCCAGGAGAGAAAAGGAGGCTGACCCAAAATGCCCTTGGAGGTGGATGGCGGATCAAGTCTACTAATTTGAGCACTAAGAGAAATAGGACTCTAATGGTTTAAGACAATGAAGAGGGACAAACGTTTCCCCTATACTTACCAATTCACAGCTCAAATGTGTCGATGGCCATGCCCCAGGCAGAGAGCTCAACCCGAGCAATCCTGGTTCCCACAGAAGCAAGAAGAGCTGACACAAAGGGCAGCCAACACCGCAGGCACAGACGGCCTCAGGCAATGACAGGAAGTGCTCCTCAGAGCCATGGAAAGCAGTTCTATCGTTCACTTTGTGTGGCTGTGACCAAAACACCCAGGAGAACAATATAGGAGGGAAAGGATTTCATCTGGGAAGGCGGCTCTGGCTTCAGAGAGCTCAGACTGTGCCCATGGAGCCCTGGGCACTGGGGAAGAACATGATCGTGTTAGGAGCATGTGCAGAAAAACTTCTTTACCTCATGATGGACAGGAAACAGAAAGAGACAGACAGGAAGTCACCAGAGACAAGACGCCACCAATGACCAACTATCTCCAGTAGGTCCCACCTCCTCAAGTTTTCAGAACCTCCTAGAACAGCACCAGCAACTGAGGACCTAGCCTTTAACATATGAGCCAAAAAAAGGGAGATGAATATCCTGCAAGACCTACCCCAAATGTTTCCTTGTGTATTGCATTCCTACTGCCCACCCAGGCTGAGCTCACCATCAGTCCCTCCCACACAGAAAACTCTAGATACTGCTGCAGGATGGCTCGGTGATCTACCACCTTTGCACACATTGCCTTCCTTTTTTGATGTGTCCCAAAACTGCTCTTTTACATGCCAGACATAGAAGGGAGGTTTCTGGAACCATGGCAGGGCACACTTTCCTGGCATTCTCCATTCTCCTCCATCCACATGGAGGGAGGAGGCTGTCATGAGGGATTGCCTGCAATTTATACACTCAGAACTACTGTTCACACAGCCTCCTGGAGACGGTGTGTCAAGACTCCAAGGGGTCAAGTTAGAATCTAAATTGGAAACAAAAACCAGTCAGACCCACACGCTAGCTTCCTGCAACATTTAGAATGAATCCTGGTCTTGGGATCTTCAATCCTCACCAGCTCAGCCTCCTAAATAGCTAGGATGACAGGCATGGCCCACCATACCCAGCCAGAATGAGATTTTGAAGTGAAAAGCACTTTGAAATACTTTGGGTCACATTATCTCACAGAGTCACTGCGGAAATGGAGCCAAGGTGAGCGGGTCTCCTCCCTGCCGGCGAAGCAGTATGGAGGTCACCGGGAGCTGGTTGGGAATGCGGAGTCCCAGGACCTGCCCAGACTTAACAAATGCCAATTTCCATTTTTGCAAGCTACCGTGCAGTTTGTGCACACACTAAAGTTGGAGAAGTCCTGCTCTAACCCAGAGTCCCTTTTCCCTGGCCAACATGGCATTCTTTGTCAGATTCAGTTCCTCTTATTACCCCCCCCCCCCACACACACACACACACACACACACACACACACACACACACTGCCTTGGGAAACAAGTCATTTCCTTCCACCATGAGAGGTCCCACTACCTTCCTAGTCACCTGTACACTCTCTCTCTCTTTCTCTCTCTCTCTCTCTCTCTCTCTCTCTCTCTCTCTCTCTCTCTCTCCACCAGTCTTGGGGCTTAAACTCAGGGCCTGGTTGCTGTCCTGAGCTTCTTTTGCTCAAGGCTAGCTCTCTACCATTTGAGCTACAGCTCTACTTCCAGCTTTTTTTTGGTAGTTTATTGAAGAGTCTCTCAGACTTTCCTGCCAGGGCTGACTTCAAACTCCAACCCTCAGATCTCAGCCTCCTGAGTAGCTAGCATTACAGATGTGAGCCATCTGCACCCAGCTCCTTATTCCTTCCCATCAGTCTCCCTCCTACACATCTATTACCTTAGCCGTTCACCACACTCTGCCTCTGATGACCCTCAGCTGATCTTTTCCCACCGCCCACCACCTGGTTCCCAATGCTCTGCTGGGAGTGTTAAGCTTCAGCTCACCACACTCCTCTTCCAACACTTGCATGTGCCCATCACCCTTCTCTGCAGGCTTTGCTCATATCATACCTCCATAGACTCACCCCCCCCCCAATATTGCAAAGCCTGTGTCCTCCAGCCCTGGCTGAAAAGCTTCCCCTTGTGGTTTTCCAGCTCAGGTAATCTGTGAGCTGCCCTGTCACAGATTTCTGTCTACCTCCTAGAGTTATGGTATATCCACTTCC
Source organism: Dipodomys spectabilis (assembly GCF_019054845.1). Taxonomy (NCBI): domain Eukaryota; kingdom Metazoa; phylum Chordata; class Mammalia; order Rodentia; family Heteromyidae; genus Dipodomys; species Dipodomys spectabilis. Next base: position 8,022,306 of record NW_024870887.1, on the reverse strand, counting down.
TGTCCCTGTCCACAGTGAACACCTTCAAAGCAGGAATGCAGCCTCATGACACCTCACGCATACTGTTCCTAACAAAGTTCTAATACATCGCTGAGCCAAACTCCAAACCTGGAACACATAATTCAAATTGCACCTTTATTTTCCTAATTTGTCAACTTAGACGAATCCCAAGCATTACAGCTGTATTCAATATAGAGTTAACACTCTCTAGCCATAAAAGAAATGCAAATCAAAACAACACTGAGATATCACCTCACCCCAGTTAGAATGGCTAGAATCTAATAACAACAGATGGTGGAGGGGATGTGGTAAGAAGGGAACCCTACTGCATCGTTGGCAGGAGTATAGACTTGTTCAACCACTTTGGAAAGTAGTATGGAGGTTCCTCAAAAGACTCCACATAGAGCTCCCCTATAACCCAGCAATCCCACTTTGGGGCATTTACTTGAATGATCACCAACAAGACCATACTAAAGCTACCAGCACAACTATGTTTATTGCAGCATTATTTACCATAGCTAAGTTATGGAACCAATCCAGTAGATGAATGGATCAAGAAAATGTGGTATATGTACACAATGGAATTGTATGCCTCTATCAGAAAGAATGACATTGCCACATTTGTTAGGAAGTAGAAAGACTTGGAAAAATTTGTTAAGTGAAGTAAGCCAAAGAAACATAGGTCCCATGGTTTCCCTTATTTGCAATAACTAGTATATGTCTGAGACAAGCAGAAAAGGTCAGATAAGATAGGTGAAATGAACCCCAATATAAGGATACAAGTAGTTTTTTCTTTCCTGCTATTGTTTCTAATATATTTATAAAGGATTGTTTTGTTGCTTTGTATGTCTCTTCCCCACGGTACAACCTCTGTTTTCACTGTATTTGATGTTGGTATAATTTGGGGAGGGGAAGGGAAAAAAACAAATTGTTTAAATAAGGATACATGTGGACCCATTGCAACAATGAGATGTACAAAATGCTAGTTGTAAAAACAAACTTTACAACTTTGGGGGGGAGAGTATAGTCGTGGAGATGGAAGGGCAGGATGGTAGGGGAAAAACAAAGGAGGAGGCAACAATGCTTGATAAGAAATGTACTCATTACCTTGTGCATGTAATTGTAACCCCTTGATATGGTATTTTCACAATAAAAAATTAAAAGTATATAGTGTTAACATATTACCTTTATGAAAAATATCAGAAATTCTTTAAATAAGGTATCTTGGAAAATCCGATCTATCGGGCCTGAGATAGATGTTCAGAATTGGTTATTGAACACTGAGACCAAACTAGTTTTGCTTAATGTGGTAGAGTGTTCATCTTAGATCTCCACATTGCGCAAGCTACACTCTGAGTTTGGAAATGAGGCAAGTGGGCAGCATAACACTGACAGCCCAATGAAAGGAAGATCTTATCCCATAAAGATCTTATCACACCTGTGACTTGAGTGGCTGGTGTCCCCGAGAGCTGGCGGACCTCCTTTGGTTGCGGAGCAATCCACGCAGGAATCCTGTAACACCTCTCTAGGGAATGTGCTGACTGCAGACTTCATTTCTCAAACTGATTTAAGTTCTACCAACATCTGAGCCGCCACTGAAGCTAGGCCATTGGCACGCAGGGAGCAGGAAGGAGGAAGAACAGGGCTGTGGATCCAGCATCTCGTGGAAGGTAGAAGGAGCCACTGGAACCACCTAGAAACAGGGACAGCTGGGGTTCAGGGCTGTGAAGACTCAGGCTGAACCCTAAGTCCCACTCCTGGCTGTGGGAAATCACTTTATCTGTGCCTTCTTAAACTTTTGGACTATGGGTTGCCTGATCTGCTTGAAGAGCCCTTTAGAACACTTAGGAAAAAAAAAAAACACAGAGTTAATCCTCAAGAATTAGCAGATGTAAATATCAGATTTTCCAAAAGCCAGAGTCTTAATAGAATAATGAAATGGAAAAATGTTTGCTTTACCTTTTTTTTCCACTTCAAGGTGCTAACTTGTCTTTTAAACATCTTTCTTCTCATCTCAGCAGCAGATCCAGGATGAGCCCAGTAAACAAAATGCCCTTGGCATTTTGTCATTGGAAATGCAGCAAGAACACAAAACAAAACTCAAGCAGATTTAGCTTGGGGTCACTGGCTACACTCTGGTTTTGATTATGAACACTCTCAGATTTGAGGATTTGTTATTTGAGGATTTGTTTCTAGATGCTAAATGCAGCCAGAGCTAGGGCCGGGTGCCTGTATTAAGGTCTATATTAAGCAGGGATGAGGAGAAAGCCACAGAGCCTGCCACCTGAATCCCACTCTAGCCGCCGAGGTGCTGGCTAATTAGTCTGGGACTGTGTCCATTAAAACCATCATGCAATTCAAATCAGCTAAATTAACAGCTACAGACACAGCCACAACTAAATTGCGCTCCACTGTTTCCAATTAGGTTAGAAACCTTGGGTGCGGTAACCACCAACCTCACAAATTTTGGAATCGATACCAGAGATAAACCCTTCCGTCATTCTTCCACCATCAACAGCCTCTGCTAAGAGAATCAGCTAACTGAACGCGGGCAGAGAACTAGAGACAAGCAAGCTGCTACCTGGAGTCACTGGAGCATTTCATACCACAGGCTGTGCTTAGGTCCGCGTAAGACTTGAACTACAGTCTGAAATGAGAGCCCTCTGTTTGTATACTTGTTACAGGTCTGTTTGGCTTGGGTTTCTATGTTGTTTTTTTCCCTTCTTGAGTGTGATGCATGTTCTCCATCCCAGGCAGAATTAAAATGGGATTCAGGCAGGCCAAAGAAAAAACAGGGCCTAGTAGGAATGGCAGTCCTACTATGCTTTATTTAAAGCTCTCTGTCCACAGCCTCAGCACCAGCAGCAGTGGCATCTGTCTATATTCCTCTAGACAGACCTGTTAACACGGCCTCAAGGTCACCTGAGGTGTGTGTGCCATCTCAAGGTCACGTGGATAGATATGCCGAGCCAGTGGAATTGAAACACGCACTCCCAAAGCCTTCCAGAAGTTATGGTGAGGGAGGGAGGGAGCCTGAGGTACTCCATTTTTTATTGGACCAGCTCCAGTCATTCATGTCTTTCCAGCAATTGGCCCAATGCGTCGGTTTTAATCTAATCCCGTGCATTGTTCGCAGACTACCTTATAATTCTTTTGATTTATGTAAGGTTGATAGTAATATTCCTGGTTTTATTCTTGATTTTATACAGTTTAGTTTTCCCCACCTTTTGGGTCAATTTAGCTAAACATTTTGTCCATTTTGTGGGCCTTTTCAAAGAACACACTTTTGATTTATATATATATATTTTATTCTATGTATTCATTTCCAAACTAATCTTTACCCCTATCGTCTGGCTTTATGTCTCTGTCTTTCTCTCTGTCTTTGTCTTATCTCTCTGTGTGTCTCTGTCTCTGTGTGCCTCTGTCTCTGTCTCTCTCTCACTCTCTGCCTCCACCAGAATGCCAAGACCCCACTTCTGTGTGTACTGTCAATGAAAGAACAGGTTTTTCACTTACAGTTAGAGTTCATAGCTGGTAAATACAGTCCACCAAGTAAAAAGGCATAGCTCCTATTGACAAATATCAGACAGCTCACATTTCCCAGTTAACCTATTGAGAAAGGATTTATATTGGGTAGAAATTTATAGACCAAATTAAGGCAAAATAAAAATTTACATGAATCTTTTGAGCTTTACCAAGCACAAATAAACAGAAAATGTTATTACACCTTGCCAACTCTCTCAGACAGAATTTAAAGAGAAAACTTACTAGTTGAGGTTGAAAGGAAATTGGCAAGCCACATACATGGCCTGAAGCACGCAGAACTGAACGTCCTTTCCATTAGCTCCCCGATGCGAGCACCTACCCCACCCCTCCTCCACCCCCGCCCTCACACTCCATTTCTTATTCTTTGCCACCCCACCCAGCTCCATAACATACTCATTCATCTTGCAAGGTGTCCTGCCAGACAGCCATGGCCGTGTCTGCTCCAGACTTCTTCCTTGGGATCCACTACTCCCTTGGTTCCAACCACGAGGTTCTGGTGGGGGCTCTAGCCACCTGCGCTCCAGCGTGGACTTTTGACCTCGCCCTTCCCTAGAACATTTTGGCTTGGAATTTAGGAAGGAGAGGCAGCTTCTTATCAATAGTGAAGCATAAACTGGAATGCTAAGCTTCTCCATGGCTTTGTTTTCTGTTGTGTGAAGAAAATCCTGACACCTGTGTGCAGAGAAAGGGTGGGGTGAGCAGTGTGTGTGTGTGGGGGGGTGGCTATGCTCTCCTGGATCCAGGGGAACACAGACAGCCACACCCTTCCTCCCTGGAGCCTGGCAACAGGAACTTTGCACATCTGCCCCGCTGTCCAAGCTAGCCACAGCTGCAGTTCTGCTTCAGAGTTCTAGTCCACAGTGAACACAGAAAAGTAAATGGGCATGTTATAGGTGGACATTTTAAATAGCAGGTGTAGCAACATCTGCAGCCAAGAGGATCCTGGAGTGAGCCTGAAGAGGAAGTGCATCTTGGTTTCTCTTAATCAACATGTCTTCCAATCTTCCTCTCTAGAATGGAACTTTGATTTCCCATAACCCAAGGCCATTAGGTTGACTCAGAAAGTACCACCGAAGCCTGGAAGGCCCTTGCTTGCATGAGCTGTGGGGGTTGAGGGTCTCTCAATTTCCTTCACCAAACCTGGGTTCTTGAGAGCCCTTAGGAGATGTTCCAGTTCTAGATTTTTCAAGAGAGATGGCAATCAAGTTGCTTAATTAGCTGACAAGAAAGCATTAGGTTGGCAACTCTCATATAACCAACCATCTTTGATCTAAACACAGACATATCATTGTCCTGTAGTTTTCTCTCTTGCCAGGCTTAAGAATCATACTACATGAAAGCACTGTGCACACACCTAATTTCCACCCTTTTTCTTCAGATCATTTTTCCTTTCTTTTGGATCTCTCTGTATTAGAGATCACTTCCATTCTGCTGGACATTTCTGATAGGCAACCGAGTTTCGCTTCTGTGCCAATGCCAGGCCCTTCCCTGCTTCAGTGAAGGAAGGCTTGCGGGGCATTAAAGCAGTGCAGGTCTCTGTTGCATCCTGCTAGGTTCCCTCCCCCACCCCCACCTCCTCATCGGAGAGGAGGAGCTCATGACTGTCAGGAAGCTCCAGGGAGGGTTAGGAGCCCCCTAAGAATCATGAGCACCATCATCAAAATGAATCAGGTCTGGTTTGGTTTCTTTGGGGAGCCTCAGTAGATTCCTAGAAGGTTAAAAGTGCCCAAAGAGGGTATTGAGCACATCTAAGACAACCGAGACACAAGGACAAAGTGAGCGGTGACATTCTCACCCTCCCACACAGCAAGGCCAGAGGAGCTGGGAGAAATGGGATGTGTGTTGGGATTTTGTCAATGACGTTGAAAGCAAGTAATGCAGTTGAGTTCCCACTTCCATTCTTCCATTTACCCTGGGTAGGTCAGATACAAAACTGCTACTCGTCCAAATGACAGTGCGAAGCGGATCCTGGGAACGGGGAATTGCTTCTCCATCCCCACTTTCACTCCTGCTGCTGCTGCTTCCAAGGGCTCCACGCCCTCCTCGTCGATATTGTGGGAGTCTTTATACTTCAAAGAACTTTGCAGGGAGCTTTTCCACACCTAGAAAATCATTTACCCTGAGTCTAATTCAGACATTTTCCATTCCCTTCCTTCCCTTCCTCTTTCCTTCTGTTCTTTGTCTTTACATCCAGAGGATTTCATTTTGACTCGTCCATGACTTCTCTTTACACGCAGCAAGGTCTATGACTGGGGATGTTCATTTGGGATGCAGTTGAACCAGAGAAACACACAGACATCTTCCTCTGTCCAAGTTCCAGTCCTTGGTATGCGTGGCACCCTCTGCCTGTCCCAGCTCTCTCGTGATGGCTCCTAGAGGGCTACAGGGAGGAGGGACACTGAGTTTTTCAGAGATGGAGCTTGGCTCAGGCTCTACAAGGTTTTCTGTCTTTGCACTGTGCCTGAGCGAGCACTCTAGTGAGCCAAGTCACCAGGAATTTTCTGAAAGGGTAATTTTTCTGGTTTTCTTTCTCATGACCCAAACAGAACATGTTAATTTCAAGAAAATTCGAGAAACTCTCAAAAAGACACCCAGAATTCCATTCCTCTTAGGGAAAAATCACTATGAATATCTATTTAGGAGACTGCCTAAAGGAGCTGTCCTCTCATCTAACAATGGAACTAGTAACTCAGGGAGGGGCCTGCAAGTGAGGGGTTTGTATACATCACGAGGGGGTTATATGCATCACGAGGGGTTTGTATGCATCACGAGAGGGTTGTATGCATCACGAGGGGGTTGTATACATCACGAGGGGTTTGTATGCATCACGAGGGGGTTGTATGCATCATGAGGGGGTTGTATGCATCATGAGGGGGTTGTATACATCATGAGGGGTTTGTATACATCATGAGGGGGTTGTATGCATCATGAGGGGGTTGTATACATCATGAGGGGTTTGTATACATCATGAGGGGGTTGTATGCATCATGAGGGGGTTGTATACATCATGAGGGGTTTGTATACATCATGAGGGGGTTGTATGCATCATGAGGGGGTTGTATACATCATGAGGGGTTTGTATACATCATGAGGGGGTTGTATGCATCATGAAGGGGTTGTATGCATCATGAGGGGTTTTTGTGCATCACGAGGGGGTTGTATGCATCATGAGGGGGTTGTATGCATCATGAGGGGGTTGTATACATCATGAGGGGTTTGTATGCATCATGAGGGGTTTTTGTGCATCACGAGGGGGTTGTATGCATCATGAGGGGGTTGTATGCATCATTCACGTAATCTGCTGTGGTGGCCTCCTGTGGGGTGGGGGAGCGTGGGCTCTGAGCAGCCCCACGAGTGCACCCTGTCCCTCGAGGTGATTCACGGGTGGGCTTCCAGGTCCTCACTTGTCCCACTGGAGTCACAATACATCTGTGTCCCAAGGGCTGTGAAAAGGCTTCAGTGTGCAACGTGTAAAGTGTCTAGTGTCTAATGCTTGTTATCTCAGCTAAGGGGAGTTCCTCTGAGAAATACTATGTTCGTATGTGTTCAGAAGGATGGTGTGGCAGAGCAGGTTGGAAATGTAAAGCTCTTCAGAGTCCAGATCGTGTGTGTGTGTGTGTGTGTGTGTGTGTGTGTGTGAGAGAGAGAGAGAGAGAGAGAGAGAGAGAGAGAGAGAGAATGTGTGTGTGGGAGAGACAGCTACACTCCTTATTTTAAGGGCACCTTTTGGTTACCCTGCAATGCTCATGCCCCTGACCTCATCTTAGTAAAGTCACAGAAGGGCTGGCAAGGGCACAGATTCACACAGAGCACAGCAGGGCTGCTGGAGTTCAGGTATCTGTGTTAACATGCAGATTCCCAGTCCCTGGGTCAGGGCGGGGCAGACACTGTGCATGCTCACAAGTCCGCAAAGGGTGCTGATGCTCCTGGTGGAGGAACCATGAAATGCTGCAATTTCTAGAGTTCTGGCCAGTGAGTTTTCTTCCCCCCACCCCCGCTCCCCGTGGCTGCCTCTCGTAGCCTGTGATCTCCCTCCGTGTCCCAGGTCAGATGCTCTGGGTTCACTCCTGTGGTCCATGGTGACCCAGGTGGAGTTCTGGACAAACACTGTGCTGAGCTGCAGGGATCCCGGTCAGCTCTCAGCACTGTGTAGGGGGCCCCTGCTTTCCACCAGTAAATCTTCCCATTCTAAAAGCTCTGTGGCCTTGAGGCAAGCTCTGTCATGTGCTGGGCCCATTCCTACTTTCTCAAGGTTTTCCAGCTGGCATGCTCTGGAAGGTCATTCTACAGACACGGGAGGGCTGTGGCTTGTGTGTTGTTCCAGCAGACACTCACCTCTATGAGGTGAGCCCCGCAGGAGACCCTTAGCTAAGTTGGGGAGGGAGGTGCTCAGGAGGGACAAGGGGACCCCGGGCTCTCTTTGGCTTCCTGTTTTGAGAGGTCATCCTTCCTCATGTTCCCCCCCCCCACCCCTCCACTGTGGATCGTTAGCCTCCAGAACTCAAACACAAATAAGTTCATTCCTTTGGATAGTGTGTGTGGAAATTTCCACATAGGAGTCAGATAGTACGTTCCACATAGGAGTCAGATAGTACGAGAAGCACACTAAGAATTCTGAGTGTGGCAATGCAGAGTGGCTGTTTGCGTTAGTCTATTTGCTACTCTAACAGAATGCCACACATTGGGAGAGATTTATTTCTTACAGAGCCTCAAAAGTCCAAGATGGAGGAGCTGGTGTCTGCAGAGGCCTTTTTTGTGGTTATCATCCTGTAACAGAAGGCATAGGGTTAGAGGATGCACGTGCTAGAGAAGGGGACCAGCTTATCTTTTTATCAAATTCTTTCGAGAGAGAGACAGAGAACTCACAATCTACTCATCTCGTGTGTGTGTGTGTGTGTGTGTGTGTGTGTGTGTGTGTGTGTGTGTGTGTGTGTGCTGGTTGTGGGGCCTGAACTCTAGGCCTGGGTGTTGTCCCTCAGCTCTTCAGCTCAAGGCTAGTGCTCTACCACTTGAGCCACAGTGCCACTTCCGGCTTTTTCTGCTTATGTGATGCTAAGGAATCGAACCCAGGGCCTCATGCGTGCAAGGCAAGCACTCTACCACTGAGCCATCTCTTAAAAGAAGGGAAGAATGCAATGCACAGCCTATAAAACTAAGCGAGAAGGAGTGGTAGGGGAGGGATGGGTGAGAAGGGTAACATCAACCAGAAAGCACTGTATTCATAAACCCCTTTGTGAAATGACAGCTCCTTTGTACAGCTACTTAAAGGTATTGAAAAAGCATAAGTAACAATAAAAAAAAGATCCCTCTTCCAACACGTTTGCCTTTGCCTAGAGAAGCAAGTGTCTAACATGTGAGTTTTAGGGGGCACAGGAAACCACAGCAGGGTTTGTCCTCAGATGTGAAAGAATCCTAGCCATCCAAACCCCAGACACAAAGGAAAATTCTAGCTCAAAAAGATCTTTGGCCATGCTTTTCCATGATGCGACCAGCTTTTCACTCAGTTGTTTTTCTCAACAGATGCCACGTGGAGTCCTCAGAAAATGAGAAGTATGAGGAGACATCCCGGGGACTTGGGGATTTCTGTGTCCTCCGTCCTGTGTCTTCTTTACTGTTTCCTGGTCGCTTTTGCTGTTCTCGCCATTTGGGAAGGAGCTCCCCACAAACCTGGGGATTTTCCATGGAGATACAAATCCCTATGCTTCATGCTAGCAAAGTGTACTCATTACTACCTCAATTAGAACAAGAGGACTAATCTGGAAATTCCCATGGCCTGGGCCAAGACCTTAACAGGGTTGGTTAGGTTTTTAAAAGCTCCGATTGCCTTCTTTCCATGCCAGCTAAGGGCACAGTTCCCTGGCACAGCATCGCACCTCCTCAAAAGAGAAACCCTTCTGATTGGAGGCTTCGGTGGAGCTGGCCTATTTAAGCCCTGAACATCGCCTGAGAATACTCCATGGACAAAAATAAGCAGAGCAGGAAGGTCATTTAGGAAACGGAGCCTCTCTTGTTGGAGGAAGCTTCCTGTTACTGGGTATTTGAGGCTGGACATCTTGTCTGAACTGTCTGGTCCTTGTGACCAGGATACTGGTTCTGAACCAATTGCACAAAGAGGAGTCAAACTTGGGTTCAATGTCAGGACTGCTCCTCCCTGGTAGGATGGCCGCTCAGAGGCAATGTTCCTGTAAACTATGGATGATATTTTCTGTATTGACCTATTCTCAAATAGTGTTTAGGAGTAAGGTAACATATTTGAAATTGATTTGATTGTGTGTGGGGAAATGTTAAGGGAGTGTGCTGTTTCTGGGGCTTGAACTCAGAGCCTGGGCACAGTCCCTTAGCATTTCACTTGAACCACAGCTCCACTTCTGACTTTTTCTTTGTTAATAGGAAATAAAAGTCTCGCAGACTTTCCTGCCCAGACTGGCTTTGAACTGCCATCCTCAGATCTCAGCTTCTTGAGTAGCTAAGATCACATCATTATCCCATGCATACAATCTAGGCTTATTGTGAAGACTAAATTAAGAATACATATGCATAGATGCAGAGTGATGATCCAGTGAGGCTTTCTGAAGCAGGAATTGTGATTTTTAGTGTTCATCAGTTTTCAGGTGTGACTGTTTTCCATCATGACTGATTTCATAGACGGTCTTGAGAAGAAATGCGCATCACTGCCTCTGGAAGGCTGAGCCAGCCAGGCCCATGGCTGGGTCCCATTTCCCCAGCCGCATAGAAGACGCTCAGTGCAGTACCTGGACACTCCGTGCTGACTTCCTCACGCAGCTCTGTATGTTCCCCAGTTGGAAAACACAGCCCTGCTTTTGTCCTCTATGGGAACCTCCACGTGCAACGTGTTGTAAGAGCTCTTACAACACCCACAGTGCCCCTAAGGAGTCACAGCTCCAGGATTCCAAGGTCACAGGAGCTGAGTGGACTGGTGACCATGGCAACCCTGGTCCCAGAGCAGGGCCTGGCTTCAACTGATGCCTTCCTGAGTGAAGCCATGGAACCTCATTCTCCTGAGCTAAAAGAAAGGGGCCAGCACAGAGATGGGTGAGGGGTTGAGCGCTGGGCCCTGCCACCTACCCTGAGTTTCTCTCCATCTTCTGCACTCTAGTCCTCCTGACCCCGGCTATTTCTTAAACACCAGTCATGTCCCCATCACTACCATCCACCCTGATTCTGCCCCTGTCCTGTCCTTCTTCATGGTGCATTCCACTCCCCTTGGACTCCTTGGCCCAGGCTTCTTCCTTCTCCATGGAGCACACAGCTGGCACCTCACCAGACAGACTTCATACTGAGACAAGGGTTGAGGGTCTAAGAGTGCACATCCATCTCTCCACTTCCATTGTCCCCTTCATCCCTAGCAAGGCCTGACGTCAGTAACATCCTCTGAATAAAGAAAAACAAAGCCATGGAGAAGGGACCACAGGAAGGGAGGAGAGGAAGGCATTCCTGGTGAATTAATTATTCCAGGAAAGTCCTCAGGTAATTGGGGCTTCTTTGGCCTGAGTATAAATGCAAAGGAAAATTGATTTCTAAGCCAAAATGTTCACATCTCCATTCATCACTGACGACAGGCTCCACCCATTTTTATGTTCTCTCTCACTCATGCCTGCCAATGCAAACACCCTCTCCCCTGCCATTCTCAAGGAGAAAATGAGATGTGCTGCTCTAAGGATGCAGCAAAAGTGTCCAGAGCCTCTGTTTTAGCTACAAATGCAATAACCCACTGTTCTCAACCATTATGTGTCACAACTGCCCTTATAGGGAGAAAGGAACAGCCACATTTAGCCTAGAATATTATAGAACACTGGCCTTTTTTTTTTTCTTGTATAGGGTTTCTTTATGTAGCCCTGGCTAGACTCAGGTTCAAGATCATCCTGCCTCAGCCTCCAGAATGGATTACAGGTATGTACCACCATACCTGGTTCAGAAATATAGTATGGTTTCAGAAATAGTGGTCTGGGGGCTGGGAAGGTGGATCAGTGGTAGAGAGCTTGCCTTGCATGCATGAGGCCCTGAGTTTGATTCCTCAGCACCACATAAACAGAAAAAGCTGGAAGTGGCACTGTGGGCTCAAGTGGTAGAGCACTAACCCTGAACTGAAGAGCTCAGGGACAGTGCCTAGGCCCAGAGTTCAAGCCCCATGACCAACCAAAAAAAAAAAAAAATAATATAGTGGTCTTTCTGGTTGAATGTCTCAGCTGGAAGTTAAATGTCCTCCTCATATACTCAGAACAAGGGTGGGGTCTACGATTTAAAGAAAAGGAGGGATTTGTATTTTTTTTTTTTTTTTTGTCAGTCGTGGGGCTTGAATTCTGGGCCTGGGCACTGTCCCTCAGCTCTTCAGCTCAAGGCGAGTGCTCTACCACTTGAGCTACAGCGCCACTTCCGGTTTTCTGGTGGTTTATTGGAGATAGGAGTCTCACGGTCTTTCCTGCCCGGGCTGGCTTTGAACCGCGATCCTCAGATCTCAGCCTCCTGAGTAGCTAGGATTACAGGCGTGAGCCACCAGCGCCCAGTGGGATTTGTATTTCTTAAGTGCTTTACATACTGTTTAGACAGTGTGCTCAGCACATGGACTCTTATCTATATACACAACCCCAGGAATGATTACCTTCTTAGCCTGTTTTAAGAGATGAGATGAATCTGAGCCTTAGAAAATGCACTAAGAGCAAAAAGTTCCTGAACAAAAAACAGATTCTCCAGAGCACACAATAAGTGCTTGGGATCATCAGAGCACAACAGTGGGAATACTCCTGCTGTAATAAACTATGGGCAAATTCAAGGACAAGACAAAATTGAGAGCAGTAATATCAGAAATGCCTAGCAGATGGTTGCTGGACAGATGTCCTTGCAGAAGAACTTTTGTGTTTGGTTGTGGTGGTCTTTGCAAAAGCTTATGGTTCTGTGATAGTTCTGACAAACATGCAAAAGAATCTTTCTACCATAACCTTCTGGCCTTATTTACTTTGTTGTAGTTGTGGTTAAGGTTGACTCAAGTGATTCCATTGATTCTGCCAACCTTTACATTTCACAGGCAGCAGGAGAGACGTTGGATGTGGAGAAGGGTGGGCTGAAGCTTGGGGAGGGGTCAAGTACCATCCTCATGCTGAAGCATGAGGCATCCGCGTGGAATGGTGTGAGAGGGAAAAAGCTTGGGAAGATGGGGGGGGGGTCACATGATCAAGCTACAGGAAAGCGTGTCCCCTGGAGAGCTCCAGGTCTGAAGGCCAAGGAATGGAACCACTACATTTCTGCTGTAGACTGTAGAGGCTTCATAGCACTGTCAGTTCATGAATAACTCAGGAGACGATGGATTTTTAGGGCAATACAGCACTGAAAGCATATTAAGTTTAACTTGCATATCTATAATCTTTAAAATTACAAAATATGCCCAAATATATCCAAAGAAGATATATTTTGCAGACTTATTAAAAGGAAAAAGCAAATATCCTCATTACCTGACAGGTAACTGTAACCACTCTGTACATCACCTTTATGATCGCTGACAAATGGAATCTACCTGTGTTGGTTATCTATTGCATCACAACAAATGCTATGGTAGGGCTTGAAGCATGGCTCAGTGGTGGAGCCCCTGCCTAGCAAGCAGAGGTCCTGAGTTCAAACATCCAGTTGCTAAGATAAACTTAGCCATTTTAGACCATATACATTTATTATTTCAGGAGTCTGGGTACAAGCAAGTCAGTTCTTCCTTCCAGGCCTCTCACACACCTTCAATCAAGATGGCAACCCGGGAGAGGGTCTGGTTGGAAGGCTCAACTAGTCAAAGATTTGCTTCTAAGTGCTTGTTGCAGGATATAGTTCCTTGAAGCTTGATGGACGATGGGACTTCCTGGTTCCTTGCTTCTTCAGGGTTTTAGAGACTGCTGGCTGAGGGCCACCCTCAACCCCTGTCCAGGTGAACACGAGCCTTTCCAACATGGTGGCTTGCTTTATCAAAGACAAGCAGGGAGAGTCTGCTGGGAATGCACTGTCTTGCAACTTCCTTACAGACATAGCATCCTTTTAGGGATACCAATAGTTTAAGGTAGCAACAAGGTACTTAAGTCAGAGATTACATAAGGCTGTAGACACAAGAGGCAGCAATCATTAGATGCCACCCTGGAGGCCCCATCCATCACAAAGAGCCTAGGATGGGGAGAGGAAACTGCTGAGAAACTTGCAACACTTAAAAAGAACAATGTTCCACATGAACTTGTTGAACTTGGGATCTGTGCAGGGAAATGCTTTATTTGCTGGAAGGTGACAACCAAGGAAAAATAGCCTTGTGTCAACCCTTTGTTACTGCTCCCTTCCTAAGATGGGACTCTTATGATCAGAGTAATGGTGCCCTCTCCCCACCCCCACCCCCGCCACATCTGTCTCGGGAACTAAGCTCAACTAGTCTGCTTCCATTCCATTCCTTGGAGGAGTGCAGGCTCTTATAAAAGAAAGAGAAAGAGACAGTCTTTTGTTCTGGGCAGATGAAATAAGATACTCTCCGCTCTGTCTGGTTCCTACCCCTTCCTGGATTGCCTCCTTCACAAAAGGAACGTACCAGCTACATTCCTGAAGATGAGAAACCAAACGCTGTCAAGGCTGATTTGTGATTCTTGGAGGAAGAAAGTGAAGACAGACGGGGGAGGGCCCTGGGTGACAGTTGGAGTAGGACAGTAGGATTGTCGGGTCAGGAGACAGCTCATAAATATCACGGCTTTGATCTGTGGGTCACTGGTTTATTCGGGGTTGTCCTGAGATATCCCCTTGAAATATACATTTTTGGAATTCTTTCAGAAATGCCTCAAATCTAAGACTTTTTTTTTCTTTTTTGGAGGGTAATAAGTTTTGATTTATGATGCAGATAAGATTTTGCCTTTATTTTTATTTTTTTCAAAAGCAATGCAGGCACAATTAAGTGCTAGCCCTGTAACTGGCAGTATGTGGATCTTGCCAAGTGTGACATTTTGTGTTTCTATGACAACTTAGAAATCGCCACGCCAGCCAGAGCTGTGAAGTAGAGGGTCTCTAGGCCTTGCTATTCAACTTGGCCTTCAGACATTCACAGGGACTTTTTTTCCCCTCAGACAAGAGCTTGGAAACGCCACAGGATTTTCCACATGTCAACACAATGCTTTTCAAGAAGAAATGTGAGAAGCTGGCTTTGGTCACCAACATGACCATACTCCATCAATGACTCGAGCTGGCCTAGGCTCTCTGAAGTTATCACCCCACTGTTTATTCAGACAGCAGTGTGGAAAGGCACAGAATCACCTTCATGGTAATAAAGAAGTGAAGAATTCAGAGTACAACAGCAAATACGGCACAGTTTTGCTGTAGAGTAAAACCACCTCAGAGCTGTAAACCGTTGTTTTCTTGTTTTGAGGAGGTGGTTGGGGGTGGGGATAGTTGGTGAACTAGTTATGTGGGGTAAAGTTTGGGCTTCAGGTACCTGATTTCACCTCAAATAAACAGCACATTGCCTCAAAAGTCAACTTTGTAACTTGCAAAGAAGATCACTTGAGAAGGGGCAGCTTGCCTCAAAAAAAGAAAAAAGTCAGGCTAGATGGTCACCTCTGTAATCCAAGCTACTTGGGAGGGTTCAACCAGTGAGGCAGAAAAGTTCGAGTTTCCTCAACCCTTGCTGGGCTTTTCATCATAGTTTCATGAGAAGCTGAGAACAGGAAAATCACAGTTCCAGGCCAGCCCCTACATAAGAACTCCATCAAACTCCAGCTCAAGAATATCTGTCATGGGGCTGGGAAGGTGGCTCAGTGGTAGAGCGCTCACCTTGCATGCATGAGGCCCTGGGTTCGATTCTCGAGCACCACATAAGCAAAAAGAAAAAAAAGCTGAAAGTAGCACTGTGGCTCAAGTGGTAGAGTGCTAGCCTTGAGCTGAAGAGCTGAGGGACAGCGCCCAGGCCCCGAGTTCAGGCCCCACGACTGGACCCCCCCCCAAAAAAAGAATATCTTTCATTCCAGCTACCACAGGAAGCGACCACAGGTAGATCATAATCCAGGAACATTCCTAGACAGAAAGTGTGACCCTATCGCAAAGACAGCCAGTGCAAAATAAGGGAAAGGGGAGGGGGGTGGAAGTGTGGCTTAATGGTCAGGCACGTGGCTAACAAGCGTGAAGCCCTGGGTTCAAAATCCAGTAAGAGGGGAGGGTCAGAAGCAGACAAGCGCAAAGAAAGCAAAACAACAACAACACAGAACAGAGAGGGAAAGAGCAGGCCCCTGGGGCTCACGCTAAAAGCATCCATATTCTTCCTAATGTTGCAAAGCCTTTTGCTGTAAAATAGAACACACATTTGGGCAAATGCAAACACAAAAATATTCAGCTCAATAAACCACAGCAAAAGAACCACGACTTTAGCTAGAAAAGACGACAATGCCACCTCCCGAACATCGCCCACTGTAAAACGTGTCCAGTCCTGTGCTCTCCGTGTCCTTGCTTTCCTTTGCTATTTTCACACAAAGCACACGTCACTCAATAATAGTGTAATTTTTATTTGCTTTTTTTGTTCTGTATATGGGAACATGCCACATGCATGTTTAAAAAATGTCTGGTTTCTTTTGCAAAAAAGGGTTTGAGAGATGTTTGTTTCTACCTCTATGAGGTAGCTTTGGAAAACATTTTCATTGATGTATACTATTCCATTGCATGGCTAGCCCACGATTTACGTGTCCATTCTCCTGTTGGTAGATAAATGGGTTGTTTCCAGTTGGAAGCAGCGATGGACAGTGCCACTATAGTCTTATATGATGGTTATAGTGCAAGCATTTTTGCCTGTGTCTAAGAGTAAAGTTGCTGGATTATAGACTACACACATCATCAGTTAGCAGTTAGCAACTGTTTTCCAGAGAATTTGTAAAACAAAAAAGTGCAAGTAATTTTTTTGGGTGCAGTCCTGGGGTTTAAACTCAGGGCAGGGCTGGGGCGCTGTCCCTGAGCTTTTTTGCTCAAGGCTAAAACTCTAGCATTTGAGCCAGAGATCAATTTCCAGCTTTCTTGGTGGTTAATTGGAGTGGAGTCTCATGGACTTTCCTGCTCAGGTTGGCTTTGAACCTCTATCTTCAGATCTCAACATTGTAGCTAGGATTACAGGCATGAGCCACTAGGGCCTAGCAGCATGAGCAATTTTTAAAGAGTTGCAGTTACACTAACACATGAGATGAACAGCCATTTTACTATCAGTCAAAGTTTTAACCTTCATTTCTTTGATGATTTTGAACTTTTGTTTTATATTTTAACTTAGCTATGTTTTTTGTTTGTTTGTTTGTTTGTTTTGCCAGTCCTGGAGTTTAAACTCAGGGCCTGGGCGCTGTCCCTAAGCCTCTCTATGCTCAAGGCTAGTGCTCTACCACTTGAGCCACAGCGCCACTTCCAGCTTTTTCTGTTTATGTGGTTCTGAGGAATCAAACCCAGGGCTTCATGCATGCTAGGCAAGCACTCTACCACTGAGCCATATTCCCAGCCCCTTGGCTTTCTTTTTTGCATAATAACCAGCCAGTTAGTTGGGTTGTGTTTTATCTTAAATGTGGCCCTCCTCTGCACAATGTTAGCGAGGCCTGCTTCAGTAAGAAAAAAAATAATGTTGTTTGTTTTCAGAATATTCGTTTGAACTCACAGCCTCATGCTTGCTTGGCAGGCACTCTACCACTAAGCCATGCCTCCAGCCCTTAGTTTTTTTTTTTTCCCTTAATATATATTTTTTATTGTAAAGATACTGTACAGAGGGGTTACAGTTACATGAGCAAGGTAGCCCTATTGTTGAAAAATGTTGAAACAATGTCATAACAATGTCATAAAAGGAAAATGCAATTAATACAACTCATGTGCTAGCATCCCAGCTTACTAAGCTACTAGCATGACGCACAGCAGAGTCAGGGCCCGTTCACCCCTGTAAGCACATGGCTGTGCCAGCGCAAAGCTCCCAGGACACGTATTACCCACCTGCATAAAGATCAAAGCTTCTACTCAGCTCATTACTATAGAATGTGTATTGCTTCTGCCCCACCGGAAAGCTGAAGAACCACAAGCTGTGGCCCACATGTACATTTACAGAAGTCTGGAAGAACAGATAGGAAAATATTCACATTATCTTCTGCAGGGGGAACATGTGCTATTTTTTTTATTGTTTCTTTGTATCTTCTAACTTGTTTGTAAGGAAGAATGAAACACTCTGGAATTTATTTTAAAAGGAAGGTGAGCCAAGCAACAGTGGCTCATGTCTGTAATCCTAGCCTCTCAGGAGGCTGAGATCAAGGATCACAGTTTGAAACCAACCCAGGCTGGAAAGCACATGAGATTCTTATTTCCAACTAACCAGCAAAAACCTAGAAAGGGAGTTGTGGCTCAAGTGATATAGCACCAGACTTGAACAAAAAGGCTAAGTCAAAGTACCAAGGCCCAGGCACTGAGTTCAAACTCCAGTACTAGTGTACATGCGTGCACATACCCAAAAGGTGAACATTAGTCAGAAAATACAACCCCATGCTCTAATGACTAGAGTCAGGCATTCAAGCTGGCATACAAGGTTAGTTAATGAGCTGGCAGCCAGCTTTGGGCTGCATGAGAAAAAACTGAGGCGTGAAGCAGGCAGCTGTAGAAATACCAAGAAGCTTTCTCGGTGCGGCCCCAGACATCCTAAGGCCAAGAGATTCAGGAGGAAGTGATGAGGGGGTAAGGGAGAGAAAGATGTGCAGCACTGTTTCTCAAACCACAGGGATCCAACCCCATGGGGATTACAGGAACTGGAGCCAAGCTGCCAGATGCCCCCATCCAGGGACTCCACAGCCCCTGGGAACTGGCAGAAGGTCCACAAAGCCCCTTTCTCTTGGTCATAACAAGAACTAATTGTGCGCAATTGTGCTCACAATAGTTCAGATGCATCGCCTGACAAAGCCTGTGCACCCTGCAAAGGTAGCTACTCGCATTTCCCAGCTGAGGACACTGGGGCTCAGCGAGGGTCCAGAGCTCAGCTGTGGTCACACCGCAAGTGGAGATGTATGGAACTTCAGTCTCTTGGTCCTCAACAAATCCTAGTGAATTCCTTACTTCATCATTTAACAATTACTGTACTGACCACGCAGCATCCATTTTCACACGTACTGTGCTTTGACCATGCCCTTCCTCCTATCCGGACCCCCTTCCCAGGCATTAATTTCCCTCTTCTACTTTCCAGTCATTCCAAACTCCATTTCTCTTTCCTTTTCTAAACTCTGATAGGAACTCTGCTCTTTTTCCTTACTTCATACAAATTCACTGTACTCTTTCCTTTCTCCCTTGCCATAGCCTCCCCTGCAGCCCAGAAAGGAGAAAGAAGAGCAGAGACTGACAACATTTGGCTGTCCAGGACCAGCAACACAGATGCCAAATGAGAAACAGAAGATGGTGACAAGTTTCTTTCTTTTTCCTTTCATTCCTCTTCATTTTGTGTGTGCTGGTACTAGGGTTGGACTCAGGGGCTCATGCGTTCACTTGGCTTTGGCTTTTTGACTCAATGCTGGTGCTCTACCACTTGAGCCACAGCTCCATTTCTGGTGTTTTGGGTGGCTAACTGAAGGCAAGTCTCAGACTTTCCTGCCTGGGATGGCTTTGAACCTTGATGCTCAGATTTCAGCCTCTTGAGTAGCAAGAATTACAGGTGTGAACTACTGATGCTTGCTTGGCATCAAATGGTTTCTAAGATATCCTTATTTTCATCCTATATATATGATGCTTTTTTTTTACATGAATCTTCTGTTAATTTTAATACCTCTAGGATTCCCACAGTAAGAGTATTATGAAACACGTGAGTGTGTGAACAACACCGTGTCTTGTCTACAGATACTGGAAAAAGTCAGCAAGGCTTGGGTTAGCTCCTTAACAACATTAACACCATTTATCTCCCCCCACCCTCCTTTCTTGCAGTAACATACAAGAGATTTTTTTTTAATGGCCAATACTTACTGTTCAGAAGCTCACTTTAATATAATATCAGCTTTCCGCCTCATAGCCTCTGGCAGGACTTCCTTTTCATAGATCACAATGTTGGGCACAGGGCCAGGAGATGGTGAGGTTGACTCACAGGCCACTGCAGCTTAAAAGAAGTCAGAATAATAAAAAGGAAGGCAGATCTGACGTCACTGGCAAGGGAAATTTTGTGTGTGTGTGTGTGTTGTGTTAAGCGAACTAATTACAGCTAACTCTGAACAACATGAGAGAAGAAAGAACTCGCTGAGCGAAGCCAAGCCCAAGGGGGAAAACATCCACATATAAAATCAAACTACTCCATTAAGAGCTTGCAAATATTTTGAACTTGAACATTAATTGGTTATTTATCCTAAGGTCAAAGAAAAACAAAACAGAAAACACCAGAAACTGTTCAAGCAAACATTTTTTGTTCACCAGGGTGAAAGAGCAAGCACTTTATCATGATAAAGTAATGAGAACACACACACACACACACAAACATACACACAATTGACTTTTAGAATGGTTCTGTTGGGAGCTACATATCCACAGTAAAAAGCACCCCTTTATTAAACCACTGCAATGGAAAACAGCAAGAATAGGGAAAATTTCAAGATAAGCTCAGCTTTTAAGTCCACTTGTTGAAAACCAAATGTGGCTACAATTATTATTAGGCTTGAGACTGTTGAAACCTCCAAGTTAAAAGCAAAGCAACACTACCTTCAGCCATAGCAGGATTACTCTTTTATTAGTAGAGGGTCGGGATTAGTGGAAATGTCTATCTAATGAATGCAGCTACTATATTTGAGCACATGCCTGAATGAGCTGCTTGTTGATTGAAACCTATCTATTTATAAGCACTTCTGCATGCTGTGAACAATCCTTCTGTATTTCCATGGCACAGCACACCCCCGCCATCTGAATCAATGCCTCTGCCATCTCACTACAGGACCCCTTGAACAAACAGGCAGAGAAAGCAAGTGTGTTGTATCCACGTAACAAGTTTTATTCCTCACTCTTGGCCAGTAGAGTTACCTTATCTAAACAGTAATTTAGATTGATGCAGATGTTATAAAATCAAAATGGGGGAAGAAGGGAAACACTTTCCCTCAGACTCACCCACCCACGGTTTTAGCTTAATAAATCTATTAGCATAAACTGGATAAATGGTCACAAATAAAACTCAGCTAGGCAGACTCTGATGATGTCAGAATCTCTTAACCAGTCTGGAAAAGTAGATGGGACTATACACACCTGTTATGGCTACAATGACAGCACCTCCAATAGCAACCAGTATAACAGAAAGAATAGCCTTGGGACACAACTAAACTTTGCTTTCAACGTGTGGGGTTCTCTTAACTACATCACTGGAGGTAGGACCATACCCTGCCTTCCTACATAAGCCTCACAGTCCATTCTGGATTCCGAGTCTCTCCTCCCTCCCCACCCATCAGTACACATGGCTCTGCTTTTAAGATGTGGTGGCTATCTCAGATTCCAGAGGCTTGGTTGGGTGCTGAGAAGGATCTCTTCTTCCACCCCAGTTTGTTTCTACTCCTCTGCACTCAGGACCTCATTTATTATGTTAAGTCTTTAGGGGAAAAGGTTGACAAGCAATTTAATGGTTTTGTTTGTTTTTTGCTTGGTCATGGAGCTTGAGCTCTGGGCCTGGGTGCTGTCCCTGGGCTCTTCAGCTCAAGGCGAGCGCTCTACCCCTTGAGCCCCAGCGCCACTTCTAGTGTTCTGGTGGCTAATTGGAGATAAGAGTCTCACAGATGGGCTAGGAAGATGGCTCAGTGGTAGAGCGCTTGCCTTGCATGCCCGAGACCCTGGGTTTGATTCCTCAGCACCACATAAGCAAAAAGAAAAAAGACGGAAATGGCCCTGTGGCTCAAGTGGTAAGAGTGCTCGCCTTGAGCTGAAGAGCTGAGGGACAGTGCCCAGGCCCAGAGTTCAGGCCCCACGACCGGACCCAAAAAAAAAAAGTCTCACGGACTTTCCTGCCTGGACTGGCTTTCAACTGGAATCCTCAGATCTCAGCCTCCTGAGTAGTTAGGATTACTGGCATGAGCCACCAGTGTCCAGCAGAAATGAATGATTTTTAAGAGTTGTAAATAATCCTTACAAATAACTGGTCATCATCAAACTGAGATCTTACAAAAGATCTTCTAGTGAACTTTATGAATGATGGTAGGCAAACTGTCCAGGTATTCTATTATTAGAAAGGGAAGATAAATCAACTGGCAATTGGAAGCATCACCATAGTGAGCAGAAAAAATGTGGGTTTAGGCAGTGTTTGAATCCTATCTATTTCTCTTTCTAGAGTTTGTAAGCCAGAATAGCAATGCCTGAAACAACTTATTTTTCTCATTCATACTGTGGGAATACAACAAACACAGAGGATCACTTATTTTCTATTTTTCTAGTTGACAAAGCAAAAGTGTAAGTCTGGAAACAAAGATATTAGTGTTAGACAACCAAAGCTGAAACTTAAAAATACATTTGGAAAGCCAGGCGCTAGTGTCTCACACCTGTAATCCTAGCTCCTCAGGTGAGGGTCAGGTTGAAGCCAGCCCAGGCAGTAAAGTCTGTAAGATTCTTATCTCCAATAAACTACTCAGAAAAAGCCAGAAGTAGAGCTGTGTCTCAAGTGGTAGAGTGCTAGCCTTTGAGTATAAAGAGGCTCAGGAATAGTGCCCCAGGCCCTGAGTGCAAGCCCCAGGACAGACAAAAAAGAAATAAGTAAATTAAAAAATGCAAGCATTCAACCATAATTGATCTAAGTCCCTATAGTAACTGATACAGACACACAATGCTAATTTGGAAGCTGACTGACATAGATCTGGCAGAGGAAGAACATGATGGAAGGCGCTATTGGTACCAAATCCTTTTGTAGATAAGGAAGTCAGGAGCTAAGTAGTACATATGAAAGGTTCACAGGCAACAGAGGTAAGATTTTGATAAACAACAACAAAAACCTCTGAACTTTTCCTACCACATATTTTCTGCAATTTTCAACACTCATATAACATTATTAAATATAATAGGGCTAGCCTGGCGCCGGTGGCTCACACCTGTAATCCTAGCTACTCAGGAGGCTAAGATCTGAGGATATCAGTTCAAAGCCAACCCAGGCAGAGAAGTCCATGAGACTCTTATGTCAGATTAACCACCAGAAAACTGGAAGTGGTGCAGTGGCTCAAGTGGTAGAGTGCTAGCCTTCCTTGAGCTGAAGAGCCCAGAGTTCAAGCTCCACAACTGACCAAAAAAAAAAAAGGTCTATGTTCTCCACCCTCCCCCCCGCCCCTCCCCGCCATCCCAGGGTTGCACGCCACACCATGGCCTCTAACTTACTCTAACTTACAATCCATCATCCTTAGCCTCCTCACTAGGCTCAGGCTTGCACCCAGCCTGCCCTCCCACCTCTTGGTTTATGTGTTGTTGTTTTTTAAGATACCAAATAACCCACTTTTGCAAAAACCACCAAAGGGAGAATATGGCACCTCCTGTAGACTTTGATCTAACACAGCAACAAGAACAGAACAAAAAGAAGATTACACTTTGGTTTTCGACCTTTCCAATCATGGCTGCCTTTCTATCTAGCACTCTAAAAGATCAAGAACCAGAGCCTTACACTTGATTCCTAAAATCCTTTCCTTTTTACTATTTCCTTTCTATTTTCTACTGGGGTTCACAGCTCAGTATGATAAGAAGGTAATCTTAAATCCTTGCTGTACTGATTCATTCAGCCATTCACCAATCCAGCATCCAGTGGCCACATATTCCTCAGTGGCTTCCATGAAAGACTTAGATGGACTCTAAGTGTTAGCTGCTACTAACTACCTCAGTTGACTGGGCTTTCTCACAAGGATGGTCTCTTCTCTAAGAGAAACTGTTGAGCTGTGTGTCCTTCTAAGCCTGATTAACAGGCTTCTTTCCTGATTGACAGGAAAGATAAGCAGGTGGTTAGGAAAAGAGTCTTTAGCTTTGATAAACATTCACAAGCAAAATTCATTAATGAAGGGAAAATTTAAAGGCTTTTTAAATGTTCAGAGTACTTTATGGATTATGAAATGTTAAATTTCCAAAGACAGTTTAAAGTCACAAAGCAAAGAGTAGGAATTATTCACATCTAACAAAGAAGGGGAAGGGAGAATCAAGTGATTTATGCATTAGGCCCCAAATTCAGCAACTCAAGCCAGAAACCTAAGAATTTCCTCACTACAACTTTTATACGAAGATTATTAAGCTCAGCTGCAGCCTTCAGTATTTGTTTCCATAGACATTACTAAGAAAGCATTTTACTTTGGCATTTTTGTAATATGGCACCGTTTATAGCTGTCTTCATCCCTAATAAACCTTACTAAACAACATCTTTAGAGCTGGCAGGACGTATCCTTAGGAGGTGACCGCCAGGTTACTAGTGGCTAATGGATGGCTTCTAGTCTGGGTTATGTCACTTCTTTTCTTGTGTTTTCTTGAGTTAGAAGTTAAACCATGCTCATACTTCCAATTTAGCCAAGCCAGTATCTTCCTGACACAAACACAAAATCTAGAGAAGTACAAATGTTTCCATTGCCAACTTCCCTCTTTTATCACTCTTGGATGATAGGGCAGCCAATCTATGATTTTACAAACTTGTAGTATGTGGCTGTTGTTTTTTTCCTGTTTAGACTGTTTTTCCGAAGAATGACATAATTCATGTTAGGCTGAGAGAGAAAGAACCCTACACTAAAAGAGAACTGTAATTTTTTTTTTTTTTTTTTTACTCTTTGGGCTGAAATAACTAAAAAATACCATAAATATGGAATATAACCATACCTGGGCAAAATAAAAAATAGGGACATTTTTATTTAATGTATTTTAGACAATACAAACAGGAACATCACAAAAACAAGAATGTTAGGCATAACACAAATTTGTTTTAAGAACAAGTATTCTGTGTTTCGATATACAGGCATGAGAGATACTGGAGGAGTTTAAAGCCCCTTTTCCAGAACCTTCTCCGGCATGGTCAATACTGATTCCGAAACTGGTTGCTCAGGTCTTGGAGCTTTAGTACCAAGGTGTCCACAGCTGCTACATCATCCACTAACTCCCCGGAGATCTCTCCACTTGCCACATCTGTAAAGTTTTGCTGCAGCACACAAAACAAAGCATGACTGTCAAGACAATGAAAACTTCTTCCACATACAATACAGTGCAGAATTAAAATCCTTTGCATAACAACACATAGAATGGCAGTATCTTTTTTAGACATGTAACAGTTATAATAAATAATGAATCAAAACAACATGTGTCAACTTAGAAATTCAAGAGCTCTGTCTTCAAAGCAGCTGCCTTAAATATTGGTTATTCATTTCCGTGTTATGCAATGGCTTGGGATGACCAACATTATCAATCCAACTGAAGATCTACTTACTGCCTATGGGAGCAAAACAAATGTCGTTTATATTCAAATTAATAAAAAATCATGTCCTTGTGCTACTTAAAAATTAATTTTCAGGGCTGGAATGTGGCTTAGTGGTAGAGTTCTTGTGTAGCAGGCAAGAAGCCCTGGGTTTGATTCCTTAGTAGCACATAAACAGAAAAAGCTGTAAAGGATGCTGTGGCTAAAGTGGTAGAGTGCTAGCCTTGAGCAAAACAAGCTCAGGGACAATGCCCAGACCCTGAGTTCAAGCCCCAGGACTGGCAAAAAAAAAAAATTTTCACATAGACCCCAGAGACCACAAAGATTATCAAAATATTATCAAAGCAAATGAATCCAGAAAAATAGAATAAAAATAAATGTGTGCTCTTCTAGAAAAGGAATTACCTTGGGAGCTTTATTACAATGTAATTCCATACTTCCAGAGCTGGACACTTTGGAATGCCTCTCTAAGAGCCAAAGGAGGGACCCACAAAATCAGCTTCATTCTCTTGTTTGTTCTTCCCCCACGGTAAAACCCCTGTTGTCACTGTATTTGATGTCAGTGCCCTGCATCTTGTATACACATTTTTCTAATTTGGGGAGGGGAGGGGAAATAACAAAACGCTGAAATAAGGACACAGATTGACCCATTCTAACAATGAGATGTACAAAACACTATGTTGAAAACGAACTTTACAACTTGGGGGAGGGAGGGAGAGTTGGGGAGATGGAGAGGGAAGGGATGGTAGGGGAAAAACAAAGGAGGGGGTAACAATGCTGGATAGGAAATGTACTCATTACCTTACTCATGGTAACTGTAACCCCTCTGTTCAGTATTTTTACAATAAAAACATATACAAATAAAAATAAATAGAGGTTTTTTCCTTTAAAAAATCAGCTTCAACATTTTGTGACCATATTTTGTGTTGGATGGGGAGGTGGAAGAGAAGGGAACTGCCTGTGTTTTACTGTGTTTATGTGCACACATGCATGCACATGTATATATGTATGTGTATTATGTGAGTGTACATATATATGTTTTAACCAGAAACATACCTTATTTGGCTTATTATGAATAAATCATATTCATCAGACTTGACTAAACCATCTATAAAGTAATGGAATGGATGTAAGAGCTACTACAATGTAATTAGCAGAGAAAATAACTTGGACTCAGCACTCTTTTAGAGGGGTGGAGGCAGACAATACTAGGGTCTGAACTCAGGGCCTCTTGATTGGTAGGCAGGTACTCTTCTCTGTTGTGATTGTTGTTGTTGTTTTAGACAGGGTCTTACTTCCGGCCCAGGTACTATGATCTGTGTATTTTAGGCTCCCTGTTATAGAGGGGATGACAGGTGTGCACCACCATACTCAGCTTTTTCTACTGAGGTGAAGTTCCATTGACTCTTCTGCCTGGGCTGGCCTAAAGTCCAAATCCCCCCGATCTGTCTTCCATTTAGCTCAGGTTGGTATATACTTGCCACTGCATACAGCCATGGTTGAGAAGCTATGCGTCTCATCAGCCTTGCTATATATAGGCTGGCCTCAAGCTACAATTCTTCCATTCTCGGCCTCAGTAGGCAGGATTATAGGTATGAGCCACTGGTGCCCAGGTTCATACAGCACTTTTTTTTTTTTTTTTAAATTATAGTATATACAAACCACTATAAACTAAACCACTTTTGTATGAGGTAAGGAAAAGCAGAGAGAAACTGGAGCTTAAAAGAATTAACAATCAAAAAAAAAAAAAAAAAAGAATTAACGATCAGCTGGGTAAGGGCCTCCACCCAGAAGCTCTATACAGTGACAAGGTGCTAAAGGCCTAGGAGTTACTCTGTCTTGTGAGAGTGGACTGAATGACTTGTAGAGTCTATGTAAAATGTACTAGCACTTTGCAAGTTAGGTGTGCATGTATATAGAAGTTATTTCTTATTTATATCCTAGGAGTCCTAGCAGTTTATTTCCACAAAGACTTGCCGCAGATTATTTAATCCAGCTATTTCAATTCATTTTCACTTTGTTTTTATTTGTATTTTGAGACAAGTTTCAGTATACAGCCTAGGCTGGTCTGAAAATTGCAAACCACCTGCCTCAGCCTCTCAAATGCTAAGATTTACAGGCACGTGCCACCTCTCCTGGCTTTGTTTTTTAAAATAGGACTTTTTTTAAAATGGAATTCAGAGTAGCAAATCCAATTTTAAAAAGAGAAAGGGCATATGATGTACAAAACCAAAGATTTCCAAATATTATAAGCAAAAAGGTGCTTTAAAGAGGAGTTAGGAAGCAATCCTTCCCATTTTGGGGGATGATCCAGTTGGAAACTAATGATAACAAAATTTATGTTCTCACTGTTATACATCCTCATTTTCAATATTTGGGACTCTTCCACAATATGGGACAGTATGCAGCACCATTTAAGTCAAGCAGGTAAAAGTTTATGTAAAAGTAGTAAGTTAGAGCAAGAAGCTTGTAAGGAGATGAGGACACAAATACACAACGAAGCATGGACTGTGATCTCATCAGAAGTAGGGAACTTACCATCTAATTTAGGGAAGAAAGTTACAGAATAATTGCTTCCTTGACTTTGCGAATGTTCTTTGGGTTCCGTTTTTTTGGTAGTATTGGGGGACTGCACTCAGAGCCTTACCCACACTTGCAAGGCAGGCACTGTACCCTGTGAGCTGTGCCCCCAGTCCTTCTGCAGGTTTCTGAGGTTGTGTGGTCAAGCTGAGAGGAAATGCAGCTCAGCACAAAGGCATGGGATGTTCACAGATTATCTACAGAGATAAAAACCAAGCCCTAATCTGAAAAGATCAAGCAATATTAGTTCTCATTCTGGACAGTTTTGAAGTAAAAAAGTATCCGAGAAGTGGCATCCAAGTGGCATGGATTTGCTTTCTAGAATAAATCAACATCACCTTGCAACCCAAGAGATTCTAGAAGTACTAAATTGTACTCGAAGGTAGATTCCTTTCATGTTTTCTTCTAGCAGTAGAATGAAAACCCACTTGTACATTAGAATCATGTAGAAAACTTATTTTTCGGCCTCCACTGCAGACTGGAACCTTTATCACAGACACAACCCAAAAATCCAGTTTTCAAAAACATTGCCTGGAATCATATGATCATGGCACATGTCTATCATCCAAGCTACTGAGGGCTGAGGTTTGAGGCCAGCCAGGGCAAAACACAGAGTCTGTCTCAAAAACAAGGTGGGAGGAGGGTGCATACCTATAGTCCCAGCTACATGGGAAATAGAAGTAAGATGATAATGATATGAGGCCAGAACCAAGCAACATTAGTTCAATATTCTACCTGAAAAAGGACTGGAGGCATGGCCCCAGTGGGAGAGTGTTTGTCTAGCAAATGTAAGGACCTAAATTCATTCCCAGGTACTACAAAACAAAAGCTCTGGGGGATTCTTAGGCATCCCCAGCCCATTGGTGCCGTGTTGTTCCGTGGACTAATGCTATATTTAAGTTGTCACATAGGAGTCAGTCATCTACCTTAACAGTTTTTTGGGTCAAATCTATATAGTGACAATATCTAAACCAATTATTTGCCTTACACAGAAGGCTCCCCAGCCCCCCAAATGGAAACATCCTACTGTAAATCAAAACCAAGCAATCAGAATCAGGAAACTGGAGGTCTGTGGTGCTGGCCATACTTTTCTGCTAGGCACTAAAACGTGAAGGTCAAGGCATATCCCAGTGAATATATGTCACGCTATGGGGAAGTGCTACAGAATGGCCAAGCGTTGCTTATAGACAAAATTAAAGGCTGGAATATAAACCTTATTTTCAAAAAGTCGTAAGTTACTTCCCTTTTGGGCAGTGTAGCCATGGCACCAGTAATTTCCTCCTAGATACAACCAGCCACCTGGTTGTATTTAGCTGGTGACTAAATTCTGACAGGGACCTAAAATTCTCCACGATGTAAAGGAAGGTTAGTTAGAAGGCCGAAAGCAGAGGCCAGTGACCCTCTTCTATGCAGCACACCACGATCACAGCGCGCCTAATCAATTCTCACTCATCTCACCTTTGCTTTGGATAACAAGCCGCGCAAGTGGAGTCGGACTGAAGACAGCATCTGCACAACTTCCTGGGGGCTTGATTTGTTTTCACTGCATTTTATAGCCACTGCAAGATAAACGGGGGAAAAACATCCATCAAGAACTCTTTCTTCCCTATTTCCCTTTCTTTCTTTGGTGTGCGACTTTGGGGATTGAGCCCAGGGTCTTGTCATGGCAGGAAAGACCTGGTCCATGGGGCTATACCCCCAGTTTCACTTTTATCATTCTTGATGGAGAAAGGTTTAGTGCTGAGGAGAATGTGAGGGAAACAAGTTGTGATGACTTACAGATCACCAGCAAGAGATCCAACACACACACACACACACACACGCACGCATGCACGCACGCACGCACACAACCACCTAATGAAATTTAGTAAGGAGGCAAACACTGTTACTGAAAACAAGGCACCACACAGGACGAGCACAGTGCAACACGGCTGTGTGGTGCTTCACAGCACTGCGTCCCAGATGGGGTTTCCCACTGTACCCCAGCCCAAGGAGGTCGCATCCAGATCTGCAGAGCTCAAAGCCAGGTGCATCTTCATTCTCCATGATTACAGCACACTCTGGAAAAACTGACACCAGCGATCCCCTGAGCCATACTTGGCATCAGCAGGAGAGTGGGAGGGTTGGGGGGCAGGGGTGGTCCTGGTGGCAGGTGGGGAGAACCCCAGACTTCTCTGCCTCCAGCCTTCCAAGGAGCTTACTTCCTTAAAAATTTGCAATTAGGAAGCGGTGTGCTCCTGTCTGGCTTCATAAGAACAAAGACTTTTGTACAAACATATGCTTGATATTGTTCCACTAATCTCTTCTCATTTTTATTCCTTGAAATTATGCTCTCTAAATTCAAATAGACCAATAACCAGATCCTACTTTAAACTTACTAAAGAAGGCAAGGATTAGAGCCGACTTTATATCCTAGATCATATACCACAGATGGAAAATAGACTCCTTTCTTTATTGCTAATTCTAATCAATTGATAGAGGCTGCTGGTGCCAGGTAAAATACGGTTGTTGTTATTTATAGTAATATCTTCCATGATCAGCAATAAACTAGGTTTGATGTTCTTTTTTTTTTCTATTATCAGTCATGAAGCTTGAACTCTGGGCCTGGGCACTGTCCCTGAGTTCTTCAGCTCAAGGTGAGTGCTCTACCACTTGAGCCACAGCGCCACTTCCAGTTTTTTGGTGCTTAATTAGAGATAGGAGTCTCATAGACTTTCCTGCCTGGGCTGGCCTTGAACTACGATCCTCAGATCTCAGCCTCCTGAGTAGCTAGGACTACAGGCATGAGCCATGGCACCCAGCTTGATGTTCCTATTTTGAACAACAGACTTGGGCAGTTTTCAGCGGGTGGCTGGAAGGATACGGGTTAACAGGCACCAGTAGCCCCATTGTCAGAGGGTGAGGAGCACCATGTCTGTTCCTACCTCAGAGGGAAGCTGTAACTACCACAGCTGCCTAATACCTAGAAGCTATCAGTAACAGCCACTTTCTTTAACCCTTTATTTTCATTCTGAGAAAAACATGAATAGAGCAAGAAAAACAAACATATACTCTGTTAGTTCCCTTCCTTAATCCCATTTCCAAAAGGCATTATTAAAAATAGCCATAAAGCTAAGTGCCAGTGGCTCAACCCTGTAATCCTAGCTACTCAGGGAGGCTGAGATCTAAGGATCACAGTTCAAAGCCAGCCTGGGCAGAAAAGTTTGTGAGACTCTTATCTCCAACAAACCACTAGAAAACTGGAAGTGGCACTGTGGCTCAAGTGGTAGAGTGCTCGCCTTGAGCTGAAGAGCACGGGGACAGCCCCCAGGCCCAGAGTTCAATCCCCACAACCGACAAAAAACAAAACCCATAAAAACAGCAATAAGCTGAGCCCAAGTGCTCATGCCTATAATTAATTCTAGCTCCTCAAGATACTGCAATCTGAGGATTGTGGTTCAAAGCCAGCCTGGCTGCAAAGTCCCTAAGACTCTAATTAATTTCCAAAAAAAAAAAAAAAAAAAGCCGGAAGTGTGGCTCAAGTGGTAGAGTGCTATCCAGGGAGATTGCATCCAGGTCTTGAGTTCAAGCCCCAAAAGAGAGAGGGGAGGGATGAGAGGAAGAGGAAGAGAGAGAAAGAAAGAAAGAAAGAAAGAGACAGAGAGACAGACAGACAGACTAGACAGACAGAGAGAGAAGGAGGGGGGGAGAGGGAGAGAGGTGAAAAGGGAGAGAGGTGAAAAGGGAGAGGGAGAAGAAGAGGGATCCTGCTGTTTCAAATTAATAGAAAATCCAAGACAGCAGTGCTTCCTCCCTGCAAACAGCAGTTAGACGACATAACTATTACTTTAAAAGTTCCAGGATGGCAGAGAACAAAGGAACTCTTGCCCACTCTTTCTCAGAAAACACCCTCATCCTGCAGACAATGGGAATAAAGCACACAGCAACCTCAGTTACAGACCAGTCTCAAATTCTGTGTGGAGACTGCAATGGCTTCTGGAGCTTGCTGAGCTGCACAAGGACTGTTATATCAGCAACTCTGCCAGGAAAAGGACTTTAGAATGTTCTATTTCCTTTTCAGAATTGAGGAGTGGAGGAACAGTGTGAAGGAGAAGGACAGAAAGGAGAACAGAATAACAAATTCAGTTTATTATTTGACTGCTGCTGTCTAAATGCAATAAAGACAAGGTTAGCAAGTAAAGCTAAACATCCATCCAAGTATGCTTAAAATGCAGAAGCACCAACACGTTCATCAGTTACAGTCCAAGGAGACCTTCAAAGAACAGACACTTATTTTTAGTAAAGTACGGTCCTGAAACAAACAAGCAAACACAGTGCCAACAACAGTTTAAAACCAAGATGTAAAGGCAAGATTTTTCCTGGAATTATTTCTCTACCCTGCTTATTTATAGTTGGCAAGTTTAATCCCAGCACTTGAGCACAGAAAACATCTTGGCTTTGACTATACAGAGCCAGAGGCTCACAGAAATGTTTAGAGTGGGCAAGCTAAAGGAGATAAGATGAATTCTCCAACATAAATCCACCCTCCTAATTATGTATGTAACATACCTAAGTGTGGATTTTTCTAAGCACATCCACAAAGGACGGATCCCCCTTGGAGGCCCCTCTCCTAAGGCCAGCCAAAGCCCCAGAGATCCCAGCCATCCCACAAACATCCTTCTACAGTACCAGCCATTCCCTCCAGCTTTCCACATGGAATGTCAGCCACACAGGGGTCGGCACTCCTACCTTATCTGCTAACACTAGGTGGTCCAGAAAATTGGACACTTATAACCTTTAGGTCAAAAAAATAAAAAACCTTACAATAGAATTATTAACTACCAAATCCATTTTGAAACCGTCTAAATGTTCTATGACTTTTTTTATAGGCAAGCTAAACTTTATCCACCTTCTTCACCTTTTCCCTTTTAGTTTGAAGTCCTTATCATAAGGTTTAGATCCTCTACTTTAGAAGAAATGCATAAAACTGTGCTAAGTCAGTGGAGCACACTGGCTGCACTAGTCATGGATGAAAGTGAATTATGCAACTTGTCAGTGGAGAAGGGAGGGAGGGAACGGGAGAGAATGAGGGAACAGATGACACTATGTGAAAGGAAGTATATTTAATATTTGATGTATGTACAGCCAACCCCACTGTATATCACCTTTAAACAATAAAGTAAAATTTTAAAATGTTGAAACGATTCATTTATTCTTCCTGACACCATGAGTAGTGGTTATCCCCTACAACTAAACGAAGTCTCAGAAAGTCAAGTAACTGACTCAGTCACCTACTCTCTTTCACTGTTCTTTGGTGACTCCCATGTGCTGTCACTACCAGTGCCAGGAAGAAGCTAGGAGGACTGCAGGATAGGTTCACAGAACTGTATTCTCACAGAAACACACATGCATTTTTTTCATTAAGGCAAATAATTAAAAGCAGTCTTTCCCTGGACTGTATTTACTCAATAAGCAAATATTTTCCCTTCAAATTATTCCCTCCAAATTTCCCATTTCTTCCCGTTCCCCACCCTCCCACCCCTTTCTTTCTTTTGCCTGTATTGGAGCTTGAACCCAAGGCCTGCAACTCTCACTTAGCTTTTTCTGCTCAAGGCTGGAGCCCATACCTCCACTTCCAGCTTTTTGCTGGAACTGGAGATAAGAGTCTCTAGCATTTATGTACCTGGATTATCTCTGAACCATGTTCCTAAAATCTCAGCCTTCTGAATACTAAAATTATAGGCATGTGCCACAGGTTTCCGGCTTACATTGTACATTTCTTTTACATACATCATAGCTCTCTAGATATACTATGTACTCCAAAAGTTTACAAATTTTTAAATTTTTTTTTTCAGTCCTGGGGATTAGATGTAGGACTATATCCTCAGCCCATGAACAAGGAAGAATGAGTTAAGGAAAAGCCAGAATTTCCTTATCACTGTATCTCTAACACAAACTGTGTAAACAAACGTTTTTACACTTGTATTTCATATCTCTAGAAGGTTTCTAATTCCTCTCACTTATTCAAACAGTATGTAAGCCATTGTCCGGTTTCTTCTTATTGGTCCAATTATATTATTGTTCTAATTGAAATAAAAATCTTCTCTGAATTAAATGCAACAATTTTAACATGATGGAGAAACCTAAAATTGTCATGCAGATTTGTTTTTTGACTGTCACTCTATTATATTAGTAACAAATGCAATAAAATATGCCATGGATATCAGATTACCATGTGCAAGTCCTAAGGCTCTTTGAACAACTTCCTTAAATGATGTAATATCTTTCTCCCAACAATTGGACTGTGTATCACACTTGTAGGCCTTTGAGAGATACTGGAATGCCTAAGAAAAGAAGAAGAACATTCAGAATAGTAAGTACAATTCACATTTCAAACTCTGTTGCGTAGAAGTCATATGAAACTAATTCCAACTTGAAAAGTATCACCTGTGGTATATAGCACAGTCTCTACGATTCTCATCAAAGAAGAGATAGAGATGCATATCTAGTAATAGCAATTGCAAGATATTTTCCTACACCTAGAAAAATAGAAAGGCCAGGCTTGGAAATCTATAAGAAGTATTCAGATTTCCTCAACATTTGTAGCCACTATCTTAAGAGAGAGTTATTGGAGAAATTATGAGCTGATGAAAACTATGGAATTGCTAGTAGGTGTGTTTAAAACACACATTACTTAGGAATTCTTGGAGGAGAAGCTATAGATCATCAAGCCTTAGTTCCTTTTGCGCAGTGAGTATATAATTCAAGAGAAACAGAAAGACAGAAAGAAGGAATTGTGCGTGCGTGCGTGCATGCGTGTGATGTGTGTTCTCTGGGCTGACAAGGCCATGGTAGAAACCAGCTGTGCGAGCTGAGGGAGGAGAGGAGGGCTGGGAATCCCATAGATTAGCTGTACCGTGGCGAATTTCAAACCCATGCAAGGAGTATATTTGATTTGTTGTGGATTTTTTGGAAGAGAAACACAAAACCAGTATTCCAACCTTGGAAACTCTGGGAGCTCCTTTAGGTCTAAAAATAAGAAGGCAATGGTACAACTGGAATAGAGCTGGTGTTTCTACTGCCCTTCCGAGAAAGGGGCAGGACAACCTCTGTAAAGCGTTACATGTTTAGACTTGGAAAGTTCTGCTTCAGTTGCCTTATCTAAGCCCTTAACTTTTCCTTGTGGTAGTAATGCCTCAGATGTAAACGCTTTCTGTCCTTGTACCAAGACTGCCTTGGTCTTTAGCAATGGGCCTGCAGCAGTGGGGCGCAAAAAAAAAACAAGAGCCAGCTGGTCGCTGTAGATACAGTAAGGACGAGACCCTTGATAGGAAACAGCTAAATCAGGGAAACCCACGAAAAGTAAAAAGACAAATGTTACAAGTCTTAGCCTGCCCACAACTCAAAGACTCTGAACCAAAATTGAAAGTTGAATTTGAGCCCATGAATTCTACCTTTCACAGTAGTAAACTCTTCCTCCTTTTATTAAAAAACAAAACAAAACAAAAGAGAATCGCCTGCCTGTGAGCTGAGCCCCAGACAATGGCGCAGGAGTCTGGGAGCTGGCCTCACCTTCTCATTCTCCTCAGGCTTTTCACTCTGTCCATTTCCATAGGCTTGGGCGTACAGCCTCCAGATTTCTCCGTCGTTGGTCACCCTTGAAGTTACTCTGCCAAGTAGCTCCTGCAGCTTTCCCTTGAGGCCAGTAGCAACATCTCCACTTCGATCAGGCATTCCATTAACCACTGCCCTGACCAGAATTTTAAGGACCTTAAGATGTACGGAAAGATTTGGTAAGATAGAAAACCAAGTAACAGTCCATGCTCATCATCAATGATAATGACATGAATGACCCTGTGAAATCTGTCTGGGTATCACTGGTACAAATTTTAAAAACAAAACAAACGACTACCAGAGTCACCATCTAACGTGGTACACTGACCACCTCTCTGAAAGCCCTGTCTTGAGCCCTGTCTCCAGCTCTCCTCTCTTTCCATTTGACACATCCTTTCTGAGGCCCCGCCCCGCCCACACTAGTAACTTCAACTGCAACACCACAGGCTACTCTCGTGGTTTCTCTGTAGCTTCAGCAAGGTTTCTGCCTACAGCACGGGACTGTTACCTAAACACCTACTGGGCAGACCCTGGCTATATAGCATACTTACTCACCCGAGAGTGAAACAGGGATCTCACATCCCTCTGCCTCCTGCAGTCTCTAGATAAACCCACCTTCATGGTTCCCAGAGCCAGTATTCTGAGCATCAATCTCAACGCTCTTTTCTCCCACTTTTGTTACATCTGATTCAACTTGACATTCCTTATAGTCCTACCTTCCCTAGTCTTCATGAACTTTCACCTGCATTGCTGTGACAGAATCTAACTCTGCTTAAAGAGCTCCCACCTTTTCCTAATTATTAAATGACAAACTGCTCGTGCAAGGTCTTTCTTTTCCTTCTGACTATCCCCAGGTCAGCTTTCCATTTAGTAACTGATTGGCTAGCTTGCTCTCATATTCTATTCTAGCTGCTCTGAATGTTGGTGGATGGATTAGATTAAATCAAAAGATTATAAAATCAACAGGTTATACTGTTATGGTAAGACACATCTGTGCACCTCAAAGCAGATCTGAGAAGGTGGAACAAGTGCTCCCTTCATCTTCCTTTCCTTTGGTGAGGACAGTACTCTATGACATTTTGTCCGTGAACCAGGGAACTTGTCAGAAATGCAGAATTCCAGAAGAGAGGTATTGGATCCCATCCTGGGGAAATGGGATTCTACATTTCTAACAAGTTCCAGGTGAAGGCTAATGTTGATAGCCTACAGAACTTGGAATAGCAAGGTCCCAGGAGACACATTTCAACATCCTGGATCACCAGTGTCTATCATAGTGCTTGCACATAGCACCAAGTAAACACTTGTCCCCGAAAGAAAGGCTGAGCAGAATATTCTCTTTCAAGTGTTAAGAGACATGCAACCAAGGTAACACTTTCCTCCTCTGGAACAATCTAGGTCTTTCTCCTCTAGAACATTCTTTTCTTATGTGTGTGGGGGAGAAGAGGGGAAAAGAATTACAAAGGATAGAATCCAGGGCCTTGTGTATATTATTGATCTACATCTCAGCTACAAGACCATTCTGATTCATGCCTGAGACATAGTTGAAGAACTGAGTCTCTCCTAGAACAAACAGACTCACAGATCTGAATATACATAGTACTTATCTCTGCTTGTTCTTCCTTGTTTGAATAATGTAAATTGTCTCGGCCTGTAAATTCACATTACAATTCCATGTGCATAATTTTATGTTTAAAAGTAGCAAAATTCTTATTACAATAAGCTCATTTGTGGTTTTACAACTAAAAGTAGCAAAATTCCTATTACAACAAGCTCATTTGTGGTTTTAAATCTAAAAGTAACCATGCAGAAGCAACAGTAGGGATGTGTGCTACTTGTTTCCAGTGATCATTCTGTAAGGACTTTGAGGATTAACACACTCTGAAAGGGGGTAAGTCACCAGTAAATGTAATACACTAGATTAGGAAACTACTTCCCTGCTTTCTGGATCTTACGGCCCAATATGCCATCCCCTTACTCCAGTCTCCCTGGGGAAATAATGGGGGGAGAGAAAGCGTGTGGTCTTCTTACAACTAAAAATGGAGGGCTACAATCACAGGCATTTGAGAGGGAAGAAGATGCTGCTGTTGTTGGCAGCAGTGGTGGTAGTGCGAGCGCACGTATGCTGAGGGAGTAGATGAAGGGCACTCTAGGGAGAGGAGTCTGTGCTGGGAGAGCCAAGGACAGCGGGCACTAGTAGAAGGAAGGACAGGTATAGGACGGCCTTTATCAATTCACATATGGATACTACAAGAAGTAGAGGTGAGCAGAAGGATAAACTGTCTGCATGTTTGATGGCCAGTTTAAAAAAGCTGGCTTTAGCACTTAGGAGAGTTCTTTATTGGAGAAAAGACCACAAAAGTGATTCATGGGCATGGAAGATATCACCCAGAGACATGTTGGGTAAGAATAAGGCTGAGGAGTCTTAGGGAACACATTGGAGAGGAGGGCAATGAACATAATCTACTCCGGAGGCGAAAAGGGAGTAACCAGAAAAGTGGGGGAAAGTGATGTCATAGAAACCAAGAAAGGAGACATTCACATGGAGATTCTATCTAAAAAAGATTAGGACTAGTAAATTCTGCTGCATCTGGCAATTACAGGCTTATTAACTGTATCTAGGACTGCGGCCAGTACAAGCATGACAGGAGAGATCTTAATTTCAAACAAGGAGTTTACAAAGACAGAGAAACACATGAAAAACAAGCAATTATTAACATTATGAAAAACAAAGAGCGAAAAACAAAAATAAATCTGGGCATGACAGCACACACCTGGAATTCTAGTCCTCTGCAGGCTGAGGCAGGAGAATAAGGAGTTTGAGGTCAGCCTGGGCTATAAAGTGAGACTCTTCACACACATACACACACATACACACACACACACACACACTCTCTCTCTCTCTCTCTCTCTCTCTCTCTCACAAAACAAAAACCTCCCACTAACCACAGTATTCTATAATACTGACTTTGAGTATCATAATGATAACAGAGACTATTCCTGTAAAGAAATCTTTAATGTAAATATATTAGGAAGATAAGAAAGAGAAGGAGTAAAAGTGCTGGCATAAGAGTCCTAAGTTATCATTATGATAAGCCAACAGGCAATGCCTAATTCTGGGTTAAAAAAAAACACTAATGGGGCTGGGAAGGTGGCTCAGTGGTAGAGTGCTTGCATGCCTGAGGCCCTGGGTTCGATTCCCCAGCACCACATAAGCAAAAAGAAAAAAAAAGCCGGAAGTGGCACTGTGGCTCAAGTGGTAGAGTGCTAGCCTTGAGCTGAAGAGCTGAGGGACAGCACCCAGGCCCAGAGTTCAGGCCCCACGACCGGACCCAAACCCCCCCCCCCCCAAAACACTAATGGTACATAGCTATTAATATAAATTTGCAAGTGTGCAACTAGCAAGAGAGAAGCAATTTCTTCACACTGGAGAGAAGGATCTTGAGTAGAGAAGAGATCACTATATTTTGTAATTAGCTTTTTATTTCTGTTCGGCTTATAAAACCACATACCTATGTTGTTTTAATAAAATAAAAACAAAAACAGAGAAAAGCTAAAACAAGTACATACAAAGATCAGAAAAAAGGAAACAAAAATGATGGCGTCTACTGTCATTATTTTTCAATAAAACTAATTCAAAAATTTGTTTATGCAATTAAAAAAACTCTATGAACTGCAGAAAAAATAAATTTATGCAAATATATAAACTAATGAAGCTAAAATGCAATTTTATAAAGTGGTTTCAATGGTAACATAGTTATTTTAAAAGCTATTAGAGTAATTTTATAATTTACTAGCTAATAGCACCATTTTCATAATCAATTATGACTATCCAGGCTAACTACAAAAAGCAACAAATTACAAAATATATCTAACTTTGCTTAACTAGACATTCATAGCTTAAAAGGAACAAGAACGTTATAATAAAATTTCCTTGGTTAAATGAATCATTGAGTACCATTCCCCTGGGGCAGTTTACAAATATATCAGCATTCTTCTTTTTTTATTTAAAACATGTAAAGTCTTTAATCCACTAGCATGAGTATATTATCATAATTACTTAAGCCATCAGCAACTAGCCAAAAGTAGCCATTTTTTAAATATTACATAAAGTGATTGTAGAGTAGAATACTGAAGGCTAAGATTATGGAGGAAGAATAATTCTTAAGAAGGTAGGAACAATAGGAACGGGTTGCTCAAATGAAATAAGAAGAAGGGCAAAGAATTTTAAACCTAAAATATTAAATGTGTGTCATCTATTGAACATCAAGTATACAGGA
Source organism: Dipodomys spectabilis (assembly GCF_019054845.1). Classification (NCBI taxonomy): domain Eukaryota; kingdom Metazoa; phylum Chordata; class Mammalia; order Rodentia; family Heteromyidae; genus Dipodomys; species Dipodomys spectabilis. The sequence continues at coordinate 7,982,934 of NW_024870887.1, read as the reverse complement.
ACAGCTAAATCTGGAACAAATGGAACCACCAGGTAATGTAGTACACCATGAGCATGGGAAATCTGAAGATTATATATACGTATATATACATGCACATATATACATATACACATACATATATGCCATTGACTTTTATCATTTCATTGTTTTTTTGCTAAATATTGTTTCAACCAAAAAGACATATTTTTGTTTTGTGAATTTTTAGTTGAAAACTTCTCCAAGACATTAAAAATAACACAAAATAAAAAGAGAAAATAAAATTCCCAATGGTACATCGGCTAAGTATAAGCCTATTAACATTAGACTGAATTTCTTTCTAATCTTTTGCTATGCATAAATTTTAAATATACTATGCAACTAATTTTATCTTGCCTTTTCCCCTTTATTAGTATATATTAATTGTATAAAATAATGTATTTCATGAATACAAAACTGTGAATATATCAAAAGTCATTGAATTTTGTGCTTTAAATAATGTATTTCATTATAGCATTTTCATACATGTTTCTAATGTAATTTAGTCATATTTACTTCCATTACTCTTATTTGTCTTCCCTTCCCACCTTTTTCAGTTAGCACTGTTACAGAAATTTTCATGTATGCATTTTTCATATACTTTTTAAATATATTGCTTTAATAGAGCCAAAATATTTTACTGGGCAGAGTGCTCATGCCAGTAATCCTCGCTATGCAGGAGGTTGAGATCTGAGGATAGAAGTTTGAAGCCAGCCAAGGCAGGGAAATCTGTGAGGCTCTTATCTGCAATTAACCACCAAAAAAGCCAGAAGTGGCGCTGTGTCTCAAGTGGTAGAGAAATAGCATTGAGCAAAGAAGCTCAGGGACAGATCCTGAGTTCAAGCCCAGGACCAACACACACACACCCAGGACCAACACACACACACACCCAGGACCAACACACACACACACCCAGGACCAACACACACACACACACACACACACACACACACACACACACACACACACACACACACACACACACACACACACACACACACACACACACACACACACACACTTCAATTTGGTGCAGAGACCAACGCCTACTTCATAATCCCTCTGGAGTGGGCTATGCTGCTCCTGTGAGTTGTGTTTGTTAGTAATCGTGGAATAAAGGGTAAATCAGTGTGCTTAAAGATTTAATTTCTGTACCTAAAGATTTTTCTCACACTAAAGACTTCCCTAGGGCTGGGAAGATGGCTCAGTGGTTGAGCGCTTGCCTTGCATGCCTGAGGCCCTGGGTTCGGTTCCTCAGCACCACATAAGCAAAAAGAAAAAAGCCAGAAGTGGCGCTGTGGCTCAAGTGGTAGAGCGCTAGTCTTGAGCTGAAGAGCTGAGGGACAGCGCCCAGGCCCAGAGTTCAGGCCCCATGACTGAACCAAAAAAAAAAAAAAAAAGACTTCCCTAGGCTATAATTCTGGAATGAAGAAAATAAACATCTGAAGACTCTGGAGGTGCTAGTAACTTTCTAGGAGGGCAAGTCAAATGGCGAGCATCAGGAGCACACAAAAACGCGCCACTCTACTGCATGCTCCCAGCACTGCAGCTATTATCTTAACAAGTGAGCTTATTATGGATTACTGCTTTCAGCCTTCTTTTTGTGGTACTGGGGTTGAACGCGGGCATCACGCTTGCCAGGTCTACCACTATGCCACGTCCTAGCCCTTCTTTTTTTAATCTTTGAAATTTTATTCCATAAAAGGTAGGTGCAGCTATTATTCTGAACTACTTTTCTTTCATTATTAGTGAAGTTAAGCCTTTCCATTTCCTTAAACATTTCCAAATGTTTGTGGACTAAATATATTTCCTGTCTAAGAAATTTAATTTTTTCCTTAATATATACTGAACTGATTTTTCCCAATGTGAAAAGCTGTACTGTTCATATAAACTAACACATGTTGCTAGCTCTTTCTTCTGATTGCCAGCCCAGCCCATACACTGCTTGAAAGAGAAAGTTTGCCAGGTGATGGGGGATCAGGCAGGAAGAAAGCAAGTGCCAGGCCCAGCCTGGGCTACATGGTGAGACCCAGAATTAACTCACTCTCGAACCCCCAAAACAGAAAAAAATTGAAGGAGCACCCCCAATGAGACAGAAGCTGGCTGGCTACCGACAGGGTGGAAGGTGCTAGGTGCCCAAGCTCACACAGGACATGTGACCCTTTATGCCACTTGTCACAATGTGAAAACAGCAACTCAGGGACTATGTGAGCACATCAGAGCAGAGCACCTGGCTAGGGTGGGGAGCAGGAAGCAGAGGCTCGGGGGCCTGGCTGACCCTCAGGAACCCCTTCCTCCTCTTCTCTCATGTGCCTAGGTGAGCTGGTGCTGAGCATTTGGCCATGGGAAGGAAAGCTTCCTTTCACAGGGAAGGTATAACTGAGAGGTGAGCACCCAACTCAGGAGAGCTTGAGTTAGATACTGGCCTTCGGTCTCTCCCTGCAAACACATATTATAGTACAACTGCCAATGTCCCAAGAGATGTTCACATCTACAGGGGAAAAAAAAGACACATCTGGAAAAAAAAAAAAAAGCACCCATCATAAAACATAAACTGAATAGACTGTGTGGAAAAGAATTCAAGAGAAGCCAGGCGCTGGTGGCTCAAGCCTGTCATCCTAGCTATTTAGGAGGCTGAGATCTGAGGATCGTGGTTCAAAGCCAGCCTAGGCAGGAAAGTCCGTGAGACTCTTATCGCCAATAAACCACTAGAAAACCGGAAGTGGCACTGTGGCTCAAGCAGTAGAGCGCTCACCTTGAGCTGAAGAGTGCAGGGACAGGGCCCAAGCCCAGAGTTCAAGCCCCACGACCGACCAAAAAAAAAAAAAAATCAATTCAAGGGGCAGGTTCAGAAAAAAAATGTTTACATCTCACAATACATGTATGCCCTCAGGAAGGTAAGAACCAAATGAATGAACAAGATCCCTTGGGTAGCACTGTACATATGAGGAAGAAAAACTGTGAGGACTCAGCTCGGCTGTCTCACGGAGAAAGATGATGTAAAGTTTGAAGGAGACTGGAAGCAGCAGTTGGTGGGGGCAGGAATATGAGATCCTGCCAGGCACGGTGGCTCATACCTGTAATAGTAGCTACTCAGGAGGCTGAGATCAGAGGACAGAAGTTCGATGCCAGCCTGGACAGGAAAGTCTGTGAGATTCTGATCTCCAATTAACCACCAAAAAGCCAGAAGTGGAGCTGTGGCTCAAGTGGCAGAGCACCAGCAAGAGCACACGGCTCTGATTTCAAGCTCAAGTACCAGCACACACCAAAAGAGTATGAGGTCCTGGAAGCCACATGAAGACAGTGTTCAAGAGGAAATCGAGATCAGTGAGGCTTAAGAAGGGTGACAGGTTGAGTGAGCCATAGTCACCACTCAGACCTTGCTGAGGGCACTTTCAGTGGACTGTAGGCTGTAAGCCTACAAGCATGGGCTCCCACACCAGTGGGAGGAACCTGCTTGCCTTGAAGATCAGCAGGAAAGGGGCTGGAAATTGAGAGCGAGGGGGATATTTGCTTGCTTCTGGGGCCTAATTATTTATACAGACTTGGAAAACACTTAATAATTGTCAAAACCAAGGATAACAGATAAATGCATGCAGTGCTATTTTTCCATTTGTAACAAATTATACAGGTAAATTTTACTCTAGAGTGGTTAGAAGAAAGGCCCCACTGCCTTCTTGTCTGAAAATTTTGCCTCATAATCTACTACTCTTGGAGCCTGTGCACCCTTTGTGAATCTAAATGATGATTTTGAACCCTTTTCTAAGAATAGGTACATATTCACACACACAAATTTCTTTTCTTGGAATTTCAGGTGATTTTCCAAGAGAAATTTCAGTTTATCCAATCATGGTCTGAGATTCTAGTCTTTTATCAATATCACATGTAACTTGGTAAAAATCTCTCTCAGACACCAAGTCTGTGGTAATTTGTTATAGCGAGCAGTCCTCAGAAACCAATACATAGCACATACATAGAAAGACCAAAACATGTGACACACTGAAGCAAATTCTTCCCAGGGCACTCAGTGGCTCTTCTTCTTGACTTCAGTGCAGGAAGTAATAAACAGTCACTGTCACAGCCTGTGTCTTCTAAGGTTGATGATTCCCCCCCCCCCACATACACCAGTACCTTATTCGTCATTTCACCCACACTTCCCCATGCGTAAAAGGTATAAATATCAAATCTATTGATCTTTTGTTTAATGAAGTATTGCTTTTGTGTCATAATAAAACATGAACCTTCCCCAATCTCACAAATATCGTCACCATATTTTCTTAATGCTTTCATCAGTTTTTTCAATGACAACTCGAACCAGATAGGAGCCGCATTTAAAGAGCTCTCAGCGCTGCCCTCTGCCCCAAGCCTTTTCACAACAGTCCTGGGTGCCAGACAGTCATCTTCTCCCCGTTCTAGGAAACTGAGGCACGAAGTCGTGCTCAAGGCCACACAGCACATCCAAGATGTCCAACCCAGACTGCGTTTCTTACCCCATTGTTCTGCTTCTCAAGAAATTCCAGTTTAAATATTTTACTCATCTGACTTAGTTTGGTTTTAAGAGTGAGATGGAACTGAAACTTTGGTTCCTAAATGTTCAGCCAACCAATCTATACATATTGACCATTCTATTTTTATACCATAGCTGTAAAATGCCATCATGATAGTGTACTACACTAGCAAATCTACTTGAATCTGGTCCTGAATTCTCTCTATACACTCCATTTCACCCCTGTAGCAGATGTTAGCTTTTTATATAATAAGGATATTGTTAGCTTTAGCCTTTCCTATTTGATACAAATATTTTGTCACATATTTTTTTAGTGTGGTCATAAAAATTCCTTCCAGTTTTCTTCTACTGCTTCAGAGTTCAAGAACTCTGGTAAGCATCCACTTCTATTTCTAATTTTACTATGAGATTAAAAAAACCCAAATATTTGGCATATATTCAGTCCATTTGGAGTTCGAGTAGCATAAAATAATCTAAATAAAATTGTAAGCTTGGGTGCTTAGAGTTTTCCCAACCTTTTATTGTAGTGAAATACATGTAGCACATCATTTACTATCTTAATCACTGTTACCAGTCCAGTAGTGTTAAATATATTGATAATACTGTGCCACCACCTCCATTGCCATGCCTCTTTGCATACTGTAAAACTGACTCTCTACCCACTACGCACTAACTCCCCATTCCTCTTCTCCTCAACTCAACACCATTCTTTTCTGAGTCTCTGCTATTGACTTCTAGGTAGCTCTTTAAGTGGAACCATACAGGGCTGGGAAGGTGGCTTAGTGGTAGAGTGCTTACCTAGCATGTATGAAGCCCTGGGTTCAATTCCTCATTACCACATAAACAGAAAAAGCAGGAAGTGGCACTGTGCCTCAAGTGGTAGAGTACTAGCCTTGAGCAAAAGGAGCTCAGGGACTGTGCCCAAGGCCCAGAGTTCGAGCCCCAAGACTGGCAAAAAAGAAAAAAAATTATGTAAGTGGAATCATACAGACTAATCTTTTTGTCTGGCCTGTTTCACAGTATAATGTCAAGGTTCATCCATGTTGCAGCATGCCAGAACTTCCTTTGTAAGGCTGGAACATTCCATTGCAGGGATACACCACATTTTGCTTATCCGTTCATCTACCAATGAGCCATCCAGCCTGGACTGCTCCCCTGCTTAACTTACTGTGAGTAATGCTGCCATGGACATGGATGTATCTGTTTTGAGCCGCTGCTTTAAATTCTTTTAAGTATTTTCCCAGAGCTTCTTTTTTCAGCTATTTGAGGAGTCACCATATCACTTTCCATAGTGGCTATATCATTTTATAGTCCCACTAACATATACAAGGGTTCCAGTTTCTCCACATACTTGCCAATATTTGTAATTTTCTGGTTGCTTTGCTGTTGTTAGCTTTCTTAATAAACAGTAATGCTAATGGATATGAGGTATATCTCATAGTTTTCATTTTCATTTCCCTAATGATTGGTGATGTTGAGCATCTTTTCATTTGCTTATTGTTCTTTACTTTGGAGAAATATCTGCTCAAGTCCTTTGCCCATTTTTTAACTAGTTCGGTTTTTGGGTTTTTTTTGATGCCAGTTCTGAGGCTTGAACTCAGGGCCTGGCCACTGTCCTTGGGCTTTTGTGTACAAGGCTAGTGGTCTATCACTTGAGCCACAGTTCCAGTTCCTGCTTTTTGGTATTTAATTGGAGGTAAGAGTCTTCTGGATTTTCCTGCTTGGGCAGGCCTGGAAAAAAAAATCCTCAGATCTCAACCTCCTGAGTAGCTAAGATTACAGGTGTGAGACACAGGTGCCCAGTTGGTTTGATTTTTTTTTGTTGTTTTTTTTTGGGGGGGGGGGTGGAATTTGGGCCTTAAGGAATTGTCTATGCAACCTAGATATTAATCCCTTATCAGATATGACTTGTAAATACTCTCTCCCCCTTTTTTTTGATTTGCCTGTTTATTGTTGATAGTATGTTTTGATGCACAAAAATTTTAATTTTGGGAAAATCTAGTTTGTCTGTATTTTCTTTTTTGCTATGAAATCTGATATTATCAAGTCTTTGCCCTATAGTTTCTTCTAAGCTTCTAAGTGTTTTATAGTTTTAGCTCTGACATTTGAGTCTTTGACCCATTTGGAGCTAATTTTGTTTTTTTTGGTCGTAGTGCCTGAACTCTGGACCTGGGCACTGTTCCTCAGCACTTAAGCTCAAGGCTAGAGCTCTACCACTGAGCCATAGCACCACTTCTGGCTTTTTCTGCTTACGAGGTGCTGAGGAATGGAAACCAGGGCCTCATGCATGCAAGGCAAGCATTCTACCACTGAGCCACCTTCCCAGCCACTCGGAGCTAATTTTTATATAAGGTGTTAGATAAGGGTTTCCCTTAATTTTTTTGCCTGTGGACACCAGCACAACTTGTTGAAACTATTGTCCTTTGCCCAGTGAATGGTTTTGGCCCTCAGAATCATTTGATCATATATGCAAGGGTTTATTCTTGGGTTCCCTATCTAATCTACCACACGTGTGTCTATGCTAGCATCACTGTATTGATTACTGTAACTTTCTAGTAGGCTTTGAAATCAAGAAACTTAAGTTGTTCAGCTTACTTCTTATTTTTTAAGATTGTTTTGACTACCTAAAATTCTTTGAGATTCCACATGAACTTAAAAGAGAGAGTTTTCTATTTCTGCAAAAACTGTACCAGGGTTTTGATAGAGGTGGCACCAAATTCTGTAGATCACTTGTAAAATACTGGTAACATAATAATGTTAAGCCTTCAATCCATGAGCATGGAATATTTGCATTTACCTATATCAACTTTAATTTCTCTCAGCAGTGTCCTGCAGTTGTCACTGTACAGGTCTTTTACTTCCTTGATTACCATCTGATGCTGTTGTAAACAGAAATGTTTTAAAAACTTCCTTTTTGGTTATTGTAAGTGTATAGAAACACAACTTAACTTTTTATGTGTTGACTTTGTATTCTGCTACCCTGCAGAATTCAGTTATTTTGTCTAACAGCTATTTGTGGATTTTTTTATTTTTTGCATGTAAGATCATAATATTGCCAAACAGTTAATTTTACTTCTTCCCTTTCAATTTTTTCCCATTTACTTGTTTTTCTTGACCGAATGCTCTTGCTAGACCTTCTAGTATAGTGTTAAATAATGAATGAAGGCATCCTTAATGTTAAGAAAAAAGCTTTCAGTCTTTTATCACTGACAGTTACAGGCACTGTGGGTTTGCTTCAAATGCTGCTCTTATTATGTTAAGGTAGTTTCCTTCTGTTCCTAGCTCATTGGATGTTTTTATTAGGAAGAGTTACTGTATTTTCTGCTTCAACTGAGATGATCATGTGTGGGGATTTTACTTCATTTTGTTAATGTGGTATATTATGTTAATTTTCATATGTTGAACTATCCTCATACTGCAAATATAAATGTCACTTGGATATAGTGTGTAATACTTCCATTAAGCTGCCAAATCAGATTTGTTAATGTTCTGTTAGGGGCTTTTATACCAATGCTCATTAAGGGATATGAGTATATAGTTTTCTTTCCTTTAGTATCTTTGGCTTTGATATCAAGATTTTTTTTAAAATGTTTGGTCAAATTCACCAATAAAGCCATTGGATCCAGCCTTTCTTTTGTTGGGATATTTATAGTTACTCATTCGATCTCCTTTCTAAATTATAAACCTATTCCTTGTGTCTTGGTAGGTTTTGAGTTTCTATGACTTTGTCCATATGATCTAGGTTATCTGATTTGTTGGTAAACAACTGCTTATAGAACGCATTTGCAATTCTATTTATTTCTGAAGACCAGTAATAATGTCCCTATTTTCATTTCTTATTTTAGTAATGTGAATGTTACTTCATCTATCTAATGATTGTCAATTGTATTTCAAAGAACCAACTTTCAGTTTCACTGATTTTCCCTATTGTTTTTCTATTCTCTACTTCACGTATCCCTGATCTAATCTTTATTATTTTCCTTCTTCTAATTTGGGGTTTAATTTGTTCTTCTTTTTCTAGTTCTTTAAACTGTAAGTTCATTGAAAATCTTTCCTGTGATTTTTTTTTTCTTTTGGTGGGAAGAGCTTGTTAGTCAGTACTAGGGTTTGAAATTCAGAACCTTACACCAGGTAAGCAAGTGATCTACCACTTGAGCCAGGACCCCCAGCCCTTTTGTGCTTTGTGTGTTTTTGTGCTGGTCATGGAACATGAACTCAGGGCCTAGACATTGTAGTTAATTGGACATTAGAGACTTAGGGACTTTCCTGCCAGGACTGGCTTCAACCTGCAATACTGAGATCTCAGCCTCCTAAGTAGCAAGGATACAGGCATGGGCCACTAGCACCTGGCAACTCTTGTTATTTTTTAAATAGGGTTTCCCTACTTGTCACTGCTGGCCTGGACCGTGATTTTTCTATTTATGATTCCTGTATAGCTAGCATGACAGATGAGAGCTAGTGTGACCAACTTTTTATTAGTTGAGATGAGGTCTTTCAAACTTTTGTCTCAGGGTTGCTCTAACTGCAATCCTCTAGGTCTCAAGTCTACAGAGTGAGTGGTTAGGACTTTTCAGGCATGGGCTGCTTATATCCAGCTTCCCTGAGCATTACTTACAGAATATATTTGTGGCTACAAATTTCTTTGGCTTTTCTTTACCTAAGAATATGTTAATGTCTCAATGTCTCAAAGTGCTGTTTTTTGTTTTTTTGTTTTTTTTCAAATACAGCATTGTGTTTTGTGAGGCTTTAGTACAATATGAGCCTATTGCTTTATGGCTTCCAGAGTTTTTGATGAAAAATCTGCTGGTAATTTTATTGAGGATCCCTTGTATGTGACTAGTAAGAATTTTTTTTTTTTTTTTGGGGTCCGGTCGTGGGGCCTGAACTCTGGGCCTGGGCACTGTCCCTCAGCTCTTCAGCTCAAGGCTAGCGCTCTACCACTTGAGCCACAGTGCCACTTCCAGTTTTTTTCTTTTTGCTTATGTGGTGCTGGGGAATCAAACACAGGGCCTCATGCAGGCAAGGCAAGTGCTCTACCACTGAGCCACCTTCCCAGCCCTGTGACTAGTAGGAAATTTTGTCTTAATTAGTATACAAGTCCCCATAGTCCCTTATACCCTACTCAAACCAATAACATGCCACCAAGTCCATGTAACAACCCCTTACCCACATTCTAATTTATTTAGGTGAAACAGAACCTTTGTTTTATTCTTTTATTTCTCATCTTTATCACAGATTGTGCTTAGAGAATTCAGCAAGTAGAGAATGACTATGAAGAGCCAACACTGAAACAATTGCATGAAAGGAAAAACAAAAAAAAAAAACATTTGAATACTTATCTTGGGGTTCACTCCCCTAACATCAACTTATCTGACCTTTTCTGCTTGACTCAGACATATACTAATTATTACAAATAAGGGAAACCATGGGACCTATGTTTCTTTGGGCCTGACTTACTTCACTTAATATAATTTTTTTCCGTTATGTCGAAAAATGAACTTTGGTGGGGGATTGGGGGAGAGGATTGGGTGGGGAGGAGTATGGAAAGGGATGGGAAGGGGAAAAAAAGAGGAGGCAACAATGCTTGATAAAAAATGTACCCGTTATCTTGCCCATGTAATTGTAACTCCTCTGTATGGTATTCTCACAATAAAAAAAAAAAAAAAACCAACACTGACCCTTGAAGAGTTAAGGGCCTCTCATCTAAAGAAGCAGCAAGTCTAACATAAAAGCTGAAAAATCTCCACAAAGGGAAAAGAATACTAATACTAACACTAAGCTTACAGTGCTTAGTTAATCTCATCAAATTTTGGCTGAATGCTCAAAGCTGTGGCCCTCACATCCTGGAGGTCCTCATAGCAGGAAGGGTAGGGTTGCCCTGGGTCCAGTCACAAAAACTTCCAGGAGGGCTCCAGGCCAGGAAAAAAGTAACTTTCCACCTCCCCTGCTTAGAGCTCTCTAAGTAAATTGCTGTTTCCTTGTCTGATAACCCTTACCCTCAGCTTCCTCAAACCTCAGTTGAGAGAGGGGGGTGGGGGGGAAGAGAGAGAGAGAGAGAGTTTAGTATTTTTCCTTCAGAAAAACAAGTCCAATCAACTAACCAATCAATCAAGCAAACAAAAATCCTTTTACAGTTTGGAAAGGGCTTTAGATTAAATAAGCCTTCTCCTGATCCCAAAGAACATACCACATGGAGATCCAGACAGAGACCACTACCAAATATACATGAATACATATGAATATGTAACAATCAAGATACACAAAGCTAACATTTAAGATCTGTGTACCTAGCCAGGTGCTGGTGGTTACACCTGTAATCCTAACTATTTTAGAAAGCTGAGATCTGAGGATCATGGTTCAAAGACAGCCTGGGCAGGAAAGTCCGTGAGACTCTTCTTTTTTTTAAATTTTTTAACAGCTTAATTTTGAAATGTTAGACTCATAATAGTCTGCAAAATAGTACAGAAAGTACTTGAGTGTATTTTAGACAACTTTCCCAGAGGATAATTAATACAACTATAATGTATTTATCAAAACCAGAAAATTGATACTGGAATAGTATTTTAAAAACTGCATACATTATTCATACCAAATCATTTTATAACTAAGAAATTAGCATTAGGGTGACATTGACGTTGTTGAAAAAGAAATGTACTCTACCTGACTTATGTAACTATAACCCGTCAGTAGATTATAATAACAATAAAAATTACCTTTATAATTAAAAAAAATTAGACCCTTCCCTTAGGAATTACACATGGCTATATATATGTGAAGAAGATCTGTCTAGAAGCAGATTCGTGGCAGTATTTCTAATAGTAGAAACCTGCAACACTGAACAAGTACTTAAGGTACATGAACACGAGACATACAAAAGTAGACATGAATATTCAGAAAAGCCTCACAGAAAGCATTCCTAGGTTTTACTAGTTAAAATTAGGACACAGAGGAAAAAAGATTAATGATAATACAGAAGTAAATATGCTCATGCTCTTGCTACCAAAAAAAAGTAATTTTTTTCTAATTTAATTCCTGTCTGTATTAAAATGAGAATGAAATCATAATTCTCATATGCCCACAAAAGAACAAATATAATCATAATAATCCACATCTATAAAGAAGTAGAAAAGGAATAAAAGGAATTTTAAAGCGAATTAAAATAGAATGGGGTCAGATTGTGTCAAAGGTAAGAATATCAGAGATTTTTGCAGACAACTGTTGCCAAACACATAGAGTCAAATTAAGTAAAAATTCTTCACTCAAGATAAAAATATCCCCAGAACTGTATCACTTGTCCTGGTGCACACAGACTAGCTGTCACAAAGCATGATGACAGACAATGTGCTGGGAAGCTGGGTATGCCCGAGTCTCCTGATCCATGGGGACTGTGTGTCAGTGACCATCTAACCTCTTGGCCCGACTTGCTGGAGGCTCTATCATGCCTTCTGGACAAGGCCTTCAGAATTCTGACACAGGGCTGGTGATCTCATCACACTATTCCTAAATCTAAGTGCCCAAGAGTTCTTTGTTAAGGTGCTAAAGAGATCAGCTTACCTAAGCAAGTCAGTGGTTATCTATTGGTTATGTTTTCAGTAACAGTTTCCTAATAAGTCCAGACGTGAAAACTGAGCTGACAACTCTAACATCTAACATCTGTGAAGTATGCTGTGCTTCTCAAAGTGTGTGTTTTCATGCAATATGCCCAAGAAGAGGACTATTCTTGGTCTTGGGTGCACAGAGTAGGGCTGCAGAAAGGAATCAAGTATCCAGTTGTCATCATTCATTGATTTTCCCTATCTAACTTCCACAAACTCACATTGCAAATCCATCTAAATGTTCATACTCATCCAGACACAGATGGCTTACACCTGTAATCCTAGCTACTCAGGAGGCTGAGATTCGCCTCAGGCAGATCCTGCCAGATCCTGCCAGCTCAGGCAGGAATGTCTATGAAATTCTTATCTCCAATTAACTAAAAGAGAAGAAAAGCCTAAAGTGGAGCTGTAGCTCAAGGGTATAGTGCCAGCCTTATATGAAAATGCTGAGACAGTGTCCAGGCCCTGAGTTCAAGCCCCAGTACCAGCACATAAATACATACATACGTACATACATACATACATACATACATACATACACACACATAAATGTTCACACTCAGATCTGAGATCCTATTATGAAAAGAAAAGAATATCTCATTCTGAAACTGTGAAACAAAGGAAGGATGACAGGAAAAAGAAATCAAAATATTAGCTGGCGACGAGTTTAAATAATTCTAATAGTTTTATATAGCAAACAAATTTTATTCAGTCAGGTATAAAATTAGAAAACTTTAAATGGGAAACAGAATGATTTGGCTGTGGTTTTAAAATACTCTGTGATTAAAGGAGTAAGGAGCTAGGAATAAATATGACTACTAAAATATGTTTGAAACAGCCCTTTAAGATAATGGCTAAATCAAGGCAACTCAAATTCTGTTTTGGTGGGGTTTTTTTTTTTGGGTCCCCTTTACTGAAAAAAATGCTCCAAGACGTTACCGTGCATTTTGGGTCCTTTCAATCATCCTTGGGGAAGACACCTGAAATATTTCTAGGCAAGTGTTCTCATCATTCAAATGCATTTAGTTTGGTATATAATATGTCAAATTGATAACCGAAAGTATTATATTTAGGATCAAATAACTTTTCAGCTTTTTTTTTTTTTTTTGGGCAGTCCTGGAACCTGAACTCAAGGCCTGGGCACAGTCCCTCAGCTTCTTTTGCACAAGGCTAGCACTCTACCACTTGAGCCACAGCACCACTTCCGGGTTTTTCTGCTTATGTGGCAAGAAGGAATCAAACCCAGGGCTTCATGTATGCTAGGAAAGCACTCTACCACTAAGTCACATTCCCAGCCCCTCTGAGCATATTTTTGCCAGTGTTGCCTCCGCTGATACCACTCTGACTATCAATAAAATTATTCCAAATGTTACAGCTCCCCATACATTAGCAGATATTCAAATACAATGCCTAAACATTAGCAAGAAATTCTTTCATTCTGAGAGAGAATGAGACTCCTAAGCTGGGAATAGGGTGAGAAAAAGGAAATTTTAATTTCCCTAATACCTGTTCAGCTATGGAAATTACAAAGGAAAGGAACAATCCAGACAATCTATTTTTTTTGGGGGGGGATCGGTCATGGGGCTTGAACTCTGGACGCTGTCCCTCAGCTCTTCAGCTCAAGGCAAATGCTCTAGTGCTTGAGCTACAGTGCCACCTCCTAGACAATCTATTTTATTCTATGTGAACATCCTCCTTTTGCTTGAACTCAGGGCCTGGGCACTGTCCTGAGCTTCTTTTGCTCTCTACCACTTGCTCTTTAGCACTCTGCCACTTGAGCCACAGTGCCATTTCCGGCCTTTTCTGTTTATTTGGTACAGAGGAATTGAATCCAGGGTTTCATGCATGCTAGGCAACCACTCTACCACTAAGCCACATTCCCAGCCCTCTAGGTCAGCATCTTTAGGAAAGTGATTATTTCACATGCTTATATTTGCCTCTCAGGCATAGTTAGCAAGAAGATTTGGCATATTTGAGGCATTTATGGCAACTAAAAGTAGCATCACCTTGGTAATTTCATAACTATGATGTAGAAGAAACACCTGTATGAAATAATCTGGAAATAGTTATTGTGAATGATACCATTAGTGCCCTTAAGATACGGAATCAATAGGCAGGGAGATATACATATAAGCTACAGCTTATTAGCAGTATAAGTCTATCCCACATCACTGTGGTGGAAATTAACTGAGCCACAGTATTGGACACAGAGCAGCCCTCAGTAGCTATGAGTTACTATTACTTCACTGTGTCCACTGTGACTTGCTTTCTGTACCTTGGGAAGCAGAGAACATGACATAGAGAAGACAGGAAAGCCCCTTCCTCCAATGCATTACACTGTAACCCACACAAGTCCATCTCTTGCAGGGGAGACAGGGGCCTAGACTAGCCATCTGGGATCTTTATATAGAACTAATTCCTATTCAAGACACACATGATTTTTCATGATCCAAAAAGCCAATCTTGGGTGTCAATTGTTATTCTCAGTGAATACAAAGGAATTCTTCGGTCTAAAATACAGATTTAAAGAGGAAACCCCATTGACACCACAAAGAGCAGATGAATTAGAACTCAAAGAGCAGATTCGTGACATCTGAGTGAATAAGGAAGCCAATTCCAAGACTATGAAGGAAGAGACAGGATAGCCAAGCAGCCAGCAGTAAAACCAACCAGGGTGACATCAGGAAGGAGGGAGTTTTAGACTTCCTTCTCATTTGAGCTACACACTTACTTAGCCCAGCCAGAAGAATTCCATGGGAACAAAGTACCTTCTTCCTCCGATAGTTTGTGGCTCTAAAGAGTGCCATAACTGAGCATATAATGATGTCTAAATGAGGAAAAAACATAATGGATTTCAAATACAAACATGGAATATAATGCCAATGTAAATAATTCACATTCTCCCTGAGATTATTAGGAATAAGTTTCAGAAAGCTTTCTTAGTAAAGAAAGATCTTAAATATAACAGTTGACATACACAAAAGATAAGTAGTATTCTCAGTGAGTGTACTACGATCTGTTTTGAGCCTCCAGATGTCCTGGGCCAAGGGGCAAAGAGTAGAGGAGAAAGAATATGTAGCTGTATGAACAGGACAAATACTAGATTTCTAGGGGCTATGCACACTGATCTGCTAGAGCACCTATCTCTTGTAAGATGCAAAACGCTGTCCTGTCTCCATTTACATTCCCTTCCTTCCTTCCTTCCTCCCTCCCTTTTTTTTTTTGGGTCCAGTCATGGAGCCTGAACTCTGGGCCTGGGCACTGTCCCTCAGCTCTTCAGCTCAAGGCTAGCGCTCTACCACTTGAGCCACAGCGCCACTTCTGGCTTTTTTCTTTTTGCTTATGTGTGGTGCTGAGGAATTGAACCCAGGGCCTCAGGTATGCAAGGCAAGCACTCTACCACTGAGCCACCTTCCCAGCCCCCCTTCCTCCCTTCCTACAGATGGGGGAATCAAACCCAAAACCTCATAGTACTGGACAAGAACTCTACCACTGAGCCACACTCCCAGCTTCTATTTACCTTTTAAGCCATCTATACATAGTGAAATCCCTTCCTTCTATAATGGGTGCTCAATAAGTAATATTACAAAGAAAGCAAAAGACAAAGAAGAAGAACGGAAGAACAATTGAAAAAGTTAGTGTAGCTCCCCCAAGTGAGTTTTACTTGAAGTTACACTTGTTTCCAGGGAATTGAATAGAACCCAACCCTGAGGATGGCTTGGTCAATTATATAGCTGTCCTTGCAAGATGGTAGGGCTAGGGCTCTAAGACAGGGCTGAAATAAGCTGAATTTTAGAACAACTTGGACAGATAATGGAGGTATGACGATGGAAGTATTTTTTAATCACATTTATTTATTTCCATTTTCTTGCAATTCCAAACACATCATTTTAAATAACATTGTGATGATCACAAATGTTGAAGTATTCAATTTTTCTAGCCCTCTGACTTCATAACCCATATACTCCCACCATGACCTATGTTTGTAGGCTGTCTTTGGTCATGAAAATACAAAAGGTCTTGCTTAACCTGTTAACAAACACAGCAGCTGCAAATGTCCTATAATTTTTGAAAACATAATGTCATTTCACTGGAAAGAGGAGCATCTCTTAAACATTGACCAGAAAATTTTATCCATCCTTTATGTTGCTCATGTAATAAATGCTTGTTAAAAGAGTGAAAAAATAAGCATAGAATTTGTTCCAGCTATACGTCATATACTGAGTTACCTGAAGACATAACTTATGCAAAGAACATTCTAGTTAGTTCCTCTAAACTGACCATATGTTCGTAAACCGTAAGTCCAAGTTTTTATAGCTGGGTCGCAGTGACATTGTTTATGACTGTGTTACCACTCTGAAACTGAACCTGTGAATAACAGACCATTTGACTAGAGAAAGTAAGTCTCTCCACAGATGATGTCTTTAACAAGACACATGTAATACTTAAGGAAACAATTTGTATTATATAATCAAGTATTAATATAAAACACAAGCCGAAACAAGAAAACATGAATATCCTACCTGAACATCTTTGTATTTGTCTCGTAAATCCAACAGCCGGTGATAAGCTTTGATGGCTTCTGAAAATTCCCCGACATCCGTGCTGGTGAGGATGTAGTTCTCCCAGATCTGCCAGTGTTCATAGTTACACTTGAGAGCTTCTTGTAGAGTTCTGAAAGCTTTGACTCTAGCGAAGATCAAATTTTTAAAATGAACCTTTTTTTAAAATTAGAATACAACATAGCTAAGTATTTAGCATGCTAATGTGAACCATCGGTCCATCATCCTTGTCAATAAACAGAACCAGAGGCCCACATAACCCTAACTAGCTCAAACTTTCCTATAAAATCTGACAGACCCTTTAGCATACATAGCATACCTACAGAAATATTCCTTTCCTAACCTATTTACTGGTAACAGGACATTATTTTATAACTAGGGGCCAGTCTCACCATCCCCAGGAGAAGGCCCAAACCCAGAATAGCCTAGTTAGCATAAGTGCAAGCCTGCAAGACAAAAAAATAGGGACATGAAAGTAGTCAAGAGATTATGGGTAAGGTCAAAAACAAAACAAAAAGTTCTTCATACTCTAAACCAAACTACAAAACAAAATTCTACCACCTGTGGGGAAAAGCTACACTAGAAACAACAGTGTACAAAATTACCAAGCAAGACATAAATAAAACTGTAACAATCTATGCCAAGTGTGGTGGTACATTCCTATAATCCCAGCACTTGGGAGGCTTGAGGAAGGAGTATCAGGTCAGCCTGAGCTACACAGTGAGATTCTGTCTCAAAAATAAGAAAAGAAAAGAAAAGAAACTATATGGGGCTGGGAAGGTGGCTCAGTGGCAGAGCACTTGCCTTGCATTCCTGAGGCCCTGGATTCGATTCCTCAGCACCACATAAGCAAAAAGAAAAAAGCCGGAAGTGGTGCTGTGGCTCAAGTGGTAGAGCACTAGCCTTGAGCTGAAGAGCTGAGGGACAGCGCCCAGGCCCAGAGTTCAGGCCCCACGACCGGACCCAAAAAAAAAAAAAAACCTATCAAATATTTAAACAAATTTGTTTATAACGAATACTGAAAGAGACAAAAGAAATAATTTACATTTTAAAAGAGTAAGAGCTTGTGAAATAAAACCAGGTAGAAATGAAAGATCATGGAGATGTGACTAAGAACCAACTGGACATTTCAGAATTATAAGAAACATCAAAACAAAACAAAATCAACAGGCGACTAAAACTAGGCTGCAGAATGTCAAAGAAAAAACTTGTGAACTAGAAGAGAATATTGAGGAATTTCAGATTAATAAACAGAAGAACAGTGAGGAAACAGAAGAAAGAATGAGATAAGATTCAGATATACATCTGGCAGAAAAAGAGAGTACCCCACCTACTGACCAACCCTAAGTGAAAAACACATAAAAGGATCCCTTCTTAAAAAAAATAAAAGGGGAAGCAGGTGCCTGTGGCTCATCCCTGTAATCCTAATCAGGAGATCATAATCTGAGGATCCCAGTTCAAAGATAGCCTAGGCAAAACAGTTTATGAGACTTATCTTCAATTAACCACCAAAAAGCAGGAAGTGATGCTGTAACTCAAGTGGTAGAGCACAAGCTTTGAGTGAAAAATCTAAGACAGAAACAATACTCTGGCCTTGAGTTCAAACCCCAGTACAGGCACACACACATAAAAAATAGTAATGTTAATAATCTACTTCTGGTCTTGTATCCTACTTTTATACAGACATGAATGCAGCTGTAGAAAGGCAAGCAAGGGTTAACAAGAGGCCAAGGGAACACTATGCAAGAAATGTCCATACAGAATAGCTAAGATTATCAAGCTAGAAGACCAGGTAGAAGACTCTATGGTGCTTTATCTGGGTCACTAGGAAGAAGACTGAGAGCACTCTACAACTCTGCCAGGCATTTCCCCTGCCACTGCTTACAACCAAAGAAGTCTCTGATAGGAATGTCTTCTGAAGAAAATGGCAGATCAAACAGCACTTCTCGAAGACTGTCATCCAGGAATGGAGGAAGCATTTCATGACTTCAATGTATTATAGATTACAGGGTATTGCCAGAAAATTAAGTAAAAATTTTAAAATATGACCAAATAAAAGTGAACTATAAAGCCAGGCACTGGTGGCTCACGCCTGTAATCCTAGCTACTCAGGAGGCTGAGATCTGAGGACCACAGTTCAAAGCCAGCCCGGGCAGGAAAGTCCGTGAGACTCTTATCTCCAATAAATCACTAGAAAACCGGAAGTGGTGCTGTGGCTCAAGCAGGTAGAGAGCTGGCCTTGAGCTGAAGAGCCCAGGGACAGCGCCCAACCCCAGAGTTCAAGCCCCACGACGGACCAAAAAAAAAAAAGAAATGTAAACATCTTTAAAAAAATTTTTTTTATTGTAAGAACACTGTACAGAGAGGTTACAGTTACGTAAGTAAGATAACAAGTACATTTCCTATCGAGCATTATAACCCTCTTTTACTTCATTGAAACCCTGACAATAGCAACTCTTTTCTGTTCCTTTCCCTTCGCTTTTCCTCGCCAGTCACAGGCCCATTTGGCCATCCCATCGTGGTTGTCTCCTGTCTATACAGCTTGGCATCTGTCCTTTTTTTTTTTTTCCTTCCTAGAAAGTTCTCTCAAGGCTGGACTGTTACAAAAGCTGTCTGCTAACTGATTTCCCAGCTTCCAGTTTCCTCTCTAGTCTATGTCATACACTGTTACCAGATAACTCTTCCAAATAGCTTCTTTCTTCATAAAATTACCCCCACCGAAGTCTCTGGCTTCCTATTGCTTACAGGAAGGATGCTCTCAAGGCGTTAGTGAGTAGAGAAGTGCACCCCAGCTATCTTACCAGCCCCCTCTCACCACACGACTCCCGCTGCTCTATGGCTGGACTATTCTGCTTCCAACGCCTAAAAGAACTCCATTTCTACCATTCTGTGTTTGCTCACATCATTTCCCAAAAGGCTCTCCTCTGTCCTTCTACTCAACCTTCCAATGGACTCTAGGTCAACAAATCTATCCCCCCTAGCACTGGTTCTGGTTTACCTCTGAATCTTCTCTCTCCTGAGATGCTCAGAAGGGTGTGACAAATAAGTGTTCAACTATTATTACAGCCCCCTTTCTATTTGTCCTTCACATTGACCACATGTAGTCTATACTGCGAATCAATTTTTAAAACTGTGGCATATTATTCTACTTCTTCAACCTACATTTCCTAAAAAGACTACTTCCTATTTACTTATAATTTTCAATTATATCTAGTACAAAGCAATCAATTACTAGGAAGTCTATCAATTGAATTAACCAATTAGAGGTATCACTGTAATGAAATTTAGGATGCAAACCTTTAGCAGTAAATATTTTCAGCAGTAATATTTCTTATTTTATACTTATATATACATTATATTTATATAATAAAATTATATTACATATAATACATTATATAGTTATATATTATATTCACATAATTATGTAATATATAACAATATATAATTATATGCCATATAATTATATATAATATATGGCAGATAATAATATATTATATACAATTATATATTAGTTATATATTATATAATTATAATTAAATTATATATAATATATAATTATAATATTTCTTATTTTATTACATATCAAATGTTTTCAAAAATAAACTGTACTTGAAATTCAGAAGCCTCTTCTCCTCAAAGAAAGGAAAAGAAAGAGAAGATACAATGTTTCACTATTTAGAAAATAGTGAAATACAGAAAATCTCACTCATTTATCTTGGAAGTATATTTGTCTGATGCACTTACTTTTGTTTTAATCGGATATAGGAGGTTGATAAATTATTCCAAGCCTCTGCGTTCTGAAATGATAGAGAACCCAGTTAGGAAAAGAATTGCTGAAACTAATCTGATATGTGTTCTTAAAAATATGTTCTTAAAAATGACAATTTTAGTGAAGTATATTTAAAGATAAAAATAAGAAATTAAATTCAACTTACCTTTTGAAACTTATAGAAAGGTCAAAAAAGTAGTCAACCAGTGGTCTAAGTAGCATTGACTTGGAATTTAGTGAAGATTTTAATTTTATTTACTAGTTGAAAATTTTACAATATAATTTATATAGTATAGAGAGATTTGTTACAAATCTAAAGCAACAGAACACTGGTCTTCCTATACTAGAGGCTTTGCCATTTTTCCATCAGACAGGAGATTATGAATTCTCCAGTATTCTAAGTATCTTATCAACCAAACATACTTCTCTACCAATTCTTCTACCTAGTGAAAATAATAAAAGATTTAGAGCAGTGTTGTCTCCAGTAAGAACAATATGAATTACATTTTTTCTTTGTTAAACATTTTGTAAACCATGCATTGTTCTTAAACTCCATATATAGGATTTACTTCTTAAGTGGTATTAGACTTCCTCCTTTAGGCACTGACCCAGTCTTCTTGCCACAAGAAAACTACACATTGGACAATACAGAGTAAGTAACAGGCAGCACAGGTGTCCCATTCCAGAGAGAAGGGAAGAATGAAGGTGTCTCAGTACACACCTAGTCCTCTGCCTTAGAGGCACATTCAGGGCTGCAATACAGGGAGGTTAGAAAGCAAACAAAGCACAGGAAATCTTCTGGAGATGAAGGCTGAAAATACAGTTACACTTTTCAGGGCAAAATACTATGGGAGAGAGATATGCTTTGAGAACAGGCTCTAGAAATCTCAGCAAGCATCCTCTAGCCTCCTTGGTGGAATGCTCTACACGTGCAAAGTAAAACTTTCTGAGGTCCCAGAAAGAACAACCACAAAAGGGTTGTGAGTTGACTGAGAATACTGGAGGTGACACAAGTAGATTGGACAAGGTCCATAGGGAAGAGCTCTTATTGATCACACACAGCATTAGATTAAAGCCCAGAAAGGTTATACTTTAGAAAAGGAGAATTCTAAAGCAAGATAATCCACAAGTAAATTAACTGAATGCCAAAATAAAATGCAATCTTCTTTAATAAAAGAAGACAAGAAAATCCAGAAACTCAACAACATAGTATTCATCATGTGGAGGATACAATAAAAAAGAATTAAAAGCCAGGCATGGTGGCATATACCTATAATCCCAATACCTGAGAGGCAAAGCCAGAGGATTATGAGTTCAAAGCCAGTCTAGACTATACAGTGAGATCTTTTTTCATAAAAAAAATTTTTTTTAAAAAGCAGGATAATAACTGCATTCATAAAACCCTCCCCCCTCAGGAAAAGTTAATCGAAATAGAACCAAAAATAAAAGATATTGACTTTAAATCAGGATTATTCTGATTTTTGCCACTGTGTACCTAAGATTATAAGAGTAATGGCCAAAGTCTTTTTTTTTTTGATCGGTTGTGGGGCTTGAACTCTGGGCCTGGGCACTGTCCCTCAGTTCTTCAGCTCAAGGCTAACCCTCTACCTCTTAAGCGCCACTTCCAGCTTTTTCTGTGTATGTGGTGCTGAGGAATTGAACCCAGGGCCTCATGAATGTGAGGCAAGCACTCTACCACTGAACCACCTTCCCAGCCCCCAAAACCTTTTTTAAAAATTTTATTTTTATTATCTTTAAATAGTTGTACAAAGGGATTATAATTCAACACATCTTGATGGATGTCACCTCTTTTACCTCCCAACACCCCAAAAATTTCTGAAATGGTAAAATATACATGACACTTTGTTGTTGTTTATCAATATACATTTTTAAGTAAAAATTACTTTGTCGAGTTATTTTCTAAACCAAATTATAGCTACTGTAATAAAAAAAACCCTTATTTCCAAATTTATAAACTTTGTATCTTGAGTGGTATGACCTTCCACCAAATTTACTTCCCTCCACCACAGAGGAATTGTGTTCAGACTACATAACACTTAAGAAATATGGAGGAGCTTAAGTAGGAAAGTCAGCAAGGCAGACTTACATCAGGTTCCAGGGTTACACAGCGCTGAAATGCCTTTGCTGAGCCATCGTAGTCTTCCAAGGCCAAGTAAGCACAGCCTAGAGAGAACCATACCCCAAGCTGCAAAGAACAAAATCCAGGTCAGTCAAGCAGAGACATTCCCAAGACCAGCTGCAAAGGATTTGAAATACTCCACCAAACACTAGTACATGAATAAACTTTTGCCTTGCATGTAAATATAGGCAATTTATCAACAGAAATGGATTTTCTATGTGGTTTTCACTTACAACTCAGAGAGCATGTTCAATGTCATTACACATCTCTTGTTGAGAAAGTTTGTACATCATGTTAACCAAACTCCATAAGAGCAATGTTACATTTTGTTTATAAATCTGGTATTATAAATCTGCATTCACTGAATATTTTCACTGAGTATTTACTATGCAAAGAAGTACACCAAGTACAAATAACCTGGAAAACAGGCCAAAACTAGATTACTGAATACCTGTAAAGTGACTCAAAGCAAACTCCAGTCAATTAGATAGATAAACACTGAGATTTTGAAAACAGGTAAAAAATAGGAAGTAGTTATTCATTACAAAGGAATTCTTCATATTATCTCATTTCCTTAAAATTCAATAGCTTCTATCAAAAAAGAGATAATGCTGATACAAAGTGAAAACCATTAGTCAGAGCGCAGCTATGAGTTGCTTATTTTCCTTTCATACTGAAAGCCAGTGGTAGTTGGACGTCTGCTGTCTCTCTTGCTGCTGGCTTCTAGGGGGAGCCACTGAGGTGGAAAGGAAAGGCCCTAGCCTCCTCAGAGGCAGAGGTCAAGGCTGCCTCCACATTCTGAACCTTCCATCATTCCCATAAAACTTGTTCCATATGGCTGGCTGAGGCCTGAAAGCTCTCCAAGCAGATAAAACAATTTTAGGCAGTTAATTAGAGATAAGGCTTAGAAAGCAAACATCCTTGGGCAATTTACCACTTTGCCATGAACTCACAAGAAGCTATAAATAACTGCTATCAAGAGCCTTTATGGAGAACAGATTTTGTTGGCGGGACAGGTGAAGTCTGGAGGAAGTGCAGAGGGTCTGGCAGGAGGAGTGAGGAGAGGGGGACTAGGTGAAACTACAAGAGATTCACTTTTCTGAATTATGGAACTTCCAGCAACTTCAAGATGAGCTCACTACTTTCCTTTCATCTGGTTATTTATACAATCACATGAAAAGACCTTCAATGGTCAAAGCACACTCCCTGAACAGGACACAGCCAGACAGGACCAAAGTCTTATGCCAACTAACAAAACAACATATAAAACAAGCCCTCTAATTTCTAGTCAGGTTGGAAATTCCAAACCTGTGACCTGTGTGATATATTCCATCCATTGTAAGGTGCATGTTTTTTTAAATCATTAATATCTTGCCAGTTATATCAGAAGCAGGGTGTGTGTGTTGATACTGGGGCTTGAGCTCAGGGTCTCACTCTTCTGCTTGGCTTTTTCACACAAGGCTGGTTATATCAGAAGCAGGGTGTGTGTGTGTGTGTGTGTGTGTGTGTGTGTGTGTGAGTGTGTGTGTGTGTGTGTGTGTGTGTGTCTCACTCTTCTGCTTGGCTTTTTCACACAAGGCTGGTTATATCAGAAGCAGGGTGTGTGTGTGTGTGTGTGTGTGTGTGTGTGTGTGTGTGTGTGTGTGTGTGTGTGTGTGTGTGTGTGTGTGTGTGTGTGTGTGTGTGTGTGTGTGTGTGTGTGTGTGTGTGTTGATACTGGGGCTTGAGCTCAGGGTCTCACTCTTCTGCTTGGCTTTTTCACACAAGGCTGGCACTCTACCACACTTTAACCACAGCTCCATTTCCAGTCCTTTTGGTGATTAGTTGGAGATAAGAGTCTCACAGACTTTTCTGCCCAGGCTGGCTTTACACTGTGCTCCTCAGATCTCAGCATCCTGAGTAGCTAGGGCACAGGCATGAGCCACCAAATGCCTGGCAAAATATCAAAATTTAAAGAACTGGAAGCATGTCTCTGACTCTCTGTCTCTCCTAGCTTTCCTCCCTTCCTCCCTCAAACACACACACACACACACACACACACACACACACACACACACACACACACACACACATGTTCTCTCTCTCTCTTTTGTGTGTACATGTGTATTTGTGCGCATGTGCGTGTGTGCTGGTACTGAGGCTAAAACTCAGAGCCTCACATTCTCATTCAGCTTTTTTTCATTCACAGCTGGTGCTCTACCACTTGAACTACACTGCCACTTCTGACTTTATGCTGGTCAACTAGACATGAGTCCC
Source organism: Dipodomys spectabilis (assembly GCF_019054845.1). Taxonomy (NCBI): domain Eukaryota; kingdom Metazoa; phylum Chordata; class Mammalia; order Rodentia; family Heteromyidae; genus Dipodomys; species Dipodomys spectabilis. The sequence goes on along the minus strand of NW_024870887.1, from coordinate 7,958,090 downwards.
ATAGCTTTGTCTACCCAGGCTGAGAACTGATACCTCAGATCTTAGCCTCGATTAGAGGCATGAGCCATCCACACAAGCTCCCAAAGACCATCTTGGCTGGGGGCTAAGCAGGCACATAGCAGCCAAAGAAAAGTGTCCTCTGGTGGAGGAAAGAGCTGGAAGGAAAAACCTCTCACCAAAGGGACTGGGCAGGAATGGAGAGAGACAATCGTCTGACAGAGAGGCTCTGGATGAGATTTCTGTACAGCTCGTTTATTTCTAGGGCACACCAGGAAGACAAGCAGCCATGGTGAGGAGTGAGATAATCTAGTATGTATCTATGAGGGAGAAACACAAAAGCAGGACAGCAGTTATTCTGAATATTAATTATAGCTGTACTTTAAGGATGGCCTAATTTTTTTAAATGATTAACAAAAAACAAATGGTGAACATAATCTCTTAGACTTTTCTTCTAAGGTATCTAGGGTAATAGAGGTGACCAACTCAAATGGTTCTGAGACCATATGACCTTGCCCATGTCATTTAACCTCAGTCTCAGCCCCCCAGGTGTTAAATGAGGGCGACTGACTAGATGAAGCTTTTGAGGTCTCCTCAGATTAAAAACCAGAGGTCACAGGGTTCAAAGGTACACTAGTGCCATCTGGTGGTGGAATATAATCTATTTGATTACAGGCCTTAGAAATCAATTAAAAAGATGTCAAAAGGAAAATGTAGAAGAAACAATTTGTTGAAAGCCACACAGTTGGTTACTGGTTCTGGTGTATGATATGTGCAAAGAAAAAATTAAATAGTCTGAAGTCCAGCAAGTGCCACGAGATAAGGAACAGATTATTTTTACAAGAGAAGTTAACAGTAAGGCTTGTTTAAAAATTGTCTGCAGTAGGTCCCTTCCTTATACATCACAACTTTCCTTTTAAATTACAAGCCTACTACTCAGCTTCTGTCCCCACAAGTTTTCTGCAGGATGAATGATTAGTGGCTAAATTCCTTACAGGATCCGCTGTTGGACCTCTTCTGTCATATATAACAAAGGTTAGCATATTACAATGCAAACCTAAAGCCACGCCCCCTCCCTCTCTCCTTTATCATGCCTCATTCCCCTAACCCAAATGCACAAGAGATGTTAAACGGGTTTCATCAAACGGGAAATGGTCCAAGCCAAAAATAATGCTGTTTATAGTAGCTTTTCCTAAAGTGAAGACATCATTTGTGTGTGTGATGACTTATCGTGTGTGTGTGTGTGTGTGTGTGTGTGTGTGTGTGTGTGTGTGTGTGTGTGTGTGTGTGTGTGTGTGTGTGTGTGTGTGTGTGTGTGTGTGTGTGTGTGTGTGTGTGTGTGTGTGTGTGTGTGTGTGTGTGTGTGTGTGTGTGTGTCCTGGGGCTTGAAGTCAGGGCCTAGGTGCTGTCCCTGTGCTCTTTTGCTCAAAGTTAGTGCTCTACCACTTGAGCCACAGCTCCAGTTTTTTGGTGGTTAATTGGAGGTAAGAGTATCATGGACTTTCCTGTTCCAGCTGGCTTTAAACAGCAATCCTCAGTTCTCAGCCTACTGCGCAGCTAAGATTACAAGGTATGAAAAACTGGTGCCTGGCTCACTTAATCTAAAAAAAAAAAAGGCAATGCCAACTTTCTCACGAACTTTCAAATTCTCCTCCATAAAGGAACAGCAAACTTGGCCTGTAGCTAACCAGCCTCACTAAAGGAATAATTTCTCTAACTCAGTGTTTTCCTTTAAAGGACCAACTACACCTCATGGTTAGCACTAGCTCTTATATCTACACAGTCTTTGCAGAGAAGCCTCACTGCATTGTCACTGCGTTTACGAGTCATCTGCATATGAAAATGGCCTGTTGGGAGTCTTCTACTAGGCTGCAGACACTGGAGTAGCAATGATTTCTACCACCCTCATTCTCACCCTGGTGTAATACACAGGAGAGAAAAGTAATACTATGGAACATCTATTACCCAGTCCTTACTATTTACTTGCATCTTATGAAAGTTTAGAAAGAAGCCGGGCGCTGGTGGCTCACGCCTGTAATCCTAGCTACTCAGGAGGCTGAGATCTGAGGATCATGGTTCAAAGCCAGACTGGGCAGGAAAGTCCGTGAGACTCTTATCTCCAATAAGCCACTAGAAAACCGGAAGTGGTGCTGTGGCTCAAGTGGTAGAGCGCTCGCCTTGAGCTGAAGAGCACAGGGACAGCGCCCAAGCCCAGAGTTCAAGCCCCACGACCGACAAAAAAAAAAAAAAAAGAGTTTAGAAAGATGAAGACGTTTGACTGGTTTCTATGTTCCTTGGGTTCCCAGAACTCAGAACCAGATACCCACAGCAAAGCTTTTGCAGTCTTTGTTGTTCTTTGGTCACAGCTACAGCCCAGATGTTATCACAGGACTCGGATTTGTGGGCCATTCATCAAGTTCAACCTGAGGAGTCCTTTTTTTTTTTTTTGGATGGTCATGGGGCTTGAACTCTGAGTCTGAGCACTGTCCCTGCACTCTTCAGCTCAAGGCTAGCGCTCTACCACTTTAGCTGAGCTACAGTGCCACTTTCGATTTTCTGGTGGTTTATTGGAGAGAAGAGTTTCACAGACTTTCCTGCCCGGGTTGGCTTTGAACCGAGATCCTCAGATCTCAGCCTCTTGAATAGCTAGGATTACAGGCGTGAGCCACCGACGCCCGGCCAGGAGTCCATTCTTTAAAACTTACCCATATGAAAAAGGAAGAACCAAAAGGAAAGAATCTTTTTTCTGTACATACTATTCACATATGTTTATCCTATCTTCACCACTGGAATGTGAACTCCTTCAGCCTACCACAAGTAATGCGAATTTACAACACCAATTATCTCACTCCATTTCAAGTAAAAAATTGTTTCTTCTTCCTACAACTAAACTAAGCTGGGTATTACGGTATACGGCTATACACGTAGAACTCAGGAACTAGAAGCAGGGACGACAGGGTTGAGGCAAGATCCTATCTCAAAAAAATAAAATAAAAATCAACACTGGTACCAATGACTCATAGCTATAATTCTAGTTATTTGGGAGGCTGAGATCAGAATGTTTATAGAGTCTGAGGCTCGCACAGGAAGAATAGTCCAGGAGACTCCATCTTAAGCAAAGACACTAGGCATGACAATGCATACCTATCATCCTAGCCATAGCAGGAAGCATGAAACAGGAGATCCCGGCTTAGATACTTATCTAGAGGAGAAAATGAGACCCTATCTCCAAAATAACGAATGCAAAAAAACACTAGAGGCATGGCTCAGTGGTAGAGTACCTGCCCAGCAAGTGTGAGGCCCTGAGTTCAAATCTAGTATCTCCACCCCACCCCACCCCCCAAAAAAAATCACACTACCTTCCCTGCAAAAGATACTTTCCCTGCCTGCTGAATTCTCTGTGACTATCAATGGAGATATTTTGAGCTGGGGAAGCAGCTCAGTGGTATGTGCTTGACATATGAGGCTTTGTTTTAATCCTCAGCTACATTTGATACCCTTCTCCCACCCCACCCCCCAAAACAAACATTTTCCTTCTTAACTAGAACACTGGCATCTTTTTCTGATTCTAAGGTTTTCCTCAATCCTACCATCTCAATATGTAAATCCAAAAAAGTTTTCCTTGGTAATGAGACTTCAACTTTTCTATTTTTTCATGCTTACTGAAAAGTCACTGATACTCACCCAGGCCATTCATTCCTTACTTAAACTTCCTATAATTTTACTTTGGAAATATCACTCTTTTATTCAGAACCACAATAGACTCCCACATCCAGAGTTAGATAACCAGGGCATTCATGCCCCTCATAAACCATCTCATTTCTCAGCACAAATACCATACTTTCTTCTGATAGGCTGCCACAACCTAATTCCTTTCCACATCTGCGTCCTGTACAAACAGGCGCTTGACAATGCTTAGTCGGGAAGCCAAATACCACATAACCTCCTGTCTAAACCGGAACGCTTTTCAAACGAAACCAAAATACTCAAGCAATATAAATTAAACGTTCTTTCAAAATTTATTTATTGGCCAACCAACTGTTGATAAACAAATTGGTTTTATTATCAGAGGAATTATATGATCCATCTATTCACCTAAAAAACATTTCTGAAGCGGGGAGGAAATACCAACTACATGGCGTGCAGTTACATTTATTCATTAATTCTCTTGACAAATGTAAGCTGAGTCTTTATTCCCTAAAACTGTAATTTTTGTTTGTCTGATTTTTCTAGAGATGGTGATTGCTAAAAGGTTTATAATAAACTGTAAAAAAAAGTTACTAAGCATTATGGCATAAAATAGTGGTAGATTCAGGTTAGTAAGTGAGCCAACCCCAACTTCATTGGGAATAAGAACTATTCTCCATATGCTTTATCTGCAACAGGAGGGCTCTACCCCTCCCCACACATCTAGCCTCCAATTTCTGCCTTTCCCACGAATCCTGCCAACTGGTAGCCAAGCAATTTCCATGCAGCGCACAGGCTACGGCATGGCGTGAATGTCTGGTATATATCAAGTGGCTCACAGAGACAATGGCTCCAATATTTCTCCCATCTATAGCCAAGACCTAAAGGATGTGACTATAATTAACTACTTAAAGCCAGCAGTTAAATTTACCAGCAAGCAGCCTGAGTGCAGTGCTTCAAGGGGGGTAGAGGTAGAGTATGTTAGTTGAATTGCATCTGGAAAAAGTTGAGGGAAAAAAGACAGGATATTACTTGTCATCCTTGAGATTTACGCACAGTGAGGGCTCCAGCCATTGTACATACATTCAGCATGAGAATGCATTTTCAGGATGAAAATACAGCAGAAGATGGAAGAACAAAGGAGATGCCTACAAAACCCAGCCAGCTTCCTTTAAGGTTCCCATTACTATCAGCACTTCATTTAAAAATGAGGTCTGGACAAACACTAAACTAGATGGGCCACCCAGATAGCAGGGATACACTGATGGCCACAGATGCTTACAAACACACAAATCCACATCTCTCCTCAAGCTCTTCCCCCACCTGGAAGCCAGCTCCCCTCCTACATACTCTCTAGTTCTTACTCAGTACCTGCCTCCTGCCTCCTACACAAAGCTTTCCGGGCCCCCACAAGCTACAGTGGCCATTCATCTATCCTACACGCCTCAAGCCCTCCTGCCATGCATGTTTTCAAGTACACATGCTCCAGTTTACATCACACAGCTTACAAAGGCCAGTGACCAGGTAGAGGTCCAAAGAGGAGAGTTTGGACCAATGAGAAAGTTAGGAAAATAATGTTCTGTTTTGAACTAGGAAGTTACATTTGCTAGGCAGGTGCTTTACCTTTTAGGTCATGCCTCCAGCTCAGAAAAATCAATTGTCTTTAAAAAAAAGAAAAAGGCCTCTGGGTACTGGTGAATCACACCCGCAATCCTAGCTACTGAGCTCTGAGAACTGAGACTCTAAGTCAGCCCAGGCAAACAAATTCAAGAAACTCATCTCCAATTAACCAGAGAAACACAAATAATTACACTTGGACATGATTAACTAAACATCACTCTAAGCACCACACAGTGAGGAGGAGGATATTCTTAGGAAGGGATCACAATGGCTCAATAGCTGTGTGAATATGGCCATATAAAATGATGCTTATTGAAATGAACTCCAGGATGTAATATTTTCCTTTATCAGTAGTACACATACTGATTTGACATCTAAATATTATTTTTTACTTTTTGCATATAAGTGGAAGGCAATGAGAATAATCATTATTATCTGATAATAACAATAATAATAAAGATGTGCTTGTTTGTTTTAAGACAGGTCTTGCTATATAGCCAGCTTGACCTTGAATTGGCACACTTCTGGCTTCTAGCTCCCAAATGCTGGGACTGCACGCACACACACACACACGCGCACACACACACACTCTACCCCACTCTGGCAATATCTATCTATCTGTCTGTCCATCTAACTGTCTATCTACCTATCTAGCTCTACTTACCCCCAGATAGATATGGATATATATATATATATATATATATATATATTTTTTTTTTTTTTTTTTTCAGTCATTGGTCTTGAACTTAGGGCTTCAATGCTGTCCCTGAGCTTTTCACTCAAGGAGAGCACTTTATCACTTTGAGCCACAGTGTAATTTCTGGTTTTCTGGTGATTAATTGCAGATAAGAGTCTCATGGACTTTTCTGCCCAGGCTGGCTTTGAATTGAGATCCTCAGATCTCAGCCTCCTCAGTAGATTACAGGTTTGAGCCAATAGTGCCTAGCCAATATCTGTATTTTAAATCTGGGTCTGCAAAATCTGGCCTGGAGTATTTGGTTAGATTTCCCTTCTATTCTTTGCAGTTCCCAACAATGCAAATCTAAGGGTGTATTTTAGTAGCTTTAGAATGAGAAGTGGAAATGTGCGAGTTTAATGAAGAGTAGCTAGCAATCTCGAAGACACAACTGTAAACTGTGCCCATCTTCTGATTCTCTAACAAATGTACCACAAACAGTGCAGTGAGTTTTGCATCCCATCCCTAATTTGAGGCCAAATACTCCAATTTTTATTCCAAAGCTATACTTTTCACAGTTTGCCTTCACCTGATTGTTAAACCTGCTTGGAAAGAAAGAGGACAGAAATGTTTTTATTTCTATTTTCCAAATCAACCTTCAGCTAAGGACTTAACAGAGACAACAGTACAGAGGAACACTTTTTGGAGCTAGTTCACATTGGATAACAAGCTCAAGTCTATACAGCCTTCAAGTTTGCATCCTATGGAAGTTCTGTACAAGAGTACCATCAAATGCCTGAATGTTTTGGCAGGTATGCAACCTGCATGAACTGGATCATATGACAGGCTGCAAAATGTCCTCACACAACATCTGTGACTCTGCTAAAAGTAACTGTCATTTCTTTGTCTATCTAAGGAATTAATTCTCAATTATATAATAAGCCATGGAGCTTTATCAAGTCCTCCACTGTAACTTCCTTTCAGTCATTCTTCCTCCCACAGATGCTGGTCAGGGCTAAAACAAGACTATGACTGTAGCTTCCCACTTCTGCCCTTCTACCATCTCCCACAGACAGTATTGCCAAAACAGTGTTCCAGCATTAGCTCCCTGTATACCCTATTCCTGCATTTAAAACAAGCACAAAACAAACCAACTTCAGAGATTCTCAGATTCCAACAGTTTAACCTCACAAGAAGACTCCAGCATTACCACCCTGCTGTCTTGTTCCCCTCACTGAAAACCATCCAATTTACTAATGGAAGAGAAGAAGAAAGGAAGGGAGGGAGGAAGGGAGGGAGGGAAGAAGGAGGGAGAGGAAAAGAGAGAAGGAAAGAAGGGAGGGAGGAGAGAGGGAGGGAGGGAGGAAGGGAAAAAGGAAGGAAGGAAGGAAGGAAGGAAGAAAAGGAAGGGAGGAAGGGAGGGAGGGAGGGAGGGAAGGAGGGAGGGAAGGACAAAGAGAGAGAAAAGAGTGAGAGAGTGAGAGAGAGAGAGAGAGAGAGAGAGAGAGAGAGAGAGAGAGAGAGAGAGAGCCACACACTGAGCTGGGTACTGGTAGCTTAGTCTGTAATCCTATCTACTGTAGAGGCTGAGATAGAGGACTGCAGTTCAAACCCAGCCCAGGCAGTAAAGTCCATGAGACTCACATTTCCAATTAACCAGCAAAATGACAGATAAGAGGCATGGTTCCAGTGGCTGAGCACCAGCCATGAGTAAGACAGCCAAGTGACAGTGAAAGAAGCCCTCAGTTCGAGCCTCAGTAACCAGAAATAATAATTAATTAATGTACTTTGGAATGTCTGGGTTTTTTTCTATAAAACATACTTCCCAACTCTGCTCAATTATAAAAATGACCACTCCTTTTTTGTAGACAGAGTTTTGCAATAGAGCCAGGCTTGACTTGAACTCACAAACCTCTTGCCTCTGCCTTCCATAGACTGGAATTTTAGGTATACACCTCACCCATTTCCACAGCAGCACTATTTTAACAGCCAAGAGGTGGAAGCAACCCAAGTGTCCACTAGATGAACAGTAACAAAGTGCAGCTGAACACATGGAAAGGAAGGAGGCTCTGACACCTGCTACAACATGGATGAGCCCAGGAGACAAGATGCCTTGTGAATAAACCAGGTACCAAAGCACAAATACTGGAGGATTCCACTTTCATGTGGTGTATCAAATAGTTAAATCCATGCGACTACCACTACTCCTAGTGGATGCCAGGAGTGATGGGACAAGGGAAATAGGGAGTTGTTTAATAGATACAGAATTTTAGTTTCACAAGATGAAAAGTTCTGAACAATGGCTGCTTAATGACATGAGACAAATATCCTACACATGTATCATGTCATTTTTTTTTTTTTTTTTTGGTCCAGTCTTGGGGCCTGAACTCTGGGTCTGGGTGCTGTCTCTCAGCTCTTCAGCTCAAGGCTAGCGCTCTAACACTTGAGCCACAGCGCCACTTCCGGCTTTTTCCTTTTTGCTTATGTGGTGCTGAGGAATCAAACCCAGGGCCTCAGGCATGCAAGGCAAGCACTCTACCACTGAGCCACCTTCCCAGCCCTCATGTCATTTTTTAAAATTAGTTTTGCAAACCTTAAAAAAAATACTTAGTCTGGGCACCAGTGGCTCATGCCTACAATCCTAGCTACTCAGGAAGCTGAGATATAAGAATTATGGTTCAGTTCAAAGCCAGGAAAGTATATGAGATGCTTTTCTCCAATTAGTCATCAAAAAGACAGAAGTAGAGCTATGACTCAAGTTATATATAGGACATTAGCCTTGAGCAAAAAAGCTTGAGTTCAAGCCTCAGGACCAACACACACAAATTAAATAGGGATTGGGGTGTGGCTCAAGTGGTAATGTTTGCCTAGCTAACACAAGGCCCTGAGTCCAAACCCTAAAACCACAACTACAACAAAACAAGTTGATTACCAAAAAATACTCATGCACTCAAATGTATGAGTGTGAGCACACACACACACACATATATACACATACATATATATATATATATATATGTACTTATATTTCCTCTTAGATGATAAAAAAATCAATTCTATAGGTTACATTATTTATAAAAAGGTTTCTTTACTATTTTCATCAATTACTTGCAGAATTTTACACTTCCTTTTTAACATAACTGCTCAAAACAGTATCTAATTTTACTAGCTACATTAAATATAAGTGAGAGAAAAAAATAACAAAATGGAACAGCAAAGTTAAAGAAACAGAAAGAGCTGGTGCTCAAGCCTGTAATCCCAGCTATGAGGAGGCTAAGATCTGAGGACTGGGGCAGACAAATCCTAGTTCCAATAAACTATAAAGGGCCAGAAGTGGAGCTGTGAGTAAAGTGATAGAGAACATGCCATAGTGAACAAGAGCACCAGGCTGAGTTCTTTGCATCATTTGCATGCACATATGTGCATGCACGCACACACACACTCACACACACTAACAGAAAGTACACGCTTGCTGACAAGCAAGAAATAGATCAGATTCTCAAGGACAAGCTCTCCAGTCATTGGGACAGAAAGTGGGTATTCATTCGGTCAGATCATATCTGAAGAAAAACACAAACACCAAAGGCAAGGGGGTTCTGAACTGTCTAACCTGCATGGGGTTAATCTTCACTGAGCGTTCAAAACACTCCACGCATTCTTGAAGCTCCTTGTTCCGAAGGTGAAGCAGGGCCTTGGAGCGCTGGGCCCGGGCGCTGCGGTGCCCGGACAACTCCCAGGCCTTGTCGTAGCAGGAGTGATCTCTGAGTACATCTCCCAGCAAGCAGTATAAACTCGGCGTCTCTTTTTTCTCCAGCTCTTGCCTCAGAATTTCTTCTGCCTGGAAACATCAGAAACTATGAAACTGCTTTGACGTGATTAATCTTTATTTTATCACATGTGCACATTTTACTCCACATGAAACAAATGTGTATTTTCAGCATTTGAGAGTACTTGTGTATTTTATGCATCTAGGATGCTGGCTACAGAAGAGAGGCTCAGGAGAAAGAAGTACAGTACCTGTAAAACAGGAAGAAGGAATGGGAGGCATATGTTGTTCTACTGGCCTCTCTAGTCCCCACAGCACCTAGGGCTCACTTCATGGTAACAGGCTGCTGCCGCCTATTTAACATCTACGTCCCTGCCCTGGTTGTTACCACAATGACTTCATCAGAGCAGTGCCTATAATTCACTCTATCTTCTCTCCTTCTTTCCTTATTTTCTTTGTTCGTTCGTTCCTCCCTCCCTCCCTCCCTTCCTCTCTTCCTCCTTTCCTTCCTTTCTTCTCCCTCTTTCATATTTTTATTTTTAAGTAGCTGTACAAAGAAGATTCCATTCAACGAAGTATTTTATGCATAAAATGCATCTTGATCAATGTCATCCCTTTCAACATTCTCGCCTATTCCTTTCAATCCACCTCTTCCCTCACTTTTCTTAATTTTGTAGTATATCCACTGAATTAAAAAAATTAAAGCATTATTATAAACGTGATGTACAGAGTGCACTGAATTTTTTATTATTTTTATCGATTGATTATTTTTGGTCAGTCGTGGGGCTTGAACTCTGGGCCTGGGTGCTATATCCCCCACCTCTTCAGCTCAAGGCTAGTTTTCTGGTTGTTAATTGGAGATAAGAGTCTCACAGTCTTTCCTGCCCGGGCTGGCTTTGAACCAGGATCCTCAGATCTCAGCCTCCTGAGTAACTAGGATTACAGGCATGAGCCACCAACATCCAGCTGCAATGAAATTTTGACTACACCTTGCTCTTCCCCCTGTTCCTCTCTTCCTTCCTTCCTTCCTTGATTGCCAAAAAACTTTTAAAAGAAAGGAGAAGGGCTGGGAAGGTGGCTCAGTGGTAGAGCGCTTGCCTTGCATGCATGAGGCCCTGGGTTCGATTCCTCAGCACCACATAAGCAAAAAGAAAAAAGCCGGAAGTGGCACTATGGCTCAAGAGCGCTAGCCTTGAGCTGAAGAGCTGAGGGACAGCCCCCAGGCCCAGAGTTCAGGCTCCACGACCGGACCCCCCCCCCCAAAAAAAAAAGAAAGAAAAAGAAAGGAGAAGATACAGTTTAGTAGGCTAAAAACTTACTTATTAAACAAGTCACATCAAACCTCTCAGACAAAAGCTGTGACCTTATCTGGTCCCAGACAGTGCATTCACTTTAGAAATGAACTCATCCTGCAATCACTGTGCAGGCTCGGCTATTACAACGCCCACAATTCAGAGCCTCCCTGTTGCTGGAGCTAATTCTGCACTGGCTACTATCATCTTCCACTGCACCTCAACCATGCCTGACACCTTGCTTCTGATGAATTTTACCAGAGAACAAAACCCATGACAGTCACCCTACTTTGCATCCTCACCCACCTTCACATATACAGCAGTGCTATCCCTAAAGATGCTAAGATAACCATCAGCAAAACAGACATAGATATCCTGGAAGGTTGCCCTCCAGGAAGGTGAAATGAGAATGTAAAGTCTCTAATGCATGTACATTGACTCTTTGAAAGTCTGTATATTTGGTTTGACATAAGTTGAACATATCTACAGTTCTTAAGCTGTCTGATTTTTGTGAAATCTTTTTTTTTTTTTTTGTCCATCGTGGGGCTTGAACTCTGGGCTTGGGCGCTATCCCTGAGCCCTTTAGCTCAAGGCGAGCACTCTACTGCTTGAGCCACAGAACCACTTCTAGTTTTCTAGTGGTTAATAGGAGATAAGAGTCTCACGGACTTTTCTGCCCAGGCTGGCTTTGAACCGTGATCCTCAGATCTCAGCCTCCTCAGTAGCTAGGATTACCGGCGTGAGCCACCAGTGGCTGGCTTTGTGAAATCTTTTAAACAAATTTCTGGATATTGGCCCCCTCTGCATTTGTGACACAATGTCAGTAACAAGGCTTTTCAGGACTAAGCTGAAAATGGAATCCGATTTTATACAGCAGTTGCTAAGGGAAAATAATTCTAAACCCCAAATAGTCAAAACAAATGTGAGCTTTCAGAATATAATGCATGTAATTTCTCCAGTCACAAAGAATATGAGGTATTAATGTATCTGAGTATAACTCTGTAAGGCTACCCATACAGAGATGCATATAACTAAAATTATATACAACAGATTGTAGCTGTTACCAACTTTTGCAACAATAAGCTCATAATGTGGTTGAAGGTTTTTCTCTCAAGAAAGACATTGGTACTTGGGACCCACCCCAATCCAGAAATTCTGGGAGCGAATTCATTTAATAGTAATTCCTTTCCACTTCAGCCAGTTACAGTGGATTCTACATGCGCAGTAATATAATGGCATTAGAGTAACTGCATGCAGGCACTCTACCCTGGAGAAAGTGGAACTTCTCCGACTGGTCTCTTATCAGGAAGATGGTGAGCAGGCAAGGTGGTGTAACACTCATGTCTACAACACTCAGTGATGCAGGAACAAGGCTCTGTGGACTAGGCAGCCGGACATTAGGAGGAAAGACAAGTGTGAGGCAGGTTTCCTGCTTCCAAGCTCACTAGATTACCCGAAGAGAGAAAATGACCTTCAGTGTTTTAAATTCACAAGGTCAGGGAAACAGGGAATCTCCACGATAATCTAAAATTTTACTTTCCCTTGTAGCTTAGCAGAATCAAACATAGCCAAAATGAAGTGTAGATAGACCCTGCCACTCAGGACTGCTAAAGAACAATGGAAGATGAATTCAGTTTCATTAGTTCTATCTGAAAGTCAGGGTTGATCAAATAGGTTTTGGTCTTATCACTTCCTTCACTGGCTTTCAGCTAAACATTTTATTTTTCTTTGGTGACAGTTCTTAGATAGATTTGTGACTATGGTCAGAGTGCCACAGTGTGTTTCTCTTAAAATACTCAGTTGGAGTCCGGAGCTGCAAAGTAAATAATCGCCCTGTCCTGAGGTCATTAATGTTATAAAAACAAACAAACAAGCTAATTCAGAAGAGGAAACCACAAGGGAGATGGTAAGACCAGAGAAGAGTTGCTAAGCCAGTCTCCATCTACTGCCAACTGTATGAGAAACCCAATCAGTCCCTTCCAGAATTCCTATTACGCAGAAACCATGAGAGAAAAACAAATGACTATAATCATTTTAATCCACTAAGTTTCCAGTGGGTTTGTTAGCAACAGGAACAGTAGCTGTTGTTTAAAGCTACTATATCACGGCCAAGAGTAGAAAAGGGTATTAGGCTGGGAAGGTAGCTCAGTGGTAGAGTGCTTGCCTTGCATGCATGAGGCCCTGGATTTGATTCCTCAGCACCACATAAGCAGAAAAAGCCAGAAGTGGCACTGTGGCTCAAATGGTAGAGCACTCGCCTTGAGCTGAAGAGCTGAGGGACAGCATTCAGGCCCAGAGTTCAGGCCCCATGACCAACCAAGAAAAAAAAGAAAGAAAGGAAGGAAGGAAGGGAGGGAGGGAGGGAGGGAGGGAGGGAGGGAGGGAGGGAGGGAGGGAGGGAAAGAAAAGGAATGGACGGACGGATGGACGGACAAGAAAAGAAATCTGGGTTTGGAGATACCTGAGTCACTCTGCTAACATACTGTCTTTCACCCAGTTTCTACCAGAGTCATCTTATAGACTCAAAGACTCTTAAATTAAAAAAAAAAAAAAAAACTAAATTAAATTAAAAAAGAGGAGAATCCAACCACTTAGGAAGAACCCTAAGCCACACCCCAGTCCTTGTGTGCTTTCAGTTATTCTGACAGGATCTGGAGTTTTTGCCCAGGTCAGACCCAAACAATAACACTCCCACCCAGGCCACCTATACAGCAAAGGCCATAGCTGTGTGCCAACAATCAGTTTGTTAAGTGTGATGGGTCTTACTGATATTTTTGTCTGGGTTGCCCTAAAACTGCATTCCTCCCAAATTCTACCTCTCTAGTATCTAGGATTACAGACATGAGCCCCCATACCCAGCAAAATATCTTTTCTTTGACAGTTAGCTGCTAGTGTTAAGCCTTTAGGACTCCAACTGGTGAGTGATAGGCTTTATGGGAATCCGACCATCCTACAGTAGGCCTAGTAAGTCTCTGAACCCATCCAGTGGTTACTTCCCCAGTTCCCAAATACACTATTGAATTAGGTATACCAAGGAAAGCCTTTCTTAAGTGGAGGGCCAAGAGAAAGCCCACAAAGCTCCCCTTCCCGTTAGAAGTAAATCCAAGCAACACTACCACAATGACTTGAACTACTATTAAAAACTTGAAAGGTACAAGAAGTGTGAGTGGTGGACAGTTTGAGGGTATGTATGTCACTGACTTACACACTCAAACTGAAAACACACCTGGGTCCTTGAAAGCATCATGGATTGTTATAAACTTAGCACAGAGATGGCTCCAAAGCAGCTACTACCTCAGGTATGATCTTATGGGAGTCATTATCCTTATACAGAAAGCAGTCTTTAGATAGAGATACCCAATAGCCAACCTTCAGTGAGCTCACCAGCACAGAGAAAAGTACACTTCTCCTATCATGCCTCAGAATTACTTGGACTTCATGCACAAGCCTTGAGTGTCTCACTACCCCATCAGAGCTTATTAGTCCCTCATGACAGCACATTAATAAAACTCAAGAAGCCAGGCACTGGTAACTCACACCTGTAATCCTAGCTACTCAGGAGGCTGAGATCTGAGGATTGCAGATTCAAGACAGTCTGGGTAGAAAAGTTCTTGAGCTCTTATGTCCAATTAACTACCCCCAAACTGAAAGTGGAACTGAAGCTCAAAGTGGTAGAGGACTAGCTTTCTTCAAAAGCTCTTGGAAAGAACCCAAGCTCAGAGTTCAAGCCTCATTATCACCACTACCACCACCACCACCTCCAACAACAACAACAAAACTCAAGAAAAAAGATTAAAAAAAATACAAAAAACAGTGTCACCATGTGCTAGTAGCTCATACCTAGCAATCCTAGCTACTGGGCAGGTAAATACATGAGACTCCTATCATCAATTAATCACCCAAAAGCCAGAAGTGGAGCACTAGCCTTCAGCAAAAATGTTCAAGGACAGCTTCCAGGCACTGAGTTCAAACCCCACTACCTGCACATGCACAGGTGTGGTGCACGCCCATTCACACACACACACACACACACAAAGTGTGCCAAAGTCAACCAAAAGCTAATTGGAAGCCATCATATGCTTGATACCATAATTTGTAATAGGTAAAATTATGTTCACTTTATAGAAGTTCATTTGAACAACAACAACAAAACAAAAACAAATAATTAACCCCAAGGGACTGGAGGCATGGCTGAGGTGTAGAGCAACGGCCAATAAGCAAAAGCGGCAGATACTGAGTTTGAGTCCTGATCTTGGAAGAAAAAAAACAGTTCACTTGTTATATTACCCCCTAAGGATCTAGTCTATTAGATAAAACATAAACATTTATTCTAAAACAACCATTAATGTTTCCCTTTATCAGAACTCTTCTTTAATTATATAATGTAACTACTGGTACTCCACCACTTTCCCAACAGCAAACTCCCAAATTAAAGGGTTACATTCTTGCACAGACCCATGTACTGTTGTATGCTATAGCAATTGAGAAACAGTGTTGCCTTAAACCCTTTCCTCTTGTTTCTAAGTTAGAGCTGGTCAGAAGGGACTTCTCAGAGATTTGAAAAGTGAAGGTGAAGCAACACATTCACATGGCAAAATTGTCACAGTCAAGTATGGTGTCAAACAAGATGCAGAGGGGATCTGCAGGTCCCAGCTTGACCTGTGCGACTTTTCAGAGGCTGACCCTGTCCAGCGGCAGGCCTTACTGATTGAACTGATGGAACTCCAGGCCCTAGATACACTTTCACTGTGGATTCACAGTGTTGCTAGCAACGAAGAAACTAGCAAACACTTTCTAGAACCTCTCCACCAGCTTCTCTAGTGGTCCCATCTCAGTGGCCTCAATGGTTAGAAGCGCTTGGCTTCTGGGATACGGGTATAAATTCTGGCTGATAAACGGTGGTACAGATGGACTGGTGGATGATGACTGCCTCCCTGCTCCTGACTCCTTTCATTTCTTCATTTTCCAAGTTTGTCCATATTCCCTAACAGATTTAAAGTGGTCAGCTGGGCATCGGTGGCTCTTGCCTATAATCCTAGCTACTCAAGAGGCTAAGATCTAAGGATCATGGTTCAAAGCCAGCCTGAGCAGGAAAATCCATGAGACTCTCATCTCCAATAAACCACTCAGAAAATCAGAAGTGGCACAGTGGCTCAAGTGGTAAAGCACTAGCCTTGAGCTGAAGAGCTGAGGGACCAGTGCCCAGGCCCAGAGTTCAAGCCCCATGACCGACAAACAAACAAACAAAAAACAGATTTAAAATGGCTCTACTTCTATAAATAAAGCAAGTGTAAGTGGCAGCATTCTTTTATTTTTGCCTTTTATGTAAAAGAAACTTTCTATGTATATTCCCATTTGATAGTGATTTATAGGCTAGTTTTTATCCATTCCATTGTTGAATGTATTATCTCAATCTCTATAATAATTCTGACAACCAGAAAGTACCCATTTTGAGACAAGGAAGTAAAAGTTTAGAATTCTTGGTCAAATGGTCAGCCCCCAACCAAAAGAAACTAAGCTGAAAAGCAAGAATCATGACTCTAGACTTAATATTATTCCACAGGTAGATATCATGATTTCAGAACATCTGAAAATTCTCTCCATATTTTAAAAGAACTGGCCAAGGGCACCAGAGGCAACTATTTCAGAAAAAAAAAAATATGACTTATGACAAAATTTTTTAGCAAAATAAAAAGGCATATTTTATTACAGTCATTCCTTCATGATTATTTATAATAATAATTTTAAATATATATGAACTTATAACATAGCCCCAAAATACATGAAGCAAAACCTGACAGGAATGAAGGGAAAAAAAGAGGCTTCACAACTGATTTTCCATAATGGATAGAAGAACTGAAGAAATGGAAATGGAAAACTTGAATAAAGCTACAAACCAACTAGACCTAATAGACATTTAAAGAATGCTATACCCAATGATAACAAGACAGATATTCTTCTCAAGTACACGCATCCTTCTCCAGGATATAGTTTATGCTGTTATAATGCACATCTCAGTAAACTTGAAAGGACTAAAAGTTATTCAATATATGTTCTCCACCCGCAACAGAATTTGATTTAATTTTTTTTTGGGGGGGTCCAGTCATGGGGCCTGAACTCTGGGCCTGGGCGCTGTCCCTCAGCTCTTCAGCTCAAGGCGAGCGCTCTACCACTTGAGCCACAGCGCCACTTCCGGCTTTTTTGCTTATGTGGTGCTGAGGAATCGAACCCAGGGCCTCAGGCATGCAAGGCAAGCGCTGTACCACTGAGCCACCTTCCCAGCCCCCCGCAACAGAATTTGAAACCAGCAACAAAAGGGAATCTGGGCATCACAAATATGTGAAAATTAAACAGGATACTCCTAAATAACTGATGCATCAAAGAAGAAATTACCACCAAACTAAAAACACATTAAGATAAATAAAAACAGGAACATAACATTCCAAATTTATGGGATATGGCAAAAGTATATTTAGAGGGAAATTTTAGCTCTAAGTGCTATTTTAAAAAGAAGAAATATTTCAACAATCTAATCTCCAATCATAAGTAACCAGACAAAAAAGGGCAAATGAAACCCAAAGCAATCGGAAGGAAGGAAATAACAATTAAAAAAAAACAACTGGGGTGTAAATAAAAGAAACAGAAGAAAAAAAAGTAACAAGAGAAAATAGGCAAACCAAAAAGTGGTTCTGGACACTCCAATTACTGTAATTAGAAATGGAAGAGGAGGGGCTGGGAAGGTGGCTCAGTGGTAGAGCGCTTGCCTTGAGCTGAAGAGCTGAGGGACAGCGCCCAGGCCCAGAGTGCAGACCCCACGACCGGACCCAAAAAAAAAAAAAAAAGAAAAGGAAAGGAAAGGAAAGGAAAGGAAAGGAAAGGAAAGGAAAGGAAAGGAAAGGAAAGGAAAGGAAAGGAAAGGA
This sequence comes from Dipodomys spectabilis, assembly GCF_019054845.1. Lineage (NCBI taxonomy): Eukaryota > Metazoa > Chordata > Mammalia > Rodentia > Heteromyidae > Dipodomys > Dipodomys spectabilis. The sequence goes on along the minus strand of NW_024870887.1, from coordinate 7,940,132 downwards.
AAGGAAAAAGGAAAGGAAAAAGGAAAGGGAAAAGGAAAGCAAAGGAAAGCAAAGGAAAGGAAAGAGGAAAGGAAAGAGGAAAGGAAAAGAAAGGAAAGGAAAGGAAAGGAAAGGAAAGGAAAGGAAAGGAAAGGAAAGGAAAGGAAAGAGGAAAGGAAAGAGGAAAGGAAAGAGGAAACATTGCTACCACCTACAAATAAAAAAGATTATAAGGAATTCTATACTCCACAAGTACCCTATACTAGAAATAGAATGCAAGATTCACACCATCAAACCATACCTTACAAGTACTTGCTTGACAAAAAAAAAAATCACTGTATGCATATACATATATATGTATATATGCACATATATATACATGCATATGTATGTATGTATATGCATACACATCAGTTGTGAGGCTTGAACTCAGGGCCTTTTTGTGCTCAAGGCTTGTATTCTACCACTTGAGCCACAGTGCTATTTCCAGCTTTTGAGTGGCTTATTGAAGATAAGAGTCTCATGGGGACTTTTCTTCCTGGGCTGGCTTCAAACCACAATACTCAGATCTCAGTCTCTCAAGTAACTAGGATTACAGGTGTGAGCCACCAGTGCCAGGCTTCTGTATGCAAATTTATTCTACTTCTAAGGACAGAGCATTAAATCGGAGTCCAAGACCTAGTGTTTATAACCGTACAAATAAGACAAAATAAGTATGCAAGTTTAAGATTAAATTTACATCAGGAAAATCTTCACACTGAGAAAGGCTGAGACAAAATTTCACCTCCATGTTTGCTTCCTCCACCTAACTGCTATCAACAACACAGTGGGTGGTAGGAAATGTGTTGCTTCTGGGGATGGGTGTGGAGGGCCCCCAGAGAGGGGCGGCTTTCTACAGAATGGGAGAAACTCTGGAGCAGTGACCCTGCCCAGTTTGAACTCATCTCTTTCCTCAAATTCTTTATCCTGCATTTTTCTGTTAGATAAGCTCATTCTTTCTCCTTGAGATCTTCCACCCCTTTCTGCCAAGACTGTTATCTTTCCCAGGGGCCCTGTTTGCAGGCAATATATTTCCTTTTTTCAACTAGTCGCGTTCCACTCCTGTCTTCTTCATTCTCTCCAACATGTTCTAATTTTTTCCCTGTGCCTTCCCTTGTCCACTCAGTTTACACAATCAATCACTAAAAAAGAACTACAGAAGACACTCCAGTGAAGATGCCTACAGCCCAAAGGCACTGTGCACAGCTTCTGTAGCAATGCTTTTACTGTACACCAATGTGAACCACCAGAAATCTTCACTAAGTCCAAATTCTTTGATGTATCTAGTGATGGGTTGCTGCTTTTCTATGGGAAAATATAGGCTTATAATTTTATAGAGTGTAAGAAAGTTTTCCTCTAAATGTCTACTAAGGTAAAAATAGGCTTCCACACATGCAAAGGATATTTAAACAGGGCACTGTGCTGCAAGAACTTCATCAGATGCAAGCCCTAACGATCTCCCCAACTTTCACATAAACACAAATAAAGGCTGCTCCAATAATCTCTTACTGTGGAATTCTACATGCCTATAGTTATTAATTATCCTTAATACAACTTTCTAACAACAGGTAAATATGGATAGTAAAATTTTTAACATGAAACTGAGACAACCACGATTCAAGCAGAACCTAGAAGGATAGGTGGAATACTATTTAGGTGTGCATGGTGGTGGAGGTGGTGGTGGTACTGAGATTTGAACCCAGTCCCTTATGCTTGCCAGGCAAGCACTTCTACCATATTGAACCCATATCCCCCCATGCTGGAATACTACGTACTTTACCAGGGAAACCTGCATGTTTAGAGCAAGGGTCACACAGTTAAGTGCCTAGAGATTCTTGCCAGCTTTTAAGAATGAATGAACCAGGCTTGTTAGGGACCGTCCAAGAGGATGGTCTGAGCTGCCGCTCAGCTCTTACCACTTTAAAATATCAGTGTGGAACTGAGCCCAGTGTTTTTATATCTTTTCACTCTCCAAGAAATCTAAGTATTGTAGATGAATCTGGCAGCATTTATTGTTTTTTTTTCTTTTACTACCCCCTCCCCCCCAAAAAACACTGTATAAGGCAGATTAATACTTTGCTAGCCTACCTTTGCCCACCTATGCAAAGCTGCACACTCCAGATTCAGAGCACTCAACTCCTACCCTATGGTGAGCATCAGGTGTTCTTTGCTCTGCCCAACACTTTTTCCCTGATTTGGGAGTAGCAGAGCTCCCCTTTCTTGAGGGGAACCCATTCCCTCACGCCTTGCCTCGTGTAGCACAGGCAGGACTTTGAGATGGGAGGCACATGAGTCAGACCTCTCAGTGTTCTGCAGTGTTTCTGTTAGAGATAAAACATTGACTACATTTTTCCAGTGCGATTACTAAGTGTGGGCTTCCTGTGGCCATAATGTCTGCTTCGTGGAGAGAGCTATAGTCATAATGACATCACTTCTCTCCCCCCCCCCCCCCCCCCCCCACCAAATACAGCAAGGTCTACTCAAATGTTCTGTTGTGTGAACCACTGGATTCCCATTCCTAAACTAGTGTGTGCTGATTTTTTTTTTTTTACAACCAAATAAGTTCTAACACATTTCTAGAAAACTGTGTGGCACATCCATTCTATAAACTTTCAACCATAAGAGGAAGAGCTGTGAGAATGAAGCTGTCATTAGTCAGGAAAAGCAAATGCCAGCACTCTGTACTTAATAATGTATGAACAAATTAAACCAGTGTTTGACTGACTGCTCTTCATTTGTACTTACCTAGTTCAGAATCAAAGTATTAGATGTGGAATGTACCTAGTGTTCAAAGAGGAACACAGCCCTCAACTAAAGTCTGTTTTCTTCCTCAACTCTCTCTGCTGGAAAACCAGGCAGGAAAGTAAAAATGCATGAGATTTCACTTGAAACAGCTGAAACAATTAAAACAGTTTCTTTTTGCTGAGCGCCAGTGGATCACATCTATAATCCTAGCTCAGGAGGTTGAGATCTGAGGATTGCAATTCAAAGCCAGCCTGGGCAGAAAAGTCTGTGAGACTTTCAATTAACCACCTGAAAACTGGAAATGGAGCTATGGCTCAAAGTGGTAAAGCACTAGCCTTGAGCAAAAAAAAGCTCAGGGATAGCACCTAGGCCCTGAGTTCAAGTCCCATGACTGACTAAACAAACAAAAAAGTTTCCTGAAAACCTGAAATTGTTACTTGGAACATTAAAATTTCTACAATCTCACTGGTCAACTATACAGTTTCCTCAAAGGCAGAAAAATTGAAGTTAACTATTAAGTACATGATAGGACTGAGCCAACAGGAGCCAATTCAGTGAACTCCAAGAGAAAGAGCAAATGATAGCATAAGATTAAAGCTAAATTTTTTCCATCTAATTCTAGTTGGGCACTGGTGGCTCATGCTACTCAGAAGGCTGAGATATGAGGATTGTGGTTTGAAGCCAGCCTAATCAGGAAGGTCCAGGAGATTCTTATTTTCAATTAATCACAAAAAAGCTGGACGTAGGACTGTGTTTCAAGTGGTAGAGTACTAGCCTTGAATGCAAAAGCTCAGGGACAGTGCCCAGGCCCCAGGTTCAAAACAAAAGACTTAATTCTAACCCAACATCAAGGTTTGTTTTGTTTGTTTCAATCAAATGTGGAAAATCACAAGAATGTCCCAGGAATTTTAGGAAGAACTCTATACAAGATAGAAACTGAGGGGCTATGGCTTTAGAGAAAAAATATTTAACTGTAAAAGGTAGGTTAAACAGAATTTGGGTTCTGAACATTTGTACATCTCAACACCTTCATATCATACTCAACTACTGTGTTTATGTGTCTCTGTACCATGAGACTAGCCTAAAGCCAAGCAGTAATATTTATAGCTCCAAATCAGATTCTAAGAATCTGAGGGTGTGTCCACTCTTATGACATATACCTTTTACTTAGATGACCCATGTTGAGAACTGAGAACTGAAGATGTACAGAAGCAAAAGAACTCACATATGCTATATTAGAACACGTTTATATTTATGAGTAAGGGTTGAAGCTTCTGGAGACTTGTAATATGTCAGGATTTGGTAAAGACATTTGCATATCTATGTTCATTACTATACTATTCACAATAGCCAAGTTATGGAAACAGTCCAGAGGCCCTACAATAGATGAGTGGATAAAAAAAAAGTGCTAATACACAATGAAATGTTACCTTTTCCATTAGAAAGAATAATTTATATAACTGTAATTCCTCTGTACAGTATTTTTAAATAAAAATATATATGAAAAAAAGAATAATATTATGTCATTTGCAGGGAAATGGATGACCTCGAACAAATCATGCTAAATGAGGTAAGCCAAGCTCAGAGAGAGAAATGGTGGAAGCTACATTTAAAATGTAATTGGACATGATAATTGTCAGGACTCTAGGCATTCACATACAAACAGATTAAAGGAGGATACCCTTAGGGGAGGTACCCACAGTCGTAACTCCGCTTAACATTCAAAATACTATTTATTGACAAAAAGTCCAGGAAATGGAAACAGGATTTTGTTGGTGGTGATTGTGGTGGTGGTCAGTGATGTTGTTTGTTTTTTTCTTTTTTTCCTTTTTTTTTTTTTTGACTATTTTTTTGGCAAGGAAGTGGGCACAGAGGGAGAGAAGAAAAGTGAATAAATACATCACTATACATTATGTGGAAAATAAACTATGCACGTTGTGGCAGGGATGAGAGGGGAAAACTGAAAGAAAGAATTGTACTCATTACTTGACTTCTGAGATGGTAACCCTTCTGTACAACACCTTAATACTAACTATGCAATTATTTATTTAAAAACAACAACAAAACAACTTCTGGAGAGATAGAACCCAGGGGCTTGCACATGTTAGGTCAATGTTCTGCCACTGAACTATATCCCCAGCCTATAACAATGTTTTTGTAAGTTGTTAAATGGGACATTTCAAGGTGGGAAGTTCTATGCTAAGTACTGCTAAAATTCTGACAGCACTGGGTCAAAGACAAGGCCTTGGGATTTGGGTAAAGAAAATGAGTACAAGTTAAGTCCAGCCTCTAATGAAAAGGCAGCTAAAGAACTTCAGAAAAATTATTCATACTTGAGTAAGAAGTAATTATGAAAACAGCTTTCTCGACTGGGAGCTGAACCTTGATTTTGTATCTTAACAGAGAAAATTCTACTGTGTGACTTCAGTGACCCTCATCTGACCTTGCATCTGGTCAGAACAGAGGAAAGAGAAACTGGTAAACCAATGACTTTAGAAAGCAAAAAAGTGGGGGGAAATGAGCCCATGGGCTGGGGTTATAGCTGAAGTGGTGAGGCACTTATATAGCAAGCATGAAACCCTGGCTTCAATGTCCATTACCAGGGGGAAAAAATAGAGAGTTCTAGACTCAGATACAATACCAAGTATAAAAAAAATATCTTAAGGACCATAGAAATGATAGATAGGCTCAACAACTAAAGGTTATTTTCATGGGGTGGTAAAAAAAAAACAGACAAAGAATTTAAAGACATGCTATTAGATCCGGCCTCCTGGCAGTAGCTTTAGGATTGAAAAAGAAGATTTGCACGTGTGTGTATGTTTGCACACAAGCTCATGTGTCAGACATGGAATGCACAAAACCGTGAGCACAGTCTAATTCCCATCTTTCCTCCAAGGCAGAGTACAAACGTGGACCCTGATTGTCAGTGTCTGGTTCTGAGACACCAGGAGACTGTCCTCTGGGAAGGTCCTCTACCATCCCTGACACCAAGAATAAGATGACTAGGGCAGACTAAGACAGCACCAAAACACCTTCTCCTCATCTAACTTCTTGTTCTATGAGCAGAAACTAAAAGATGAAAAGGACAAAGCTCTTTGCCCCTTCCCAGCCTGCCCTCACAGCCACCCTCTATGTGATGCTAGAGCCTATTCACTTACTTACAGAGCCACCTGTTCACTGTCTCTTCCATTCATGCGTGTGACAACACTAGGCTCGGGCTAGATTTGTCAACAAAAAACACTCCAAGTCCAAGGTGAAATAGAGTAATTAAAACAGGCCTAGTTATCCAATTATCTGTTGATCTCTTATTTGCATTACTAAGTTGTGGAACATTTCCCATTATCTTGCCTATTTTTGTCATTCAAGTGACTACAACAGGTTTTAGCTTACAAACTCGATGTACAATTTTTAAGGGACTAACAGTAACAATGACAGCGGCAGGTGTGGGAGATAGAGCAAGAAAGAAAGTATGTGCTCACTTACTAATGCCATCTAAAGTGTCAGAAACTACTCAAACATTGTAGACTGTTGTGAACAGCACAGCACGTGACAAGCACAAAATAATCACCTAAATAAAGTAGTACACAAGAAGCACTCAATAATTACACTATAGCTGGGCATAGTTGGCTCACATCTGTAATACTAGCTAATCAGAAGATGGATATCTGAGGATTGGGGTTCAAAGACAGGCAGGAAAGTCTATGAGACTCTTTTTTTTTTTTGGTCATGGGGCCTGAACTCTGGGCCTGGGCTCTGTCCCTCAGCTCTTCAGCTCAAGGCTAGCACTCTACCACTTGAGCCACCTTTCCAGCCCCAAGACTCTTGTCTCCAATTAACCGCCAAAAGCCTCAAGTGCAGCTGAGACAGAGTGCTAGCCTTGAGCAAAATAACTCAGGGATAGTGCCACGGTCCTGAGGTCAAGCCCCAGGATTAACATCAAGAATAAATATGATCAAATTAAATTTTAAAATTGCATTATAGAACAACACAGTCACAAATGTCTTTGCAATTTAGTGACCAAACACTGAAATTCCTGAAGGTTCCTATTTCTGTTTCTGAGGCTCAAGTGGGGAAATCTCTCACTGGTTTGTGGAGGAAGAATAGCATGGCAGCAATTGGAGAAGTATATTCTGCTACACGTAACATCATCTTTAGAAGAATTACACTTGGAGATCTGCTTCAATGCAGTTAACAGGTGAGCACACAACTTAATCACTGATTATAATGTAGGTCTGATTCTTAAATGGCTTACATTTAGTAGAACAGATAGGGCAGCGAATGGGTATCATAAGGTGCTAAAGAAATCCACATGAGAACAGCAACACCAAAGCCAAAAGAACGTAACTAGGAAGACTTCCTGTAGAGAGTAACCAACATGGAGAACCTGCAGAACTCAGGCGTGTTAGCTAAAGAAGGACAAAGGTTCTAGACACATAACAGCATGTCCACAGGTCCTGAATAGAAATGATGCTGCAAAGCCAGGAAACCACAAGGAATTTGGTCTTTCTAGAAGTTTAGGAACCACCTGAACATGAGAGTGTGAAGGGGGAGAGCAATGACAAAAGAATAGCACAAAAATAGTAATGGAAGCAGAAGCTATATCATGAAGCACCTGTAAGCCATTCCCAACACTCAGACTTAATCCTAGACCTGAAAAAGAAGTTACTAACAGGTGGGAATGACAGGGGTCAGGTTTGTCTTTAGGAAGATCACTTTGGCTCTAGTGTGAGAAAAGGACTTGGGTAGTCTTGTAATTCAAACCAAGACGAACCCCCAAGCAAAAAAAAAAAAAAAAAAATCCAGATAAATTGCTAAGAAAAAAAACTAACAGCCTCAACTGTTTTGGAAATAAAACATTTACTTACAATCTAAAGAAAAGCAAACTTTTAAGTGTTCATGGTTAGGCAGGCACTAGTTGCTCATGCCTATAATCCTAGCTCCATAGGAGGCTAAGAACTGAGGTTCACTGTTTGAAGCCAGCCCAGCAGGCAATTGCTTAAGCATCTTATCTCCAATTAAACCCCTAAAAAGCTGTAGCTCAAGTGGCAGAGCACCAACCTATAGCAAAAAAGCTAAGGGATAGCACCAGGCCTTGAGTTCAGGCCCCAGAAGTACACACACATGCAGACACACAAAACAAGCTGCAATTTTTAGTTGGAAATAAAAAAAAAAAAGAGTTCCTGGCTGAATTAATATGCAAACAGAGAACAACACTACATAAGGTTACATATTCTCAAAGAAGCCTTGCAGGAAGCAAGGACAAGAGAGGTCTCAGTAGGACCACACCCACTCTCACTTCCAACTGAATTAATGACAGCTTTGTCGTTGTTGCTCTTTTAGAGACTAAACCTGAGTAAGAATTTGTCACAAGCTAGTAGAAACTGTTGTGAGTAAGCCAGATACCTAAAAACCAACAGATGAGATCCACTTCTGATCCAAGGGTCAAGCAAAATTCACCTGAGGTGTTTTTCAGTGGTCCTTAAATCACAAGCATGTCCACAGGTAGTTTCTAAATTAGAAGGGCTGAGTTCTACTGCAGCAGAGTATACACATGCATCCCAGAACAAAATAATTAGGTTGAGGCATTGCTCTAAGTTTGCCGTTTCAAAATTAAGTATGCCATTGAGCATTAAAAGCAAGGATTAAAATTTCACAAACTTCTAGTAGTGGTGAAAACTTCTGGCACATGACCAAATTCTAAAAGAACCTCAGCTGTTTTAGAAATAAAACATGTGCTTCCAACTTGAAGCAAAACTCTTTAGGATCAGATCTGTATATACAAATAAGAAAACCAGATTAAGCCGGGCGCTGGTGGCTCACGCCTGTAATCCTAGCTACTCAGGAGGCTGAGATCTGAGGATCGCGGTTCAAAGCCAGCCCGGGCAGGAGAGACCGTGAGACTCCGATCTCGAATAAACCACCAGAAAACCGGAAGTGGCGCTGTAGCTCAAGTGGTAGAGCGCTCGCCTTGAGCTGAAGAGCTGAGGGACAGCGCCCAGGCCCAGAGTTCAAGCCCCACGACTGACAAAAAAAAAAAAAAAAAAAAAAAAGAAAACCAGATTAAGAGAAGTCTTTCATAAGACAAAATGCTAAAATTAGCATGTAAAATCAAGATGGGGATTGGTGTTGGCTACAATTCACAAAAAAATTGAATAATTACATTCCTAAAAATTTAAATATACATATTTCCAAGAGTATGTAGAAACATCAGTATTCATCATTACTATAAGACAATTCTTACAAGGTCATATGTGAACCTTAAAAAATAATTTTACAATGACTTAGAAGGACATAGTTAAAGCTCTTCACTGAGGGATAGGTGTATTAAATTCTTTCTCTTGTAATAAAGGAGTCACAGCTTCCCACACTTCCTAAAAATAATTGACTTGTTATCTCAAGACATGTATTGGGATCTACAATTCACCTACTTGCCTAATTATATTAAAATTAGCATCTCAAAAGCCTACCCTACTTTTATATAACATTCATTTATTTTTCAGACAATGTAAAAGACTAAAAATGGAAAGATTACAGAATAATATAATAGGAACTAAATCAAATTAGAAGACACTTGTTCATCTGATCATTTCTTTGTTAAACATTTGAGTGTAACTTTAGTACCATACAATGGAAACTGAAAAAAATAGTTAAATTCCTGAAGAAACATGATCTATATGTTATCAAATGTGAGATGTAATCAATCATAAGACAGTCTTAACAAAGAAGGAGAAAATGCTTTTAATTATGATCTAATACTATGAATGATTCATACCAACCTTGCTCTGCTTTGATTTTATTTGTCTACTCAGTAAAAAATGGCAATTTCTCCTGCTTTCAGTACATTCCTTGACATTGTAATTTTTTTTTCTTTACTGTTGGTCATGGGGCCTTAACTCTAGCCTGGGCGCTGTCCCTCAGCTCTTCAGCTCAAGGCTACCACTCTACCACTTAAACCACAGTGCCACTTCCAGCTTTTTCTGCTTATGTGGTGCTGTGCAATCAAACCCAGGGCCTCATGCATGCAAGCACTCTACCACTGAGCCACCTTCCCAGCCCCTGTAAATTATTTTTTTTAACGCTAGTACTAAGGTTTGAAGTTGGCCTGCATGCTGTCCCTTAGATTTTTCATTCAAGGCTGGGTGCTCTACCACTTGAGCCACAGCTCCACTTCATGTTTCTGAATGGTTAGCTGGAAGTAAGAGTCTCCTTGATTTATCTGCCTGAGCTGGCTCCCCATCTCCATTCTTACATCTCAGCCTCCTAAGTAGCCAGGAGTTCAGGTGTGAGCCACCAGTGCCCAGATTCTTTGATATTTTAAATGTCAATTTAGAAAATATATCTGGGGCTGGAAAGGTGGCTCAGTAGTAGAGTGCCTGCCTTGCACGCATGAGGCCCTGGGTTCAATTCCTCAGCAGCATATAAGCAGAAAAAGTCAGAAGTGGCACTGTGGCTCAAGTGGTAGAGCACTAGCCTTCAGCTGAGGGACAGCACCTAGGCTCAGAGTTCAGGCCCCATGACCAAGCAAAAAATATATATATATATGATATAAAGAGAGATGATATCATATGGCATATTTGATATATCATATGGTATATTTGATATATATTTATATACCTCATATATATATACATCTCAGTACAAAACAAAGTTTCTCCTACTTCCAAGTGTTTCTCTGCATGACTCCTAAACCCTGCTTTTAAAGATATGCTAATGCAATTATGACGATTTTTTCCAAGGGCAAATGTTTATTTCATTAATATCAAATTTATACCTATTTACAAATTTATGTCTTTTTCTCTATATTCAATGTTTATTAAAATAAAAATTTTCTCGAACATATGACAGTACTGAGACAGTGTCCATAACTCAATTGAAGTGACAATATTGAAAATCACCATAACTAAAGTGCACAGGAGTTGATAACCTGAAGAAATGACCACCTCAGCGAATACAGCTGAAACATCACTAACTGCTAGATACACTGATTTCAGAGGCATTGAAATAATTCCGAAAAACAACTCTCACAGCTCCACACCATAAGAGCTACACCCTCTCATGTAGCACTCTGCAGTAAGCACCATTCTATGTACGTTACGTATACTATTTCATGAAAACCTGTGAAGTAGATCACACACTTGTAGACAAAGAAACTAAAGCAAGGGGGATAAAGTGCTTACCCAATAGCTCAAAGCCGGCGTGAGGGCAGGCCAGCATCTGAGCCCGAGCAACCTAAATTCAGAGGCTATGCGTGACTACAGCTTAATCAATAACTGGCCTTGTGGTCTGACGTAAATCATAAGAAAAGGGATGCCTCTGCTTATTTAGAAAAGGAAGAGGAATCCACGGTTATGGAATCCTTTCCTAGAATCAAACTATCATAATTCCACAATCTCTACAATAAAAACTCTAGTTCTGTGCTATTTTCTCCATAAGCCAATACAAACCAAAGACTTTTACTATCACAGACTAATTAGTGAAACAAATGCATCTGTCACCATTACTCTAAATGACATACTTGGGAAGATATTTAAGAAAACTATGTCCTACTGTAATCTTAGCTACTCAGGAGGCTGAGATCTGAGGATCTCGGTTCAAAGCCAGCCCGGGCAGGAAAGGCTGAGACTCTTCTCTCCAATAAACCACCAGAAAACTGGAAGTGGCGCTGTAGCTCAAGTGGTAGAGCACTCACCTTGAGCTGAAGAGCTGAGGGACAGCAGCGCCCAGGCCCAGAGTTCAAGCCCCACAGCCGACAAAAAAAAAAAGAAAAGAAAACTATGTCCTACTATGTTGAAAACAAACTTTACAACTTCAGGGTGGGGGAGGGAGGAGTTGGGGAGGTGGGGAGGGAAGGGATGGGAGGGGAAAAACAAAGGAGGGGTAACAACGCTCGATAGGAAATGTATTCATTACACATATAACTGTAACCCCTCTGTACAGTATCTTTACAATAAAATATATGGATTAAAAAAAAAAGAAAACTATGTCCTTGAATCACTGTTTCTCATCTTTCATGTGATAGCAAAAGGTTGCTGATCAAAGATACAAACGATTCAATGGGAAGGTTTTACTCCACTATAAATTTTACCTAGTCACTTAAAATCTTAATTCAAAATTAACAATGTGTCAGTTTTTATGGCTATTCACAATGTGGAGTTCCTATTTTTCTTAAAAGTCAGTTCATGTAGGAGAGAAAAGTCCACTAACAGATTAATAACAGATGCAAATGCTGCACTGTTTTCCTTCTTGACGCAATTTAAGAGTGGAATTAAATAAATATACATCATACACTAGACAACTCTTCTACCCCAAGAGGGGTCACTGTAGCCTTTGGATTTCTTATCCAGGCTGAGGCAGCTGTTCTGCCTCCTAGGTAATCTCCCATATAACCACAGGCTCTGCGATCAGACAATGAAGATAATTAAAATAATTCCTGCTAGGCACTAGTGGCTCATACCAGTAATCCTAGCTCCTCAGGAGGCTGAGATCTGGGGATTGTGGTTCAAAGCCAGCCCACGCAGGAAAGTCTATGAGACTCTTTATCTCTTATCCTCGGCACTGTCCCAGGCCATCAGCTCATAAATAAATAAATCCTCATATTTCACTTCGAAGCTGTCCTATACCATAGTCAGTAAAATCAAATTGCAGTGTCTTCAGAGCTTTCGTTCTTGTTTCTTAAATGTCAAATATATCAATTTCAGTCCAATTTTCTCATTTGTTGACACATAAAAGAATCTGTCCTATCAGAAAACAGAGAAACATTAAAAAGTTTCTGAGAAAAAATGAAAGGAGGAACATAAGAGAATATTGGCAAAAGGGAGCTTAAAAACAAAATAAAGGGCCAGGTGCCAGTGGCTCATGCCTATAATCCTAGCTACTAAGGAAACAGATCTGAGGATTGCAGTTCAAAGCCAGCCCAGGCAGGAAAGTCCATGAGACTCTTACCTCCAATAAACCACCGGAAAATCGGAAGTGGCACTGTGGCTCAAGTGGCAGAGTGCTAGGAAGAGCTGAGGGACAGTGCCCAGACCCAGAGTTCAAGCCCCACAATGAAAGAAAGAAAGAAAAAAAGAAAGAGAGAGAAAGAAAGAAAGAAAGAGAAAGAGAGAAAGAGAGGGAGGGAGGGAGGGAGGGAGGGAGGGAGGGAGGGAGGGAGGGAGGGAGGGAGGGAGGGAAGGAAGGAAGGAAGGAAGGAAGGGAGGGAGGGAGGGAGGGAGGAAGGGAGGGAGGAAGGGAGGGAGGGAGGGAGGGAGGGACTGGGAAAGAGTAAGGTAACAGAAGGCACTGTATGGAAATATATTCATTACCTGACTCAGGCAATTGTAATCCCTCTGTACATCACCTTTATAATAACAACGAAGTAAATTAACTTAAAAAAAAACAAAACAGAAGAAAGGAGATGCTCAAAGGGACAGAGTCCTGTGTAGAAAGACTAGTACACAGGGTCTTACTCTTACATACCTTCCCATGCTGCCCCAGCCTTTCATAACAAATGACCACGTCTTCCCACATCTCTAGCTTCTCAAATATTTGAAGGGCTGAACTGGTGCATCCCAGCTCAAAGAGCAAACTTGCAAGTTGGCGCTAGAAAAACAAGTTAGGATATTTAACATTTGTTCATGTACACAGATATTTCGGTTTCACTTACAGGTTATAAAGAGGAATTTGTGATAATCAAGATTACTTCAGCAAGGTTCTTTATAGGAGATGAGGAATTAAAAAACTATATAGAACCTGTTCAATTTTTAAGAACAATTATTTCCTTCTGACCTAAAGATTATATATGAAAATCTCTATTTGTAAGCGTAAGAGACAGTAGATGAGTTCTGAAAAGTCTGAGTAGGCAGTGTAGATGACATAAATGTTATGTCAGTCATCTTGAACTATATACAAGTGGACCTGTGACTCTTTCTCACATAGGTTTATTCAAAATTTATTTTAGGTTCATTCTAATAAACTACTGCTTTTCCTAGTCCCTGGGAGATAAGCAGTAAACTAGGATAGAGTCAATGAAGGGTACACATACACAACATATTATGGTTTAGAAGTATGTAGTAAGAAACAAGGTCAGTAAGCAGTAGTAAGAAACAAGGTCAGAAAGATGAAAAGGTAGACAAGATTCTTCTTTTTTTTTTTTTTTTGGGTCCGATCGTGGGGCCTGAACTCTGGGCCTGGGCGCTGTCCCTCAGCTCTTCAGCTCAAGGCTAGCACTCTACCACTTGAGCCACAGTGCCACTTCCGGCTTTTTTCTTTTTGCTTATGTGGTGCTGAGGAGTCGAACCCAGGGCCTCAGGCATGCAAGGCAAGCGCTCTACCACTGAGCCACCTTCCCAGCCCTGACAAGATTCTTCTTATGCACACATTGCATGCATAGTATTGGCACTTGAACTCAGGGCCTCAAGCTCTCAATTGACTTTTTCAATCAAGGCTGGCACTCTACCACTTGAGCCACAGCTCCACTTTTGTGTGTATGTGTTAGTGTGTACATGCACACACGAACATGTACATGCATTCTATGGTACTGGGGTTGAATTCTCCACTTCTGGGTTTTTGCTGATTAATTGAAGATAAGAGTTTCCCAGACTTTACTGCTCAGGCTGGCTTCTGTTCTTAGAGTTCAACCTCCTGAGTAGTAAGGATTACAGGCCACTGGCATCTAGCCTATATGAGATTTTTAAATAAGAAATAATTTCATTAGTAAGAGCTACATTGAGTTCTCTTGAGTACATATACCATTCTTTGAAAATTCAGCTCACATTTAAAACTGGATATGGAAGATACTGGATTAAGAAATTTTTTTCAATAGGATGGACATCAGTGGTTCATGCCTGTAATCTTAGCTACTCAGGAGGCTGATGTCTGAGAATCAGAGGATTGCAGTTCAAAGCCAGTCAGGGTAGAAAAGTCTGTGGGATTCTTCCTCCAATTAACCTCCAAAAAGCTGGAAGTGGAGCTGTGGCTCAAGTGGTAGAACTCTAGCCTTGAGCAAAAAAGCACAGGGACAGCAGAGCAGGCCCTGAGTTCAAGCCTTAGGACTGACATAACAACAACAAAAAATTTAGACAAAATGAAATAGACAAAACTATAAGCTAGCATATTATTGAAATACATAAAAAGTGGTCTAATATTTCTGAATCCCATGAAATACAGAACAATTTAGCAATTTCAGAGCATTTGCTTAAACTTTTCAAATAAACTAGACATAAGATGTGGGACCTATAATAAAATTTAGTGCAAATGTAGTATTTCACTTGTCTCATTTAGTAGGTAAAGAAGTGGCATTCAAGATTTTATGGCTAGTTAGTGGCAAAGAGTAAATCTCCCTTTATAATAATTTGTGCTAGCTGGGTGCCAGTGGCTCACGCCTATAATCCTAGCTACTCAGAAGGCTGAGATCTGAGGATCATGGTTCAAAGCCAGCCCAGGGAGGAACGTCCATGCGACTCTTCTCCCCAATTAACCACCAGAAAACCAGAAGTGGAATTGTGGCTCAAGTGGTAGAGCTCTCTCCTTGAGCTGAAGAGCTCAGGGACAGCAATAAGGCCCAGAGTTCAAGCCCCATGACCAACCAAAAATAAGTTTGTTTTTTTTGGGGGGGGGGGATAATCTCTTTACCTTTAAAATAACACATAAAGAGGCAAGAAAAAGGGTGATTTAACTTTTGTTTCATTTGAGGGTGCTATTGGGAGAGGTAGAGACAAGTTCTCTCTATGTAACTCAGGCTGGCCTGGAATTTTCTAACAAGTACAAAGCCTGAAATTCACTCTCCTCCTGCTTCTGCCTCACAGATACAGGGCCACCACAGCCAGGCAGTGATTTACCTTGTAATTAAACAATCTTTATCTAACTGCTTAAGGATTCTAAAATCCACAGAGTTCTAAGCAGTTAAGATAAACATTTAGTTTAAATTCTATTTGAGTAGTATTTATTTAAATTTCTTAATGCTTCTGTTCATAAACAGAAAAAAGTCAGGGTGCTGGTGGCTCATGCCTGTGTCCTAGCTATTAAGAAGGCTGAAATCTGAGGACTGAGGTTCAAAGCCAGCCCAGGCAAGAACGTCCATGAGACTCCTCTCTAATTCACCACCAGAAAGCAAGAAGCAGCACTGTGGCTCAAATGGTATGGTAAAGTGCTCGCCTTGAGCTGAAGAGCTCAGGGACAGTGCCCAGGCCCAGAGTTCAAGCCCACAATTGGAAAAAAAAAAAAAAAAAAGACAAGAAAAAAGAAACAGAAAAAAGACTATATCCTCAGGGATAGAAATACCTGAGCTCACCTAGCACATGCAATGCCTTTAGTTTGATACCCAGTACCACACAAAGAAGAAGAGGGAACAAAAGTAAAAGAGAAAGAGGGAAGGAAGGAAAAAAGAAAGGAAGGGAGGGAGGGAGAGATCCAAACCACAAAATATTTTCCTTTACTTTCTGTAAAGAACTAGGTTCATTCTTTGGCAAACAAAAAGTCCTTAGAGAATTTTCAAATATAAAAAAGCTATCTTGAAAATGCAGACATGATGGTTCTCCTAGTATGTATGTATGTTATTTATGTATGTATGCATGTATGGTCTGTTGTGGGCTTGAACTCGGGGCCTGGATGCTATCCTGAGCTCTTTTGCTCAAAGCTAGCCCTCTATCACTTTGAGCCACAGAGCCACTTCCAGTTTTCTGGTGGTTAATTGGAGATCAGAGTGTAACTGACTTTTCTGCCCTTGTGGGCTTCAAACCAGGATACTCAGATCTCAGCCTCCTGAGTAGCTAGGATTACAGGCATGAGCCACCAGTGCCCAGCTTTCTCCTAGAATTTAAATTCTAGGATTCTACTATCATTTCAGATTCTTATAAAAATGTTTTAAAAAGTCTAGTATCAAGGGTAAACAAAGGAGGAGGCTACAATGCTTGATAAGAAATGTACTCACTATCTTGCCCATGTAATTGTAACCCCTCTGTACAGTATTTTCACAATAAAAAAAAAAGAAAAAGAAAAAAAAAGTCTAGTATCACTTGAATCAAAACAGTAATTTGAAGTAGCACTCTCCAGCTAAGATACGTTTATTATTTTTATTGAAATATTTGAAAATTCAACTAAGGGTTGAAATCACTCTTTCCACTTCATTCTAATGCAAAGTATTTTCCTAAGGAAAAAGAAAAATACCTGAATGGCCCAGTGAGGTGGTACTTGACAGGAATAGAAAATCTTCAGACGTTCCAACACAGATGTAGTTTTATCTTCAAACTGGTCTGCAAGAGCCTGAAGAATATATAATAGTAAGAACCTGTGTAATAACTTGAATATAAACAAAATTCCTATTGCAAAAATCATACAATGTAAATACAAGCAATAAAGAATTCAAGTATTTTTAATAAGGTAGGTAAGTTGTGTGATCATTTCTTAAATTTCTTTAAATGTTTAAAAAACTTTAGCTTGTTCAACATTTACATAAACTTACTCAGGCTGGGAACAGAGCTCAATGGTAGAGGATTTGCCTAAGATGCACAAGACCCTGGGTTCAATTCCAAAACCACAAATCCCCAAGACCACAAAAAAACTAAACAAACAAAAAGCAACAACAGCCAGGTGATAGTGGCTCACGCCTATAATCCTAGCTACTCAGGAGGCTGAGATCTGAGGATCTTGGTTCAAAGCCAGCCTAGGCAGGAAACTCCTAAAGACTCTTATCTCTAATAAACTACTTTTTTTAAAAAAGCCAGAAGTGGTGCTGTGGCTCAAGTGGTAGAGCACTGGCCTTGAGCAAAAGAAGCTCAGGAACAACAACCAAACCCAGAGTGCAAACCCAGGTCTGGCAAAAAAAAAAATTTAGCAGGAAAAGTTTTATATAAAACAAAGACCTAGCCAGGCACCAGTGGCTCACACCTTTAATCCTAGCTACTCAGAAGGCTGAGATCTGAGGATCGCAGTTCAAAGCCAGACTGGGCAGGAAAGTCTGTGAGACTCTTATCTCCAATGAACTACTCAGAAAAGTAGGAAAATATCCATTTTACAACACAGTGCTGCTTTGACAATGGTACTCTATGAATCAACGAGGAACTATGTGAAGAACTTCACTCAGGATTATTTTCTCTGAAACCAAGGGAGAAAGCAGATCACCAAGAGAGTGGGTGCTCTCCTCAGCAGCAGAGCTTTAAGGCTAGACATCCATTCATACAAGATGGCTTGTGTGATGGATATGGAAACACTAGCCTAGTAATAATAACTGAAGCCTAGAAGGTAAAAGCAAGAAGCAGACCAACAAGGTCAAGATAGCTGACTCCAAGAAAAGGAACCTGGGCAACTACAAAGCTTTGAGTGACACCGTCCAATAGTCAAGTGATTGTTCACCAAAAGATGCACTCCAGAATCCTAGACAAACATCTCACAGCAGCTCCAGTGCCAGGATCATCTACTCCTGCCTCTCCATTAATCATTAAGTTTGTACTAAATAGACTTAATTATTCTGATCAACTTAGTCTTGCTCTCCAGCATGAATTACTATGACCCTTTTGCCACAATGCAGTATTCAAATGAGTCTTTTCCAGTTTTCAGACTTGTCTTATAAGGACTAGCTATCTGGATGTGTCAAAGTCAACTTTCTGATTTTAATGTATATATCAACTAAGTATGACAGTACTAAATCTGAAGATGAAGTACCATCTGGCAGCTTACTCTCCAATACTTCAGGACACAAAAGACAGATAGTTGTACTAATACCTTCTTTTAAACTATTCCAAGTTTTCTAAAATACACTTTAAAAGTTGAAAAAAAAAATTAAGTAAAATGTAGTAAGTACAAATTTTCTCAGAAGACAAGCACATCTTGAGGAAAGCCCAAGCCAAAGAGACCAATTTATAGGCAGGGAAACAGTTCCTAAATGGGAGGTTCTCATTCTTGTACGCAGTGGGGGATCCATTGTTTGTCCAAGAAGAGAATGAGCTCAAGTGTGAGTAAACACTCATTACATATCACTTCTTGGACAACCTACAATCCAATTCAATCAAGTCAGTCAGAACAGATTGAGACATAATCAGACTCCTAAGCCATTTTTGTCATTTCTGGCCTAACTTCACAGAAACTTACTAGCAAAAAGGTTGCAGGCTTCTCCAATGCTAGTGAGGGGTAGGGGTGGGGAGAGAGTATAACTTCTGGCTGAATGCATATGGTTATAATATCTAGAGATCACAGAAATGCTTATTGAAAGGGGGGGTAGATTTTTGTAGCAACATGCTTTTGTTTTGGAAGTAAAAAATAGCTAGTGCTGACTTAATTTCATAAAAGCAAAAACATCATACCTTTTGTCTGTAATGAACATTTCACTGTAGTAATAACAAGCAAAAAAGTAAGGATCCAACAAAACTAATGCTGTTTGCTGCAGTGACTAGCTAAAATATATTAAGTGCTCAGTAAATACTTTTGGATTTGTTAATAAACAGATTTTTATGAATCTCAGATACTCTCATTTACATTTAAATGATCTCAGAGTATCTAGGGGTCTTGGCTACTCTCCAAATGGCAAAGACCACTGGAGAGGGCAGAGACAATCAACACTCACTCAGCTGCATACCAAGACTAAGCCCCTGTACAAGAATGTGATTTGGCCATGTGCATGATAAAGATTAAAAACAGAACTCTACCCCATTTCATTCCTCCACAAAATATATTTCTTCCCACCTTAAGTATGACAACCATCTAAATGAGATTTACCTAACCATAAAACTAAGATCATCAAAATATTAGAAAAATAAGGGATGATGGTTATACTGTTATTTCCTCTCCTGGAGCCAAGGTATTCGTTTTGATTTACTAATTTGTTAAAACTACCAGGGCATTGCTCCAGTACATCTTGAGAGAGAGACAGACAGAGAGAGAGAGAGAGACAGAGAGATAGAGACAGAGACAGAGACAGAGGCAGAAAGAGACAAAAAGAGAGACAGAGACAAATATAGCTCACGCATGCATGTACATACTGTTACTAGGGCTTGAAATCAGGACCTCCAACTCTCACAGGACTTTTCCCAGGCAGTAGGCATGCTACCCCTTCAGCCATACCTCCAATTCAACAATATATCTTCAGGACTTTCAGAGCAGGATAATTTTTAACAACTTGTGAAATAATTCCATCAACTACAAACAAGTTGCAGACCTTCCCAGGCATGTCAAGCACTGGCAAGTGAGTGACCAGACTTCTTTTCTAATCCCAAAAGTGAATCATTTAACCCTAGTGGCAATCATTTATAAATGATTTTTTTAAATAAACTTTGCATGTTCAACAACCTATTATGATGGGTTTATCAAGAGCATTTTGCTTTAGTTGAAGCATTTGAGGAAGTTTGCTGGTCAACTGTAGGCATCATTTGTTAAACACAGTATCATGTACAACTTTTACAACAAACCAAGTACCCACATAATCTGGCAGTCAATGGTAGAGTGGCCTGAGAGAATAGGCCTGGATGAAACAAAGCCTTGATTACCACTGCATACATTTATGTATGAACAGAGTGTAAACTATCTACACAGCGCAAGCCTTCCAATATGTATAGAAATTTGAGGAAATGATCTCTGATGTCTGTCTCCTTCCTGCCTTTTCACCTATCCATTTTTTTCATCCCATTTTCTACATTTCCCACCTTAGCCATAAGTACCTGGTTACATCTACTACCTAGACAACTAAGATTGCCTAGTCTTCCAGAAAAGGTAATAATAAGATGGCAATATCCAAAATGGATAGAGATGCAAACATACCCTAACCAATCACTGATAGCCTCCTAAGCAATCTAAGAATTGAAAGCAAGACAAAGTCTACTCCAAGAGGGTGAATGAAGATGGCTAAATGGGCAGAACAAGGAGCACAGTGAAAACTAAATGCTTTGGGGTACAGTCTAGAGATGTGGGAGTCCAGTAGCAGGAAAGCCAGTTACAAGAACTAAATATTGCATAGGATTATTGTGACAAAACAGTATTTGCAAAGAGTTTTGTGTTTGTGCTAAGACAAGCTCTCAAATTAAAGGCTGGCCTTGAATTTGCCATCTTCCCGCAGTGACCTCTCAAGAGCTGGGATTTTAAGTGTGTGTCATTGTGCCTGGTTTGATTTCAAGTTTTAAGACTCCTTTCCAATGTCAGTTTCTCCCAAAATCCACATAAAAGCATTTATGCTTCAAGTGTTCCTTAAGAAAAACTACTTGTGCATATGGAGCTCCAAAACCTGAACAATGTCCACAGGTCCTGGAGCTGCAGTCCAGTCCTGTATATCAGGAGCACCCAAAGATAAAACTCCAGAAAGCAATGACATGTCCTTCTTTTTATATGGCTTCTAATCAAGAGAACCTCCACAAGGGAAGACTACATTGTAAAGTTAGGACACAGGATGATTCAGTACATACGGACAATTCTGAATCAGGTCTGGCATGATTTAAGCTTTATGCACGCAGACCTAAAAGATGCACACATATCTTCAAAAGAACACAGCAGGTCCCAAAAGACTTTTCACTGAAAATTATTCATTCTCATCATATCAAAGTGTTTATTAACTTTCTGAAGAGCCAAGTAGAAATTAGCTGATAATCTAAAAGGTATGAGTGATCATATACCTGCCTACCGTACACCTGCTTTGTTGTGCAATCTCCATACAGGTCTGTATATAAGAAGGAAGATGGAATTTATTACTTGAAAGAAAACACACACTTAACCAACTATATCTAACAGAGGGAATAAATAGCTTTATTTGACAGCAGCCTGCAGTCACTCAGCTGTGATTTATAAATAGAGCAGTCAAGCTGAGTGCCACCTCAAACTCCATACCTAAGAAAATTACTAACGGGAAGGTGGAAACAGCTCAAATGGCAGAGTGCCTGCCTAGCAAGTAAAATGTCCTGAGTTCAAACTCCAATATTGCCAAAAAAATTATTTTTTCCGATGGGAACAAAGTGAATCCGAATTAATCTACTGAGATAGCTACTGGGAATCAATATCAAGAAGCCTGTTGCTACACCAGTTTTACATCATAAGCATGAAATGGCAGCTCTGAGAAATAAAATGATTTGCCCAAGATCCCAACACTATAAATTGGTACGTTTAAACTATGTGAAATGGGAGCTTCATTAAAACTTTATCTTTGGATGGGGCTGGGAAGGTGGCTCAGTGGTAGAGTGCTTGCCTTGCATGCCTGAGGCTCTGGAAGTGGCACTGTGGCTCAAGTGGTAGAGCGCTAGCCTTGAGCTGAAGAGCTGAGGGACAGCGCCCAGGCCCAGAGTTCAGGTCCACGACCAGACTCCCCCCCCCCCAAAAAAAAAACCCAACTTTATCTCATGGGGTGCTGGTAGCTCATGCCTAAAATCCTTGCTACCCAGAAGGCTGACATCTAAGATTACAGCCTGAAGCCAGCCCGGGAAAGGAAAGTCTGAGAGACTCTTATTTCCAATGAACCACCAAAGAGTACTTCATTTAACCATCTTTTCTCCATCTATATTCTGTAATGAAGGAATTCTGGTCAAGGACATGGCGCAGTTACTGCTGATGTCCTGGCATCAACTGGGATTTCTCAGGGGAGCTGGGAGAACCAGATCCACTTCTGCTAGTCAAACTTCGAGAAGCCTCATGTAGGATCCTTTCCTGGCCAACCCCTTTTTGAGTCCTTAAAACAGAGTCCTTTTACATTCTTATAAATTACTAAGGGACTCCAAGGAGTTTTTGTTCCCCTGTGCTATGATCTGTCAATATTCATCATATTAGAAATCAAAACTAAAAAGTCCAAAATTTATAAATTCATTTAAAAATAACAAATCTATCTATCTTATTAACATAAGCACGTTTTTATGAAAAGGAATTATATTTCCCACGGCAAGACAAAACTCTTGAAAGGAAAATTTGGGTTCTACTTTTTATGAAAGCTCAAAATTTTATTATTGGTAACAAATACCACTAATGATTTTCCATGAAGTAATACACTTACTTGATTTTTTAATTTTTTAAATGCCAGGACTGGGGCTTGAACTCAGCCTTCCATTTCTAGCTTTTTGCTGATTAGCTGAAGATGAGAGTCTCTTTGTCTACTTAGGTTGGCTTGGAACCTCAATCCTCAGATCTCAATCTCCTAAGTAGCTAGGATTACAGGTGTTAGCCACTAATGTCCAGCTTTGACTTCGTTTATTTTTAAAGAAAAAAATGTGGCAAATAGCCTCACAGTGTATCTGTGACACTCTTACAATTCTGCGAATCTCTTCCCTGTCACACAGAAATGGACAACTGCAGTTGCTACTGCAGCCAGCATTTTGCAACATAATTGTTTGGACAAAGTTTACAAGGAAAATCTGGCTTCATTCCCCAAAATATGTAGTTGGAAAGGAAAGAACATTTTAGTAGCTTTTTTTTTTAATAGTTAATTGTGGGTATTGTTCTTCCATATCACACCCAAATCCAAATTCAATAGTTGATAGTTTCTTAAAAGTTATTTGCCATGAAGAATTTGAAATACTGCCAATGAATAATAATACTGTTATGTTAAAAATCCATTCTTCAAAAATTAAAGCAAAAGTTCTCATTGGCCTACCTTATACCTTGAATGGAACTTTTTAACTATGCTTGATTTTGTAACATGTATTAGTCATTTGGAAAACAGACTGATCTTCCAAAAGTTGACACATTTCTACATAATATTAATAAATTACATGCAGTGACATCACCACCAATTTCAATAAAAAAGTCCCATGCCAATACTTGAAGTATTAGAAAGTTGTCAAGTTTATAATTATAGTCACAAGTTTCACAAAGCTCTTTTTATTGAAAGCTCAAATTTTTAACAGCAGTAACTAATAAAGTCAATAATTTCCCTTGAAGTGAAATTACTTCATTTATTTTTTGAGAAAAATTATGGCAAAGACCCACATCTAGATACCCATAGTTTGTTTTTCAAGGAAAAAATCACACTGTACGGGGAAAGCCACTGGTTCTGTTTTCCTGGAGATAATAACCATTGCACAGAACAAGGGGCACAACTGAAAATGTTCATTCCCTAGGTGGTCAAAGAGAACATCAAAATGGCATATTCTCAAAGGAAAGGATTTAATAAAATGATACCTACTGCTTCATCAAAGCCATTTGTAAATAAAATTTGCTTTTCTCAAAAAACAAAAGAAATGAGAGCACAAGTGGACCTCTCTGCAATTCACAAATGAAAGAAAGCAAAGAACAACAAATATTTGAGTGAGGTGGGTGCTGGTGGCCCACACCTGTAAGTCTAGCTACTCAGAAGGCTGAGATCTGAGGATAGCAGTTCAAAGCCAGTTTTGTCAGGACAATGTGAGGCTCTTATTTCCAATAAATTAATCAGAAAAGGCTGGGGAAGTAATGCTGTGGTTTAAGTGGTGGAGCATTAGCCTTGAGCAAAAAGAGCTCAGAGACAGTGCCCAGGCCCTGAGTTCAATCTCCATGATAGACACAACAATCCTGAGTGAATGCTTTACATCTCTACTACATTCTCTTAAAAATAAAATAGTAAAAGTAGTTGAGTCTCACAATAATTAGACTACAGTTTCTGGTGAAGCACCAGCTCTGCAGAGATCTCCATAGCAGTGGGTTGGCCACTCACATCTACAGCACACCCCTCAAAGCGTCCAAGGAACTCACCCTCCTACTCAATCAGCACTGGCCTCCCCAGCATGGTGTTTACTTTATTAGCCTGTGTTGCCTATGTACGGAAGCCAGAGAGAAAATCATCTGGAGCTACTATAGCAGTCTTCCTCTGCTTAAGGCAGGCTTTCTCAAACAGGCCACTAACCACCAATAATCACTACATACTGGACCCAGAATCTCTGTGGGCTGAAGGGCTAGACTTCAACAAGCACCCAGGATGTATGGCACATGCAAATTCAGACAAGTTCGGGAAATGCTGCCTAAGATGTTCACAGGCTGTCCTTCCAGGAAAACTAATTCATTAACAGAATTCATTCATTCAATCAATAGAATGTGACTTTTCACTCCCTATCAATCCCAGGTAGAAAAGTCCATGAGACGCCCTCTCCAAAGTAACCAGAGAAAGCAGGTCTAGAGGTGTTGCTCAAGTGCAGGCCCGAACTCTCAGTTCAAACCTTGGAACTACCAAAAGTAAAAAAAGAATAATTATGTACCTATCACTTTTATTATAAACTGTCGAAAAAGGAACTTTACAACTTTGGCCAGGGCGGGGGGCTGGGGGGGGGGGGGAACATGGGAAGGGTTAGGAAGGGGAAACAAAGGAGGAGGCAACAATGCTTGAAAAGAAAAGTACTCATTACCTTGCCCAAGTAATTGTAACCCCTCTGTATGGTATTTTCACAATTAAAAAAAAAACAAAACACCAGATTGTTCTATGTTAAAACAGCATCAGAGGACAAGGGATAACCAATGCAACAGTGATATAGACAAGACCATATGTTGGAAATGACCTGTACAACTTGGGGGGTGGGTGGGAGGGAAAGTAGGAGAAAAATGATGGAAGGGGTAACAAGTTTGACAGGAAATGTACTTATTACCTTACTTATGTAACTGTAACCCCTATATACATCACCTTGACAATAAAAAATTTAAAAAAAACTCTCTAAATCTGTACAATACAAATCTTAATTTGACTTTCACATTCACCTTGCATTTTACAATGGTGGTTTTATCAATAAATTCTTATGACCCTACCCTACTCCTCCTAAAAGAAAAAAAGTGAAAACAGAAGGAATTCCTGAGTCAGGGTAAAGTTATTGTTAAGGCTTTTGGAAGTATACTATAAGTGAGTACATTTTACTCTATTCCATTAAAAAACTACTTTACTCAACTTTTACTTATTTTTACTTTACTTACTTTTAACCTATTTTTTCACCTTTCTGTAACTTCCTACTATTCACTTTTCTACAAACTGGTCATGTGTTAATCTGAAGTTCCTATTGTGAATGCAATTCTAACTGCAAGGCTCTAGCCAAGGGAAATGGCTTATCAGGAGCCAAGTTCACAGATTCGTTCACAGGTTCTGTTTCTGTATAGAACCATATCCGGACATTGTAGGCATTCCATTTCCCTCCCTCCCTGCTAGAGTGCAAGTGGCTATCACCATTCTCACAAAGCCTCCCCCACTGCTTCCTGCCTGTGTTCCCAGCTCCTTTCCCCACAATGCCAAGTCTTCTGCTGATAGCAATATTCTTTATCAATGAAGTTTATTTATATTAGAATTATTACATAAATAACTGTGGAGGACATTAATTTCCATTGCATGAGTTGTAATACTCACAAGTATGAAATAAAAATGTGGTCATATGTACATAGATATTGTGTTTGTTGTTTAGATTGGTTGGTTTTTGTTGAGTTTGTTTTTTTTTTGTTTTGTTTTTTTTGGCTGTGGGGTCTGAACTCTGGGCCAGGGCACTGTCCCTCATCTCTTCAGCTCAAGGCTAACGCTCTACCACTTGAGCCACAGTGCCACTTCCAGCTTTTTCTGCTTATATGGAATCGAACCCAGGGCCTCATGCATGCAAGGCAAGCACTCTACCACTAAGCCACCTTCCCAGCCCACTGAGTTTGTTTTTGAGATAGTCTTGTTTTCAGACAATATCCCAGCCTGGCCTATAACTCATGTTCCTCTTGCCTTAGCCTTCTAAGTTTGGGGGTTACAGGTACCATGACAGACCCTTTTTAAAAAATTAAGATATTAAAAATATAACCAGAACTGGGCATTGGTGGCTCATGCCTATAATCCTAGCTACTCAGGAGGCTGAGATCAGTCTGAAGCCAGCCCAGGGCAGGAAATGTCCAAGAGACTCTTTTTTTTTTTTTTTTTTGGTCAGTCATGGGGCTTGAACTCTGCGCCTGGGTGCTATTCACTTAAGAGTAATTAAAACATTTCAGATGAAAGTTGGAAGACAATAAGGAAATTTTGCTACACAATTATCTTTTGGTATGGACATAAATAAGATGGTTCTTTTGATTCACAGGGTCCAATTAATCAGCAATGTATGTGGACTATACGAATATTGTGGTACTTTTGCCTTGGCAAAAGGAGAAAGACGTGATATTTTGATCATATGGGTTTGGATAGATGGGGAATGAAAAGCAGAATGACACAGAGAAAATGGTATGGCTTTAAAAATGTAGAGCATAAATAATCAGTGAAGAATATTTCATGTTAACTTATGCAGCTTCTGAATCATCACTACAATAAAGAGCATCTCCATAAACATTTTTTCATCATCACATCATCATCCTCATTTGAACATGCACTATTTTAAAATTTCTAACTGAACCAGTCCCAGTAGCTCACACCTGTAATCCTAACTACTCAGGAGGCTGAGAACTGAGGAGCACAGTTCAAAGCCAGCAGGAACAGGAAAGCCAAGAAACTCTTATCTCCAAATAACCACCAGAAAAACAGAAGTTGCACTGTGCTGTGGCTCAAAGTTGTAGAGTGTTAGCCTTGAGTGCAAGTTCAGGGACAGCACCCAGACACTAAATTCAAGTCTCCCAAACATACACATACACACCACATGCACGCACACACACACCATACACACACACACACACACACACACACACACACACACACACACACATACACACACACACACAGAAGCACCCAGGCACTAAATTCAGGTCTCCCAAATACACACATACACACACACATACACACACACACACACACACACACACACACACACAAGTGCCCAGGCACTAAATTCAGGTCTCCCAAATACAAACACACACACACACACCACACACACACACACAGAAGCGCCCGGGCACTAAATTCAAGTCTCCCAAACACACACACACACGCACACACACCTCACACACACACACCTCACACACATATACACACACACACACACAGAAGCACCCAGGCACTAAATTCAGGTCTCCCAAATACACACACACACACACACACACACACACACACACACACACACATAAGCGCCTAGGCACTAAATTCAAGTCTCCCAAATACACACAAACACACACACACACACCACACACACACACACACACACATACACACAAGCACCCAGGCACTAAATTCAAGTCTCCCAAACACACACACACACACACACACACACACAACACCACACACACACACCACACACACACACACACACACACACAGAAGCGCCGGGCACTAAATTCAAGTCTCCCAAACACACACACACACACACACACACACACCACACACAGAAGCACCCAGGCACTAAATTCAGGTCTCCCAAATACACACACACACACACACACACACACACACACACACACAGAAATCCTAGCTGAGCCAGTTACCAAGAGCTCACACCTATAGTCATATCACCCTTTTTATCTGTATGGCAGCCATTATTAGTGCATTGCTAGGCTGGGTTTCTTTTTTTTGCATAGAATTATTTTCATTGTTAAGATTTTGTCTTATCTTTCAAGAAACAGAAATGTTTCCTTTCCCTGAACATGTGTTTTACCTCATATAAATATACATCCTTACTTTATACTTTTAACAGTTCTAAGGACTGACAGTATTATGATTAAATGGTTATTATTAAAAGATATGATTCTTGTTCTTGTTGCTTAAACATTTTTAAAAAAACAGAGAAGAGAAGCTGAAAATGACCTCATAAGACAGCTATTAATGGACTGTCCTCCAGTTCCACTTCTTCTGTGAATGTTATTTTTACCTTTAGGTTAGATACAACATTTTCTTTTTTAAGTTTGACATTTTTCACTTAAAAATCCTTTCCAAATCTGCCATGATTTAGGACTTGCATTGAGCCTTTAATGTAAATGCCTATAATTGTAAGTTATAGCCCAGACTGTTGATAACTGACCAAATTGGGCTAGTCACCTGACCACCACACCTGCATTTCTTCAGCAAAAACAGGACAAGAGTAATCTTTTCACTGAGGGACCCCTCAAGCTTATTTCATCCAGCTTTAACAATTTATTACTCTATACCGTGCTGGGAAGGAAGAGATTTTTATGGAGATTAAAACAATTTTTAAAAACATTGTTTTATATATGTATATATATATCTATATAATTTAAAATCATTTTTGTTATTCTTCAGGAATGAAAGAACTTCAACAAACACAGCAGTATCAAACTTTGAATCAGAGTAATTGGCAAAAGTTCAGCCTATGAGCTAAGTGGCTCAACTGTGACAAAAAAAAAGGGATAAATTTTCATTCATCCTGTGATATGATTTGGCTAATTTCCAAAATTCCTGGATTAAAAGATTGACAATATTTTTTCACAGAAACCATCCTGCATAGGGAGGAAAAACTCCCTAACTTTGTTCTTTATGTTGAAAGTAAAACAACCCTCTGATGATCTAGCCTGTAGGTGACAGGATGAGGAAAAGCTAAGAAAGGGTGAAATGCTCAAATAAAGTGATTTGATTCTTCTTTTAAGTTCATGTTTGTACACAATATACATTTTTGTGTTGCATGTGTGGTACTGGGTCTTGAACTCAGGGCCTGAGTGCTATCTCTTAGATTTTTCACTCAAGACTGGCACTCTACCACTTGAGAGCCATACCTCCACTTCCAATTTTTGGGGGGTTGATTCTCAGACACGACTGTCTTGCCTGGGCAGTCTTCAAACAGCAATTCTCAGATCTCAACTTCCTGAGTAGCTAGGTTTATAGGCATGAGCCACCAGTACCTAGCCAAGTGTATTTTTTTTAATAGAAAAGACATAATCAAAATTCATGCTGACGCATGTTTCAAACTGTATTTATAAAAACAGATTTACTTTTGTACTTTTTAGTTTAATTGGCCACTACAAAAGAAAACTAAAT
Source organism: Dipodomys spectabilis (assembly GCF_019054845.1). NCBI lineage: Eukaryota > Metazoa > Chordata > Mammalia > Rodentia > Heteromyidae > Dipodomys > Dipodomys spectabilis. The sequence continues at coordinate 7,910,605 of NW_024870887.1, read as the reverse complement.
TCTGACTAGATACATTCCATGTCTAAGTTAATAGAAGAGATGAATACAAAGGAAATCACTTCAAGATTAGTATTTTCTTCATCAATAAGTGAATTTATTCTAGTACCACTTATACTGATTAAGAAGGCTAAGATTTTGACCAAAATAAAAAAGAAATTGAAATTGTTTTTTTATAACTGTTCAAGTTGTTTAGTTTCCTGATTTCTATCCATATCTTAAAAATAATCTTATTGGGGCTGGGAAGGTGGTTCAGTGGTAGAGTGCTTGTTTGCATGCATGAGGCCCTGGGTTTGATTCCTCAGCACCACATAAGCAGAAAAAAGCCGGAAGTGGCGCTGTGTTCAAGTGGTAGAGCACTACTAGCCTTGAGCTGAAGAGCTGAGGGACAGCGCCCAAGCCCAGAGTTCAGGCCCCACAACCAAAAAAAAAAAAAAATCTTATTAGAAACATCTTTTTCTTAAGATATTTACATTTTAACAGAAATATGAAAATAATTTTATGAGTTTTACTACTGTTTAATTTTAACCCCAACTTGAAAGACATCCAAATTACATACTTACATACTGCCTGGCTTCCAGGCCTTCCTCTGAAATTTGGATAGAAGCTTCTAGAACCCCATATCCTGCCTGCTTGAAAGCCAGCACCTTGTGGTATAAGGACAGCACCAAAGTTTGCCACCAGCTTGAGCAGAAGCTGGGTCTGTTTGGACTATAGCTCAATCAGCCAGCTGAACCCAGAAAATTTTCTTCACTAGCAGCTCTGTAATTACAGGGCACTCTAGTAGCTCCTTCTTCTCAAGAAAGCTTCTGATGCCAGTGTGTGGACAATTCCCAACATGATCTCATGGGATCTCCTCTTTTGTCCCAGTGGTAAGTGCTTAGGTTCTTTCTAGTAACTGCAATCCCTTTAACAGTTATGCTCTTCTCTTGTCTACAACTTTGTTTTCTGGCCAGATAACTTCCAAATGTTTCTATTCTGCTTTTTGCTCCTAATTTTCACTTAAACCTGGCTAACAGCAGCCAACAAGAACCGTGGCATAGCCTGAATGCTATGACATCTTGACTGCTATGTTATCTGAATGCTGCTACTATCTCCACTAAATTAGTCTGTTTAACTTAAGCCTTCCATAAAGTTTCAGGGCACAGGTAAAATGTAAACCAATTCTTTCCAGAATGTAATATGAATGGCCTTTCTAGCCCAGTTTCCAATAGTCTGAAGTAGGCAGAGAAGTAGACTAGGCAAAAATGAGGAAATGTCCCTAGCTACAAGAATCTATTTCCCCTCCACAGAAGTAGAATCATAATCCCCAGATGATCCCTCACCCTGGACCTTAAGATAATGGCCCTTACATCCTCCTTAGGGAGAGTACTTCCCATATCAAGGCCAAGCATGTGCCTCAAGAGATGTAATGACTTCTACTGCTAGATGGGGAATAGAAAAAAGGATCAAACATACAGGCCTACCTTCACCTTCCCCAAAGTAAAGGCATATAGATTCCCACACCTGGGCAGTCATCATGCCATTTGGGGAGGGCCACAAAAAGAAGATCCCACCAGCTGCCAGGGATCCACACCTGTGATCCTAGCTACTCAGGAGGCTAAGACCTGAGGATCATGGCTCGAAACCAGTGGGAACAGGAAAGTCTGTGAGACTCTTATCTCCATTAAACTACCCAAAAAAGCCAGAAGTAGAAGAATAGGAGTGTCATCCTTGAGTGAAAAAAGCCCAGGGATGGTGCCCAGGCCCTGAGCTCAGCCTCAGAACTCATACACACTTACACACACACACACACACACTTACACACACACACAAGGTCCCAATTGGTGCCTAATTAGGATAATAAAATCCAGAAACCCCAACAACTTCGAGGTAGTCAGTACTTTATGAACTACCAGCCTTTCAAGCATACTTTCACATTACTAAGAAATCATTCCTTACTATCTCCCTACTCTCTGTAATTCTTTTCCTGCAAAAGCACTCACAGTTGATAACCACACCTTGTGTTTGTGAGGCTTAAAGAGGACCAGTCACCACTACTGCTCCAGTATCACAGATAATATAGAAGTAAAACATACCTTTGTTAGGCCCACATTAGCCAAAGTAACTCCATTTTCTATCTAGGCAGCCATTTGGTTTGTAAAGTATAAGTATGAGCTGACCTTGCCCACACCTATTGTTCGAGCAGTAAAGGCAAGCTGACCCTGTCTGTGAAGGAAGCAAAAAACTTTGCTTGCTTGCCTCAGTGACAGAGCCCAGAAAAACAAAGACTAGAGTCAGGTTCAGGTGAAGGGGTCCAATCAGTAAAAAAACACACATGTAACCCTTCTGCTTTAACCAGTAAGAGTAAAATTAGCTCATAACTGCTACATGTTTACAGTTAGTTTGTGGTTTGCAGTTTTGCTCTATAAAAATTAGCCTGTGAGATTAGGCGGGGTCGCTCTCTCCATAGAGACAGCCCTGACCAGTCAGTTTGATTCTTGATGCTTAGTCCAAAATAAAGCTTTGCTTGACTTTTGCTTTATATCAGCCTCATTCCTTTGATCAAGGACCTTATCACCTTCACGATCTAGGAATTCCTAAGTTAACCAGAACAAGTAGAAGGGCCTGAGTGGCTATTATTTCCATTGACGGTTATAGTCTGAAAGCTCTTCCCAAAATTCATATGAAATTTAATGGCCAATGTGAAAGAACTGTGCAGTGGGCTTTTGGAGATGATTAAGCCACAGAACACAGTTCTCATGAATGGGAATTAAGATCCTTATTAAGGTCAGGAATGTGACTTAGTGGTAGTGCTTGCCTAGCATGCATGAATCCTTGAGATCAAGTCCTCTGTAACACATAAACAGAAAAGGCCAGAAAGGATGCTGTGGCTCAAGTGGTAGAGTGTTAGCCTTAGGCAAAAGAAGTTCAGGTACAGTGCCCAGGCCCAGAGTTCAAGCTCCAGGATTGGCAAAAAAAAAAAAAAAGAAAAAGGGATTCTTATTTAGGGGCTTGAGAGAATGGGTTCACTCTCCTCTGCCAATTATCAACAACTAGACAGCACCATCTACGAGAAAAAGACCCTCACCAGGGGCCAATGCCTTGATCCTGGACTTGTCAGTGTCTAGCACAGTAAGAAAATAAACTATGAAATCCTACATCTTTTGCAAGACTTCCTATTTTTCTTGGTTTAGTAAACATGTATCATGGGTAGTTATCAGACAATGAATATGAATAAAAAGGACCACAAGCAATTTGCTGATTGGACAAAAATAAACATTACAACTAAATAGAAAATGATGCATGAATGTGTATTAATTTTACATGTGGTTAGTTCATCGGTGAGAATTTTTGTATTAGGATGAATTTTACTCCCTTAAATACCTGTGGGACTACAGATCTTTTAAAATGAATACTTATTTATACTGTCTATTCTAAGTCTTTCCGTAAACCTGTAAGTGCTACTATTATTACTGTTTCACAAGTATACAGATGAGGAACACAGGTCAAATAGTGGGTCAGAGCAACAAAGCTCACTCTGGAGCCAAGTCAAATTCTAAATAACAGCAAAATATACATAGTAAAGCATAAGCCACCTCATCCTTTCTCTCTGCACATACAGAGATGAGAGAAACAAAGCACACCAAGTCCTACCTGTGTCTGCCTCATTGCCCGCTCCACTCGACGTGTGCTTCCTCTCTCGAGTTTTGTCCGGAGGATCAAGGCTGATGTCTGAATGGCCCAGAACTTTGGTTGTGAAAGCAAACACTGATGGAATGAGGGGGACATAAAAGGGCTAAGTTAGTGAACCCACTGTGAATTGGATAAAATTATTTCAAATATCTCAGGGGAGCTAAATTCAAACTTGACTTTTTTTCTTCTTTGCCAGTCCTGGGGCTTGAACTCAAGAGCCTGGGCACTGTCCTGGGCACTGTTACTGCTCTACCATTTAAGCCACAGAGCCACTTCTGGCTTTTTCTGAGTGGTTTGACTGGAGGTAAGTCACGTGGACTTTCCTGCCGAAGCTGGCTTGGAACCAAGATCCTCAGATCTCAGCATCCTGAGTAGTTAGGATTACAAGCATGAGCCACCAAAGTCTGGCTTCAAATTTGACCACTTAAGCCAGCAAAGACAAAAGGTCTTCGTTCAATTTTCATTAGAGTGTATCATTTCAAAACATATGAGATTGCCTTCTGGCGACTGGTAAGAGCAGGGAGTCTCTGATTTTAGATAAAATGCTTTCCTGAAGGGGCCTCTGGAAAAAGACTAACCTACAATAGAACTGAATATACACACACTGTAAAGGTAACCCCAGAGAAAGCCATCCATCAGAGAGCATGGCAAGTATGCGCTCTGACCACAAGTAGTGGAAATAAATCAAATATGACCACAAATAGTGGAAATAGAGTGCAAGTTTCAGATGGACCAGAATGCGATCAACAAGAACTACTTGGAAAAATGCACACAAGTCCCTGAGTGGCCACTCCAGAAATAATGTCCATTAAAGATCACTGCAACAAGAGTTCTCTGGCTGAAAGTTGTTGCCATCCTGTTGTCTGTTGCTAAACAAGCTTGCCTCTAAAACCCAGGTGTGGAAAACATCGCAGGATCAATCAATTGTTCAACACGTAGCTGCTCCTTAGAAGCAGCAGAGAAGCTTCTGGCATGTTAAAAGTAACCAGATCTCCAAAGCATGATCTAAGCATTAATGCTTTTAAAAATACTCCCCCAGGTGATTTTCAAATGTAGTCAGTTTTTTGTTTGTTTTTTGTTGGTCTTGGGTCGTGGGTCTTGAACTCTGGCCCTAGGCACTGTGCTGGCCCTGAGCTCTTCAGCTCAAGACTAGTTCTCTACCCCGTGAGCCACAGCGCCACTTCCGGTTTTCTGGTGGTTTGCTGGAGATCAGAGTCTCATGGACGTTCCTGCCCAGGCTTGCTTTGAACCTCAATCCTCAGATCTCACCCTCCTGAGTAAACAGGATTACAGGCTTGAGCTACTGGTGTCCAGCAAATGCAGTCAGTTTTAAGAACTAGTAAAGTCAGGCACTGTTGGTGTTGGTGGCTCAATTCTCAAATACTAAGAAGGCTGGGATCTGAGGATCAGGGTTCAAAGCCAGTCTGGGCAGGAAAGTCCATGAGAGTCTTCAATTAATTACAGAAAAAGCAGGCTCAAGTAGTAGAGGACTAGCCTTGAGCAAAAGGAGGTTAGGGACAGTGCTCAATCAAGCTCCAGGATCAGGAAAAAAAAAAAAAGAAGAAGAAAAAAGAAAAGAAAAAGAACTAGTAAACTAAAATAACACAAAACTTTGATTTAGTTAAATTTAATAGTAACTCCACATTCTCATTAAGGCTAGCAAGAAGTCCTGCAATGGAGCACCAGCTATATCAAAGTCTCTACAACTTCTTTCAGTAAGAAGCCCAGTCTACTCCCTCATTTGTGTTACCTTACTAGCCACTCCAAGCAGTTGAATTTCTTTTTTTTTTTTGGGTCCGGTCATGGGGCCTGAACTCTGGGCCTGGGCGCTGTCCCTCAGCTCTTCAGCTCAAGGCTAGCGCGCTACCACTTGAGCCACAGCACCACTTCCGGCTTTTTTCTTTTTGCTTATGTGGTGCTGAGGAATCGAACCCAGGGCCTCAGGCATGCAAGGCAAGCGCTCTACCACTGAGCCACCTTCCCAGGCCAAGCAGTTGAATTTCTAATCCAATTCTACACAATTTTCTCACAACTCAGAGTTGCAGTACCAAAAGGTTAGAGTATTTGTTCAAGGTCACACCTTCAGTAACAGAAAAAGCTGGTGCTAACATTTGGTCTCCTGAACATCTTTATATTATTCTGCAACTTTTTTCCCAAATGAAATTGTCCCCATTTAAATGAAAAAAAAAAAATAATACATGATTACATTGCAGAAACAGATGATAAAACCAAGAAAAAAATTAGAAGATAGACTAGCAAAAGAAGATCAGGGAAAGAACCTTGGAAACAGTGGGAGAAGAGGAGTAAGCAAAGAAAATGTAAAATCAAAAGAATGCACTTCATCCATTCATTCACTTGAGTGCTTACTCTGGACAAGGCAGCAGGCACTAGGCCCTAATGACAGAAAAGCAAGCAGAGCAGACAAGGTCCCTGCATCACATGGCTGACACTCTAATGCAATGTCTTAGCAAATGATCTCACTCTCCTAAATCAACTTGGTAATTGTAATATTTCATCTCCTTGCAATATAGTTTTCAAGAGAGATTAATGTGTAACCTTATCCATTAACATAATCCTGTAAAAAGAAAACATTTACCAAGATCAAGTTACATAAGGCACAACAAAGATATAAATGATGAAATAGGCTCCCACATGTAATCATAACTACTCAGAAGGCTGAGATCTGAGGATCAAGGTTCAAATCCAGTCTGAGAAGGCAAATCCAACTCTTACCTTCAATTAGCCAGCAAAAAGTCAGAAGTGGTGGGCATCAGTGGCTTATGCCTGTAATCCTAGCTGCTCAGGAGGTTAAGATCTCAGGATGGCAATTCAAAGCTAGTCCAGGCAGGAAAGTCCATGAGATTCTTATCTCCAATTAACTACCAGAAAACTGGAAGTGGAGCTGTGGCTGAAAGTGGTGGAATGCTAGCCTTGAGCTAAAGAACTCAGAGACAGTGATTCAGAGTTTACAGCCAACTGGGTATCACTGCTTTTAACCCCAGTCAATTTAGAACAGAGAAGTGATTACCTGACTATCCACACAGTTACCTCAGTATCAGCTCCTGGTCTCAGCTTGAAAGTCCCATTGCAGAGGGCCTTCTCTATCCCCAACACCATCAGCACACCTACATGATCCCATCCCCACACATCACTGCCTCCAGGTTTGCTCCTACAGAGCAGACCCCCAGGTATTTAGTTCTGCTTGGCCCTACAGACTGCCTGGGACATTGCAGGGACACAGGAAGAGAGAACAAAGGGCAGAGAGTAGGACTTGGTCTTTTAACAGAGGTGTCTGTACAAAGGTGTAACTCCCAGTGATGGTACTTGTAATAATGGCCAGATTATAGGGGCTGGGAGTGTGGCTCAGGGGCAGAGTGCTGAAAGTAAATGTCACCAGATCATTTTCCATTCGTTCCCTATAATATACTCTTCAAGGATATAATTCGCAAATGATAAGTGGCTATCATGAAACAATACTTTCATTATTATTTTCCAGGCAATCTATGGCACACACACACGCACACACGCACACACACTACATGTGTGTGCGTGTGTGTGTGTGTGTGTGTGTGTGTGTGTGTGTGTGTGTCGGTGGTGGGGCTTTGAACTCTGGGCCTGGGCACTGTCCCTGTGCTCTTCAGTTCAAGGAGAGCATTCTACAGCTTGAGCCACAGCACCACTTCCTGTTTTCTAGATTTATTGGAGATAAGAATCTCACAGACTTTCCAGCGCAGGATGGCTTTGAACCATGATACTCAGATCTCTGCCTCCTGAGTAGCTAGGATTACTGGTGTGAGCCACCAGTGCCTGGCTTATGGCAGATAGACAGACGGACAGACAGACAGACAGACAGACAGACAGATAGATAGATAGATAGATAGATAGATAGATAGATATGCTTTTGTGTGGAAGAAACCTAAAGTGTACTTTAAATAGACAGACAGACAGACAGACAGATAGATAGATAGATAAATATGCTTTTGTGTGGAAGAAACCTAAACTGTACTTTAAATTTTTTTTCTTTCACATGTGCTCCCAAACTCAAAGACCTTACAACTTTTTAAAAGAAGTCACTCCTAAATTGTAACATACAACGTATGTGGCAAAGTGGGAAACCATAGTGAAAAAATAACTGAGATGGATGATGGCTCAAGCCTGTAATGCTAGATACTTGAAGGCAGAGATCATATGATCACAGTATGAGGCCAGACTTAGCCTAAAAGTCCTAGAGACTACCTGGTGCCAGTGGCTCACGCCTGTAATCCTAGCTACTCAGGAGACTGAGATCTGAGGATCACAATTCAAAGTCAGCCCAGGCAGGAAAGTCCGTAAGACTCTTATCTCCAATATACCATCAGAAAACCGGAAATGGTGCTGTGGCTCAAGTGGTAAAGCACTAGTCTTGAGCTGAAGAACTAAGGACCTAGGCCCAGAGTTCAAGTCCCATGACCAGCAAAAAAAAAAAAAAGTGGGCTGGGAAGGTAGCTCAGTGGTAGAGCGCTTGCCTTGCATGCATGAGGCCCCTGGGTTCGATTCCTCAACAGCACATAGCAGGAAAAAAAAAAAAGCCAGAAGTGGCGCTGTGGCTCAAGTGGTAGAGCGCTAGCCTTGAGCTGAAGAGCTGAGGGACAGCGCCCAGGCCCAGAGTTCAGGCCCCACGACTGGAACCAAAAAACAAAACAAAACAAAACTTCAGGAAAAAACAAAAAAGAACTGGATAGCCTTCAGGCCCCTCTACCAATCAGCTCCCTCAGGAAAGATGCTTACCACTGTGTCCTAACTTTTCTCATCTATGTGACAATGGTATTTGATCTGGTGGTCTCCCAGGTTGTGTTAGGCTATAAAATCTATTTTAATTCTATTTCACTTGTCCAGCAGCAAATTCCATAATTTAAGATGCTTTTAGTATTTTTCATCATTGTGAATATAGAAATAAACTCTGGTGATGCTCTTTATTTACAGTTACATTGTTTTCTGTTTTGGGTTGTAGTTTTCTGTTTGTTTTGTTTTGGGATTTGTTTTTGTAGTACTAGGGACTAAAATCTAGAACACTCAGCATACAGGCAAGCCCTTTACCGCTGAGCTCCTATTTATAGCATATTTATAAATTAAAAAGCCATCCACTTCACCAGCTGTTAATAAGGCAAAGAGTCAGGAAAGCCGGGCACTGGTGGCTCACTCCTGTAATCCTAGCTACTCTGGAGGCTGAGATCTGAGGATCATGGTTCAAAGCCAGCCCAGGCAGGAAAGTCCATGAGACTCTTATCGCCAATAAAACACTCAGAAAACAGAAAGTGGCACTGTGGCTCAAGTGGTAGAGAACTAGCCTTGAGGTGAAGAGCTGAGTAACAGCGCTCAGACCCAGTGTTCAAGCCCTCTGACCGGCAAAAAAAGAAGGTTCAGGGAGACAGAAGAAAGGGAAGATGCTGTTCAGTGGTCTTAGGGAAGCTAACTGTTTTAAGACATGCCACTGAGCTACTGTGTATACAAATGCTAGCATCTAAGCAAACTTGGCCCACTGCTTGAAATTAAGTTGTTAGTAATCCTACTCTAAAATGCATCTAAAGTTACATTTATATAACTAGCTCTTTATATGTACACACACATATATACATTTATTGTTGTATTCAGCTAATATCTTCTACTATATGAAGTACAACTTCTCCTCATTTCAAGGTCGCTAGTATGCTTTGTATACAGACAAGCAGTCCACTCTTTCAACACAAAGCAGCTTTCAGAGATCTGCTCTTCCCACATGTCAGTCAGCACCACCTCAAAACTCTTCCTGTGGGCAACACTAAAGCCCACCCAAGTCAGGCTGATTTTACAAAGCAAGGAATAAAAAAAATGCTATGAAAAGTAGTATTATTCCATCTTTTTAATTGATTTTAAAAGAATGCTCACTTTTTAAAATCAGTAAGTTTAAACATCAAGTTTAAAATCCAAGTTTAATCCTGTAAATTATTATTTAATCCTACAGTTTTCTCAGGAGCTGTACAATGGTGGGCTCAATTCTTGTCATACAGACATTTAAAATCTGTTCCAAGCTGGGTGAGATGGCTCACACCTGTAATCCCCACTACAAAGAAAGCCAAGATCTGAGGATCAAGGTTCAAAGCCATCCCAAGCAGTAAAGTTTGTGAGACTCTTTTTTTTTGTACATTTTTTATGGTAAAAATACTGTACAGAGGGGTTACAGTTACATGAGCAAGGTAATGAGTACATATCCTATCAAGCATTGTTGCCTCCTCCTGTGAGACTCTTCTCTCTCATTGATTACAGAAAAAGCCAGAAGTGGACTGTGGCTCAAGTGGTAGAGGGCTAACCTTGAGTAAAAGATGCTCAGGGACAGTACCAGGCCCAGAGTTCAAGCCCCAGGATTGGTAAAAAAAAAAAAAACAACCTGTCCCAACCCTCATGTCCCTAAGGTTCACTCCTGCCCTAAACAAATCTTTGCTCAACCATCCCCGTGCCTCTGCTTCTACTGTATGGCTCCATCAAAACTCATCTATCTTTCAAGGCCTGCATCAAAGCCTCTCCTAAACAACAAAGGCTTCTTTGACAGCTTGGTCCTAAATAATTTCTTCCTTTCTTAGCAATGAGGGGATTTATTTATCTGTGCTATCAATTCTCGGTTCAAACTACCTGGTATTGGTAATTACACTTATGAATTTATCTGATCTGAGCTAAATTAAAAATTCCACAAAGGCAAGTCTCATGTCTTATACCTTTACTTTTGCCATAATATCCAGTAGAAGGCTAGCTTGAATCTCCTGCTATTAAAATACCTTTAAAGCTATTTTCTCTGCTGCGCAAATTTTTTCCTAGAAAACCTGGGAAACAGAGGCCAATTTGTCGGTCATTTTACTGTCTCAAAGGAGAAAGAGCTTCAGCATTCTGGATGTGCCAGCTCTGGGCAGTGACAGGTTTGCCTTTCACACAATATGAAAGCAGAACTATTTAAAACTTAGACTATTTTCACCCTTTAACACCATTAATTCATAACACCACCACCACAGATCCACAGTGAATCCATAGAGGCAGAAGTGCTAAGAGTGTTCATTCAATGATGGTCAACACTGGAAGCACAACGCCATGAGTTTGCACAAAACTCCTAATATCAAACATGTCAACTATCTTTGCTTTAAGTCCTATATATTTCATGGGGTAGGAGGGGGGAGGAGGGGTGTGTAAATCCCACTAAGGGCTTCTTTCTTGGTTGTTTCTTTTTCATTCCATGAATGCTCCCAACCATTACTGACTCCACTTACGGACTTGATGAATGAATGACACTGAGATTACCTTTAAAATGTTCACAATGAAAGCAGCATTGTCTATTTTTTAAAATGGTGTAAGAGATCAAATAACAGGTAAACGATCTTAATAAATTCTGCACTGGTACTTACAGCTCCAGTTGACCTAGTTTCATTTTTCCAGTGTATATTTCATTACCATGATGGGAAGTCACAGCTTACTCATCTTTGTTCCTGTCAATAAGGTTCATTTCCAAATTCTTGTCTTTATAAACAACGTATGATTATTAAACATTCTTAAACATGTTCACTGACACAGATGCAAGAGTTTCACTTAGATACACATCTCAGAATAAAATTTCTGGAACACTTGTCATACACACTTCTTCATGTCACACGAAATCACTCCGATGTAGCTAAATGTGGAGTCATTATCCTTCAAATCTACTTTTTTTTATTTTCAAGTTATTTCAGGAAGATACTTTCCTTTCCTAATAAGTTGGACAACAAAAATTGTTAGTCTATCTTTGTAATTGCACCCTGTATTTCTTCCAACATTCCCTATACAGCTGTTCTGCTTTCTGATGTAGAAAACTGCAACTTGTGCAGTCCTGCAATCAAATGTTTGCTCTTTCTTTTGTCTTTAAGTCATGGGGGAAGAATGAGAGTGTGGTTGAGGGAGAGAATGTGTTCAAAGTGCCTGCTGTGAATGTGTGGAAATATCACACAGGTTACAAGCATGGTTTGTTTATTTGTTTGTTTGTTTAAATCATAGGAGGTTGCCTTTCTGATTATTCACCTTTATCTGTGAACTCACTGCACAATTTTCATTTGGTCTAGAAAGGCTTTTGGTCTGGAGATGGATGACTGGATTCTGCTCCCAGAGGCCAGACAGACTTGTCTGAAGCCTTAGTTCGGTAGACAGCTCTGAAAGGGCTGAACTTGCTACCCAAACTTCAGCTCCCCACCTCTCACTTCTGGCCCTGACTTTCATTGCATATGGTTTAACTCAAGTGAGACACCTCTGCCTTTTGTAAGACTAGCAATGTTTTAATGCTTGTGTACTTCCAAGGTTTATTTGTTTTCACAACAGGTCAGTCTCTGAGACTAAGTTTGTCAAAAATTACCCAAAGTGATATCTGGTCTATCACCCCCTTCCTTTTGTTTACTCTATGTCTTTAAGATTACTTGGCTTCTCCCAGGTTTCTATGCTACTAAAGACAATATAGGGGCTGGGAAGGTGGCTCAGTGGTAGAATGCTTGCCTTGCATGCATGAGGCCCTGGATTCGATTCCTCAGCATCACATAAGCAGAAAAAGCCAGAAGTGGCACTGTGGCTCAAGTGGTAGTGTGCTAGCCTTGAGCTGAAGAGCTGAGGGACAGCACCTAGGTCCAGAATTCAGGCCCCATGACTGACAAAATAAAATAAAATAAAGACAATATAATTCAATAACCCCAAAAGAAAGGAACTGGCCCAAAGAAGGGAGGTCTCTGAAAATATCTGACATAGGAGAGATTGGAGTTCTAAGGCAAGACACAAGGTTGAAACCTAAAAAGTGACACAAACAGACTGACAATTCAATGATGACCATGTGAGAATGACCCAGAGACCCTGCTTATATCTTCAACCCAAAATACTGATGACAACCTAACCAGGGCACATCTGTCATCCTAGTTACTCAGTGGGCTGAAGTCTGAAGAGCAAGGTTTAAAGCCAGCCTGGGTAGGAAGTCTAAGAGACTGAGACTCTTATCTCTAATTAACCATCAAAAAAGCCAGAAGTAGAGCTGTGGCTCAAGTGGTAAAGTGCCATCTTTGAACAAAAAAGCTCAGGGACAGCACCTAGGCAATGAGTTCGAGCCCTAGTCCTAGTATCAAAAAAATAAAACAACTATCTAGCTATGAAGCAATGATGTGCTTAGCTCATACAGCTTATGTAGCTTGTCTTAACAGAGGGCTTTTTCTTTAAACCTTTTATATCCATATTAGCTATCTTTCTGTTTATTGATTCTTATTTATTATTGACTTACTAATGGAAAAAGAATTTAATTCAAAATCTTTTCAGCATCAATAGCCTATATTAAATGATGAGGTCATTCCAGGAAATGGAAACAATGTTTTGTTTTTCTTTTTTTTTTATCTTGTCTGTTTATCTGTCACTGGGGGGTGGAGCAGAGAAATGGAAGACAAAGGGTGAACAAATGCAGCAATGGTACTCACTAGATACTATATGGAAAATGAACTATACATACAACTTGTGGGTGGGGACAAGAGGGAAAAACTGGGATAGAGCTAAGGAAGGGGTGACAATTGTCCCAAAAGAAATGTATTCATTACCTGACTTAAGAAATTGTAACCCCTCTGTATATCACCTTTATAAAAGCAATTTAAAAAACATTTCATGGGCTGGGAAGGTGGCTCAGTGGTAGAGGGCTTGCCTTGCATGCCTGAGGCCCTGGGTTCGATTTCTCAGCACCACATAAGCAAAAAGAAAAAAGCTGGAAGTGGTGCTGTGGCTCAAGTGGTAGAGTGCTAGCCTTGAGCTGAAGAGCTGAGGGACAGCGCCCAGGCCCAGAGTTCAGGCCCCACGACAGGACCCAAAAAAAAAAAAAAAAATTTCATTTTTTAAAAAAAGATGAGATCAAACATAGCTCTAGCCAGAATAGTCTTCCACTTGAATGTAGGCTTTTTTTTTTTTTGGGGGGGGGGGGTCGGTCGTGGGGCTTGAACTAGGGGCTTGGGCACTGTCCCTGCACTCTTCAGCTCAAAGCAAGCGCTCTACCGCTTGAGTCACAGTGCCACTTCCAGTTTTTCTAGTGGTTTATTGGAGATTAGAGTCTCACAGATTTTCCTAGGGGGCTCGCTTTGAACTGTGATCCTCAGATCTCAGCCACCAACACCCAGCTGTAGGCTTCTTTTGAATGCAGGTTCCCAAAAACATCTGAAGGAGACTACACCAATTATACCTCAGAAAAGCAGTAAAAATTGTAATACATGTGAACATAAAGCAATTTTCTTTAGGGTATTTGTTCTACCTTCTTTCCACAAAATACATTAGGTAGGCTGAATACTTTGTGTTTGTTTCTGACACGGGTGATTACTATCATGTGCACTTCAAAAGCCCATGGATTCTGAGCATATATTCCACAGACGTCAATCAGATATGGTGGTTATAGGGATGTAATGTAGTTACTCACTGCTTTTGCCTAATTGTTCCATCACTTGCTAAGGAGCACAGTGTAAAATCTTAACGTATGATGGCAACATTACCTATTTTCACTTTAATTTTGTCAACTGTTCCTTCATATATTATGTAGCTTTTATTAGGCACATTCACATTTATGACTGTTCTGTCTGCCTAATAGGTTTTACTATAAAATAATTCTTTGTTGCCGGGTGTCAGTGGCTCACACCAGTATTCCTAGCTACTCAGGAGGCTGAGATCTGAGGATCACGGTTCAAAGCCAGCCCAGGCAGGAAAGTCCATGAGACTCTTATCTCTAATTAACCACCAGAAAACTGGAATTGACACAGTGGCTCAAAGTGGTAGGGCACTCTCTTTGAGCTGAAGAGCTCAGGGACAGTGCCCAGGCACAGAGTTCAAGCCCCAAAACTGACTAGATAGATAGATAGATAGATGATAGACAGACAGACAGATAGATAGATAGATAGATAGATAGATAGATAGATAGATAGATAGATAGATAGATAGATAGATAGCAGAGCCATATATAGTGGTATGGGCTTGCAGTGTGAACACTAAGCATACTGAGGCAGGAGGACCACTTGAGCACTTGAGCCCAGCTTGGGCAACAGAGAAAAAATAAAGGAAAGCAAAGAAAAGGAAAAAGGAGAGGGGTGCTGGTGGCTCACACCTGTCATCCTAGTGACTCAGGAGGCTGAGATCACAGTTCGAAGCCAACCATTCAAAAAAAAAAAAGGGAAGTGGAGCTATGGTTCCAAGTGGTAGAATGCTAGCCTTGAGCAAAAGAGTTCAGGGATAGCACCCAGGTGCTGAGTTCAAGACCCACAACCAACAAAAAAAAAGAAAAAAAAGAAATAAAGAAAGAGGAATCAATAACAAAGAGAAAATATATGTAATATAATGTGAAACTTCCAAAGGACTTTTCCCTTCCTTCATTTGTAGAGACCTTAGGGCTTAAGGCAGACAGTCGGAAGGCAAACTGCCAGTGTCAACTCACACTTAAACAAAACTCTTGCCAAGGAAAACTGAAACACCTGTATGAATTAACCAAATTGTTCCCATTTCAACAATGAGAGGAAATTAAAAACATTACTGAATGTCACTGACTTGGCTCATCTGAAAGGGAATAACACAGATATCACAGCTAATTTTAACTTGTCAAGCCTATATAACTTAAATGTTTCTCTAAAACAATATGGGTTATTTTTACTATGACTCAGTCAGTTTTCCTGAACCATGCAGATACAATTTCTTAAGAATAATGACAGCCTTACATAAGTAAAGCTATTCCTCTTAGGAAAAGAGTCTAGCTTTGCTGAATTAAACCATTTTCCTAACATACCTCATGTACCGTTCAACATGCTGTACCAACATGGAAACACAGATGGAAAAAAAACAAACCAAAACAAAACAAAAAACCCACTGGCAAAAAGTTTTCTAAACATTGATGAAAGTGAACTATACAATTCATGGGTGGAAATGGGAAAGAGGATACGAGAGAGAATGAGGAAACAGATAACACTATACGAAAGGAAATATACTTATTACTTGACTCTTGTAAATGTAACCCTTCTGTAACATCACCTCTAAAATAACAATATAGTATTTTTTTTTGGGGGGGGGGGCAGTCCTGGGGCTTGAACTCAGGGCCTGGGCACTGTACCTGAGCTTCTTTTGCTCAAGGCTAGTGCTCTACCACTTGAGCCACAGCGCCACATTCAGCTTTTTCTGTGTATATGGTTCTGAGGAATCGAACCCAGAGCTTCAAGCAAGTGAGGCAAGCACTCCCACATTCCCAGCCCCTAATGTAAACTTTTTTAAAAAGTTCTCTAGGAAAGTTTTCACTAGTATTTTAGTAAACTTTAAGATAGTTCATTAAAATTGAACAAAATCAAAACTAGAAAACGGTTCCTTTGTTTATTGAATAAATATTTACAAAATGTCAAAAACCTATGACTTCCATCTATCCAAAGGCTTGTTGGCAAGCTATCAAGATGCCTATTGCACTTCTATCAACAGAAGACAACTCAGGTTCACAACCCCAGACAGAGGCCACCATGCTGCTACCAGAGCAGAAACACAGATATGAGCAACAAGGAGTAGCATGCTGCCCCTGTCCCCTATGCTGCTCTCTCCCACATCAACATTAGTTCCAAACAGTTCTTAGCCATTCAGGCTGCTTGGAACAAAGAATGTTCTCCTACCAACTAGGGGCCAGGTACCCCAGTGCATTCCTAAAGGCTAACAGCACACCAGCCTCTAGACCTATCACAGAATACTTTTTTTTTGGCAGTACCCTTGTTAGGCTGGTACTCTACTCCAGCCCTTTTTTACACTGATTATTTTTGAGGTCTCACTTTTTTCCCAGGCCAACATCTGGACCTCAATCCCATTTTACACTTCCTGTAGCCGCTTCTTTGGTTGAGATGGGAGTCTCACAATCTTCTTTTTGCTCATGCCCTCAACCAGGATCTTTCTATTCATTCCTATATAGCTGGGATGACGGGATGATAAACAAGCTATAGCATCCCCATTTTATTGGTTGAGAAGTCTAGCAAACTTTTTGCCCAAGTTGGGCTCAAACGGCCATCCTCCAGATTTTAATCTCCAAAGTGCTAGGATACAAGCATGATCTACTGCACATAGTTACAGACAGTTGAAGGATAAACAAAATTAAAACCATGTTACCATGTCACCTGCCAAGTTCCCTCAGGCACACATGAGGAATAAACAAGAACACTACAGATTCCTAAGAATCAGAAGTGGATTAAAACCCAACTCAGCCCATTAACAACATCCGGTTCTAAGAGAGTATTTAAGAAAGAGTAATTTGAAAATTCTCTACTAAAGTGTAAAATAAGCTAGCTTTTCTTTCCACCAGATCAATTTTTTTTTCTTTTGCCCTATCTGAAAAATTACAAAGGAAGATCAAAACTCTAGCTAATTTCTGACCATTAAGATGCCTTACGCTGGAGAAATACTGACCGACTTCTCCCTCTGGGAATTCTTTTCTGTCCTTCAATACCCTTCTTTCATCTTAAATCCGAATACATCTGTTCTGCCATTATTTCTCTTCATAGCTGTTCCTCTCCAACTGTGGTCTTTATCTGCCACCTTCATTTTTTTACCCTCCGTTCCCTCCTTTTTTCTTTGCAGTAAAGAGACCAAATAATCCATAGGCTCTACACTAGAGAAAAGCTGTGTGCTCCTGAATTCTCAAACCGCACAGCCTCTTCTCAGTCACATTTGTCTCCAGACACTGCTGAGAGTTGACAAGCAGCCTCTATTGCCTCTTCTTCCCTCACCCCCATGCACAGACTCTCCCTATTTTATTATTTTGCTTATAATAGTTGCTCAATTAGTCTACCACTCTTAACCTTGAGAGCAAGGACAGTGTTTACGCTGGCTGTGTTGAAAGTGAAAACCTGGACATGAGGCAGGGAGATTCAGGCAGAGAGATATTTGGTCATTGTCTTCAAATCTAAGCAAGTACAAAGAGAGATAATCATGCTTAAGTCTGTCCTAGAAAGAGGCAGCTTGGAAAATAGAATGAAGAGGGTCCCCCGCCTCCTCCCCCGGAAATTTATTCCAGTGTCAGTGTTTCAACATGATCTATCAAAGACAAGAATATACCAGAGGCAAATTAGTCACAAGGAAAAAGAGTGAAATGGAAAGGGAAGACGTTACTCACGGATGTAAAAGCCAACAGCTCCTCTTCAGTTAGCTTATGAACTGGATTGTTCTTTTGGAAATTTGTGCTTTGATTTAAAGAAAAGTAAATTAATTCTTACTGTTAAAACTAATGAAATAAAAATTTTAAAGTAAATAGAACAATTTTCTATATATTAGCAGAAATAATGTTACATTATATACATACATGTAGAAATGTGCTTGGCAAAGCTTGTATAAAAAGTAAGGAATGCTGCCAGGCGCTGGTGGCTCACACCTGTAATCCTAGCTACTCAGGAGGATGAGATCTGAGGACTACAGTTCAAAGTCAGCCCAGGACTTCCCAGACAGGAAAGTCTGTGAGATTCTTATCTCCAATTAACCACAAGAAAACCAGAAGTACTTTGTACTCACCCATCACTTACAATTATGTTTTTAAGGTTCAAATTATTTAAAAGCAGAAAAAAGCCAGGCACCAGTGGCTCATGCCTGTAATCTTACTCAGGACACTGAGATTTAAGGATCTTGGTTCAGTTCGAAGCCAGTCCAGTTGGGAAAGTCTGTGAGACTCTTATCTTCAAATTAAATCACAGAAAAAGCTAGACATGGCACTGTGGCTCAAGCGGTAGAATGCTAGTCTTGAGTAACAGGAGCTTAGGGACAGCGCCCACCAGGCCCAGAGTTCAAGCCCCAGGACAGCTGCCCCACTCCCCATACAAAAATACAAAGTTTTATATTTTTTTAAGTAAATTCTATTCTTTGAAATGTAAATATTTTCAGAAGTCAAAATAAACACTCTCACCTATCTTCTATAGTTTATTAGGAATCTAATCTCATGGCCAGGTGCTAATGGCTTACTATTTCTATGCCACTCCGAAGGCTGAGATCTGAGAATCATGGTTTGCAGCTAGCCCAGGCAGAAAAGTCTATGACCCTCTTATCTCCAATTAATCACCAAAAAACACAGAAGTAGAGCTAGTAGAATGCTAACATTGAGCGGAAAAGCTAAGGAACAATATCTACTCCCTGAGTTCAAATCCAGTACTGACATCAAACAAAAAAAAAAATGGAATCCCAGGGGCTGGGAAGGTGGCTCAGTGGTTAAAGCGCTTGCCTTGCATGCCTGAGGCCCTGGGTTCGATTCCTCAGCACCACATAAGCAAAAAGAAAAAAGCCAGAAGTGGCGCTGTGGCTCAAGTGGTAGAGCGCTAGCCTTGAGCTGAAGAGCTGAGGGACAGTGCCCAGGCCCAGAGTTCAGGCCTCATGACTGGACCCAAAATAAATAAATAAATAAATGGAATCCCAGTTGAGGCTAACCAAAGAAAGTTTAACAGAAAGAATATCAACATACAACAAATCCCTAATCTTGGGGCTGGGAAGGTGGCTCAGTGGTAAAGCGCTTGCCCTGCATCCCAGAGGCCCTGGGTTCGATTCCTCAGCACCACATAAGCAAAAAGAAAAAAGCCAGAAGTGGCGCTGTGGCTCAAGTGGTAGAGCGCTAGCCTTGAGCTGAAGAGCTAAGGGACAGTGCCCAGGCCCAGAGTTCAGGCCCCATGACCGGACACAAAAAAAAAAAAAAAAAAAAAATCCCTAATGTCAAACCTTTTAATCAGCTGCCTAAAAATTCTTTGGACTTTTCTGAATAAAGATTTCTTCAAACACAAGAGGACAACATTCAAGATGTTCAAAGCAGCAAAGCCAGTAATTATTTTACCAGACTCCAAGGATGACAGCTAGCTCTTCTGCACATAGGTCAGGGACCTGAAACTGCTCACAGTCCGCTAACTTTATCTCATTCAGAACAGTATCATCATTGAGCTCCAGATTCTGGTGGGACACAAAAGAAAATATTTAGAACAAAATTAAGTTTGATTCATTCAGAAGCTTCCTAAGGGAAATAATGTTAACTTACCTTTAACTTGCTATAATATATACACACAATCAACAGGTTATCACTGACTAAATGTTTATTAGAGACCCATTCATCTTGTAGAAGCAGAAGAGGGAACAAAAAATAAACGGACTTAGAGCAGCTGACTGATCCTATTCAAAGTATATAGTAGTATCAGGATTCAAACCCTGATCTCTCTACTTGGCCTCAAGCCAGTAATCCAAAGAGTCAGCTCCCCAACTCTGTGTCTCAACAATATAATGTGACCAGTTGTGATACATTTATAAGTACTCTGGCACTAATGTAAACAAGTTGACAAGCTGATTCTAAAATTTCACATAATAATACAATAGATCCATGCAAGAAAGGACAAAATGGCCAAGTACCAGTGGCTCATGCCTATAATCCTAGTTACTTTGGAAGCTGAGTCTGGTATGATAGTAGTTTGAGAGCAGTCTGAGAGAAAAATTGTTTAAGACCCACTCCCCATCTCTACAAAGAGGTGGGTAGAGAAGTGTTATAACAGGCAATCAAAATAAGGGGTTATTGGCCCAGACATAGGACCAGGCAGAAAGCAAGACTGTATCTCAGAAACAACTAACACAAGCTGAGCCCTGCTAGCTCACACCTGAAATACTAGCTACTCAGGAATTTGAGATTTGAGGGTCATAGTTTGAAGCCAGCCCAGGCGGGAAAGTCCACGAGACTCTCATCTCTACTTAACCACCAAAAAAGCCAAAAATAAATAAATAGCTCAAGTGGTAAAGTGCTAGCTTTGAGCTAAAAAGCTCAGGGACAGTTCCCAGACCCCAAGTTCACCTCTCAGCACTGGTGCAATGAAAAGGAGGGGCTGAAAGCATGGCTCAATATACATGCCCAGCAAACAGAAAGTCCTGAGTTCAAACCAGGAGAGAAAGCAAAAGAAAAGGAAAAAAAGAATAGAAAAATGAAGCTGCTTCTCAACCCATTCAGTTTCTATGACACTCACTTGAAATTGTTACTTAACTGTTAACGGAATTAAACCATTTACAACCCAACCTACCTTGGTTAAGTGTTCCTGAGGGGTGGCTGCTGGACTGAATTCACACTGGGAAGGAGCATCTCCTTCTCGTCTGACATCCAGAATCAATTGTGCCACATAATTCTCCTGAAATCGTGTCCTTTTTCCCAGTGCACCTGAAAAAATAGTTATATGCACCACCTTATCCATCAGATTACAATACCAATATGAAGAGAAATGCTTTCAAAGTTTCTCCATTTCTCCTAAGAGACACCTGGAAGCCAGTGATGATAAAATGACTTATTACATGAGAAAACCAATAAGCTACGGTGCCAGGATTGAAACCCAGGACTTTAGCCACTCAATTTCCCACTTCTTTTCACATCAGACCACTCCTTTCTTCAAATAATAACTCACTAAATGAAATAGACAGAAGTACTAGTATTGCTCTGGGTAACAGAAGAAAAGCCAAGGGCACTTAATGGAGTCACAGAGCTCTCTACATTACAGCAGGCCCTTAAAGTCAGGTCTTCATGTTCTAAATCCCACAGTGCAGCATTCTATCCAGCTTCAGATAACACAACTGGTTTTTTCCTACATGTCTCTCTGAAATAATGTGCTGTGGAATAGCTGTGTGCTGACGACTTCTAAGAGAAGCTGAAGTTCCAACATCTACTTTCTGGAAAATGTCAGCTACAGAGACCCTTGATTTCAAAGACCAGTGGAAAAAAGTCTGTTTTTTATCCTGTGATGAGTCTGGTACTAAGTTACACATCAACCTTTCAAATGGGTCATGCGTATGATAGCCACTGAAATAGCTTACTTTTTTATGGTAGTCTATAGCTGAGTGGAAAAACAGTAATGACCAATGCTCATTTTTTATTTGTGAATATATTTGTATTGTTAAGTTCTTCACTCTTGAAGCAGAAAAACGTAAGAAAAACTAGCTAAGAAATTTACCAACAATTAAATCTAAATACTCTGAGTTTGGTGTCATTCATTTTTTAAAGTCTTCCAAAAAATATCCTAGGGCCAAAATATATAAGAATTGTATCTGAGTCTAACCTTGTAAGTTATAAGACATATAACTAATTCCATTTTCAAATACACATAAGACTCCAAGTTATTTATCACATTATTCCAAAAGTTATAAACTGACACTTGTAACTATAATCCTACTTACTTAGGAGGCTGAGATTTAAGGACCAAGGTTCAAAGCAAGTCCAGGAGGAAAGTCCATGAGACTCTTATCTCCAAAATCCACCAAAAAGCGGAAAGTGAAGCTTATTTTAAAATATAAAATCTTTAAAATGCCGGGTGCCAGTGGCTCATACCTGTAATCCTAACTACTCAGGAGACTGAGATCTGAGGATTGCAGTTCAGGAAAGTCTGAGACTCTTATCTCCAATAAACCACCAGAAAACCAAAAGTGGTACTGTGGCTCAAGTGGCAGAGCACTAGCCTTGAGCTGAAGAACTGAGGGCCAGCACCCAGGCCCAGAGTTCAAGCCCATGACAAACAGGGAAAAAAAAAAAAATTTATAATGCGTTTTTTTTTAAAGCAAGAACTAGGCCAGAAAAAAATCAATTAAGTCACACATGGTGATATCTATCTAGAACCCCAGGACTTGGGAAATTTAATTGCAAGTTCACTGCGAGCTTAGGTTACACAGTGAGGTAAAGAAAGAAAGGAAGAAGGAAAGAAGGAGAAAAGAAGGATAGGAAAAAGGAGGAAGGAAAAAAGGATAAAAGGAGATAACATACAAGTATACAATACAAACACAAAATCCAATTATTCATAAAAGATAAAAATCTCACCCGTCAAATTAATTTGTAATTTGCTGATATCTTTAGCAATACTGAACTGCTCTTTTGCTTTTTTATATTCATAGTAATACAAAAATACATATGCACATTCCAGGTGGAATTGAATAGCCAAATATCGACCTGAAGCAGCTACAAACAGATTCTCCAGTTTCATCACTGCAAAACAAAAGATAACCAAACACTGAAAACTATGATGAGTGAAATGTTAAGTCTACAATATTAAAGAATTATTACACACTTAATACTCTTGGGAGAATTTTAAATGTAGACAGTAAAGAACATTAGTGCATTAACAATGACCAGCTTGCATTCTCTTAACACTCATATGCTCCAAATACACAACGAAGGATACTATGCCACCACTTCTTACCTCCTTTACGCCTCACCAGAATGCTGCTTTTTCTTAGGTGCATGTGTGAATCATGCTACAAACAATGTGATAACACAGGGTGTTGATGTGCACGTCCAAATGAATCTATCAGTTTATAACTACAGAGTCTGATGAAAGCTGAATTAACCTCATAAAGAATATAGAATTTCTCCCCTAAAAGAAGCAATACATGTCCGTATATGTCTAAGATAATATGAGTATCAGAGAATGAATAATGGTTTGCCATTCCTATTCTAATTTTTTTCTGTAACTATTCAAGATGAAAAATCAGAGGATAATAACCTAGCAACAGCATCTAAAGCATGGCTCAAAATTAATTATATATATGGACTGGAGATGAAGCTCAAGTGGTAGAGCACCAGCTATGAACAAGAAAGCCAAGTAAGATTGTAAAGCCCTGAATTCAAGCCCCAACATTGGCACTAATAAATATGTATGTATGTATGTATGCATATAAACATATATATATAAATATGTAGTGTATATAGACATATATACACTATACAATAATAATGTAGCATATATACAAAATAATAATAACAATAAAACATAATAATAAAGGGACTGGGCACTGGTGGCTCATGCCTGTAATCCTAGCTACTCAGGAGGCTGAGATCTGAGGATGGAGGTTCAAAGCCAGCCCAGGCAGAAAAGTCCATGTGACTTATCTCCAATTAACCACCAGAAAACCCGAAGTGGCACTGTGGCTCAAGTGGTAGAGCACTGGCCTTGAGCTGAAGAGCTCAAGCACAGCACCCAGGCCCAGAGTTCAAGCCTCACAACCAACCAAAAACAAAAAAAAAAAAGTGCACATGAAATGGGAATGCACTTACAATGTCCAAAATGGAATGTCATTTCCTTATCAGTCAAGGTAAAAGATACGTTTTCTGTGCTAAATGTCTACTCTACCTGATGCTGGGGCCAACTGTTGCTAAATTAACATAGCTCTGAAAACCCAACATGGTATTTTTCTATACTCCCAGCCCTTTGAGAGATTTCCTGGGCTGAGATGAAGGGATTAAGCCTAGATGCACATAATTTACCACAAAAGACACACAGGAACCCAAATACAAACTTCTCACTGTGAAGACACTTCAGATCATTTCATCATGCAAACCAGACTCAGGAACAGCTGGGCCTGATAACACTTATTGCTCTTAGTGTAGGTCTCCTTTTATCAACTCTTTTCCTTTGTCCTGCCTATTATTCTTGACTCTAGTCAGAAATATAACAGCCTTCTATGGTCTGAGCACAAATAGTAAGTGATACAATTTTGTTTTATTGTCAATGATAGTAATGATCCCAAAAGTTTCTAAATGCAAAGATCAAGAGAAATGAAGTTTGGCCAAGTTGTTTTTTTTAAAAAAAACTTCTCTCAATTAAAACAGAAAGGCCATTTCTGCATTAATGTACACAAGTCTAGGGAAGATTACCAAATTTAAACTGTCCTAATGACATAAAATAGGTCACATATCCAGCTTACTATCCAGCTTGGGCTGGGAAGGTGGCTCAGTGGTAGAGCGCTCGCCAGCTAAATGTGTATGTATGTATAACTACAACTTAATTTCTACTTCTGTATCTTCTCTTTCAGGTACCAAATATTGCTAGTTTAAAAAAATAAGATAGCTGGGAATGTAACTCAGTGTTAGAGTGCTTGCCTAGCATGCATGAAGCCCTGGGTTCCATTCCTCAGTACCACATAAACAGAAAAAGCCAGAAATGGCGCTGTGGCTCAAGTGGTAGAGTGCTAGACTTGAGCAAAAGAAGTTCAGAGACTGTCCACAGGCCCTGTGTTTAAGCCCCAGAACTGGCAAAGAAAGCAGGCGGGGGAGGGGGGAAAGGAGGGGGAGAGAGGTAGGGAGAGAAAGAAAGAATAGATCCTGGTATATCTACAAATATCTGTATTTTTTTTTAATTGGTCGTGGGATTTGAACACAAGAACACAAGGCCTGGGTGCTGTTACAGGCTTGCGCTCTACCACTTTGAGCCACAGTGCTACTTCCAGTTTTCTGATGGTTAATTGGAGGTAAGTCTCACGGACTTTCATGCCTGGGCTGTTTTGAATTGCAATCCTCAGACCTCAGCCTCCAGAGTAGTTAGGGTTACAGGCATGAGCCACCAGTGCCCAGCAGATTCTGGTAATTTTAAAGAGCTAGCTAGTGTTTAGATTCCACCAACATGGTCAATTGTTCTCTTTCAATAACAACACCTAAAAAGTTAGCTTTATTTATTTTTATCTTCTTAATATACTGTACATGATTGTATAGGGAACAAATATAAGTCTCAGAGAACAAAAACGTGGTGAGAACTGCAGCCTTAGGAAGTAAGCTTGCATGAAGCTGTTATTCTTCTGTTTCTGTGAAGCTAACAACCAAACCCAGAGACCTTACAGCTCTATTCTGACAGCTGCCAGGAGCTCCAAAATCAACAGATGAGGCCTAGGTGCACTCACAGTAAGCAACCTAGTGGGAGACCTACCTTTAAAGCTGAGACACAAAGACAGGCCTTCAGCATAAGGATAAAACAGAGAGAGGTCTGCTACACCCAGAGGACAAGGTAAAGTGCTTCCCAAGTGCTTCCCTCTCTGCCATCCTTATAACCTTTAGTCGCTATCTTCAGAGTTACTATATATTCTTAGAATCATGCTAGATCCACAGCAACATCTAAGCCAGGTGCTGGCAGCTCACGCCTGTAATTCTAGCATCTAAGGAGGCTGAGATCTGAGGATCATGGTTTGGAGCCAGCCCAGGCAGCCAAGTCTCTATAAGACTCTTATCTCCAATTAACCACTCAAAAAACCAGGGATGGCACTGTGGCTCAACTGGTAGAGAGCTAGCCTTGAGCAAAAAGAGGCTTAGGGACAGTGTCCAAGCCCTGAGTTTAAACTCCACAACCAACAAAAATAAAAGCTGGTAGCTCATACTTGTAATCCTAGCTATTCAGGAAGCTGAGATCTGAGGATCATGGTTCAAAACCAGCCCAGGCAAGAAAGGCTGAGAAACTCTTATCTCTAATAAACCACCAGAAACCCAGAAGTGGCGCTGTGGCTCAAGTGATAGAGCACTAGCCTTGAGCTGAAGAGCTGAGGGACAGCGCCCAGGCCCAGAGTTGAAGGCCCACAACTGAACAAAAAAATAAAATAAAATGGGGTGGAGAATTAAGCAGCTATGAATTGAAGATAACAATTAGTATTCCATATACAGTTAATCTGATTCCAAATTGTGAGTGACTAAGTAGAAAAGAGGAAATTCACAAATCTGGGATAGTTATAGAGCCCAGTCAGAAAGCTAGTGCCTTGAAAGATAGACAGAACTTGGTAAAACCCTACCATGAAACTTTTACTCTCACATTCTGCTCTAGGCATTCTAAGCTATTAGAATTCCAAATCACACTAAGAGCATTACAATATAACCTTTTCAAGTTCTCTAACAAAGCACTTTGTAGGATCATGAGTCTAGCAATGGTATAAGCTCCTAATCAAAGTGTCCAGGAAAAGAAGAGCTACCTCTTAGAAGTAGCTTCTGAGAGACCAGCATTAAGATCAATGAGATATTAAAGCCATATACGCACACACAAAATTCACATTACTTTATATCGGGAAAGGATTCAACAATCATTTTAAAAGGAAGTAATCTTTATTTGCAAGCCAAATCAGCTACTAGAGAGTACAGAGGAGTCAGCAACAAGGCTGGAACTAAAAGCCAAACATTAATATGTGATGTCCTGTTCACTACCTTGATTATAATTTGCATACAATATGCAAATGTCTTCAACTGTACACCTGAAATCTCAGTCATTAACTGGACTTCAAAAACACTGTTTTTAAAAAGCACATTCTAGGGATTGGGGATATGGCTTAGTGGTAGGTACAGTGCTTGTCTAGCATGCATGAAGTCCCAGGATCCATTTCTCACTACCACATCAACATAAACAGCTGATGTGGTGCTGTGGCTCAAGTGGTAGAGTGCTAGCCTTAAGCAAAAGAATCTCAAGTACAGACCCTGAGTTCAAGCCCCAGGATTGACCCCCCCAAAATAATAAAATTAATAATAACTAAAAATAAAAAGCACATTTTACTGCCACATCCTGTTCCTCTCAGAATGGATGTGAACATTAAGCTAGCCAATATGGAACAGTGCTGGATGTAGCACACACATCACTGAAGTGTTAGCTGAATTATCACCACTAGCTACTCAAATGCTGCCCTGCTGACCAGCTTGAGGAAAGGTCATGGAAATAGAGAACAGAACTTGGAAACTCCAGGTCATAGTTCTGGCACTTGGGCAATTTCTGAGTCTTGATTCTCTGTCAAATGACACAGCTAGACAAGATGATCTTTAAAGAACCTTCTCAGAACAAAGATTTCAGACCAGGATAAAACTTGAAAAAGAGAGATAGATATGGAACCCTCAGGGAAAAACTGGTAAGATTTAAGAACTGGCTAGATAAACAGAAACATGGAAGACAGTGAGTTGACTCTGAGCATATATATAACCTTTAGATGACTCAAAGTTTAAAGCAAAGGAGAGCACACTGACACAATAGGTATTTATTATTTTAATAAATCTATAGATTCTCTATGAAATTAAAACTCATGATCTCCTGGATCAAAATATCAACCAGTATATTTAAAATATATGCTAAAACCAAATCTCATGAGACTGTTTTAATTCTATGTTAAAATGAAATTCCCATGGACAATTATAATTATGGATAATCATATTTAGGACATACATTCATTCCAAAGTATCAAGTTCATAGGGGGAAAAAAATCAATGTATTCACCAGTCACCAAGAGACTCATCTCTTGAACATCTCTTTCGATGTGGAAACAATCCAACCTAAGTCACACAGCTGCCTATAGATGTCCTAGCAGAACTTGCTGACAAAATATTTTATCCTTTTTTCTCTGGAAAGTAACTTCATGAATTCCCATCTAAATACTTAAACTGCTATATTCCATCTCATGTATTGTATGGAAAGCATTTTCAGTATCATACCCCAAAATAAGCTGCTGTGACTCCATAAGTTGTCTGTAGAGAACTGTGGTTTCATTCAGTGTCTGTGCCTAGGAACACAGGGTTTCTTGTTTTTTGGTTTGTTTTTTTTTTTTTTTTGGGGGGGGGGGTTGTTTGTTGTCTTGGGGGGGGTTCTTTGTTTTGTTTTTGCCAGTCCTAGGATTTGAACTCTGGGCCTGAACACTGTCCCTGAGCTTCTTTATGCTCAAGGCTAGCACTCTACCTCTTGAACCATAGTGTTACTTCTAGCTTTTTCTGTGTATGTGGTACTGAGGAAGTGAACCCAGGGCTTCATGGATGCTAGGCAAGCACTCTACCACTGAACCACATTCCCAGCCCCAGGAACACAGTTTTCAAGATCCTAATATGCTTCTTTCAGATAAGGAAACACCCAGCAAAGTTGTGCTGACATTCTATATAAGAATATGATGAGCACAGTTGTTCGTAAAATCCTTTGCTTGTGTCTCATAGGCTGAAAAAAACCCAAACTCCTACCAATGTTTTGATGATCCTTTGAGGCCCTCTTCATAAAATATCCTCCTCTGGACATTGAGCAGTATTTCAGCTATAACTGGTCATCATTTGGGTCATATCCCAGAACAAAACATTTTTACAATAAAAGTGTTTATGAAATACTACAGTTAAATACTATCTACTGACCTATTTAGTCAGAGCCAAAATGTCTAATTATATCTAGTCACCAATTTATGACCAGATAAAATGAAAAATGCAGTTGATTAGCCCAGAAGAGCAACATAAAAAAAAAAATTCTAGTCTCGTGGCAAAGTAAAGGATCTCCTGAAATACACTGCACGAAAGACAGGAGGCCCCTGGGGGAATGAGTCACTCAAGAGTCAAATTTTCCACATATCTAGGTTAACCATTTCTGTTTTAGGACCTAATTTTAACTCTTAGATTTCTTTGAAGCATACTAGCTGCTTCCTACCTTGTAACAAGACACATAAAGATGAAAGTTTTCTTTCCTTAATTTGTAGGGACCATGGTATTAAGATTAGCCACTAAGATGTGGTAAAGACATGGCTGCAAGTACAGATTTACGTTAGTTTCCTCAACTATTAATTTTCCATTAAAATATAATGAAGTATAGGTAATTATGTAAGATCCAATCAGTATAATGTAACAGCCTCTTCATAAAATTAAATAGTGGACCAGACTCCACTAAATGCTTTCTTCATCCTTTGGGAGATCATTTCTGCTTCTCATTAAGATCAATAACACTCACCTCATTCCTGGCTTCCCAAACTTTACCCAATTTCATGAACAAGAAGCTCATCCCCTTGTACTGTAGATTAACAGGGTAGTTCTCTCTTCATTTCAAAAACCAGTGATATAATATAAAGGGGAGAGGATTTTGTTCACAGTTTTTTTTATTTAACTAAACCAGAATCAAGTCAATATGTACTGCTAACTAGGGTATCAAGCCTTAATTTTCTTCAAGTTCTACTTCATCTTTCATTTTGAAAAGAATATCATCCCTATATGACACTATTAAGAGAAGAGTCAGGGCTGGGAAGGTGGCTCAGTGGTAGAGTGCTTGCCTTGCATGCATGAGGCCCTGGGTTCGATTCTTCAACACCACACTAAGCAGAAAAAGTCAGAAGTGGCACTGTGGCTCAAGTGGTACAGCGCTAGCCTTGAGCTGAAGAGCTGAGGGACAGTGCCTAGGCCCAGAGTTCAGACCCCACAACCAACAATAATAACAACAAAAAAGTGATGTGTCAAGGTTGAATATAGATTTTTTTGGTTTTTGTGGGGCTCTCTGCAATCCCCAAAAAGTCTTTTTTTGTTGTTGTTGCTGGTTATGAGGCTTGAACTCAGGGTCTGGGCATTGTCCTTGAGCTTTTTCATTTAAGATTAGTGTTCTACCACTTTGAGCCACAGCTCCACTTCTAGTTCTCTGGGGTTAATTGGAGATAAGAGTTCACAGATTTTCCTGCCTGAGCTGGCTTCAAACCCCAATCCCCAGAGCTCAGCCTCTTCAGTAGCTAAGATTACAGACGTGAGCCACCAGTGCCCAGCTCTTTTGTTTTTATTATTATTAATATTTTTATTGTTATTAAGGTGTCGCACAAAGGAGTTATCTCTTCATAATTCAGGTAATGCGTACATTTCTCTTTTGGATAATGTCACGTCTTCCTTCACTTTCAAAGTTGGATAGTTTTAATAAAGGATGAATTTTCCTATAACTTCTATACTATTATACTTTTGAAAATCTTTGGTCAAAATTTAACCCAGACAGATGCCATTATTGAGATGAAGAACTAATTTCTCAGATACCTGTAAAAGATACCACAACCTAGAACAGTGTCCAGTTTAAGTGAAATATACATGGGTCAATTGGCAAAACCCGTTCATAAAAATATTTTGCCACCAGGCACCAGTAGCTCACTTCTATAATCCTACCTATTCAAGAGGCTGAGATATGAGGATCACAGTTCAAAGCTAGCCTGGACAGGAAAGAGCATGAGACTCTTATCTCCGACAAACTATTCAGAAAAAAACAGAAGTAGTGCTGTGGCTGAAGTGGTAGAGTACTAGCCTTGAGCACAAAGAGGCTCAGGGACAGTGCCCATGCACTGATTTCTAGCCAGGATCAGAAAAATAATAAATAATCTTCTGCAAGCAAAAAGTATTAAATCAAAGACTTTTTGCAGAAAAAACAGATGGGCCATCCTCTACTTTTCACTTAAGAGATATTACTGCTACCACCTAAAAATGTGTGATATTCCAAATTTTAAAAAAAGAAGAAGAAATAAAAACAACTTCAAATAAAATATCAGTACTTGTCAAAAAAACAAAAACAAAAACAAAAAGCCAGGCTCTGGTGGCTCACGTCTATTATCCTAGCTACTCAGGAGGCTGAGATATGAGGATAGCAGTTCAAAGCCAACTCGGGCAGGAAAATCCATGAAACTCTTGTCTCCAATTAACCACTAGAAAAACCATAAGTGGTGCTGTGGCTCAAGTGGTAGAGCACTGGCCTTGAGCTGAAGAGCTGAGTGACAGCGCCCAGGCCCAAAGTTCAAGGTCCACAACTGACAAAAAAATAATTTAAGTAAATAAAAAACTAAAAAAGAATGTGTTGGCAACAAATTAGAATGAAATCACACCTCACATTAAAGGAAAACATACCTTGGTCAATGCAGTTCTCAGCAAGAACAAAGAGCTGAGGTGAGCGCTCCTCAAGCAACTGCTGGTGGACACTCACACATCTCAAAGTCCACCAAGGCAAGCTCTAGGAAAAAAAAACAAAACAAAACAGACAAGCTGAGATTAAAGGACACTTTAGAAAATACAGGCTACATTTACACTAATTTTTAGCCTTTTTACACTCAAGATTTACTGTAAATAATCTTTTCCATATACTACTATGTTTCAATAGTACCTAAATCTACTCTTTACATCTATTTTCTCAGAGCCTGTATTCTTTCCTTGTTAGACAATTGGGCTTTCTAATGTCCTTTCAAACTTATTATCTCTCCTGTGGCAGACCATCACCACCATAGCCCAATTCTAACTCCTCTATGAGACGTTCCACAAGAATTCCAGTGCTGCGTAGGTGCCAGAGGCTCATGGCTGTAATCCTTGCTACTCAGGAAGCTGAGAGTTAAGGATCATGGCTAGAAGCCAGTCAGGGCAAGGAAATCCATGAGATTCGTATCTCCAATTAATCACTAAAAAGCTAGGAGTGTGAGAACTATAAAAAGTTAAAGAAAGAAATTGCAGAAGACACTAGGAAATGGAAAGACCTCCCATGCTCCTGGATAGGCCGACTTAATATAGTAAAGATGGTGATACTTCCAAAACTAATATACAAATTCAATGCCATTCCTATTAAAATCCCAATGACGTACATCACTGAAATACAGAAAACAGTCCAAAAATTTATATGGAACAACAAAAGACCTATAATAGCCAAAACAATTCTAGGGGATAAAGACAATATGGGAGGGCTATCCATGCCGAACTTCAAACTCTACTACAGAGCTATAATCACAAAGACAGCATGGTACTGGCACAAAAACAGACCCGAAGACCAATGGAACAGAATAGAAGATCCAGATATAAATCCACAGGCCTACAGCCAGCTGATATTCGACAAAGGAGCCAAAGACATACAATGGAAGAAACACAGCCTCTTCAACCGCTGGTGCTGGGAAAACTGGGCAGCCACATGCAGAAAACTAAAAGTGGACCCCAGCCTATCACCATGCACCAACATCAACTCAAAATGGATTAAAGACCTTAACATTAAACCTGAATCTCTGAAACTACTGCAGGACAGAGTAGGAGAGACACTTGAACTAATAGGCACAGGAAGGAACTTCCTGAACAGAGTCCCAGGGTCACAACAAGTTGGAGAGAGACTCGACAAATGGGACTACCTTAAAATAAAAAGCTTCTGCACAGCTAAATCTATCGCAACTAAGCTAGAAAGACAACCAACTAATTGGGAAAAAATATTTACCAGCAATATATCAGACAAGGGGTTAACATCCTGTATATACAGGGAACTCAAGAAACTAATCCCTCCCAAACCTAACAAACCAATTACTAAATGGGCAAGGGAACTAAAGAGGGACTTCTCAAATGAAGAAATAAAAATGGCAAAGAAACACATGAGGAAATGTTCATCATCCCTGGTGGTGAAGGAAATGCAAATAAAGACAACCCTGAGATACCACCTTACCCCAGTCAGAATGTCCCACATCCACAAATCAGCCAACGACAAATGCTGGAGGGGATGTGGAGAAAGAGGAACCCTATTACACTGCTGGTGGGAATGTACACTTATACAACCACTTTGGAAAGCAGTCTGGAGGGTCCTTAGAAAGCTAAAGATTGACCTCCCTTACGACCCAGTCATACCACTTCTAGGCATCTACCCTGAACAACAGGAACCAATATACAAGGACACGTGCACCTCCATGTTTATTGCAGCACTGTTCGCAATAGCTAGGATATGGAAACAACCTAGATGCCCCACCACAGATGAATGGATCCAAAAATTGTGGTATCTATACACAATGGAATATTATGCAGCCATTAGAAATGACAAAATAATGGCATTTGCAGGGAAATGGATGGAGCTAGAAGGAATCATGTTGAGCGAGGTAAGCCAAGAACGAAGAGACAAACGGTACATGGTCTCCCTGATAAATCCAAAAGGTTAGGTGATACGACAAAACTAACAGGACTTAAGAAACAAAGAACTCCCGCTCATCTGGTTGAACCACTACTAAATATCCCCATGCTGCTGATCACAAACATGGTATATAACATGTGAACACTGTTATATATTACAGACTGTGGTAGACAATTTGCTCCAGGGAAGTTAGAATGAACTTGTGACTTTGAAATTATGTAATCATTTAATCACAATCAAAAAAAAAAGAACCTCGGGGAAGGGAGGGAGGGAGGGGATGGCAGGGGGAAAACAATGGAGGGGGTAACAATGTTCAAGAGGAAGTGTACTCATTACCTCACTCATGTAACTGTAACCCTCTGTATAGTAGCTTTACAATAAAATAAAATTTAAAAAAAGTATTAAAAAAAAAAAAAAAGCTAGGAGTGAAGCTGTGGCTAAAGTGACAGAGCACCAACCCTAAGTGAAAAAGCTAGGTAAGGTACAAGACCTAGGTCCTGACTTCAAGCCCCAGAACTGGTACCAAAAAGAGAGAGAGAGAGAGAGCTCTGGTGTAGGTGACTGTGCACTTGCCTGCAGTTCCCTTGTAAACACAATGCTCTGTACTGACCCAACAGGACAAGAACTCCAGTCTTCTTCATCTATATGTCCGCTCAGAGCAAGAAACACTTTAGAATCAGATACTCCCCAAAACTAGACAGATTCCTTCCACACCCTCAGGAAAGCTCATCAATGAAGCCTGCTACTAATGGAGTGCACCGTGATCTCTCACTTCTACCACATGGCACAGAACTAGTGTTTCCAATGTCTCACTCTACCTGGAACACACATTTTTGACAGTAGAGACTGAATTTTATACACTGGGGTGACTGATACATAGACTGAGCATATCATATGGCATTTTCTTTTATTCTTTGATGCTTGTTCTTACCTATCAACACATTCTTGAGAGAGAGAGAGAAAGAGAGAGAGAGAGAGAGAGAATTATAGGCCAGTATAGAAGCAAATATAGTGAAGAGGGCAAGTCTCTTCCACTGACCCAATGCCAGTCTCTTCCTCTAAAAACATCCATGCCAAAGGTTGATACTTTCCTCTACACGTTTATATATGTACAAGATATAATAGGTATTTTTATTGGTTTACTTAAGTATGAAAAATGAGTATTTCTGAATATTACATAAAGATACAAGAAATTAATTTTCCTTTTTTAACAATAATACCTACTAGTAATACATCATGCCTAGCCAAGCACCAGTGGCTCATATGTGTTATATGGGTATAAGAGAAAGAGAGAGGTACACACCTTGTTACTACAAGAATTGTTTTACATGACCTCCATTTTCACTTGAGTAAGAGGGTCCCTCAATTGCTACCCACAACTGCTAGAACCAGAATGCAAATACAAATGAGTTTAACTGTAATTGTTATTGTTTCCTCAATCCAATTAAGGAAAGGCACAATTAGCTAATATAAAAGACATGTCGAGTCTTGTTTGTGTATGTACCAGTCCTGGAGCTTGAACTCAGGGCTTAGGTGCTATCCCTATGCTGTTTTGCTCAAGGCCACAGCTTTACCACTTGAACCACAGCTCCACTTCCAGCTTGGTGGTGGTTAATTGGAGAAAAGAGTCTCCTGGACCTTCTTGCTCAGGCTGGCTTCAAACTGTGATCCTCAGGTCTCACCCTCCTAAAAAGCTAAGATATGGGGCTGGAAAGGTGGCTCAGTGGTAGAGCGCTTGCCTTGCATGCCTGAGGCCCTGGGTTCGATTCCTCAGCACCACATAAGCAAAAAGAAAAAAGCCGGAAGTGGCGCTGTGGCTCAAGTGGTAGAGTGCTAGCCTTGAGCTGAAGAGCTGAGGGACAGCGCCCAGGCCCAGAGTTCAGGCCCCACGACCGGACCAAAAAAAAAAAAAAAAGAGCTAGGATAACAGGCATGAGCCACCAGCACCCAGCTTCCAGTCATTTTTTATTTTGTTCCTAGAAGGGTCCTTCTTTTCACTAAGGCTAGTAAAGTTAGTCTCTGTTTTAGTTATCTACCCTTATCTGCCATCAGCAACAAGTGAGTCAGGTCTGGCAGCTTATTCTATGCTTTGCTAGGGACTTTAGATGGCTCCAGTGGAAAAGATTACCCTTTTAAGGAAATATATCACATAAGAGGCTGTACTCTTTTAAAAAATGACCTATGACCTATAAATTTGAATTATTGAGCCAAAAGCTTTCTATGGGGGAGGAGACTATAGAGCTAGCATAAAAATCAGCCCATTCCTTCACTAGACAATATAAGTACCCTTTTCCACTTGTTAAGAACTGCTTTATAGAAACATTGAGGTATTCGTAAAAAATCTTATTTTATCCAACTTCTCAACTTTCTCTCCTGATTCTAAGCCTGGTTACAGAAAAGTCTGAGTGAGAAGTCACGCTGGTCAAGAATGCGTATGGTGGTCAAAGTAACCCCATCAATGTACTGATTCACCCTACAGTATAAATAAGGAAGTTGATATTCTGAAAATCATCTATCATAAGTTCTCACAGCTATAAAGCAACAGAGTGAGAACTGCAGTTTGCTTTGAAAGATGAACATTTTACTCAGCATGTATATGTTACTAGCATTATCTCTAGTCCTACAAAATAATAAATTCATAGACAACACAATATATTACTTTAGGAATCATACCACATACACACACAAAAAATCAATGGGTTGGGGGGAGGTCAGTCATGGACTTAAACTCAAGGCCTGGGCTCTATCTTTGAGCTTTTTTTGCATTTTGAGCCACAGCTCTACTTCTGGTTTTCTGATGGTTAACTGGAAATAACAGTCTCATGGACTTTCCTACCCAGGCTGGCTTTGTACCATGACCCTTAGATCTCAGCCTCCTGAATAGCTAGGATTATAGGTGTGAGCCACCGGCACCCAGGTAAAATAAAAATCAATTTAAAATGAAGCCAAAGGTCTAGCTTAGGCACTTGCCTAGCATGCTTTAGATGGGTTCAATTCCCCAGCACTGAAAATAAAACTGGTATTTTCAAAGGTTAAAATTAACTTCAATTAGTATGTGATGCTGTTTTACTAACATTTTATCTTCATTTTAAATAGCATCATTAAAATGAGGATAAGCAAAGACACGAAGGAAAAAAATTATAACAGAATGTTTCCACCGAAAGGCAAAATGTCATCACAGAATGGCTTTTGCATCATGATAAATTTCAAGAAAACAAGCTTTTAAGCAGAAGTCAAAGTAGTTTAGTATCTGGCAAAAGATGAAGTAACACCTCACAATGCCTACCAGCAGCATTCATCATGTTTACTAATCCTCTGAAGTTGTTAAGATTTTTCAAATTATGCTTAATATATTCCTAATACAAGTTTTCAACTGACAAAACCCAAAATGGGTTTACTCACTCATTATACAAAGCAAAAAAGGCTGCCATTGTGCAGCCTCCTAAGCTTTTACCTTCGTTAGAGCACGGGGATGATCTGTAAGGCCATCCAACTCAGATCAGCACCGGAAAAAATGCTTTTATTCAAACTACTGACATTTGAAGATCACCTTACACTTGCTAAGAAATGTGATAATCCATCTATTCAAAATCTTTGTATTATGACTTATGGGTGATGACCGAAGGGAAAAACTGGGAAGAGAGCGAGAGAAGGGGTAATACTGTCCAAAAAGACATGTTCTCATTACTGGACTTATGTAACTGTAACCCCCTGTATATAATAATCTTTATAATAACCATTTTTTTTAAAAGAAAAAAGTCATTGTAATACAACTAATTCTGGTTCTCATGAAAGTTGCCATCAGAGACTTCCTTTCCTAACTCCTCTTTTCTTTTTCTTTCCTTTTTCTTTTTTCTTTTTATGGTGCTGGTCTTGAGGCTTCAACTCAAGGCCTGGGCACTGTCCCTAGCTTTTTTCCTTAAGATTAGGGCTCTGCCTTGAATCATAGCTCCACTTCTCTCTTTTTGGTGGCTAATTGGAGATAAGTCTCACAGACTTTCCTGACCAGGCTGGATTAGAACTGGGATCC
This sequence comes from Dipodomys spectabilis, assembly GCF_019054845.1. Classification (NCBI taxonomy): domain Eukaryota; kingdom Metazoa; phylum Chordata; class Mammalia; order Rodentia; family Heteromyidae; genus Dipodomys; species Dipodomys spectabilis. The sequence continues at coordinate 7,873,483 of NW_024870887.1, read as the reverse complement.
TCCAACCTGCTAGAATTACATGAATGAGCCACCAATGCCCAACTATCTTCTCTTTAGAATAATCCAGGGTGTAAGCTTAAATGCTTTGGAAAGTAAACCCCTATTCAGTACAAACTGTGCCTATAATTTTACCTTTGGAAATACTGGAAACTGGGAATGTGGCTTAGTCATAGAGTGCTTGCCTAGCATGCATGAAGCCCTGAATTTGATTCCTCAGTACCACATAAACAGAAGAATTGGCACTGTGGCACAAGTGGTAGTGTGCTAGACTTGAGCAAAAAGAAGCTAAAGGACAGTGCCCAAGCCCTAGGACTGGCCAAAGAAAGAGAAAGAAAGAAAGAAAGAGAAAGAAAGAAAGAAAGGAAGGAAGGAAGGAAGGCAGAAAGAATACTGTGTCTGTAGATGGGTGTGGCACCCAAACCCAAAAACACATTTTGCATTTTAAAATCTTTGAAAGAACTCAAGAATAATCAAGTGGCACAGCCTTTGTCTAGCAAGCAGGAGACTCTGAGCTGAAGCCCTATCACAGTCAAAACATAAGCCAAAATATGCCAAGACATCGTCAGTTTCAGTTACAATCTATGCTAACAGGCACAAGAGCCACTCAAGGATATAGATCTCATGGACCTTTTCCCTTACCTGGATAGCTGTCAGCTTGTGTCTTACATTCACTAAGATAACGCGAGCTAGTAACAGCAGTAGAGGCACTGAAGTCAGGCTGTAAATTGATTCACCATCTAGAATGAGCAGACTCAGGACAACTGTATCTAGTTCTTTGACCTAAAAAAAGATTTGTAAATTACTATGACAGAATTTAACAAGGATTCATCTTTCTGTGTTTTATGTTTTATAAATATATATAGGTTAAGGACATGGTTCAAGTGGTAGAACACCTGACTATCAAGTTCAAGGCCCTGAGTTCAAATCTCTGTATGACCACACACACACACACACACACACACACACACACACACACACACACACACACACACACACACACACACACACACACACACACACACACACACACACACACACACACACACACACACACACACACACACACACACACACACACACAATTTCCAGCCAATTCGGCTCGGAAAGAAGAACACTAGATTATGACAGAGCAACTAACAGCACACAATCATAATATTTCAAATGCCCTCAGAAATCCACAAATCAAGCCTATCCTGTAAAAGAGGAAGCTCCAACTTTACAGAAGCAAGAGACTCAATCTCAGAGTAAACAATTGCAAAGATGAGCCAGCTACAGTGATACCCATTAGCAGTCCCAGCTAAGGCAGGATCACTTGAGCCTAGAAGTTCAAGTCCAACACCAAGTAACATGGAAATAGTAAAATGTCTCAGGGCAAAAACAACAAAAAACTGAACTGAAGAAATAGGGAAATACTTAGGGTAGGAACACAAAGGTGAAATGCTTATGTGCCTCTGATCATATAAAATAAATTTATTGAAATGAACTCCAGGATATGAAAACAAGAGGTTTTTTCTTTGATGTTGTTTTTGTTTTCTTTTATTTTGTCTTGTTTGTTTGTTTATCTGTCTTTGAGAGGGTAATGGGGAACACAAAAATGGAGGGACAAAGGGGGAACAAATCCAGCAGTGGTACTCACTAGACACTATGTTGAAAGTGAACTACACAACCTATGAGTGGAAATGGTAGGGAAAAACCACGAGTACAAGGGAAAGGGTGACACTGTCCAAAAAGAAATGTACTCATTACCTGACTTATGTAATTACAATCCCTCTGTACATCACTTTTATAGTAACAATTAAAAAAAGAAATAGGGAAGAAAATGCTAGCAACGAACTAGTCCCATCACTTCATAGATTTACCTACAATAAAATTACCATATCATTAACTAGTCTGCAACAGAATTTAGACTACATTTCACTTATGCCTCACTGGATGGCAAAGATTGTTATAAAGCCTGTCTCCACTCCACAAATGCCATCAAGCCAAATCATCAACCAAGTCTAATATATCAAGTGCCAAGCCGAAGAATCATAAATTTGAGGTCAGTCTGACCTACAAGAGCAAGACCCAGCCAGGCCCTGGTGGCTCACATCTATAATCTTAGGTACTCAGGAAGCTAAGATCTGAGCATCACAGTTCAAAACCAGCCCCAAGAGTACCATCATACTCTTATCTCCAAATAATCATCTGAAAACCGGAAGTGACACAGTGGCTCAAAAGGTAGAGTGCTTGCCTTGAGCTGAAGAGCTGATGGACAGCACCCAGGCCCAGAGTTCAGGCCCCACGACCAACAACAACAACAAAAAAGAGTAAGACCCAGTCTAACCCTGGGTAAATGAGGAACAAACACAAGAACTTCACCAGGAGTCCAGTCATAAATATGAAAAATATGATAAAAAAATAAAATAAAATAAATAAAGTAATCTAAGTACTCATGTAACATAGATTAGAACTGAAAAGAAGGATGGCTCCAAAAGCAGGATGCCTTTGAGAAGTCTCTTTCTCTGAACAGAGATTTTCCACATGGATAAAGCACCTATGTTTATAAAATGTGAACGAAAGAATGTTAACAGCTGCCACAACATAGGGAAAAGAAATTCTTTTTTTTTTAAGTCATTTAGTGTTTATTTAGCTTGTACAGATCCTAATCTATAGCTATTGATAATAGGTCTTTTTTTTTTTTTTTTTTTTTGGGTCCGGTCATGGGGCCTGAACTCTGGGCCTGAGCGCTGTCCCTCAGCTCAAAGCTCAAAGATAGGATTACAGGCATGAGCCACTGAGCCACCTTCCCAGCCCCAAGGAAAAGAAATTCTTATCCACAGGAACCAGGTACTAGCATCACAGATGACAGATAGCCCTTTCTCTAACAAATAAGGCAATCAGTGAGTGACCACATTAACTCCTAGTGGTGCCTCAACAGGGGAAAAGATAGACACTTGCTTGTGTTGTCCCTTCCTCTGAGACATAATCCTCATAGTCCCACTGAGTTCTTTTTATTTTAAGTTATATTTTCATTATCTTTTAAGTAGTTGTATAGGGGCTGGGAAGGTGGCTCAGTGGTAGAGCGCTTGCCTTGCATGCATGAGGCCCTGGGTTCGATTCCTCAGCACCACATAAGCAAAAAGAAAAAAAAAGCTGGAAGTGGCTGGTGCTGGGGCTCAAGTGGTAGAGTGCTAGCCTTGAGCTGAAGAGCTGCGGGACAGCGCCCAGGCCCAGAGTTTAGGCCCCATGACCGGACCAAAAAAAAAAAAAGTAGTTGTATAAAGGCAGTACAATTCATCATAATCAATCTTGATTCATGATCACTCTTTTCTTCTGTCTATCCCATTTCTCCCAATCCCACCAACTGAGTTCTAGTGTGCTTCCTCCAGAGGCTTCAGACAAAGCAGAGGGAAAAGAACTCCCTTCAAAAAAACTATTTCTTGGCCAGCATCAGTGGCTCTTGCCTGTAGTCCTAGTTATTCAGGAGGTTAAGATCTGAGGATTACAGTTCAACACAACCCATGCAGGAAAGCCCATCATCTCCAGTTAACCACCAGAAAACCAGAAGTGGTGCTATGGCTCAAAGTGAAGATTGCTATCTGTGAGCAAAAAAGAGCTCAGGGACAGTGCCAACGCCCAGAGATTAAGGACAACCAACAACAACAACAAAGAATAACTAATACAACAGTGGCTGCATGTGGATTGTTGAGAAGCATACCTCACTGAACTGCTGGAATAAGAGAGAAGACAGAATCTCCTGAGGATATGAGTACGTAGGAGGGCCAGTCCAGTTGCTCTGGACGAAGAGCTGCAAACTGCTCACACCAAGCAAGAAGACCAGCTGCTGTCTGCATAAAGAATAGTTAAGAAAAGATATAAACCAGAATCACAAACATAATATTTAATTTCAGATTTTTTTTTTTGTCGGTCGTGGGACTTGAACTCTGGGTCTGGGCGCTGTCCCTGAGCTCTTCAGCTCAAGGCAAGTGCTCTACCACTTGAGTCACAGAGTCACTTCCAGTTTTCTGGTGGTTTAATTGGAGATAAGAGTCTCACAGGCTTTCCTGCCCAGACTGACTTTGAACTGTGATCCTCCCATCTCAGCCTCCAGAGTAGCTAGGATTACAGGCATGAGCCACCAGCACCCAGCTAATTTCAGATTTATTAAGAAATAGAAAGCATTGTTAATTTAAAAAATAAATAAATAAAATAGGTGAAAAAAATCTAAATTGGAAAAAATTAAGAAAAAGGAAAAGAAAGCAATATTAATTCATACTATCTGGGATTTAAGACAAGTTAGGTCTGTAATGTCCAATGTTGCAACTATGATCCATATGTGGCTTTTCAAACTTACACTTAGTGTATGAACAGGGAATAAATTAATTAATTAATAGCTAGGGAATTCCAGAGTTTCATTCTGAAGCGAAAGTGACACTCTCTTCTATGACTCCTAGGAACTTCCTCAAAAAGAATTTTAGGATTAAAAAATAAGACCTGTGATACTCAGAATATAAAGTCATCAGTGCAACAGGCTTGACAGCAAAGAATATGTAGCACTTGCGAAAAATAACAAAGAACCCATCTATAAATAGAAGAAAACAGCGAAGAAAATGCATATGCAGAAAGTTGTATTTTTTTTATTTTATAAAGTTTATTTTATACCACTAAGTATAAAATAAAATCTTTAAGGTTAACTAAGAATATGCTTTAGATCGCAAATGCACCAAAATGAGTCAAATGAGTTGATTCTTTTTATGGGGTGGGGTCCGGTCGTGGGGCCTGAACTCTGGGCCTGGGCGCTGTCCCTCAGCTCTTCAGCTCAAGGCTAGCACTCTACCACTTGAGCCACAGTGTCACTTCCACCTTTTTTTTTTTTTTCTGCTTATGTGGTCCTGAAGAATTGAACCCAGGGCCTCATGCATGCAAGGCAAGGGCTCTACCACTGAGCCACCTTCCCAGCCCCCAGTTGAGTTGATTCTTTTTAAGAGAGTTCTCATCTCTTAATGAGTAATGCATTTCTGTGCATGAGTTTGATAGAATTCCCTGACAAAGCTAGCTGCTAGAAAAGTGCAAACACATCAGAGAGCAAAATAAGAATCAAGAATGAAGAGGACACTGGGTGCCAGTGGCTCACACCTATAATACTAGCTATTCAGGAGGCTGAGATCTGAGGATCGTGGTTCAAAGCCACTACAGAGTCAGGAAAGTCCATGAGACTCTTATCTCTAATAAACCACTAGAAAACCAGAAGTGGTACTGTGGCTCAAGTGATAGAGCCCTCAAGAGCTGAGGGACAGCGCCCTGGCCCAGAGTTCAAACCCCACAACTGATAAAATACAGGTCGTATCGCACTCTTTTTTTTTTTCTGGTTGTAGGGCTTGAACTCAGAGCCTGGGCTTTCTCCCTAAGCCTCTTCTTGCTCAAGGCTAGCACTCTACTTCAACCACAGCATCACTTCCTGCTTCATGAGGACTTTTCTGCCTGGGCTGACTGAACTGCAATCCTCAGATCTCAGCCTCCTTAGTAGCTAGGATTACAGGCATGAGCCACCAGCACCCAGTGCATTACTCATTTTTACAACCTCAACAAACTACTAAATAGTTGGTTTATTTGTTGAAAGATTAAATAAAGTCATTCCCCCTACATATAATGGTAAAATAAAATGGAGTGGGTTTTCAAGATCATTAAATGTGACATTATCCCATAGATAGGTGAAAAAAGGAAAAGGCATATTAACAGATCTCCAATAATAAAATCAAAGCCCTTGAAAGGCTTAGATTTCACTGCTGTGTAACTTTCCAGTACAAGTTTCCCTTTAAAATTGCATAAACTGTAGTGGAAGAAGGCAAACCAAAGGTTCTACAATTAGAACATGAAGTCTTAGCCAGGCACCGGTGGCTCACACCTATAATCCTAGCTACTCAGGAGGCTGAGATCTAAGGATCACAGTTCAAAGCCAGCCCATGTGGGAAAATCTGTGAGACTCTTTTCTCCAATTAACCACTCTTATCTCCAATTAACCTTCCAGAAAACTGGAAGTGGCACTGTGGCTCAAGTGGTAGAGCGCTCACCTTGAGCTGAATTGCCCAGACCCAGAGTTCTAGTCCCACAACTGACCAAAAAAAAAAAAAAGTTTCCTAATTTCCCCAAAGACAATCTATAACATAATAAAATTATGTAGACGTATCACTTAGTTATCTAGAAAAAACAAGATGAAAGGGATATGTGTTTAAGACAAAAGGAGACAAGATCTAACATTTTGTCTGAGGTCAAAACCTACCAGAGCCAGGTGCCTGGTAGCTCACACTTATAATCCTAGCTACTCAGGAGGCTGAGATCTGAGGATCATGGTTCAAAGCTAGCCCAGGCAGACTCTTATCTCCAATAAACCACTAGAAAATTGGAAGTGGCTCTATGGCTCAAGTGGTAGAGCACTAGCCTTGAGCGGAAGAGCTGAGGGACAGCACCCAGGCCCAGAGTTCAGGCCCTAGGACCGACAAAAAAAAAAAAACACTACCAGACCTAAGCTCAGAGCATGCACAGTTACCAACTAATTATGTGCCAGTTTCATAGAAAATTCTTTTATCCTTTATGTCTTCATATGATGATCTTCAGAGATGATCTTCTAGACAAGTGACTTTACACAGATGACTGGTATACGATGAGTCCAGGCCTTTCAACAATTGCTAAAATCAGTGCCTTAGAAGGTGCTGATTACATTAATGCTTGACAATTACACATTTCATGTGACATTTAATGTCTCTATGTCTAAGTGCTAATATATGTGTTCAAAGTCTATTTCTCTATGAAATTTTCAGTTAAAATTCTACCTTTCTGTTTCATCCAAATCTGCAGAGCAATCCAGGAATGTGACTATCTGTTTTTCCAGGCAGCTGTCAATCTTTTCTTCAGTTACCATTGTTGAATTTACAATATTTTGAGTGATTGAATGTAACAGTATGGCCTCGTAGCTCCCTTCTAACAGCAACTGTAAGAAAGATCCACTGTCTGCAACACAAAAAATTAGTCCAATAAGCTGAAAACAATTTGTTCACACTCTAAAGAATAATCCATTAGCTAACCACCATTTTAAGTACAAAAAAAGTATAAGGACTTAGAATGCTTACTGTATATTAATTACAAAGCACTGAGTCCTCTCGTTCTAGAAATCATTATCTCTCCTAGAACTAGAGGCTGGCCTATCCTGAGTATGAGTAGCAATGTAGATGTGATATCAATACAATAGTCCTATTGTCCTTTTGCTGGGAAATTCACAGAGACTCCAACTGACAGCAGAAAAATATCCTTAGGATCCTAGGACTTTTCACAAGCTGGTTCCTCCAACCCTTACTACTCCTCCATGTAACACTGGGTCACCCACTGTTCCTTCATAGTCCCCAGGCACATTCCAACTTTAACACTTTTTGCACTTATCATTTTCCTGCTAAATTTTTCTTCACTTGTCAGTACCTAAAAATAAACAAACAAATCAATAAAACCACCTCTTTTGACCTCTCACAAAACTTTTCCAAACCACCAGATATAAACTAAACATTCAACAACAAATTTTCTCCCTCCTGCTACTTTTTTCTTTTTTTGGTCAGTTGTGGGGCTTGAACTCTGGGCCTGGGCGCTGTCCCTCAGCTGTTCAGCTCAAGGCGAGCCCTCTACCACTTGAGACACAGCTCCACTTCTGGGTTTTTCTGTTTATGTGGTGCTGAGGAATAGAATCCAGGGCCTCATGCATGCAAGGCAAGCACTTGAACACTGTGCCACCTTCCCAGTCCTCTTCTGCTACTTACACACACACACACACACACACACACTCTCTCTCTCTCTCTCTCTCTCTTCCTGTTTTGTCTTCACACACACACACACACTCTCTCTTTCTCTCTCTCTCTCTCTCTTCCTGTTTTGTCTTCTGGACGCAGCCTAAATCGCACAAGCAGATCTGCCTATGTGACAGCAGCAAATGTGCCTTCTTCCCCCCTCTCTCAGTAAATGTACACTGCTCACAAGAGTTACATCTTTATTGTCTCGTTTCAGCTTTTCTGGCTCCGTGATTTTGAATAAAGTATTTAACTCATCTATTTGTTCCAGGATGTCTCCACCTGCAAAACAGGCTTAACAGTAGTATCTACCTTACAGTCTATCACCGGGATGGAATGACTGAATAAACGCTAAAGACTAAGAAGACACACTGACTGTTATTCACTGTCACTGTTATTACCAAACCTGGGCAGCGAGAAATTTGGAGTAAAGAATTGCACCTATCTTGAGGCCCCGCCCACCGTGTCAAGAGATCAATAAACCCATGTGTTGGTTTTGGAGCGGATCGTGTGCACCAGGACCTAAAGCGTGAGAATCCGCTGGGCAACCTCGGACTTCCCGGCTCCTAGGTTGGCCGAAGTCTGGCAGGTGTGCGCCTCTCACCTGGCCCAATGTCCCCGAACCAGGCTCAGACGTCGCCTCGCCTGGTCCCGGCGTCCCCGCACCTGGCCCGACGTCCCCTCACCTGGTCCCGACGTCCCCTCACCTGGTCCCGACGTCCCCTCACCTGGCCCGACGTCCCCGCACCTGGCCCGACGTCCCCTCACCTGGTCCCGACGTCCCGGGCCCGACGTCCCCGCACCTGGCCCGACGTCCCCTCACCTGGTCCCGACGTCCCCTCACCTGGCCCGGCGTCCCCGCACCTGGCCCGGCGTCCCCTCACCTGGCCCGGCGTCCCCGCACCTGGCCCGACGTCCCCTCACCTGGCCCGGCGTCCCCGCACCTGGTCCCGGCGTCCCCGCACCTGCCCCGGCGTCCCCGCACCTGGCCCGGCGTCCCCTCACCTGGTCCCGACGTCCCCGCACCTGGTCCCGACGTCCCCGCACCTGGCCCGACGTCCCCGCACCTGGTCCCGACGTCCCCGCACCTGGCCCGGCGTCCCCTCACCTGGCCCGGCGTCCCCTCACCTGGCCCGGCGTCCCCTCACCTGGCCCGGCGTCCCCTCACCTGGCCCGACGTCCCCTCACCTGGCCCGGCGTCCCCTCATCTGGCCCGGCGTCCCCTCACCTGGCCCGACGTCCCCGCACCTGGCCCGACGTCCCCTCACCTGGCCCGACGTCCCCGCACCTGGCTCGACGTCCCGGGCCCGACGTCCCCGCACCTGGCCCGACGTCCCCTCACCTGGTCCCGGCGTCCCCTCACCTGGTCCCGGCGTCCCCGCACCTGGCCCGGCGTCCCCTCACCTGGCCCGACGTCCCCTCACCTGGCCCGGCGTCCCCGCACCTGGTCCCGGCGTCCCCGCACCTGGCCCGGCGTCCCCTCACCTGGCCCGACGTCCCCTCACCTGGCCCGGCGTCCCCGCACCTGGTCCCGGCGTCCCCGCATCTGGCCCGGCGTCCCCGCACCTGGCCCGGCGTCCCCTCACCTGGTCCCGACGTCCCCTCACCTGGTCCCGGCGTCCCCGCACCTGGCCCGGCGTCCCCGCACCTGGCCCGACGTCCCCGCACCTGGCCCGACGTCCCCTCACCTGGCCCGGCGTCCCCTCACCTGGCCCGGCGTCCCCGCACCTGGCCCGACGTCCCCGCACCTGGCCCGACGTCCCCGCACCTGGCCCGGCGTCCCCGCACCTGGCCCGGCGTCCCGGGCCCGACGTCCCCTCACCTGGTCCCGACGTCCCCTCCTGCTTCCATTGCTGCCGCTCGGCCTCAGTGGCAAAGCCCCTCAGCACAGCCATCTCCGGGGCCCACATCACCCCGGACTCCGCCGCAGCCACGGCAGGGAGGGCGTCACAGGTTCGAACTAAAAGTCAGAGGAGGAGGGCCCCACGTCGCGGCAGTCCAGCGGGTACAACTACCATGAGGACCCCCACAGGCCTAGCAGCCCATGTGCGGATACTAACACCAGGAGGCAGCCATGACAGGAGCGCGGTGCAACCTGGGAGAAACCACACGTTCTCACGGCATGCTTCCGCCTCCGTGGCCAATCAGAGCCGGGATAGTGAGCATGCCCGTTGGGTTGCCCCGCCCCTGGGCAGGATGTGGGCGGGGCTGGGGCGTCAGGTGGACCGCAGAGCCGCTCCGGGAGGCTTCCAGCTAGCTGCGGAAGTCTAGGAGTGGCTGGAGGCTCCTAGACCTGGGGCCAAGCTGGCTCTAGATTCAGTCCTTTGAGAAGCAGGGAAAAAGCTAGTTCCCCGGGGCAAAAGCATGTCTGCCCTTAGCCTCCGGCAGGAAGGAAAACGAATGGACCTGATCTTGGCGCTACAGCATCATAATGTCATAAATCCTGAGTGGGAAGTCTGACCCGGGGAAGTTTTGGAGGCTAGTCAGAACGCTGCAGAAGCCCGAGCCCAGTGGTAGAAGGTGTCATCCACCAGCCAGAAATGGGTTGTGTAAGAGTTGCTGAGCCAAGAGGGACTGGAACGCAGGAATTTCAGCACTCAAGACTAGCCTGGGACTTAGGGATAAAGCACTGAGACGCCCTCAGTTCCACCCCTACACTCGAGATAGGTGGAGACGGACTGACCCCCGATGAGACCCCTGCAGGCCTGTGGGGCGGGGGAGCAATGCGGCAGGGGCTTTGCTGGAGGCTTGCTTCCACCGCCTCCCGCCCGAACGTGCTCCTCCAGAGTTTGCTTGTTTTTCAGTGTAAATAAAGAGTTTGCTTAGTTTTTCCTATTGCCTTTTAAGGTTTGGCCTTCTATAGTAAGCAGACTCAGTTACCTAGTTTCCCCCACGGTCCTTTTCCTTGTGCTTATGCCTTTCTTTACCATAGTTATTTTTGTTTCGTTTTGTTTTTGGCCAGTCCTGGGGCTTGAACTCAGGACCTGGGCACTGTCCCTGAGCTTCTTTTGCTCAAGGCTAGCACTCTTACCATTTGAGCCACAGTGCCACTTGCAGCCTTTTCTGTGTATGTGGTGCTAAGGAATCAAACCCAGAGCTCCATGCATGCTAGGCAAGCACTCTACCACTAAGCCATATTCCCAGCCCAGATTGTGCACAATTTAACTATGTAAGATTGAGTTCATGAGTTTAACTGGGACTTTGAAGCACAGACATATAAAATCTGAATAAGCAAACTGAAGGTGCCACCCAACTCTTAGCTCTGTTTGAGAAAACAAATAATTGACATATGCTATGCACCATGTAAAGAAATAATTTTTTGGTGTTACTATGGTTTGAACTCAGAGATCTATATTTTCTAGGCAGTGAATCTACCACTGAGCCATACTTCCAGCTAAGAAATACATTCTTAAGTAGGGCTTGCAAACATTATGATATTTCCTCTGAAAGTTCTCAAGAAACAACTAAGTATACCAGGTTTCCAATGGAATTATATTGGATGATTTTAAGGCACAGTGTTTTTCTATGCTGTAAGTAGTTGCTATTCCCATGAAAGTCTAAGATTCAAACCATTATACTAATTACAGACAGAGACAAAGCTGGTGATTTCTTTTATACTATCTCTTTCTAAACAAGAGAATTGTTGAGACTGCTAGCAAAGGAATAAATTGGGTAGGTGTCATACAGTTCCTGGCTACCTATGTTTCATGATGCTATTAAACAGTCTCCAGATCTCTCCCATTAACAAATTCTCCAAGCTACAACATTTATTTTTGTGTGTATATGTTATTCCATACTTTAGAATGTATAAGAACCCAGATTCAATACCCAGCACCACAAAAACAAAACAAAAACTGTTAAGTTCAAAAACAGAAGAAAAAAAAAACAACCTATGATGAAATTACATTTGTGAGTTTCAGTGAGAAGGGTCATGAAAGACATTTCTGAGCTGCTTGTTGACAGAAATATCATTATAAAACCTGATGTTGGTGATATTGCCATTAGAGTTAATCACAATGTGCAGTTGGCTAGCCTCACTAAAGTGAGGCCTTTCAGAATTCCAGTTCAGTAAAATGTATCTTTAGGGAGAACACTAGCTGCAAGGGAGTCCAGGATATCTAGCTTTCAGTCTTTTTTTTTTTTTTTTTTTGGTAGGTTATAGAGCTTGTGTGCTGTTGTTCAACTTTTTTCTTCAAGGCTAGCACTCTACCACTTTGAACCACAGTGCCACTTCTGGTTTTCTGGTAGTTAATTGGAGGTAAGAGTTTCATAGACTTTTCTGCCCAAACTGGCTTTGAACCACAGTCCTCAGATCTCAGTCTCTTGAGCAGCTAGGATTACAGGTATGTGCTACCAGCTCCTGGCTTCACAATCTCTTTAATTTTCACTGGTAACAGTCAACATTAGTTCCTCTTGATGGGAGAAATCCTATCAGTACCTCTGGCTTTTAAGAAATTTCTCAGTTTTTGCTTTTCCTCCTTCAAACTCTGCATCCACAGCTAGCTCTTAGGTCTCTTCATGTTCCAGTGACTCAAACTATGATTCATGTGTGGCTGTTCAGTTTTCAGAATTTTGAGACAAAATGGACCAAGCAAATTGTTGCTATTTTCAGGACAGTCTAAAATGTGTTGGTTTTATATCAGCAAAGGCCAGCTATCAGCAAATGCACAAGTAGTCAGGGCATTTCCCCAGAAATTTTAAGAGAAACTTGATCTGTTCTGAATGACAAGTCACAGATATTGCAAATGGCAGAGAGCTCCTAAGTGGGGCGCACATTGTCAGTGAGACTCTTCAACAGGACAGGAATGGAGGAAATCGGTTTGTGTATGCCTCTGTTTCACATGATTTATAAACCTTTATGCATCTGAGGCATTTAAAAACTGTGAGTTTGGGGACTGGGAAAGTGGCTCAGTGGTAGAGTGCTTGCCTTGCATGCATGAGGCCCTGGGTTGGATTCCTCAGCACCACATTAAGCAGAAAAAGTGGCTCAAGTGGTACTCACCTTGAGCTACAGAGCTGAGGGACACCGCCCTGGCCCAGAGTGCAGGCCCCACAACTGACCAAAATAAAACAACTGTGAGTTTTCTGGTTTCCCTTCTTCTTTATGCTGAACATAAATGAAGTAACAGGACCAAAGGCTTTGGTTTGACTTGATACACTTGCAACTTCTGTTGTTACTAGCCCTTCAAAACCATTTAATGGCTCTGAATCCACACACATAAAAAAGGTATCTTCTTTTTCTTTTGGTCAGTCACCAGCATAAATCCATTCTGCATTTGTTGACAAGAAGCAGTTGCTCTTTGAAGGAGGGCATGTTTATGAACCTTCTAGGAGAGACAACAGAAGGGGCCACTGGTGAAGAATGTGCACTGGTGGTTTCTTCCTGGAGCATAGACCTTTACCAATTTCCACTGCTTATATCACAATTGGAAAGTGACGTGGAATTACGAAAACTCCCATCTTCCTGTAGACAGAGTGCATGGAGAGGATAAACCTCATGAATTTGGTGAAACAACTCGCTTTGTAAGCTGAGCTCATTTAGATATTCAATAATAAATAGGAGACAGCAGCAAAAGTTCACACCTATAATCATAGCCATTCGGGAAGCTAAGATCTGAAGATTTCAGTTTCCAATTAACCAAGCAAAAAATCAGAACTGGCTGGGTGCTGGTGACTCACCTGTAATCTTACCTATGCAGGAGGCAGAGGCCTGAGTTATCATGATTTGAAGCCAACCCAGGCAGGAAATACCATGGGACTCTTATCTCCAATTAGCCCCAAAAACCTGGAAGTGAAGCTGTGGCTGAAAGAGCACTAACCTTGAGCAAAATAGTTCAGTGACAGTGTGACTTAGTGAAAGGCTAAAACCAACAAAAAAAATCAGGACTGGAGGCATGGCTCAAGTTGTGGAACACCAGCCAACTGCAGGAAAATTAGAGCTCGAATCTGAGTTCAACCTCTACTACTGGCACACACATGTGTGTATAAGTACCTATGACTATTTATCTTTGTTCAGAGTGAGAAATTGAAGTGATGGTAATTGCTTTGGCGACTATAGTCACACGAATTGCAGGCTGCAACATCTTGCATCTACCTGTAGCATCTGCTTACCAGCAAGCTGAGCTGTAAAGGGTTCAGCAATAGAAAACCCTATACCAGGAAGTGGAATTGTGGCTCAAAGTAGTAGAGCGCTAGCCTTAAGAAAATGAGCTGGGGCTGGGCAGGTGGCTCAGTGGTAGAGCGCTTGCCTTGCATGCGTGAGGCCCTGGGTTTGATTCCTCAGCACCACATAAGCAAAAAGAAAAATGCCGGAAGTGGCACTGTGGCTCAAGTGGTAGAACGCTAGCCTTGAGCTGAAGAGCTGAGGGACAGCGCCCAGGCCCTGAGTTCAAGTACCATGACTAACCAAAAAATAAAAATAAAAAATTCCTACACTAATAACAAAATCAATCTCAGAAAGAAAACATGTTTGATCATCTTGTCCTTCCATAGGACAGAAATGTCTTTAAAGCATTTAAAAAGCAACTAAAATTACAAGGGAAAAGATCAATTAAACGACTTCATAAGTTAAGCACACAGTAGAAAAGCTAAACAAAGATAACAGCTGTATGGGCAAAATACAGAGGTATGACAAAAATGAACATTCTACTTATATAAAAGGATTGCATAGATATTTTACACACCTTTATATATAAGAAAAAAGTGGCCGGCGTTGGTGGCTCACACCTGAAACCCTAGCTACTCAGGAGGCTGAGATCTGAGGATCACCATTCAAAGCCAGCCCGGGCAGGAAAGTCTGTGAGATTCTTACCTCCAATAAACCACCAGAAAACTGGAAGTGGCACTGTGGCTCAAGTGGCAAAGTGCTATCCTTGAGCTGAAGAGTGCAGGGACAACGCCCAACCCCAGAGTTCAAGTCCCACGACCAACAAAAAAAAGAAAAGAAAAAGGCAAAAAGTATAAACAGGAGCCAAAAATCAAATGATTAAAAAAAAAATGTGCCAAAGTAAAACATCTGATAACATGCCTATCAGATTAATGAATTACTTCAGTTAGGTGCTGGTGGCTCATGTCTATATAATCCTAGCTACTCAGGAGGTTGAGATCTGAGGATTGAGGTTTGAAGCCAGTGTGGACAGGAAGTCTCTGAGACTCTTATCTCCTATGAACCACAAAAAAGCCAGAAGCAGAGCCACCGTTATTCTTGTAACAAAATTAGCTTTCCCAAAGTTTGGTCAAATGTCTCTTCCTCTGTGATCTTTTGTCTGAGTTTAATGTTCTATACCTGAACTCTGGGCTCTTCACCGATTTCTGCCTTGCCTATCAATACCTACCAGAATTACTTCCTGGAACAATCTGATCAAGTTGCTTCCCTAATTAAAGCAAGGACAGGGCAAACCAGGCCCATGTTGACCCATACCTCTTAAGCTTCCCAACCCATTCTACCCCACCCTTCCCACTTTGCCTTCTATATCCCAGTAGCACTTAACATGGTGACAATTAACTGAATCCCTTCTTTTGTTTCTCCTGTGCTTGGAATATCTGCTTTTTGCTATCTCATCTACCACTGCTACATCCTTAGGACTCAAGTTATCATCCTTCAGAAAGTCTTTTCCTAACTAAAGCACACTCATGACAATGTTTTTCCTGACATAAATGCCCCTCTTTCCTCTGGGGCCCCAGTAGTACTTTGTGAGAAAAAAAAAAACACTGCAGAGAATATACCATTTGCACCGGCATTGTTTCCCTGCCTGCCACTAATTCTTCCCATGCAGGACAGTTCATGTTCACTAAAAGAAAAGGTCAAGAGCCCATCTAGGGCCATTTTCATGTAATCTGTTTCAGATTGTTTTTCCACCTTGGCTTTTTCTATTTTATTTTTGCTGGTCATGGGGCTTGAACTCTGGGCCTAGGCACTGTCCCTCAGCTCTTCAGCTCAAGGCGAGCGCTCTACCACTTGAGCCACAGCACCACTTCCAGTTTTCTGATGGTTAATTGGAGATGTTTCTCATGGAATTTCCTGCCCAGGTTGGCTTTGAATCGTGATCCTCAGATCTCAGCATCCTAAGTAGCTAGGATTACAGGCGTGAGCCACCAGTGCCAGCCCTTGGTTTTCATATAACATGAATTAGATCTGATATGACTGATACTGTTTCTCTCATGTTATAAACCTTTCTGTGCCCAATGTGGGGTGGAGTGAAGAAAAATGATCCAAAAATACTCTATTGCTACTGAGTTTTTGGTTTTTGGTTTTTGTTTTATTTGTTCAAGTCCCTGGGGCTTGTGAACTCAGAGCCTGGGCTCTGTCCCTAAACTTTTATTGCTCAAGGCTAGTACTCTACCATTTGAGTCACAGCTCCATTTCTGACTTTTGGGGGCTAAACTAGAGATAGAGTCTCCTAGATTTTATTGCCCAGGCTGGCTTTAAACTGTGATCCTCAGATCTCAGCCTCCTGAGTAGATAGGATTACAGGCATTAGCCACTGGTGCCTGCTTCCATTGCATTTTAAAACCAAAACTGGTTGCAAATAATACATCTCATAGATGTATTTTATCATTTATCATTGATGAGATCCTGACAAATAAAAATCAAACAACAAGGGCTAGGAAGGTGGCTCAGTGGTAGAGCACTTGCCTTGCATGCCTGAGGCCCTGGGTTCGATTCCCCAGCACCACATAAGCAAAAACAAAACAAAACAAAAGCCGGAAGTAGCGCTGTGGCTCAAGTGGTAGAGCACTAGCCTTGAGCTGAAGAGCTGAGGAACAGCGCCCAGGCCCAGAGTTCAGGCCCCACGACCGAACCCCCCCCCCCCCAAAAAAAAAAAATCAAACAACAAAAGAAAAAAGTATGGAGAGTCTCCTGATTGCCCATTTTATACCTAGATTCTAGGTATCATGTCTGCTCATGACATATAATTGGATCTTTTGTCATAAATGGACTCTACCACTGTTTTGTCACTTTTGGTGTAGACCCCTGATTTCCTGGTCACATCCTATTTGTTCTTCCATTAACCAAGTTCAAAGAGTATGTACTTCACTATGAGACAGTACCCTAACTCTGGGCTCCCCCACTTTTCTTTAGAAAATTCACTGTTCACAATATACTGTTCAGAATCAGCTCCTGATTCAGGGTTCCCACACACCATTTTATCTAAATATTATCAAGTCATTTAAGCTTTTCCTTTATAGCAACTGGCATTAGAAAACATCCTTTGTTCCCCCATTGTAAAGACCTTAAAAATGTCCAATTTTTGTAGAAATACCATTTCACACCATGGCAAACTGTTTTAGAAATAAGACATAGTGCTTCACCTAAGTCTTTTTATTTATTTGGCTCTAGGAAGAATTTGCATGAAAATGAGCCTGTATGGCAGGTACAGAATGTACTGTAACAGCACCAGAGAGGTACAGCCTCTTTCCTCTACAGAGCCTCATTGTTAATACATACATATGACTTTAGCAATAAAACCAGATAGTCCAAGAAAAAAAAAAAAGCCCTTTAGGGAAAAAATAATCCATGTAGTGAGTTCAAATTGACCGTTCCTGTTATATACTTAAATTCAAAGAATGGATACATTCAGAGGCCCAAATGTTGGCATAGAATAAAATCATGTTCATTTATTTTTTTCTGCATCTTAGAATTAGAAGGCATAAAATTAAATATGTTGAATGTAATAAATTCATCCATACAAGTGCAAGTCTCCAGCTATAATGCATCTCATGGCAGATTTATTATTTAAAAATGTACCAGTAAATCAAAAAAGGGGAGGGAATATGTCCATTTAACTTTTATTGAAGTGTATGTAGGAGGTCTTCAGAAATCAATTATGAGCATGAAGATATGGCCAAACATAAAATCTATCAAATTCAGTGAAAAGTTGCTGACTTTAAATAGTTGTAAGAATGACCAATATATTCTTTGTTAACAACCCCTCACTCTATAGTTTAAAAAAAAAAAGGATAAACATTCAGTAAACATTCTTTCCTAAGGTAGTTTCCCTTATATATCAGTGATTTATCCATTTCTTTGTATACACAAATTTGTTGAACATACCAATCAGTGGTTCTCACAATTGAAAAATAAAAGCACAAAAAAGTTTACACTCTTGTACAGGTAAATAAAAGGTCACCTTGAATTAAACTGGATCTCCTTAAGGGCATAGTATAGTTTCAGTTTCATTACCTATTACATAATTAGTTTCTTACATACAAATATTGACATATTTGGCTTGTGCTTCGAAGCCTTTGTGTCTATGAAATCCACATCAATGCAGCTCATAATTGGAAGTCACTGGGGAGGTCTTTGCTGCTGCCTGGTTTGACCTGATCTCGTGTTAGAGACTCCTCAGCACCTGCTGTGGCTCGGCACACTTCTGAGGCATCATCAATGTCAGGGTCCAAGCCTTCGGGGCATGGAAGTTTTAGCAACTCTTCTCGCAGTTGAGCAGTGTGACGCTAGAGGAAGAATACCACTATGGTTAGAAATCTAAACTCTAGGAATCTAGCACAGTATCTCAGAAAGGACCTCAATTTTCACAAAGCATTAGGCCTACAAATATTTATTGATCACATCTGTGTGCTGCTGATCACTTTATAGTACACAGTTAATATGTCAGTCAGGAAACAAAACTGCAAGACATCCCCACATTCAAAATTTACTGAAATTAACACACTCAAAGATCTGTCAAAAGAGCTGTCAGTACCATGTATCTTGCCACAGGACAAGCATTACTGATGACTCACAGTACATCATTAATTTGACACAAACAGTCTCTTAAAAGGCAGTACCCTTGGCTTGTCATTTATACTATCTACCTCTGGCTTGATATTTTTTTATTTTAGTCGATCATGGAGCTTGAACTCTGGGTACTGTCCTCTTCAGCTCAAGGTGAGCACTCTACCACTTGAGCCACAGAGCCACTCCTGGTTTTCTGGTGGTTTATTGGAGGTAAGAGTCTCACAGACTTTCCTGCCTGGGCTGGTTTTGAACCGTGATCCTCAGATCTCAGCCTCCTGAGTAGCTAGGATTACAGGTGTGAGCCACTAGCGCCCAGTTTGATCGCCAACATTTTTGCCTGAGCCAGCCTCCAACTGTCAGCCTCCTGCCTACACCTCTCATGTAGCAGGGATGATAGGTAGGATAACATTACAGGTATGAGCCACCAGTACCTAGCTCTGGCTCAATATTTTTGACAAAAAGAAAGCTCCACAAATTAAAATAAACCAGGTTAGCCAGACATCAGTGGCTCGTGCCTGTAATTCTTTCTACTCAGGAGGTGGCCAGACCAAGCAGAAAAGGCTATGCAACACTTATCAATAATTATCCACAAAAAAGCTGGCAGTAGAGCTGGGCACTGGTGGCTCATGCCTGTAATCTTAGCTACTCAAAAGGCTTCCTGAGGATGCAGCCTCAGGAAGGAAAGTCAGCCTAGGCAGGAAAGTCTATGAGACTCTTATCTCCAATTAATCACGGGAAAGGCCAAAGTGGTGCTGTGACTCAAATGGCACAGCCTTGAACAAAAGGAGCTCAAGGACAGTGTCCAGGCCCAGAGTTCAGGCCCTAGGACTAGCAAAAATAACAACAAAAAACAAAACAAAACAAAACAGCTGGAAGTAAGTAGAGCCATGGCTCAGGTGGTGGTATACTACTAGCCTTAAGCAAAAAAGCTCAGGCACAGCACCTAGGCCCTGAGTCAAGTCCTAGGCCTGGCATAAACAAACAAAACACACTGAGATACAGTTCAGTGGTGAAGCCCGTAGAGCCATGGCTCAGGTGGTGGTATACTACTAGCCTTAAGCAAAAAAGCTCAGGCACAGCACCTAGTCCCTGAGTCAAGTCCTAGGCCTGGCATAAACAAACAAAACACACTGAGATACAGTTCAGTGGTGAAGCCTATGCCTGGTATATGTAAGACCCTAAGATCCATTCTGAGTATCACAAAAATCCCACCACAGCAAAAAACAAACTGTTATTTTAGTCACTGCAAACAAGCATTTATCAAATACTAAGCCTTATGTAAAATGTTTGCTAAATGTTTCACCTTACTTGCCCCACTAAATTTTAAGAAAGTTTAGCAAATTGAGCAAATAATAAGGAACCTCTAAAGAGAGTGGATAATTTTGTATTGCTCCAAGCCAGGCAGGCTTACCTTGAGGGCCGCTGCATGGTGAGACATTGTCCTGCCCACACGTTTGTCACTGCTATACTGCTGGATGTCTGCAATCCATTCCTCACACTGGGCCATGATCTCAATTCTTTTCAAGTAGAAATGTTTGTGTATAACCTAGAGAACAAAATAGGTTGACAGAATTAAAAGTATGTGGCATTACCAAAAATAAAAAATGCAATTTCAGACACTGCAATGTTTTTTCTGTTTTTCTGTTTAAATTTTGTGGACTCTTTTAGCAGGGAAGAATCAGGCTCCTGATTACATATATCAGATTACATACGCTGCTCTCCTCAGTTCTACAATACAATGTCCTGACTTACTCAGATCAGGGTATGCGTGTTTTCTCAAAAGGTACGTATACTCAGAAGGGAACTTTTCCAAAACATAATTTCTAGCACAACATAAAAAAACTGGTGACCAAGGGAGATTGTTTAGGAAGAAACTTTTGTTTTGTTTTGGTTTTTTTTTTTTTTTTTTGGTTGGTCATAGGGCTTGAACTCTGGGCCTGGGCACTGTCCTTCAGCTCTTCAGCTCAAGGCTAGCACTCTACCACTTGAGACACAGCACCACATCAGGTTTTCTGAGTGGTTTATTGGAAAAAGAGTCTCAGGGACTTTCCTGCCTGAGCGGGCTTTGAACTGCAATCCTAAATTCTCAGCCTCCTGAGTAGCTAGGATTACAGGTGTGCCACCAGCGCCCAATCGAAAAAAAAGGAAAAAGAAACTTCATGCATACTCTATTATTACTGATTTTTTAGGTCAATTCTAAGCTAAAGTATAGCAGATATTGCTAATAATAAAGTATTTCACTAATTCAACATACCTCTTTAAAACATGGCGAAGGGTTTCTGATTTGTTCTAGCATTGCCCATTTAACCGTTGCTTGTCTAATGTTTCCATCATACTCGCGAGAGCTCTGTGTGCCACTTGGAGTGCCTCTAGACCGTTCATATCCTGGTTCATTAAAGTAAGGCTCAGCTACTAATATAAGGGACTGGACTGATACCAATACCTGAGGAAAAAAGAAAATAAAGAAATTTTGCTATTAAACTGATAACTTGCTTTACCCACTGGAATCCCTTTTGTTTTTTGGGGGGGGTGCTGGTATTAGAGTTTGAAGTCAGTACTAATGAGTACATGGACACTGTCCCTGAGCTTTTGTGCTCAAGCTAGTGCTCTACCACTTGAGCCATAGCTCCAGTTCCAGCTTTTTTGTGATTCACTGGAAATAAGAGTCTCATGGGCTTTCCTACTCAGGCTGGCTATGAACCACAATCCTCAGATCTCAGCCTCCTGAGTAGCTAGGAATACAGGTGTTAGCACTGGCACCCAGCTTATGAGAATCTTGTTTAAAGTACTTGTTTGAATATTTCAATTACTATAAAATTGATATTCATGATTAAGACACTTACATACTTTATTAGTAAAGCAAAAGTTAGGTATGAAAGAGCCATATACAACATTTATACATCTGTTTTAAATGATAGTGGAGAATTAATTAGAATAGAGAAGAATACTCTTTACAGAAAATACTTTAAAAAGATTTATAAATACAGTAAATCTGTTTTGTTTGGAGGGAAGATGAGGTTTCATACAAGTCAAACTCCAGGGTTCAAGTGAAACCCTCTGCCTGAGCTTCCCAAGTAACTGTGACTACAGACATGATAATATGCCCAACTCCCTTACCAAAGTAAACACTGCTCAAAGTTTTCTTACTCATACTCTGATAGAGCATAGAAACAGCCATATACTCTGAAAATACTCTTAAGTAGAGCTATATGGGGCAGTTTTAAAATATTTATTCCAAGGAATAGCCATCTCTCTCTCTCTCTTTTTTTCTCTCTCACATACACACATAAACATTCCATATTCAAAACTTATTCCTAGACCTCATGATTCTAAGATTAACTGTGACAGTAAGTATTTACCAGAAAGCCTGGTTTGCTTGTTCCTGGCGAATATAATATTCTCAGCGAACAGGCCCTATGACTAGCTAATATAACATCTTTGTAGGAAGCAAAACATTAAATATCACCTTCCCATATATGAAAAAGGATTAATGACAACTTCACTTTTATTAGGCATAATGATTAAATAGTCATCAAATAAATATCTTAGCAATTGAGAGATAAATTTCCTTAGAAAACTTTTATCTTCATTTAAAAATCAGATTAAAAAAATTATATTTAAGTAGTTGTGCAAAATGGTCTCAATTAAAAACTTTTTTTTTGGGGGGGGGGGGGGCTTAACTCTGGACCTGGGTGCTGTCCCCCAGTGATTCAGCTCAGGGCTAGCACTCTACCACTTGAGCCATAGTGCCACTTCCGGCTTTTTCTGCTTGTGTGGTGCTGAGGAATCAAACCCAGGGCCTCATGCATGCAAGGCAAGCGCTCTACCACTGAGCCACCTTCCCAGCCCTCAATTGAAGACTTTTTAAATAGACATTTGAACCTGCATATTGCACCTAGGAGAAGATATGGTTAAACAGAATGTATAAGTGTCCTTAAGCCCAAATTCAACTAGAGACAACTTGAAAAAAAAAAATCTGAGGATCACTGTTCAAAGACAACCCAGGAAGAAAAGTCTTCGTGAGACTCTCATCTCCAATGAATTACTCAAAAACTGAAAGTAGAGCTATTGCTCAGTGGTAGAGTGCTAGCCCTTTTTGTTGTTGTTGTTTGTTTTTTTTTGGTGGGTCGTGGGGCTTGAACTCTGGGCCTGAGCACTGTCCCTGTGGTCTTCAGCTCAAAGCGAGCCCTCTAGTGCTTGAGCCACAGAGCCACTTCTGGTTTTCAAGTGGGTTATTGGAGATAAGAGTCTCACGGACTTTCCTGCCTGGGCTGGCTTTGAATCTGGCTTTGAACCGTGTTCCTCAGATCTCAGCCTCCTGAATAGCTAAGATTACAGGCGTGAGCCACCAGCACCCAGCTTAGAGTGCTTGAGCAAAGAACTCAGGGACAGAGCTCAGATGCTGAGTTCAAGCCTCATGACCAATGAAACAAGAACAAGAAAAGAAACCTCACATATCTATTTTTGAAAGGATTACTATTATTTTAAATCTAAGCCTTTTTCAGAAAAGTTTATGAATCTTGAGTATTTACAGTTTCAAATAGAAACCAGTTTAGATTAAAGCTTGTTTTGTTTGAAGTCCACTAGAAGAAGCTTAAGTATATAAATAAACTTATTTTTATATCTTCCTTAACATAACAACAACAAATAATTTCTGGTTGTCTTTCCTAAATACTAAGTTATAAATGAGTTTAAAATGTCTATGTCATATTATCAATGTATTTGTCCATTTCTTTGCTGGAATTTTGAATTATTAAGACAAAGCATTAACAAAACCAGGATATTATACAAACTTGTAGATGCTAAAGGGTTTGTAAAGACTAAAGAACCATATGTCAAATGTTTTGCAAAGTTAAGAACTGCAAGTCTGAAGTTTTATGAATTCCAGGACAATACTTGTGAGCTTCAGACATGGTAAACTGATTACAAAAAAAGCTAGATCATGAGCCGGGCGCCGGTGGCTCACGCCTGTAATCCTAGCTACTCAGGAGGCTGAGACCTGAGGATCGCGGTTCAAAGCCAGCCTGGGCAGGAAAGTCCGTGAAACTCTTATCTCCAATAAACCACTAGAAAACCGGAGGTGGCGCTGTAGCTCAAGTAGTAGAGCGCTTGCCTTGAGCTGAAGAGCTGAGGGACAGCGCTCAGGCCCAGAGTTCAAGCCTCACAACCAAAAAAAAAAGCTAGATCATGGGCTAGGAAGGTGGCTCAGTGGTAGAGCGCTTGCCTTGCATGCCTGAAGCCCTGGGTTTGATTCCTCAGCACCACATAAGCAAAAAGAAAAAAGCCAGAAGTGGCGCTGTGGCTCAAGTGGTAGAGCGCTAGCCTTGAGCTAAAGAACTGAGGGACAGCACCCAGGCCCAGAGTTCAGGCCCCATGACCAGACCCCCCCCCCCCCCCCCAAAAAGCAAGCTAGATCACAGTGAAGAAATACATAATATCAGTAGTGTATTAAATTCTATTCACAAGGGTTTAGGCCTTCTCCCAGTGTGATCTGGGAGCTGTGAGAAACCCATATCATCATTTAAGAATTGAAGAACTAAAAAGAGTGCACTTTTTAGAATAGTGGTATTTTGACATAACTGAATTTTTGTCTTAAGTCCTAACTTGAGTTTCTAAACTCCAGATGAGACTTTACTAGCTAATCATCTGTAGGCATTTGACATTATTTCCTACCATTCTATCACGCAAGGGAAAGGATTAACTATGTTCATTATTAACCACTAAAATATTATACAAGCACACAGTTCTCCATTTTGAAAGTGAAATTGTCAAAATTTTGTTTACTTGCAAAAAGCTTGAGGTCTGAGGATTCCACTTCTCCTCTGGTCTTCCATGCCAGGTATTTAAGATGCTTAAACAGACCTGAAGAAAGAAAAAGGGAAGAAATATAAATAGAATTTGAAAGGAATGTGTAAACACAAACTGTCACAATTATAAGAATAAAGCAAAATTCTCTAAAATCAAACTACTTCAGTTTCATGAACCCAAACAAACTCCCAGGAGTTAGTTTGTCAGAGTAAATTGTCACAACTAGAAGTAAAACAAAATGTTCTCATATGGCTTCATATAAACATGAAGTTGGAAAAGGGAGGAAGGCAATGATCCTCTTGAAAAAGTATTAGGGATTCCCAGGGTTCCTTGAACACATTTAAAACATATTAGATATTTATTCACTTAGCAAGACTGAATGTAAGCTATTTACCAAACATATGTGTAAACAGTTTGCTACTGGAATAAGATTAAAGATGTATTATTTGTACATACAACAAATCACAAAGCAAAATAAAATTGGAATGTATTACATTATGTTTTCCTGGCATATAACTCACCAATATAAAAATATTATTGACTAGACACCAGTGGCTCACACCTGTAATCCTAACTACTCAGTTCAAAGCCAGCCTGGACAGCAAAGTTCTGAGACTCCTTATCTCTAATTAACCACCAGAAAAGCAGAAGTAGAGCAGAAGCTCAAAATGGCAGAATAGGAAAGCTCAGGGACAGCACCCAGGCCTTGAGTTCACACCCCATGCCCGACAAAAAACAAAAACAAAAGCAAAAAAAATCACTGGACTTAATTTTTAATAGCAAATCTACAATTTCAAATAATGGCAACAAAACTGGACTAGAGATGTATCTAAGTGGTAGAGTGCTTGCTTAATGTGTGGTGAGCCCTGGGCATAACTCCAGCACGGGGGGGGGGGGGGGGGGGAGCAAAACTAAAGATACATTTATGGATCATAATTATGGTGGCAAAAAATACATGTTTTAGGACATTGGACCCCTGAGAATCCCACTTCTCCATTTGCATAAGGAATTCATTTCTTAAATAAAATTTAGTGTTGTGTACCTCCAACTCTATTCAGGTTCTGGTATCTATCAAGAAAAGGCAATATGGCTATTTCTTTTCAGTTAAACACAATCTATTCTTTGTACTTTCAAACAAATCTAGGGCTACCTCTAGTTAAGCCTTTAATAAAACTAGGAAACTAACTCCATTCTTCTGATTTGACTTGGTGATAAAGAAACAGTAATGGTTCAATTACAAATATGAGGCAGATGAAAGTTTTGAAGGAGGTAAAACAGAAAATTGGGGGACATCTTTGATAAAGCATTGACCGCAATCGCTTTTCTCATCGTCAAAGGAGTAACTGCTTAAGTTGACACATTTCTTCTCACCTATTAAACACTCAATATTCAGCATGGAATGCATTGGTGAAATTACAACCGATTTCTCAAAATTATTTTGACAAGTAAAGATTTTTTTTTTAAAGGTTTCATTGTGGGGCTGGGAATCACATTCAGGATCATGTGCATGGCAGGCAAACACTCTCACTGAGTTATATCCCTAGCACTGACTATTGTTTTAAATTTAACTTTGAAGGTGTACTGTCACATGGAATTTCTTAAGTATCTCTTTCATCTTCTTCTTCTTTTTTTTTTTTTTTAAGCCAGTCCTGGGGCTTGAACTCTGGGCCTGGGCACTGTCTCTGAGCTTCTTTTGCTCAAGGCTAGCACTCTACCATTTAACCCACAGCACCACTTCTGGCTTTTTCTGTGTATGTGGTACCGAGGAATCAAACCCAGGGCTTCATGCATGCTAGGCAAGCACTCTACCACTAAGCCATATTCCCAGCCTTCTTTCATCTTCTTTTAAAACACAAAAATGTAAAAATCATTGAAAACTAATTTAAAAAATGAGTTTACTGATTGAGAGGGAAAAGGACAGTGGAGAATAAGGCCAAACAGGGCAGAAAGTTAATGAGACTTTATCTCAAAAAGATTCAGTAGGCTGTGGTAAGAGAATCAAGGCTGCAACCAGACAGGACAAAAGCTGGAGATCCGAGGTGAAACAAAGAACAGCAGAAAAAGCTGTGGAGTAGGGTGGGGCATCTGGGAAGGTGGCTCAGTGGTAGAGTGCTGGCCTTGCATACATGAGGCCCTCAGTTCAATTCCTCAGCACACAGAAAAAGCCGGAAGTGTGCTATGGCTCAAGTGGTAGAGTGCTAACCTTGAGCTGAAGAGCTAAGGGACAGCACCCAGGCCAGAGTTCAGGCCCCCCCACCCCCCCAAAAAAAGGAGAGAGAAAAGGAAAAAAAGGTAGGGGAGGGGGGCTTGGATCAACTGGTAGAGTGCTCGCCTCACAAGTACAAGGACTTAAGTTCAAACACCAGTATTACTAATTAATAAAATAAATTTTTGTTTTTCTTTTGTTACTTTTGGTATATGTGCCAGTCCTGAGGCTTGAACTCCAGGCCTGAATGCTGTCCCTCAACTTTTTTGATCAAGGTTAGCATTCCATCATTTGAGACCTCCACTTCTGGTTTTTTGGTGTTTTTTTGGAGATAAGAGTCTCAAGGACTTTCCTGCCCATGCTAGCTTTGAACTGCAATCCTTAGATCTCAGCCTCCTGAGTAGCTAGGATTAGAGATATGAACCATTGGCATTCAGCTTAAATCTTTTTGCAAATGTCACAATTGTATGTTTCATGAAACCATAAAAGATAGTTGTGATTGGGGGAGAGGTTTTGGAAAGCTGTGATTTGCAGTGTTTTTGCCATTCTGCCACTTTTAGATATAGCTGAAAAGATGACTAAGGCTGGAAATACGTAACATAAGAAAGGATATAAGGCCTAACAGATACTGCTGTATTCTTAGCAAGAGTAAATCTAAGTGTGCTTAATCAATTAATCTGTCAGTAACTTAAGATGATGTGTCTTTTGTAACACTGTAGTGTTTCTACCCTTTTCTGTTTCTTTTTATATTTCAGCTAATCTGTGCATTCAGGGAAGCCAAGAATGAAGAACCCCATATCTTCTTAGAAAAATGGTAACTAGAAATATCTTGCTTTAATTACAAAGAAACTTTGGATCCAACAGAAATATGTAACATTAAGAACTAGGGCTGGAGGCCAGGTGGCTCACATCTGTAATCCTAGCTACTCAGGGGACTGAGAACTAAGGATCAAGGTTCAAAGCCAAACAAGGCAAGAAAAGTCCGTGAGACTCTTACCTCCAATTAACCACCAGAAACCGGAAGTGGTACTGTGGCTCAAGTGGCAGAGTGCTACTCGTGAGCTGAAGAGCTGATGGACAGCGTCCAGGCCCAGAGTTCAAGCCCCACTACTGACCCCCCTTTCCCCGAAAAAAAAAAGAACTAGGGCCTGGGAAAATGGCTTATTGGTAGAGTGCCTGCTTAGCATGCATAAAGCCCTGGGCTTATTCATTAGTACCACATAACCAAAATAAGCCAGGAATGGTGCTGCGACTCAAGTGGTAGAGTGCTTGCTTTGAACAGAAGAAGCTCAGGAACAGTGCCCAGTCCCTAAGTTTAAGTCATCAGGATGGGCAAAAACAAAAACAAAAACAAAACAAAACAAAAATACCCAGAAGACTGCAATTACATTACCTTGCCATCATTGTAGAGGTTGGGATTGAATCGCACGCTATGACCACCGGTTGTTTCAAGATTCACAAGTGGGGGTGAACTGGGATAATCTTGAGGAAAATACACATCAAATTCAAAACAGCCATTTGCATAGGGGGTGTCCGCTGGTCCCGTTATCAAAACCTGATATTCAGACAAACAAACAGAGGACTGTATACTTTCCTTAGACACCAACATAAATAATTCATCTCTTCCAGAATGTGTGAAAATGAAATTAGAAGAACAAACACAAAATTAGAAAACTATTAGAATGAAAATGATTGGGTTTTGGTGAAAATGGGCTATTAAAACAGATGCTGAGGGGCCGGGAAGGTGGCTCAGTGGTAGAGCGCTTGCCTTACATGCATGAGGCCCTGGGTTCAATTCCTCAGCACCATGTAAGCAAAAAAGAAAAAAAGCCAGAAGTGGCGCTGTGGCTCAAGTGGTAGAGCGCTAGCCTTGAGGTAAAGAAGCTGAGGGGCAGCGCCCAGGCCCAGAGTTCAGGCCCCATGACCAACCAAAAAAAAAACAAAACAAAACAAAAAAACAAAAAACAGATGCTGAGCCAGGCACTGGTGGGGCTCATGTCTGTAATTCTAGCTACTTAGGAGTCTGAGATCTGGAAAAGAAATTTCAAGGCCAAACTTGGTAAACTTCAAGGTCTAGAATAACCAGCAAAAAACGAGGCTGGAGGTGTGGCTCAAGGAGTAAAGTGAAAGTGTTAATAATAAGCACAAGGCCACAAGTTCAAATCCCAGTACCAGAAAAAGGGGTGGGCGGGGGGAGATGCTATTAGTAGCAATACAATTTGGCTCAAGCAAATACTCTTTTTTTAAAATAAAAATCTTTCTGCTGATCTTTCAAGATGCTATAGCTTTTCACCAATAGGAGATTCTATACACACATTCATAATTTTATCTGAAGGAATGAAGATATTTATCTACTACTGCAACATATTATGACAAGATTTGCAGAGGATGATAGCTTCCTAGAGGGTGACTTGTAGTTCAAAAACCAGCAGAGAACCCAACAGTGAGTGTAAGAATTACGTAATGTATTTTAGGTGTTTAAAATGTAGCCAAATAGGTAAATTTATGAAATGTCTACAGATAAGTTATCCAATACAGCAAAGGAAGCAAAAGAAAAAACCTCCCTTAGGAACACAGGTAAGGATGTTTAACACATCATAAGTGAAGAGTATTTTTCTTCTCCAGGTGTCAGACTATGAAGACATTTTTTTCATGACTTTCTTAAAATTGTTACTATAAAGGTGATATACAGAGGGGAAGTCAGGTATCTTTAAATAGTTGTACAAAGGGGTTTCAATTTAAAAGTCCATTTATGTATAAAAGTATCCTAGTGACCCTTTCCATCTTTCTCCCCTTCTCCCTTCTGTCCTATGCTCACCAGTCTCCACAAGTTTCCTAGCTTTATCTTCACATATACATCGAGTAACATGGGCACAGTCACCTGCCATTTCTCTCTCTTTTACTCTTATCACACTCCAAGAAGACATGGTTCAGCTTCCTGGTATTCACTTTGTTAAACTGTTAACTATTCAAAGGGGTTACATCATGGAAAACCACCCCTGTTGTACCATACTTTAGTCTAATTGTTGTACATATGCATATCCCTGTAGATGTTTATTAAGGTTTGTATTTCAGCTTTAACTTCCAAGTTTCTGGTGGTTCACTGGTGATAAGTCTGTCACAGAGTTTCCTCGTTGGGCTGGCCTTCAACCACAATTCTTAGATCTCAGCCTCCTGTGCAGCTAGGATTACAGGTGTGGGCCACGGGTGCCCAACAAGTCAGGACTTTCCTTGATGTTATATTTTCTTAGAATTTGATTTCAGAGCTGGGCGTTGGTGGCTCACGCCTGTAATCCTAGCTACTCAGGAGGCTGAGATCTGAGGATCGCGGTTCAAAGCTAGCCCGAGCAGGAGAGACCGTGAGACTCCTATCTCCAATAAACCACCAGAAAACCGGAAGTGGCGCTGTAGCTCAAGTGGTAGAGTGCTCGCCTTGAGCTGAAGGACAGCGCCCAGGCCCAGAGTTCAAGCCCCACGACTGACAAAAAAAAAAAAAAAGAATTTGATTTCAGATCAGTGTTAAAACAGAAAGGTGCAGATACTATATTACTATTACTTTAGTCACAGACTTTTTGAGCTTGAAAATACATTTTCTGGAAGAAATAAAGACTAATTTTTAACAAGTAATATTATGAAATATAAGGGAAACATGGTGGATTACAAGAAATCCTGTACCCTCTTCTTACCAGTCAACATTAAATTTTTGATACTATGCTCCAGAACTGTAACAGATCAAATACAAGGCAGGTAAGCTGTCTTTCTCTAAATTTTCATTTTGAACAATATCCACTGAACCATTTCTACAAAAGGGCTCCTTTCACTGCAGTGTAGAGTGGTCACCAAATCTTACAACCCATGCTATTTCTAGTGTCTGTATGAATATTAGTATAATTCAATTATACAGGAAAAGAATCTTCTACCTTCATGATGTCAAGTCGCTCCTCATCACAGCGGACAAATACACTAGAGGATGAGGACAGAGGCAGTGAAGTGGAAAGCGTCACAGCTTCCTGGGCAAGGCGGCGGGCTCTGGCGGCACAGCTCGCATCATTTGCGTTTTTCACCTGAGACATGTAGTGGTAATTTACTTTAAAACCCAATTTTCCATCTTCATCTTCAGAAACCATCTCAAATGTATCTGAAAGAAGGAGAAATTTTTAAAAACTGGGTCAAAAACTACCTGAATCAAAGGGAGACATTAGAATGACAAACGCCACAAAGGCAATTACTAGTTTCTTTCACCCAAAATGCACAATACCAGCAAACTAGAAATGCCTAGAACTGCACTTACACCATAGTACAAGTATAAAACTTCCTTTGAATTTTATACAGTTATCAACTACATATAAAAATGGATATATCTGGAATCTGGGGGCTCATACTAGTAACCCTAACTACTGAGGAGGACAAGATCTGAGGACGGTGATTTAAAGTCAGCCCATGCAGGAAAGTCCATGAGACTCTGATCTCCAAAAAACCACCAAAAAACCAGAAGTAGCACTGTGGCTCAAGTGGTAGAGCCCTTGCCTTTAACTAAAGAGCTCAGGGACAGTGCCCAGGCCAGAGTTAAAGCCTCACTACCAACCAAAAAAAAAAAAAAAGAAAGGTAGAATTTTAAGCCAGGCACTGGTAATTCACACACGTAATCCTAGCTACTCAGGAGGCTGGACCTGAAGATCACAGTTCAAAGCCAGCCCAGGCAGTAAAGTCCCTGAGACTGTTATCTTCGATTAACCACCAGAAAACCGGAAGTGAAGCTGTGGTACAAAGTGGTAGAGTGCTAGCTTTGAGTGAAAAAGCTCAGGGACAATGTCCAGGCCCTGAGTTCAAGCCACACAACCAACTTAGTAATGACGTGTTACTTCAAGACCATAGAAAAGACCTCTCTTCCTGATTTGCTCTCTTGGGTAAGATACATAAGCTTTGGTATATGAAGGTTCTCAAGAAGGTCTAAGGAGAGGCCCACATGACAAGGATCTGAAGCTTCCTATTCAGGCGAACACAAATGAGCCTGAAAGTATAGCCTCCAGCTCTGGTCAGGTCTTCATGCCACTAAAACTCCTCAATAGACATTATGACTGCAAATGCATAAGATACCCACAGTCACCATTCCAGAATTTCTGACCCACGGAAACAGAAAGATAATCAGAATTAAATTGTTTTAGGTATCTAGGTTTGTGAATAACCTTTTATAAGAAAATAACGGGGTGGGGCAGGGGGGAGTGTAGTTGTGGAGGGAAAGGATGGTAGAGGAAAAACAAAGGAGGAGGCAATAATGCTTGATAGGAAATGTACTCATTACCTTGATCATGTAACTGTAACCCCTCTGTACAGTATTTTTACAATAAAAAACCTATTTTAAAAAAGAACATAATTATTTGGTAAAATACAATAAATACTAATTAGAGTCTAAACAAGCTATCAATGCTTTGTTTAGACTTTCATTGTCTATGTTCTTTTTTGTTTTTTTGTGTGTGGGGCCTGAACTCTGGGCCTGGGTGCTATCCCTTAGCTCTTTAGCTTAAGGCTATTACTCTACCACTTGAGCCACAGCGCCACTTCCAGTTTTTTCTGCTTATGTGATGCTGAAGAATCGAACCCAGGGCCTCATGCATGCGAGGAAAGCACTCTACCACTGAGCCACCTTCCCAGCCCTCATTGTCTATGTTCTAGTATATACAAGTATATAATACTTATTCGATAATGCTTAAACCCATGTAAATAAAATAATAAAAGTTATTGGTTTTAATACTCATAAAAATAATTTTCAAGCTGGGTGCCAGTGACTCACTCCTGTAATCCTAGCCACTCAGGAGGCTGAGATGTGAGGATCACGGTTCAAAGCCAGCCTGGGGAAAGGCCATGAAATTCTCATCTCCAATAAACCACCAGAAAACCGGAAATGGTGCTGTGGCTCAAATGGGTAGAATGCTTGCCTTAAGCTGAAGAGCTGAGGGACAGCACTCAGGCCCAGAGTTCAAGCCCCAAGACTGACAAAAAAATTAAAAAAATAATAATAATTTTCAATGAAATGATTCTTCAAAAGTGTTATTTATTATTTTTTTTTGCTGGTCCTGGGGCTTGAACTCAGGGCCTGAGCACTATCCATGAGCTCCTTTTGCTCAAGGCATCACCCTACCACTTGAGCCATAGAGCTACTTCCAGTTTTCCTATTTATGTGGTACTGAAGAATCAAACTCAGGAATTCATGCATGCTAGGCAAGCACTCTACTGCTAAGCCACATTCCAGCCCCCAAAAGTATTATTTTAAAAGAAACAAAATATATAAAGAATCAAATAAGCTGAGCACTGGTGGCACACAGCTGCAATCCTAGCTACTTAGGGGACTAAGATCTGAGGATCCAATTTGAAGCCAGCCAGGCAGAAAAACCCGTGGGCCGCTTATCTGCAAATAAGCACCAAAAAAGCCAGAAGTGGACCTGCAGTTCAAGTGGTGGAGTGCTAGCACCAGGACGCCCACCCACCCAAAGAAAAAGACTCAATGAACAGACAACCATCAGATAACCAAACTGAGTCATTAAACTCTTGCCAAATGTCACCTTTATGGAAAACCTGAGAGGTAAGAAGAGCAAAATCTAAATGACTTCTAAAAAGGGTTTCCATGCTTACTGAACCATACTTTAGTGTACTTTTTGGAATATTCAAAGTTCTTTGGGCAGATTCTCAGAATATAAAAGCACAGAAAGAAGAAAATGAATAGGAAAAGAGAAAAAAAGAAGAAAAGCCCAGACAGTAACAGTTAATAACAGCCATTAAATTTCAGAACATGCTTCAAATATAGAATAACACCCTATGAGGGACTGATAGGATCTCTTCATCCCGCCTTCCTAGTCAGCACTTTGGCTTGAAATGGGAAAGGAATAGGACGTTTTCTAAAGGCAAATCTCATGGAACTCTTAAAGGTAAGAGAGTAATAGAATTTACTCAGAGTTCAAGGTCTTGATTTCTGTTATACCATGATATAAAATAATGAGAAATGGAACAAGGTTAAAGAGACAGCTCAATGGTAGAGCAGTTACTTAATATGTATGAAGCCCTGAGTTCAATTCCTAACATTACAGGAGAGTAGTAGAAAGAAAACAATCACACAAAAAATAAAAATGTTCTAGATATACATAAAGTATAAATTGTTACTCTCGCAAAAGAAAACTTAAAATCTTTAATTTTGAAAAATTAACATTTAATAGCACTATTAAAAAGCTGAGAGCATACAAAATAAAAAAATTCAACTCACCAAACTGCAATTTCTTCATAACAGCCACGTATTTTTCTTCAAGTGACTTTAACACTGATAAAGGTTTAGGTTTCATAGCAGTTTTCTTGGAATAGTCACCTAGTTTTTTTTCTGTTATTTAATATTTTAAGAGAAATAACATTAAGCATACATTTTTTGAAGAACAACAACAAAAAAAATACTTATATAATTCAAGTTCCAAATTTCAAATACTATTAACCTTTTCACAATCAGTATTTTGCCATTTGAATAGTTTTTTTTTCCTACTTCAAAATCACAATTCTCTTCTATTGCTACTATATGAAATGGCAATTAAACTAAATTTTCATGCAAATCTTAATGTACTATTTCCTATCAATCAAATGGCATTTTACAATTTTATTACTTTCAGTGAGAAAAATATTATTCCCTTATGAACTAAAAATGTACTTTGTAATTCTATACAGAGGAGATAAATACTGTACAGTTACAAGTTATTCATAACTAAAGTCTGACAAAGAACAAAAACTGACAAGGAACAAACATTTGAAGTAACACAGAGTCAGAACAGGAAGTCAGTTTTCTATAGTTAGATGAGTAGTAACATGAAAGTACTACTGTACCTTGATGCACTTGCCGTAGATTGGTGGTGGCTGCAGAAACTATCTCAGCAGTCTTTTGGATATCTGGCACCAAAAGAGTAAGTCCTTCTGGCTCTTGATCAGATGTATCTGGTTTAATGCCTGTTTTAACATTTTCCCTTTTAGATCTGATTTTATTTAATATGGAAAGAAATGGGGGAAATTAATTTTTAAGAATGGAAATAAAAACCTGCAAAAATCAGTAATAATCTTTTAAAAATTGAAATGATGAAATAAACTATGCAACCTATAGGCAGGGACAGGACTTGGAAACTGGGGAAAAGTGAAGGTGACACTGCCCAAAAAGAAATGTACTCATTACCAGACTTAAGAAACAATAACCCATCTGTACAACACCTCAATAATAATAAAATTGTATTTTTTTAAAAAACTGGAATAAGGGTGTACATTACATTTGTCATAAATGATAAGGGGTAAGTTCATTATTGCTAGCTTAAGGTTTAAGATAATAAATGAAGTTATGGAGCAGATACTCCCTACTAGGTAAAAGATAAACATTATACAAATGTAACATTATTTAAAAAACAAACAAACAAAACAAAACAAAACAAAAAAAAAAACCTCAAGCCTGGCTTGAGTGGCTCATGCCTGTAATCCTACCTACTCAGGGGGCTGAGATCTGAGGATTGCAGTTTGAAGCCAGCCCAGACAGGAAAGTCCATAAGACTCTTATCTCCAATCAACTACCAAAAAACTAATGGTGCTGGGGTTTTAAGTGGTACAGGGCTAGTCTTGAGCAAAAAAGCTCAGGCAAGTGCCCAGGCCCTTAGGTTAAGCCCCAGAACCTACCCCAAAACAAAAACAAAAACAAAACAAACCCCTCAAGATACTATCTGTCCTTAAGAGTCTTTACCTTTAAAAACATAAGCATCTGAAGCAGGGCCGGTGGCTCACGCCTGTAATCCTAGCTACTCGGGAGGCTGTGATCAGATTGTGATTAGAAGCCAGCCAATGCAGAAAAGTCCTTGAGACTCCAATTAACTACCAAAAAATAAAAATAAAAAACAAAAAACCGGAATTGGAGCATGGCTCAAGTGGGAGAGTGCTAGGCTTGAGCACAAAAGCTCAGAGACAACATCCAGGACCTTGAGTTGATGCCCAGGACTGGCACATCATAGTAGTAACAACAATAATAATAGTAATAATTATAAAAACATCTGGTTATAGAGAAATCATTTCTAAAAAGAGAAGACAAGGGAATCCAGACATGGGAATCTTCGGAGACATTCGGAATGAAGGAATCATATGCAGGTTTTTATAACAATGTATTTTACTCACAATATGTTAAAAATAAAAAATGATATGCATAGTAAAATACAGGCTTACTCTATCTTTCCACAACTGTTGCTGCACACTGGACATTTAATGAAATACTATGTTTTAAAGTCATTTTTCTGCCATTTCTTACCAGGATGTAAAATGCACCCAATCTTACAATTAAATTGGATATATTCAATTGCATTTTTTTCTTTTTGCTTATGTGGTGCTGAGGAATCGAACCCAGGGCCTCATGCATGCAAGGCAAGCGCTCTACCACTGAGCCACCTTCCCAGCCCCTTCAACTGCATTTTTATTATCTTTAGTTGTACAATTAACATTCAGCAAAAATCTTTTTTTTTGGTCGGTTGTGGGCCTTGAACTCTGGGCCTGAGTGCTGTCCCTCAGCTCAAGGCTAGTGCTCTACCACTTGATCTATAGAGCCACTTCTGGTTTTCTGGTGGTTTATTGGAGATAAGAGTTTCACGGAGTTTCCTGCCTGGGCTGGCTTTGAACTGTGATCCTCAGATCTCAGCCTCCTGAGTAGCTAGGATTACAGGAGTGAGCCACCTGTACCCTGCTCATTATTTCCTTTTCTTTTAATCTTCTAGTCCAACCCTCAGCACACATTATTCATATAATAAAACTTGACTGCTTAGTTTGTTTTTTAGTTTGTTTTGGTGTCAGTACTAGGGGCTTGAACTCAGTGCCTCTCACTCTCACTTGGCCTTTTTACTTAAGGATGGCACTTTACCACTTGAGTAACAGCTCTACTTCCAGCTTTTTGATAGTTAAATCCAGAGGAATCTCACTGGCTTTTCTGCCCAAGCTGGCTTTGAACCAGGATCCTCAGATCTCAGCCTCCCAAGAAGATAAGATTACAAGTGAGAAACACCAGCATCCAAGAACTAGGTAAGAGTTAAAAAAAAAAAAAAAAAAACACTGTATCTTCTTTAAACAAGTAAGTAGAAATGTTAAAGGTGCTTAAAATAATATATGTAGAAGTATAATCGAAACTATATCACTTATTTTCTTTGATGTAAACTTGTCAACAAAAGGATGCTGTCCTTATAGTAAAATATTTCACAAAGCAGACAATACATTCATAAAAGTAATGATGGGAAAGTAATATCAAGAAGCATTGTACTCATAACCTGTACAACTACTTAGTAATAATAATAGAGACTAAATAATAATTGAAACAAAAATAATGTCATCTACATATAAAAATGTTAATGTTGCCGGGTGCCAGTGGCTCACGCCTGTAATCCTAGCTACTCAGGAGGCTTAGATCTGAGGATGGTGGTTCAAAGCCAGCCTGGGCAGGAAAGTCTGTGAGACTCTTATCTCCAATTAACCACCAGAAACCCAGAAAGGGTGCTGTGGCTCAAGTGGTAGAGTGCTCGCCTTGAGCTGAAGAGCTGAGGAATAGCGCTCAGGCTCAGAGTTCAAGCCCCATGACCAGGGGAGAAAAAAAAATGTTAATGTCCAAGAAAAAGAGAAATTTGATATTCACAGTAAAATATAAGTTTACTATTGGATATCATCACAAAGATAAAATCCTGCTTAGAACAAATTCAGTGTTTAACCTCAGGTAGGTAATAAGTAGATAATTAAAACCCATTCCTGTTGGTAGCAAAAGCACATGGATACAGAATTAATGCACGTGTTTTGAATATGTTTCCCGCAGTATATAAAAAACTAGCATCCACACATATTTCTTTTTTTGTTTGTTTTTTTTTTTTTTTTGGGGTCCGGTCATGGGGCCTGAACTCTGGGCCTGGGCACTGTCCCTCAGCTCTTCAGCTCAAGGCTAGCGCTCTGCCACTTGAGCCATAGTGCCACTTCTGGCTTTTTTCTTTTTGCTTATGTGGTGCTGAGGAATCGAACCCAGGGCCTCATGCATGAAAGACAAGCGCTCTACCACTGAGCTACCTTCCCAGCCCATCCACACATATTTCTAACTACACAGCAATATGGGCTTAAGTGGAAAAGCCAAATGTGTCCCTGAATTACTTCCTTGGCCCTGAGATGAAAGAAGTCACAGAGAATACACATCCACTTTCCTTTGCTATGAGTTATCCACCTGGCACTCATATTGTATATCATTTCAATGATCAACTTCTGTATGTGTGTACAGGAATATAAGTGTAACAACTGTAACAATATAGTTAATGTAGAAACATTGGGTGTTTTTACTACTACAACCAAAACTGTACTTGATAGCTTTATCTGGTCATCTTATTGACTTATTTTGACAGTTCTAGAATTTGAACTCAGGGCCTAATGCTTCCTGGGCAGCGCTCTGTCCTGCTCTGTCCTACAAAATGTGGTCCCAGTCCTTTTCTTCTTCTTTTTTTTTTTTCCCAGATAAGGTCTTCAACTGTAGCCCAGGGAAAAACAACCCTCCTATGTTTACCTCCCAAGTAGCTGAGATGATAGAGGTGAACCACCTCACCTGGCTTGTTTTTCCTAAAACACTGCACTCATTTTTTCACCTGGGCAGATCTTGAATCAAGATCCTCTTATCTCTGTCTCCCAAGGATCTGCAATTACAGGCCTGGACCACTTCACCCTGCCCTGAGTCTGCTCTTTTCTTAATAAGAAATTATTCGGGCAGTAACTCAAGCTCTTAATTATATTTATAAAAAGCTATTAATAACCAGTGTCAAACACTGACAAAAAAAGAGCAAACTGTTGACAGCACCCACTTGGAATGGACAAGGATTTTTTTCCTCCCTAATTATAAAGGATTCGCTATTACAGAGACCTCCCCCCCCACCAAAAAAAAGCATTAAGGACACTAAACTATAAAAAATAACAACAGCAAGCTGTTTGGGGGGAAATAGTAGTTATAGCGATGATAAAATTGAAATGCAGATAATGTCTTAAAGCATAACATCAGTCAGATTATCCATTATATTCATAACAAAAGACTTCACTTAAAGAAACGTATCTTTCTAAGCAGGTAAGAAAAGTGTGAAAGCAAAGGACACTTTTTCCAGAAAGGATATCTTCTCACTGAAAAACCAAGAAACTCTGAAATAAAGCCCAAGATGTGTGTGTGTGTGTTTGTGTATGTGTGTCTATTTATGTATATATGTACGTATGTGCATGCATGCAACTTTAGGCTTTATTTTATTAACCACCTTGTATATATAGATTACCTTCAAAATATAAACTTCAAGCTCTGTTTACAAATAACAATTTCCTAACTCCAGTTGAACAAAGATTAATGGGTTATTAAAATAGACTAAATATGATGGTAAGTTTTGACTTTCTAAAAAAATATAAGAACCCAGAAACTTTTATCTATTGTTTAAAAAATCAAACAAAATCAATAAAAGAAATGTTCTCCTATCTCATATGGAGGCCAATG
Source organism: Dipodomys spectabilis (assembly GCF_019054845.1). Classification (NCBI taxonomy): domain Eukaryota; kingdom Metazoa; phylum Chordata; class Mammalia; order Rodentia; family Heteromyidae; genus Dipodomys; species Dipodomys spectabilis. The sequence goes on along the minus strand of NW_024870887.1, from coordinate 7,834,388 downwards.
GTTAAATCATAAAGAAGATAAACATTTACCCAGGGTTCTAATGAGAATTTTTACTTCAAAAGTATTTCTGTCAAAAATATACAGGGAAAAAAAAAAAAAAGCTGGGCATGGGTGACTTACTACTCAGGAGGCTGAGATCTGAGGATCATAGTTCATAGCCAGCCTGGGGAAGTAAAGTCCATGAGACACTTATTTCCAATTACCTACCAAAATAGCCAGCAGTGGAGCTGAGGCTCAAGTTTTAGGGTACTAGCCTTGAGCAAAAAAGAAAGGCTCAGGGACAGTACCCAGGCCCTGAATTCAGGCCCCAAATACAGTGGGGGAAAAGGATACAGTGGTATAGGCAATAATCTCCAAAAGGTAACAATATTTAAAATATATGAAGGACACATGTTCACAGTGATTCATTGTCTGACATTAAACTAAAGCCAGTAATCTCATTTTTTTTTTAAGGTTTAGGTTACTGTCAACCCATATGTAGGCCCAGCTCATGAAAAAAGGCCATACCTTAGCTCACATCCTGAAGTCTGTGTGAAAAGCTATTTGAGTTCAAGGCACCTAGCTGGAAGTAGGCCTCTGAGACTGACAATGGATCCAACATGGTAAAAGCAATCAGCGACGGCCGCTACCATGATATCCGCTGCTTTGTGCATACGTTGAATCTGGTTGTGATCACTGCCCTGAAGAAATATGAGGAAGCAACTGAAGTTTCTACTATTGCATAGAATTATCTGCAAACATTCCCACTAGGCTGTGAATTCCAATTCAATAGTTAATAAGTCAGGCAAATTTGGCTCTGTGAAATATAATCTGAACTAGGATGTGAGCAAAAAGGGCAAATCTTTCTTCTGAAAACAAAAGGGTTAAAAAAATACCATAGCTCAACACAGTTGTATTAATCTTAACCATCCAAACTGAATTGGATATTAAGTCTAAACAGACATTAGAATCGGGTTCTTTTATTTATACTGAATAAAATGAAAAGAACTTAATACAGCTATTTTCTTGGTATAGGAAAGACCTATTTAACCCCCAGCATTCCTACATGTCTAAGCATTTTAAAAATAAAGCCACTGGAAGAAGTTATCTGGAAACTACAAGCTGAAATGTCTGGATCCAGAGTCATTAAAAATTAACACTTCAGAAAAAGATGTGAAAACTGTAAAAGAAAGTTCTTTTATCTATGAAACTTCATTTACCTATAAAACAAACATCCCATTATCCTTCTTGGTTCTGAAACTCTTTTCCAATAATTATAGTTCAAAATTAAGATTAAAGATAAATATATATAGTAATAGTCTGAGTATTGAAATTCAAAGCTAGACCAAGCAGAACAGTCCATGAGATGCTTAGCTGGATATAATTAATCACCAAGAAGCTGGAAGTAGAACAGTGGCTCAAGTGGTAGATTGCTAACACTGAGCAAAAGAGTCTAGGTACAGGACCCAGATCCTGAGTTCAAGCCCCAGACCTGACTAAATAAATAAATATTAAAGTAGCAAACTCTTTGCTCCTAATGTCTCAAGAAAGCAAGAAAGTAACTAGGGAATTGCATCAGTCAATGATGCCAAGAATTCTGCAAAATTGTCTTCCATGATCAAAACTGTTTTAAACTCTATGATTTCTTTTTCCTTTTTGTGTTGTTGTTGGTTGTGGGGCTTGAACTGATGGCCTGGGCACTGTCCCTGAGCCTTTTTGTGCTCGAAGGTAGCACCCCCACAATCACCTCTGGTTTTTTGAGTGGTTAACTGGAGATAGTCTCACAGGGACTTTTCTGCCTGGGCTGGCTTTAAACCATATCCTCAGATCGCAGCCTCCTGAGTAGCTAGGATTACAGGCGTGAGCCACCGGCATTCAGCTATAATTTCTTTTTTAGTTTTACTTCAACTCTTTCTAAATGAAAGTACCAGTTTAATTTTTAATAGTTTGTAACAAAGTGGAAAAATTATTTTAATCTTGGAAAATATAAATAGGAAGTGTGTGCGCAAAAATCAGTCAAAAGCCTTAAGAAGTCTTCTCACGGGCTGGGAAGGTGGCTCAGTGGTAGAGTGCTTGCCTTGCGTGCCAGAGGCCCTGGGTTCGATTCCTCAGCACCACATAAGCAAAAAGAAAAAAGCCTGAAGCGGCGTTGTGGCTCAAGTGGTAGAGCGCTAGCCTTGAGGTGAAGAGCTGAGGGACAGCGCCCAGGCCCAGAGTTCAGGCCCCACGACCGGACCCAAAAAAAAAAAAGTCTTCTCACATATATTTGTTATTTTGATTTAAATCACAAATTGAGTTATAATCATTTTAGTCCAGATTAAGCATCACCAGACATAATGAAGCACTTCATGCTATCTATTGAGCAATAGAGGGGCCTCAAATTTCAGTCCTCACCATATGCCCAAGAGATAGCCAACTAAGACAAAGAAAAGAAAGCAAAGCAAATGCTTATTGCACCGTCCTAATATCAAGCAAAGATTGATGAACAATTGAATCTGCTAAAGGTCACAGAAAAAAATTTGTAAAAAAATTATGGTACATTAAATGTTTCTTGGTGGGACTGGGAAAGTGGCTCAGTGGTAGAGCGCTTGCCTTGCATGCATGAGGCCCTGGGTTCGATTCCTCAGCACCACATAAGCAAAAAGAAAAAAGCCGAAAGTGGTGCTGTGGCTCAAGTGGTAGAGCGCTAGCCTTAAGCTGAAGAGCTGAGGGACAGCGCCCAGGCCCAGAGTTCAGGCCCCACAACCGCATCCAAAAAAAAAACAAAAAACAAAAAAATGTTTCTTGGTGAGGGAACGAGGTCTTTAAATTTGTAGGTATGAGGAGCAGAGGTAAGAGGAGAGAATAGAAAATGTTTTGCTAATAGAACAAAAGCATGAGGTCTAAAATTTAATCAAATTACTGTGTAGGTTAAGAAAAGTAGGATAACTTCTACAAATTAAGTTATTTTAAAGTAAGTGGTGCTGTGGTCATAGTTCAAGCCCCGTGATGGACAAAAACAATAGGACAAAAACAATAACAAACACAAAACAAAACAATGAATTTCTTTGAACTAGGAAGAACCTTCGAAAAATGTCCTTATCAAAAGAATTAAATTGTTCTGGCCTGACAGGGATTAAGGCTTTTTGAATAGCAGCAAATCCTTCTGTCAAATTTTTGTTAAAATTGTGAAATACCAAATATTCTACAATATAATTATCTGGCTACTGGAGTCCACAGGAAAATATCATAAATAAAGTAATCAATTGTTTCTGCCTCTGAAGCAGCAATGAACTGCCACATTTATTCAAAAGTAAAACCAAACTGCCATGGCTACATGTACTCAGACGCAAGTGTGTACATGCACGCACGCACACACACCTCACTTCCTGGTAACTGGGAGTGGCTGAGAGATAAGAGTCTCACAGATCTTCCTACTCCAGCTGGTTTCAAGCTGTGATTCTCTGATCTTAGCCTCCTTGGTAGCTAGAATTGTAGGTGTGAGCTACCTACCCAGTTATGGCTAACTTTGACCTCAATCTGAGATAATGTAGGCATGAGGGACCAGCAAAGATAAATTTGACCAAGACCATGTATAAAACCCAATGGGACATATCTTCACCCTGAGATTAATTCAATTTGTCACACAACACCGCTTACTACATTTACATTCAAGTGAAAACAGTATACATGTAGAAGTTTAAAATATTAGCATTTCTTCTGACATTTTGTTCCGTTTATGGCAGAAGTCTCAATATGTTACTAAGCCTGGCTTCAAACTTTTGATTCGTTGGGGCTGGGAAGGTGGCTCAGTGGTAGAGCGCTTGCCTTGCATGCCTGAGGCCCTGGGTTCGATTCCTCAGCACCACATAAGAAAAAAGCCGGAAGTGGCGCTGTGGCTCAAGTGGTAGAGCGCTAGCCTTGAGCTGAAGAGCTGAGGGACAGCGCCCAGGCCCAGAGTTCAGGCCCGATGACCGGACCTAAAAAAAAACAAAACAAAAAAAAAAACCAAACTTGTGATTCGCCATGCTCCAATCTTGGGACTCTTAAGTATATATTCATGTGGCTCTTTCATAGCAGTCCAAAATAAAATGTTGAAGAAATTGTCACAAAAGGCAGAGCATTTGCTTATTTCATAAACATTACCGTATTGTATTACTGTATCAATTCTTCAAATTTTTCATAACAAAGGAGTTTTGATTAACTGAATTAATTAAAAGAGCAAGAAAATATAAAATGGCTTAACCTAATTCACCAGCCAGACAGCATACATAATGAGGCTTCGTCTGCTTTGGCGATCTACCAATTATTAATTAGGCTAACTAGAATGTGATGCATTCATAGCAAAAATATGCTGCCTTTTACTGCCCTAACACAGTTCTAATGTAAATTCTTCAGATAATGAAAAAAAGATATGTGAAAGGAAAATATCAGAAAAAAATGGAGAGTCCACTTTATTGTTTAACTTTCTAAAGTTATCAAAAAGAATTTTTTAGTTGAAATTATTCTTATGCAGTCTTTAACTCCTATATGAAGAGCAGAAAAACTTTCTTTTTCTATTTCTCCTTATTTTAAACCTGCTGTACAAAAGTAAATCCTTGTTAAAATTTTCACCGTAAAGAGAAAAACTCACAACATACAGAAACCTGTTTTGCAGGGCACTGGTGGCTCACCCTTGTAATCTTAGCTACTCAGAAGACGCAGATCTGAGAATTGCAATCTAAAGCAAATCCAAGAAGACAAATCCAAAAAAAACTTTTTTTGGGGGTGGAGGAGGTCATGGGACTTGAACTCTGGGCCTGGGCACTGTCCCTCAGATCTTCAACTCAAGGCTAGCACACTACCACTTGAGACACAACACCACTAACAGTTTTCTGAGTGGTTTATTGGAGATTAGGATCCTCAGATCTCAGCTTCCAGAGTCGCTAGGATTAAAGACAAGAGCCACAATACTTGGCCAACAAAACTTTTATCTCCAGTTAACCACTAAAAGCTGGAAGTGGAGTTATGACTCAAGTGGTAGAACATCAAATTTGAACAGAAAAGTTGAGTGAATGGGAGGGCCCTGAGTACAAACCTTAGTATTGACACCAAAAAGTTATTTTTGCTTCATTGTTATCATTTACAAACTGTACAAAGTTATTTCCTTGCCAACTACCTACGGCAAGAAAACAGAATATATACCTAGAGAATTTTGAGTCTAAATTCTATATAAAGTCATGGCTGTGATTATTACTAAAATTTTTTAAGTGTAAATAATTTTATATTTATTAGAACTTACCCACAATAAGGTAAATTGGCATATTCTCAAGAAACTAAAAAAGAAATGAATAAAGCACAGAGGCTGAAACAAAAATACTACACTCATTAAAAAGAGAATGCAGGAAATAACTTCCATTTTCTTTCTTTCTTTTTTTTGTTTTGTTGGTGCTGGTCTTAAGGGCTAGAACTAAAGGCTACAGCACTGGTGCTAAGCTTTTCTGCTCAAGGCTAGCACTTTACCCCTTGAACCACAGCTCCACTTCCACTTTCATGCTTTTGTTTTCTACTTGCCTAAAGTCACCAATCTGCTAGTTAAGAAAATCCATGTCCCCAGATTTGATCTCTCATACTTGATATAAAATGAAACATTGTAACTATGAGCTGGTGCATCACCATACACCTAACTGAAGTAGTCTTTATCAAGTATATAATGTTATTTATCCTTTGACACTTCCTGTGAAGTTTTTTCTTTTCTTTTCCTTTTCTTTCTTTTGTCAGTTGTGGGGCCTGAACTTTGGGCCTGAGTGCTGTCCCTCAGCTCTTCAGCTGAAGGCTGAAGGTCTACCTCTTGAGCCTCAGCCCCACTTCCAGCTTTTTCTGCTTACATGGTGCTGAGGAATTGAACCTCATGCATGCAAGGCAAGCACTCTACCACTGAGCCACCTTCCCAGCCCCTCTTTTCCTTTACTTTTTGTCTGTTATATGGCTTGAACTCAGGGGATGGGCACTGCCCTTGAGCTCTTTTACTAGCCACAGCTCCTCTCTGTTTTCTGGTGATTAACTGCATGTAAGAATCTCATGGACTTTGCTGCCTGGCTCTGATTGGCAATCCTCAGATCTCAGCCTTCTGAGTAGCTACAATTACAAGCATGGGCCACCAGCATCTAAATGTTAGTTGTTGTTTTTTTCTTTCCATTTTTGAGACAACTTTTCACTATGTAGCCCAAGCTGGCCACTCAAGTTCCTTTAACTTTAGCCTCACCTCCCCAATGCTACAAGTTAGGCTGTACACCACCACATCTAGCTTGCAAAGACTTCCTCCCTCCCTCTCTCTCTCTCTGAAAGAATTGATTTCCTCCCACACTCTGAAGGCCTAAACATTAAAAGTTATTACATAAACACCATTAAACTAAAGAAGCCAGAAAATAATTTGGAATTTAAAAAACTGAAAAAATTAGTACTTTTCTACACTAGGCAGGCAACCAGAAGTAACTATTTTCCAACTTGAGGGTAAGAAAAGTTTTCAAACTAGGGTCAACAAAGTGAATTTCACTTAAATTTAAAATAAATAGTACACTTAAAACAGTAACAACAAAGACAGATTTCTTGTGTCCATATCTTGGGGTTCATTTCACCTAGCATCATCTTATATAGACATACATAGAGTTTTTGAACTTTTCAGCTCATCTGACAAGATTGTCATATAAATATACTAATTATTGTTAAATAAGGGAAACCATGAGACCTAAACTTCTTTGGGACTGGCTTGCTTCACTTAATATGATTTTTTCCAAGTTGTACTATGAGATTTTTTTTTTGTTTCCTTCATCTCTTCTTCCCCTATGGTATATCCCCTGTTGTCACTGTACTTAATTTTGGTACACTGCATCTTGTATATAGATTTGTCTAATCTGGAGAAGGAAAGGGGAATAACAAAACACTGAAACAAGGACACAGGATGACCCATTGCAACAATGATACCCACAGGACAGTACATTAGAAACTGACTTTACAACTTCGGGGAGAGGTGGGGGGAGGAAGGGATAGTGGGACAACAACAAGGGAAGGGGAACAATGCTGGACAAGTAATGACTCATTGCCTTACTCACGCAACTGTAACCCCTCTGAACAGCATCTGCACAATAAAATAAACTTCCTTTTTATTACTTTGGAACTCCTTTTGATATTTTTATTGAACTGATTATTAAGATAATTTCTCTGAATTAAGAATATTATATATGCAAAAGAAGTTAAACAGAACCAACACTTAGAACTTAGTCATTTTTGCAGTTTTGTTTAAGCAATTTCAACTGAACAAATGAGAAAGAACCAGGTTGGATATGGTGGTACACATCTGAAATTTCAACACTCAAGCAGTAGAGACAGGGAGATTTTTAGTTTGAGGCCATCCCAGGCTAAACAGCAAGCTATAGAATACAGTAGGTAGTACAAGAGGGTATTTGGGGGGGGGGGGGGGGGGTGAATAAGCATATTACTACACATTTGAAATTCACAATGAGCCTCATTGTTTAGTACAATTAATACATGACAGTAAAGTCCTTTCTTTCTTTCTTTCTTTTTAGCCAGTCCTAGGGCTTGAACTCAGGACCTGGGCACTGTCCCTGAGCTTCTTTTTGCTCAAGGCTAGCATTCTACCACTTGTGCCACAGCACCAATTCTTCTTCTGTTTATGTGGTACTAAGGAATTGAACCCAGGGTTTCATGCATGCTAGGCAAGCACTCTACCACTAAGCCACATTCCCAGCTCTGACAATACAATCTTTTTTTTTTTTTTTTTTTTTTTGGGGGGGGGGGGGGGTCCGGTCGTGGGGCCTGAACTCTGGGCCTGGACGCGTCCCTCAGCTCTTCAGCTCAAGGCTAGCGCTCTACCACTTGAGCCACAGCACCACTTTCAGCTTTTTTCTTTTTGCTTATGTGGTACTGAGGAATCGAACCCAGGGCCTCATGCATGCAAGGTAAGTGCTCTACCACTGAGCCACCTTCCCAGCACCTGACAATACAATCTTAATAGAAAAAAAAAAAACTATTGCTCAGAAGAAAATAAAACTTTTATTTAACCTTATCAGTATATAGTTAGGACTAATTTTTCAGAATGCTATAAAGCTAATGCTCAAAAGGTCTCATGTATACAATTAGAAACTCACTCACTTTCTCACTGTCTCCCTAGTAGTACTGACATATAAATTCCAGGACTAGACTGATGTTCTATTTGAAATATGACCCTGGCCCTTTTGGCTTTGGCTATTTTTGATATAGGATTTCTCTTTCTGCCTGAGGTAGCCTAGACCAAAATCCACCTAATTATATGTCCTGCCAGAGCTGGGATGACAGGTGTGCCCAACTTTTTTCTGGAGACATGGGGTCCTGCAAACTTTTTGTGCAGTTAAACCCTGAACGGTGGTCCTTTCAATCTCAGTCCTTTGAGTGGCTTGGATTGCAGCTGTAGGCTGTTGTACAGATCTTTAACAATTTACTTTATAAAGGCTACCCTGAAAACATATAATCTTATTCTTCAATTGAAAATTGACAAGAGCTCAATTAACTTTCAATTTTGAAGTGCCATACTTGTCTGATATTTTTGTTGTTGCTAGATTGTTGTGCCAGTACTGGGGCTTGAATTTAGGCCTGTGTGCACTTACCCATACATTTCTTTTGCACAGTGCTAGCACTCTAACACCTCAGCCAAAGCTTCTCCAGCTTTAATTGAATATAAGCTTCCCAACTTTCCTACCCAGGCTGGTTTCAAACCACAATCCTCAAATATCAGTTCCCTGAGTAGCTAGGATTATAACTATGAGCCACCAGCACCCAGCTTTGTGTTCTTTAACTCTAGAAAGAATGCTTGTTTATACTAACTTTTACACTTAACATTATCCAGTTAACACATATTGTAAATTTGGGGGGAAAAATGTTAGTAGGAGCACACAATTGTAAAAATTAAAGATTATAATATCATTAAAGACGTTCATAAGGTCATTTGCTACCTCATAAGGTAGCAATAAGGTAATTTATTTAATTGCTACTACATAAGGCAGCAAATATTCAGCAGATTACTTTAAAAATTAGGGTAGTTTCTTTGTTGGTGCTATCAGTACATGAGACCCTAGACCCAATTTGCCTACATCTACCTCCTAACTACAGTTGCAGATATGAACACCACACACAGAACTAAATTTTAAAAGATGGACAAAAATCTCACTAAATCTCTTCCAATTGCTATCTTGCAATATCAACAGTTTCATTTATCAGGAAACTCAAAAAAATAATAAATTAAATATTATATTTACCCATTTAGGTAGTGTCTAGTTTACACTAAAGAACCTTATCAGAGTATTATACGAAGCAGCTGTCAAGCTACAATGGGATAACTATTTTATTAGTAAAATATAATTACAACCAAGGAAATTCTTAGTCAATAATATTCTTAGTCAATTCAATAATGAGAATTAAGCGGTTACTTTTGAGACTTACGTGTTTGTATTCATATCTATGTACATACATTTATAATTATCTCAAATATTATCACACAGAATAGTAAAATGCAGTTATAGAACTACAGGGTTTATTTATAAAATAAATACTTATGTCACTATGACAACTCAAGTATTTTCTCTTGCAATCATTCTTACTAAAGCCTTAGAATGTACAGAAAATTTCAGTAATATGGCTATAATATTAAATCTGTCGGCCTATTCCCTGGCATAGTACCTTAATAGGAGAAGGTATAAAAAAAATAACTCAAGCTGGGTGCTCACGCCTGTAATTCTAGCTACTCAGGAGGCTGAGATCTCAGGATCGCAGTTCAAAGCCAGCCCAAGCAGGAAAGTCTGTGAGACTCTCATTTCCAATAAACCACTAGAAAACCAGAAGTGACTCATGTCATAGAGGGCTCACCTTGAGCTGAAGAGTGCAGGGACAGTGACCAAGGCCAGAATTCAAGCTCCACGACCAATCAAAAATCAAAAAACAAACAAACAAACAAAAAACAAAACTCAACCTCCTAGGTGCTAGTGATTCACGTCTATAATCCTAGCTACTCAGGAGACTGAGATCTGAGGATCATGGCTCGAAGTCAACAGGGGCAGGAAAGTCTGTGAGATTCTGATCTCCACTAAACTACTAAAAAAGCCAGACCAGCAGTGGAATTACTCAACAGGTAGAATGCTAGCCTTAAACAAAAGAAGCTCGGGGACAGTACTCGGGCCCTGAGTTTCAGGGCCAGAACGTTAAAAACCAAGCTACTACCCAGGCATTGCTGGCTCAAGCTAGTAATTATAGCTACTTAGGAGGCTGAGATCTGAGGATTATGGTTCAAAACCAGTCCAGGCAAAAAAGTCCAAGAGACTGATCTCCAAGTAACCACCAAAAACCTGGAAGTATAACTGTAGCTCAAAGTAGTAGAGCACTAGCCTTGAGCACAAAAGCTCAGGACCTGAGTTTAAACCCCACAATGAACAAAAAATTTAAAAAGCTACTTATAACAGCTATTAGGGTGATACAAAGAAGCCCAACATTGTAAGCACAAACCCAGAAAACCACACGGACATACAGTCACATAGAAGAAGAACTTATTATCAGCTGAAGCTGACAGGCTAGCTCTCCAGGGATAGAGAGTAGCAGCCTGCTCTCAGGCAGGGGTGGTAATGATATAGTATCAAGGAGGCTGAAGGCAGAAGGGGCTGGGTGTCAGAAATCTTTTGTAGTTGCAGCTGGACACTGGAGATGTTGGACAGCAAGGGAAGAACATCCTATAGCTGACACCTGGCGGGGGGGATTCTTTATCTGGCATGTAGTTGGGACAAAACATTCTGTATCTGGCATGTAGCCAGTGAAAACATTCTATATTGGACATGTCGCCAGGTCAGGGCATCTTGCAGCTGGACGCTAGAAATAGCCTTTGCCTGGAATAAGGCATCCTGAGTGTGGTAGTAGCATGTTGCTGACACAGTTGGGGCTGGGGTATGTGCAATTTGGGTGGGAGTGGGCAACTGTGGCTGGGCCTGGCTTATGGATGACCCACGATGAAGACCATTTACTCAAAATATGGGTGAATATGCTAACAAACAACTCTACATGAGAGCCACATTTAAAAACAAATTCAGGTGGGCACCATTAGCTCATCCCTGTAATCCTAGCTACTTAGAAGGCTGAGATCTCTAGATCATAATTCAAAGCTGCCAAGCCGGAAGATATTATGCTTATCTCCAACTAAGTGCCCTAAAAGCCAGAAGTGGAGCAGTACCTCTGGTGGTAGAATGCTAGCCTTGAGCACAAAACCTCAGGGACAGCACTTTGGCCCTGAGTTCAAGTCCCAGGACTGGCACCAAACAAACACACAAAACTCAAGGCTTTACAAACTTTGAATGTTTACTTACAAGCTATTATAGTCATCTCAAACATTGTACAGGAAAAACCAAGATTCCAAGTAAAAGACATAGGAAATTTCAAAGCTTGATATGTATAATATAGATGATTGGCTTAGAGAACCATAAAAGAAAGTGACACTAAATATAATGCTGTTCTCTTCTATACAACATTAAAAGTGTACTAATCAAGAAAATGTCCCTTCCTGGGCTGGGAAGGTGGCTCTTGCATGCATGAGGCCCTGGGTTCAATTCCTCAGCACCACATAAGCAGAAAAAGCCAGAAGTGGTGTTGTGGCTAAAGTGATAGAGCACTAGCCTTGAGCTGAAGAGCTGAGGGAGTGTCCAGGCCCAGAGTTCAGGCCCCACAACTGACACAAAAAAAAAAAGATGAAAAAAAAGAAAATGTCCCTTTCCATTTTGCTGCCCAAGTAACAGAGCAGTATTAAGCTACAGCTTGTTTTTGATTTAAGTTTCACTATGTTGCCCAAGCTGTCTTTGAACTCCTGGGGACTCAAGGAATCCTGAGGACCTGGGATTATGCACACATGCTACATGACTAACATACAGCTTTTTATATCTTTTTTCTAATTTATGATTCTCACCACCTAGCAATAAGTCATTAGCTTTTATTTTGTTTAGAAAGTACTAGGATTTGAGTTTAGAGTATGATAAGCATAATACACCACTTGAGCCACACTGCCAACCAAAGTCACAATTGTTAAAAAAAATAATGAAAGTATATGAAACCAATAAAGACAGGATGATCTGACAAGTTGATTTTTCCTTCAGTGCAAAACACAAAGGCAATTCTTTGCCATTATTTGACCTGTATTTTAAACTGAAATAACTCCGAACAGGGAAAGCAAATATAGTGCAAACATGGGAACAATATTTGACTAAAAAGAACATTTTTCACATTATTCAAGAAGTTCCTGATAACAAAACTAATCATCAAACTTAAGACAAAATTAATTTAAGATGTCAACTGTTCCATCAACATTCTATTGTAGCTACAAAAAATAAATGTTGAATCTTTTGACTTCATAAAAAGGTTACACCATAAAATGCAACAAAAACCTAAATGCAACAATAGTCCATAAACCCAACAATTTGGCTTCTAAGATTCTACCCTGTGGGGATTTCTATAAGCCTCAAAAAAGTCTGAGGCTATTACAAACTGAAGGTGACTTACATACCACCCACTAATAAATGGTCAAATACATACATAACATCTGTATACAATGGACAACCAGAGATATAAATGTCAGTGACAGGCATTAACTGACACTAGAAGATGTCTCTGACATCAATACTTAGTGAAACTGGCATCTATTTGTATAGCTAGTACAAAGTATTTGCATTTTAAAAGAATTCTGCTAACTACAGATATCTGAGAAGTAACTGCAAATAAATGTTTTTAATTATATAGACACCTTTTCTTTGTACATGGTGTGTGTGTGTGAGAGAGAGAGAGAGAGAGAGAAAGAAAGAGAGAGAGAGAGAAAGAGAGAGAGAGAGAGAGAGAGAGAGAGAGAGAGAGAGAGAGATCCATGTATGAGAGTTAAAATAGTATGTATCAATGGAAAAAAAAAATCTTCCAGAGAGCCATTTAAAAAATAACTATTACAGACAAATTCAGGAAGAAGAAGTTAAAGACACTACCTCAAACGGTTGGTATAGGTATCAACACATGTCTTCATTTTGGCCAATAATGTACCAACAGAAGTTTGACACTCTGTTTGTTCTTCCTCTTCTTCACCATTCTCTGTCGAAAGAGGCAATAATAGAGGCACCATAGATGTACAAGAAGCAATCGCCCGGAGCAGTTCCAACAGAGCACGATATAACGGCACATGTCTTGCCATATCCAGAACTGTAGGAGAAGAGTACAAGAAAAAAATGAGAACACATACACCTTAAGAGTGGGCCACATAGGCCAAGTGTTGGTGGCTCATGCCTATAATCCTAGCAACTTAAAGAGGCTGAGATCTGAAGATCACAGTTCAAAGACAACCCTGGCAAGAATTTATCTCCAATAAACTACTTATCTTAAACTTATCTCCAATAAACTACTCAGAAAAAGCAGGAATGGCCCTATGGCTCACGAGGTAGAGTGCTAGCCTTGAGCAAAAGGATCTCAGGGACAGCTCCCAGGCTGAGTTTAAGCCACAGGACAGGCAAAAAAAAAAAAAAAAATCCATAAATAAATAAATATTTAAATACTTTAAAACTGAGTAAAGCTGGCACCAGTAGCTCACGCTTATAATGCTAGCTACTCAGGAAGCTAAGATCTGGGTTCAAAGCCAGCCCCAGCTCAAAAGGCTGTGAGACTCTATAGTCTCCAATAAACCACTCAGAAAACAGGAAGTGGTGCTGTGACTCAAGTGGTAGAACGCTAGCCTTGAGCTGAGGGAGGCACCCAGGCCCAGACCAACAACAACAACAAAAAAAGCAATTCAGTAGGCATTACAATACTTGACTACAGAACCACAGCAACAAAATAGGGTAATGTTTAGAAGACAGACACTTCCACAAAGAGTGCTAAGAAAGCTGCACATGTAGAATACTGAAACTAGATCCCCATCTCTCAGTACAAATATTAATTCAAAATGGATCAAAGATCTAACTGTAAGGCTGAAACTCTGAAGCTACTAGAGCAAACTGTTACACTCATATACCTTACTTTCTAAGAAAGACAAATAGTTAACTTGATTATCTACAGGTCAAAACATCTATTGACTTGAGTGTCTGCCAGGTAACACTGGTCTTGGGAATCAAAATACACACAAGGTAAACTTACAACAATGCTTTGCTCATATACAAATCTTTCTTGGTGTCTGCTAAAACAGAAGGTCCTCTGAATAACTATCCTCTCATATGGTCTCAACCCTATGCTAGGACAAAGATTCTCTCTACACCTACTCTCCATCTGGCTACAATTTTTCTTCAAAGATGTCTCTGTGCACTTTTGACTTCTAGCCACTAAGCTACATTCCCAGTCCATTTAGCTCTTTATAAGAAGTCTAATCTGCAAATGTATCTCTTTAAACGATTTCTATTTATTTTCTGAAAGGATACACAGTTCCAAACTCTGAAAACAGCACTAAAATCGTAAAGATTTTGTAACACTTTGAGCACCACCAAGTGCAAGTAATTTAACATGAATGCCCTCGTACATAGTATATTTTTGTTTATTAATTTTTATGTGTGTGCTCACATGTCCATTTTCCCAACAGTTCTGAGACTTGAATTCATGGCCTCGCGATGTCACTGAGTCTTTATTTTTACTCAAGATTAGTGCTCTACTACTGGAGTCACAGCACCACTTCCAGCTTTTTGTTGGTTAATTGGGAGGAGAGTTTCATGAATTTTCCTGCCAGGGCTGGCTTCAAACCATGATCTTCAAATCTTAGCTTTCTATGTATGTAGTATTACAGGCTTTTATTTGTTTCTTTAAAAAATACAAAAAAAGTACCTTGCTGGGCATTGGTGGCTCATGTCTGTAATCCTAGGTACTCAGGAGGCTGAGATCTGAGGAAAGCAGTTCGAAGCCAGCCCAGGCAGGAAAGTCTGTGAGACTCTAATCTCCAATTAACAAACGGGAGAAAAAAGCCAAAGTGGTAGAGCACTACCCTTGAGCAAAAAAAGCTCAAGGATAGTACCCCATGCCAGAATATCCAGACCAACACACAAAAAGAAAAAGAAAAAATAAAAACGAGCGCTGGGAATGTGGCTTAGTGGTAGACTACTTAGTAGCAGAGTGGTAGAAAAAGCTGGAAATGGCACTGTGGCTTAAGTGGTAGAGTACTAGCCTTGAGCTAAAGAACCTCAGGGACAGAGAGCCCAGGCCCTTAGTTCAAGCCCCAGGACTGGCAAAAAATAAAAATAAAAAAGACACAAAGCATTTTTTTTAATGAAAGTAAAATGAGATGAAGGGGATAGTCTGAAGCAACATTTTTTGGCCTAATAGTCAAACATTCCCAACGGTCAAACAATATCCCCATCTAGTGGTCAGTAGAATAACTACAGGCTTACTAAATATAAATTAAATGTGAACTACACAGAAGAAAAACGCTGTTGGAACAATAAATGCAGCTTTCAGATTTACATGATCATGCTAAGTGGAAGTCAAAATGTTGCAAGATAAATTAGAATGGACACAAACTTTATATAAAGGTTTTCTAGCCAGACACCCGTGGCTCACACCAGTAATCCTAGCTACTAAATTGGCTGAGATCTAAGGATCACCGTTCAAAACCAGCCTGGATAGGAAAGATCATGAGACTCTTACCTACAATTAATCAGCAAAAAGTTGGAAGTGGAACTACAGCTCAAGTGGTAGAGCACCTAAACTATGAGCAAAAACTCTTCATGGAAAACACCCAGGCCCTGAGATAAAGCCCTAGGATTGGAAAGATAGATAGATGATAGATAGATAGATAGATAGATAGATAGATAGATAGATAGATAGATAGATAGATAGATAGATAGATAGATAGATAGATAGATAGATAGATAGATAGATAGATAGATATAGATCCCTATTATTAATATTCTTTTATTAATTTTCTTTTTCTTTTTCTACCTTTTATTTTTTATACTGTATTTTTTCTAGCAGTTTTTACTCATTTTTAAAAATCTTCAATTTTATCTAATATTTATCTTTCTAACTGCTCTTATTTATACATTGCTTTTCTTCATTTTTCAACTGGATTTTTTGGGGAGGGGGTCAGTAGTGGGGCTTGAACTCAGGGACTATACACTATCCCTGAACTTTTGTGCTCAAGACTAGCACTCCACCACTTTGAGCCACCATGCCACTTCCTCGGTTGCTTTTGTTTGTTTTTAATCTCTTGTTAGTACACAAAGATAGACAAGAAACCAATGTAAAAGAATGCAGAACACAGAAATATGCCCACACGAGCTGGGAATGTAGCTTGTGGTAGAGCGCTGCTTAGCATGCACAAGGCCCTGGGTTCAATTCCTCAGTACTACATAAACCAAAAGAGCGAAGGTGGTGCTATGGCCCAAGTGGTTAAGAGTGCTAACCTTGAGCAAAAGAAGTTCAGGAACAGTGCCCAGGCCCTGAGTTCAAGCCCCCAGGACTGGTTTTTAAAAAAAGAAAAGAAATATGTCCACACAACTGTAGCCATCTGGTTCTCAATAAAGGCACCAAAATCATAACTAATAAATGGTGCTAAAAAGACTGAGTATCCAAATGTTGACAACTGAAACCAGATTCCTATTTCTTACCCTGTATACAAATCAATGCAAATTGAACCAAATTCCTTAATATAAATCCTGAAACTTTGAAACTACTAAGGGAAAGCAAGACATAAACTTGAAGACATAACAAGCAACAAACAATATTCTGAACAGAATTCCAATAGCTCAGGAGATAGCAAAAACTGACAGATGGGAAGCTGGGGTATTAGCTCAAGCAGTAGAGTACATATCTAGCCAAACCGAGACCCTAAGCTCAGACCTCAGTATCATAGCAAAAACAAAACAAACAAAAAAAAGACAATTCCAAAGCTTCTACACAGTAAATGAAACAATTAACAGACTAATGTGGCAGCCCACAAAAACAGGAGAAAAATGTTCAATCTACTACAAAAACCCAAAACAACTTATGGTCAAGGCATGGTAATACATGCCAAATAATGCTAGCTATGTGGGAAGCAAATCGGAAGGTCACAGATGAAAGCTAGCCCAGGCAAAAAAAAAGTTAGCTACATCTCATCACAATGCACAAGCCAGGTAAGGTAAAATACACCTATAAATACGTAGCTGTGTGGGAAATGTAGGCAGGAGGATCAGGGTTCCTAATGCATAATATAAAATTTTTAAATAAATAATAAAACAAAAGTAAAAAGAACTAGGGATGTGGTTTAAGTAGAAGAGTGCTTGTCTAGCCAAAATCCTGGGCTGATATATTAGTACCAACAAAGATGAAAAATGTTAAATACGGGGCTGGGAAGGTGGCTCAGTGGTAGAGTACTTGCCTTACTTTCATGAGGCCCTGGGTTCGATTCCTCAGCACCACATAAAAGCAGAAAAAACCTGAAGTGGTGCTGTGGCTCCAGCGGTAGAGCTCTAGCTGTGAGCTGAAGAGCTGAGGGACTGCGCCCAGGCCCAGAGTTCTGGCCCCACAACCCACAAAAAAAAAAACAAAGTAAAATACTGCTTGACCTTATTCCTTCCACTAAAAATGATAAAATGTGTGAACAAAAATCTTTTGCCCATCAGATACTTCAAAGGAGTATTACGGTGATTTACCAGAGTCATTCCGTAAGTATGAGGACATGGCAGGGATGAGGCAGGACTGGCTGAGAAGTTCCAGCAGCACAGAAGGCAAGGCATTGCTGTTCTGTCCTCTACTCTCAGGAGATGATGACGCTTCTCCATTTACTGCACCACTGACAGGGTTTATGTAACTTGCAAGAACCTAAAAACAAAAATTATTGAAAGGAGATTGTATTTAGCTTCACATAGATTACAAGTCTATACTTTGCTAGACATTCAAACTCAATACTCAAAAACATATCTACTATCCAATGAATGACATGTTTTGAAAAGAAATTTTCTGCTTGACTTTTCAAAACAGAATGATGTTTTGCTTCAGAGCATTGCTTACAAAATATGTGTGCCCTTTATATAACCACAGAGAAGCAATCAATCTAAGGACTGAAAAATGTAGAAGCACTTCTTACATTATTTATGATTATTTTGAGGACATAGGCACATTAAAAAATGGTCTATCATTCTTGAATTGCAGAAAATAACACTCAAAAAATGGACTGACTTCCATTAGCCCACGTGGGAACTGAGGCTAAATAATTTTTCATGTATCTTTACCCATTTCTTTCTTTCTTTTTTTTTTGTCAATTGTGGGGCTTGAACCCTTGGTCCAGGTATTGTCCCTTGTTCTTCAGCTCAAGGCTAGTGCTCTACCACTTGAGCCACAGTGCCACTTCCGGTTTTCTGAGTGGTTTATTGCAGATGAAAGTCTCACGGACTTTCCTGCTTTCCTGACCCAACTGGCTTTGAACCATTATCCTCAGATCTCAGCCTCCTAAGTAGCTAGGATTACAGGTGTGAGCCACCGGCATTCTCTTTACTCATTTCTATGCTAAGACTTTCAATCCTGGCTAAACTTGCTTGATTCTAGAAATAAATGATAATTAGAGACACAAAAATGGTAACAGGAAGCCAGGCACCGGGGGCTCACACCTGTAATCCTAGCTACTCAGGAAGCTGAGATCTGAGGATCACAGTACAAAGCCAGAGAAAGTCTGTGAGACTCTTACCTCCATTTAACCATCAGAAAAGCGGAAGTGGCACTAAGATAGTGGCTGTGGAAGTAGCTGAAGTGGTAGAGTGCTCGCCTTGAGCTGAAGAGCTCAGGGACAGTGTCCAGGCTCAGAGTTCAAGCCCAATGACTAACAAAAAAAAAAGTAACAGGACTGGGGATGTAAGCAAAAACTTAAAAAGATTAGAAGTGTTAGAGCCCAATCCTTGTCCCATGACAGCTTAGAATATACTGGGAACCAGGATCAAAAGTAAGCATGAAGTGGCTGAACATGAGTTAAATACATCATCACTAATTTAAAATTAATATAATATAAATCAATAATAGTTATCACAGGCAATATCAACTGAACAAACATACCTGCAGAAGACAGGTAACATGTTCCTCTTCCAGCCTCTGTTTAGTTAAGGCCTGTTCCACATCCCACCCAGAAGCTGTAGAACCTGTACCAAAGCCAGTCCCTTTGGCCCAGTACAGCTGTTGTTCTTCTGTTGATGTAGGGTTATGAGAGCTTGACACCTGTGGCTTGTATCAGTAATAATAAAAAAATTATTACAACTTGCTTTTCATCAAAATCCTATCAAGGGGGCTGGGAAGGTAGAGTACTTGCCCCACATGCATGAGGCTCTGGGTTCGATTCCTCAGCACCACATAAGCAGAAGAAAAAAAAAAAAAAGCCAGAAGTGGCACTCTGGCTCAAGTGATAGGACCCTATCCTAGAGCTGAAGAGCTGAGGGACAGCATCAGGGGCCAGAGTTCAGGCCCCACGACCAACCCCCCCCCCCCCAAAAAAAAACCTATAAAAAACCTATCGAGTAACTATTATTAGCAATCACATACATACATACATACATACATACATACATACATACATACATACATACATCCCAAAGAAATGAAAACTAGGGGCTGGGAAGGTGGCTCAGTGGTAAAGCGCTTGCCTTGCATGCTTGAGGCCCTGGGTTCGATTCCTCAGCACCCATAAGCAAAAAAAAGCCGGAAGTGGTGCTGTGGCTCAAGTGGTAGAACGCTAGCCTTGAGCTGAAGAGCTGAGGGGCAGCGCCCAGGCTCAGAGTTCAGGCCCATGACCGGACCCAAAATAAAACAAAAAACCAAAGAAATGAAAACTAGTACTAGAACAAACATCTACCAATTCAGCCATGGACTCCAGATTACCATTTTGCTGGTTAACTGACAGATCAAGTCTCAAAAGACTTTCTGCCTAGGATGACTCTAAAATTGATCCTCTAGGTCTTAGATTCCTATGTAACTAGGAATATAGGTGTAACAATTGGATCCAGGATGTATTAACATGTATACTTCTTATATCTAATGAAGAAACATCCCTTTTGTATCGACAATAATTGTTATTATGACTCCATTGACATGGAGTCATATACACTTTTTTTTTGGGGGGGGGGGGGGAGTGAGGTGGTGGTACCATGATCCTCCTGATTTCGATTTCAGCCTCCCAAGTAGCTAGGATTACAAGCAAGAGCCAACAGCACCTAGTTAATGCTGGTTTTCTTATTGCACTGCAGGGTTTCTACAGTTAGCAATAATACATAATGTACTGTGTATTTCAAAAGATCTAAAAGAGAAGGTTTGGAAGGCTTTTATTACAAAGAAATGGTAAGGCAGAAGATAAGCTAATTAATGACTAGATCATAACATAATGCTGCCTTGAGAACCATAAATATGTACAATTATGTGTTGATTTTTTTTTTGGTAGGTCGTGGGGCCTGAACCTGGGCCTAGATCCTGTCCCTGAGCTCTTCAGCTCAAGGCTAGTGCTCTACCACTTGAGCCACAGCACCATTTCCAGCTTTTTTTTCCCCTGCTTATGTGGTGCAGAGGAATCAAACCCAGGCCTCATGCATGTGAGGCAAGTACTCTATCACTGAGCCACCTTCCCAACCCCTGTGTATCTATTAAAGTTCTAATTTGGCTGCTTCTCTCACTGTGGGTGTTTAATAGTTTAATAAATAATAAAGGCATTCATCTTTGTTTTCTACAAGCAGGTACTGAATATATATTTTACATATAAAATACACCATATATGTATACACACACACACACACACACACACACACTTTTTGGTCATGGGGCTTGAACCCTGGCCTAGTAGCTGCTCCTGAGCTCTTTAGCTCAAGGTGAGAGCTCTGCCATGTGAGGCATAGCACCACTTCTTGTTTTCTTGTGGTTAACTGGAGATAAGTATCTCAAGGATTTTCCTGCTCTGGCTGGCTTTGAACCATGATCCTCAGATCCCAGCCTCCTAAGTAGCTAGGATCACAGGCATAAGCCACTGGGGCCTGGCATATTTTATATGGTATGTATTCAGACTTAAGCACATAACATTTTTGAACTGTACAATACAGAATTTTCATTTTAGTTCAATGTACTATTAAAGTGATTTACCATTACATACATACATGTCACACTTTATAAGGTTGCAGAAATATCACATGTAAGAAAATCATGTATATACAAACACATACATGTACATACACACACAGACTTGGGTATCACTCAGCAGCTTGTGTTTATACTTATACAAGTAAAATAGTTTCACGGTGAATTTTAGTACAAGCTAATATGCATTTCTTTCTTTAAAATTGCCTCCAGTACCCTTATCAAAATAAAGTAGAACTATATCAAACTTCTGGACTAATATGGGAAGAAATTATATTATTGCACTGTTGCATTTTCTAACTCATAGGAGATAAACATATGCAAAGAAATTCGGGAGGGGATGGTAGGGGGAAAACAATGGAGGGGGTAACAATGTTCAAGAGGAAGTGTACTCATAACCTCACTCATGTAACTGTAACCCTCTGTATAGTAGCTTTACAATAAAAAAAAAAAAAAGAAATTCAAGCATTTTTATTAATATTTTGTTTATGTGGTACTGAGAAACTGAACCCAGGGCCTCATGCATGCTAGGCAAGCACTCTATTAGCCACATTCCCAGCGGAATCTTTTTTTTTTTTTTGTCAGTCATGGGGCCTGAACTCTAGGCCAGGGTGTTATCCCTCAGCCCGTCAGCTCAAGGCTAGCGTTCTACCACTTGAGCCACAGTGCCACTTCCAGCTTTGTCTGCTTATGTGGTGCTGAGGAATCAAACACAGGGCCTTATGCATGCAAGGCAAGCACTCTACCACTGAACCACATTCCCAGCCCTGAAGCATTTTAAAATATATTTTCTTTTTTTGATTAATGCATGGGTCTTTTCTTGTTTTGATGTTAGTCTCATAGTTACATGGATTACAATAGAGTTTAAGATATTGACAATGCATAATATATTATATTCTCATAAAGCACAATTAAGCCACTACTTTTAGGATTTTCTATAACCTCAATGAAGTTATCTAGAAATAACCAGAGTTTAGTTGGTTATTTGGTTGTTTGTTTAGTCCTTTTGTTACTGTCTTACTGCACTGGTTAGAACTCACTAATCAATAAAGAATGTGAGTCTCTAAAATTAAATAAAGAAAAAAAGGTATCACAACTAAAAATTCATAGTATCTTAGCAAAGAGAAAAGCTTAGTAAGGTGTTAAATCTCTTCTTTCAAGGAGATGAGTTAATCTGTGATTTTTCTGAATAAGTCTCTAAAATATACCTACCTCTGTTTGATTGAGGGTAGAGTTTGGAACTCGTGGAGCATGGTGGCTCAGAGCAGAGAGACAAACAAGAATGAGATGCAGTGCTCCAATTTCCAATGCCATCCGCCTTAGAAGCACACCATCATCCGTTGTCAAAGGTGTAGCACTAAATAAGCTACGAAGGACATGGAAAGGAAGGGTTGGAAGCACGTTGGCAGATGGAGATTGGAGAATATGACCTAGATTGAAAAGAGAAAAGGAGTCAAAATATTAAAAATAAAAAAATAAAAGCTATAAACATGGGGTTTTGCTGTTATTGCTGCTGGTGTTTCCTTTTCGGTCTTTTTTTTCGGGGGGAGGATCAGGGGGATACAGAAAGATAGGAAGGAAGGGCAATGCAATATGCTATGTAACTTATGGGCAGGGATGTGAGGGGAACAACTATGGGAAAGGAAGAATGACATTGTCCAAAGAAAGAAATGTACTCATTACCTAACTTATGCAATGGTAACAGCTCTGTACAACACCTTAATAATAGCAATTAAATTCTATTGGGGGGAGAAAAAAAATCCTACAGCCAGGTGCCAGTGGCTCACACTAGTAATCTTAGGAGGCTGAGGTCTAAGGATCATGGTTTGAAGCCAGCTTCAACAGGAAAAGTCCTCAAGACTCTAATCTCAAAATAACCACCAGGGTTGGGGGAAGGCAAAAGTAGAGCTATAGCTCAAGTGGTATAGTGCTAGCCATAAACAAACAGCTTAGGGACAGGGCTCAAGCCCTGAGTTCAAGCCAGAGAACACAAAACACACACACACACACACACACACACACACACACACACACACACACACACACACACACACACACACACACACACACACACACACACACACACACACACACACACACACACACACACACACACACACCCCAGATACTTATATAAAAGACTACAAATTAATAATTATATAGAATTATATTGTAAAATTTATTAAGAAACAGACTAGCACAGAGAGAATAAAAACAATCTGAAATTTAATAAAAACTAGTTCCAGGAAAAGCACTTTATAAGACTTTTTTTTTAATTTTGGTCAGTCATGGAGCCTGACCTCTAGGCCTGGGCACTGTCTCTTAGCTCTACCACTTGAGCCATAGCGCCACTTTTTCTGCTTTATGTGGTGCTGAGGAATTGAACCCAGGGCTTCATGCATGCAAGGTAAGCACTCTACCACTGAGCCACCTTCCCAGCCCCTGTAAGACATAAATTCTGAAAGCAACTTGAATACTTATGATAATTAATAACTAGAGATTATCAAAATTATGACAAAGTAAAATTGATCACTAAAGAGAAGGGATGGGTTAAGAGAGATGGGTGACAATGTTGTCAGATACTTTGTACTCATATATTGTTTTGTAGAAAGGGAACTTCTTTGTACAACTACTTAAAGATAATAAAAAAATATTTGGAAAAAATTGATCATTAAAAAATAATTCAAAGGTTCTAAAAACAGTAAGAAAATAACTGCTTAACTTGGAAATCATTTTCACATAAAAGACAATGAACAATTGAAACAATTCCCTTTTTTAGTCAGAAAGAGGTTCTATGTTAAGTAAAAAATGGTACCTAAATGGTGGATGAGGCCTATGCAGAAAAGGTACAATCATGTCTTTCAAGAAATACTCTTACATATTCACTAAGAATAAGTCTGAAGTATCACAAAGGCAATTCTTTTTCTGTATAGGAGCATGCTTACTGTCATTAACAGTCTTAAATACCATGAGTCTCTAGCTACTTAAATGTACCTTAAATGTTTGATGCCTTAAGTATTTTAAGATATATAATTTTATTGGATTAAATATAATTTGTGATATAGGGTTTAACAGTGTGGTTTTTTTTGGGAGGGAGGGTAGACCCATCGTGGGACTTGAACTCTGGGACTGGACGAGCTCTTCAGCTCAAGGTGAGTGCTTTACCACTTGAGCCACAGTGCCACTTCAGTTTTCTAGTGGTTTATTGGAGATAAGAGTCTCAGGGACTTTCCTGCCCAGGCTGGCTCCTCAGATCCCAGCCTCCCGATTCGCTAGGGTTACAGGCATGAGCCCCCGGCCCTGGGCACAGTGTGGTATTTATAAACAATGCAAGAAATAAACTTTACTAAGAATATGATAAAATAAAAAAGAAAGTATTACTCTTTTGGGGGGCCAGTCACAGGGCTTGAACTCAGGGCCTGGGCACTGTTTCTAAGCTTCTTTTGCTCAAAACAAGCACTTTACCACTTGAGCCACAGTGCCACTTGCAGCTTTTCTGAATAGTTTATTGGAGATAAGAGTCTCAAAGCCTTGCCTGCCTAGGCTGGCTTTGAACTATGATCCTAGACCTTAAGAGTCCTGAGTAGCTAGGAGTATAAGCATGAGCTACGGACACCTGGCTGAAAGTATTACTGTTTTTTATAATAGTATTAATGTAATTGTCATTGAACAAATAATTCAAGATGAAGATAACCCAAACAAAATTCTACTTTTGCTATGGTATTTAAGTCCCTTCTCTCCCTTCCACCCTACCCCTTCTCTCTGATCTCCTCCTCTCTCCTCCTCTGCCAGTAACAATGCCAAGCCAGTGGAAAGCATCATTACTGTTCTTATTACATAGCTTACTTTACTATAATATTTTCTGAATTTTGTTCTTTTCGATCTATTTTACCAGATTCACTTAAAAAAATTTTTAAGAAGCCAGGTACCGGTGGCTCACGCCTGTAATCCTAGCTACTCAGGAGGCTGAGATCCAAGGATCATGGTTCAAAGCCAGCCAGGGCAGGAAACTCCAAACTCCATGAGACTCCTTATCTCCAATAAACCACTAGAAAACCGGAAGTGGTGCTGTGGCTCAAGCGGTAGAGCACTCGCCTTGAGCTGAAGAGCTGAGGGATAGCGCCCAAGCCTATAGTTCAAGCCTCACGGCTGACAATAAATTAAACAAACAAACAAACAAACCTTCCATGCTGCTACTTTGTTTAACATGTAAAGTTCTTAATAAACCTGTAAATCTAACTCTAAGACTAATTTTTATACAAATTCTCATTGGCTAACTTCTGCCCTATGATATTATATTTTCAGCTTCCAAACACCACTGGGACCATTCCATTTCTGAAATGCAACTCTAAATCTCATTTTCCAAGACGCCACCAAAAATTATTTTGGTCTTCCATCACTGGATAGAGCCAAAAAATAGCTTCCTATCTCTGAGCCTCCATAATACTATATATGTGTGCTCAGGCTTTTTATAATTTGGTAAGTCTTACATTTATGTACTTCTGCACTGGTATGACTGATGACATTAGCTTCTAGAGGGTAGATCTACCTAAATAACCCACACAGCAGTGTTTTGGTTTTCTGGTGTTACTGGGGTTTGAAGTCAGAGCCTTTCACTTGCTAGGTAAACAATCTATCACTTGACCCATGCCTCCAGCCCAATAGTTTTGAAAGAAATATTCGTTCTTTAGGATTTATTATGTCTAATACTGAAAAAAGCCACCATTATCAACAAATCAGCTAATAGTTTTGCTATGAAAGAAGTGAATAACTTCAGCCATTCTACTTGTGTTAATATAATTAACAAATATACTTACTTCCTTCTCCATCATCTGTTACTCCCAAAACCAATCGAAGAAGGCACTGGGCATGTTTCCTTTCTTTCAACAATACTTCAGCATAACCAGGAAGACGAAGAAATAATCCAAAGGCAGCCAAAGAATGGGCAGGTATGGGAGACATCGTCTGCACTGCTGACTTGATAGGTGGGGGCTCAGCGGCAATAGTTTCTGGAGCTTCATAAACTAATTCTCCTGACTGTTCAATGGTCACCCACTCAAACTGATCACTATCTTTTGGCTTTTCCTGAGTCGTAGATGTTACTACTGGAGCACTCACCTATGGGAGGAATAGAAAATGTTTGGTTATTTGTATGTTTTAACCTTAAGTTCAAATTTTAAACAGCTGACTTCAATCTCTAAAAGCACAACAATCTAAAGATTTAAAGAAAACCAAGCCATTTAAAAAACATCCAGGGGCTGGGAAGGTGGCTCAGTGATAGAGCGCTTGCTTTGCATGCCTGAGGCCCTGGGTTCGATTCCTCAGCACCACATAAGCAAGAAGAAAAAAGCCGGAAGTGGCGCTGTGGTTCAAGTGGTAGAGCATTAGCCTTGCGCTGAGGGACAGCGCCCAGGCCCAGAGTTCAGGCCCCATGACTGGATCCCAAAAAAAATTAAAAAAAAAAAAAAAAAATCCAGACACTTATGGCAATAGTATGATAGTATCTGCAATTATTTCTATGTTACAAGCTGTATTTTCCTTGGTGAAATTAGTTACATATATATTCTTTGAGACCTTTAAAATATCTTCTCACCAAAGGTTCCTTTATTTATTTCTTTATGTTTGTGCCTGTCTTGGGACTATTCTTGAGCTGTTGTGCTCTACCCTTTTGAGCCATGGCTTCACTTCTGGTTTACTGCAGGTTAAATGGAGATAAGCAGTCTCAGGAACTTTTTGGCCCAGGCTGGCTCCCAACAGCAATCTTTAGATGGCAGCTTCCTGAAAGGCTAGAATTACAAGTTTGAACCACCTGTGTTCTCGTTTAGTTTCCCTTTTTTGTTGTTGTTGTTGTTGGTCAAGGGGCTTGAACTCAGAGGATGTAGGTGCTGTCCCTGAGCTCTTTTACTCAAGGCTAGCACTCCACCACTTTGGGCCACAGAACCACTTCCAGTTTTCCGGTAGGGTTGCTACTTTATTATAATCAATGAAGTATACTATACTGAATTCTGATTTAGGAAAATAATTTTTATTGAGCAATGATAATTTTCAAAATGTTGGAGCTTCTGCCTAATATTTTTTTTGGGGGGGGTGCGATGGTCTGGTCATGGGGCCTGAATTCTGGGCCTGGGTGCTGTCCCTCAGCTCTTCACCTCAAGGTTAGCACTCTACCACTTGAGCCACAGTGCCACTTCTGGCTTTTTTCCTTTTTTCTTATGTGGTACTGGGGAATCGAACCCAGGGCCTCATGCATGCAAGGCAAGCGCTCAACCACTGAGCCATCTTCCCAGCCCCGCTTCTGCATAATTATTCAAGTACTTTTTACAGTAAGAAAGTTAACTCATTATCTTATCAGTGACCTTAAGACACTGATATAGCTCTTCAAATGCAAATTGTAAAACTGACTGATTTTTATACAAATTTTCATTGGCAAACTTCTCCCATCCAATATTATATTCTCAGCTTCCAAACATTGTTGGGACCATTCCTTCTTTCTGAAATACAAACATAAATCCCATTTTCCTTAATTTAAAATTTTAAATAGTCTTAAATTTTAAATAGTAGAATACCTTGGCTAGGAGTGTGACTCAGTGATAACAGTGCTTGCCTAGTATGCAAGAAGCCCTGGATTCGATTCCTCAGTACCACATAAACTGAAAAAGCTGAAGTGATGCTGTGGCTCAAGTGGTAGTGTGCTAGTCTTGAACAAAAGCAGCTCAGAGATAAGAAGCTCAGCGACAGTGAGCAGGTCCTGAGCTCAAGTCCCAGCACTGGGAAAAAAATTAAATTAAAAAATAAATAAATAGTAGAATAGCTAATGAGTACATATTTTGGTGTGTGGACCCAAAGAAGATATGTTTAAATATTAACCCAATTATCTGCGATGGTCCTTTGCAAAAATAAGTTAACAAGAGGCATAACTGGTTTAAAGAGACTCAATTCAATGACCAGTATCAATGAAATCAGTAAGAATAATCTATGTCATTTACAACTCCTAATATTCTGGCCTTCCTCCTTATTAATTAAAAAAGAAAAAGACAAGGACAGCATATATATCAATGGGAGTAACACAAGTGAGCATAAATACAGGTTAAAACAAATTTTATGAAATTAGCTAACCTGAAAGTACCAGCTAAGATAGAAGTCACACTTAAAAAGGAGTATAGGAGTGGCACTATATACTACTATTTTACTTGTCTATTTCTAACAGTAGCTACAATTAATATCACATCGAAAAGAAGTACAGAAACAAGAATGCTAGCATGACAGAAACAAAATCAAGACAAAGTGGCTTTGTCTTCCAGATGTCTTCGGTATCAGCTAATCCTCACAATACTGTATACAAGTGACTTAGAGAAAATTACCCAGTGCTCAAAAATTGCAATGCCAAACAAATAAATTGCTGTGGCAAGGCCATTTCACAAAGGTATATGCCAGTTAAAAATCTAAGAATAGGGGCTGGGAAGATGGCTCAGTGGTAGAGTGCTTGTCTTGCATGCATGAGGCCCTGGATTCGATTCCTCAGCACCACATAAGCAAAAAGAAAAAAAGCTGGAAGTGGCGCTGTGGCTCAAGTG
This sequence comes from Dipodomys spectabilis, assembly GCF_019054845.1. Taxonomy (NCBI): domain Eukaryota; kingdom Metazoa; phylum Chordata; class Mammalia; order Rodentia; family Heteromyidae; genus Dipodomys; species Dipodomys spectabilis. The sequence goes on along the minus strand of NW_024870887.1, from coordinate 7,805,760 downwards.
GTAGAGCACTAGCCTTGAGCTGAAGAGCTGATGGACAGCGCCCAGGCCCAGAGTTCAGGCCCCACGACTGGACCCAAAAAAAAAAAAAAAAAAAAATCTAAGAACAAAGGGCTTCCATATGGGATGATATACTGCATAAGGAATTTTATCTTACCTGTTGAATTACTTCAGGATACAGCATGGGTAGCCTTTCTGCAATAAGAGCAAGCCCACCCATTCCTGCAAAAACTTGTAATGGTGACTGAATGGGACAGGTTTCAAGTAGAGATTCATCCAATATACCATCCATACACTCATCACTTGGAGTGAGAGCTTCATCTTCTGGGCAACTACCAAGTAAGTCTCCATGATCTATACAACAAATCATTAAAAACAACAAGAAAGAATATGTTTGTAACATTATTATAAACCACTGGTTTCAAGGCTTTCTCCATATGCAACAAAAGAACATAAATATCAGACGTCCAGATATGGCTAGATTAAAGCTAAGTATGTAATAACCTTTAAGTTACTTCTGACACAGCCTTCCATAGTTTTCATATTCAAAACATGGTTCATGGCCAGGCACCAGTGACTTACTGGTACTTACTCTAATTGTAGCTACTCAGGAGGCTGAGACCTGGAGGCTCACAATTAAAGTAAGCCTAAGCAGAAACATCCACAAGACTCCATCTCTAAAAATAATCAGAAAAACAAAAGGCCAGACTGGAGAAATGGCTCAAGTGGTAACACCAGCAATGAGCAAAGCTAAGCTGAGAAAGGGGGAGAAGTCTAGAGTTCAAACCCCAGTATAGGCAAAAAAAAAAAAAAAGAGAGAGAGAGAGAGAAGGAATCTTAGTAATATACTTGGAGTATGCTCTAAAGTTTTACAATAAGCAAAATTGTATGTAAAAGTAGAGGAATACAATCCTGCTGACAAAGAGAGAAAAAGAAATATACTGACATTTACTAAAAAAATAAAAATAGCTACTAACTAAAATATGAACTATAATGATAAAGACTGAAACTTTATGAATATCCACAACCATACTCACTGCTTAAACAATCAGAATATTTAAAGAAATGAAGAACATTTAAAATTTCATTATAAGCATAAAAATAGCCAAAAGACATGCATTTTAATATATTTAATGGAAAATATAAGTAAGAGAATTAAAAGAAAGGCACTAGTGGCTCACGCCCATAATCCTACTACTGAAAGGCTGAGATCTGATAATTGCAGTGCAAAGCCATCCAGGGCAGAAAAGTTCCTGTGAGACTCTTAGCTCCAATTAACCACTCAGAAACTGGAAGCAGTGCTGTGGCTCAAGTGGTAGAGTGCAAGCCTTGAGCATAGAGAGACTCAGAGACAGTGCCCAGGCCCTGAGTTCAATCCCCTAGTCTGACCAAAATAATAATAATAATAATAATTAAAAGATAAGAAGATGTGTGATCCTAATTCTGTATGAGGAAAAATGTTTATGAGCATGAAATATAACTCAATATAATTTATCACTAAAATGTAATTTAGTATTATTACTATGACTATAAAATGACAATTAAAGCTGAGCTCACGCAAGTAGTCCTACCTACTCAGGAAGCTGAGATCTTAGAATACTGAATCAAAACAAGTCCGGGTAGGGCTGGGAAGGTGGCTCAGTGGTAGAGTGCTTTCTTTGCATGCCTGAGGCCCTGGGTTTGATTCCCCAGCACCACATAAGCAAAAAGAAAAAAAGCCGGAAGTGGCGCTGTGGCTCAAGTGGTAGAGCACTAGCCTTGAGCTGAAGAGCTGAGGGACAGCGCCCAGGCCCAGAGTTCAGGCCCCATGACCGGACCAAAAAAAAACAAAAAAAACAAAAAACAAGTCCAGGTAGAAAAATGCAAGAGATAGTTATCTCTAATTAACCAGTAATATGCTGGAAGTGAAGGTGTGGCTTAAGTGGCAGAGATAGAGCCTTGAAGAAAAATGTTCAAGGACAGTGCCCAGCCTCTGACTACAAGCCCCAGTACCAGCAAAAGAAAGGAAAGAAAAAAAAAAAAAGGGAATGAAAGGAAAGGGGGGGGGAGTAAGGAAAGGAAAGGGGGAAGGAGGAAGGGGGAAAGGAGAGGCAAAGCAAGGCAAAGGCAGAGAAACAGGAAGGAATTAAAAATTAAAAGTAAATCACTCAGACAGAAAGAATGTATGTCGCTAATAGAATGAAAACACAAATTAAGTCATTAGCTATATATGAAACTGCTATATTTTATTTTTTTTAGAAACTGCTATATTTTAATGATTATAATTTGTAAAGTAATATGACCACACATACCTTTTTCAGGGTGTAGTCTTTTAAAAGAATCTGTTTTTGACAGGCTTGGGTCTGTGATAACTCTTGATCCCAATTTAACAGTCAGATCTATTGAACGGTAACCCTGAGGAAGTTTTCGGTCATAGAGGAGAGTTAAAAGCTGGGCAAGTGTCATTTCTGCTGGCAATGGCTGGCCTAAAGATGAAATGACTTAAGTTAATCCAAGACAGAGAAGCATTTACTTGTTTTGATTTACTCCGTTACATATTAGTTTTACTATAACACACGAACAAGTTTGATTCTGGCACGAATTTAAAAACAATTTAAAACTAGTTATTGGAAAGTCTTATTTCTGACATGTGAAGAGTATCTACACAAAGTATTAAAGTAAGATATCATAGGAAGACAGAAACAAAGGAACAGATGAAGATGCAATAAATCTAGGGTTGGCAAATATTTCCATAAAGGACCATATAACAGATCCTTTAATATGCACAGGCCTTATGGCCTATTATAACTACCATCTCTATGCCAAAGTATACAAATAGATAACACATTAATGTGTGGGGATAGTTGTATTCAAATAAAAACCCTATATTCAGCTGGGCGTTGGTGGCTCATGTCTGTAATCCTAGCTACTCAGGGGGCTGAGATATGAGGATGGCGGTTCAAAGCCAGTCTGGGCAGGAGAGTCCAGACTCTTATCTCCAATTAACCACCAGAAAACCAGAAGTTGTACTGTGGCTCAAATGATAGAGCACTAGCCTTGAGCTAAAGAACTCAGGGACAGTGCCCAGGCCCAAAGTTCAAGACCCAGACTGAACAAAAAACAAACAAATAAACAAAAAAAAACCCCAATATACAAAAGAGAGGTATCCCACCCAGCAGAAACAACTTGTTTGACCTCTGCTATAAATGGGTAATGTAAAACTAAGAAAGAAAATCCATTCAGTTATTTAGCAGTTTGACTAAGGAACAGCACAAAAGTGGTGGTAAACAGGATATCATTTTGTCAATATAATTTGCCTTTGGTTGGAAAATCATATCATTTATTATTATATTGGGATTCTGCTTATCACAGAATCGATGCTAAAATTACACCTACAAAAATAGCCTCATAGTCCTTTCTTTTCTGTCTAACCATTTTCTTAGTATTTAACCATTTTCTCAGGGTTATCACATTAACATCAAATGCCAGCAAATATGTAACTTGACAAGAGTTAAAAATTCATTTTTCCCTTACTGATCTTGAAAAGAACTATATGAAGAAAGTCTCACTCGTCTGCCTCATGAAAAGCACCTGGTCAAAGATGCGTCTGGTGACTACACATATAATGAATATTCCTGCATGATTAAAAGTTCTTTGATGTCTATTAATGGTGACTATTACCTGACAAGAGTTTGTGAAACAGATGAAACACTGGGACAGTAATTATTTTGTTGGCAGTCTCTGCACCTGAAGAAGTACTTCCTATTTTATCAGGAATGGTCCTCCCTCTCCTGGATGGTGGCCGACATGGTGTAGCTGAGACAGCACGTTTAGACTGGGATTTCAACCCTAAAACAAAATAAGAAAAAGTATGAGTACCCAAGACCCTAATATCAAGTGTGTTTCCATATTATTTTAATAAAGCACACATTCGTAGATAACACTACATTAAACAAATATTCCTTTAATCTAGTATCTAACCTCCCAATTCTGTAAGTCCTTACAATATACTATATATAATTTTGGCTATGCACGTAAAATTTATCCCAAATAGTAAAATTATTGCTAGTTGTTATAATGTATGAGATACAGATGATTGCCTATGTAGAATACACCTCTATATAAATTTGTTTAAGCAATTTTGTACTGATTTCTCTGTAAGATAAAGTATACAGAAGTCTTCCTAATTAAGAAGCTATTTATTTATTTAGGTAGTACTGAAGCTTCGACTCAGGCAAGCACTCTACCACTTGACCCAAAAGGGTCCTCATCAATATTTCTAATCTTACTCTTTTTCAAATAGGGTCTCATACTTATTCCTGAGCCAGCCTTGGACTATAGTCCTCTACCTTTGTTTCCTTAGTAGTTGCATCACCACAAGCCATGAGCTTATTTTTGAAAGAGGGTCTTACACAGAAAGGGACGGGAGAAGGATGAATAAATGCAATCATGCAATTCCGTATATACTACATGGAAAACGACCTATGTAACTTAGGGGCAGGGACAGGAAGATGAAATTGAGTGACTGGGTGACTCTGCCCAAAAAAAAGAAATGTATTCATTACCTGAATTATGAAATGGTAAACTTTCTAGACAATACCTTAATAACAAATAAAATTATATATTTATATTGGTTTTGCGTGGGGCTTGAACTCTGGGCCTGGGTGCTGTTCCTCAGCTCTTCAGCTCAAGATGAGTGCTCTACCACTTGAGCCACAGTGCCACTTCCAGTTTTCTGGTGGTTAATTTGGAAAACAGTCTCATGGACTTTCCTGCCCAGGCTGGCTTTGAAGTGTGACTCCAGATCTCAGCCTCCTGAGTAGCTAGGATTACAGGTGAGCTACCATAATAAAAATCTATTTTTAAAAGAAATATCCTTTTCTGGGTCTGGAAGAGGGAAAGGATGACACTGTACAAAAGGAAATGTACTCATCACCTGCCTTATGTAACTGTAATCCCTTTGTACATCACCTTTATAATACCAAATAATTTTATTTTATTTTTATTTATTTATTTATGTTTGGGTCCGGTCATGGGGCCTAAACGCTGGGCCTGGGTGCTGTCCCTCAGCTCTTCAGCTCAAGGCTAGCGCTCTACCACTTGAGTCACAGTGCCACTTCCTGCTTTTTTCTTTTCGCTTATGTGGTGCTGAGGAATCAAACTCTGGGCCTCAGGCATGTAAATCAAGTGCTCTACCACTGAGCCACCTTCCCAGCCCCAATACCAAATAATTTTAAAAGTTACAAAAAATAAAAGAGGGCCTTATTTTCCTTTTTTGCCCTGGGTGGCTTCAAATGGCAATGCTCTTGTTACCACTGCAGTAGATAGAATTACATGAGTGCACCATCATGTCTGGGTCTTTTTTTTTTTTTTTTTGGTCAATTGTGGGGCTTAAACTCTGGGCTTGGGCGCGGCGCTGTCCCTGCGCTCTTCAGCTGAAGGTGAGTGCTCTACTGCTTGAGCCACAGGGGTACTTCTGGTTTTCTGGTGGTTTATTGGAGATAGGACTTTCCTGCCTGGGCTAGCCTTGCACTGCGATCCTCAGATCTCAGTCTCCTGAATAGCTAGGATTACAGGCATGAGCCACCAGCACCCAGCTGGCTCTCTCATTTTTATGTTGAACATTATATTTGAACTAAAATAATCTTACTCTATAAAAGAATACTGCAAAGTTATGTTATACTTGCTGTTTTTTTTCTTCTTGAAGTTAATATTAAAAACTTATTGTTCAGCTATTTTTATGTGTGTCAGTACTGGGGCTTGAACTCAGGACCTGTGTGCTGTCCTTTAGCTTTTCTGCAAGGTACTCTAGCCCACTGATCCATAACTCTACTTCCAGTTTTTTGCTGGTTAATTGGAGCTAAGAGTCTCACAGACTTTCCTGTTCTGGCTGGCTGTGAAACTGCAATCCCCAGAACTCATCCTTTGAGTAGCTAGAATTACAAGGCATACACCACTATCTCCAGGCTAGTTCAGGTAACTGTATGTTATGAACATACTGTAAATGTAAACGTTTTTGGGGGCCATGGGGCTTGAACTCTGGACCTGGGCACTGTTCTCAGCTCTTCAGCTCAAGTCTAGCACTCTACCACTTGAGCCACAGTGCCACTTCCAGTTTACTGAGTGTTTATTGGAACTAAGAGTCTCACAGCCTTTCCTTTCCCGGCTGGCTTTGAACCGGGATCCTCAGATCTCAGCTTCCAGAGTAGCTAGGATTACAGGCATGAGCCACTGCAGGCCAGCTTGTAAATGAAAACTTTTAAGAATTCTTTTTTACCATGATTTTTGCATGCTTTTGAGCAAAGATGTTATACAAAAACTCCTAAATACTTAGGGAACTTCTACAGGTATCACTAACCCTTACCTAGGAGTAAGCGTTATCAAGTTTAAATATAAAGTACAAGTTATTCATACATGCTTAGTATCTGATGAAATTGAATAAACTTTGGGTATAAAATAATGGCAGACTTGGGCTAGGAAGGTGGCTCAGTGGTAGAGCGCTTACCTTACATGCATGAGGCCCTGGGTTCAATTCCTCAGCACTACATAAGCAAAAAAGAAAAAAGCCGGAAGTGGCGCTGTGGCTCAAGTGGTAGAGCGCTAACCTTGAGCTGAAGAGCTGAGGGACAGTGCTCAGGCTCAGAGTTCAGACCCCATAATTGGACCCCCTAAAATAATGACAGACTTTAGGTGCAACATATTAAAGTCTATTATTAAAACATTCTAAGTTAATTGTTTGCTTTAATGCATTGTATTACATGGAGTTCCAATAAAAATACACTGTTGGAATTTTAGAAATCCTAATAAAATAAGAAGGAAAAAATAGCATACCTGAGGCAACAACAACACTGTAATTATCCTGAAATCCATTTTCTGCCTTAACTTTTTCTTTCTCTTCATGGTTTTTCTTTTCTTTGTCATCTTTTTGTTCACTAATTAGTTTAGCTGTGATACTTGGAGTATCTGTAAGAAAATAACTGTGAAAATTACACTACTTTTCTAAATCAATTAAAAAGAAAACAAAGTATTCAGAAAGGTTGTATAGATATTATCCGAACCAGAGTTCATATGAAGCAATTTAGAAGAAATGCTTTAAGTTAAAACCTGATGTTCATGAACAATTTACTAATAACCATAGAAAATACAGTAACCACTTAGCAATCACTAGAAAGTATCATACCAGAACTACTAAACCTTTAGAAGAAGTTAGAAGTATTAGAATGAGTTCAACATGTGTGCACCTACATCTAATTCATCATTACAACACCATGAATATGAAGAAACAATATGTGCTTCCAAAGGGGGAAACAGCTTGAGTTAAACTCCTGATAAATGGTGAATGTCATTCATGGAGTTCAAGCTCTAAGCCTCACAGTTGAGATTTCTATTCATGCTGCAAATAAGAGTGTTTAGGAACTAACTGCTACTAATAGTGACTTTTACTTTGTTAATTTTATTAAAAATAAAAGGATAAAGAGATAACAAAATAACATTTTCCTGCTCTATTTGAAATGCACATTAAAGGTTTTCACCATCTAATATTTTTTTTGGTTTGTTTTTTTGTTTTTTGGGTCCGGTTGTGGGGCTTGAACTCTGGGCCTGGGCGTTGTCCCTCAGCTCTTCGGCTCAAGGCTAGTGCTCTACCACTTGAGCTACAGCGCCACTTCCGGCTTTTTTCTTTTTGCTTATGTGGTGCTGAGGAATCGAACCCAGGGCCTCAGGCATGCAAGGCAAGCGCTCTACCACTGAGCCACCTTCCCAGCCCTAATATTTTTTTCATTACACAAGTATACAGCAAATTAGTAAATTTTTTCCTGGGGCTTGAACTCAGGGCCTGAGCTTCTTTTGCTCAAGGCTAGCACTTTACTACTTGAGCCACAGTGCCAGTTCCAGCTTTTTTAGTTTATGTGGTACTGAGGAACCAAACCCAGGGTTTCATTCATGCTAGGCAAGCACTCTACCACTAAGCCATACTCCCAGCCCAGTAAAAAGGAAAAAAAAAAAAAAAGTATGCCAGTGTCCACAGATCACATCTGTAATCCAAGCAATTCAAGAGGCTGAGATGTGAGGATGGAGGATCAAGCATCTACTTAGAAAAGTATAAGGCCCTGAGTTCAAAACTCACTATCTCAAAAAGGGGGGAAAAAAAAAATCGGGGGTGAGGGGGTGGGGAGAGTGAGGTGTGGGGACGGATGGGAACTGGGCACTGGTGGCTCATGCCTATAATCCTAGCTACTCAGGAGGCTGAGATCTAAGGATCGAGGTTCAAAGCCAGCCCGGGGCAGGAAAGTCCGTAAGACTCTTATCTCCAATAAATCACTCGAAAACCAGAAGTGGTGCTGTGACTCAAGCGGTAGAGCGCTCGCCTTGAGCTGAAGAGCTGAGGGACAGCACCCAGGCCCAGAGTTCAGGCCCCATGACTCACCAAAAAAAAAAAAAAAAAAAAAATTGGAAGTGGAACTGTGGCTAAAGTGGAAGAGCTTTAGCCTTAAGCAAAAAAGTTCGTAACCCAGGCTCTAAGTTCAAGCCATGGGCCAGGCCAAAAAAAAAAAAAAAAATATATATATATATATATATATATTTATATATATATATATATATATGAAGGTAGTTAGATGTTAGAATTTAGCTATTCAGGAATCTAAAAGTTGAATTGCTTTGAATTCTTTTTTTTTAATTAATTTATTTTATTTTTTATTTTTTGGTCCGGTCGTGGGGCCTGAACTCTGGGCCTGGGCGCTGTCCCTCAGCTCTTTAGTTCAAGGCTAGCGCTCTACCACTTGAGCCACAGCACCACTTCTGGCTTTTTCTTTTTGCTTATGGGGTGCTGAGGAATCGAACCCAGATCCTCATGCATGCAGAGCCTCATGCATGCAAGGCAAGCGCTCTACCACTGAGCCACCTTCCCAGCCCCTGCTTTGAATTCTTAATTAGGAATTCAGAATTGTTTTTACTATGTAGCTATGACAGATTCTTTTTATTTTTTTAACACAGTTACATCTCAAAAGATTTGTAGTGTTAAAAAGATTGAAACAGGGCTCAGTGGTAGACTGCTTGCCTCACATGCATGAGGCCCTGGGTTCAATTCCTCAGCACGACATAAGCAGGAGAAAAAAAAAAAAAAAAAGCTGGAAGTGGTGCTATGGCTCAAGTGGCAGTGCACTAGCCTTGAGCTGAAGAGCTAAGGGACAGCGCCCAGGCCCAGAGTTCAGGCCCCAGGACCGAACACCCCCCCCCTCCCCCGCGAAAAAAAGATTGAAACAATCCAAGAATAAGACAGTATCTTTTGGAACAATTCCTATTTATAGTTTTGAGTACCTGAGAATATGCCAGTGAACTTTTTTTAGTTTTATTTTCAATTCTTGGCAATATGCTTGCTAAGGAAGTATGAAAAGGAGAGGGAGAAAGGGAAGAAGAGGTAAGGAAGGAAGGAAGGAAAAGAAGATAGGGAGAGAAAGAAGAAAGGAAAGGAAGAACAAGAGGAAATGCAAAATTATTGTCAAGTAGCAAAAATACTGATACAAATCACTGAAATATTTAATTTTTAATTAAAAATCTAATTCATAAAATTTATATACACCAAAAAATGCAATAAAAAATATATTTTTCTCAACTTCCTGTTTGAAGCTACTAATTCAGAATCCCACTGCTGGCCAAGGTGGAGTAAGTACTCAAACTTAATTCTCTCTCTTGAAATGACCAATAATTAAGAAAATATATGCAGTAAGTATTCAGATGCTGATAAATAGGCAGAGAAACTTGAGATGAGAGCTAAAATTGCTTACTTTTTGTTTATGACTTTCCCAGACCAAGCCAACACAACCTAGGTATCACCCAACCCAAGGGTTGATGATTCACAACACTGCAGGAAGGCAAAAATAGTTATAGTTCTTAGGGCATATTGTTAGGGAGGGGTAACTTGCATACAGCTGTAGAGAGCTATAAAGAGCCTTATTAAAGACTTCAGTAAATATTGGAATACATTCCAAAAATTGATCTAATGCCAGAAAAAGGGCTACTCAAAGGAGTAAAGAAATCAGTCCTAAATGGCGAATGAATACTCTATATTCCCAATGTCAGTGAAGTCCTATGCAAGTAATCAAAAGGGTACAGCCCCAGTAGTACAGTCAAACAAACTTTAAGATCAACACTTTCAAATCTGTTACCCTATTTTACTATTTCACCCACTACCTTAATTCATTAAAATGAAAATTCCATGTATATTAAATCAGATCACCTAAGTTTAAAAAAAAAATTTATCATCACATTTTGTCATAGATGAAAACCTGTAATCCTAGCTAACTGGGAGGCTGAGATATAAGGATCATGGTTCAAAGCCAGCCCAGCATGAAAGCCCACATATTTCCAATTAACCAGCAAAAAGTTGTAAGTGGAAGTGTAGCTAAAGTGACAGAGCTCTAGCTAGAACAGATGAATCAAGTAAGAGCATGAGGCCTAAAATTCAAGCCCTGGTACCTGTATAAAACAAACAAAAAATAATAAAATTTACTTCAATGAGATGTTGTGAGGATGTAACAATACTTATAAAATATTTGTAACACACATAGATGTGTCCAACACCAGACTGATTACTGCTACATAATTATGTATGATGTAATTTATTAATTGAGCAATATTTATAATGAAACCATAAAGAATGAAAATAAGTTGTTTACAGGAAAATGGGCATAACCGATCATTATCTTAATCAAGATAATCTAAGACAAATACCATATACTTTGTTTTTGTTTTGATCCAGTCGTGGGGCCTGAACTCTGGGCCTGGGCGCTGTCCCTCAGCTCTTCAGCTCAAGGCTAGAGCTCTACCACTTGAGCCACAGCGCCACTTCTGGCTTTTTTTCTGAGGAATCGAACCCAGGGCCTCAGGCATGCAAGGCAAGCGCTCTACCACTGAGCCACCTTCCCAGCCCCCATATACTTTGTTAAAAAGGAAGGAGAGGGATTAAGAGAATAAAGGTTGAGTGAATTTGGTCAAAATACATTATATGCATGTTCTAAACATCACAATGAAGCTTCTTTGTACAACTAATTTATTTTAATTTTTAAAATCAGCTTTTCAAAAGTTAAGTTTTAAGTCTACCACTTTAAAAATTTAAAAACATTTATAAATATATTATATTATTCTAATATTTTACTGTATACCTTGCAAAAATATTTGAAAGAACTGTGAATTTTATGAAATATTATAACTGAACTAGAAATCTATCTTTACATTTTTTCTCAGGGGGTAGAGCCTTACTACATTGCCTGTGCTGTGGGACCAAGTGATCCTCCTGCATTAGTCTACTCAAACTAACTGGGACTACAAACATGAATCACTGAGTCTAGCTAATTTTCTCATAGTGATCAGATCCTTTCACACGGTTTGATTTACCTACAATATATGCCAACAACTTCTAATTCTCTTCAAACCACTCTTTTATCCTAACATAGAGAACGTATTTTCACCTCATTAATGAAAACTAGTAGATTTTCCTTTGTAGTAGTATCAGTTGTCAACTTTCCTTAAGAACAAAGGCCATCTTGTTATGTATATAGATATAAATGCCCTTACTTATATGTAGATTATACTACTAATAACTACAGTCAACAGTTTGCTTTAAATTCTAATACAAATGGATCATAATTACTTATGGGGAACAGAATATGTAACATGATCAATTACACTTCTCCAGGACAAATTATACCGCACATACATAGAATATACTCAAAAAGGTGAAACAAACTATCACAAGTTGATATTCATCCTGCATTAAAAATTAACTTAAAGCCAGGTGCTGGTGGCTCACACCTGAAATCCTAGCTACTCAGCAGGCTGAAATCTGAGGATGGCAGTTTGAAGCCAGCCCAGGCAGGAAAGTATGTGAATCTCTTATCTCCAATGAATCACAGAAAAGACCGAAGTGGCACTGTGGCTCAATTGGCACAGTGCTAGCCTCGAGCAAAAGGAGCTCAAGGATAATTCCCAGGCCCAGAGTTCAAGCCTCAGAACTGGCATAAAAAAAAAAAAAAAATTAATTGAGCCAGGAGCTAGTGGCTCATACCTATAATCCTAGCTGCTCAGGAGTCTAAGGTCTGAGCATCATGGTTCAACATCAGCCACTAGCAGGAAAGATCAAGTACTGGTTATGTACATAGAAAAATAATTACTTTAAAATTGTGTATATTGTTTAAAAGTACCATCTAGTAATACAGATTTAAAAAAAACTACATCAATTATTTCCTCCAACTAGCTAACCTTCAGTTCCTCTACTATATTATGATGAAATGGTTTTACCATGGAAAATCCATCAATGGATCTGTCATCTGTCATTGCTACACATAATATATATCATACCCAAAGTGCTACTGGTACTAAAGTGTTACTACACATTTTGTTCACATGAATGAATTCTTATACTTCAAACTAGAGAGATAATTTCACCTGTTCTTGTCATTAATTGATTGCTCAGCAGAAACAGTAAAATGAAATTGCAATGTAAAGTTAGAGAAAAGTTTATATTTAATTTTGACTTGCCTGACACTCTATCAAGAACATCTGATAATGTTGTTGAGACTGGCAAATGAAGAGTACGAAATTTGTGGCCTGCTCCATACATTGGATGCTGGATGACATGGCTTGTTGCATTAATTCTACCCTTGTATAGCTGCAAAATCAAGAAATGAAGTCAGCTTTATAAAATGGGTATCATTATGAGTCAATTTCAAAAGCACAGAATAAAAATGTGCAATTAGGTAATAAAGATAGTTATTTTATATATTTTCTTAAATATGTTGTCATATGATTTGCTGGTAAAATTTTGTATTTAAACGACATATCCCATGTTTTATCTATTTCCCCCAAAATTCAAACCATAGTTCTCAAGTTATAATTGTTATTTTAGATAAGGGCTGTTGGCAGTTATTCTAATAAGACTTTCATTTAAGTCCTGTCATTAAGTATAAAGTTTCTTGTATTTTCAGATTGCTACATTAGAAATTAAAATAACATGAACAATTTGTAAGATCTCAAATGAAACTACATATTGACATTAAATGTTACTAATACTCACTGGACAAGGAGACTGGAGAAACATTGTCACCTTCTCATCTTCCAGCATCAACTGTAAAAACAATCTTCGTACAAACCCTGAAATGTTCCCAGATGTTGGAAGGTTACTTCTTTGAGGAGCTGTCTGAAATAATTCACAGAGAACCTGGCAAGGAAAAGATTTTTAAATGTTTATTGTAAAATTCATTTGTGCTACTCTTGAAATAAATCTAGTCCTCAAGATTTCTGGCCACATAACTTATTACAATAAATCACTTTTCCTATCTGGACCCTCCAATTGAAACCAGTTACAGCAATTTGGTTGTTACCAAAATTTAATTCCTAACTACAAACTATAGCACTTAATGGCCACAGTCAAGTAGTCCATCCAATTCTACCAACTAAAATGTTACATGGGGGTGGGAGTGGGGGGAGGGGGTTGGGGAAGAGAATGGAAAAGGAGGGTGCCTGTTCATTTTAAAAACGAGAAGCTGGGCACTGGTGGCTCATGCCTGTAATACTAGCTACTTGGGAGGCTGAGATCTGAGATCATGATTCCCTGGCCAGCTCGGGCAGGGAAGTCTGTGAGACTCTTATCTGCAATAAACCAGCAGACAACCAGAAATGGTCCTATGGCTTAAGTATAGCATGCTCACCTTGAGCTGAAGAGCTCAGGGACAGTGCCAGGCTCAGAGTTCAAGCCCCATGACCGACAAAAAAAGAAAGAGAAAAAAAAAGAAAGAGAAAAAGAGAGAGAGAGAGAGGAGAGAGAAAGAAAGAAAGATAGAAAGATAGAGAGAGAGAGAAAGGAAGAAAGAAAGAGAGAGAGAGAGGAAGGAAGGAAGGCAGGAACGAAGGAACAAAGGAACGAAGGAACAAAGGAAGACAAACAGAGAGACAGAGAGACAGAGACAGACAGACAGACAGACAGACAGACAGAAAGAAAGAAAGAAAGAAAGGAAAGAAGGAAGGTAGAAAGAAAGAAAGGAAGGAAGGACGGACAGAGGGAGGGAAGAAAAAGAAAAACTAGAGAAGTTTTCTTTTCCAAATTGTTCAATCATGAAAAACAACTGATTTGCAGAATCATATTATTTTGAAGCAAGGAGGAAGGAGCTATTAATACTTTAATTATCATTTAAATTAAAATCCATTAAGGCACTTACTCCAGTACTTTAATACTAACCTTAATATATGATCCTTGATTACCTAATTTTATATGACATATTAAAATAATAAGGCACCTAAGCCTGAGATATTATATCTTCTTACCTGTGCCATGAGTTTTTGATTATTAGGGTGACATGAAATGCATTGCAGAAAGAATGCAACAGTTGCATTTTCAATTGCTGTCCGCTGCTGAGTAGTCAGTCCTGTTGCAGTAGCTGAAGAAAGAGATGCTGACCTTGCACTGGTGGTCTGTTGTACACCTAAATTATGACCTCCAGAAGTGGACCCAGAGTGACATAATAAAAACAGAAGTGCTGTCCATAGTGGATTGACTTCAGAACCACCAAGCCAATCTTTCATAATGTGGCTATTGCCAACTTCTGTCAAAAATCTAAGAATAGGAGCAACCAAGTCTGCTGTGATAGGCATTTTATTACAATGCTGTGGAACATGATGCCGCCTGAGCTTGTCCTGGGACACATCAATTGACTGGGCAATACTTTCTGAGTAGGAAATGTGGCTAAAACAAAAATTAGCCAGACTCCTCACAAGAAGAGAAGGCAAACCTGAGTCTAACAATTGCTTGATAGCTTCTGGAGACTGAGAAGAGGAAGCAAGGGTTGCTAAATGTGACTCAGTTAGTGCAAGAGGTGCTTGTGCATTTTTAGAATCATCTGTTAAAGATGAACTAAGATCCTGTTTTTTGCTATCATCTGTCATGGACAGTCTGTGGTGGCACTGCGCTGGAGGAGGGGTAATTCCCATCCAACCCATGAGCAAGGAAAAATAATTGGGATGTATATGACACATGGAACAAAGCAGACTGTCAACAGCTTTCTTCAAAACCATGTTGCAGGGAAGAGACATGGACCAATTAAAAAGTAACCTAGGGAAATAAAAGATACCACATTAATGTTATAACTTTTTTTTACAGAATAATTCATTATTGTTTCAAATATTTCTATTGGAGATAAAATAGATATTCATAAAAGTACATTTTGACACTTTAAAATTTCTATCTATACTTGTCCTCCACACTTTTACTTTACATATAAAAGAATCTAATGGCTAACTTTGCAATTTAAATATAAACTAATATAGGAATAAATACATTCTAATTTCACATTCTGATTTCATAAACCAAAGCAGGCAACATTGTTAGTATGTGTCAAAACAAGAAGATGGGCACAGGTGCAGAAAAGTGTCTAACATATCCAAGGATTTTAAGGTTCAATTCTTAGCATGGCAAAAAACGAAAACACTAACAAAAATGAAAGCAAAAAGAAAGGAAAACTACTATGACATCTCCTTATAAAACTACTCTTGATTATATTCACTATTTTCAAAGTACTATTCTTATCCTGACAGACTAAAAATACTCAATCAAGTGAAAAGCTACAGTGATCTACAAGTTTGGAGAAGGAGTTTATATTATAATCATACTTACTCAAAGAGTTCTCGATCCAGCAGTGCCGGTAAATCATATTCTACAAGAAGTTCATAACTATGCCATAGGATTGCTGCTACACAGTGCAAATGAGAAGGGGATGGCATCAGAAGACCATATTCTATTGATGAAGAGCTAGGGCTCACATAGTTCAACCTGCCGCTTCTCTTCAAAGCAGCTACTCTTGCAGAATCACTGACCCATTTCAGCAAGGCTTGAATTCTTAAAATAAGAAAGTGAATTCCAATAATGCATTAACTGATATTTGATATGAATAGCACCTTTTCCTGTATTCCAAATATTTATGACAATAATATACCAATTATACTTGATCCTTTTAATCTAAGACAAGAGAGAAACAAAACTTATGAGTAACAAAAACACATAGTGGTTCCAGGTTTCAAATAACCTTACTAGTTTTAATTAACAGGTTTGAGATAACACAACTACTACTCAGTATATAAGTATTGCTTATTTCTTACCATAATTATAACAAAATGTGCAAAAAATGTCTATAATTACAAGCTAAACAATAAAATTTATTCCCTAAATTTTATTTCATCTTATAACACACATACACAGCTACAGCAGTAATTTAAGATATTGTCAGAATCTTTTTTTTTTTTTTTTTTTGGGGGGGGGTCCGGTCGTGGGGCCTGAACTCTTGGCCTGGGCGCAGTCCATCACCTCTTCAGCTCAAGGCTAGCACTCTATCACTTGAGCCACAGCGCCACTTCCAGCTTTTTTCTTATGTGGTGCTGAGGAATCGAACTCAGGGCCTCGAGCATGCAAGGCAAGTGCTCTACCACTGAGCCACCTTCCCAACCCAATATTGTCAGAATCTTGTGAAAGGCAACTTATCTTCATATACCTGGACCCAAAGCAATAAAAACTAGTTGTATCCACCCATCTTCATTTATTCTGACATAATACAACCTCAAATACTACCTTACTCCCAAGAGCTAGAGCTAGAAGTCAATCAGACAAAAGACTAAGAACCATTTAAAGAAAAAGAAATTAGGTACAAAAACAACAAAAAATTCTGAGATTTATTGTCAGCTTTTTAATACCATATTTATTTCCTTTCAAATTTATGATGGCTTATAACACAAGACTCTATGCTATTCTATGTAAAGGAAATGAACAAAGGGATTTAATAGTATTTAATCTCTTTACCCACGCTGCCCAAGGTCTGAAAAACTTACAGAATTTTAATTTTATATGATAAGAAAATAGATAAGTCTTAAAAAAAAAAAAAAAAAAAAAAGGGAGGTAATTTGGGCCAAATAACATTTTCTCGTTTCATGGAAAGCCAAGAATTCTTGTCATTAGTGTGTGTGTGTGTGTGTGTGTGTGTGTGTGTGTGTGTGTGTGTGTGTGTGTGTGTGTGTGTGTGTGTGTGTGTGTGTGTGTGTGTGTGTGTGTGTGTGTGTACGCACGCATGTATCTTGAGCCTTGTGTGTGTGTGTGTGTGTGTGTGTGTGTGTGTGTGTGTACGCACGCATGTATCTTGAGCCTTGAACTCAAGTCCTGGGTGCTGTGCCTGGGCTTTTTTTGCTCCAGGCCAGCATAACACCAGAGCCACAGCTCTATTTCTACTAGTTTTTTGCTAGATAACGGGAGACAGAGAGTCTCATAGAGTTTCTCGCACTTTCCTGCATGGGCTGTCTGTGAACTATGATCTCAGCCTCCTGAGATACTAGGATTATAAGTGTGAGTCACCAGTGTATTGCTCATTAGTGTTTATTCTAAAGGTTAAACATTCATGCTATAAAAAGTATTATGCAGAGAAAATAAGCTTAATTTCTTTTTATGATAAAGAAAAATCAAAATATCAAAATAAATATGCTGTAAGTTTTTAAGCAACTTGATATGTAAAACTATTTAATAACATTTTTAAAAATACATGTTTAAATTTATGTAATCACCTAATCTCAATTAAAGAAAAAAAGAAAGAGAAGGGATGGGTTGAGAGAGATGGTGACAATGTTTCAGACACTTTGTACTCATATACTGTTTTGTAGAATGGGAACTTCTTTGTACAACTATTTAAAGATAATAAAAAATAGAATAAAATAAAATAATACATATTTAAGTCTTTTATAATTCAAATTTTCACGCAAATTGGTATTTAATTATTCAAAAACTGTCTCTAATCCCATATAATACTGGGAAAGCAGAGACCATCGAAAGTCATGTTTCCATACTGGGCCAGAAAAAATAAAACACAAGATCATATAAAAAAAAATTAAGAAAAAAAATGGTTTGACCAGCTTGGCTTAACTGGAATGACATCTGCTTATCAAGTGTAAGGCCTGGAGTCAAACTGCCCCCACCTCCGGCCCCAACCAATTCCCATATATTTTTACATATAAAAGTTTTCCATGATATGACAAATTAAAAGGCTTAACTGACAAGCTAGCCTGTTTCATATTCTAAAGGTACTATAAATACTCATCTGTGACTTCCTATCTTGCATTCCACTCAAAACAAGCTAATGTTATACTCTCTAATTTTGGTGATAATGCTTGTCTCTACAACCCTGAAAGAAGCAGGACTCAATATACTTTTTATCTAGTAACTAGTACCATGGTAGTCGCAACAAAATTTAGTTAATAATTTAGAAGACAAGGAGTTAACAACAAAACATCAAACTGCTCGATATTAAATATAAATTAAGAAAAAAATATTATAGGGAAGTGGGTAGGTTGCTCAGTGATAGACAATTTGCCTAGAATGTATTGAGCTCTGAGTTTGATCCCAAGCACCAATAAGAGAAAGGAATGAATGAATGAATGAATAACTCAGGGGATAATCTCTACCTAGGAATTATTTATATTACTTACAGAGTCTCATACCATATAACATAAATAATTCACATAAGAAGTGAGAATGCTTAGTCACTCAATACTAAAATTGTTTGAAAAGTCCTTGGAGTTGCTCTTCAAAAATATGAAGGTAAAAGACATCAATCAAATTACTTATACAAAGCTGGGTGCTAGGGGCTTATACCTATTAATCCTACCAATTCAGAAGGTTGAGATCTGAGGATCATTGTTGGAAGCCAGCCTGAACAGGAAAGTCCCTGAGACTCTTATGTCCAATTAACCACCAAAAAAACAAAGTAGAGCTATGGTTCAAAGTGGTCGAGCACTAGCCTTTAATGCTTAAGGACAGCACCCACCCTTGAGATCAAGTCCAACGACCAACCAAAAAAAATAAACATTTAAAAAAAAATTCTTAAGTGTAGAAATATTTATTTGAAGTGTTCATATATGATTACTTAGAATAATATTGTAAAATTCTGTAGGAAAAACAGAAGCCACCAGCGAGAAGCTGTTAATGAATATAAATTATATATTTGATATACAATTATGTAAATTATATAATTATATAAATTATAACTAATCATTTAGTATGATAGAAGCATTATCAAAACAATCAAAATATCTACAATTTTCCTATATTCATATGCAACTATACTACCTAAGACAGTATGATTATGAAACCTCCACCTTACAAAGATCCTATCATAATAGTTCTGACTTTACTACATGTATGAAAGATGAAGAAGATCAGGAACTGGGGTTCCAAGACAGACTGGGCAAAAAGTTCCAAAGTACCTACACCTCAACTAATAGCTTTGATTTGGTGGCACACACCTGTCATCAAAACTACAGAGAAAGCTGAGATCAAAAGGACTACTGTTACATGCCAGCCTAAGCAAAGGCCTGGTGGTGCAATGTCATCCCAGCTACAGTAGGAAGTATAAATGAATTGCCCAGGTTTGCCTGGGCAAAAAGTACAACCATATCTCAAATATTAATCAGAATATAAACAGTTATAGGTGTGGCTCGAACAGTAGAGTACCTACCTAGAAAGTCGGAGACCCTAAGTTCAAACTTCAGTGTCAGAATGCTGAAAAAGACATGTTTTATTGTACTGTTTTTCTCAATAGCAATGCAGATGAATAGTTATATATGAAAATTGGAATTCCAGCTGCTCAGGAGGTTGAGATCTAAGAACGGTGGTTCAGAGACAGCCCAGGCTGTCTGTGAGATCTTATCTCCAATAAACTACCAAAAAGCTTGAAGTGGATGTGGCTCAAGTGGTAAAGTGCTAGTAGCCTAAAGCAAAAAAAGCTCAGCGATAGCACCCAGGCTGAGCTCAAGCCCCATGATGGCACACACACACACACACAACAAATTATATTTGAGTTGAAATTTTCTTAAAACTTGTCCAAATACATGAAAATTTATGTATACTATTCATAAAAATCTTTAAAGCTTGTCTCATGTAAAGCATGTACCTAGACGTAGAACACTGTAACAGTATTGTCTTCAATGAAACCTCTTAAGAATAAAGAATTGTAAGTTACTGTCACTACAAAATTCTGTTAACATGTATGTACCTGTCTTTTGTTCCAGGATCCTGAGTGGTACCAAGCTGGTAAAGAATATCTATTGTAGAGTCAGAAGAGAGTCCATTTAATCTTCCAAAAAGTAAAGGGCTATTCAAATCTTGCAAGAAATTAAAAGAATAAAAAGAACAAATTTGTTAAATAAGCATACCTGAAATGGAAAGATCTGCATAATTTTTAGTTATGTTAAAAATAATTTTATAAATTCCAACAAAATAAACTACAAAGCTATAAGAGAAATTAACTTCAGAAACATTTAATCATAAAGATCACATAGTTTCATTGTGATTACTCTGAAAGATATGCAAAGGTTAAAATAACAAAGTTAACTGTTACCTGTAGGATCACTGCCTGATGCAGCACAATTCCTCAGAAGAATGTCTATAAGCTTCAGGCCAATTCTAGTAGATTGCAGACCTATCTTCACAAGAACCACCTCAATGTTGGGTGAATGCATTCCACAGTAGGGTGACATCAACAAGGCAGCACAAGTCTGTAGCAAATTAGCAGTAGGTGCAGCTGCACTGGCCATCATTCCTTCCAGATCACTTATGTGAGTAAGGCAATGATGCAATAACCGTAGCCATCCAATACTGAAATATACAATGTAAGTATGATAAACACAGGCAGTTCAAATTATTTCAGGGATAGAAGGAAACTCCTTAATGATATTAGCATGCTGTAAATAGCATAGATCAAGCTATTTAAAAAGAAAGACAAATTGATGATAATCAACACAAAATTAAATACATAGTCAGTATGCCCTAAAATCAACAGTAATGACAAATTTTGTATCTACATACGAATACCAACTGAATAGGCTCAGAGACTTGTAATATCTTTTTTTTTTTTTTGATCAGTCGTGGGCCTTGAACTCGTGGCCTGGGCACTGTCTATGAGTTCTTTTTTTCTGAGCCACAGTGCCACTTCCAGTTTTCTGGTGGTTAACTGGAGATAAAGAGTCTCACTGGGACTTTTCTGCCCAGGCTGGCTTTGAACCGTGATCCTCAGATCTCAGCCTCCTGAGTAGCAAGAATTATAGGCGTGAGCCATCAGTACCCAGCTTTTAATATTGTAAAATCTTTACATGTTGATAATAAAAATAGAAACTAATTTCTTAATAAAACATATAAAATGGTTTAAAAGTAAAATCTATAAAATAGTCAGGCATCAAAATTTATCAGAAAATCATCACTTAAAGCATATATTCCAGGCCCTCGCTTTTATGATTCACATATAATAATATTTTTGAATTGTTGGCTTTTACAAAGACTAGTTCCCTGTTTCTAGATCAGTTAGTATGGATAAGATATATTCCTGCTTATAGGACAGATGGAAATTCCTATAATGAACTATGACCTAAACAACCAGAACCTATAAACATACCATACTGTGAGTCAACTCAATGATTAAACACATATAAATCACAATTTTTATCTATCTATCTATCTATCTATCTATCTATCTATCTATCTACCTACCTATCAATATATTTATGCTAGTTCTGGGGTTTTAACTCAGGGCCTGGGTACTGTCCCTGAGCCTCTTTGTGTTCTATGCTATCGCTCTATCACTTGAGCCACAGCTCCACTCCTGACTTTTTCTGAGAAGTTTGTTGGAGATTAGAGTCTCATGGACTTTACTGCCCAGGCTGGCTTGAAACTGCGATCCTCAGATCTTAGCCTCCAAAGGTAGCTAGGATTACAAGCATGAGCCACTGACACCCACCTTATCAATCACAAATTTAATTATGTCTTAGTTTTGTGCTTCTACAAAATTGTTGTTTAATAGATATGTCTAAAGTATGATAGCATATAAACACCTAAGAACACTCCTAATACAAACTTTTTAAAAAATCAAAACATTAAATTTTTTAAAAAGTACAGAGAACATTTTTTAGGAATGGAAATACATACCTTGTTTTGGAAACCTGATCTTCAGATGGAAGAAAGGGATTATTAACTGTTGCTGAAGAAGTGGTACCGAAAGCAGTGAGGCCCAACAATTTAATCTGAGACAGGCCTAATGTGCTGGCATCTCGTGGACGATGTAGTCTAAGACAGACAGCAGAAGCTACCTCCGCTTTCACAAGCTGAATTTTTATGTAGGTTAGACCACTTGTGACAACAGGAGTAGATAGAGGTAGCATGTTTACACCATCTGCACTCACTTCAATAGACACTGAAGATGGACAAGCTACAGAAAGAAAAAAAAATTTAACAATCATACAAACAAGTAAGTGAACTAGATTTCATAGTCTAATTTTTTTATCCTAAAAACATCATAAAGTCACACACAAAAATAATTCTAGAGCAAACCATACCTCATCATTGACTTTCTTAACAACTGATTTTGGACACTTTTGCATCAAATATAGATTTGATCCAGACAGTCATTGGTGTCTCACACCTCTAATTCAAGCTACTCAGGAGGCCAAGATCAAGAGGGAGAGCTAAGGTTTGAAGCTAGCCTAAAGAGAGAAGTCCAGGGGACTCAGTCTCCAAAATAACCAGCAAAAAACCATAGGAATGGCTCAAGTGGTAGAGAGTCAGTATATCAATCAAGTTGAAGTGAGTAAGGCCCTGAGTTCATACTCCAGTACCACCATAAAAAAGAGAAAATCTGGATACATAATATAATTTTTTAAAAATCATAAAGTCTGTAATATTCAACTAAAAAAAACCCACTGGAGATGTTCAATTCAAACATACTAAATCCTCCCTAAAGAAAAAAATAAAACCAACTATATAGGCAACTATGTTACTATTTCTATTTTATCCAAAATTGTCATTAACAATATGAAAATAGATGTAATTAATAGTACAATTTAAAATAGTTTAGAAATAAAAGATGGCAAGTTAAAATAATTTAGAAAAAGGTAGCGGTGCCACTGGCTCATGCCTATAATCCTTGCTACTCAAGAGGCAGTTCAAAGGATTGCAGTTCGAAGGCAGCCCAGGCAGTAAAGTCCATGAGACTCTTACCTCCAATTAACCATCAAAAAGCAAGAAGCAGAGCTATGATACACAGCGCTAGCCTTAAGAAAATAAGCTCAGTCACAGCAACTAGGCCCTGAGTTCAAGCTCCAGGACTAGAAAATAATCATAACAATAATTTAGGAAGAAAAATAATAATAAATATTTTTCTACTAACTCTTTTTTTAGTTTTTGTCAATTGTGGGGCTTGAACTCAGGACCTGGGTTCTGTCCCTGAGATCTTTTGCTCAAGGCTAGTGTTCTACCACAGTACCACTTCTGCTTTTTGAGTGTTTAACTCAAGAGTCTTATAGGAACTTTCCTGTCCCGACTGTCTTTGAATCTGAATCCTCATATCTCAGCCTCCTGAGTAGGTAGGATTACAGGCATAAGCAACCAGCACCCAATTCTACTAACTCTTTATTCCACTACTACTATATTCTAAATTTTAACATGAAGTTGAAGCTCACATCTAAGTTTAGATATTACTTTCAACTCTTTTTTTTTTTTTTTTTTGGTCAGTCGTGGGGCTTGAACTGTGGGCCTGAGCGCTGTCCCTCAGCTCAAGGCTAGCATTCTACCACTTGAGCTACAGCACCACTTCCAGTTTTCTGGTGGTTTATTGGAGATACGAGTTTCACGGAGAAAAGTCCGGGCTGGCTTTGAACTGCAATCCTCAGATCTCTCAGCCTCCTGAGATTACAGACATGAGCCACTGGCGTCCGGCTTCAACTCTTATCTTCTATTTCCCTTCTAAAACTGAAATATCCTAAATAATTTTTGAAAATTATCATTGAAATTAATGAAACTAATAATGTAGTAAGTATTAATAAACATTAATGAAACTAATAATGTAGTATTAATAAACATTAATCACTAATAAACATGTCTATCAACTAAAATAATCTTAAACTGTGGCCTTAATTTCAATTATAAAATAACTTACTGGTGTCAATTAAATGCCAGGCTTACACTGGTAGAGAAGTTACTTCAATTTTTAAACTTAAGCCAGGCATAATGCTATACTGCCTGCAAGATCAGCACTTAGGAAAGTGAGGTAGTAGTATTTTGAGTTTGAGGTTAACATAGGCTACATGGCTGTTTCCTGACCAGCTTGGTCTGTGGGTCTGAGATACTGTTTCAAAATACCAAAAATAGGTCTGAAGTTAGCACATGCCACATCTGGAAGGCACAAGTCTGGACGATAAAGGTTCAAGGCCAGGGTAGGCAAACAGTTAAGCAACTAACAAGCCTATGATCCCAACTACAGGGGGAGGCCAGAAATAAGAGAATCACAATCTGAGAATATACAAGACACTATGTGAAAAAACACCTATAACACCTATGACAAACAAATATAAAAAAGGAGAGCCAAGAACGTGGCTTACGTAGTAGAGTGCCTACCTAGAAACTCTGAGGCTTGGGCTTCAAAATAAGTACCAGAGGGGCTGGGAAGGTGGCTCAGTGGTAGAGCACTTGCCTTGCAAAATGAGTACCAGGCAAATAAATTGTAATCCAATACAATTTTATATAAACAGACAGTGAACAACACTAAGAAATCCAAATAAAGGCTGGGAAGGTGGCTCAGTGGTACAGCGTTTGCCTTGCATGCCTGAGGTCCTGGGTTCGATTCCTCAGCACCACATAAGCAAAAAGAAAAAAGCCGGAAGTGGCGCTGTAGCTCAAGTGGTAGAGCGCTAGCCTTGAGCTGAAGAGCTGAGGGACAGTGCCCAGGCCCAGAGTTCAAGCCCCACGACCAGACCAAAAAAAAAAAAAGAAAGAAAGAAAGAAAGAAATCCAAATACCCATGAGAGCAAACAGTAGATCTTACACTCAAGCTGACTGATTTCAAAACCTATGTTATTTCCACTGGAACACAAAATTCATTCAATTTCTGCTCTAATAACTTACCTATTTTACTAAGCACATTGAAAAGAAAACAACTAAAGCATTTGCTTCCCCTTAATGGGAACTTGCCATTATCTATGCTTGCCATTATCTATGCCCAGAGTTCAAGCCCTATGACCAACAGAAAAACAAAACAAACAAACAAAAAAAAAATCCACTAAAAACTGTAATTATATTGAAAGAATTGGGAAACTCCAAAATAAAAAATATAGTGTTTTATAGTTCATGCTCTTAGCAACTTATTTTCTGAAAACATTTTAATTATTTACCTTACAAAGTCATAATAATAATATGCAATGAACACTGAATGGAATTTTTTATTAAAAATTTGTATTACAATACGAAAAGGTGGAATTCTCACATCACTTTAAGAATTCATTCAAGTTTCAAAACATTACAACAGTGTTTAAAAATAATTATTCACAGCTGGGTGCTAATCACTCATGTCTGTTACTAAGGCTACTCAGGAGGCTGAGATCTAAGAACTGCATGCAAAGCCACCACAGGCAAGAAAGTCCCTAAGATTCTTATCTCTAATTAAATACCAAAAAGCTGGAAGTGGAGATGTGGCTCAAAGTGGTAGAGTGCTAGTCTTGAGCACAAAAGCTCAGAGAGAGCACTCAGTTCAAATCCCAGGAACAGCACATTAAAAAAAAAAAAAAAAAGCAAAAGCAAAAGCAAAACCC
This sequence comes from Dipodomys spectabilis, assembly GCF_019054845.1. Taxonomy (NCBI): domain Eukaryota; kingdom Metazoa; phylum Chordata; class Mammalia; order Rodentia; family Heteromyidae; genus Dipodomys; species Dipodomys spectabilis. The sequence goes on along the minus strand of NW_024870887.1, from coordinate 7,780,131 downwards.
AGGCACTGGTGATTCACATCTGTAATCCTAGCAACTCAAGAGGCTGAGATCTGAGGATCACGGTAAAAAGCCAGCCAGGGCAGGAAGTAGAGCTGTGGCTGAAGTGATTCAGGGCTAGCCTTGAGCTGAAGAGCTCAGGGACAGAACCCAAGCTCAGAGTTCAAGACCTACAACTGACCCAAAAAAAGAAAGAAAGAAAGTTACTCAGAGAGGTAATTAACTTCCAATTAGAGCAGAACAGACAGACATACAATAAATCCTTGCTAATCTCACATTATAGAACAAATGCTAAGAGCCGGGCGCTGGTGGCTCACGCCTGTAATCCTAGCTACTCAGGAGGCTGAGATCTGAGGATCGTGGTTCAAAGCCAGCCCGGGCAGGAGAGACCGTGAGACTCTTATCTCCAATAAACCACCAGAAAACCGGAAGTGGCGCTGTAGCTCAAGTGGTAGAGCGCTCGCCTTGAGCTGAAGGACAGCGCCCAGGCCGAGTTCAAGCCCCACGGGCGACCAAAAAAAAAAAAAAAAAAAAAGAACAAATGCTAAGAACCAGACCAAAAAAGGTATCTTTAGAAACAAACTCCTTTTGGCATAAAATGATAAAATAGTATGTAATTGGACTATATTTCAATGGATTTCATCCTTCTCATTTCATGAAAATTACTTGGTGGTACTGTAAACTATTTCACTAAAAACTGTTCAACAACAATACAATCTAGTAATAATATCTAACGATCACTGTTAAATATTTTTGTCATTTTCAAGTGTTTCTAAATTATAACTTATTCCCATGATCTTTCTATCACTCACTTGCAAGAGATGCAAGGTGAGGCTGAATATGTATTTCTTTCAGTAGTACTGCTGATGGAAGGTGAATAGTAAGGTCGCACCAAGCCTCTTCTGGCAGAAATATGTAGGACCAAGCAGCAGAGCGAGCTCTCCGGTGGGGTGGTGTAGCCTGCAAAAGCACTTCAGCTGGTTGGGCAGTAGGACTACTAGATGTGATTGTACCTACAGAAGATATTTCAAATAATACATAAACTTGAAGCAAAATGCAATAAAATGTTACAAACTATTGAAATGATATTGATAACTAAAATTATGTTCAATTACTATAAAAAGTAGCTGAAAACATTAACATTTGATGTGCTAGTATACTTTCAGCTCCCCAAGAATGATTGTTAAGAGTACTCACAAAAATAACAGCACATCAGCCAACTAGCAAGATGACAACTTCATTTCGCATGTGACAAATAAAACTAGTAACAACGAATCTAGTTATAATTTTCTCTTTACTGAACTAGAAATCTATGTCCAAGATATTTTTCTGCCTTAAAGAGAATTCTGAAACCTGACTCACTTCTAACTTGCCAATGTTTATGAATTATAAATACAAATATATTAACTATATATGTAACTAAAAGTACTGTAGACTGGATAGAGGAATAAATATCTAAATTCAAATACACTGGGGGCTCATGCCTACAATATGATCTACTCAGGAGGCTAAGATCTGAGTATCATGGTTCCAAGTCAGACTTGGCAGGAAAAGTTCATGAGACTCAAACTGAAGAAAGAAGAAGAAAGAAGGAAGAAGCAAGAAGGAAGAAGATGATGAGGAAGGAAGGGAGGGTGGGAGGGAGAGGGAGGGAGGGAGGGAGAGGGACGGAGGGAGGGAGGGAGGGAGGGAGGACAGACCCACAGAAGTAGAGCTGTGTCTCAAATAGTAGAGGGCTAGCCTTGAGCAAAAGAGCTCATTGTCAGTGCCCAGCCCCTGAGCTCAAGCCCCAGAACACCACCAAAAAGTAAAAATAAATAAAGTATTGTTAAAGAAGAAACAAGTTTTGTCAAACTGGCTCATATTAAAAATAGCAGTAAATTGGTGTATGCCATTTCTTTTTTTTTTTTTGGTCCGGTCGTGAGGCCTGAACTCTGGGCCTGGGCGCTGTCCCTCAGCTCCTCAGCTCAAGGCTAGCGCTCTACCACTTGAGCCACAGCGCCACTTCTGGCTTTTTTCTTTTTGCTTATGTGGTGCTGAGGAATCGAACCCAGGGCCTCAGGCATGCAAGGAAGCACTCTACCACTGAGCCACCTTCCCAGCCCTTGCGTATGCATTTCTATTTTGTTTCATAAACTGTACTGCCACTTACACATGAAATGGAAGAAAATTTTACTGTTAAGGAACACTCAATCAAAATATTTTGATAGCTATTATCTTACAAAAAAAGTCAACTGGTTGTAATTAAAATGTGTAACAGTCTAACATCATCAACCTACTTCAAGAAATAATTCTGCTTCAAACCAGCTAATAAACTAAATAATTTTAATAATATAATGTAATAACATTTTTCTTACCCAAGGGTGCAAAGTTATGGATCCCTTCTGCATTGTCAGGTTCAGAAGCTAGTATTCGCGTTTTCAAAGTGCTGTCAACAGCTTTATTTGGACCACAATCAAGAAATTTCATAATAGTTGATACCATACTCCTTGCAGTGTTCACAATAGCCCTTGTACTAGTAACCATATTGTTGCAAATGAGCTGAACACCACCTAAATTTACAAAGAAAACCAATGAAAAGTATCTTAGCATAGATGATCTGTCATCATCAACTTTCAGATTACCATAAAATGAACTTGAATAGCAATGATCAGAATTTCATCTTACCCATATCATGGAATGCTTTCAAGGCATCACTAGTATCCAGCACTCTCAATATGAACCATAATAATGGTTCAGATAACTGGCAAGTAGCAAGAGATCCCTAAAAAAAAAATACTTCTTAGTGAGTGTATATTTCTATAGCTAATTTTTAAATTAAGAGCCTTAATTATACTAAACGCAAACTGTTTGCCAAAATACAATAAATCTTACTTGAATCCAAAAAAGGCAATTATCTCCTCTCCCAAACCAGACAGTACATTAAGCATCTATCTACTCTACCTGAATATACCTTTGTTTTGTTTTATATTGAAAACTACTATCAGAAAAATCTAAAGCTTTTCAAATATGTTTATATTTTCTAAAGGAGAAAAGTACAAACATTCAATAAATATTTATAAAAATTACTCCTAGGACTTGGAATGTGGCTTAGTGGTAGAGTGATTGCCTAGCATGTTTGAAGCCCTGAGTTCAATTCCTCAGTATCACATAAGCATAAAAAGCCTAGCCTGGCGCCAGTAGCTCACACCTGTAATCCTAGCTACCAAGAGGCCGAAATCTGAGGATCAGAGTTCAAAGCCAACCGGGGAAAGTCTGTGAGACTCATCTCCAATAAACCACCAGAAAACTGTAAGTGGCGTGGACTCAAGTGGCAGAGTGTTAGCCTTGAGCTGAAGAGCTGAGGGACAGGGCCAAGGCCCAGAGTTCAAGCCCCACAACGTTTGACCCCACCCCACTCCCGTCCCCCAAAAAAGCTGGAGGTGCTGTTACAACTCAAGTGGTAGAGTGCTAGCTTTGACCAAAAAGAAGCGGAATGATAGTACCTAAACCCTGAGTTCAAGCCTCAGAACTGGCAAAAAAACAAAACAAAACAAAAAAAATCCACAAAATCTAAAATGGAAAGAAAAGGTTTTTATTTCCTTCTCAAAACAATTACAAAATTCAATAGTCTATTTTCCTTTTTAAAATTAGCTTAATACCTTTTAACTGGAGGAAAAAAAAAGCTAACTAAACATGTAGCACAACTCTGAAAAACTACCCATATATAGCTTTGCCTTATGTAACATCTAGGAGGAACACCTTCACATTCAAGTATGCTATTTTTAAGAAAAAAGACAAGAAATAGTTCCAGATATGACAGATAATAAAAATATAGAAAATCTAAAATTTAAGAACATTGTTTTCTTTTTATATCATTGTGAACATAATTGAAAATATAATTTAAGAAACTTACTCTTCCAAATTCTATTCATCATTCATATTTCTCACAGAAATCTTTTTTTTTAATATATGATATCAATACTCTCATCTGTCTGGGTCTTACATATATTTCTCTACTTGAATTAGCAGAAACTATTTAAATTCATAAGGATTGAACTTACCTGTCTTCCCATATATCCACAGGCCATGTAGGTTAAAATTGGCTGTAGCATCATGTGGACTGTAGAAGCTTTTTTACTAAGCGTTGTCAATATGGTAAATAATCCATCCCCAACTGATATGGCATCTAACCCACCATGAAAGTTTTCATGCTTGGTGAGATGTAATCCACTGGCTCCTAGTTTAAAAAATTATATATTTAAAAAAAAAACTAGATATCCATAAACATCAATAATAAGAGTCTGAGGAGCCAGATGCTAGATATCTAATAGTTATACATTCAAACACAGGTACACATGAAAACATCATCCCTAGAGTCTAAAGCATTAGCTCTGGTTGTTTTTTACAATAAAAATAAGCTGCTTTGTTGAATGACTGGCTTTATTTCAAGAAAACAAGGAGAAAACTACTATAGAATTAGTATTAATTATGCATAACATCTAATTAAAAAAAAGATGTGACAAAGAAATGCAAACAGGCAAAAAGTACATCAAGAATTGTTTTTGCTGAAATTAACAACTAATTACTTTTTTAAAACTTAATGCACTATATTAGCTTCCAAATTGATATACAATAGCATACACATTTTACAGTGACGTATATGGCATAGAAAAGCAAATATGCTTAAATAAATTTTACAAATCTCTCATACAAAATGTGACTTCAAATTCTTCATCGCGAAATCCGTACAGGATTTTAGCTATTAATTAAAGCATCTGACATTAATCCTTTTACATTCTTGAATCTAAAAGTCCATTTGTTGGTATTTCCCAGTACTTTTTAGGCTGACATATCAATTTTTCCTGTATTTCTTTTTTTTTTTTTTAATGCAGAGGTGGGAAACGTTTGTCTGCCAAAGGCTACATGGATATTTTTAACATCACTCTGGACCATACACAAAATTATCAATACAACAAACAGGCCGCTCACAGCCAATAAGAAGAATTGTCTATTCTGTCATGTTCCAAATGATTTCCTGGCCTGTATCAAACATTCCTGATCCTTGTTAACAGAAGCCACACTATAAAAGTCTTCACTAATAAACATCAGTCATGATAATAACGTTTTACATTATAGGGTAAATATAGATGATGTACCAGAAACAAGTGTAAGAGTAATATTCTCAATACATACCAATTATCATTGCCATGGCACTGCTATTACACAGGCCTAGAGCAGACAAAATCTGGCTCATAATCTGTTGGTTGGCTAAGACTAAGTCAGCGACATAAGCAGGAGATCCTGGAATAGTAGTACTGCTTCCATTGACATCTTTGCCTCCTGAGACTTTTTCTTCATCTGAAACACTATCTGTTGTATTGGTGGTCACAGATACTCTTGCGCTGTATTCCCTATTGCCTGAAAGAGGCAGCTGTACTAAAATGTTAACAAGTTTTAATAAATCAAACATGAGTTGATCTCTTGTCATTTCACCACAAACTGCTTTTGCATCACCTGGACGAATGAGGTTGGCAAAGAGTCCCCCAAAGCATGCTCGAGCACCCACGGAGCTATCTGATCCACTTCTAGACATTACTTTGTCTGAGCAAGTGATATAGTGGTGCACTAAGAAGGTGACAGATTCTATCACAGCAGAAATAGTGCTAACTGAAACAACTTCAAAATTCTGCTCCAGAGTAAATTCTAAGAGCTTCACTTGGGCATCAAGCGGTCCTTGGCCTGTCTGGAAGGCACCCCTACAGAAAGAGAAGAAGAGTTAAATGGAAGCAACTTGAAGATTTCAAAAACAATTGCCATAAAATAAGGTCTTTAAGGAATAACAACCTCTTGGTATTCATTATCTCATTTGGTAGCTATGTTTCCATCCCTTTCCCAGTCTTCTTGTTCAGGCAGCATTTTTAAACAAAACCCAAAATGATTCCTCCTTGATACAGGAAAGTAAAGGTAAGTAAAATAACTATTGTTAAACTGCACGCTGAAGTATTTCAATATAAAAAAACACTGGGACTGTGGCTTAGCAGAAGAGTGCATGCCTTGCATGCATGAAGCCCTGGTTTTTATTCCTCAATACCATATACACATAAAAAGCCAGAAGTAGCTCTACGGCTTAAGTGGTAGAATGCTAGCCTTGAGTAGGAGAAGCTTAGGGACAGCACCCAGACCCTGAGTTTAAGCCCAGGGCTGGCAAAAAACAAACACAAAAACATTCCACTATGGAATGACCCTACTGTAGTACAACCTTAATGAATGACACTGTAAATAGTAGCTACTCATTTTTATTCTCAATAATTCAGATGTAATCAAATTTTTTTATGTATTAAAACTGAAAAAAAATAAAAAAATAAAAGTTTGCATACAGCCAAGATAGAACAAATTTTAGAAAGGATCACTCCCAAAGGTAGCAAAAAAAAGGAAATTATCTATACAGGGACATATTTTCTTGAATTCAGGATAGAGTTAAAGTAATAAAGCAACTAAAAATCCTGAAATCCATGAAAAGACAGGCCTCTCCAAGGAAATTGAAAAGGTTTTCCTGGGGCCAAGTTTGAGAAAAGGTAACATATTTACCGGGTAAGAAAAACTCCACTAAAGTATCTAACAGGCTGAGAAGGGCTTAACAGTACACTAGGGTGGTAACAAATTCATCTCCATTCACAGACATTTCCCATACCCCTTGCTGCCTGACACACCATACCTAGGTTTGTGCACTACATGTGACTAGTCCTATGTTGGAACCTTCACAAAAGGCAGAGAGGAACTAGAATTATACTGCTTTAAAAAGTGTTAGGGAGATGGACACCAGTGGCTCACACTTATAATCCTAGCTAATCAGGAGGCTGAGATCTGCGGAACCTGGTTCAAAGGGGAAAGGGTGTGAAATGGGGGGTAGGGGCAGCACATGAATGGAGGAAAGAAAGGTGAGCAAATGTAGTCATTATACTCAATGAACATTATTATGTAAAAAATCAACTATGTAACTTGATGACAGGGATGAAAGAGAAATGGGGGAGGGGACATGGAAGGGGTGACACTGATCAAGAAACATTGTTCTCATAACCTAACTTAAAGAATCGTAACCTTTTTGTGCAAGTAGTATAAAAACGGTGTTTTGTTTTTTTTTTTCTGTGCTAGGGGTATAATCCAGTACCTTAAAAATAGTTAATCCCTCTACTATGCTGGTACCCATTAAAAGTTTTTTTTTTTTTGCCAGGTGCTGGTGGCTCATGCCTGTAATCCTAGCTACTCAGGAGGCTGAGAGCTGAGGATCACGTTCAAAGCCAGCCGGGCAGGAAAGACCGTGAGACTCCTATCTCCAATAAACCACCAGAAACCCAGAAGTGGTGCTATAGCTCAAGTGGTAGAGCGCTAGCCTTGAGCTGAAGAGCTGAGGGGTAGCACCCAGGCCCAGAGTTCAGGCCCCACGACCGGACCCGAAAAAAAAAAAAAGTTTTCTGTTTTTTTTTTTAATCAAAAGGTATGTTAGGGCTTGTAAAATATCCTACATAATGCTGATGGTAACTATTGAATATAAAATGTGATTATCAGAGACATCACATAATGTGATGTCTCTGATTGTGGCTACAATTTTGTTCCTACTTTCACTTTCCATGTACAGTGTATCACTCCTAGCTAGCCGTTGATTACAGCAGGGGAGGGGTCTTGTAGACTTTTATGCCCAGCTGCCCTTGAATGTAGATCATTTACATCTCAGACTCCTTACAGCTATCTCTCATTACCAACACACTGCCCAGCAGCATGTTATTTACTTTTTAAGCTATCTTTCTCATTTTTTAAATCATATATAAAATTGCTGATATTTTCTTTTAATATTCAAAAGAACAAATGCCCCCAAAATAAACTATACCTATAAGGTTTATAACTAATACATAAAAACATTAAAAGAAATAAAGTTTTTATGTACTGTATTTCTTTCACATTACTGAAGGACTTAAAAGATTTGTCCTGAAATGAAATGGAAATAATAAGAATACTAATAAACTTTTCCTCCCAAATAAAAAGGTAATATGAATTTGGAGGGTTACATGTTACGTCTATATCAAGACAGAAGAGTACACTGAAATTTACCTTTCTGTTGAAAGTATATGAATTAGCTTCAGCAAAAATTCACTGAATATCTGAGGACAGGTTGATGACAGATGCACTTGTAATCGGGTCAGAAATTCTTGCATGGCTTGTGTAGCTGTGGGACCAACCTGAAGAGAAGTAAATATCCACTAAAAGTTGCTTATGAATAGAAATTACAGAATAATCCAATTTAAACCACCAAATTTCACCCCAATCATAAATAAATACTATCTTTGTTATATATGTTTTGTCTCACTTATGATCTACAAAATTCAGTCAATATCAGAAAACATATCCAACAGAATCGGGATACTATATTTTATTATCATCTACAATGTATACTAAATATCAGACAATTCACTCAAAGTAGTCAATAAAATTTAAAATCTGAGCTGGGTGCCAGTGGCTCATGGTTGTAAACCTACTTAGGATGTTGAGATTTGAGGATTGTAGTTCAAAGCCAGCTGAGGCAGGAAAGTCTGCAAGACTCTTATCTCCAATAAACTACTCAGAAAAGGCCAGAAGTAGTGCTGTGGCTCAAATGGTAGAACACTAGCCTTGACCACAAGGAGGCTCCAAGATAGCACCCAGGCCTTAAGTCCAAGTGCAATGATCAACAAAAAAAAAAAAGGAAAGGAAAGGGAAAGGGAAAGGGTAAAGGGAAGAGGGAAAGAGGGAAAGAAAGAGGGAAAGAGGGAAAGAGGGAAAGAAAGAAAGAAAGAAAGAAAGAAAGAAAGAAAGAAAGAAAGAAAGAAAGAAAGAAAGAAAGAAAGAAAGAAAGAAAGAAAGAAGGAAAGAAGGAAAGAAGGAAAGAAAGAAAGAAGGAAAGAAGGAAAGAAAGAAAGAAAGAAAGAAAGAAAGAAAGAAAGAAAGAAAGAAAGAAAGAAAGAAAGAAAGAAAGAAAGAAAGAAAGAAAGAAAGAAAGGAAAGAAAGAAAAGAAAGAAAGAAAGGAAAGAAAGAAAAGAAAGAAAGAAAGAAAAAAAAGAAAGAAAGAAAGGAAGAAAGAAAGTCAAATCTGTGAAGACTGAGATTCAGGCTTGGTAGGTCCTGTAAACATAAGCTTATTAAGACATACGGAATAAATGAAATAAAAGAAAGATGGCTTATGGAATTTAAATTTATATCAAAATTTGCTTAATGACAAAGTAAGAATCTTTAGAACAACCAAAAATAAAAATGCTAACACAAGACCTCAAAAATTTTCACAAAAGTTATGAATTATAAATATAATTCACAGGGCTGGGAAGGTGGCTCAGTGGTAGAGCGCTTGCCTTGCATGCATGAGGCCCTGGGTTCGATTCCTCAGTACCACATAAGCAAAAAGAAAAAAGCCAGAAGTGGTGCTGTGGCTCAAGTGGTAGAGCACTAGCCTTGAGCTGAAGAGCTGAGGGACAGCGCCCAGGCCCAGAGTTCAGGCCCCATGACTGGACCCAAACAAAAAAAACAAAACAAATATAATTCACATAAAAAACACAAGTATGAATTTCAAATAGAAGTAGAACAAAAGAAATTCAATTGTTATTAAGGATATAATGTCCTGAGCAATAATTTTTTATTTTTATTTTTATTTTTTTTTGGGAGGGGGGGGGGGGGGGGGGCCGGTCGTGGTGCCCGAACTCTGGGCCTGGGCGCTGTCCCTCAGCTCTTCAGCTCAAGGCTAGCGCTCTACCACTTGAGCCACAGCGCCACTTCCGGCTTTTTTCTTTTTGCTTATGTGGTGCTGAGGAATCGAACCCAGGGCCTCAGGCATGCAAGGAAGCACTCTACCACTGAGCCATCTTCCCAGCCCTTATTTTGATATTACAACACTATAAATTTGATAAAATGATTATAGTAGATTTTTATCTGAGTAACACATGCCCTCAAGCATGATAAGTAAGCTGGGCACTGGTAGCTACTCAGAAGTCTGAGACCTGATAACTTACAACATCTAGCATAGGCAGACAGACCTCTTATCTACAATTAGTCAGAAAAAAAGCTGCAACTTAAAGGCATGGTTCACTAGAAAAGTGCCAGCAACTAGCAAAAAAAAGCTGAGTGAAAAGGTCGAGGGCCTAGATTTAAGCCCTAATAATCAATCAATCAATCAATCAATCAATCAATCTCTCTCTCTCTCTCTCTCATACACACACAATTCCAAAAGCTGTAAATGTTTTTCTGACTGCATAAGCATCTGAGTATTTCTTTTTTCTTTTTTTTTTTTTGGGGGGGGGGGGTCCAGTCGTGGGGCCTGAACTCTGGGCCTGCGCTATCCCTCAGCTCTTCAGCTCAAGGCTAGCGCTCTACCACTTGAGCCACAGCGCCACTTCCGGCTTTTTTCTTTTTGCTTATGTGGTGCTGAGGAATCGAACCCAGGGCCTCATGCATGCAAAGCAAGCGCTCTACCACTGAGCCACCTTCCCAGCCCAAAGTTTTTTGTTTTTTTGTTTTGGTCCAGTTGTGGGGCCTGAACTCTGGGCCTGGGCACTGTCCCTCAGCTCTTCAGCTCAAGACTAGCGCTCTACCACTTGAGCCACAGCACCACTTCCGGCTTTTTTCTTTTTGCTCGTGTGGTGCTGAGGAATCGAACCCAGGGCCTCGAGCATGCAAGGCAAGCACTCTACCACTGAGCCACCTTCCCAGCCCCTGAGTATTTCTTTAATTATCCAAAGTCAGTGTCAAAGATCAAAACCTACTTAATACTTTATGAATAATATTGTCATATGCTATCATATAGTTTTACTGAACAATTTTTTTTCTTGCATGATTATCTGGGGACATCACTAGTTAAAAGTTGTATTACCTGTGGGCTGTGTTGGTTTGTTCCATGTGGACTGGTGCCAGAAAGAAATTTCACTAACACATGAATAAGGTTTGGATCTGAAACCAACAAATGAGCAGTACTTTCCTGAGTCCCAATGACACTGCTGGAACCAGCTAAAGAGAAAAATAAATTAATAAATAAGTAACTCTACCTTTTGTAAATGCGCCATAAAACATAGAAATGCAATGTCTACCAAAATCTTTTGGTTCTAAGAAAAACTCACATATTCTCATTAAATAGGAGTTCATCCAATCTCTATTCAATGGAAACACCAGAACTTCATTTTATTTTTATCTACCACATATGTATTCTAAACTCTCCTTGACTAAGAAAATATCTTTAGTTTAATATATATCTTCTTTAGTCAACTGGAAAGGAAATAGCTAAATCCTCACAGACCTATTGGAAAGTCTATTCTTAGTAACCATCTCTTCCTCCACAAACAGAAAGTAGGTCTTCTAAGATCAATCTAGGCAAAAAAATTCCTTTTTGCATGTTAATTATATACAGGTTATATTTTCTGCTTTAATGCTTAGGGAACATGCCAGTTTGCTGAGCTGATTAAATATTCTTTGCATTAAATTTATCTTCAGTTTTAGTGATACTTTTGAATACATTTTTGGATATATAGCCTAAACAGGAAAATAAAATAGCACTTTGATGCTAATCAAATAGTTTAAATAACAGCTTTATCAATGTGAAAATGCTTTTACTCAATGAAGTTATTCTTTAAAAGACACAAAATCCAATCAATTATTACAATAACCTAAAGATTAAATATGACAGAATTCAAAGGAATTCAGTCATTTCATAGCTATAATAATTCAGTCATTTAACAACTACACTTTAAGAATGAGAGCATATATATTAAAGTATCTGTTAAAGATTTAAATAAATAAAATTTTAAACTTACAATTAAGCTGCATGTTTGTCATGAGTGTTAGACTATGAAGTACAAGGCACCAGGTCCGAAGTAATGTATTGGGATACCAAGCTAGCACAGTGAGAAAGCTACTTATTGATGCTACACAGAAAAGACAAAGAAAAAAACTGTTTCATTGAGCAGGAAAAAAAAAAAAAAAATGCTAAAAATCTTTAAAATAATCATTAAAAACTAAAAATAGAATTTCCTTAAATCTCCTCAAAATCTTCTTCAAAATATGTAAATGGAAACAGTTCCCCATTAAATATAACCTAGCCAGGTGCTGGTGGCTCATGCCTGTAATCCTAGCTACACATGAGGCTGAGATCTAAGGATCATGGTTTGAAGCAGCCCAAGGAGGAAAGTCCCTGAAACGCTAATCTCCAATAAGCTACTCAGAGAAAGTTGGAAGAGGAAAAACTTGAACAGAGTAAACAACCAAAATGAATGCCACCTCACAACAAAAGGGAAAACTCAAAAAAAAAAAAAAAAATAGATAATTTGCAAGCCCACAGAGGAAGATTTCCTACCTACTAGAAAAGCTGAAGAGTTACTCAAAAGGCACTGTATACAGGTTACAAAGCAGTGTCTACAAAGAACACCCAGCTCAAATGTACTTTTAAAAGATATTTTGCACTGGGCGCTGGTGGCTCACGCCTGTAATCCTAGCTACTCAGGAGGCTGAGATCTGAGGATCGTGGTTCAAAGCCAGCCTGGGCAGGAGAGACCTGGAGACTCCTATCTCCAATAAACCACCAGAAAACCGGAAGTGGCGCTGTAGCTCAAGTGGTAGAGCACTCGCCTTGAGCTGAAGAGCTGAGGGACAGCGGCCAGGCCCAGAGTTCAAGCCCCACGACTGACAAAAAAATAAAAATAAATAAATAAATAAATAAAAGATATTCTGCCAAATTCAAGTCAGGAAACAAAATGATTTTTAAAAAGATTGAACCCAAAACAAAGAAATATCTTTCCACAAATAGCAAATTTTCAGTACCAAGGTTAATAATTACAAAAGAACCATGTTTAAAATCTAGGAACTTAGTTATTAAAGAAAGCAATTAGACATGACTGGATACTCAAATTTGAGGCAGCTCATTTTGAATCTCTCCCTCTCTCCCTCCCTCCCTCCCTCCTTCCCTCTCTCTCCCTCTCTCTCTCCTCTCTCTGTCTCTCTCTCTTTGTGTCAGTCCTGGAGATTGAACTCAAAGCCTGGGCTCTGTTCCTGAGCTTCTGTGTTCAAGTCAAGCACTCTGCCACATGACAAACAGTTCAACTTCTGGCTTTTTAGTGATTCATTAGAGGTAAAAGCCTCACAGACTTCAAATCGCAACCCTCATACCCAAGCTCCATGTTCAAGCTCCATGACCAACAGTATTTCAGCTAACACAGGAGACAGAAATGAGAAGTAAACTACCAGCAGTTTTAAATCTCTAATTATTAAGCCAAGGAAATGTGCATTAGTATCTAGTATCTAAGATGTAGTGCTAACATAATAAAAAGAGAGAGAGAGAGAGAGAGAAAAAAAACAAGAAATTTTCTTAAAAAAAAAAAGTAAACCAAGGCCAAGTGTGTTATTTTATGTTATGTATAGATGTAATCTCAATGCTCCAGAGATGAATGAAGAGGATCTTGAGTTAAAGGCTAGCCTGAGCTAGAGACTATATTTCAGGAAAGGAAAAGGGAAAGGCCACAAAAGCAAAAGTTTGGGATTGTTTCTTTTTTTTTTTAAGTGGGCAAATGGAGGCACAGAAATGGAGGAAGGAAGAATAAGTGAATGAAATTATGGTATACAACATATTGTATGAAAAAAATGAACTATGCAGTTAGAGGGGTATCTCAGGTTGCAGAGCACCAGCCCATGAATGGGAGTCCTGTATTGTATTAGATAACAGTAATAACTATGCAGCTTGTGCGCATAGACAAGAGGGAAATACTGGAGTAAAGCAAAGAAAGGGGTGACAAGAAAATGTGTACACACTACCTGATTTACAGAATTGTAAGCCCTCTGTACAATACCTTAGTAATAATAAAATTATTTATGAGAGAACATTCTAGAAAGCAAAAAAAAAAAAAAAAAAAAGTCCGACAAGCCTATAATCCTACCTACATAGAGTGGACATTAGGAGATTCAGGTTGGCGGGATTAAATTTAGCCAGTCTGTCTCACTTCAGTGGACCATGGAGGATGAAAACCTTGTTATCTCAGCTCTAGGGAAAGAACTGGACTGGGCAGAGTGTTGTGCATTTGACACCTCCAGGAAAGCAGTTAAGTACACAACCCAGAGCAACCTGGACAAAAAGTAGGACTCTACCACAAAAATAACCAATTCAATAAGGTTCTGGAGGGCTGGGAAGGTGGCTCAGTGGTAGAGTGCTTGCTTTGCAAGCATTAGGCCCTGGGTTCGATTCCTCAGCACCACATAAGCAGAAAAGGCCAGAAGTGGCACTGTGACTCAAGTGGTAGAGCACTAGCCTTGAGCTGAAGAGTTCAGGGACAAGTGCCCAGGCCCAGAATTCAGACCATGACCATCCAAAAAAAAAAAGAAGGTTCTGGAGGTACAGCTCAAGTGGTAGTGTCCCTGTCTAGCAAAGGTGAGGCCCGGAGTTCAACGTACAGTATTGACCAAAAAAAAAAAACAAAACACCACCACCAAAGGGGTAAACAACAGTGGCTTACACCTGTAATCCTAGCTACTCAGGAAGCTAAGATCTAAGGATCACAGTTTGAAGCCAGCGAGAGCAGGAAAGTCCTTGAGGCTGGTCTTTCCAATAACCTACTCAAAAAAATTGGAAGTGGTGCTGGAACTCAAGTGGTAGAGTACTAGCCTTGAGCACAAGAAGCTCAGGGACAGCACCTAGGTCCAGTTCAAACCCCATGACCAACAAAACAAAACTTAAAAGATTAACAAGCTGGAGGATAAACAAATGCAGATATTATAGTCAGTGTTTACTATGTTAAAGCTGAACTACCACAGAGCACTAGTGATTCAGATTCCTGGAATCCTAACTATTCAGGAAGCTGAGGATCAAAGCCAGCCCTTGAGTTTCCCATCTCCAATTAAGTACCAAAACAGCTGAAGAGGAGCTGTGGAGCTGTGGCTAAAGTGGTAGAGTGCTAGCCTTGAAACAGCATCCAGGACACACACACACACACAAAGTGGTAGAGTGCTAGCCTTGAAACAGCATCCAGGACACACACACACACAAACACACACACAAAAAGTACACACACACACACAAACACACACACAAAAAGTACACACACACACACACACACACACACACACACACACACACACACACACACACACAGACAGGTAGGAAGAGGATTTGAAGCCAGCCTGGGCAGGAAAGTCCACGGTAAGAAGAGGATTTGAAGCCAGCCTGGGCAGGAAAGTCCACCAATAAACCCACTAGAAAACCAGAAGTGGCACTGTGGCTCAAGCAGTACAGCGCTCACCTTGAAGAGCACAAGGACAAGCCACACACACACAAACCAGAAGTGGCACTGTGGCTCAAGCAGTACAGCGCTCACCTTGAAGAGCACAAGGACAAGCCACACACACACACACACACACACACACACACACACACACACACACACACACACACACACACACACACACACACACACACACACACACACACACACACACACACACACACACACACACACACACACACACACACGAAGAGGATTTGAAGCCAGCCTGGGCAGGAAAGTCCACGGTAAGAAGAGGATTTGAAGCCAGCCTGGGCAGGAAAGTCCACCAATAAACCCACTAGAAAACCAGAAGTGGCACTGTGGCTCAAGCAGTACAGCGCTCACCTTGAAGAGCACAAGGACAAGCCCAGAGTTCAAGCCCCATGACTGACCCCCCCCCGCCAAAAAAGTGGCACGCTGTGGCTCAAGGGGTAGAGCAGTAGCCTTGAACCCAAGAAGCTCAAGTGCCAAGACTAGCAAATAAAAACAAGAATAATGTATACTACCCTGGTTTATAATGGAGGAGTTGACCTGATAGGAATGTTGAGGTCAAATATAGGTCTGGACCCAGGTTGGCTAACCCCGAGTGCTGAATTTTTCCTGCACATTCTTTAAAATAAAGAGGGTAATGCTAAACATGAGTTTAAATGTAGACCCTAATCCATGAACCCAATCAAGAACCAATCTATGAACCAATCAAGAGGTGTACCATACTTATAGAATTAATGAATAAGTGAATTCTAAAAAGACAAAAGAGGGCTGAATGTATGACTTTCTAGTACAAGAAACATTATCTTACAAAACAAAACAGAAAAAAAAGTTTTTATACTACAATGTTAAACCTTTATATAATCTAAAAATAATGATATTTCTAGTAATGTCTTACCTTGATTTAATGAAATAACAGGTATTCGATTAGCATTATATAAAAAAATGTCTGCTCCATTCTCTTTATTTCCAGATGAGCTAGAATTCAGACTTAATGTAAGCCATAATTGGAGAAGTGACTCCAACTAAAAAGAAAAAGGAGAGGAGGAAAAAAAGAGACAAAGTACATATAAAGGTCCTAATTTATAAGCTTGTCATAAGTAAAGAATTTTTAATATTAAATATTTCTTCCAAAAACAAATAAATATTTCTTCCAGTGACTTCAATACATTTGACAAGAAAATACAATTCAAAATTCTTAATAAAACAAATTTTAACTCAATTTAAATTTGCAATTTACCATACACAAATGTTTACTTAAATTGAAACAGGTGATTCAATTCATTAAATCACAGGGTTATAGTAGAAGACTACTCTTAGTTTATAAAACTAAGACGATATTAAAGAACTAATACAAGGGGGAAGAGGTATACAAATAAAGAAGAAAGGTTGTGCAAATACCATCATTATGTTCAAAGTATACTATGCAAAAACTGAACTATATAACTTGAGGGAAGGGATGGAATGGGAAACAAAGAAGGAGAACAATGGGAGGAATGATACTAACCAAGATGCACTGTACTCATAATCTACTTCTGAAACTCCTTTGTAAAACTGCTTAATAAATACTTTTTTAAAAAGAAGTCAAAAATCATAAAAATGGTCCATCAATAAAGAGTTATCACTATTAAAGTACTTCCAAAATCTTCTACAATGAGCATAATAAAGAAATCACATCTGTCAGGCTATGAAAGAAAGACCTTTTAGTGCACCTTTTAACAGACTAGCAATATGTCAAAATACACTATTTTCTCCTGAAGTCATACCTGAACATGATGGACTTGAAGCATGGAAAAAAGTTTGTTGAAACAAACATTTAACATTGGGACAGATGATGACTGTATAATGAGCTGGTTGGTTGGGTTTGCCGCCTGTAATCCACCTAGAAGGGAGTCATCTGTCCCACTAGGAGACTGGGATACTGAAAAGCAAAATACAGATACAATTTTTACCTAACATTCAGTTATTTCAACTAATAAGTATGTACAGCTAAAAAAAATGTTTAAAACAATTGAAAAGCATTCTGTAGAACGATTTAAAGTTATATACTTAAAATACTTGGTTTTGTAATATTACAAAAGTAACTAGGACAGTCACTGAGGACAGTATCCCTTCCATTCATAGAGTAATTTGGCCTACAGTCGTGTTTTCACTGTATACATGCATCCAGTTGCTATATCAGGGTAATAAAGGCTTAATAGAATGATAGAATGTGTTTGATGGCTTTCTTTCTCTTCACATTTTATAGAACAATTTGAAAAGAATTAGAAATAGTTCTTTTTTGTGTTTTTGGAGGGCCCTCAGTCATATTGAACTTGGGGCTTGGGTACTGTCCCTGAGCTCTTTTGCTCAAAGCCAGCACTCTATCATTTTGAGCCACAGTCCAACTTCCAGTTTTCTGGTGGTTCACTAGAGATAAGAGTCTCACAGACTTTCCTGACAGGGCTGGCTTTGAACCTCAATCTTCAGATCTCAGCCTCCTGAGTAAAACATGAGCCACAAGTACCCTTCATTGTCTGCAATATTCAGAAATGATTCTGGAGAAAACAACAGAAGGGGTGACACTGACCAAAAAGCACTGTACTCAAACTGATAAAATTGAAACCTCTTTATAAACTACTTAATATTTTTAAGTATCAAAAACAAGAAAAATAAGAGGAATTAAGAAGAATTGAGGGAGGGAAAGAAAAAGGGGGGAGAGACTGATTCTGTCCAGTCAAGAACCTTTCTTCATTCATTCATGTATTTATTTTTTACTGTCTCAACCTTCTTGCTCATTATACATCTAAGCTGTTCATATTCTCTTTGTTAACTTTGGTAATACACATGTATGACTTGCAAGTTTATTGGAGATTTTCAAATTATTCCCTGATAATCCTCTGGCTTTCATTGGTATATGTTTTGATATTACCTTTGTATCTCTACTTTTATTTGTCTTCTCTTTCTTTTGGTTAATTTGACAGTTTAAACTTTCAAAAATATTCTGTTTCGTGGATTCATTGATATTGCTCATTTAGTGTCCATTTCATTCATTTTCACCCTTTAGTATTTTTTTCAACCTACTAATTTTAGATTAGGTTGTCTTGTTTGTGTAAAATGCTGAGAAGAATCATTGCACTATTTGAGATCTTCCTAATGTTTTAATGTGGGCAGTTATAACTATAAATTTTCTTAATAAAACAAACTACTAAATCTCCATTGTTCTAAGTGGTGTTTTCATTTTCAGTTTATTCTACAAGTATTTTAATTTCCTCCCAGATTTCTTCAATGAACCACTGATAAGTAAAGAGTATACTGTTAAATTTGTCCACAGTTTTTGTAGTTTCTCATTATAGATTGCTAGTTTTACTTCTCTATGATTTAATAAGCTACAAAAAATTATTTCAACTTGTTAAAACATTTTTTAGCTTAATATTTGATCTACTTGGAAGAAAGCTCCACTGTTACTGGAAAGAACAGGTGTTTCGAGGCTGGGAAGGTGGCTCAGTGGTAGAGCGCTTGCCTTGCAATGCATGAGGCCCTGGGTTCGATTCCCCAGCACCACATAAGCAAAAAGAAAAAAAAGCTGGAAGTGGCGCTGTGGCTCAAGTGGTAGAGCGCTAGCCTTGAGCTGAAGAGCTGAGGGATAGCACCCAAGCCCAGAGTTCAGGCCCCACAACCGGACCCAAAAAAAAAAAAGAACAGGTGTTTCACAGCTGTTGGAATATAATGTAGATGTCTGTTGAGATCACATGACCTACGGTGTAGCTTAACCAAAGTTTCTTTGCTATTTTTGGTCTGGATGTCTATTACTAAAATTTGGACATGAAAAGTTACCCACTATTACTATATGTACTTATCTGTTTATATCTAGTAATATTTGTTTTATAAAATTGGAACATTGACATGCTTTGCATATATATAGTCAATAAATCTAAACACATGCGTAGTTCACTTTATTATAGAGTAGAATCTTATTTATCTCCTCTGACTAATGATTGAAGGTCACTTTGAAAGATATGAATTTTTTTTTTTTTTTTTAATTTTAAGCCCTCCTCTCCTAAAAAAAAAAAGAGATATGAGTACAGATCTTGTGCTGGCTGTCAGGTTCCAATTGCATGACATATCACTTTCTATCCTTTTACTTTCAATCTGTGCCTATCCTTGCAGTGAGATAGACAACAGATAAAAATTTTGTTCTTATAGACAATAGACAGAAATCTGTAAATTTGTTCTTGCTAAAATCACATGAAAATACTTGGGAAATAAATCCACTGGAATAATCTAACAATGATCATTTTACTTACAGGTAGGTGATGTGTTTGTTAATGCTTGCAAAATGGAATCTGCTTCAAGAGTAGACATCATTTTTAACATAAGTTCTGCTTGCTGTTCAAGTCCAACTTCCAGGCGAGCATCTAAGGCTACAGAAGCAATTAACAGGGGAAAACATTATTAGTGACTATCGTCATAAGATTATTACAGTCATAAAAGTAATTTTCTTCATTATTATACAAGCCCTACTTCTTAAAATAAAATGTGTATGTTTTGAATATAAGAAAGAGTAAGGAGCCGGGCGCTGGTGGCTCATGCCTGTAATCCTAGCTACTCAGGAGGCTGAGATCTGAGGATCGCGGTTCAAAGCCAGCCCGGGCAGGAAAGACCGTGAGACTCCTATCTCCAATAAACCACCAGAAAACCGGAAGTGGCGCTGTAGCTCAAATGGTAGAGCGCTCGCCTTGAGCTGAAGAGCTGAGGGACAGCGCCCAGGCCTGGAGTTCAAGCCCCACGACCGACAAAAAAAAAAAAAAGAAAGAGTAAGGAATGTACCCTTCTAAAGATACAGCATGGCAATATATTATCAGAGCTGGAGCAAGAAAAAATCCTGTTCAAAGGGGGTTAAAAATATGACATTGGTTAAATAAGTGGGCTAAAGACTTAAAGAGAAACTTCTCTGAAGAGGAAAGAAGGATGGCCAACAGACACATGAAGAAATGCTCAACTTCCCTAGCCATAAAAGAAATGCAAATCAAAACAACATTGACATACCACCTCATCCCAGTTCGAATGGCTATAATCAATAACTCATTAATAACAACAGATGCTGGAGGGATGTGGCCAGAAGGGAACCTTACTGCATTGTTGGTGGGAGTGTAAACTTGTTCAACCACTTTGGAAAGTAGTATGGAAGTTCCTCAAAAGACTCCACATAGAGCTCCCCTATGACCCAGCAATCCCACTTTTGGGCATTTATCCAAATATTCACAAACAAGACCACACTAAAGCTACCAGCACGACTATGTTTATTGCAGCCTTATTTACCATAGCTAAGATATGGAACCAACCCAGATGCCCCTCATAAGATGAATGGATCAAGAAAATGTGGTATATATACACAAAGGAATTCTGTGCCTCCATCAGAAAGAATGACATTGCCTCATTTGTTAGGAAATGGAAAGACTTGGAAAAACTTACATTAAGTGAAGTAAGCCAGGCCCAAAGAAACATAGGTCCCATGGTTTCCCTTATTTGCAATTACTAGTATATGTCTGAGACAAGCAGAAAAGGTCAGATAAGTTGATGTTAGGGAAATGAACCCTAAGATATGTATTCAAATGTTTTTTTCTTTCATGCGATTGTTTCTAACACATTTATAAGATGATTTCTTTGTTGCTTTGTATGTCTCTCCCCTACGGTATAACCCCTGCTTTCACTGTATTTGATGTTGTTATAATTTGTGGAGGGGAAGGGAAAAAACAAATCGTTTAAATAGGGATACAGGTGGATCCATTGCAACAATGAGACGTATAAGTCGTATGTCAAAAACGAACTATACAACTTTGGTAGGGGTGAGGGAGGAGGGTTGGTTGGGGGAGCGGGGGAGGACAGGATGGGAAAGGGAAACAAAGGAGGAGGCTACAATGCTTGATAAGAAATTTACTCATTAACTTGCCCATGTAATCGTAACCCCTCTGTACAGTATTTTCACAATTTAAAAAAATGACATTGGTGATATAAATGCAGAAATTGGTTAATTAAAAACTTTAAGTGAAGACAATGGAACATATATATTAAGCTTTTTATCTGCTGATGCTGGGAATGAACTCAAGACTTAGCACTCTCCTTGGCTTTTTCATGCCAAGGCTGGTGCTCTACCAATTATGCCATACTTGCACTACCAGCCTTTTGCTGGTTAATTGGAGATAAGAATCTCACAGAATTTTCTGCCTGGCTTTCTTCAAAATTGTGTTCCTGAGTAGCTAGGATTATACCAACACTCAGCAATAATAAACATATTGAGAGCCAGGTTTCTCATTCAGAAAGAAATATAACTGTTAAAACAAACCCTACAGTTTTATTGTAACTAGATATGTAAATGTGAATCTCCTATTTAATATACATAGGTAAATGTGTGTGTACAAACATACAAGTTTACTCTAACAAAAGGGCATGCAAAACAGCCACCAAAAATACCAATAAGTGTGTATCAACAAAATTATAGTTTCTTAACTATATTCCACCTTTTAAAACTTCAAAATGCATTATATGACGCGGAAGGAAGGAAGGAAGGCAGGCAGGCAGGCAGGAAGGCAGGCAGGCAGGCAGGCAGGCAGGCAGGCAGGCAGGCAGGCAGGCAGGCAGGCAGGCAGGCAGGCAGGCAGGCAGGCAGGACCAATTTCCAGATTGGGGCAAATAGAGTAAATGATGAGTTTGGGGCATTAGGTTTTTCTCCCAGAAGAAAAAATGCTCACAAAATGATAAGGACATCTCAAAAAAACTTCAAGAAGGTGGCTCACACCTGTAATTCTAGCCTCTCAGGAGTCTTAAGTTCTAAGGACCTCAATTCAAAACCAGCAGAAAAGTCCTTGTGACTCTTATTTCTAATTAACTACCAAAAACAAGAAGTAGCGATGTGGCTAAAGTGGTAGCTAGTCTTGAGCACAAAATCTCAAGGACAGAGCCTAGGCCCAGTTTAAGCTCCAGGATGGGCACCCAAAATTTAATTTTTTTTTAATTAAAAATCTCAAAGAGACCACATTTAAGGAAATTCTATTCTTCAAGATTAAGAGAATTTAGTTGGGAGCCAGTGGCTCATGCCTGTAATACTAGCTGTAGCTGCTCAGGAGGCTGAGATCTGAGGATCGCAGTTCAAAGCCAGCCTGGGCAGGAAAATCTGTAAGACTCTACTTTCCAACCACCAGAAAAATCAGAAATAGTGCTGTGGCTCAAGTGGTAGAGTGCTAGCCTTGGGCTGAAGAGCTGAGGGACAGCACCCAGGCCAGGAGTTCAAGCCCCATGATTGCCAAAAAATAAAAAAGAAGAAGACTAAGACAATTTAAATATCAAAAATAATCTTGTGACTTTACTTGATAATCATCAACTACACTTTAGAGGAGTTAAAATAGCTAGGCACAAGAGTCACACCTGAAATCCTAGCAATGCAACAAGCTGAGATCTGAGGATCATGGCTGAAAAACAGATCAATTACTTTTCCAATTACCACCAAAAAAAGCTGAAACTAGAGCTGTGGCTCAAGTGATAGCAGGCTAGCCTTGAACACAAAAGCTAAGGACAAGGACAAGGACCCGTTACCTAGGACCTCCTGGGAAAATGCACATGTGAGCATGTGCACACACACGTGCACATACACATGCGCCCACGCGCGCGCACACACACACACACACACACACACACTCACAAGCCTAATAATAAAATGCAAGGAGAAAAATAGACTATGATTTCTGCAACAATCTGCTAAGATACATAACTTGAATCCAAAACATAAGGAAACAATATAAACACAAATTTGGAAGGAGGAATTTATCAAATAACATTATTGTTTTCAAAATTGTCAAGGTCATTAAAATCAGCTTTTTCCAACTGAACAAAAGAGATACCACAACTATTTGAATGCATGGTTTTGCACTGGGTCCATGTGTGTAAGTGATATTATATGGAAAATTGCTAAAAGTTAACTCTCAGTATAGAACACTAGTAAATTTCCTAATTTCGGTGAATGTTTCCTCATTACTTATGTAGAAAAATGTCAAGCTTTTTAAATCAAACAACAAAAATAATAGATTAGTAACTTGGTCTGAAAAGGTTTAAAAAGGTTTAAGTAACAAACATTTAGTAAACTTGCAACACTTTTTTTTTTTTTGTTGGTGCTGGTCATGGGGCTTGACCTTAGTAGTCTGGGTGCTGTTCCTGAACTTCTTTGCTAAAGGTTAGCTTAGCACTCTAGCACTTAAGCCACATCTCTACTTCAGCTTTTTGGTGGTTAATTGGGGATAAGTCTCAGAGAGTTTCCCATCCAGGCTGGCTTTGAATTATGATCCTCAGATCTCAGTCTCTTGAGTGACTAGGATTACAGGTGCAAGCCACCAGTGCCTGGCTCAAGATTTCTTTTTTTTTTTTGGGGGGGGGGGAGGGGGGTTAGTTATGGGGCATGAACTCTGGGCCTGAACATTGTCTCTCAGCTCTTCATCTGAAGGATAACACTCTACCACTTGAGCCATTGTGCTACTTCCTGTTTTCTGAGTGGTTTACTGGAGGGAAGAGGATCTCACAGACTGCCCAGGCTGACTTTGAACCGCAATCCTCAGATCTCAACCTCCTAAGTAGCTAGGATTACAGGCATGAGCTAAGCAGTACCCAGCTTAAGATTTCTTTTTTTTTTTTTTTTTGGTCGGTCATGGGGCTTGAACTCTGGGCCTGGGCGCTGTCCCTCAGCTCTTCAGCTCAAGGCGAACGCTCTACCACTTGAGCTACAGCGCCACTTCCGGTTTTCTGGTGGTTTGTTGGAGATAGGAGTCTCACGGTCTCTCCTGCCCAGGCTGGCTTTGAACCGCGATCCTCAGATCTCAGCCTCCTGAATAGCTAGGATTACAGGCGTGAGCCACCAGCTCCCGGCTAAGATTTCTATTTTTTAAAGTATATGTTTAATGCCTAAATTAGTAAATATTCAATATTTATAAATATTTAATAATGAAAGCAAATTAAAACAAAATCATTACCAACAACCCTCAATACTTTTCTCTTATTTTGAAGTTCTAAACACAGTGACGAGAATGCTGCAAATGGTACTCACAATACAACTTGATAATAAACCCTCCTAGAAATACTCCCAGACTTAATTTTTCAACAAAGTATTCATAAATTTACAACTTGCATTTGTTTGCTTTTGACACTGGATCTTGTCCAGAAGTCAGAGATGGCCTGTCACACATAAGTATCTTGAGTGCTGGGATCAAGACTTATGTCACCCAGACCAGTTAAACAAGTTGTTTTCTTTTTTTGAGGGGGGGGAGGGGTCGGTCATGGGGCCTGAACTCTGGGCCTGGGCGCTGTCCCTCAGCAATTCAGCTCAAGGCTAGCCCTCTACCACTTGAGCCGCAGTGCCACTTCCAGCTTTTTTCTTTTTGCTTCTATGGTGCTGAGGAATCAAACCCAGGGCCTCATGCATGCAAGGCAAGCGCTCTACCACTGTGCCACCTTCCCAGGCTGAACAAGTTGTTTTCAAGAACAGCATAAGCCTTAAAATAGTCAAGCACACACACACACTTACCCTGAGACACTGACACACTAACTGTCTGTGATCCATTCTTTTCTGTATTTGCTGGTGGCTTTGCTACAGGAATTCCCAGACCTCCAATGTAAGGGTTGTAATTGTAGGTACCAAACTCAGCACCCCAATAATCATACCATGTACTGCTTATTGGCTTAAAAAAGATGGAAAAAATTGTGATTAACTTTTTCTTTCCTTATGAGTAACACAAATTTACATTATTTTAACTTAAACTGAACTAAATACTAACACTCTCCACACTTTTAAATTCTCACAACCTATTCATAATTAAAAATATTTACAACAACTTATAATTCATTTTCAACAGTGTCTATTGAGTACCACTGCTACATTTGTTCAGCCTTATAGCACAAATTGTTTTTTTTTAAGATTACCTCCATTTCATTCCTTTTCTAGTGTGTGTGTGTGTGTGTGTGTGTGTGTGTGTGTGTGTGTGTGTGTGTGTGTGTGTGTGTGTGTGTGTGTGTGTGTGTGTGTGTGTGTGTGTATAAGGTATTTTGAATATACTGATTGGCTGTTTAGAAACATCTACTTTTCTCTTTTAAGTAATTAATACAAAAAAAGTCTAAGAAAAAAACTTGTGTTGCAAAGAATGTTCTAACAACATACCTTGAAAACTTTGGCTGCAAGAGGATCCTTTTCCAAATCAATATCTAAAGGATCAATGTCAACTTCCATTAGATCTTGAAGTAGCTCAAGATCAATTTCTTTATCTTTTTCCAAAGAAGAAAGAGGAGGTGTACCTTCAAATAATTGAAAAAAACTTATTGGTGAGTAATTAACATAAACTTAAATGAAACATTCCTTTTAGTTGCAAAAAACAATGTATTTTCCTCTACGGAATATTGCAGGGCACTGGTGGTTCACCTCTATAATCCTACTCAGCTAGGGCAGTAAAGTCCATGAGACTATTCTCTCTAATTAAGTACCAAAAAGCTGAAAGTTCAGGGAGAATGTCCAGGGCCTGAGTTCAAGACCTAAAACTGGCTACAAAAAAAAAAAAAAAAGTATGCCTGATTTTAAAAACTACATTTTTACAAATCAACAAGTAACTGTTAATCAATATGGAAATGTATCACTCCATAAAATATAATAAAAACAAAAGGCAATGAAGTTTTGGTTTTGTTTTCTCCCCTCCCTGGTCCTGGGGCTTAAACTCAGGGCCTAGATGCTTCAAAGTACATTCCTCAGATCTCAGCCTCCTGAGTAGCTAGGATTTTAGGCTTCAAAGTACATTCCTCAGATCTCAGCCTCCTGAGTAGCTAGGATTTTAGGCAAGAGCCACCAATGCCTCGCAAAATACCAAAATTTAAAGAACTAGCACAAGACTATTTCATGGTATTTTCATTAGGAAATCAAGTATCTTCCTAAATAAAGTATGTAGCATAAAGTTTGTGATGCATAATAACCATTAACATTTCTAGAATGAGTAATATTACTAGCTACGTTATACTGATTACATAATTCATCTTACAGTATTTTATACACTATATCTAGTACAACTTGAAAAGCATAGGTTCAAGTTATAAAACCATTATTTACCTTATTTTTAATTTAGTAATTAGAAATTAATTTAATCTTAAATTTTTAAGTAACTTTCTATAGCATATAACACTCAATTTCCCATCTTTCTCATTCATGTATTTATAAAATAGCTAAAATAAATACTAGCCTTTGCTAGCATTTCAGTATAAATACATGAAGACTAATAAGACAGTTCTCTGCTCTTCAACAGTCAAAGAGTGGAGATGCACTATAACTAAACTACAACATGATAGATATGTGCTGGCAGAGCACAGCGGAAATACAGTGGGCACAGCTCTCAATTCTGCTGGGAGTGACAGTGAACGACTCTTGGAGGCAGGCCTGACATGATAATTTGAGATATGGAGGACTTTATCATGAAGAAAAAGAGTAAATTTAATCCGCATAAAGAGAATACCATGTAAAAGTGATTAGCAAATCTAAGATTAAGGAACAACAAAGAGTTGAAAATAACGACCATCTTACACCTTTGGAACAATAACAAAAATAGTATTTTGAAAAGGAAGGAACAGCCAGATCATGATGAACTGTGCATGCAAATTTCAAATCAAATTTTTTAAAAGAAAGCACCTTAAAGTACCTCAAAATCTGGATCTTTAATCTCATCTTGAACACTATGTTTCTTTTTCTTTTTTTTTTCTTTCTTTTTTCGGTTGGTTGTAGGGATTGAACTCTGGGCCTGAGACTATCTCAGAGCAGCTCTTTTTACTCAAAACTAGTGCTCTACCACCTTGAACTCCAGCTCCACTTCCAGTTTTTGAGTGGTTAACTGGAGGTAAGAATCTCATGGTGACTTTTCTGCAATTCTCAGATCTCAGCCCCCTGAGTAGCCAGGATTACAGGCATGAGCCACTGGTGACCAGATGAACACTCAGCTCAAGTATTTTCTACACATTTTAATCAACATATAATAATCAAAATAAGCAGAACATTAGGAAATAATATTTTCATACTTTCAAACTACCAGTGTAAAATGTATTTATCAAGACAATAATTTGATGTTTATAATACCAAAGGTATAACAGAAAAACGTAAAAATCAATTTAATACTTTAGTATTATTCTTTGAGTCATACTTTCATTTCCTATAAGTAACTAAAGGATATTGTGATACATTAAGATTTACCTGTTATATCATGTGTCAAAGGCTCATCTATCGTTTCCAGCAACTGAACAGAAGACTGCTGCAGAGAGTCATCAGAGTCACCAGCTGTAGCTCCCACATCATCCCCCACTGGTCCTTCCTCCATGGCTTCTGCAGCTACTGGAGCCAACAATTCCCCTGTATTTGATGAGAGAAGCCTAAGCACTTGAAAAATATACACATTCTTATTATTGCTATTTATTTAACAAATAAAGAAAACGTAGGGGGAGTGATTTTCTCGGTGTCCTATAAAGAACTAGGTAAGCAGCATGCCACTGGTATTGAAAACGTCTAAAAGCTAACATTTACCCACAATGTCAACATAATTAAATACAAAAGTAATATTAAATAGTTGCTAATATTATAACATTGTTCAAAAGAACTCTTATAGGTTTTTTTTTTCTTTGGGTCCGGTCGTGGGGCCTGAACTCTGGGCCTGGGCGCTGTCCCTTAGCTCTTCAGCTCAAGGCTAGCACTCTACCCCTTGAGCCCCAGCGCCACTTCTGGCTTTTTTCTTTTTGCTTATGTGGTGCTGAGGAATCGAACCCAGGGCCTCATGCATGCAAGGCAAGCGCTCTACCACTGAGCCACCTTCCCAGCCCAGAACTCTTATGTTTTTAAGTTGCAATGTCCTTCAAAGAGTATTGTAACGAAGAACGACAGCTTAATTGATATACCAAAGAAAAAATACTGACAAACCTGCTAAAATATCCTGTAGCATACAAGTCAAGGAATACTGAGCCCATGCACCACCCCAAGATATGTCTCCTCTATTGAAGTCAGTTCCAACCAAAAGTAACAGCAGTCTTTCCAGTTGTGGTTCATTCACAATCTCACACAAATGAATAGTTGGCCTTGTGGCATTTGCAATGCGTGCAAGAACCTGTAATACATTTTACAGAATCATAACTCTCACAATTAAAAAATAATACTAGCAAATACGCAGGTAGTGGAAACATGTTTCTTAGGAGGAGGGAAAGGGGGAGCACGTGAATGGAAGGAGGAAGGATGAGCAAATGCAATTATTATAGTCAATGTACACTGAGTAAAAACTAAATTATATAACCTGAGGGTAGGAATGGGAGGGGAAAATAGAAGAGAATAACAGAAGAGGTGACATGGTCAAGATACATTATATTCATGACCTGACTTTCGGAATTGTAACCTCTTTGTACAACTACTTATTAATAAAATTTCAAAAAGAGAAAGCATAAAAATGCAGAAATAAATTGCAATCAATCAACACTTTGGCACTTTGGTAATGATTCATGTATGATTTTAGTGTCAAATAGTCCCTTAAGAACTGGTATCGGGGCTGGGGGTTTAACCCAGCAGAAGGGCGCCCGCCTGGCACGCGCAAGGCCCTGGGTTCGGTTCTCAGCCCTGGTTTAAAAAAAAAAAAAAGAACTGGTATCCATGGGCTGGGAAGGTGGCTCAGTGGTAGAGTGCTTGCCTTGCATGCATAAGGCCCTGGGTTCGATTCCTCAGCACCACATAAGCAAAAAAGAAAAAAAGCCAGAAGTGGTGCTGTGACTCAAGTGGTAGAGTGCTAGCCTTGAGCTAAAGAGCTGAGGGACAGCGCCCAGGCCAAGAGTTCAGGCCCCACGACTGGACCCCCCCCTCCCCCCGAAAAAAAAAAAAGAACTGGTATCATAACACAAGACAAAGAATGTTTTCCGGGCGCCAGTGGCACAAGCCTGTAATCCTAACTACTCAGGAGGCTGAGATCTGAGAATCACAGTTCAAAGCAAGCCGGGGCATCCGTGAGACTCTTATCTCCAATAAACCACTAGAAAAGCAGAAGTGGCACTGTGGCCCAAGTGGTAGAGAGCTCGCCTTGCACTGAAGAGCGCAGGGACAGTGCCCAGGCCCAGAGTTCAAGCCTCACTACCGACCAAAAAAAAAAAAGAATGTTTTCCTAGAAAGAGGCTCCTGCCAAAAAAAAAAAAAAAAAAGGTGGGGGCAGGCGGAGGCAATCACTTAAAATAGAATAGGAAAATATATAATCAAATAGATTAAATATCAAGTCAGAGTGGAATACCTAAAAATCATATCTATTAAAAAAAAAGAGCATGCTATAAGAAAGCAATCATAGCCAGGCACCAGTAGCACCTGTAATCCTAGTTCAGGAGGCCAAGATCTGAGGATCACAGTTCAAAGCCAGCCCAGCAGAAAAGTCAGTGAAATTCCAATCTCCAATTAACCACCAGAAAACCAGAAGTGGTGCTGTGGCTCAAAATGGTAGAACACTAGCCTTGAGCAAAAGAGCTCAGGGACAGTGCCTAGACCCAGAGTTCAAGTCCCATGATCGACCAAAAAGGAAAGAAAAAAGGAAAGAAAGAAAACAATCTTTTTTTTTTTTTTTTTGGGGGGGGGGGGTGGTCATGGGGCCTGAACTCTGGGTCTGGGCACTGTCCCTCAGCTCTTCAGCTCAAGGCTAGCGCCCTACCACTTGAACCACAGTGCTACTTCCAGCTTTTTTCTGCTTATGTGGTGCTGAGGAATCGAACCCAGGGCCTCATGCATGCAGGGAAAGCAGTCTACCACTGAGCCACCTTCTCAGCCCAAGAAAACAATCTTGACAATAAAAGTTTTTAGGAAAAAATTATTTGACATATATGTATATATGTATATTGGCTATTTTAATTAAGATAACAAAAGTAAGTCTGAAATAAGTATTCCCAAGTTATTTATATTTCAAGCCCTCAAAATATAAACCAATTAAACTTTAAACCATTTCCCTTAGGAATATGTCTTTAAAAATGTTTAACCTAAGTAACTGTAAAACAACAAAACCAAAGGAGTTATAATTTTTCTTAATCAAAATCAATTTAAAACAACATCCATTCTAAGTACATTCTTGGACCCTATATACTTATAGATTATACACAGTAGTTGACTTACCTTACAAACAAATAGTAAGAGATCTGCATGACATGTAAAATCCATTGAGAGGAGAAATAAAACAAGTTTTTGGACTACTGAAATACAACGTTCATGTGCCAGAGTAAATGGCAGTGGCTCTATCTCAGGACTTTCTTTTGTTGTTGTAACTTCTGTGTCTATATTTGAACGGGACCATTCTGCTGTCCGACGCAAACGTATTAAATCTTTGAAATGCTGGATAAAAAATTTACAGTAATAAAATCACTGATTAGTTCATGAAAATTATCAGTATATATTTATATATGAAAGGAAAATATTAACATACAACATCTAACAAAAATTTTACATAAACCATACATTCAAAGGTAAAGTTTATTAAAATCTATAATCAATATTTCCTAGTGAGGCTAAGTTGATTAGTATATAACAGAATTTCAGTAAAGTAAAATTCTACAAAAAGGCCATTGGAAAATATTAGGCCAACTCTACCAATTTAAGTAAATACTATCAAAACATCCTAAATGTAATTTATACAAAGTTGGTGATAAAGAAAACTTTTTTTCTTTTTTTCTTTTTTTTTTTTTGGGGGGGGGGGCGGGGGTGGTCAGTCAAGGAGCTTGAACTCTGGGCCGGGGTACTGTCCGCGATTCCTCAGATCTCAGCCTCCTGAGTAGCTAGGATTACAGAAGTGAGCCACCAGCGCCCGGCTAACTTTTTAACCTGGCAAGACAGTGTTTTCCTGTAATTCTAACAGAGACAAAAGGATAATGATTTGAGGCCAAACAACCTATGTCAAAAACACAATAAGATGGTACACACCATGATCTCACCTACTCAGAAGACTGATAGATGATGCCTAAATCTAACAGGACTAGCTCAAAACAGTAGAGTGCTTTGAGTAAAATCCTTATTACAAAAAAAAAAAAAAAAAAAAAGAATAGAAAACACACTGATTTTCAGTACAATGTTATTGTAATTATTCTAAAATATACGCTAGTTCCATATTTATAGAAACAAAACTTTTTGACATATGCACATATACATATATACAAACACATATGTACATATTATACACCAAATTATTATTCTTAAATTTTATGAGGCTCTTTTTGAGACCAGTTCTTATCATGTAGTCCTGGCTGGACTTGAACTCACAATCCTCCTGCCTGAGGCTAGGCTCCCAAGTGCTAGGACTATAGGCGTGTGGCATCATTCCAGGCAATTTTTAACAACTACTTAAATATCACATTAAATCTGCATTTGCATGTGGAAAAGACAAGCTACATTCAGGTTTGTGTATCAGTAGATTCAAAACAAGTTTCTGTTCTAAACCACTGAAAATCTTTCAAAACAAAACTAAGGGAAACAGAGATGTCAAAGTTTTTACTTTAAATAGATTTTATTTTTTTAAATGGCATCAATGGTTGTTCTGTACACTTGTGTATTAAACTATGACAGTACTAAATAGGCCCTTCAAATGCTATCTGGGAAAAACTGTCTATTGATTCATATCTTCAATTTAATCTACCTCAATCCACTTGAAGGTAATACACTGGGAACAATAAAGCCCTATGTTTATATTTGAGTTAAAAGCTAACAAATTTTCTATTGATAAGCAGAACAAATTATGTTTAAATCTGCTAATCTTGATAAAAGATTACCTTAAAAATTTAAAAATACTAAAAAGAAAATCACTATTCTGAGATAATTACATTAAAAAGCATGTATCATACCTTTGAAGTAGCCTGCTTTAGTTTTGCTTGCTCTACCAGGAGTTTATATGATGATCCTTTATTACTTTGTATTTTTTCTTTCTCCATCTGTTCCACCAAAGCCTTCTGCTTTGCTTTTAGTAGGTTAAGTTGCTTAAAATAAAAATAAACTTGATCTTAAAAATAACAATGTTAAAGTGAACGGAGGGGTAAAAATGCCCAAGAAGCATTGTACTTATAATCTGACATGAAATTGTAACCCTTTGTACAACTCCTTAATGATAATTTTTTAATGTTAAAAACAAAAACTGTAAATCATTATAATCCTCTCATGTAGTAATGAGACACGTAGGAATATATATGTGTATTTTTTTTTTTTGGCCAGTATAGAGGCTGAACTCAGGGGTTGGTACTATTGCTTTCTTTCTCTCCTCTACCCCCACAATTTCCCTTAGCTCACAGCCTGCCCTCTATCATTTGGGCCACACCTCTACTTTCACCTTATGGCTGGTTAATTGGATACAGTGACTAAGGCCAGTGATCTTAGCTACTTAGGAGGGAGATACTGGAAGGAACTTCAGTTTACTGTCAGCCCAATCAAAATGATAGTAAGACTCTATCTCAATCAATAAGGTGCCATGGCCAGGCGCTGGTGGCTCATGCCTATAATCCTAGCTACTCAGGAGGCTGAGATCTGAGGATCTTTGAACAAGCCAGCCCAGGTAAGAAAGTCCTT
This sequence comes from Dipodomys spectabilis, assembly GCF_019054845.1. Lineage (NCBI taxonomy): Eukaryota > Metazoa > Chordata > Mammalia > Rodentia > Heteromyidae > Dipodomys > Dipodomys spectabilis. The sequence goes on along the minus strand of NW_024870887.1, from coordinate 7,747,259 downwards.
TGAGACTCTAATCTCAAATAAACCACTAGAAAACTAGAAGTGGCGTTGTGGCTCAAGCAGTAGAGAGCCTGCCTTGAGCTCAAGAGCGTAGGAACAGCACCCAAGCCCAGAGTTGAAGCCCCACGACTGACCCAAAAAAAAAGAAAGAAAGAAAGAAAGAAAGAAAGAAAGAAGGAAAGAAAGAAAGAAAGAAAGAAAGAAAGAAAGAAAGAAAGAAAGAAAGAAAGAAAGAGAAAAAAAAAAAAGGGTGCCATGGTGGTACACACCTGTACCTCCAGCTATGCAGGAATGTAATAGGAGTATCACAGTCTAAACTAGTCGGGATAAAAATGAGGGATCCTATCCAAAAAGTACATCAAAAAATAAAAATGAATTTAAAAAAACACTAGAAATGTGGTAGAGTGCCAGCCTAGCAAGTGGAAGACAATGAGTTCAAATTCCAGTACCACCTCCATAAAAAACAATCAGAGAATCATAAAGACTGTTGTACAAGCAAACTCTATACTATTTTTTTTTTTTTTGAGGGTTGTGGGGCTTGAACTCTGGGCCTGAGCGCTGTCCTCAGCTTTTCAGCTCAAGGCAAGAGCTCCATCACTTGAGCCACAGCACCACTTCCCATTTTCCGAGTGGTTTATTGGAGCTGAGAGTCTCATGGAATTTCCTGCCCAGGCTGGCTTTGATCCTCACTGAGTAGCTAGGATTACAGATGTGAGCCACCAACGCCCAGCTACTCTATATTTTTAATAGTAAAAAGAAACTGTTTACTTTTAAAATGTTTAGGATTTTTAAAGGATTCTTAGTTTTGCTTTGATAGGAATTTCCATAGAGAATAGTAAATATATTGGTGTGACTGTGTTTAATGGTTTTTTTTTTAATTCAAATAACCATAGACTTACATGCAAACTTTGACAAAGAGTATATCTTAGCCTGACACAGTAGCTTAGGTCTATGATCCTAACTACTCAGGAGGCTGACATCCAGAGGTTCAAAATTCAAAGCCAGCCAGTTCAGTAAATTCTATGAGACTTCATCTCCAAAAATGACCAACAATAAGTAAGACTGAAGGTATGGCTCATGTAGCAGAGTGCAAGTAAGCCCTTCAGTTCAAACCCAAGCATGACCAAGAATGGAGAAAAAGGAGGGAAGGAGAGAAGGAGGGAGGGAAGGAGAGCAGGAGGGAGGGAGGGATAAAGGGAGGGAAGAAGGAAAGAAGGCCAGCTCTTTATAGGAGGACCCAGCAAGAAGTGGCATCTTTAAAGCAAAGAAGCCTTCTAAACACTCGATTTGATAGTGTATTGATTTTAGATGTCTCTGCCTCACACTTGCTAGGCAAATGCTCTACCACTGAACTATATCACTAACCTGCACTGATGCTTGTTAAATCAATTAGACAGTGTCAGTGGAAACATCTAAAGCAATATAAATGCAACAGAATTCCATAAACTCCTGAGTGACCCATTACTAAACTGACCAGATCAACTTCTGATGTTCTCAACATCCTGACAATGATCACCAAAGGCCTCTAATGCAGAAATCTGCAAGTCCAGTATATTAGGCTTGGATATTCAAAACATACATTCTCCAACTGCCTACTCTAATTATATTTTCGACTGGGAGACCCACAGTTAAAATATGCAACAAGTATAATCAAAAGAAAATATAATTTTAAATGAAATTAATTTTACTTATTGTTGAATTGCATTTTTTTTCTAAATTATCTGAGAGTAAGTTAGCAAACTGACATTCAGTCACCCTAAATATATTAGGGTTTATTTCCTAGAAATAATATCTTTTAATAAACACAATACAATCATCAAAATAATACTACTACTCTACCAAAAATTATTTCTTACACCACTTTCTAGTTTTACCAGTGAAATAATGTCCATAACAAAGAACTAAATAGTAACATTTTAAAAAGATATGCAACAGGGTTTTGTTTTCAAATTTCATACACAAAATTAACTGTAGCAAGCATATACGTTATGCCCAATAAATTTAAGTTGAATTTGAAAGAATGCAAGTTTCTAAAGATCAGTTAAAAGTACTTAAGAAGGGCTAGCACCAGTGGCTCATGCATGTAATCTCAGCTATTCAGGAGGCTGAGATCTGAGCATTGTAGTTCAATGCCAGCTTGAACAAAAAAAAGCTGGAAGTGGTACTCTGGCTCAAGTGGTAGAATACTAGCCTTGAGCAAAATTAAGCTCAGAGTCAGAGTCTAGGTACTACAGAAAAAAATGCACTTCACATTGTTGGAAAGCATCAGTTATCAAGTTTATAGATCAAAAACAAGAGAAAAATATTTTATGCCTATTCCAATGTTAAAAAAAACCAGGCTCAAAGCTTTCTTCACCATGATAAATCAAGATTTTTATATGAAATCTAATTTCACCTTACGTAACTTAGACAAACATTACTTAACACATAGGAACTAGTACAGGAATAGTGTTTCTGTAGAAAAGGGTACTTTTTTTTATCCTGGTATTAGGAAGATGCAAAGCATATATTCTACCATAAATCTCTAGAATAAGAACGTTTTTGTTTTACAGTAAGTATACTTAAGTCTTTATTTGCTGAGATTAAAAAAAAAAAATAGGAACAAAAACATAAGTCAAAAACTAAAGGGTTTATCAACAGGAAAATATTTAGGAACAAAGAATGGAATAGTATTCAGCAATAAAAAAGTAAACTACTGATATACTCAATGTAAACCTCAAAAATAGCATTTTAAGAAAAAGAAACCATCAAGAAAAGAATACCTACTACATAATTCACAAACAATGCCTTAGAAAATCATTTAATAGGCCCAGGGTGGTAATCTCCACCTATAATCCCAGTTACTGGGAAGTGGGAAAGGAAGGGTCTTGGTTTAAGACTAATCCACATAAAAGTTAATAAAACCCCATTTCAAACAATAAACTAGATGTGGCGACTCACACCTGTCATCCCAACTACAGGGCAGGTGTAAAAGGAATTGTAGCCCAGGCAAGCAAAAATAAGGGAAAAAAAGTATGACTCAACTGGTGGAAAACCTACCTGATAAGTTCAAAGCCCTGACTACAAAATCTGATTATCACCAGAAAAAAAGAAAAAAGACCAAATACTCTCAATGGAATGCACAAATCTCAAGTTAACAAAATAAAGGAATTGAACAAAAACACAGGATGATGAAAAGAGGAATTCAGGGAATCTATGGAACAAATTACATGGGAATAAAAATCTGAATTAGTTATAAACAAAGGAATGAAAGTATAACTATACTAGCGAAGCATGATTCCCAGCACTGAAGAACAGAGGATGGTTGAAAGGGAGAGAAGAAAGAAGCATGGAGAAAAAGAAAGTATTACTTAATATTTAAAAGTAAAATTAAAATCTACAAGTTGGAAATGCAGATGACAGTGTCTGTCATCTGAAGATCAACCAGAAGACACTGAGTATTTATGGAAGGAATGGTACAATAAGGGTTTTTATGTTAAAACAACCATTTAAGTAACAGCACTGAAAGTAGATCAGACTAAAGGAAGAAAAGGAGCGGAGAGGCCTAGGCAAAAGAAATGGTGATTACACTTACAATGGGTATAAGAGACATAAAAAGAAGTAAACTAGTTAGCTGGGCACATGGCACACACCTATAATCCCAGCTTCTTGGAACATTGAGATCAAGGTGATAGAGATCCATGGCCAGCTTGGAAACAAAAGACTTGAGACTCATTCTTGAGACTCCCTTCTTAACCAATTACTTGAGCATGGAAGTATGATCAACTTATTCCAGCTATAAGGGAAGCATAAATAGAAGGATTGCAGTCTAGACCAGCCAGGCAATATAGACCCTAAACCAAAAAATAATTACAGTGATCCACAGGATTAGGGACATGGCTTGAGTACTAGTGCCTGCCTACCAAGTACAAGGCTTTTAGTCCAAACCCCAGAAACACCAAAACAGAAAAGGTAAAGAGTTTAAAGAACATAACCAAAAAAACATACAAAGTAGGTATATTGCCATTTTACAAATAAGGTCTCTAAATTATCAAACCATCTCCCTACAGTAACTCATACCTATGATCTAAAAGCATATATATCTTACAATAACCCAAAAATGACATCTCAAACATTTAAATAAAAAGTTTCCAGCTTTTACCTGTTTATGATGAACAAGCTGCTTTCGGATTTTTCTGGAATATAATCTATCAAGGCTACTGCTGCCTTTGGAAGATCTACTTAAGCTCTGAGTATGCAGATTATTGTTAATGAAACTCCACTGGTTACCTACAACGGAAGAAGAAGTTATAGTAATAATTTTGATCAGCGTAATTTTAAAATACCTTTCTTACATAAAAAACTTCTAAGAACCACTATCAAAAAAATCAAGGCAAACAAATTATTAGAAGACCTGCCAAAGACAATGACTGCCACTACTTTTACTGATAGTTTAAATTAAAAATTCTTTAAAGTCTCATTCATCCATTGTTAAAGATTGGTCTTTGTACAACACAGCTTTGAGAATGTGACTCAGTTATTGCAAATACACAAGCTATGTGTTTTTAGAGGCAAAAGAAACCCAGACTCTGAATAATTTCATTAATAACTGCCAACGTAAGGTTAATGATTTAAAAACCAGGCTATAGAGCTACATTTCTTTTATTTTGGAATGTGTCCATTCAATGAGTTATTCTTTGTGAAAGTCAGGCCAAATACTATAGTTTATCTATCTCTAATTCACTGTTAACAAGTTGCTTAACATTACATCTTTTCACCTTCTCTACTATACATGTATCAAGTGTTACTTCAAATCATCAAATCTTAAAAACATTCAACCAGGCCAAGGAATAGTGGTCTGTAATCCTAGCTTCTAAAGACTGCAATCTAAGGATCATAAAAAAAGGCAGCCCAAGCAGGAAAGTCCATGCAATTCTTATCTCTAATAAACCAGCAAAAAGCTGGAAGTGAAACCATGGCTCAAGTGGCAGAGCACAAATCTTTAAGCAAAACAAAAACAAAAAACAAGCTCAATGACAGCACCCAAGCCCTGAGTTCAAGACCCAGTACCAGCACTTATTAATTCTGAATGCTACCTATTATACTCCAAATTTATGTTGTAGTTATTTTTGAATAATATATCTTACTACTATATCCATAACTGAGTAAATTATAGGTCATATTTCAAAAACCAACATTAAAAAATTTCCTATATAGGGCTGGGAAGGTGGCTCAGTGGTAGAGTATTTGCCTTGTATGCATGAGGCCCTGGGTTTGATTCCTCAGCACCACATAAGCAGAAAAGGCCAGAAGTGGCACTTTGGCTCAAGTGGTAGAGTGCTAGCCTTGAGCTGAAGAGCTGAGGGACAGAGCCCAGGTCCAGAGTTCAGGCTCCAAAACCGGCAAAAAAAAAAAAAATTCATATAATACTTTCATCTTTCAAGACATATTATGTACCATTAACAGTGATAAAATACTTCAATGGAACTTTTAAAATAATGATAATGTGTAGAACTCCCAATTTTATGAACCTAGATGGAGATATTCTACATCAGATTTGGATACCTCAAATCTTTCATAAAAATCATTCATCAACTGGAATAAGAAGAAGAAAACCTTTGGTCTTGACAAGTAATTTCCTTTAATTTTTAAGTCAGTTTGTGGTTCAGGAATTTTATTAAAGTTACAATTAGGAAGTGGAGGTGTGGCTTAAGTGGTAGAGTACCAGGCCCTGAATTCAACCCTCAGTACAAGTACAAAAAAAAAGTCACAAGTAAAAGAAAAAAAAAAATCTATGCCAAGCACTGGTGGCTAACACCTGTAATTCTAGCTACTCAGGTGGCGAAGTTTGAAGACAGCTCCTATAAAAAAGTCCCTTAGACCCTTATCTCCAATGAACCATCAAAAAGGTCAAAGTAGAACTTTTGCTCAAGTGGTAGAGAACTATCCTTGAGCAAAAAAGCTCAGGGATAGCCCGGCAATGCTGGCTCATGCCATAATAGTAGTTACTCAGGAGTATGGGATCTGAGGATTTTCAGCCAACTAAGGCAGGAAAGACCATTGTGAGATTCTTATCTCCAATGAACACCAAAAAACCAGAAGTGGGATTGTGGGTAGAACAACAGCGTTAAGCACTAAAGCTCAGGGGCAATGCCCAGGCCTTTAGTTCAAGCCAAAGGACTGGCACACACACAGGCACATGAACGCGCACGCGCGCAAGCGCGACACACACACACACACACACACACAAATCTAGCGTATGTAAAGACTATTGTATTACTCAATAATGATAAAAAAAGAGTAACATAAAATATCAAAATCAAATTTAAAAATAGAAACCATACATTCCTGCTTCATAACATCCTTCTATATATGGTATTCTAATATATTTACAGAATTAATGCAATATGCTAATTAAAGTCTTAGGGTGCTAGTGGAAAAGATGAAAAGGACCATAATTCAAAGCCAGCCCTGGCAAGGAAGTCTGTAAGACCTCATCTCCAATTAGTTAGCAAAAGGCCACATTCAGAGGCAAGTGGTAGAGTGCCATCCAAACAAGCATTGGCTCTGAGTTCTAACCCCATTATTTACAAAGAAAAAAAATTTTAAATGATAGAGAAAAAGATTTAACCTCCACCACAGCACAACGAGGCGGGGAGGGAGAGAGGGACAAGGAAGGAATGAAGGGAGGGAGGGAGGGAGGGGAGGGAAGGGAGGTAAATAAGGAAGGGAGACTTTAATCCTAGCTACTCAGGAGGTTACAATCTGAGGGCTCAAAGCTAGCCCCTACAGGAAAGTCTTTGAGATTATTTCCAAATAATAAACAAAAATCTGAAAGTGGAGGTATGGGTCAATGGCAGAGTGATAGCTTTGAGCACAAAAGCTCAGGGACTGTGACCAGGCTGAGTTAATGCCCCAGAACCAGCACAAGAAACTAACAAAAAAGTTTGTGAAACACACTGATTTATTCTGAAACTAAAACTGACATCCAGACAAAAAATGACCTTCATGGGCTGGGAAGGTAGCTCAGCGGTAGAGTGCATGCCTTGCAAGCATGAGGCCCTGGGTTCGATTCCTCAGCACCACATAAACAGAAAAAGCCGGAAGTGGCACTGTGGCTCCAGTGGTAGAGCGCTAGCCTTGAGCTGAAGAGCTGAGGGACAGCGCCCAGACCCAGAGTTCAGGCCCCATGACCAGCAAAAAAAAACAAAAGACCTTCATTAAATACAAATTCTACCTATAAACAGATTCCTAAAGAGTTAACTAAAATAAATTACATACTGCTGGTATCTTCAGGCCAACAACCAGTTCTGGAACAAATGCGAAGTCACTCAAAATCCCCACCAACATATTATTATAAACTTCTGATACCTGTCAGAAGCCTCTCCCTGTCTTTACCATTCAAAGGTTTCTTTGTAGCTGTAGCTTCATCTTCAACAGTTGCAACATAATCTAGCAATCTGGACACCAACATAACAACCCAACTTATCATGGGAATGTCTAGTACTCCTAGAATTAAAAAGGGAAACCCAAGTAACTATAACAGTCCTAAAGAGGTCTGACAACAAAACATATTACAAGTCGAGAAATACCATTACTAGTGATAATATACATTTCAGAATTACTCTGAAAAATAATAAATGACAGCTATTTCTTGACACAAAAATAGCAAACGCAGTCATTATAGCCAATGGACATTATATAAAAAGTAAACTATGCAACTTGAGAGGAGGGGGAAAATGGCAGAGAATGACGGAAGGAGTTAACAATGACCGAGAAGCATTGTACTTATAACCTGATCGATGGAATTGAAATCCCTTTTATGACTACTACTACTACTATTACAACTAAAATAGAAGGCTGGGCTGGGAAGGTGGCTCAGTAGTAACAGCGCTTGCCTTGCATGCATTAGGCCCTGGGTTTGCTTCCTCAGCACCACATAAGCAGAAAAAGCAGGAAGTGGTGCTGTGGCTCAAGTGGTAGAGCACTAGCCTTGACCTGAAGAACTGAGGGACAGTGCCCAGGCTCCATAACCGTCAAAAAAATAAGTTAGAAAAATAGGTGTGCCCTGAATCCAACAGGTAATAATTTATGAACTGGAATAAAAAGCCCTAAGAATAAAACATCTAAATTAATTTACAATTCATATAGTACAAAATTATATTCTAAAGTTTATATTCTTTTTATTTTCTTGATCAAATAAAGCATTACATTGAGCACTACAGCAACTGTGTCTTAAAGTTTAAATTATATAAGAAACTCTGATTTTGTTCTAATGGTATAGAAAAAAATATATTGCTATCATTTAAAACATCAAAGCTGCTAGGTGCTGGTGACTCATGCCCATAATCCTAGCTACTCAGGAAGCTGAGATGTGAGAATCACAGTTTGAAGTCAGCATGAGCAGGAAGGTATATGAGGCTCTACAAGGAACCAGAAAAAAAGCCTGTAGTGGAGCTGTGGCTCAAGTGGTAGAGAGCTAGCCTTGAGCACAAAACATCAGGGGCAGCATCTAGGCCCTGAGGTCAAGCCCAGGACGAATATAATAAATAAAATATTCATAAGGATACTGTGTAAGAACCTTAAGCTTGTACTTAATGTAGCTGGTTTATATGAATATAATACCTTCTGTCCTCCTATGCATGGGTAACTCTGGCTGAAGAGGTGATAATAAATTATCCAAGAGATTAAGTAAGCTTTCCAATACTCCACAATTACTCAGTGATCTCTGACCAATGCAGGAAAGTAACATGAAGACCCTAATAAAAGAAGATAAATAATATGAGCAGCAAGAATCAACTTGCTTGTCTTCATAAATAATTTAAAATAAAAGTTAAAGTATTAAAGAAGATATCCCTCTTAAAACTTTACTATTTCTTATGAAACAGTAACCCCTCTGTACATCACTTTTATACTAACAGTAAATTTTTTAATGCATATTTCTGGTTTGCGAAGAAAGATTTACATGGAAATATAAATTAAATATTAAAATAAACTTTTTCCCTCATTATTGCTTTTTAGTTGATTTTAGTGTTATCTATAGGAAATCACACATTGAATAGTGAATCACAGAACTTTAAGCCTTAAAAATAAAGATAGGCATAGTGACTCATACTATAACCCTAGTTACTTGGGAAGACTACAACCCAAGACCATCCCAGGCAAAAAGTTCATGAGGCCCCTATCTCAACAGAAGAAACTGAGCTTGAAGCTGTATCTTCTAGCTTCATAGGAAACATAAATAGGAGGGTGGCAGACCAGTTAGCCCAGACAAAAAGCTAGACTCTATCTCAAAAATAACCTCGAGTAAAAGGTCTGGAGGCAGGGTTCAAGTGGCAGATCTCTTATCTAGCAAGTGCAAACCGTAATACAAAAAAAAAAAAAAAAAAGTCACATCTAACCATAAAGTAATATGATCTGATTGGAAAAAAAAAAAACACCTATAAATCAGACCTGTAACTTTGATAGACTCAACTAGAAAAACCAAACAGTATAATAAGACTATATATAATATTCAACACAATGCTGGGGCTCTTTACTGGGAATTGTCAAAAGACTTAAAAAACCTGTTTTCTAAGCTGGGCACCAGTGGCTCATGCCTGTAATCCTAGCTACTCAGGAGGCTCAAGCATAAAAGTCTGTGAGACCATTATCTCTAATTGACCACCAAAAAACTGGAAGTGGTGCTATGGCCCAAGTGGTAGAATGCTCGCCTGCTTTTTCTCCATATTTAGTACCCAGATAAGCAAGCTTTGAAAAGCTGAACAATAAAATCTAGGGAAATATCTCAATGAGAGTGCCAGTTACCATATACAAGCCCCCAACACTACAAGCAAATAAATGAATGAGTGAATAAGTAAATAAATAAGTAAATATTCAAACCGACTGTGAGAATTACAAATTACTAGTAACAAATACTAACGCTTTCAGACCTACCTATCCTGTGGAAAGATGAGAAGCTGCTCTGAATTGTACAATTCCTGTAGAACATTGGAAAGAAACTGACCCCACCATCTTTCACCACCACATAATTGAACCAACAAAAGGCCAGTATGGAGCCGTATCTTTGGGGTTCCGCTGATGCACAAGTGTTTAAAGAGTTCTTCACAGGCCTGAGCATGAAATGTACTCTGCAGAACTGCTGGGACAGAGTGGCCTATTACGAGAGAGAAAACATCAAGACTTCATCCGTAGTATATGGTGGCTTATCCCATTCCATTTACACTACTATTGATTCCTTGCTAAATATTTAAAGAGAAAAAGAGCAATAAAATTTCTTTTTCCTATACTTACGGTTATCAGGTGCTGTGATTTAACAGATATATGTGTGATCTTTTTTTTCTTTTTTGGGGTCGGTCATGGGGCTTGAACTCAGGGCCTGGGCACTGCCCCTGAGCTTTTTAACTCGAAGCTGGTACTCTACCACTTTAAGCCACAGAGCCACTTCCTGTCTTCTAGTGGTGAATTGGAGATAATAATCTCATAGATTTTCCTTCCCCAGTCTGGCTTAAAACTGCAACCCTCAGATCTCAGCCTCCTGAGTAGCAAGGATTACAGGCATGAGCCACCAGTGCCCAGTTTTACAAGTGATTTGACAAAAAAATAAATAACTGCAGATAGTCAGGCATTGTGGCACATGCTTATAATCCCATCTGGGAGACATAGTACATACACAATGTGTGTGTGTGTGTGTGTGTGTGTGTGTGTGTGTGTGTGTGTGTGTGTGTGTGTGTGTGTGTGTGTGTGTGTGTGACATAGTACATACACAATGTGTGTGTGTGTGTGTGTGTGTGTGTGTGTGTGTGTGTGTGTGTGTGTGTGTGTGTAATGCAAGTGGCCAGAAGAGAGAGAGAAAGAGAGAGAATAATGCAAATGGCCAGGCATAATGGCACATGCCTATAATTCTAGCTACTCTGGAAGCACAGCACAGGAGGACTTAAGTTCAATATTAAACCATGAAAAAAGTGACACTACAGGGCTGAGAAAGTGGCTTAGTAGTAGAGTGCTTGCCTAGCATGCACAAAGCTCTAGGTTCGATTCCTCAGAAAAAGCCAGAAGTGGTGCTGTGGCTCAAGTGGTAGAGTGCTAGCCTTGAGCAAAAGAAGCTCAGGGACAGTGTCCGGGCCCTGAGTTCAAGCCCCAGACAAAAGTTTAAGACCCAATACAAAAATAATAATTATACCAGTTTCAGTACTGGAATGAATTAATGAATGGCTAGAAGCATGGATCAAGTGGTAGAGCATCTACCTAAATAGTAAGATACCCTGAGTTCAAATCACAGTACAAAAAGAAAAAGGTCCTGGCTAGAAAATAACAGTCCTACATAACATTAGCAATTTATGATATATACATTACTGAACTTTTAATATACTTAAATACTGGGCCAGTAGCAACACAATGATGGTATGCATATCAAGAGCACAAAACCAAGAATTTTATCAGACGTTTACTTAAGAAAACTTAAAGAGGCCTAGGATATTTTTAGTAGTACAATGCTTGTCCAGCATATAAATGGCTTTAGTTTTAATTCTGATTTAATCCTCAGAAACTCAAGGAAAAAATTAAAGGGGGGAAAAATGACTCATTCTACACATTAGAAAAGACATCAAAATTAACAATACCCAGACATACTACCTCAGTTTCTAATATGTACACCCTCAAAATCATGTCACATTCATTCCCAGCCTTTAAAGTATATGAGCCAAATACAAACCATTAGAAGAATGAAGAAGGCTGAGTAAAGTGTCCAACAAGTATCTGATGATAGTACGTAACTGCTCTGTGGAAGATGTCTGAATTAAATCTTCAGGGTTTGATGTTTCACTCAGTGTCTTCCGACTTGCACCTACAGCTACTTTGAGCCTCTGCACTGCATTATGGGCCAAATTTAGTTGGAGCTGTAGCTGGATACAATCCTGATAAGCAGAAAAAACTCTACTGTCTTCCTCGACTGCCTTGTCTGGTTTTCGCAAAAAGTACTGTGCATTGTTAGCACTGTTGAGAGGAGGAAGATCTATACTTTGCAAAAGAGCTTCCAGACGATGACAAGCTAAGTTATATCTATAAGGAAAAATAAATTAACATAATAATTCCCATAATGTTCTCTTGATATATACATGTAAGCACACTAAGAATTACAACTCTAAAACATACAAGTATTAAAAAGAATTATTCCATAAGTAAGAACCAATAGAGCCATGTATTCAATTACATTATTTCATTCATTACATATCATGTAATGGGCTCATGTATCTCTTTTTTCCTTTTGTATATACCTATGGAAAAATATTCCTGCAACATTTTCTTGGAAGAAATACAAACAAGAAATCATATAAAGTACAGATTTTGAGTAAGAGTTAAATATATTTACAATTTTATACTAACCTGCACTGTATATCCTCTTGTAGAGCAACCATCATTGCTAAATGCTGGTCAATTTCTGGCTGGTTTGCAGCTTCTCCCTCTCCCCGTAGAGGATCATGCATTAACTTCAGTTCACTTTCCCAAGGTAAGATATAGGTATGGCCATAGTAAAACCCTAAAGGAATTTTGGCTCTTGCATTTGTACTTCCATAACGTCCAATGACAGTTATCTGAAATTAAAAATATATAAAAAAAATAAAATATAGCCATCATAACTTAAAAAATCTGATCAACATATTAAAAACATATCTCTACTTTTTAAAGATGTCTAAATATTTTTCATAAATATAGAAAACATACAAATCACTTCCTGAAATTTTTTTACCTTCATGAATCTGCACACAGGAGGTGGTATTAAGTCATGAAGAATTAGAGAATGAGTGCTTATATCAGTTGCCACTACCAATCGCCTTCCATCTACCTCCTCTCCTAATGTCCAAATGTCAATTGATAAAGAAGCCAAATCTCCACAAGTTGGAATCAATACATCTGTCAATAGTATAGGTCTTCCAAAATCCAGAGTTACAAATCTCCTGGCTCCTATGAAGCAAAGAGAAGCAAATGACCAAAGAGATGTATCCATTAACAAAATGATATAAAATATACTCTGGCCAGGTGCTGTGGGCTCCTATCTGTAATTCTAGCTACTCAAGAGGCTGAGATCTGAGGATCATGGGTTGAAGCCAGCCCAGGCAGAAAAGTCCCCTTGAGACCTATCTCCAATTTAACACCAGAAAACTGGAAGTGGAGCTATGTATCAAAATGGTAGAGAGCTAGCCTTGAGCAAAAGAGCTCAGGGATGGCACTCAGACCCTGATTCAAGCCCCACAACCAACCAAATAACCAACACACACACCCCCCCACACACACACTTTGGAGCATGCTCCTTACTAAATGAAATCAACCTAATTATGAGAAAATAAGAGGAAAAGTACACAAGGAAAATTGGCCTTGTCAATTCTCATTCAAAAACTTACTAAAACTCCAATCTGTATTAGTTTTGAACCTGAAGATGTAAATCAAGAGTTACAAGAGCAAGAATATTACTACTGAAGCAATCAACTGTACAAATAAGCTTCATTTAAAACATTAGAGTCTAAAAAATCAATAGGCAAGAGGCCAGGAACTGTCACTCCTGTAATCCCACCTACTCCAGAGCCAAGTTTAAAACTAGCCTAGATAAAAAGTAAACCAATCCCTAGTCCAAAGAACATACTGGGCACAGTGGTACACACTTGTAATCAGATAGCTGGCCGTACCCAAGCAAAAAGCACAATGAGAAGCATCTGGAAAAAAAACTAAAGCAAAACACTAGAGGCATGGTAAGAGTGGTAGAGTGCCTGCCTAAGAAGATACTATGCTTTGAGTTCAAAATCCTAGCAATAATGGGAGAAAAAGGCACCTAAAGCAGCAAAAGACACATCCTATGTCTTCAGCTTAGTATCAGAAGCCGCAAATAAAAAATAAATTGATATCTTTCCTGTCTCCTACTCAACACAAGGACACTATGATGAGTAAAACTGGGGGAAGATCATTAATAATGGAAGTCTTCTTCACTGAGATGGCATGAGCGCAGCCAATAGCTTTCCTAGCTATATATTGTCTTTTCTATTTCTAATGCTCAAAATTGAAACAAGCAGGCTAATAAACCATGTAAATGCTGAGCAAACAAGCTGCCACTTGAACTATACTGCCACCACCTATATTTTACATTGAATGAGAAAAAAAATCTGCCAATACTGCTACTTAATGAGGTTGATTAAAACAAGAAAGAAAGAAAGAAAACAAGCAAGCAAAGGGGGGGGAGGGAGGGAGGGAGGGAGGGAGGGAGGGAGGGAGGGAGGGAGGGAAGGGGGAGGGAGGGAGGAGGGAGAAAGAGAAAGAGAAAGAGAAAGAGGAAAGGGAGGGAGGGAAGGAGGGAGCGAGCGAGCGAGCAAGCGAGCGAGCAAGCAAGCAAGCAAGCAAGCAAGCAAGCAAGCAAGCAAACAGAGGGACTGGAAAAGTGGCTCAGTGGTAGAGTGCTAGCCTTGAGCTGAAGAGCTGAGGCACAGTACCCAGGCCCAGAGTTCAAGCCCCACAGCCAACAAAAAAAGGGAAGGAAAGGAAGAAAGGAATGAGGGAGGGAGGGATGGAGCAAGGGAAAAGAAACAGAAAAAGAAAAAAAAGAGAAAGAAAAAGAAAAAGAGCAGAAAACTATTAAGCAACAAACAAAGCACATTTCTTCTCTTCAGAGATTGTATGCCAGTCATTATCATGGAGAAAAGAAAAAAATTGCAAGATAACCGACTGCTCCTATCTCCTAAAACTACAGAATTACATAATGTTATAATCACTCAAGTAATTCCAATTACTACCTAGTTGGGCAGAAAATAACATAAGGCTTTTATGAGTTTTCAAATTCTCTCTTCAAAAAAGAAAAGATCCTGTTGTAATAAAGTATCTTTAATTGTTTACATAATGAAAAATGCTACTATATGCACCACATTGATGTTTTCCCCTATGGCTTTTAAATCCCCTTATGCTACTGAATCACAGGACAAATACCTGACAGGATTAAAGGTAAAAACCATATTTTATTTGTAAGCAGGAAGTAACTGAAAACAACTATGCTAAGCATACCACATATTATATAAGCATGAGTAAAATGTAGATAAAGTGTAAATTATCCAGAGATCATGAAGTGTTACTATTTTAAATTAGTTACTAGGGTAAGCAGTTCTATCAGCTGGCTAAAAAAAGTTTCATTGGCAGCCCATGCCAGAATATCTAAATACCAGAGTATCTAGGAATATCATTAATATTTATGATATTCCTACAGACTTAAATCTAGAAGATCTCAGTTCAAAGCCAGTAAAGGCAGAAAAATTCAAGAGACTCCATTTCCAATATAGTTAGCAAAAAGCTGGCTTGGACATGTGTTGGTAGCTCATAATTATAATCATAACTACTCAGGATCTAAGAATCATGATGTAAAGCAAGTTCACACAGATAAAGAAGGAACTGGAGGCGTGGCTCAAGTGATAAGAATACTGGTCATGAGCAGAAAAGGCCAAGTAAGAGCACAAGACTCCGAGTCCAAGTACTAGCACCAGCACTATTTAAAGGGGGACAAAAAAAAAAAGCTAGGTTGGATGGACAATTTGAGCAAGTAGACTGTTTAGAAGGGGTAAAGCTTTGAATTCAAATCTTTTTTTTTTTTAATTGTTGGTCATGGGGCTTGAACTCTGGGCCTAGGTGCTGTCCCTCAGCTCTTCAGCTCAAGGCAAGAACTCTACCAGTTGAGCCACAGCGCCTTTTCCAGTTTTCTGACAGTTTATTGGAGGTAAAAGAGTTTCATGGACTTTCCTGCCTGGGCTGGCTTTGAACCCTGACCCTCAGATCTTAGCCTCCTGAGTAACTAGGATTATAGGCGTGAGCTACCAGCACCCAGCTGAATCCAAATGTTGACAATAGAAAAATCCCCCCGAAAAGAGTGCTAGATCTAGGAAAGTTTCCTTTAAGTATAGTTCCTAATGTAATGATAGCTGAGTAAGTACAATGACGATATTTATGCGTTAACCTTAACTTCAACAGGCAAAATTCAGGTTCAGATTGAAGCCATCGTTTAAACAAAATTAGTGAACCTACTCAACACCACTCATTCTTTTTCATTCATCTTTTTTTGCACACGTTTGTCCTGGTACTTAAACTTGGGACCTGGGTGCTGTCCCTGAGCTTTTTACTCAATGCTACCACTCTGCCACTTGAACCAGAACTTCACTTTCTGCTTTTTTGGTGTTTAATTGGAGATAAAGAGTCTTAAGGAATGGGCTGGCTTCAAACCACAACCCTCAGATCTCAGACTCCTGAGGAGCTAAGACTGCAGGCATGAGCCACTGGTGCCTGACTCACAGCATTCTTGTAGCTACTATTCGAGAGGCTGAGATCTGAGGACTGTGGTTCAAAGCTAGCCTAGACACAAAAATCTATCAGACTGTTATTACCAGCTAACCAGCAAAAAGTGAAACTGTGACTCCAAATGGCTCTACCAGCATTCTTAAGCAAATAACCCTAAGGAACTGTGTGTATGCCCTGACCCTGAGTTTAAGCCCAGTACTAGGAAAGGGAGTGGGATGGGGCCTAGGGACAGCAGACTAAAGAAGGAAATATTTTAAGAAAGTCAAAGATTACCTGAATGCATTCTCTCTATAATAATGGACTGGTGAGGTGGAGGTTGAAGAAAATGTGAAGCATGAGAAATTGCAAGAGCCAGACCAGAACCAAGGGGATTCTAGAAAAGAAAAGAAATACATAACTCTCAATTGATATTACTCTTACTCTACAAAAACAACTAGCCATAATATCAAATTAACAAACCTCATTTCCTGAAAGGTAGTATTTTATTAAAGAAAATAATCTAGTTTATCTAATTTGATCAGTTTTATCTTGGTTTAGTTTATCTTTACTAGTAATATAATCTAATTTTAATTTTTGGTATAATAAAACATTGCCTTTTAAATTACAAGTTCACTTAAAGACATCTAAGCCAATACCTAATTAAAACATAATTTACCATTCTGCACTTGTTGGAATTTTTGTTATGTGCTGCAAGATTGACTGCTGGGGGATCAATGACTGAGCCTGGGAAAAGCTGTGCAAGTTCAGCATTAATCACAACAGAAACTGCTTCATTGGGTGGAGTGAGTGGTGGAGTCATAAAAAGTGGTGTTGTTTTTGGAGTGGGTGGAATAACATCGGATGGATGAATGAAGAATCCAGGGGCAGCCACTGGGTTGGAAGGCACAGAGTTGTGGACAGGACCTACTGCTGATGCTGCTGATGCTGCTGCAGCTGCTGCCGCTGTTGTCTGATGTAACTTGGCTTCCAGCTTTGCTTTCTGTAAGAGAAGTAAAAGCAACACATATAGACTAATCTTGCCTAGCTAAGTTATTGGAACACGACATGGCCATGTATTATTAAAATAAACATGATTAACTAGAAGCTGGTTACATAAAGATGAATCAAAATGGTTCTCAATATAAATGGAACACTGCCTTGTTATGTATATTTCTTTCAACAATGAATTAAAATTTTCCTGTGTATTTGCAAATTAGGACTTTCTCAAAGGAAAGGTGAAAATTAAGAATAAAAGTTAAACGTTAACAATAAAAACAAAGTTCTGCTCAAAACAAAATATTGATAAGAGGTAGTTTCTTACGTTGACTAATATGAGCAAATGGTAGAATAATTACTAATATTATTACTAAAATTATATGTCACATTAATGTAAATGGTCTTTAATATACTGCTTTCGGTAAACAGTAACGGAATTTTTCCATGGTTAGATTCAGAGTGTATAAATTGAAAATGGATTTTACTTCAAAATTACACAAAATGTATCATTCTCCTTTCAGTTATGTATCAAATAAAATGCTTTCATGTTATCTTAACTAATTTAAAGATATCACAAAGACTTTACCTCAATTTTTTGGTTGAAAATGATTAGCTCAGACCGGTCAACCTATTTTCTTTATGAAAATAATGGTCATTTTTACAGTACTTTCTCAGCTTTTGAAGTTTAGAGACAGCATGAACAAAGAGCCAAATAGTCTCCAACCTGTTGCTGAAGCTTCAAAAGCTGCTGCTGTTTCTCTTGCAGCACCTGTAGCTGTTGCTCGGCTGAAGCCATTGCATGAGAGAGAGACTGCAAAGCTACCTGGGCTGCTGAACTCAGGGCTGTGGAGGCTTCCCCAACTGTCCCAGATGATAGTCCACCTACTGCCGGAGTAACCCCGAAGGAACTCACTGGCATAAGACAAAGGGAAAACAAAAACAAAAACACCAGGATGAAGAAAGGGCTCATAGAGAGACAAAGTAATCTTTGACATCTAAACTAGTGTTAGCTTTCACTTTAAAAAAAAAAAAAGAAGACTGGGAAAGTGTAACTTTTAATAGCAAAAGAGATTCAGGAATAAATTTGAAAGTATAGAAAAATTAAAGACAGGTTACATCAGAGTTTGCAATTGTTTTTTGAAAAATTACAAAGAGATAAGCTAATATGATTTGAGCAGTAAAATAAATTAAAATTTTTTATTAACTTTTCTTAGATCAACAACACACTCTTTTCCACTCCAAAAACAAAACAAACAAACAAACAAAAACCAAATAAGCCTGGTGACTGGGGCTTGTGCCTATAATCCTAGCTGTTCAGGAAGCTGACATCTAAGGAATGCCATTCAAAGCCCATCCCAGCAGGGAAGTCCGTGAAACATTTATCTCTAATTAACTGCCAGAAAACTAGAAGTGGTGAGTGACTCAAAGTGGTAGAGTGCTACCTTTGAGATAAAAGCTCAGGGACAGCACCCAGACCGTGAGTTCAAGCTCTAATTTTAAGAACATTATCTTTGAACTCTTAATTTTCTCTCTTTTTTTTTTTTGTCAGTCATGGAGCTTGAACTAAGGGCTTGGAGCTCTACCACTTAGAGCCACAACTCCACTTCCAGTTTTTAGGTGTTTAGTTGGGGATAAAAAGTGTAACAGGGGCTGGGAAGGGGGCTCAGTGGTAGAGTGCTTGTCTTGCATGCCTGAGGCCCTGGGTTCGATTCCTCAGAACCACATAAGAAAAAAGAAAAAAGCCGGAAGTGGCGCTGTGGCTCAAGTGGTAGAGTGCTTGCCTTAAGCTGAAGAGCTGAGGGACAGCACCCAGACCCAGAGTTCAGGCCCCACGACCTGACCATCCCCCCCCTACCCCCCCCCAAAAAAAAAGTCTCACAGACTTTTCTGTCCAGGCTGGCTATGAACCACAATCCTAAGATTACAGGTGTAAGCGACCAACAGCCGGCTAGTTTTTCTCATTCTAAAGCATAGTCTAAACAGTAGTTTTTCTCATTCTAAAGCATAGTCTACACAGAAGTAAGGGCTACATAGAATCTGTGAAGCAATCTTCCAAATGATATACTCCACAGAATATTCAAAATGGAGAAAGGCATGTCCCACACATAGTTAAATCTCACAGCTAACCAATAAACACTATCATCAATAAAGGCTTTAAAAAACATTATTAGAAAATTTCTGTCCCTCAGCTCTTCAGCTCAAGGCTAGCGCTCTACCACTTGAGCCACAGCGTCACTTCCGGCTTTTTTTCTTTTTGCTTATGTGGTGCTGAGAAATCGAACCCAGGGCCTCATGCATGCAAGGCAAGCACTCTACCACTGAGCCACCTTCCCAGCCCCCTATTATGTACTTTTATAATCTCATATTGTAAGCAGCAAAAACAAAAGTAAGGGAAGTAAGGTTACTTGCTCAAAAACAATGGAAAGCAGGGAAACCCAGCCTAAAGATCAATTTAGCATTTTAATGTCTGACAAGGCTATGATAATAACAGCAAAGTGAGTATTACACAGACCACCTCAGGGAAGATATGTTTGAAAGAAAGTTCTATGTTTGCTTTGCAGGGGGCATAATGTGAAACATTTATTTCTCAAACCTAATCATCTAACTTTACTTTTTTAACCTTTTGATAGCATTAAGCTAGATATATTAATCATTACTACATCACTTGATAGCTCCAGAAAAAGAGGCTGGTATAAAAAGAAGTTGCTTAAAGTTTAATATTTTCACCATACATGTTCTGATTTAAATATAAGAAAGACTTCTGGAAATTTACTTTCCTTCTTTTTTGTAGTGCTGTGGATCAAACTCAGGGCCTTGCCTATCATAGGTGTGAGTTCTACCCTGTGTTTTTACTTTTTGTACAACTATTAAAGAGACTTTTTAAACTATAAAGTTTATAGACCACGAAAAAGACAATTTGCCCCATAAAGGTTACAATGTGTTTGTGACTTTAACTAAGTATCACTATCCTACAATACTGTGAGGTCTGTGAAATTTATGTAATCACTTAATTACAATAAAAAAATTGCAAAAAAAAATTACCCAGCAAAGTAAGTTTGAGATTAACATTCAAGCACTTTAAAAACTATAATACAGATAGAAAACTATATACTACCCTGTACCAGTGTCACACCTGTAATCCTAGCTACTCAGGAGGCTGAGATCTGAGAATTGCAGGTCAAAGCCAGCCCAGGCAGCAAAGTCTATGAGATTCTTATCTCCAATTAACCACCAGAAAACGGGAAGTGGTGCTGTGGCTCAAGTGGTAGAGCACTCCCCCTAGAGCTGAAGAGCTCAGGGACAGCTCCCAGGCCCTAAGTTTAAGCCCCAGGACCGGACCACCACCACCCCCCCCCCCCGCCCAAAAAAAAAAAGAGGCAGATGGGGCAGGAAAGTCATAAGACTCTTAACTCCAATAAAGCACCAAAAACACTGGAAGGGGAGCTGTGGCTCAAGTAGTAGAGTGTTAGCCTTAAGCAAAAAAGTTCAAGGACAGTGCCCAGCCAGGCCCAGAGTTTAGGCCCCAGGATGGAGAAAGAAAGTAAAGAGGCAAAGAAAGGAAGGAAGAAAATCTAGTATATTTCCCCTAAAATGTCTGTACCATAAGTTCCACTTAACATGACAGTAATGAAATACACATATATTGTAGAGTAATATTTAAAGTTACATATAACTTTTTCTATTACCACATAAAGTATATAGTAAAAGAAGGTATATACCAGTAAACGTACTTGCATCATCCCTTTCTATTCTGGTTCCATCACTAGTTGACACACAGGTAAAGTGCAGGGGTTCAACTTCTAGAAGTCCAGTGAGAGAGGTAAAACTACCCTCAGCAGCTGTGCAACTACTGACCTTTCCATTTCCTAGTACAAAAGAAGAGAAGTCTTACACTAAGTGAAGACAATCAATAAAAAGTAATTATATCAATAATTATACTCCTTACCCCAACTGTAGCTAGAACACAACAGTACAATCTTTGCACAGGACAAAGGAGATAGTAATAATAATTCACAATAAAGAAACATGAAGAACAGTTTTCTATAAACACTGAAACTAAGATTCGTAACAAATAACTAATGATTTTAAATAGAGTAGACAAAGAAACCAGCTGTGATAATAGCTATTCTATAATCTGTTAAATATGCATCATGAGAATATATTGTATAATGTGATTAAAAATAAAAATTAAAGAAGCATTTCAAAATATTAAGATTTATCCTAAACTATACTTCCTTCTCTACCTGAAAATAAGTTAGCATAAAGTATTTTTAGAATTAGGTTAAATTATTATGGATAATGAAACCATAAGTAGAAGAATAGACAGTACAACTCAAATTAATTCACAGTGCTAGTGTATATGGCTTGAAAGACTACTAGAAAGAATTCATTGAGATGCAAGTAAAGCAGAATCTGGAGATGAAAGTATCATGGATACAACTACTTAATAAGAACAAAAAATGGAGATCTGAAAAAGTCATCAATACTAATAATACTAATAAATACAAGACAAAATTAATGTTAACAGCCTTGTTCTTCCATATGCCACTGACACTAGTACAGCCTGATTCTGTATGTTTACAGCATACTTGCTCAGAACAAAACTTGAGAGAAATAGAATAAAACCATAGGGCCCGTGTCAGTGATTCCTATGTATTTAAAAAACTGGCTATATGACTTTTCTTTTGTAAATGTGACAATACTGAGATTTGAACACAGGGTCTCATGCACTACACCACAGCTAGTAATTTTTTTTTGGGGGGGGGGGGGTCTGGTAGTAAGGCGTGAACTCTGGGCCTGGGCGCTGTCCCTCAGCCCTTCAGCTCAAGGCTAGCGCTCTACCACTTGAGCCACAGGGCCACTTCCAGCTTTTTTCTTTTTGCTTATGTGGTGCTGAGGAATCAAACCCAGGGCTTCATGCATGCAACGCAAGCGCTCTACCACTGAGTCATCTTCCCAACCCCCACAGCTAGTATTTTATTTGAGCCACTCTTCCAGTTTCAGCTTTTTGCTAGTTAACTGGAGACAGTCATAGATCACTCTGCCGCCGAAGCTAGTTTTAAGCCTAGATCCTCAGATCTCAGTCTTGTGAGTAACTAGGAGTATAGGCATCAGCCACCCATACCCAGCTCTGATTAAACTTTTTGACTTGAGAGAAATTTTAAGAACTAAGAAGACAGGACAATATGTTTTCATGATAAAGTAACATTTACCAGAATAAAATTTTTCTCTTGGGGTCAGGGAGAGAAGACCAGGCAGAAACAATGTAAGTGAAACTGTGCACAGTAAGAACAAACAAGACAGATTTGAGAAATAAAGAATACAGATGGAGGATTAGTTCTTAATCCTAGGATCCTTTACATAGCTTTAAAAAAGTTGAAAAGCTGGGTACAAGTGACTCAAACCTGTAATCCTAGCTCCTCAGGAGGCTGAGATCTGAGGATCACAGTTCAAAGCCAGCCTAGGCAGGAAAGTCCCTGAGAATCTTATCTCCAATTAACCACCAGAAACCCGAAGTGGTACTGTGGCTCAAGTGATAGAGGGCTTGGCTTGAGCTGAAGAGCTGAGGGACAGCGCCCAGGCCCAGAGTTCAAAAAAAGAAAAAAAAAAAAACTCTAAAGAGGAGCACTAGGCATAGCTCAAGTGACAGAGCAAAAGCCTAGAAAGTTCAAGGCCTTGTGTTCAAACCTTAGTACTACTACCAAAAGAAAATTTTTTTCTAGCTAGGCACTGATGGTTCACATCTATAGTACTAGATACACAGGAGGCTAGGATATGAGGATCATGGTTCAAAGCTAGCCCAGGCAAGAAAATCCATGAAATTCTTTTTTTCTTTTTTTTGGTGGTTCTGGTACTTGAACTCAGGGTCTAGTTGCTGTACCTGATGTGCTCAAGATTAGCACTCTACTACTTGAGCCATGGTACCACTTCAGGCTTTTTCTGAGTAGTCTTTTGGAGATAAGAGTCTCATAGACTTTCCTGACTGGGCTGGCTTCCAACAGTGATCTATAGATTTCAGCATCCTGGGTAGCAAGGATTATAGGCTTGAACCACCAGCACCCAGCTTTCTATGAGACTCTCACCTCCAATTAATCACAGAAAAAGCTAGAAATGGTGCTGTAGCTCAAGTGATAGAGTTCTCACCTTAAACAACAGGGAGCTCAGGGAGAGTGCTCAAGCCCAAAGTTCAAGCCCCAGGACCATTTAAAAAAAAAAAAAAGGAAAGAAAGAAAACCTTTTATAAAACCTAAACTTTAATTTATACTACTTGTATATTGCTTGGATAATCAAATTGGGGGGAGGGGGTGCGGAGTTGGTCTTAGGGCTTGAACTCAAGGGACTAGGCTCTGTCCCTGAGCTCTTTTGCTCAAGATGAGCCCTCCACAACTTTGAGCCATAGCTCAACTTCCAGTTTTCTGATGGCTAACTGGAGATAAGAGTTTCATGAACTTTCCTGCCCAAGCTGGTTTTAAACAGGCATAAGCCACCAGCACCCAGCCAAAATAATAGAAACTTTAAGATAAAACAATTAAAAATAAGCCAGGCACTGGAGGCTCATACCTGTAATCCTAGCTCCTCAATAAGATAAGATCTGAGGATCATGTTTCAAAGCCAAGCCAGAGAGGAAACTCTGTGAGACTCTTATCCTCAAGTATCCACCTAAAAATCGAAAAGCTCAAGAACCAGAAAAAGTGCTCAAGCCCTGAGTTCAAGACCCATGACTGACAATAAATTAATAAATAAACAAATAAATAATAATGCAGGCAACCAGTGATTCATGCCTGTAATCCTACCTACTCAGAAGGCTGAGATCTGAAGATCACAGTTCAAAGCCAGACCAAGGAAGAAAAGTCTGTGAGATTATTATCTCCAATAAAGCCCAAAAATAGCCAGAGCTGGAGCTGTCGTTCAAGTTGTAGAGTACCAGACATGAGAGAAAAAGCTAAGGAAGTGAGAGTGTGAGGATCGGAGTTCAAGCACCAGTACTGGCACAATAAATAAATAAATAAATAAATAAATAAATAAATAAATAAATAAATAGATGTATTTCCCTAAAGCCATCATGATTTATTATCATATTGAAAAGTGCTGTATGTATCTTTCTAATTTATTTGTCATCAAAGATTCAGACATTAAGGTTGGGAAGGTGGCTCTCAGTGGTAGAGTGCTTGCCTCACATGCATGAGGTCTTGGGTTCGATTTCTCAGCACCACATAAGCAGAAAAAGCCAGAAGTGGTGCTGTGGCTCAAGTGGTAGAGTGCTAGCCTTGACCTGAAGAGCTCAGGGACAGTGCCCAGGCCCAGAGTTTAGGCCCCATGACCAAATTTAAAAAAAAAAAATTCAGACTTTAATAAAAGTTAATAAGAACTTTCTTAAATGACACTGACATTTTATTTCTGGTACACAGTAAAGAACATCATGGTTTTGCAAAGTCAGCACAAATGTCAACCATGCTGGCTTGTCTTTTGAAACATCTTACTAACTGTTCATCTGGCCTGAACTCAAAATTGGTCATCCTCATCTCTGCCTTCAGAAAAATTGGGATTATAGATGTGTACCATCACAGACACCCATTTTGTTTTATCAACAACATTTAAATAACTGCAATTACATAAAATTTAAAAATATCAGGGCCTGGGAATGTGGCTTAGCCGTAGAATGCTTGCCTTACATGCATGAAGCCCTGGGTTCAATTCTTCAGCACTACATAAACAGAAAAAACTGGAAGTGGCACTATGGCTCAAGTGGTAGAGTGCTAGCCTTGAGCAAAAGCAGCTCAGGGACAGTGACCAGGACTAGCAAAAAAAATAAGACTAAATAAAACATCCGTTATCTTATTTAGTGAAAACAAACACCAAACACTAGATTCTGAAAGTTATTCAAAGGTGCCATACATACAATTCTGAAAGCAGATTCTTTTTTTTTTCTTTGGGTCCGGTTGTGGGGCCTGAACTCTGGGCCTGGGCGCTGTCCCTCAGCTCTTCAGCTCAAGGCGAGCACTCTACCACTTGAGCCACAGCGCCACTTTCCGGCTTTTTTCTTTTTTGCTTATATGGTGCTGAGGAATCGAACCCAGGGCCTCAGGCTTGCAAGGCAAGCGCTCTACCACTGAGCCACCTTCCCAGCCCTGAAAGCAGATTCTTTTTATGCAGAATACATATAACACATACAAAATTTACCTTAAAAAAGTGAGAGCAAATACAGGAAACTATTTTTTTCTTTAATTAGCCTTACTTATTACTGTAAGTATAAATCAAGAAACTGAAGTATGACTCAAGTAAAATGTTAATATGGCAACACACATCAAATTTTAAAGAGAAACAGGATAGAAGAATATTGACATGCAATGAAAAACAAAATCAATGAAACAAATTCACGTTCCTTTCAAATATAGCATTAATACACGGTTGAATATTCTTTTTTTTTTTTTTTTGGTTGGCAGTGGGGCCTGAACTCTGAGGGCGCTGTCCCTCAGCTTTCCAGCTCAAGGCTAGCACTCTACCACTTTAGCCACAGCACCACTTCTGGCTTTTTCTCCTTATGTGGTGCTGAGGAATCAAATCCAGGGCCTCATGCATGCAAGGCAAGCACTCTACCACTGAGCCACCTTCCCTGCCCAATGGTTGAATATTCTTATCTAAAATGTTGAGTCTAGAAGTAATTCAAATCTTGGAATGATTTTTTTTGTGCTCTTTGTATATTTACATAGACTCTACTGATTGAAAATCTTTTATCTATTAGTCTAAAATGCAGAAAAATTTGAAACTTTTCCAGTACATGATGAATTTTGAGCATTTCATATTTTAGATTATAAGACTCAGATATTCAACCTCTACTGGCTTTATTGATGCCAGAGGAAAACTAATGTTTAATGATTCACATATGTTAAGGTTAGGTCCTAAAGAATTCCTGACTTCTAAATCAAAGTTAGTTACTGCAAGTAAGTCAAAAAGTAACTGAAACTCAATCTGTAATATTGAGAAATCTCTTTAGTAAAAGAAGTTACTACCTGAAAGGACATCTGATAAATCAATTTCATCTGACTGGACACCAATGTTGCTATTGTATATATTTTTGCAAGAAGAGCCACTCATCTCCAAATCAAAAAGGACTGGATCAAACGGTGAACTATATAATCCATATCTAAAAAATAAAAGTGTTTCTTGTCAGATAAGTAATTAAGAAATTCCCTGTATAATAGTTTTAAAAGCAAATTAGTTAACAGGACAGAAGGAAATAGTAACTAAATTTAACCAATGCATCAAACTCAGCAAACCCTAGCTCTGTTCTCTGAAATCTAGACTCCAAAGACTCAGTAACTATATTTCCAAAAACTGGCAGCTGAAGTAGCAAAGGTCTCACCTGGAGCCCAAACATGAAGGTGTATCAGACACTCTTCTCCTTCCCTCAATTACTTCAATGAAAAAAGAAAACACAAACTTTGAAAGAAAAACTCATCAAAAATCAATATTTTGGAACTACAATAATTAGAAAACTTTCTGCTAAAGACCAGCCAAGAACTCAAATTCAAACTTTTGTTATTTCTATGTTGAAGTTCTGAAAATCATCATCAATGAAAGAAATCTGGTTGTAAAGTTGTAAAAATGAAACAATCAGACATTAAATGCATCTTATTAGAAAGACATTTATTTCATTAAATTACCTCATAAATAACCTATGTAAAATTTATCAAACAAAGGGAATAAAAGAGAAAATAGGAGGTGGGGGACCCATAGGCTATTATCATTTGGAAAAGGTAAAGCATAAACCTATTTTTGTAAGAAAAAATATATTTCAAGTGTAAATTATTAAGTTACAGTTCTGTACAAAAGCTACCATACTCAGAAAGACCCCCAATTTAATAATACCTTGTTTGAAGTAAAGCCTCCATTGGTGTTAGCCTGTCTTGTAACTGTCTGGACACAGCAGTAAGCAAAGATGCACAAGATGTGCTGCACCCAGCCAAATCTTCATCTTTAACATAATTCAGAAGGACAAAATACCAGTAGACAGAACCTGAAAATAACAATACATCATCATTTTTCTCTAACAAAGAAAACTTCACATTACATATACATTGGTATAACATCTTTTGCTACAAAAGATACTTCCTTATTCTGGGAAAGGAATTTCTAAGGGCAACTTACAAAGAAAAGACTCCACTTACAAAAAAAAGTCTCCTGGGGCTGGAAGGTGGCTCAGTGGTAAAGTGCTTGCCTTGTATGCATGAGGCCCTGGGTTCGATTCCTCAGCACCACATAAGCAAAAAGAAAAAAGCCAGAAGTGGCGCTGTGGCTCAAGTGGTAGAGCGCTAGCCTTGAGCTGAAGAGCTGAGGGACAGCGCCCAGGCCCAGAGTTCAGGCCCCATGACTGGACCCAAAAAAAAAAAAAAAAGTCTCTTTTGAGCAAGTCTTACTAAACAACATCCTGAGTCATGAATTCCAAACTTTTCTTTTTGGTCCAAGACTGGGACTTGAACTCAATAACTAATGCTTTCGCTAACCGGCACTCTACGAACTGAGCAACAGCTCCAACACCTCAAACCTACTTTTCTAAGATATTCTTATCAACCTACATACTAAGGATTACAATAATCCTTAGGAGGTGATTCTAAGGGGCATATTAGACCAGAAAAGCAGAGACTGTAAATTCTCTGAACCATCTCTCTTGAAATACTATTTCTCTGTACTAAAACGATAAACCCTAGATGACAGAGAGTGTCACACAGCATGCTCTGGAAGTGAATCCAGTACATTTATTTTCTAATGTCACACACAAATTGGCAAAGCTTAAAAGATGACTATGATGTACTATCTATAAGATTCTTCCCTAAATTTTGAATAACTAACTACCAAGTACACACTAGAATTTAAGCAACCTACAAGTAAAACTGTCTTCAATAATGAAACTTAAGGGATTTTTTTTTTTTTAGCTATTAAGCAGTTGTACAAAGAGGTTACACTTCACTCTTATTCACTATTATAGTAAACAGATGAGTACAAAGTACTCTTATTGGCTGGGAGCTGGTGGCTCACACCTGTAATCCTAGCTACTCAGGAGGCTGATATCTGAGGATTGCAGTTCAAAGCCAGCCTGGGCAGGAAAGTCTATGAGTCTCTTATCTCCAATTAACCACCAGAAAATCAGAAATGGACCTGTAGCTCAAAGTGGTAGAGTGCTAGCCTTGAGCAAAAAGGCTCAACAATAGCACTCAGGCCCGAAGTTCAAGCCCAATAATCAACCAAAGAAAAATAATGGTTTTTGGTTTGTTTTTTTACTGGAAGTAACACCAGTTTAAGGCAATTTACATTTAAGATAAATATAAACTATAAGCAGTTCTTTAATTACAATGGTAAAAGAACTATTTATCAACTATTTGCGTTTTAACAGGGAGCATCTGATCTTTAGCAGATAACCAAAATTCAATGATTCAAAGTCCAGAAAAATGAATCTGGAGATGGCTTTATATCTACTCTCCCTCTAATCTTTGCTAAAATAATATTAAGGAGGGAGTATATGCCAAGGGGGAAGGGGGAAACACAGGTTATCAACTCTGAAAAAAATAAACTACAGTTAAAAAAAAAACAGTTTCTGCATAGTTAAAGACATAGCTATCAAACTAGAAAGACAGCCAACTAATTGGGAAAAAAATATTTAACAGCAAAATATCAGACAAGGGTCAAATATCCATTATATACAGGAAAATCAAGAAACTAATCCCTCTCAAATCTAACAAATCAATCATTAATTGGGCAAGGGAGTAAAAAGAGAGACTTCTCAGAAGAAGAGATAAAAATGGCAAAGAAATACCTGAGGAAATGCTCATCATCCCTGGCCATAAAGGAAATGCAAATAAAACCAACCCTGAGATACCACCTTACCCCAGTCAGAATGGCCCATATCCTATACTCAGCCAACGACAAAAGCTGGTAGGGGTGAGGAGAAAGAGGAACCTTATTGCACTGCTGGTGGGAATGTACACTAATACAACCACTTTGGAAAGCAGTCTGGAAGTATCTCAGAAAGCTAATACAGAACTTCCCTCTGACCCAGCCATACTACTCCTAGGCATCTACCCTGAGCAACAGGAACCAGGATATAAGGACACATGCACCTCCATGTTCATTGCTGTGGTACCTATATACAATAGAATATTAGGCAGCCATTAGAAAGGACAAAATAATGGCATTCGCAGGGAAATGGATGGGAACTAGAACAAATCATTTTGAGCAAGGTAAGGCAAGAGCAAAGAGACACATAGTATCCCTAACATGTGGATGTTAAATTCAAAATGCAAGGAGATATGAAAAGTAAACAGGACTCAAGAAACAAAGGACTTCCACCCATTTTTTCGTGTCATTACTAAATGACTCCATGTTCATGACCACATATATGGTGTATATATATGTGCACATCTGAGGGAAGCTAGGAAGAGGACAGAATCAGGGGGAAACAGGGGGAATCATACAACAAAGGGGCCCATCAGCTGTACTGGACATTGATGAAAAAGAACTAAGCAACTCAAGGGCAGCAATGGGAGGGGGGGAATGAGAGGGAAAGAGGAAACAGCTGACACTAAGCAAAAGGAAAGAAATAGCTGTATTGTCAAAGCTCACAGAATTCACAAACTTTATAGACCATGATAATGACAATTTGCCTGATGAAGGTTAGAATGTGTTTGTGGCTTTAACTAAGTATCACTATCACTAATGTGAAATTTGTGAAATTTGTGAAATTTGTGAAATTTATGCAGTCAATCATAATAAAAAATATTTTACAAAAATGTAGAGAGCAAATAGGAAAAAACTCAAGTAAATCCCTGAGTATAACTATTTGTGATTAAATAATTTTACATACCACCAGTTGCTGCTGCTGGTAAAAATGACATATTATCAAGAAGAGCCTTCAACAGAACAGATCCAAATCCAGGTTGACATGGGTCACATTTGCCATTACTGAAAATGTTGAAGAAGAAAAAAGAAAAACTTTATAAAGACATTACTCATGGGTTAAATTCAACCCTAAACCTGATGTAGTTATTAAGTCAAAATGTATTCATATGTTCCAAGAGAAATATGCCTTATGGTCCTACAAACATAACAGCCAGATACTAGGGGCTGAATACACAAAGGGTCTTTGTATTAGCTTTTTAGGCATTAAACCTCCTACTTAACTTAGAAAGGGCTAAAAGCAGGTGCAGTTAATACTGACCATTAGCTGTTAAACACAACTTGGACACTATGAATTTCAGAGATTACAGAAAATTAGGTGCACAATTTTAGAAAAAGTCCCATAATATTGTTATGTAATAGAGAGTATGATTCCAAGTAAAGATAATCAAGGAGTAGAAATGAGAGAAAAGTTCTCTTTATCAAATTCACCAGACTACTATTAAAAGGCAAAGAAGACTAGCAAACTTTTTTTATTAATAGATTTATTTAATATAGTATTTTACCCTAAGAATCCAACTTTTTTTCTTAGGATCTCAATAACATTAATCAACTACTGAAATGCTAAGTTACATACACAAACTATACAAGCAATGTATTAGGCACCAAATTGCAGGTACACATTTGACAAATTAAAAAACACCAACCTAATGCATAAGGCTAGAAATCGAGCACATTTATGGGCTATACTTCGTCCTGCCTCAAAGAAACAAACACGTACAATGTCAGAAAGACACTTTCGTGTTTTTGAAAGTAGGCTCTCATTTCCTTCTTTTGAACTGCAAAACAAAAACAGACACATTTTTCACTCTGAATCATAACATACAAAGGACAATTATCAGTGATAAGCAAAATTACAATCTTAACCTTCCAGGTCCATTTGAATGTACTCCAGCTAACCAACACAGAGTATCTAACACAAGACTTTGGGCATGCTCTGTGGTTTGGCCATCATCTGCTTTTTTGCATAGAGTGTTGAGGAGCTTTTCATGAAATTCTGAAAACTGTAACATAGCACAACGTTGAACTCTATAAAAGAAAAAAAAATCAACGTGAACAAATTACCAATGAAAATGCCACCAATTAGACTAAATCTTTGAAAGTCTGGTTGATCATATGAAGTTTCTATTTTATCCCCAGTTGTACTAGGTTTGAACCCAGTTCAGAGGTTGAGCTTCCTAAGCAGATATTTTATCTCCTGAGCAAAGCTCCCAATCCTTTTTGCTTTAGTTATTTTTGGAAAAAATTCTCACATTTTTGCCCAAACGAATACTAGGTAAATGAAATAAGATTACCTTTCCTTAGAAATTGAAGTTTTCTTAAATCTTCGAATGGTGACTGAGACCTCCTGAAGTAAGTCACAGCCCCGAAGATTTTCAGATTTACGTGTTCCACCTGTATTTTCATTCTTTACATTGGATGATTTTTCCTAAACATACAAAAGCAAAGAATTGAAACAAACAAAACTAAAAAAAAAAAAAAAAAATTGTAAGGATATAAAACAGAAAATAACTGAATCATCACAATGAAAACATTAATTTCAGATTCAAATAATAGCGTTTACCCTCACCTTCAATAAACAACTATTTTTTCACAAAATGATAACAAGGAAAGTAAATACAAAGTTACTATTTTAAAAGTTCAATGATTAAAGACTTTAAAACCAAAGTCTTGAAAAATATGATAACAGCACCTGCTCTGCCTACCTCAGAGATATTTTGAGGATTAAATCAGATAAAAGTACACAGAAGTCCTTGAAAAATTGGAAGACCTATATAAATATAAGATGATTGGTGTTACTAATATTGTTGCTATTGTTGCTTGTGAATAATGATTATACAGAAATAAAACCTCCAGAATTTAGAAAACTCCAAGACCAGACCACTATCAAATGTCTGCATGATAGAGCTAGTTGTTGAAAATCAACCATGAAGACTACAACAAAATCTAAAATGAGTTCCCAGTTTTGTTTTGTTTTTTTCTGTCAGTCCTAGAGCAGCTTTATTTGCTCAAGGCTAGCACTCTACCACTTTGAGTCACAACTCCACTTCCAGTTTTCTGGGAGTTAATTAGAGATAAAAGTCTCATGGACTTTTCTGCCTAGGCTGGCTTTAAACTGAGATCCTCAGATTTCAGTTTCCTGAGCAGCTAGGATTACAGGCATGAGCCAGCACCCAGTGAGTTACCAATTCTTTCTGAATCCTCCCAAATAGTTACCTAAGGAAGAATGTAATAGATAAAAATAAATACCACTAATTGAGGAAAAAAGTATTATGGCCTAAAATATAAAGGCAAGTACCTAGCAAGAACAGTGGACCAGAACTGTAATTGTAATCATTGCTACTTGGCAAATAGAGATTAGGATATCATGGTTTTGCAAGATAACGAATGAACCAATGGCTGGGTATAGTGGCGCATATCTGTCATTCCAGCAACACAAGGATACACAAATATAACAAGAATACAGTAAAGGCTGACAATGGGAACAAAGCAGGAGCTACCTTGGAAGTAATACAAAAAGGTGACTCTAGCTTGAAATCCTAGCTAATCTGAAGGCTAAGATCTAAAGATTCTAATTGAAGCTAAAACTGAACAAGAAAGCCAGTGAAACACTGATCTCCTATTAATCAGCAAAAAGTCAGAAGTGAGAAGCTGGGCGCTGGTGATTCATGCCTGTAATCCTAGCTACTCAGGAGACTGGGATTTGAAGATCACAGTTTGAAGTCAGCCCAGGCAGAAAAGTACATGAGGCCAGGCAGGGAAATCCATGAGGCTCATAACTCCTGTTAATCATCAGAAAACTGAAAGCGGAACATCACTAGACTTGAGCAAACAAAATACTCAGGGTAGTGCCCAGTCCCTAAATTGAAGCCGAAAGAAAGAAAAGAAAGAAAGAAAGAAGGGGGCTGGGAAGGTGGCTCAGTGGTAGAGCGCTTGCCTTGCGCGCCTGATGCCCTGAGTTCGATTCCTCAGCACCACATAAGCAAAAAGAAAAAAGCCAGAAGTGGCGCTGTGTCTCAAGTGGTAGAGCGCTAGCCTTGAGCTGAAGAGCTGAGGGACAGTGCCCAGGCCCAGAGCAGGCCCCACGACCGGGGAAGGAAGGAAGGAAGGAAGGGAGGAAGGAAGGGAGGGAGGGAGGGAGGGAGGGAGGGAGGGAGGGAGGGAGGGAGGGAGGAAGGAAGGGAGGAAGGAAGGAAGGAAGGAAGGAAGGAAGGAAGGGGGGCACCAGTGGCTCACACCTGTAATCCTAGCTACTCAGGAGGCTGAGACCTGAGGATCAAGGTTCAAAGCCAGCCTGGGAAAGTCCGTGAAACTCTAATCTCCAATAGCCCACCAGAAAACCAGAAGTGGTGCTGTGGCTCAAGTGGTAGAGTGTTTGCCTTGTGTTGAAGAGCTAAGGGACAGCACTCCGGTCCAGAGTTCAAGCACTATGACAAAAAGATAAATAAAAAATAATAATAAGTGGAGTTGTGGCCTTGAGGAAAAAAAAAAAAAGGACAGTGCCCAGGTCTTGAGTTCAGGCCTCAGTGCCAGCCACCCCCACCCCCTCATCCAAAAAGGGGTTTCATGGCAAAATGACTGAACAGGTAGAGCAACTGGGTTCAAATCCCAGTATCACCAAAAAAAATTTCCTGTTTTAAAAAAAATTTTAGATATCCAACAGTAGCTTACCTCTATAATCCTAATCTCTTCCACTCAGGAGGAGGGTAGAGGGCTACCCTTGAACAAAAAGTCCCAGGGAGGGGCTGGTGGTAGAGCGCTTTCCTTGCATGCATGAGGCCCTGGGTTCGATTCCTCAGCACCATATAAGCAGAAAAAGCTGGAAGTGGCACTGTGGCTCAAGTAGTAGAGTGCTAGCCTTGAGCTGAAGAGCTGAGGGACAGCGCCCAGGCTCAGAGTTCAGGTCCCATGACCGACAAAAAAATAAGGCCCCGGGACAACACCCAGGCCTAGAGTTCAATAGCCACAGGAAGAAAGGAAAGGAGGGAGGGAGAGAGGGAAGGATTGAACTACTCATAATTGCTCCTTATTGAGTATATTTTTATTAATGCTAGATAATCTGCCTAAAGCTAATACAAAACATTTTCTTCTTAATTATATTTTAAGGCCCTACAAAGAAAAGGTACAAAATAAGCATCAAACAAAACATTAATGAGTCAGACTACTTCCAAGAATGTGTCAAGTCTCATCTTACAACAATGAAATTGTTCAAAATGATAGTTTCATACCTTGCCTGCTGCAACTTTTGCCAAGAGAGAAGCAAGTGAGTAACCCTTGTTACTCTGGTGTTTTAAGGATGGAAGTCTTACTACAGGACGAATACCACCATTACAAATCTCATCTGTTCCTCTTTCATTTACGGCTTTGACATGAATTAAAAATGAACGGTATTTTCCACCTGCCATACCTAAAGAAGTGATGCAGAATGGGATAATAATTCAATCACCAAAACCACAAGTTGTTTTTCATCTTCATAGAGTAAGCTAAATGCTAAAGAAAAATACACCAGCCAGCCAAGTGCCAGTGACTAGACTTGAGTACAAAAGCTCGGGGACAGCAGTCCAGTCGCTGAGTTCAAACCCCAGGACTGGCTTTTTTTGTTTTTTGGTGTTTTCTTTTGTTTTTTTTTTTTGGGGGGGGGGGGTGTTGTTTTTGCCAGTCCTGGGGCTTGGGCTCAGGGCCTGCACACTGTTCCTGAGCTTCTTTTGCTCAAGGCTAGTACTCTACCACTTGAGCCACAGTGACACTTCCAGCTTTTTCAATACTGAGGAAGCGAACCCCGGGCATCCATCATGCATGCTAGGCAAGCACTCTAACACTAACCCATATTCCCAGCCTGGTTTTTGTTTCTAAGGTCCATCAATTTATACCATTTTCAAATTACACTGTTTGTGTATATGGTTTACAACTTAGCCCACTCCCCCAATAAAACCCTATAGCAATATGAATAACATAAAATAGACATTATTGGTCATTATAAATACTTGGCATGATTTTCTCCAATTACACTGTTCACTTTAATGGCAGAAATTTTCTAAGCTCTAAGAAAAAAAAATTTTAAAAGACAATAAAACTGACTATCTACAGTGGCTCACAACTATAACCCCAGCTACCGGGAGATAGAAATTGAGAGTCAAGATTCCAGTCCAGTCACAAAAAAGTTAGTGCAAAGTCTTCAATCAATAAGGTAGGATTAGTGGCACACATCAGTCATC
Source organism: Dipodomys spectabilis (assembly GCF_019054845.1). Taxonomy (NCBI): domain Eukaryota; kingdom Metazoa; phylum Chordata; class Mammalia; order Rodentia; family Heteromyidae; genus Dipodomys; species Dipodomys spectabilis. The sequence continues at coordinate 7,711,821 of NW_024870887.1, read as the reverse complement.
TCAACTATATGGAAGATCATAGGTAGAAGGATCATGATCTGAAATAAATCCTTGGCCAAAAAAAAAACAAAAAAACTTGACTTAAAATGGTAACCCTTCTGTATACCACCTTAAAAAATAATAACAATCTAAAAATGCCAGAAGTTTAAAGTATGGTTCAAGTGAGAGAGAGCTTATCTAGCAAGCAAAAGCCCCTGAGATCAAACTCCAATAACATCAAAAACAAAAAAAAATATACAAAAAGGGAACCACCCACAAATAATTATGGTACCGTTACATACAGCCATCCAGCATTCACTTGTATTAAATGTACAAGCATACATATGACATACACGCGTATACCTAGTATCATAGTTCTTACAATTTAAAAATGAAAGGCATTGGGTAATTATATCTTAAAATATAAAAAGAGAGGACTGGGAAGGTGGCTCAGTGGTAGAGCGCTTGCCTTGCATGCCAGAGACCCTGGGTTCGATTCCTCAGCACCACATAAGCAAAAAGAAAAAAAAAAAGCCAGAAGTGGTGCTGTGGCTCAAGTGGTAGAGTGCCAGCCTTGAACAAAAAAGCCCAAAGAAAATAAGCCAAATAGCCAGGAACCAATGGCTCAAGCCTGTAATCCTAGCTACTCAGGAGGCTGAGATCTGAGGATCGCGGTTCAAAGCCAGCCCGAGCAGGAAAGTCTGTGAAACCCTTATAAACCACCAGAAAACCAGAAGTGGAGCTGTAGTTCAAGTGGTAGAGCGCTCGCCTTGAGCTGAACTGCTGAAGGACAGCGCTCAGGCCCAGAGTTCAAGCCCCACGTCCGACAAAAAAAAGGAAAGAAAAAAAAAAAAGAAAGAAAGAAAATAAGCCAAAGAAAGTGAAACTGTAGATATAGAATATTATTGTATACCATGTCTGCATATTATGTGTACCTATGAAATTGTGGACAGCAACTTTACAAATCAAAATGGTCATTACTTAGGTGATAAACTATTTGAGGGGTTTGGGTAAGAACCTCTATTCCCCTATTCTACTTCAAAATGTCTTCAAAAACTGAGCTAAGCATTTTACAGGTCGGCTTTTCTTTTATTCACACATGGAATTCAAAAGCTAACATAACAAATTTTTATTATCTATGTAACAGTCAATAAATTTTTAAATATCCATTCATTAGAATTTTTGTTTATGATATATGAATCATTTTATCAGATATTGTCAAAGTATTAAATATGTGTTCTATAAAAGCCATCTTACAAGGAAAATTAAACAATAGGACAGTTAAAAATGACAGCACAATGTCAGATAATTTGGCTACAGTCTTTTAGTTCACAATACTGGAGTTAGAACTCAGAGTCTCTCATTTTCTAGAGTGTTGCTCTTATCACTTAAGTCACATCTGCCGCCCACTCTTGTCATTTCTTTACCCTTAGTCAACAGTAACAGCCAGGCACTGGTGATCACCCCTGTAATCCTAGGTACCCAGAAGACTGAGATTTGAAGGTCCTTGTTCAAAGTTAGCTCTGGCAGAAAATTTGAGACTCTTAACTCCAACTAACTACCAAAGCCAGAAGAAGAGCTGTGGGACTCAACTCATAGAGAGTTACCTGTGAGCAAAAAAAGCTCAAAACAGTGCTCAGGCCATGCGTTCAAGCCCCCGGACTGGCAAAATAAGTAAGGGAAGGGAAGGGAAGGGAAGGGAAGGGAAGGGAAGGGAAAAGGAAAAGGAAAAGGAAAAAGGAAAAGAGGAAAGGGAAAAGGGGAAAGAGGAAGAAAAGGGGAAAGGGAAGGGGGAAAGAAAAGAGTCAGTGCCACTCCATGACAGAAAAAGTAGGACCAGAAATTTCACAATATAATTACTTATAGTAGGAAATAATTTCACACCAAAAACTAACTGGATTCTAACGAAAGCCCAAACAAAATAGTAGCTTACATTTGAGATCACTTTATTTTACTATTATGGAATATATTACTTCACCTTTAACAAGTTTAGGGCTTGTTAATGTCAACATCCCAGCATGCCCAGATAGATCAAGGCCACTAGCAAGCCAGACAGGCCCACACAAGATGTCTTCTTTATGATCCTCTAAAAATGAACACAACCTAAGACCTAAAAAGAAAAATACAGATTTTTCTTTTAGTTATTTAGAATGCAATAACTGACTAGCAAATATCCATTCCATTTACATAGCATACCAACTGAGAAAATGTGATCACCTAAGAATTCACTGCCATGCTTAGGAAAGATAATCAATTATCTGGAGTGTTATATGTTGCTTTCCACTGTAATAGTGTTTTACATTTCACTTTGATTTTCAAAAATTTCTAAAACCATGACTTGATTTCAACTACCAAGGTATTAAAAAGCAAGAATATAAGTATTAGTGCAGCTGTGTTCACAAAGATGAGCTGAAAGTTAAAGCATATTGCCAACGCAGAATTATGTTATTTTTAAATCACATTCTTAAAACCAAGCTTTTGCAAGCCATAGAGAAATCTTTGCCCAACATGATACATTTAGATCACTATTCCTTCTACTGTCATGGACAACAGCTCTATAATTTAACTCACACTGTGATTCCTCTACATCCATGTGCTGCATTTCTTCATTCAAATCAATCAGGGACGGTTTCCCATTTTGTTCCACTTCAGTGTTAAGAGCTGGAGACAAAGGAAAGGTGATCTGCCTATCTACTGCTGTTTCTAGAGGATAAAAATATTAGTAAACTTAATTTTGATTATGATGATTTTTGTGCCTAAAAATCTTTAACTTTGCTGTTAAATTGGAAGCTACTGTGATTTTTTTTATCACAGATGATATAAAACAATTGTCAAAAGAGAAAAATAACTAGATTCAATTATTTTATAAATTGTCCTGTCTTCTAATGGTAATTAAACATTCAACCTGAATTATACAAATTGTTGGCAACTAAATTAAAAGTTCAAATTCTAGGCTGCACACTACTAAAAGTCCCTGCAGTTTAGGGAATACCACTGCCTACATCACAGATATAATTACATAAAGGTCTGTCATGACTAAAAGAAATATATATAGGGGGATGGAGGTGGGGGAGGAGGTAGGAGGGACAGGATGTTAGGGGGGAAAAAAAGGAGGCAACAATGCTGGATAAGAAATGTACTCATTACCTTGCTCATGTAACTATAACCCCTCTGTACAGTATTTTCACCATAAAAAAACTTATCAAAAAATATATATACAAAACTAAAATCACACAAACATTTCTGACAAAGGGAAATTTTTGGATTTAAGTATTTGAAGCCTATTGTTAAGTTTCCATTTCAAACGGAAATTATCCACAGCCTGCTAAATTAGCCTACTAAAAAAAAAACAAAAAAACACTTCATCCAAATACCAGTGGCTTGTGCCTGTTAATCCTACTCAGAGGAGTGAGATCTGAGGACTGCAGTTCAAAGCCACCCAAGCAGACAAGTCCACCAAAAAGCTAGAAGTAAGAGTGCTTGACTTGAGGAAAAATGCTCAAGGACAGCTCCCAGGTCCTGATTATAAGCTCTAGCAGAAAGAAAGAAAGAAAAGAAAGAAAGAAAGAGAGAGAGAGAAAGAAAGGAAAGAAAGAGAAAGAAAGAAAGAAAGAAAGAAAGAAAGAAAGAAAGAAAGAAAGAAAGAAAGAAAGAAAGAAAGAAAGAAAGAAAGAAAGAAAGAAAGAGAGAGAGAGAGAAAGAGAGAAAGAAAGAAAGAAAGAAAGAAAGGAGGGAGGGAGGGAAGGAGGGAGGGAGGGGAGGGAGGGAGGGGAGAGAGAAAGAAGGAAGGAAGGAAGGAAGGAAGGAAGGAAGGAAGGAAGGAAGGAAGGAAGGAAGGAAGGAAGGAAGGAAGGAAGGAAGGACTCTGAGAAGTAACATTAACATTCTTAACATGGAAAATGTATAGAATCTATTGTAATAACTCAACACAAAAAACTTGAAGAAAGATAAAAAAAAGTATATTTCTGGCATTACATGATAACATCAGGAACCACCTTGAGACAGTAGCAACTTCTAAAACAGAGGATTTCTCATTAACAGGTCTCCTCTTAAAGAAAAGCACAGCACTAATAATGCTTAAAGTATAACTAATTCACAAAGTAACTAACCTCATGCCAAAAAGACAAGATTAAATTACCTTATGTAATTCTAAATTTCTGGATACCTTTTATTTAAAAAAAAAAAAAAACTAAGGTAAGCAAAGATACATCAAAACCTAAATAAGTTGAAAATTAGTGTCTTATCAAGCACTGGTAACTCATGCCTGTAATCCTAACTATTCAGATGGCTAAAATGTGAGGATCACACTTCAAAGCCAGACTAGTCAGAAAGTCTATGAGACTCTTAGCTCCAATTAACCACAAGAAAACAGTAAATGGTACTGTGGTTCAAAGTGTGCTAGCCTTGAGCAAAAGAGCTCAGGGAGAGCACTCAGGCCCAGTGTTCAAGCCTCAGGTAAATTCCAAAAAAAAAAAAAAAATGGGGGGGAGGGGGAGAAAAGAGAAGAAAATTCGTTTCTTAAAAGAAACTAAACAAACTAACCACAGTATACACATAACCTAACTTAGGAAATTATAACCCCTGTGTACAACTACTTAAATAACAACAACAAAACAAGAACAGCAATAATAAAAGAAACAAACCACAAGATTAAATCTTCAAAAGTTAATTTTGAGCCCTTCTTACCATTGACTTTCCCTAAGCCTGGGGCTTTATTTTTCAGCAATGTCACTTGTATCTGTGGAATATTAGTGATGTTGGAATTCAAAACAAATTTGAAGTCCACATGTCCAACCATACAGGCTTTAGGTAGAACCAATTCAAACACATGTTCATCCCAGCTGTTGCTGTCAAATAAAAGAGAAATTGTTAAATAAATTTTAAAAATATTTTCTTACCAAAGGAGGGTACAGGGTTTTTAGGTAAAGAACACAAAGGCACAATGCCTCTGTGCCTTTGATATATAAAATAATATTTATGGAAATGAAAAAAAATTTCCTTAGCTATATTATGATTACCACCACCATTCCTAGTTTCTGTTTTACATATTTCAACAAAACTTAAATGATTCTTGAGCCAGGTGTAGTGCTGCAGGAAGATCAAGAGTTCTGGATCAAGTAGCCAAGCTAGGCTACAAGAGAAAGTCCATCATTAGTGTGAGCCATGTAGTAACACCCTGTCAAGAGATGGAAGGGGGAATCTTAATGCTTCTCTATCAAAAGAAAAGGTTAACATCGCCCTAAGAGGCAATACTTCAGATAATGAATGTTCTTACTACAGGAATCTACTTTGTGATTTTAATTATCTGCATATTACTCGGCCCCACCCCAGATTTGAGTGTTCTACTTCGTTGAATAAAATCTGCATAATAAAACAAGAATTGTTCATATACAACCATTCCCCATTATTAATTTTTTTCTCTCACATCTGGTATTCAATATCATCAAATTCCATTAACTTTACCTTCAAAGTATATCCAGAATACAACTATTCTTTTTTCACTTTCAACAATACCGTGGCCTAGCATGCTAGCAAGCATGCACTGAGTTAAAAACCAAAATGTGTGTGTGTGGGGGGGGGGGGGGAATGAAAGAAGATTTTAACATCATGAAGACAGTCATTTGTAGTTCACTAGTTACTAAGGAGGCAGAGATATGAGAACTTGGGTCAAAGCCAGCCCAAACAGAAAAGTCTATGAGACTCTTACATCCAGTTAACTACCAACAAGTCAGAAGTGCTCTTGAAGTAGGGAGATCTGGTCTGGCCAGTGTCATCATGGCCATGTTGTTAATGGTAGGGTCTGGCATCTACTGTCTTCTTGGGGGGGGTGGGGGGGGGAATCCCACCCCCATCCCACCCCCCCATCGGATAAGCATGCCTGAATCCATGGAGACAGGGGCAGGGATTTAGCCTATAGGTTACTGAACCTGTCAGCCCAGTGCCTGGGGTTGGGAGCTTCGTGTAATCCTGCCCCCTGACCTGACCCTATATAGGCCCATTCCAAGTCAGGTGCCTTAACACTATGCCAGGTGTCTCCTTGTGCATCTCCCATCTAATGGCTCCTGTTCACCATGGAGTCCCAATTCAGCTATCACTTGGTTTGTTGTATTGTTTTTGTACTTTCTTTTCTCTCTGATCTTCATAGTTCTGTCTCCTGTGTTAAGTGTATTTGCAAGCTGCAGTCTTTGTAACTGGCTGCCTGCAAACCGCTAGAATTCCAGTAAAGACTCCAAAATTTGACCTCCCAAAATGTAGCTCCTCTACTTTTCATGAATGGATTTATGTATCTAATTTAAGGTATAACTACTGTACAACACTCTGTCCATCACCTTTATAAGAATTTAAAAAATAATTACAAAAGAAAGTAAGGCTGGGCACTGGTGGCTCATGCCTGTAATCCTAGCTATTCAGGAGGCTGAGATCTGAGGATCACCGTTCAAAGCCAGCCCGGGCAGTGAAGTCCATGAGATCCTTATCTCCAATTAACCACCAAAAAACCGCAACTGGTACTGTGGCTCAACTGGTAGAGCACTAGCCTTGAACTGAAGAGCTCAGGGACAGCTCCCAGGCCCAGAGATCAAGTACCATGACCAACAAAAAAGTCAGAAGTGTACCTGTGGCTCAAGTAATAAACCATTAGGCTTGAGTAAGGTCAGGGACAATGCCCAGGCACTGAGTTCAAGCCGCAGGCTTGGCAAAAAAGAAGAGGTGAGGGAGAAGGTAAGGAGAGAAAGAGAGAGAGGGAGGAAGAGGACAGGGAGGGAAGGGAAGGGGGGGTGAGGGAGAAAGGAAGGAAATGATGGAGAGAAAGAGAGAAAGAGAGAGAGAGAGAGAGAGAAGGGCAAGTGAGAAGAGGGAGGGGGAGCACAGGGAGTGAGGGAGGGAGGCAGGGAGGAAGGAAGGAAGGAAGGAAGGAAGGAATGAAGGAAGGAAGGAAGGAAGGAAGGAAGAAAGGAAGGAAGGAAGGAAGGGAGGGAGGGAGGGAGGAAGGAAGGAAAACAAACCTTGGAAAAACCTTTTACCTGTCAGTCTGTAGTTTCCAAGTTCTAGTATGCTGAGCAGCATCTCCATGATGTTGCTGATGTAAGTGTTGAGGATGCCTCCTTTGCTGTTGTTCTTGCTGAACCTCTACCCAGCATGGAGGAACAGTAGCTGAAAACCGTGGAGTCAGTGTCTCAAAGCGAGTTAGCTCTACTAAAGATGTCAAGATTTCAAGGGTGAATGGCTGGTCCACCAATAAATCAACGCCTGAATATTAGAGAATGTAGTATTTGAGGTTGATTTAGAAAAAAAAAGAGGTGAAATTTTAATTCATAGTAAATATTTAATATTCAATCACAATATGAATGAATATGCTGAAAGTGGACTCAGATATCTATAATAAAGTAATTAGCATTGGGTAAATAATAGCACAGAAGAAAACTCCATCTTGAATATTTTTAGAGAGAATAAATACTTCAAAAATAAACACTTCTAGGGAATAAACACAGTCTTTTAGAAGAAAGTTTTTTGAGCTTTAAAGAATCTTTTAGGGTTAGTTAAATAAGGGCAAAAATGCAGTGATACTCAAATGTAAATTAGTATACACTGGATCAGTGAGTATACCTTTGTAATTTCTTATTTACAAAACAAAATGCTAGATATAAGGAAGAAGGTTAAACATATAACCAATGAAGAAATAGTAAACAGCTAGCCAGGCACACTGGTGGCTCATACCTCCAATCCTAGCTACACAGGAGGCTGAAATCTGAAGACTGTGGCTCAAAGCCAGCCTGGGCCATAAAGTCCATGAGACGCTACCAAAAACCCAGAACTGGAGCTGTGGCTCAAGTGGTAGAGAACTAGCCTTGAGTAAAAGAGCTCTGGGACAGTGCCCAGGTCCTGAGATTCAAGCCACATGACCAAAAAAGGAAAGAAGAAGAAGAAGAACAACAACAACAACAACAACTATTACAAAACAAGTCTGATAAAAGACTAACAGGAAAGAAATGAACTTCCTCAACAGAGCAATTAACAATTCACTAAAGTAACTGGACTCAGAAATCAAAACAAGAATGTGCATTTGTACAAAACCATTTAAAATAGATTAGAAATCATCATACCTGAAATCCCAGGACTTGAAGGATTTGATAAAGGTTTGGAACCTTCTGAAGATGGTTCAGCTCCTTTAGAAAGAGATCCATCCACTAGAATATCAGCTTCATCAATATCATCACAGGTTCCTCCAATTTGGAGAAAATGAAGTTCACCACCTACAGTATAAGAGTAATATTCCATAAACAGAAATACAGAGAAAATGGACAAAGCGTCACCTACAATTCTTTTAGTTAAAAATTGTATTCAATTAAATTACACTTGATAACCAAATAAGGAAAGCTATCAAAATGATTTATCCCAATTCATAGCTAAAAACCAATATAGTAAAGAAAAAGACAACTACGCATATGGAAGTATTTATCGCATAGTATATACAAGACACTATTTAAGTGCCTTAATCAATTCATCTAAATGTCACCAAAAACCTGAGACAGAGGCTGTTACTGTGACAATCTTACAGATGAGGAAACCAACATACTAACTATATTAGGATCTACATCCCCATGGCTTAATCCCCAACAGTAACATAACTGAATTAATATGCTCAATTTTGAAGAACTAAAAAGGAAAAGAAAGTAAGTGAAATAACTATCCTTCACCTGCTACAGAAAAATAACTGAAAACTTAGCAAACACTTAAAATAATTTTTTAACAATCAATGCTGTATTTATAATAAGATTATTTGGAGCTATACATCAACAGAATAAGAAAGATAATTCACTTCCTGAAAGACAACTTCAAAGCTGGACAAAACTGTCATTCAACCAGGGTGAGGTAAGCTATAGGAATTAGTAGCTTTGCTACTACTTCCAAAGGAGCTCACTTGATCTGAACAGCTCTCAGAGTTTCGCATGATGATTTCAGGGAGAGGCAATGTAGAAGGTCTACCTGAGGATCCTGGTCTGGGATAAGTAAAGTATTAGAAATTTCTGAGATTTGACATAAAATTACAAGTAGTAAGAGAAAATTGGGTAAACTCAATACCTGACCCATGTTGATCAGAGGCTGTGTACATGAACAGCAAAAACCAGAGAATGGAAGCCACTCCAAGTAACTAAGCTTCCACTTGTATACAAGAGAGACCTGTGAAATCACAACAAAAAAATAAAGGCCAAGCCAGGCACCAGTGGCTCACACCTGTAATCCTAGCTACTCAGGAGGAGGAGAGCTGAGGAAAAGCCTGGGCAGGAAAAGTTCATGACTCTTATTTCCAATAAACTACCAAAAAAACAGAAGTGGCGCTGTGGCTCAAGTGGAAGAACACTTGCCTTGAGCTGAAGAGCTTAGGGGCAGTGCCCAGGCCCAGAGTTCAAGCCCCATTACTGACCAAAAAATTTTTCAAAAAAATTAATCAAAAAAAAAGGTCAGGGCACACCTGGATACAATCATACAGAATAAAAGTATTTGAACACAGCAATCTATATTTGGTTGATTAATAAGCTATCCATGTAGAGAAAACTTCATTTAGGCCTTAAGTGGGGCAGGCAGAAAATAGAAAGTGAGAGACATCTGTAGCCGCACATTGCAAAGAAACAGATTTCATATAATTTAGTCTGGTGACTTAGAAAATAAACAAGTCGCAGGGTGACGGTGCCTCACGCCTGTAATCCTAGCTACACGGGAGGCTGAAATCTGAGGATTGCAGTTCAAAGCCAGCCCCCAGGCAGGAAAGTCCATGAGACTCTTATCTCCAATAAGCCACCAGAAAACTGGAAGTGGTGCTGTGGCTCAAGTAGTAGAGCACGCTCGCCTTGAGCTGAAGAGCTGAAGAACAGCCCAGGCCCAAAGTTCAAGGCCCATGACCAACAAAAAAAAAAAAAGAAAAGAAGAAAAAGAAAAAAGAAAATATACAAGTCAACAATGTCTTTCAAGGGGGAAAAGGATCAAAATATAAACCAACTGCATTACCTTAAAATAAAAACTAAGGGCTGGGAACATGGCTTAGTAGTAGAGTGCTTGCCTACCACCCATGAAGCCCTAGCCCTCAGTTGGATTCCTCAGTACCACATACACAGAAAAAGCCGGAAGTGGCACTGTGGGTCAAGTGGTAGAGTGCTAACCTGAGCAAGAGAAGCTCAGGGACAGAGCCCAGGCCCTGAGTTCAAACCCCAGAACTGGCCAAAAAAAAAAGTACACTAATAAATGAAAAAGGGCATGCAACAAAACACTACCTCTAATTCCAAAATAAACAAATGGAAAATGAGCACTTTAGATATCACATTTAACAACTACAGACTTCAAAGATGCTACTGTAAATACTTTTATAGAAGAAAACCCAAGTATAGAGAATTATAAAAGGAATGGTGCAAATAACTAATACAACCATTACAAATGAGAAGACATTTACAGGTATAAGAATAAGTTAGCAGATCTGTCTTACAATATCAAAGGTTCTAACAAACACAGAAGTTCAAAGTAAAAATAAAATATACCAGGTATAACACGTTTTATTTCTCATTTACCAACTTTTTTGAAAAATAAAAATTATAGACATATATGGTGGTACATGCTGTAATCTAGCACTAAGGTAGGATCATTAATTTGAGGCCATCTAGAGTTAAACATGGAAACCCAGCCTTAAATAAACAAAAAACAGATAAAGTCTTATAAAGTTACAATACTTAATGTAACTACAAAGTCAGATTATTTTTGTTGCACTTATTACATATTTAAATGGGGAATCAAAGCAACATTACTATAAATATTTCTACACATTTTCCATAAAGTTAGTATTCTATAGTAGATTGAAATTAAATCATTAGGACTGTAACTCAAAAAAATGTACCACACACCAGTCATGCAAGCTACTCAGAAGGCTCAGATCTGAGGATGGAGGTTCAAAGCCAGCCTATGTAGAAAAGTCCATCAGACTCTTATCTCCAATTAAGCTCCAGAGTAGAGCTCTGGCTCAAGGGGTAAAGAGCTACTAGCCTTGAGCAAAAAAAAGCTCAGGGACAGCAACACACCCTGAATTCAAGTCCTAGGACCTGCACATACACCAACACACACACACACACACACACACACACACACACACACACACACACACACACACACACACACACACACACACACACACACACACACACACACACACAGCAACACACCCTGAATTCAAGTCCTAGGACCTGCACATACATCAACACACACACACCACACACACACACACACACACACACACACACACAGCAACACACCCTGAATTCAAGTCCTAGGACCTGCACATACATCAACACACACACACACCACACACACACACACACACACACACACACACACACACACACACACACACACACACACAGAGCAACACACCCTGAATTCAAGTCCTAGGACCTGCACATACATCAACACACACACACCACACACACACACATACTGTGAAACCAAAAAAATTAAAAAAGGACCAATGATATCAAGCCAGATGACACCACCACTAAACTAAAAGTATGACTAGAATCAATCAGTTCTGAATTCTGAAGCCAACCAATGAGTGGTTGACAAAGAGAAAGGCTGTCTAGAAAGGAGGAAGCCTGAACTAATAACTTCCCATCCTACCCTTCACCATGTGACAGTGCTGGAGAATGAGGCCCAATTCCCTGGGCCAGGCTTGGTTGGAGTTGTGCATACTGCCTGACTTGGAAGTTCTTGAAGGACCCACTGCAGATTCTGCCTTGATTTGGAGCTTCTCAGGCTACAGCTACTTCCCCAAATAACAGCTAAATGAAGATTTAAAAGAGTGCAACTACTGGGAATGGGTGGGGGGAGATTTTGGAGAAAACAGTAAATTCTTTTCATTAGGTTACAAACAACAGATTTCATGGAAACAAACTTCGGTGATAAAACACAACAAATACAATCTTTGCAAAACATAGTATAGGAGCCAGGCAACAGTGGCTCATGCCTATAATCCTAGTTACTCAGAAGGCTGAGATCTGAGGATTGAGGTTCAAAGGCAACCTGGGCAGGAAAGTCTGTAAGACTCTTATCTTCAGTTAACTATCAGAAAATCAGAAGTGGCACTGTGGCTCAAGTGGTAGAGTACTTGCCTTGAGCTGAAGAACTCAGAGACAGCACCCAAGCCCCAGGACTAACCAAAAACAAAAACCATAGTGTAGGAAAGAAATGCTTACAGCCAGCAATAAGCAAAAATATCAAAGCACAAGAATCACAATCCCACTGGTAATATACATTACTTAGAATATCCCCATCTCAACCAAAAGGCACTAAGTACCCAAAGAAATAAGTATGACCAACTCATGGGGGGGGGGGGGGGGGGGGGGAGGAAAGGAGGGAGGAGTTAAAATTACTAGTCAGAGTTGTTCAATCAAATGTCATTATACGGTCAATTAACTAAGGGCAACTAGATTGTTACTAAACATCAGATCATTAAGCAAAGGGTAAGCCAAGGGAAGGGGGGGGGATATGGGTGGGAGGAGGACAGGATATGGGAAGGGATAGGAAGGGGAAACAAAGGAGGAAGCAACAATGCTTGATAAGAAATGTACTCATTATCTTGTCCATGTAATTGTAACTCCTCTATACAGTATTTTCATAATAAAAAATGTTTAAAAAAAAAAGTAAGCCAAATTTTCTCAAATTTGGATTGTTTGGGCTTCAAAGAGATACTACCAAGAAAGTGATGAAGTGAGGGATGAGGTGTGGCTCAAGTGGTAGAGTACCTGCCTGGCAAGCATGAAAGCTCTGAATTCAAACACCAAAGCCACCGTCACAAAAAGAAAGGAAAAAAAGGAAGGGAAGGAGAAGAACCAAGAGTGGCAGCACAGGCCTTTAATCTCAGCACTTGGCAAGCTGAAGCACAAGGATCTTGAGTTCAAGGCTAGCTCCAGCTACCTAGTAAGTTCCAGGCGGAAATAATAATCATAATTATTAGGAACTTTAACTCAAAATCACAATGTGGTAACAGTTCATACCAATTAGGACAGCTAATAACAGGAAAATAAGAAGTAGTTAAGTGTCATCCAGGATTTGGAGAAACTAGGACTTCAGAATTCTTGTGGAAAGCTAAAATGTTGCATACTGACCTTCAAATTATATATCCAAATGCAATTTAAAATAGATTACATGCTGGGTACCAGTGCTCATGCCTGTAATCTATTCAGGATATTAAGAATTAAAGATAGTGGGGCTGGGAAGGTGGCTCAGTGGTAGAGCGCTTGCCTTGCATGCATGAGGCCCTGGGTTCGATTCCCCAGTACCACATAAGCAAAAAGAAAAAAAGCCAGAAGTGGCGCTGTGGCTCAAGTGGTAGAGTGCTAGCCTTGAGCTGAAGAGCTGAGGGACAGCGCCCAGGCCCAGAGTTCAGACCCCACGACCCACACACACACACAAAAAAAAATCTAAACATAAAAATCTAAACAAAGGGGCTGGGAAGATGGGTCAGTGGTAGAGCGCTTGCCTTGCATGCCTGAGGCCCTGGGTTCGATTCCTGAGCACCACATAAGCAAAATGAAAAAAGCCGGAAGTGGTGCTGTGGCTCAAGTGGTAGAGCGGTAGCCTTGAGCTGAAGAGCTGAGGGACAGGGCCCAGGCCCAGAGTTCAGACCCCACGACCGGACCCAAAAAAAAAAAAATCTAAACAAAGCTGAGCACTGGTGGCTCACACCTATAATGCTAGCTACTCGAGAGGCTGGGATCTGGGGATTACAGTTTGAAGCCAGCCCAGACAGAAAAATCCCTGTGAGACTCTTATCTACAATTAACCACTAAAAACCCAGAAGTGGCTCTGTGGCTCACGTGGTAGAGCACAAAGAGGCTCAAGGACAGTGCTCAGGCCCCGAGTTCAAGCCCCACAACTGAACAAAAAAATGTAAACAACAGGATTTTGAAAGTTTTCAACACAAAGTAATGTTTGAAAAGGTTAAGTTTAACCTGATTTAAACATAACACAATATGCTCATATAGTGAACATTATATAATTACATGGCACTTATTTTGCAACTTTAGTGATTTGTATATCATTTACATCTTTTAAGATTCCCTGTCAGCTTGGCATGGTGGAATGTATCTGAGATAGAAGAACCAAGAGTTCAAGGCTAGCTTCTCCTAAGCAGTGAGATAAAAAGAGTTCACTATTACAAGATCATTTCTTAAGAGTAGAATTTATTATTGTCTTAACTCTAAAAATATATTCATTTACTTTAAATATTCTTATTTAAATAATAATAAATATTTAATAATAAATATTTAATAATAAATATTTAATAATAAATATTTCTGGAAGCTGCCTAAAGCATATCTCATTAAATAACTGAAGTGATTAAACCCTCTTCTCATTTCAGTATTTTTTCAATTAACATACATTGGTTTCATTGTGACATTTCCACACACAAATAAGTGTACCATAATCAGTCTCATTCTCCTCATTTACTCCCCTTATTGACCTAATCTCCTCTTCCTAGTACTCACACCAAACACTAGCATTTTTAGATGTGTCTTGGGGCTCGATCGCTCATATTCTAAACACAGTTCCATTTTCAATAACTTGTTTTATGCTGGCACTAGGGCTTAAGCAATAGGGGTCTGACATTTTCTTTAGCTTTTTGTGCTCAAGGCTGGTGCCACTTCTGGTTTTCGGTAGTTAACTGGAGGTAAGAATAGTCTCATGGCTTTCTGGCCCAGACTTTGAACCATGATCCTCAGTTCTCAACCTCCTGGGTAGCTAGGATTATAAGTATGAGCCTCTGGCGTCTGGCTTAGATAACCTTTAGCTCCATAAGGAATTCAATGTATGATTCTTTGGATTTAGTTACATTCTGGATTTAGTCTAAAGCACAATGATGACAGAATACCCAAGTTTGAGCCATGGCTTCGCTTATTATTAGCTCTGTGACAAACAAGTTACTTAACCTCTCTTTCTCTCAGGTTCCTATCCTGAAAACAGACTTTCCAAAAGTATATGCTGTAAAGTTGGTGTAATGATTAAATGAACTGAGGTAAAGTTCTTAGAATAATGAACTGGCAATGTGTACAATAAATACATTAAAATTATTGGAACCTTATTTTTAAGTTATTCTGTACTACATTATCTTGTTTTTGCTTTACCATTTATCATTATTTTATCATTGAATATAGGTCAAAAAAGGCAATCTAATAACATTTAGCCATAATCTCCTTAACTAACCTTGAAATCTAAACCAATTTAAAAAATGGAAAAATTCAGGTTAATGCAACAAGAAACATAGATATATGTGTAACTCTTCTCAAACTCCAATTTTGCTGCTAATCCTGTTATAATGACCAGGTTTCAAATATCTCGTAGCCCTACAATTCCAATATACTATCAATAGGAACATTCAAAATGTCTAATATTGTCAGTAATCCTTTACATAAACTGCTGTTACCTCTCCAACTTAAAATGTACACAAACGGAAAAACTATACACTAATTGCGCAACAGGGCCTCAAATGTTACAAAATTGATTCACCACCAGACAAAGGTTAGGAGTAAATCAGACCAAAACTTTTTATTTGGCAAAACTAATCATTACTAATAATCACCAATTACTGCCAGAAACCTTACATACATTATTTTGTTAGATTATAACAAGTCTAAGAAATAGTCCAGGATGGACAATCTTGACTGTCAACTTCACTAGACTGACAGATGCCTAGGTGAGTAAAAAACAAAAAAAAAACATTGAGTGTGTCTGTGAGATCTCTTCCAGTAAAGACTATCTAAGGCAGGGCTGGGAATGTGGCATAGTGGTAGAGTGCTTGCCTAGCATGCATGAAGTCCTGGGTCTGATTCCTCAGTACCACATACACAGAAAAAGCCAGATGTGGTGCTGTCGCTCAAGTGGTAGAGTACTGGCCTTGAGCAAAAGAAGCTTAGGGACAATGCCCAGGATGTGAGTTTAAGTCCCAAGACTGGCAAACAAAAAAGAAAATAAAGATTAACTAAGACAGGGAATATCTGCCCTGAATGTGGGCAGCATCAACCAACAGGCTAGGGGTATGGGTGAAATAGAAGGGAAAAGTGATGGAAACAGCTAATAAATAGCACAGGCATTCTCTCTTCCTGGGCACCATGTTGGAAACTGTTCTGCTCTGCCACACACTCCTGGACATCAGGTCAGTATGTTTAAACAGTGAGCCCAAAAACAAAATCATTCCTTCCCCAAGTTTAGGGCAGATATTTTGTCACAGTGATGTTTTAGTACACAGGCCTTTTATGCTAGTTTATAAGAAAAAAAAATACATAATGTACTGAATTTACAGAATTCACAGACAAGGATTCAGAGAAACAACAAAAATCTTTCTTGAAGATAAAACACAGAAGACAACTTCTGATTTTATTTACAAACAGAATCCTAATCTTGATCAGTAAAAAAGTTTACAGTTAAAGAGCCAGGCGCTGGTGGCTCACACCTGTAATCCTACTAAGGCGGCTGAAATCTCAGGATTGCAGTTCAAAGCCAGGTGGGGCAGAAAAGGTCATGAGACTCTATCTCCAACTAATCAAAAGAAAAAAAATGTAGCTGTGGCTCAATGTGCTAGAGCACTAACCATGAGCAAAGAGCTCAGGGACAGTGCCCAGGTCCTGAGTTCAAAAAAAATTGAAAAGAAAAGAAAAAGTTTACAGTTAAAGCATTAGAAATTTTTACTACTTCATTATTAAAGAAAAATTAATAAGGCTTCATCCATAAGGATCTAAAATTCATACTGAGTAGACTCATAATTACACACCATATACAGAGATTTTTGGAAGACAAACCGCTTACCTTTGGTGCATGCACACAGTCTATCTGTACCCGAGCAGTAAATGACAGAAACAAATGTGTCCTGTTCCTCAGTGCCCTCCTTTTTGGGAGGTTCCACTTTGGCCAAAATTTCAAAGTTTGAAAGATCTAATATTTTTACAGATCCTCCCTGAGTGGTTATTACCAAATGTCCAAGAGTAGAAATGTCAGACTTCTTTTCTCTCTCGATCCCATTCTTTGAGGTCAGCTGAACTTCCTCAGAAGGTCCCTCACAGTCATCTTCTCGATTATCCAATATATCTGGTGGAAGCAGAATCAGCGAGGTAATTGTGTCCTGGGGATCTTTGATATGCTGGATTTTTACTGGCTCCTCTTCTAAAGTCACTATCCGAGTGGCATAATTCATTTTGTAAAGTACTAAATATCCACCACTAACATTCCTTTGTTCAGGATGAATTATCAAAGGAGTCTGTACATCTGCTGGTGATTCATGTTGGATTACATTAATATTTGCACCATTCACTACAGCAAGATTTGATTCCAGCTCACCTTTTCGCCTACTACATAGTGCAGAGTTTAATTTATTTAAATTATTCAAGGCCTCTACTTGATTTATTGCACTCAAGGATTCAACAGGGCATGTCCGCAGTCCTACCAATAAATGAATTCCATCAGCACAAGGAGTTATTGAGTCTATACAAAGGTTCTCCTCCTCTGCAAACTTAGGAAGTCTCAAGCACTGAACCAAAGTCCCAGGCTTGGGAAACACAGAGCTCCACTTCTCAGAATCTGGAGAGGTAAGGGTGGCTGCTGCATCTGCAAATTGCTGAATGTAAGTCACGGGAGGATCCTGCAACAGCAATTGCTCCTGACTGTCCAGCTCCATTTCAATAATCTGTGGAACTGTAAAACCGTCATCGTGCAAAGTTTTACTCATAATATTATTCATCTGTGAAAAGATTTTTCCTGTCTTATCATCAGATTCTTTGATGCTATAAAGAAGTAAAACGGGTAAAGTCCTCCTTACCAGAGGAGAATTTAGTTCTGAATTAGGGCAAGACTCATTGTCAGTTGACCCTTGTTCTGATATACTTTCACCCTGAGTTCTGCTTAGACCATCTAGTGACCTGTGAGAATTACTACTAACAGGCGAAGTGGCAGGAGATTTATATGTTAATAAACCTCCAGCTAACAAACATGGAAAGGGAATGTTGTGTTGTTCTTGGTGCTTTTCCTTTGTCTTTTCACTCTTACAGCTTGTTAAGCAAGGATTTGCCCCAAGTTCTTCAAGATCCTTAACAGTATCTTCAAGCACATTTGCCACAATCTCCCATTGAAGTTTTTCAGGCTGCTGGAGAATGCTGAGTGCTGTTATATCAAGGCTTATTTCCATGGCTTCCTTCTGTGATGTATGCCCTTCAAAAAAGAACATTAATTAGATATAGACTAGTATGTAGTTTAATTTTTAATTCATCATGTCAGTGCATTATAAGTCTTAAATTTAAAAGAAAATTTGATTAACTATGAAGTAAGTCTATTGGAGAAATCATAAAGGTAACCAAAGGACTCAAAATTATTTTCAATTCAGACTATATTATCTTGGTAATGAGGGAGTAAATTTGTGCATGCGTGTATGCGCTCACGCATGTGTGCATACACGAGTGCGTATGTGTATGTGTCTGTGTGTGTGTCTGTGTGTGTGTGTACCAGTCCTGGAACTAGAACTCAGCTTCTGGGTGCTGTTCCTGAGCTTTTGTGCTCAAGGATAACACTACCACTTGAGTCACAGTTCCACTTCTGGCTTTATTTGGTAATTAACTGGAGATAAGAGTCTCATGGAGGCACTGGGAAGGTGGCTCAGTGGTAGAGTGCTTGCCTTGCACGCCTGAGGCCCTGGGTTTGATTCCTCAGCACCACATAAGCAGAAAAAGCCGCAAGTGGGACTGAGGCTCAAGTGATAGCACATTGGTCTACAGCTGAAGAGCTTGGGTACAGCGCCCAGGCCCAGATTTCAGGCCCCACAACAGATAAAAAATTTTAAAAACAGTCTCATGGACTTCCCTGCCCATGCTGACCCTCAGATCTCAACCTTCTGAGTAGCTAGTAACAGCCATGAGCCACCGACTGGCTGCTGGTTAAAACTGTTGTAAAAACAGAAAATTAAAACAGAGCACAGTGGCTCATACCCCTGGGACTACTTCTGAAGCAGAGACCAGGAGCACCATACTTTGAAGTAACTGGTGAAAAAGCAGGACCTCATCTCAATCAACAAGCCTGGCTTGGTTGTACATGTCTCCTATCCAGCGAAAATAGAAGCTTTAAGTCAAAGCATAGTAGTCTCATTTTCATGCTGAGCAAAACCTATCTGAAAAGTAACTAAAATTATAAATTACTAATTAATAGGCTAAGAATGGGTCAAGAAGCAAATTACCTGCCAAGAAACCAGAAAGCCACCCTCCCTCAAGAAAAGGAAATAAAAAGTTAAAGAAATTAGGATGAGCTGGTCGCCAGTGGCTCACACCTGTAATCCTAGCTACTCAGGAGGCTGAGATTTGAGGATCACAGCTCAAAGCCAGTCAGATCAGGAAAGTCGTTGAGACTCTTATCTCTAATTAAAATAAAACCAAAGAGACACTGTCACTCAATCAGTAGAGCACTAGCTTTGAGCTGAAGAGCTCAGGGACAGTGCTCCCACCCAGATTCAAGCCCCATGACTGACAAAAAAAGAAAAAAAAAAGAGGGGGGGAGGGGGGAAGGGGGAAGAAACCAGGGTATCAGTGGGTAATACCTGTAATCCTAGCTGCTCAGGAGGCTGATCTGATGATCATGGTTTAAAGCCAGCCTGAGCAGGAAAGCCTATGAGATTCTTATCTCCAACTAACCACTAAGAAGCTAGAAATGAAACTGTGGTAGAATAGAGTTCTGGGCTGGGAATGTGGCTTAGTGGTAGAGTGCTTGCCTAGCAAGCATGAAACCCTAAGTCCAATTCCTCAGTACCACATACACAGAAAAGGCCAGAAGTGGTGCTTAGGTCAAGTGGTAGAGTGCTAGCCTTTAGCAAAAGAAGCTCAGTAACAGTGGCCAGGCCCTGAGTTCAAGCCCCATGACCAAGAACAATAACAAATATATATATATACATAGAGAGAGAGAGAGAGAGAGAGAGAGAGAGAGAGAGAGAGAGAGAGAGAGAGAGTTACAAATAACAATATGTTAGAAGACAAATATTTACGTTTAGTTTAAAAGATATATATTTTCCTATGGATGAATAAACTATTTGCAAAAGCTCAAATGAAGCTATTAAAATTTTTGAACTAGAAAGGTTTTTTTTTTTCACAGCAACTTTAAAATTGTACAAAAACATAACTCCCGGTTACAAGTTAAAGCTCTACGCCAATCACAGGTGACCAATGACCAGCTTGCTATTTTTATTTTTTTATTTTTATTTTTTTGCCAGTCCTGGGGCTTGAACTCAGGGCCTGGGCACTGTCCCTAAGCTTCTTTTGCTCAAGACTAGCAGTTGAGCCACAACATAACTTCCGGTTTCACATGCATGCTAGGCAAGCACTATAACACTAAGCCACATTCCCAGCCCCAGCTTACTATTCTTCAACCAATTAAAACAATGCAATAGTAACCTGTGTTGAAAAGAACAACAGAGTATAGGAACTACTATTTTTGTCAATCTAAACCTTTTCTTTTTCTTATGCTGTACTAAGATTTGAACTCAAAGACCTTTAGCTTTTCCATTCAAAGCTAGCCCTCTACAACTCAGGCCATATCTCCAATCTCGAGTTTTTTGGAGTTAACTGGAGGTAAGAATCTTATGAACTTGACTGTCTAGGCTAGCTTCAAAGCACAATCCTAAGATCTCAGTCTCCTAATTGGCTAGGATAATAGACATGAGACACCGGTGCCCTGCTAAAACTATCTTTAAATACAATCAATGATTTTTCTAAAACTAATTATGTATTTGTACATGGCACTTTCTGGTGCCAATTCAGTTTCTTTTCATTGCTAATAACTTCAAAACTGAGAGTTAACTCAAAAAGTTAATCCAGTCTTTTTTATATTAGCTTTAAAGGTTGCATGACAATTCAGAATTTAGAGAACATTTACTATTAATAATAATTATAGTTATCTGATAACTACTATATAAAATCAGTCTTTTCTAAAGAGATATGTTATATATGTCCTTAACATGCTCATGACATTTAGCAATGTATTCAAAATATTAAACCTTGTTGGGGGAGCAGTGTACTGAGGTTTGTTTGCTAGACAAGAACTCTATCACTAGAGTGAAGGCCCTCAGCCTTGTTGTTTTAAATATTGAGATAGGGTCTCACATTTTCCCCAGGATATCTGTAATAAAATCACCCTATGCTTCCCAGTGAGGCTGGGGTGACTGAAAGGCTCTACCATGCCAGTTTTTTCTGTTGAGATGATGTCTTAGTAGCTTTTTGTCTCAGCTGGTCTGAAAGCATAATCATCCCAACCTCAGCCTTCATATCTGGGATAACAAGTAAATGCAGCTTTTGAGAATCTTGCAAACTTTTTATCTAGGTTGGCCTAGAACCAAAATACTCTAATCTCCAACTCCTAATTAGGCTGAATTAGAGAAGTGAACTGCTGGTATCCAGCCCTTACACTAACATTTTAGTGAGTAGGACAGGAGGGGAAAAACTGGGAGAGAGCAAGGAAAGGGTTGACATTGTCCAAAAAAGAAATATAATCTTCCCCTAACTTATGTAACTGTAACCACCCTCTATACAGTATCTTTATAACAGAGTGTGTGTGTGTGTGTGTGTGTCTATCTGTCTGTCTGTCTGTCTGTCTGTCTGTCTGTCTGTCGTGGGGCCTGAACGCTGGGCCTGGACGCTGTCCCTGAGCTCTTCAGCTCAAGGCTAGTGCTCTACCACTTCAGCCACAGTGCTACTTCCGGCTTTCTTTTCCTGCTTATATGGTGCTGTGGAATCGAACTCAAGGCCTCATGCATGAGGGGCAAGCACTCTACCACTGAGCCAACCACCCAGCCCTATAACAATTTTTTAAAGCTTTTTGAAAGACTACATCTGATATGGCACTTAATGTTTTATGTGTTAACATAGTACCTAGAACCTTGAATAATTCTATATTAATAAAACTATTTTACATATTAGAAAATAAAATCATTTCTATAGAAAGTAACACTTTAATTCTTATAAAAACCACTTTGCAGACTAGGAAGGTGGCTCAGTGGTAGAGTGCTTGTCTCGTATGCATGAGGTCCTGGATTTGATTCCTCAGCACCACATAAACAGGAAAGGCCAGAAGTGACCCTGTGGCTCAAGACGTAGAGTGCTAGACTTGAGCTGAAGGGCTGAGGGACAGAGCCCAGGCCCAGAGTTCATGCCCCACAACCTACCAAAAAAAAAAAAAAATTTGCAATGCATTATTAGCCTTCCATACAAAATAACATTAAATTTTGAAGCGCTATAAGCCAGGCATAGTAGTGTTTATCTGTAATGCAAGCAATAAGGTGGAAGATGAAGAATCTTGAGTTCGAAGACAGCCTGGGAGACATAAATGCCCAGATGAGCCCATCTCAAAACACAATGAACCAGGTTCCTTTGACTTCATATTTCATAAAAAGACATTTACTTCATATCATGTTATGCTTATTTAACAGACTGTACTTTGCAAATAAAATACATATAACTTTAATTCCTGAATGTGTTAGAGATTTGATAGAACTATCAGTTTAATTCCGTTAGCTTAAATAGAAACTATTTAAAATAGAAACTATTTAAAATTTATTATGTAAAACTATGTTATTTACTACTGATTCAAGATCTCTGATATATATTTCAGTTTTCTGTGTTTAACACTGAAAATTTTAAGTTTTAACTAAGAAATTTAGAATTATATGGCATTTAGCTTTACCTAAAACTGTACAAATCCAAAGATTTTAAGAATATACTAAGATTTTTTTACATACCTGTCACGGAATCTGATCTGGAATGTTCCTCACTGTCTGAATCCTCCAGCAAATCATCACTTAAATTAAAAGATAAAGTAAAAATAATTATAACTTTAAAAGAAATACATATCAGGCACACAGAATGTAGGTTAACAGTAGAGCAATTAAAAGATCAGTTTCAGGCAAGTTTTACTGGCTCATACCTATAAACCTAGCTACTCAGGAAGTAGAGACCTAGAGGAGCAGGTTTGAAGCCAACCCAGTTAGAAAAGTACAGGAGACTCTATCTCTATAGTGGAGGTATGGCTCAAACAGTAGAACACCAGCCAACCAACCAAGGAAGCACTCAAGAGACCCTGAGTTCAAACCCCAATACTGGCATAAAAAAGAAAAATTTGAGAACACGGCACTGGTGGCTCATGCCTGTAATCCTACCTACTGAAGAAGCTGAGATCTGAAGATCAATGTCTGAAGCCAGCCTGGGCAGAAAAAGTCCAAGGGACTAATATCCAATTAATCATCAAATATATTTTTATTAAATTTTATTATTATTATTATGAAGGTGACATTATAGAGGAGTTACTGTTTCATAAAGCAAGTAATGAGTATATTGCGGGGGGGGGGGGGGGGGGGGGCAATGTTACCCCTTCCCTTCACTCTGTTTTTCCTTCCCATCCTTGCCCCACAAACAAGTTGTAGAGTTCATTTTCAACATAGTGTCCAGTGAGTACCACTGCTGCATTTCTTCACCCTTTGTCCCTCCATTTCTGTGTCTTCTCCTAACCTCCCCAAAGACTGAATCACTGAAGTTCTCCATAGCTGTGATACCTGGTTGAATGGTGTAACTTATCTAGATCTGTTTTCATGATAGCACTGTGGTTGGGACTGAGTTTTTAAGGTCCTGCAAGCTTTAAAGCTTGAGGAACAGAAGATTTAAGGTAAGAGTTCTAGTCATATTTATGCTTATTTACTAACTACAAATGGCCTATTCAAAGGATGAAACAGTACAGAAAAACAATCAATAGTACAGATATGCTAAAGACTCTTAACTCTCTCTCTCTCTCTCTCTATATATATATATATGTATGTATGCATGTATGTCCCTGAGGTCAAGGCTAGCACTCTTGCACTCTACCACCTTAGGCACAGTGCCACTTCTGGCTTTTTCTGTGATTAACTGGAGATAAGAGACTCCCAGACTTTCCTGCCCAGGCTGGCTTTGAACCATGATTCTCAGATCACAGTAGCTAGGACTAACTACAGGCATCAGCTACCAACTAATTTTTATGATTTTTGTTCTGACAATGCTGTTGTTATGACAGTAAGTTTTTCATTTCTTTTTGGCTCTTTGGTTTTTGTCAGCACTTTATGAAGAAAACACACATAGAGTTTTTGGAAAAAGAGAAAAATGCCCTCGTTTGTAAAGACAAAAAATCTATTTCTTTCTCATTCTTTTTTGCGGTTTTTCAAAATTTAGATGGTATTACTAATCATTGTAGTTGTTATATGGTTATTCTATATTTTTATGTTCTAGAAGTGTATCAGTGTGTTTGTAGTGGTACAACCTCTCCATGCGCAATGTTTGTAGAAAACGTAATTTCTTTCTTTTGCATGTGCATGAGTGCATGTGAGCATGAGCGTGTACATGCATGAGTGGCTGCTGATCCTGGAGCTTGAGCTCAGGGCATGGGCACTGTCCCTAAACATTTCTGCCCAAGTCTAGGCTCTAGGACTTGAGCTATACATCAACTCCACTTCCAGCTTTTTTTTTGCTTCTTTTTTGTTTTCTTGTGTGTGTGATGTTGAAGTTAAGTCTTCCCTGCCCAGACTACCTTGGAACATAATCCTCAAACCACCTGCATGGTTATAATTACAGGTATGAGCCACCAGCAACTGGCTAGAAAACAGAACTTCTATTCTCATGGACCTGACTGCATTGAAATGTATTGTTTTATACTTTTTCATGAATCATCCTCTTTTTCAATGCCAAACCACTGTTGAGGAAGTATCAGTAATATCCATGAATTCCTATCAAATTCATGAGCTTTATCTATACTCAAGACACTAGAGATTCTTTTTAATATTGTTGAGTTTCCTGGTCCTTTTTCTTATTAAGACACTTAAAAAATATTCTTTTGGGGCTAGGAAAATGGCTCAGTGCTAGAGTGCTTGCCTTACATATATGAGCCCCTGGGTTCGATTCCTCAGTACCACATTAGCAGAAAAGGCCAGAAGTGGTCTTTTCTCAAGTGGTAGAGGCTCTAGCTCAAGTGGTAGAGCACTAGCCTTGAGCTGAAGGGCTGAGGGGCACTGCCGAAGCCCTGAGTTCAGGCCCCATGACTGACAAAAATAAAAAATATTATTTTCAAGCCAGGCACCAGTGGCTCACACCTGTAATCCTAACTACTAAGGAGGCTGAAATTTGAGGATCATGATTCAAAGCCAGCCCAGGCAGGAAAGTCCCTGAGACTTATCTCCAATTAATCACCAGAAAACCAGAAGTAGTGCAACTTGAAAAAAAATTAGAAACCTATCAGGAGTTAAAAATACAGAAGAGCAATTTTACTAAAATGTTTTCACAATGACTGTATACCAATTCACTGCTGACTAATGTTATATAGTTCTAAATAATTAGGTCTTCTTTCCTCATTTAAGGTCATTTCCCTATTAGCAGTGCAATTTACTCCCATTATTTAAGCTATAATAAAAAAGGGAACTTAAAATCATTCAGTTCAATGCCTATATGGAAAAATTTAGGCTTTTTTTTTTTGAGGGGGGGGAGGGGGACACCTTAGGAATGAAACCCAGGGCCAAAAATGTGTTAAGCATACACATATTCTTAGATGACTACTCATCCTTAGATGACTACTTCCAAATAGCATAAACTAAAACTGATAATAATGCGTATTTTATAGATTATGGAGTTTCTGAATGAAAATCACAAATCTTTCAGATTTCTAACACATTTATTTTCTAATCTCTTAAAATAGAAATTTTTTCTATCTATTTAAACAAAACAATGAGAACATAAAATGTTGAGAAATAAATGTTATTAAAAAGTAATTACATACCTATCTCCTTCCAGTTTTGGAATATCTGAGCAACTAGAGGAATCTTCCAGCCATGCCAAAGTTGGTCTCCTTGAATCAACTCCTGAGCTTGGTTCTCCTGACAGAATAAGCTGTTGTACAATTGCTGGATCATAAGCATTGATTTCAAACTTTAAGTGAACCTAAGCAAAAGAAAATCCTATGTTCAAAACTAATTTTCTTTTCCAATTACAAATGTGTTACTGCAAAATGAAAACCTACCTTCATAAGTTTGGAAACATCCCAGATGCAGATCTTTCCTCGTTTAGTTGCAGCAGCTAGAAAATGAGGACAACTCCCAGATCCAAAGCAGGATATCCTGTCAGTTCCATCTGTACACGGAAACTGTGCAGGACTTGTTGCAAGAGTGACTGACAGTGGTACGTTCTGTGTGTGCTCACCTTTCACAAACGGACAGTTTGGGGAATGTCTCTCATGTTCAGACCTTTATGCAGATTCAAAAAAGAAACTTAACAATAGCAAAATTAAATTTGTTCATTAAAACAGAACTCCAGGCTCTTATATAAATAACAAGTAACAGAACTACTAAAACTCTCAATCGAGGCTCAAGGAGTAGCTTGATGGTTCAAACCACAGCACAGCCTGTAACCTTGAATAACTAATGTATTGTTTGCAATTCCCTACACTAGTAGCAAGCACTATAAATGGCAATTCATACCACAAAGTTTAGTAAATATCTTTTAAAAGAGAGAGAAATCTCAGCTGGAGAAAACAGCTAGAAGAATTATTCAAGTGGTATAGCAGTTGACTGTGAAGTACAAGTTCCTGAGTTCAAATTACACTACTGTCCCCTACACCCCCCAAAATATAAAAAGACACGTGTGAATACCTTATGCTATAATTCTAGCTACTCAAGAGGGTGAGATCTGAGGATTGCAGTTCCAAGCCATTACTAGCAGGTAAGCCTGTAAGGCATTCTTATCTTCAATTAACCACCAAAAAGCCATAAGTGGAGCCCATGGCTCAAGTAATAGAATACTAACTTAAGCATAAAAGCTCAAGGACAGTGTCCAGTACCTGAGATTCAAGCCCCAGGACGGCCCTTCCTTTTTTTTTTTTTTTTTGATATATGAAAATACTGTAATGAAACCTATTGAAATGGTTGTTGTAGAAACACTAGAGTAAAGGAGAGTGATAGGAGAGATTGATTGGAATACATTGTATACATGCACTGAAATCCCACAGTTTAATTAATGTATGTTAATACAATTTTTTTTTTTGGGTCCGGTCATGGGGCCTGAACTCTGGGCTTGGGCGCTGTCCCTCAGCTCTTCAGCTCAAGGCTAGCGCTCTACCACTTGAGCCATAGCGCCACTTCCGGCTTTTTTCTTTTTGCTTATGTGGTGCTGAAGAATCGAACCCAGGGCCTTGAGCATGCAAGGCAAGTGCTCTACCACTGAGCCACCATCCCAGCCCTACAATTTTTTTTTTAAATACCTTACATATACACTATTGGCAGAACTTAACTAACAAGTGAAAGGCACTGTTTGATCACCACTACAAGCAAACAAAAACTCCATGTCTTGGGGCTGGGAAAGTGGCTCAGTGGTAGAGTGCTTGCCTTGCATGCCTGAGGCCCTGGGTTCCATTCCTCAGCACCACATAAGCAAAAAGAAAAAAGCCGGAAGTGGCGCTGTGGCTCAAGTGGTAGAGCGCTAGCCTTGAGCTGAAGAGCTGAGGGAGAGCGCCCAGGCCCAGAGTACAGGCCTCACAACTGGACCCAAAAAAAAAAAAAAAAAAACTCCTTGTCTTATAGATTAATACCTCAGTGGACATGATAACACATGCCTACAATGCCCACGTTCAGGAGTTTCAAGCAGGAGGAACGTGAGTGAAGGCAAAATTCCATTTAAATAGTTGAAGTTCAAGGCCAGCCTGTGCTACAACAGGCAGACCCAGTCTCTAAAAATGACACACACCCATTTTGACAACTTTATCTTTTATGTCTTTTTATAATTTTTGTAATTTTATAATCTTTTTTTTAATTTCAAGGCATCATTTGAAATGTCAGAATTCTACCAAAACAAAAATGACCTCGTTTTTCTTATCCCTGGCAAAGGAGGATAGAAAACTACTCATGACACATCCCTAACATGTGCATGTTTTCTTTTTACACTGCACCTACAATGTACTTTATTTACAAGATAAATTATATCCCAGGGCCTGGGCTAAGGGTCCCTGTGCCTCTCTGTGCTCAAGGCTAACACTCTACCACTTAAGCCACAGTGCCACTTGCAGCTTTTTCTATTTATGTGTGCTAAAGAATCAAACCCAGGGCCTTCATGCATACTAGGCAAGCACTCCACCACTAAGCCATATTCCCAGTCCCTCATCTACCTTTTCATATTCCACTGTCAAGCACACATTTGAGACAGCATCCCCTCAGGCAAAATCTTAGTTTATTTTCCTCCTTTCCACACTTTCCTACTACCTGGGGTTTAACTTGGTGATAACTGACTCATGGACTTTCCAGCTGGGACTGGCCTCAATTGTAATCCTCAGATCTCAATCTACTGAATAGTTAGAATTTAAGGTAGGGGTGACTCAACACTGCCCTGAGTTTTAACTTTTCAAAACCGATTTACACTGGATGCCAGTGGCTCATGCCTGTAAACCTAGCTACTCAGGAAGCTGAGATCTGCAACTGCGGTTTGAAGCCAACCCAGGCAGAAAAATCCCTGTGAGACTCTTATTTCCAATTAACCACTCAAGTACTAGAAGTAACTCTGTGGCTCAAGTGGTAGAGTGCTAGCCTTGAGCACAGAGGTTTAGGAACAGAACCCAGTTTCTGAATTCAAGCCCCACAGCCGAAAAAAAAAAAATTGTTTATAGAAGTTATTCATAACCAGTAACCACTGTTTTAACATATACATTTCTTTTTTTTTTCTAACATATACATTTCTAAGCCAGGTACTGGTGGCTCATATCTGTAATCCTAGCTACTCAGAGGGCTGAGATCTGATGATTGTGGTTCAAAGCCAGCCCAGGCAGGAAAGTCCAAGAGACTCTTATCTCCAATAAACCACTAAAAAACCGGAAGTGGTTCTGTGGCTCAGAGTGACGGAGCACTCACCTTAAGCTGAAGAGCTCAGGAACAGTGCCCAAGCCCAGAGTTCAAGCCCCACGACTGACAAAAAAATAAAATATATATATACATACATTTCTAAAATATTTAATAAGTTTATAAATATGAACATAAGACTATATTTTATATATATATATATATATATATATATATATATATATATAAAATTATAAAAATACATGAGGTTTGGGGGCTGAGGTGTAGCTCGGAAGCAAAGTGCTTGCCTAGCAAGTGTAACATCCTGGGTTCTATCCCCAGTACCAAAAAAGAAAAGACAAAAATAAAATTAAAAAACAAATGAAGTTGGTTTTTTTTTTTTGGGGGGGGGGGGTCCAGTCGTGGGGCCTGAACTCTGGGCCTGGGCACTGTCCCTCAGCTCTTCAGCTCAACGCTAGCGCTCTACCACTTGAGCCACAGAGCCACTTCCTGCTTTTTTCTTTTTGCTTATGTGGTGCTGAGGAATCTAACTCAGGGCCGCAGGCATACAAGGCAAGCACTCTACCACTGAGCTATCTTTCCAGCCCCAAAATACATGAAGTTTTAAAAAAAACTTTTTTTTGGCCTAAACTCAAGGCCTGGTCATTGTCCCTGAGCCACTTTTGCTCAAGGCTAGTTCTCTACCACTTGAGCCACAACACCACTTCTGGCTTTTTCTGAGTAGTTTATTGGAGATAAGAGTCTCATGGACTTTGCTGCCCAGACTGGCGTCAAACTGCAATCCTCAGATCTCAGCCTTCAGAGTAGCTAGGATTACAGGCATGAGCCATCAGCGCCAGGCTACCATTTTTTAATACAGATTAAATAATGTTTTGAGAATCGATATGGGAAAATTAAAAAAAATCTATATTAAAATGGTGTGTGTGGTGTGCGTGCGCGCGTGCGTGCGTGCGTGCGTGCGTGCGTGTGTGTGTGTGTGTGTGTGTGTGTGTGTGTGGGTGTGTGTGTAGATAAGGTGAATAGAAACAAAGATACCCTGGCTTGCTTCTGTAGAGAAAGACTACATTTACCAACTAAAAACTTAACCTTAATTGGACATTGTTTCATATTCAACTCCCAATCTGTAAATAAATGCAAAACGCGTATTATACATATTAATTACTTTCAAATGTAAATATGGACTCCATATGTAAACTGCAATAGCATTTTGTCATTTGTGTACTCGTTTTTGTGTATGTGGTGGGGGATAATTTAGGGATTCAAAAGAAGGCTTCACGGGCTGGGAAGGTGGCTCAGTGGTAGAGAGCTTGCCTTGCATGCATGGGGCCCTGGGTTTGATTCCTCAGAACCACATAAGCAGAAAAAGCTGGAAGTGGCGCTGTGGCTCAAGTGGTAGAGCACTAGCCTTGAGCTGAAGAGCTGAGGGACAGCGCCCAGGCCCAGAGTTCAGGCCCCACAACTGACAAAAAAAAAAAAAAACAAGGCTTCACAATGGCAAGTGTTCTACCGCTTGGTGCTGGTACCTCCAGACTTGCAATATGTTTAGCAGTTTCACCTCAGCCATAACCTGGTATGCATTCAGACTTTGAACTAATTTTCCTACAGAATAAGTGGTATATCTTAAAAACAAAACTTAGTTTTATCACTTATTACCCACATTCCCTTTAGCAAATTTTACTTTGTTCATTTTTAAATAATTCCTATATTTAACTTCACAAACTATTTTTTTTTTGGGGGGGTCCGGTCGTGGGGCCTGAACTCTGGGCCTGGGCGCTGTCCCTCAGCTCTTCAGCTCAAGGCTAGCACTCTACCACTTGAGCCACAGCGCCACTTCTGGCTTTTTTCTTTTTGCTTATGTGGTGCTGAGGAATCGAACCCAGGGCCTTGAGCATGCAAAGCAAGCGCTCTACCACTGAGCCACCTTCCCAGCCCCACAAACTATTGAAGAATATTATTAGTTCCCTTTATAAAAGTGAGATTAAAAGTAGTACCTACTTAAGATAATGTGAGGATGAAATTAATCAAAAACAAATTCAGTGCTGGGAACCAATGGCTTAAGCCTGTACATAAACCTAGTTACTCAGGAGGCTGAGATTTGTGAATAACAGTTCAAAGCCAGCCCAGGCAGTTAAGTCCATTAGACTCTTAACTCCAATTAACGACTAAAAAGCCAGTAGTGGAGCTGTGGCTCAAGGCTCAAATGGTAAAGTGCAAACCATGAACACCAAAGCTCAGGGATGGCACACATACCCAGCTCATGCCCCAAGACCTGCACCACAAATCAATTAATTAACTAATAGTAGCTAGTATATAGTATTACCTAAATATTTGCTATTATTTTCAGCATTCCTATTCAGATATCAGAGTAGCTATCTGTAGAAATTCCATCTTAATATGTAATATCTAATGTCTAACCAGGCTCTAAAATTTCATGCACTATAATGCCAAGACCTAAAATTACTTCAAAATGAGGATGTGTAGAGTAAGTACCTTGTCTGTGACAGTCTTTTCTCAATGAACCAGGAAAATTCAACTGTTGACCTTAATCATGCTACTTAATTTATCTTAGTCTTCTAGCTTTTGATCAGAGGTTACTTTTCTATTATTCTTTGACACTTCTCTCGTGTAGATTTTTTTTGGGGGGAGGGAAGGAGGGAGTCCTAGGGCTTGAACTCTGGACCTGGGCAATGCCCCTGAGCTTCTTGTAATCAAGGCTGGTGCTCTACTACTTGAACCACAGCAGTACTTATGGCTTTTTCTGTGATTTATTGGAGATAAGAGTTTCACAGACTTTCCTGCCCAGGCTAGCTTCAAACCACAATCCAAAGATCTCAGCCTCCTGAGTAGCTGGGATTACAAGAGTAAGCCACAGGCGCCCAGCTTCCCATGTAGATTTTGGAAACTATGAACCACAGAGACATTGTATGTCAACAGATATGACAAGAGTATAGAAAGGCCCACTTCATTCTCTTAGAACAATGAAAAAAATACATAAAATGTGTAAAAAGGCCAGGAGTGAAGGCACATGCTTATCAACCCAGCACTTAAGAAGCTGAGGCAGGAGGAATTCAAGGCAAGCCATGTGCTCTGTAATGAATTCAAGGCCAAAGTGTACAACACAGCAAAACACTGGCTCAAAATAACAAGGAAACAATCAAGGTTACTGTATCAAAACCAAAAAAGTGAAGAGCACCTGCCTAGCAAGCATGACGTCCCGAGTTCAAATGCTGGTCTCACTAAATAAGGAGAAAAAAAAAAAGGCCAGGCGTCAGTGGCTCAGGTCTGTAATCCTAGCTATTCAAGAGGCTGAGATCTAAAGATCATGGTTCAAAGTCAGCTCAGACTTATCTCCAATAAACCACTAGAAAACCAGAAATGGTGCTGTGGCTCAAGCAGTAGAGTACTCACCTTGAGCTGAAGGGCACAGGGACAACACCCAAGCCCAGAGTTCAAGCCCCACAACCAACAAAAAAAAAAAAGTAAAGCAGTACTTAGAAGCACATTTGTAGGGGCTGGGAAGGTGGCTCAGTGGTAGAGTGCTTGCCTTGCATGCCTGAGGCCCTGGGTTCGATTCCTCAGCACCACATAAGCAAAAAGAAAAAAGCCGGAAGTGGCGCTGTGGCTCAAGTGGTAGAGCTCTAGCCTTGAGCTGAAGAGCCAAGGGACAGCGCCCAGGCCCAGAGTTCAGGCTCCACGACCAGAACCAAAAAAAAAAAAAAAAAAAAAAGAAGCACATTTGTAGGATTAAGTTGGTGTATTATGCCCAGAAACTCAAGACTCACCAAGGTTCATCAGTAGGTTCCCAACAAACGAGACATACACTACAGGTAAAACACATGGCTCTATCATCTCCAGATGAGGCAGGCTGTAAAATTTTTGAGAGACATAAGTTAATCATCATTAAAGTAGCTTATTAATAAAAACTTTTCTTTAAAGCTATTAATTTAAAATACTATACTAAGGAAAATAAAGTTAGGCTGTACTGGTATTTAATATGGATTTTTTGATAAATTTATACCTATTGACAAGTGTTCAAAAATACCAGGTTTTAAAACAGTAAAGAAAAAAATATCAAGTGTTGATAGCAAAACATAGAACTCAAATATCTGAAAACTAATATTTTTTGGGGGGAGGGCAGTACTGGAATTGAATTCAGGGCCTCATGTATTTCATTTGCAAGGCAGGTCCTTTACTACTTGAGCCATAACCTCAACCAGTCTCTTTATTTTTAAAGAAGTCTTGTGTTTTTGCAAGGGGCCAGCTTCTGATGGTAATTCTCCTACCTATGCCTCCTAACAAGTGGGATTACAGAAGCATACCACCATACCTGGCTTGCTGGCTAACTTTTTGCCTGGACTGGCTTGAAACCATGATGCACACAACTTCTACCTCCCAAGTAGATGGGATTATAGGAAGGCACCACCATGCTGAGTAAAAATATTAATATATTTGACCACTTAGTTCTATAAAGGAAATTTATTACACATTTTAGAAGACTAAGAATAATCAGCACTAATATAGGAAGGAGATTCTGGTAATGTTATGATTTGGTATCTTTGCAGAGATGGACTATAATGAACACTACTTAAGAGAAAAAATAACAAGACCACTAAACAGAGGCTCTTTTAGGACATGAAAACAAATTGGATAAATAAAGTAAGCTGTTAGGAAGAATGATGACACTGAATTCTTGATCTAGAGAACCAATCTCAGTAATTCTAAAATTAAGACAGTCTCCAACAAACATGATTAAACAGAAATCTGACAAATCTGGAAGAAAATATATACAGCTATTTTCTTTGATTCTTTCAGAGTGGTAAGTCAGTGTTAACCTGGTCTATTATAAGCAAGTGAAGTCTATTCATTAAGCCTGGCTAAAATCCATTTTTCTTATGCTCAACAATTTAGTTCAGTGAAGTTTTCTTTTCAACTTTTTTTTGTTAGTCATAGGGCTTGAACTCAGGACCTGGATGCTGTTCCTTAGCTTTTATGCACAAGGATAGTGCTCTATCACTTTGAGCCATAGTGCTACTTCCAGTTTTCTGGTGGAAAATTGGAGTTAAGAGTCTCACGGGCTTTTCAGCCCAGGCTGGCTTCAAACCACAATCCTCAGATCTTAACCTCCTGAGCAGCTAGGATTACAGGCATAAGCCATCAGCACCCAACTTCAGTGAAGTTTTCTATAACTCATTCTCATTTGCCCTACATAAGCTATGACCAGTTTTCTTCACTAATATTTACTTTATTAACAGAGATATAACTGCATCTATACCTCTGCAACGTCTACATGTATGTCTTTATCAGCTCCTCATTACCAATGTTTACTTTGCAGTGTGTTATTTACAGTGCTACTTCTATAATTATATATGGTTAATTGTCTAAATCAATATTAAAATTTCAGGAGTAACTGTAAAGCTCATTTTACCTTCTAAAAGAAAGGTTCTTGGGGCTGGGAAGTTGGCTCAGTGACAGAGTGCTTGCCTTGCATGCATGAGGCCCTGGGTTCAATTCCTCAGCACCACATAAGCAGAAAAAAGCCAGAAGTAGTGTTGTGGCTCAAGTGGTAGGGCACTAGCCTTGAGCTGAAGAGCTGAGGGACAGCACCCAGGCCCAGAGTTCAGCCCCCAAAACTGGCAAAAAAAAAAAAAAAAAGAAAAGAAAAGAAAAGAAAGAAGAAAGGTTCTTTCACTGTAGCCCAAAATGGCCTCCAGCTCAAGATCCTCCAACCTCACCCCCTGAATGCTATGACTACAGTGTGTACTACCATACCCAGCAGCCTGTAAAACTATTGTTTTGGGGTTTTTTTGGAAGGGGGAATGGGAAGGGATTGAGTGTATATGCTAGTATAGGGGCTTATACTCAGAGCTGACTTCTTCATCCTAGAGCCAAGCATCTAGCCCAGCTTTTTTGTGATTAATTGGAGATGAAGATGGACTTTTTCACATAGACTGTCTTAAATTAGTGATCCTGCTGTCTCAGCCTCCCCTAAGTAGCTAAGAATACAGACATGAGTCTCCCATGCCAAGCATGAAACTGATTTTATTAATCACTCTAAACATCTACTTCTATGTTACAAAAGCAGAGATCAAAAACTAAAAATAATGCTGGGCATCAGTGGCTTATGCCTATAATCCTAGCTACTCAGGAGGCTAAGATCTGAGAATCATAGTTCAAAGACAGGCTGGGCAGGAAAGTTCATTAGACTCCAATTAGACATCAAAAAGCCAAAAGTAGAGCTGTGGTTCAAGCGGTAGAGTGCCAGCCTTGAGTAGAAAAGCTAAGGGACAGTACCCAAGCTCTAGTTTAAGGCCCAGGACTAGCACCAAAAAAAAAAAAAAAAATGAAAATCAACACCCATCCTAATAGACTACTTTCTAAAAAATCAAATATAGACTGTCAATTTGGTGCTAAAACAACAATTCCTAATCTGAGAGAAAATAGTTAAACTTTAAGTTAGTTGTTAAAGTAATTTTTCTCCATTTATACACAATACAGTACATAGGAAATAGCTAGTGTGACTCCTAATCAATAGAGTAGAAAAAGCAGAAGTCAAAGTACATGTGTACAAGCAAATAGGTAGGTAGATTGCATAAAACAAGATTTTGAAAAAGCATTCAAATGCTGACAATTTAACTAAAGGTTATAGTAGTATACTAAACAAAACAAATAGGATTGATAATAACTTTTACCTGATGATAAAATCCAGCTTGAGCCATGGGATCTGGTTGTGCCCACCTATAGCCTACATGTGGCCATGAGGTAAATGTCTCCCGTCTGTTAGCTTCACTATACATCAAAGATCTACAAGTAAACATACTTTATGTAATAGAAGTTAGGCATCAAAGTAGAGTAAAATTTATGTTCTTATTGAATTATGAAAAATGGGTATTATCTAATAACCAAATCTAAATTTTTAACTAAAAATAATCACTTTTAAGAATTTCCCTTCAACAGAGTTGGAAAAAATCTGACTAGTGACTATAATTAACTAATAATTCTGGGGTAGATTAAATTAATCAGTAAAGTATAATTAACAACCAGAAATTAAATCCTCAGGAAATAAAGAGGGAGCTATATGAGTTCATTACATGCCAAGTTTTGCCAAATTAAATTACAACCAAATTAACAGGTTTGTTTTTTTTTTAGTGTATTGAGTAGCCTATTAACAGAAGTTTTGTTTTATTTTTCCCTAAGTCTATTGAGTAACTATTATCAAGGAGGATTTGGGTGTTTTGTTGTTTTGTTCTTGCTTTCATTGTCTAAGTGGAAAGCAGTTTTCTACTCTTTCTCCAAAGAAATTCTTCTCCAAAAAGGCCATACTTACTAGGTATCAATGAAAAACATGAATACCTGGCCAGGTGTGGCAGCACATGCCTACAATTCCAGCATTCAGGAAAGGGAGGCAAGAGGATCATGAGTTCAAGACCAGCCTGAACTAATGAACAAGATTTTGTCTCCAAAAAAAAGTAAAAGTTGCCGGATGGTTCACGCCTGTAATCCTATCTACTCAGGAGGCTGATATCTGAGGATCGTTCAAAGCCAGCCCAGGCAGGAAACTCCTTGAGACTCTTATCTCTAATTAACCACCAGAAAACCAGAAGTGGCACTGTGGCTCAAGTGGTATAGTGCTAGCCTTGAACTGAAGAGCTGAGGGACAGCGCCCAAGCTTAGAGTTCAAGCCCCACGACGGACCAAAAAAAAAGTAAAAGTTTCATCAATGTATTCAAACTATAACTGAAAGGTGGTATTTTGAAAACATAACAGCAAATTTAAGGAAATGTTAAAACAGACAGATAGAAAAGTTTACTCTTCCTAAAACAAAAATGCAAAAACAGCAAGAGAAAAAAAAGAAAAAGTTATAAAGGTGATCAAAACAAGACCAGAAAAATAATTTTCTTAAACTATGCTTAAATTAATGAATATATGGGGCTGGGAGGGTGGCTCAGTGGTAGAGTGCTTGCCTTGCATGCATGAGGCCCTGGGTTCATTTCCTTAGCACCATATAAGCAGAAAAAGCTGGAAGTGGCGCTGTGGCTAAAGTGGTAGAGTGCTAACCTTGAGCTGAAGAACTGAGGGACAGTGTCCAGGCCAAGGGTTCAGGCCCATGACCGATCAAAAAAAAAAAAAAATTAATGAGTACATGACTTTCAATACTATTATAAGCATGGTTCACTCATACTTGCCTTCTTTCTTAAAGAAGGGTAGGGAACATTAATGGTGAAGACATTGCCTACCATTTGCACAAGCCCTGGGGTTAGTCCACAGAAAAGAAGGGGAAAACATTTGGAAGCTGGTAAACATTTCATTTACAGGTTCTATATGTCTTCAAATC
The DNA here is from genome assembly GCF_019054845.1 of Dipodomys spectabilis. Lineage (NCBI taxonomy): Eukaryota > Metazoa > Chordata > Mammalia > Rodentia > Heteromyidae > Dipodomys > Dipodomys spectabilis. The sequence continues at coordinate 7,674,604 of NW_024870887.1, read as the reverse complement.
AATCGTAGAATAGAAAGGTTCACTCAGTTGTACCACCACTAGACTATTAACTCAAACTTTCAATAGATATAAGTTCAAAGTCTTTAGAAGGCTCCTAGAGTCATTTTTAAGGAAACAAACACCAAAAAGACCATACCAAAAATAGTCTCTGGGTACATTCACAAATACTACAAAACAATGGATTTACTATCTCATGAATGCATTGCCTAAGTATAAATTTACCACAGCTTGCACTGGTTCCTTGTTTTTGTTGTTGTTGTTTTGTTTTGTTGGTCGTGGGGCTTGAACTCTGGGCTTGGGCGCTATCCCTCAGCTCTTCAGCTCAAGGCAAGCACTCTACCACTTGAGCCACAGCGCCACTTCTGGTTTTCCGGTGGTTTATTGGAGATAAGAGTCTCATGGACTTTCCTCACCGGACTGGCTTTGAACCATGATCCTCAGATCTCAGCCTCCTGAGTAGCAAGGATTACAGGCGTGAGCCGTCAGTGCCTGGCTGATTCCTTGTTTTTGTTTATTTGCCAGTCCTAGGGTTTGAACTCAGGGCCTGGGCACTGTCACTGAGCTTCTTTTGCTCAAGGCTAGCTAGCATTCTACCACTTGAGCAACACCAACACTTCTGGCTTTTTCTGTCAAGGTGGTACTGAGGAATCAAACGCATGGCTTCATGTATGCACTCTACCACTAAGCCATATCCACTGATTCCTTTAGGGGGAAAAAATGCAATTGTTCACAACTTTCAAAGGCAATTTTATCATCTCTGAGACAGGCATTGCTCCCAGAAAGTAACCCCTGCCCTAATCCTGTACTTTTAAATTTTCCTTCCCAAACATGTTTCCAAAGAATATTTTAATGAAAAGTCATAGCACTTAACACATGACAGATTACAAAAGAGTATTTTTCCCAAGAACAGAGATAATATTAATATATATTAATAATATAATATTATTCAAGAATGAAAGTGACTTGTGGGTAGGGATGTGAAGGGGAAAATGGGAAGAACAAGGAAGGGGCAACATTTTCAAGAGGCATTGTATTCACATAACCTGACTTATTGTAACTCTTTTATGTGACTACCTAATAAAAACAACACAATTTTAAAATAAGGCTAAACAAATGCAGCAATGATACTCACTAGACACTGTGTTGAAAATCAATTACACAACTTGTGGGTGTGGGGGAGAGAGGGAGTGGGAGAGTGAAGGAAGGAATGACAATGCCCAAAAAGACATGCACTCATGGAAATGGTGCTGTGGATCAAGTGGTAGAGCACTAGCGTTGAGCAAAAGAAGCTCAGTGACAGTGCCCAGGCCCTAAGTTCCCAGGCCCTGAGTTCAAATCAAGCCCAGGACTGGGGAGGGAGGGAGGGAGGAAGAGGGCGGGGGCTGGGAATGTGGCTTGGTCGTAGAATGCTTGCCTAACATGTATACCCTAGGTTCAATTCCTCAGCACCTCATCAACAGAAAAAGCTGGAAGAGGCACTGTGGCTCAAGTGGTAGAGTGCTAGCCTTAAGCAAAAAAAGCTCAGGGACAGCGCCCAGATCTGGAGTTCAAATCCCAGGACTGGGGGGAAAAAAAGGAAAAAAGGAAGGAAGGAGGGAGGGAGGGAGGGAAAAGGAAGAAGGAAAGAAGGGAAGAAGAGAGGGAGGGAGGGAAAGGGAAGAAGGAATGAAGGGAGGAAGAGAGGAAGGGAGGGAGGGAGGGAGGGAAGGAAAGAAGGAAGAAGGAAGGAAGGAAGGAAGGAAGGAAGGAAGGAAGGAAGGAAGGAAGGAAGGAAGGAAGGAAGGAAGGAAGGAAGGAAGGAAGGAAGGAAGGAAGGAAGGAAGGAACTCATTACCTAACATGAAATATAAAGGACTAAAACAAAAAAGGGATACAAAATTCTACCCAATTGCTAATACAATTAATACAAATAATATATGTACTAAAATGTTTAGCTAAGACAAACAGGGTAACTAATGGATCAGTCTGTCAAAAGGTAAAGATAAATAATGTAAATCAAACAGTCATAATTAAAACAATGGATGTTAAAAACAAATTCATTCACTATTACATTTGCTACCATCTGGACACACTATAAATTCAAAGAAAGTTACAATTCCCATTAATGAAAATACCAAAGTGAAAAATGCTGCATGAAAAGACAAATGTGAACATCTAATCCAATATTATAGCTTTAAGTGCCAGGTATGATGGCATAGTGCTGTAATGCCAGCTATGAAGGAGATGGAAATGGGAGGATTCCATTTACAGCCCAGTCCAGGAAAGACCCTATCTCAAACAAGTCAGAACTGGTAGTACACATCTACAATACCAGCTAGAAGAGAAACAGGAAGATTTCAGCCAGAGGCCAGCCTGGAAAAACTACGTAAGACCCTATATGAAAACTAAAGCAAAAAGGGACTGGTATATCTTAAGTGGTATGAGTACAATCCCCAGTAACTCACACACACACTACCACCACCACCATGGTTTTATATTTCAGTGTAGCATTTCTATAATGTTTAATAAGAATCTAATGTCATTTCAACTAGCACATACTCTACCACTTAAACCAAATATGCATATCTTGTAGCTTTGGTTTCTTTTACAATAGAACCTTGCATTTTTCCCCAGGTGGTTTAGACTGCCACACCAGCATTTTATTGGCAAAGATGTGATGTTGCTAACAGTAATCTCCAATTAATCACCAAAAAAGTCAGTTGGGGGCTGGGAAGATGGCTCAGTGGTAAAGTACTTGTCTTGCATGCATGAGACCCTGGGTTCGAGTCTTCAGCACCACATAAGCAGAAAAGGCCAGAAGTGGCACTGTGGCTCAAGTGGTAGAGCACTAGCCTGGAGCTGAAGAGCTGAGGGACAGCGCCCAGGCCCAGAGTTAGTTCAGTTCCCACAACCAACCAAAAACTAGTCAGAAGTACAGCTATGACTCAAGTGGCCGAGTACCATCCTTGAAACAAAAAGTCTGGGGTCAGAGGCTAGGCTCTGAGTTCAAGTCCAGGACCAGAAGGAAGAAAAACAAGCAAATTAAAAAATCTTTGCCTGGCACTAGTAGCTCATATTTGTAACCCTATCTACTCCGGAGGCTGAGATCTGAGGATCATGGTTCAAAGCCAGCCTAGGCAAGAAAGTCCATGAAACTCTTATCTCAAAAAAGCCAGAATTAGAGCTGTGGCTCCAGTGGTAGAGCTAAAATGCTCAGGGACAGCACCCAGGCCCTAATTTTAAGCCCTAGGATTCTCTCTCTCCCTTCTCTTTCTTTCTTTTCTTTCTTTCTCTCTCTCTCTCTCTCTCTCTCTCTCTCTCACACACACACACACACACACACACACACACACACACACACACCTCAATGCAAAATTACCATAACTGACCTTTTTATCAGAAAAATTACCACTTTCCCCATGTTCACATTTACATACAGTTTTTTAATGTCAGGTCACAATGGTCATCAATGGTAAAGTAATTCTTAGACACTAAATAATTGTAGACGTTTCCTCAAATATTACTAACTAAGGAATAAACTACATTTTTCAAAATAAAGCTCAGTATTTTGATACAAATGAGAATCTAGTTTTTAAATTTTAAAAATCATAATCAAATATTATAATTTTTGGCTGATCTAAAAACTAATAACTGAATCTCACTGTCACCTCTATATATAAGCAAGGATCATACCTGTCTACAGAACGGCCTGGCCCCACTCCAAGTTCTGGACGTGCACTAGGTAAGAGGTAAGACAATCTGTCCATCACTGAGGATGCCACAGGTAAGGCAGCAACATTTTGATTTATTTTCTTGAGTTCATTTACAATGGCACTGGCAATGGACTTCAACACATGATGCGGAAGATGAAATGTAACTGTGGCCCACTGAAAGAAAATAGGACCATAAGCAAAGGAAAATGTATTCAACATTTTTACCCCAAATTATAACTCAACCCATTAATAAGTATTTATAGCTTTAAATCATTTATCTCATTAGCTTACCATTTATACCAAGACTTGGCATTAAATTAAAAATGAAACTTCTTGGTCAGGCACTAGCGGCTCATGCCTGTAATCCTAGCTACTCAGGAGGCTAAGATCTGAGGATCACAGTTCAAAGCCAGCCCAGGCAGGAAAGTCAGTTAGACTCTTATCTCCAATTAACATCCACTTAAAAACTGGAAGTGGTGCTATGGCTCAAGTGGCAGAGTGCTAGCCTTGAGCACAAAAGCTCAGAGACAGCACCCAGGCCCTGGGTTCAAGCCCTACCAATGACAAAAGGAAAGAAAAGAAAAAGAAACGTCTTACTGGAAAAAGTCAAGTCAGCAAAGCAAAAAAGTAGTAGTATGTATGCTGGGCACAGGTGGCTCACCCCTGTACTTCTAGCTACTCCAGAGGCTGACATCTGAGGATTGTAGTTCAGATACTCTTATCTCCAATTAACCACTAAAAAAAAAAAAAAAAAGTGGAGCTGTGGCTCAAGAGATAGAGCACTAACCTTGAGCAAAAGCAGCTCAGGGACAACACCTAAGTGTCACACACACACACACACACACACACACACACACACACACACACACACACACACACACACACACACAGAAGATATAGATAGATAGATAGCCTTTTTTTTTTCTTTTGGTTGGTCGTGGGGCTTGGGTGCTATGTTCCTGCGCGCTTCAGCTCAAGGCAAGCGCTCTACCACTTGAGCCACAGGGCCACCTCCGGTTTTCTAGTGGTTCATTGGAGATAAGAGTGTCACAGACTTTCCTGTCCTGGCTGGCTTTGAATCACGATCCTCAGATCTCAGCCTCCCGAGTAGCTAGGATTACAGGCATGAGCCACCAGTGCCCGGCTATAAATTGCTTTTTAATGTTGTCTTTAAGCAACACAGTTCTGTTCCTAAACAGTAGTATAGTGACTATATTTTGGAAAGTTAATATTACCTGGAATGAAACATTGTGTGTCTCCCTTTTATAAAGCAAAGGAAAAACCACCTTAAAGACGGCATCTGACTAATTACGATTATTCTTTTTGTTGCATGAATATTCAAATACATATAAAAAGTATGTGTGCGCTTGCTGAGTAAACCAAAAGAATGACTGTGACAGTTTTTAAATCATTGTGTCTCAGTTTCTAACCTATACTTTAATTCTCTGTTCTGTCACATTGAGGCTAGTACAAGTTATATTTCTGCTTTGTCAGTTTCCTGGTTGTGGTTCTGCCAACAGGAAAACCAGAAAATATGACAGAAAGACTCCTCACTATTGCCATTACTAGTCACTGTTGCCAGCACTGTTTAAAGCAATACTGTAGTGGCAGCAGTACTACCATCAAGCATTCAACATCTCTTCAGATATATAACTCCTGGTTCCACAATCATCTTCCATGCTCCTAAGGTATCAGCTGGAGAGCAACCTTGAGTTACATGGGAGTATATTTTCTAAACTTCTAGAGTTTAAAAACTCCAATTTCTTTCTCTGCTCCTCCAGACCAAAATGAGAGCTGCTTCCATACAGATACCATTTCTGCGACCTTATATTCCCATTTTGCTTTGTCAGTTCTCAAATACCTGTTAAATGTATTTCTTACAATAAATTGTCTGAAATTAATAGTTGCTGCCTTCCTAAACAGAATCTTACCAGAATTATAGGCTAATAAATTGTAAAGCTAACATTCAACACAAATACTAGGAATGCAAAATGATTTACAAGAATTGATATAGAAAAATAACCAAAGATATGTCCAAAATAAAATGTGCTGCAAAAAAAAACTGCAAATGTAAAAAATATATTTTAGGAAAATATCTTTGGGGCTGGGAAGGTAGCTCAGCGGTAGAGTGCATGCCTTGCAAGCATGAGGCCCTGGGTTCGATTCCTCAGCACCACATAAACAGAAAAAGCCAGAAGTGGCGCTGTGGCTCCAGTGATAGAGCGCTAGCCTTGAGCTGAAGAGCTGAGGGACAGCGCCCAGACCCAGAGTTCAGGCCCCATGACCGGCAAAATATATATATATATATATATATATATATATATCTTTTACAATTCTATCTATATGAAAACTTTCTATAGATTATATCTAAAATTTAGAAAAAAATATGAGAAATTAATGAAGGACTTTGTTCAAAGAAGCCTTTTTTCCAAAACACTTTCTAAGTGGCGCTGTAGCTCAAGTGGTAGAGCGCTCGCCTTGAGTTGAAGAGCTGAGGGACAACGCCCAGGCCCAGAGTTCAAGCCCCACGACTGACAAAAAAAAAAAAAAAAACTATATTGAGCACCCAAAACACTTTCTAATCTTGCCAAAAAAAAAAAATCCATTTTAGCCAGGCACCAATGGCTTGCACCTGTAATCTTAGCTACTCCGAATTCTGAGATCTGATGATCACAGTTCAAAGCCAGCATGAGCAGGAAAGTGTGAGACTCTTGCCTCTAATAAACCACCAGCATGAGCAGGAAAGTGTGAGACTTTTGTCTCCAATAAACCACCAGAAAACGGGAAGTGGCACTGTAGCTCAAGTGGTAGGGTGCTCATCTTGAGCTGAAGAGCTCAGGGACAGCGCCCAGGCCCAGAGTTCAAGCCCCATGACCAAAACAAAAACAAACAAAAAAAAATACATTTCAAAGACAGCAATGGGAATGGGCAATGGGCAATTAATGCACACCTGCAGTTACAGATGTACAGAGGTTGCTGCCAGAAGGCTTAAGAGTTAAAAGTCAGGCTTGGGAAGATGGCTCAATGGTAGAGTGTTTGCTTCACATGCATGAGGTCCTGGGTTCAATTCCTTAGCACCACATAAGCAGAAAAGGCCGGAAGTGGTGCTGTGGCTCAAGTGGAAGAGCACTAGCCTTGAGTTGAAGAGCTGAGCGACAGCGCCAAGGCCCAGAATTCAGGGCCCAAAAATGACAAAAAAAGAAAAAAAAAGAGAAGTCAACCTACTATGTAGAATGAGATCCTGTCTCAAACAAAACAAAATAAAGCAAAACAAAAATCCGGAAGCCAGTGACTCACACCTATAATCCTAGCTACTCAGGAGGCTGAGATCTGAGGACTGCAGTTCAAAGCCAGCCTGGGCAAAAAAGTCCATGGTTCAAAGTGGAAGAGCACTAGCCTTGAGCAAGAGAGCTCAGAGACAGTGCCCAGACCTGAGTTCAAGCCCCACTACCAACCAAAAAAAAAAAAAAAAAAAAAAAGCCAGGCCCAATTTCCAAAACCATATTCCATTTTTATCTAAGCTTGGAACTTTACAAGCCTCTTTCATCTGTCTCTTAAGCAACACTAAGCCATCAGACTGACATCACAGAAGCCTTAGGAACATAATAAGCCAAACAGTTCAAATGAACTAAAGTTAAACTTCAATAAAAAAATAATTTTATATGCCAGGAGTTGATAGCTCACTCCTGTAATCCTAGGCCAAAATCTGAGAATCAAGGTTGGAAGCCAACCTGGGCAGAAAATCTGTGACACTCTTATCTAATTAACCAGCAAAAAACTCCAAGCGGAGGTATAGCACCAGTCATGAGCTAAAGACAAGGGAGAGTAGTTGAATGGCAACTCCTTTGTACAACTGCTTAAAGATAATAAAGATATTTAAAAAAAAAAAAAAGAAAATAATAATAAGAACAAAGACAAGGGAGAGATACCAGACTTAAGTTCAAGTTCAAATGTACACACACACACACACACACACACACACACACACACACACACACACACACACACACACACACACACACACACACAAAATCAGCCAGGTACTAGTAGCTCATGTATATTATCATAGCTACTCAGGAGAATGAGAACTGAGGTTCACCATTTGAAGACAGCCCAGGAAGGAAAGTCTTTCATACTGTTATCACCACTAAACTACCAAAAAAGTTGTAAGTACAGCTGTGGCTCAAGTGGTAGAGCACTAGCATTGAGCAAAAAAGCTCAAGGAGGGGGGAGGATGGGATGGGAAGGGGAAACAAAGGAGGAGGCTACAATGCTTGATAAGAAATGTACTCATGGGCTGGGAAGGTAGCTCAGGGGTAGAGCACTTGCCTTGCATGCCTGAGGCCCTGGGTTCAATTCCTCAGCACCACATAAGCAAAAAGAAAAAAGCTGGAAGTGGTGTTGTGGCTCAAGTGGTAGAGCGCTAGCCTTGAGCTGAAGAGCTGAGGGACAGCGTGCAGGCCCAGAGTTCAGGCCCCACGACTGGACCCCAAAAAAAAAAAAAAAGAAATGTACTCATTATCTTGCCCATGTAATTGTAACCCCTCTGTACAGTATTTTCACAATTAAAAAAAAAAAGCTCAAGGACGGCACGCAAGCCTGGAGTTCAAGCCCCAGGACTGGCAAATAATAATAATATTAATCATAGTAACAGTAACAATAATAATCAACTTCGAGATTCTTTAATAGCACATTGTTTCTTAAAAGAGAAAAATCTACAATCAGAATCTTTCTATAGGAAAGGTAGTAAAGTAAAATGATAGAAGTTTTTGTTCTTTTATAACTCACAAAGATAATTCTTTTCAATTTCTTACCTTAGCAACTTTGTGATTTGCTGCAGTCTCGTGAGATGTATTTTTTAAACCATCTTTGAGCTGTGTTATGAACAAATCATAACCTTCTGTACTAGAAATATCTACCTTTTCTAAACATGCTGATAAGAGTTGTTGAGCCTAAATAAAAAAGATGTTCACAAAAAATTAAACATAATAAATCATATTTAAATTCAGATCCTAATTCAGATATTGTAGTTTGTCATGATTATGATAAGTACTATATAAACTTACTAGCTTTTACTTTTATAAAGCTAATTAATTGATAATTGAAAGGACTATTACACAAGTATATCAGACAAAGTAATTATTCAATGTTGTACCACATATTAAAATTTCCTAATTATAAACAAAATCAATACAGAAAACTGGATCAACAGAACATAAATGAAATAAATAAAACTGTAAAGAGATAAATGTAAAGTCTTCCAATGAGCTTCAAGTATTCAAACTATACTTGACATTCAGCAATTAACATAAAAAAGTCTTCTGCAATATTATTCACATAATCTGATAGGAACTATTAACACAAATACACAGCTGATATAAGATAAAGAATGTATCTACACTCATTAAACCCAGCTTAGGACCCTATTTTAGGAAAATCAGTAACAAGTAAATGAATATTTACAAGGAATATTATGTGAACAACACTTGGAATTATGCAAGGTAAACAGGAAAATAGCAGTAGCTACTTTTGTAACAACAAGCAAAATGGAAGAGAAAGTAGAAGACAGCTACATACCTACCATTTATTTCCAGTACATACAGCAGGAAAATATCCTGACTTGAGACTTACTTAACAAGTTTTCAGATGCTTCATAAGGAAGGAGTAACAATGCCCAAGAAACTGTACTCACTACATGACTTATGTAAAAGTAACCTCTGAACAATTCCTTAATAATAACAACAAATTTTAACATAATTTTTAAAATAGTAATAGTAACAGCTGAGAACCCATGGCTCATGCCTATAATCTCAGCTACTCGGGAAGCTGAGATCTGAGATTCTCAATTAAAAGGTAGCTCAGCCGGGCACTGGTGGCTCACGCCTGTAATCCTAGCTACTTAAGAGGCTGAGATCTGAGGATCGCAGTTCAAAGCCAGCCCGGGCAGGAAAGACCGTGAGACTCCTATCTCCAATAAACCACCAGAAAACCGGAAGTGGCGCTGTAGCTCAAGTGGTAGAGTGCTCGCCTTGAGCTGAAGTGCTGAGGGACAGCGCCCAGGCCCAGAGTTCAAGCCCCAGGACCGACAAAAAAAAAAAAAGGTAGCTCAGACAGGACAAATGATAGTCTTTAATCTCCAACTAAAGTAATCTCCACAAAAAAGCCAGAAGTGGAGCTGTGGCTCAAATGGTAGAGCATTAGCCTTGAGAAATAGAAACCTAAGAGACAGCACCCAAAAAAGTTCAAATCTGGGGCTGGGAAGGTGGCTCAGTGGTAGAATGCTTGCCTTGCATGTATAAGGCCCTGGGTTCGATTCCTCAGCACCACCTAAGCAGAAAAAGCCGGAAGTAGAGCTATGACTCTAATGGTAGAGCACAAGCCTTGAGCTGAAGAGCTCAAGAGTTCAGGCCCCATGACCCAAAAAAAAAAAGTTCAAGTCTTAGTACTAGCACAAAAAAAAAGAAAGAAAGAAAGAAAGAAACTACACCTCTCACCTCTTTATCTGTCTTTCAGCTTGGTATGGACAATAGAACTAAATTCTATCCAATGGGATAAATACAAGAAAGGGTAAAGGTTAGGGGAGATGAATAAAAGACAGAAAGAAAACAAGAACAAATGAGATAGAGAAGTGCGAAAAAGAAAGATGCCTTTTCCCTCTCTTCCTTTCTTTGCAAACTGGGAAATGGTTAGACACCTTTTCTGGGCCCTGGTGGCTTACGCCTGTAATCCAGCTACTTGGGAGGCTGATATGTGAGGATCATGGTTCCACACCCACCCATGCAGGAAAGTCTGTGTTACGCTTATTTCTAATTAACCACCAGAAAAACAGAAGTAGAACTGTGGCTCAAGTAGTAAAGCACTAGCCTTGAGCAAAAAAGCTAAGGGACAGTGCCCAGGCCCTGAGTTCAAGATCCATGACCAACCTGGGGGAGAGGGGACACAGGGTGTGGAATAGCTATTAAACCTAATAGCTAACAGCTACCACAGCTAATCCAAGTTAGGGAAGTTGGTCTATACTTAGCCCTTGACTGTTACTGGACAATCTAGGTGATTAAATCACTATATTCTGGGATCTCTGTTATAGCTGTTTAACCTATACTAATACAAAATTTATGCCTAAAATACTTCAATAAACATCAATTAGTTATGTAAAAGAAAGACAATTATTTAAAGTGTGACTGATAACGCAATTCTTTGGTTTTATCGTGGGAACTATGTAACACCCTTAAAGACAGGTCAGAGACTACTGTAAGTCTAGAAGAGTACATTTATTTCAACTTACCTCTGTAACTGGCAACTCAAGCTGAACCACATCATCTTGCTTTGAAACTGGAGTTTGCAGAGCAGTGTCTAACAACAAGATTCCATTAAGGTCTTTCCTACACCCTACTGCATAATCATCCACAAATATAACTTTATCCACAGCAGAAATGTACTGACATTTCACCTGTCCACCCGGTTTTGCTGTTAAAAGAACAAAAATTCAGCATGTAAGATTTTAAGACAAACAGTCCATTAAAAAAATGTTCAAATCATAACCAAATACAATATATAATCCCATCTGTATTTTGATTGTCTTTCATCATTCTCTTTCCTTCCCTCCCTCCCCATTGTCCCCTGAAAGCTCACTACCATCATGTTACACATACATACACATGTACATGTGTATGTATATATTTGTCAACATGTATTTTTTAGGTCTACAATTGATCAATGAATGAAAAATGTAATATTTGACTCTTTGGCCTTGGCTTATCTCTTCTTCCATCTATTTTCCTTTAAATGATATAATTTCATTTTTCTCTATATCTGAATAGAACTCCATGCTGTATATGTACCATATTTTCTTTTTGTTTTGTCAGTCTTGAGGCTTGAACTCTGGGCCTGGACACTATCCCTCAGCTCTTCAGCTCAGGTGAGTGCTCTAGCACTTGAGCCACAGCACCACTTATGGCCTTTTCTGTTTATGTGGTGCTGAGGAATTGAATGCAGGGCCTCATGCATGAGAGGCAAGCACTCTACCACTGAGCCACCTTCCCAGTTCTGTTTTTTTTTCTAACTGTGGAGTTGAACTCTAATACAGTATAGTATAAATATATACATATAAATTCTAAAAGTTATTACACTCAAGCTGAAATTTTCATATGAACAAAATTTTTTTCTTTTTTTTTTTCTTTTTTTTTTGGGGGGGGGGGTCCGGTCGTGGGGCCTGAACTCTGGGCCTGGACGCGTCCCTCAGCTCTTCAGCTCAAGGCTAGTGCTCTACCACTTGAGCCACAGCACCACTTCCAGCTTTTTTTCTTTTTGCTTATGTGGTGCTGAGGAATCAAACCCAGGGCCTCATGCATGCAAGGCAAGCACTCTACCACTCAGCCACATTCCCAGCCCCCAAAATTGTTTTTCAAAGCTGGTTACTGCCAAGTACTGGTGGCTTACACCTATAATCCTAGCTATTTATAAGACTGAGATCTGAGGATCACAATTCCAAGCCAGCCCGGGCAGGACAGTCTGTGAGTCTCTTATCTCCAACTTAACCACCAAAAAACCAGAAGTAGAGCTGTAGCTCAAAATGACAGAATGTTAGCCTTAAAAAAAAAAAAAAAAGGAGCTCAGGACAGTACCCAGGACCTGAGGAGTTCAAGCCCCACAACCAACCAATTCTAATAATATTCACCTTAAAAACAGTCATAAAGCCAGGCATCAGTGGCTCTCGACTGTTATCCTAGCTACTCAGAAGGCTGAGCTGAAGAGCTGAAGGACAATGCCCAGGCCCAGAGTTCAAGCCACTACTGACCAGAGAGAGACAGAGACAGAGACAGAGACAGAGACAGAGAGCTCAAACACAGCATCCAAGCTGGGTACCAGTGGCTCCTGCCTGTAATCCTAACTACTCAGGAGGCTGAGATGTGAGGATCACTGTTCAAAGCCAGCCTGAGCAGAAAAGCCCTCCTTGAGACTCTCATCTCCAGCTAACCACTCAAACCCTGGAAGTGGCGCTATGGCTCATGTGGTACAACATTAGCCTTGAGCACAAAGAGACTCAGGGACAGTGCCCAGGCCCTGAGTTCAAGTGAGATAGATAGACAGACAGACAGACAGACAGACAGACAGACAGACAGACAGACAGACAGACAGACAGAGACACAGAAAGACAGAGAGAGACAGAGACAGAGACAGACAGACAGACAGACAGAGACAGAGACAGATTGAGAGGAAGGGAGGGGAGGGGAAGGGGAGGGGGGAGGAGAGGGAAGGGAAGGGGAGGGAAGGGAAGGAGAGGAAAGGGAAGGGTAGAAGGGAGGGAGGCAGGGAGGCAGGGAGGCAGGGAGGCAGGGAGGCAGGGAGGCAGGGAGGCAGGGAGGCAGGGAGGCAGGGAGGCAGGCGGGAAGGCAATGCCTGTTTTGTACTTAGAAAACACCAGAATTCCCAGATGACTGCACAGCCTATATCTGAAGCCTAAAGTCAAAGTCTACCCAAACATATTAAAAATCTAACTAGCTGTTTTTATGTAATAGAGGAACAGATAGGCACAAAGCTCCCCTGGAAACTAGAACTGCTGCTATCTTGCATCATTCAGATTTTTGCTAAAATACTTTTTTCTTTTTTTTGGTAGTGCTAGAGTTCTACCACTCTGAGTCACAGCATCACGTTCTGGTGGTTAACTGGAGAGATTAACTCTCATGGACTTTACTGCCTTCAAACAATGATCCTCAGATCTCAGCCTCCTGAGTACCTAGGATTAGAGCATGAGCCACCAGCACCCACTTAAAACACTACTTTATATAGACACTCCTAATGCATCTAACAGCACACTTTTAACACAAACTTAACTCTCAAACCAGCTCTAATTTTCCTTATGACATTTATCAACATCTGGCATATAGGTGCATGCATGTGTGTACATGTGCTTGTGTGTATAACAGAATTCTTTTTTTTTTTTTGTCGGTCGTGGGGCTTGAACTCTGGGCCTGGGCACTGTCCCTCAGCTCTTCAGCTCAAGGCGAACGCTCTACCACTTGAGCTACAGCGCCACTTCCGGTTTTCTGGTGGTTTATTGGAGATAGGAGTCTCACGGTCTTTCCTGCCCGGGCTGGCTTTGAACTGCGATCCTCAGATCTCAGCCTCCTGAGTAGCTAGGATTACAGGCATGAGCCACCAGCGCCCAGCTCAGAATTCTTCTTACTAAGCCATTAGCTTTAAGAAGTGTTTTGTTGGAAATGTTCAGAAAGAAATGTACTTATTACCTGATCTATGAAACCATAACCTCTCTATGCATCACCTTTATAATAATGATTTTTTTAAAAGAAGTGTTTTATTGTTGGAGACATGACAAGTCCTAAAGTGCCTACCAAATTCAAATCCCAGTACTGGGGCTGGGAGGGTGGCCTAGTGGTAGCGTGCTCACCTAGTAAACATGAAGCCCTGGGTTCGATTCCTCAGCACCACATACACAGAAAAAGCTGGAAGTGGCGCTGTGGCTCAAGTGGTAGAGGACTAGCCTTGAGCAAAAAGAAGCTCAGGGACAGTGCCCAGGCCCTGAGTTCAAGCCCCAGGACTGGCAAAAAAAAAAAAAATGCCCTCAAAGCCCAGTACTGCCAAGAAAGTAAAAACAAAATGTTTACTGTATCATCAATGCTTCCAAACGTTTTTAAATACATCAACCGTTTCATGTGGTCATTAATATATTAAGTGACAATTTGGTGAAGTGCAATGCCTGGGGCTCGAACTCAGGCCCTAGATACTGTCTGTTAGCTTTCTCCACTGCAAGTTAGTATTCTACCACAGCTTCACTTCTGTTTTTGCTAGCTGACTGGAGGTAAGAGTCTCATAGACTTTCCTATCAGGGCTGGCACTGAACCTTGATCTTTAGACCTCAGCTTCTTAAGTAGCTAGAACTAAAAGGATGAGCTACCAGAGCTCACTCACTGTTTTTTGTTTGTTTGTTGCTAGTCCTGGAGCTTGAACTGTGGATCTGAGTGCTGTCCCTAGGGCTCAAATCTAGTACCTACCACTTGAGCTTTTTTATGTGATTATTAATCAACTTTCCTATCCAGGCTGGCTATGAACCGTGATGCTTAGACCTCAGCTGAGTAGATAGAATTAAAGGTATGAGCCAACAGAGCCCAGCTCACTGTTTTTTTGTTTGTTGAGTTGGTTAGTAGGTTTTGGTTTGTTGGGGGGTCCTGGGGCTTAACTCAAGACCCAAGTGCTGGGTTCCTTTTGCTCAAAGCCAGCACTGTACCACTTGAGCCTTTTCTGTAATTATTTGAAGATAAGAATCTCACTTTCCTGCCCAGGCTGACTTTGAACCATGATCCACAGATCCGCAGATCCCCAGATCTCAGACTCTAGTAGCTAGGATTATAGGCGTGAGCCACTGGTGCCTAGCAAGCTCACCATTTTTAATACAAAGTGAAACAAAATGTTTAAATATCACTAATAGCTCAATTGTCTCTGCCCTCCTTTATTCCCTTTCTTTTCTCCTTCAGCCTGTCCCTAGTATGAGGACACTTTCTTCCCCTAAACTGTCATTTTGATAAAACCATATTAAGAGGCTTCAGTTGGTTCAAAAATAAATTATGCTGGGCTGGGAAGGTGGCTCAGTGGTAGAGCGCTTGCCTTGCATGCATGAGGCCCTGGGTTCGATTCCTCAGCACCACATAAGCAAAAAGAAAAAAGCCGGAAGTGGCGCTGTGGCTCAAGTGGTAGAGCGCTAGCCTTGAGCTGAAGAGCTGAGGGACAGCGTCCAGGCCCAGAGTTCAGGCCCCACAACTGGACCAAAAAAATAAATAAATTATGCTGAGTTAAAATAAACTATGGCAAAAAAGAAAAATAAAAAGCAATTAAAACCAGGAATGAAGTAATCACAGGAGTCAGCACTAGAAACATAGAGGTAGGAGCATTATGAGTTTAGTGCCAAGCCAGGCTACACATAGTGAGTTCTAGGTTAGCCAGAGTTATATAGTAAGAACTTGTCTCAAAAAAAGCCAAAAAGACTGAGATGTAGAGGACCATGGTTTGGAGAAAAGTACAGGAGATTCCATCTGCAAAAGAAACAGCAAGAAAACGGATGGAGAGCAGCTCAATTGGTAAAGCATCAGCTGGGAAAATAAGCCAAGACAATTAGCCAAGGAAGCCCAAGGTCCTGAGTTTAAACCTAACTGCCAGAAAGTCAAAACTTTAAAAAAAAAAAAAAAGCTGGGCTCTGGTGGCTCATGTTGATAAACTAACTCCCCAGGAGGCTGAGATATGAGGATCATAGTTCAAAGACAGCCTAGGCAGATTAACTACATAAAGAGCCAAAAGTGGAGCTGTGGCTCAAGTGGCAGTGTGCTAACCTTGAGCAAAAAAAAAAAAAAAGCCGGGCGCTGGTGGCTCACGCCTGTAATCCAGCTACTCAGGAGGCTGAGATCTGAGGATCGCAGTTCAAAGCCAGCCCAGGCAGGATAGACGGTGAGACTCCTATCTCCAATAAACCACCAGAAAACCGGAAGTGGCGCTGTAGCTCAGGTGGTAGAGCGTTCACCTTGAGCTGAAGAGCTGAGGGACAACGCCCAGGCCCAGAGTTCAAGCCCCACGACCGACCAAAAAAAAAAAACACCTCAGGGGACTGGGAATGTGGCTTAGTGGTGGTAGAGTGCTTGCCTAGCATGCATGAAGGCCTGGGTTCAATTCCTCAATGCCACATAAACAGAAAAGGCTGGAAGTGGCGCTGTGGCTCAAGTGGTAGTGTGCTAGCCTTGAGCATAAAGAAGCTCAGTGTGAAAACCCTGAGTTCAAGCCCCAGGACTGGCAAAAAGAAAAAAAAAAAAAAGCAGGGCTGGGAGGTGGCTCAGTGGTAGAGTGCTTGCCTTGCATGCATGAGGCCCTGGGTTTGAATCCTCAGCACCACATACACAGAAAAGGCCAGAAGTGGCGCTGTGGCTCAAGTGGTAGAGTGCTAGCCTTGAGCTGAGAGCTAAGGGACGGTGCCACAACCGACAAAAAAGAAAAAGAAAGACTCAAGGAACCGGCCTCAGGAGAGCTCAAAGATCTGAGGATCACAGTTTGAAGCCAGACCAGGCAAGAAAGTCTATGAGATTCTTATCTCCAATTAATCACAGAAAAACGGAAATGGCACTGTGACTCACGTGGTAGAACACAGCCTTGAGCAAAAAGGAGCTGGGGCTGGAAGGTGGCTCAGTGGTAGAGTGCCTGCCTTACATGCATGAGGCCCTGGGTTCGATTCCTCAGCACCACATAAGAAAAAAGCCGGAAGTGGTGCTGTGACTCAAGTGGTAAAGTACTAGCCTTGAGCTGAAGAGCTGAAGGACAGAACCCAGGCCCAGAGTTCAGGCCCCACAACCGACCAAAAAAGTAAATAAAAATAAAGGAGCACAGGGACAGTGCCCAAGCCCAGAGTTCCAGCCCCAGGACAGGCACAAAAGTAAGTATATAAATAAGTAAATAAAATAAAGCTGGACGGGGCGCTGGTGACTCACGCCTGTAATCCTAGCTACTCAGGAGGCTGAGATCTGAGGATGGAAGTTCAAAGCCATCCCAGGCAGGAAAGTTCGTGAAACTCTAATCTCCAATAAACCACCAGAAAACCGGAAGTGGCGCTGTAGCTCAAATGGTAGAGCACTAGCCTTGAGCTGAAGAGCTGAGGGACAGCACTCAGGCCCAGAATTCAAGCCCCACGACTGACAAAATAAAATAAAATAAAATAAAGCTGGCTGCTGATGGCTTACACCTGTAATCCTAGCTGCTCAAGGTAAAGAAAAAAAAAAAGCTCAATGGAGATGCTTATATCCAATTAACCACCAGAAAAAAAAAAATCTGGAAGTTAAGCTGTGGCTCAAGGGGTAGAAATGCTAGCTTCAAGCACATAAGCTCAGAAACAACATCCAGGTCCTATGTTCAACTGGGACCAGGAAAGGGACAGGAAAAAAGAAGGGAGGAAGGGAGAAGGGGGGGGGAAGAGGGGGGGGAGGAGAGAGAGGAGGAGGGAAGAGGAAGAGGGAAGGAGGGAGGGAGGGGAGAGGGAAGGAGGGAGGGGAGGAAGGAGGGAGGGGGATAGGGAGGAAGAGAAGGAGGGAGGGAAAAATTATCAGAACCAGAATCCACAGAGTGAATTTTTTTAATTGCAAGCTATTTAACAGATAATGGATTAATATTTTGAGTATACAAAGAACTCAAGAAATTAAACAGCAAGAAATGAATCAACAAATGGGAAAACAAACTGAATAGACAGTTCTCCCAAGAAATACAATCAGCTAACAGATAGTGTAAGTATTCCACATCCTTAGCCTTAAAGGAAATGCAAATCCAAACCACATAGATACTCCAACCCCATTCCAGTGAGAGTCATAGCTGTCAAGTAAACAAAAAACAAATGCTGGATAGGATGTGGGGAAAGAGGATCCGTGATACATTGTTGGTGGGAATGTAAACTAGTACAGCCTCTGTGGAAAAACATGGAGATTTCTCAAAAGCCTAAAAATCTTTCCTAGTTCCTGGCCATTCTACTACTGGGCATATATCTGAAGGACAGTAATCAGTATACCAGAAAAGACACCTGTATATCCTATCCATGCTTATTCCAACAGTGTTCACAATAACCAAACAATGTAACTAAAGCTGTGGTGTATACATACTATGGATAGTACACAGCCATAAAAAAATGAAATCATGTCACTTGCAGGAAAATTGATGCAATGAGAAGGTATAATGAACAAGACAAGCTCAAAAAACAAAATATTGGCTGGGCACCAGCGGCTCGAGCTTGTAATCTTAGCTACTAAGGAGGCTGAGATCTGAGAATCACGGTTCGAAGGCAGCCCAGGTAGGAAAGTCTGTGAGACTCTTATCTCCAATAAGCCACCAGAAAACGGGGAGTGGTGCTGTGGCTCAAGTGGTAGAGTGCTTGCCTTGAGCTGAAGAGCTGAGCGACAGCGCTCAAGCTCAGAGTTCAAGCCCAACCAGAAAAAAAATATATATATAGTTATAGTTATAGTGTCACTTAAATGTGGAAGCTAGACCTAAGATTCATATTCACGGACACGTACATAACTATAAACATCCATATACATAATTGCTTAAATGACTAAACATAGACCATGAGTTGCAAGTTCAGAGACTACTTAGGAGGAGAGGAGAGAATGAAGAAAGAAAATATATGAGAGTAACACAGAAACCAAACAAAAGCTGGTGATCAATAAGGGGATGAGAAAAAGAGAAACAGACTATGTGGGAGGGTGGGTATGTCTAGAGAAGAGGGTAAAGAAGACTGAATAGTGTCAAAGTAGACTATTCACAACTATGAAAATAGAACAAGAAAATCTGTTGGGGACACTGTTCCTTAGAAAGAATGGTGCAGGGAATGAGATGGAGGGGGTAAGATTGAAATACAGTGTTAACTGTGTAGAGACAAAAAAATCCCCTCTCCTGGTATAACTGATATAACCCAATTTTCTTTTTTAATGGGATAGCTTTTGTTAACTTGTTTTCTTACACAAAAAAAAAAATGTTTAAAGCTAAACTACCATTTACCTCAGACATACTAATTATCCTGTTGATCTAAGATTCTGTTTTAACATTTGAACCCCTAAACCTAACTGCTCATTAAAACTAGCTGGCAACCTTTTAAGGGAAAAATAAAATGTATGCCTAAGCTCTACTTGAAACATTTAAGCCTGGGCACTGTGCTTTTTTTTTTTTTGGTCAGTCATGGGGCTTGAACTCTGGGCCTGGGCCTGGGCGCTGTCCCTCAGCTCTTCAGCAGCTCAAGGCTAGCGCTCTACCACTAGAGCCACGGTGCCACTTCCTGCCTTTTCTGTTTATGTGGTGCTAAGGAATCCAATCCAGGGCCTCATGCATGCAAGGCAAGCACTCTACCACTGAGCCCACCTTCCCAGCCCTGTTTTTGTTTTTTGTTTTGTCTGTTGTGGAGCTTCAACTCTGGGCCTGGGCTCTGTCCCTGAGCTCAGGATTGCGGTTCAAAGCCAGCCCAGGCAGGAAAGTCTGTGACTCTTATCTCCAATTAACCACCAGAAAACTGGAAGAGGTGCTGTGGCTCAAGTGGTAGAGCACTAGCCTTGATCTGAAGAGCTCAGGGACAGAACCCAGGCACAGAGTTCAGGCCCCACAACAGACAAAAAACAAAAACAAAAACAGTGGCTCAGGTGGTAGAATGCTAACCTTGAGCAAAAAAACTCAAGGGCATAAGGGCACAACAGACAGGAAAGAGACTGGGCAAGTGGAACTACATTAAAATAAAAAGTTTCTGCACAGCTAAGGATGTAGTTACTAAAGTAGAAAGACAGCCAACCAATTAGGAAAAGACCTTTACCAGCAATATATCCGACAAAGGCTTAATGACCAATATACAAGGAGCTCAAGAAACTAACCCCTCCCAAACCTCTCATAACAATTACTAAATGGGCAAGGAGACTTCTCAGAAGAAGAGGTAAGGATGGCAAAGAAACACATGAGGAAACGCTCCTCATCCCTGGCCCTAAATGAAACGCAAATCAAAACAACCTCTGACATACCATCTTACCCCAGTTAAGATTGGCCAGTATTTTGAATTCTGACAACAACAAATGCTGGCAGGGATATGGAGGAAAAGGAACCCTACTGCACTGCTGATGGGAATGTAAACTAGTACAACCACTCTGAAAAGCAGTCTAGAGGATCCTCAAAAAACTAAACGTAGACCTTCTCTACAACTCAGCCATACCACTTCTAGGCATCTACCCTGAGCATCATGAGCCAAGATATGATAAGAACACCTGCACCATGTTCATTCCTGCACTGTTCACAATACCCAAGATATGGAAACCCAGATGCCCCACAATAGATGAGTGGATCCAAAATATGTACTACCTATGTACAATGGAATTTTACACAACCATTAGAAAAAATAATGTCATTTGCAGAGAAATGGATGGAACTAGAACAAATTTTGTACGTGAGGTAAGCCAAGATCAGGGAGACAAAATGGCACACGTTCTCCCTGATATGCAGAAATTAGACTTAAAGTATAACGAGACATGACAAATTACACAAAATTCTAGATACTCATATATAGTGAGACCAAAAGAGGTGTAATTACCCAAGCACCTCTTCATATGGATATCAAATAATATACATAATGAACTGAACTCCAAAGATATGGAAACAAAGGATTTTATTCTTTAATTATTTTTTCTTTTTCTGTATTCTTTACCTTATATATGTAGTCACATGCACGTCGTCTGTCAGAAGGTGGGGAGAGGGCACACTCAGAGGAAAAAGGGAGTGCAACAGTGGAGTGCACTGGCTGCACGGAGCATGGATGAAAATGAACTATGCAACTGGTGGGTGGAGACGGGAGGGAGAGAATGAGGGACAGATGACAGTATGTGAAAGGAAATGTACTTATTACCTGACCTAAGTAAAGGTAACCCTGCTGTACATCACCTCTAAAACAAATTATAGAAAGAAAGAAAGAAAGAAAGAAAGAAAGAAAGAAAGAAAGAAAGAAAGAAAGAAAGAAAGAAAGAAAGAAAGAAAGAAAGAAAGAAAGAAAGAAGAAAGAAAGAAAGAAAGAAAGAGAAAGAAAGAAAAGAAAGAAAGAAAGAAAGAAAGAAAGAAAGAAAGAAAGAAAGAAAGAAAGAAAGAAAGAAAGAAAGAAAGAAAGAAAGAAAGAAAGAAAGAAGAGAAGAATAAAAAAACTAAGGGACAGCATCCTGAATTTAAGCCCCAGGACTGGTGAAAACTCTCTGACTCCCTCTCTCTCTCTCTCTCTCTCTCTCTCTCTCCCCCTCTCTCTCTCTGTCTCTCTCTGTCTCCTCTCCCTCCCCCCCCCCCTTATGGTAAATGCTTCTTTTTTTTTTTTTTTGTCGGTCATGGGGCTTGAACTCTCTGGGACTGAGTGCTGTCCCTCAGCTCTTCAGCTCAAGGCTAGAGCCCTACCACTTGAGCCACAGCGCCACTTGGGGTTTTCTGGTAGTTTATTGGAGGTCTTTCTGCCTGGGCTAGCTTTGAACCGCAATCCTCAGATCTCAGCCTCCTGAGTAGCTAGGATTACAACAAGCGTGAGCCACCAACGCCTGGCTAAATGCTACTTTCTTTAAGAAGCTTTCTTATTCCCCTAAAAATGAAAACACTCCCTCCTCCTTTGTATTCACATGGCATTCTGCACATCCATGCTAAGCACGCATGACATCATCTACTACAGAGACCAGCACTGGTGGATCATAGGTAATTGTAGCTACTCAACGGGGCCAGCCCAGGAAGGAAAGTCCATGATACTCTTACCTCCAATTAACCACCAGAAAAACTGGGAAGTGGCCCAAAGTGGTAGGGCAACTAACACAGAAATCTATCAGAATAGCCAGAAACTGAAACATTGTAACTGTCAGATAGAACAGGATTCAAAAACCAGGATTTCTCCATTCACTGAAGGTGAGAATGCAAATAAATGGTTCAGCCACTTTGTTTGGCAGTTTTCTTAAAAGAGTAAACATACCTTTTTCCTTATAATCCAACAATCAGACTCCTTAAAATTTACCCAAATGAAGCCAGGTGTCCTTAGCCTATGCCTGTAATCCTAGCTACTTAGGAGGCTAAGGATGGAAATTTGAAGCCAGCCTGGGCAGGAGTGTTTGTAAAACTCTCCCATTAACTGCCAAAAAAGGCGGAAGTGGAGCTGTGGAAAATGGAATAACACTAGCCTTGACTTAAAAAAAAAAAAAAAAAAAAAAGTTCAGGAACAGTGCCTAGGCCCTGAGTTCAAGCACTGGAACAGAAAAAAAAAAGAAAGAAAGAAAGAAAAAGAAAAAAAAAATTACCCAAATGAATTTAAAAGTTATAACCATGCAAAATCCTTGAAACAGTTGTTTTTAACAACTTTATTCATAATTTTCAAAACTTGGAAGCGAGCATGATGTCCTGGTGAATATGAATAAACTGTGGTACACCCAGACAACAGATATACCACTCAATCTTAAAATGTTATGTGCTTTTCACACTGTAAAAAATCATGGAAGCTGGGCACTTGTGGCTCACGCCTGAAATCCTAGCTTCTCAGGAGGCTGAGATCTGAGGATCACGGTTCAAAGCCATCCTGGGCAGGAAAGTCTGTGAGACTCTGATCAATTAACCAACCCAGAAAAACAGAAGTGGTGCTGTGGCTCACGTAGTAGAGAGCACTAGCCTTGAGCTGAAGAGCTCAGGGACAGCACCCAAACCCAGAGTTCAAACCCCACAACCAACCCCCCTTCTCCCCCCCCCAAAAAAAAAGACATGGAAGTGGCTGGGTGCCAGTAGCAGATACCTCTAATCATCCTAGCCACTTAGGAGGCTGAGATCTAAAAACTAAAGTTCAAAGCCATCCTGGTCAGGGAAGTCCATGAGTCTCTTATCTACAACTAAGAGGTGGGGCTCAAGTAGAAGAGTGCTGGCCTTGATCATTTGTGATCAAGGCCAGCACTCAGGCCCTGAGTTCAAGCCCCAGGAGATACACACACAACACAACTACTTTAAACATGTATAGCCTGGCACCATTGGCTCACACCTGTAATCCTAGCTACTCAGGAAGCTGAGATCTGAGGATCATGGTTCAAAGCCAGCCTGGGCAGTTAAGTCCATGAGACTCTTATCGCCAATAAACCACTAGAAAACCAGAAGTGGCCCTGTGGCTTGAGCAGTAGAGTGCCTGCGTTGAGCTGAAGAGCGCAGGGACAGGGCCCAAGTCCAGAGTTCAAGCCTCACGAGCCGCAATAAATAAATAAATACATAAATACATAAATAAATACATAAATAAAATCTAATACTGTATGATTTCAACCATGACATTCTAAAAAAAAAGCAAAATTAGGGGCTGGGAAGATGGCTCAGTGGTAGAGTGTTTGCCTTGAATATATGAGGCCGTGGGTTCGATTCACCAGCACCACATAAGCAGAAAAAGCAGGAAGTGGCGCTGTGGCTCAAGTGGTAGAGCGCTAGCTAGCCTTGAGCTGAAGAGCTGAGGGGCAGTGCCCAGGCCCAGAATTCAGGCTCCATGACCACAAAAAAAAAAAAAATTATGGAGACTATAGTTGGCAAAAGAGAAGGGGAGAGCTGGGAGTGAACAAGCAGAAAGAGGATTTTAGGGCAGTGAAATTGTGGCATTGTAATTGTAAACATGTTGTTATATATTTGTCCAAACACATAAATGTACAACACCAAGAGTGAGCCTTTCTATACTATAGACTTTGGGTGATGATGTATAGGTTCATCTACTGTAATAAACATACAACACCAGGCTCTGGTGGTTCATGCCTATAATCCTCACTACTCAAAAGGCTGAGAAATTGTCTGTACATCACCTTGACAATAAAAATATCTGAAACAATAAAAAAAAAAAAAAATAGAGGCTGAGAGCTGAAGACTAAGGTTCAAAGCCGGTCTGGGCAGAAAAGCCCATGAGACTCTTATGTCGAATTAGTCATCAAAAAGCTGGAAGCAGAGCTATGACTGAAGTAGTAGAGCAATAGACTTGAATAAAAAGCTCAGGGTCAGCTCCCAGGACCTGAATTCAAGCCCCAGGACCAACAAACAAATAAATAAACAACTGTTGGGTCCCAAGCTGACAGTGAGGGAGGTTGTACAAATCTGAAAACGGATATATGGGAATTTTGTATTTTCTGCTCTATTTTGCTCTAAAAAAATAAATAAGCTATTTTTAACAGTCAGGAACATCTCTACTTAGGAATTAGTATATAAGGAAGCCTCTAACAAACTCACTGGTAGACATGTATCAAATAAACAATATGAATTAATTTTTTGTTAAAACATGAGTTACTGTCTGGGGAAAACTAATTATAGTAGACTAAGTATCTTTCTATAAAGATCCTGAAATACGAGAAATATATATTTATATACATAAAAACAAGAAATTTAGGTATTCAGGACAGCAGAGTAGTAAGCTTTCAAACTGCTGAAAGGAACGTTAATATATGTTTATGGGTTCATGTCTGGCTAAAGGATTGGGAAGTTAAGATATACTTTAAGTCTTGAAAAATGAGTAAGATTTGCCCAGCTGACTGAAGGAAAGAAACCTGAATTCCAAGAACAAGCAAAACTACTAGTGAGAAAATTACATGAACCAGCCTTGCAAAACAGAGAGTTAAAACTAGAGACTGGAAGAGGCTAGATCATGGAGTCACTGAATGCCAGCCAAGGGATCTGCTCAGAGCATCAGAAATTCTAACTCACAAATATTCTAACAGAGCATGCCTAGACTATGCATAACCAATGGCTCTTAATCTAGTAGTGTATTTATAAACATTTTAGATCAGATAATCTGAAAACATATTAATAGACAGTTTAAAAATTATCATCTTGACACACACTGATGGCTCACGCCTGTAATCCTAGCTACTCAGGAGGCTAAGATCTGAGGATCTCAGTTCAAAGCCAGCCTAGGCAGGAAAGACTATGAGACTCTTATCTCCAATAAACCACTCAGAAAACCGGAAGTGGTACTGTGGCTCAAGTGGTAGAGTGCAAGCCTTAAGCTGAAGAGCTCAGGGACAGCGCCCAGGCCCAGAGTACAAGCCCCACGACCGACAAAAAAAAAAATAGAATCATGGTTCAAAGCCAGCCTGGTCAGAAAGTCCATGAGACTCTTATCTCCAATAAACTACTCAAAAAGCCAGGAATGATGTTGTGTATCATATAGAGGGCTAGTCTTTCTTAAGTAAAAGAAGCTCAGGGATAGCATCCAGGCCCTTAATTCAAGCCCCACAACTGGGGGTCTGGGGGAAGAGACCATCTTGCTAGGCACTGGTGGCTCATACCTATAATCCTAACTAATCAGAAGGCTGGAATCCAAGGATAGAAGTCTGAAACCTTTTTTTTAGCCAGTCCTGGGGTCGGAACTCAGAGTCTGGGCTCTGACCCTGAGCCTCTCAGTGCTAAAAGCTAGTAGCACCCTTCCACTTGAGCCACAGCACCACTTCCAGCTTTTTCTGTTTATGTGGTACTGAGGAATCGAACCCAAGGCTTCATACATGCTAAGCAAGCACTCTACCACTAAGCCATATTCCCAGCCCTGAAGCCATTTTTGAAGCCAGCCTAGCAGGGAAGTCCCTGAGACTTATCTCCAATTAACTACCAAAAAAGCTGGAAGTGGAGCTGTGGCTCAACTCAAGAGCTAGCACTGAGCAAAAAAGCTCAAGCAAAGTGTCCAAGTCCAGGGTTCAAGCCTCAGGACCGGCAGAAAAAAAAAAAAATCCTACCACTCAATTGAAGACATAAATATAAAGGTCCTGTTCCCATTATTTCCAATCTACACTAACAAGTTATCCGTTACCCATGACCTTATAAACTGAACCCCATACATCCATAAGGCATACCACTCTGTATGCTTACCAAATTCTTAATCTCCTCAAAGATGTCTTTCTTTTATGCAGAAAGAAACTTAGCTCAGGGCTGGGAAGGTGGCTCAGTGGTAGAGAGCTTGCCTTGCACGCATGAGGCCCTGGGTTTGATTCCTCAGCACCACATAAGCAAAAAGAAAAAAGCTGGAAGTGGAGCTGTGGCTCAGGTGGTACAGTGCTAGCCTTGAGCTGAAGAGCTGAGGGACAGCGCCCAGGCCCAGAGTTCAGACCCCACAAATGGACCCCCCCTCCCAAAAAAAAAAAAGAAAGAAAAAAGAAACTTAGCTCACTGTCCATGAACTGATGAGAAGGGGTTATGTTAGGTCCATGATCACTACTGGCACCTTATCCCTATTCTTTTTAGATTGTCACCATGTATTAATCATTAGAAGTAAGCAAGGTGCCCATGGCTCATTCTTGTAATCCTAACTATGGCACTGGTGGCTCACAAAACTGTAGTCCTAGCTACTCAGGACAACAAGATCTAACATTGAGGTTGAAAGCTAGCCTGAGCAGGAAAGTCCCTGAGAATCATTTTTTGGGGCGAGGCGGGGGAGGCCTTGAACTCTGGACCTGGGCACTGCACTGTCCCTCATCTCTTCTGCTCAAGGCTAGTGCTTTACCACTTGAGCCACAGCACCACTTCCAATTTTCTAGTGGTTTATTGGAGATAGTCTCACAGACTTTCCTTGCCCAGGCTGGCTTTGAACCATGATCCTCAGATCTCAGCCTCCTGAGTAGCAAGGATTATAGGCATGAGCCACTGGTGCCTAGCTCCCTGAGAATCTTATTGCCAATAAACCACCAAAGGAAAAACAGTTAGAAATGGAGTTATGGGGCTCAAGTCAGAGTGCCAGTCTTGAGCAAAAAAGTTAAGGGACAGCACATGGACCCTGAGTTCAAGCCTCAGTGCCAGCACAAATAGGAATATTTCATATGCATGTGTGAAAATAGAAAAATGAAGTTTATTGAGACTGGTTTGGGAATAGGGGGAGCTCAGGGACGAGGAAGAGTGACAAGAAGGCATGGCTCAGTGGCTCATGCCTGTAATCCGAGCTACTCAGGAAGCTGAGATCTAAGAATCATAGTTCAAAACCAGCCTGGGCAGAAAAGTACTTGAGCCTCCAATCTCCAAAATCAACCACCAAAAAAGCCAGAAGTGGAGCTGTGGCTCAAGTGGCACAAAAGCTCAGGAACAATACACAGGCCCTAAGTTCAAGCCCCAGGGCTACACAAAAAAGAAATTTCCCGTTAAAACCAATTGGTGCCAATAAAAATGTAAAAGAGTAAGACAGAAAAACAGGAAATTTAGTTTATAAACATATAAAAGTTTCAGAACTTATTTTTGGTTAATCTCAAAACGTTTTCCTGCAATACTTTTGTTAGCCATAAACTATGTTTTTAATCACATACTCAATCCTCCTAACCATATGCAATTGTATCCTATCCCATACTTTTCTAATTAACAATACCTATACACCCCCTAGTTTATCTCAAATCAGTGCCACATTTTGTGAATCTACCTTTACATTCCTATTATGCATCTAAATCACACTCTTTTTTTTTTTTTTTTGGTAATTAATTGGAAGAGTCACAGACTTTCCTAGCCAGGCTGGCTTTGAACTGTGATTCTCAGATCTCAATCTTCTGAGTAGCTAGGATTACAGGAGTGAACCACCAATGCCTAACTCCAAAACCCTTCTCTTCAGTAATCTACCACTAAAGTATTTTCTTCTTTTCCATATACAAGTATATAAATGCACAATTATTTTTAACAAACTCTGACACACATCATTGTTCTCAAACTTGGCCTCCAGACACAAAAGACACCCATAAAATTCTTTCTAGCTGGGCATCGGTGGCTCACGCCTGTAATCCCAGCTACTCCACAGGCTGAGATTTGAGGATCGCAGTTCAAAGCCAGCCAGGGCAAGAAAGTACGTGAGATTCTATCTCCAATTAGCCACTAAAAACTTGGAGGTGGTGCTATGGCTCAAGTGGTACAGTGCTTGCCTTGAGCTGAAGAGCTGAAGAACAGCACCCAGGCCCAGAGTTCAAGCCCACAACAAAAAATAAATAGAAATTTAAAAAATAAAAAAAAATTCCTCTTTCTAGCCAATTCACTTGAATACTTTTGTTAATATGACTTCCTATATAAATCCTAGTAGACATTCTGAATTTTTTTAAAAATTGAAAATACTAGGAATAAAAGATATAAACAAAAGCCCTGCACTGGTGGCTCACACCTGTAATCCAAGCTACTCAAGAGGCTGAGATCTGAGGATCACAGTTCAAAGCCAAACCATACAGGACAGTCCATGAAACTCTTAACTCCAATTAACCAACAGAAACCCAGAAGTGGCACTGTGGCTAAAAGTGGTAGAGTGGTAGAGCGTTAGCCTGAGCCTGAGGGATAGGTAGCACACAGGCTCAGAGTTTAGGTCTCACGACCAACAACAGGAACATAAACATATGGCACAAAGTATAGATGTGTATGACAATGATAGAATCAAATTAAGGATATATATGGAAGGGAGAGGGTTAGAGGAATGCAATTAGTGAGACTGAGGGGAGGATTCAATTCTGTAATATTTGTTTCTTATGCTGGGATACACTGTTGTTGATAGTAATTATTCTTTATTCATCTTCATTCAGATCTGTAATATCTTAAGTGAACTTTAAAAAGAGAGAGTGAGAGAGACCAACAGGGTGCAGGTGTCTCACTCCTGTAATCATAGCAGCTCAGGAGGCTGACATCTTAGGATCACCATTTAAAACCAGCCAGGGCAGCAAAGTCCATGAGACTCATCTCCAGTTAACTACCAGAAAATTGGAAGTGGTGCTGTGGCTCAAAGTGGTAGAGTTCTGGCCTTGAGCAAAAAAACTCAGAGCCAGCGCCCAGTCCCTGAATTCAAGCCCCATGACCGACAATAAAATAAAATGAAATAATAGAGACTTCATTACTAGTGAGCACCTCCCTTTCACATATATGACAAGCTAAGATCAAGTTGCAGGAACTGACATCCTTCCTGTCATTTACAAGAAAAGAAAAGATCCCAAGCCCACTATCCAAAATCTTCTGGTAGACATCACTTAGAGACGTATTCCAGTAGCATATTCACGAGTAACCTAACATATGCCACTTGTTTTGCAAGTCTCACATTAACAAAAATTACCACCTCTAATTTTACCTTTGTATACCTAAATTGCCATTTACTCTAATAAAGACATTATTACTCACACAGTAAACGTCTCCTCATATGTCTGTTAAAATACCAGCAAATTGGTAGACCACATAACTACTTCCATTTGGCTAACTGCAGTGGTATGATTTTATCTTTGTGTATGAGTTGAATTCACTCATATACTAACTTTCCAGTCTTAACCTATAACCATCTAAATTAAGCCACTCATCATTTAACCACAAATGAAATGTCATCTCAGCCAAACCGAACAGAACTTAGCCAGGGCAATTACCACACGCACCCAAGCGGTCCACCGAGCGAGCCTTCACCTCGTGCATGCTGCAAGTCCTACCCCTGGCCCGACGTGTACACCACCTCCAAGTCCTTCCCTCCAATGGGGAGACGCAGCCGTACCTCCAAACCACAATCTGGCTCGCTCAAGTGAAAACAAGTTGATGGGGCCTGAAGTTTCACTCAATTCCAAACCGTAGGATCCAGATTTATCCCGGCGCCGGGGGAGTGGGGTAAGGAGCGGTAAGAGGGAAGCTCCGTGCTAGGAAACAGGGTCTCGCCTTTCTCGCCCAGGGCCACAGTCCTCCGGTCTTGGGCTTCACCGAACAGGCAGCTGGCCCGCCTACCTCCTTCCCTGCCCCCATCGCCGGCCCACCCCACCCCCACCGCCACCGCCACCCCCACCGCCACCGGCCCCCCCCACACCCCACCCCGGACACGAAGCCCGCCGGGGGGTCCGCGCACCTGCGGGACCCAGCTCTTCCTTCTACCGGGGAAGTCGGTTCCGAGGCTCCCCGCCCCTCGCCTCCAGCCACCCACCTCGCCCACGGGATCAACCCTTCCAGCCTTTCTCTCCGGTCCGGCGAGGCGCGGGCCCCAGCGCTGCTCCGCGCCCCGGGCGGGAACCCAGCCTAGCCCAGCGCCGAGCCCCGAGGCCTCCCCGCCGCTCCCCGAGCACCCCGCCGGACCCGACGCCCTAGGCCCGAAAGGCAACTCCCACCGCTCCCCGACCGGCCCGGTCTCTCCCTCCAGCGGCGGTCGCCGAGTCCCCAAGTCCTCCTCGGCCAGGTCCCAGGCCTCCGGCCCCGGCCAGGCCCGAGCCCCCGGCCCCGCGCGGCCCAACCCGGCCCTCCCGCTACCCGCTTCCCGCTTCCCTCCGGGGCCGAGCCTCGGAGGCTGGGCGGCTTCCACCGCCCGCATCCCGCCGGCCCGGCTCCGCCCGCGGCCGGCCGGCTCCCGCCCGGCTCCCCGCACTCACTCACCGCTGAGCGCCGAGGCCTGTAGGGTGGCCCCGGAGGTGCCGTCGATGACTTTGATGGTCCCGCGGCTGGTGACGGCCAGGATGGCGTTGAGCGCCGGGTGGTAGGAGAGGCTGTGCAGCCCCTCGGCGTCGCAGCGCATGCAGCCGTCCCTCAGCACCAGCCACTCGGAGACCCCGGACGCCCCCGCTCCCGCCGCCGCCGCCGAGGAGCAGCCCGGGCCGGAGGCCGCCGCAGCCGCAGCCGCCATCTTCCGGCCTGCGCTCAGCACAATCACACTGGAAAGCGCCTCAGTGACAGTCCCGGGAGGTGCTGCACCACCGCCAGTCACCATCCGGGGCCAGGGGGCAAGCGGAGCGCGTTAGCCGGAAGTGAAGTCAGGCGCCCGCACGCACGCGGGACGTCGGCCGGCGGGGCCGAGCTCGCCGGGAGGCCGATGGAGGAGGCGGGGACGTGGAGCGAAAGAGGCGGGGACAAGGGGGGGGGGGCGGAGGCCGGCGGGCGGCGCATGCGCGGGAGCCCTCCGGCTTGCCACGCGCCCCTGGTCCGGCCAGCTCCGCGTCCTCAACGTCCCAGTTTCTTTCTGCGAGCTTTGGGAGTGGCTGGCGCGGGAGATCCGCGGAGCAACCCCCGTTCCTGGCGGGAAGGGCGGTGCTGAGGTTCGGAGTGTTTCTGCTAGGCGGGGACCGGACCCGCGAGACTTGTCTGGTAGGCCCTGAGGCCCTTCGCAGCGGTTCCGGCGGGGCCCTGACCGTTCCCTGCACGCGCCTCGCCGCCTCGGCCGGGCCTCAGTCCCACCCGGGAATAAACGACCCACGACGCCCCTAGCTTGGGTCTCCCTACTTCCCACCCTGATGGTTGAATAAAAATGTCAGGGTTAGCCGGGCGTCGGCGGCTCTTACCTGTCATCCCGGCTTCTCAGGAGGCTGAGATCTGAGGACCGGGGTTTGAGGCCAGTCAGGGCAGCTGGGGTTTGAGTGGTAGAACGCTAGCCTTGAGCACAAAAGCCCGGGGAAACGCCCGAGCCTGAACTCAAGAGTAAAGAGGACGAAACGGAGTGAATGTGAACATCCTCTGCTTTGCGGATGTGTTTGTGCACAGTGCAGTCATATTGAGTAGTCACAACCTTGAAAAGATGCACTGATCACCATACTGTTTTGAAGTGAGGCCTTTTGAAGGTCTGAGGATCTCGGTTCAAAGCCAGCCTGGGCAAGAGAGTCTGCGAGACTCATCTCCAATTGGTGGACCAGAAGTGGTGCTGTGGCTGAAAGGGGTAGAGCGCTCGCCTTGAGCTGAAGAGCTCAGGGATGGTGCCCAGGCTCTGGGTTCAAGCCCCATGACGGGCAAAAAAGAAAAAAAAAAAAAACCCACAAGATAACCAGATAATCATAAGTATTCAAATCTCAGGTTTTATTAAAAATGTCAGTACACGGTTCAATTCCTACCAAATAGTTTCTAATGAAAGAAAAACTTGGGAGAAAATTCTTCAGTTTATTATGTCTGTAAGTTAATTGCAGTTTTTCACATACTTTTTATACACACACACACACATATATGGGGGGGGGGTATTTTTTTTGTTTTTTGCGAGTCCTGAGGCTTGAACTCAGGGCCTGGGCACTGTCCCTGAGCTTCTTTTGCTCAAGGCTAGCACTCTACCACTTGAGCCACAGCGCCACTTCCAGCTTTTTCTGTTTATGTGGTACTGAGGAATCGAACCCAGGGCTTCATGCATGCTAGGCAAGCACTCTACCCCTAAGCCATATTCCCAGCTCTTGTGTTCCTTTTTAATAACATACATACTGTGTGATACACATTTTGTAATTAATGGTTAAAATATATACAAAAGGATTGGTAATCAAAATAAGTACAAAGAAATAACTGTAAAACTTTTGTCTGTTTTATTGGACCAAAGTTTTGGGGGTTTGGTTTTGGATTTTTTTGGGTTTTTTTGTTTTTTTGTTTGTTTTTTTTTTTGAATGTCAAAGCAGGGTTCAGGTAGCAAAACCTTTAAAAAAGGCATGCAAGTATTTGAGTTAGTTTGTGTTCATCCCCATAACTCTAAAAATGGTGCTTTAGTTGATTACATGCTTCCTATAACTTAATTCTATCCACAACTGACACCTGGAACAGTGTGATCTGTTTCATAACACTTTCCTGTGAGAGAATTTGTGACTTACTGTGTTTGACACATTATGTAGAATTAGTCATACAAAGAAACTTTGCCTTTTTCTTTCAGGAGAGCCTCTTTGTCCCTGGAACAGAAAAATGCCTTTCATTGAAAAATCTGAAATTGTATGTGTCACTTTTAATATGTTTAATAAATTCTATTAGTGTTGTTAAAAATTAAATAAATAACGGCGGGCACCAGTAGGCTGAAATCTGAGGATCGCAATTCAAAGCCAGCTTGAACAAGGAAAGTTCATGAGACTCTTATCTACAATTAACCACCAGAAAAACAGAAATGGTGCTGTGGTTCAAGTGGTAGAGCGCTAGGCTTGAGCTGAAGAGCCAAGAGACAGTGCCCTGGTACAAAATTCAAGCCCCACGTTCCTCCCCTGACCCCCCCATACACACGCACACACACACACACTCACACACACACACACACACAAAGGAACAGACACAAGCTACTGTACCCAACTCCTTCCCCCACAGGTGTTTCAAGTATTTTTCTGCTCAGGCTGGCTTCAAACTGATCTTTCCAAGCTGAGCCTTTCAATTAAGCTGAATCGGCTAGTTGTGAGCCACTAGAGCTTGGCTTTTGGGTTTGTGTGTGTGTGTTTGTTTTATGATGTCCTGAGTATTGAACACAGGGTCTTGTGCATAGTAGGCAAGAACTCTACCACTGAGTCACATCCCTGGCCATGTAAATTTTTTTTAATTGACCCTCAGAATAAAGGAGGAGAACAAACCACACATTTTTTATCATTGGAGAGGAATTAGAGTTCCCTACTCCTCCCAGATTCAGTTTGTTTCACATCAGAGGATTCTAGTATCCTGGAAAGATGCCAGAGACAGGCTGTCACAGGACACAGACATGTGGGATTTGGATGTGATCATTTGCAGCAGGGAAATGCTGGCAAGGGAACAATAACATGTTAGCTCCAAAATTACACCCAGTGCCAAAATTCAGGCTTCATGAAGTTAATATGCATCTGGAAGAATCTGTTTAACCAAAAATTATGACTGGGTGAGATCTGAGGATCACAGTTCAAAGCCAACCAGGACAAGAAAGTCCATGGAGGCTTTTATCGCCAATAAACTACCAAGAAAACTGAACATGGAGCTGTGGCTCAAGTAGTAGAGTGCTAGTCTTGAGCACAAAAAGTCAGGGACAGCGGGATGCTGGTGATTCAATGCCTGTAATCCAAGCTACTCAGGAGGCTGAGATCTGAGGATCACGGTTCTACGCCAGCCCAGGCAGAAAAGTCTGTCAGACTCTGATCTCTAATTAACTATCAGAAAAGCTGAAAGTGGTGCTGTGGCGCAAAGTGGTAGAGCATTATAATGCCTTGAGCTGAAGAGATCAGGGACAGTGCCCAGGCCCAGATTTCAAGCCCTATGACTTAAAAAAAAAAAAAAAAAGCTCAGGGACAGTGTACAGGCCATGAGTTCAAGCCCCAGAACTAGTAAATAATAATAATAATAGTGCTACTCATTACCTAACTTATGAATAGGATTATAGGCGTGAGCCACTGGCACCCAGTATCATGTACTTTTTATTTGTGATTTAACAAATGTGAAGAGAAAATACAGAGACATAATGGCAAATAGTTTTCCTTTCATGTCTTATTTTTCTTTTGGGTGGTCCTAGGGCTTGAACTCAGGGCCTGGGCACTGTCCCTGAGCTTCTTTTGCTCAAGGCTAGCACTCTACCACCTAAGCCACAACACCACTTCTGGCTTTTTCTGCTTAGATGATACTAAAGAATTGAACCCAAGGCTTCATGCATGCTAGGCAAGCACTCTACCACTAAGCCACATTCTCAGCCCTCATTTCTTGTTCTACTTTTTTTTTTTTGGTAAAAATAATATACAGAGGGGTTAATGAGAATGGTAATGAGTAGATTTCCTATCCAGCATTGTTACCTCCTCCTTTGTTTTTCCCCTATTATCCCTTCCCTCCTTACCTCCCCCAACTCCCCCCTCCCCCAGCCAAGTTGTAAAGTTAGATTTCAACATAGTGTCTTGTACATGTCATTGTTACAATAGGTCAACCTGTATCATTGTTTCAGCATTTTGTTATTTCCCTTCCCCTCCCCAAATTAGAAAAATATATACAAGATGCAGGACACCAACTTCAAATACAGTGAAAACAGGGGTTATACCGTGGGGGAAGAACATACAAAAGAAACAAAAAAATCACATAGTACATTTTAGATATGCTAAAAACAATAGCAAGAAATAACAAAAGCAGGTTGTGTCCCTGTCTTGGGGTTCATTTCACTTAACGTCATCTTATATGTTCATATGTACATAGCTTTTCTAAAGCTAACCACACTAAATTTGTTCGGTAATTTCACTTAGTGCAATTAACTATAACATATTCTTTTAAGTACAAAAAAAAAGAAAAGATTTTTGTCTAAAACTTTGGAGACTAAATTCCTGTGAGGATGGTCAAAACATTATCTGGGTTGGGTATGGTGGCACGTATGCATAATTGAGCTACTTGGGAGGTTAAGGCAGGAATATTTCTAAAGTCAGCTCATAGTTATCAAGAGTCCATCTAAAAATCAAAATACAAACAAAAGGGCTAAGAGCGTGGCTGGTGTAGTAGAGGATCTTACATGTACCAGACTCTTGAGTCCAATCCCTGTTACCTCAATAAAATTAATTAAATAAAAATTTTTCTGGGGCTCTGGTCTCTACAGTCTCTGAGAATGAACATGGACACACCAGGAATGGTGGTTTAAAAAAAATGAAATAAGGGGGCTGGGAAGGTGGCTCAGTGGTAGAGTGCTTGCCTTGCATGCATGAGGCCCTGGGTTCAATTCCTCAGCACCACATAAGCAGAAAAAGCTGGAAAGAGAAAAAAGCAGAAAAAGTGGCGCTGTGGCGCAAGTGGTAGAGCACTAGCCTTGAGCTGAAGAGCTGAGGGACAGCGCCCAGGCCGAGTTCAAGCCCCACGACCAACAAAAAAAAAAAAAAAAAAGAAAGTATGAGCCCGAGTTTCATTCCCGTCCCCACAAAACGAGAAAATAGCTGGAATGTCTACCCTTCTGGACAGCACTAGCACCAAAATGTAATGCCCAGCCCGGAAGGGGACCCCAGGCCCTCATTTCATCCTCTTAGGCAACCTCAATTCTGATTGTCCTTCCAGTAAATATTTTGAATTACCACCTGTGCCCTTAAGCCTGTCTTGGCTTTGCTGATTAGATTATTTTCCCCTTTATTATTTGTTTGCAGTGAGGCAATTGACATTGCATTTATTCTGCAAACCTTCATTTTCCACCAGTGCAAACTATCATTATCTAACCTTTGATTTTAGATTCTAGTTTCCCACTGCTGGCAGTACTTTTTGTCCTATATATCATGTGCTAGGGACAGACAGACCTCTCAGTCTTGATCTGCTTCACAAGAGCAGGTAGGTATTATGGTAGAGAAAATGCTCTTGGAGTGATGGGTCACTTTTTTCTTATTTTTTGGTCATTATTATAAAGGTGATATACAAAGGGGTGACAGTTACATAGTAAGTCAGGTAACGAGTACATTTCTTTTTGGACATGATTACTCCTTCCCTCACTCTCTCCCTATGAGTCTTTTTTTTTTCTTTTGGCCAGGCCTAGGGCTTGTTGAACTCAGTGCCTGAGTGCTGTTTCTAAGCTTATTTTGCTCAAGGCTAGCACTCTACCACTTCAGCCACAGTGCCATGCCAGTGTATGTGGTACTGAGGAATCAAGCCCAGAGATTCATGCATGCTAGGCAAGCACTCTACCACTGAGCCACTTTCTCCCTATAGATCACTTGCCAAAACCTCTACCTTTACCTGCCTTTAGTCTCAGGCTCCCGCTCCCAGGTTAATCCTACTCTAAGCTGCAGCTAAAAGAACAAGCAACGTTCTAAGAAACAGCATTTTGAAAACATCATTTAGGTTACATGAAAGTTTACTTCATGTCTGTTAGTTTAAAAAGAAAAAAATTGCTGGGTGCCAGTAGCTCACGCCTAGCTACTCAGGAGGCTGATATCTGAGGATCTCAGTTCAAAGCCAGCCCAGGCAGAAAAGTCTGTGAGACTCTTATCTCCAGTTAACCACCAGAAAACTGGAAGTGGCACTGTGGCTCAAGTGGTAGAACGCTAGCCTTGAGCTGAAGAGCTGAGGAACAGCGCCCAGGCCGAGTTCAAGCATCATGACCAAAAACAAAAATTTAAAAATAAACAAAATTTATGATCTCCTAATTTCGGTCTTTAAAAAATATAATTATAGGAGATATGGCTAAAGAGGTAAGAGCGCTGGCTTTGGGAAAAAGGTAAGCAAGAGTCTGAGGGCCTGTGTACAACCCCCACTTATCCACACCATAAGAAAAAAAATCCAATTAGGGCTGGGAATGTGGCATAGTGGTAGAGTGCTTGCCTCTCATGCATGAAGCCCTGGGTTCAATTCCTCAATACCACATAAACAGAAAAAGCTGGAAGTAGTACTGTGGCTCAAGTGACAGAGTGCTAGCCTTGAGCAAAGGAAGCTCAGGGACAGTGCCTAGACCCCAGGGTTGGCAAAAAAAAAAAGAGAAATATAATTATTTATATAAATATAATTTATAATTTAATAATAACTATAATTATTTATATAAATATAATTATTGGGAACATACCCTTTTATTTAGTTAACCTATGTTATTGGAAAATATCAAAATAATTTTTTAATTTTTATTTTTTTATTGTGAAAATACTGTACAGAGGGGTTACAATTACATGGGCAAGATAATGAGTACATTTCTTATCAAGCATTGTAGCTTCCTCCTTTGTTTCCCCTTCCCATCCCTTCCCATCCTCCCCCCGCCTCCCCACCTCAAAATTATTTTACAAAATTAGTCAAACCCAACTTTGGTACTATAGACATTACCAATTTATGCTGCAAAATACGTACATATATTATTTATTTATTTATTTATTTTTGTCGGTTGTGGGCCTTGAACTCTGGGCCTGGGCGCTGTCCCTGCGTTCCTTAGCTCAAAGCTAGCACTCTACCACTTGAGCCACAGCATCACTTCTGGTTTTCTAGTGGTTTATTGGGGATATCTAGAGTCTCACGGACTTTCCTGCCTGGGCTGGCTTTAAATGGCAATCCTCAGATCTCAGCCTCCTGAGTAGCTAGGACTACAGGCATGAGCCATCAGCGCCTGGCTTACATATTTCTTTTTATATTACTTGATTATTATTCTGCCATTTAGAAAACCAATGGTTATTCTAAGTTGCAGTATCTGTAAATTGCCTGCCTTTTTTTTTTTTTTTTGTCGGTCGTGGGGCTTGAACTCTGGGCTTGGGCGCTGTCCCTCAGCTCTTCAGCTCAGGGCGAGCACTCTACCACTTGAGCTACAGGGCCACTTCCAGTTTTCTAGTGGTTTATTGGAGATAGGAGTCTCATGGTCTCTCCTGCCCGGGCTGGCTTTGAACCGCGATCCTCAGATCTCAGCCTCCTGAGTAGCTAGGATTACAGGCATGAGCCACCAGCGCCCGGCTAATTGCCTGCCTTTTAATGAGGAGTACTAAGCTTCTCTTGCAAGAGATCTAGGGGAAAACTGGACAATACTTTTACAAAAGAACATTTAAAGTAGAAGAAGTTCAGATTTCACCTTCCCTTTTTTTTCAAGAGGACAATCAAAGACTGTTGTAAATTATAAAACAAATCCCTGTGAAAGCATATGTATATACTCTGGGGAAAAAAAAAAAAAAACAAGAAAGATGTCAAGGCATGGTGGTTCACATCTGTAATTCTAGCACTCTGGAGGCTAAGGCAGGATGGTAAGTTTGAGGCCAATTTATGCTACATAGAGAATCCCAGGTCTGGGCCCCTTATTTAGCTGTTGTGTTGACCCTACTTCAACCCAATGAGATCAAGAAGGAAGAAGCCAAAGCATTCAAGAAGTACTGCAAGCAGTGAAGAACAATGCCAACATACAGCAGAGTAGAAAGCAATCTGTCCATAGCATGAGTCAGTAGTCTCCAAGGAATATGTATTCAGAAATGGGAACAAAATGCATTTCATGCTGTGCATAAAACAGATTATGGAAGCATGTATTTCTTCTGTTCAGTGGGGGAAAAGGGCAATAATAATTTGTAGGAAAACCCCAAAAGGTCAAAACTAATCAAAGGTCCAGAGATGAAACAAACTACCATCTGGCTTTGAGCAAATGATGCACTTTATTATTTATTTATTTATTTTTGCCAGTCCGGGGACTTGAACTCAGGGCCTGGGCACTTTTCCTGAGCTTCTTTTGCTTAAGGCTAGCATTCTACCACTTGAGTCACTTCTGGCTATTTCTGTGGTACTGGGGAATCTAATCCAGGGCTTCATGCATGCTAGGCAGGCACTCTACCACTAATCCACATTCCCAGCCCCAAGTGATGCACTTTAAAGAAAATACAAAGAAATAATGCCTCTTGGACCATGAAGGAGGAAATGGCACCTGGGTAACTTCTCTGTTTATATGGAGTAAATTTTGCACAGTGATAATAAAGAAATGCTGTTTATTACTGGTCAAAGTTTAGAATCATATAGACAAAACAGTGAACATTTATTTACAGGACAAAGTGGAATAGTCGTTAACCCTGATGTCATAGAATAAAGACAGAAAGCAAAATGAAGTTAACCAGTTGGGTAGAAGAGGAGAGAAGGAAAAGAAGGTAAGGTATTCACTTACACACTGGAGACATGAGCTGCTAGAAAGCTGAGTGAAGTAACAAGAGTTGAAGTCTCTTAGGTCGTAAAGACTTTCTCTAAAGATATTATTATTAAAAATGGGGAGTCAGGCAGGGTGCAGTAGCTTATAGTGGTGGCTCAGCTCAAGAGCCTGAGATTTATGAATGGAGACTTAAAGCTAGCTAAGGCAGGAAAGTCCTTGAGACTAATCTCTAATTAATGGAAGGAGGAAACTGCTCCTAGGTATGGTATACTTTAGAATATAGTACATGATCAAAACCCATCACATTCAAATAAAAACAAATAAACAGGAATTTGATGTTTACAAAATGACTAATTTGTTTCTTTTTATCACTACATTCTCTAAGCAATTATTGCTTGTTTCTCACTCCAGAGATTTCTAGACATAGGGAGTAGTCAATGCATGTAACTCTATTAAACATGCTTTTCAAACCAATCTTAGGATCTGGTTAAAGATGTCCTGCAGTTTTGCTATAGATTGAGGGAAGTTTTCTGGACAGTTCCTTTTCTTGAAATAAATGAAATAAATGGGCTGGGAATGTGGCTTAGCGGTAGAGTGCTTGCCTGGCATGCATGAAGCCCCAGGTTCAATTCTCAGTACCACATATACAGAAAAAGCCAGAAAGGGCGCTGTGGCTCAAGTGGTAGAGTGCTAAGCTTGAGCCAAAGAAGCTCAGTGCAAAAAAATAAATAGTAAAAAGAATCTTGCAGTAGTTTTTGTCTTTACCATTCAACAGGACCCCAGGACCTTCCAGGCTGATCTCCAAGGGCAGTGAACAGAACAGCCAGGAAGTAGAGGAAGAAACTTCCTGTGGCATCACTTCTCAAGCACTGAGCAAGCGGAATGATGGGAAGTGCTTTCCAGCTCCAGTGCTTGTCTAGCCAAATAGAAAAACCTTACAGATGTGCATAGCAGGTGAACACTCAGGAGACTGAATTCTTTTTTTAAAACATTTGTTTATTTACTTATTTTTGCCAGTCCTGGGCTTGAACTCTGGGCCTGGGCACTGTCCCTCAGCTCTTAAGCTCGAGGCTAGCACTCTACCACTTGAGCCACAGCACCACTTCCGGCTTTTTTCTTTTTGCTTATGTGGTGCTGAGGAATTGAACCTAGGGCCTCATGCATGCAAGGCAAGCGCTCTACCACTGAGCCACCTTCCCAGCTTATCCATGTTTTGAATTATCATTCTGATTTGTGTTTTATTTTGCTTTCATTTTTATTTTGTGACAAGGTCTCGCTCTGTAGCCCAGGCTTGCCTAGAGATCTTGATCCTTCAGCTTCAGCCTCTCAAGTGCTGGGACTACTGGCCTGTACCATTGTGCCTTGCTTTGCATTCTTTTTAAAGAATCAGATTTTATTACACACACATATATATATATATATGCATATATTATTTTTTGGCTGGTCCTGGGGCTTGAACTCCGGACCTGGGCATTGTACCTGGGCTTCTTTTGCTCAAGGTTAGCACTCTACCATTTGAGCCACAGCACCACTTCTAACTTTTTTGGAATTTGTTAGAGATAAGTCTCATGGACTTTCCTGCTTAGGTTGGCTTCAAACCACAGTCATCAGCTATTAGCCTCCTGAGTAGCAGGGATTATAGGTATGAGCCACCAGCACCTGGCTAAATATATTTATTACATTAATTTAAAATTTTTTTAATTTTTTAAAATGTTAAATTTTTTAAAATTTAAATTTTTTTTAATTTAAAAAAATTTTTCTGTCAGTCATGGGACTGGAACAGTGCCACTTCTAGTTTTCTGGTGGTTAATTGGGGATGAGTCTCATAGACTTCGAACTATGACCTTCAGATCTCAGGCTCCTAAGTAGCTAAGATTACAGGTTGTGGGGATCCAACTCTGGGCCTGGGTGCTGTCCCTCAGCTCTTCAGCTCAAGGTGAGTGCTCTACCACATGAGCCACAGCGCCACTTCCAGTTTTCTGGTGGTTTTTTGGAGATCAGAGTCTCACGGACTTTCCTGCCCGGAGCTGGCTTTGAACCACGATCCTAGAACTCAGCCTCCTGAGTAGCTAGGATTACAGGCGTGAGCCACCAGCACCAGCTTAAAAAAATTCTTTAATTATACTAAAAGCCACACAAAATTGTTCTCTTCCAAATATTTGTATCCACCTTCCTGTAACCTAGATCATCTATATTTTATGTAAAAACATTTCTATGCCCTTCTTTTGCAGTATATTATGTATCAGGCACTAAGCTAGCTGGTAACATTCTGTATAAAGACAGGACTATAAGTATTATTATTCTATCCCTAGCAGTGCTTTAACTGTTCAAATACGAATTTTTAAATATGTTTATATGCAGGATTTCTCCACTTTTGGCATTTTAGGCTAGATAATTATTTGTTGTGGGGAGGTTATGTAATGTATCATAGGATGTTTTTTGGTTTGTTGTGATGTAGGCTGAATCTAGGGCATCACACATG
The DNA here is from genome assembly GCF_019054845.1 of Dipodomys spectabilis. Taxonomy (NCBI): domain Eukaryota; kingdom Metazoa; phylum Chordata; class Mammalia; order Rodentia; family Heteromyidae; genus Dipodomys; species Dipodomys spectabilis. Next base: position 7,632,747 of record NW_024870887.1, on the reverse strand, counting down.
CTGGGCAAGTGCTGTACCCCTGAGTAGGAGAGTACTTGTCTCCTCTGTAGGCTAGTTAGCTTTTTTGGTTTCTACCATTATATGCCATAACATCCAGCACCTCTTTAACCATGGTGAAATGTATCCTAAGGGCAAAACTGTCCCTGATAAGTCATTTGCTGCAGGTCAGTCAGTGGCTCACACCTGTAATCTTAGCTACTCTGGAGGCTGAGATCTGAGGATGGTGGTTTGAAGCCAGCCAAGGCAGGAATATCTGTGAGACTTTTTTTTTTTTTTCTGGTCCTAGGTCCTGAACTCTGGGCCTGGGCACTGTCCCTCAGCTCTTCAGCTCAAGGCTAGGGCTCTTGAACCATAGCACCATTTCTGGCTTTTTCTGCTTATGTGGTGCTGAGGAATTGAACCCAGGGCCTCATGCATGCAAGACAGGCACTCTACCACTGAGCCACCTTCCCAGACCCATCTGCGAGACTCTTATCAACAATGAACTACTCAGAAAAAAGTCAGAAGTGATGCTGTGGCTCAAGTGGTAGAGCATGAGCCTTGAGTTCAAACTCCAGGACCTGCCAAAAAAAGTTATTTGAGTACAGTCATACTTTTAAAGATCTAAAGTTTAATTTCAAAGATAATACTATGGTGCCAATCTTGCCTATTTTTTATGTGATGAATTTGCCTTACAAGCTGTTGAATTTTTTTTTATTTTTTATTTTTTTTTGCCGGTCATGGGGCTTGAACTCTGGGCCTGGGCGCTGTCCCTCGGCTCTTCAGCTCAAGGACAGCGCTCTACCACTAGAGCCACAGCACCACTTCCAGCTTTTTCTGCTTATGTGGTGCTGAGGAATTGAACCCAGGGCCTCATGCATGTGAGGCAAGCACTCTACCACTGAGCCACCATCCTAGCCCTGAAGTTTTTTTCTCTTTTGCTGGTCCTGGGGCTGGGTGCTATCCCTGGGCTCCTTTTGTTTAAGGCTAGCACTTTACCACTTGAGCCACAACACCACTCTGGCTTTTTCTGTGATTAGTTGGAGATAAGAGTCTCATGGGCTGGGAAGGTGGCTCAGTGGTAGAGTGCTTGCCTTGCATGCATGAGGCCCTGGGTTCAATTCCTCAGCACCACATAAGCAAAAAGAAAAAAGCCAGAAGTGGCGCTGTGGCTCAAGTGGTAGAGCGCTAGCCTTGAGTTGAAGAGCTGAGGGACAGTGCCCAGGCCCAGAGTTCAGCCCCCACGACTGGACCCCCCCCCAAAAAAAAAAAAAAAAAGAGTCTAATGGATCTTTCTGCCTGGGTTCACTTTGAACCACGATCTTCAGATCTTAGCCTCCTGAATAGCTAGGATTACATGCATGAACCACCAGCACCTGGCACTATTGAACATTTGAACTTGAGAAAACATGGCACAATGGATTCTGTTTCTCAGAGAAGAGAAATGGAATCTTAAAGCAGTGCCATTGAGTGGCATTTTCAACTAACTTATGAATAGCACAACAAATACACTTTATATTTTTAGCTTAGGGAAGCTTATCTTAAGCCATACATGACTGGTAAAAATATGAAATCTAAGCTCTTAGGATTTCACTTAAGTTAACCAGATGGTATGATTATGATCTGCCTACAAAATCCTCCCATTCTTTTCAAATAAAAAGCTATTTTTTTTACTTTCCACTTTAAGATCATCTGCTTTTAGATTCTTTCAAAGTAAAGAGAGAAAATAAACCAGGCAACATTAGGAATTAAACTGTCATGAGATTTGTGATGTTAGAAAAATGCACCTACCTTCATATTCTTGGCTCTCACCTTCCAGTAACCACACCTAACGCAGGCTCCCGTCTATTACCATGACAGCAAACACACACGTGCTTCTTATTATGTACCAGGCATCTTTCTAAGCACACACACACACAAATGTATATATAAACATATAGATGTGTATATATAGGTATAAATATATATAAGTATATAAAAAGTATATATGTGAAAAAGTATATATATATGTATATATGTGTATATATATACATTTTAATTTGTTCTACTTGGCCTCATTTGACAGAATTTTCAAGAATACAGTTCTGCATACCTTTTGCCAAGATTAACCAATTGTTTCATTTTACTTTTGCTACTCTATCTCTCCTTCCATGTCCTTGCTCTATTTATCTATCGTTCCATCCATTCTTCAGTTTCTTTTGTTTTCTTTTTTTTTTGCTAATCCTGAGGCTTGAACTCAGGGACTGGGCACTATCCTGAGCTTCTTTTTGCTCAAGGCTAGCACTCTACCACTTGAGCCACAGCACCACTTCTGGCTTTTTCTGTTTATGTGGTACTGAGGAATTGAACTCAAGGCTTCATGCATGCTAGGCAAGCACTCTACCACTAAGCCCTGTTCTTCAATTTCTTTCTTTCCCTTTCTTTCTTCTTTTTCTCTCTCTCTCTCTCTTTCTTTTTTTTGCTCATCATGGGGCTTGAACTCTGGGCCTGAGCACTGTCCTTCAGCTCTTCAGCTCAAGGCTAGCACTCTACTACTAGAGCCACAGTACCACTTCTGGTTTTCTGGTTGGAGATTAGAGTCTCACAGACTTTCCTGCCTGACCTAGCTTTGAATCAAGATCCTCAGATCTCAGCCTCCTGAATTACAGGTGTGAGCCACCAGCACCTAGCACAGCCTTATTCTTTACTCTCTGTGTTACAACAGTTTGTTTTTATTTTTTATTTTGTTGTTGTCTGGATTTAGCCAATGAGAACAAATACTGAGACTTTTGCTGTGATAGCAAACGTTTTAGGCTCTTGTATTTTTCCTGCCCCAATCCTGAAATCAATCTTATTTTATTTATTTTTGGCCAGTCATGGGGCTTGAATTTAGGACCTGGGTACTGTCCCTGAGCTTCTTTTGCTCAAGGCTAGCACTCTACCACTTGAACCACAGAACCACTTCTGCCTTTTTCTGCTTATGTGGTACTGAGAATCGAACCCAGGGCTTCAATGCATGTTAGGTAAGCACTCTACCTCTGAGCCACATTCCCAGCCCCATCAATCATTTCTCTAAGAAATCTCAGATCATTTCATTGAAGGAACCACTGAGCTAGACTCAGTTCATGTTTTTTCTTTTAAGGGAAAATGGAATTTAGAAGTAAAGATCTGGATGTTACTTATATATGTTTATTTTTACTGTGCTGTGATTAAACCTATAAAATGAGAAACATCTAAAAGTAGGAAAAAAAAGCCAGCCAATAATCTTACATACTCAGGAGGCTGAGATCTGAGGATTGAGGTCTGAAAGCAGTCCTAGTAGGAAAGCCTATGTGATTCAGATCTCCAATTAACTACAAAAAAAAAAAAAAAAAAAGCTGGTAGTGAAGCTGTGTGGGTTCAATTGATAAGGTGCTAGCCTTGAGGAAAAAAAAAAAAGCTCAGAGTCTGCTGCCAAGGCCCTGAGTTCAAGGCTCAAGACTGGCACCAAAAGTAAATAAGCAAAAATAGAACTACACAATAGGTGAACAGACTTGGAAGACAGATGTACTTATACCTATGAGCATACACACATGCACACAGAGTGACAACTTTAGTAGTCTGTAGTACAACTCTGTGGACTCACTGTGTATGCATATATGCATGTTTATGTTGGTACTGAGGTTTGTACTCAAGGCCTTGTGCTCTCTTTTGGCTTTTTCACTCCAGGCTGGTGCTCTACCACTTGAGCCACACCTTTCCAGTGCTTCCAACTTTTTGCTGATTAATTAATTGGAGATGAGTGTCTCTGGAATTTGTCTACATGGCTTGCTTCCAACCAAAATCCTCAGGTCTCAGCCTTTTGAGTAGCTAGACTTGTAGGCATGAACCACCAGTGCCCTGCTTGCTACTCTTACTCAATTTTGAGGTTCAGAAAAAGGTACATAACTGGTTAAACAGCAAGGCTGAGATGGGAAGCTAAGCAGTCTGGCTCCAGGCCTACCCTTTTAGCATAAATATGTAAGGATGAAAAGGTTAAAAGGAAGTCTATCCTATATGACCTAAAATTCCTACTGTCACATCCTGTTTTGTACCTGCAGAGGAAAGCTGGGAGTTTACAAATGACCTGGGAATCAATCCAAGTAACAGACTTGACCCAGAATTGTTTTTCCTGTTGGAAGTCTAAAGGTTTGCATTAACCCTGTAAAAATTTACAAGGCTTGGTGGAAAAACACTTCTGGTAAGCCTTCCCAACAATCCAGTGAATGACCAGTGTTCACCTCAGGCTATGATGAAGCCAATTCTTTGCTGCTTATTCAAACTTCAAAGGGCTCATGCCAAGCAAGAGGATTAGTATATATTTTTTTTAAGCAGAGGATAAAGAGGATTTTTAGACAAGGCCAAAGGAAATTTATTACTTTAAATTTATTCAGGAAATACTCCAGAGCTGTAACTCAATGGCACAGTGCTGGGCTAGCAGGCACTAGGCACTGAGTTCCATTCTCAGCATTAAAAAGGAAGGAAGGAAAGGAGAGGGGAGAGGGAGGGAGCTCATAGTGGGATATTAAAAAGCATTTAATACCATCTGTCCAGAGGACACTTGCCATGCTTGTTACTATGTTGCTCAGACAGGGCAGAAAAATATAAATTTCAATGACTTATAGGCCAAACTTAATTTTGACAAGATAGGTAATTTTGTGAAACCAGTGTAAATTTACCCTGGGGAGTGTGTGTGCATGGTATCAGGGTTTGAACTAAAGGCCTCAAGCTTGCTAGTTAGACATATTAGCACAACTCTAGCCCTTTATTATGCTGCCTGCTTTTGAGATCAAATATCAAAAATAGCTGTGTGTAATTGCATAAGCCTGTCTTTCCAGCTACCATAGGGAAACAAAAACAGATCTTTTATCTCAAAATAACTAGTGGGAAAAAGGGTGAGGGCATGGTTCAGCAGAAAAACATCTGCCTAGGGCGAGGCTTCAAATCTGAACTCTTCAGAGTTCAAATCCTGGTACCAACTAAAAACAAAAGGTCCTGATTTGTAACAGATGCATTTTATAGCCAACATAAATATACTGCCATAAGGAAATTCTTAGCCTATACTTCAAAGTGTGGAATTTTACATTGCCATTAGATTACATTAAATACTTAATGGTGGCCAGGGTTAGTGGTACAGGCCTGTAATCCCAGCAATTCACAGGCTGAAACAGGAGGGTCATAAATTCAAGGCCAGCTTGAGTTCAAACCCTAGTACTGCCAAAAACTATGGGCTTGGAAGGTGGCTCAGTGGTAGAGTACTTTTAGAGTACGTGCATACAAGAGGCCCTGGGTTCAATTCCTCAGCACAACATAAGCAGAAAAAGCTGGAAGTGGCGCTGTGGCTCAAGTGGTAGAGCACTTTGTTTGAGCTGAAGAGCTGAGGGACAGAGCCCAGGCCCAGAGTTCAGGACCCAAGACCAACAAAAATAAAAAAAAAAGCATCATCCTTCATCAGCACCTGTGTCAAGACTGCACTTCTCAACTGGGTGCCAGTGACTAATCCTAGCTACTCAGGAGGCTGAGATATGAGGATCACAGTTCAAAGCCAACCCAGGCAGAAAAATCCCCATAAGACTTTTTTTTTTTTTTTTTTTGGTCCAGTCGTGGGGCCTGAACTCTGGGCCTGGGCGCTGTCCCTCAGCTCTTCAGCTCAAGGCTAGCGCTCTACCACTTGAGCCATAGCGCCACTTCCGGCTTTTTTCATTTTGCTTATGTGGTGCTCAGGAATCGAACCCAGGGCCTCAGGCATGCAAGGCAAGCACTCTACCACTGAGCCACCTTCCCAGCCCCCCCATAAGACTTTTATCTCCAATTAACCACTCCAAAACTGGAAATGGTGCTATGGCTCAAGTAGTAGAGTTCTAGCCTTGAGCACAAAGAGGCTCAGGGACAGAGCCCAGGTCCTGAATTCAAGCCCCACAATTGACCAAAAAAAAAAAAAAAAAAAGGCTACACTTCTAGTGTTACTTCACCAGAGGGTGAGAAATACCATTGGTATCAGCCATGCCACATCTGTGCCAGAATAGTGAGTAGCCAAAAAGCATTCATTGGTGAGTGAAGCCAAGCTTTCAGGTGACATGTTACTCAGTTTCTGAGCTGTTGACAGAAAGATATGCTTTGAGATTTCACTAATATATAGATAAAAATGCATGCATATGCTCAGTGTATGCTCTGACTTCAATTACTTTGCTGCCAGTGTTTGAGCTTGACCTCAGTTTGGTGCACTCTTGCTCAGCATGTTGCTCATAGTTGGTGCTCTATTACAAGCCATGCCTCCAGTCCAGTGTTTTACTAGTAAATGGAGATAAATATCTCATGGACTTTTCTGCCTTCAACTAGCTTTCAACTTTGATCCTAGAAGTCTCATCCTCCAGAATAGCTAGGAATCCTGGCTTGACTTAAACATTTCTAATGAAAATATACAAGGCTTGATATGTTCCCAAATTAGACTGGAGTTCTAGCAGTATGAATTATGCAAGAAAACAATGTTATGTGCTTTTGGGTATTAGTTGTTTCCTTTTGGCTGGTGGTGGGGCTTGAATGGATTGTACATGGAGCCTAGGTGCTGTCCCTGAGCCTGGTTTTTCTTTTTTTTTTTTGCCAGTCCTGAGGCTTGAACTCAGGGTCTGAGCACTGTTCCTGAGCTTCTTTTGCTCAAGGCTAGCACTCTACCACTTGAGCCACAGCGCCACTTCTGGACTTTTCTGTTTATGTGGTACGGAGGAATCAAACCCAGGGCTTCATGCATGCTAGGCAAGCACTCTACCACTAAGCCACCTGCCCAGCCCAATGTCTGTTGTTGTTGTTGTTAGTAAGGCTTGACTTCTGGGCCTGGGCACTGTCCCTGAGTTCTTCAGCTCAAGGCAAGCGCTTGACCGCTTGAGCCACAGCACCACTTCTGGTTTTCTAATGGTTTATTGGAAATAAGAGTCTCATGGAGTTTCCTGCCTGGGCTGGTTTTGAACCATAATCCTCAGATCTCAGCCTCCTGAATAGCTAGGATTACAGGTGTGAGTCACTGGCACCTGGCCCAATGTCTATTTTTTTGGCACTATCACTTTGAGCCACAGGTCTACTTCCAGTTTTTAGGTGGTTAACTGGAGATGAGTCTTAGGGCCTTTCCTGCCCAAACTGGCTTCAAATCACAATCCTGAGATCTTTGAGTAGCTGGAATTACAGACATGAACTACCAGTGCCTGGCCTTTCTCTCTCTCTCTCTTTTTTTTGTCGGTCGTGGGGCTTGAACTCTGGGCCTGGGCACTGTCCCTCAGCTCTTCAGCTCAAGGCGAGCGCTCTACCACTTGAGCTACAGCGCCACTTCCGGTTTTCTGGTGGTTTATTGGAGATAAGAGTCTCACAGTCTCTCCTGCCCGGGCTGGCTTTGAAACGCGATCCTCAGATCTCAGCCTCCTGAGTAGCTAGGATTACAGGCGTGAGCCACCCGCGCCCGGCTTAAAAGGGTTGTTGTTTTTTTTGTTGTTGTTTGGGTTTTTTTTAATTGTATTTTTTTGTCTTTTCTTTTTTGGTACTGGGGATCGAACCCAGGACGTTGCACTTGCTAGGCAAGCGCTTTGCCACTGAGCTACATCCCAGCCCTCTCTCTCTCTTTTTAAAGATAGGATATGTGTAGCCCAAGTTGGCCAGGAGCTCCCAGCCCTCCTTAGTACTGAGATTACAGGAGTGCACCATCATGCCTAGTATTTTTTAATATTTAGTGTTTAGGGTAATACAACTTTAACTACTCACATCATCTCATATTTATTTTTTTTTTGGGGGGGGGGGTCCGGTTGTGGGGCCTGAACTCTGGGCCTGGGCGCTGTCCCTCAGCTCTTCAGCTCAAGGCTAGCGCTCTACCACTTGAGCCACAGCGCCACTTCCGGCTTTTTTCCTTTTGCTTATGTGGTGCTGAGGAATCAAACCCAGGGCCTTGAGCAAGCGCTCTACCACTGAGCCACCTTCCCAGCCCTCACATCATCTCAAATTTAAATGAGCTTTCTCATCTATAGGTTACTAAAAGTCAATAAACACATCATCTACAAAATGTACTAAAATACTACATAAAATGTACTTTTTTCCTTTTTCTGTGTTTGTGTGGGGGTCAGTCATGGGTATTGAACCCTGGGCCTGAGCATTGTCCCTGAGCTCTTCAGCTCAAGGTGAGTGCTCTACTACTTGAGCCACAGCACCAAAACTTCCAGTTTTTTGGAGATCAGTGTCTCACAGGGACTTTTCTGCCTGGGCTGGCTTTGAACCTCAATCCTCAGACCTCAGCCTCCAGAATAAGTTAAGATTACAGGTATGAGCCACTGGTGTCTAGCAATGTCAATGTTTTAAGACTGCGCATAGGGAGAAGCACCTTAGTCATATAGAGTTCACAAAGAACCAATGGACTCGATTGGACATAGAAAGTTGTTTATTACTCAGTTGTTGGCTTCTATGACTGTATAGGCTGAGAAGTCTCAAGATCTTCATAGTGCACTGGAAGCTGGAGACCCAGGAGAGCTGGTGGCATATTCCGATCTGATGACTGACTAGCTAGAGAGCCAAATACTGTTGTTTCAATTTGAGTTCAAAAGCAGAAAAAATTTGATGTTCCAACTTGATGGCATTTAGCAAAAAGTAGAGGCGATTCAGCCTTTCCTTGTTCAATTCCAACTTTCAGCTGACTGGATGAGGGTATTGGCATTAGGGAGAACAACCTGCTCTCAGTCTGCCAACATCATCCAAAATCATTCTCGTGGAAGCAAAATGGTTTTTTTTGTTGGTGGTGGTGGTGGCAATGGGGCTTGAACTCAGGGCCTGGGCACTGTTCCTGAGCTTCTTTTGCTCAAGGCTTGCACTCTACCACTTGAGCCACAGTGCCACTTCCAGATTTTTCCGTTTATGTGGTACTAAGGAATCAAAAGCAGGGCTTCATGTATGCTAAGCAAGCACTCTAAGCAAGCCACGTTCCAGACCATTGCTCTACCACTTTAAGCCACAGCTCCACTCTTACTTTTGAGTAGTTAATTGGAGATAAGAGTCTCACAGGGACATTTCAGCCCAGGCTGGCTTCGAACCACAATCTTCAGATCTCAGCCTCCCGAGTAGTTAGGATTACAGATGTGAGCCACTAGTGACCAGCTTACTTCTACTTTTTATTTTTGTCTGTTCCCACAACTTTGGGCCTGGGCATTCTCTGAGCCTCTTTGCATTCAAGGCTAGTGCTTTAGCACCTGAGCCACAGTGCCACTGCTGGATTTTCCTGAGTAGTTTATTGGAGGCAAGAGTCTCATGGATTTTCCTGCCCAGGCTGGCTTTGAACCTCAATCCTTAGATCTCAGCCTTCTGAGTAGCTAGGATTACAGGAATAAGCCACCAGCAACCAGTTACTTTTACTTTATATTTTTGTCAGTCATGGGCTTGAACTCTGGGCCTGGGCATTATCCCTGAGCATTTCAGCTCAAAGTAAGCACTCTACCACTTGAGCCAAAGGCCACTTCCCATTTTCTGGTGGTTAATTGGAGATAAGAGTGTCATGGATTTTCCTGCCCGGGCTGGCTTTGAACTGCGATCCTCAGATCTCACCCTCCTGAATAGATAGGATTACAAGTGTAAGCCATGGTCCTAGGCTACTTTTACTTTCGTGGGGCTTGAACTCTGCGCCTAGGTGCTGTCCCTCAGCTCCTCAGCTCAAATCTCTACCTTTTTATTTTTGTCGGTCGTGGGGCCTGAACTCTTGGCCTGGGTGCTGTCCCTCAGCTCTTCAGCTCAAGGCTAGTGCCCTACCATTGGGCCACAGCGCTGCTTCTGGCTTTTTCTGCTTATGTGGGGCTGAGGAATCGAACCCAGGGCCTCATGTGTGCAAGGCAAGCACTCTACCGCTGAGCCACCTTCCCAGTCCCTACCTTTTTTTAAACTTTTACTTTTTTATGGAGAAACTACGCTAATTGTCACAGCTGGCAATTCTGCAGATGAATTATAAAGCATACAAGCTGTCTCATCAAATCGCACTTGCTATTTTAAGATATATTTTAGGGGCAGGCAATATAGCAAAACTGAGGAGGATCATTATAAACAAGTAAAAATGTAAAATTTCAATCACTTTTTCAACAAGTAGCAATCTACTTTTTTTCCCTCTTTATCATTAGGTGACAAATTTCTCCCCATAATCAGACATTTTCTGTAATTTCACTTTATTTTATGCACTTCATTTTTTTCTTTCTTCCTCTTTTTTTCTGGGATGGGGTGAGCTTGTTTGGTTTTAAAAACTGTTCAGTGCCAGGCACTTGTGACCATTCCTGTATTTCCAGCCATTTAGGAGGCTGAGATCTGAGGATCTTGATTTAAGACAGCTCCACCACCATAAGCAGGAAAGTCTCAAGATTTGCATCTTCAATAAAGCACCAAAAAAGCAGGAAGTGGAGCTGTGGCTCAAGTAGTAGTGTGCTTGCTATCCTTGAGCAAAAAAGCTCAGGGACAGCACCTAAACCCTCAGTGGAAGCCCCAAAACAGAGACAAACTGATATACACACAGAAAACTGCTTAGTGGCAACAATTATAGAAGAACCTTTTTCTTTTCTTTTTTATTCCTGGTGCTGCTACTTGGGCTTGACCTAAATTGCACTCTTGCATGGCTTTTTTTTTCTTTTTTCTTTTTGGTGCTGGTTCTGGGACTTGAACTCAAGGCCTGGCCGCTGTTCCCTGAGTTAGTACTTTACCACTTGAGCCACAGCTTCACTTCTAGCTTTTTTTTTTTTTTTGTCTTTTTTGATACTGGGGATCGAACCCAGGACGTTGCACTTGCTAGGCAAGCGCTTTGCCACTGAGCTACATCCCAGCCCTTCTTCTAGCTTTTTGATAGTCAACTGGAGATAAGTCTCACAGACTCTGCTTCCCAGGCTGGTTTCAGCCTCCTGAGTAGCTATGATTACAGGTGTAGCTCTGAAATGCTAATCTATGGTAACAAGTGACTGACCACTTGTAAGTATGACAAATCGCTACATTACAGTTACTGCTTCTATGGCCACAGATCCTTCCTTCTTTCCTTAAGTTCTAGAATATCTCTGGTGCTCTTCTTCATTTTTCTAATGCTGCTTTAAAAGAACAGCATTATAATTTTCAACATGGTAGCTCAAAAGTGCTTTGCATTTTTCCAGTGATTATCTTTTCTGGTTTGAAGGTGTGGCTTGGTGGTACCAGTACTTGGTAAGAATGTATGAGGCTCTGGATCAGATCCTCAGTCCCCCAAAGAAGATAATAAAATAAACTTTTCTTTCGTTTTTGCTTTGGTGTGAGAAGGAAGGAAGAAAGATGAACTTGATACCGTTCTAGTTTAGGCTTGCATGTAGCTGGTGAACAAGTTTGCTAAGGAACACATACCAAGAACATTACCATACTGTCTTCCAGATAAAAACCACAGGATTTTCTACTTTATGAACATAAATGAAACATTTTCCTCTACAATTTCACTAATAAAAATTGCTTGATACTTTCCTTAGCAAAAACTGTACATTTGTTAAGACAGTAACTACTATTTGTTAAAATTATCAAGTAATACAAGACAAGGTGTTATAAAACAGAACAGACAGCTGGAAAACATTTTATTTTCTACTTCATATAACATTGTTTAGGACCATAGGATTTTAAAGATCTCTTTCCTGCAATTTTTCTGATTTAGGAATAGCACTAAAAAATATTACTGATGCTATAAATATTATTGTTTTCCTTATATTAACGATTTTAATGACTGCTATATCCATTATACCTCTTGCTCCTTTGGTCAGAAAGATAAAACAAAAACTTTAAGTCAGATGTTAAACATTCAAAATGGTTTTTAAAAGCACATCCACACAAACCAAATCTACATTAGCAACTATTATTTTTTAAATGATATACAATTTAAAAAACAAATTTAAAATCCTCAATAAAAAATATTAATGGCCAAATTAAAGAAAATTTAAGCATCAGGTTTAGTATCTTAATTTTTAGGCTATTAAGAAATATATTTTGTGAATAAGAATTATTTCATAAATATATATGTATAAATATAAATATTTATCTACAGGATCTGCAATGTAGGAGAAAACTCTTTAAAGAAAAAAAATTGCACTTTTCGATTATTAGGACATTGTCAGATTTATCCTTCAAGTGAAGTGTAATTACCAATTCAGGTGCTTTTGGCACAAGTTTTTAGGTGAATATGACACAATGTTAAAAACACAATGCTTTTATATTTTATTCACTGGAATATGAAGAATCAAACAGAATATAGGATTCTGACCAAAAAAAAAATCCCAGATAACTAATTGTTTAATTAAATACAAAAAATATTGTTTTTAAAAAGACCTTAAACCTTTAGCCTTTACATCTGGAATGTGTAAATTTTTACCAGCAACATTTTCTTCAATCCCTTCAGCAAGAATTCCCAGCCTACACACAAATGTAACATCATTTTTTTTCCACTCAAGTATGACTTGGCTCACACTCCAGTATATAAAGACAAAAAATAAATGTATAATAAAAAGATTGGATAAATCAGGAGAGGCTTTTTGGTCTTGAATTCTTCACCCACTAACAATGAAGCAGCACTGTAGGCAGCCCAAAACACACCAAACAGCTTAAAAAAAAAAAAAGACAAAGGGCAGCATGTTAGCAAATAAATTAACTTTTGGCTGTTGTAAAGGATAAAAATAGTGTTTATGATATACAAAAAAAAAAACAAACCAGTAATAGTAAATAATGTTCATGTTCATTTGATTCCTTAACTTCTGTATATGTGGTATATTTCTTTTTTTGTCTGTCATGGGGCTTGAACTCTGGGCCTGGGCGCTGTCCCTCAGCTCTTCAGATCAAGGCTCTACCACTTGAGTCACAGTGCCACTTCTGGCCTTTTCTGTTTATGTGGTGCTGAGGAATCGAACCCAGGGCCTCATGCATGCAAGGCAAGCACTCTACCACATTCCCAGCCCGTACACAGTTTATTTCTATCAAGCTTGTCTAATTACAACAATGAGTTGGTGTGCCTACCAAAAAGGAAATGTGGAGTACTTGCACTGGTTATGTTATTCATGTCATTTCATCTCCTCCTTTAAAATAAGGTCTCACTATGTGGCCCAGGTTGACCCTGAACTCAGCTCTCCCACCTCAGCTCTGGAGTGCTGACATGACAAATGTGCACAACTGTCTGGCTGAATTAGAACTTCTAAAGAAAAGCTCTAGTTATCAGCCTTTTAAACATATATCTCTGGTGATTATGATCAGGCAAACTTAAAAAAAATAAACAATTACTGGGCCATACTGATGAAAGAAGTTTGATCCTCGGAGAGTAAAACAAATTTCGATTTTTATTCTTTTAAATAGGAAAACAAAGTGAAAATTTTATATACTACTAATTTACTTTTGTCAGTCCTGGGACTTGAACTCAAGGCCTTGAGCATTTTTGCTCAAGGCTAAGGGATCTACCATTTTGAGCCACAGCTCCACCTCTGGTTTTGGGGTGGTTATTTGGAGATGAAGAGTCCCATTGGCTTCCCTGCCTAGGCAGGTTTGAACCAGGATGCTCAGATCTCAGCCTCTTGAGCAGCTAAAATTACAGGCATAAGCTACCTAATCCGGCACTACTTTTTTTTATATTTTTTGAAATATATAACACAAAGTGCAATAAAAAGGAGGAAAAAATCACATCTTGGTCAAGAGTTTAATTAAATAAAATACAGTGTGTTATTCTGATAATACACATACTTAATTTTAAATTAATTTCACTGGAAACCTAGTACTTATAAAACAAAGTTACTGAACACATTCTGCTGCATAAAATTAGGGAAGAAATTCCCAGAAAAAAAATCAGGCAAGCTGGGGCCTGGTAGCTCACACCTGTAATCCTAGCTATTCAGGAGGCTGAGATCTGAGGATTGCCATTTGAAACCAGCCTGGCTAGGAAAGTTTGTGAGAGTCTCACCTCCAAAAAACCACTGAAAAAAACCTAGGAGTAAAGCTGTGGCTCCAAGTGGTAGAATGCAGCCTTGAGCAAACAAAGCTTAGAAACAGTGCCCAACCTCTGAGTACAAACCCCAGGACTAGCAAAAACAAAAAACAAAAAGCAGCCAGGCGCTGGTGTCTCATGCCTGTAATCCTAGCTACTCAGGAGGCTGAGATCTGAGGATCCTGGTTCAAAGCCAGCCCGGGCAGGAAAGTCTGTGAGATTCTTATCTACAATAAACCACTAGAAAACCGGAAGTGGCTCTATGGCTCAAGCGGTAGAGCGCTCGCCTTGAACTGAAGAGCTGAGGGACAGCACCCAAGCCCAGAGTTCAAGCCCCATGACTGACCAAAAAAAAAAAACAACAAAAAAACTTAAAATAGAAACTGACTTGAAACACATCTTTTTTTTTTTTGCTAGTCTTTTGAACTGCAATCCTCAGATATCAGCCTCTTGAATAGCTGGGATGACAGGTGTGAGCCACCAGGGTCCAGAAATATTGATATCTTTATGCTGAATGTTTTTTGCTTTTTCTTTTTTTTTTGAGGGGGGGGTCTGGTCGTGGGGCCTGAACTCTGGGCCTGGGCCCTGTCCCTCAGCTCTTCAGCTCAAGGCTAGGGCTCTACCACTTGAGCCACAGCGCCACTTCCAGCTTTTTTTTCTTTTGCTTATGTGGTGCTGAGGAATTGAACGCAGGGCCTCATGCATGCAAGGCAAGCGCTCTACCACTGAGCCACCTTCCCAGCCCCTGTTTTTTGTTTTTTGAGAGTTTTCTGTGTACTGTGGAATGTTTAGCAGCATCCTTGCAAATAACACCCTCTCCCTGCTCTGTGACACTCAAATATTCATCTAGACATTGACAGATGTCCCAGGGGGAGCAAAAGTGACTTCAGTTCAGAAAAAAACATTAGTATAGAGTTGAAAAAATGGAAACTGGCAGACTGACTCAAAATGTATTTGGGATGGTCTAACTTTCTACTATTCTTTTAGGTTATCAAAAGGAAAGAAACTCCACAAAGTAGTAATCCAGGCATACAAAAAAGTGTAAGAAGATTCATAAAATAAAATTATAATCTAATTCCTTTTGTTCACCTTGTCTAGATTTTTTTGTTCTAAATGGTTTGACTGATATATTATAGGATTTAATGTGAAATAAAAGCGCTTGATATGGATTGTATATTTCTTGGGTGTGTGTGCATGCCTAAGTGTGTGACAGTACTGGGGCTAGAACTCTAGAGCTTTACAATCTTGCTTATCTTTCCTGCTCATGGCTGGTGCTTTGCCATTTGAACCATACCTTATAGCTTTTTGTTGGCTAATTGGAAGTAAGAATTTCCTGAATAAAAATTTTCTGGCCAGACTGGCTCTGAGCTGTGATACTAAGATCTCAACTTCCTAAGTAGCTTCAACTTCCCAAGTAACTAGAATTATAGGCATGACACACTGGCACCTGACTACAAGATTTTCTTATTGCACAAGTGATCAGATTGGGAACTGGAGGTGTGACTTAGTGTTCAAACATACAATGATGACCTCAAAATAATCCTGTATATTTATAGTAACTACAACTATTACTTGAGTGCCTACTCAAGTAATAGTTGTAGTTACTCTGTGCCAAGTATTATGTATGCACTAGGCATACATTCTTTAAAAATTTCACAACAAACACTAGAAAACTTAGTAGTTAAGAAACTGTAAGAACAACATTGGAAGTGGAGCTGTGACTCAACTGGTAGAGAACTAGCTGTGAGCAAAAAAACGTTGAGACAGCACCTAAGCCCCAAGTTCAAGCCCCAGGAACACACACACACACACACACACGCACGCACGTGCGCGCGCGCGCGCGCGCGCGCGCATGATAAAAAGGGCAGAACAAGGATTTGAATTCAGGATTAGTACTAAAATCTACATCCTTTAATATTTGATGCCCAATTCTAAAAGGAAACATTGCTGGGCACCAGTGGTTCACGGCTATAATCCTGACTACTCAGGTAGCTGAGATCTGAGGATTGCAGCTCAAAGCCAGCCTGTGTAGCAAAGTCCAGGAGACTCCTATCTCCAATTAACCACCAGAAAACCACAAGTGGTAGAACACTAGCTAGCCTTGAGCAAAAGAGCCCAGGGACAGTGCCCAGGTCCAGAGTTCAAGCCCCACAACCGACTGACAAAAATAAATAAACAAATTCACAAAATATACTTGGTAAAAATCAGTAAGCAAGTTTACTGTTCCAAAACACTATCAACTATTTGATAAACAGTTTTGGATCATGCTATTCTTATCTGGATGACAAGTATAGTTTCACTACTGGAAAAAAGTAAACTATATAATTCATACTACATAACTTACTTTTATAAGTGTAGATACCACTTCAAATGATCCAACCACCACAAGTACTGGGGCTATGACAATGAGAGGAAGTAATGAATATCCTATAACTCCAAGAACTTGACCATATGCAACCTGTGAATTTTCAAAATTTTAAGTAAGTATCATAGGAATCACAGTATTCATGTTAATCATTATCAATATCATGTATTCTTTATTGTATGTATCTTAGCATGAGAACTAAGAAATTAATGTATCATACCCACTATATTTCAAATTATCATAGTCCATCATGTTCTTGGGTCTTCACAAACTGCCATGATTTCATTTAGTATCAGTTTGCCAACTGCTCAAATCTGTATCTCTAGCCTCATTTCTGCTTGAACTCCAGAATTTTATATCATTTTTGTTCTATTTCTTTTTTTTTTTTTTTGGTCGGTCGTGGGGTTTGAACTCTGGGCTTGGGCGCTGTCCCTCAGCTCTTCAGTTCAAGGTGAGCGTTCTACCACTTGAGCCACAGCGCCACTTCCGGTTTTCTAGTGGTTTATTGGAGATAAGAGTCTCATAGACTTTCCTGCCGGGCTGGCTTTGAACCAGGATCCTCAGATCTCAACCTCCTGAGTAGCTGGGATTACAGGCGTGAGCCTCCGGCGCCCGGCTTGTTCTATTTATCACAGTAGCAAAACATATTTTTATATATCAGGTTAAAAATATGTCTAGGATATAAGAATAAGAATTATTTAAGAGCAGGGCATAGGTGGCTCAGACCTGTAGTCCTAGCTACTCAGGAGGCTGAGATCTAAGGATCACGGTTCAAAGCCAGCCCAGGCCAGAAAGTCTATGAGACTCTTATCTCCAATAAACCACTAGAAAACCGGAAGTGCTGCTGTGGCTCAAAAGGTAGTGTTCCCCTTGAGCTGGAGAGCACAAGGACGGCGCCCAGGACCAGAGTTCAACACCCCCCCCCTCCGCCCCTTCCCCCCTCCATCCCTCCCCTCCCCTGCTCTGCCCCAGCCAACAACAACAAAAAAACAGATTTAAGAATTCCAGGGGAGTGTGGTGGCTTAGGTCTGTAGTCCTAGTACTCAAGAAGCTCAAATGGGTAACAAGTTTTTAGGGCAGGCTGGGATAGACAGTGAGACTTTGAAGAATCTATCTCAAAACAAAATGAAACAAAACAAAGCAATCTGCCATATGTGAAGAACAGGTTTTATAGATGTTACTTTAAATTTATTTTGCTTTTAGGTTAAGATGTTGCATCAGGTATATACATCCAATTATTACTTCCTCTTGAAATTCCATTAAAAAGGAAGGGAAAGAAGTCATGCCTGGTGGCATGTGTCTATAATCCCAGCACACAGGAGTCTGAGAAACAAGGATCTTGAGTTCAATGATGGCCAGCCTGGGCTACGTAGTGAGACCCTGACCCCCAAAAAAGGGGAGGAGAGCATGGGGGCTGGAAGAGTGGCAGCCTAGCAAACATTAGACTTTTGAGTTCCAACCTCAGTTTTGCCAAAACACAAGCATACAAGTGCACAAGCACACACACGAACACATGTACACGAGACTGTGTGCACAGACATGCACACACAAACACACACACAAAATACAAAGTGTGGTGACCATCAAGCCTGTAATCCCAGCTAGACTTGCCGTGGAGAGCAGGACCATCACAGTTCTATAGGAGCCTAGGCAAAAAAGCAAGAAAGCTGGAAGTGGTGGGCAAAATCTGTCATTCCAGCTATGTGGAAATTTAAGTAGGATAAATGCCATCCAGGCTTACTGTGGAAAAAAAATTTGAGATGAAGGATGGCTAAATTATATTGCCTAGGAACATATGTTGACAAAATAAAAATATATAAGAAAATATCTAAGTCTACTTGAGAACTGCTGTAACCATTGTATGCTTCCCCAAAAGTAGCACATTATTTGATAAAGGATGGTATCTTTCCTTTTCTCTTTACTTTCTTTTTTTTTTTTTTTTTTTTTTGGGCCGGTCATGGGGACTGAACTCTGGGGCTGGGCCCAGTCCCTCAGCTCTTTTTTTTTTTGTTTTTGTTTTTTTTTTTTGTCGGTCGTGGCTTGAACTCTGGGCCTGGGCGCTGTCCCTCAGCTCTTCAGCTCAAGACAAGCACTCTACCACTTGAGCTACAGCGCCACTTCCGGTTTTCTGGTGGTTTATTGGAGATAGGAGTCTCACGGTCTTTCCTGCCCGGGCTGGCTTTGAACCGCGATCCTCAGATCTCAGCCTCCTGAGTAGCTAGGATTACAGGCGTGAGCCACCAGCGCCCGGCTTCCCTCAGCTCTTTAGCTCAAAGCTAGTGCTCTACCACTTGAGCCACAGCACCACTTCTGGCTTTTTCTAATTATGTGGTACTGAGGAATCAAACTCAGGGCCTCATGCATGCAAAGAAAGCACTCTACCACTAAGCCACCTACCCAGCCCCCATGACACTCTTATCTCTAATTAACCACTAGAAAACCAGAAGTGTTGCTGTGGCTCAAGTGGTAGAGTGCTAGCCTTGAGCTGAAGAGCTGAGGGACAGTGCCCAGGCTCAGAGTTTAAGACCCAATTTAAAAAAAAAAGGAGAAGAAGAAAGGAACTAATATAACTTAAAAGCAATTCTGGCATAAGAAACATTATAATGGCCACTCTTAGTGAGAGAGTACCTGCAGTAAAGCTTATAACAAACAAAAGCAGCTTTGTGAATTAACTACTTACTTCTCCACCAAGAACTCTGGCCAGTAAGAAAATTGTCAGTGACCCAAATATCCAAATGGTTATAATCCATGAGACCACCTAAAAGGGGAAAACAAATTTTTTATGCTACTCAACAAGGTGATAATTTTTCAGGAATTCTATATTCTGTCATTTATGACAATGTTGACATACCCAATTTCAGGAAACAGAGGTAACATCAGTTCTCCAGTACACTTGGTAAGAATGTAGTATGGTCGGGCATTGGCAGCTGAAGCCTGTAATCCTAGCTACTCAGAAGTCTGATATCTAAGAATCATGATTTGAAGATAGCCTGAGTAGGACAGTCTATAAAGCTGTCGAATTAACTACCACAAAGCCAGAAACTGAGTCATGGCTTAAGTGGTAGAGTACTAGCCTTAAACAAAAAACCTGAGGGGGGCTGGGAAGGTGGCTCAGTGGTAGAATGCTTGCCTTGCATGCATGAGGCCCTGGGTTCGATTCCTCAGCACCACATAAGTAAAAAAAGAAAAAAAGCCGGAAGTGGCACTGTGGCTCAAGTGGTAGAGCGCTAGCCTTGAGCTGAAGAGCTGAGGGACAGGGCCCAGGCCCAGAGTTCAGGCCCCACGACCGGACCGCCCCCCCCAAAAAAAAAACAAACCCTGAGGGACATCATCCAGACCCTAAGTTTAAGCCTGAAGACCAATACACACACAAAAAAAATTGCAGTGTATAATACAATTGCATAACCAAACTGAAAATGAACAAAGTATCAATTACCTAAAGAAACACTAGTAGTTCAAGATATATATAATAAAAAAATTTAAAAAGTAAAAAGTATTTAGTACCAATCCCTTCCGTTATAGCACACTTCAGGGAAAATTTTTTGCTGTTGTTGTTGATTGTGGGGCCTCAACTCTGGGCCTGGGAGCTGTCCCTCAACCCTTCAGTTCAAGGCTAACACTATACCACTTGAGCCACAGTGCCACTTCCCGTTTTCTGGTGATTAATTGGAGATAAGAGTCTCATGGACTTTCCTGCCTAGGCTGGCTTTGAACCATGATCCTCTGATCTCAGCCTCCTGAGTAGCTAGGATTGCAGGCATGAGCCACAGGTATCTAGCCAAAGTCATTCTTTTTTAAAAAATTAATTAATTAATTTCTTTATACAAAACTGAAAGTAAAGTTATAGTACATGTTATTTACAACTGTGCAGTAATGTGTTGCAAAATAAATTATCTAGAAGGCAGCAACAAAAGAACATTGTGAATGTATATAAAACTGTACAGCATTTGCAGATATAGAGCAGATTGACAATCTGCTCTGGAAGTCTTTTTTTTGGTCACTCATGACGTTTGAACTCTGGGCCTGGGCGCTGTCCCTCAGCTCTTCAGGTCAAGCCTAGCACTCTCCCACTTGAGTCACAGTGCCACTTCCAGTCTTCTGGTGGTTTATTGGAGATAAGAGTTTCACGGACTTTCGTGCCTAGGCTGGCTTTGAACCTTGATCCTCAGATCTCAGCCTCCTGAATAGCCAGGATTACAGATGTGAGCAACCAGCACCTGGCTTCTGGAAATCTTTGAAACACTCTAATACACATTTTATAATAGAATATGGAATACCTTTCAGATAATTTTAATTCCTCAGGCTTAGTTTAATGAGAAAGGTAAATATTTAAAAGTCTGTCTTCCCAAGGTTCTACAAATAACATTTCACTATGAAAACAAAGACTGATTGCCTAGATCTTAGTTTCTCTGTCTCTAACTCTGTCTGTCTGTCTCTCTCTCTCTATATATATATATTTGTGTTGGTGTTGGGCTTGAACTCTGGGCCTGGGCGTTGTCCCTCAGCTCCTCAGCTCAAGGCTAGCGCTCTACCACTTGAGCCACAGTGCCACTTACAACATTTTCTGCTTATGTGGTGCTGAGGAATCAAACCCAGGGCCTCATGCATGCAAAGCAAGCACTACCACTGAGCCACCTTCCCAGACCTCTAAGTATTTTTAACTAAAGGGACTAAGAAATGGTTGCTTATAGAACTAGGGCAGCAAAAAAAGAGATTTGTTTGCAAAGATTTTGTGGAGTCAAAGGAAAAAAGTCCTCAAAAACAGGATGGATGGAGTCAGGCTTATACCTGTAATTCTAGCTCACACCTGTAATTCTAGCTACTCAGGAGACTGAATTTTTAGGATTGCGGTTCAAACACAGCCCAGGCAGGAAAGTCTGTGAGAATCTCATCTCCAATTAACCACAAGAAAACCAGAAGTGGAGCTGTAGCTCAAAGTGGTAGAGGGCTAACCTTGAGCAAAAAAACTAACGGACAGCACTCAGGGCTTGAGTTCCAGGCCCTGAGTTTAAGGCCCACAACTGTCACCACCAACAACAATGAAAACAGGATGGAGTTGTACTGTTGTAATATACTGCTGAAATACTTTTTTTTTGGTCATTGGGCTTGAACTCAAGGCCTGGGCACTGTCTCTGAGCTTTTTCACTCAGAGCTAACGTTCTATTACTTTGAACCAAAGCGCCTGGTAGTTAATTGGAGATGAGTGTCAAGGACTTTCCTGACTGTGCTGGCTTTGAATCGTGATCCTCAGATCTCAGCCTCCTTGAGTCCCTAAGATTACAGGTGTGAGCTACAGCTCCCGGCTCTGAAATACATTTTTGTGTTGTGGAATTTATATAGCTATTCACTACAGTGGTAACAACAAATTAATTAATTTCCTAATCCCTTAAAGTTATTTCTTACTCTCTTTAGTTTGAAACTGGGAATGAAAGAGTGTTACATATATCTTGTGATAAAAAAACAACTTGAGAGCATGATAAAGTGACTAAAATATCAGTAGTAAATAAAAAAATTAATAGATTCCTTGTCATCATTTATGAAAAGAAGTGTTGAATTCAAAAACAAAATTAAAACTGAATAAAAGGACTGGGTATTGGTGGCTTACATCTGAAATCTTAGCTACTAAGGAGGCTGAGATCTGAGGATCACAGTTCAAAGCTAGCCTGGGCAGTAAAGTCCCAAGTGGTAGAGCACCAGCTCTGTGCAAAAAAAGCTCAGGGACAATGCTCAGTCCCTAAGTTCAAGCTCTAATACCAGCACCAGAAAAATAAAGGAAATAACATAATTATGGGCTGGGAAGGTGGCTCAGTGGTAGAGCACTTGCCTTGCATGTATGAGGCCCTGGGTTTGATTCCTCAGCACCACATAAGCAAAAAAGAAAAAAACCAGAAGTGGCGCTGTGGCTCAAGTGGTAGAGTGCTAGCCTTGAGCTGAAGAGCTAAGGGACAGCGTCCAGGCCCAGAGTTCAGGCCCCACGACTGGACAAAAAAAAAAAAAACCCACGTAATTATACATTACACATTAGATTTCAAAGTCTTCATTTCTTGGGGAGTTAAAAGAAAATGAGCAGCAATTCTGAGCACTCCTGGCCATTCTCACATTCAGTCAGATGGGAATACTTCCATCTATTTACTTCAGTGCCATACAAATATTAAAACTTCTATATGAATGACAATATAGAAAACTTGAAAGCACCAATCTAAGATATTCCTCATTAATTATACAACAGTTTTAGTAATACACAAGACAAAACATTTCTCAGATATAATATACTAATATTAGGAATATTGGATTACAGATTTTTAAACTCAAAAGATTTTGAATTTACATAAAATAAGCTATACTTACCCTAAACTGTCCATATAATGAGATCATGGAAAAGAAAAGAACAACTGCCAGAGGACCCCAAAAGTCAGGATTGTCTCTCACCACTTGTCTATTAAAACCAAGTGATGGCATTGGCATCAAAACACATCGGATTTTGTAATAGATATCCTTCAGATCAATATCCAATTCTTCCCTATAATTTTAAAATAAAAATTCTCAAAATACATATAGCTTTGAATACTAAAAGTTTCAAAAGAACCTAAAAGTTTAAATATGACAATATGATATCATAGGTCAACAAAATGCAAGCACTTGAAGTACCATATTTTACTGATTCACAAGGAAACTAGTCCAACTTTAGAGATGTTTCAACATTTCATCATCTCTAAATTTAGGTAGATCTCACAAATGTTACTGTTTTAAATTGTTGTTAGGCCAAATACATCCCAGATCTGTCTTTCTTTCCTTTTGCCAATCTTCTGGAGGAACTATCAATTTAAAACAAATCTCAATGAAATTTAAATACAAATTACTTTTTGGGAGGTAGAATCAGGAAGATGGGAGAGTTTTAGGCCATCCTAGGCTATTCAGTGAGCTCAAGGCCAGCACGGGCCACAGAGTAGACCCTGTCTCTACACAAAGCAAGCATGGATGCTAGTGTTTTAGACCTATACTCCTAGCTACTCAGAAGGCTGAGATCAGATCCAAAGCATCATGGATCAAAGCCAATCTGGGCAGAAAAGTCCATGAGACTAAAATAAGTAGCAAAAAAATTTATAAAGGTATGGCTTAAGTAGTAGAGTGGTAGAGTGTCAGAGAAGCAAGCAAGTCAAGCAAGCACAAAGTCTTAAGTTCAGGCTCTGGTAGTGACAGAAACAATTTTAAATTAGCTAGGTGCTGGTGGCTCATATCATATTCAAAAGGCTGAGATCTGAGGATTGTAGTTCAAAGCCAGCTTGGGAAGGAAAGTCTGTGAGATTCTTATCTCCAGTTAAACACTAAAAAGGCAGAAATGGGAGCTGTGGCTAGAGCACTAGCCTTGGATACAAAAAGCTCAGGGACAGCACCCACACCCTGAATTCAAGTCCCAGAACCAGCACAATAATAAATAAATAAAATTAAACAATAAAGTTAGGCTCCAGTAGCTCTGACCTGTAATCCTAACTACGCAGGAGGCTAAGATCTGAGTATTATGGTTCAAAGTCAGCGTAGGACAGGACAATCCATGTGACTCTTATCTCCAATTAACTGACAAAAAAAAGTCTTAGAAGGCTGAGAATGTGGCTTAATGGTACAGTGCTTGCCTAGCATGCATGAAGCCCTGGATTTGAGTCCTCAGTACCACATACACAGAAAAGGCTGTGCTGAGGCTCAAATGGTGCAAGCCTAGAGCAAAAGAAGCTCAGGGACAGTGTCAGGCCCTGAGTTCAAGCCCCAGGACTGATACCAAATGAAAGAAAGGAGTGGGGGATGGAGGAAGAGAGGAAAGGAGGGAGAGAGCAGGCTCTGGAGGCTCATACCTATATCCTAGCTACTGAGGAGGCTGAGATTTGAGGATCAAGGTTCAAACACAAATGTGAGAAACATTTATTTATTTATTTATTTATTTATTCAGCCGTTCATGGTGCCTGAACACTGGGCCTGGGCTCTGTCCTTCAGCAATTCAGCTCAAGGCTCCTGCTCTTGAGCCACCGTGCCACTTCTGGCTTTTTCTGCTTATGTGGTGCTGAGGAATAGAACCCAGGGCCTCATGCATGCTAGGCAAGCACTCTACTACTGAGCCACCTTCCCAGCCCCTGCCCACTCCCTAATCAGTAAAAATCAAAATGAAAAGATATATATAGTAAAGCATCAGCAGAAAAAACTAAGCCAGAGCACAAGTCCCTGAGTTCAAGCCCCAGTACTAGCAAAAGGAAGAAAAAAAAAAAGGGAAAAAATAGACAAAGAAAGTAAAGCCAGGTGTGTTGGCACATTCTATACTATACTCTCAGCAACTTGGGAAATGGAAATTAGGAAGATGCAGTTCACTGCTGACCCTAAATGCAAGATCCTATCCAGGAGAAGAAAAAAAAACAAACTAAGGTAAAAAGGACTGGGGACATAGCTCAAATGGTAGAGCCCTTGACGAGTAATAAGCATGAAGCACTAAATTTAAGCTCCAGCAAATGTCAAACAAACAAACAAAAGATCCCCAGAAAATACCAAAATTTCTGCTTCAGACTTTTTGGAAATATACTTGTAATTCAGACTGTAAATCTAAAGGAAAGCCAGTGTGGGGCTTTTATTCTAAGGGGAAATTTTTATCTTCAAACGTACAACCAAGTGCCAAATTGAGAAATTGTCCTTGATGCTCCATATGTGGGATTATTTCTCATTAATCCTTACATTAAGGAAACAGTGTCTGTCTGTCTGTCTCTCTCTCTCTCCCCCTTTTTTTCTGCTGGTTATTTTGAGATATGGTTTCACTTTCTGCCCGGGTACGTGGACTTCAGTCTGCTTAATTTAGTCTTCATATAACAGCTGGGATTATAGGAATGTACCACCATCTACTTTTGCTTCATGGAACCACAAAGAAAATTATACATACACATTCTTACAAACAGTGCTCAGACTCTGAGTTCAAGCCTTAGTATCAACACACACATACACAATTTTGGAAATCTTATGGGTCGGTGCATGAGTTCCTGTCTTGGAGCTTGAATTCAGGGCCTGGCCACTGTCCCTGAGCTTTTGTGCTCAGGGCTTAATACTCTACTGCTTGAACTCTCTGGTGGCTAAATGAAGATAAGAGTATCACACATTTTCCTGCCCACTCTGGCTTCAAATTGTGAGATCTTCAGATCTCAGCCTCCTGAGTAGCTAGAATTATAGTTATGAGCCACTACTGCCTGGCAAAACCTTAGTTTTAAACCTTAATATGAATTGTAAACACCAAAAGATTTGCCTTTTTTTTTGCCAGTCCAGGGGCTTGAACTCAGGGCCTGGGCACTGTCCCTGAGCTTTTTCTGCTCAAGGTTAACGCTTTGCCACTTGAACCACAGTGACACTTGCAGCTTTTTCTGTTTACGTGGTACAGAGGAATCGAACCCAGGGCTTCATACATGCTAAGCAAGCACTCTATCACTAAGCCACATTCCCAGCCCAAGAAATGCAAGATCACTTGAGATAGCTGATATGCAGATAAACAGTCAGGAGTAAATTTTCTATGTGTGTGTGCATGGTACATGATTACCATTCTTTTAATTCTGGTCATTCTAAAGGTTTAAAAAAGACATCAATGGTTCAGGTTTTTAAATTATTAGTTAATTCTGAAAATTCTTATAGATTTGTAGCACATAGGTTATTAAAATCTCCCACAAAGTTTTAAATAAAACATTAAAGAATATCAACATCCCACAAATTACATTTTAAACCAAATATACATATATATTATTTTTTACATACAAAAGTGGCTTGTTATCTTCAGGATCATCATCTTCAACTTCCAAAAGCCAGCCATAGCCTCTTTGTCTCAGAAATGTAGTAGCTGTAGATTCTTTGATAAAATCACCACCGAGGTTTAATTTGACATCTGAGGATGCTATAGAGCCACTGAGATCTTAGGAAAAAAAGAAGTAAAACATAAACCATGTAAAATGTATGACTCTTATTGAAAAGGAACACATTTCAAGTAACAATTATTTCACAATATTTGCTATTGCACAGACCTGCAAATTTTGTATGTGACAGATATCTTACTTTTTATTTTGTAAGAATAAAACGAGGGGTTGGAGAAATGGCTCTATTGGTAGAAAGGCAAACAATGAGCAAAGTGTCAGGTACCAAGTTTTAGTCTCTGTCTCAGAACCAAAAAAAAAGAATTGAAAAGACACACAAAAGATTTCATGGCTAAGGCCAGGAATGTGGCTCAGTGGTAGAATGCTTGCCTAGCATGCATGAAGCCCCAAGTTCAATTCCTCAGTACCACATAAACAGGAAAAACCAGAAGTGGTGCTATGGCTCAAATGGTAGATTCCAAGCCTTGAGCAAAAAAGAAGCTCAGGGACAGTGTCCAGGCCCTGAGTTCAAGTCCCATGACTGGCCAAAAAAAATTTCATAGCTACCAGTCTAGACTCTAGACTTACAACAGTAACTATTAAAATTTAAATGGGAGCCGGGTGCTGATGGCTCATGCCTGTAATCCTAGCTACTCAGGAGGCTGAGATCTGAGGATCACAGTTCGAAGCCAGCCAAATAAACTACTCAGAAAAAGCCAAAAGTGGCACTATGGCTCAAGTGGTAGAGCGCTAGCTTTAAACACAGAGAGGCTCAGGGACTGAGCCCAGGTCCTGAGTTCAAGCCTCACAACCAACAAGAAAAAAAAGTTTTATTCTGTTCTTTTGTTTTCCTTGCAGTGCTAGGGAACCCAGTTCCTCCAACATTCTAGGCACCCAATCTACTACCTATAAGCTCAGATCCTTAGAAAGTATGAGAGTGGGCTGGGAAGGTGGCTCAGTGGTAGAGTGCTTGCCCTGCATACATGAGGCCCTGGGTTCGATTCCTCAGCACCACATAAGCAGAAATAGCTAGAAGTTGCATTGTGGCTTAAGTGGTAGAGCACTAGCCTTCAGCTGAAGAGCTGAGGGACAGTGCTCAGGCCAAGGGTTCAGACCCCACGACCAAAAACAAAAAGTATGAGTTTACTCGGCTACAGATAAAGTTCACACATTTTTTTTTTTTTTTGGGTCCGGTCGTGGGGCCTGAACTCTGGGCCTGGGCGCTGTCCCTCAGCTCTTCAACTCAAGGCTAGTGCTCTACCACTTGAGCCACAGCGCCACTTCCGGATTTCTTCTTTTTGCTTATATGGTGCTGAGGAATCAAACTCAGGGCCTCATGCATGCAAGGCAAGCGCTCTACCACTGAGCCACCTTCCCAGCCCAGTTCACACATTTTTGTATTTATTGTTCTTCCTCACTTAAAATTTAAAAATATTCCCTGTAGATACTGCCAGAATCTTTGTAGTTAAAAATTCTCTCAATTTTACTTTCTGCTAGTTTTATGTTAATATTCAAAGTGGTAGAATTTAAACTTCCATTTCTAATAGATATAAAGAACAATTTTTCTTAATTTAACAAAAGGAAGAGTTATAGGAAGCCATAGTAGTGACACTAGAGGTTTTGCAATTATGAAGCTCCAAAGAACCTTAACTCCTGTTGCCTGGCCTCCAGTAAAGATTGCATTTAAAACTCTTAGTCTAGGGCTGGGAAGGTGGCTCAGTGGTAGAGCACTTGCCTTGCATGCCTGAGGCCCTGGGTTCAATTCCTTAGCACCACATAAGCAAAAAGAAAAAAGCCGGAAGTGGCGCTATGGCTCAAGTGGTAGAGTGCTAGCCTTGAGCTGAAGAGCTGAGGGACAGCGCCCAGGCCCAGAGTTCAGGCCCCACGACCGGACCAAAAAAACAAAACAAAACAATAAACAATCTCAGGGACTATGCTCAGGCCCTGAGTTCAAGCTTCAAGACTGGCACAAAAGGAAACTGTCTCAATTTTATTTTACTTTTTCATTACAATGAAAGGCATTTAATTATATTTAGCTTAGTATGTATACATATAAAAATTGAAAATTCATGAAAATTATTTCCAACTATACCTTAAGATGTTAATGAGCTACATACTCTTCCTTCCAGCATATCCCATTTAAAGAATTATGTCAGTCTAAATTATTATTCTTATTTGCTAGTTCTGAGCAAAGTCTCTAAGCTTCGTTTGCTCAAGGCTAGTGCTTTACTACTTGAGCCATTGAGCCCCTTTCAGCTTCTTCTGAGTAGTTTATTGGAGATAAGAATCTCATGGAGTTTTCTGCCTAGGCTGGCTTGAACCACAATCCTCAGAGCTCAGCCTCCTGAGTAGCGAGGCTTATAGGTGTGAGCCACCAGAGCCCTACATGTCAGTCTAAATTTTAAAGAAAGAATATATAAATTAAGAGTTCTAAGCAATGGTATGCTAAACAACTGTGTGTGTTTAGTACTTTGTCATAATATGGATGTTATCACTTTCAATTTACAATATTTTTAGTATTATCTATTCTATTCAAAGAAAATAGGGTAACAATGATCAAAATTCATTCTACTCAGAAACTAACATACTGAATTGGAACCTGTTTGTACAGCTACTTAGATATAATTAAAATTTTTCAGGGGCTGGGAATGTGGCTAAGTGGCAGAGTGTTTGCCTCTCATGCATGAAGCCCTGGGTTCAATTCCTCAGTACCACATAAACAGAAAAAGCAGGAATTAGCACTGTGGCTCAAGTGGTAGGGTGCTAGCCTTAAGCAAAAGAAGCTGAGGGAAGTGCCCAGGCCCTGAGTTCAAGGCCCACTAGTGCCAAAAAAAAAAAATCAAAACCTTTTATGGCAAAGTCAAATGCAGGAATGTCAACAACAGCAGTCTGACATCTCAAAAGAGTGCTCCCAAGCTACAATTAAGTGTGGGTAGAAAAAAGCAATAGGAAAGTCCAAAAAGCTGTTAACAAGCAAGAATAATATCAGAAAACAAAGAAAAATATTCAGAAACAGGTTTAAGACCATAGCAAACATAAGGTGGTCAAATGTCAACTCTGGAATATGTGTCTTAATGGTAAAGCACTAAACGTATCTATAGCCTTCAGCCCTGAAAATGCTACATTTCAAGTACACTGGTACACCTTGGTTTGACACATTATTTGCCATATTTGTGGTATCATGCAATCATTTGTGCTTGGAGAAACACTGAAGATACTTCTGTAGATAGCAGAAAGTAAGGACAGATCTAGTAGAACAGTAGAGACTTGTTGGATGCTGAGGAAATATGAAGGAACTGCGATAGTCAGCTGTGAAAATAGGGGTGCTAGGTGCGGTGGCTTAGTCCGGTAATCCTCAATGCTTAGAAGGCAGAGACTGGTGTGTGGATGGCTTACTGATAGTGTAGACATCTTGTTTGTTTGGCAATCTCTGTTCATGTTCCTTCCAAATATTTACTGAATTTTTGTAGAATTGACTTTGAGGCAAGCACTCTACCACTGAGCCACCTTCCCAGTCTGGTAATTTTTTTTTGTCTTTTCTTTTTTGGTACTAGAGATCAAACCCAGGACGTTGCACTTGCTAGGCAAGCGCTTTGCCACTGAGCTATATCCCAGCCCTGGTAATTTTTTTTTTTAAGACCATAATAATGACTCCATGCTTTGACAAATGGAATTTTTTTTTTACTAATTTTTATAATAGTACCAAAAGAGAATTTTGCAAATGTAAAGCACTTAGTATACCTAGCAGAGTTGAGTGTTCTACATAAGTAATGTAAGTTGAAGCAGCTGCTTGGGTTTCATTGTTTATTGGCTTCACACTTGTTTTTTTTTATTTTCAATATAAACATTTTACTCTATTGACTGTCTTTTCTCTATTCCTATATATGTCATGCAAATTTGTACCTCTTTACTTTTTATGCTTTTCTCTAACTATAATCACTTTAATGATTTTCCAGCAAACATATTGGTTGGTATACAGCATGTACATAAGATTAAACAAATACATACGATTTTTTTTTTTGCCTGTCCTGGGCTTGAACTCAGGGCCTAGGCACTGTCCCTGAGCTTCTTTTGCTCAAGGCTAGTACTCTACCACTTGAGCCACTTCTGGCTTTTTCTGTTTATGTGATATTGAAGAATTGAACCCACACTTTCATGCATGCTAGGCAAGCACTCCACAACTCAGCCACATTCCCAGTCCTACAAAAAATATTCTATAGGAACTGATTCCATTCAAACATCTACTGAGCTCTGACCATGCTCTAGATTCCATGTTAGGGAGTAAGTGGGGTACTGCCCCACAGTAAAGCACAGCTTTTTGTCCCAGAAAGTGCATAGTCTAAATTAGCATATTAAGTCTGTAAAGACTGGGAAGTATATGATCTACAAGCTGGGGGTAGTGGTGGCTCATGCTTGTAATTCTAGCTACTCAGGAGGCTGATCTGGAAGACTGAGATTTGAGGCCAGATTAAGTACACAGACTTTGTTTCTGAGACTCATCTCCAAAATGGCCAGTGAAAGGCCAGGATAGAGAAATAGCTAAGTGTTAGAATACCAGCCAAGCAAGCACCAGACTCTAAATCACACTCTAATACCACCAAAAACAAACAAATATTGAGAAGCATAAGACACAGAGATTACTTCCACTTCAATTATTATACTGGTATAGTCCACATTTTAAGTCTTAAGAACTCCTTTATCCTTAAAAGTACACACCATCTCTGAATACTCTCAGGATTACTTCCTGTAATTTACCACTCCCTTCGTACCATACATTTTACAGCATACTTTATGTACACTAAAAACATTTTTGTGGTTACTGGAATTTTGAACTTACCCTTGTGCAAGCTCTCTGCCACAGAGCCAAACCTCCAGCAACATTGAATTTTTTCTTTTTTTTTATTAGACAACTGTGGAGGGACAGTATGGAGGACTGAATTTAGGGCCTTGCCCTTCCTAAGCAAGCACTCTAGCACTTGAAATACACATCCAGATGGCTTCAAACTTAGACTGCTGCTTCCACTTGCCAAGTAACTGGGATTACAGGTATGTAACACCACCTAGCTGACCATTTCTTGGTGGTAGACAATTCTCTCATATGTAGTTCCATTTGTAAATGGAAGTACTCCTTTCATCATGTATAGAAACAAAAGCAAAACAAAACAGCTCAGGGACAGTGCCAGGCCCTGAGTTTAACCCCAAGCCTAGTGTGCACGCACACACACATATTTTAATGTTTGGCAAAGCATTACCTCCATTAAAAATTTTCCTTATCTTGGGCTGGGAAGGTGGCTCAGTGGTAGAGCGCTTGCCTTGCATGCATGAGGCCCTGGGTTCGATTCCTCAACACCCTATAAGCAGAAGAAAAAAAAAAAAGCCGCAAGCGGCACTGTGGCTCAAGTGGTAGAGTGCTAGCCTTGAGCTGAACTGCTGAGGGACAGCGCCCAGGTCCAGAGTTCAGGCCCATGACCGGACCCCCCTCCTTCCCCCCCCAAAATTCCTTATCTTCTAAATAGAAATGATTTCCTTCTCTTCTGATATTTTATAATATTTTAAACCAGTGCTTCTCTAGCATTTTTTGTTTTGTTTTTGTGGGGGTCAGTCATGGGGCTTGAACTCTGGGCCTGGACTCTGGCCCTGAGCTCTTTTGTTCAAGGCTAGCACTCTACCACTTTGAGCCACAGCACCATTTTCAGTTTTCTGGTGGTTAATTGGAGATAAGAGTCTCACAAACTTTCCTGCCTGGGCTGGCTTTGAACCTCAATCCTCAAATCTCAGCCTCCTGAGTAGCGAGGATTATAGGCATAAGCCACAGTGCCCTGCTTGTTTCTCTAGCTTTAATGTGCTTATGAATCACCCAGGAACTTTGTCAAAATGCTATCTGCATAAGCTACATTCTACATACCTCTGTACTAGGTAATATCAATGCTGCTGGTCTTTAGACACCAAGTTATTAATATTTTTTGGCCAGTTCTGGGCCTGGTCTGGAACTCAGGGGCTGGGTGTTGTACCAGAGCTTCTTTTGCTCAAAGACAGTGCTCTACCACTTGAGCCACAGCTCTACTTCAGGATTTAAAAAAAAATTTTTTTTGAGCCGGGCACTGGTGGCTCACGCCTGTAATCCTAGCTACTCAGGAGGCTGAGATCTGAGAATTGAGGTTCAAAGCCAGCCTGGGCAGGAGAGTCCGTGAAACTCTTATCTCCAATAAACCACCAGAAAACCAGAAATGGCATTGTAGCTCAAGTGGTAGAGTGCTAGCTTTGAGCTGAAGAGCTGAGGGACAGCGGTCAGGCCCAGAGTTCAAGCCCCATGACTGACAAAAAAAAAAAATTTTTTTTTTGGTAGTTTACTCGAAAAAAGAGTCTCGCTAACTTTCCTGGCTAGGTTGGTTTCCAACCAAGATCCTAAAATCTCATCCTCCTGAGTAGCTAGGATTATAGGCATAAGCTGGCATCCAACTTAAGGACATTCTTTGTCTTTCGGTATTGGGAGTCTGACTGTGTCTACAGCTTGCTAGCCAAGTGTTTCTGCTCCTGAACTACAGCTCCAAGCATATTTTTGCTTTATTTTTTTCAGAGTCTTATATCTGTCTGGGACTGACCTCAGACTGCAATCTTCATCTTTCCTAGTAGCTGAGATTACAAGTATGCACCATCATACCTAGTTACCTTAAGGACTTCCACATTTTACATATGTATACAATATATATACACCCAATACAAGAATGTATTATTACATTCTTACTTTTATACACATACATTTCATTACTACTTCTGGATGTAAATTTACATCACAGACTCAAATATTCAGTCTAAATTTTCCTATTTATTTACTGACTCACACATAGCATATGTTCTATTAACATATTTAATGATCTGGCTTTTATACATATTATCTTAAATAATTCTCATAAAATCCTTTTAAGTGTACTTTTCCCTTATAAGAAATAATGAAAGCTTCACCAGGGGCTAGTGGCTAATACAATCTTTTCTACTAGCCACTAAGGAGGCTAAAATCTCAGCATCTCAGTTTGAAGCCAGATCAGTTAAGAAAGTCTTTGAGACTTTTTTTTTGGGGTCCGGTTGTGGGGCCTGAACTCTGGGCCTGGGCACTGTCCCTCAGCTCTTCAGCTCAAGGCTAGCGTTCTACCACTCGAGCCACAGCACCACTTCCAGCTTTTTTCTTTTTGCTTATGTGGTGCTAAGGAATCGAACCCAGGGCCTCATGCATGCAAGGCAAGCACTCTACCACTGAGCCACCTTCCCAGCCCTCTTTGAGATTCTTATCACCCATTAACCACTAAAAAGCCAAAAGGGAAGGTATGCTGGGCCTGGGTGTTGTTGCTTAGCTTTTGCACTCAAGGCTGGTGCTCTACCACTTGAGTCACAGCTCTGCTCCAAGCTTTATGCTGGTCAAACTGGAGATAGAAGTCTCACAAACTTTCCTGCCCAGGCTGGTTTTGAACCTCATCATGAGGTCTCAGCCTGCTGAGTAGCTAGGATTACAAATATGAGCTACCAGGTCCTAGCTGGTTTCAAAGCAATGGTTAAGCAAGGTATTGCCAAGAAAGAAACCTTTGTATTCAGTCTCATGTTTTGTAATACAGGACAGAGAAAGTCAGTCAATATAGGAAGCCCAGGTTAGTTGATCCATATAGGTTGTAGGTTGTTGTTAATCTGCTTAACATTATATCTCCCTATAACCCCACTTGACTAGCTTGGCCTTTTGCATTAGGCTAGTAACTAGCAATATTTTATATAAATTACAGAGGATACACATAGTAATTATTGGCCAATGATTTGAACAGAAGACCTTCAAAATAACCTGCTTGGTAATACGCTTTTTAAAAATAAAAAAAAATAGGGAGCCCAGGACACACATTCATATGAAGACAAGATCCTGAGGAACATTCAGCATGGTATGTGTAGCCAAAGAGTTAGGATAGGTATCATTAAGAATAAGAAACTTGAACACAATCCAGAAGGAGCAGTAGACAGAAAACAGCTGTAAGGTGAAAACATTTGCAGTTAGAGAAAAGACAGTCAGTAGAATTAAAAGTTCACATTGGAAAATAAGTGTGAAGCCAGTTAACACTGAAACCCAAGCAGCAGCTTCAACTTACATTACTTACGTGGGGCACTCGACTCTGCCAGGTACAGTACTAAGTGCTTTACACTCGCAAACTGTCAGGGATACTATTTTTCTTATTCTGTATACTTAGTAGCCAAGTTGACTTGCTATGATCACAGATAGCAATGGTAAAACCAGGATGCAAACTCAGAACTTTTCTATAGTTCTAATACATTAGTCAATTTATAGAAAGGGGCATCAGAGGTTAATGGAAACATGAGGAGACACAGATCAAACCCAATTTGGATTGTTGGTTGCCTTTTTTTTTTTGTCGGTCGTGGGGTCTGAACTCTGGGCCTGGGTGCTGTCCCTCAGATCTTCAGCTCAAGGCTAGGGCTCTACCATTTAAGCCACAGCACCACTTTCAGCCTTTTCTGCTTATGTGGTGCTGAGGAATCGAACCCAGGGCCTCATGCATGGGAGGCAAGCACTCCACCAACTGAGCCACCTTCCCTGCCCCTTTTGGTTGTTTTTGAGACAAGATGTTACTATGCAGTCAAGATTGACCTTGAATTTGAGATCTGCCTGCCTCTGCCTCAGATCACAGAGGAATCACAATGCTCAGCTTTCTGCTTTCTATTTATTATTTTTTTTGACAGTCCTGGGCTTGAATTCAGGGCCTGGGCACTGTCCCTGAGGCTAGCACTCTATCACTTGAGCTACAGTGCCACTTCCAGCCTTTTCTGTTTATGTGGTAGATGAATTAAACCCAGGGCTTCATGCATGCCAGGCAAGCACTCTACCACTGAGTCACATTCCCAGACCTCTATTTTTTTTTAAAAAAATTATCTTTAAGTAGTTGTCCAAAGCAGGTTATGAATATAATACCATGTTGATCAATGTTACCCCTTTCATCATTCTCTCCCATCCCTCCCACCCCTTTTTTATCTTTTAATAGCATCAGTTCATTTAAGATGCTTTACTATATAATGTGGTCTTCAGATATTACTGTACTTAAATTGGCTTTCTCTCCCTCCTATTTGAAATGTTTCTGCTGATGTAGTCTTTTTTTTTTTTTGGGGGGGGGGGGGTCTGGTCGTGGGACCTGAACTCTGGGGTTGGGCGCTGTCCCTCAGCTCTTCAGTTCAAGGCTAGCGCTCTACCACTTAAGCCACAGCGCCACTTCCGGCTTTTTTCTTTTTGCTTATGTGGTACTGAGGAATCGAACCCAGGGCCTCATGCATGCAAGGCAAGCATTCTACCACTAAGCCACATTCCCAGGCCCTGCTGATGTATTCTTACTGTGTCTCAGATTCCATTTAATCAAAACCATGACACTGCTGGTTAGATGGATTGTATATGCATGTCTATGGAAAAAAGTATCAAGATTTGACCTAAAGAAGACTCATATTTTGGTTGGGAATGTGGGTTAGTGGTAGAGTGCTTGCCTCGCATGAATGAAGCCCTGGGTTCAATTCCTCAGTACCACGTAAACAGAAAAAGCTGGAAGTGGTGCTGTGGTTCAAGTGGTAGTGTTCTAGCCTTGAGTGAAAGAAGCTTAGGGACAGCGACTAGGTCTTGAGTTCAAG
This sequence comes from Dipodomys spectabilis, assembly GCF_019054845.1. Taxonomy (NCBI): domain Eukaryota; kingdom Metazoa; phylum Chordata; class Mammalia; order Rodentia; family Heteromyidae; genus Dipodomys; species Dipodomys spectabilis. Next base: position 7,596,920 of record NW_024870887.1, on the reverse strand, counting down.
CCCCAGCACTGGAAAAAAAAAAGACTCATATCCATGATTTTAGCCATTATCCTCTATTTATGCCATTAAAAATACTCTTTTGTAGCTGGGCACCCATGGCTCAGGCCTGTAATCCTAGCTACTTAGGAGGCTAAGATCTCAGGATCATGGTTCAAAGCCAGCCCAGGCAGAAAACTCCGAGAGACTTTTATCTCCAATAAATCACTAGAAAACTGGAAGTGGTGCTGTGGCTTAATGGGTAGAGCACTTGCCTTGAGCTGAAGAGCGCAGGGACAGCACCCAAGCCAAGAGTTCAAGCCCCACAACAGACAAAAACAAACAAAAAAAAAAACACCCCTTTTGGCCTTGAGCTAAGCAGGAACACTTGAGAGCTCCATCCAGTCTTTTTTGCTGTTGTTTTTTGAAGAGTCTCACTTTTTGCTGTTGTTGTGCTCATTTGGGGGCTTGAACTTAGGGTCTTGGCACTGGCCCTAAATTTTTTTGGCTCAAGGCTAGCACTCTACTATTTGAGCCACAGCTCCATTCCGTTTTTGGTGGTTAATTGAAGATAAAGAGTCTCGGGGACTTTCCTGCCCATACTGGCTTCAAACCATGATCCTCAGGAGGCTGGGAAGTTGGCTCGGTGGTAGAGCGATTGCCTTGCATGCCTGAGGCCCTGGGTTCAATTCCTCAGCACCACATAAGCAAAAAGAAAAAAGCTGGAAGTGGCGCTGTGGCTCAAGTGGTAGAGTGCTAGCCTTGAGCTGAATAGCTGAGGGACAGTGCTCAAGCACCATCAACAAAAAGATAGTATGCTTGAAATGTTCAGTAAATGTAAACCTTACAATGTTATATACATGAGGATATCACTGTACATTTGTAGAATATGTATAACATATATAGCAATTGTATATAAAAGATACGTGTCTTCATGCTATATTAATATATATGGTTGACTATTATTCATATTATATGTGTGTATGTGTATATACACAATTAACTGTGTATAATTGGAGGAAATATGAAGTTTTTAATAAACCTTGTGTAGTTTACTCATTTCAAGTTCTTAGTATATGGGGTCAGTGGGTAACCTAGATGCATTATCCTGTCAAATATCTTAGATGTTCTTAAGGAATATGATCCTGCGAGAAAGATATGAAAAATCAATACAGGTATGTGAGTTTGAACAAACACGAGGTTCTAATACCCAACGAAGACAATCTTTTTAAGCTTGAGAAGTTAAATTTGATACTTCTCTTTAAGTCCTATGCTAATAAATGCAGATGAAAAAAAAGGCTGAAATGGCAAGGAAACGAGGTAACTGGTGAATGAAGGAAGAAGGGGAGAAGAGAAAGAAGATGATGGGAGGAGTGACTCTGATCAGGATGTACTGTACATATAAATTGACATGTTAAATTGTAATCCCCTGTACAACCGTTTGCAAATTAAAAAAATAAATTTAAAAAGACCGAGATGTTTAGACTTGCTCTATTTCCGTTTATAAAGTGTGTATCAACTGTTTTATTGGTAAATACCTACGTTGCCTCTTGATAACAAGCTTAACTCAGTGCTACATTATGAACGCAGACTTCTGAGGGAATTCTAAGTTCTACTCTAGACTGAAATTTCTCCAGCTAAACTAACTGATCTTTTCATATCGGGCAGGAATCTGACCACTAGAATACATAAAGTCTAACAAAAGTAAAAATCTGACAATGTCTAGCAGAGGAAGCTTCAGGCTATAAGGAGTTAAGTATGAAACTGAGAAAGGAGAAGATAATTTTCCACCATAACTGCTTCCTGAAAACACAAGGAAATCTGTTAAGGCTTTGGGGGACATCGGATTCCCCACCCTTATTTTTGCTATTGTGATCAAACACAACAAATTGGAAAACTGGCACTCAGACAGGATAACCAAGTCGACATAAAGTAGGAACCCGTGGAGGGAAGTTGGTTTAGAGAGACAAACAACAACAACAAAAGACTTCTAGGGATAAAGAGAATACAGCTCAACTTTGTGCTCGTTCTCGGACATCTCCTCAGGCCCATCGAGGCGTCCCTTGAGTAATTTCAATCAGACCGTGGGGTTCGGCCGATCCCCTGGCAGTCTCCGTCCGGTGGCTCGGAGCCTGTGGGAAGGCGGAGGCCTCCCGAGGGCCGGGGTTCCCACCCGGCCTGCAGCCCACACCCCGGCGGCTACTCGGGGCCCGCGGGAAGGCGGAGGCCTGCCCGTGGACCAGGGTCGTCACCCGGCCCGCTCCGTCGCCGCCAGCTCACCTTCGGCGTCCGCCGAGGAGACAAAGGTGAAGTCCCCGTTGGCGGGGGCGTAGGCCGGGGGCGGGCCCGGCGGCTCCATCCCGCCGCCCCTCCGAGCCTGCGGCAGGGCCCAAGCCCCGAGGCGGCCGCGCCGGCCCGCCTGCTCGCGCTACCGAGAGGCCTGCGAAGCCCGAGGAGCAGCCCGGGGCGCGGCCAGACACCAGCGCAGCAGGCCGCGAGTCTGCCCGGGACTCAGCCCCAACACCGTCTTCACGGTGGCGAGCGCCCAAGCACCACGACGCCGGCGCTCTGACAGGATCATAACAGTGACAGCGCCGCGCCGATTGGCTCTTTGTAATCTGCGCTCCCATTGGCTCCTGGAGGAAGCTTCTGATTGGGTCTTCCTGTGGTTGATTCCGGAAGTTTACTCAGAACAGGAAGTTCTTTCTTTCCAGCGTTCCCCCTCCCTTCTGGCTTTGTTTGCGGCTGGAGTTTTTTCTTTCCCAACTTTCCTCCCTCTCTGTTTTAACTGAGCAGTTGATGGAGTTGAGAGGGCTGGGGGAGAGTGCTGACAGGGGAGACTGATCGAGGTGCGGGGTATTTATAAACTGTTCTGTTGAATGACAACTCCTTTGTACAACTGAAGATAATTTTCTAAAACGTATGGTAAGAAAAATAACTTTAGAGCCGGGCGCCAGTAGCTCACTCCTGTAACCCAGGCTACTCAGGAGGTCAGATCCAAGTTCGAAGCCAGCCCGGACAGAAATATCCCGGAGACTCTCAACTCAATAAACTCCCTTTAAAAGCCAGAAGTGGCGCTGTGGCTCAAGTGGTAGAGCGCTAGTCTTGAGCACAGAGAGGCTCAAGGAATGAGCCCAGGCCCCGAGTTCAAGCCCCAGGACCTGCAAAAAGAAGAAGAAAAATAAGGAATTTTAGAACTAAGTAGATTTCTAGAGTTCAGCCTCTCCTGTTGGATTCCCACCATTCCCTTGCCCTTACTCACTTGTTAATTGTACAGGATCTTGACTAAGGTATGTATCATTTCTAGACATTCTGTTTCATCTGTAAAACGAAGAAGGCTGGATTTGAGGATAAAAATATTACTACTAATAATACTGGATTAGAGGAGAAGAAGAGGAGGAGGAGGAGAACTACAACAATAATAAAGCTGATAGATAAGCTGTAAACTGACACTCAGAGGTAAAGCTGTAAGCAAGCCACCGTGTTCTAAAAGGAAGGTAACTGAGTTCATGGAAAGATTTGCATTAGAATTAGGACAGTCCCCAGCTCTCCTAATTACTTGACTATTTATTCAAGTATGAGTTTCCCTAAAAGGACCTGTCAGTACATTTGGCAGAACTAATGTTCAAATAGATATAGTAAAATTTAAGCTGGGTGCTGGTGGCTCAGACCTGTAATCCTAACTACACAGGAGTGCTGAGATCTGAGAATTGTGACGTAAGTTCTTGAGATTTATCTCCAATTAACTCCCCCCAAAAAAGCAGCCTTGAGCATAAATGTTCTTTGCTTAGGCTCTTGGAAATGTTATTAGTTAAATGTGGAAACAAGAGGAAATGAGGTTGGTGGAGTGACTCAAATGGTAGACTGCCTGCCTGAAAGTGTGAAGCCCTGAGTTTAAACCCCAATACCCCCAAATAAATAAAAATAAAGGTTTAGGAGAAAAGACAACTTTGAACATAACAGGTTTAAAAACATGTACGTTGAACTACCTAGTTGTTCTTTAGTTCATAAGGACCCAGAACTCTGAATTGGAGGTCTAGTACAATAGTCCACAGTGCCTGGTTGGTTATGACCTCTATGAGTATGGGTGAGAATACCCAGGAAGAATCTGCTGAGTGAAAGAAGAGTGATAAAAATAGAACTCTGAGGAGCACCAATGTTTGAGAGGCCGTTAGCAAAATGATCTCCCTTCCCATAGCTTAGCACATTCCTTTCCCTTTCCATAGCTTAGCATGCTCCTTTCCTAGACAACACTAGGCCCATGTAGTAAAGGCAGTAAATAATCAGCCTCCAAACTCCCTTTACCTTGGGATGGCACTTCTCTGGGGCAGCTACCACCATATAAGGCAACAAGAGCCCCTTGGAGTGACCTTCAGGTCTGGGCAGATGCAGGGCCCCTTATCTACCATTTGGATAGCAGCCATAAATCCTAGTCTGCCTTGAAGCCCCTGGTCCTCATGTCTACACCAGGGTCTTTGCCTCCTAGCCCCTCCTAAACCTCCTAGGTTATATAAGTCACCCTAGACAATAACCGTTGCTTCTTCTCACTTCTCCTTTGTGAGGAGGAGTCTTGCCAGCCCCTTTCCCAGCAATATACCTTTCTTTGTTCTCTGTACCTGGATGTTTGTGTGGTTTTCTGGCAAAGTCCAAATAATCTAACAGAGGCAATCTAGGGAGGACTGGAAATGGGATGAATAGGATAGTTAGGAAAACAGAACATCTTGCCCATCTTTTAATTTTCTATTCCTTACAATCTCTCTCTTTTTTTTTTTTGGCCCAGACATTCTTGTTTTGGGTTTGTTGTGTTGCTGTTTATTAAGCTTTATTAGTGCCAAGCTAGCTATATTTCAGACCATGATTTTGTTTTGGGACTTCATGTCCTGTTTCAGTTTTTTTTTTTTTTTGTTGGTTGTAGGGCTTGAACTCTGGGCCTGGGTGCTGCCCCTCAGCTCTTCAGCTCAAGACTAGTGCTCTCTCTACCACTTGAGCCATGGTACCACTTCTGGTTTTCTAGTGGCTTATTGGAGATAAGAATCTCACAGACAGCTGGGAAGATGGCTCAGTGGTAGAGCACTTGCCTTGCATGCATGAGGCCCTGGGTTCGATTCCCTAACACCACATGAGCAAAAAGAAAAAAAAGCCGGAAGTGGCGCTGTGGCTCAAGTGGTAGAACACTAGCCTTGAGCTGAAGAGCTGAGGGACAGTGCCCAGGCCCAGAGTTCAAGCCCCACGACCAGACCCCCCCCCCCAAAAAAAAAAAAAATCTCACAGACTTTCCTGCCCAGGCTGGCTTTGAACCGTGATCCTGAGATCTCAGCCTCCTGAGTAGCTAGGATTAGAGGCATGAGCAACCATTGCCCGGCTCAGATATGTAGTTTTGAAGAAAATGGCTTACTATGTTAGCTAGACACTTGCAAACCCTGCCTCAGCATTGCAAGTAACTGGGGTTATAGGAATGTATTACCACATCTGGCTATTTTTCTCTCTTTTTTTAAAGTGTTGCCTCTTGTTTCATTTAATGGACATTTATATATATATATATATATATATATATATGTATATATGTATATCCATTTGATTAAAACAACTCTTTATCTTTCCTTGTTGCTGTATTTGTGTATACTCATAATTCCTTAGGATAATTTTTTTTTCCGGTGCTGGAGCTTGAACTCAGGGCTTGGACATTTCCCTGAACTTCTTTTGCTCAAGGCTAACACTCCATCACTTAAGCCATAGCGCCACTTCCGGCTTTTTCTGTGAATGTCCTACTGAGGAATCAAACCAAGCACTGTACCACTAAGTCACATTCCTAGCTCCAGTTAGGTGTCTTTAAAATCTTTATCCTGGGTTGGAAATGCTGTTTAGTGGTAGATTGTTTGCCTAGCATGCATGAAGCCCTGGGTTCGATTCCTCAGTACCACATACACAGAAAAAGCCAGAAGTGGCGCTGTGGCTCAAGTCATAGAGGGCTAGCCTTGAACAAAAAGAAGCTCAGAGACAGTGCCCAGGCCCTGAGTTCAAGCCTCAGGAGTCACAGAGAGGGAGAGGGAGAGAGAGAGAGAGAGAGAGGGAGAAACAGGTGGAGAGAGAGAGGGGGAGAGGCGGGGGGGGGAGGCAGAGGGAGAGGTGCAGGTTCAGGACCTGGGCACTGTTCCTGAGCTTTTTTTGCTCAAGGCTAGCACTCTATCACTTGAGAAAAAACTCTACTTTAGGCTTTTTCTGAGGGGAGGGATTAATTGGAGATGAGTCTCATGGACTTTCCTGGTAAGGCTTATTTTGAACTGCAAACCTCAGATCTCAGCCTCCTGAGTAGCTAGGATTACAGGCGTGAACCACCGGTGCCCAGCAATGTCTGAAGTTTCTAAATACATATTGCTAACTTGTCCTCCAAGAGACAGCAACAGCTTACATCTGCATTGGCAGAGCGCAGGAGAACGCCTTTCCCGTCCCATCCCAAGCCCTGGTATTGGTATTGAATATAGTCAATTTTTGAAAATGTAATTTGATAGATGACACATAGTTGTTTTGATTTTCATTTCTTTGATTTCAATTAAATTATGGTACTTCGAGTACTTGGAAAGTGCTTGAATCTAAAGAGTGGGCGGAAGAGATACACATTCTGGATATGAATGGAAAAAATGTGTTCAAGTTAGCATTTATACTCATTAGAGAGAATGTGTTAGAGTATTTTAGACTTTACCAGAAACCACACAGACATCCAGATACAAAGAACAAAGAAAAGGTTTATTATTAGACTTTATTTATTAGACCTAAAGTCCTCTTATCTGGAGGGGGGCGGTCGGTAATGGGGCTTGAACTCTGGGCCTGGGCGCTGTCCTTCAGCTCTTCAGCTCAAGGCTAGCACTCTACCACTGAGCCACATTGCCACTTCCAGTTTTCTGGTGGTTTATTGGAGATAAGAGTCTCACGGACTTTCCTGCCTGGGCTGGCTTGGAGCTGTGATCCTCAGCTCTCAGCCTCCTTAGTAGCTAGGAGGACAGGCATGAGCCACCGGCACCTGACCTGTTTATTTTTCTTTTTTAAGGAGTGAATAATTCATGAACAAATGGTTGCGAAACCACCAGGAAATACTACTTCCTACCCACTAGAATGGCCACAATACAAAAGACAGCTGGGAGCCAGGCATGGTGGAACACACCTGTAATTCCAGCATTGGGAGGCTGAGGCTGAAGGAACTTGAGGAGTTCAAGGCCAGTCTGAACTACATAGTGGGACCCTGTCTAGAATAATCAACAACAAACCACCGTTACTGCTACAACAGAAAACAGTAACAAATGCTGATGAGGAGCAGAGACATTGAAATCACTGATCCCTATTCTCAGTGGTGTTAAAAGTACTGCTTTTTAAAAAATAGTCTGGCATTTGCTCAAATATGTCAAATGATCTAGAAATTCATGTCTTAGATATATAACCAAGAGAAATGAAAACTCCCACAAAACTTATATCATGCTGGGTACTGGTGGCTCACGCCTGTAATCCTAGCTATTCAGGAGGCTGAGATCTGAGGATCAGAGTTCAAAGCCAGCCCGGGCAGGAAATTCTATGAAACTCTTATCTCTAGTATATTACTCAGAAAAAGCTGGAAGTGGTGCTCTGGCTCAAGTGGTAGAATGCTAGCCTAGAGCACAAAGAGGCTCAGGGACAGAGCCTAGACTCTGAGTTCAAGCTATAGGGCTGGCAACAAAACAAAAACAAAAACAACATTCATAGCAGCACAACTCATAATTGCCAAAAAATGGAAACAATCTCAAAATTAACCAGCTGATGAGCAGATGGATAAAATACAGAATATTTACACCACAGCACCAGGACAGGAATCGAGGTGATCTGACTCCAGAATCACAACTCCAACTCTATGAAAGCTCATGGTTTTGTCTACTTTAAAAAAATGCTGTACAGAGGGGTTACATTTACATGAGTAAGGTAATGAGTACCTTCCTTCCTTCCTTTCTTTCTTTCTTTTTTCTTTCTTTCTTGGTCATGGGGCCTGAACTCTGGGGCTGGGTGCTGTCCCTCGGCCCTTCAGCTCAAGGCTATCTTTCTACCACTTGAGCCATAGCACCATTTCCTGCTTTTTCTGCTTATGTGGTGCTGAGGAATCGAACCCAGGGCCTCATGCATGCAAGGCAAGCACTCTACCACTGAGCCACCTTCCAAGCCCCTGAGTACATTTCTTATCTAGCACTGTTACCCCCTCCTTTGTCTTTCTCAAACATAGTGTCTTGTGAGTATCATTGTTGCAATGGGTCATCCTATGCCCTTGTTTTAGCATTTTGTTATTCCACTTCCCCTCCCCAAATTAGATAAATGTATATACAAGATGCAGAGCACCAAATCAAATACAGTGACAACAAGGGATATACATAGGGGAAGAACATACAAAAGAAACAAAAAAATTACGTGGTACATTAAAAACAACAACAACAACAACAAAGAAAGACCTCTTGTGTCCATATCTTGGGGTTCATTTCACTTAGCATCATCTTGTATGGTCATATGTAGGTAGCTTTTGAGCTTTTCTGCTCATCTGATAAGATTATCCTAGACATACAATAATTATTGCAAATAAGAGAAACCATGGGACCTAAATTTCTTTGGGTCTGGCTTACTTCACTTAATATGATTTTTTCCAAGTCTTTCCATTTCCTAACAAATGGGGCAGTGTCATTCTTTCTGATGGAGACATAGAGTGTAAACTTGTTCAACCACTCTGGGAAGCAGTATGGAAGTTACTCAGAAGACTACACCCAGTGATCCTACTTCTTGGCATTTACCCAAATGATCACAAATAAGGCCATACTAAAGCTACCAGCACAACTGTTCATCGCGGCATTATTCGCCATAGCTAAGATATGGAACCAACCCAGATGCCCCTCAGTAGATGAATGGATCAAGAAAATGTGGTGTATACTTTTTGTTTTTGTTGGTGGTGGCCATGGGGCTTGAACTCTGGACCTAGGCACTGTCCCTGAGCTATTCAGCTCAATGCTAGCACTCTACCTGTTGAGCCAAAGCGCCACTTCCAGTTTTCCGAGTGGTTTATTGGAGATAAGAATCTCAGGGACTTTCCTGCCTGTGCTGGCTTTGAACCATGATCCTCAGATCTCAGCCTCTTGAGTAGCTAGTGAGTCACTGGCACCAGGTTTGGCTACTTTTTCTTTTTCTTTTGGTGCTGGTAGTAAGGCTTGAACTCAAGGTTTTGCACATTTACTTCGCTATTTCACTCAAATCTAGCTCTTTACTGCTTGATCCACAGTTCCATTTCTGGCTATTTTTGCTGGTTAAGTGGACATAAGAGGCTCTGCTTGGGCTGGCTTCCAACCATAATCCTTAGATCTCAGCCTCCTAAGTAGCTAGGACTATAAGTATGAGCCACTGGCACCTGGCTACTTTTTGTGTGTGTATGTATGTGTGGTACTAAGGTTTGAACTCAGGGCCTTGTACTTGCAAGGCAGAGTATTTTAACACTCTCGCCTTCTTGCCTTTTTAAAATCTAGATTCTGCATATAAGAAGATGTAATTTTTTTCTTGAATGTATATGTATATTCAAGTTAACTTTTAAAAATCCAGCTGCTAAGCCTGGTGCCAGTGGCTCACATTTGTAATTCTAACTACTCAGGAGGCTGAGATCTGGGGATTGGGGTTCAAAGCCAGGCTCGGCAGGAAAGTCCATAAGACCTTTATCTCTATTTAATCACAGAAAACATGGGGAATGGAGATGTGGTTCAAGTGGTAAAGTGCTAGCCTTAGCACAAAAGCTCAGGGACAGCACCCAGAGTTCAAGCCCCAGGACTGGCAAAAAAATCCAGCTGCTAGACACCCCAAATTTCACATCAGAGAAGCCTACCTCATAAGTTGGGAATCAACACTCCTAGAAACCCCTTCATGCAGAAATTCATTTGGAGTGAAGATTGATAGTGCTCTAAACCACAAGAGTTAATGTCAGAATTCTCTCATTTGAAACAAGAAGTTATGTAACAAGTAAGTTCCTGGTATTTTGTAGAAGTCAGAGGAAAGAGTACGCAAGAATCTCATTCACAGAGGAAGGGCAGAGAGATTTCCCCATCCCTGAGTGTAACTTGGCTTACTGTAGTCTGTGTACCAGTGGGAGTCTCTGGCTTTTCATCTCCAGGAGGGTGCGCATAGACTGTCACTGCTGACCCTTTAGCCTGGCACCAACCTCACCCAAATGGTGGTGACTGAGACCAGTGTGCTAGAAGTCTGCTAGGACTCAAGGTACAAGAACGCTTGACCCCTGCTGCATGCTTTATCCCCAGCCTCTCTCCTTCTCCTTCACCTTCTCTCCTCTCCCTTCCACTTTCCCTGCTTTCCTCTCCCCCATGAAATACATATTGAAAGTTCACATCGCAACATTTCAGTTTAAGCTGAATCAACTGCAAGGTTGGAAAAAAAAAATGAGTGAATTTCAAGGTGTTTTATCTTCAAGTTTCAAGTCTCCCTTGCTCATTATTTCTGCTGATGCTCATCTTTCCTTTGGAAACTGGTAGTATGTGAGTCTGAGCACTTTTTTGGTTGGATTTGGGCAGTATGTAGCCAGAGTTGGTATTGAACTCACAACCCTCTTGCCTTATTCTCCTGAGTGTTGGGATTATAAGCATCCATCACTAGTCCAGGCTTCTAACCACTCCTGTTATATTTTAGAAAAAAAAAGTTCTGTTCAATGTTTTCCTGTTCTTCTGTTTATTCTTTTGTGCCAACATTAGAACTTGAACTCAGGGCCTCAAATTCTCACTTGTCCTTTTTGCTCATGGCTTATAGTCTACTAACATTAGCCATACCCCAGCCTGGCATTTTGCTGGTTAAAAAGTCTTACATACTTTTGCTTTGAGCCTCAGTCCTCCAGATCTCAGTAGGCAGAGTAGCTGAGATTACAAGCATTACAACCCGCTGGCAGTTTCCCCTTTTTGCATACTCTCTTCTCACCAAACAGGAACACTGAGCCTTGGTGAAACAGGAAACAGAAAATGAAATGTTGTTTTTAAATGATTTTTAACATGACAAGAAGAGAGCTGTATTGATCAGCCAGGTACTGTGGGGATAGGATTGGGGTTTAAGTTTTAAAGCCAAATATTCAGTTTGGGTTTCTGCTCATTTGAAGCAGGCCTGGGAGCTATTCTTGTTGAGAACTGTGGTTTCTTGCAGCTGCCCGGATTTCCCTGCAGGGGAAAGTTTAGGCACAGTTATCTGGTCTATTGGGCTTTTACCAGGTTCCTCTGAATCGATACCTAAAGGGACATGGCATCATTCAGGGGTCCATTTGTTTAATACGAGACAAAGTGAGGGAAAAGACTTTGTAAACAGTTTTGGTCAGAAAGGAAAACTACTCTTGTGCTAAGACTATTTAGAACCACAGATCGGAGCAGAAAACAAGTAAGTGAATTGCTTGATGTATCCAGTCTTCCGAGTAACTGATGAGAAACCTAATATTTGGAGAGAAAAAGGAAAGGAAGGGATTGTTTACAGGACACCTATTTTGTGACAGGGTCTCTCTCCCCATTATCTCAGTGGATCTCATTACCCTGGTTTAGAGGTGGAAAATATGGTAGGGAGAAGTTCAATGACTCACCCTGGGTTAGGCAGCTAATTAATTACAAACTTGGATAAAACTCATTTCTGGTTTGATCCCTGTAGTTCAGCACACTTCTAGAATGCTAATTCTATTAGCTGCTAGGGTCTGAGTGGTTTAAATATCAAAACTTACTTTCCTACAGTGTTTGGGACTGGAAATCTAAGACCAGGGAGTAAGTTTCCGCCGAGGCCTCTGTCCTTGGCTTCCAGATGGATGCCTCCAGCTTGTGTCCTCAAGAAGCCTTTTTCTCTGAGCATCCCTGAGATCTCAGTGTGTGCATCCTAATTTCCTCTTTCTAGGACAGCAGTTGGATTGGATTAGCCAACAGCCTCATGTGAACTTAATTAACTCCTCCCAGGCCCATATGCTAATATGGTCACATTCTGAAATACTGGGATTTAAATCTTTTTTTTTTTTTTGGTGGGGGTGCCTCTTCTAGGACTTGAACTCAAGGCCACAGTTCTGTCCCTAAGGTTTTTGCTCAAGGCTAGTACTCTGTCACTTGAGTCACAGCTCTACTTCCAGCTTTTTGGTGGTTAATTGGAGATAAGGATATCACAGAACTTTTCTGCCCAGGTAATGAACTGTCAGTCCTCAGATCTTGGCCTCCTGAGTAGCTAGGATTATAGGCCTAAGATGCCTGGCTTGGGATTTAAATATTTAATGTGTGTATTTAAGGGGAATACAGTTCAGTTCCAACACTAATATTAATCAGTGAAATGTGAGATTGCTGGAGTCCCAAGGAGATGTAAGAACCTTCTAGTCTAGAGCCTTTTTAGTAGGAAAAAAGATAACACTCACTGAATATCTCTGTCCCAGAAACTTTCATGTTTAATTTTTCCAACAGTCCTAGGAGTCATTAACATGCATGTCAGTATTTCAGTATAGAAATCAAAACCTGAAAGGGTCAAGTAACAAGTCTAAGAGTACTCATCAAATAACACATCTAAAGATTCAAATTCAAGCCCGCCATGTTAATGCTGAAATGTATTTCCACTTCCATGTGCTTGCCTCTCTGCTCTTGATTATATCCTTTCCCTCATTCCCCTGTAAGGTGTGGAAATTAATCCACAGACATGAGGTCTGAGTTCTGAGGAAGTTTAGTTTATGAAGCACTCCTGTAAATACTTCTAAGAAATACCTATACCTGGGCTGGGAAGGTGGCTCAGTGGTAGAGCGCTTGCCTTGCATGCATGAGGTCCTGGGTTCAATTCCTCAGCACCACATAAGCAAAAAGAAAAAAGCTGGAAGTGGTGCTGTGGCTCAAGTGGTAGAGGGCTAGCCTTGAGCTAAAGAGCTGAGGGACAGCGCCCAGGCCCAGAGTTCAGGCCCCACGACTAGATCCCCTCCAAAAAAAACAAAAACAAAATTGAAATAACCTATGCTTAAAATTAATTCCTAAACATTATTTCTCAAGGTACCATGATAAGAAATGGCCTTTTTTTTAGCAGCCAGGACTTTGCCCACACTAGGCAAGCACTCTACCACTGAGCTACACCATTGGCCCAGAAAAGGACTGCATCCACACCGTTTGTGGACTTTGATTGCTGGGAAGGGAGAAGAGAAGGGATGGAAGTGGGTGGGAAGGAGAGAAAAGGAAAGGGAAGGGGAGGGGAGGAAATGAAAGAAGAGGGGAAGGGAGAAGTGGACTTTGTGGTTCAAAGGGGTGGTTACAACCCTGTTCTTTAGATCAGCATAATTCAGGTCATGTGGGCTTCAGTCTATGACTGGTTTATTCTCGAGAACAATTAATAATTAGTTAACTGGCTCCCTGTTCTTGCACACGCTTTCTCTCTGTGGTAGAATATTCCTAGAATCCAAACTGAATATGAACCATTAACGTCTTCAAAATCAGCTGAGATTCTTTCTTAATGACTCAGGTAATAATTTTTTTTGAATGATTATTTTAGCAGACAGTGAGTGAAGAACAAACTGTAGAACTATTTGATTTTGTTTACGTTTGAAAAGAGGGAACTTATGGCTTCTTCCACTACCTTCTTCCTCTTCCTTTCTGTTCTCACTTGAAGTTTGACCCAGTCAATCAAAAATCCTCCCAGATCCTCCCCTTTTGGGGGGTAGAATAGCAAAAGAGGGAGGAATTGATTACCTAGCAGTTGCCATTTACTGAGTCCTTTCTTTGTGCCTCACATTACCCTTTGATCCAAAACTCGGATTGCCAGTGGAAGAGCCTGGAATTTGAACCCAGTGCTGGCACTAAAATAGACCTTTTCTAAGGCTCCAGTACTGCTCCAAGGCCTTGTTTTCAGACTTTCTCCCAAGGCTTCTTCTCTAATCACCTGTCTCTGCCTATAAATGCCATTTCCCTTTTACTTCTTGTGAACTTTGGTTTTGTTCGAGTGCAATCCAAAAGTCAATTCTTCTAGGTAAACATCAGCTTGATGAGCTTCCTTAGAAACTACCCTTCAAACTTTATTGACCTTGATAATAAAATATAATAATACCACCACCACCAACAACAACAATAATACATTTCAGCAGAGGACTGGTGGCTCATGCTCATAATCCTAGCTACTTGGGAGGCTAATATCTGAGTTCAAGACCAACACACCAACATACAAAGAAGAAAAATACATTTTACATTACTACCCAGTGCCAGGATACACACACAACTGAAATGAAATTTTCATGGAAAAACACAATGCTTCTGCCAGTTTTATTTCTATTCTCTTTCTCTTTTTTTTTTTTTCCAGGTCCTGGGGCTTGAACTCAGGCTGGGTGCTATATATGAGCTCATTTTGCTCAAGGCTAGCGCTCTACCACTTCAGCCACAGTGCCACTTCCAGCTTTTTCTGTGATTAATTGGAGATAGGAGTCTCTTAGACTTTCCTGCCTGGGATGGTTTTGAACCACCATCTTCAGATTTCAGCCTCCTAACTAGCTGGGATTATAGGCATGAGCCACTGGTATCCAGCTAATGTTTCTGTTTTTGATTTTTTTGATTTTGTGCTGGTCTTGGGGCTTGAATTTGGGGCCTGGGCACTGTCCCTGAGCTTTTTTGCTTCACTTTTTTTTTTTTTTTTGCACAACTCCATTTCTGATGGTTAAATGGAGGTAAGAGTCTCACAGACTGGCTTCAAACTTTTTCAGCCTCCTGAGTAGCTAGGATTACACGCTTGAGCTATCAGCACCTCACTGTATTACATGTTTTTAATATGCAAGTTGTGTGACCCAAGAGTGGAGCACACCCAAGAGGACTTTGCTTATTTCTTTTGACAAGTGTTCCTGCTTCTCTCCACTCTGAGGGCCTCAGGCTCCTCACACCAGGTCACTGGGCCCAGCACTGTACTGTACGTGGAAGCTAATGCTGGTCCCATCATCGGTCACCTAAGGTGGAAGTTAGATTTTCATCTCATCTACTTGTGCAGTAATAGAAAGTCTGGCTCTAACAGCACCGTTGTAGCTAATATTAAATATACTTGGCATATTTAACAAATGAACCAATCATTGTGAACACTCTCCCTCCTTTATACAACTATTCCCAGTATCAATTATATAGTGATGTTAATGATAAGAATGGCCAGAAAGAAACTAAGAGTGAAAAATTACTAAACAACAGTTCTTTCCTTCCCCTTCCCCACAGCCCCTGGCAACTCCCATACTACTTTATGCATCTATTTATGTGACTACCTAGATAGCCTAGGTAAGTGGAAGCATATGTTGCTGATTTTTAGTTTATTTAGTTTATAACTTGCTAGGCCAGAGTCATATTTACATTCCAGAACAGAAGTCAAAAAAAGTATCTTTTAAAAATAGAAATCAGGGCTGGGAAGGTGGCTCAGTGGTAGAGCGCTTGCCTTGCATGCTTGAGGCCCTGGGTTCGATTCCTCAGCACCACATAAGCAAAAAGAAAAAAGTCGGAAGTGGCGCTGTGGCTCAAGTGGTAGAGCACGAGCCTTGAGCTGAAGAGCTGAGGGACAGCGCCCAGGCCCAGAGTTCACGCCCACGACTGGACCCAAAAAAACAAAAACAAAAACAAAAATAGAAATTAAAAAGCTAGCCAGGTGAGGGTGGCTCATGCCTATAATCCTAGCTACTCAGGAGGCTGAGATCCGAGGATCACGGTTCAAAGCCAGCCCAGATAGGAAAGTCTGTGAGACTCTTATTTCCAATTAACCTCCAGGAAACTGGAAATGGCGCTGTGGCTCAAGTGGTAGAGTTGAGTGCTCGCCTTGAGCTGAAAAGCTGAAAGTGGAGGTGAGGCTCAACTGGTAGGGGACTAGTCTTGAGAACATAAGCTCAGGGACAGTGCCCAGACCCTGAGCTCAAGCCTCAGGAATGACGCAGAAAAAAATAAAAACAAATAGAAATAGAAACTAATAAGCTTGTTTTAAAATTTATCTGGAAATACAAACAATTTTGAAAAAGAACAAAATTGGAGGGCTTATAGAACCTGATTTCCAGATAGATTTATCAAGCAACCTCAATTTTTTTTATCTCACACCATAAATTTTTCTCAAAATATGAATCAATGACCATAATGAAAAAGCTAAAATTATAAAATATCACATACTTATAAATGTGTCTCAAACTCATCCCTTTATTACTCTTCTCACCCCACGCCCCTTCTTAAAATGATTTCATCTGGCTCAATTGTTCTATTTTTTTACATGCAAATAATCTCATAGACCATATTCATTCTCATTTACCCTCTTCCTTAGCTCTCCCTGCTCCTGCCTGTAACACTGCCTACCACAGATCCTGTTTTATTTCCTGTCATTCTTTTTTTTTTTTTTTAGTATGTTAATTGAAAGCACAGATCTTCAATGAGTTTCACAAATGCTTAAGCTTCAAAATCCTGTCACATGCTGTCTGCCTGTGATAATTCCAATCCAGATTGCTTTTTTCTGGGCTACCTGAAGAAACACCTTCCTGCCCCTCCCCCCCCCCCCCCCCCCCCACAAACCTAGCAGCATTCTATCTGACACTTGTACCATCTTTCAGTGTTTAATTCTCAGTTGCTCTCTTAGCTCTGACCAG
Organism: Dipodomys spectabilis; assembly: GCF_019054845.1. Classification (NCBI taxonomy): domain Eukaryota; kingdom Metazoa; phylum Chordata; class Mammalia; order Rodentia; family Heteromyidae; genus Dipodomys; species Dipodomys spectabilis. Next base: position 7,580,335 of record NW_024870887.1, on the reverse strand, counting down.
TATCAATAGAAAGGAACTTTGCAAAGCTCTCCTTCAGCACAGTCTAGAGCTCTAAGACAGGAGTCATAACACCTAAGCTCTCTCTTTAGGTTTTGACTGCAAATATCCAGTGGCTTCAAATAGATTTTTGCCATCATTTTCTCATATATGTACATACATGAGGTATAACTGGGTCATAGCTGCAGTTCTTCCACCAGATTCTTTTTGTGTTGTTTATTTTATAGAATGAAGAGTAGCATGGCAGAAAGAAAAGGGCATACAAGGACTGTCTTTCACACATCCTTTGGAAATAGTATCTTCTACTGAGATGCAGAAAGTGGCAACATTTTATTCAGAACAAGTAAGTATATCCCAAGTAACATCCACTTGATTATCTAATAGGATACCAAGTGTTGATTATACTGAATGGAAAATCAATTCATGTCTTCCTCTGATTAGTTATCTGTGGACATTTCAGTGAATAGTTTTCTATTGTTTTGGGGATTCATTTACAAATATATCAGCCTGTAGGAAAAAGTAAAGCACAGAGAGGGTAGGACTTACACAGAGTGACCAGATGCATGTTTTAAACTGTTGGTTTGGAGCCAGGTGCTGGTGTCTCACGCCTGTAATCCTACCTACTCAGGAGGATGAGAGCTGAGGATCACAGTTCAAAGCCAGCTCAGGCAGGAAAGTCCTGAGACTCTTATCTCCAATTAATCACTTGAGCCACTGTGGCCCAAGTGGTAGAGTGCTTGCCTTGAGCTGAAGAGCTGAGGGACAGCACCTAGGCCCAGAGCTCAAGCCCCATGACTGATAAAAATAAATATACTCTTGGTTTGGGTTAGGAATGTGGCTTAATGGTAGACTCCTTGCTTAGCATGCATGAAGCCCTGGGTTCAACTTCTCAATACCACATAACCAGAAAAGGCCAGAAGTGGTGTTATAGTGCCAAGTGGTAGGTAGAGTGCTAGCCTTGAGCAAAAAAAAACAAAAACAAAAACGAAAAACTCAGGGACAGTGCCCAGATCCTGAGTTCAAGGCTCAGGACTGGCAAGAAAAAGTAAGATAAAATAAACTGTTGGTTCCATGAAATTGACCATTAGGCCATATTCTTCCACCTGGGCATCAGATAACTATGCCAATCCAGATCTTTGTGAATAAGTGATTTTGGTATGAGTGGCACCCATAGTTACCTCTACACATTTGATGATAGGTATAGACCTGTGCTATCCAATGTAGTAGGTGGTCACTGGCTGCCTGTGCCTATTTACTGTGAGTGAACAATATCAAATTTAATGTGAACTTCAGCTGTTTAGTCACTTGAGCTACATTTCAAATGCTCAGTAGCCACATGCGAGCTTGTAGCTAGCATATTGGCTAGTTCAAATATAGAAAATGGTGATTGTTTCCAAAAGTACCCCTCTACTCTACAGGGCTGGTTTACACAGAGATGTTCTGATAAGAATGTATTATGATTGAATGAATCAGAAACATTGCTCTCATCTATTTGGTTAAAGAAGAGGTTGATATCCCCATTCATGGAGATTTACCATGGTTAAGAAGGATATCTTTGGGCTGGGAAGGTGGCTCAGTGGTAAAGCGCTTGCCTTGCATGCATGAGGCCCTGGGTTCGATTCCTCAGCACCACATAAGCAAAAAGAAAAAAGCCAGAAGTGGCGCTGTGGCTCAAGTGGTAGAGCGCTAGCCTTGAGCTGAAGAGCTGAGGGACAGCACCCAGGCCCAGAGTTCAGGCCCCATGACCGGACATCCCCTCCCCACAAAAAAAAAGAAGGCTATCTTTCAGATATATAACATAGTAATATTTTATAGCTATAATATTTTATACCTGTAGTACTTGATTAGTAATAACTATATCTTGCAATTATATAATTTGTAGCATGAAGATACATTATGATCAGTACTAAGAATCTGTTATATAGAGAATGATTTTTGTATATGTGGGTATGATACTAGGTTTGAACTCATGTCCTCCTGTTTACTGTGCAGGCACTGTACTCTGAGCCACACTTGTAGTTCTAGAGTAGATATGGTTATGTAGTTTGCTTTTAAACTGATATATATATATATATATATATATACATATATATATATAATTAATATCATGATTGTTTCAAATGGGTCTTCCTTTTACAGTGAAGCCATGTCCACAGTGAGGCTAGTCTTGTGGACGTACATAATTCTCGAGGCCTTGCTAGAATCACATCTTTCAATGTAAAATAAAGTTCATGACTAGACTGACCTAGAGCCTATCTGTAGAAGGGGGATGTGGAAGCCAAGACTACACCTAAGACCTCAGAAGGAGCAGACAGAACTCTCTTATGGGACAGGTACCTAGGAATGGGCAACAACTCAGCTTAGGGTAATAGCAGCGAGTTGCCATGGTGGGGAGTAGGGTGGCATGCTGGGCTTGGGGTGCTGGATGCTGCATTTCTGACCCCAGAGGTCTTGGGAGCCTTTGGGAGAAGGATCTTCACTCTCCAGTAAGTCAAAAAAGGTTTGAAAGCCAGGAACAACCTACTATAGGAAGCAAAATCATGCAGCCTGCCTAATGGTGAAAAACCAGGGAGATGTGTCATTGAATGACAAGTGGGCAGAGCAGTTCAGTGTGTGGGCACACTTTCATCTGCCCTTTTTCCCCCTTTGGTGCTAGCATGGGAGCTTAAATTCAGGACCTCTGGTTCTTACTTGGCTTTTTTTGTTCCAAGATGGCACTCTGCCATTTGAGGCTTTTTCTGAGTAACTGGAGATGAGTTCCAAGGACTTTTCTGTCCAGGCTGGTATCAAACCTTGATTTTCCAATCTCAGCCTTCTAAGTTGTTAGCATTATAAGCATGAGCCAACAGCACCTGCTTGATCATCATTTTTTAATTAGACCTTGCAGGCCAGACACAAAACCTACCCAGTTTCCACAGAGACCGGGAGAAGAGATGAGAGATACTGACTAGAAATAGTTTAATATTTTACAACTATACTTTTTAGAACAGGTCATCATTTGTGAGAGATATAACATGCTTTTTGGATGATGACAAAGCTACTACTTTGTGTGAGATACCACACATGAATTCTAATAATTCATAAATTACATACCATTCTCATGCATCTTCTAGACACACAAAGATGAGAAATCATATGATGTGATAGAGCTGATTTTTACTTATTAGGAAACTGGATTGCAGAATGTTCTGATTGCTGTTAGCCAGTTGACATATGTTGTCAGCTTGAAATTGGTCATGGTAGAAATACTGAATCAGGTATAGGAATGAGTAAGTACTACAAATTAGACCCTCTCTCTCCAGAGAGCCAGCTTATTACACATTTGGAAACATTTCACTTAAACGGTTCAAGGGCCAGGGGTGTGATTCAAGTGGTAGAGCTCCTGCTTAGCAAGCATGAGGCCCTAAGCTCAAATCCCAGTACCACCACCACTGGGGGAAAAAGCCAGGCACTCAGGGCTGAGGCCTGTAATCCTAGCTACTTAGCTACTCAGGGGGCTGAGATCTGAGGATCACTGCTGAAACTGAAAGTCAGCTTGGGCACAAAAAGTCCATGAGATTCTTATTGCCAATTAAACACCGAAGAGCAAGAAGTGGAGCTATGGCTCTAGTAATAGAGTGCTAGCCTTGAGCAAAAGGATCCCAGGAACAGTGCCCAGGCCCCAAATTCAAGTCCCAGTACCAGTGTACACACACACACACACACACACACACACACACACACACACACACACGGTCAAAGAAGCAAAGAAGTTTAGTAACTTGCTAGGGTTACCCGATATTAGGCCATTGTCATTATCTTTTTTATTTTTGTTTTTTGGTCAGTTGTGGGGCTTGAGTTCAGGGCCTGGGTGCTCTCCCTAGGCTTTTTCGCTCAAGGTTAGCACTCTACCACTTGGAGCTATAGCACCACTTCTGATTTTTCTGGTGGTTAATTGGAGGTAAGAGTATCAGGACTTTTCTGCCTGGGCTGGCTTTGAACCGTGATTCTCAGATCTCAACCTCCTGAGTAGCTAGGATTACAGGCGTGAGTCACCAGTGCCAGCCCCTTGTCATTATTCTAACGTCCATAGTTTCACTATTGTGGCCTCTCTGAAGATTCCTTTATATCAGAGGACCAGATTACTTACCTTTCTTCATCACCAAGACAAAACTATTTTCCTGGTTCAAACTCTGGGGTTAGAGTTTTGCAGATTATTTCCTGAGGGCCTGAAATTCAAGCATTTGGCATCTCCATAACTCAAGATGGGCCCAGTAGGAAAAAGCACATAGCCTTCATGCTATGAAACAGAGGCTGACCTGCATGTTTTATACAAATTTCCACATATATGTGTATATTCATATGTGTATATTCATACACATATATACATATATATGTGTGTGTATATATATATTTCTTTCATCTCCTCAGTGAATTTCATAAAGGACAACAGTCAAGTCCTTATTCAGAGGATGGGCATGACTATCATAAAGCAAATTGTGGATGATCTGTTCGTTTGGAACGTGCTGAATGGTGAAGAAGTGAAGGTTATCTGCTGTGAGAAGGTAGAACAGGATGCTGCTAGAGAAATCATTCACATGATTTTGAAGAAGGGCTCAGAGGCCTGTAACCTCTTCCTTAAATCCCTGGAGAAATGGAACTACCCAGTGTATCAGGACTTAAATGGACAAAGTAAGTTATCACTTTGCTTGTATCTGTTTCTCCAAAGAGAATAAACCAAGAGAGAACAGGACCCTCCCCACCTCATTACAGAGCCTTTTTCCCTTTATCTTTCACCTGATAATAGGCTTTGATTCATGCTAAGGATAAGCTCTCATGAGATCACTTGGTGGTAAAGCCAAATATGTAATAAGACTCAGAGCCAGAGAATAAATGATTTAGTATAGCCTCACTTCAAAGTGTGAGCAGAATACCAGGTATGGTGGCATAAGCCTGTAACCCTATCACTCAGGATGCTGAGGTAGGTGGATTGTAAGATTGAATCAGTCTTGCCCACAGAGTGAGACCTTATCTCAAAAATAAACCAACCAACAAACAAATGAAAAGAAAAAGAAAAGTATAACAGGACCATAAATATATTTGAGTGACCATTGCTTAAACTGACTATGGGTAAATGGCCCAACTGACTACCTACTCTATGATTCTAGCACTGGAGTAAAGAGCCTGGTGTACTCAAGGAAACTAATTTTTCATGAAGCAAGACTTCAGTTTTATTGATTTTATTTTATTGATTTTTGTGGCTTGAATTCAAGGCCTGGGCACTGTCCCATAACTTTCCCTTCAAGGCTAGCACTCCACCAAATGAGTCATAGCCCCACTTCCAGCATTTTGGGGGTTAATTGGAAATATAAGAGTCTAGTGGACTTTCCTGCCCAAGCTGGCTTAAAACCTCTATCCTTAGATCTCAGCTTCCTGAGTAGCTAGGATTACAGGTGTGACCCAACTTAGTTGTAATGATTTTAAATGAATAAATTATATTCTGACAAACGTTGCCCAAGATTAAGGCCTAATTGGTTGAAAATCACCTGTAACCACCATTTCTCAGCCAAATCTTCACTTCCTTCACCCAAATACAGATCCCGCCCCTCTCCAGCAAGCTGCTGTAGGATTTGTTTGTGGAAAATGGCAGGCAAAAGTGGGTGAAAGTGAGAGGGCACTGGGGGAGAAAGCAGAAGTAGATACTTGGAGCTCTTTGTGGTAGCTCAGAACTGAAGAAAGAAAGTCAAGGGCCCGAGACCTGGGAATGTGGCTTAGTGCTTGCCTCGCATGCATGAAGCCCTGGGTTCCATTCCTCAGTATCACATAAACAGAAACAGCCAGAAGTGGTGCTGTGGCTTAAGTGGTAGAGTGCTAACCTTGAGCAAAAGAAGCTCAGGGACAGTGCCCAGGTCCTGAGTTCAAGCCCCGGACTGGTGAGAGAAAGAGAGAGAGAGAGAAAGAGAGAGAAAGAAAGAGAGAGAGGGAGAGGGAGAGAGGGAGAAAGATAAAGAGAGAGAGAAAAGGAAGGAAGGAAGGAAGGGAGGGAGGGAGGGAGGGAAGGAGGGAAGGGAAATTCAAGGGTCCAGAAGGAGGCTCTCAGCCTCGCCACCTGCCTGGTTCTGAACTCTTGAGCAGACACTGAATCCCCCTGAACATCCACTCTGATGTCCCCTTCTTCTCCAACAGGCCTTTTTCATCAGCCATCAGAAGGAGAGCTGGAGGCTCTGGCTGAGGATTTAAAGGAATTATACCACAGCCCCTCTTTCCTGAACTTCTATCCTCTAGGGGAAGATATTGACATTATTTTTAATTTGAAGAGCACCTTCACAGAACCTGTCCTGTGGAGGAAAGACCAGCACCACCACCGCGTGGACCAGCTGACCCTCAACAGCCTGCTGGAGCAGCTGCAGAGCCCCTGCCTCATCGAAGGGGAGTCGGGCAAGGGCAAGTCCACCCTGCTACAGAGAATCGCCATGCTCTGGGCCTCCAGCGAGTGCAAGGCCCTGGCCAAGTTCAAATTCGTCTTCTTTCTACGGCTGCGCAGGGCCCAGGGTGGCCTCTTCGAAACCCTGTGTGATCAGCTGCTGGAAATACCTGACACGATCGGGAAGCAAACCTTCATGGCTCTGCTGCAGAAGCTACGGCAGGACGTTCTTTTTCTCCTCGATGGCTACAATGAATTCCAGCCCCAGAACTGCCCAGAGATCGAAGCCCTGATCAAGGCCAACCACCGCTTCCGTAACATGGTCGTGGTCACCACCACCACCGAGTGTCTGAGACACATCAGGCAGTTTGGGGCCCTTACTGTGGAAGTGGGGGACATGCCGGGGGACAGTGCCAGGACTCTCATCCAGGAGGTGCTGATCAAGGAGCTGGCTGAAGGGTTGTTGCTCCAGATGCAGAACTCCAGGTGCTTGCAGAACCTAATGAAGACCCCTCTCTTCGTGGTCATCACCTGTGCCATCCAGATGGGGAAAACCAAGTTCTACTCTCACACCCAAACCACCCTGTTCCGGACCTTCTACGATCTGCTGATCCAGAAAAACAAGCACAGACACACAGGCGTGACTGCCAGTGACTTCACGCGGAGCCTCGAGCACTGTGGAGACCTGGCTCTGGAAGGCGTGTTCTCCCATCGCTTTGATTTCGAGCCGGAGGACATCTCCAGCGAGAACGAGGACGTCCTGCTCACCACTGGCCTCCTCTGCAAATACACGGCCCAGAGGTTCAAGCCCAAGTATAAATTCTTTCACCAGTCCTTCCAGGAGTACACTGCAGGACGAAGACTCAGCAGCTTGTTGGGGTCTCCTGTGCCAGAGGAGGTGAGCAAGGGAGGTGGTTACTTGCAGAAAATGGCTTCCATTTCAGACATTACCTCTCTGTACAGCAACCTGCTCTTGTACACGTGCGGGTCATCTGCAGAAGCCACCAGGGCTGTCATGAGGCACCTGGCGGTGGTGTATGAACACGGCAGCCTGCTGGGGCTTTCTGTCAGCAAGAGGCCTCTCTGGAGGCAGGAATCCATGCAAAGCATGATGAGCACCCGGGAGCAGGAGCTTCTGAAAGCCATCAACATCAGCTCCTTTGCCGAGTGTGGCGTCAGTCTCTTCCACGAGAGCATATCCAGATCGGCCCTGAGCCAAGAATTTGAAACTTTCTTTCGTGGCAAGAGTCTGTACATCAACTCCGACAACATCCCTGATTATTTATTCGACTTCTTCGAACACTTGCCTAACTGTGCGAGCGCGCTGGACTTCATTATCCTCGACTTGTCTGGAGGGGCTGTGGCTGCGGGGGACCAGGCCCCCCGAGGCACCGAGGCATCCGTGCAAACCTACATTCCCAGCCGCGTTGTGTCTCTGTTCTTCAACTGGAAGCAGGAGCTCAAGACTCTGGAGGTCACACTCCGGGACTTCAGCAAGCTGAATAAGCGGGATATCAAGTACCTGGAAAAGATATTCAGCTCTGCCACCAGCCTCAAACTGTATGTCAAGCGATGTGCTGGGGTGGCTGGAAACCTCCGTGTGATCCTCAGCACCTGCAGGAACATTCACTCCCTGGTGGTGGAAGGCAGTCCCCTCACCGCAGAGGACGAGCAGCACATCACCTCTGTGACGCCGCTGACCGCCCTCAGCATCCGCAGCCTGCAGACCCAGCGGCTGCCAGGTATGCTTCGCTCTGCAGCTGCACACATCACCCAGCCTGGCCGGGTACTGTGGAGACAGGACGTACCCTATGATTTTCTTGAACTGGCTTTTTTTTTTTTTCTTTGTACCAGTCCTGGGGCTTGAACCCAGGGCCTGGGCGCTGTCTCTCTGAGCTTTTCTCTTTTTTGCTCATGGTTTTCACTCTACCACTTGATTTGTAGCTCCACTTCCAACTTTTTGGTCTCAGGGACTTTCCTGCTGAGGCTGACTTTGAACTGTGATCCTCAGATCTCATCCTCCTGACTAGTTAGGATTACAGATGTGAGCCCCTGGCCGCCCTGCTTTCTTGGTCTCTAAAGTAATAATCTTGGATTATGGATTTATTTCTAATTATAAGCATTTAATGTTATAAACATCAACATAAGCAATTTTTTCCAGTCATGGCGCTTGAACTCAGGGCCTTGTGTTCTTGTTTAGCTTTTTCTCTTAAGGCTGGTGTTCTACCACTTAAGTCACACATCCACTTCTGGCTTTTTTGTCAGTTAATTGGAGATATGAGTCTCTCAGGCTTCTCTGCCTAGACTGACTTCAAACTGTGATCCTCAGATCCCAGCCTCCTGAGTAGCTAGCATTTACAGACATGAGCTATCAGAGCTTGACCCTGCAAGCACTTTGTTAGCTAAAGATTTTATTTTTATTTCTATATTTATCAAAATATATTTATCTGAGCCAGGTGTTGGTGGCTCAAGCTTGTTGTAATCCAAGCTTTTCAGGAAGCTGAGATCTGAGGATTGTGTTTCAGAGCCAGATTGGGCAAGAAAGTCCATGAGACTCTTACCTCCCATTAACTACCAAAAAAGCTGGACATGGTGTTAGAGCACCAGCTTGCCTTGAGCACAAAAGCTCAGAGATGGTGCTCAGTCCCTGAGTTCTAGCCTCAGGCCTGGCACACACAACAACAACAACAAAAAACCCAAAAATCTAATTTTCTTTGATTCATGATTATTTCTACATATGTTGTTCAATTTTGAAGTGTTTGGAGATGACCCTGTTAGCTTTCTGTTATTTGTGTATAGTCTAAGATTTCATTATATTTGGACAGCATACTTATATTTAAGTACAATGCCTATTTATGACCAAAAAAAATATGGTATCAATTCCCTGAGCATTTCTTGTCCCTGGTGATAGCTAATGTCTTATATTTGGTAATAGGAATGGCAGTGTTAGTAAAAAACATAGTAAATCACTCTCAGTAAATGTCAGGTGAACACATCCAGTGTTTCTCTTTTGGCAGGTGGTCTGACCGACAGCTTGGGTAATTTGAAGAACCTTACGAAGCTCATATTGGATAACATTAAGATGAATGAGGAAGATGCTATAAAACTAGGTCACATTTTTGTTTTCTCTACTGCTTTCACTCACATAAGTATGGTTGGCTTAAGACTCTGGGTCTGCTCACTTCTGCATAAGGAGAGGCACAGGTGACCACCTTGGTTTCCCTGGATGCTTTTCCTCTCTCTCTCTCTCTCTCTCTCTCTCTCCGCCTGAACTCTTGGGTTTCAGTGGTGTCCCTGAGCTCTTCAGCTCAAGGCTAGTGCTCTACTATTTGAGCCACAGGGCCACTTCTGGCTTTTTCTGCTTATGTGGTGCTGAGGAATCGAACCCAGGGCCTCATGCATGCAAGGCAAGTGCTCTACCACTGAGCCACCTTCTCAGCCCCCCTTCCTTTCTCTTAATGCAATCCTTCAGCACTACACATCATTAGAGTGTAAATCTCCCCGCCCACCCTCCCATTTTTGTGCTTATACTGGGGTTTGAACTTAGGGCCTAGGTGCTATCCCTTAGCTTTTATTTTTCTTCCAGTCATGGGATTTGAACTCTGGCCTGGTGCTGTCCGTGAGCTCTTCAGCTCAAGGCTAGCACTCTATCACTTGAGCCACAGTGCCACTTCCAGTTTTCTGGTGGTTAATTGGAGACAAGAGTCTCATGGACTTTTCTGCCTGGGCTGGCTTTGAACTGTGATCCTTGGATCTCAGCCTCCTGAGTAGCTAGGATTATAGGCGTGAGCCACTGGTGCCTGGCCTAGCTTTTTTTTTTTTTTTTAATAATTGTTATTATAAGCAAAAAGAAAAATGCCGAAAGTGACGCTGTGGCTCAAGTGGTAGCGCGCTAGCCTTGAGCTGAAGAACTGAGGGACAGTGCCCAGGCACAGAGTTTAGACCCCATGACCGGATCAAAAAAACAAAAAAAATAATTGTTATTATAAAGATGATGTACAGAGAGATTACAGTTACGTAGTCAGTTAATGAGTGCATGTCTTTCAAACAATGTCACCACTTCCCTCACTCTCCCACTTTTTTCCTCCTGCCCCAACCACAAGTTGTAAGTTTATTTTCAACATAGGATCTAGTAGAACCACTGCTGCATTTGTTCTTCACTCTTTGTTCCTCCGTTTCTGTGCTGTACTTGCCCACCCCCCCACTCCCCGACAGATAAATGAACAAGTAAAACAAAAAGAAAACCACAACAACAAAGGTTTCCATCTCCTGGATCCTTAGCTTTTTTGCTCTACCACTTGAGACACAACTCCACTTCTAACTTTTTGCTGCTTAATTAAAGTCTAACAGACTTTCTTGGCTGGGCTGGCTTAGAACCATGATCCTCAGCCTCCTGAGTAGCTAGAATTACAGGTATGAGCCACCAGTATCCAGTTATGTTTATATTTAAAGCACTAAAATAATATAAAAATGCTTATACTTTTGTTTCATAATTAAGTAAAAATTCATAATTAAAATGAGATGAAGCAAAGAAGAGATAGAGAAAAATCCAGGAACACAAGCAGAACATACGTTTTCCCATGGAGACCCAGGCACTACAGACAGGAAGGATTCCTGTTGAATCTGCTCTTTCCTGTCTCTGCTTTTATGGTTAACTTTTTTCCTCAGGAAAATGTTCCTCTCTCCCTTTCAGCCTGTTTTTCTTTGTCTGCTTCCTGCCAAAGGATGACTCTATCCTATAATTAAAACATGACTGGCTCTTTTTTTATATATAGGCTATAGGAGAATACCCAGTACTGCACTCAGGAAACACATACTGCCTATCAATGAATCACACAGATTATTCAAGCTGAAAGGAAGCCTGAGAGCATCTGTTTCACTCATTGATTTTATAGAAAGTCCACTGGTACCTAGAATTGCTTATTGACTTGCTCTAAGTCTCAACAATTAATAGAAAAGGGCCAAAGGCATCTCTCTAGGATAATCTGCTTCTATTACTTATTCATTTTTTCTTATAGTGCTGAGATCAAATTCAGAGCTTTACCCTTACTAGGCAAGTGTTCTACCACTAAACTATACTCCCAGCTCTGCTTCTGCTATTAAGGAATCAAGGTCTGAACTTGAATAAGCCAGGATATGTATATTAGCAATAATGTACTGTCGAGTAACAGGTGAGTCTGTAATAGATTAGACACAACTCTACATACTTTCTCACAGAACCCTTACTCTAGTCTGTAGGTATAAGGATCCCTAAAGCCACAGCTAGAAGGTTGAATGATTTGCCCCAGCTCACACAATTATTGAATAGTGAATCCAGAAATCAATGTGTCTACAAAGTCTTGCTCACACCTCTAAGCGTTATGTGCTCCCATAACAACAATGTGCACATGTGCACACACACATAAGGATAAACAGAGAGAGAGAGACTCCCAAGCAGTGCACTTCTTTCCTATAGGTTACAGTAAAGTCAAGATATAATGTTACACCTATTCAATCCTTAACTCTATATTAACTTTAGACCTAAAAATGAAGAATATTTTGGATGAGGCACTGGTAGAGCACCTGCTTAGCAAGCATAAGGTCATGACTTTAAATTCCAGGAGAGAGGGGGAGGGGAAGGAAGGAAGGAACTTTTGATATTTTCAATCATATTGTTGATATAAGATAAATCTTTCTCCATGCTGCATTGGATGTGGTCTTCATTCTATTTCTCTCTCTCCCTTTTTTTTTGTTGGTCGTGGGGCTTGAACTCGGACTGGGCGCTGTCCCTCAGCTCTTTAGCTCAAAGCAAGCGCTCTACCACTTGAGCTACGGTGCCACTTCCATGTGGTCTTCATTCTAAAGCATCAGGCTGACCCCTGATGCTTTGACTTCTGGAAGCCATAGCCATTTATACCAGGAACACTCCAAAAGGATATAGTCCCCTGCTCCTCCTCTGAAATCAGCCTCCACCTGCAGCTTGAGCAGTGAAAGTGACAGTGGTCCCAGCACATTTCATGATGACGAAGTTACAGTAAGAGTGAACCCAATGCATTTCTTTCCAATCTCCTTGCAGCAAAAGGTCTGGCATATCTGAAGAAGATGAGTTTATTTCATCTGACTCACTTGTGTGACATTGGAAAGGGAATGGAGTACATAGTAAAGTCTCTGTCAAGCGAGCCCTGTGACCTTCAGGAACTCCAATTGGTCTCCTGCTGCCTCTCGGCAAATTCCATCAGAACTCTAGGTAACCACTGCCTCCCTTAACTGAATGAGAAGGATTCCACAGATGAGGAGATATGACATATGAACACTGAACTTCTCAGAGGAGGAAACCAGGCAACTCTAGCACTGAAGAGGCTGAGATCTAAGGATTGCAGTTCCAGCCAGCCCATGTGGAAGATCTGTGAGACATTTTTTGTGTGTGTCAGTCATGGGGCCTGAACTCTGGGCCCGGGTGCTGTCCCTCAGCTCTTCAGCTCAAAGCTAGCGCTCTACCACTTAAGCCACAGTGCCACTTCTGGCTTTTTCTGCTTATGTGGTACTGAGGAATCAAACCCAGGGCCTCATGCATGTAAGGCAAGCACTCTACCACTGAGCCACCTTCCCAGCCCTCCGTGAGACTCTTATTTCCACGTAACTAGCAAAAAGTCAGAAGTAGAGCTGTGGTTCAAGTGGTAGAGTGCCAGCCTTGAGTGAAAAAAAAAACAGGCTCTGAATTCAAGCCCCAGTATTAGCATAGAAAAAAAAAGATGGAGTAACCCTTACTAAGTTGGACTATAAAATCACTAGCTGTCTACAAGGATCAGAAAGGAAATATATGAACATATATTTATGGTTAAAGTCATAGTTGAATAAAGCAGGACAAATACAGGGAGCCTGAGAATTATGAACACATTCCTGCACTTCTCTACTTGACACTGGGAAAGACAGGCTTAGAAATGAAACAGCACTTGTATAAATTCATAAAAACCTTGTTTAATGTTTTTAAAAGATTAATTTTTTTGTCAGTCATGGAGCTTGAAGTCTGGAGCTCAAGGCTAGCGCTCTACCACTTGAGTGACCATGCAGTTTCCGGTTTTCTGAGTAGCTTATTAGATATCAGAGTCTCATGGATTTTCCTGCTCCAGCTGGCTTTGAACAGCAATCCTCAGATTTCAGCTTTCTTAGTAGCTAGGATTACAGGTGTGAGCCACTGGCACCCAGCTAAAAAGGTATTTTTAAAAAATTAATCTTTATTATTTATTTATTTATTTGCTGGTCCTGGGATTTGAACTCTGGGCTGGGTACTGTCCTTGAGCTTCTTTTACTCAAAATGAGTGCTCTTTTTTTAGTAGTTTATTGGAGATAAGAATCTCATGGAGAGCCAGGCACCGGTGGCTCACACCTGTAATCCTAGCTACTCAGGAGGCTGAGATCTGAGGATCACGGTTCAAAGCCAGCCTGGGCAAGAAAGTCCGTGAAACTCTTATCTCCAATAAACCACCAGAAAACTGGAAGTGGCTCTGTAGCTCAAGTGGTAGAGCGCTAACCTTGAGCTGAAGAGCTGAGGGACAGGCCCAGAGCTCAAGCCCCATGACCAACAACAACAAAAAAGAATCTCATGGACTTTCCTGGCTGGGCTGATCTGAGATCCTCAGATTTCAGCCTCCTGAGTCGATACAGTTATGGGTGTGAGCCATCGGCATCTGGCCAGCTCTTTAATTTCTTTTTTTTTTTTTTTTTGGGTCCGGTCGTGGGGCCTGAACTCTGGGCCTGGGTGCTGTCCCTCAGCTCTTCAGCTCAAGGCTAGCGCTCTACCACTTGAGCCACAGCGCCACTTCCGTTTTTTTTTTGTTTTTGTTTTTGCTTATGTGGTGCTCAGGAATGGAACCCAGGGCCTCAGGCATGCAAGGCAAGCACTCTACCACTGAGCCACCTTCCCAGCCCCAGCTCTTTAATTTCTTAAAAAATAATTCTAATTAGTCTCCATAGGAAAAACTGAAGCATAATATATGAAGCAAAGACAATAACTAAGCTTTTCTTAGCTGATGTGATAGCACTATTTGATCACCTATATGCAATACAGTTTTCTGTATTTTTATTTACATCTATGTATAATATATCTAAATCTATCTACCAGTATCTACATCCCTATATATAATTTCTGTTTGGGGCAGTACTGGAGTTTGAACTGAAAGCCTTACACATGAGTAAAGGAGCATTCAACCAATTGAGCCATGCTCGGAGCCATTTTTCCATTTTTATTAACATGGTTATGTCTTTGTCATTAGCATGCATCCTTTAAAGAAAGTACAGAGGTGGTCATGCCTTTTATTTATTTTTATTTTTTCATTTTTATTTTGTGACAGTCTTGGGGTGTGAACTCATAGCCCATGTGCTTCATTTTTCTGAGCTTCATTTTTCACTCAAGGCTAGTGTTCTACCACTTGAGCCACAGCACTACTGCCAGCTTTTTCTGGGTAGTTCATTGGAGATAGGAGTCTCAGAGACTTTCCTGCCCAGGCTGGCTTCTAACCACAATCCTCAGATCTCAGCCTCCTGAGAATACAGGTGTGAGCCACAGGCGCCCAACTGGTCTTACTGTTTAAACAAAATCCATCAAGTCAGGCAATGATTTCTATTACCATCAGCAAAAACAAGGACTTATAACATTAGGATACTTATAACATTAGGATTATAACATTAAAATGCATACATAGTTACCTGAAAAATCTTTTCATCTTGGGTTACATTTTTCCAGCTCAGAATCTTCACAATTTGGTCCAACTGAGTGTTCTTGATTTATCTGGAAATTACCTGGAAAAGGATGGAAATGAAGCCCTACATGAACTGAGTAAGAATGGCAACTCAACCTAAACTCATGAATACATATATTCGGTAGTTAGGAAAGCACAGCCTGAGCCCTGAGGTCTCTTGTCTCTCTCTCTGTGCTTACTAGATTTACCTTCCCAGCCGGGCGCTGGTGGCTCACGCCTGTAATCCTAGCTACTCAGGAGGCTGAGATCTGAGGGTCTCGGTTCAAAGCCAGCCCGGGCAGAAGAGACCGTGAAACTCCTATCTCCAATAAACCACCAGAAAATCGGAAGTGGCGCTGTAGCTCAAGTGGTAGAGCGCTCGCTTTGAGCTGAAGAGCTGAGGGACAGCGCCCAGGCCGAGTTCAAGCCCCACGACCAACAAAAAAAAAAAAAAAAAAATTAGATTTACCTTCCCTAGGGAAATCAGCCCTCTCAAACTGCCCTTGTGGCACACAAGCACTCTACCACATAAACCACAGCGCCACTTAAACCACAGCGCCACTCCCGGTTTTCTGGTGGTTAATTGCAGATCAGAGCCTCATAGACTTTCCTGCCCAGGCTGGCTTTGAACTGTGATCCTCAGATCTCAACCTCCTGAGTAGCTAGGATTATAGGCATGAGCCACTGGCGCCCGGCTACAAGCTGGTTTCTTTTGAGTCACCAGTTGGTGTACCATCATTTACCTGAGCATCTCTCCTGACTTCTTCCTTCAAGGAAGTTAGTGTCTGCTGTTTGAAGGTGAGTTTGCTTAAATAAATTATAATAAGATCCTTAAAGTTGTGTTATGGGGTTTATTATGATATTTATATACATGTATATATTTTGATCATAGCCCCCCCACTTCAATTACTTTTTTTCTTTTCTTTTCTTTTCTGGTTCTGGGGTTTGAAGTCTGGGCCTGGGAGCTGTCCCTGAGCTTCTTTTTTTGCTCGAGGCCAGCGCTCTACCACTTGAGCCACAGCATCACTTCCGGCTTTTATGAGTAGTTTATTGAGATAAGAGTCTCATGGATTTTCCTGCCTGGGCTGGCTTCAAACTACAATCCTCAGATTTCAGCGTGAGCTAACGGTGGCTGGCCAATTACTCTTTTTATGTCTCCTCTCCTTTTTTATTGGTAACATTTTTAAGGTATGATAGTGGTACGTAATGATTTAAAAAAAAAAAAAAAGATCTTCCAGTCATGGTGGCTCAAGCCTATTATCTAACTACTAGAACCAGAGAGGATGACAGAGGAGATTGCAATTTGAAGTCAGCCTAAGGGGAAGAGATAAAGAAAAAACTAGGGAAACTCCATCT
The DNA here is from genome assembly GCF_019054845.1 of Dipodomys spectabilis. Classification (NCBI taxonomy): domain Eukaryota; kingdom Metazoa; phylum Chordata; class Mammalia; order Rodentia; family Heteromyidae; genus Dipodomys; species Dipodomys spectabilis. The sequence goes on along the minus strand of NW_024870887.1, from coordinate 7,563,862 downwards.
CAGTCAAGAGTGAGCTCAGTTCAAGTTCCTCTCATTCCAGTGACATGAAGAAGCATAAAGGAGGTGCAATCTAGGCCTGCCTGGGTATAAATGACACCCTATCTCACACCTACAAATAAAGGGGCTTGAGATGCGGCTCAAGTGGTAGAATGTCTGCCTCGTCAGTGTGAAGTCTAGAGTCCACAGCCCAGTCCCACTAAAGTAAATACATAGGATACGTAGTTCTGAGATGGGTTAATTGCAGAATAATACAGGAGGAATCAAGTCAGGATTAAGCAGTTTTACTCATTACTTACTGTTGGTTGAAAATCACGAACAGTTTCACTGTTCACAAAGTCTTCATGGTTTAAGTGTTTGAATATTTAAAAACAACAAACCCAAGCAGATTCTCATCACAGATTGAGTAACTTGAAGAACCATCCAACATAAAGCTGCCCCTTCCCCCACAGCCTTCATCCTGTTTTAGATTCTCTGGTTCCTAACTGTTCTCTGTTTCCTCAAGTCAGCAGGCTGAGCCTCCTGGAAGAGCTAAGTGCCCTGATGCTGCCCTGGTGCGGGGCTGTGCACCTCATCCTGACCAGCCTGCTTGAGCAGCTGGCTATGATCCCACAGCTCGTCAAGCTTGGGTTGAAGAACTGGAGGCTCACAGATGTAGAGATTCGACATTTAGGTGGGTAAACACACGGAGCCAGAGAGGGTTAGCCCTAAAAAAGTTATTAAATTGGCTTCTTCTTGTAAAAAAAACAGTGGCTTAAAAATTCATACATGTAAAGGAGTAAAATGATTTAAAATACTATCTTTCTTTCATGGTTTTAAGAATTTTACCTGCAAGCTATAAAGGTCAGTTATTCACACTGTGACAATATTTATTTATTACATTAGTATTTGTTCTTGCTGGTTTCCACTGTGTGAACTTCACCAATACGCCTCCAATCTCAGGAAATATTTGTGGGTATTGGGAGTAGTTAAAGGTATATGATATTGTTTAATTAGAACCATAAAAAGTGTGTGTGTGTGTGTGTGTGTGTGTGTGTGTGTGTGTGTGTGTGCGTGCGCGCCAGAGTCCCTGTGTGCTTGTGTGCCTGTTTTAGGGCTTGAACCCAGGGCCTGGGTGCAAGGCTGGCACTCAACCACAGCTCTACTTCTAGCTCTCTGCTGATCAATTTCAAGTAAGGGCCTCACAGACTTTCTCGCCCAGTCTGCTCCTGAGCAGTTAGAATTACATACACAAGCTACCAATACCCAGCTTCCACAAAAACCTGTTAAGTAGAAGCCAGAGGACATATCAGTAAGTGAAGACTCCACCAGACTGTTAATGAAGAGTCCTCATGCTACTCACAAGTTTCCAACAGAAACAAATGAAACAAAAAAATGAAGAAAAACGGTGAATAAAAAGTAAAAGGTGAATAAAATTATAGCAGTTCCATCATTTCTCCTGGAGTATAAACTCATGTGTTCGTGGGTTCTTAGACCCTTATTTGAGCTTTGTTATAGACAATATTGCTTTCTTGTTTGTTTGGGGGTTGTTTTTTGCCAGTCATGGGGCTTGAATCTGGGCCTGGGCCTGGGCGCTGTCCCTCAGCTCTTCAGCTCAAGGCTAATGTTCTTCCACTTGAGCCACGGCGCCACTTCTGGCCTTTTTGTTTATGTGGTGCTGAGGAATCAAACCCAGGGCCTTATGCATGTGAGGTAAGCGCTCTACCACTGAAGCCCTCCCCCCTCTTTTCTTTTTGGTACCAATCCTGATGCTTGAACTCAGGGCTTTGGGTGCTGTCCGTGAGCTTTTTAGCTCAGAGCTATTGCTCTACCACTTGAGCCACAGCTCTACTTCCAGCTTTTAGGGTGCTTACTTCAAGTTAAGAAGCTCATAGACTTTCCTGCCTGGATTGGCTTTGAACCTAGATCTTCAGACTCTTAAGTAGCTAAGATTACAGGTATGAGCCACTGCTGCCCTCTAAATATTGCTTTTTTTTTTTTGGATCCGGTCATGGGGCCTGAACTCTGGGCCTGGGTGCTGTCCCTCAGCTCTTCAGCTCAAGGCTAGCGCTCTACCACTTGAGCCACAGCGCCACTTCCGGCTTTTTACTCTTTGCTTATGAGGTGCTGAGGAATCAAACCCAGGGCCTCATGCATGCAAGGCAAGCACTCTACCACTGAGCCACCTTCCCAGCCCCATATTGCTTTTTTATATATAAAATCATCCTAAAAAATGGAAAACTTATCTGTATGATCTCACAACTGTTTTACAATATATGGGCCAACCATTGTTCAAATAGAAAACCTCTCTCAAGGTTTCTGGCTCTGGTCAACAGTATCTCTCTTGAGCAGACTGGGTTAGTGATGATATGCATGATGGATGAGGCACAATATGCCTTGAGATGAGATAATGAATGCAGATTGGAAACAGGAGAGGGGAAACCTAAGGCAGCAGCGGAAAATGAAGAGAAGCAACAAGTCATGAGGCTGGTAGTGTGTAATGAAAAACAGGAGGAGATGCTTGGAGACACAGGGAATACTGTGAGCAATGAACCTTTTTTTCATCAAAGGTTTTAAACACCTCCTGGTCCTCATTAAAACCTGGCTTTCCCCCGCAGACCTCATTAATAGCCACTTTTCATTCTGATTTTCATGCCCCTTTGATTCCACAGGCAAGGTCAGCTTCTCCTTGGTTATTAACATCCTTCCAGTCCACTCTTCTTTTTCTAACCTCATTAAAAATTCCTACTTTCATGAGACTTAGGATATGCGGCTAGGACACATTCTCTCTTTTTATTGCAGTGAACTATGCAACTTTACCACTTCTTTTTCATTCACTGAAGAAAACTTTGGCAAGTGTTTTCAGAGTTCCTAGCTCTCTAATTCCTCTCATCTTAGAAGACCTATTCCTCCTGTAAAACTAGGAAAGCAACACACTTGGGCTTTCCCACTTAACCCCCTTCTTTCGTCCATTCACTATAGGAACATGAGCAGATGAGAATAATTCACTTACAGTTAGCTGACTGATCTGTAAGACATTCCAGTCAGATATCTCACATCAGCAGTCTCCTCTCCTCCTATTGTACCTACCTAATAACCCTAACCACTTGTTCTTTCACTTCACTAGGATTTCCCTTCCCACTACTTCCTATTTTTCCTCAGCCCCTGTCTTTGTTGACTTCTTTTCCCACATAGCTGATATTCTGTCCTCTATTCTGGCAAGAATTCTCAACAGCTGAAACTCTTGTGGCTCATGGTATCACAGGACAATTAGCAAAGGATATGTGTGTTCTGTGTAATAGTCAAATGAAGACTGTAATGAGAGATGATGTTTCTAATAAAAGAAAGATGAGAAGTGAGATGTGAAGTAGCAAATGAAATATAATGGATTGGGTGTATTTTCCTGGCGAAACTCCAAGCCTTCATCCCCCTTAATTTTATCCTTTAAAAAATCTGCACTCAAGCTACTAGAGGGTGGGGGTAATCACACCATTTGTCAGATAGATGCTAAATTCATACTAGCAAGTTTCAACAAAATGCTAAGAACACTCTGTCATGCAGAAAAAGCATTAAGATAATTCTCATGATCTCAAATAGCTATGTTAAAAAAAAAAGGCTCAAATTTATCAAAATAATGTCTTAATTTAAGAAGCCAAAAAAAAGAGTAAGCTCTACAAAAATCAACCTAAGAGAGTAAAATCAATGGAACAGAAAACAAGAATTAAAAAATTAACAAAGCTTAGTTCTTAAAAAAAAAAAGGTAATAGATGAAAGTAATGACAATTTTTTTGGCTGGTCGTGGGGCTTGAATTCTGGGCCTGGGCGCGGTCCCTCAGCTCTTCAGGTCAAGGCTAGCACTCTACCACTTGAGCTACAGCGCTACTTCTGGTTTCCTGGTTTATTGGAGATAAAGAGCTTCATGGTCTTTCTTGCCTGGGCTGGCTTTGAACTGTGATCCTTAGAACTCAGCCTCCTGAGTAGCTAGGATTACAGGCGTGAGCCACTGGTGCCCAGCTTAGTAGTGACAATTTTTATTAATCAAAATGGAGACAAAAGCTGGGCCCTGGTGATTCACGACTGTAATCCTAGCTACTCAGGAGGTTGATATCCAAGGATCGCAGTTCAGAGCCACCCTGGACAGGAAAGTCTGTGAGACGGGGCTGGGAAGGTGGCTCAGTGGTAGAGCGCTTGCCTTGCATGCCTGAGGCCCTGGGTTTGATTCCTCAGCACCACATAAGCAAAAAGAAAAAAGCCGGAAGTGGCGCTGTGGCTCAAGTGGTAGAGTGCTAGCCTTGAGCTGAAGAGCTGAGGGACAGCGCCCAGGCCCAGAGTTCAGGCCCCACGACCGGACCCCCCCCCCCCCAAAAAAAAAGAAAGTCTGTGAGACTCTTATCTCCAATTAACCACCAGAAAACCGGAAGTAGCACTGTGGCTCAAGTAGAAGACCTCTTGCCTTGAGCAGAAGAGTGCAGGGACAGCGTTCAGGCCCAGAGTTCAGAGTTCAAGACCCACAACTGACAAAAAAAAAAAAAAAGAGATATAGTCATGTGGTGATTAATGTATATTTGATTGGATTAGATACCTAGAGACTTGGGAAACCACTATTTCTAGGTGAATCTTTGAGAATGTTCCTGGAAGAGATTAGTGTTTCTATCAGTGGATTGGGTAAAAACACAAAAGAACAACAAGGTCCCAGACTAGAAGAGTTGTTACCTGCCAGTGTAGACCAAGGGTGTAGAACAAGGGAATACCACTAGGAGATCTGAGTATTCATCCATATTCTTGTTCACAGACCAAGTAAGAGAGAAAGACAGGAGGCAGGGGTGAACTAGCTGAACACCTGTTTTTAGAACATTCTGGCTGTCTTACTATGCTTCCATATTCAACACTCTCTAATGACATTGCCCCCCTTTTTTTTTTTTTTTGTCGGTTGTGGGGCCTGAACTCTGGGTCTGGGCGCTGTCCCTCAGCTCTTCAGCTCAAGGCTAGCACCCTACCACTTGAGCCACAGCACCACTTCCACCTTTTTCTGCTTATGTGGTGCTGAGGAATCGAACCCAGGGCCTCATGCTTGCAAGGCAAGCACTCTACCAATGAGCCACCTTCCCAGCCCTTGTCCCATTCTTAAAGAAATGGAAAAACTTGGAAAAAATATGTATTAGGTGAAGTAAGCCAGATGCAAAGAAACATAGGCTACATGGTTTCTCTCATTTGTAACAACTAGAATATGTCTAGGTTATCCTTAGGAGTGGATCACATAGCTCAGTAGCTATGTGCATATGACCATATAAAATGATACCTATTGAAATAAAAAAAAATTCAAACTTTATTTTCTTCAAGGTCAGCAAGGTGCTTTGGCATATCCTGGACCTACATGCTACCATATTTTTATTACTCACCTACTACTGGAGCTTAAACTCATGGCTTTCTCAGCTGTACCCTACCACTTGAGTCACACCTTTACCCATCCTTTTTGCTGGCTACTTTAGAGATGGAGGCTCTTGGACAATTCTATCCAGACTGCCTTTGAACCTTGATCTTCCTTTTGAATAGCCAGGATTACAAGCATGATCCCCCAGCACCCAGCTAATAATTGCATTTTCTAAGAGCTCTTTCTTGTTCTCCAATTATACTTCTTGTTTTGTTTTGTTTTGCTTTTGTGCTGGTCCTGGGGCTTGAACTCAGGTCCTGGGCACTGTTGTTGAGTCACATCTCCATTTCAGGCTTTTTGATAGATAATTGGAGATAAGAGTCTCACAGACTTTCCTGCCTGGACTGGCTTCAAATAGCAATTCTTAGATCTCAGGCCTCTGAGTAACTAGGATTACAGATGTGAGCTACCAATGCCTGGCACCTTTTTTTTTATAGTCATCTAATTTTTGTTGAGTGCAAGCAGTATCTTTTTATGGGCTTTAACTTCTAGTTCTGCTAGCTGGTGAAATGTGTTTTGCTAAATGAGAAGAAAAGAAGTTTCTCCTTGGGGAAGGAGCCTTAAATAGACACACTAATTGGCCACAAACATTTTGAGTTGATCCCATGCTGGGTAGCACGAGGAGAACAAGGGCAGAAAGGGTATGACTATAAGATGTAAGAGTGGGAGAAAGCCACTTTACCGGATAAAGAAGCCTGCCTGCCTTCCTTTCTTTCATTCTGTTCTTTCTTTCTCTTTCTTTCTTTCCTTTCTTTTTTCTTTCTTCCTTTCTTTCTTTCTTTCTTTTTCTTTCTTTCTTTCTTTCCTTCTTTCTTTCTTTCCTTCTTTCTTTCTTTCTTTCCTTCTTTCTTTCTAATATTTGGAGACTTTCCCTCCCTCCCTCCCTCCCTTCCTTCCTTCCTGTCTCTCTCTCTCTTTCTTTCTTTCTTTCTTTTCTTTTCTTTTTTTTTGTTGTTGTTGGTCGTGGGGCTTGAACTCTGGGCCTGGGTGCTGTCCCTCAGCTCTTCAGGTCAAGGCTAGCACTCTACCACTTGAGCTACAGCGCTACTTCTGGTTTTCTGGTTTATTGGAGATAAAGAGCTTCATGGTCTTTCTTGCCTGGGCTGGCTTTGAATCATGATCCTCAGATCTCAGCCTCCTGAGTGGCTAGAAATATAGACCAGCGCCTGGCCAGAGGGCATTTTCATTTCTTTTCTTTTCTTTTTTTTTTTTTTTTACCAGTCCTGGAGCCTGAACTCAGGGCTTGGGCACTATCAGTTAAGCCATAGCACCACTTTCTGCCTTTTCTTTTTATGTGGCACTGAGGAATTGAACCAGGGCTTCATGCATGCTAGGTGAGCACTCTACACTAAGCCACACTCCCTGCCTGCATTTTCTTTTTAAAGTGATACATAAGTTACCCACATCATTGCTGCCTTTTATTTACTTCGCAAATATTTAGCCACATCTAAAAGCAATGGGGGCTGGGATATGAATGGCCATATACTCAGACTGAACTTTGTAACTATGAAATAAGGAGAGATTTGGGGAACAATTAGCAATGTATCTCACTTCTCAAAGTGAATCAAAGAAAGAAAAGCCCACAGATGCCCCCAGTGGCACAAAGCACACGTAGTTAAGATATGGCCAGGTAGGGGGTTGGGAATGTGGCTCAGTGGTAGAGCGTTTGCCTTGCATGCCTGAGGCCCTGGATTTGATTCCTCAGCACCACATAAGCAAAAAGAAAAAAGCCGGAAGTGGCGCTGTGGCTCAAGTGGTAGAGCACTAGCCTTGAGCTGAAGAGCTGAGGGACAGCGCCCAGGCCCAGAGTTCAGGCCCCACGACTGTACCCCCCCCCAAAAAAAAAAAAAAAAAAGATATGGCCAGGTGCCAGTGACTCACATTTGTGATTCTAGCTAATCAGGAGGCTGAGATCTGAGGATTAATGTTCAAAGCCACCCAGGCAGGAAAGTCCATGAGACTCTTATCTCCTAATAACCACCAGAAAACTGGAAGTGGACCTGTGGCTCAAAGTGGTAGAGCACTAGCCTTGAGCACAAAAGCTCAAGGACAATGCTCAGTCAGGCTCTGGTGGGTCTCCCTTGTTAACTACTCATGAGGCTGATGATGGAGGTTCAAAGCCAGCATAGTTGGGAAAGTCTGTGAGACTCTTATCTCTAACCACTAGAAAACTGGAAGTTGTCCTGTGGCTCAAAGAGGGAAAAGGACTAGCTTGAGCAAAAGAGCTCAGGGACAATTCCCAGGCCCTGAATTCAGGCCCCACAACTTTTTTTTTTTTTTTGTCGGTCGTGGGGCTTGAACTCTGGGCCTGGGCGCTGCCCCTCAGCTCTTCAGCTCAAGGCAAGCGCTCTACCACTTGAGCTACAGCGCCACTTCTGGTTTTCTGGTGGTTTATTGGAGATAGGAGTCTCACGGTCTCTCCTGCCCGGGCTGGCTTTGAACCGCGATCCTCAGATCTCAGTCTCCTGAGTAGCTAGGATTACAGGCGTGAGCCACCAGTGCCCGGCTAGGCCCCACAACTTATAAAAACAAAACAACACCAAGACACTGTACTCAGGCCCTAAGTTTAAGACCCATGATCACCAAAATAAACCCCAAAAGAGAGAGAGAAAGAGAGAGAAGGAGAGAGATGAACCACCCTCCTTATGTGGTTTGGCCCACTTTTGCCATTAACATCTTGGCTATGGTCAGGTAAGGTCCTTTATTTAGTTATTTATAAAGAACCCAAGCAAAATTTAAACTCAAGACTTTATGAAGTTGATAAAAGTCTGGCTGATGGGCTGAGAAGGTGGCTCAGTGGTTAAAGCGCTTGCCTTGCATGCCTGAGGCCCTGGGTTCGATTCGTCAGCACCACATAAGCAAAAAAAAAAGAAAAAAGCCAGAAGTGGCACTGTAGCTCAAGTGGTAGAGCGCTAGCCTTGAGCTGAAGAACTGAGGGACAGCGCCCAGGCCCAGAGTTCAGGCCCCACGACATGACCCAAAAAACAAAAAAAGTCTGGCTGACTTTGACTGAAGATACTGGAGTAAATCTTGTATGTGACATCCTGTGCTCACACTAGGCACTCTACACAGGCCACACAGTGACATCTGACCTTGAATTCACAGACCTCCTCTCTTGGGAACAAGTGAACACGCTTCCTAAAGTGACCAAGAGTATAAAATGCCAGTGCAGTCCTCGGCTGACCTGTAATAGAGAGATCACTCTCAAGCTGGTCGCATAAGAACGACCGCTCCTGCCGGGCGCTGGTGGCTCACGCCTGTAATCCTAGCTACTCAGGAGGCTGAGATCTGAGGATCGTGGTTCAAAGCCAGCCCGGGCAGGAGAGACCGTGAGACTCCTATCTCCAATAAACCACCAGAAAACTGGAAGTGGCGCTGTAGCTCAAGTGGTAGAGCGCTCGCCTTGAGCTGAAGAGCTGAGGGACAGCACCCAGGCCCAGAGTTCAAGCCCCATGACCGACAAAAAAAAAAAAAAAAGAATGACCGCTCCTGCCTACATTCCTCATCACTGCAAGCAGACAGCCTTTACTTGTTAGCTCTGACATGGGCCACACTAGCTTCCTTTGTCTATCATGAAGAGACTTTAAATACTCTTTCCCAGGGAATCCCTCCTTAATTCAATTCCAAACTGAATTTTAGCATCTCATTTTGTAAGAGGAACATTATCTACATGTTACATCATGCACCTCTCAAGCGACTTAAGTTTAACATATAACAAATCTCCATGTTCAAAGCAGAGTGAGGTATGAGCTCAGATCAGCAGAGCCATGGACTGTTAAGTCAGGCATACATTTCTTCTATAATTTGCAGTGAAAGACCAGAGCAGAAACATATATTGAATTCCCTGCTCAGTGGCCTGAGTGTCTTCTCTGCATGTATTTCAGAGAAAACTTAAGTCACCAAAAGACAGAAGGCGGAAGTGACGCTGTGGCTCAAATGGTAGAGTGCTAGCTTTGAGCTGAAGAGCTCAGGGACAGTGCCCAGGCCCAGAGTTTAAGCCCCATGACCGATAAAAAGAAAAAGAAAAAGAAAAGAAAAGGACAGAAGGCTAACACTGTGTGCAATCTTATGAATTCAGTTCATACAGAGTATACACAGGCTGGGTGCCAGTGGCTCACACCTGTAATCCTAGCGGGGATCTGAGGATCATAGTTCAAAGCCAGCCTGGGCAGGAAAGTCTGTGAGACTCTAATCCAATTAACCACCAAAATTTTTAAAAAGCCAAGCTGGGTGCTGGTGGCTCAAGCCTGTAATCCTAGCTACCCAGGAGGCTGAGATCTGAGGATTGTGGTTCAAAGCCAGCCCAGGCAGGAAAGTCCCTGAGACTCTTTATCTACAATTACCCACAAGAAAACTGGAAGTGGTGCTGTGGCTCAAGCAGTAGAGTGCTCACCTTGAGTTGAAGAGCTCAGGAACAGTGCCCAGGCCCAGAATTCAAGCCCCACAACCAGCAACAACAAAAACAACAAATTTTAAAAAGCCAGAAGTGGAGTTGTGATTCAAATGGTAGAGCCCGGGACTGGGAAGGTGGCTCAGGGGTAGAGCGCTTGCTTTGCATGCCTGAGGTCCTGGGTTCGATTCCTCAGCACCCCATAAGCAAAAAGAAAAAAGCCAGAAGTGGTGCTGTGGCTCAAGTGGTAGAGCGCTAGCCTTGAGCTGAAGAGCTGAGGGACAGTGCGCAGGCCCATAGTTCAGGCCCCTCGACCAGACCCCCCCCCCCCCAAAAAACAAAAACAAAAAAAACAAATGGTAGAGCCCTATCCTTGAGCAAAGCAGCTCAGGAACAGTGCCCAGACCCTGAGTACAAGCCCCAGGACCAGCATGCATGGACACACACACACACACACACACACACACACACACACACACACACACACACACGTGTATATGAACTTCTAATGATATATTAGCCCACAGTAGTGTATGATGAAAGGGAGATAATTTTTCTTATTGAACAATTCCCCTGAGGCCCACTACTTCTTTAAAAAGGGACTAAAGAATGAATATTAGCCGGGCGCCAGTGGCTCACACTTGTAATCCTAGCTACTCAGGAGTCTGAGATCTGAGGATTATGGTTCAAAGCCAGTCCAGGCAGGAATGACTGTGAGACTCTTATCTCCAATTAACCACCAGAAAACTGGAAGTGGCGCTATGGCTCAAGTGGCAGAGCACTTTCCTCGAGCTGAAGAGCTGAGGGACAGTGAGCAGGCCCAGAGTTCAAGCTCCACAACTGACCAAAAAAAAAAAAGAATACTAAAACGTCCTGCTTTTGTTTTTTTTGTGCATCAGAAGGACAAGATGCTGACCTTCCCATATAGGGGACACTTTAGGGTTCTCTGTCCTTCAAGGAATGGAGGACTTTCCTGAGAGGGCTGAGGAGGCATTTAAAAAAATGAACGAACCAAAGAACTCACCCAACTATTCAGATACTGAAGAAGGCTCATTTACTCAAGGCTACCATTAGAAACATAATAGTTAAGCAGTATTTACTTCTCAAAAAAGATGATGCTAATATTGCCTAAGTTCGATGACTGGTTTTGCAAACAAGTCTTGAAGTTCTTTTTCAAGTTCTAAATATTTAAATATCTCACACCTCCAGTTTATTTTTATTTTTAAATAAAATAAGAGTCTCACAGGGACTTTTCTGCCTGGGCTATCTTCAAACTGCAATCCTCATGTCTCAGCCTCCTGAGTAGCTGGGATTACAGGTGTGAGCCACCTGTGCCCGGCTTTACATCTCAAGTTCTCTCTCTCTCTTTCTCCTCTCTCTCTCTCTCTCTCTCTGTCTGTCTTTCTGCCAGTCATGGGGCCTGAACTCTGGGCCTGGGCACTGTCCCTCAGCTCTTCAGCTCAAGGCTAGCGCTCTACCACTTGAGCCACAGCGCCACTTCCGGCTTTTTCTGCTTATGTGGTGCTGAGGAATCGAACCCAGGGCTTCATGCATACAAGGCAAGCACTCTACCACTGAGCCACCTTCCCAGTCCGACACCTCAAATTTTAAGCCACTTTTCACTTCCTGGAAGTTGGGGAAAGAGGAAAATATGTAATGCATTTTTGTTTGCTGTTTATCATGGTAAACAGTTATGCTTGTATTTTTGGAAATATAGTTTGCAAATTCAATGGGACATATTCACATTCTACCTATAGGGAATTCTAATTTCTCCTTGAAACACAAAATGGCCTAAACATAGTTATTTCAAAACAGAAAAAATAAGCCTGGTGTGGTGGTATACACTAAATTTCAGCACTTCTGCCGAAGCAGAAGGATTGAGAATTTAAGGCCAACCTGTATCCCATAGCAAGACCCTGTCTCAGAAAAGTCAGACTAAACAAAAAAATCCTAAACAATGTGTAATTGTATGTGTAAATAAATAAACGATCTATTTTTCTTTTTTTTAAAGATATTCTTCTATTAACACATTTATTTCCTTACCTAGGTTCATTTTTTGAAAAAAACCCTCTGAGAAACTTCCAGCAATTGGATCTGGCAGGAAATTGTGTGAGCAGTGATGGATGGCTTGCCTTCATGGGTGTATTTGAAAACCTGAAGCAATTAGTGTTCTTTGACTTCAGTACTACAGGATTCTTACCTGATGCAGCATTAGTCAGAAAACTCGGTCATGCGATATCCAAGTTAACTTTCTTACAGGAAGCGAGGCTTACTGGGTGGCAATTTGATGATGATGATATCAGTGTTATTGAAGGTGCTTTTAAACTAGTAGTTGCTTAAAGGTCCTTTAAGTCAATGCATGCTGTAGGGGGAGATTTAAAAACCTTGAAAAATGAAAGCCAAAGAAGATGAGGACAAGCAAAGTTTCACTGGATAACAAATGCAATCATTTTGTGTCTCATCTCTCCAAGTAGAATTCCTAACTTCTTAACTCTGTTCATCTTTATATTATCCTTGGCCCCCAGAATACTAGATGACAAAAATTTATATATTATATGCATATTTACTTAAAATAGCCCACTTGGCACGTGATAGACTCAATAAATATTTGCTGATTGTGAGATAATCAAGCTACCACCAATTAATAGCTATTGAATAAAGAAACAAACCAAAATTAAAACTGGAAAGAAAAGTTTACATATTGAATGTTAGTTCCCTCAGTCTTATTTGACAAAAATGGAAATGTAAAAAGCATTTACTCATCTTTAGAAGATAAACATTCTTTAGTCAAGCAATAAGTGGCGTTTTCAAAGCAGCTCAATCATTCAGGCTTAAAATTCAGGTCTCCTTCTAGTAGCTGACATGTTCATTGTAATTCTGTCACTTCAGAAAGGAAAAATGTGTCCTGATTTTTTTTTTTTTTTGTCAGTCGTGGGGTTTGAACTCTAGGTCTGGGTGCTGTCCCTCAGCTCTTCAGCTCAAGGCTAGCGCTCTACTACTTGAGCCACAGTGCCACTTCCAGCCCTTTCTGTTTATGTGTTGCTAAGGAATCGAACCCAAGACCTCATGCATGCCACTTTCCCAGGCCCATATCCTGCTTTTTTGTACCCCACAAAGACAAAGAATCTGGGGCTGGGAATGTGGCGTAGTGATAGAGTGATTGCCTCGCATTCATGAAGCCCAGGGTTCCATTCCTCAGAACCACATACACAGAAAAAACCAGAAGTGGCACTGTGGCTTAAGTGGTAGAGTGCTGGGCTTGAGCAAAAAGAAGCTCAGGGACAGTGCCCAGGCTTAGAGTTTTAGCCTCAGGACTGGCAAAAAAAAAAAAAAACAAACCTTTTTATCACTACCTCCCACATGATCTCTCCAACACTTATGGGTGTACATGCACACACAAATAAGAAAAACCTCATTCATGTACAGATGCAACTCAAGGCCAGTCTGAAAACAAACAAACAAAACAAACAAATGGTGTTAGCCAGTATGTGGTAAGCCTTTGATCCTCATGGCACCCAAATTAATGATGTGCATGTTGGTATAGACATCACCGGCTTACAAGTTGAGAAAGTCACTGGAGATCCTGAGAACTGCATTTGCTTAGTAACTTGACATACATTTTGTAGATTGAGTTATAAAATTTTAGTGCTCCAACTTTTCCTCCTAATTTTATTTTTTTTGGTCAGTTATGGGGCTGAACTCTGCACCTGGGCACTGTCCCTCAGCTCTTCAGCTCAAGGCTAGCACCTTACCACTTGAGCCACAGCGCCACTTCCAGCTTTTTCTGCTTATGTGGTGCTTGAGGAATCGAACCCAGGGCCTCATGCTTACGAGGCAAGCACTCTACCACAGAGCCACCTTCCCAGCCCCTCTCCTAATTTTATAGATGAGGAAAATCAGTGAAGTTAAATGACTTACTTGCTATAGCTTCAAAAATCTGTAGCAGCAGCACAGCAGTAGACTGGGAATCTAAATCTCTTGCCTCTTAGTTCAGTGATTTTTTTCCCCCCCTATTATTATATAGTGAATTCTTTTTTTTTTTTTTTGGCCAGCCCTAGGGTTTGAACTCAGGGCCTGAGCACAGTCCCTGAACTTCCTTTGTTCAAGGTTAGCACTCTACCACTTGAGCCACAGCGTCACTTCTAGCTTTTTATGTGGTACTGAGGAATCAAACTCAGAGCTTCATGCATGCTAGGTAAGCACTCTACCACTAAGACACATCCCCAGTCCTGGAGTGAATTCTTGAAACTGGGTTGATCATATTAAGAGCCTGCCCTTGGGTATGTTGTGTAGTAAGGCTTGTACTCAGGGGCTCATGCTCTCGCTTGGCTTTTTCTACTCTAGGCTGGTGCTCTGTCACTTGAGCCATGCCTCCACTTCCAGATTTTGTCGGCCGTGGGGCTTGAGCTCTTCAGATCAAGGCTAGTGCTTTACCACTTGAGCCACAGTGCCACTTCTGGTTTTCTGGTAGTTTACTGGAGATAAGAGTCTCAGGGACTTTTCTGTCTAGTTTGGCTTTGAACCACAATCCTCATATCTCAGTCTCCTGAATAGCTAGGATTACAGGTGTGAGCCACCAGCACCTGGCTATGAACTAATTTTTTAAATCAAACTTCCTTCTTGGTCTACCTTCAAGTGATTCTGAGACAAGAATTACTAGTAAGGATGCTGCATACAGACATAAGTTGTGCACATTCCTTACTTTCAAATCAGGAATCAGCTAGCAAATAACACTTCTTTATATAATACTGCATGGGCCAATTCCACAGGCAACAGTTGGTATACTGATTTCAGCAAGTAAGGCTAACTGCTTTACAACTGCCAGGGTACTTTGGGTGTCCATTCTCAAGCAGTTTAGGTGGGTATTAAAGCACCTTTGGTGGAACAGCTCTGAAGAGAGTGTTGAGAGAGTAGGAATAGAAATTCACACAGAACTGTTCAGTACTTGAACACTTTATAATACCATTGGGCTTAAGAAGTTACGTATGGGGGCTGGGAATGTGGCTTAGTGATAGAGTGCTTGCCTAGCATGCATGAAGCCCTGGTTTCCATTCCTTAATACCACATAGAAAAAGCCAGAAGTGGTGCTGTGGCTCAAGTGGCAGAGTGCTAGCCTTTAGCAAAAGAAGCTCAGGGATGGGAAAAGGAGCTATGTATGGGTGTGGCAACATGGACTTCTTAATTAACACTCAGTCCATAAAGGGCTGCCTTTACAGGACTCATATTTAGATGAAGTCAGTGAGGAAAATGACTACAGAATATTGGCTAGTATTTATTTACAGTTTCCTCAGTACTGAGGAAATGCAAGTGTAAAATGTACTAATATATGTGTGTATATACATACACACATATATACACACATGTATATGTAAAATACATAATATATTTTTTTTATTTTTTGTGCTGGTCCTGGGGTTTGAACTCAGTCAGAGTCTGGGCACTGTCCCTGAACTTCTTTTGTTCAAGGTTACTGCTCTACCACTTAAGCCACAGCTCCACTTCTGGCTTTTTTGTACTTTATTGGAGATAAGAGTCTCCAAGGCATTCCTGGGCTGACTTTGAACCACCATCCTCAGATCTCAGCCTCCTGAGTAGCTAGGATTACAGACGTGAGCCACTGGTACCCATCAATGGGTACATTTCTTCAGCAAGTCAAATGTTTGATTTGTAGATGTCAAAGCCAATGACCAGGGGGTCATTGTGGCTTTGTGGTAGAATGCTTGCCTAGCATGCATGAAGCCCTGGGTTCCATTCCTCAGTACCACATAAATAGAAAAAGTGCGAAGTGGCGCTGTGGCTCAAGTGGTAGAACGCTAGCCCTGAGCAAAAAGAAGCTTAGGGACCCAGGCCCTAAGTTCAAGTCTTAGGACTGGAAAAAAAAAAAGCCAGTGACCAATTAACTCTTCAGTAAGCAAAGCATATTTAGAATATGATCACTTGTTACCACAGATGTCTATAATTCCACTCAACAGCTTCCTAGAAGTGTCTGTTATTCCACTGTGAAGAGAAGGTTTGGCAGTATTGTTCCTACTTAATAAGATAAATTGGAAAAAAGTCCTAAAAATTCTATAAAAACAAAAATCTTCTCTAGATAGCTGGCTGGAAAAGCCATAAATCTCTAGAAGTACTAGATTCTAGAAAAGCTATACCTTTTAAAATGTACAGAAGTCAGAAAACAACATAAGCAAAATTCTTTTAAAAAAATACCTTATAATTTTGGTACCAGTGTCTCATTCCTGTAATCCTAGCTACTTAGGAAGGTGAGATCTGGAAGACTGTGGTTCAAAGCTAGTCTGGGCAGACAAAGCTGAGACTATTATCTCCAATTAACTATCAAAAAGCTGGAAGCAGAGGTATGGCTCAAGTGGTAGACTGCTAGCCTTGAGTAAAAATGCTAAGGGAGGGTATTCAGGCCCTGACTACAAGCCCTAGGACCAACCGCCCCCCCCAACACACACACACACACACACAATTACCTCATAGTAATTTGCTGGTTGTCTATTATGCATTTTGGAAATAATACTGGTCATATTAAAGTTTCTAGGGCTGGGAATGTGGCTTAGTGGTAGAGTGCTTGCCTAGCATGCAGGAAGCCCTGGGTTCGATTCCTTAGTACCACATAAACAGAAAAGGCAGAAGGGCCCTGTGGTGCAAGTGGGAGAGCACTAGCCTTGAGCACAGAGAGGCTCAGAGACAGTGCCCAGGCTTGGGCTATAATCCTAGCTGCTTTGGAGGCTGAGATCTGAAGATCAAGGTTCAAAGCCAGCCCAGGCAGGAAAATATAGGAGACTCTTATCTCCAATTAACCACCAGAAAATCAGAAGTGGTGGTGTAGCTCAAATGGTTGAGCACTAGCCTTGAGCTGAAGAGCTGAGGAACAGTGCCCAGGCCCAGAGTTCAGGCTCCACAACCACACCACCAACAAAAAAAGCTTCTAAAAATCTGTACTTGGATAACAAACAAAAAGTAAAAGTTGGGCTCCTACTGTTCATATCTGCAATCCTAGTTAATCAGGAGGCTGATATCTGAGGATGGTAGTCAAAGCTATATCAGGAAGGAAAATCTGTGAGACTCTCATTTCCAATTAATCACTAAAGCCAGAAGTAAACTGCGCACTGGTGGCTTAGGCCTGTAATCCTAGTTACTCAGGAAGCTGAGAACTTAGGTTCATGGTTCAAAGCCAGCACACGCAGGAAAGTCCATGAGACCCTTTATCTTCAATTAATCACCAGAAAACCAGAAGTGGAGCTGTGACTCAAGTAGTAGAATGCTAACCTTGAGTGAAAGAGCCCAGAAACAGTGCCTATGCCCGAAGTTAAAGCCCCATGACCACCACCACCTCCAAAAACAAAAAAGGGAGAAGTAGAGCTATGGCTCTCATAGGAGAGATTAGCCTTGAGGAAAAAAGTGGAGGGACAGTGCCCAGATCCTGAGTTCAAGCTCTAAGTAGGACTGCATAATCAATCAATCAATCTATCAATCAATCAATCTACATGATTCTCACACTTCATCAAATAATTCACTTTTTTTTTAAAAAAAATCAGTCCTGAAGTTTAAACTCTGGCCTGGGTGCCGTCCCTCAGCTCCACTTGAGTTAGAGCTCCACTTCCGGTTTTCTGGTGGTTTCTTGGAGGTTAAGAGTCTCCTGTACTTTCCTAGCCGGGCTGGCTTTGAACCACGATCCTCAGATCTCAGCCTCCCAAGTAGCTAGGATTACAGGTGTGAGCCTCTGGCACTGGGCATAATTCACTATTTTTAACAAAGCAAAACAGAAAAAAATATAAAATAGAAATCAACTACTGCAGACCTACAATACTATTATACTCTATAATCTAAGGTCTATTTTTTTTTTTTTAAGACCACAAAAAGTAATTCCCCACTTTTTTTTTTTTTTTGTCGGTCGTAGGTCTTGAACTCTGGGCTCAGCTCTTCAGCTCAAGGCTAGTGCTCTACCACTTGAGACACAGCATCATTTCTGGCCTTTTCTGCATATGTGGTGCTGAGGAATCTAACCCAGGGCCTCATGCATGCAAGGCAAGCACTCTACCACTGAGCCACTTTCCCAGCTCTCCCAAAGCATATTTATAAGTTTCACTGAATACTGTATTCTCAATAAGGTGACAGATCCACTCAATCAAGTGGCCTAGAAAGGTAAGGTCGCATCTCACTGTAGTGAGCCACAAAGATTGCAAAAGTTCAAATTCAGAGAAACACACTTTCCAAAGGAAGCCTAGTTTAAAGCCTCAAACATTTCCAAGGATCCCACCACCACAAAGATGTTTTATAAAAATAGAGTTTATAGGTTTCATGAAATGTGAACGTCTACTATTCTTTGACATTTAGTGTAAATGATTGAACAGTCAATGCTAAGTTACATTACTAAATAAACTGGAAGCCAAGGAGTCAATAGTCTTCATAAAAACAAGATTACATCATGGTCTTGGTTGTCCAATTCTATTATTATTTCCATATCTATGTGGTAGATTTGTAAAACCAGTCCTGAATCCTTGGGTTGCTCCAATTCCTGGAACTCCAAGGCCTTGATTAAGCATGCTGCTATATTGTGTGTGTCCATGATTGAGACCCAAACCATAAGGCCTTGTCTGTGTGTTCAGAAGAAGAACTGGGTTCGCGTTTTTTCCAGGCGTATTAAATGAAAACTCTGGCGGTGGACTACTAGGTTTAGCTGGAGTTGATGTGACAGGGGCCACATCATCAGCATGCTTTAAGAAAGGCATTGGAATTATATGATGGTCTGAAAAGTTCAGGACATTGGCTGCAACAGGACCAGACAGTAAGGCAGGTCTAACCCAATCATCCTTGAAAATCTGAACAGTCAGAGTAGACACAAGTGTGTACAGCCTGTTGGTAACATGGGCAAGAACCATTTGTTCATTTGCATCTCGTCGAATTCTTACATGTACTGATCCAGCCTAAAAATGAAAAAAAAAAAAAAAGAAAATCATAAGAAAATAAGAAATGGGGAGGTGGGGAGGGAAGGGATGGTAGGGGAAAAACAAAGGAGGGGGGGTAACAATGCTCAATAGGAAATGCACTCATTACCTTACTCATGTAACTGTAACCCCTCTGTGCAGTATCTTTACCATAAAAAAATATATGTTAAAAGAAAATAAGGGGCTGGGAAGGTGGCTCAGTGGTAGAGTGCTCGCCTTCCATGCATGAAGCCCTGGGTTCAATTCCTCACCACCACATAAACAGAAAAAGCCAGAAGTGTCACTCTGGCTTGAGTGGTAGAGCTCTAGACTTGAGCTGAAGAGCTGAGGGACAATGCCCAGGCCCAGAGTTCAGGCCCCATGACCGGCAAAAAAAAAAAAAGAAAAAAAAATAAGAAAATAAGAAAAAGACAATGCTTAGAATTATATTACTGAAAATTTCACTAAAAATGAACCCAAGATGTGGTTAGTAGTTGACTGAAGGCATTAACGCACAACACAGCCTTGCTTCTGCTTAGTTTTTTTGCTCATGGCTGGTGTTTTTTTTTTTTTACAGTGAAAGCAGGGGTTATACCATGGGGGAGGCACATACAAAGCAACAAAGAAATAATTTTATAAATGTGTTAAAAACAATCACATGAAAGAAAAAAAACATTTGAGGACTAGGAAGTTGGCTCAGTGGTAGAGCGCTTGCCTTGCATGCCTGAGGCCCTTGGGTCAATTCCTCAGCACCACATAAGAAAAAAGAAAAAAGCTGGAAGTGGTGCTGTGGCTCAAGTAGCAGAGCGTTAGCCTTGAGCTGAAGAGCTGAGGGACAGCACCCAGGCCCAGAGTTCAGGCCCAACAACTGGACCCAAAAAAAAAAGAAAAAGAAAAAAAACATTTGAATACATATCGTAGGGTTCATTTCCCTAACATCACCTTATCTGACCTTTTCTGCTTGACTCAGAATGGCTGGTGCTTTAACACTTTAACAACAATTCTAATCTGGCTTTTTGTTGGCTAAATCCATGGAAATACAATTTCATAGACTTTTCTGCCTTGACTGGCTTGGAACTTCAGTTCTCAGCCTTTTGGGTAGCTATGATTACAAGTATGAGACAATGGTTTAGTATTTTCTTTGCAGTAAAAGAAAGCTTAAGGTCTTGCTGTTTCTTAAGGACTATTTACTGGCAATTATCAGAGTTAAAAGTTAATGAAATTGCTGGGCACTGGTGGCTCATGGCCTATAATCCTAGTTACTACTTATAAAGACAGTGTAAGGAATTCCAATGAAAGTTGGGCTGGAGATGTGGGGAAAGAGAACGTATCAAAGAGGATAATTCTGAGCAAAAATATGCAAATCTGATTGCCAGGCACCAGTGGCTCTCGCCTGTAATCCCAGCTACTCAAGAGGATCACAGTTCAAAGCCAGTCTGGGCAGAAAAGTCTGTGAGATTTATCTCCAATTTATCATCAGAAAATTGGAAGTGGTGCTATGGCTCAAGTGGTAGAGCGCTTGTGTTAAGCTAAAGAGCTGAGGGACAGTGCCCAGGCACAGAGTTCAAGTCCCATGACTGACAAAAAAAAAAAAAAAGATATATGTGCATATCCGGAATATCAAGGTAAAGTCCCTTGGTAAAATTAATACACACTAAGAAGTGGAGCTGTGGCTCAAAGTGGTAGAGCCACTAGCCTTGAGCAAAAGAGCTCAGGAGGGGCTGGGGAAGTGGCTCAGTGGTAGAGTGTTTGCCTTGCATGCATGAGGCCCTGGGTTCGATTCCTCAGCACCACATAAGCAGAAAAAGCCGGAAGTGGTGCTATGGCTCAAGTGGTAGAATGCTAGCCTTGAGCTGAATTGCTGAGGGACAGTGCCCAGGCCCAGAGTTCAGGACCCATGATCAACTAAAAAAAAAAAGCTCAGGAATAAGCACCCAGGCCATGAGTTCAAGCCTCACAGCCAACAATAACAACAACAAAGTAAAAATTAAAATTAATATACCTTAAAAAAAGAAAGGAAACAAATGCAAGAAGTAAAACAGACTGTTTGGGAGAGGCACTAGTAGGAGCTAGGAGGTCTAACAAAAAGGGTGAATGAGGATGCATTTATGGAAATAGAACAATAAGCTAAGCACCACTGGCTCATGCTTATAATCCTAACTACTTAGGAGGCTGAGATCTGATGATCAAGTTTTGAAGCCAGCTCTGGTAGGAAAGTCTACTAGAAAATCATCTCCAATTAACCACCAAAAGC
Organism: Dipodomys spectabilis; assembly: GCF_019054845.1. NCBI lineage: Eukaryota > Metazoa > Chordata > Mammalia > Rodentia > Heteromyidae > Dipodomys > Dipodomys spectabilis. The sequence goes on along the minus strand of NW_024870887.1, from coordinate 7,542,878 downwards.
TGAAAGTGGCTCAAATAGTAGAGTGCCAGTCTTGGGAGAAAAAGCTAAGGGAATCTAGGCCTTGAGTTCAAGCCCTAGTACTAGCACAAAATCAAACAATTAAAAAAAAAAAAGAATGAAATATGTTGAAATTGTCTTAAGAAGAGGGGAAAGGATTGAAGGAAAGTGAAAATTATTATGGGAATTGCTGAAGGGAAAGTGAAAAGCAAATGAGTTTGATTGTGATACATTGTATACTATACATGGAAATGTCACAACTTGTATAACTGCTTGCTAATAAAAAAATTAAAAATTATGCTTACAAATATAACTAAATATGTACAAAACATACCAATGAGCCAAAACCTAGGGTCCAAAAATGTTCATTTCGGACTTCTAAAACACCATCCAAAGTAGATACCTAATCAAGAACATAGCAATAGGTTATCAGCATCATTTGCATTTGGGATATCCAACACTGTTCAATCACACTATGGACTTAAAAGCCCAGTTCATATAGCCCTTTTGATTCTATCAATATAGCCCTATAGTACCAGATACAATTTTTTACCTCAACTTGGTCTTTCTTTATGTTTCTTTCTTTGCATTTCCTTATAACAAGTCTGTACGTATCACAGGGTATTATTATTATTGGTGGTGATAGAGCTTGAACTCTGGGCTTGGCGCTGTCCCTCAGCTCTTCAGCTCAAGGCTAGCACTCTACCACTTGAGCCACCTCACTACTTTGGTTTACTGAGTGGTTTATTGGAGATAAGAGTCTCCTGGCCTTTCCTGCCTGGGCTGGCTTTGAACCTTGATCCTTAGATCTCAGCCTCCTGAGTAGCTAGGATTATCGGTGTGAGCCACCCGTGTCCAGCAAACACACGTTATTATTTGGATACAAGTTATCAGAAATCCCAAGGCAAGGTGGACAGTATGTGGTGTATTGGTACAGTGGCCCAGAAAGTATACTAAGGCCAGGCTTCACAAGCTCAGACATACAGTCAACTGTTTTGGAAATGTCACTCTTGTGACTAGAATTTAGAACAGTCTCAGTATCTAAGTAATTCTGTCATCTTATTTCTTCATTAGTTAGCAGGTGGAAATTTTGAATAAAAGTCAAGATCTTAGGTGGTGAAGTAAATTACATGTAAAAGTTGATACTGTCTTTCTCAAAGTTTTAGATACAGTCAGAAAAATCCCAGTATTTACATAACTAATAGGTTGGTCTTTAAACCATTACGTTCTATACTTATTACAAGTGAATTTGTCATCCCATGTTTGGAATTCCTCCATTTTTTTCTTTTTCTGCCACATTATTGTATGTTCCTACTATGTTATTATAAGGAATCCAAACTCCTGTAGAATAAAATTCTATGTAGGATTGAATAAAGTCTTACATGTGCCTACCCTTTCAATTCTTAACATAAATTAAAAGTATTTACAATTTCATCTTACCTCTCTGATCAGTTTATCCAACTGACCAATAACATGTGGCGGTGTTGTCTAGGAACAAAATAAAATAAAATATGAATAACCAAGGAAGCAAAAAATTTGCTGAAATGGTTCTGAAACCAAATAGATGTTTAAACCAACTTCTGCTTTTGGCATGTATCCTATTGTGCATAAAAAAAGAGAGGCTTCAACTGGTCTACTAGTGAAACACTCTCATCAATGGGGCTATACTTGTTTTCCTCCCAGAGCAGCTATGTTTAAAATCAAGTAAGATTTGAAAAATCAATGAGCCAGCTGCAGTGGTTCACATCTATAATCCTGGCCACTTAGTAGCCTGAGATTGGGAAGATCAAGGTTCCATATCAGCTCATGCAAAAAGAAAACAAAACAAAACAAAACAAAAATGGCTCAAGAGGTAGCGTGCCTGACAACCAGTACAAGACCCCAAGTAAAAACCCAAGTACAAGCAAAAAACAACAAAAAGAACCAATTAGTCAACAAAAAATAATTTGATGATTAGAAAAGTAACATTTTATACTAATCATAACACTATAAAATGATTATCATTAGGTTACTATTTTTTATTTTGTGTGGGTACTGGGCTTAAACCTAGGGCCTTGCTTTTTCACTCAGAATTGATGCTTTACCACTTGAGCCACAGCTTCACTTCTGGCTTTTTTTGGTGGTTAACTGGAGATAAAGAGTTTCACAGACTTTCCTGCCCAGCTTGGTTTTGAACCTTGATCCTCAGATCTCTTGTCTCCTGAGTAGCTATGATTACAGGTGTAAGCCTGTAATAAGCCAGCTTTATTATCTTATATATTATCTTGCTTTTAGAGATGGAGCCTGTGCCCCTAAGTTTTAGAAAAGTCATGCAGGTAAGAGACAGAAAGAAGAGTAGTGACTATATATAAATCTAACCCTGGAAAACCACTTTGCTAGTAAGGGGTTATTTACAGGTGTCCCTATTGTTTCAATAGGTAGCAATTTGTTACTTTCAGGTCAGACATTTAAGAGTCATTGGTTGAATAACAGGAGATAAGAGTAATGCAATTATGCAACAGCCAAGACATATTTACTAAGGGAAAATGATACCTCCTCAAGAAAAACAAAAAAGAAAAAAAACTTTAAAATTGTTTTCACTTAAAACATTATCAGAGGCAAATAATTTTAAAGATATGATTTTATGTCACAGAAACATAGGAGGCTTCGTACCTATTTTATGGAATAATGGAATTTCAGTTGGTTATTACAGTATAAATTCAAGAGATTACTGTTCAATATCATTTCCTTTTCCTTTTTTTTTTTTTGTTGGTCATGGGTCTTGAACTTTGGGCCTGGACACTGTTCCTGCACCCTTCAACTCGAGGCGAGCACTCTACTACTTGAGTCTCAGCGCCACTTCCCAGTTTTCTGGGGGTTAATTGGAGATAAGAGTCTCAGGGATTTTCCTGCCTGGACTGGCTCAGATCTCAGCCTCCTGAGTAGCTAGGATTACAGGCATAAGCTCCTGGTGCCCAGCTTTGATATCATTTCTTAAAAGGCCCTCTAGGTGCTAAATATGGTAGTATGGTAGGGGACGTAGTAATAAGTGTGTGCACTCCGAGAACCTTACCTGAAGCAGGACTTTCCCGCTGTAGACACTCATGGGGTACATTGTGCCAAATGTCATCAGGGCGATGGCTACTGCAGAGGCAGTGTCTATAGCAAAATAATTGCTGAAAAGAAAAACAATTTCAAATCTGAAATACATGTTTTCCTGGGCATCTAACAATTCGGTTTACCGGACAGTATATTTAAAGCAAGAGGACTGTGTTTATCACAAATGATAAATGCTAGCCGAGTGCTGGTGGCTCACCTCTGTAATCCTAGCTGTGTAGATGGCTGAGAATCAAGGTTCAAAGCCAGCTTGGGCAGGAATGTACATGAAACTCTCATCTCCATGTAACCATCAAAAAGCTGGAAGTGGTGCAGTGGCTCAAGCAATGAAGCATCAGCCTTGAGTCAAAAAGCTAAGGGAGGGGCTGGGAAGGTCAGTGGTAGAGCGCTTGCCTTGCATGCATGAGGCCCTGGGTTCGATTCCTCACCACCACATAAGCAGAAAAAGCCAGAAGTGGTGCTGTGGCTGAAAATGATAGAGTACTAGCCTTGAGCTGAAGAGCTCAGGGACAGCGCCCAGGCCCAGAGATCAAGACCCACAACTTTCTTATACATGTGTATACACGCGCATGCACGCACGGTAACTCCTGCAAGGGAGGACTTTAAAGGAGAAAAAAAATCTGTTTTTAGGATCATTCTTGTCAGTCTTTGTTGGGAAAATAATTGTATTAGTGTGAAGAGATCATGAAGAAAAGAATGAGAGCATTTCCTCACTACCCATATTCCAATTTACTTGTCAACTAGGAAGATTTCAGATATATCCATTTGCTTGAGACAGAAGAGTAAACATCTTCAACACCTAATGTCTGTCTGATACAGAGAGAGGAATAGATTTCATCAGTGACTCTATTGCTTTCCTATAATCAACCATTGTTTCAATAAGAAGTTGCAAAATTCCCTGAGAATTTCACAAGGTCAAGATTCTCCAGGAATATTACAGCAACATTATGGCTGAAGCGCAACATTTCATCAAAAGTTCAACTTTGATAAACTATTAACAAGAAGTACCAAATTGCTGATGGTTACAAGCTGATCTTGTCTTTTGTTGTTGTTGTTCCCTCTTTCTTGGAATACAGACATAAATAGGCCATAATCCTCGGTTCATAAATAGCAGGACTACAAAAAACACGGTGTAGCACTTAGGGTGTTAAAGTATAAGTCTCTACAGGATATAAGATGCACAAAGGTATGACAAGGCTACTTGCAGGTAAAGATAATTCAGAAAGCATTGGACGCTGGTGGCTCACGCCTGTAATCCTAGCTACTCAGGAGGCTGAGATCTGAGGATCACGGTTCAAAGCCAGCCTGGGCAGGAAAGTCTGTGAGACTCTTATCTCCAATAAATCACTAGAAAACCAGAAGTGGTGCTGTGGCTCAAGTGGTAGAGTGCTCACCTTGAGCTGAAGAGCTGAGGGACAGTGCCCAGGCCCAGAGTTCAAGCCCCATGACCGACAGAAGAAAAAAAGATAATCCAGAAAGGCAAAATATAGAATAGGAAGTAAGTCTTCAAAGATGAGTGAGATAATGGGAGTAAGATAGTCCAGACAGTGAGAGTAACATGCATGAGAGTAAGAAACACCTTACACAGCAATAAAACCACATTGCAGTATGGATACATAGGAGTTGACTTCACAAGACACCATGTTACTAGTTTTCACAAATATGCAAACGAGAGGGACTGGAAATGGGAAAGTCCTAAAGGCAATTTTGAATGATCACATTAATAATGAACTAGAAGTTAACTACAGATAAATAAGGATGAAAATTAAGAGGATCCAAACACTATATGCCAAGAAATTATAATGGCCTAATTAAGACAGAAAAATGGGAAGAGCAGACAAAGCACCAGCTGTGAGTGAAAAGCGAAGCCTGAGTGCAAGAACAAAGGGACAATGCTATGTGCCTCTGATCATATAAAATAATGCTTATCGAAATGAAAAAAGTACAAGAGTGTGAGTTCAAGTGACTGTAAAGGTACAAAAAAGAAAAATAAAAGGTTTACCATATAATAGAGCATTTCTACCTCTGGGTAATACAACCCCAATAATTAGAAGCGGGACTCATTCAAATATTTATACACACATGTTCATAATGGCATTATTCACAGTAGTTAAAAAAAAAAGGAAGCCGGGCGCTGGTGGCTCACGCCTGTAATCCTAGCTACTCAGGAGGCTGAGATCTAAGGATCGAGGTTCAAAGCCAGCCCGGGTAGGAGAGATTGTGAGACTCTTATCTCCAATAAACCACCAGAAAACCAGAAGTGGCGCTGTAGCTCAAGTGGTAGAGCGCTCGCCTTGAGCTGAAGAGCTGAGGGACAGCGCCCAGGCCTAGAGTTCAAGCCCCACGACCAACAAGGAAAAAAAGGAAAGGAAAAGCAAACTCCTCAAATATGGTCCTCCTCAAATATTAATAATGAATGTGTGCATGTACAAAATGAGGTATGTATGAAAAATGAAATACTACTTGGCCTTAAAGAGGAAATTCTGACACAGACTATAACACAGATGAACCTTGAAAAACATTACACAATGTGAAGTAAGCCAGTCACGAAAAGATACTACTGGTATGAAGCAGAGTAGTTAAAACCAGAGGCTGAAAGTATAACAGAAAAGGCAGGGATGATGAGTAGGGAAAACGGAAGGTTATTGTGTAAGTGAGTTTCAGTTTGGGATGATGGAAAATCTCTGGTGATAAATGGTGATTGTGCACAAAAATATGAATGTACCTAATGCCATTGAACTATATACTTCAAAATGGTTAAAGTAACACATTTCTTACACATCTTGTGCATATTTTTCTGCCTTTTGGTGTTCTGGTACTGGGCCCCCCATGCTCTCAATTGGCATTCTTACTCAGGGCTGGTGCTCTACCATTTGAGCCATGCCTCCAGTTCAGCATGTGGCTAGCTAATTGGAAATGGAGTCTCTTGGACTTTTCTGCCCTCATACTTCAGTCCTCCAGTTCTCAGCTTCCTGAGTAGCAAGGATTACTGGCATGAGCCACCTGTTTCCAGCATTTATAGAATGCATTGAAACAGATAGCAATAGTATGCACTGGCCATGGAAATGCAAGAGAAAAAAAGTTTTGGTAATGGGGAAAATAAGTTCAGTGGAAGTATTCCTAAATACAAATCAAGAAGATAATACCTTTTGGAATTCAATAGAGATCTGTGCTAGCATGAGGATTTGGGAATATTCACAAAGGTAGCAAATAAAATTAAACAGTTGTATATAATTTTCAGAACTAATACAAAATAACGATAATAAAAATAATGATGATACTGGCCTATCTTCTTCTGTTTTACTCATCAGCTCAGCAGCAGGGAATGAAATCATTTTCCAGTCTGCATTATAGCATGTGGTTAGAAATACTGATCTAATTACCTTAATTTTTCATATGAAAACATTTGAGGACAAGATTTGACCAAATTTCTATAGGTCATAAGCAAAAATGCTCTGAGCTTAACCACTATCCATCTTGCTAATGCCTTGACAATTCAGGGACGAGAAAGCAATCATACTTGATACGAATAAAAAATACTTACTTAATTTCAATAAGCAAGTATGTAATGCAAAGAGCAAATGCTCCAGCTAGATCAATCAAAACAAATGGGTTCATTCGGGGAAGGAAGATACTGCTAAGTCCTGGAATAATTCCACATAAGCTATAAAAAAAAAAAAGAGGATTAATTAGCAGAACTCACATAATACAAATAAATACTTTATAAAAGACAACTTCCATTTTACTTGTTTTCCTACTTACATGATTTCGTAGTTGTACAAAGGAGTTACAATTTTGTATGAGTATAATGCTTCTTGTTCAATTTTACCCCTCTTTCTTCCTCCCTTATTTTCTCACCTCCTGCCCCTACCCTCAAGTTATACATTTCTTTTCTTTTTTTTGGGGGGGGGAGGGTTCGGTTGTGGGGCCTAAACTCTGGACCTGGGTGCTGTCCCTCAGCTCTTCAGCTCAAGGCTAGCACTCTACCACTTGAGCCACAGCGCCACTTCTGGCTTTTTTCTTTTTTTGCTTATGTGTGGTGCTGAGGAATTGAACCCAGGGCCTCATGCATGCAAGGCAAGCGCTCTACCACTGAGCCACCTTCCCAGCCCAAGTTATACATTTCTTAAAGAAAGTATATACACAGGACTTGGAACAATGCCCTCCTACTTGCAAAGTTATCTTTTGCATATTATCAATTAAAAAGTAAAGAGAATAAAAGTCTGATCTGTGTGATTTATGTAACAATCTCCGCAATAATAATGTTAAGTTCCCCAGATAGATGTATTTCATAGGTATTATTTTTAAATTATCATATCATAAAACTTAGGAACAACTTACCTTCTACTAAGATCTGCAACATGCTCTTGAAGCCAGCTCGTACTAGCAGCTTTAAGAAGAAAACACTTAGATTATCTACATAGAAGAGTATATCACTATAAGAAATACTTGAGTTCTTCTAGGTTTTTTGTTGTTGTTGTTGGTTTTTGTTTTGTTTTTTGTGCTGGTCCTGGGGCTTGAACTCAGGGCCTGGGCGCTGTCCTTAAGCTGCTTTTGGCTTAAGGCTAGCACTCTATCACTTGAGCCACAGCTCTACTTCCAGTTTTTTTTTTGTAGCTTAGTGGAGATAGGAATCTCAGACTTCCTGCCCAAGCTGGCTTTGAATGGCAATTGTCAGATCTGTCAGCCTCCTGAGTAGCTAGGATTACAGGGATAAGCCACTGGTGCCAATTCCAGTTCTTTCATTTTTATTTTATTTTTTTTTGGGTCCGGTCGTGGGGCCTGAACTCTGGGCCTAGGCACTGTCCCTCAGCTCTTCAGCTCAAGGCTAGCACTCTACCACTTGAGCCACAGTGCCACTTCTGGCTTTTTTCTTTTTGCTTATGTGGTGCTGAGGAATCGAACCTAGGGCCTCAGGCATGCAAGGCAAGCGCTCTACCACTGAGCCACCTTCCCAGCCCCGAGTTCTTTTACTTTTAAAGCTAGGTTTCAGCCTAACACTAGCGGTTATTATCTACGCCTAGTTACTCAGGAGGCTGAGATCTGAAGATTATGGTTCAAAGCCAGACAGGGCAAGAAAGTTTGTGAGACGCTTATCTTCAATTAAGCACCAAACACTAAAAGTGGAGTTGTGGCTCAAGTTGTACAGTACTAACCTGGAGCAAAAAAAAAAAAACAGGCAGGCACCAAGTCAAGCCCCAGAACACACACATACAAAATAAGTTTGGCATTAACTATATATTACAAAAAAAAAAAAGCTACTACTCCAATCTAGAACTTCTCCTTTTTATGTCCTTCAGAGAATTGACTTGAATTAATTTACTTACACCAATTAATATTAAGTTGAAGCTTTCAAGGCTCTTTCTATCATAAAGCATCCTTTCTAACCAGGGTGCTGAGAGTCCATTGTTGACAGAACAACTGTTCATTCTCTCAGGTTTCAGAAAAGCTAAGTGGTAATCTGGAATTCGAAAACAACCGGCAAGGACTATCCCTGGACAAGTAACCCCCAGGATCAAGTGTCCTTTCTCACTGATCATAGGGTGCTATGGAAATTCCCATTCTCTTATGTATACTACAATGTAAAAGTGATTGGTACCAGTGGCTCACACACATAAATCCTAGCTATTTGGGAGGCTGCACTTGGGAGGATGGCAGTTTCAGACTAGCCAGGGCAGAAAAGTCTAGGAGACACTTTCTTCACAGAGGGAAACCAGGTGAGGTTGGTGGTAAGTGCCTGTCCAGCTACCTGGATATCCGAGATAGGAAGGTTAAGGTTCCAGGCCAGCCCAGAAGAAAAGGTCATAAGACTATCTCAAAATAAGCTGGTATGGAATGCCTGTCATCCTAGCTACTAACGGAAGAATAAAATAAGCAGTGGTCCAGGACAAGGAATGGGGTAAAAGTAACTGTCTCAATTATTGCTGGAGGCATAATACAGCAGTGGAATACTTGTCTTACAAGTTTGAAGCCATGAGTTCAACTCTACTATTGTAAAACAAAAAAACAAAACCCACCTTGAAATATGTATGCATCCATTCTTTTTTTTTTTTTTCTCTGACTTCTACCAGAGTTTAACTCAGGGCCTGAGATTTGCTCAGTGTATCTGCTAGGTTGGTACTCTACCATATGGGCCACACATTCAACTTTGGGTTTTTTTTTTCTGGTTATTTTGGAGATGAAATATAATGAATTTTTCTGCCTGGGCTGAATTTGTAGCTCAAATCTTAGTCCTTTAGTTCCTAGTAAGGCCAATATCCAGAATTATAGGCATAAGCCACCAGTGTTGGGTACTTGTACTTCCAACCTATTATCAAAAACAAGATCCACTTCATTAACAGAATACAATTATTTTCAATTAGTATAACAACCATTCTAAATAAACTACAGCTTGAAAAATCTTTAGCCCTTTAAAATTTTATTTTTTATTTTTGTCAGTCATAGGGCTTGAACTCTGGGCCTGGGAGCTCTCCCTCAGCTCTTCAGGTCAAGGCTAATACTCTTCCCCTTGAGCCACAGCGCTATTTCCAGTTTTCTGGTGGTTTATTAGAGATAAGAGTTTCATGGACTTTCCTGCCCAGGCTGACTTTGAACTGTAGTCCTCAGCTCTCAGCCTTCTGAGTACCTAGGATTATAGGCATGAGCCACTGGTGCCTAGCTAAACTGTTTTTTAGATAAACTATATATCTACCTAAACTTTCACATTATTTGGTAAGTGTAACTTTTCATCACATATAATTTAATGTATAGGTCAGATGTACCTATCCTTTTTTTTTGGTCAAGTCATGGGGCTTAAACTCTGGGCCTGTGCGCTGTCCCTGAGCTCTTCAGCTCAAGGCTAGCACTCTACCACTTGAGCCATGGCACTACTTCTGGTTTTCTGGTGATTTACTGGAGATAAGAGTCTCACGGACTTTCATGCCTGGGCTGGCTTTGAACCATGATCCTCAGATCTCAGCCTCCTGAGTAGCGAGATTTACAGGTGTGAGCCACTGGCACCCAGCAGATGTACCTATTCTTATATATCATTTTTAAAGCTCAAGTTACTGATGTTTCACTTTTTTGTGTGTGTGTTCAGTGGGGGCGGGGGGAAGAGGGGGTCATGGGGCTTGAACTCTGGGTCTGGGCACTGTCCCTCAGCTGTTCAGCTCAAGGAGAACGCTCTACCACAAGAGCCACAAGCCACTACTTTTAGTTTCCTGGTGGTTACCTGGAGATGAGAGTCTCACAGACTTTCCTGCCTGGGCTGGCTTTGAACACAAGCCGCAGATCTCAGCCTCCTGAGAAGCTGGGATTACAGGCGTGAGCCACCAGCACCTAGATGATATTTTGCCTTATAATCCCCCCTTAAGGAAGACATAACTTTTGGGCTACTTCTTCCTACTTTTCTGGATATATTTACTCTCTCATTGATTCACAAGTTAAAAATGCAGCCAGATGCCAGTAGGTCATGTCTTTAATATTAGCTGCTCAGGAAGCTTACACCAGATAAATCTAAGGTTCAGCTTCTTTAGACAGAATAGTTTTTCAAGACTCCATCTCCAATTAATAAACAAAATGTTAGACCGGAGGTATGGCTTAAGTGGTAGAGTGAAAGCCTTGAGCAAAAAGAAGTCAAGTGAGATCTGAAGCCCTGAGTTTAATCTCCAGTACCATCACACACACACACACACACACACACAGCTATTTGTTAGAAAACAAACAAACAAAAAAACCAAGCTGGGCACTCACTGGTGGCTCACACCTGTAATCCTAGCTACTAACGAGGTCCAGATCTGAGGATCATGGTTCCAAGCCAGCCTGGACAGGAAAGTTCATGAGACTCTTATTGCCTATTGACCATCTGAAAACTAGCAGGAGAGCTTTGGCTCAAAATGTTAGTGTTAGCCTTGAGCAAAAAAGCTCAGGGAAGATACCTGGGACCTGAGTTCAATCCCCACAACCAGCCAATAAAAGAAAGAGCAAGGGAAGCGGTGACATTGTCCAAAAAGAAATGTTCTCCTTATCTAACTTATGTAACTGTAATCCCTCTGTACATCACCTTTATTTTTATTTTTTATTTTTTGGGTCTGGTTGTGGGGCCTGACTCTGGGCCTGGGTGCTGTCCCTCAGCTCTTCAGCTCAAGGCTAGCGCTCTACCGCTTGAGCCACAGCGCCACTTCCGTCTTTTTACTTTTTGCTTATGTGGTGCTGAGGAATCGAACCCAGGGCCTCATGCATGCTAGGCAAGTGCTCTACCACTGAGCCACCTTTCCAGCCCCTATCACCTTTATTTTTATTTATTTGTTTAATATTTTGGCCAGTCCTGGGACTTGAACTCAGGGCCTGCGCACTATCTCCGGGCTTCTTTTGGTCAAGGTTAGCACTCTACCATTTGAGCCACAGTATCAGCTTTCTGATTATGTGATACTGAGGTATCAAACTCATGGATTCATGCATGCTAGGCAAGCACTCTACCACTAAGCCACATTCCCAGCCCTGTACGTCACCTTTATAATAACAATAAAAATTATTTGCAGAAAAAAATAACAAAAAGGCTTTTTTATAGATTAACTGTATTTTTTATTAATAGTAAATGGAAAAATCATACCTTCAGAGACATAAGTAAAAGGTTTATTCCGAATAGAAAGCATGGTGAACAGGTTGAAAGAAAGAGCCACAAAAGTACCAACCAATAATCTTCCCCTAAAAAGAACAATAACATTCATCTTAACTGGTTTTTCTTGGTAATATCAACATAGAACTTTCACAAGAGACAGAGATTAAGAGATTGGAAAGGACTGGGTGCCAGTGGCTCACTCCTGTAATCCTAGCTACTCAAGAGGCTAAGATCTGAGAATAGCAGTTTGTGGCTAACTACCAGAAAAAGTCAAAATTATAGCTATGGCTCAAGTGTTAGAATGCTAGCCTTGAGCAAAAATGCTCAGGGACAGCACTCAGGCCCTAAGTTAAAACCCCAGGACAGGAACAAAAGAAAAAGAAGAGACTGGAAGGGATTAGGATGGTCTGCCTCAAAGGTCTGGCATTTGCAGAGGCAGAACTTATCTCCGTCTCCTCTCACATGTCCCGTGTCCTGTCAGCTACTGCTCCAGAGTACACATTCAAAGAAGGGTTTTCACATTTATACAACAACGTGTGATTACTTTCATACAGCTGTACAGACGCTAATGGTTATTTGGCTTACCACATATACTGGACAAACCAAACTTCTCTGACTTGATCCCAATAGGAAAGACCCTTAAGAGTTGGCAACTATGTGGGTAATAAATACAAGCATCTTCTCTGTAAGTGCTAAAAAGATTTTGGGTTTAATTTTTTATTTTTATTTTTTTGTTTGTCATGGGGCTTGAACTCTGGGCCTGAGTGCTGTCCCTCAGCTCTTCAGCTCAAGGCTAGCCCTCTACCACTTGAGCCACAGCACCACTTCCGGCTTTCTGGTGGCTAATTAGAGATGAGTCTCACAGACTTTCCTGCTGGAATGGCTTTGAACTGTGATCCTCAGATCTCAGCCTCCTGAGTAGCTTGGATAGGCGTGAGCCACCAGCACTGGCAGGGGTTAAATTTATTTATTTTTTTGTGGGGCCTGAACTCTGGGCCTGGGTGCTATCCCTCAGCTCTTCAGCTCAAGGATAGGACTCTACCACTTAAGCCACAGCGCCACTTCCAGTTTTTTCTGCTTATGTGGTGCTAAGGAATTGAACCCTGAGCCTCATGCATGCAAGGCAAGCACTCTACCACTGAGCCACCATTTTTAACAACAGAAGATTAGACGGAGTTGGTCTCTAGTGTTAGTGTGTTGACCTGGGTCTGTAAATCATAAAGGGCTTAAAGGTGGAAAGACCTTCTTGTGTATGTAATATCAAGAACTTGAGAACTGTAAAAGGTAAAAAGGAATTTTTGGATTTGGAGATTTTATTTTTGTTTTCAAATCCCAGTGAAAATGTATATTGCCATACTCAAAACTCTGATATTGAACAAAGTAACTATTACTTAATCATTCAGATTAATCTTTAGGATTCTTTTTTTTTTTTTTTTTGGTCGGTCGTGGGGCTTGAACTCTGGGCCTGGGCACTGTCCCTCAGCTCTTCAGCTCAAGGCAAGCGCTCTACCACTTGAGCTACAGGGCCACTTCCAGTTTTCTGGTGGTTTATTGGAGATAGGAGTCTCACGGTCTTTCATGCCCGGGCTGGCTTTGAACCGCAATCCTCAGATCTCAGCCTCCTGAGTAGCTAGGATTACAGGCGTGAGCCACCAGCGCCCAGCTATTTTTTGGTTTCTTTTCTTTTCTTGAGGATCCAAGTCAGGGCCTTGTATTTACTAAGCAAGTGTTCCTCTGAGCTAAATCTCCTCCTCCAGTTCTCAGGAGGCTGAGATCTGAAGATTGCAGTTCAAAGCCAGCCTGGGCAGAAAAGTCCCAGTGAGATTCTTATCTTCAATAAACTACCCAAAAAAGCTGGAAGTGATGCTTTAGTTCAAGTAGAGAGCACTAGCCCTGAGCACAAAAAGGCTCAGGGACAGCTCCCAGGCCCTGAGTTCAAGGCCCACATCTGACCAAAAAAAAAAAAAATAATAATAATAATGATAATAATATCTAGCTGGCTATAATATCTAGCTGGATACATTCAAGCCTGTAATCCTAGCTACTCAGTAAGCTGAGATCTGAGGATAGTGGTTTGAGCCAGCCTAAGACAGGGAAATCCTTGAGACTCTTATCTCCAATTAACTACTCAAAAACCAGAGTAGAGGTGCTGCTCAAGTGGTAGAGAGCTATCCTTAAGCCAAAAGCTCAAGGACCAGCACTAAAAACAAAAATACAAAAAAAACAAAAAAGAAGACAAAAAAGAAAAAAAATCTGCTGGCACTGACTGCTCATGCCTGTAACCCTAGCTTCTCAGAAACTCAGATCTGGGGGCTGGGAAGTTGGCTCAGTGGTAGAGTGCTTGACTTGCATGCATGAGGCCCCGGGTTCAATTCCTCAGCACCATATAAGCAGAAAAAGCCAGAAGTGGGGCTGACACTCAAGTGGTAGAGTGCTAGCCTTGAGCTGAAGAGCTGAGGGACAGCACCCAGGCCCAGAGTTCAGGCCCCATGACCAACCAAAACAAAAACAAAAACAAAAACAGAAACTCAGATCTGATGACTAGGGTTCTAAGCCAGTCTGGGCAAGAAAGTTCAAAAGACTCTGATCTACAATTAACCAGCAAAAAGCTGGAAGTAAAGCTGTGACTCAAGTAGTACAGCCCTAGCCTTGTGTAAAAAAGTTCAAGGACAGCACCCAGGCCCCTAGTATGTATACACACACACACACACACACACACAAATAAATAAATATCTTAGGCTGGGAGTGTATCTCAGTGGTATAACTCTAGCCTAGCATGCATAATGCCCTGGGTTTGATCTTCAGCACTGAAAAAAAATTAGTAGTAATAAAATAAAGTCTTACGTGTGTATCTCAGGCTGCTCCAAAAAGCGTTCTGCACTAAAAGAAAGAAAAATATATTAAATAAATCTTATAAATTATAAAACTTAAAGCTCATATTAAATATATTAAGACATGTCTGACTGACGCTTTTTCATCAGATGTACCTAACTGAATTTAATAACATCAAGAAAGAAACAGAAGAGAAGAAAAAAATTCTGAAACAAGAGGAAACTTCACCATCAAAACTCTAGCAGTTATCATCTTAATTTGCATGGTCTTCAAACTAGATGTGTCCCCAAAGTGTCATAAGTAGAATTTAAAATAATATATGCAAATATACCTTTCTTTTAATATAAAGAGAGCTCCCAGTTGTGCCAATACAGTGGAAGCAAATACAGCTAGGACTTCTAATCGTTCAAACCTGAAATAAGAAAATTAATTAGATCACCAAAACTCTTTCAACCCACAAACCAGTCTCCTTACAATAGGTGTGCTTTATTTATTCACTTATTTAATATATGAACCTGCAGTCCACTATACGCCAAATACTACTGAGATAAACTACAGAGTTGTTAAAAGAACAATGAATATAGAAAATTTGATCCAGGCACAGATGACTCACACCTATAATCCTAGCTATGAGGTTAAGCTATGAGAATCACAGTTTAAAGCCAGCCAGAAAAGTCCATGAGACTCTTAGCTCCAACTAACCAGCAAAAAGCCAGAAGTAGAGCTGTAGTTCAACTGGTAGAACACTAGACTTGAACAAAAAAGCTCAGGGACAGGGACCAGGTCCTGAGATCTGACCCCAGTATTAGCACACAAGAAAAGAAAATTTAAGGGGCTGGGAAGGTGGCTCAGTGGTAGAGCGCTTGCCTTGCATGCCTGAGGCCCTGGGTTCGATTCCTCAGCACCACATAAGCAAAAAGATAAAAGCCGGAAGTGGTGCTGTGGCTCAAGTGGTAGAGCACTAGCCTTGAGCTGAAGAGCTGAGGGACAGTGCCCAGGCCCAGAGTACAGGCCTCACAACCAGACCCCCCCCCAAAAAAAAAAAAAAATTAAAAAAAGAGTATCAGCCAGGTACCTGGTGTAATTATAGGTGTAAATCTATAATTCTTGCTAGTCAGGAGGCTAAGATCTGAGGAGCATGGTGCACAGCCTAGGGAGCAAAGTCTTCCAGACTCTTATTTCCAATGAGCTATCAAAAAGCCAGAAGTGGAACCATGGCACAAAGCACCAGACTTGAGCAAAAAAAAAAGCCAAGGGACAGAGCTTAGGCCCTGATTTCAAGCACAAATACTACCCCCCCCCCTCCCAAAAAAGGTATCTCTTTATTCAACAAAATTTCCCAAGACCTATTCATGGCCCTAATTAGACGTCACCACTATCAGAGTAGGCACTAGTTGCTCATGTCTGTAATCCAATTACTTAAGAAACTGAGAACTGAGGATCAGTTCAAAGCCATCCTCGGCCAGAAGTGGAGCTGTGGCTCAGTGGTAGAGTGCTTGCCTTGCATGCATGAGGCCCTGGGTTCGATTCCTCAGCACCACATAAACAGAAAAAGCTGGAAGTGGCACTGTGGCTCAAAGTGGTAGAGCACTAGCCTTGAGCTGAAGAGCTGAGGGACAGTGCCCAGGCCCAGAGTTCAGGCCCCACAACTGACCAAAAAAGAAAGAAAGAAAGAAAATACCATTATTATAATAATACTACAGTTCAGCCTCTCATTGTAACATATATTGAACCTAATTGTTGGTGCTTTATAAACCCTAAACTAGGGTCAGGAACTATCTTATTATAATTTTTCCAACAAGAAATAGTGAAATGTTTCCTAGTACTAAATTTGAATGCTTAAAATTCTCAAGGAAATAATCTTGGAGGTTCAGAAAAGATAATGATTTCATTAGGAATATTTATTACAATGTTATTAGTAGAGTGTTTCCCTTGAACAAAAATGTACAGGGACAGCGCCTATACCCTAAGTTCACACACACACACACACACACACACACACACACACACACACACACACACACACACACACACACACACACACACACTTTGTTTTCCTGTTCACACTAAGAACCATGCCCTTTTATGACCTTGTCTTCAGTCCACAGTAACCCATCTAAGACTGATTGACGTCTGTGCTGAGGAGTCAGCTCACTAGTGGAGCATGTGTGAGACCTTGGGTTCAAACACTTCAAAAAAAAACAGTTGCCAGGACAAGAGCCAGTGGCTCACACCTGTAATCCTAACTACTCAGGAGGCGAAGACCTGAGGATCAGGGTTCGAGGACAGCCCAGGCAGGAGTCCCTATGAGACTCTTAACTCCAACAAACTACTCAGAAAAAAGTGCTAGCCTTGAGCACAAAGAGGCTCAGAGACAGTGCCCATTCCTAAGTTCACGCCCCACAACCAACAACAACAACAAAAAATGGCTGATGGCCCAAACTCAATCAACAGTTCTTTGTTTTGGTAATTTTTTTTTTTTTGGGTCCGGTCATGGGGCCTGAACTCTGGGCCTGGGCACTGTCCCTCAGCTCTTCAGCTCAAGGCTAGCGCTCTACCACTTGAGCCACAGCACCACTTCCGGCTTTTTTCTTTTTGCTTATGTGGTGCTGAGGAATTGAACCCAGGGCCTCAGGCATGCAAGGCAAGCGCTCTACCACTGAGTCACCTTCCCAGCCCTCAAGCAACAGTTCTTTCTCATCATTTTCTACACTAGAGCTGTTTCAGCTCTAGGATGAAAGTATGAGGTAAAATGAGAAGACAGCAGTTAGGTCTTGCTAGGAGTTTTTACAGGCTGGTGGAGAAAAGTGATCAGAGGGAATAAATCTGACTTTTCCAGAAGAAAAAAGTATGTCTGAGATGCAAGGAAAAACTGTCCTTGCAGGCTAGTTCCTATGCTAGTTATTTTCTCCATACAGTTTTTGTTACATAAATTATCAAAAACCCTATTTTCTCACTAAACCAACTTTAGTTAGATTTCTTCATTTATAAATAAGTTTTGGGGCTGTGAATGTGGTAGAGAGCATGCATGAAGCCCAGGGTTCGATTCCTCACTACCACATAAACAGAAAGAGCCAGAAGTGGTGCTCAAGGACAGTGCCCAAACAAACAAATAAAATAACAGTTTTGACTTAAGAGTTCCATAATCTTATAATTTATTATCAGAATAATAATCCCACTCTAGCAAATTTCAGTAGTACTTTTTTTTTTTTTTGTCGGTCGTGGGGCTTGAACTCTGGGCCTGGGCGCTGTCCCTCAGCTCTTCAGCTCAAGGCGAGCACTCTACCACTTGAGCTACAGCGCCACTTCCGGTTTTCTGGTGGTTTATTGGAGATAGGAGTCTCACAGTCTCTTCTGCCCGGGCTGGCTTTGAACCGCGATCCTCAGATCTCAGCCTCCTGAGTAGCTAGGATTACAGGCGTGAGCCAACAGCGCCCGGCTCAGTAGTACTTTTTTGTTGTTGGTGGTCATGAGGCTTGAACTCAGGGCCTGGCTGCTGTCCCTGAGCTCTTTTGCTCAAGGTTGGTGCTCTACTTTGCACCAGGAGTCTACTTCTGGTTTTCTGGTGTTTAACTGGAGATAAGACTCTCATGAATTTTCCTGCCTGAGCTGGCTTTGAACTGTGATCCTAAGATCTCAGCCTCCTGAGGAGCTACAGGCAAGAGCCATTGGTGCCTGGCAAAAGTATATTTTTAATTTGCCCCATTATTTAAGTAACTGATCCATTGTAATTGGTCTTGCTCAAAAAATATATAATTTCAATGAATGGTACAATGGACAAAGAAAAGTTTGATCCATGAGTGTTCTTGTGTCCTTGTCTTATTCTCTTTCCCTCTTCCTTGTTCCTTCTGATTTCTTTCTTTTCCTCTTAAGACATGATTTTATTATATTGTCCAAGCTAGCCATAAACTCCTGCCTCAGCCTCCTGAATTACAAGCATGTGTCACCACACATGACTTGAACATTTTTAGTTCTTCATTCTAGGTGTTTCCTTGAATCTGAAGGAACTCTATTTTTTTTTCCTAATACACTATAGCTACTCAGGAGGCTGAGATCTGAGGATCGAGGTTCAAAGCCAGCCTGGACAGGAAAGTCCTGTGAGATTCTTATCTTCCAATGAACTACTCAGAAAAAAGCCAGAAGTGGTGCTGTAGCTCAATAGGTAGAATGTTAGCCTTGAGCGCAAAGAGGCTCAGAGACAATGCCCAGGCCCTGAGTTCAAGTCCCAGAACTGGAAAACAGAACAAAACAAAACACCCTTTAGGGCTGGGAATGTGGCTTAGTAGTAGAGTGCTTGCCTAGCATTCATGAAGCCCTAGATTCTATTCTTTAGTACCCACATATACAGAAAAAGCCAGAAGTGACACCATGGCTCAAGTGGTAGAGTGCTAATCTTGAGCAAAAAAAGCTCAGGGATAGTGCCCAAGCCCCAGAACAGTTCAAGCCCCAGAACTGGCAAAAAAAAAAATCCTCTAGTATAAAAGAATATCTTCCAACTAAACAGAAACAAATCCTCCAATTCTTTGTCAGTGCATTATTAAATCCAGTTTTAAGATAAAAATCCATCTTCATCAATGCATAATATTAAAATCTATCATTTACTTTAGCATCTATAAACTTCCATTAACATCCTTCATACTTTCTCTAAGAAAAACAAGATTTTAAAAATACTAACGAACTGCAAGCTGACAGTGGCTCACACTTATAATCATAGCTATTCATGAATTTGAGATCTGAGGATCATGGCTTGAAACCAGACTGGGCAGGGACGTCTCTGAGACTCTTATCTCCAATTAACCAGCAAAAAGCTGAAAGTGGAGTTGTGGCTCAAGTGGCATTGTACTAACTTTGAGCAGAGGAGCTCAGGGACAGTTCTCAGTTTCTGGGTTCAAACCCCAAGCCTGACACCAAAAATAAAATTAAAGAACTTACTATGACTGTTTTATATTAACATTTCTTTCGTAAAATATAAAAAGTGGAATGAAAACATTTAAATATGACTTATATTTCCAATGTTTACATTTCTTTTCTAGATTTCTCCTGAATGTTTTCAGATAAGAGGGTAAGCTATCCCTTGAGCCCTTGCCTCACCCTGGAAGATGTTTTGCTATTTATCTTTCACTATTTGATCAACAGGTCCCTAAGAGGGCAGCACTTTTGTTGTTGTTGTTGTTGTTGTTGGTCATAGGGCCTGAACTCTGGGCCTGGGTGCTGTTCCTCAGCTCTTCAGCTTAAGGCTAGAGCTCTACCATTTGAGCCACAACGCCACTTCGGCTTTTTCTGCTTATGTGGTGCTGAGGAATCGAACCCAGGGCCTCATGCATGCAAGGCAAGCACTCTACCACTGAGTCATCTTCCCAGCCCCAAGATAAAGGCCTGAGTAAAGGAGAGTTAAGCATCAGGATGGTTGTGCTAGGCATCTGCATTTCTTTTTTTTTTTTAATTGTTGGTTGTAGGACTTGAACTCTGTGCGTGGGCGCTGTCCCTCAGCTCTTCAGCTCAAGGCTAGCACTCTACCACTTGAGCCATAGTGCCACTTCTGTTTTTCTGAATGCTTTAGTGGAGATAGGAGTCTCACAGACTTTTCTGCCCCGGTTGGCTTTGAACCATGATCCTCAGATCTCAGCCTCCTGAGTAGCTAGGATTATAGGCGTGAGCCACTGGTGCCTGGTTTACCATTTTTCTTTTTTTTGGGGGGGTCCGGTCATGGGGCCTAAACTCTGGGCCTGGGCGCTGTCCCTCAGCTCTTCAGCTCAAAGCTAGCACTCTACCACTTGAGCCACAGCACCACTTCCGGCTTTTTTCTTTTTGCTTATGTGGTGCTGAGGAATGGAACCCAGGGCCTCAGGCATGCAAGGCAAGTGCTCTACCACTGAGCCACCTTCCCAGCCCCACTGGTTTACCATTTTTATTTTTCCAAAAAATACTATAGCTAGCTTTTTACTGCACTATTATTATTATTATTATTATTATTATTATTATTATCATTAGTGCCAGTCCTGAGGCTTGAACTCAGGGCCTATACACTGTCCCTGAGCTTTTTTTTTGGTTGGTTGCGGGGCTTGAACTCTGGATCTGGGCGCTGTTCCTCAGTTCTTCAGCTCAAGGCTAGCGCACTACCACTTGAGCCACAGAGCCACTTCCATTTTTCTGGGGTTTATTAGAGATAAAAGTCTCACAGACTTTCTTGCCAGGCTGGCTTTGAATCGTGACTCTCAGATCTCAGCCTTGAATAGCTGGGATTACAGGCATGAGCCACCAGAGCAAGCTTAGTCCCTGAGCTTTTTTTGCTCAGGGTTAACACTCTGCCACTTGAGCAACAGTTCTTCTTCCAGCTTTCTTTGTAGTTAGTTGAAGATAAGGGTCTCACAGACTTTCCTGCTCAGGCTGGCCTTGAACCACAGTCCTCAGATCTCAGTCTCCTAAGTAGCTAGGATTGCAGGTGTAAGTCTGTTTGTTTTCAGTTTATTAGAGGTAAGAGTCTCTCAGACTTTCTTGCCTAGACTTTTTTTTTTTTTTGTCAGTCATGGGGCTTGAACTCTGGGCTTGGGCGCTGTCCCTGCACTATTCAGCTCAAGGTGAGCGCTCTACCGCTTGAGCCACAGGGCCACAGGTTTTCTAGTGGTTTATTGGAGATAAGAGTCTCATGGACTTTCCTGCTCAGGCTGGCTTTGAACTGTGGTCCTCAGATCTCAGCCTCCTGAGTAGCTAGGATTACAGGCATGAGCCACCAGTGCCTGGCTTGCCCAGACTGTTTTAAAATGTTTAGATCTCAGCCTCTCAAGGAGCTAGGTTATAGGCCAGAGGCATCCTAGTGCCCAGCCACACTATTATATTTATTTATTTATTTATTTTTGGTGCCGGTCCTGGGGCTTGAACTCAGGTACTGGGCACTGTCCCTGAGCTTCTTTTTGCTCAAGGCTAGCACTCTACCACTTGAGCCTCAGTGCCACTTCTAGCTTTTTCTGTTTATGTCGTACTGAGGAATCGAACCCAGGGCTTCATGTATGCTAGGCAAGCACTCTACCACTAAACTACATTCCCAGCCCCCACACTATTATTTTAACAATCATAAGTTAGCTGAAAACAAACTAATTTTAACTTACCCAAATGAATAGACAGGGCTAGGTTTCTTCATCATTACCCAGTAGCTTATTAAACATGTTATTAAACTAAGTAAAGAAAATAAAAAAGAAACAGCATTAGAACCACAGCTAGAAGAGAACATGCAAAGACACATCAAGGTTTCAGAATTCCTAAGTTGCTAAAAGTTATCAGTGTTTGCATAGACTAAGTTAACAGATTACTCTACTAATTTACAGACTAGTCACAATGATCAACCTAACATGCGGTATACATGGAAAATGAAGTTATAATTCACAAAGTTATGTTATATAATTCACCAAGTTATAAAGTTATAATTCATCAAGTCAGTTAAACAAAACCTAATACCATTTTTTCTATACAGTTGTCCTGAGAGAAGAAAGGAGAAAATAGTAACAATGGTAACATATTTTAACATATACAATAAATTTAAACATTGATACATATTAATATTTGTTAAAAATTAAAACATACAATAGATACTATTTTTGTCAACACATATACACACACACTATGGCTGCAGATTTGGCTCACCTGGTAGTGTCTGCTCAGCAAACACAAGATGCTGAGTTTGGGGCCCAGTACAGCCAATATATATAATAAAGCTACTTAGATGTTTAAATGTTAATGCAATTTTTATTCATAAAATTTTTTATGGCTTTGAGGTTTGTAGTTATCATTAAAATGCTACAATTGCATTCTAAATTCTCAGAAATGTTCCTATCTATGCTATTCTGTTTTTTTTCCCCTTTCTTTTCTTTTTGTGTTAGTCCAGGGGCTTGAACTCAAAGCTTGGGGGCTAGGAACTGTCCCTGAGCTTCTTTTGCCCAAGGCTAGCACTCTACAACTTGAGAAACATCTGTTTTTTGCTTTTTGGTGGTTAGTTGGAGATAAGAATATGTTGCACTTTCTCGCCCTGGCTAGCTTCTAAATGCAACCCTCAGATCTCAGCCTCTTAAAAAGCTACGGTTGGGGCCGGGAAGGTGGCTCAGTGGTAGAGCGCTTGTCTTGCATGCATGAGGCCCTAGGTTTAAGTCCTCAACACAACATAAGCAGAAAAAAGCCAGAAGTGGCGCTGTGGCTCAAGTGGTAGAGTGCTAGCCTTGAGCTGAAGAGCTGAGGGACAGCACCCAGGCCCAGAGTTCAAGCCCCTCGACTGGCAAAAAAATAAATAAATAAAAAATTAGAAAAAAAAATAAAAGCTAGGGTTATCGGAATGAACCATTGTTGCCCAGCTCATTTTTTTTTTCTTTTACTACTTTTTCCCCCAGTACTAGGGCTTAAACTCAGGGCCTGGACACTGGTCTATAAGCTTTTGTGCTGAAGGCTTTGAGCCATAGCTCTATGTTGGTTTTTTAATAATTTCAATGATTATTTTTCCTTGTACTTTATTAATCTTACGTGGTATGATGGAAACAAACCTAGGGCCTCATGCAAGCTAGGCAAGCACTTTACCACTAAGTCACCTTCCCTCATGGACTCTCTTGCCTGGCCTGACTTGGAACCATGATCCTAAGATCTCTCAAGCCTTCTGAGTAGCTAGGATTACAAGCATGAGCCTTGGCACCTGGCTTCTTCTTCTTCTTCTTTTTTTTAAATTACTATTAAGTAGTTGTATAAAGGGGTTACAATTCCATACATCAGGTTATGAGGACAATGCTTCTTGGTCAATGTCATCCCTTTCTTCCCCCTCATTTTCCCCTCTCATCCCCATCCTCATGTTACACAGTTCACTTGTTACATAGTGTACATTGAATATAATGACTACATTTATTCATCCTTCCTCCCTTGAATCC
This sequence comes from Dipodomys spectabilis, assembly GCF_019054845.1. NCBI lineage: Eukaryota > Metazoa > Chordata > Mammalia > Rodentia > Heteromyidae > Dipodomys > Dipodomys spectabilis. Next base: position 7,519,454 of record NW_024870887.1, on the reverse strand, counting down.
AGTTTTTTCTTTTTCAGATAGATCTCATTATGTAACCCAAGCTCTCCATGAACTCACTATATAGCAAAGTTTAACCTTAAACTCATGACCCTCTTGCTTCAGCCTCCAAAGTCTTTGGATTATAGCTGTGAACCACTATGCCTGGCCTTACTTCTCATTTACAATTCTCCTGTTCATGAAGAGGATACATTCCCACACCCCTAATGGATACCTGAAGCTATGACTAGTACTTAATTTATATTGTAGATACTATGTTTACCTATATATAAATATCTATCACAGCTGGGCAGTGTTATAGATGGTGGTTCATGATCTGCCAGCCTGCGCAGGGAAGTCTGTAAGACTCTTTTTTTTTTTTTTTTTGGGGGGGGGGGGGAGGTCCAGTCGTGGGGCCTGAAGTCTGGGCCTGGGCACTGTCCCTCAGCTCTTCAGCTCAAGGCTAGCGCTCTACCACTTGAGCCACAGCACCACTTCCAGCTTTTTTCTTTTTGCTTATGTGGTGCTGAGGAATCAAACCCAGGGCCTCAGGCATGCAAGGCAAGCACTCTACCACTGAGCCACCTTCCTAGCCCTCAAACTTTTTTGGGGGGTCAGTTGTGGGGCTTGAGCCTGGGCACTGTCCCTCAGCTCTTCAGCTCAAGGCGAGTGCTCTACCACTTGAGCCATGGTGCCACTTCCGGTTTTCTGGTGGTTTATTGGAGATAAGAGTCTCATGGACTTTTCTGCCCAGGCTGGCTTTGAACTGCAATCCTCAGATCTCAGCCTACTCAGTAGGTAGGATTACAGGCGTGAGCCACTGGCGCCAGGCAATTTCAAATTTATGAATTATTTATTACTGGAATTTTCAATTTAACATTTTAGAAAAGCAGCTGGCAAGAGTAACAGAAATTGCTAAATCATGGATATGAGGTGGATTATAAACTTTAGTATAAAAGATCACCATTTTTGACAGCCTTAAGAGAGGTGATTTGTTTTGTTGGTCCTTGGGCTTGAACTCAGAGCTTGGTCACTTTTCTGAACGTTTGTGCTCGAGGCTAGCGTTCTACCACTATAGCCATGGCTCCACTTGCAGCTTTTTGTGGTTAATTAGAGCTAACAGTGTTACAGACTTTCCAGACTGGGCGGGCTTTGAACCCTGATCCTCAGATCTCAGCCTCCTGAGTAGCTAGGATTATAAGAGAGAGTCACTAGTGCTAGGCTCTTTTTTTGTGATTGTCAGTGTTCTATATTTTGATATTTTATTTTCTGGCCTTTAGAATATATATATATATATATATATATTTTTTTTTTTTTTTGGCTGGTTGTAGGGCTTGAACTCTGGGCCTGGGCACTGTCCCTCAGCTCTTCAGCTCAAGGCTAGGATTATAGGCATAAGCCACTGGCACCCAGCAATTTTTGAAGTTTTCACTGAAGTTAGGAGACTGGATCTATGCTTCCCCCAGGTAATTGGCCCTTGATTTCCTGATTGTTTCCCTAGATGGCTTGCTTTTCTATTAGGTTTAAATGTCCTGATCTAGTTTGCTTTGCTTATGTACAACACTTTTGGGTTTGATTCCACACACTCTGCGCAGTTTTGGCCTATAGAAGCTTTGTGCTAGTTGTTGCATTCAGGGTTGCTGGTCTTTGAGCCATAAGTTCACCAGCAGTCCTCCAGCTCTCCAATGAGGACTTATAATTTGGCCTCTTAAGTGGGGGCTTCTCTGTTTCTTGCTTGTGACCAAGTTTCCTTACAATAACATCACACAGGATGTGTGCATCTTAGGTTTATGCCTGAATGTTTATCGTTTCTGTTGTTAAGTAACATTTTTCTTATAGGTTTTAAACTGTTATTTGTATGCGTGTTCTATATTGATTCATTTACTTATTTAGCAAATCATTTTCCTTTGAGCAAAACAAGGTCTTTATAAATTCAGTTACAACAAATCCTATTAGTTCCAAATCAGATTAAAAAAAAACTTACCTAAAAAGATCAAAAATGGTCAGGTAAGTATAAGCAGTTAAAGCTGCAAAACAACAGAAAGGTTGATTAAAATGTTACTTAATCCTTCCCTGATTCTTTCCTTTTTTTCTTTCCTTCCTTTTCTCTTCCCTCCTTCCCTCCCTTTTTGTGTATGTGTGTGTATGTTTATGTCATTGCTGGGGCTTGAATTCAGGGCCTGAGTACTGTCCCCAAGCTTTTGTGCTCAAGACTAATGTTCTACCACTTTGAATCACAGCTCTAGTTTCAGTTTTTTGGTAGTTAATTGGAGATAAAAGTCTCATGGAGTTTCCTGCCCTGGCTGGCTTTGAACTGTGATCCTCATGTTTCAACCTCCTGAGTAGGTAGAATTATAGGTGTGATCTACTGGCGGTAGCTCTTAATTCATTCTTAAGAAAATATAGCTAAACAATTTGCTCATATCAGAAATTATATATAACCTAAAAAATAAGTTTGGAGTAGCTGTGCAACCTCATACATTGGCAATTATGTAGTAAATTGATTAATATACAACCAAAATGGGTTTGTACAAAAGCTCACTTTAGAGTCTGATTTATATCAGGAAAAATGAAGCAGTAAATGCATAAAGCCCTTCTTCTCCCTGCCTCTGCTATCTCTTGTTTGAAGAATTTGGGTTATACATATTTCAAAATACATTCAAGGTAAAGGAAAATATAGCTTTATTTAAAATAAAATATGAAACTGCAACTCCATACAAGTATAAATAGTGACATACCTATACTGTTAGTAGAACTGCACCACATAAGCAGGAAGCCAGTGCATATCAAGTTTATGGAACCAAACAACAGTATCTTCCAGGACTGTGAAGAGGAGAATCATTATTATTTGCACAGCGCTAACAAATTTCACTGGGTCTGTAGATGTTGCTGTTTTTTTCTGATTGGTCATGGGGCTTGAACTCCAGGTCTGAGCACTGTCCCTAAGCTTTTTTGCTCAAGGCTAGAGCTCTACCACTTTGCGCCAAGCTGACACTTCCAGTTTCCTGGTTTAATTGCAGGTGAGAGTCTCACAGTCTCTCCTGCCTGGCTGGCTTCAAACTGCCATCCTCAGATCTCAACCTGCTGAGTAGCAAGGATTACAGGTGTGAGCCATAGGCATCCAGCTTGATGTTGCTGTATTTAATACTCTGATATTCACAAGAATAAGCACAAGTTCCTTCAATATATTTGTCATATTTTCTATATCTACCAAAATGATTATTACTCAAATTAATATAATAGACAAATTTAAAATAATGATTCCAGGGCTGGGAGTGTGGCTTAGTAGTAGAGTGCTTGCCTAGCATACATAAAACTCTGGGTTCAATTCCTCAGTACCACATAAACAGAAAAAGCTGGAAGTGATGCTGTGGCTCAAGTGGTAGAGTGCTAGCCTTGAACAAAAGCTGAGGGACAGTGTCCAGGCCCTGAGTTCAAGCCCTAGGACTGGCAAAATAAATAAATAAAATGATTCCAGAAGTTGTTTTTTTTAAACAAAAATTATTAAATAGTTGTACAAAGGGATTATAATTTTGTAAGTTAGGCTATGAGTATACTTCTTGGTCAATGTTAATCCAAAAGGGGAATTTTTGAAGAGATGAATTCTAACATGGACTCCCAAAGAGCTAAGAAAACAATGCTTTATATGTATACCATGTTGTCTCTACAAGTGCGTAGAAAGAGGTGATGAAAAGCTCATGGGAAAACATATAAGCAGTACGTGAGTACAGGCAAAGTAGTGTCCTCCATACTAATTTTGTAAGTGTTCTATAATTTTATAATTATAACAAAATAAAAAGCAATCTAAAAGTGATTATTTACAAATGGGATTGCAAATAGCCTTGCAAATAGCTAGGATTTAGTCAGGAAGAGAAGAAAGGGCATTACACAAATCAAGGCAGAAATAAAATAAAGTATTTTCAAGTATTTCCCAAGCTCTACAAACAACAGAGACCTATGCTTCCTGCAAAGCAAAGGAAAGAACTGCATGAAGGCTTTTGTTGTAAAGGTGAGGTATCAGTTGATCTTAGAGCTCAGATGGAATCACCTCTCTGAGAAAGAAGAGAAGGTAATAAAAGACGAAGAGAGGGGCTGGGAAGATGGCTCAGTGGTAGAACGCTTGCCTTGCATGCCTGAGGCCCTGGGTTCGATTCCTCAGCACCACATAAGCAAAAAGAAAAAAGCCAGAAGTGGTGCTGTGGCTCAAGTGGTAGAGCGTTAGCCTTGAGCTGAAGAGCTGAGGGACAGCGCCCAGGCCCAGAGTTCAGGCCCCACGACCGGACCAAAAAAAAAAAGACGAAGAGGACTGGAGATGGAAGGAAGTGAAGTAGCACAGAGCTGGTAGTCACAACTCTAGAAAAGACACAAGGCAATTTTCTAAAATCCAGAGGAGAATCTCAGAAGATGTTATGATGAGCATATTATTGAATAAATTATTATTTTAACAGCTGGGTACCTGTGACTCACACCTGTTATCCTACCTACTCAGGAGGTTGAGATCTGAGGATCACAGTTTGAAGCCAGACTAGGCAAGAAAGTCTGTGAGACTTTTATCTTCAACTAATCACAGAAAAAGCCAGAAGTGGAGCTGTGGCTCAAGTGGTAGAATGCTAGCCGTGAGCAAAAGAAGCTTAGGGACAGTGACCAGGCTCAGAGTTCAAGCCCTAAGATTAGCAAGAAGAAAAAGAAAAAGATAATAACAATAATTACTAGCTTGGGTCTATAGATATGTAGCTCGGTGGCAAAGCACATTCTCTCATGTATAAGGCCCTAGGTTTGATCCTTAGCCCAAAAAAACCCCCAAACAAACAAACAAACAAGAACCCAGCATGAACTTTTGATAATGTTCACAAACTTCTACAGCCAAGAACAGAATATGCCATGAAGGAGCATTAGGATTGAGATATCAGAGACCTGAGAAATGATATGAGGAAAATGATGCTGATACTACTGATATTATTTATTAATGACCAGTCATGGGGTCTAGTAAGGACAGTGATTCTGTATGTCAGAAAAGAAGGATAGGGGGCTGGGAAGGTGGCTCAGTGGTAGAGTGCTTGCGTTGCATGCATGAGGCCCTGGGTTCAATTCCTCAGCACCACATATGCAGACAAAGCTGGAAGTGATGCTGTGGCTCAATGGTAGAGCACTATCCTTGAGCTGAAGAGCTGAAGGACAGCGCCTAGGCCCAGAGTTCAGGCCCCATGACTGACAAAAAAAAAAAAAGAAAAGAAAAGAAAAGAAGGATAGGGAACGTAAATTTCACTGGGTGTGGCAATATGAACCTGGTACTATATAGCAGACAGAAGTAGCAGATATATATATATATATATGCTCATATAATATATGTGACAAATGAGGGACAGAAAGGAGATGATCATGACTATATTTTTCTGACCTAAGTATTCCTAAGCACCAGAATAATGAAGTGTGAAGAGGAAGAGTCTGAAGATCAAATTCAGATGTGAACATATTATGTTGAAAGACCTATTAGATATACAGATGGAAATACTGAGAAGTCTATTATATATAGGAATCAGAGGTAGGAGAAATATTAGGGCTTGAAATACAAATATGAAATAGTGGCTCAAGAGGAAGAATGTTTGCCTAGCAAGTAAGAGGTGCTGAACTTGTCTGTTTAAAACCCAAGTACCTTGGAAGTGGTGCTGTGGCTCAAACGGTAGAGTGCTTGTCTTAAGCTGAAGAGCACAGGGACAGCACCCAAACCCAGAGTTCAAGCCCCACGACCGACAAAGCAAACAAACAAACAAACAAAAAACCAAGTACCACAAATTTAAAAAAAAATTAAAAATGAAGGGGAAAAAATTATCAAAATCACAGCAGTCAGATGAAACCAGCCATTATTCCTAAATATATATAAACATAAAAAGAAGAGGCTAGATCAAGCTCACATTCCAAAATTCAGAGGCCAGAAAGAGAGAAAAGTAGCAAAGGAAATTCCAAAGTAATGAAAAAGTCAATAGGAGAAAAATGAAGATTTGTTTCAAAATTCTAATAAAGCCAGGTATCACCAGCTCAAGTCTACAATCCTTTAATCCTAGTTACTCAAGAGGCTGAGATTTGGGCTGGTAATGTGGCTTAGTGTAGAGTGCTTGCTTAGCATGCATGAAGCCCTGGGTTCGATTCCTTAGTACCATATAAACAGAAAAAGCAGGAAGTAGCACTGTGGCTCAAGTGGTAGAGTGCTAGCCTTGAGCAAAAAGAAGCTCAGGGAGGGCTGGGAAGATGGCTCGGTGGTAGAGCGCTTGCCTTGTAAGCATTAGGCCCTGGGTTCGATTCCTCAGCACCTCATAAGCAAAAAGAAAAAAGCTGGAAGTGGCGCTGTGGCTCAAGGGGTAGAGTGCTAGTCTTGAGCTGAAGAGCTGAGGGACAGCACCCAGGCCCAGAGTTCAGGCCCCACGACAACCCAAAAAAAAAAAAAAGAAAGAAAGAAAAGAAGCTCAGGGACAGTGCCCAGGCCCTGAGTTCAAGCCTCAGAACTGGCAAATAAAATGAAATAAAAAGGAGGCTGAGATTTGAGGACCACAATTTGAAGGCAGCCCAGGCAGGAAAGACCATGAGACACTTATCTCCAATTAGCCACCAAAAAGCTGGAAGTGAAGATGTGGCTCAAGTGGTAAAGCACCAATCTTGAGTAAAAAAACTCAGGGACTGTGCCCAGTCTTTAAGGCCAAGCTCCAGGACCAACACTCCCCTCAAAAAAAAAAAATCAAATGAATAAAATGAGTTAGTGGAAGTAACCAAGTTTTAGGAACATGACTGGCAAAATGGATTGCCCTACATAACTGGACAGTTCCCTCATAATATAGGAGGGAAGTGTTGCATGATTTGCTCATGATAAGATGTAGAGGGTTTTTTTGGTTGTTGTTTCGTTTTGTTCTGATTATTTCTTTTTTTTTTTTTGGTCGGCCGTGGGGCTTGAACTCTGGGCCTGGGCGCTGTCCTTCAGCTCTTCAGCTCAAGGCGAACGCTCTACCACTTGAGCTACAGCGCCACTTCTGGTTTTCTGGTGGTTTTATTGGAGATAGGAGTCTCACGGTCTCTCCTGCCCGGGCTGGCTTTGAACCGCGATCCTCAGATCTCAGCCTCCTGAGTAGCTAGGATTACAGGCGTGAGCCACCAGCGCCCAGCTCTGATTATTTCTTTTCTTTTCCCTAAGTGAAACAGAAAGGAAGACCGACATGTTTCAAATGGGTGTGGTGATGCACACCTGTAATCCCAGTATTAGGAGGTTGAAATAGGAGGATGGAGAGTTGGACGCTAACTAGTACCATACAGCACGTTAAAGGACAGCCTGGGTTACATAAAAAGCTGGAGGCCAGCTTGGGAACACAGGGAGACTGTATCTCAAAACAAAATAAAACAACAAAGAAGAAAACAAAATAAGACAAAAAGAAATAAAAAAGAACTGAAGTACTGCTTCTTTTTACCAAAGCAAAACAACTGTAATTCTAAAGAAATACTTACCCAGCCCGGCACCAGTGGCTCACGCCTGTGATCCCAGCTACTCAGAAAGCTGAGATCTGAGGATTATGGTTCAAAGCCAGCCCAAGCAGAAAGGTCTGTGAGACACTTATCTCCAATTAACCACCAGAAAACTGGAAGTGGCCCTGTGGCCCAAGTGGCAGAGCAATAGCCTTGAGCTGAAGAGCTGAGGGCCAGTGCTCACTCACGCTCAGAGTTCAAGCCCCACAACCAACAACAACAACAACAACAAAGAATGAAAGAAAGAAATACTTACCCAACATATAAAAATGAATAGTAAGAAAGAGAGTGATTTTTAAAAGTTGTTTATGCAATAATTAAAACTGAGGTAAATGAGAAAACTGGAAGTGGAGCTGTGGCTCAAAGCGGTAGAGATCTAGTCTTGAGCAAAAGAGCTCACAGATAGCGCTCAGGCCCTGAGTTCAAGCCCCACAATTGACAAAAGTAATCATAAAGTAGATAAATGTATTATCTGTGTTAAATCATTTGTATATATAGGCGAGGTATAATTATAATTTTATATATATATATATATATATATATATATATATATATATATATATATATATATACTTTTTAATGTAGTCTCACTACATTAGAATAGGCTTTTTTTTTAAGTCTATGACAAAGTATCACTGTTCTAGAGAAGAAAAATGTGATGGAACTGAATATCTTGTGGGTCATGAGACAAGTAAGAACTCATGACCAGAAGCATATAGGATATTCAGATTTTAGTAAGCTAATGCGTTTTTAGTTTTAAGTCTTTGTTCATTCAATAAGTGTTTTATGTGCATGCAATAAATACATAGGAAAATGAAAAAAAAAAAAAAAAAAAAACTGAGGTAAAAAGTAACTTACAGGGCTGGAAATGTGGCTTAGTGGTAGAATACTTGCCTGAATGCATGAAGCCCTGGGTTCGATTCCTCAGTACCACATGAACAGAAAAAGTTGGAAGTGGCACTGTAGCTGGGGAGTGGTAGAGTGCTAGCCTTCAGTAAAAGAAGCTCAGGGATAGTGCCCAGACCCTAGATCAAGCCTCAGGACTGGCAACAAAACAAAACAAAAAAAACAAAAAAAAAGCAAGAAATAACTTACCCTTCGGTCAGCTGCTACAAGTCTAAATTCCTCTAATAACTTTCCAAAAAAGGATCTCTGTGGTTTTCGAAACAGATGAATTGTCCCCTTTGAAATAAAAGTATACAAATTAACATGTAAGTTATCTAATATTCCATTGTTCCTGTGATTGGACACAGTATTAACAAAATATTTTATTGAGTGTTTTATATATGACAAGCACTTATTCTAAACACTTTATAGGTGTTCATTGGTTTAATACTCAAATAACCCTATGAGGTGTAAATAATGTTATTAAATTGTCTAAAATCACAAAGGTGGGGAAAACAGCTGAAAAGGAATGCAAACCCAGGCATTTTAGCTTCAGATTGCACTGTTAGATGTGCCAATACTGGGGCTTTAACTTGCAATCTTGCAATCTTTTTTCCCTCCCTCCCTCCCTCCCTCTCTCCCTTCCTATTGTTTGTTTGAAACTGGGACTTGAACTCAGAAGTACCTGATGGTTTCATTCACTGCTTTCAATACCAACTGAGCCACAACTCCAAACCTAGGCCTTGTAATCTTGCCTGGCTTTTTCACTCAAGACTGGTGCTTTGACAATTGAGCCACAGCTCCACTTCTGTCTTTTTGGTGGTTAATTGAAGAGTCTCACAGACTTTTCTGCTTGGGCTGGCTTTGAACTGTGATCCGTAGATCTTAGCCTCCTGAGTAGCCAGGATTATAGGTGTGAGCCATTTGCACCCAGCTAAGATTGCACTTTTGATTTTTAAGCAGGTAAGGCAAGAAAACCCTACAATCTGAAAAATACCAGGCCCAGAAATAGAAAGGGCACATGTTTTCTCTCATATGTGAATCTTCTAACCAAAACACAACCTCCCAAGTAAACACACACAGAAGCACATACTTATATACACAATTCAAAAGACTATAGTATATGCAGGCGTGAACCTTTCAAACAATTCACAGACATTCATTTACTAAAATGAGTATCAGGAAGATGAATGAGAGTGTATGGGCGGGGAGTTTAGTGGGAGGAGGTGGATGAATAAAGAAAGCCACAGGACGAATACAACAGCACTCAATATACATATGTGATAAAGGAAACAAGAAATGTAAAATGAATCTGGAGAGGGAGCCGATGGGCTGGGGACAATGATGGAAGTGATGATCAGAAGCACTGGACACTTAGGTGGACCGATTAAATTGTAAACCCTTTGTACAACCTTTTGAAGTTCAAAAAAATAAAACAAGCAAATAGAGCAAAACTTTTATAGTTCACCTAACTAAAACTAAACAAATGAAAGTCCTGGCAACTATTAAAGGAAAATCCCTGAGATTTTTCTTTTGGACATTCAAAGCATCTGACATCCTAGCTAGTCCCCATGGCTCTTGCTAGTACACAGCATGGGACTACCTGTGGTTCAAGTAATAGAGTGCCAGCCTTGAGTGAAAAAGCTAAGGGATAACACCCAGGCCCTAAGTTCAGCCTCCATACCGGCATACACAAAAATGTAAAACATAAAACTAGCCAGGTGTCAGTAGCTCACATTTGAAATCCTACTTAGGAGGCTGCGATTTGAGAATTGCACTTGGAAGGCAGCCTGGCCAAGAAAAGTCTGAGACTCTTCTCTCCTATCAACCACAAAATGCTGCGAGCGGAGCTATAGCTCAAGTGAGAGAGTGTTAGTCTTGAGCAAAAAAGCTCAGGGAGAGAGCCCAGGCTCTGAATTTAAGTCTCAATAATGGCACAGAAAGAAAGAAAGAAAGAAAGAAAGAAAGAAAGAAAGAAAGAAAGAAAGAAAGAAAGAAAGAAAGAAAGAAAGAAAGAAAGAAAGAAAGAAAGAAAGAAAGAAAGAAAGAAAGAAAGAAAGAAAGAAAGAAAGAAAGAAAGAAACAAAGAAAGAAACAAAGAAAGAAACAAAGAAAGAAACAAAGAAAGAAACAAAGAAAGAAACAAAGAAAGAAACAAAGAAAGAAAGAAAGAAAGAAATATTTGACATAATTTTATGCATAATTTTATCTTGGAGTGGGGGTGTGGTATAGACCTAAGGGGAAAAAACCTATGTCTATAAGGAAAACTACAAGGCAGAATTTGAATTGTATGCTAATTAATTTAACTCATACTTTCTGGCAATAATGGGAATATTAGCTAACAATACTATGCTTACTAGGTGGTAATCATTCAAGAATATTAGACTTTTTACATGCTGAAAAGTCATGGCCCTACTGACTTATGTGACATAGATTCCAGGAGCAAGTAGTTGTTTCACCTTGGGGAGAAAAGCCTTTCAGGATTGTCAAAAGGTCATACTTAATAATTTGATTACTAAGTGCCACCAGATACCTAAATATTTGAATTTTAACAAATGCTTTTTTGATATAACAAAAATATTATAGTCTATCTCAGTGTAGTTAACTAATTAGACTGAAATACTAAAAGTCCTAGAATGCCTTGGAACTAGGGTATTAATGTGAAAAACTTTCTGATTCAATTCAAATGAAGGCATGGTTTTCCTACATTGTTAAAGAACATTTCAGTGCTTATAAGTATGTATATTCCAGCTGGGCATGGTGGCTCACGCCTGTAATCCTAGCTACTCAGGAGGCTGAGATCTGAGGATACCAGTTCAAAGCCAGCCCGGGCAGGAAAGGCTGTGAGACTCTTATCTCCAATAAACCACTCACAAAACTGGAAGTGGCGCTGTGGCTCAAGTGGTAGAGAGCTAGCCTTGACCTGAGAGACAGCGCCCAGGCCCAGAGTTCAGACCCCCCAAAAAGCAGAAAATGCCGGGCTGGGAAGGTGGCTCTGTGGTAGAGCGATTGCCTTGCATGCATGAGGCCCTGGGTTTGATTCCTCAGCACCACATAAGCAGAAAAAAAAGCCGGAAGTGGTGCTGTGGCTCTAGTGGTGGAGCGCTAGCCTTGAGCTGAAGAGCTGAGGGACAGCGCCCAGGCCCAGAGTTCAGGCCCCATGACCGGACCCCCCAAAAAAAAAAAAAAAAAGCAGAAAATGCTAACTGTTACATTGTGGTATAAGAAAATATTTATAACTGTTGATGCTCAGTGATATGTACTTTTATGTATGAATTTTTTCATGATAAAAAGGAATAACTAAACCATTGTGTATGTGTGTGTATTCCTGCGTGCATATGCGTGCACTTGTGTTTCTATCCTGAGGCTTGAGATCAGGGATTGGGCTGTGGTCCCTATGCTCAAGGCTTTACCACTTAAGCCATAGCTTTACTTACAGTTTTTTGGTGGTTAATTAAGCCAGGATCCTAAGAGCCTCTAGAGTGCCCAGAATTACAGGCTTGTGCCATTGGTGCCTGGCTCAGCAAGGTTTTGTAAAAGATAAAGTTCCTGGGCTGCAAATGGGCTTAGTGGTAGATTGCTTGCTTAGCATGCATGAAACTCTGAGTTTGATTCTCCAGTACCACATACACAGAAAAAGCCAGAAGTGGCACTGTGACTCAAGTGGTAAAGTGGTAAAGTGCTAGCCTTGAGCAGAAGCAGCTCAGGGATAGTGCCCAAGCCCTAGGACTGGCAAAAAAAAAAAAAAAAAGATAAAGCTCCTGCTCCACACTGATCAAAGTTCCAGAACGATCAAACACTATATTAACTGTCAATATCAGGACAAACTCCCTATTTCGCAATCTAAAATCCCAACTTTGTAACACCTTTATCCGTTTCTTTCTAATTATCTTATTCCAGATAGAAATCTTTAAATGCAGCTTATCCCATGAGCACTCCAGGCTTGTCTAATCCAAGCTCTCCCTCAGATGCCTGTTTCCTCACAGTACCATTTCATGTGTCACTTTTTTTTTGGCCAGTCCTGGGCCTTGAACTCAAGGCCTAGCCCTAGCCCTAAACCCCTTTTGCTCAAGGCTAGCACTCTACCACTTACACAACAGCACTGCTTCTGGCATTTTCTGTGATTAATTGGAGATAAGAGTCTCACAAGACTTCCCAGCCTGGCTTCCAACTGTGATCCTCAAATCTCAGCCTCCTGAGTAGCTAGGATTACAGACTTGAACCACCAGCGCTTGGCTCACATGTCAGCTCTTATATGAAGTCTTCCTACACCTAGTGGGGCTTTTTTCCCCTCTCTCTCAGCAAGGCAAAATTTACTTTTGCCCAGAAGGGTACAAGCAAACACTAACCTAGTGCTTTTGATGGTACTCTGATTAACTACAGGAGTGTATTCATCTTGCTATCTTCCAGTATAAGTTTTTTTTTTTTTGTTTGTTTGTTTTTGGGGTCTAGTCGTGGGGCCTGAAATCTGGGCGCTGTCCCTCAGCTCTTCAGCTCAAGGCTAGCACTCTACCACTTGAGCCACAGCGCCACTTCCGGCTTTTTTCTTTTTGCTTATGTGGTGCTGAGGAATCGAACCCAGGGCCTCATGCATGCAAGGCAAGCGCTCTACCACTGAGCCACCTTCCCAACCCACTCAGTATAAGTTTTTGTAATTTCATTAACGACAATGGCTATACTGGCTTCACATTTTTTCTTGTTTGCTTGCTTTCTTTCCTTTTTTTTTTGGCTAGTCCTGGGGCTTGAACTCAGGGCCTGGGCACTGTCCCTGAGCTTCTTTTTGCCTAAGACCAGCACTCTACCACTTGAACCACAGCATCATTTCTGGCTTTTTCTGCTTATGTGGTACCAAGGAATCGAACCCAGGGCTTCATGTATGCTAGGCAAACACTCTACCACTAAGCTACCTTCCCAGCCCATGGCTTCACATTTTCTAAGAACACATGTTTTTATAAATAAACACAGCTCATAAAGGTGTTTTCTAAATATCTTTAAAAAAATCAGTGAGGTGTGGGTGTAGCTCATGTAGTAGACTGCCTGTCTAGTAAATGCAAAGCTAAATTTAAACCCCAATACTGCCTCACCCAAATAAAAATAAATAAAAAAATCACCATGTGCCAGTAGCTCGCCCTGAGTTAAAGCTCCAGGACCAGCACCAATAAATACATCTTAGGGGATGGCTCAGAGTTGAATGCTTGTTAAAAAAAACAAGGCTCAGTTAGGTGCAGGTGGCTCACTTCTGTAATCCCAAGTACTCAGGAAGCTGAAATCTGAAGATCATTATTCAAAGTCAGCCCATACAGGAAAAGCCATGAAATTCTTATCTCCAACTAACCACCAAAAAAAAGACTGAAGTGGAACTGTGGCTCAACTGGTAGAGTCTTGAGCAGAAAAACTCAGGGACAGCATCCAGACCCTGAATTCAAGCCCTAGGACTAGCACAAAAACAGTAACAACCAAAAAGGCTCTAAATTCAATCCCCTGGCAACAGGTAGACAGAAAGACACACACACACACACACACACACACACACACACACACACACACACACACTTCTCCTGTATCACTGTTACAAGCACAAATATTTATTATTCTATAAAATATATTTATTTAAAAACTTGGGGGGGTGGGAGATGGGAAGGGATGGGAAGGGGAAACAAAGAAGGAGGCAACAATGCTTGATAAGAAATGTACTCACTACCTTGCTCATGTAATTGTAACCCCCCTGTACGGTATTTTCACAATAAAAAAACAAACAAACCCTGGGCCAACCATTGTACAATCAAGCATCTGGGAATACCATGTTTTAATGAGTTTACAGTCTACACAGGGAGAAAGACAAGCAGCTACATAATTCTAACAGTCTGGTATGAGATATAAACACTACTGATAATAAGCAGAGTCAAATTTGCATGTTAAAGCTGTACATAAAGAAGGTATATAATTTGAAAATAAGTTAATTTTAACTCTTTATTTTCCCTTCATCTTCATATCCCTTCATAAATGTACTGGTGGAGTCTATCACTTGAGCCACACTTCTGGATTCTGCTTTTTTCTAGTTAATTGGAAATAAGCCTCTCAGATTTGTATACTAGGGCTAGCTCTCAGATCTCTACCTCCTGAGTAGCTGGGATTATGGGCACGGGTCACAGTGCCCCATTCTTTATGAGTGTTTTTAGGTGGCCCCACTCTTCATGAGGGGCAAGCTTTTATGGTGTGGTTTTTATCTTTATGGTATGGTTTTTATCTTTACATGATGAAATTGTTGCTTACATATTAAAAAAATAGGTATTTTGGTGATTGTATAGTTTGAATTTAGGGCTTCATTCTTACAAAAAAATGTTGGGGATGGGGAAAAGGCTCTTTTGAAATAAAACTGAGGACACATGAGGGTTGCACTTATAAGCATGGGAGTAGGTGAAAGAATAGGTTAGGCAGATGGAACAGCATATACAAATTAGGTACAAAGGTCCAGTTCCTAGATTTGCAAGCTATTCACTGCACCAGAGTATAAGCAGGCATTGTGTCTGTGCGTGAAAAACAGACTGTCAGGAGGAGAATCTTGACTATATCATACATGTCTTGAGGGTCGGGGTGGAGTTACACCTGATGAAGGGGAGAAACTTTAAGCAAGGAATTGATACAGTCAAATCTTAGAAACAGTGGTGATGGTTTTGAGGGCTGTTTGGTATTTACCCATGTTCTGTGTGCAAATAGGATTACAGATTTTTTTTTTTTTTTTACCAGTCCTGGGGCTTGAACTCAGGGCCTGGGCACTGTCCCTAAGCTGCTTTTTGCTCAAGGTGAGTACTTGAGCCACAGTGCCACTTCCAGCTTTTTCTGTGTATGTGGTACTGAGGAATCAAACCCAGGGTTTCATGCATGCTAGACAAGCACTCCACCACTAAGCCACATTCCCAGCCCCAAGATTACAGAAAAACTACAGACGACATTGTGAAAGAACTTTAAGACCTAATTCACTTAAGAAACTTTGAGTGTTAACTAAGACACAGAAATATGCCTTTCTCATAAATAAGGCCATCAAGAAGTTCTTTGTTTTTCATGAGTTCTTTCTGATAGTTTCCAAAAGCACACAAAAAAATTGTGTTTCGGTTGGTTCTGGGACTTGAACTCAGGGCTTGGGGGCTGTCCCTCAACTTTTTTGCTCAAAACTAGGGCTCTACCGTTTGGGCCACAAATCCACTTCCAGTTTTTTGGAGAAAAGTATTTCCTGCCCAGGGCTGACCTTACATCTCAGCCTCCAGAATATCTAGGATTACGGGCAAGAGCCACTAGCTCCAGGTTGGGCTAATACCTGAACAGTAAAAACCACAACTACCTGCTTACCATTAGGTAACAAGTTGTTTTGTTCAGAATGGTTCCCACTATGTAGTCCAATCTGGCCACATCCTTAAAAGCACCATCACATCCAGCTCTTACCTTCAGATAAAACTGAGACCGAACTACTGGATTGCTAACCATAAAGCAACGAATTCCTTTAGTCAATCTTACAGGAAATACCATATCCCAACAGCCTTAACACATACCGGGACCTAGCATTCCTTCCTACTGGTGCAGAAGTAAAGATCTATCAGCACCTTTACTTCGTCGAGACACAGGTCCTAATGAAAGCTGTTGCTGTATTAAGCTGTCTGCCACTCAATCGATCAATTTGAGCTGCCGAATAGGGTGTCATCGTTAAAACCCTACTGCTTTTCTTTCTCTTGACATCACCAGCGCTGTGGCATCGATATCATGGTTGCTGTTGCTACAGCTTTCCTTTCTGCTCTGTTGTTGGTCGGTCTCGTGGCTGCCGACGCTGGTCGAGAGGCTTTCGTTTTGTTTTCGCGCTCGGGGCCTGGGCGCTGGGCCCGAGCTTTCGCGCTCAAGGCTGGGCGCCCTACCACTTGAACCACAGCTGCACTCTGGCTTTTTGCAGTTCCGAGGAATGAGTCTCACGGTCTTGGCTGTCCAGGCTGGCTCTGGGACCCTCGGACCTCAGCCTCCTGAGGAGTGGGGATTCCAGGCGTGAGCCGCCGGCGCCCGGCTAGTTCATTTTTACATCCAGGAAATGTCCTGATGTTGAAAACTCGTCCAGGGGCGAGAGGAACCGAAAGCTACCCCAGGGCCTTCTCTTCGGGGCCCGACTGTGACTCGGAAGACCCCCGAAGAGCCCTCGTGCGAGCGGCTGTAAGACCTTCATGCCCCCGCGGACAGGGTAAACGGCCCGTCCACGACACAAACCCGCAGCCCCCTAGGCCAACTCACCATGATAAGGAGCCGCACAGCTCCCGCCGGAAGATGCTCTGGGGGGCCCCGTTTCCAGGGGCGGAAGGGGAGGGGAGGGTGACGCTGATTGGCTGCGAGGGCCCGCGGAGGGCGGAAGTACGTGCCCCGTCGTCGGAGCCCCGCCCCCTTTTCCCGGCGGCCCGTGGGGCCGTGGCGGTCGCTGGCGTGTGGACTCGGAGTCTTCGCGGCGGCTGTGGCGGCTGGCAAGGCGCAGAGCGGTTTGAGATTTCACTGTCGGGAGCGCTTTCGCGTGTCCTGTGTGACTTAGTTTATGAATTAGGTAGTATCCCCACTTTTGTAACTGTGCCTGAGCCGGAGGAAGGGTGCACAGCTGCAGCTCTGGCACTGTGACCGGGAAGCCGGGGCTAAGTGATGGGAAAAACCAAGAAGAACTAGAGAAAACTCGAACCTGTCCCGTGCTAACCTTGGTGTGCCATTCACGAACTCGGAAAGCCTGCAGAATACGCCCTAAGGGCCCTGTAAAGCGAACTTCAGTCTAGAAGCGATACAAATAGTAAACACCTTGCACAGGGCTAGGAAGTGGCTCATGGCGGAGTGCTTGCCTGGCCTGCGTCAAGCCCGGGTTCTCCAGCACCACCTAAGGAGAAAAAGCCCCAAGTGGCGCTTCCGCTCAAGTGGTAGAGTGCCAGCCTTGGGCAAAAGAAGCTCAGGGACAGTGCTCAGGCCCCGAGTTCAAGCCCCAGGAAATAAAAATAAAAGTTTTATAAAACTGAGTTACCATCCGTGGCGAATGCCTGTAATCCTAGCTACTTGGGAGGCTGAGATCTAGAGGATGGAGGTTTGATGTCAGCCCAGGCAGAGATGTTTGCTAGACTATCTCCAACAAAACGGGGCTGGAAGTAAAGCTCAAATGGTAAAGAGTGCCTGCCTAGCAAATGCAAGGCCCTAAATTCAAACCCACTGAAGGTGAAGAGAGGGAGAACAGAGGAAGTAGAATTTGGAGCACATATATGTCAGGAAGAGATGAGTGGAAGAAAGGAAAATTTTGTGTGAATGCATACTATAATGTAGGAAATAGAGTAATGCTATAGAGAATAGGTGGCTAATTAATAGTGGTGGTCTGTAAAGCAATGAAGTCTAACTTCTGAATGGCAAGTCTCTGGAAAAACTTTTTAGGCAGATAAACAGCCAACTCAAATGTCCTCAGTTAAAATTTGGGCTTATTTTTAGATCTGAAAGGCGGCAGTATACGGCAGAGCATGGTTCCTACTGAATGAAATGGTATTTTCACATCATTGTAATGCCAAAAGTTTGGGACCGGCTGGGAAGGTGGCTCAGTGGTAGAGCGCTTGCCTTGCATGCCTGAGGCCCTGGGTTCGATTCCCCAGCACCACATAAGCAAAAAGAAAAAAAAAAAAGCCGGAAGTGGCGCTGCCGGGCGCTGGTGGCTCACGCCTGTAATCCTAGCTACTCAGGAGGCTGAGATCTGAGGATCGCGGTTCAAAGCCAGCCTGGGCAGGAAAGACCGTGAGGCTCCTATTTCCAATAAACCATCAGAAAACCGGAAGTGGCGCTGTAGCTCAAGTGGTAGAGCGCTGGCCTTGAGCTGAAGAGCTGAGGGACAGCGCCCAGGCCCAGAGTTCAAGCCCCACGACCGACAAAAAAAAAAAAAGTAAGTTTGGGACCATTTTTATAAGGAGTTATTCTGTGGAAAACAGATGGGAAGCATATTATGAAACTAGTCCAGACAAATCGTTAGGCATAATGGTTGGAAACCCCTTTAGGTTGAAGACCAGTCATTTAAAAAAGATTGCCAGTCGCCCATGGCTCATGCATATAATCTTAGCTACTCAGGAAGCTGAGATCTGAGGATTGTGATTCTAAGCAAGCTTGGGCAAGAAAGTTTGTGAGACTTATCTCCAATTAATCAACGAAAAGCTGGGAGTTGAGCTGTGGCTCCAGTGATAGAGTCCTAGCTTTAAGCAAAAAAGTCCAAGCCCCAGGACCGGCACAACAGCAACAAAAAACAAAAACCCACAGATTCTCCTGTCCATGTTTCTCATTCCAGACTTCCCCTAACCAGTATATGAAAAATTTTCTGTTTCTGACAGTCCATACTAAACTGCCTATCACTGCAGATAACCATACTACCCTCACTTGGTCTCTGTGCCAACAGGTATCCTCCCCACTACGAACACTGATCTGAACTACTGCATAGAATAGAGGTTAAAACAACAACAACAAAAACCAGGTCAGAGACTCACAAAGGTTTGCTTGAAACATTGACTTTGATTGGCATCTGTAGAACTGGAATTGGGAAAAGGTTCCCCTATTGCCTATCAGTGACTCACTATGCCCAACACTTTCACGTTACTTGTGGGTGGAAGCTAAGTGCATCCTACGTGACTTCACTGAGTATCTTTAACCTTTAGATTTGTCTCACCTTCTAAAAAAATATTTTTGCCAGCCTGGGGGCTTGAACTCTGGGCCTGGGAGCTGTCTCTGAGTGCCTTTTGCTCAAGGTTAGCACTCCACCACTTGAGCCACAGTGCCACTTCCAGCTTTTTCTGTGATTAATTGGAGATAAGAATCTTAGGAACGTTGCTGCCCAGGTTGGATTAGATCTCCCCTTCCTGAGTAGCTAGGATTACAGGTGTTTGCTACTGGTGCCCAATTTGTCTCTTTTAATTACTTCTACTAACCCTAGAAGGGTTTTTGTTCAGTTCCCTCTGTGTGTGTGTAGACATAAACGGATAGATCTATATTTTCCTTTTATGTAAGTGAGTGTAACACAAAAATGTAGATCAGGATTGATTCCAGCCATCTGGAGTCACCACCTCTGGAGTCATGAGGACACAGCTGTTTTGAAATCACTATACAGGACACTTTCACCTTCCATTGGAATGACTCCAGCTCCTCAACAAGGACCTGACGACCAAAACTTAGGACTGGGTCCAGGCTCACAATGAATTGTCTTCTCATTGGTCATGCCATGACTTGGTTCCTGCCTAATCCTTACTCAAGCAGGTCCTTAGTAAACAAAGCACTAGGAAAAACTGGAATTACTATCACTCAACCCTCCTGAATATAAAATGAGCCTTCCCTGGGCTCAGGCTGCAAACCTGCGCCCCAAAGGTGACATTCTGACTAAATTCTATGAAGGGAGTGGGAGATGCAAGAGACAATGGCTAAGAGTGAAAATGGGAGCCACTGGTCCCCATGTGCAGCTACCTACAATTTAAGATCTACAGAAGTGGTCAGTGTGAGGTGCAGAGAAATGAATGGGCAGGGTGTTCCGTGGGGGTAGCAATCAGCTGCTCGCCTTCATTTCTTTGCCTTCCCCTGGGCAGCAACAGCTACCATGGCTTTACACCTGGTCTCTTTGTCCCAGGGAACTGCATGGGTTTGATGGGCTTTAGGTTTCTGTCCAGTTCATAGATGATGGGAATGTCAGTTGGCAGGTTCAGCTCTATGATGGCCTCTTCAGAGATCTTTCAGATGCTTGATGATGCCCTAGAAGGCTGTTGCCAGGCACTGCAATCAGAACGTTTTTCCCCTTTAATCTGGGGGACAATTTTTTAATTCCAGAAGGGCATGCTCTGGCAAGAGTATCTTTCAGGCTCTCATAGGAGGGTAGCTGATCTTTACTGAGGTCTGCATACTTGCAATCCTTATTGATGCTGCTGTAGAAGGAATGGTCAGGTTCCATTGGAGGTAGTGGGATGTTTATTGAGGCCAGTCAGGCCCTCCCTGCCCAATAGTGCTGCTTGCTTATTGAGGTGCCAAGTCTTCGCCACTGGCAACCATATCTCGCAAAGCCTGCCCGCAGGGCTCAGGTGTGCATGGTACCAGTCACTAAAGTGGCTGTCCAAGTTTCAGGCTTTCTCGCCATGCTGGATCATCATGTTTGTAGGTAAGGCAGGTTGGCAGGCTTGGGATGCAGCACTGAATGGTCTCACTTATTTTTAATCTCTTCTTTCCTTGATTCCATTTGAACCAGTTGTGTATTTCTTAGGAATCCACTGTACTTCCCTAGTGGCTTTTCTTTTTTCTTGCTAGTACTGGATATTGAACGTTGGCCTATGGCTCTTACTGGGCTTTTTCTGCTCCCTACTGGCACTGTATCTTCTGAGCCACACCTCCATTTCCCTTTTTTGTTGACCACTAAAGATGGAGCCTCAAGTATTTGTCTACACAAACAGACTCTTAATCTTGATCCTTAAATCTCAGTCTCTCACAGGAATGAACCAACTGCGCCCAGCTCCTCCTTTCTACTGCTTCTCAAAGTACAGGTACAAAAGACTAGCATTGTCCTACATATCTCTATTTTTCTGTGCTTTGGTTTGATAATTGACATGTCTTCCAGTTCAGTTTTTCCAGTGTTCATTTTAGCATTACATCGGTCTACAATTTACTTCAGATACTTTTTGCTTCAGATTTGCTTCTGCTTGAATTGTATCCCCATGTAAACTACAGAAGCTTTCTGATAAGCAACTGGTGTTGGGGAATGGACCTCTTCAATATGGAGTCTGTAAGTTACTGTTTTGGCTGTTCTCCAGAACCTTCTATCCACTGCTTTTTATATTTTGTTCAGAGTGTATAACTTTTATTGGCAAGAATTACAAAATGCTCCATCACCACACTGCAACCTCTGAAATCTCAAAAAGTTTTAAATTAAAAATTAAAGGCAAAATAAAGTTCATCATTTATTTACAATTCATTAAGATAAAAACTCAATACGGATGTATCCTTAAGTTTCTCTGGAGAGAAGTACAAAAGACCTGACTAAAGTTGAGACAAGCATTTAAAGGAAAGTAAACTGTAAATGATTCATTTACCAAAAGAATTAGTTTTTGTACAAAATATAAAGAATTTTACACTATAAACAAAGACTGCTTGTATACATACTTAAATTAAGATTCTTTTTATATGCTTTTCTTTGAGTTCTCCTTGAGCACAAAACATATTTGCAATTCAGAAGGATAATAACCTCAATGGGCATACTGTCTCAGAAAAAGCTTTTACTTCTAATATATGTGGAAAGATCGGATTATTTCCTTTGGCTCAAAGTCCAATAATCAGTAAGCTTAATTTTCAAATCTGCCATATTGACATGAAGAACATACTAGTGTATAATATTTATGCATCATCTTTTAGGAATATAATAGAGATCAAGACAAAATGGAAAAGGTTACAATCTAACAATTCAGAAAACCTCAGAAAATACTATCTTTACCAAAAGAGACCAAGCCAATCCCTTACCTCCTACTATATCATTATTTAGTTTTCACTACTGTCCTACTAAAGAACCACA
Source organism: Dipodomys spectabilis (assembly GCF_019054845.1). NCBI lineage: Eukaryota > Metazoa > Chordata > Mammalia > Rodentia > Heteromyidae > Dipodomys > Dipodomys spectabilis. The sequence goes on along the minus strand of NW_024870887.1, from coordinate 7,497,523 downwards.
GGTTAAAACAGAAAATAGTTCTCTAGCACTAACTGAACTTCAGACTTCATCAGCAAAGAAAAATTTATACACTGATAAATATTAATACAGTAAGGTAACTTCAACTCAATGTTAATGGTACTGATGACATATTTAATATCTAAAACCTGTTACTTAAAATCTTTCCTAATAGAAATGTAATAATCATGAGAAATTAAAGATTATGTTTAAAAGGTTGAGTTAGACCTACATAGTACTTCAACATGATTAGCCAACAGTCTAATATTCATAATATTAATCCTTCCTAATTGAAAACAAAATGAAATTTTGAGCTTTACTAAAATGGTTGAAATTTGGGATTTTTCAATTGTTTTCATCATATACACCTAGTTACCTACCACCTCTATTTTTTAATCAGTATTTAATAAGCTTGCTCTAATGTTTGAGACCTTCAAGGTACAAACCTTCAAGGTTTGGCTCTTGTGGATTTCTCTCCTGTCTTTCCTCTCATTTTTTATTACACTGGGAGTTCTAAAGACCCATGACTTAAGCTACGGCAACGCACAGCATGTGATGCTAAGAAGTCATATATCTTCTCTTCTTAAATCCTTAACAATAGCAAGAATAAAATTAAGGAGAGTGTATATTTTCATTACAAAATTCTCATCTAGTAGGGCAAGTGTTTTTATTCCCTCAAAACAGTTTCGCTAAATAAAAACAGTCTTCATTACTACTACAAAATTATTCTTTCCACCCATGACATTTTACATAGCATTCTTTAAGCACCAAAGAAAAATTCTGTAAACAAACTTTTAGCCAGTAAACTAGGGGCAAACATCTATTTGCCTTTATTATATTTGAAAGGCCATGATACGAATTTCTACTTCCTACAATGCATTTTCATAATAAAAATGCAGGCATATTTATACAAACAAGCAGAATTATTGTACATTTTGTGGAAACATAAGGTAGATCAACAGACTAGAACTTTTTAGTTAAACTGAGCACACAAAATCTATAAAATGTATGCAATTATATAAAAATTCAGTATTTTAAGCCTCATTGAAGGGATTCATAATTATTAAGAATAAAAGATGGTAGTTTCACTCATTTGTAATTATCCTGTAAACAGTAAGAAATAAGCAAATTAGAAATGTATTAGCTCCAAGTATTTCCCTTCTGTCAGATGGAACCATTTTTATAGCAGTTACAAATGGCTCTTTTAAATATCAGAATAATTCCAGCAGAAAACAAATACTATCTGGAATAAGTTAACAGTCTATAATAAGATTTCTGACTTACTAGAAAAAAAATACTGCAGGAGGATTTATCTACCTGTAATATGACAATAACGAGAACCTTCTCTATTTTACTCAATTTGCTTTGCTGCTCTTAAATTGCTTCCTAAATTGTCTCACAGCAGGTAATAAGACAGTAAAAAAAAAAAAAAAATGTTTAATTACTAAATGTGTAACGAAAAAAGCCTCAAAATAGCTTTTTCCTACTTCTATTAGAAAAACTTTTCATTTGGCACTCTGGATTTGTAGAAAGAAAAGAAAAAATAAACTAAAAGAATGTTTGGTATTCCAGTCACAGATAGGTAAGATGACAGTAGGAGAGAAAATTAAGAAAAAAAATACTATTTTACAAACAAAAGAAAGAACAAACAAGACAAACCACCAAAGGTGTCTTCTACCATCACTGTCTCTGAAATACTTTCATTTGCATCCTGATATACAGGTTATTATTTACATTTGATTACATTGGTAAAGTAGATCAGATTCATTTTTGTTGTGCTCTAACTTAACAGTGCCCATTGAGATAACCATAACATCAACAAAATTTTCCATTCACATTGTATATTTTAAGTTTTTTTCCTCATTCACCTTCAAGTTGACTGCACAAATAATTGTAAAACTCTGAAAAATCCTGTAAACTTAGGCTGAGTCTATAACTGATAAATATTCATTGAAGATGTGTTTCTTGTTAAGTAAAATGCTCTGCAGGCTTTCAAAGTCAATTTTTTAAACGGTGGTATCTCCAAAGTCCTTGTTCCAACGTATATATGCCTCCAAGGTTTGAGGACTCACACTGCGTTTTATCTTTTTCAAGGATTCAGTGAAATCAGACAATCGAATATTTCTCATCTAGATTTAAAAAAAGAAACATAATATCCATAATAAACACATTAGGTGTAACTATTTTGATTAATTAAAAGGGTGGTATTTATTTATCTTATAATACAAACAGTAGAAAATTATGCCAGGGCTGGGAATATGGTTTAGTGGTAGAGTGTTTGCCTAGCAGGCATGAAGCCCTGAGTTCAATTCCTCAGTACCACATAAACAGAAAACGCTGGAAGTGGTGCTGTGGCTCAAATGGTAGAGTGCTAGTCTTGAGCTCAGGGATAGTGTCCAGCCCTGAGTTCAAAAGCCCCAGGACTGGCAAAAAGAAAAAAAAAAAGCCAAATATTTTAATGTATTTTCTATTATTACATGTTAAACAAAGTTTCTATAGAAGACATCTTATAAAGCCACTATGGTAACATACTTTATTACTTATGTTTAGTTTCATAGGTATGGGCATTCTTCCCTCCCTGCCTCCTTCGTTCCTCCCTTCCCTGCTTCCTTACCTTCCCTCCTTAGTGGTTCCTTCCTTTCTTATTTTTGTGCCACTACAGGGAATGAACTTAGGGCCATGCACTCTTGTTTGGCTTTTTTTTTGGTCAAGCCAAAAGGGTTGTGTGGAGGTGGGAGGGAAAAATTGAGGAGTGCAAAGTGAGGAGTGATTTTTTTTTTTTGCTCAAGGTTGGTGCATTACACCTTGAGGCACAGCTCCACCTTCAATGTTTTGCTGGTTAATTGGAGATAAAAGTCTCTCAGGCCTTTCTGTCTAAGATGGGCCTTGATTCTTAGATCTCAGCCTCCTGAGTAGCCATGATTTCAGACATCAGCCACTCATTCCTAACTGAATTTTTATTCTTATGGACTTTATAAAAGATAAACATGGTTTGTCTTATCTAAATTTACTTAAACACACATAAACACACCGGGACACAACAATAATGGGTATACACAATTCTACCATACAATTTCAGAGACCAAACTACATGTTTACCTCTCATTCTATAAACAGGAAATAAAGAATATAATTCCTTAGCCTTTATGCAACAGGTGCTTAAAATTTACTTGGGTGGGGTTAGGAAGGTGGCTCAGTGGTAGAGTTCAATTCTTCAGTACCACATAAGCAGAAAAAGCTTGAAGTGGAGCTGTGGCTCAAGTAGTAGAGCGCTATCCTTGAGCTGAAGAGCTGAGGGCCAGCGCCCAGGCCCAGAGTTTAGGCTTCACAACGTGGGCTGAGGAATACCTACTCCTTATATAAAAGTTACTTAAATTAATGGGAGACTGAATAAAAGCTAGATATCTCAGCCTATACTTTGCGTCAGTACTCTGAGGACTTGTCTCCTACAGCTATCTTGGAATCTAGGAAGGACAGGCTTAGTTAATAATTATGCATAACTCCAAATCAGGTGGGGAGCTCAAGTTAACACTTGTTTTCCCCACATAAACCAGTCAATCTTCTCATCCCTTCTTTTTCTGACTAGGTAAGGAGTAAAAGACTAAGAACATGAGACTGTTTTCATAGACCCATGACTTTCAAGTTAATCAGTTAATTTAAAAAAAAAAAATTCTAACCAAATAAAGTAAAAAAAAAAAAATCCTGACAAAATTATTAGTCTTACAGAGAACCAAAAGAAAAGATAGTAATAATAAAATAGTATACCTCACTTGCAGACATGTTCTTCACTTGTTCAGGTTTCAGTTCTATAAAATATAAAAGTAAGATACTTAAAAAATAAAAAAAGGAATTGTAAATTGCTTAAGAGCAGAAAAGTACAAAAATCTAGTACCTGGTTAGTACAAATCACTGTATTAAAAGAGATACAAATAAACATCACACTTAAGACATTGTTACAAAAAGATAATCTTTTTAAGACATGGGAGGTAATTTCTAATAATTTCTCATTTAATTTCCCAACAATAGAAATCACAATTTATAAGATATATATTTTTAAAAACCAGTCTTGAGTTTTGAACTCAGGGCCTAAGCACTGTCCCTGAACTTTTGTGCTCATAGACTTTCCTGCTCAGACTGTTTTTGAACTATGATCTTCAGATTTCTGCCTTCTGAGTAGCTAAGATTACAGGCATGAGCCACCAGTGCTTGGCATTTGTAAGAGAATTAATTTTAAAGAATGTAATTTTCTTTTTCTTTTCCTTTCTCCTTCCTTCCTCTTCCCTTCCTTCCTTCCTCTTCCCTCCCTCCCTTCCTTCCTTCCTTCCTTCCTTTCTTTCTTTCTTTTTTGTTGCTTATTCTGGGGCTTGAATTCTGGGACTCACGCTCTTACTTGGCTTTTTTGCTCAAGATCAGTGCTCTTGCCACTTGAACCATACCTCCACTTCTCACTTTTTGCCGGCTAATTGGAGGTTAGTCTTATGGGATTTTCTGCTGGGTTGTCTTCAAATCATAATCTTCCTGTCTTTTTTTTAATATGTATTTTTCATTGTAAAGATATTGTACACAGGGGTTACAGTTACATGAGTAACCGTAATGAGTACATTTCCCATTGAGCATTGTTTCCCCCTCCTTTGTTTTTCCCCTACTATCCCCCACCATCCCTTAATCTTCCTGTCTTAACCCCTTGTCTAAGTAGGATTATACAGGCAAGAGTCTCCAGCACCTCACTCATAACTTGTTCTTTTAATAAGGTATTTAGGTTCTTGGAGGAGGAGTCATGGCTCAAAAGGTAAAGTGCCTGTCTAGCACACATGAGATCACAAGTTCAAATCCCAGTACTGTGAAACATTTAAAACTTTTTTTTTTAATCCTAGATTGTTTTCAGCTTCAAAATAGTGACTAGGTTCAATCCCTAGCATGGTCAATAACAAACAATATAGGTGGATGCTAATGGCTCATGCCTGTAATCCTAGCTACTTAGGAGGCTGACACCTGGAGATAGAGGTTCAAAGCCAGCCAGAGTAGGAAAATCCTTGAGACTAATATCTCCAATTACCACCAAAAAGCCAGAAGTGGAGGTGTAGCTCAAAGTGATATAGTGTTAGCCTTGAGCATAAAAGTTCAGGGACAGCATCCCTACATGAGACTTTTTCTTAACTAAGGGCTGGGTGATGCATGCATTATCTTAGTGATGACAGGAAACATCAAATGGGGAATGGCAAGACTATATTTTAAAGAAAACCGTGGCCAAAAAAAAAACCAAAAAAAAAAAAGCATGACTCAGCAGTACAATGCTGCCAAGTAAGTCCTCTGTTTCAACCTCAGTACCATAAACAAAATAATAATAATTAAGCTAGGTGCTGGTGGCTCACACCTGTTATCTTAACTATTCAGGAGGCTGAGTTCTGAGGATCATGATTCAAAGTCACCCTGAGCAGACAGATCAGTTTTATCTCCAGTTAACCAGCAAAAAAAAAAAAAAAAAAAATGGAGCCGGGCGCTGGTGGCTCACGCCTGTAATCCTAGCTACTCAGGAGGCTGAGATCTGAGGATCGCGGTTCAAAGCCAGCCCGGGCAGGAGAGACCGTGAGACTCCTATCTCCAATAAACCACCAGAAAACCGGAAGTGGCGCTGTAGCTCAAGTGGTAGAGCGCTCGCCTTGAGCTGAAGAGCTGAAGGACAGCGCCCAGGCCCAGAGTTCAAGCCCCATGGCTGACCAAAAAAAAAAAAAAAAATGGAAAAGGAACTGTGTCTTAAGAGGTAAAGTGCCAGCCTTCAGCAAAAAAACTAAGAGACACTGCCTAAGCCTTGAGTTCAAACTCCAGGACTGGAAAGCAATACACACATGCAAACACACAAAAACTCAAAATAATAAATGAAAAATATATATATAGTATTTGGGGTACATAACACTTGCAAAAGCAAAAGAGAACTACAAATTAAACACAGAGAGAGAGAGAGAGAGAGAGAGAGAGAGAGAGAGAGAGAGAGAGAGAGAGAGAGAGGAGAGAGAGGTGTGCTTTCCTTGAGCTCTTTTTTCTTTTTCCTTCCCTAAAATCAAGAAGTGAAATCCCAGGAATCATGGTCCACTGATTCATGGGTTATTTTTCTATAGTCTATGAGCCAAGAATGGTTTTATAGTTTTAAAAGGTTGCTTAAAAAAGATGATGACAAGGGGCTGGGAAGGTGGCTCAGTGGTAGAGTGCTTGCCTTGCATGCATGAGGCCCTGGGTTCGATTCCTCAGCACCACATAAGCAAAAAAGAAAAAAGCTGGAAGTGGCGCTGTGACTCAAGGGGTAGAGCGCTAGCCTTGAGCTGAAGAGCTGAGGGACAACGCCCAGGCCCAGAGTTCAGGCCCCAGGACCGGACCCCCCCCCAAAAAAAAAAAAAGATGATGACAAGAAGTATGCAAGTGACACCAGAATCAGTCCACTAGGTAAGAGTTTTTAAGAGAAAAGTCTGTTAACCTTGGGGTTGGGAATGTGGTTTAGTGGTAGAGTGCTTGTCTAGCATGCATGAAGCTCTGGGTTCTATTCCTCAGTTCCACATAAATAGAAAAAGTTGAAAATGGTGCTGTGGCTCAAGTGGTAGAGTGCTAGCCTTCAGCAAAAGCAGCTTAGGGATCATGCGTAGGCTCTGAGTTTAAGCCCTAGGACTGGCCAAAAAAAAGTTGGTTAACCTTTAGGGCCTTGAAATTATACTAAGTTTTCTACTGCTACATATTTATTGCTTTTAACTGGTAACAAAAATAGCTATCTCCTAGGGGACTTTTTTTTTTTTTTTTGGTCAGTCCTGGGGCTTGCACTATGGGCCTGGGCACTGTCCCTCAGCTCTTCAGCTCAAGGCTAGTGCTCTACCACTTGTCCCGTTTATATGGTGCTGAGGAATTGAACCCAGGCCCTCATGCATTCGAGGCAAGCACACTACCACTGAGCCACCTTCCCAGCCCCTCCTAGGGGACTTTTTAAACTTCTAAAGTGATATAACATTTTTTTTTTTCATTGCTGGTCTTGGTGCTTGAACTCAGGGCCTGGGTACTGTTCCTGAGCTTTTGTACTCAAGGCTAGCATTCTACTACTTGGGCCACAACTTCACTTCTAGATTTTTGGTGGATAATTATTAGAGATAAGAGTCTTACAGACTTCCTTGCTTGGTCTGCCTTTGAACCACAGTATCAGATTTCAGCTTCCTTAGTAACTAGGATTACAAGTCTAAGCCATTGGCACACAGCTAAAGTGGCATGTTAAATACATCAAGTATTGAAGCTCTCATACACGTACCTCGGATAGGACCCAGAGCTGCATCTTTTGCCAAAGCTGTTAGATCACTTCCTGAGTATCCATCTGTCATTCTGAAAAGTAGAAGGAAGTTTTTCATTTTATAGATTAAAAACTGGGCATGGGTAAAGGAAATACAAATAAAAACAACCCTGAGATAATACCTTACCCCAGTCAGAAAGGCTTATACCCTAAATTCAGACAATGACAAATGCTGGCAGGGATGTAGACAAAGAGGAACCCTACTGCCCTACTGGTGGGAATGTAAACTATGACCCAGCCACAGTACCACTAGGCATCTACCCTGAGCAACAGGAACCAGGATACGACAAGGATACATGCACCTCAATGTTCACAATAGTCAAAATATAGAAACAACCCGGATGCCACACCACAGATGAATGGATCCAAAAAGTGTGGTACCTATATACAATGGAATATTACATGGCCATCAGAAAGAACAAAATAATGGCACTTGCAAGGATATGAATGGAACTAGAACAAATCTGAGCGAGTTTATAAGCCAAGATCAGAGAGACATGTTCTCTCTAACACAATGAATGTTCTCCCTGATATGCAGATATTAGATAGTGCTCTATCACAAGTGGTAGAGCATTGCCTTGAGCACAGAGAGGCTCAAGGACAGTGTCCAGGCCCTGAGTGCAAGCCCAGGGCCAGCAAAAAAAAAAAAAAAAGAGGTCTTTGGTTTCTTGGGTCCTGTTTACTTTGTCGTATCTATTGGTTAATTGGAGATAAGAGTCTCATGGAGACTTTTCTGCCCAGGCTGGCTTTGAACTGAAATCCTATTATCTCAACCTCCTGAGTAGTTAGGATTATAGGTTTGAGCTACAGGCACCTGAGTTCATGGTTTGATTTTTAAGAGCACAAAAGTAACAAAAAAGGCTCATTGCAAAAAGCAAAACAATGTAATGTGAGTGTGTATAATACCTTACATTTTCACCATTAGAGCTACTCATTTAGAGCCAGTTACTCCTCCTGTAATCCTAGCTACTGAGTTCTGAGGACTGCAGTTTGAGCTAGCCCCAACAGTGAAATCAGTGAGACTCTTATCTTCATTTAACCACTAGAAAGCTGGAAGTGGTGCTGTGGCTCAAAGTGGTAGTGCTAGACTTGAGAGAAAAAGCTCAGGGGCAGCACTCAGGTCCTGAGTTCAAGCTCCACGACCAACAAAAAAGAAAAACAAAAAAACAAGAAAGCCAGCAGGTTCCAGTAGCTCACACCTATAATCCTAGCTACTCAGGAGGCTGAGATCTGAGGATCGTGGTTCAAAGCCAGCCCCTGCAGGAAAGTCAGTGAAGCTCTCTCTTATCTCCAATAAACCACTTGAAAACCAGAAGTGGTGCAGTAGCTCACGTGGTAGAGCGCTCGCCTTGAGATGAAGAGCTGAGAGACAGTGCTTAGGCCCAGAGTTCAAGCCCCACAATGACAAAAAAAAAAGTTTAACACACAGTCTCATTTTTTCTTTTTGCCAGTCATGGGTCCTAAATTCAGGTGTGGGCACTGAGCTTTTTTTGCTCAAGGCTAGCACTCTACCATGCTAGGCAACCCTCCACTTGCCACCGTCAAAAGATGTAAAAGTTAAAAAGGATTCTACAAAATACAAAAAACAAACAAACAAAAAACCAAGTACACATAAAAATATCAGTGTTGGCATTAGTAGATATTTTGAGTTTTCTTCAATTATTTCAATGACATCTATAAACTTATTTACAAAAAATGTATCAGGGCTGGGAAGGTGGCTCAGTGGTAGAGTGCTTGCCTTGCAAGCATGAGGCCCAGGGTTCAATTCCTCAGCATCACATAGCTGAAAAAGCGGGAAGTGGCCCTGTGGCTCAAGTGGTAGAGCACTAGCCTTGACCTGAAGAGCTGAGGGACAGAGCCCAGGCCCAGAGTTCAGGCCCCATAACTGACAATAAACAAACAAATAAATAATAGTAATAATAAACATATACATAGTATCTTTTTTAGGTCAAGTTTAGTATGAATTGAAATTAATTCATGTATATATATGTATATATATAAATAAAATGAAGGAAAGGAAGGAAATGCAACAGGAGGGGAAGGGAGGAGAAAGTAGAATGGAGGGGAGGAGGAGGAGAAGAGAGAGGACAAGAGGACAAGTTAACCTTTTAACAAATGAATTACTCATATCAAGCTTGGGCTTATTTTAAATTAATAAAACACAGGTCTTTGTCAGATAAATAAAAATAAGCTGAGAAAAACCAAATCAAATTACTCACCTAGCAAGTTGTGCTAGTTCTTTTTGGGTCAATGGACTTCCCTGTTTACATAACAGATTTTTAAGTAAAAGGAGTCTTGTCTGAAAAAAGAAATTAAATAATTATCTCTAGGTCTTACGTTAAATTTATGATTATCTTAAACTATTAAATGATTACAAAGTGACTTTAACAGTTTTAAAGACTCAACATCATCTAGATGACTTCTTGTTTCTGCTGTAAAAGAAAATGCAAACAAGGAAGGCGCTGGTAGCTCATGCCTGTAAACCTAGCTATTCAGGAGGTTGAGATTTGAGGCTTGCGGTTCAAAGCCAGCCCAGGCAGGAAAGTCTGTGAGACTCTTATCTCCAATAAACCAGTAGCAAACCGATAGTGGTGCTGTGGCTCAAGCAGTAGAGCTCTCGCCTTGAGCTGAAGAGCTAAGGGACAGCACCCAAGCCCAAAGTTCAAGCCCCAGGACCGACAAAAAAAAAAAAATCAAACATTTATACATACCTCCTCATTTGGTAAAGACACATATACTCGTTTGATGAAACGCCTAAAAAAAGATTCAAATATTTTAGAAATTTAATTTTGAATTTAAAATTAACTCAGCTCAAGTAACAAATGACAAGAAAAAAGCTTTAAGTATAAAATTCAAAGCAAAGGTATGCATCCTCACAGTTAAAACAGTATTTTAACTTATATTTAAAACTATTTACTAGGGGCTGGGAAGGTGGCTCAGTGGTAGAGCGCTTGCCTTGCATGCGTGAGGCCCTGGGTTCGATTCCCAAGCACCACATAAGCAAAAAAAAGAAAAAAAGCCGGAAGTGGCGCTGTGGCTCAAGTGGTAGAGCACTAGCCTTGAGCTGAAGAGCTGAGGGACAATGCCCAGGCTCAGAGTTCAGGCCCCACGACTGGACCCAAAAACAAAAAAACAAACAAATAAAACTATTTACTAATGTTTAAAAATCATTAATTCAAGAATGGGCTCTGATGGTTTACACCTATAACCCTTGCTACTCAGCAGGCTGAGATCTGATGATCACAGTTCAAAGACAGCTGGAGCAGACAAATCTGTAAGATTCTTATTTCCAATTAAACAGCAGAAAGTCAGAAGTGGAGGTGTGGCTCAAGTGGTACAGCAACAACCTTGAGCAAGAAAAGCCAAGTAAGAGAGCATGAGGTCAGGAATTAAAGCTCCAGTACTGATACATTAAAAAACTAGAGGGATGGAAAGGTGGATCAGTGGTAGAGCACTTGCCTAGCATGCATGAGGCCCTGGGCTCAGTTCCTCAGCACCACATAAGCAAAAAGAAAAAAGCCGGAGGTGGCGCTGTGGGTCAAGTAGTAGAGCGCTAGCTTTGAGCTGAAGAGCTGAGGGACAGTGCCCAGGCTCAGAGTTCAGGCCCAACGACCGGACCCTAAATAAATAAATAAACAAACTAACTAACTAAAAGTGGTTGAAAGTGGTAGAGTGCTAGCCTTGAGCAAAAGAAATTACGGGACAGTGCCCAGGCCCTGAGTTCAAGCCTTAGGACTTGCCAAAAAATAAAAATAAAAAAAAATAAAAACAAAACATTCTACAAACTACTCTAGCAAAAATGAGGGGAAAACCCACAGTGAAACAAGTAGATATAATGAAGAACATGTACCAGTTTCCCAAACAGCACACTTAAACTCTGACCAATTATCTTCCCAAAGAATAAAATGATCTTATGAAAGTGTTTTTCTATGAAGTAATAACTCAATGAGATGTAAAAGTGTAAGAAAATGACACAAAATGCTCAAGAGACAATAGAAGATCAGAGAACAGGAAAACAATAACAAATAAGGTTTATAGAAGATGTAGCAGCAAAGATATTAACTACTACCCCAGTTAGAAAGAAAAACCTATAAATTTAAAAAAGATCACATTTGAGCAGCTTAGGCAGGAAGATACTGAGTTCAGGCCAGCTTGGACTATGTTTCAAAAAACCAAAAACCCTTGGGCTGAGAATGTGGCTTAGTGGTAGAGTGCTTGCCTAGCATGCATGAAGCCCTGGGTTCAATTCCTCAGTACTACATAAACAGAAAAGGCCAGAGGTGGTGCTGTAGCTCAAGTGGTAGAGTGCTAGCCTTGAGGAAAAGAAGCCCAGAGACAGTGACCAGGTCCTGAGTTCAAGCCTCAGGACTGGAAAAAAAAAATCAAATAAATCTATAAAAAAAAGAAAAGTTTGGATTCAGATTTTTAAATTGGGGCTGGGAAGGTGGCTCAGTGGTAGAGCGCTTGCCTTGCATGCATGAGGCCCTGGGTTCGTTTCCTCAGCACCACATAAGCAAAAAGAAAAAAGCTGCAAGTGGCGCTATGGCTCAAGTGGTAGAGCACTAGCCTTGAGCTGAAGAGCTGAGGGACAGCGCCCAAGCCCAGAGTTCAGGCCCCACAACTGGACCCAAAAAAAACCAAAAAACAGATTTTGAAATTGCAGCCTCCAGTGGAGTAATGTTATAAATTCCTTGTGCCTAACCTCAAAAAATATGAGATGAGAATGAGGAAAATAACTTAGACTTAAAAATGAATGTAAATGAAATAAGATTCAGATGATGATGCAGATGATGAACATGAGTTCATATCGTCATGTGAATCGCCCTACCTGAGAACAGCCTCATCAAGCTCTTGTGGCCTATTAGTTGCACCCATTACAAGTACTCTGTCATCGCCAGCAGATTGTACCTATAAGGCAAAAAGGTTTTGTCAGTACTTTTAGACAAAGCAATGAAAAAGAAAAATAGATATATATTTTTAATTTTGTATTAGAAAAAAAACAGGGCTGTAAAGGTGGCTTAGTGGTAGAGTGCTTGCCTAGCATGCATGAAGCCCTGCATTTGATTCCTCAGGAACACATAAGCAGAAAAAGCCAGAATTAGCGCTGTGGCTCAGGTGGTAGAATGCTAGTGCTAGCCTTGAGCAAAAGACGTTCAGGGACAGTTCACAGGCTCTGAGTTCAAGTCCCAGAAGTGGCAAAAAAAAAAAAAAAAAAAAAAAAGAAAACATATGCTAAAATACCACCATACCACATATTAAAAATATAATACTTACACCATCAAATTCTATTAGAAATTCTGTTTTCAGACGTCTACTAGCATCATGCTCTCCTTCTCTTCTTTCACATAAAAGACTATCAACTTCATCTAGAGGAAATACAAGGGCAAATAATTAAAAGGCGATTTAGATGGGTCATCTATGATTAATCTAGTTGGATACTTAGGCTATTAATTTAGTGGGTCCTCCTGAATTTATAAGTTATGCTTTAAACTCTCCTTTTTTTTTTCGGTCGACCATTGGACTTGAACTCGGCCTGAGCACTGTCCCTCAACTCTTCAGCTCAAAGCTAGCACTTGAGCCACAGTACCACTTCTGGTTTTCTGGTGGTTTACTGGAGATAAGAGTTTCACGGCTTTTCCTGCCTGTGCTGACTTTGAACCACGATGCTCATATTTCAGCCTCCTGAGTAGCTAGGATTATAGGCGTGAGCCACTGGTGCCAGGCAAACTCTTCTTTCTTTAAAACTTTTTCCTTAATGATTTTTTTCTATCATACCTCTCATACTTAGAAAAGGATATTTTACCAATATATTTACAAATATATATACAAAGGACATTTCAACAAATATAGTTATAATAGGAGCTGAGAATGTGGCTTAGTGGTAGAGTGCTTGTCTCACAAGCATGAAGCCCTGAGTTCAATTCCTCAGTACCACATAAATAGAAAAAGCCAGAACTGGCACAGTGGTTCAACTGGTAGGGTGCTAGCCTTGAAGAAAAAGCTCAGGGATCATGCCCAGTCCTCAAGTTCAAGTCGCAGGACTGGCAAAAAAACAAAACAAAACAAACATACTCTTACCTATAAAAATTATAGAAGGTTGAAGTTCTCGAGCCACCGCAAAAAGAGCTCTCACCAATTTCTCTCCTTCTCCCATCTACATAAAGCATTACGTACTGTTATATATATACAATGCAACATTATCCCAGTTTTCAAAAGATTCATGATTTTGTGAATCAAACTTTAAATTTCATGATTTTTATTATAGATTCCCAGTTTAGAACCAAGCAATTAAATTTTTGTCATTGTATAAAGAAGTAGGGGTAATAGTGGTGGTATAACGGAACAGTAGTTTAGAAAACAGATTAGTTATAATTTTATACAGCCTGGTTATTTCTTTTAAAAAGGAAATATTGCTGGGCACTGGTGGCTAAAACCTGTATTCCTACTCAGTAGGCTGAGATCTGAGGATTGTGGTTCAAAGTCAGCCAGGGAAGTAAAGCCCATGAGACTCTTATCACCTGTTAATCACATAAAAGGCTGGAACTGGGCCAGGCGCTGGTGGCTCACGCCTGTAATCCTAGCTACTCAAGAGGCTGAGATCTGAGATCTGCCAGCCCGGGCAGGAGAGACCGTGAGACTTCTATCTCCAATAAACCACCAGAAAACCGGAAGTGGCGCTGTAGCTCAAGTGGTAGAGCGCTCGCCTTGAGCTGAAGAGCTGAGGGACAGCGGCCAGGCCCAGAGTTCAAGCTCCACGACCGACAAAAAAAAAAGGCTGGAACTGGTTACAGAGTGGAGAGAGTGAGGAGGCTGCGTCTGGCTCCCGCTCTCACAGCCATTGCAGTACATTGAGCTCCACAGAGACAGCGCAGGGGCAAGTGAGAGCCGGACAGGCACCTAGCGACTCTGTGCCTCGCGGAGGAAAAACTAAACATGGACAAAGGAGATCCTAAGAAGCCGAAAGGCAAAATGTCATCATATGCATTCTTTGTGCAAACTTGCCGGGAGGAGCACGAGAAGAAGCACCCAGATGCTTCCATCAACTTCTCAGAGTTTTCTAAGAAGAGTTCAGAGAGGTGGAAGATTATGTCTGCTAAAGAGAAAAGGAAATTTGAAGATATGGCCAAGGCAGACAAGGCCCGTTATGAAAGAGAAATGAAAACCTACATCCCTCCTGAAGGGGAAACAACAAAGTTCAAGGATCCCAATGCACCCAAGAGGCCTCCTTCAGCCTTCTTCTTGTTCTGTTCTGAGTATCGCCCTAAAATCAAAGGGGAACATCCTGGCCTGTCTATTGGTGATGTTGCAAAAAAAAACTGGGAGAGATGTGGAACAACACTGCTGCAGATGCCAAGCAGCCTTAGGAAAAGAAGGCTGCGAAGCTGAAGGAAAAGTACGAAAAGGGTATTGCTGCCTACTGTGCTAAAGGAAAGCCAGATGCAGCAAAGAAAAAGGAGTTGTGAAGGCTGAAAAGAGCAAGAAGAAGAAGGAAGAGGACGAAGATGAGGAAGATGAAGAGGACAAAGAAGAGGAAGAAGATGAAGAGGATGAGGATGAAGATGAAGAGGATGGTGATAAGTTGGTTCTAGCGCAGTTTTTTTCTTGTCTATAAAGTATTTAAGCCCCCTGTACACAACTCACTCCTTCTAAAGAAAAAAAATTGAAATGTAAAGCTGTGTAGGACTTGTTTTTAAACTGTACAGTGTCTTTTTTTTTTTTGGGGGGGGGGTCCGGTCGTGGGGCCTGAACTCTGGGCCTGGGCGCTGTCCCTCAGCTCTTCAGCTCAAGGCTAGCGCTCTACCACTTGAGCCACAGCGCCACTTCCGGCTTTTTTCTTATGTGGTGCTGAGGAATTGAACCCAGGGCCTCAGACATGCAAGGCAAGCACTCTACCACTGAGCCCCCTTCCCAGCCCTGTACAGTGCCGAATCTGTCTTTAGATAGCCTTGTCCTGGTAGTATTTTCAATAGCCACTAACCTTGCCTGGCACAGTATGGGGGTTGTAAATTGGCATGGTGCACAGCACAAGTTAGTTATATATGGGGACAGTAGTTTTTTCATCTTCACTTGTCTGATGTAGCTTATATGAAATAATTGCTCTGTTAACTGAATACCACTCTGTAATTGCCAAAAAGAAGTTGCAGCTGTTTTGTTGACATCCTGAATGCTTCTAAGTAAATACAATTTTTTTATTAAAAAAAAATAACAAAATAAAAGGCTGGAACTGGCACTGTGGCTCAAGAGGCAGAGTGCTAGCCTTGAGCAAAAGGAACAAAGGGACAGTGCATACAATTCAAGCACAAGATCAGCAAAAAACAAATAAATACAGAAATGCTGGGGCTGAAAGCATGGCTCAAGCAGTAAACGCTTGCCTAGCAAGGCTGAAGTCCTGGGTTAAGTCCTTACAATTGCAAAAATAAAATAAATAAAAGAAATCCTTAAAGACAGATAATAAGCTGGCCCCTGGTGATGGCTCATGTCTATAACCTCCAACTACTCTGACATATGAGGATTATGATTAGAAGCCAACTTGGGTTTTTATCTCTTCTTAACTACCAAAAACCTGGAAGTGAAGCTATAGCTCAAGTGGTAGAGCATCATCACTGACCAAAAAGCTAATAGAGCACTTGAGTTCAAGCCCCTGTATGGCACACAAAAAAAAAAAACCCTTTCAAAACTGAAAGTAGAAGTGTGGCTTAAGTGGTAAAGTACTAACCTTGAGCTAAAAAGCTAAAGAAAAGCACCTAAGCCTTGAGTTCAAGATCCAGTCCCAGCACCACACACACACACACAAAAGAAATAAGGTTTTTGTAGATGATCAAAGTAAGCTGACTTTATTAAGGTTGACTCTAATGTAGTACAACTAGATTCTTAAAAAAAAAATAGTAATTTGGAATCTTTAAATGGGCAAGAGAACTAAAGACAGACTTCTCAGAAGAAGAAATAAAAATAGCAAAGACATACATGAGGAAATGTTCATCATCCTTGGCTGTAAAGGAAATACAAATAAAAACAACCCCTGAGATACCACCTTATCCCAGTCAGAATGGCCCATATCCTAAACTTAGCCAACGATAAATGGTGGCAGGGATGCAGAGTAAGAGGAATCCTACTGCACTGTTAGTGGGAATGTACACTAACACAACTACTTTGGAAAGCAGTCTGGAGGTACCTCAGAAAACTAATTATAAGCCTTCCCTGTAACTCAGCCATACGCTCCTAGGCATCTGCCCTGAGCAACAGGAACCAGGATAAGCCAAGGACACATGTTCATTGCTACACTGTTCAAAATAGCCAAGATACGGAAACAACTCAGATGCCCCACTACAGATGAATGGATCCAAAAATTGTGGTACCTATATACAATGGAATATTAGAAAGGACAAAATAATGGCATTTTCAGGGAAATGGATGGAACTAAAACAAATTATGTTGAGCGAGGTAAGCCAAGATAAGAGAGACAAATGGCACACAAGCTCGCTGATATGTGGATGTTAAGTTCAAAATGCAAGGAGATATGACAAAGTAAACAGGACTCAAGAAACAAAAGACCGGGGCTGGGAAGGTGGCTCAGTGGTAGAGCGCTTGCCTTGCATGCCAGAGGCCCTGGGTTCAATTCCTCAGCACTACATAAGCAGAAAGAAAAAAGCCGGAAGTGGCGCTGGGGCTCAAGTAGTAGAGCGTTAGCCTTGAGCTGAAGAGCTGAAGGACAGTGCCCAGGCCCAAAGTTCAGGCCCACAACCGGACCCAAAAAAAAAAAAAGACCTCTACTTAATTTGTCGTATCATTTCTAAATGACTCCATGTTCTTGACCACATATATGGGATATACATGTGCACATCTGAGGGAAGCTAGGAGGAAGGCACAGAATCAGGGGAAAATACAAAACAGAGGAGCCCATCAGCTGCAATGCACATTGATGAAAACAATTAAGTAACTCAAGGGCAGTGATGGGAGGGAGGGAATGAGAAGGAAAGAGGGAACAGCTTACACTAAGCAAAGGAAAGAAATGTACATATCACCTGATGTGGAAAAAATAGTTGTATTGTCAAAACTCATAGAATTCACAAACTTTATAGATTATGATAATGACAATTTACCTTGTGAAAGTTAAAATGTGTGACTTTAAGTATTACTATTCCACAATACTATGAAATTTGTGAAATTTATATCATCACTCAGTCTCAATTTAAAAAAGTGGTAATTTGGAAAAAGACATGCCTATAGAAGGAATACCATGTGAAGATAAGAGATCAAAGTGATTCATGTCACAGGCCAAAAATGTTAAAACTGCCAACAAACCACCAGAAACAAGGAGAAAGGTATATAACAAATTATTTCCTAGCTTTCAGAGGAATTAACTCTGCTATCACCTTCATCTTGGAAATCTAATATCCTGTATCTGTAGGCTAATACATTTCTAATATTTGCCTATCTGGGTTATTATATATGAGTATACAGACTCTGCAAACTAATAATAGTATTTAACAATACAACAGATAAAATTTTAAAAGAACCTAGCAAATACAAATAACTCTGTACCTTGAACATTGGTATATTATATTCAAACATTAGATATAAAACTCAAAAAATATTTTTGCTAAATATTATCACTTATATTTAAGATAGTAATATTTAGACAGTGACTTAATATATAGCAACACTGAAAAAAGAACACTCACATATTTTGAAGTTAAGCTTGCAGCACTTATATTAAAAAAGGTTGCATTCGATTCTGCAGCTACTGCTTTGGCCTTTTAAAAGCAAAAAAACAAACAGTTCAATATTTTCTTGAAAAGATAGTCACATTTGATCGATTTAGATATTAGAACAGATTCTCTAGAAATGTAAGGTATGATACAATTCCAATGTAAGGCAGTATTACTCTTAGCTATGAAGAAAGGTTCTCAGGGATGTTTCTGTTCTCTCATTTTCTAAGAGAATATGAGGGAAGGGGAGAGACTATTCCGTGGGTATAGAAAGACAAATGACCAGAGAAAGATAAAAAAGGAAAAAGGAGTTGGTGGCTCACGCCTGTAATCCTAGCTACTCAGGAGGTTGAGATCTGAGGATCGTGGTTCAAAGTACACGGGCAGGAAAGCCCGTGAGACTCTTTTATCTCCAATAAACCGCTAGAAAACTGAAAGTGGCTCTGTGGCTCAAGCAGTAAAGTGCTTGTCTTGAGCTATACAGCGCAGGGACAGCACAGCACCCAAGCCCAGAGTTCAAGCCCCAGGATGGACAAAAAAAAAAAAAAGGAAAAAAGAAAAAAGTTACTTTTTCCCTATTTTTTTTTTTCACTAAACAATGCAGAGATACAGGTTTCCAGATTCTGGTTAAAAATAAAAATAAAACCAAAGCCTGGCAACTGGTGTCTCACACCTACAACTAGCTACTCAGGATGCTAACATCTAAGAATCATGGTTCAACACCATCCCAGGCAGACAAATCTGAGAGGCTCTTATCTCCAATTAACCAGCAAAAAGCTAGAAGAGCCACTCTTGATTTTAAAAAAAACAAACACCATTAACTGGGCACCAGTGGCTCATGCCTGTAATCCTAGCTACTCAGGAGGCTGAGATCTGAGGATCGCGGTTCAAAGCCAGCCCGGGCAGGAAACTCTGTGAGACTCTTATCTCCAATAAACCACTAAAAAACTGGAAGTGGTGCTGTGGTTTGGCTTGAGCTGAAGAGCACAGGGAAGCGCCCAGGCCCAGAGTTCAAGCCCCATGACCGACGACAACAAAAAACAAACACCAGAGTGAGAGCATGAGCCTTAAATTGAAGCCATAGTACTAACACACACACACACACACACACACACACACACACACACACAAGAATTTCATAGCAAAAACAAGTAATAAATAATACCCTCAGAGTCAAAGATTCATTTTTTTCATATTTTCACTAGTATCTCAACAGAAATCTTAGTTTTGAAGAGAACTCTTACCAGCATTGTCTTCCCATTTCCAGGTGGACCAAACAGTAATAATCCTCTTGCAGGAGCTCTAAGCCCTGTAAATAACTTTAAAAAAAAGTGTTAGTTCACAACTACAATTAAGGAGATAGTGTTTAATTTTTCAGGATTACTTATTATTTAAGAACAACAATCTCTCAGTGATATCCTACCAAACAGAGAGCTTAAAGGAGAATATGTAGCCAGGTGCTCGAGGGTAATGCCTATAATCCTACCTACTCAAGAGGCTAAGATCTGAGGACTGTGGTTCAAAGCCAGCCAGGACAGAAAAGTCTATGAGACTCTTATCATCAATTAACCATCAAAAAACTAGAAGTGGAGGGCTGGGAAGGTGACTCAGTGGTAGAGCTCTTGCCTTGCATGCCTGAGGCCCTGGGTTCCATTCCTCAGCACCACATAAGCAAAAAGAAAAAAAAGCCGGAAGTGGCGCTGTGGCTCAAGTGGTAGAGCGCTAGCCTTGAGCTGAAGAGCTGAGGGACAGCACCCAGGCCCAGAGTTCAGGCCCCACGACCGGACCACCCCCCCCCCAAAAAAAAACTAGAAGTGGAGCCATGGCCCAAGCGGTACAGTACCAGCAGCCTTGAGTAAAAAAGCTAAGGGACAGCATTCAAACTCTGAGTGTTTAAGCCTCTATAATACCAGCACAATAAGTAGATAAGTAGAAAAACAAATAAAATATGTAATCTCTAAGTTAGTATAATAATTAAAAACAAAAAAGAAATGCAATAAAACAAAATCTTCACTGGGCAAAATGAAAGGAAGACTGCTCAAGCAAGAAACTTAACACAGGTAAGTTTTTATAAAGAGGAGGGGGAATGGAAAAAGGAAGGGGAAAGAGAAAGCAGCAAGGAAAGGAGAAGGTAGTGAGGGAAGGGAAGGGGATAAAAAAGATAAAAGGAAAAGATAAAAGCCAGCACTGGTGGCTCACACCTGTAATCCTAGCTACTCAGGAGGCTGAGGATTTCGGTTCAAAGCCAGCCTGGGCAGGAAAGTCCCTGAGACTCTTATCTGAGCTGAAGAGCCCAGGCCCAGAATTCAAGCCCCCATGAACAACCAAAAAAAAGGAAAAGATAAAAGGAGGTAACCGAGGATACAATAAAGTACTAGTTTAGCCAGGTGCTGGTGGTTCATGCTTGTAATCCTGGCTGCTCATGAGCCAGAGATCTGAGGATTGTGGAAAGCTCTCTGATGCTTATCTCCAATTAACTGCCAAAAAGCCAGAAGTAAAGAGGTGGCTCAAGTGGAGGGCTAACCTTGAACAAAAAAGCTCAGGGATAATGTCTAGGTTTGGGTTCAAGCCCCAGGAATGGCACCCACTGTCACACACACACAGAACCGGGTTGGAGATGTGGCTCAAGTGGTAGACAACTAGCTAAAAAGGTAAGTCTTGCAAGCCAAAGAATCTTAGATAAAACATGGAAATTTAGAGGAAAAAGTTTTATCTTGTGGGGGGGAGGGGGGTATGATTGGGTGGGGGGGAGGGGGGAGGCTGGGAAGGGAGGTGAAGGGTAAAAAAAGGAGGAGGCTGCAATGCTTGGTAAGAAATGTATGCATTATCCTGCCCATGTAATTGTAACCCCTCTGTACAGTATGTTCTCAAATAAAATAAAATTAAATTAAAAAAAAAAAGTTTTATCTAATTTTTCCTGTAACATTTGTCTCTAAATTTCAATTTTGTATCTTTCCCACCTTAATATAACAAATTATTATACTTTCAGTTAAGTATGGATTAGGAATCAGGAAGTCATATTCATTCTCTCATATAATAAATTGTTAACACTGATAACTAGTGTTTGTCTTTTTTTGAGAAAGAACTTTCATATAGCTTAAGCTAGCCTGGAATTTACCATGTAGCCCAAAGTGGCTTCCATTTCAAGAACCTCCTGTTTTGGGGCCTTAAAGGCCTATAATGTCATGCGTGACTTTAATGTCTTTTTTTTTTTGGTCAGTCATGAGTCTTGAACACTGGGCCTGGGAGCTGCTCAAAGGGAGCACTCTACTACTTGGGCCACAGCGCCACTACCAGTTACTGGTATTTTATTGGAGATAAGAGTCTTATGGAATTTCCTGACCGGGCTTGCTTCGAACAGCGATCCTCAGATCTCAGCGTCCTGAGGCCAGGATTACAGGTATGAGCCACAAGCACCTAGCTTTAATGTCTTTTTAAAATACTAATTTGATATTTTCACAATAAAAAATATTTTAAAAATAAATAAAAATAAAAATAAAAAAAATACTAATTTGATGAGTTTTTTTTTTTTCTTTTTTTGCTGGTCATGGGGCTTCAAACTCAAGGCCTAGGCACTGTCTCTGAGCCTCTTTGTGCTCAAGGCTAGCACTCTACCGCTTGAGCCACAATATCACTTTGGTTTTTTTCTGATTGGTTTACTGGAAATAAGAGTCTAATGAACTTTTCTGCCCAGGTTGGGTTCGAACCATGATCCTCAGATCTCAGCCTCTTGAGCAGCTAGGATTACAGGTATGAGCTACCAGCACCCAGCTAAGTTTATCTTATACTAATTATTCAAACATTTCTTTGCTACTACAATGAATTCAGTAATGGACAGCATTTTAGAAAAATAAGTAAAGTCTTTACCTCAGGTCTTAGAGAAGGAAGAATAACAATTTCTTGTAATGCCTGTTTTGCCAATTCTTGACCAGCTATGTCATCAAATTTAACAGCTGTTCCACTATGAAACAGAATCTCAGTTGAATTCACAATAGAAATATGGTTCAGTTATTAACAATATGATATATAAGCCTTGTGAAATATAGCCATTTTGATGTTAACTGTGAAATTAGTTATATTAGCAAAATTTTCTGTATTTATAAAAACTATCCAACTTTATGTAAACATGGTATTTATTATGCACATTCCACTTATATATTTTGTAAGCAAAATT
Organism: Dipodomys spectabilis; assembly: GCF_019054845.1. Taxonomy (NCBI): domain Eukaryota; kingdom Metazoa; phylum Chordata; class Mammalia; order Rodentia; family Heteromyidae; genus Dipodomys; species Dipodomys spectabilis. Next base: position 7,475,322 of record NW_024870887.1, on the reverse strand, counting down.
TGAAATTAAAAACTATTACTTTAAAAGGCAAAACTTACTTGTCTACAATATCATTCATTATAAGGTTAGCAAGGTTGCTGTCCACATTCCTAAAGTTTTTCAAGTCTTTCTTTTTTCGAGCAGCAGTTGTAGGAGTGGAGGGCTTATTTGTTTTATTTGTTTTTGGAATACCCTTAAAAGATATAAAATTTGAATGTTAAAAACAATTCTATCGTTATTCATGCATTAATCTTAGTATCTTAGAATTCAAGCTTTAAAAATAAGAGAAAATAAGGGAAAATTTTAAAGTTACAAAAATATTTATCCCAAGGTAAAGGTATATTCACTATACTACATGTGACATGAAGTGAGTTTACAGAGGTTGAGGTTGATCTGTTACTGTAAAACAAAACAGCCCTATGACCTTACATATAATGTTAGGGGATTTTCTGCCATTCCTAGGCCTTGAACTCAGGGCCGAGACACTGTCCCTAAGCTTTTTTGCTCAAGGCTTGAGCTCTATCAGTTGAACCACAACTCCACTTCCAACGTTTTGGTGGTTAACTAGGGGTAAGAATCTCATGGACATTTTTTGTTGTTTTTGTTGGTTGTGGGGTCTGAACTCTGGGCCTGGGTGCTGTCCCTCAGCTCTTCAGCTCAAGGCTAGTACTCTACTACTTGAGCCACAGTGCCACTTCCAGCTTTTTCTGCTTATGTGGTGCTGAGGAATTGAACCCAGGGCCTCATGCATGCAAGGTAGGCACTCTACCACTGAGCCACCTTCCCAGCTTCTCATGGACTTTTCTGCCTGGGTTCCTCAGATCTTAGCCACTTGAGTAGCTAGGATTAAAAGGGTAAGGCACCCAGTTCACACATGTAAATTTGATCTTTCTTGGAACTGTGACAAAACTCTAGGTATGCTAATGTTATAAAATTTAAATAAGCCAGAACAATTTAAATTATACTTAATAGCATTATATTATACATACTGGGCAAGTAAGCAATTTAAAATTATCAATTACATCCAAAGGAATTAGGTGAAATTTGCTTTTTAAAAACAAAACAAAAAAAAAAGAACAATCGACCTTTTTGTTAAAACTTACCAATTTTCTTTCTTTTTTTTTTTTGGGTCCAGTCATGGGGACTGAACTCTGGGCCTGGGTGCTGTCCCTCAGCTCTTCAGCTCAAGGCTAGCGCCCTACCACTTGAGCCACAGCGCCACTTCCGGATTTTTTCTTTTTTGCTTATGTGGTGCTGAGGAATCGAACCCAGGGCCTCAGGCATGCAAGGCAAGCGCTTTACCACTGAGCCACCTTCCCAGCCCCGAAACTTACCAATTTTCTGAAGTATTATAAAGAACTGGTAGTTGCCAGGCACCAATGGCTTATGCCTGTAACCTACCAAATGAAGGGGCTGGGAATGTGGCTTAGTAGTAGAGTGCTTGCCTAGCATGCATGAAGCTCTGGGTTCAATCCCTTAGTACCACATAAACAGAAAAAGTCGGAAGTGGTGCTATGGCTCAAGTAGTAGAGCACTAGCCTTGAGCAAAAGAAGCTCAAGGACAGTGCCCAGACCCTGAGTTCAAGCCCCAGGACTAGAAAATAATAATAATAATAACCTACCTAATGAAGAGGCTGGGATCTAAGAATTTTGGTTTAATGCTAGCCTAGGCAGGAAAGCCAGTGGGAGTCTTATCTCCAATTAAATACAAAAAAAGCAGCAAGTAGAGCTGTGACTCAAGTAGTAAATAGAGTACTAGCTTTGAGCAAAAATGCTCAGAGACAGTACCCAGGCCCTGAATTCAAGCCTGGGACTGGTGTATGGACTGGTGTACGCATATACATGTGGGTAGTACACATGTACGTGCCTGTGCGCTCACGTGTACACACACACACACACACACACAGAACTGGTAGTTAAGCAAGCATAAATATGAATGTTTCATTTGCAAAGGCACAGAAATTACAGTCTATGTCCCAGAATACCTTATGAGCGGCAGCTGCAGGACCAGGTCCCTGTCTTACTCCAGAAACAGTGGATAAACCACTACAACTAGGTGCTCTCTGATGACCTGAAAGACCTGTAGATCCACTTTTCATGGCTGTTTTTGATCGAGGCAGTGAATTACTAGTGTGTGTTAAGGGATCTTTTCTTTTTGGAACAGCTCCACTTTCTACAAAGGAAAAGGTAAATTCAACATACATATAAAACTGGGGCCATCAAGTTTGAAAAGTACTAATAAACAAAAGCAAATTTGCAAAACCAAGCTAATAATCTTTGAAAATTCAGAAATACTTCAAACTAAGATTTCAACTAGAATATATACCAGGCTGTCTTAGAACCTCTCCAAGGGTGATCAAGATTATGGTTACTAGGTTTTCTTCTTCCTGATACTTAAATTTTAATTTTCTTATATGAACAAAAGTAACTTGTAAGGGGCTGGGAAGGTAGCTCAGTGGTAGAGTTGCTTGCCTTGCATGCATTAGGTCCTGGGTTCGATTCCTCAGCACCACATAAGCAAGAAAAAGCTAAAGTGGCACTGTGGTTTAAGTTGTAGAGTGCTAGCCTTGAGCTGAAGAGCTGAGGGACAGTGCCCAGACCCAGAGTTCAGGCCCAACGACTGACAATAAATAAATAAATAAATAAATAAATAAATAAATAAATAAATGAATGAATGTACTTGTAAGGATGGGTGCCAGTGGATCACAGCTATAATCCTGGCTACTTAAGAGGTTGAGATCTGAGGATCGTGGTTCAAAGCCAGCTTAGGCAGGAAAGTCTGAGAGACTTATCACCAAGAAATAACCAACAAAAGCTGCAAGTAGAGTTGTAGTTCAAGTGTCAGAGCCCTAGCTTTGAGTAAAAAAGCTAGACAGTGCCCAGGTCTTGAGTTCAACAACTTTTGCATACAGGAAAAATTTATCATGATACTATATAGTTCCAAAGTTTTAAAAATATGAAAGAGAAGGAAAACACACAGTTTGTGTTTACTAAAAGGTTTCAATTTTTCATATTAAAAAAAAATTTTTTTGCCAGTGCTGGGACTTGGAACTCAGGGCCTTGTACTATCCTTGAACTTTTCTGCTCACAGACTTTCCTGCCTGAGCTCCCATCAAACCAAGATACTCAGATCTCAACCTCCTTAGGGGCTAGGATTACAAGCATGAGCCACTGGGGCCTGGCCAAAAGATGTTTTGAACTGTAGGCCTGGGCAGTGTCCCTGAGCTCTTCAATTCAAGGCGAGTGTCCTACCACTAGAGCCACAGTACCACTTTGGTTTTCTGGTGGTTAATTGGAGATTAGAGTCTCATGGACTCTGCTGCCCAGGCTGGCTTTGAACTGTGACCCTCAGATCTAAGCCTATTGAGTAGCTAGGATTCAAGGCATGAGCCACCGGCACCCAGCTTTACACACACACTTTATAAGTAGGTTTGCTCATTTTAAAACCTCTTGTGGAAGCCGGGCGCTGGTGGCTCATGCCTGTAATCCTAGCTACTCAGGAGGCTGAGATCTGAGGATCAAAGCCAGCCCGGGCAGGAAAGACCGTGAGACTCCTATCTCCAATAAACCACCAGAAAACCGGAAGTGGCGCTGTAGCTCAAGTGGTAGAGCGCTCGCCTTGAGCTGAAGAGCTGAGGGACAGCGCCCAGGCCCAGAGTTCAAGCCCCACGACCGACAAAAAATAAAATAAAATAAAATAAAACCTCTTGTGGAGCAGGGCACAGGTGGCTCATGCCTGTAATCCTAGCTACTCAGGGGGTGCTGAGATTTGAGGACTGTGGTCTGAAACCTGCCAGGGCAGGTAAATCTGTGAGACTCTTATTGCCAATTAACTACCAAAAATCTGTAAGTGGAGTTATGGCTCAATTGCTAGAGTCTGAGCACAAAAGCTGACAGACAACCAGGGCCTAAGTTCTGAGTTCAAGCCCCCAAACCAGCATACACATACCAAAAAAAACAAAAAACAAAACAAAAAAAACCCTGTATTGAACATAAACTTTGTTAATGCATAGAATATTGCAAGGGAAAGCATACTACATGAAATCTTGGACTACAGATGTGGCTAAAGTAGTATAGTGCTGGCCTAAGCAAGTACAAAGCCCTGTGTTCAAACTCTAATACAGGGAAAGTGATAAGAATGAGGTGGGAGAATTCAACCTCAAGATTCCTGGGGTGAAAAAGGAAGGATGAGCTGGGTGCCAGTTGTTCATGTCTGTAATCCTAGCTATCAGAAGCCTGAGATCTGAGAGATGCAGTTCAAAGCTAGCCTGGGCAGGAAAGTATATGAGATTCTTATCTCCAATTAACCACCAGAAAACTATTGCTGTGGCTCAAGTGGTAGAATCCCTGCCTTGAGCTGAAGAGCTGAGGGACAGCACTCAAGACCAGAGTTCAAGCCCCATGACCGACCAAAAAAAAAAGGAAAGAGGATGTATAGAAGATAATAAGTAGAAGCTTAGGTAAAGAAAGAATAGCAGATATCTGCTGAAGTATATACTCTTAATAAAAGTTTACTTTGTCATTGATGTAACAGGGAAGAATAAACTGTTAAGACAAAAGAAATTTAACGAACTATAATTTGTCTTAAAAATTTTCACAAGCTTCCCTCTCCTTCCCCTAGGTCATAGCCTAGTGGTATATAGTTCAATCTCCCTCTCTCTCCTCTGTCCCTTTCTCTTTCTCTCCTGTTTGCTCTTTGCACACCTCCATCTTGTGTGGGGCCAGCAGTTCACTCTCCTGCCAATAAATTCTCTCCTGCATGAACCTTACATATGGTGCATGGGCCAGGAAGGGATAGTGTCAGGAGTCGCTGGATCCTCTCCTCTCTCAGCCCACCTCCTGGCCCCTGCTGAAGGAGCCCCATGTCAGACTTCTTGCCTTACCATTGCTGGCTCCACCATGCCATCTCCTCTGTATGTCTACAGAGTGACTTCTGTCTACAGGCCATCTGTCTTTTTTGACATGGTATCACACCAAAGGGGACCCCCCCCCCCCAACAACAACTACTACTACTTTTTTTGCAAGTCTCTTCTCCTTTCAGGGAGGGCTGAATCAAGAATTCAACTCAGCCAGAAACACTTTGGTGGATAGGGACACCTTCTACCTGGTGCCTCTAGCTCTGCCCTTACTAGACTCCCTTTCCCCCTCGTTTTTCTTACGTTCTCTAGATGTTCTTTCACTCAAAAACTCCATAAAGTCAAAACACCTTACTTTTATTTCCACAGTCTCTGCCAATGCAATGGAAAATGGCCCGAAGTTCTACACATTCAGGCCATCTTTATCCTCCTTGCTCATCCTTCTCTCTCTCTCTCTCTCTCCTGTCTCCTCCAATCCAGCTGACAGCCCTTTGGCTTATGCCCTTGAGAATGAAATGCAGGCTGGGCCCGAGGCTTCCTCTTGAAGGCTAGCTGTCCCTTTCTGTTAGTCTGTCTGCTTGTTATTTACTCAATAAAGCTCCACTAAGTTTTCTTTTTTTTTTTTCTGCTAGTCCTGGGTTTTAACTCTGGGCCTGGGTGCGGTCCCTGAGATTCTTTTGCTCAAGGCAAGCACTCTACCACTTGAGCCACAGTGCCACTTCTGGCTTTTATGAGTAGTTTATTGAAGATAAGAGTCTCAGAGTTTCTTGCCCAGGCTGGCTTCAAACCATGATCCTCAGATCTCAACCTCCTGAGTAGCCAGGGTTATAGGCGTGAGCCACTGGTGCCCAGCCCACCAAGTTTTCTTTAAAACAAACAAACAAACAAAACACACAAAACTTTCACAAAAAGCTTAAAACATAAAAGAATATTTTTGCCGGGTGCAGGTAACTCACGCCTGTAATCCTAGCTACTCAGGAGGCTGAGATCGGAGGATCGCAGTTCAAAGCCAGCCTGGGCAGGAAAGACCGTGAGACTCCTATCTCCAATAAACCACTAGAAAAAAACTGGAAGTGGTGCTGTAGCTCAAGTGGTAGAGTGCTCGCCTTGAGCTGAAGAGCTGAGGAACAGAGCCCAGCCCGAGTTCAAGCCCCATGACCGACAAAAAAAAAAAAAAATTTAAGCCGGGCGCTGGTGGCTCACGCCTGTAATCCTAGCTACTCAGGAGGCTGAGATCTGAGGATCGCGGTTCAAAGCCAGCCCGGGCAGGAAAGACCTTGAGACTCCTATCTCCAATAAACCACCAGAAAACCGGAAGTGGCGCTGTAGCTCAAGTGGTAGAGCGCTCGCCTTGAGCTGAAGAGCTGAGGGACAGCGCCCAGGCCCAGAGTTCAAGACTCACGACCGACAAAAAAAAAAAAAAAAAAAATTTAATCAGCCAAAGAATATATATTCATATTATACAATTTCAAAACTTAAGGTTGTTGTATTTGATGTCGGTATAATTTGTGGAGGGGAAGGGGAAAAACAAATCGTTTAAATAGGGATACAGGTGGACCCATTGCAACAATGAGATGTACAAGTCGTTATGTCGAAAACGAACTTTACAACTTTGGTGGGGCGGGGAGGATTAGGTGGGGGGCAGGGGGAGGATGGGAAGGGATGGAAAGGGGAAACAAAGGAGGAGGCTACAATGTTTGATAAGAAATGTACTCATTATCTTGCCCATGTAATTGTAACCCCTCTGTACAGTATTTTCACAATAAAAAAAAAAAATTGAAGGTTGCAAAACATGCAAATTAAGTACATTTATAATAGCTATAACTTATATGTTACATGTTCACATACTAAGATTTGATACTTTATTTCCAACACAGCCCTAAGACACAAATCTTTCACTATAAGGCTAAATCAGTATTTTCAGGTTAAATAGACTCTAATTTGCATGCAAGCTTTTTTTGGTCAGTCATGGGGCCTGAACTCTGGGCTTGGGCGCTGCCCCTCAGCTATTAAGCTCAAGGCTAACATTCTACCACTTGAGCCACAGTACCACTTCCAGCTTTTCCTGCTTATGTAATACTGAGGAATCAAAACCAGGGCCTCATGCATGCAAGGCTAGCACTCTACCACTGAGCTACCCTCCCAGCCCCTGCATGCAAGCTTTATTAGGTTAGTTAACCTAAACATACCTGACTGGAGATGTCCATTTCGGCATGTCAAGTTAGTACTGTCATTATAGACATCCGTTTGTGACTTGGAAAATTGCAAAACTGGTTGCAGCTTCTCTATGCAACAGAGGGAGTTAGAAAAAAAAGAACAAAATAAACAAACAAAAATGAACAAATAAAATATACATGTAAAATTAAGAAATTATTCAGATGTTACAAAACTGACGTGATGATTTTCTGCATTTATATAAATCTTTAAAATATAATAAAATCTCACACATGAAAAGTCCTGCACTTAAAGATCTTTAAAAAATAGCAAAAACTCAAAACATGCAAACAGCAACAGAAATTAACAAATGAAAGATTATATTTAAAATATGCCTTACACAGGTCGGTTACCAAAGACTGTTATGTATCATTATTATTACCAAAAATATTTACTGAGTACCTAATATGTCCAAATCATTATGCTGAAAGAATACCACAAAGACAAAAATATGGAAATGGTTTCTACTATCTATAAACTCATTAAATGTGATAGGCAACTTGGAACACAACTATGCCTTTTAAAAAACAGGTTGAGGATGTAGTTTGAGAGTAGAACATGAAAGAGTTTGATCCCTAGAACTAAAAAATAACTATAGCTTTTAAAAAATAGGAAGAGGATGTAGTTTATGAGTAGAACATGTAGGAGAGTTTGATTCCTAGAACCAAAATGTAACAACAAACATAAAATAGGACAACATATAATAATATAAAAAAAAATTTCAGGAGGCTAAGATCTGAGGATTGAGGTTCAAAGCCAGCTCAAACAGGAAAGTCTATGAGACTCTTATCTCTAATAAATTACAAAAAAATCCAGAAGTATAGCTGTGGCTCAAATGGTAGAGCACTAGATCTGAGCAAAAGAAGCTAAAGGACTACTCCAAGGCCCTGAGTTCAAGCCCCAGGATGGGAGAAAGAAAAGGAAAGGAAAGAAAAGAAAATAAGAAAGAGAAAGAGAAAGAGAGGGGGGAGGGAGGGAAGGAATGAAGGAAGAGAGGGAGGAGGGAGGGAGGAATGAAGGAGAGAAAAAGAGAAAGAAGGAAGGAAGAGGGCTGGGAAAGTGGCTCAGTGGTAGAGCACTTGCCTTGCATGCATGAGGCCCTGGGTTCGATTCCTCAGCACCACATAGCAAAAAGAAAAAAGCCGGAAGTGGGGCTGTGGCCTTGAGCTGAAGAGCTGAGGGACAGCACCCAGGCCCAGAGTTCAGGCCCCATGACCGGACCCAAAAAAAAAAAAAAAAAAAAGAAAGGAAGGAAGAAAGGGAGGGAAGGGAGACAAGGATACATGTCAGGAGAGAAATACTTCAAATAGCACAGAACTAAAGGAATATTATGACATTTGGCTACATTAATATAAATCAAGCAAAAGATAAAGATAATTGAATAGAGCAGAATAAGCATGCTGCAAAATTGTGTATAATAACCTTTCATTGATTTAAACACAAATGTATAGTTGTACACATGAAGATATCCTATAAAAAGGACCCAGAGAAACTGGTAATGCAGCTGCCTCTTAGGAGGCAAACTGGGTGGTGGGGGCACAGTATCAGATGAATGCTATTTGGAATCTTTAAAATTTCATGTGGCATGGACTCTACAATCTACTTTTTTTTTTCCTTGATAAGTTTACTGCATTAAAAAAATAGAAGTTTTCTGATGGTTCTACAATCTAGTTTTTCAATGAATCCTTTAAAAAAAAGTCTTGTTTCAATTCTATTCTCATTTTAAATAGCAAAAGCTGCCCAAAGATATGGTTCTGTAAAGCTGGCACACAATGCACAGAAGGGAAAAGTCTGACTTTCCTTGACACTCTACATCCCTGGCTGCACTCCCCTCTTACACCTAAATTCACCTATATGATAGCTGACATATCTTCTGCTCTACTACTGACTAGCAACATGGCCTTAACTTACTCTGTTTACCCAGCCTCTCAAGGATTAAATAAAAGAATGAACATGAAGTATACAGTCTGTGTTTCATCTATAATAAAGTTCAATTATAATTTTATTTTGGTGAAATATTAAAAACACAAGTTACTCTTTTCTGCACTAGCATCTGGGAGGGTAGCTCAGTGGTAACATCTATGCTTAGTACTGTGGTCAAGGACCTGGATTCAATTGTTAGCACCAGACAAAGAAAAAAAATAAGCAACACATACATACTCTCTGAACCTTTTGTTGTTGTTGTTGTTGGTTGTGGGGCTTGAAATCTAGGCCTGGGCTCTGTCTCTGAGCTCTTCAGCTCAAGGCTAGTGCTCTACCACTTGAGCCATAGTGCCACTTCCAGCCTTTTCTGTTTATGTGTTGCTGAGGAATCGAACCCAAGGCCTCATGCATACAAGGTAAGCACTCTACCGCTGAGCTACCTTTCCAGTCCCTGGAACTTTTTTTTCTAAGGTCAGACAAGCAGGCGCCAAGCTTGGTTAATGGTACAACAACACATACCTCTGGGACAGGTTAAATAGCAGCTACCCTTTTTATACAAAGCACAAAGTACTGAACAGCTTTTGTTTCCTAAACCTGGCTGATACAATATACCTTGAAGGGTTTTTTTTAGTTAACAGGTAGGTCATTTGTTTTTTCCTCAATAGTACTCTTTAATTGCCATACTGAGCCACAACTTTTGTAATAGTGTAAATTAGAAAAAAAAATTGTAAACATCTTCTTTTAACACCCCTTTTTAATTAAATGTAACAAAAAGCTATAGAAAATTAATTATATAGGAAAGATAAATTAAAAGGTTTGGTCACTGGGAATAAAAAGTAAGCATTTGACGGGTGCTGGTGGCTCTGAAGATTATGGTTCAAAGCCAGCTGGGGCAGGACAGTCCATGAGACTTTTATCTCCAATTAACCACCAGAAAACTGGAAATGGAGCTGTGGCTCTAAGTGTTAAAGAGCTAGCCTTAAGCAAAAGAGCTCAGAAACAGAGCCCAGGCCCTGGGTTTAAGCCCCACAACTGCAAAAAAAAAAGAAGTTAGCAATTGTCTGTAGATCCACAGAATTTAGATTTTTGTGTGTGTGTGTGTGTGGTGGTACTGGGGCTTGAACTCAAACCTTGTGCTCTCAGCGTTTTTACTAAAGCTGGCATTCTACACCATAGAGCCTCACTCCATTTCTGCTTTTTGCTGGTTTATTGAACCTTCCTATTCATTTCCTGCTTATAAAAAGTAGATAGTTCATGGGGGGGAGGGGGGAGGCTGGGAAGGGATGTGAAGGGTAAACCAAAGGAGGAGGCTGCAATGCTTGGTAAGAAATGTACACATTATCCTGCCCGTGTAATTGTAACCCCTCTCTACAGTATGTTCACAAATAAAATAAAATTAAATTAAAAAAAAAAAGTAGATAGTTCAGGATAGAGCACAGTGGTAGAACATCTGCTTCACATACATGAGACCCTGAGTTCAATCTTTACTGCATCAAAAAGTAAACAGACTAATGCTTCCTTTTAGAATGACTAAGCTATACAGACTAATCAGTGATAAAATTAAACCTTACTTAACCTTACTTCTCTACTGCCTCCTATTTAACCACCACACAACCACCTGAATGATATACTTAAATGGAAAAATCGTACCACAGATCTCTTCTACTTTAAACTTTTCAGTTGCTTGCAACTACCCACAGATTAGAGCTCACAGTCCTTTATAGGACAAACCAGGCAATCCATGATTTGCCTCTAGCATGCTTAAGCGAATCCCTACTTCAGTTGTCTTTCCCCTTACTCACCTGAGTCTTTATTCAAACCTTTGTTTCCTTCTGATATGTTTTTTTCTTGAACTCTTTAATAACTCTCATTTATTTTTGTAAACCTGTACGACTATTTCAGGGTTTCACATCTTTTAGAAAGTTCTCTCATAAGCCGGGCGCTGGTGGCTCACGCCTGTAATCCTAGCTACTCAGGAGGCTGAGATCTGAGGATCGCGGTTCAAAGCCAGCCCGGGCAGGAAACTCTGTGAGACTCTACCTCCAATAAACCACCAGAAAACCGGAAGTGGCGCTGTAGCTCAAGTGGTAGAGCGCTCGCCTTGAGCTGAAGAGCTGAGGGACAGCGCCCAGGCCCAGAGTTCAGGCCCCACGACCAACCAAAAAAAAAAAAAAAAAAAAAAAGAAGGTTCTCTCATATGCCAATATTACCACTCCTACAAAGTATTTGTATGTTTCCATCCTGAAAGGATAATTGTCTATTTCTATGTTTCTCCCAAAATGAGATCCTTAAACAGAGAACATTTTATCCAAACTATCAGTAAATATATCAGTCCTTAAATATCACAATCCAATCACTTGTTATCATTTTTCCTGATGCATCTAACCCAAATCTCCATTATTTTCCCCTCGATTACTGAAAGTATCCAAACTGCTCTATCTGGTTCTACCCTTACAGTCTACAAGCAACACAGAAACCTGAGTGATCCTTCAAAAACTTGTCTGGTGATATCACTCCTATCCTAAAACTCTTAGGACTGCTCTCCATTTCACAGGTGAGCTTAAGCCTTCATGTTGACCCATGTAGTCCTATGTATTAGAACAGCCTCTTACCCACTTAACCGCTAATAAGGTCTTCTTGCTGAGTAGCACTGGCTTCTTTGAAGCTTTGTAAACATACGACATATGTTTTCATAAGGCTTCACTGAGTTCTTCTACACAATCCCTCAGATACCTTCACATCTAACTCAAGTCAAATTCACTAACAGGATAGTCCAAATATTCTGCTTAAAACTAAAAAATCTGGAACTGGGAAGGTGGCTCAGTGGTAGAGTGCTTGCCTCACATGCATGAGGCCCTAGGTTCGATTCCTCAGCACCACATAAATAGAAAAAGCCAGAAGTGGTGCTGAGGCTCAAGTGGTAGAGCACTAGCCTAGAGCTGAAGAGCTGAGGGACAGTGCCCAGGCCCAGAGTTCAAGCCCCAGGACAAGGGAAAAAGAAGAAGAAAAGAAGGAAGAAGAAGAAGAACAACAACAACAACAAAAAACAAAAAAAGTAAAAATTCTGACCTCCCTGCCTGCCCACTACTAATGTTGTTCTTTTTTGAGTAGTTTAACATCTATAATATATTGTATAAATGAATATTTATTCTTTTTTTTTTTTTTTGGCCCAGTCCTGGGGCTTGAATTCTGGGCCTGGGCACTATGCCTTAGTTTTTGTACTCAAGGATAGCACTCTACACTTGAGTAGCTCCATTTCTGGCTTTGTGTGTGTGGTTAATTGGAGATAGACTTATAGACTGGCTGGATTCAAGCTAGGATCCTCAGATCTCATCCCCTGGATAGCTAGGATTATAGTCATGAGCCATCAGCACTTGGCAGCATAAGTTACTTTTTATGCTTATTATCTACTGTCTTTTTCTTGATAGAAAATATACTCTAGAGAAGAGGGATCTTTGTATTTAAAGTGCCTACAACAATGTCTACCATAGGTTCACACCAAATAAATAAATATTTGATGAGCTAATAAATTGCATTTATGTTCCCTGGCATAGTACCCAGCATAAAGCAGGGATGGAATAAACCAATGATGAATGAAGTTTTTTATTTTTACTTGTTTATTGCTAATCCTAGGGCTTGAATACAAGGCCTGGGCACTGTCCCTGGGCTTCTTTTGCACAAGACTAGCACTCTACCACTTGAGCCACAGTGCCACTTCTGGCCTTTTCTGTTTATGTGATACTGAGGAATTGAACCCAGGGCTTCATGCATGCTAGACAAGCACTCTACCACTAAGCCACATTCCCAGCTGAAGTTAAATTTAAAATAAATAAATAAATAAAATAGCTGGGCGCTGGTGATTCATACCTGTAATCCTAGGTACTCAGGAGGCTGAGATCCAAGGATCACGATTGAAAGCAACTCTGGATAGGAAAGTCTATGAGACTGTTATCTCCAACTAATCACGAAACTAGAAGTGGCTCTGTGGTTCCCAGTGGTAGATCACTAGCCTTAAGTGAAAAGATCAAGGACAGCGCCCAGGCTCTGAGTTTCAGCCCCACAATGGACAAAAAATAAAATAAAATAAATTTCCAGGAATATCAAAATGCTGATGCCAAATTATCTTTTTATCTAAAACAGGTTTTATGGTTGAGCTATAACCATGATAGGTGACTATCACCGAATCCCAGGTAAACACTGTATGTAAAACTCTCTTTCTTCCTTGTCTTTTGAGACAATCTTGCTCTATAGCCCATGCTGTACTCTAAAGCTCAATTTTCTTGCTTTAGCCACACAAGTGTTGAGATGCCAGCATGTGTCACTACACCCTTCTCATTATTGCCAGAAAGACTGCGTATATTCAAAGCATTTTATATAGGGGAACTCCCAAAATCATTCCCTACATTCTACATCTCAATTAGATGCCTATCTGATTTTTTTTTTAAGGTGTGGAGTCTTAGTAGGGGACTAATGGCTCAGGCCTGCAATCCTAGCTACTCAGAAGGCTGAGATGTGAGGATCACAGTTCAAAGTTAGCCTGTGTAGGAAAGCCTGTGAGACTCTTAACTCTAATTAACTACCAAAAATCACAAACGGAGCTGTGGCTCTAAGTGGTAGAACAGGGATAGCACGTAGGCCTGAGTTCAAGGCCTAGGACCAGCACCAGAAAAAAAAAAAAAAAAAGAGGTAGGGATTCTTGCTATGTTGTGTGGGCTAGCCCCTCATTTCTGGGCTCAGAAGATTCTACTGCTTTACTTTCCCAGGCAACTGGGACTGTAGGTATGTATTATCACACTAAACAAAAAACTGATTTTTATATAGCACATGCTACAAAAATATGTTTTCCTATGCATTTGTGTGTAGATCTTTAAATGCTCACTTTTGAGGCTAAAAATACATACCAGTTTCAAAGCTTCCAAAATATTAATGCTTTCCATTTTATAGATTTTTAATGTGCTAATATTTAATATTATGTAGATTATATATTATTTTTCATTTTCTCTTCTACTACGGCAAATAAACAAAAATCCGGATGCCAGTGCCTCATCTCTATAATCCTAGCTACTCAGGCAGCTAAGACCTGAAAGAATGAGATTCAAAGCCAGCTTGGGCAGAAAACTCTGTCTCTAAAATAACCAGCAAAACGCTGGACTTAAGGGATGGCTTAAGTAGTACAGTGTTAACTTAAGCTGAACAAAAAGATCATGTCATGAATTCAGACTTTGGTATTGGAAGGGGGAGAGGGAGAAAAAGCAAAAGTCACATTTCAAAAACAAGTCTGTAGCTGGGCACGGCAGGTAGTTCATGTTGCAATCTCAGCACTTCAGAGGCTGAAGGCAAGAGGTTTGTGAGTTTGAGACTGAGGCTAAAACTGGGAAGGTGGCTCAGTAGTAGAGTGCTTGCCTCGCATACATAAGGCCCTGGGTTCAATTCCTCAGCACCACATACACAGAAAAGGCCAGACGTGGTAGAGCACTAATCTTGAGCTGAAGAGCTGAGGAACAGGGCCCTAGCCCAGAGTTCAGGCCCATGACTGACCAAAAAAAAAAAGAAAGAGAGAGAGACTGGGGCTAGCCTGGACTACACAATGAGATTGTCTAAAAAAAATAAAATAAAATAAAAAGAAACAAAAGCCAGGCGCCAGTGGCTCACACCTGTAGTTCAAGCTACTCAAGAGACTGAGATCTAGCAGGGCGCTGGTGGCTCACGCCTGTAATCCTAGCTACTCAGGAGGCTGAGATCTGAGGATCACGGTTCAAAGCCAGCCCGGGCAGGAGAGACCGTGAGACTCCTATCTCCAATAAACCACCAGAAAACCAGAAGTGGCGCTGTAGCTCAAGTGGTAGAGCGCTCGCCTTGAGCTGAAGAGCTGAGGGACAGCGCCCAGGCCCAGAGTTCAAGCCCCATGACCGACAAAAAAAAAAAAAAAAAGAGACTGAGATCTGAGGATTGCAGTTCAAAGCTAACCCAGGCAGGAAAGTCTGTGAGACTTTTATCTCCAATTAACCACCAGAAAACTGGAAGTGGCACTGCGGCTTCAGTGGTAGAGCACTTGCCTTGAAGAGTTGAGGGATAGCACCCAGGGCCAAAGTTCAAGCCCCATGAGCGACAAAAAAAAAAAAGACAAGTCTGTAGTTTCCTATCTTCAAACACATAAAAACAAGCTCTGGAATATTCAATTTGATATAACTAATATGAACAACTCATATAACATAAACTCATTCACTACTTGCAGAAATGTAAAATGGTACAATCACTTTGGAAAAAGATTGGCAGGCTCTTACAGAACATACTGTTGCAGGGCTCGGAAGGTGGCTTCAGTGGTAGAGCGCTTGCCTTGCATGCATTAGGCCCTGGGTTCCATTCCTCAGTACCACATAAGCAAAAAGAAAAAAACTGGAAGTGGCGCTGTGGCTCAAATGGTAGAGTGCTAGCCTTGAGCTGAAGAGCTGAGGGACAGTGCCCAGGCCCAGAGTTCAGGCCCCACGACTGACAACAACAAAAAAAAAGAACATGCTGTTGCTCTATCATTCAATAATTACACTCTGTGGTATCTACCCAAATGAGCTGCCAAAGAAAAATAGTAAACATATTTATAGTAGCTTTATTCACCATTGCTAAAACTCTGGAATAATGAAGATGTCCTTTAGTAGGTAAATGGATAAACTATAGTACACCCAGACAATGGACTATTATTCAGTGCTGAAGATAAATGAACTATCAAGCCATGAAAAGACACAGAGCAACTTTACTTGGTAAAAGAAGCCAGTCTGAAAGGCTACCTACTGTCATAATTCCTACTATATGACAATCTGTAACATATATTACAGAGACTGTAAAAAGAACAGTTATTTTCAGGGGCTAGGTGGAAGAGAACAGTAATAGGAAGAGCTCAGATTATTATTAGGGCAGAGACACTATTAAGTATGGATTCATTATTATTTGCCAAAAGTCAACAGAATATATAACACCAAGAATGAAACCTAATGTAAATGATGGACTTTGGGTAATGAAGTCTAAGTGTAGGTTCATCAACTGTAAGGAATATACTAATGTGCTATCGAATGCTGACAACAGGGGAGGCTATGGTAGGGAAAAGAGGGCAGGTAGAATATGGAAGCTATGCACTTTCTATATGATTTTGTTGCAAATCTAAAATTGCTCTAACAACAGTCTTTTAAAAATCAATAAATTATAGTCCATCAAAAATACAAAAACCAGGGGCCAGGAAGGTGGCTCAATGGTAGAGTGCTTGCTTGGCATGCATGAGGCCCAGGGTTTGATTCCTCAGTACCACATAAGCAGAAAAAGCCAGAAATTGCACTGTGGCTCAAGTAGTAGAGTGCAAGCCCTGTGCTGAAGAGCTGAGGGACAGTACACAGGCCCAGAGTTCAAGCTCAGGACAGGCAAAAAATGAATAAATAAATAAATACCAAAAACCTCCTAGTCAGAAGGCTGAGATCTGAAGATCACAGCTCAAGCAGGAAAGTCTATGACTCTTATCTCCAATAAACTATTCAAAAAAGCCAGTGGAACTGCAGCTCAAGAGGTAGAGCCTACCAGGTGAAGGCTCATGCCTTTATCCCAGCTCAGGAGTCTAAGATATGAGGATCATGGTTCAAAGCCAGTCTGGTCAGGAAAGTTCATGAGACTCTTTTTTTTTTTTGGGGGTCCAGTCATGGGGCCTGAACTCTGGGCCTGGGTGCTGTCCCTCAGCTCTTCAGCTCAAGGCTAGCGCTCTACCACTTGAGCCACAGCGCCACTTCCGGCTTTTTTTTGTTTTTTTTGCTTATGTGGTGCTGAGGAATCGAACCCAGGGCTTCATGCATGCAAGGCAAGCGCTCTACCACTGAGCCACCTTCCCAGCCCAGTTCATGAGACTCTTATCTCCAATAAACCACTAGAAAACCAGAAGTGGTGCTGTGGCTCAAGCAGTAGAGGGCTCACCTAGAGCTGAGGAGCGCAGGGACAGTACCCAAGCCCAGAGTTCAAGCCCCAAGACCAAAAAAACAAACAAACAAAAAAAAAAACAGAACAGAGGTATAGTGCTGCCTTTGAGCTCAAAGAGGATTTGGGATGACACCCAAGCCCTGAGTTCAAGCCCCAGGCCCAGGGAGGGAAAAAACAAACAGAACTTAAAAAGCAAAAAAAGGTGGGTAGCCAGTGGCTCACGCTTGTCATCCTAGCTACTCAGGAGGCTGAGATCTGAGCATCACTGTTCAAAGCCAGCCTGGGCAGCAAACTGTGAAACTCCAATTAACCACCAGAAAACCATAAGTGGTGCTGTGGCTCAGGTGGAAGAGCACTAGCTTCGAGCTGAAGAGCTCAGGGACAGCGCCCAGGCCCAGAGTTCAAGCTCCATGATTGGCAAAAAAGAAAAAATAGCCGGGCGCTGGTGGCTCACGCCTGTAATCCTAGCTACTCAGGAGGCTGAGATCTGAGGATCACGGTTCAAAGCCAGCCCGGGCAGGAGAGACCGTGAGACTCCTATCTCCAATAAACCACCAGAAAACCGGAAGTGGCGCTGTAGCTCAAGTGGTAGAGTGCTCGCCTTGAGCTGAAGAGCTGAGGGACAGCTCCCAGGCCCAGAGTTCAAGCCCCACGACCGACAAAAAAAAAAAAAGAAAAAATAAAGAAAAATAAGAGGGGCTGGGAAGGTGGCTCAGTGGTAGAGTGCTTGTTTGCATGCATGAGGCCCTGGGTTCAATTCCTCAGCACCACATAAGCAAAAAGAAAAAAGTTGGAAGTGACGCTGTGGTTCAAGGGTAGAGTGCTAGCCTTGAGCTGAAGAGCTAAGGGACAGCACCCAGGCCCAGAGTTCAGGCCCCACGACCGGACCCAAAAAAAAAAAAGAAAAAGAAAAAGAAGACGTGCTTATAATTGATAAGATACTTTCAATGTTTTAGTATGTCATATCTCCCAATAAAAGGCTAGATTTTATTCAATTTGAAACATGCCATTTCAAAGTCAAACTTAGTATGTACAGTACATGAAACAAACAGACTTTACAACAAAAATGAATACATAAGCCAGGCACTGGTGGATCACACCTGTAATCCTAGCTACTCAGGATGCTAAGATCTGAGGATTGGGGTTTTAAGCCAGCCCAGGCAGGAAAGTCTGTTAAGATTTTTTTTTTTTTTGGCCAGTCCTGGGACTTGAACTCAGGGCTGGGGCACAGTGCCTTAGCTTCTTTCTGTTTATGTGGTACTGAGGAATTGAACCCAGGGCTTCATGCATGCTAGGCAAGCATTCAACCACTTAGACACATTCCAGTTCCAATGAGATTCTTATCTCCAATTAACCACCAGAAAACTGGAAGTAACACTGTGGCTCAAAGTGGTAGAGTACTAGCTTTGAGCAAAAAAGCTTAGGGGCAAAGCCAAGGACCTGAGTTTAAGTCCCAAGACTGACCAAAAAAAAAAAAAAAATTAACTCATATTGTATTATTACAATAAATGATAGGCAAGTGAACCTTGAGTTCAAGGCCAGACTCTCAAGAAAAGAAGAAGATGGGTGCCAGCAGCTCACTTCTATAATCCTAGCTACTCAGGAGGCTGATATCTGAGATCATGGTTCAAAGCCAGCCCTGGCAGAAAGAAGTCTAAGAGACTTTTATCTCCAACTAACCACAAAAAAACTGGAAATGGAGTTGTGGCTCAAGTTGTAGAGTGCTAGCTTTAAGCGAAAAAAACTCAAGAGACAGTGGGGCGGAGGTGGCTCATGCCTGTAATCCTAGTTATTCAAGAGGTTGACATCTGAGGGTTACAGTTTGAAGCCAATCAAGTCTGTAAAGTCCATAAGACTCTTATCTCCATTTAACTATAAAAAATAAAAAAAAAAGAGCTAGAAGGGGAGTTGTGGCTCAAGTGGTAGAGTGCTAGCCTTGAGCAAGAAAAGCTCAGTGACAGTGCTCATGCACTGAGTTCAAAACAGAGAAAGAAAGAAAAAAGAAAAGGCAAGAGCCCAAATCACTAGCCTACTTTTATCTAAAATTAAAGATACATTAAAGTACATCTAATATCCAATCATACAATACATTAATTGATACCTAGAAGTTGTAAACGATCCTTAGCCATAACCAAATTAGTCATCATTTTAGCTTGAAGACGTCTGGCTCTTTCACACTGTTCACCTAAAAAAACAAAGGAAGAATTAATTAAAATATCTACATTTTCCCATTAGCATTTTTTCAAAATAAAGTATTACTCTAACTACTTTCATGGAAAGTCAATATTTTTATAAAGAAATTAATAGAAAGCCAGGCACGGTGGCTCAATGCCTGTAATCTTAGCTACTCGGAGGATGAGCAGGCTGAGCTTAGAGGATCGTGGTTCAAAGAAAAGTCCGTGAGACTCTTATCTCCCATAAATCATCAGAAAACTGGAAGTGGCACTGTGCCTCAAGTGGTAGAGCGCTCACCTTGAGCTGAAGAGCTCAGGGACAGCTCTCAGGCCCAGAGTTCAAGCCCCATGACCAAAAAAAAACCAAAGAAAAAAAGAAACGAATTAATAGGGGTTAGGGGAATATTTGAAGTAGTGCAGCACTTATCTAGCAAACACAAATTTCTGTATTCAATTTCTAGTACTGTGAAAAAATATCCATATACATAATTATTAGTTTCATTGGGTATATTCCAAAACTTGACAGAGGTAGCCCAGGCTACATAGTGAATTCAAGTCAGCTTAGGATACAGAAAAGCCTATCTCAAAACAAAAAAAAAGCTACTTTCAAATAATTTCTCCTGGGGGGAAAAAAAAAACAACAAAGCACGATACAGGTAGCTTGTACCTGTAATCCTAGTTACCCAGGAGTTTGACACCTAAGGATCACAATTGAAGTCAGTCTGGCAGATAAATCTAAGAGACTCTTATCTCCAATTTAAACAGCAAAATGCCCAAACTGGAGGTGTAGCTCAAGTGGTAGAGTGCCAGCCAAGAGTGCATGGCTGTTTGCCCAACAAATGTTTAAGTTTCAATGGGGGGAGGGGGGAGAATGGGAAGGGATGGGAAGGGGAAACAAAGGAGGAGGCAACAATGCTTGATAAGAAATGTACTCATTACCTTGCCCATTTTTAATTTTAACCCCTCTGTACATTATTTTCACAATAAAAAAAGTTTAAGTTTTAAGCCCCAATATCATAACAACAACAACAACAACAATAAAAGCGAGGCGCTGGTGGCTCACACCTGTAATCCTAGCTACTCTGGAGGCTGAGATCTGAGGATCATGGTTCAAAGCCAGCCTGGGCAGGAAAGTCCGTGAGACTCTTATCTCCAATAAACCACTGGAAAACCAGGAGTGGCGTGGTGGCTCAAGCCGTAGAGTGCTCGCCTTGAGCTGAGAGCACAGGGACAGTGCCCAAGCCCAGAGTTCAAGCCTCACGACCGACAAAAAAATAAAAAATAAAAAAAAAAAAAACAGAACAAAACAAACAAAAAACAGAGAGAAAGAAACAGTGTCAGGTGCCAGGCATGGTAGTACATGCCTGCAATAACAGCACTTGGGAAGCAAGGCAAGAGGAGTTTGACTAGGAGGTCAAAAGGGCTACATAGTATGTTCAAGAGTAGACTGGCTAGACGCCAGTGGCTCAGGCCTGTAATCCTACCTACTCAGGAGGCTGAGATCTGAGGATCATGGTTCAAAGCCAGCCAGGGCAGAAAAGTCCTCTTTAAACTCTTTATCTCCAATTAACTACTCAAAAACCAGAAGTGGAACTGTGACTAAAGTGACAGAGCACTAGCCTCATGCAAAAGCGCTCAGGGACAGAGTCCAGACCCTGAGTTCAAAACCCTGGAGGCTGAGATCTGAAGGTCATGGTTTAAAGCCAGCCGGGGCACTTTTGGGGCAGGAAAGTCCGTGAGACTTTTATCTCCAATAAAACACCGGAAAACTGGAAGTGGCACTGTAGCTCAAGTGGTAGAACGCTAACCTTGAGCTGAAGAGCTGAGGGATAGCGCTCAGGCCCAGAGTTCAAGCCCCACAACTGACAAAAAAAAAAAAACCGGGGCTAGGAAGGTGGCTCACTGGTAGAGCGCTTGCCTTGCACGCATGAGGCCCTGGGTTCGATTCCTCAGCACCACATAAGCAAAAAGAAAAAAGCCGGAAGTGGCCCTGTGGCTCAAGTGGTAGAGCGCTAGCCTTGAGCTGAAGAGCTGAGGGACAGCGCCCAGGCCCAGAGTTCAGGCCCCACAACTGGACCCAAAAAAAAAAAGAAAAGCCACAACTGACAAAACAAAGAAAAAAGAAAAAAACAACCAGCCTGATCTATAAAATGAGACACTGTCTTAAAACAAACAACAAAAAAATCAATTATAGTTCATGTTTTTAAAATATACTATAGTATTTCACATATTTCACACATATCTCATAAAACCTAGGTTCCTTGCCCCCCACATACTTCAAAATCTTTGAAACTAGGAGCTGGGAAGGTGGCTCAGTGGTAGAGTGCTTGCCTTGCATGCATGAGGCCCTGGGTTCGATTCCTCAGCACCACATAAGCAAAAAGAAAAAAGCCGGAAGTGGCGCTGTGGCTCAAGGGGTAGAGGCTAGCCTTGAGCTGAAGAGCTGAGGGACAGTTCCTAGGCTCAGAGTTCAGGCCCCATGACCAGATCCAAAAAAAAAAAAATCTTTGAAACTACTATTTCCTTTATCAGCAGTGCCAATTTACTAGTGTTATCAGCCAAGCTGCAGTCACAGCATTTTCTCACAGCCTGTATATACATTAATTGATGTAGTTATCAGTACTTGTTACATCTAAGATAAAAATACTCAACTTATTAAGATTACGATTTAAAAGTCTCAAAGACCTGAGGCTGGGAAGGTGGCTCAGTGGTAGAGCGCTTGCCTTGCATGCATGAGGCCCTGGGTTCGATTCCTCAGCACCATATAAGCAAAAAGAAAAAAAGCCGGAAGTGGCATTGTGGCTCAAGTAGTAGAGCGCTAGCCTTGAGCTGAAGAGCTGAGGGACAGCATCCAGGCCGAGTTCAGGCCCCATGACCAGACCCCCCCCCCAAAAAAAAAAAAAGTCTCAAAGACCTAAATACTATATTTGCTTTTTCTCTTTTCTAATTTATTTTTGCAGTGTTTACAGATCTCCTGAATACTTCAGAAAATGTTCTACCATATCCTAAGCCCAGTTATGAACTACACACCCATAATCCCAACTACATGGGAAACAGAAGAATCATAAATTCAAGGTAAACTTGGTTAGTAAGAACCTGTCTCAAAAAAAACCCAAAATGAAGCCAGGTACCAGTGGCTCACGCCTGTAATCCTAGCTACTCAGGAGGCTGAGATCTGAGGATCACAATCCAAAGCCAGCCTGGACAGGAAATTCCATGAGACTCTTATCTCCAATTAACTACCAGAAAACCATACAGAAATGGCACTGTGGCTCAAGTGGTAGAGCGCTAGCCTTGAGCTGAATTGCTCAGGGACAGCACCCAGGTTCACAGTTCAAGACCCACAACTGACAAAAAGAAAAAGAAAAAAAAAAAAAGAAATGGCTAGGACTAGTTCAAGTAGAAGAACCCTTGCCTAGCATGCATCAGGTCTTATAGAGAGCATTAACTATACATCCACAAATGTTAGCAACAATGTTTTAAAATGCTTAAATATCTTTATTAAGATAAATAGAGGGGCTGGGAAGGTGGCTCAGTGGTAGAGCGCTTGCCTTGCACCCATGAGGCCCTGGGTTCGATTCCTAAGCACCACATAAGCAAAAAGAAAAAAAAAAGCCGGAAGTGGCACTGTGGCTCAAGTGGTAGAGCGCTAGCCTTGAGCTGAAGAGCTGAGGGACAGCGCCCAGGCCCAGAGTTCAGGCCCCACGACCGGACCCAAAAAAAAAAAAAAAAAAAGATAAATAGATACAGTTGGGTGCCAATGGCTCAAGCTTGTAATCCTAACTACTCAGGAGGCTGAGATATGAGGATTGCAGTTTGAAGTCAGATCCGGAAAGAAAGTCCATGAGATTCTTATCTCCAATTAACCATCAAAAAAGCCAGAAGTAGAGCTGTGGCTCAAGTGGTAAGAGTGCTAGCCTTGAGCAAAAAAGCTCATGGACAGCACTCATGCTCTGAGTTAAAGCCTCAAGACAAGCATACATATGCACACATGTGCATGTGTGCGTACACATACACACACACACACCTAAAATCAGGTCGGTCATGTGAATTTAATGTTCCCCTGTTGGGCTGGGAAGGTGGCTAAGTGGTAGAGTGCTTGCCTTGCATGCATGAGGCCCTGGGTTCGGTTCTCAGCACCACGTAAGCAGAAAAAGCTGGAAGTGGCACTGTGGCTCAAGTGGTAGAGTGTCAGCCTTGAGCTGAAGAGCTGAGGGACAGTGCCCAGGCCCAGAGTTCTGGCCCCATGATTGACAAAAAAAAAAAAAAAAAAAAGTCCTCTGTTTCTGCAAGTTTGCTTTTAGCAGTTTCAGTTACCCATGGCCAACTGCAGGTCACAGGTGTTGAATTATGTGCTGTTTAGAGTAGCATAAAGTAACTGAAACCGGACCCTGCTCTAACCCACCATTTCTTGAAATACCCTTTTGTCTAACATAGTCACACTACATGGTACCTACCTGTTAGTTACTTAGTAGCCACCTTCATTATGAGTGTTGTATGTATTGCTTGATAAAAACCTGCAACTTTAAGAACCTACTGAGGGCCTTGGAATATGGCTCCATGGATATAAACAAATGAAAATAAGCCTTACCTTGTCCTGTAACTATGACAGCTATTCCTTTTTCTAGTTCTTCAATACCTTTCTTATACCATTCCACAGCTTGATCTTTCTGTCCTGCTTTAAAATAGAAATTACTATTTGAATATATAACAAATATGAAGAGTATTCCCCACATTTCCCAAAGCATGCTGTTGACAGATGAGAAATGAAAAGATCAAACAAGTACAAAGAACATTACTATAGATTTTTTGGTACTTTTAGCATGCTAGTATGTACATGCTTCTTTAACAGAGAATATCATTGCAAAATTTTAAGTTTTGAGTAATTTTTTTGTTGTCTTGTAATATTGATACTCTAGCCACTAAATAAATGGTTTTTAACACATATATATGATATATAGTTAGAAAATATAAAATTTCAATAATAGTAGACAAAAAGCACTTTCACTATAACTACAATGTAATCTAATATAATATGTCCATCGTTGACTGCCCTTGTATAAATTTGTATTTAACAAATGATTGAAAAAATAAACATAAACAAAAAAACAAATCACAAAACCTCACAAATGACTGCATCATGAGAACTGGCAAATGATTTGGTTTTATGTGACATGTAGTAATACATTTCTGTTTTCTTTGAAACAAAAGACTGCTTTAAAACAGTTCTGCTTGCTGGGCGCCAGTGACCCATACCTGTAATCCTAGCTACTCAGGAGGCTGAGATCTAAGGATTGCCATTCAAAGCCAGCCTGGACAGGAAAGTCTGTGAAACTCTTATCTCCAATAATTACCAGAAAACCAGAAGTGGCACTGTGGCTCAAGTGGTAGAGCACTGTCCTTGAGCTGAAGAACCAAGGGACAGCACCCAGGCCCAGAGTTCAAGCCCCATGAACAACAATGACAACAAAAGTTCTGCTAAGATCTGCTGAATGTAGTTTGAAGCCAGCCCAGACAGAAAAGTCCTCATGAAACACTCATCTCCAATTAAACACTCAGAAACCAGAAGTGGTCCTATGGCTTAAGTGGTAGAGCACTAGCCTTGAGCACAGGCTCAGGAACAGTGTCCAGGCCCTGAGTTCAAGCCTCACATAAAAACAAACAAATGGGCTGG
Organism: Dipodomys spectabilis; assembly: GCF_019054845.1. Classification (NCBI taxonomy): domain Eukaryota; kingdom Metazoa; phylum Chordata; class Mammalia; order Rodentia; family Heteromyidae; genus Dipodomys; species Dipodomys spectabilis. The sequence continues at coordinate 7,450,552 of NW_024870887.1, read as the reverse complement.
AAAGGTGGCTCAGTGGCAGAGTGCTTGTCTCGCATGCATGAGGCTCTGGGTTCGATTCCTCAGCATCACATAAATGGAAAAAGCCAGAAGTGGCGTTGTGGCTCAAGTAGTAGTGTGCTAGCCTTGAGCTGAAGAGCTGAGGGACAGTGCCCAGGTCCAGAGTTCAAGTCCCACAACCGACAAAAGAAAACCCCAAACAAACAAACAAACAAACATTAGCCAGTTAAAAAAACAGAACTAGGGGGCTGGGAATGTGGCTTAGTGGTAGAGTGGTTGCCTAGCATGCATGAGACCCTGGGTTCTATTCTTTGGTACCACATTAAAACAAAACAAAAAACAGAAGTAGGGGTTAAAGGTGTAGCTCAGGTGACACAATGCCAGCCAATATTTCAAAGTATCAGGTATGAAGTTCAGTCCCAGTCTTGGACGAACAGAAAACCAAAAGGAGAGCCTTGAACAAAAACGCAAAAGTGATTACCACCCAAGGCCTTGATTTCAAGTTCCATTAAAAGCACAACTGAGTGTGACACACACACACACACACACACACACACACACACACACACACACACATCTAATAAAATAGAATGGGCAAAGCCTAGTGGCAATGGCTCATGCCTGTAACTCTACCTATTCACAAGGCTGAGATCAGAAGATTGTAGTTTGAAGCCAGCTGAGATAAGAAAATCTATAAGACTCTTATCTCCAATTAACCACCAAAAACAAAACAAAACGCGTAGAATGGAGCTTTGTCTCAAATGATAGAGTGGTAGCCTTGAGTAAAAGACTGCCTTGAAAGAAGAGTAGCAGAAACTAGAATAGAGATTTAACCATATTCTAGTATGACCTCTAGAAGATCTTTTTTTTTTTTTTTTTCCTGGTCCTGGGGTTTGAACTCAGGGCCTGGGCTCTGTTCCTGAGCGCTTGCTCAAGGTTAGTGCTCTACCACTTGAGTCACAGCACCACTTCTGGCTTTTTCTGTTTATGTGGTACTGAGGAATCGAACCCAGAGCTTCATGCATGTTAGGGTAAGCACTCTACCATTAAGCCACATTGTTAGCCAGCAGACCTAATCTGAAAGGACTAAAATGATAATAGTTTCAATTTATTGAATGCATTTACTGAATTTCATCTATTACATACAGCATTTATACCCACTACAGCAATATAGTAATTTGTCTCAAATCTTATAATCAAGACTATGTTAATTTAGATAAGAAGTTTTGCAAGTGAAAAGGAGTAATACTAGATTTTCAAAGCAAGAAAGGAAAAAAAAAAAAAAAAGCAGTCTCTGACACCAGACACTGACCTAGTACCATCAACTTGGCCTTAGTGTAACTAACTAGGAGCTGACATGGCATTTATAGCCAGTAATGGGTTGAATTTCACAGGCTATCACTATCAGACAAGGCTGCTCTGACTAAAATAGAACAAAACCACTCTAAACACAGACAAAATATAAATATGGTCCAACAATGGAATACCAAACATCTACCTCTTCCAGTTAATTAATAATCAATTACATAAGAAATCTCCACTCTTGGGCTGGGAAGGTGGCTCAGTGGCAGAGTGCTTGCTTTGCAATACATGAGGCCCTGGGTTCGATTCCTCAGCACCACATAAGCAAAAAGAAAAAAGCCAGAAGTGGCGTTGTGGCTCAAGTGGTAGAGCACTAGCCTTGAGCTGAAGAGCTGAGGGACAGCGCCCAGGCCCAGAGTTCAGGCCCCACAACCAGACCCAAAAAAAAAAAAAAAAATCTGGGGCTGAGAAGGTGGCTCAGTGGTAGAGTGCTTGCCTTGCTATGCATGAGGCCCTGGGTTCAATTCCTCAGCACCACATAAGCAGAAAAAGCCATAAGTGGTGCTGTGACTCAAGTGGTAGAGTGCTAGCCTTGACCTGAAAAGCTGAGGGACAGAGCCCAGGCCCAGAGTTCAGGACTCACGACTGACAAAAATAAAAAGAAACCTCCATTCTAGTATTTCCTCCTTCTAGATAGGGTTTATAAACTTGTTCAGTTAATGCAGACACAGACACACACACACACACACACACACACACACACACACACACACACACACAAATATTTTAACCTATAGGATATCTAGCATGAACAGCTATTAATTTCCAAAGCAAGAGAAAAAAATGCTACATAGGCACATTAATATTTTCACTAGTTTGTCAGAGTACTATAGAAGACTGAATAAAACTAGTACGTAAGTATAGACAATCAGGTGGAGATATGGCTCAGCAGTAGGGCACCTACTCAGTAAACTAGAAGCCCTGAGATCAAACCCCAGTAGATAATCTCTACTTTGCCAGATGTCAAAATCCAATCCATTCTTGGGTAGTGGAGAAGAATAAAGCAGGATCAGGAAAGGCACTTCACTTCTTCAATCACTTAATATGCTTTTCCTGACTCTCCTCCTGCCACCTTTTTTTTTGCCAGTCCTGGGACTTGAACTCAGGGCCTGGGCACTGTCCCTGAGCTTCTTTTGCTCAAGGCCAGCACTCTACCACTTGAGCCACAGTGCCAATTCCGGCTTTTTCTGTGTATGTGGTACTAAGGAATCAAACCCAGGGCTTCACAGATGCAAGGCAAGCACTCTACCACTAAGGCACATTCCCAGGTCATCCCTTAACTATTACCAAGATAACTAAGAATGGCTGGGAATGAGGCTTAGTGGTAGAGTGTTTGCCTAGGATGCATGAAGCCCTGGGTTTGATTCCTCAGTACAATGTAAACAGAAAAAGCCAGAAGTAGCACTGTGGCTCAAGTGGTAGAGTGCTGGCCTTGAGCTCAGGGACAGTGCCCAGGACTGAGTTCAAGCCCCAGGACTGGCCAAAAAAAAAAAAAGATAACTAAGAGTAATACTGTAAATCTAATTACCAGCCTGAGATCTGAAGGATTATGGTTCAAAAGCAGCCTAATGCAAATCTGTAAGACAGCATCTTCAAAATAACCTGCAAAAAAGTGGTTTGGAAAGCTAGAAGGGGCACAGGTGGCTCACACTTGTAATCCTAGCTACTATGTGCTTGAGATCTGAGGATCCTGGTTTGAAGCCAGCCTGAGCAGTAAAGTCCAGTGAGACCCTTCTCTCCAACTAACCACTCAAGAACCACAAATGTTTCTGTGGCTCAAGTGGCAGAATGTTAGCTTTGAGCACAAAGAGGCTCAAGGACAGCACCCAGGCACTAATGGCTCACACCTGTAATCCTAGCTTCTCAGGATGCTGAGATCTGAGGATTGTGGTTCAAAGCCAATCTCAAGGAAAAGCCTGGAAATGGAGCTAAGGCCCAAAGTGGCAGAGTATTAGCCTTGAGCAAAAGAGCTCAGGGGCAGTGTCCAGGCCCTGACCTCAAAGCCCCACGACACACACACACACACACACACACACACACACACGCGCGCGCAAGCTGTTTTGGAGGTGTGGGTCATCTGGCAATAACAATCCTAAGCAAGCAAGTTGAGTGAGTTTGGCCCCAAGTTCAAGCACAAAGAGTAATAGAATGGAGAGGGAAGGTAGCAATAGAAACAGAACATGTATAATGTCCCAAATTGTGGCTATTGTTTGGTTTCTTTAGTGCAAATCCCACTAAACTTCTTTTTTTTTTTTTTTCCCTAGTCATGAGGCTTGAACTCTGGGCCTGGGTGCTGTCCCTCAGCTCTTCAGCTCAAGGCTAGCATTCCACCACTTGAGCCACAGTGCCACTTCTGGTTTTCTAGTAGTTTATTGGAGATAAGAGTCTCATAGATTTTCCTGCCTGGGCTGGCTTCAAACCATGATCCTCAGATCTCACAGCCTCCTGAATAGTTAGGATTACAAGTGTGAGCCTCTAGCACCTGGCTTCCAATATCCTTTTATCACATAAATTCTTTTTTTTTTCCTCTCTCTCTTTCTCTCCTCGGTTCTTCCTAGCCAATTCCGCTAAATCTTAGAAACTTGTGATATTGAACCACACCTTTTATACCTCTGTTATTAGAAAATTTCACAATTGTCTTCTTACAGAAGTCATGCATAACATGACACAACATGTTACAGTTAACTCCAAGAACCACTTTCTCTTTCCCTCTATTCCAAGTAACTCTTTACCAGCATTATAAAATAGAAAGCCTTGGAAGTGGCACTGTGGCTCAAGAGGTAGAGCACTTGCCTTGAGCTGCAGAGCTCAGGGACAGCCCCATGCCCAGAGTTCAAGCACCATGACCAACCCCCCCCCCCCAAAAAAAAATTACATCCACTTAAAATAGAAAGCCTTGAACATAAAATCAAAAGATAATAATGTTGTGAGTCTGTTCACCTACAATTATTGCTGGTTCTACTAGTGTTGTTATTTTGTTTTTGGTGCCAGTCTTGGGGCTTGAACTCCAGGTCTAGGCACTATCTCACAGCTCCATTTCCCACTTTTTGGTAGTTAAATTGAGATATGTGTCTCAGAGATCTTTCTTACCCACACTGTCTTCAAACCACAATCCTCACATCTCAGCCTTCTGAGTAGGTAAGATTACAGGCATGAGCCACTAGCACCTAGTTTGTAAGTCTACTCTAAATTTGTCTCTCTATATACAAATTAGACACCATAGGTTATCGGTCATCTGATGAGGTTCAAAAATTATCCACAGAATTACTTCTTTGAGAAAATGAGAATACACACAAAAATATGCATTAATTATATAACAGGTATCTCACATCTCATTGAAGAATTTTTCTCCAGTATCACCTAGAATGCAGAGCTATTCAATTAGCTGATATCCAATAAATATTCATATTAATGTATCTTAGAAGCCTTTTTACTAAATAAAATTTGTGAAGTAGAGCTGTGGCTCAAATGGTAGAGCGCTCGCCTTGAGCTGAGGGATAGTGCCCAGGCCCAGAGTTCAAGCCCCATGACTGACCCAAAATATTTGATGCATAAATAAAATTTGCTATTTTTTTTAAATGATGCCAGTACTGAGGGGTAAACTCTGGGTTCTCTGGGCCTCATGTTCTTGCTTAGGTTTTTCTGCTCAAGACTGGTGTTCTACCACTTAAACTACATCTCTACTCCCAGCTCTTTCCTGGTTAGCTGAGGGTAAGAGTCCCTAGAATTTGTCTTCCCAAAGTGGCTTCAAATCATGATCCTCAGATCTCAGCATTCTGAATAGCTAGACTACTGGTCTGAACTACCAATTCTAGCCTATTTTTCTTTTGAAATAGGTTGGTAGGCTGGTGGTGTAGCTCCCATGGTAAAGAGCTTGCTTATAAAGGGTGAGACCCCAAGTTTAATCCTCAGTAACACACATACACACAGACAAAAAAAATTAAATAAACTGGTCTCAGATAAATTAAGGCCTTCACAAAAATTCAGTGTCAGCTGGGCACCAGTGGCTCATGCCTATAATCCTTGCTACTCAGGAGGCTAAGTTCTGAAGGTCACAGTTGGAAGCTAGTTGGGGCAGAAAAGTTTCACTCTTATCTCCAATTAACCACCAAAAAACTGAAAGTGGAGCTGTAGCTCAAGTGGCAGAGCCAGGCTTGAGTAAAAAAGCTAAGGGGCAGTGGTCCAGGCCTTGAGTTCAAACCCTAATACTAGCACAAAAAAAATTAGCACCAAAGCTAAGAATGACCTAAAAATAAAATTAAAAATAAACCAAATATAATAACACACTTATAATCCCAGCACTAAGGAGACTGAGAACTGAGTATTGGAGGTCTCCTGACCTACATAACAAGACCCTGTCTCAAACCTCACTCTACAAGCATCAAAATGAGCAGTCACTGCATGAGCCACATCTATACATTACTTTATTAAAATAATATTTAATTTGGCATTTACCAATCAAGACACCAAAATGTTTCAATTAACTACAGTCTGAAACAGCTCACTTAACCTGACGAAATAAAAGTGGCTGTCACCAGTACATGTGAAAGCTATGTTGTATGTCTAAGGGATGGCACTGCTAGCCCTTAACTGTTTATTGGAGTCAGAAAAGCTTTGAAGACTGTCTATTCACAGATACTCTGATGCAGCAAAGAAAGAAAATTATCTTGGAAAAAATTTTTTGTTGATAAGGCAGAGAGATTTCAAATGTAAACTCTCCATTGTTGGATTATGACCAAAATACAAAAATTGCCAATATGCTTAAAAAAAAAAACAGGATAGAACAGAACCATGACAATACAACCTGAGCCAGCCTGGCTTAATAACCTGTCTTAAACCTATTTTCACTATTCTAAAATGAATTCTAGCTGGGTGCTAGTAGATCATGACTACAATCCTAGCTACAATCCTGAGGCTGAGATTTGAGGATTCAGTTCAAAGCCAGCCAGGGCAAGAAAGTCTACCAGAAAACGCAAAGTAGAACTGAGGCTCAAAGTGGTAAAGAGCTAGCCTTGAGTAGAAAAGTTCAGTGACAGTGCCCAGGTCCTGAGTTCAAGCCCCACAACTGACAAAAACAAACAACAACAGGGCTGGGAAGGTGGCCCAGTGGTAGAGTGCTTGCCTTGCATGCATGAGGCCCTGGGTTCGATTCCTCAGCACCACATAAGCAAACAGAAAAAAGCCAGAAGTGGCGCTGTGGCTCAAGTGGTAGAGCGCTAGCCTTGAGCTGAAGAGCTGAGGGACAGCGCCCAGGCCCAGAGTTCAAGCCCCATGACCAGACCCAAAAAAATTTAAAAAACAAACAAACAAACAAACAACAACAACAACCTTTTGCTCTATGGCCCTGAAGTTAACCGGATACTGCAATAAACAATGCTTCTGCAAGGAGGGAATGGTGGTAACCATTTTCATCTTCCCCAAGATATCTTTGGATGTTCTGAGATTTAGAACACAGCAGTTAACAAAAGCTTCTTCATACAAATACATAGCTTTTGTTTTTGGTCAGTCATGGGGCTTAAACTATGGGCCAGGGCACTGTCCCTGAGCTCTTTTTGCTCAAAGCTAGCGCTCTACCACTTTGAGCCACAGCACCACATACAATTTTCTGGTGGTTAATTGAAGATAACAGTCTCAATGTGGGGCTGGGAAGGTGGCTCACTGGTAGAGCGCTTGCCTTGCATGCTCGAGGCCCTGGGTTCGATTCCTCGGTACCACATAAGCAAAAAGAAAAAAGCCGGAAGTGGCGCTGTGGCTCAAGTGGTAGAGCGCTAGCCTTGAGCTGAAGAGCTGAGGGACAGCGCCCAGGCCCAGAGTTCAGGCCCCACGACTGGACCCAAAAAAAAAAAAAAAAAAGAGTCTCAATGTACTTTCCTGCCTGGGCTGTTTTGAACTACAATCCTGAGGTCTCAGCCTCCTGAGCAGCTACGATTACAGGTATTCTGGCTAGCATTCTCTTTTCTTTTTTGACAGTCGTGGGGCTTGAACTGGGCCTGGGCGCTGTTCCTCAGCTGTTTGGCTCAAGGCTAATGCTCTACCGCTTGAGCCACAGCGCCACTTCCAGTTTTCTGGTGGTTTATTGGAGACTTTCATGCCTGGGCTGGTTTTGAACAGCAATCCTCAGATCTCAGCCTCCTGAGTAGCTAGGATTACAGGTGTGAGCCACCAGCGCCCAGCTAGCATTCTTTTCTTTAGTGTGTCTATTGTCTTCAACCTATACTCTGTTCTTATGAGGTAGGATAGATGTAAAGGAGGCTGAGATCTGAAGATCACAGGCTGAAGTCAGCCTGGGAAGGAAAAACCTCTAAGATTCCTCTTATCTCCAATTAACCACCAAAAAAAATCCAGAAATGGAGCTGTGGCTCAGTAATACACTACCCTTGAATAAAAACTTCAAGAGGGGAAAAGAAAAAGAAAAAGAAAAACCTCAAGTACTCCAGAACTGTCACATAAATAAATAAATAAATGTTAAAAAGAATAAGTGTTTAAAGGACCCAGACTCAGACATCTGAACCAAAACAGCAATATCCCTTCATACTACCACCTTATGGATGACAGGTAACAAGAAAAAGTCACAGGAATTATCTACATCTGCCTTCTCTGAGATCTTAGAAAGCTGCAAAGCTCCTAGAATGGGCAGACATGTTTGCAATGGGAAAAGGAGGTCCTGAAAGTCACCTTTTGCCCTTGTGTTTTGGGTAGACCTAACATTTGCATGTTAAAGAAACAACAATAAACGGTACCCCTTAGCCACTCTAAACCATTGTTTAACTATTAGGGGCTGCTAGATGACATGAACAGATACATTACTCAGCTCAGAAAGTGTAAAGACCACAGATATGAAAGGGCCAACATTTTCAGTCTCTTTTTTTTCTTTCAGTACTGGGTTTGAACTCAAGACCTTGCATGTACTCTTTAGCTTAGGCACTCCTCCAGCCCCATTTTGAGTCTTTACTCCTGTTTCCTGCATGCTAAAATTTCTACCGTGTGATGCAATCCTTACTGTAAGGCATATTAAAATTCTTTCTGTGGGTGAATTTCAAGTATCTGTGATTTCAGGTGGAAAGTGGGAAGCTGAGGGACCCCTCATAGTAGAATGACTCGCTTTAACCTTTTGACCAAGTTTCTTCATCTTTAAAATGTTGATACAGGGCTGGGAAGATGGCTCAGTGGTAGAGCGCTTGCCTTGCATGCCTGAGGCCCTGGGTTCGATTCCTCAGCACCACATAAGCAAAAAGAAAAAAGCCGGAAGTGGCGCTGTGGCTCAAGTGGTAGAGCGCGCTAGCCTTGACCTGAAGAGCTGAGGGACAGCGCCCAGGCCCAGAGTTCAGGCCCCACGACCGGACCCAAAAAAAAAAAAAAAAATGTTGATACAATACTACCTTCACCTCAAGGGCTACTGTGAGGACTAATTTAACACATACAAAGCTAACAGTACAATGCCTGACACATAGGAAAATAAAATGTTAGTTTAATCCTAGCTACTTAGGAGGCTGAGATCTGAGGATCACAGTTCAAAGCCAGCCCAGAGAAGTAAAGTCCATAACACTCATATCTCCAATTAAAAACTAGAAAACTGGAAGTGGAACAGTGGCTCAAAGCCTTGAGTAAAAAGAGCACAGGGCCAGTACCCAGGCCCTGAGTTCAGACAGACAGACACAAATTGGAGTGACGGAAAGAAACTGGTAGAGCTGATTGCATGGCTCACATGGCAGAAATCTAACAAGCACAAGCTCATCTCTCCAACCCAGCCCTCAAAAAAAAAAAACCACCAAAAAAAACCCAAGAAAATAAAAGACATATAAAGAATGTAATATTATTGGAAAAGGGAATGTGGCTGTGGTAGAATGCTTGCCTAGCATGTATGAAGCCCTAGGTTTGATTCCTCAGTACCATATTGTAAGGGGTGCTGTGTCTCAAGTGACAGAGTGCTAGCCTTTAGCAAAAGGAGCTCAGGGACAGAAGAAAGAAAGGGGGAGGGAAGGGAAGGGAGGGAAGGGAAAGGAAAGGAAAGGAAGGAAGGGAAAGAAGGAAAGAAGGAAGGAAGGAAGAGAGTGAGGGAGAGTGGGAGGGAGAGAAAGAAAAGAAAAAGAAAGAAAGAAAGAAGGAAGGAAGGAAGAGAGAAAAAAAAGAAAAGAATGTAGTAGCCTTGCATTCAATTAGAACATAAAACTGTTTTAGGCTTTGCTGTACAGTATATATGTTTACAGCATTCATTAAATACACCAACTGAGAAACTTACAGACTGTGAAATACTGATTTAACGAAAACTACAGCAACCATGGGCAAAAGTTTATGCTAAGGGCTAAAGATATGACTCAGATGTTAGCTTCCTGCCTAGGAAGTGAGAGGGGTACCCCCCCCCACACACACACAGTTTAATGCTATAATACAACTTTATAGAAAAATATCCAAGAGTCATACTGAAATGTCACGTAACCCTTTAAAATAATGCAAAATTCTTTAACACAATAATCACACACAGCTAATTCTTTGAAAATTAAGGCTTTTCATAAGATTTTCATAATTAAGACTTTTTTCTGACGTTCCCATCTTCAGCTTTCATTATAAGCCTATAAAGAGATATAGCTTCTTCGGTATCAAAACATTTTGCAAAACCAGGCTCAGAAGAAGACATACACTGTTTACAGTGCAAGAAAGGATCCTTGTGGCCACTCTAGGACAACTGTCACTGTCACTAGCACGACTGGTTGTCTCATTGGGACTTAGGTCATGCAGCAGTCGGGGTTGGGGGGGGGGGAGAGTTTGTGCCTGAAACAAAGTGAAAAGATAGAGCGTCCTCAAAGGGGAAAGGTTTGAGAACTGTGCCTGAAGGGCTGAGCTGTGGGGAGACTTCTGGGCAAGGCGAGGTAGGGACGCAGATGGTACCCACCCAGGCGAGGGGGTGAAGCCCACCGCTTTCTTCCCAGCTCACCCTCCGGCGCCTAGTTACCTTTCTCGTCCTCATCGATTCGCAGGGCCACGGAGATGTACTCAAAGGCCTGTTTGTGGAAGGCCCGCACGCGCTCGGCCTCCCCGCCGGGCGCCGGCATCGGGGCTGAGGGCGAGGCGGGCGGCGGCGCGGCCCCGGAGCTCCCCTTGGCGGCCATGAGGGCGCGGGAGAGGCGCTGGCAGAGCCACACGAAGAGGAGCCCCAGGTGGAAGGCCACCAGGCGCAGCAGGGCGAAGCCGACGACCAGCGGGTAGGAGAAGTAATACAGGTTCCGCTTATGCGGGGAGCCGGGCGCCGGGGACCGCCCGGCGGCCGGAGGGGCGGGGGCCTGGCAGGGGGGCGGAGGCCTGGGAGGCACCTGGCTGCTGGGGCCGCCGCAGCCTTTCTTCTTCCCTCGTCCGCCCGGAGAACTCATTCACAGTTCCCACTGCCGCCGCCGCCATAACCCGCCTCCCGCAGACCGACGACGACCGAGCGGCGGCGGCGGCGGCCACGGCGTCGACCTGGCCACAGACCCCCACCTCCCCCCGCTCCGCCCCGCGCGCCTCCCGGTCCCGGGAGCTCCACGCCTCCGCGCGCGGCCCGGCCCGCCCCGCCCCTTTCGCCTTCCGGGCTGGGAGCACAACCCCTTCTGCTCCTCCAGAGGTCGGTGCCACCGGCCCCTCCCTCGCGCCGTCCTCCCGACCGCCGGGAAGCTCGGAGCTGCGGCTGCGCTCGCGCGCGTCCTCCGCCGGCCTTCTCCCGCGCGCATGCGCACGCCTCAGTCTTTGTTGAGCCGGGCCGCTACACGCATGTGCGGCATCCCTTTCTCTTTCCCCTTTCCCCCGGGAACTACAATTCGGGATATGCAGTTCCGCCGGCTTTGGCGGCGGGCCCCTGTGGCCGAGCTCAGGTGTATAGCTCATGGAGGAGGGCATTGAAGCTTACGGGCGGCTAGGGTAGCTCACAGGGCTCCTATCTCGCAGTGTCATTGTTTTCTCATATTTCGTTCATTATTTTTCTGCTAGTTAACGTCAGATGATTGATCACCGTTCTTAGAAGTAATGCGAATCAACCTGGGACTTACTGAGAGGAAACCTTAGGGCACCCCCAAAATATTAGTTAAGGCGACAAGGTCGAGGTCAATGGATCAATAAAGTTAACAATTAGTAAAGATATCCAACTTGGGCTGGGGAGGTGGCTCAGTGGTAGAGCGCTTGCCTTGCATGCTTGAGGCCCTGGGTTCGATTCCTCAGCCTCACATAAGCAAAAAGAAAAAAGCCGGAAGTGGCGCTGTGGCTAAAGTGGTAGAGTGCTAGCCTTGAGCTGAAGAACTGAGGGACAGCACCCAGGCCCAGAGTTCAGGCCCCACGACCGGACCCAAAAACAAACAAACAAAAAAAAGATATCCAACTTGAAGACATAATTGCATGAATTAGGTAATTTTTAGGTTTCATTCAATTGCCATCCAATAGTTTACAAAGGATTCTACTGTGCTTCCCTAGCTCCCTTCATTTGGGGCATTACCTATCCGTCCCCATTATTCTAATAAGACGCAAGTACAGACCACTCAATCACAAAGTAGAAATAAATATTAGATGAGATTCTCCTGGGAACTAGCATTTTTTTTCCGGTCGTGGGGCTTGAACCCTGGGCCTGGGCACTGTCCCTCAGCTCTTCAGCTCAAGGCTAGCACTCTACCACTTGCGCCACAGTACCTCTTCCAACCTTTCTGCTTATGTGGTGCTGAGGAATCGAACCCAGGGCCTCATGCATGCTAGGCAAGCACTCTACCACTAGCCACCTTCCCAGCCTCTTTAATGTTTTTATTTGGTGATAGTACTGGGGCTTGACTCGGGGCCTGACTGCTGTCCTTGAGGTCTTTTTGCTCAAAGCTAGCACTCTACCACTTGAACCACAGCTGGACTTCCAACTTTTTGTGGTTAATTGGAGATGAGACTCACTTCATCCAGACATATCATTAAAAAAAAAAAAAAAAAAAGGAGCTGGGCGCTGGTGGGTCATGCCTGTAATCCTAGCTACTTAGGAGGCTGAGATCTGAGTATCACAGTTCAAAGCCAGGCCAGGCAGGAAAGTCCGTGAAACTCTTATCTCCAATAAACCACTGAGAAGGCCGGAAATCTCCCCTTGGGCTGAAGAGCGCAGGGACAGTGCCCAGGCCCAGAGTTCAAGCCCCATGACTGACAAAAAAAAAAGGAAGATTCATTTTCATAGTCACATATGCCACTATTTCCTTCCTTTGTAAATAGTGAATGATGAGTTATATACATTCATCCACTAGTTATCTCTACTTTTTTTTTTGTCAGTCATAGTGTTTGAACTCTAGGCTTGGGCAGCTGTCCCTGTGCTCTTCAGCTCAAGGTGAGCGCTCTAATGCTTGAGCCACAGCGCCACTTCTAGTTTTCTAGTGGTTAATTGGAGATAAGAGTCTCATGGACTTTTCTGCCCAGGCTGACTTTGAACCTTGATCCTCAGATCTCAACCTCCTCAGTAGCTAGGATTACAGGCGTGAGCCACCAGCACCCCGCTTATCTTTACATTTTTAAAGGCCATCAAGCTAACCTATAATAGAAAATAACCCTACTGAAAAAAAAGGGAGGAGGAGGAGAAGGAGAAAAAGAACACAGAGAAGAAGTCCCAAAAGCATAGGGTCTTTCTTTCCTCCACCACCCCGCAGAAGAAAAAAAAAAATCATTGTATACCACAGAATTAGATTCTGTGAACATTGCAAGTAGTGTAATTCTTTAAAAAACATAAAGGGGGGGGGGGGGGGACTGGGGATGTGGCTGAGTAAAGTGCTTGCCTAGCATGCATGAAGCCCTGGGTTCCATTCCTCAGTACCACATAAACAGAAAAAGCTTGAAGTGGGCTGGGAAGATGACTCAGTGGTAGAGCGCTTGCCTTGCATGCCTGAGGCCCTGGGTTCGATTCCTCAGCACCACATAAGCAAAAAGAAAAAAGCCGGAAGTGGTGCTGTGGCTCAAGTGATAGAGCGCTAGCCTTGAGCTGAAGAGCTGAGGGACAGTGCCCAGGCCCAGAGTTCAGGCCCCACGACCGGACCAAAAAAAAAAAAAAAAAGCTTGAAGTGATGCTATTGCTCACATGGTAGAGTGCTAACCTTGAGCAAAAGAAGCTCAAGGATAGTGCCTTGAGTTCAAGACCCAGGGAGAATATGTATATATATATAGTTTTGAATAGGTGTTTTTTTTTTGTTTGTTTGTTTTTTTGTCTTAGGGCTTTAACTCTGGACCTGGGCGCTGTCCCTGAGCTCTTCAGCTCAAGGCCAGCACTCTATCACTAGAGCCACAACCACAGTACCACTTCCTGTTTTCTGGTGGTCAATTGTAGATAAGAGTCTGGAGGACTTTCCTACCTGGGCTGGCTTTGAACCAGGATCCTCAAATCCTCAAATCCAGGATCCTCCTGAGTAGCTAGGATTACAGATGTGAGCCACTGGTGCCCAGCTTGAATAGTTTCTTTAATAAAGCATTTTCTGTTAAGAGAGTGGGGGGAGGGAGGAGAGATTTTCAAGGACTTTTCTGGTGGATCTGGCTTCAAATTGTGATCCTCAGATCTCAGCTTCCTGAGTAGCTAGGCAAAACTGAGTGAATGGCAAAACTGGCACTTTGTTGATGACAAGCTGAAATAGAAGGCAGTTTTAATGGAGCTTCTAAAATTGGTACATCAGTTCATCCCATGGTGAAGCCCTGACCTTCTGGGTTCCTACCAACCTATCCAATAAGTGATTCAGTCTTTTTTCTCCCTTTTATTTTTTCCCTTTCTCTTTTCCTTCTTTCTCTCCCATTCCCAAACTTTTAGAAAAGTCTCCCTTTTTACTTTAGTTAGCCACAATTGTTTCTTGTTGCCTAAAACTAGGGAGTGCCAACACAAAGTCCCCATTGTTTGTATGTGAGGATTACAAATGCCTCCTGAGTGATTCCTAGAGTCTCCACATAGTGCCACAACTTTATCTAATTATTCCTCAGAAATATTCATTTACATATAGAAGCTACTGCAAAAATGACACACTATATTTCCTGCTCCCACTTTCCAGCTGTAAATTCTATTTTTTCTTTTGAGATACCAGCTGTATTTCAGATTTGATTTAATTCTCCACCTCCCTCCAGTAATGACTTCTCTTTAAACCACAAAGCAGTTGTTGTGTGAAATCTTTTTTTTTTTTTAATTGGTCATGGGGCTTGAACTCTGGGTCTGAATCCCTCAGCTCTTCAGCTCAAAGCTAGTGCTCTACCACTTAAGCTACTGCACCACTTCCAGTTTTCTGAGTAGTTTATTGGAGATAAGAGTCTCTCGGGCTTCCTGCCTGGGCTGGCTTTGAACTGCAAGCTTCAGATCTCAGCCTCCTGAGTAGCTAGGCTTACAGGCGTGAGCCACCGGCACCCTGCTGTTGTGTGAAATCTTATATCATCAAATATGATATGTAGAACTTAAATGTGCAATTTAATGAAAAATAATATACTACATCCAAGTGAAGATAAATGGCTATAATCATTCCTTGAAGGTGTGAACCATTTCCTTATCTAAATTTCTTTTCTCCTCCTTCAGAGGAAGCCACTATCCTGAACTTTGTAGTAATCATTATTGTGCTTCCCAACTTAGTTTTCCATGTGCTTAGGCATTTTGAAACAATATTCTGCATAGTTTTGTCTGGTCTTGACTTTTTCTTTTTCTTTTTGTTGGTCATGGGGGCTGAACTCTGGGCCTGGGCGCTGTCCCTCAACTCTTCAGCTCAAGACTAGCACTCTACCACTTGAGCCACAGCATTACTTCTGGCTTTTTTCTGCTTATGTGGTGCTGAGGAATCAAGCCCAGGGCCTCATGCTTGTGAGGCAAGCACTCTACCACTGAGCCAACTTCTCAGCCCTGGTCTTGACTTTTTATAAATTATATATTGCCAGTCCTGGGGCTTGAACTCAGGGCCTGGGGACTTCCCTGAGCTTCTTTTACTCAAGGCTAGCACTCTACCACTTGAGCCACAGCACTACTTCTGGATTTTTCTGTTTATGTGGTACTAAGGAATGACTCCCAGGGCTTCATGCATGCTAAGCAAACACTCTACCACTAAGCCACATTCTCAGCCAAATATAATATTCTTAATTTGCTTTTTCTTCTCACCATGTTGAAAATCATTGTAGGCCAGGCCCAGCAGCTCACACATAAAATCCAAGCTTTTTGGGAGGCAGATATGTAGATAGAGTTTTATGGCCAGCAAAAAGTTAGCAAGGTCCCATTACAATAAAATAAACCTGGTATGGTTATCTTCACCTATAATTACAGCCACATGAGAGGGAAGCTTAGAACAGGAAGATCTTGGTTTAACACCAGCCAGGACAAAAAGTGAGACCCTATCTAAAAAGGAACCTATCTAAAAAGTAGGCCTAAAAGTAGTAGACCCTATCTAAAAAGTAGCAAAAGTAGCGAAAGTGCTACTTTTCCAGGGCTTTCATGCATACTAGGTAAGCACTCTACCACTAAGCCACATTCCCAGCCCACCTTTTAGGTTTTTGTTTGTTTACCAGTCCTGGGTCTTGAACTCAGGCCCTGGTCACTGCCCCTGAGCTTGTTTTGCTCAAAGCTAGCACTCTACCACTAGAGCCACAGCTCCACTTTCAGGTTTTGGTAGTTTATTGATGAGTCTCATGGACTATCCTGCCCAGGATGGCTTGGTGCAATAGAATCACAGATGTGAGCCACCAGTGCCTAGCCAGTTGTATCTAATTTTGAATGTGTTTCTTCTACAGCCTTTTCTTTTTATTCCTATGGTAAAGATATGGGGTTGAGATTCACTGTGATTAGGATTGGTTTTCTGATACCATCAGTTGACTTGCAGTATAAAATGGACTAAACTCTCTTTTTTGTTGCTGGTACCAGGGATTGAACTCAGGGCCTTGAGCTCTCCCTTAGCTTTTTTGTGCAAACCTGGTGTTCTACCACTTGGGCCACACTTCCACTTCTAGTTTTTTGCTAGTTAATTGAATATGACTATTAGATTTATCTACCTGGGCTGGCTTTGAACTCAGATACTGAATCTCAGCCTCCTTAGTAGCTAGGATTACAGGCATAAATCACTGGTGCCTAGCCCAAACTCTTTTAGCTAGGGATCTTGAGCCTTTTCATCTTTTCAGTTCACATCCTCTGTCCTTTGCAATTCTGTTTCAAATCAATTTTGTGAATTAACGTCTTCCTACATTGATCTCAAAAAAAATTGTGGGGGGCAGGGAAGGTGACTCAGTGGTAGAGTGCTTGCTTGCCTTGCATGCATGAGGCCCTGGGTTTGATTCCTCAGCACCACATAAGCAGAAAAAGCCATAAGTATCGCTATGGCTCAAGTGGTAGAGTGCTAGCCTTGAGCTGAAGAGCTGAGGGACAGTGCCCAGGCCCAGAGTTCAGACCCCATGACTAACAACAACAACAAAAAAAAAAAAAAGAAAGAAGGAAAGAAATAAAAAAAAAGAAAGAAAGAAAGAAAAAGAAAATTTGTGCCTTGATATTTTCCTGGACTGATATTTTGCCTGGACTGAAGATTTGAACCTTCCTAGCCATTCAACCCTGAAGGTTCCCAGTTTTTAGATGGTAAGGACTTTCAGGACACTCAATCGCAAATGGAATCTAGGACAGTTTCACCAGGACCAAAAAGAAGAGCAAAGTGTGGTAACTAAGCCAGGACATCCAATCACTTTATCACTTTAACCCATTAACTTCTTTGCCAAAATGCCTACCACAAAATAGTTGGTTTTTTGTTTTAATTTCAATTTGACTTGCTATTTAAGAAACTTTCTAAACACTTACCTTTAGATGTTAACTAGATTATTTGAAGTAGAAACCAGGGACAGCTCTTAAGGACCTCTTCTAGCCGGCCCGGTGGCTCATGCCTGTGATCCTATTTATTCAGAAGGCTGAGATCTAAGGATTGTGGTTCAAAGCCAGCCCCTGCAGGAAAGTCCATGAGACTCTTATCTCCAATTAACCACCAGAAAACCAGAAGTGATGCTGTGGCTCAAGTAGTAGAGCACTTGCCTTGAGCTGAAGAGCTTAGGGACAGCACCTAGGCACAGAGTTCAAGCCCTACCACCACCATCAACAACAACAAAAGACCTCTTTTCTCTCTCTTTCTTTCTGTAGGAGGGCTTTAACTCATGATCTCTTTTTTTTTTTTTTTTTTTTTTTGGGGTCCGGTTGTGGGGCCTGAACTCTGGGCCTGGGCGCTGTCCCTCAGCTCTTCAGCTCAAGGCTAGCGCTCTACCACTTGAGCCATAGCGCCACTTCCGGCCTTTTTCTTTTTGCTTATATGGTGCTGAGGAATTGAACCCAGGGCCTCAGGCATGCAAGGCAAGCGCTCTACCACTGAGCCAACTTCCCAGCCCTAACTCATGATCTCTTAATCTCTCTCAGTTTATTTGCTCATACTGACACTCTTCCACTTTAATTATCATTTTGCTTGTTAATTAGAAATGGAGTCTTTCCAACTTTTCTGCCTGGGCTGGCTTTGAACTATGATCCTCCAGGTCTCAGCTTCCTAAGTACTTAGGATTAAAGGACAATTTTTTGTTGTTGTTGTTTTGGTCAGACATGGGGCTTGAACTCAGGCCTGGGCACTGTCTCTGAGCTCTTTGTTCAAGGCTAGCACTACGCCACTTTGAGCCACAGCTCCACTTCTGGTCTTCTGGTGGTTAATTGGAGATGAGAGTTTAATGGACTTTCCTACCTGTGCTAGCTTTGACTGCAATCCTCAAATCTCAGCCTCCTGAGCAGCTAGGATGATAGGTATGAGCCAACTGCTCAGCTTAGGACATTTTTTTAACTGAAGAAAAAAAAAGTAAAATAAAATAGCCTACTTTACGAGATGATTGGCCTTGAAAAAGGAAGAAAAACTGAAATATTGAAACAAAAGACATGGTTGTGAGGGATAGCAAAATTAGAGTAACAATATAAAATTAGTAGTCTGCCACTATGCTAAGGAGCAAAAATAGATTCATGGGGCTGGGAAGGTGGCTCAGTGGGAGAGTGCTTGCCTTGCATTCATGAGGCCCTGGGTTCAATTCCTCAGCACTACATAAGCAGGAAAAAAATAAGCTGAAAGTGGTGCTGTGGCTCAAGTGGTAGAGCTCTAGCTTTGGGCTGAAGAGCTGAGGGACAGCTTCTATACCCGGAGTTCAGGCCCTATGACTGAAAAATAAATACATACATACATAAATAAAAATAAAAAAATTCATGAACATTTCTTTGAGGGAAAAGAATGGAAGGGTTAACATTAGTCAAGATGTGTATGTTATGGGTGTGTGTGTGCTGTTACTGGGGGCTTGAACTCAGCGCCTCTTTTTACTAGAGGCTGTCACTTTATCACTTGAGCCAAACCTCTACTTTTCACTGGGTAACTATAGATAAGAGCCTCATGGGGGACTTTTCTGCCCTGGCTGGCTTTGAACCTTAATCCTCAGCTTTCTGAGTAGTAAGGATTACAAGTATGAACCATCAGCATAAGCATCTCACATCTGATTTAAAAAAAAAAAAATGGGCTGGGAATGTGGCTTAGTGGTAGAGTGCTTGCCTAGCATGCATGAAGCCCTGGGTTCGATTTCTCAGTACCACATAAACAGAATAAAATAGAGATGGTGGGGCTGGGAAGGTGGCTCAGTGGTAGAGCGCATGCCTTGCATGCCAGAGGCCCTGAGTTCGATTCCTCAGCACCACATAAGCAAAAAGAAAAAAGCCGGAAGTGGCGCTGTGGCTCAAGTGGTAGAGTGCTAGCCTTGAGCTGAAGAGCTGAGGGACAGCACCCAGGCCCAGATTTCAGGCCCCACGACCGGACCCAAAAAAACAAACAAACAAATAAAATAGAGATGGTGTTGTGGCTCAAGTGGCAGAGTGCTAGCCTTGAGCAAAAGAAGCTGAGGGACAGTGCGCAGACCCCGAGTTCAAGTCTCAGGACTGGCAAAAAAAAATCTGGTTCAAACATTTAAACCCCACTAATGAGCTAACCAACCACCAACCTCAAACCAAAACTGACACTAGTTTGAGATTGTCTACAATCTTCAGTAAAAGTGAATGAGCTCATGGTTTTGAAATAGTGGGTGTAAGTATAAATTGCTACCTGACCAGCTCAACTTGCTTTTTGAAGCTATGACGCTATCTATGAAAGCATAGCAGAGCATGTTAATACAAAATTCAACTCTAGAGTGACAATCTAGATTATCAGAGAGAGTATTCAGTCGGCATGCTAAACAAAATGGTAGTATATACACTTACGGTCTATAATTTCTATATTTATGGTGTATAGATAATATGCATTGCACATAAGTAGAATGTTTTAATGTTGGGTGCCAGTGGCTCATACCTGCAAATCCTAGATACTAAGGAGGCTGAGATCTGAAGATTATGATTTGAAGCCAGCCAGCCAGGGCAGGAAAGTTTGTGCGACTCCAATTAACCAGAAAAATTAATCAGTCACAAGTGTAGGTGTGGCTCAAATGGAAGAATGTCACCCTGAATGAAAAAGCCAAACTGATTTCAAGCCACAGGACCAACACACACACAACACATTAATAAATATATAAAAAATAAAAAAGAAGCCAGGCATCGATGGCTCACACCTGTAATCCTAGCTACTCAGGAGGCTGAGATCTTGAGGATTGCCATTCAAAGCCAGCTAGGTAGGAAAGTCCCTGAGACTCTTAGTGGGGTTTTTTTTGTTTGTTTGTTTGTTTTTTCAGTCATCAGCCTGAACTCTGGGCCTGGGCACTGTCCCTCAGCTCTTCAGCTCAAGGCTAGCACTCTACCACTTGAGCCACAGCGCCACTTCCGGCTTTTTCTGCTTATGTGGTGCTGAGGAATTGAACCCAGGGCTTCATGCATGTAAGACAAGTGCTCTACCACTGAGCCACCTTCCCAGCCCCCTGAGACTCTTATCTCCAATAAACCACCAGAAAACTAGAAGTGGCGCTGTGGCTCAAGTGGTAGAGCACTCACTCTGAGCTGAAGAGCTGAGGCACAGTGCTCCGACCCAGAGTTCAAGTCCCACGACCGACCAAAAAAAAAAAAAAAAGAAAGAAATGTAACGATTGAGGCAAAAACATGAAGTTCATGACTACAACGTTTGTATTTATCCTAGCATAAATGGCACTGGATTAAAGACAGTCTGATGTACTACATCCTTTTATGCCCCTTACACAGTTTAAAGGAGGCCGGTCATTTTTTTCTTTTTAATCCCGTCCTGGGGCTTGAACTCGGGCCTGGGTGCTGTCCCTGAGTTCTTTTGCTCCAGACTGGCACTCCACCACTCGAGCCCCAGCGCCACTTCTGGCTTTTTCTGTTTTTGTGGTGCTGAGGACTCGAACCCAGGGCTTCAGGCCCTCCAGGCAAGCTCTCCACCACTGAGCCACCTTCCAGCCCTCTCCTCCCCTCCCTTGTTACAAAAACAAAACTCTGACATTCTCGGGCAGATGGCTGAGCCGGGCCTAAGATGTTCTAGAAAGAACCGCCCAGCCAGTGCGAGGACTAGGTTCCTCCGGGACAGAGCCCGGGGCTCGGGTGAGCCCGGAGCTGGCACGTCACTCGGTCAGGGCTGGGGTGGGGGCCGCGAGAGCTCCGCAGTTAGACGAACGACCCACTCCGGTCCCGCGGGGCGTCACTGGGCCAACACTCCCTCAGCACGACCGGGGCCCCAGGCGCCCACTGGCGGGCGGTCGGGTCCCGGCGTCGCTCCCGCAGCCCAGGCCCGCCGGGAACGCCGGCGCATGCGCGTCAGTTGTGCGACACCGTCACTTACGGCCGGAGAGGTTGGCGCCGGGAGTTGGTTGCGCGCCGGGGAGCTCTTAGGAACCCACAGCGTCGGGGTGCGTAGCCCGCCATCTGTCCTCTTTCCCCATTGTACACGGCCCTGGAGGGGAGGGTGTTCTCCCGCGGAACTTCTGCACCCGAGGCGGACCCCGAGTGGTGCACGGTCCCCTCCGGCTCCCCCTCACCCCGGGCGTGCGGGCGCCCAGGTGGGGCGGGGGGCGGGGCCAGGGGCTGCGTTCCTTCCTGGGGTTGAAATCTCCCGGGTAACTCCAGGCTCTTCTTGTTTTCCAAGACTGGTATCCGGTGACTGTGATCCGCGGGGTCCGCCATGGAGCCGGAGCAGATGCTGGAGGGGCAGACGCAGGTACCCGGCGGGCCTGGCGCGGGGCCGGCGCTGCGCCGGGGTGGCAGCGCGGAGCGCGCTCGGGGGTTCTGTGTGACGGCTGTTTTGTTTCCTAGGTGGCGGAAAACCCTCACACCGAGTACGGTCTCACAGACAACGTGGAGGTAACCCACCCCGTCCCCTGTGCCGCAGCCCTGGCCCCAGAGCCAGACACAACTCGGGATCTGATTTTACTAGGCTATTTTGCTCTAGACAAAACTTGGCTGCCTGAAGGAAATTGGTCTCAAATTGTGGGTGCCTGGCTTTATTGCTAGCGGTACCTCTACTTGTCTGAAGAAACAAACTAGGATGGACGTGTAGGGAAAGGAGTAAATTCTAGGACACATGAATTAAGCAGAGCTGGGTAGGAAAATACAAGCTTCTAAGGGAAGGGTTGGCTGTTTGGACAAGGGAGAGCAGGAGTATTTCCGAGCACCAGTATGTTAATAGTTCTTCTATCTTTTAGCGATCAATTTCTGTGAATTTTCAGCCTCTGTAGGTTCAAAGAAGTTGAATGTCTGATGTCTACCGGAAGTAGAGAGCTGTATTTTCAACCCAGGCCGCCCACTTTGGTCAAAGATTCAGTTGTATTTCTTTTTTTTTTTTTTTTTTTTGGGTCCGGTCATGGGGTCTGAACTCTTGGCCTGGGCGCTGTCCCTCAGCTCTTCAGCTCAAGGCTAGCGCTCTACCACTTGAACCACAGTGCCACTTCCGGCTTTTTTCTTTTTGCTTATGTGGTGCTGAGGAATCGAACCCAGCGCCTCTGGCATGCAAGGCAAGTGCTCTACCACTGAGCCACCTTCCCAGCCCCATTCAGTTGTATTTCTATCCTTGACTTAACGCCCAGAGTTTGCCATTTGGACTACTCTGTGCCGCTGAATAGCAATATATATTGATTTACCGCTCATCAGTTTTCATAGTGAACTTTTTTTTAAAACCTCCTTAAGATGAGATGGGGGAGGGAGGGCGACACAGGGAGGGTTGGAGGCGTGGCTCAGTTGGTAGAGTGCCAGCCAGTGAACAAAATCTTCAGGTACCTAGGTTGAGTCCTGATCTCCCTCCTTAAGAAGATGAAATCTTACAGTGTAGCCCAAGCTGGCAGAGAAATCATGGTCTTCCTGCCTCAGTGCTGGGATTGCAGTCATGCACACCACACCTGGATTTAGTGTGTATGTATGTGTATGCTGTGTATTGGTCCTGGGGCTTGAATTTAAGGTCTAGGCACTCTCCCTTAGCTTTTCACTCAAAGCTAATACTCTACCACTTGAGGCATGGCTTCACTTCTGGCATTTTGATAGTTAGAGATGAGTTTCAGTGATTTTCCTGCCTGGGCTGGCTTCAAACCACGACCCTTGTTTCTCAGCTTCCTGAGTAGCTAGGATTACAGACCTGAGCCACCTTGCTAGGTGAGTCTTTGTTCTTGATATGATCTGTAGTAAAAGAAGCAGAATCAGCATTTATGCTTTGATATTGTGCTAATTTATGTCATGTACAATATTTTGGAATACAGTGTAATAAGGTAATGTATATGTGAGTCAACCAGCCATGGTAGTTCATATCTGCAATCCCAATGCTAAGGAAGCTGGAAGCTGGAGGATCACAGTTAAAGGCTAGCTTAGGATACATAGTGAGACCTTGTCTCAAAAGCCAAAACCAAGAGAAAGTATAAGCCCAAATGAACAAACAAAAACAAGACACTCATAGGGGGAAAAAAAAAAGGAGAACTGAGTATGTAACTCAGTGGTAGGGTATACTCAAGGCCCTAGGTGTAATTCCAAGTACCAAAAAAGGAAAAGGGCCACATGCCAAAAATCCTACTGCTCAGAAGGTTGAGATCTGAGGATTGTGGTTTGAAGTCAGCCTGGGCAGGAAAGTCTGTGAGACGCTTACCTCCAATTAATGCTATGGCTCAAAGTAGTAGAGTGCTAGTCTTGAATGAAAAAGCTCAGAGCTTCCAGGCCCTGAGTTCAACACCCACAATGACAAAAAAACAAAAAGCCTGCTGTGGCTCACTCATATAATCCTAGCTATTTAGGAGGTTGAGATCTGGTTACTGTAGTTTGAAGCCTAATCAGACAATTTTGAGAGACTGTTATTGCTAACCTGTAAAAAGTCAGAACTGGAGGCATGGCTCAAATGGTAGAATGCCCGTGAGTGAAAAAAATTGAGACTGGGATGGCCTGAGTTCAAACCCTATTACTGGCACCCCCCCCAAAACAAACAAACAAAAGTTATATTTACTCCTAAAAAGGTAGACAAAAGTAGAATTTGGAGATATAGCATTAAAAGAATAAGATATGGTATCTTCACAGAAAAAAAGCTTGAATGAAATAGAGATGAATTTCTTTTGTCAGGGAAGTTTACAGTCTAGAGTATTTCTAGTAATTGATTTGTCTTTTCTATTAGTTTTTGTTTAGCATTCAAAATAATCTAGTTATTTGGAATACTAATGCATTAAAAATTTTTTTACTAGAGGATAGTAGAGAATGAGAAGATTAATGCAGAAAAGTCATCAAAACAGAAGGTGGACCTCCAATCCTTGCCAACTCGTGCCTACCTGGATCAGACAGTGGTGCCTATCTTACTTCAGGGACTTGCTGTGCTTGCCAAAGAAAGGTAATATAATAAATTGTGTCTGCAAATGTAGATAACAGAGAAAATAAAGACTTCTCAAAGCGAAATACTGTTAGTCATGTAGAGCTGATTTTTACTATAATGTCTTTATATATTTTGTGGATATAAAGCTTTTTGTTGTTGATGGTTGTTGTGGGGCTTGAACTCTGGGCCTCAGCACTGTCCCTGAGCTCTTCAGCTCAAGGCGAGTACTCTACCACTTGAACCACAGAGCCACTTCTAGTTTCCTGGTGGTTAATAGGAGATAAAGAGTCTCAGGGACTGGGCTGGCTTTGAACTGTAATCCTCTGATCTTAGCCTCCTGAGTAGCTAGGATTACAGGTGTGAGCTACTTGTGTCCGGCAATACATGCATTGTAGAATTGAGTTTATTATCCAGTTTTAAATAATGAAAAATTTCAGAATACTTTTGTTGATTTTACTTTTGCTGGTTCTGGGCTTGAACTAAGGACCAGGGTAGTGTCTCTGAGTTTCGTTTTGCTTAAGACTAGCACTCTACCACTTGAGGCACAGCTTCACTTGGAGTTTTTTGTAAGGGACAGTACCCAGGCCCAGAGTTCAAGACCCGCAACGGACCAAAAAAAAAAAAAGAAGAGTTTCTTGGACATTTCTCCCTGTGCTGACTTGGAGCTGCGATCCTTAGAACTCAGATTCCTGAGCAACTAGGATTACAGGTGTGAGCAACCAGCACCCAGCAAATTACTTTTGAACTTTATACTTGGCTAATTTATTTGACTAACTCATTTACCATATTTACTTCAAATGGTAATAAAATGATAATTTAAAAAAAAATTTTTTTTGGTCAGTCATGGGGCTTGAACTCTGGGCCTGGGTGCTGTCCCTGCATTCTTGAGCTCAAGGCGAGCGCTCTACCACTTTAGCCACAGCGCCACTTCCGGTTTTCTGGTAGCTTATTGGAGATAAGAGTCTCATGGCCGGACTGGGAAGGTGGCTCAGTGGTAGAACGCTTGCCTTGCATGCTTGAGGCCCTGGGTTCGATTCCTCAGCACCACATAAGCAAAAAGAAAAAAGCCAGAAGTGGCGCTGTGGCTCAAGTGGTAGAGTGCTAGCCTTGAGCTGAAGAGCTGAGGGACAGGGCCCAGAGTTCAGGCCCCACGACTGGACCCCCCCCCCCCAAAAAAAAAAAAAAAAAAGAGTCTCATGGCCTTTCCTGCCAGGGCTGCTTTTGAACCGCAATTTTCAGATCTCAGCCTCTTGAGTAGCTAGGATACAGGTGTGAGCCACCAACACCCGGCTTAAAGTGTGTTTTTTAATGACAATTCATTTAACATGCCTAAAAAACGTATTTCTAAACTTGGGATTTCTTTTCCTTTACAGACCACCAAATCCCATTGAATTTCTAGCATCTTATCTTCTAAAAAACAAGGCACAGTTTGAAGACCGAAACTGACTTATTGGGAAGAAAAGAAAAATTTGGTTGCTACTGTAGATTTACATGATTAAGAGGCAGCTTTAATTGCCATGATTTTTCCCCCCATTTGGAAGAACCTTCAGGACAACAGAACTTATTTCCAGATTGGCAGAAGAGAACCTGTTTCCCTTATTTTGATTTAATCACCATACTTATTTAATGAGTGTGTTCTGTGCAATTTTTCTTAGATCATCTATAACTTTGTTTTTAAATGGCCTTCAAAATAAACTGTCAATGCCATTATGGTAGTTTTTGTTTTGTATTATAAATATTTTATATGCTGTTTTCATGAATGCCTTCATTTTTTTTTTTTTTTAAATTCTGTAGAGTTTTACAACAGAGAAAATAAAACAGTCAAGTATAATGTAAAACAGCCAGTTATTCTTAGCATTGTCCCCTGGTCTAACAAACTATCAATTCTGGAGCACCAACAAATCATTACCAAGAGCATACAGGAGCCTCCAGTGCTTTAGAGTAGTAACTTAATAACTATGATTCTCTGCAGTCCCATTTGTCAAGAAGAGTAACTGTTTACTGAAATCATCTCATACGGCAACTCTGCCAATTAGAAATTATTATTCCCATTTTGCTGACGAGGAAACAGATTTGGAGAAAGTTAAATGCTTGCTTAAGACAACATTGCTGGTAAGTGCTTGAATGGGAATTCAGTACATTTCTGCCAATGTGTTGCTGATGGCAAAGCCTGTGTTACTTAATGTTGCTGCCTCTCTTTGCAATATAAACACAGTACTTTTGTTTTGAATCTGTCTTACTGTCCCCTGTGAAGAAACAGATAGATAGCTCACTAGCTCTGAAAACAGGAAATTGAAGACAGCCAGGAAAAACATTGATGAGAACAGTGGGTCTCCAAAGGGGGTGATGGTGCCCCTCAGGCCCACCACGCACTCTGGACATTTAGTGAAATAAGGACATTCTAGTTACTTCAACTGCAGTGAGGTGGAATTCTACTGGCATCTAGTGGAGAGAGCCAGAGTGCTGTTAAATATCTTAAAAGGTACTGGATAGCCCATATGCCTTCCCTTTTACAATTACCCAGTTCATTTCTCCCAAAGTTGAGAGTTCTGCATTGGAAGGATATTAAAGTCTTGTGTCTTCAAGGTGAAAATATTAAAGCCTTTGTAGATTTAGAATTGTAAAGCTGATGAGACATGCATTATAGTTCTCTGGCATGAGATTTAGTTCTCTTTAAACTGACAGTTATTTAAGTAGGATGGACTCTCCTGGGAGAGGTGATATTATGATTTGAGGTTTTGTTTTTTTTTTTTGCCAGTTGTAGGGCTTAAACTCAGGGCCTGGGCACTGTCCTTGAGCTTCTTTTGCGCAAGGCTAGCATTCTACCACTTAAGCCACAGCGCCACTTCTGGCTTTTTCTGTTTATGTGGTACTGAGGAATGGAACCCAGGGCTTCATGTATGCTAGGCAAGCACTCTACCACCAAGACACATTCCTAGTCCCAATATTGTGGTTTTGATTTACATCTGTAAAAATGTATATCTGAATAAGAAAAATCTGGAAATATTTTGATCTGCTTATAGTAGTTGTCTTATTAGTTTATCAAAATTTATTTTGGTTGCTTGGTTTACCCATTAGTGAATCCATCAAAATACTTTTAGTGATGTTTTAGTGATATTCAAGTAAGTAATTGGAATCAGGCACTGGTGTTTTCATGCCTAGCTACTTGGGAGGCTGAGAGCTGAGAAATGTGATTTGAAACTAGACCAGGCAGGAAAATCCATGAGACCTTACCAACAACAGCAAAAAGCCAGAAGATGAGTTGGCTCAAGTGGTAGATTGCCAACCTTGATAGAAAAAACAAGTGAGAATTTTAAACCCAAAGTACAAGCCCAAGTATAGCACACACACAGCAAAGTAGTTGGGTATTTATTTATTTATTTGTCTGTCTGCTAGTCACCGGGCTTGACCTCTGGGCCTGGGTGCTGTCCTTCAGCTCTTCAGCTCAATGTGAGCACTCTACCACTTGAGCTACAGTGCCATTTCAGTTTTTTTTCTGGTGTTTAATTGGAGATAAGAGTCTCACCGACTTGCCTTTCTAGGCTGGCTTTGAACTGTGATCCTCAGATTTCAGCCTCCTGAGTAACTAGGATTATAGGCATGAGCCACTGGCGCCTGGCTGGGTAATTTTTTTTTATTTATTAAAGCATCAATAATACTATCATTTTTAACATTGGTTCTTTAGTTATATCAGTTCTAATTGGGAACTTTTCAACAAATTAATAAACTATATAAAATAATAAATATAAAATGTATCAACACTAATTTGTATTTTATACTATATGTGTAAATATATGTTTTGGAGAGTACATCTGGAGATTGTAATTTAATTGGGGCAGAGCCTAGGTTTATGGATTTGATGAAAACTCTTAAGTCTGTCTAATACTTATGGTTAAGGAACTACTTTGCTGGAATTATTTCAGCTTTGAAAGCTTATATATATATATGGTACGCTGCCTAGTTTTACATTTGTTCCAGTGTTGTTTTGAATTATCTTCAAGATAGGGCCTAAATTACTAGATGGTGAGTTTGCTCCTTTTTTTTTCAGTAAGGGAGGCATGCCTCTTGGTGGCAGTGTCTGTGCCCCTTTGCATTCATCATATGGCCAGGAACAATGCAAAATACTTCCACATGAATTGTCATCCAGTGAGGCAGTTTAATATTTTAGAAAAAAAATGCATACACTTTATTAAGATATCACTTTATTGGGTATGAGAAACAAAAAAAGCTGTACATATTTAATATAGACAACTAGATGGGTTCCTCAGTATGTATATACCAGTGGGATCATAACCACCTTCAACCAAAAAACATCACCCTCTAAAGTTTGAAGTAAGTTTAGTTTAGTTTATTTTTGTGTTTCTGGGGCTTCAGTCTAGGGCCTCTTGTATAAGCCTAAGCCTAGGCTCAAAGGTAGGTTTAATTTTAGTATTTCATTTTTAGGTGAGGAAAAAGATTTGGTTAATTGCTTAAGTTTACAGAGAAAGTGAGTTTAGTGTAGAGATTCAAGTCATACTTTATACTGCACTACCTCTCATGTAAGCCTAGAATTGATCTAGGGCTTATAAGCCTTTTACCTGGTTGCTCTCTGAGAAAGGGAATTAGAGATAGGGATCATAAATCACACATACTGAATGTTTTTTGTTTTTTTTTTTAAATCGACAACAGTTATACAAGTGTGTTCTTTTTTTTGGGGGGGGGGCGTCCGGTTGTGGGGCCTGAACTCGGCCTGGGTGCTGTTCCTCAGCTCTTCAGCTCAAGGCTAGTGCTCTACCACTTGAGCCACAGTCCCACTTCTGGCTTTTTTCTTTTTTTTTGGTCAGTCATGGGGCTTGAACTCTGGGCCTGGGCGCTATCCTTCAGCTCTTCAGCTCAAGGCGAGCGCTCTACCACTTGAGCTACAGCGCCACTTCCGGTTTTCTGGTGGTTTATTGGAGATAGGAGTCTCACAGTCTTTCCTGCCCGGGCTGGCTTTGAACCTCGATCATCAGATCTCAGCCTCCTGAGTAGCTAGGATTACAGGCGTGAGCCACCAGCGCCCGGCTTTGGCTTTTTTCTTTTTGCTTGTGCTGAGGAATGGAACCCAAGGCCTCAGGCATGCAAGGCAAGAGCTTTACCACTGAGCCACCTTCCCAGCCCAAGTGTGTTCTATTTTATTTAGTGTGTATAGAATATCAATCATAATCACCCTTTTACCAATCTCCCTCTTCCTCCTAGAATTCCTTTTGTGTGTGTATCTGTTTGTGTCTATCCTGGGGCTTGAACTCAGCCTAGGTTTTATTCCTGAGCTTTTGTGCTTAAGGCTAATGTTCTACCACTTGAGTCACAGCTCCACTTCTGGCTTTTTGGTGGTTAATTGGAGATGAGTATCTCATGGATTTTCTTACCTAGGCTAGCTTTTGAACCCTGATCCTCAGATCTCAACCTCTTGAGTAGCTAAGATTACAAATATAGTCTACTCATATCCTGCATATGAGGGTCCCTTAATTTTTCTACCAGCTTTCAGAGTTCAGGTCCTGGTGAACACTGTCCAGTGCCTTATTGAGTAGATGGTGAATATCACCTTGTCCAATAAGTGGGTCAAATAGTAGTTTAGAAACTTCTATATACTTTGGTGGAGTAATGTGCTACTGACAATTATAGTATATAACAATTTCTATCCTTTGTATACTTAATATATTTAGTAAAGCAATACAAAAAATAGGAGGGGCTGGGAAGGTGGCTCAGTGGTAGAGCACTTGCCTTGCATGCCTGAGGCCCTGGGTTCGATTCCTCAGCACCACATAAGCAGCACCACATAAGCAAAAAAAGAAAAAAGCCAGAAGTGGCGCTGTGGCTCAAGTGGTAGAGCGCTAGCCTTGAGCTGAAGAGCTGAGGGACAGCGCCCAGGCCCAGAGTTCAGGCCCCACGACGGACCAAAAAAAAAAAATAAGAGGAAAAATATTCTCAATTTTTTTTTTGATTGTTGGTTGTGTGGCTTGAACTCAGAGCTTGGGCACTGTCCCTGAGCTCTTTTTGCTCAAAGCTAGTGCTCTACCACTTTGAGCCACAGAACCATTCTGGTTTTGTGTTGGTAAATTGGAGATGAGTCACACAGACTTCCCTGCTTGGGCTGGCTTTGAACCATGATCCTTATATCTCAGCCTCCTGAGTAGCAAGAATTAACGTGTGAGCCACCAATGCCTGGCAAAATATTCTTAATTTAAGAATGAGTTTTTAGGGCTGGGAAGGTGGCTCAAGTGGTAGAGCACTGGCCTTGAGCTGAGCTGCTGAGGGACAGCACCCAGGCCCAGAGTTAAAGCCCTGCAACCGACAAAAAAGGGTGGGGGGGGGGCTGGGAAGTTGGCTTAGTGGTAGGGTGCATATAAGGCCCTGGGTTCAATTCCTCAGCACCACATAAGCATAAAAAGCCGGAAGTGGTGCTGTGGCTAAAGTGGTAGAGCTCTAGCGTTGAGTTGAAGAGCTGAGGGACAGTGCCCAGGTCCAGAGTTAGGGTCCCACAACCGACAAAAAAAAAAAAGAATTTTTAAATTATGTTGGTGGGTATTTTAGTGGGTAAGGCTAGTAGAATATGTAGAATATATCTAGATTTCCTAAAGGAAATAGCCATCATGACATGAGGGAAAGTTGTTTGGATAGATTATGTAATTCTGATGAATTACAGGAAGTGTATTGAACCTCTATGATTTCATGTAGGATGATTGTGGAATTTTAAGATTTATAACTTCCAGTTAGCAACAGAGTAATTGTAAGAAAAGAATAAAATACTGTAGCCAGATATTTTCCTGGAATATATCCAAAAAAGCACTAATAAATTGAAGGCTTGATACATATTATGAAACTAAGAAATGAAACAACAGAGACATAGATCAAGTGGTAGAGTGCCATCATGAGAGAAAAAGGGGAGGAGGAGGAGGAGGGGCAGGGGGAGGAGGAGGGGGAGGGAGAGGCGGCTGGGCCCCTGTGGCTCCTACTCAGGAGGCTGAGATCTAAAACTGGGAGTGGCACTGTAGCTCAAGTGGTAGAGGTACTTGTCTTGAGGTGAAGAACTAAGGGACAGCACCCAGGCCCAGAGTCCAAGCCCCATGACCAAACAAAAAGAAAAAGCTCACACCTATAATCCTAGCTATTCAGGATGCTGAGATCTGAGGATTGCAGTTCAAAGCCAGCTGGGGCAGGAAAGTCTGAGAGACTCTTATCTCCAATAAAGCAATAGAAAACCGGAAGTGGCACTGTGGCTCAAGCGGTAGAGCACTTGCCTTGAGCTGAAGAGCACAAGGACAACACCCAAACCTAGAGTTCAAGTCCCACGACCAACAAAAAAAAAGAAAAAACCCATAACTGAGAATTTAATTGTTAAGAAATTTTTGTGTATAATCTGGGTACAGTGGTTTATGTTTGTGATCTTAACTATTGAGTAGACCAAGATTGGGAGAATCACCAAGTGTGGCATGGATGAAAAAAGTTCATGAAACCATATTTCAACTAATAAAAAGCTGAGTGTAATGGAGCAAGTATATCATTCCAGCTACATGAAAAGTGTAAACAGCTCTCCAGGCATAAATGTGAGACTTTATTAAAACAAAACAAAATGAAAACCCTAAAGCAAAAAGTGCTATAGCTGTTTTCAAGTGGTAGACCACCAGTCTAGTAAGTGCAAGGCTCTGAGTTCAAATCCTAGTGATATTTAAATATACTCTAGGTATAAATTGGCAAAGAAGGAATGCAATACATAGAAAATAGGCCACCCCAGCTAAAGGGGGCAGTTTGTGATGAAAACTGTCCCTTAGAAAAACATGTCTGGGCTGGGACGGTGGCTCAGTGGTAGAGCGCTTGCCTTGCATGCATGAGGCCCTGGGTTCGATTCCTCAGCACCACATAAGCAGCAAAAAAAAAGCCTGAAGTGGCACTGTGGCTCAAGTGGCAGAGTGCTAGCCTTGAGCTGAAGAGCTAAGGGACAGCGCCCAGGCCCAGAGTTCAGGCCCCACGACCGGACCCCCCACCCCCAAAAAAAAAACAAACCCAAAAAACAAGAAAAACGTGTCCAACTTTAAAGCGTTTGGATATTTTTATTTCAATTATTTTATTTTTGGAAATCCTCAATATTAACAAGTATGAGACCAGATGCTGATAGCTCATGTCTGTAATCCTAATTACTAGGAAACTGAAATCTGAGGATCATGGTTTGAAGCCAGCCTGGGTAGGAAAGTCTGGGAGACTCTTATTTCCAATAAACTACTCATAAAAAGCCAGAAGTGGTGCTGTGGCTCAAGTGGTAGAGCAAGAGCACTAGTCTTGAGCACAGAGGCTCAGGGACAGTGCGTAGGCCCTGAGATCAAGTCCGAGTACCAGTAAAATAAAAGTATGAGGAAAAATGCTTTATGCCTATAATTTTATTATAAAACATTGGAGTTGAACACATTTTATAGAAATCACTAAATATATGAAAAACTTGGGAAGGGTCAGATACAGAGTTATGTATTTAATAAATTTGGCTTGTATAGTAGAAAGGAGCAAAAACATGATTCTAGAGTGCCAGATTTTTCAATACTCAGGGTTTAGTGACCTTTTCAGTACTCAGGGCCTTGTGCTTTTTTTTTTTTTTTTTTGCCAGTCCTAGTGTTTAAACTTGGGGCCTGGGCACTATCCTTGACTTCTTTTGCTGAGCCACAGTGCCACTTCTGGCTTTTTCTGTTTATGTGGTACTGAGGAATGGAACCCAGGGCTTCATGCATGCTAGGCAAGCACTCTACCACTAAGCCACATTCCCAGCCTGGGCCTGGTGGTTTTTGAGCAGGTGTTATACTATTTGAAACCATACCCCTGGCCTGTACAGTACAAGTGTTAGTTGGAATAAAAATTATTTTATTAAAAACTTTTTTCTCAATATTTATTAAACTTTTCTCTCAACCGTGTGTGTGTATGTGTGTGTGTGTGTGTGTGTGTGTGTGTAAGCTGGTTCTGGGGCTTGAACTCAGGGCCAGGACACTCCCTGAGCTTTTTTTTTTTTTTTTTTTTTTTGCTCAAGGCTACCAGTCTATGTTTTGATCTACAGTTCTACTTCTGCCTTTAAAAAAATAGAGATAAGACTCTCAGGCTTAACTGTCCAGTTTGGCTTTGAACCATGATCCTCAGATCTCAGCCTCTTGAGTAGCTAGGATTACAAGCATGAGCTACTGGTACATGGCTTTCTGTCTTTTGTCCAAAATCACTGTGGTATCTTTTAAAATATTTTTATTTTCTTTCCGCCTTTCCCAACTCCCCACCCCCTCAGTGTATGGGGCAGAATCTAGTGCCTTCCACATACTAGGCAAGCACTCTATTATTTAGTTACCCCCAACTCTACAATAATGGGTTTTTGATCTATAGAATGTCAGTGAAATGGAGACCCTAAAGTTATCTGTTAGATGTGGAAAAGTAAAATGAAAAAGTAAGTTGGCATTTGTAGCTCAGGGATATGGTACAAAATTCAAAAGAACCAAAAGAATACACACTGAAGAAATTAATGTTTTGTCTATCATGTACCTTAGCCTTCCAAACTATTGATGTTACGAGTTTGTTGCTTGCTTGCTTGCTTGCTTGCTTGCATGCTTGCTTGCTTGCTTGCTTCCTTGCTCCCTTCCTCCCTCCCTCCCTTTCTACCTACCTTCCATTCTTTTTTGTTTGTAGTGGGGCCTGGGTGATGTTCCTCATTTTATGCTCAAAGCCAGTGCTCTACCAACTGAGCCACAGCTCCACTTCCAGTTTTCTGGTGGTTAATTGGAGTTGAAGAGTTTCAGGACTTTCTTACTCCCTGCAAGCTTTGAACCATAATCCTCAGATCTCAGTCCCATAAGTAGCTAATATTACAGGTGTGAGCCACCAGCTCCTGGCTTGTCAATAGCACCCACCTAATGTTGAATTAAATTACTACTTTGGAATGAGGCATAGGGTTGTTGCTAGAAGCAGAGAATGATAAGGACAAATATTTAGGAAGAACAGCTTATAAAGTGTCTTCAAATACTTGGATGATTCCTACAGCAAGTCTGGGAGATTATTACTGTTGTTTGCATTTGGAAGCTTGAAAGAATTGCTAGATGCCCCAGGTGGCAGAGCCAAGTCAAAAATCTGATGTTCCCATTGAAGAACCTGAAATAGGAAACTTTATTCATTGTATCTTTTTTCATTGTATCTCATTCCCCTGTAGGTTTGGAAGCAGAAACAGTATCAGAAATAATTAACCAGCATCACTGTTGCCATATCAGCAGTTAAGTATCTTTATCCTTCAATTTACAACCAAAAGTTGACTGCATCAGTTGTCACTGAGTCTTGTTACTCTAGAAAAAGTATTGAATTAGAGCTCCAGACTTATTTTTCTATTATCCCTAATAATAGTTTTTCCCGAAAGCTGTTATCTTAGTATTAGGCCAGAGAGGGTAAAATTTGGAAGTGTATAAATTAAGATTTGGTGGACGTTTTAGCTTAGTAACTGTAGCAAAATGTTGACACCACTCCAGTAATAAACTTTTAAGGACAAGATCACACACACACACACACACACACACACACACACGAGTTCTGGGGCCCTGAACGTTGGAAAGAATGGTAGAACAAACAGCATCTTAAAAAAAAAAAGCGTATTCTCAGGGAAAACTATACATTTCAGTATCAGGACTTTCACTTCTTTGGAACTAAGGTACTAAGCAGTTTTATGGTTGTAGCCCTAAACCTTTCCCTTTGAAGATGAAAATATGCAACTTTCTGTTACTCAGTTCCCAGTTTGGGAACAGTGTGCTGCAAATAGTAGCACTGCCTTGGAGGCCCAAGATGTCCTTTGCATGCAGCTCTATCATGGGAAAGGACTTTTCTGTCGCCGACATTGGGAGCGGGTACGATGCGAAGCGCAGGCTGGCATCTCTGTTGTACACCTACGCTGACCAGGCACCGTCCTAGAGTGCCACTCCCCATTCCAGCTGGGAAAAATGGAGTCAACGCATCACCCAGAGGTTAGGGAGAGAAGCCATGCAGATACAAAACACGAAACAAGGCTACATCGGGTGCCCACGCCTCGATTAGGTGGTAAGGGTGACCCCGTCAAGGCACAACTCCACAAGCGGGGACTACATAGGCATGCTACAATGAAACTTCCCGGCCAGTAAACCCCGGAATCCACTGGAGACGCCTGGGTCCGGGCGGGGAGAGCTGGCTGCTGGGCTTCCAGATGGGAAGCCGCATCCCGACCTGGGACTCAGGCAGGCCGGCCGGCCGGCCGGGGGAAGGGGGCTCGGGCCCGCCGCGCGACGGCGCCCGGCTCCCGGAGCCCCGCCCGTGCCGGCGCTAAGCCCCGGAGCGCGGAGCGTGCTCGCCCTGCCTGGGCGGCGGGCCTGGCCGCGGAGCTGGGCATGCTCAGTGGGCCGGACCCGTTAGAGCGGCGAGTAAGGCGGCGCTGGCTCCTCCGGGCCTGCCTTCCCGGGTTCAGGCGCCGACCCTGGGCGCTGTGTGTGTGTGTGCGCGCGTGCGCGCGCGCGCGCGCGCGGGGCCGCCGCTGCCTGGCCAGGCCGTCCGGCCGGTCCGGTTTCCGCCGTTAACCTCGCGGCGGGCGGAGCGGCGGGGCGGGCGGGGCGGGGCCGGTGGGCGGGCGGACCCGGCCTCCGGGTGGGGGCGGGGAGGGTGCGGGAGCCCCGCGGGGGGCGGGGAGGGGGCGGGCGCGGAGTCACGGGGGTGGGGTCACCGGCGCGGCGGCGGCGGTGGCGGCGGCGGCGGCGGCTCGGGAGGCCGGGCGGGGAGGGGTCCGTGGGGGCGGCTCGGTGGGACCAGCCCCGGCTGGAGAGCGGCGGCGACTCCGGGGCCGGGCTTCGGTAAAGCCGCCGAGGGCCCCGTCTTCCGGCGCTCGCTGGAGTCGGCGGTGATTGTGGCCGCCGCCGCCACCGCCCAGGCTGCCGTCTCCTCCTCCGGGGCCGCCGCCTCCTCCTCCTCCTCCTCTTCCTCCTCCTCCTCCTGGGCCGGGCCGATCCCCTCCCCGCCGCCGCCTCCTCCTGGGCTGGGCCCGCGGTGTCTCGTCCCCTCACCGGGCCGCTCCCGCCGCCGCCGCCGCCTCCTCCTCATTCATCCCCGTGCACC
Source organism: Dipodomys spectabilis (assembly GCF_019054845.1). NCBI lineage: Eukaryota > Metazoa > Chordata > Mammalia > Rodentia > Heteromyidae > Dipodomys > Dipodomys spectabilis. Next base: position 7,414,367 of record NW_024870887.1, on the reverse strand, counting down.
ATAGGCGGCACAGGCACCAAGATGTCCAACCGAGTGGTCTGCCGGGAAGCCAGCCACGCCGGGAGCTGGTACACAGCCTCAGGTAGGGCCCGGGCCGCCCTCCGCCCTCGGCCCGCCGGAGCCCGGCCGCCCGGCCCTCGGCGGCGGGCGGGGACCGCGTGGGGCGGGAGCCGGAGCGGGAGCTGGCCCCGCGGCCTGGCGCCCGCCGCCTCCCCCACCCGGGCGGCCGCGGCCGGGGCCTGGCTCCCGCCGCCCCGCGAGCACGCGCCGCCTCGCGGGGAAGGACGGGGTGCCCGGCGCCCGAGCCCCGCGTCCCGCTGCGCCCTCTGTGCCCTCCGGCCCGCCCGGGGCCGCCTCGCGCGGAGCCCGAGAGGAAGTGGCGGAGTCGCTTCCTCCGGCGCCCGGGGAAGGCGGGCGGCCGGTCCCTCAGCCCTACAGTGCCCCGCGCCCGGGGCGGCCGGGAGCGGGAGCACTTTCTCACGTTGCCCGGCTGGGCGCCGGGCTCCGCCGGGGACGGGGGCAGGGAGGGAACCTGTCAGGGGTTTGTCCGCTGGTGGCCCCCGCGGGCGGGGGGGGGGGGCTTTGGGTGGCCTCCCGGCTCTTTTGTGGGTGTTGGCATTGTTGCTGTCACCCTGGGGCAGCTGGAGGTGGCATCAGCACTTTTCCCGAGCAGCCTCTTCATCTCCAAGCGGGTGCTGCACCTACCCAGCGAGTTAGTTGAGGTTTTCACCGAATCCTGCCGGGTGTCTCCAGCTGTCCAGAAAACCCTCTTTATGTAAGAGGGGAGGAGGAGGACGGACCTGCCCTTTAATAAAGCTTCTGGGATTCCCTTCCGGCCCCACATTTCTGGTGTGTTCAACAAAGAAAAGTTCCTCTGTGGTTCTCTAGCAGCCTCCAGTCATTTGTTACCGGCGTAACCAATAACCAGGGGTGACTTCCTCATACGAGCTGGACCACGTTTCTCCTTGCAGATCATTGGGTTGGGTAGTGAGTGCCAAGGTGTTTTGTGAAGACAAAGATTTGGAAGGGAATTCTTTGCTCTGAGGGTGTGAAACGAGCTCAAGAAGTACTTGTACCTTACTGACTCACTGAGGATTTGCTGTGTTAAGACACAGAAGAATTAGGGGGATTGGATTTGCAGCTACTGCTCACAAGTAGCTGTAGCGTTGCATTAAGTAAATAGGCCATTCTATGGTTACAGTGGTTTTCCTTCGTGGATTTGAAATACTTTATAGACATTTAATCATTTCTCTCCTGAAACCGACAGTTAAGCCATTTTGACCAATACGTGTGGAAATGGATGGTGAAATTTAGTGCTGTGCCCAAGACTAAGCAAGTGGTAGACAAGGAATTGAGAAATGAGAGTCCTTGGCTCTTGAATTTGTCCTTTAATTAGTGAATTATTAACATTACTTATTAATGAAGAAGAATAGCCCCCATGGTAGATAAGCTTTTATAAATAATTTTTTTTTTTTTGGCCAGTCCTGGGGCTTGAACTCAGGGCCTGGGCACTGTCCTTGAGCTTCTTTTGCTCAAGGCTGGCACTCTGTCACTTGAGCCACAGCAGCACTTCCGGCTTTTTCTGTGTAAGTGGGACTGAGGAATCAAACCCAGGGCTTCATACATGCTAGGTGAGCACTCTGCCTCTGAGCCACAGTCCCAAATACTCAAATAAGTGTGTTTTGAAGAGCTAAAAAGTATTTTTGCATTCATGGTTACCTTTTCATGTATTCCATGAAGTTTTCAATACCTTATGCAAGTATTTTAAACTTTTGTTGTAGTTTGCATTGGAATGTGGACCAAGTATTCTGGACGAAATCTTATGGGCTCTTGAACATTCTATGTTTGGTGATATAGCCCACACTTGGATTAAGATCAAAGACTCTTTTTTTTTGGTCGTTTGTGGGGCTTGAACTTAGGGCCACTGCTGTCCCTGATCTCTTCAGCTCAAGGCGAGCGCTCTGCCACTTGAACCACTGTGTCACTTTCAGTTTCTAGTGGTTTATTGGAGATAAGAGTCTCACGGACTTTTCCTGCCTGGGCTGGCTTTGAACCACAATTTCAGATCTCAGTCTCCTGGGTAGCTAGGATTACAGGTGTGAGCCACCTGCGCCCAGCTATGTAGAGACTATTCTGTAGAGAATGATATTCTATTCTTCCCTGAATTCTGGGTGAACTCAGTGACACCATTTTGGAAATGTGAGTTGTCATAGAGAACTCTCTTTGAGGTGAGTGTATGTGTGTATATTATGTGTGTACATGATTTTTTTAGTTTGAGGAGTAATTAAGGAATTAAAGGTGAGTCTAAAGTAATGTAGTTTTTGAAACTTAATTTGTAACTGTTTGTGTGTGTGTGTGTGTGTGTGTGTGTGCGCGCGCTAGAGTTAGTTGTAGGGCTTGAACTCCAGGCCTGGGTGCTGCCCTTGAGATTTTGATGCTCATGGGTTGCTTTCTACTACTTGACTTACAACTCCACTTCCAGCTTTTTCCTGGTTAATTGGAGAGATGAGTCTCATGGATTTTCTCCTGTCTGGCTCCTCAGATCTCAGCCTCCTGAATAGCTAGGATTACAAATGTGAGCCACTGGCACCTGGCTCTTAATTTGTATTTTAAAAGTAAAAGAAGCCAGGCACCTGTGCCTCACGTCTGTTAACCTAGATCAGAGTTCAAAGCTAGTCTGGGTAGGAAAATCCTTGAGACTCTTTATTTCCAACTAACCACCAGAAAAACCAGAAGTGGCACTGTGGCTCAAGTAATACTTGAGCTGAAGAGCTTAGGGACAATGCCCAGGCTCATAATTCAAACCCCATGACCAACCAAGAGAAAAAAAAGTAAAAGAAGTAGACTACACACAACAGCATTTAGAATTGGCCTAGTAACATCTATCCTGAATTTTTTTTTTTTTTTTTTTTTTTTTTTTGGGTCTGGTTGTGGGGCCTGAACTCTGGGCCTGGGCACTGTCCCTCAGCTCTTCAGCTCAAGGCTAGCACTCTACCACTTGAGCCACAGCGCCACTTCCGGCTTTTTTTCTTTTTGCTTATGTGGTGCTGAGGAATCGAATCCAGGGCCCCAGGCATGCAAGGCAAGCGCTCTACCACTGAGCCACCTCCCCAGCCCCGGAAAAATTTTATTTATATTGTATTACTTTTTTTTTTTTTCTATTGGATTAGTCTTAAAACATGAGGATTTAGGAAAAACATGTTTGTTCCTGCTGATTCTGTGGTTCCTGTAGTGTTCAGGTTGAACACATAAATTGAGGTGTTCACTTACTCATAGAAATGAGTTTTTTTTTTTGGGTCCGGTTGTGGGGCCTGAACTCTGGGCCTGGGCACTGTCCCTCAGCTCTTCAGCTCAAGGCTAGCGCTCTACCACTTGAGCCACAGCGCCACTTCCGGCTTTTTTCTTTTTTCTTATGTGGTGCTGAGGAATTGAACCCAGGGCCTTGAGCATGCAAGGCAAGCGTTCTACCACTGAGCCACCTTCCCAGCCCCGTTGTTATAGTTCTCTAACTGTTAGATACACATATATTTTCATTTTATTTTCTCTCTTATGCTAGATCCATTGATATAGGGTAGTGTAAATTATCATCTTCCCTCAAGGAATTTGTAGTTTATTTGAAGTAAGTTGTAACTCAAGGCAGCAATTAAAGATTGAGTTAATGCTGTTAGGAGTTCTGAGAGTGGTGTCACTTAGAGTTAGGGTTTGAATTGTGCTTAGAAGGAAGGCATTTGGATGGGCTGGGAAGGTGGCGAAGTGGTAGAGCGCTTGCCTTTCATGCATGAGGCCCTGGGTTCGATTCCTCAGCACCACATAAGCAAAAAAAAGAAAAAAAGCCGAAAGTGGTGCTGTGGCTCAAGTGGTAGAGAGCTAGCCTTGAGCTGGAGAGCTAGGCCCAGAGTTCAGGCCCCATGACCGGACCCAAAAAAAAAAAAAGGAAGGCATTTGGAACAGAAAGAAAAACCATTGAGTTAGGAAACAACACAGATACAAATGTAGGTAAATATAAGCATTTAAACTCAATAAAAATGGGAGGTTTTCAGGGGTACAGTTGATAGGTCAGGAAGTATAGTTGGGAGCTGGAGATGTTTGTGGATATTAGTCATCATAGGGTTGGACTTAGTTGGCAGTGAGCACAGTGGAGATTTCAGAGTTGGGGACTAATATGCAAGTAGCATTTTAGGAAAATTAATCTTATAGTAAGGTTAATCCTTGTTTCTTTATTGGTGCTACAGGGATCAGCACACTGTGGCCCACATCCCCAAATCCAGTCTGTGACTTTTTTTTTTTTTTTTTAAACAGTTGTGGGCCTGAACTCTGGGCCTGGGCACTGTCCCTCAGCTCTTCATTTCAAGGCTAGTGCTCTACCACTTGAGCCACAGCGCCACTTCCAGCTTTTTCTTTTTGCTTATGTGGTGCTGAGGAATCAAACCCAGGGCCTCATGCATGCGAGGCAAGCACTCTACCACTGAGCCACCTTCCCAGCCCCCAGACTGTGATTAAAAAAAAAAAAAAGTTCATTTACTAAGCATACTTTAAAAATGTTAACACGTTGTTTAAAAAATAGCAACTGGGAATGCAACAAAGATCACATGTGGAACTGATAGATTATTTGAAAAAAAAAAATTGGCTGATATCTAGTATAAGTTAGTGGTTCTCAGAGTGTGACCAGAACTAAAGTCTGTTCTTTCCAGATATGGTACATCTTTTCATTTGATCATATGCAGGCCATTACCTTCTAGCTGGAGAATTAGAATTCCTTTTAACCACTGCTGTCTAAATAAGCTAATGACAATTATTCAATTATTCTTTTTTTTTTTTTGGTCGTGGGCCTGAACTCTGGGCCTGGGTGCTGTCTCTCAGCTCTTCAGCTCAAGGCTAGCTCTACCACTTGAGCCACAGCACCACTTCTGGCCTTTTCTGCTTGTGTGGTGCTGAGGAATCGAACCTAGGTCCTCATGCAGGGGAGGCAATCACTCTACCACTGAGCCACCTTCTCAGCTCCATGACTATCATTCTTTTGATCATTTCTTCACTGGTCCATCTTGTCTTTTGGATGAGGTTTGAGAACCTCTTTATTTGTCATCATCTTGTCTCTTGACAGTTCTTTGTTCTACTACTCTGTGTTTGTGTGTGTGTGTGTGTGTGTGTGTGTGTGTGTGTGTGTGTGTTGATCCTGAGGCTTGAACTTGGCCTGGGCACTGTCCCTGAGCTCTTCAGCTCCAAGGCTTGCGTTCTACCACTTGAGCCACAGCACCACTTCTGACTTTTTCTGCTTATGTGGTGCTGAGGAATCAAACCCAGGACCTCATGCATGCAAGGCAAACATTACCACTGAACCACCTTCCCAGTCCGACAATAGGGTATTTTAAAAGTAGTTTTATTGCTAAGTGCTGATCTTGGGGCTTGAACTCAGGGCTTTGTTACTGTCCTTGAGATGTCCCTCTCCACCCCCCCAGTCCTCGGGCTTGAACTCTGGGCCTGCACACTGTCTCTGAGCACTTCAGCTCAAAGTGAGCACTCTACCATTTGAGCCACAGTGCCAGCCCAGGCTGGCTTTGAACTGAGATCCTCAGAGCTAGGATCACAGGCATGAGCCAGCAGTGACTGGCTTATACTATTGTTTTTTTTTTGTAGAATAGATTGTTTTTGTAGAATAGATTGTTAGGTCATGGTTTAGACAAGTTTTAGTAGATTCTGCTGAAGTTGTGCATGCTAGCTTTACAAATTTACACTCCTACCAGAAATACATCAGAGGTCTAGTTACTAAGATCCTTGTTAACACTTGGTGTTGTCAATCAGTCTTTTTTATTTTTAGTTATTATGGAAGGATGTGTACATTGCATTATATTTTTAATTGTATTCTCTAGTAACTAATAAAATGGAACACCTTTTTGGTCTTTGGCTTTTACAAAAATATACTTTTATCGTTATTATGAAGGTGTTATACAGAGAGGTTACCATTTCATAAGTCAGGAAATGAATGCATTTCTTTTTAGGAGAATGTGGCTTCTGGACTTTTGCTTTTGTGACTTGTCTGTTAAGTTTTGTCCCTTTTTTTCTATTGAGCTGTTTACTTTTCATAATGATTTGTGGTTCTTAATTTTAGATACAGTCATTTGTTAATACAGTAAATGTTTGGCAGGTATACTACTCTGTGCATATCCTTTTTGGAACCTTGGTGTTTTAGTAAATCAAGTTCTTAGTTTTATAGAAGTTCTACTTGTCAGTTGATTAGTGTTTTGTTTTTTTTTTTTGTTTCATGTACCCATAGATACATGACACTCTGCAAGACTGGTATTATTTGGTATTATTTCCATTTATAAAGGTGAAAACAATGACTCAGAGAGGTTGGGTGACTTGTTTAAGGTATAACAGGTAAGTGGAAGGACCAATTTGTCTCTAAAATGAGAGCTAAGTGATAAAGAAAGCACTGTAGTCAGATGTTGTCCTAAGCACACAATTTTATTTGTTTCATATTTTTCCCAAACTACAGTATGAATATTTAACTTATTTGCATATTATTTGTAGTTTAAAGCATTTTTTTGAACTTTTCTTTTTGTGTGCTGGTACTGGGGCTTGAACTCAGAGCCTTGCACTGTCAGTTTTTCTACTCAAGACTGCTGCTTTAGAGGATTGCCAATGGCTCATGCCTGTAACCCTAGCTACTCAGGAGGCTGAGATCTAAGGAGTGCAGTTCAAAACCATCCTGGCAGATCATCTATGAGACTGTTATCTCCAATTAACAACAGAAAACTGGAAATGACGCTGTGGCTCAAGTGGTAGAGTGCTAGCCTTGAGCAAAAAGAAGCTCAGAGCAAAAAAAAAAAAAAAAAAAAAGAACTCAGGTGCTGGCCTTGAGTCCAAGCCCTAGGACTGGCAAAAAAAAAAAAAAAAAAAAATCAAGCTGCATGTAATTCTAGCTACTCAGGAGGCTGAGATGTGAGGATCAGGGTTCAAAGCCAGCCCAGGCAAGAATGTTCAGGAGACTCTTGGAAGTGGCACTGTGGCTCAAGTGGTAGAGTGTTAGCTTTGAGCTGACGAGCTGAGGGTCAGCACCCAGGCCCAGGGTTCAAGCCCCACAACTGACAAGAAAAAAAAAAAAAAGTTCGTGAAGCTCTTATCTTCAATAAACCACCAGAAAACCAGAAGTGGCACTGTGGCTCAAGTGCTAGAGCACTTGTCTAGAGCTGAAGAGCTCGGGGACAGCGCCCAGGCCCAGAGTTCAAGCCCCACAACTGGAAAAAAAAAAAAAAAAGATTGCTGCTCTACCATTTAAGCCATACCTCCATATTTGGCTTTTGGATTTGTCTGCTTGGGCCAGAGTTTGAACTGCAACCTCATATCTCAGTCTCCTGACTTGCTAGAGATACAGTCCTAAGCCACTAGTGCCCAGTTGAACATTTTTCTTCCTTTTCTCCTCCTCTTCCTTCTTCCTTCTCCTCCCTCCTCCCTCCCTCCCTCCTCCTCCTCCTCCTCCTCCTCCTCCTCCTCCTCCTCCTCCTCCTCCTCCTCCTCCTCCTCCTCCTCCTCCTCCTCCCTCCTCCTCCTCCTCCTCCTCCTCCTCCTCCTCCTCCTCTTTCTTCCCTTTCCTTCTTCCTTCTAATGTTCTTTTAAAGAATATTACTGGTTTTAATTGATGTGGTGTAAAAGGTAATTCCTCTACTAGGGACATTCATTTATTATCTACCACACTTATCTTACCCTTCTTGCTTTACCAGCTCTATGACCAGTGGAACATTTTTGCTTTTTTTGGGGGGGGGGCAGGGGGGGGTTTGGTCATGGGCCTGAACTCTGGGCCTGGGCGCTGTCCCTCAGCTCTTCACCTCAAGGCTAGCACTCTACAACTTGAGCCACAGTGCCACTTCCAGCTTTTTTTTCTTCTGCTTATGTGGTACTGAGGAATTGAACCCAGGGCCTCATGCATGCAAAGCAAGCGCTCTACCACTGAGCCACCTTCCCAGCCCTTGATTTTTACAATGATCCACTGATGAGGCATTAGGTAGGGCAGACAGTTCTTTGGCCCATCTCTGTTTTGCCATTTTATAGATGAGAAACGTAGACTTAGAGGAGGCCTTATTTCCAGAGACATACTGCTGATAATTGATGGAAGTAGGATTTGAACCTAGACTTCTGACTCTTGGGATCAGCAAACATTTTTATAATTATGAACTAAATGTGTTGAATAATAAGGTAACAAACACATAACCAACACACTTCTTTTTGGTATTTCTGGGGTTTACCAGTTATTATTCAGTGTCTTGCACTTGCCAAAGAAGCATTCTACTTAGCCTTGTAACTAACAAATATATGATGAGGGCTGGGAATGTGGCTTAGTGATAAAGTGTTTGCCTAGCATACATGATTCCTCAGTATTATATAAACAGAAAAAGCTGGAGGTGGCACTGTGGTTCAAGTGGTAGAGTGCTAGCTTTGAGTAAAAGAAGCTCAGGGACAGTGCCCAGGCCCTGAGTTTGAGCCCCAGGACTGGCAAAGCAAAAATGAAAACAAACAAGAAAACTAAATATATAATGAATGAATGTTCATTGTTGTTCATATAATATTAATTCTTGTTTTTTTAATTTAATTTAATTTTTTTATTGTGAAAATACTGTACAAAGGGGTTACAATTACATGGGCAAATAATGAGTACATTTCTTATCAAGCATTGTAGCCTCCTCCTTTGTTTCCCCTTCCAATCCCTTCCCATACTCCCCCCTAATTCTTGTTTTTGATACCGGTCCTCAAGCTTAAACTCAGGGCCTCAGTGCTCTCCCAGAGCATTTTTCTTCTTTTGTTTGTCGAGGCTTGAATTTAGGGCTTGGGTGTTGTCTCTGGACATTTTTGCTCAAGGCTAGCACTCTACCACTTGAGCCACAGCTCCATTTCTAGTTTTCTGGTGGTTAATTGGAGATAAGAGTCATGAACTTTTCTGCTTGGTTGATTTTGAACTAGGATAGTCGTCAGATTGTAGCCTCTTGAGTAGCTAAGATTACAGGCGAGAACTACCAGTGCTCAGCTCCCTGAGCTTTCTTGCTCAGGTCTAGTGCCCCATCACTTGAACAACAGCTCCACTTGCAGCTTTTTGGTGGTTAAAAAGTCTCACGGAGGGGGCTGGGAAGGTGGCTCAGTGGTAGAGCGCTTGCTTTGCATGCATGAGGCCCTGGGTTCGATTCCTCAGCACCACATAAGCAAAAAGAAAAAAGCCAGAAGTGGCGCTGTGGCTCAAGTGGTAGAGCGCTAGCCTTGAGCTGAAGAGCTGAGGGACAGCACCCAGGCCCAGAGTTCAGGCCCCACGACCGGACCAAAAAAAAAGAAAAAAAAAAATGTCTCACGGAGGACTGGGAAGGTGGCTCAGTGGTAGAGCGCTTGCTTTGCATGCCTGAGGCCCTGGGTTCAATTCCTCAGTACCACATAAGCAAAAAGAAAAAAAGCTGGAAGTGGCGCTGTGGCTCAAGTGGTAGAGCGCTAGCCTTGAGCTGAAGAGCTGAGGGACAGCACCCAGGCCCAGAGTTCAGGCCCCACGACCAGACCCCCCCAAAAAAAAAAAAAAGTCTCACGGACTTTCTGCCTCTGCTGGCCACTGCTGGCTTCAAATTGTAATTCTCCTATCTTGGCTTCCCGAGTAGCTAAGATTACAGGTGTGAGCCACTGTTTCTTGGCTAGTCCTAGATTTTTGAATTGGGTCTAACAAAATTTGGTACTTAGAATAGATTTTATTTAACATTCAGTGATTTAGTGATGAACAAATTGAGTTTTGCTTTGTGAAAGTTACTGCTTTAGGGACTTTAGGATAAAACAGACAAAAATTTTTAGTGTTACATTCTGATTGGAGGAGACAAATATTAAGTAAGTACAGTGTAAGACTGGGCCAGTTCTTAGGCATAAGAAAAACCCTATTCAGGAAGCTGAGATCTGAGGAGGATGGTTTGAAGCCATTCCCACCAGGAAAGCCTGTGATTCTCTTATCTCTAGCTAGGAAAAAATCAGAAATGAAAAGCTAGCCTTGATTGAAAAAGCTTAAGGACAGTGTCCAAGCCCTGAGTTCAAGCCCTAGGACTCTATGTGCATGCAAACACCAACCTCCTCTACTTTCCTCCCCCAGTATAAATATTCTAGATAGAGGAAATAGGGAAACCATATGAAGAGTTACAAAGTAGAGTTGCCTTGTAGGGAATGTGAAAGGCTGGGAGCTGAGGTAATTTGTGAGGGATGTTGAGGTAATGTGTGAATAAAGAAAGACTTGGAGGAGGTAAAAGAGCAGTACATTTTCTGGGGATAGATAATTTTAGGTAAAGGGTATGGCAAATTCAAAGGTTTTGAGGCTAGAGCAGGCACGAAGTATTTGATGAATATCAAGGAGATGGGATAGAGCATTGTAGTGGGGATAAAGTGAATGAATTTGGACAGGAGAATACGGTCTGAATCAGGGGAAAAATGGCTAGGAGCATGATAATAGTTTTATGATTTACTTCCTGAGGACCAATGAAAGGAATTTTACTTGAGTGAGATAGTCATTGGTAATAGAATCTATTTTAGAGAATCACTTGGGCGGAGGTGAAGGTAGAAAGGCATGGGGTAGAATCAGGGAGGTTAGGAAAGCTGTAATCTAAATGAGAGATGGTAGTGGCCTGCACTGAGTAATAGCATCAAGGAGTGAATATATTTTGTATGCTGTCCTTGTACATGCTAGGCAGTCATTCTACCTCAGAGCCATTAATCCAGCACTGTGGATGTATTTTGAAGATAGAACTGAGATTTGTTGACATACTTGAAGTGGTGTTTGAGAGAAAGAAGTGTCATGAATATCTCTTATTGAAGTTTATCCCTAAGCACTTGCACAAATGGGGTTACTGTTATCTGAAAAAGGGAAGACTTTTAAGTAAGAGGCACAAATTTGAAGGGGGAAAATTAGGGACTCAATTTTGGTTTGAGATGTCTAATATGAGTGTGGAATATAGGGGAAAGTTATTACATTGATGATAAAGCTAAGGGTCTGGAAATCACTATGAGAATGAAATCACTAGAAAAAGAGGTTCAGTGACTCAGCTGGAGTTTAGAACATTTCCAGCATGAATAGGTTGGGGAAATTAGGAAATACTGTAAGGAGACAAATTAAGTGTCTCATGAGGAGGAGAATGACATATTCTAGATGCCAAGTTAAAAAAAAATGATTTAAGTTTTTTAAACACTGATCACGCAGATTTGCCTAGGCAGTTTTCTTTGCCAAATAAATGTAAGCTTAGCCCATCCTTCTCTCCTTTCCCCCCTCCTCTCCTTGTTCTTCCCCCCCTTTCCCTTTCCTGCCTTCTCTCCTCCCTTTCCCATCTCCACCCTGCCTTTCTTCTCACAGGTGCACCTCTTCCACTGAGCTACATCCCCAGCCCCTCCTGAGTAGCTAGTTTTACAAGTGTGAGCCCACTGGCACACAGCTTCCATCCTATTCTTTTCAGAGAAACTAAGATGTAAGTCAGATACTTTTGTTATTTTTCTTCATGGCATCTTATTTAAACTTCTTACCAAAATAAAAGGTTTTACATTGTATATTCTCTGGTAAGCTTTCTGACTTCATTTTTTTAAAAATTATTTCTCCTTTCATTTATGCGATTGTAGCATTCTTACTGTTCCTCAAATGTATTAAGGTTATTCTTTCTTTAAGACTTTTGCATAGAGCTGGGTGCCGGTGGCTCATGTCTGTAATCCTAACTACTCAGGAGGCTGAGATCTGGGGATTACAGTTAAAAGCCAGCCTGGGCAGGAAAGTCTGTGAGAATCTTATCTCCAAAAAACCACCAGAAAACTGAAAGTGGAGCTGTGGCTCAACACTTTGAGTGGTAGAGCACTGGCCTTGAGCACAAAAGCTCAAGGACAGTGCCCAGGCTCTGAGTTCAAGCCTTATGACCAACAACAAAAAAATGTGTGAAAGTAGCGTCCTGGCAGTTCACTCCTGTAATCCTAGCTTCTCAGTAAGATCTGGGGATCAGAGTTTGAAGTAAGCCTGGGCAGGAAAGTCTGGGAGACTCTTATCTCCACTAAACCACTCAGAAAAACCTGAAAGTGGCAGTGTGGCTCAAGTGGTAGAGCACCAGCCTTGAGCAAAAAAAATCTGGGACAGAGCCCAGGCCCTGAGTTCAAGCCTCAGGACTGACACCAAAAAAAAAAAAAAAAAGTGTGAAGGTAGCTTTTCCAAAGTGTTCTTAGAAACAATTGTACACCCCCCCCCCCCCACACACACACACACACACACACACGCACACACACACACCCACACGCACACACACCCACACACTTTTTTTTGTTTTTGTTTTTTGTCGGTCGTGGGGCTTGAACTCTGGGCCTAGGCATTGTCCCTCAGCTCTTCAGCTCAAGGCTAGCACTCTACCACTTGAGCCACAGCACCACTTCTGGTTTTCTAGTGGTTTATTGGAGATAAGAGTCTCTTGGAGTTTCCTACCTAGGCTGGCTTTGAACCATGATCCTCAGATCTCAGCCTCCTGAGTAGCTAGGATTACAGGCGTGAACCACCAGCACCTGGCTATTTATGTCTTTTTATATAAAGAATTTATGGTCAAATAAATTTAGAGGGACTGGGATTGTGGCTCAGTGGTAGAGTGCTTGCCTTGCATGCATGAGGCCCTGGGTTTGATTCCTAAGCACCACATAAGCAGAAAAAGCCAGAAGTGGCATTGTGGCTCAAGTGGTAGAGTGCTAGCTTGAGCTGAGGAGCTGAGAGACAGTGAGACAGTGCCCAGGCCCAGAGTTCAGGCCCCATGACCAACCAAAAAAAAAAAAAAAGAAAAGAAAATGTTATCTGTTTTTCTTGGTTAGGTCCTGAAACTTGGAATAGATTTGTTATACAGTTAATTATGTGGTCTGTCTCGGTAAGTATTTCATGTTCATTTGAAAATCGTGAGTTTTCTTTGGGTGGTTAAACACTCTATTTATGGTAATTAAGTTGGATCACTGTATTTACATCTGCATTCTTGTTGATTTTCTTTTTTTAAATTTCTGTCAGCCATATCAGGGGTCACTAAGACCACTCTAAGGTTTGATGAGCTATTAGAAGAGCTCACAGAGCTAAGAAATGCTGCTGTTAATTTTATTATATGTATATATATTACAGCTGTTATTATATCTATATATAGAGAGGAAAAGAGAGAAAGGATACAAATTAAAATAGCAAAAAGGAGAACTGCATGTGGTAGAGTACAGGAGAAACCAGGTGCATGTGTCTTTTCCTGGTAAAGTAGTGCTGACTGTGCTTAATTCTCTGTAAATGGTATGTGAGTAGCACGAAGCATTGCCAACCGGGCAAAGTCACCGAGCTATTGGTGTAAAGTATTCCTGGGGTTTACTTAAGTAGGCCTGGTTCATCCTCATGACTGGCCTTAGCTACTCAGATTCTAGCTACTGACATCCTATAAGAGGTCACACTGTGAACAATGTGGCCCAAGATTCACCATAGATCGTATAAATGATCTGGCAATGATAGTTAAAAAGATTTGTGATGAAGTATATATATAACTTAAATGTTACCATTCTAGCACTACTTCAGTGTACTTTGGCGCTGAGTATACTCATAGTGTTTGCAACTATTACCACTATCCATCTCAAAACCTTTTCACCTTCTTCAGCTGAAAGTCAGCATCCATTTCAGTATCCCTAGTCATAGCAGCCATCATTGTGACACCCTTTGTGTCTGGTATATTTCATTTAGTTAATGTTTTCAAGATTGATTCATGTTGTAGCATGGATCAGAATTTCATTCCCTCTTAAGGGTAGAAAATAATCCAGTGTGTGGATATATCATATTTCCTTATTCATCTGTAGATAGACACTTTGGATTCTCTATGTCTTCTAGTTATTGTGAATAGTGCTACTAAGAACATGAGTGTAGCCTGGTGCTGGTGGCTCACACTTGTAATCCTAGCTACTCAGGAAGCTGAGCTCTGAGAATCGTGATTCAAAGCCAGCCAGTCTCTATCTGTAAGACTCTTATCTCCAATTAACTACAAGAAAATGAAGTGTTGCTGTGGTTCAAGTGGTAGAGCACTAGCCTTAAACTGAAGAGCTCAGGGACAGCACCCAGGCTCAGAGTTCAAGCCCCACAACTAACCAAACAACAACAACAACAACACATGAGTGTACTCATATTTGAGTCTCTGTTTCTAGTTCTTTTATGTAAATACCTAGGATTAGAGTTACTGAGCCTTGTGGTAGTTCTGATGTTTAGCCTCTGGGCACTTCCAGGCTGGCAGGCTGCAGCAGGTTCGCCACTTTGCATGCATGAGGTTTGTAATTTCTCCACATTCTTGACAACACTAGTTACTTTTTTTTGTCTAAATAGAAGAAAAATTCTTCTTTTTTTCTTCATTCTTCACTTGAACCACAGCTCTAGTTCCCAGATTTTGGTGGTTAATTGGAGATGAGTCTCATGGACTTTTCTGCCCAAGCTGGCTTTGAACTGTGATCTTCAGATATCAGCTTCCTAAGTAGTTAGGATTATAGGTATGAGCCACTGGAGCCTTGCTTCTGTATTATTTTTTTTTAACATTGTATTTTTTTCCATTACAGCTCCTAAATTGTTATATGTATGTGAAAACTATTTAGGATACTTATATTAATTTTCATTATTGTAATACTTTCTAGTTGATTCATTTGAATTTTTCCAGAAATATATTCATATCATTTTGCATTCATTAACAATTTTACCTCCTTTCCAAATTTTATAGCACTATTGCTTTTTTATTTAATAGTGTTGGTTAAGTATATACCTAGAAAGCTATAACTAATAGTGATCATGATTATAATAGAAATGCTTCTGTGTTTTCCTATCATACATATATTAGGCTTCTAAGTTTATAAATATTAAACTTTCTTGATAATTATTACTTTTTTTGGATTCAGGAGTTAGGTATTTTTTGTTATTTGTTTCCTGGAGATAATAGGAATGAAGCCTGAAAGCTTTCTTGGGAAAGTTATCTTCCCTGTGTCTTTCTGGTGTTTCCCAATTCTTCCCCTGCCTCGTCCTCCCCAACTCTCCCCTCCCTTCCCCTGTCTTCCTCTTTTTCCCTTCTTTCTTTTTTGTTTTGGTTGGCTGTGGGGCTTGAACTCATGGCCTGGGCTCTGTCCCTCAGCTCTTCAGCTCAAGGCGAGTGCCCTACCACTTGAGCCACAGTGCCACTTCTGGCTTTTTTTCAGCTTATGTGGTGCTGAGGAATCGAACCAGGGCCTCATGCATGCGAGGCAAGCACTCTTACCACTGAGCCAGCTTTCCAGCCCCAGATCTTAAGTAGCTGGGATTATAGGCGTGAGCCACCATAAGTCTTAAAAATTAAAGCTGTTCTTTGAAAAATTATTCCTATGTCATCTCTATGTGTGTGTCTCTTCTTCCTTTCTCATTTGATTGTATTATGCGTTTTTTTTTTTTTTTTTGTTCAGTCCTGGGGCTTAAACTCAGGGCCTGGGGCACTGTTCCTTAGCTTTTTTGCTTAAGGCTAGGGCTCTACCACTTTGAGCCACACAGCTCCACTTCCTTGCTTTGCCTTTTTACACTTAGCAAATTTAATAATTGAAAATCTTTTTACAAGAGTCATTCTGCTTATAACAATCCCCCCCCTTTTTTTGAGGAGTGGTCATTTCTTATTCTAGTTTTTCAGAAAAAGTTATGATACATTTACTATGATGATCTATGTAAGGTCCATTCCTTGACAGCTAACAGACCTCCCCAGTACCTGCGTAACCTAAGCAACTGGGACACCTGGAAGAGGTCACATCTGTATCTGCTGAGGTCACATCTTAATCTGATGTGGCCACACCTTTCTCCCACCTGGTCCCACCTCTTACCTGGTCCCACTTCCCTTTACCTGGACACACCTTTCCCCTCCCCTCCCCTATATAAGGCCTAACCAATGGCTAGATGATCTCTTTTGCCAGCTGCGTAGAGTGCCAACCTTGCCTGGTCCCAGCAGGTCTACTGAATAAACCTACCACTTACCTGAATACCATGTGCGTGCGTGGTGCTGTTCTTACTCGGCCACCTCTTTTTAAAAACCTAACAATCTAGAGTTGCTTAACATACAAAATGGCATTTGATTCTAGTACTTGTTTTCAGTCTATGTGAGTTATATCTATCAATAGCTATCAAATTAGAAACTAAAACTGAGAAACTTTAAAAATATTTTCTTTTAATTTATTTGTGAGAAACAGTAAGCTTGGCTAAGTTTTACGGGATATTCTCAGGTGTTTTGTAGAATGTTCCCTCAATCTGAGTTTGATGTGTTTTTTTTTTTTTTTCATATATTAGGTTTTGTGTGTGTGTGTGTGTGTGTGTGTGTGTGTGCGCGCGCGCGCGCGCGCATGTGTGCTTGTCTGTTGGTTGTGGGGCTTGAACCCTGGGCCTGGGTGCTGTCCCTCAGCTCTTCAGCTCAAGGCTAGTGCTCTACCACTTGAGCCACAGTGCCACTTCCAGCTTTTTCTGTTTATGTGGTACTGAGGAATCTAACCCATGGCCTCATACATCCAAGGCAAACACTCTACCACTGAGCCACCTTCCCAGCCCCTAGATTGTGGATATAGAGATGGATACTATAGGTTGAAAAGGCCTCACATGATAAAAATCTTAGTGAGTTAACCTTGATCCTTCTGTGAAGATATTGTGTTTGCCAATAAGATACCAGTGATTTTTATCCAAAATTACTTTGGAGTCATCAGAGTTAAGTGCAAATACATTAACAAAAGCAAATAATGTTTTAGCATTATGAAAATGCTTTTGACTTGACAGACCTTCTGAAAGGATCTTAGAGATCACCAATAATTTACATGCTATTTTGAGAAGTACTGAGTACACACACACACACACACGCGCGTGCGCGCGCGCGCGCGCGCGCGCACATACACACACACACACACACACACACACATACACACACACACACACACACACACACACACACACACACACACACACACACACACACACACACACACACACACACCCTTACCCTTCCTTGACAAATAAAAATGAGGAAAAGAGAAAAAAAGAATTCTTCTTTGTAGTGGTTCTCAATCTTAATTCACCTCCCCCACAGCTGGCATTCCCTGTGCAATCTCACATACACTTTTCCATTAGTTACAGTGACTCAGTTTGGCATAAGTCTCAAGAGAGATGTAGGGAAGTGTAATTTATAAGTCACCAGTGATTTTGATATATTTCTTTGCTTTTCACAAAATATAATAAGGAATGATTGGGTAGAATAATTGATAGTTGAGAATCAGATACATGTCCCTCCTTCTTTCCCATCTAAGTTTCACAAAGATTTGTTTTAGGATATAAGAGAGATACATTTCCTGTTCGGATGATGGTTCCTATTGGTAGCTTTTAAGCTTTCTGAGCTAGGAGAGTACTCATGGTTATGTCATTTAATAACTCCTAATCCTTACGCAATGGTTTTGGATGGGTAAGATAGTTGAGACCTACCTAAAATATTTATAACCTTTTGGACCTTCTTTTGCCTGTCTTGCTTTTCCTTCTTTTTGTCTTTACCATCCAAAAAGTTCTCAAATTTTTACCATTTCTGAGGATAAAACACTTAGAAAGCTCCTCCTGTGTCTCTTTAATCTTGTAATTTAACATTCAAAAGGTGGTGTTACATTTTCTGTGTAACATGTAAGATGGTCTGATACACAGCGCAGTTAAATATCTAGTGTTTTGAACCTTTAGGAAGGAAAGTGGATTGCTCAGCGCAGAAGATGAGATCACCATGATCATTTTTGTATTTATTGCTCAGATTGGAAGGTGACATCACTACTATATTTTGTGCTTCCAGTGCCCGGCGCAGTTTCTGGCACAGACAGGCATGCACTCACCGAATGCTTCATGAGTGATTGAATGACTAATCTAACTTATTAATATTTTTCTGACACCAGTTTTCCAAATAAATGACAAAGTACATATTATATTCTGTTTGTTAGTGTGTTTATAAATGCATGTTTTAGAACTTAAAACAATGTGACTCTGCTAATTGATTTTCTCTTGTACTTAGACCCCTGAGGTAAAGCTTCCATAATTTGGCGTTTGCCTGCCTGTCTTACTTTAGCTTTTGTCATTCTCTCTCTTGTTTGCCATATTTTAGGGTTTTTGAAAACTAGTCATTTTTTTTCTCTCAGGTTTTGTACAGTATGGTTCTCCTTATCTGGAGCCTCTTGTGCTTGTTGTTCCCTTCCAAAAGACAATCTTTCCCCAGCTCTTTTCTTGGTTCTTCTTCATTTACTTTTTTTTTTTTTTGTGTGGTGTAGTGCCTTTTCTACTGCACGTTGCATAGCAGTGAAAAAAAGTTTATTTATTTATTTATTTTGGGGGGGGGCGGTGGTGGGGCTTGAACTCTGGGCCTGGTTGCATGTCCCTGAGCTACCACTTGAGGCACTTCCAGCTTTTACTGTTTATATGTTATTGAGGAATCAAACCCAAGGCTTCATGAATGCTACCACTGAGCTGTGCACACTACCAGCCTATTTTTCAGATTTCTCTGCTGAAAAGTTACTGTTTTCCATTTCTATATTCTGTTATTTGGATATTAGTCACTGAAATTCAGCCTACATTTTTGGAAAGGAAGTAACTGCTTTTACTATTTGAGTTTTTTCTTTTCTTTCTTTTTCTTTTTTTTTGTTGGATGTGGGGCTTGAACTCAGCCTGGGTGCTGTCCTTCAGCTCTTCATCTCAAGGCTAGTGCTCTACCACTTGAGCCACATGGCCACTTCCAGCTTTTTCTGCTTATGTGGTGCTGAGGACTCGAACCCAGGGCCTCATGTATGCAGGGCAAGCACTCTACCACTTTCCCAGCCCTGTTTTGTTTTGTTTTGGGGTTGGTTGTGGGGCTTGAATTCAGGGCCGTAGTTGTGTCCCTAAGCCTCTTTCTGATCAAAGCTAGCACTCCATCACTTTGAGCCACAGCTCCACTTCTGGTTTTCTGATGGTTAATTGGAGATAAGAATTTTGTGGACTTTCTGGCCCTGACTGGCTTTGAACCATGATCCTTGGATCTGAGTTTCCCGAGTAGCTAGAGTTAACTTAACAGCTGTGAGTCACACCTGGCTAGTTGTATTTTTCTGTAAGGGAGATTTGCTCTCTTAACCCTGGCCCTTGTCTTCAATGATTTGTTTATGTCATATGGACTAGAGTAGTTTAATTTATTTTGTGCTTTGGGAGGTAATCCAAACCCCACACTTGTTCAGATTTTTCTTTTTCTTTTTCTTTTTTTTTAAATTTTTTTTTTTTTGCCAGTCCTGGGCTTGAACTCTAGGTCTGGAGGCTGTCCCTCAGCTCTTCAGCTCAAGGCTAGCGCTCTACCACTTGAGCCACAGCGCCACTTCTGGCTTTTTCTGCTTATGTGGTGCTGAGGAATCGAACCCAGGGCCTCATGCATGCAAGGCAAGCACTCTACCACTGAGCTACCTTCCCAGCCCTTGTTCAGATTTTTCTAGCTTTGGTCATTGGAATTTTTTTTTTGTCTTTCCTTTTTTTTTGGTACCTGTCCTGAGGCTTGAACTCAGAGACTGGATAGTATTTCTTGAGCTTTTTTTTACTCAAGGCTGGTACTTTACAACTTGAGCTATACCTCCAGTTCTGGCTTTTCGGAGATAAGAATCTCACGGGCTTTTCTGCTAGAGTTGGCTTCAGACTGCAATCCTTAGATCTCAGCCTTCTGAGTAGCTAGAATTATAGGTGTGAGCCACTGGTGCCCAGCCATTGGAAACATTTTTATGTTGGTCCTTATTTCTTTTGATATGTTTCATCCTTTTCTTTTTAGCACTTACTTGCTTTCCACAATATGCTCCCAGCATCTCTTATTTCACGGATCTGGCTATAAAATGCACCATTGCTCCCAACATCCTTGCTTTTTTTTTTTTTTTTAACTTCCTTTCCTTCCTCCCCTCCCCTCTCTTCTTTCTTTTTTTAATTTCTTTCTCTCTTTCCCTCCCTCCCCACTTTCTCTCCCTCTCTTTCTGCCAGTAAGAGGGCTTGAACTCCTTAGCTTTTTTGCTTGAGGCTAGTGTTCTTTGACTCACAGCTACATTCTGGCGTTTTTTTCTTTTCTTTTTTTCTTTTTTTGGTGGTTAATTTGAAATGAGAATTTCACAGATTTTACTATCCATGTTGGCTGCAAAACTTGTTTCTCAGATCTCAGCGTTCTGAGTAGCTAGGATTACAGGTGTGAACTCTAGCACCTGACAGTAGTTTTTTTACATTATTTATTTATTTATTTATTTTTGCTGGTTGTGGGGCATGAACTCTGGGCCTGGGCACTCACTGTCCCTTAGCTCTTCAGCTCAAGGCTAGCGCCCTACCACTTGAGCCACAGCACCACTTCCAGCTTTTTCTGCTTATGTGGTGCTGAGGAATCGAACCCAGGGCCTCATGCATGCAAGGCAAGCACTCTACCACTGAGCCACCTTCCCAGCCCCTACATTTTTAAATTATTATACCTTTAAGTAGTTGTACAAAGAAGTTCCCATTCTATAAAACAGTATGTGAATTCAAGGAGTCTGACAAGATTGTCACCCATCGCTCCTAACCCATCCCTTCTCTCACTGTTTTTAAAAATTGAGATTAGATGATTACATAAATTTCACATATTTCACAGTATTGTGGAATAGTGATCCTTGGTTAAAGTCACAAACATATTTTCACCTTCACAAGGCAAATTGTCATTATCATGGTCTATAAAGTTTGTGTATTCTATGAGCTTTGACAATACAAATTGTTTCTTCCATATCAGCACCTGACAGTTGTTGTTTTTTTGCTGGTTGTGGGGCCTGATCTCTGGGCTTGGGCACTGTCCCTCAGCTCTTCAGCTCAAGGCTAGTGCTCTACCACTTGAGCTACAACACCACTTCTGGCTTTTTCTGCTTATGTGGTGCTTAGGAATCAAATCCAGGGCCTCATGCTTGCAAGGCAAGCACTCTACCACTGAGCCACCTTCCCAGCCCCAGCACCTGACAGTATTAATAAACCTTTGGAGACAGACAAATAAAGTGAACATTAAAGAAAACTCTTGGTAGATATTGGTTGGAGTTTCTATGTGTATTATAATTATTCTTTGGTATCTATATTTTAAAGTTTTTTGTTAGGTAATTATTTCATAAAATGACACAGTCTGAGAAAATCTGATTGTAAGCAAATTGTTATCCTAAGAAAAAAATTAAAAACATTTATACATTTGTAAAAAATTGTAAAAACACTTTGTATAATGTGTAAAATGCAGGCTGACTATAAAAAGTAACATTATTAGAAGTTTGGGAAATACATTTTGTTAGAAAAAATGCTAAGTAACAAGGAGATAGACTAACAGGTTTTTTGTTGTTGTTGTTGGGCTTGAACTCTGGGTCTGGGCACTGTCCTTCAGCTCTTAAGCTCAAGGCTAGCGCTCTACCACTTGAGTACCACTTCAGGCCTTTTCTGCTTATATGGTGCTGAGGAATTGAACCCAGGATCTCATGCATGCAAGGCAAGCACTCTACTACTGAGCCACCTTCCCAGCCTCAAAGGCTTTTTTTTTTTTGTCCTGGGGTTTGAAATGTGGGTCTGGGCACTGTCCCTCAACTCTTCAGCTCAAGGGGAGTGCTCTACCACTTGAGCCACAGTGCCACTTCCATAGAGTAACAGTTTTTGAGCCATTGTTCAATATAATAATATTTTATATTAGAAAACATATTGAATAAATCTAGTTCTGTCTGGGCCTGAGCGCTGGCCCTCAGCTCTTCAGCTCAAGGCTAGTTAGTGCTCTACCACTTGAGCAGCACCACTTCCGGTTTTCTGGTAATTTATTGGAGATAAGAGTCTCACCTTCTTTCCTGCCGGGCTGGCTTTGAACCATGATCCTCAGATCTCAGCCTCCTGAGTAGCTAAGCTAGTATTATATAGGCGTGGGCCATCGGTGCCCAACTGGATCCAGTTCTTGTCTCAAGGGTAAGATAATAGAATTTCTGGATTCTTCTTAACATTAGGTATTGAGAAGCTTATTATATTCTAGGCATATACATTTTTATTTTTCTTAGTATAGCCACTATACAACAAAACCTGTTCAAATTCAGTATTTGTGCTAGTGTTTTAAGCAGCTGACTCCATAAATCAGAGCTCTTAATCACCATTTCATATTACTTCCCATCCTGGGACTTGAACTCAGAGCCTGGATACTGTCCATTGAGTTTTTTTTTCTTAGAACTAGCACTTTACTGCTTGAGCCACAGCTATGCTTCTGGCTTTCTGGTGGTTAGTTGGAGATAAGAGTCTCTCAGACTTTCCTGTCTGTGCTGGCTTTGAACCTGTCCTCAGATCTGAGTCTCCTGGGTAGCTAGGATTTCAGGCGTGAGACAACAGCACCCATCCATTCAAGTCTTTCAGTATATTAACTTCCTAGACTATTAACCATATCTGCTTATGTGAGAATAAAATGCTAGGAAACTAACATGACATTGTAACTTTCGGAGTTTCAAACTGCAATGTAAAAACCAAAATTATCACACGAAAAATCCCAAATGTATAATGTTAAAATACTTCTACTATGCATATTTCATGAACTCCACAATTGACATAAATAGGGGCTGGGAAGGTGGCTCAGTGGTAGAGCGCTTGTCTTGCATACCTGAGGCCCTGGGTTCGATTCCTCAGCACCACATAAGCAAAAAGAAAAAGGCCAGGAGTGGCACTGTGGCTCAAGTGGTAGAGCGCTAGCCTTGAGCTGAAGAGCTGAGGGACAGCACCCAGGCCCAGAGTTCAGGCCCCACCACAGGACCCAAAAAAAACAAACCAAAAATATGAAATAAATACTCTTACAAATAATGTATCTTATATTCACTTGTGCAGTTTTTTTTTTTCTTTCCCTTTAGTTTTTCAGGTCTGTACTGGGCTTTACTCTTGCTAGGCAGGCACTCTTACTGCTGAGCCAACTCTCCAATCCTTTTTTGTGATGGTTATTTTTGAGATAAAGTCTCACTTTCTGCCTGGGCAGGCTCTTGAAGTCCTCTTATTTTAGGTGCCCAGCTCTGCTGAGAAGTGGTCTCTGGAACTTTTCTGCTCACACTGACTTCAAATTATGATCCTCCCAGTATCAGCTCCCAAGTAGTTAGGAATTCGGCATTAGCCATAAGCACCATCTTTGCTCTTATATATTTAAAGATTTTTATACTTGTGCCAGTACTGGGGCATACACTTACACTCTCACTTGACTTTTTCCACTCAAGCCAGACACCACTTCCTGCTGATTAATTGGAGATACAAATCTTATGGACTCCCTTTGTGTTTTTTTTTGTTTTTTTTTTTTGGTCGGTCGTGAGTCCTGAACTCTGGGCCTGGGTACTGTCTCTCAGCTCTTTTTTTTTTTTTTTTTTTTTTGGGTCCAGTTGTGGGGCCTGAACTCTGGGCTGGGCGCTGTCCCTCAGCTCTTCAGCTCAAGGCTAGTGCTCTACCACTTGAGCCACAGCACCACTTCTGGCTTTTTTTCTTTTTGCTTATGTGGTGCTGAGGAATTGAACCCAGGGCCTCAGGCATGCAAGGCAAGCGCTCTACCACTGAGCCACCTTCCCAGCCCTGTCTCTCAGCTCTTCAGCTCAAGGCTAGCACTCTACCACTTGAGCCATAGTACCACTTCTGGCTTTTTCTGCTAATGTGGTGCTGAGGAATGGAACCCAGGGCCTCATGCATGCAAGGCAAGCACTCTACCACTGAGCCACTTTCCCAGCCCCCCACCCCCCTTTTTTTGTTTTGGGTCCGGTCATGGGGCCTGAACTCTGGACCTGGGCGGTATCCCTTAGCTCTTCAGCTCAAGGCTAGCGCTCTACCACTTGAGCCACAGCGCCACTTCTGGCTTTTTTCTTTTTGCTTATGTGGTGCTGAGGAATTGAACCCAGGCCTCAAGCATGCAAGGCAAGCACTCTACCACTGAGCCACCTTCCCAGCACCCCCCCCCCCCTTTTTTTTTTTGCCTGAGCTGGCTTCAAACTGGAGTCCTCCGATTTCAGTTTCCCAAATAGGATCATAGGTGTGAACCACAAGCACCCACCTTTGCTCTTGAACACTTTCCTCCACCCCTCCTGTAAACAGCAGTTCCTTTATTAAATGCCTGTTCAGCTGAAAACTACAGCTCCATAGGAAAGGCACCACAGAATTCTGCAGCAGCAACAGGGTTTTCAGTTGGTCCTCTTAGTGAGAAAAAAGTTAAAATAATTTCTAAGAATGAGATAATTGAATATTATGTGTCATGATCTAATCAATAAAGTTAAAGCACAGTAATTAAAAAAAATTTCAGGGCTGGGAAGGTGGCTCAGTGGTAGAGGGCTTGCCTTGCATGCATGAGGCCCTGAGTTCGATTCCTCAGCACCACATAAGCAAAAAGAATGACTGACCAAAAAAAGAATAGGCTGTCTGGCTTTGACTCATTCCTGTATCCTAGCTCCTCGGGCTGCGATTTGAGGATTGCACTTCAAAGCCAGCCTGGGCAAGAAAGTCTGTGTGACTCTTTATCTCCAGCTAAACACCTAAAAAGTCAAAAGTGGAGCTGTTGCTCCAGTGATAGAGCATCAGCCTTGAGTTCAAAACCTCAGTGCCAGGCCCTGAGTTCAAGCCCTAGGAAGAGGACAAAAAAATCTCAGTACTCTGTGGTCCAATCAGAGTTGATAAGTAAAATGTATTTGTTTTGTTTCTTTAGTTGTTTGTAAGGCTTGAACTCTGGCCTGGACACTGTCCCTGAGCTCTTCAGCTCAAGGCTAGCACTCTACCACTTGAGCCATAGCCCAACTTCCGGCTTTTTCTGTGTTGGTGTACTGAGGAATAGAACCTGGGGCTTCATGAATGCTAGGTAAACACTCTACCTAGGCCAAATTCCCAGCTCTGATAAGTAAAATTAACTCATTTAGTATAAGATATCCTGGGCTCATTTTGAATATTTTCTTCCCCAATTATGGAACTCACCAATTTCACAAGGAATGCTGATTATTACTATGTTAAAAAAGAAAGTCACTAGCCTGGCAGTGGTGGCTCACACCTGTAACCCTAGCTACTCAGGAGGCTGAGATCTGAGGATCATGGTTCAAAACCAAACTGGGCAGGAAAGGCCATCAGACTCTTATCGCCAATAAACCACTTAGAAAACAGGAAGTGGTGCTGTGGGCTCAAGTGGTAGAGTGCTAGCCTTGAGCAGGAAGAGCTGAGGAACAGCGCCCAGGCCAGTTCAAACCCATGACTGTCAAAAAAAAAAAAAAAGTCACTGGGAGTGGTTATTCAGGCCTATAGTTGTAGCTGTTCCACAGGCTGAGATAAGGATTGCAGTTTGAGGCTAGACCTGTTAAAAAGAAAAGACTCCCATCTCAACCAATAAACAAAGCTAGGTGTAATGCTTTGCACCTGCAATGTCTTGCACCTGTCTCAGCTGTGTGGTAAGGATAAAGAGAAAAATTGGGAGGATCACAATCTTGCTAAAAGCAACACCACACGTGAAAAAATAACAAAGGCATGGCTCTAGCCATGGCTTAAGTAGCATAGCACCTGCCTAGAAAGTAGGAAGCAGTGAGTTCAAATTTTTGGACTGCGGGCTGGGAAGGTGGCTCAGTGGTAGAGCACTTGCCTTGCATGCCTGAGGCCCTGGGTTCGATTCCTCCGCACTACATAAGCAAAAAGAAAAAAGCCGGAAGTGACGCTGTGGCTCAAGTGGTAGAGTGCTAGCCTTGAGCTGAAGAGCTGAGGGACAGCGCCCAGGCCCAGAGTTCAGGCCCCACAAACTGACCCCCCCCCCCCAAAAAAAAAAGTTTTTTTTGGACTGCCAAAAATAAAGTAAAATAAAAACCTGAAGTTATATATAAAATCATGAGAAGGTGAACTAGAGATGTAGTTCAGTAGTAGATAATTTGCCTAGCTTGTATAAAGCCTTGAGTTCAATTCATAACACTGCAAAACAAGCCAGAAAAAAGCCAAAAGATTAGCTATGGTAATTTTAGTGTTTTTTTTTTTTTTTGGTCCGGTCATGGGGCCTGAACTCTGGGCCTGGGTGCTGTCCCTCAGCTGTTCAGCTCAAGGCTAGCACTCTACCACTTGAGCCACAGCGCCACTTCCGGCTTTTTTCTTTTTGCTTATGTGGTGCTGAGGAATCGAACCCAGGGCATCAGGCATGCAAGGCAAGTGCTCTACCACTGAGACATCTTTCCAGCCCCAGCTATGGTAATTAAAAAAAAAAAATCATACTCTACTATTGAGCTATAACCAAAGCCCAAGATAGCATATTTTAAAGAACTTAGTCGTGTAAGTACACTATGGATTCTGGTACAATATAGATTCTGGATTTTTCTTTTCTTTTTTTTTTTTAAAGAAGTAATTTTTTATTTTTTTAAATTTTATTTTATTTTATTTGAGAACATACTGTACAGAGGGGTTACAATTACATGGGCAGGATAATGCATACATTTCTTACCAAGCATTGCAGCCTCCTCCTTTGTTTACCCTTCACCTCCCTTCCCAGCCTCCCCCCTCCCCCCCACCCAATCCTCCCCCCCCCCCCCCACACCGACATTGTAAAGCTCGTTTTTGACATGACATTTTGTACTTCTCATTGTTGCAACAGGTCCACCTGAATCCTTAAACGACTTGTTTGTCCCCATCTCCTCCACAAGTTATACTGACATCAAATATAGTGAAATTGGGGGTTACACTGTGGGGGAGGGACATACAAAGCAACAAAGAAATAATCTTATAAATGTGTTAGAAACATATGCATGAAAGAAAAAAAAAAACCTTAAAATACATATTTAAGGGTTCGTTTTCCTAACATCACATTATAGATTCTGGATTTTTCTGTCCTCCTACTTTGCAGTTGTTTTTCTGGGTATATTGTTGCCATCCTAAAACAATTACAAAAAGATTGCTTATTTGTGAATTTTTTCAGACAACAGTTACTGAAGTTTAACTTGAAAGGATTTTTTAAGTTACCTTTCACCTTTCATTCTGAAATACTTTATCCATAAATAGTGTTTGCTGCTATATTCTTATGTATTGTAATTACTGAATTTCAAAAATATTTAAAATTGTACTCTGTTATCATGGTGCAGTAAAATCATGTTCATGCTTGTATTCTGCTGCAGTCAGCAAGATAGTTTAGGGAGGCTATAATTAATAGTTAAAAGTTACTTTGATGTTTGTAGATGAAAGCTGTGCTACCAAAACCAAATGCTAGTTTTTAATTATACTCACTTTTAAAAAAATATTTTTATTAGTATATATTAGTAGTACAGGTTTTTTTTATTGTGGCTTTTCATGTCATATATGTACATACAGTGTGCCATCAGCTTCACCTCTTCTGTCATTTTCCTTTACTACTCCCCCCCCCCTTTTTATTTTTTGCCAGTCCTGGGGCTTGAACTCAGAGCCTGGGCACTATCCCTGAGGCACTTTTGCTCAAGGCTAGCTAGCACTCTACCACTTGAGCCACAATGCCACTTCTGGCTTTTTCTGTGTATGTGGTACTGAAGAATCGAACCCAGGCCTTCATGTATGCTAGGGGAGCACACCACTACTGAGCCACATTCCCAGCCCCTTCCCCTTCATTGTTATGTTTTCATACTTTTATGAAAATGCCACATTCATCCCCATAGCCCTAACCACTTCTGCTGACCCCTTCTTAAAACAGCCCATTTTACTTCCCTGTCATTTATCTTTTAGCTCCCCCCTCCCCCTCCCCCATCATGGGGCTTGAACTCCCGGCTTGGGTGCTGTCCTTGCGCTCTTCAGCTCAAGGTGAGCGCTCTACCACTTGAGCCACAGCACCACTTCCACTTTTCTAGTGGTTTATTGGAGATAAGTGTTCCACAGACTTTCCTGCCCAGGTTGGCTTTGAACCGTGATCCTCAGATCTCAGCCTCTTGAGTAGGTAGGATTATAGATGTGAGCCACTGGTGCCTGGTGCATGTATTTTTTTTGTTTTTTTTAAAATAAGTTTTTTATTGTGAAAATACTGTACAGAGGGGTTACAATTACATGAGCAAGGTAATGAGTACATTTCTTATCCAGCATTGTTGCCTCCTCCTTTGTATTTCCTCTACCATCTCCCCCCCCCACACACCTAAATTGTAAAGTTCGTTTTTCAATATAGCATCTTGTACATCTCATTGTTGCAAGGGATCAACCTGTATCCCTATTTATTTATTTATTTATTGTAAAGCTACTATACAGAGGGTTACAGTTACATGAGTGAGGTAATGAGTACACTTCCTCTTGAACATTGTTACCCCCTCCATTGTTTTCCCCCTACCATCCCCTCCCTCCCTCCCTTCCCCGAGGTTCTTTTTTTTTTTTTTTTTTTTTTTTGATTGTGATTAAATGATTACATAATTTCAAAGTCACAAGTTCATTCTAACTTCCCTGGAGCAAATTGTCTACCACAGTCTGTAATATATAACAGTGTTCACATGTTATATACCATATTTGTGATCAGCAGCATGGGGATATTTAGTAGTGGTTTAACCAGATGAGCGGGAGTTCTTTGTTTCTTAAGTCCTGTTAGTTTTGTCGTTTCACCTAACCTTTTGGATTTAGCATCCACTTATCAGGGAGACCATGTACCGTTTGTCTCTTCGTTCTTGGCTTACCTCGCTCAACATGATTCCTTCTAGCTCCATCCATTTCCCTGCAAATGCCATTATTTTGTCCTTTCTAATGGCTGCATAATATTCCATTGTGTATAGATACCACAATTTTTGGATCCATTCATCTGTGGTGGGGCACCTAGGTTGTTTCCATATCCTAGCTATTGCGAACAGTGCTGCAATAAACATGGAGGTGCACGTGTCCTTGTATATTGGTTCCTGTTGTTCAGGGTAGATGCCTAGAAGTGGTATGACTGGGTCATAAGGGAGGTCAATCTTTAGCTTTCTAAGGACCCTCCAGACTGCTTTCCAAAGTGGTTGTATAAGTGTACATTCCCACCAGCAGTGTAATAGGGTTCCTCTTTCTCCACATCCCCTCCAGCATTTGTCGTTGGCTGATTTGTGGATGTGGGACATTCTGACTGGGGTAAGGTGGTATCTCAGGGTTGTCTTTATTTGCATTTCCTTCACCACCAGGGATGATGAACATTTCCTCATGTGTTTCTTTGCCATTTTTATTTCTTCATTTGAGAAGTCCCTCTTTAGTTCCCTTGCCCATTTAGTAATTGGTTTGTTAGGTTTGGGAGGGATTAGTTTCTTGAGTTCCCTGTATATACAGGATGTTAACCCCTTGTCTGATATATTGCTGGTAAATATTTTTTCCCAATTAGTTGGTTGTCTTTCTAGCTTAGTTGCGATAGATTTAGCTGTGCAGAAGCTTTTTATTTTAAGGTAGTCCCATTTGTCGAGTCTCTCTCCAACTTGTTGTGACCCTGGGACTCTGTTCAGGAAGTTCCTTCCTGTGCCTATTAGTTCAAGTGTCTCTCCTACTCTGTCCTGCAGTAGTTTCAGAGATTCAGGTTTAATGTTAAGGTCTTTAATCCATTTTGAGTTGATGTTGGTGCATGGTGATAGGCTGGGGTCCACTTTTAGTTTTCTGCATGTGGCTGCCCAGTTTTCCCAGCACCAGCGGTTGAAGAGGCTGTGTTTCTTCCATTGTATGTCTTTGGCTCCTTTGTCGAATATCAGCTGGCTGTAGGCCTGTGGATTTATATCTGGATCTTCTATTCTGTTCCATTGGTCTTCGGGTCTGTTTTTGTGCCAGTACCATGCTGTCTTTGTGATTATAGCTCTGTAGTAGAGTTTGAAGTTCGGCATGGATAGCCCTCCCATATTGTCTTTATCCCCTAGAATTGTTTTGGCTATTCTAGGTCTTTTGTTGTTCCATATAAATTTTTGGACTGTTTTCTGTATTTCAGTGATGTACGTCATTGGGATTTTAATAGGAATTGCATTGAATTTGTATATTAGTTTTGGAAGTATCACCATCTTTACTATATTAAGTCGGCCTATCCAGGAGCATGGGAGGTCTTTCCATTTCCTAGTGTCTTCTGCAATTTCTTTCTTTAACTTTTTATAGTTCTCATTAAATAGTTCTTTTACATCTTTGGTTAGGTTAATTCCTAAATATTTTATTTTTTGGGAGGTTATTGTGAATGGGGTTGCTCCCTTTATTTCCCTCTCTTCCTGTGCGTTATCAGTGTATAGGAAGGCAACTGATTTTTGTGGGTTTATTTTGTATCCTGCTATTTTGCCGAAGTGACTTATGATTTCTAAAAGTTTGGGGATGGAGTTTTTGGGATCGTGGAGGTATAGTATCATGTCGTCTGCAAAAAGGGATAGTTTCACTTCTTCTTTCCCTATGCGGATCCCTTTAATGTCTTTTTCTTGCCTTATTGCCCTGGCTAAGGGTTCTAGGACTATGTTGAAGAGGAGTGGAGACAGTGGACATCCTTGCCTTGTTCCTGTTTTTAGGAGGATTGGTTGTAGCTTTTCCCCATTAAGTATAATATTGGCTATTGGTCTGTCATAAATGGCTTTTATTGTTTTTAGAAATGTTCCTTCTATTCCTATTTTCTCCAGAGCTTTTAGCATGAATGAATGTTGAATTTTATCAAAGGCCTTTTCTGCATCTGTGGCGATAATCATGTGATTCTTGACCTTGGCTCTGTTGATATGCTGGATTACATTTATTGACTTACGTATGTTAAACCTGGTGCATGTATTTTTTAAAATTTACTTTATTGGGAAGTGGCGCTTGTGGCTCAAGCGGTAGAGTACGCACCTTGAGCTGAAGAGGTGAGGGATAGTGCCCAAGCCCAGAGATCAAGCTCCACGACCGACAAAACAAACAAACAAACAAACAAACCAAAATTTATTTTTATGAAGAGGTGATGTATAGAGGTGTTACATTTACATGAGTCAGGTAATGAGTACATACATTTCCTTCCATACAGTGTCACTTTTAGCATGTTAATTGTACCAAGGGGTTTCACCAAGGTATTTTGTATGTGCATATATTTATTCTATTCAGGATAATCCCTTTTATTGCCCTTTCCCCGGTCTTCTTTTTCCTATTTAATAGCTTTCAGTGAGATTTCTTAGGCTCCTCATATGTAGATGCGGAGTATTTTGATATTATTCATTCCCATCATTCTCTTTCAACATTCTCTTTTCAACATAAATTACTGGCTTGAGTTCTATAGAACTAGTTTTATATGATTACTAGTCAGGAATTTATGTTTAAAATGAAAATGTAGGGGAAAACCCTACAAACTATTTATCTTTGAAAGGCTGCAAGTTATCCAGAAGCATGCTATTAAATTCCTGAACGTTGACTTTCCCATGACAGTAATCGATGTCTTTCTTTGTTGCTAATGCCTGAGGTTATATTTCATAAGGTTAATAAATTGTGTTTGTAGAGTTGAAGACTTCGCAGTGGAAGTTTTGACTTAGATATAGTGAAGCAGTTTTAACTGCCTTTAGTTTCTTCATGGAGTAGAGTTTTCATTTGTTCTTCCCATTTTCTTGTAATTTATTTTGTCTGTAACTACTTGTATGTACAACTTTTACTCGCAACTATCAAAAGGTAATTGCTCTTATGTTACTGTTTCTCATAATCACCAAATCTGTTGATTGGCATTTTATCTCTTCTCATTGGCTTTTTACATTACAGATCACTGGATCTCCTTGTCTTTCTTGTACTTCATTTCCCATCTCTCTGATTGAACAAATAGACTTTCTCTACTGGATCATTTCAAGCAACATGCCTTAAAATGTTCAATTTTAATTAGAAACAAAACCTGTTGTAAATCCTTCTTCATGCTTCTCTATTGCCATTCCCAGTAAAACTGGAATTCTCTATACCTGTTCACTTCTTTTATCATGACCATTTGGTGAAACTAACAGCTTCTTATCAAATTTACCTGTGCTCATCTTAATAAATTAGTAGCATTGATACAATTGAGTTTGAGTTTTCTCTTGGTTGCCCATAGACAGTCTTGTGGCTTGAACTCAGGGCCTGAGTACTGTCCCGTAGTGGCTGCTGCTGCTGCTGCTTTGCCTTGTGTAGTCGTCGTTGTCGTCATAGTCGTCGTCGTCTTCTTCTTCTACTACTTCTTCTTTTTTCTTCCTCCTCCTCCTCTGCTTTCTTCTCCTCCTCCTCCCCCCCTCCTCTTCCTCCCACCCTCCTCTCCTCCCCCCTCCTCTTCCTTCCTCCCCCCTCCTCTTTCTTTTTTGTTGGTCATGGGGCTTGAACTCCAGACGTGGACACTGTCCCTCAGCTCTTCAGCTCAAGGCTAGCGCTCTACCACTTGAGCCACAGCGCCACTTCCGGCTTTTTCTGTTTATGTGGTACTGAGAAATCAAACCCAGGGTTTCATACATGCGAGGCAAGCACTCCCACCACTGAGCCACCTTCCCAGCCCCAGCTCCTAGCTTCTTTTGTTCAAAGCTAGTGGTCTGCCTCTTGAGTCACAGTGTTACTTCTGGCTCTTTGTGTACATGTGGTACTGAGGAAACCTAGGGCTTCATGCATGCTAGGTAAGCACTTGACCACTAAGCCACATTACCAGCCTACACGCTGTGTTCTAATTACAGGATAGTTATTGCTAACATTATCTCACTGTAGAATAAAGAATAAAGAATAAATAAAGAATTTATACATAGATTTGGGGCTGGGAATGTGACTTAACAGTAGAGTGCTTACTTAACATGAATGAAGTCCTGGTTTGATTCCTTAGCACCATATATACACAAAATGCGAGAAGTGGTGCTGTGGCTAAAGTGGTAGAGCGCTAGCCTTGAGCTAAAGAAGCTCAGGGACAGTGTCCAGGCCCTGAGTTCAAGCCCCAGGACTGGCCCCCCCCCAAAAAAAATATATATGTGCATAAATTTTACCTTCTCAGAGACTTGGTGTAGTAAATTACAGATTTGTTGAGAATTTTTTTTTTCTGTCAGTCATGGGGCTTGAACTCAAGGCCTAGGCACTGTCTTTGAGTTCAAGGCTAGCACTCTACCCCTTTCAGCCACTGTTCCACTTCCAGTTTTATGATGTTTAATTGGAGATAAGAGTCTCACAGACTTTCCTGCTTGGGCTGGCTTTGAACCATGATCCTCAGATCTCAGACTTCTGAGTAGTTAGGATTATAGGTGTAAGCCACCAGCACCCAGTTTCTTTTTCTTTTTCTTTTTTTTTTTTGCATCTGGTCATGGGGCCTGAACTCTGGGCCTGGGTGCTGTCCCTCAGCTCTTCAGCTCAAGGCTAGTGCTCTACCACTTGAGCCACAGCGCCACTTCCAGCTTTTTTCTTTTTGCTTATGTGGTGCTGAGGAATTGAACCCAGGGCCTCGGGCATGCAAAGCAAGCGCTCTACCACTGAGCCACCTTCCCAGCCCCCAGCTTCTTTTTCTTTTTCCTTTTCTTTTCATCTTGCCTGCCTGCCTCCCTCCCCTCTCCCTCTCCTTTTTTGCAAGATCTTGTTAATAAATCTGGCTGACCTTGAACTCCTTACATATTCAAGAATGTTTTCAGACTCAGTATCCTCTTGGCTTAGCCTCTTGAATCCTAGGATTACAGACATGTGTGACTTTGGCTTGAAGTTTTATTTTTCTTGACTTCTTTCCTATGCATGGCAGGACTACTGTTTTGCTTCTCAATACAGAGGAGTTACCACGTCATAATATATAGTAATTTTTTTTTTAAAGATTCTGGAATTGTTTTCTGGATGAATGATTGCTGTAGGTGGAAAACTTACCTTCTTTACTTTCCTTGGAATAAGTCTGTTATCTACAATGGCAACAGAAACTCATCAGCACCGAAACTCAGTGTAGAATTCTCAGTGTTAATAATATTTTTTGTTATTAGTAGATTAGTAGATTAAAAAAAAGACCTTTCTTGTCAGTAAAAATCCTAACTATTGTCAATTCAATGATGAAATGTAAATCAGTTCTTAGCTTGGTAATGTTCTTGGCTTGCATTGAAATGCTTTTTCCAGACCTGAAGAAGTGCTGGAGTTTAGTGCTGGTGAGAAAGAGCATAGGTGTACATCACAGATGACATCAGAGATAGTGTTTGACCTCTTCCATGGAAGCTTCTGCAGTGTCAGAATTAGTTTTAGGGTTTTCAGTATTATTCCCCAAGATGAACTTTTTCAGGGTTTGTGCTGTTAATTAGCAGTCCATCTACTTTTAGGTGACCTATCCTTTTTCTTGTCTTTACTACCTTAGTTAGTCAAATGACTGAAATCTTATGGTTCTTTTTTTTTTTTTGTCAATCGTGAGGCTTGAACTCTGGGCCTGGGCACTGTCCCTCAGCTCTTCAGCTCAAGGCCAGTGCTCTACCACTTGAGCTACAGCGCCACTTCAGGTTTTCTGGCGGTTTATTGGAGATAAGAGTTTCACAGGGCGGGGCTGGGAAGGTGGCTCAGTGGTAGAGCGCTTACCTTACATGCATGAGGCCCTGGGTTCGATTCTCAGCACCCCATAAGCAAAAAGAAAAAAAAAGCCGGAAGTGGCGCTGTGGCTCAAGTGGTAGAGCGCTAGCCTTGAGCTGAAGAGCTGAGGGACAGCGCCCAGGCTCAGAGTTCAGGCCCCACGCTCAACAACAACAACAACAACAAAGAGTTTCACCGACTTTCCTGCTGGGGCTGGCTTTGAACCGTGATCCTCAGATCTCAGCCTCCTGAGTAGCTAGGATTACAGGCGTGAGCCACCGGCCCCCAGCCGAAAGTTAAGTTTTCTATTGACATATTTATTAAGAAATTTAGTTGTTAATTTTCCAAAAGAACATGGAAAGGGTTTGGCAGATACATAGACCTCAACTTCTTTGTTTAGCTATGTAGCTCAGTTTCCTTCCAAATCTTCAATCTCAGATCTGGAGCGCACTTTTATTGGGGTTGCTGCCATGCCTGCTTGCCCTTTTCTTTCCTGTGTAACTGATATCTTATATGCTTCTGTCCCATCTTGTGTCCTTGTGAGGTCTTTGTTTTGGATAGTTACAAAAGAAGAGCTTGCTGTGAATTTTTTTTTTGTTTGCATTTTATGGTTGCTCAATTAGAAACATTCTTAAGGCAGATGAGCTAGTAACAAATGTTACTGAATGAAACATTTCGAACAAGGCCACACCAAAAAGCTTAGAAACAAGAATTGCATTATGGTATAGTTAATTACTTCAACTGGCAGTTTGCCTTCTGTAGCTGATCTGGTAAGTGCTGGAGAAATCAGAGCTCAAATCTTTACTTGACTGATTAAGACAACTGAGACAAGAAAAAGAGAACTTTTGAATCCATTACATTTTGTTCATTGAAGAATTACAACGTGAGGTGTGTCTTTACTCATTTCTTGATTCTTTTTTTTTTTTGTCAGTCCTGTGGCTTAAACTTAGGTCCTGGGCTCTGTCACCGAGCTTTTTCACTCAAGGCTAATGCTCTTAACACTTTGAACTACAGTGCCACATCCAGTTTTTCTTGGTGGTTAATTGGAGATAGGAGTCTCATGGATCTTTCCTGCCAGGGCTGGCTTGAAATTGCTATCCTCAGATCTCAGTCTCCTGAGTAGCCAAGATTATAGATATGAGCCACTGGTGCTCTGCTTGATTATTTTTTTCTAGACTGCTTCCTTGTTCCTTGATTCTGCCAGGGATTAGGGAAGTGGAGTAGGAGGCAGATATCCCCTTTTCCTAATAGGGAAACTTCATGAGACTGTTTGATTACACATTTACTCTTCACTCTGGGTTTATTATGATGTATATTTTAGTGTTTGTTAGTCAGATTCTTAACATTTTTGTTTTATTTATTTTGATGTATTAATAATAGGTAACTATAACAATAATTTGTTGTTAGCAAAATTTAGTAGTGATAGACTTTTTCAATAAAGATATATTTACATCATTATGACTATAATATTCTGTTACATGACTGTATCTTTTTTTTTGGGGTCTTGTTGTGGGGCCTGAACTCTGGGCCTGGGCGCTGTCCCTCAGCTCTTTAGCTCAAGGCTAGCACTCTACCACTTGAGCCACAGCGCCACTTCCTTTTTTTTCTTTTTGCTTATGTGTTGCTGAGGAATCGAACCCAGGGCCTCAGGCATGCAAGGCAAGCGCTCTACCACTGAGTCACCTTCCCAGCCCCTTTTTGTTTTTTTTTCTTGGGTGATAGTCCTGGGATTTGAAATGAGGGCCTGGGCATTTTACCTGTACTTCTTTTGCCCAAGGCTAGTGGCTAGTGTTCTACCACTTGAGCTAGAACTTCACTACTTCTTTTTTCTTTTTTTGGTTGGTCGTGGGGCTTGAACTCTGGGCCTGGGCACTGTCCCTCATTTTTCAGCTCAAGGCTGGGCCTGGGCACTGTCCCTCAGCTTTTCAGCTCAAGGCTAGCGCTCTACCACTGGAGCTACAGCATCACTTCCAGTTTTTTGAGTGGTTTATTGGAGATAAGAGTCTCATGGAGGGCTGGGAAGGTGGCTCAGTGGTAGAGCGCTTGCTTGCATGCATGAGGCCCTGGGTTCGATTCCTCAGCACCACATAAGCAAAAAGAAGAAAGCCGGAAGTGACACTGTGGCTCAAGTGGTAGAGCACTAGCATTGAGCTGAAGAGCTGAGGGACAGTGCCCAGGCCCAGAGTTCAAGCCCCACAACCGGACCCCCCCCCCCCCCCCCAAAAAAAAAGAGTCTCATGGAGTTTCCTGCCCGGGCTGGCTTTGAACCGGGATCCTCAGATCTTGGCCTCCTGAGTAGTTTAGGATTACAGGCGTGAGCCACTAGTGCCCACCCAGGGTAACTTTTTTTTTTGTTTTTGCTTTATGTTCTATTATATAGATCTGCTGTAATGTACTTTGTGTGTGTGTGTATCTGTGTGTATGCGCGCACGCACACATGTGAATGAAGTGTGAATGTATCAGTCCTGGCTTGAATTCAGGGCCTGGGTGCAGTCCCTTAGAGTTTTTTGCTCAAGGTTATCGCTCTACCACTTGAGCCACAGTTCCACTTCGGCTTTATTTATTTATTTACTTTTGAATAATTTAATGGAGAGTATCATGGAGTTTTTTGCTCAGGCTAGGTTTGAATTGTGATCCTCAGATCTCAGCCTCCTGAATAACTAATATTACATATGTGTGCCACATGTGCTTGGCTAACTAGTTCGTTCCTTTGTTCCTTCCTTCCTCTCTTTCTTTCTTTCTTTCTCTCTTTCTTTCTTTCTTTCTCTCTTTCTTTCCTCCTTTCTTTCTTTCCTCCTTCCTTCCTTCCTTCCTTCCTTCCTTCCTTCCTTCCTTCCTTCCTTCCTTCCTTCCTTCCTTCCTTCTTTCCTTCCTTCCTTCCTTCCTTCCTTTCTTTCCTCCTTCCTTCCTTCCTCCCTTCCTCCCTTCCCTCCTTCCTTCCTCCCTTCCTCCCTTCCTCCCTTCCTCCCTTCCCTCCTTCCTTCCTCCCTTCCTCCCTTCCTCCCTTCCTCCCTTCCTCCCTTCCTTCCTTCCTTCCTTCCTTCCTTCCTTCCTTCCTTCCTTCCTTCCCTTTCTCTCTCATATAATTTTATTGTTATTAATGTGTTGTATGGAAGGGTTATTATTATACATCATATAGTGAATGCATTTCTTTTTGGCCAGTGTCACCCCTTCTTTCGTTTTCCTGTTCTTTCCTCCTCCTGTGCCTGCCTACCAGTTGTGCTCGTTTTCCACATAGTGTATACCAAATAGCATGATAAAATTTGTTCACCCTTCTTCTATTTCTGTGTCCCCCTTATCCCTCCTCAAAAGACAGAAATAAGCACAAACAAACAACACTACTACCATCACCACCAACACAAAAACCCATGTTTCCATTTCTTGGAATTCATTTTGATAAATAGTAATTTAAATGTTTAGGGGAGTTATACTCCCCTAAGAGTACCATCGCTTAAGAGTGCCCTCCTTTAGTCTGTGTGTGAATGCATAGCGTCCTGTATAATTTATCATGAACTAGTTTCTTTTTTCATGGATACACAGATTGTTTCAGATCTTGTGTTCTATTAGTTCACACATGCATTCATTAGCAGGCTCTCACCATATTTTATTTGGTGTAGTCTGTTGCATGTGACCCACTTTTTCTTACCAAATTCTGTGAATAAAAACCCTTAAGGGAGAGTGAGAACGTGGTAAAGTCTGTAAATCTATTTTGTGGTAAAAATATATGAAAAATAAAACTTTATCTTTTAAGCACTTTCTTTTTTCTTTTTCTTTTATTTTTTTCTTGTCAGTCATGGGGGCTTGAACACCAGTTTTCTGGTGGTTAATTGGAGATAAGAGTCTCATTGACTTTCCTGCCCCCGCTGGTTTTGACCTGCGATCCTCAGATCTTAGCCTCCTGAGTAGGTAGGACTACAGGTGTGCCCGGCTTAAGCTCTTAATTTTAAGCCATTGTGTGAGAAGGTTGTGTGGGAAGAGATATCTCAGTG
This sequence comes from Dipodomys spectabilis, assembly GCF_019054845.1. Lineage (NCBI taxonomy): Eukaryota > Metazoa > Chordata > Mammalia > Rodentia > Heteromyidae > Dipodomys > Dipodomys spectabilis. The sequence goes on along the minus strand of NW_024870887.1, from coordinate 7,375,982 downwards.
CTGGTTCTTTCCAATAAGGGAGACTTGTTTTATTTTTCCCACAGGTTATATTTTAGCATCTGATGCCAAATTATCTAGGTTTGCCAGACCAACTGTCAGATTATGGTCCAAAGAAATGGAGAAGAAACATGCTAGCTAAAGTTCCTGTTTAAGAAGTATTTTAGACCTTACTTTAAGTATTTGTGTCACTTCAGGTAGTTGCTTTGTATGATCCAGACTCATAAATTCCTTATTAGATTACTTGACCCTGTGCTGATGGTAAACACAGGAACATGAAAGAAGGCTGGGGAGTTTTAAAACATGGGTATTGTTGGTTATTCTATGACTTTGTCATAAAGTTTTAGATGAAAACTGAAGCTTTAGGAAATAATAAACTTGTGAGTCATCTTGTTTTTTATTATCTGAATTCATCCCCCTCTTTCATAAGGGTTATTTGAGAGACATTAAAAGATGTGAGTTTAAAAGAACTCTTTAACACGTAATTTTTGTTTTCCTAGTCCTGGGGCTTGACTTTTGGACCTGGGCTCTGTCCCTGAGTATTTTTGCTCAAGGCTACTGCTCTACCACTTGAGCCACAGCTCCATTTCTGGCTTTTTTCATGCTTAATTGCTGATAAGAGTCCCACAGACTTTTTTGCCCCAGCTGGCTTCAAACTGAGATCCTCAGATCTCAACCTCTTGAGTAGCTAGGATTACAAGCATGAGCCATGGGTGCCTTGCTCTTAAACATGTAAATTTTGAGAAACAATGCAAGTTAATTATGACTTCAGAGTAGGGGAAAAATTATGTGCTTATTTGTTGCTTATTAATAGAGTAATGATTTATGAATTACAGTGAAAAATCTCCATCACAGACCTTCCAGTTTCTGGTAGTTTTGTTTTAGCATGTACAAAAACTCGTGCCTCACATGTTAATGAGTGTGTATCAGAGTTACCTGGAGACTTGTTAAAAATACTTGGTGCCATCCTCAGAGATCATGATGACACAGCTCTGTGGTAAGACCTAAAGATCTTTCATAAGTAAACACATCAGGTGATTCTGATCTGTAGGTCACCTCTTGGCTAGTATAGTAGTAAGAACTGTGATTTCTGGAAGGATGAAAAATCTTGCACCTGTTATTGACAAGGAGCCACTCAACATTGTAGGCAATTTATTTATTTATTTATTTTTATTTTTTATTTTTTGGGTCCAGTCGTGGGGCCTGAACTCTGGGCCTGGGCGCTGTCCCTCAGCTCTTCAGCTCAAGGCTAGCAATCTACCACTTGAGCTACAATGCCACTTCCGGCTTTTTTCTTTTTTCTTATATGGTGCTGAGGAATCGAACCCAGGGCCTCAGGCATGCAAGGCAAGCGCTCTACCACTGAGCCAACTTCCCAGCCCCCATTGTAGGCAATTTAAAACAGCATAATGGAATAAAATCTTGGGGCTGAAATTTACTTGTGTTGTAAGATTGATAGTAGTTTTCCCCTATGGGATAACATATATCTGGCAAGAAGATTCAGCAGTCATTTTGCAATTGCATGCTGCAATTAGGAAATAAATACCTTACCAGCAAAATACCTTTTTCTTAGAAATTAAAACTGATGAAAAATATCAGATTGAAGTGCCAAATATAAGTTCGGGGTAGGGCTCTCTAATTTTTATCAAGTGAGTTTATGAGTTAAATGAGTTAATCCTTTAAAATATTTTGAGGAGAGTGGTAGGATTATGATGAAGCAGGCATTAACATTGATGATGCAGTATTAGGAATGGGCACATACTTTTGCAACCTTTTGAATATATCAGAATCCTTTAAAAATATATTTTTGGCATCACTAAGGTTTGAACTTCAGGCTTCATACTTGCTAGTCAGGTTCTCTACCCTTTGAACCATACCCCTAGCTCAGAATATTTTAGACTTAATTTGTTTGCATAGAAATCTTCTGAGAAAGGGGAAACAAAGGAGGAGGCTACAATGCTTGATAAGAATTGTACTCATTATCTTGCTCATGTAAGTAACCCCTCTGTACAGTATTTTCACAATAAAAAAAATCTTCTGAGAATACAAGGAAATAATTTTAAATATGGAAGAAGCTATATCAGCAGAGATACATATTGAAGAATTGTGTATGATAACACAAAAATTGTAACAAGATAAGTATTTTATATTATTGTTTAAGGAAGCAAGATCCATGAACTCTTTAGCCATATCATTATATGGCTAAATATTATATATCTTTGAAGAGTTTGTAGGGAAAGGTGTATGCAATATGATAGGTGTAAAAGTAGGCTAGAACTATCATTTTAAAGACTAGAAGAAAATTTAGAAAATATTGATTTTTGGCTATTTAAAAAATAAGTGTGGTTATGCCCTTTTCCTAATCTGTGTTCAGTGTTGTATATAGAACATGTTTTTCCTAAATCAGAAAAATAGTAAAAAAGATATTTTGATCTTATAATAGATAAGGTGTTGGGAGAATTACTGAGGGATTTATTGACATCATTTGGCAGCTTTTAAAGGAATTTCTCTTAACAATAAGTTAGGGGTAGGTATATGAAGTCCCAGTTAAGGGACTGTTACATAGGTAAGTGCTAAATCAATTTTCACATTATTTTGTAAATGATAGGGAGAGAATAGCATGCTTTGACTTTCCAGGCTGGCAGCCTCATTTTAGATGTGAAATACCGATAGGGTTGGGAGTCCGTGAGTGCGTATGAAAAGGTTAAATGATTTCTACTTGATCATGCTAAGGATTCTTCATTGGAATAGTTAATGTTCTTATGCAGTTTTAGTCCTATCTACAGAGTTTACCTAAAAGTGGAAATAAATTATTAAAAATGTTTAAGTGAACAAATAGCTAATACAGAATCTGAGATTTGGCTTATCTGAGGCATATATCAAGAATATTGTGTCTTTACAACAATTTTTTCATCATCTTTTTTACATTGATACCGTGTAGCTCTGGGTTATATTTAATGTGACATTTCTTGTGTTATAATCCCCAGTGTGTTGTGCCAACAGCTTGGTTTTTTTTTTTATGTGGAGAGCTCAGATACATAAAAACAAACATCCCTTGAGATGTAACTAGAAAAATAAGATTTCAGTTTACACTGTAAATAGTATGACATTGAACTCTTAAGTATGTGGTCATAAGAAGACAGAGAATGAGAAAATTGGCCTGGTGCCGGTGTCTCATACATATAACACTTTGCTGTTTAAAGCCAGCCTGGGCAGGAAAGTCTGTGAGACTCTTATATCCAATTAGACACCAAAACAAAAGCTGGAAATAGAGCTATGGCTGAAAAAGTAGAGAGTTATAGTCTTGAGCACAAAAGGTCAGGGACAGTGCCTAGGCCCTGAGTTCAAGCCTCAGGACAAGCAGGGCTGAGGGTGGGAAGGGGGGGAGACAGATGGTCAGACAGAGACAGAGACAGACAGATAGACAGACGACAGACAGACAGACAGACAGACACACACACACACACACACACACACACACACACACACACACACACACACACACACACACACACACACACACACACACACACACAGGGAGGATGGGAGGATCCTGGGACAAGATGTCCCCTTCCAAGGGCATGTTCTTAGCAACTTACCTCCTCTAATTATGGTCCACTTCCCAGTAATCCATTTGTGAGAGAGAGGAAAGGGAGGGGAGAGAGGAAAGGTAGGGGAGAAAGAGAGGAGAGAGAGAAAATTGGGGGGAAAGTTGATTAAGTGCTGTTGATTTATTTTGAGAACATGGTTTTGGACCCAGAGTTTGGTGCATCCTATATAGGTGCTCTACCACTTAGATATGTCCTCAGTCCAATTGATTTATTATTTTTAATGATAGATATAAATGCCATTATTTTATAACTGATTTAAAAAAAAATTGTACTTAGGCAACTTATAGGTCGGCTGTCCATTTTAACTTATTTTGGTCGGTTATGGGGCTTAAACTCTGGGCCTGAGCACTGTCCCTGAACTCTTCAGCTAAAGGTGAATGCTCTACCACTTGAGCTACAGCACCACTTCCAGGTAGTTAATTGGAGATAAGCGTCTCACAGACTTTTCCTGCTTGGGGTTGGCTTTGAACCGCAGTCCTCAGATCTCAGCCTCCTGAGTAGCTAGGATTACAGGTATGAGCCACCAGGGCCTGGCCCATTTTATTTTTTATGTATTCAATACAATGGTTTTGCTTTTGGTGGCACTAGGGATTGAATTTAGGGCCTTGATCTTGATACATAAGTGCTTTATCACTTAAGCCACACCTCTAGACTTTTTTGCTTTAATTATTTTTCAGGTAGGATCTCACCCTTATATATAGCCAAGCAGGTACAACCAATTATACACAGTTTTCAAGATAAACAGTAAACAGTACTGGAGAAAAGAGGACTGGGAGTACTGTTTGACACACATAATTTTCTTTGTAATTGGGGAATATTTTGTGTTAGTGAATTGGCTTTATTCAAAGAAAAAAATAAATTCATATCTGTTGATAGGGAGTAATTTTGCAAGTTGAAGAAGCTAGCTGTTTGGTTTTTTTGTTTTTTGTTTTTGGGTCTGGTTGTGGGGCCTGAACTCTGGGCCTGGGCGCTGTCCCTCAGCTCTTCAGCTCAAGGCTAGGGCTCTACCACTTGAGCCACAGCACCACTTCCGGCTTTCTTCTTTTTGCTTATGTGGTGCTGAGGAATCGAACCCAGGGCCTCAGGCATGCAAGGCAGGTGCTCTACCACTGAGCCACCTTCCCAGCCCCTAGCTTTTTTTTTTAAGTTTCCATTTTTCTGTAAAACCTTAGCTTTCATTCCTAGCACCAAAAACCAATCAGTCAGCCAACCAACCAGCCAACAGCTTTTTCCCTTTATGGGAAAAGATGAATACTAGATCCTAGGAAAGGTAATGGAACTAGCTTTTAGAAAGATTTACATATATCTCTAAGGGGCTAAGAAAGAGTTTATGAGTGCTCTAAAGAAAATGTTCTCATGGGCTGGGAAGGTGGCTCAGTGGTAGAGCGCTTGCCTTGCATGCCTAACGCCCTGGGTTTGATTCCTCTGCGCCACATAAGCAGAAAAAGCCAGAAGTGGCGCTGTGGCTCAAGTGGTAGAGCACTAACCTTGAGCTGAAGAGCTGAGGACAGCGCCCAGGCCCAGAGTTCAGGCTCCCACAACCGGCAAAAAAAAACAAACAACAACAAAGAAAATGTTCTCAGAAAAGTACATGGGGGCATGTAAGTGGAATTAAGCTTCTTATTTTTGTTTTATTTGTCCATGTGTACATTGAAGAACAGATTGATCCACTTGCTCTAGTGTAAATTAGCAGTGCTCTAATAGAGTTAGGAATATGCATATTTTAAGTTGGGCACCGGTGGCTCACGCCTTTAATCCTATCGTAGGTGGCTGAGATCTGAGGATCTTGGTTCAAATCGAGCCCCTGTGAAGGAAAGTCCATGAAACTTTTATCTCCAATCGCTGTGCTGTTCCCCCCCCCCCCCCATCCCCCGCCAGAAAACCAGAAGTGGTGCTGTAGCTCAAGTGGTGGAGTGCTCTCCTTGAGCTGAATAGCCCAGGCCCAGAGTTCAAGCCCCACGACTGACCAAAAAATGAAAATAAAAAAATAAAAAAGAATATGCATATTTTTATACAGTGCTTTGAGATAGGTTCCAGGGAAACTCTTAACACATGTTCGTAACTGCAGCATTGTCTATTAACAATATAATTATTAACAAAATTTGTGGAAACAACCATAAAATCTGCAGACAGGAAAGTGATAGGTGTATTACATCGGTACTTCATATTATTATCAGGATTCTTTTGTAATGCATAGTATTTATTGACTAAAAGTCTGAAAACAGAGGTGGGAGTGGTGGTGTGTCTATTTTCCCAATTGCTTATGAGACTAAGACAGGACTATCAGTTGAATCCAGGAGTTAGGGGCCATCCTGGGCAATATAGAATGATCTATTTTTTTTTTTAAGTTAAAAAGATAGAAAGGATGGAAGAGAAGAAGTATGTAAGTACATCCCTTTGAGAAAATTTCCTGGGCTGGGAAGGTGGCTCAGTGGTAGAGCGCTTGCCTTGCATGCATGCGGCCCTGGGTTCGATTCCTCAGCACCACATAAGCAAAAAGAAAAAAGCTGGAAGTGACGCTGTGGCTCAAGTGGTACAGCGCTAGTCTTGAGCTGAAGAGCTGAGGGACAGCGCCCAGGCCCAGAGTTCAGGCCCCTCGACCGGACCCAAAAAAAAAAAAAAAAAAAAAAATTTCCTACAAAGAGGGCCAGAGAGATGGGATATAGGTGAAGGAAAAGTAATGGTGGCATTGCATTTTAATGAGACACTTTTTTTTTTTTTTGCCAGTCCTTGGAGCTTGAACTCAGGGTCTGTTCCTGAGCTTCTTTTGCTCAAAGCTAGCATTCTACCACTTGAGCCACAGTGCCTCTTCTAGCTTTTATTAAGCCACATTCCCAACCCCAACACAAATCTGTGTTTTTGGCAGTACTGGTATTTGAACTTAGATCCTCACACTGTATATGCTGACATTCTAACTATTGAGTTGTGTCTTTAGCTAAAGGGAAAAAGTTTATTTAAGTGACTAGAATAAGCATTGTGGTAAGCTGGAAGCTGGTGGCTCATGTCTGTAATCCTAGCTATTCGAGTTTGAGGTCTGAGGATCACTGTTCAAAGCCAGTGGGGACAGGAAAGTCTGCTACTTTTATCTCCAATAACTACCAAAAAGCCTTCTAGAAGTGGAGCTGTGGCACAGTGTACAGTGATAGTCCTGGAAAAAAAAAGCTTAGGGACAGTGCCCAGGCCCTGAGTTCAAGCACCAGAACAAGTGCACAAGCACGTGCCACACACACACGCGCACGCACGCGCACACACACACACAGAGAGGAAACAAAGCATTGGGATGATACTCTGTGTGTGTGTGTGTGTGTGTGTGTGTGTGTGTGTGTGTGTGTGTGTGTGTTCTTCTGGTGCCAATGTGGGGCTTGAACTGGGCACTGAGCTTTTTGTGCTCAAGGATAGTGCTCTACCATTTGAGCCAGCTCCACTTCTGGCTTTTTGGTGGTTAAATTGAAATAGTCTAACAGACTTTCCTGCCTGGGCTGGCTTTGAACAGCAATCCTCAGCTCTCAGCCTCTTGAGTAGCTAGGATTATATATGTGAGCCACCGGCTCCAGGCTAAGTATATGGTTTTTGTTAGGATCTAAGACAGTTTGTTGAAACAGGAATGAAAGCGGGCAGAATAAGTGGTGGAAAGATGAAGTCCTTCTTTTTTGAATTGAGGGTGACTAATATATCCTGTTTGCTTAGGATTGAATTTCTAGGATTTAGGACTGACAGCGATATATCTGGGAACAACTTGGCAAACAAGGATGATAGGCTGGACTGGAGTATACATCTGATTATTTGTATTGGACAAAATAGAAAGAATTACTTATTTCCTAGGAGTAACAATGGGATGGAAGAAAGTTTTTGAAGCTTAAGAGAAAAAGAGAAGCTATTATTCTCTGTTGAAGGTGAAACACTAAATTCATCAAGTTAATGTAATATGATTTCTGGGCACTGCTTAAAGTTTCCTGAAATTTTTCTTATAAATTAGAGGTTTATATGGTTATTTCTCATCTGTTTCATTAGCTCTTTAGGTAGTGTTAAATGAAAGTTTATTTTAAACTCTGTTTTGATGGATGGAGGGAGAAAGGAACAGCACTGAGGCTACAGACAAGGGAAGGACTATAGTGATACGTTGTTGGAGCTCAGGATAAACAAGAAATGAAGAAAGGATAAGAGGGAAAAAAAATGTAGGAACTGGGAGTGAACTGGAGAGGTACTTGAAATAGACATCTTTGAGGTGACACAGTCATTACTGTCATAAGAGTAGGGTATCAGTAGGGGATGGAAGAAAGGGTCATATCATCGAGGGTACAAAAATGTTGCCTCTTCCTCAGATGCCATTTTATTGATTGAGTAAAGCCAGGTTTAAATGTGACTTCAAATTATAAATAATTGTTTTTCTGGGATGAAGATGGTTTTATGGAGTAAATTAACAAAAACAAGCTTTGTCTAATAAATAGTTACCGTACCATATGACTTTCCAGAAACCTTGTAGTTGGTAAATTCAAACCTGAACATCCAAAATGATGATCTCACTGCCCATTGAGCTATTTGAGTACAAAATAGGTTCAATGAGGGCTTTGTGCCCTGTATGGTTGTCTGTAATGCATTACTTTGCTGACTCCAGTTTTGTTCTTTGTCATTTTACAGGACCGCAGCTGAATGCACAACTAGAAGGTTGGCTTTCACAAGTACAGTCTACAAAAAGACCTGCTAGAGCCATTATTGCACCGTAAGTTTGTTTAAAATTTTATTTACAGGGCTGGGAATGTGGCTTGCGGGTAGAGTGCTTGCCTAGCATGCATGAAGCAGTGGGTTTGATTCTTCAGTATCACATACACAGAAAAAGCTGAAAGTGGCGTTGTGGCTCAAGTAGTAGAGTGCTAACCTTGAATAAAAGGAGCTCAGGGACAGTGCCCAGGCCCTCAATTCAAGCCCCAGGACTGGCAAAAAAAAAAAAAAAGTATTTATAATAGATGTTACTTTATACCTCAACTTGTGAAGGAACATGCAAAACAAATTTAATAATGTCTGAAAAATCGTCCTACTGCTGAATTGGAGGATAAATCTTTCTGATGCAGACTGCTTGACATAAAGTGTAAAATTTGTTTTACCATCTGTCATTTCCCCAATTTTCTGTCTTCCTAATAGTTATCATATAGTTCTGAGTGACAGTATGGGTAGAGATTTCCTATTGTAAGAAAAGGTCTCCCTGATACAGTAACATTTCAGCCAGGATAATGGGAGAAAGTATACACTTGAAGAGTGAAGTATCAAGTTGAGGAATAGCAAGCTCAATGTTCTTGTGCAGGAATATGCTTTAATGTGTTTGAGGGAAAGCAAGCTGTTAACATAGCCAGGAAAATGTATACTGGTTGAACATCTTTAATCTATAGATCCAAAATCAAAACTAGTTACCAATCTGAAACTCTTGATCATCAAGGTCACACCACAAGTGAAAAATTCAGCCACCTATCTCATGTGATGCATCAAAAATCAAAACACAGGCACACTAAAAATACTGTATAAAATAATCTTCAGGAAGTTGGGTACTGGTAGATCATGCCTGTACTTTACTGGGAGGCTGAGAGCTGAGGACTGCGGTTTGAAGCCAGCCTGGGCAGACAAGTCTGAAATTTTCTCATCCAGAAAAATGCTTTAAATGGATATGTGGCTCAACTGGTTGAATACTAGTCTTGAGGAAAATGCTAAGTAAGTGTGAAAGGCCCTGATTTCAAGCCCCATTCAAGCACACAACAAAAATTATCTTCAGCATATATGTATAAGCATATGTATAAAGCATAAGTGAGACACTGGTGGCTCATGCCTAGATTAGCTGAGATCTGAGAATTGTGTTTCAGAACTAGCTGGTGCAGAAAAGTCCATGAGACTCATTACCAATTAATCAACAAAATTCTGGAAATGGAGGCATGGGTAAAGTGTAGAGTCCAAGCTATAAGTGAAAAAGCCAATCAAGAGTGGGAGGCCTTGAGTTCAGGCCCCAGTTCCAGCACACATACACACTAAAGTCATACATGAATTTAATGCTGAGACCTGGCTCATGTCTTTAAGGTATGTCATTACATATATGCAACTATTCCCAAACCTGAAAATTTCTGAAATTCCCAATCACATCTTGTCCCCAGCAGTTTGGGTAAGGGACACTCTGCCTTTGCAAGGGAGAGTGATAGAGGAGATGAGATAGTCAGCAGAGTGCTAGCATTTGTAGGCTGTCACAAGACTTTTGATTTTGAATGAGAAAGCATATCACAGCAAGTTTTGAGAAATAGAGTGACTTGATCTGACTTGGGTTTGAAAAGGAACTTCTGCTACTGTCTAGGCATACTGTGTGGAAAGGGAGTCCAGTTTAGGAGACAATAAAATAGTATAGAAAAAGAGCTGGTGTATGATGGCTTGGACTTGAGGCTAGGAGTGGAGGTGTCAAGAAGCAGTGTGTTTTAGAAAAGTCATGGATGACCTGTGCAACTGGAGGATGAAATTACTTTTGTTCTGTTAAAGGGAAGGCAAGTGGAAGGGAGGAATAGGTTTGAAGTATTTATTGTAGAATATAAGGTTTGGTTTTGATCTTGTTAATACTGAAACGCTCATTAGATATCCAAGTGGAGATTCAAGTAAATAGTTAAATGTCATTCCAGATTGCCTAAGAAATGTATGGTTGTCTAAGAAATAAAATATTCTGGTGGTGTAGCTTAAGTGGTGTAGAGTGCTTAGAATGCTTAAGACCCTAAATTCAAAACCTAGTTTAAAAAATTAAAGAAAAAATCAATTAAGGAATAAAATAAAGATAGAGAGAAGAGGACCAAACCTTTAAGACTAACCTAACAAAGTGAGAAAGGCACCCTTTTTGAGGTTAGAATGCCGAGGATCATTTGCAAAGGAGACTGAGGGGAAGACCAGTGAAAAAGAAGGAAAGCACCAATTGGTATGTGTGTGGGGCCAATGTATGAAAAGTATGCCAAGGAAGATAATGCCATGAACTGTGCCAAATGTTGCCAGTGGGTCAAATTCAAGGAAAATTGAGAACTAGCAATTGGATTAGGCAATATGGAGACCACTAGTGACCTTGAGAAGAAATTTCTATTGAGTGGTGGGCATGATAGCATCACTGGAGTGGGTTTAAGAAAGAATAAGAAGGGCTGGGAAGGTGGCTCAGTGGTAGAGTGCTTGCCTTGCATGCATGAGGCCTGGGTTCAATTCTTAAGTTACCACATAAGCAGAAAAAGCCAGAAGTGGCACTGTGGCTCAAGTGGTAGAGTGCTAGCCTTGAGCTGAAGAGCTAAGGAATAGCGCCCAGGCCCAGAGTTCAGGCCTATAACTGACAAAAAAAAAAAAAAAAGAAAGAATAAGAGGTGAGGGAAATGAAGTCAGCACATGTACACAGTATATACAGTTTGTTTTTCTTTCTTTTTTCCTTTTCTTTCTCTTTTTAGTATTTTTGTATAAAACAGAAACAGGACAGTTACTATATGGGAAGGTATCAAGGAAGAGTTTTCATTTCATTTGAGTTTTTAAAGTGTATATTGATAAATATTTAGTAGAGAAAGAAAAATTGATGCAAGAGTAAGAAGGGATGTTTACATAAATGAGGTCCTTGAGTAAATGAGTAAATTCCTTAACTCCTGGTTTGTTTTTGTTTTTTGTTTTTGTTTTTTTTTTTTGGTCGTGGGGCCTGAACTCTGGGCCTGGGCACTGTCCCTCAGCTCTTCAGCTCAAGGCCAGTGCTCTACCACTTGAGCTACAGCATCACTTTCTGGTTTATTGGAGAGATAAGAGTCTCATGGCCTTTCCTGCCTGGGCTGGCTTTGAACTGCGATCCTCAGATCTCAGCATCCTGAGTAGCTAGGATTACAGGCCTGAGCTACTGACGCTTGGTGCGAGATGCTGTTTTATTTATTTATTTATTTATTGTCGGTCGTGGGTCTTGAACTCTGGGCCTGGTCACTGTCCCTCAGCTCTTCAACTCAAGGCTAGCGCTCTACCACTTGAGCCACAGCACCACCTTTGGTTTTCTGAGTGATTTTTGGAGATAAGAGTCTTACAGACTTTCTTGCCCTGACTGGCTTTGAACTGCAATCCTCAGATCTCAGCCTCCTGAGTAGCTAGCATTACAGGCGTGAGCCACCTCTGAGATGCTGTTTTTTAAAAACAAAATATTCTGGCTTGGTACCAATGGCTCATACCTATAATCATGGCTATTCAGGAGGCTAAAAAGGATTGCTGTTTGAAACTAGTTAGGTCAAGAAAATCTGTGAGAGTCTTATCTCCAGTTAATAACCAAAAAAGCTGGAAGTGGAGCTGTGTCAAGTGGTAGAGCATTAGCCCCATGCTAAAAAGCTCAAGGACTGCACTCAGGCTCTGAGTTCAAGTCCCAGAGGCCAGAAAAAAAAATTCTGAATGACTAACTTGGTTCTTGTTTTGTATGTAATTACTACTAATGTTTTTGTTGAAGCTGAAATCTTAAGGACTGGTGAACAGTGCCTATGAAAGAAAAGAATTAAAGACAGTAAAATTGAGAGGGCAAAGAGCAGGCTGCTGCTTTTGTAAACTGTTTAGGGGCCCATTTCAATACAGTTGGTCTTATCTGTGCAGAAAAGTTTTGTAACTGAGTTTCTAACATTTATGTCTTAGCTGAGCTTAGTAGGTATAAAATCTTAATTTTTGAAATCTTCTCATTTCATCCAATCTTTTATTCTTTTATTCTTGCCATTGTTAGTAGAAGTAAGACTACTAAAACTTCCTTGAATTCTACTTAAACTAACCTCCCTCCCTCCCTCCCTCCCTCCCTCCCTCCCTCCCTTCCTTTCTTCCTTCCTTCCTTCCTTCCTCCTCTCCCCTCCACCCCCCTCCCCCTTCTCCTGCGCCTCCTTTTTTCTTTTTCTTCTTTTTCTCTTCAAGAATGAACCTAGGAGGGCTGGGAATGTGGCTTAGTGCTTGCCTAGCTAGCATGCATGAAAAGCCCTGGGTTTGATTCCTCAGCACCACATAAACAGAAAAAGACAGAAGAGGTGATGTGGCTCAAGTGGTAGAGTCCTAGCCTTGAGCAAAAGAAGGGGACAGTGCTCAGGCCCTGAGTTCAAGCCCCAAGTCTGGCAAAAAAAACAAAAACAGCAACTTACCCCTGAGTTACTCAGGGGTAAACCTAACATAGAATGTGAGGTAGACTCTTGATAGTGATGGTTTATATTGTTCCCTTTCAGTCTTGAAAGTCTCAGTATTAATTGTTAATAATTCCTGTCACACAGCAATGGCTGATTTTCTTTTTTTGGGTCCAGTCATGGGGCCTGAACTCTGGGCCTGGGCGCTGTCCCTCAGCTCTTCAGCTCAAGGCTAGCGCTCTACCACTTGAGCCACAGCGCCACTTCCGGCTTTTCTCTACCACTTGAGCCACAGCGCCACTTCCGGCTTTTCTCTACCACTTGAGCCACAGCGCCACTTCCGGCTTTTTTCTTTTTGCTTATGTGGTGCTGAGGAATGGAACCCAGGGCCTCATGCATGCAAGGCAAGTGCTTTACCACTGAGCCACCTTCCCAGCCCTGAACTCAGATTCTTGGCAATGTCCCTGAGAAATTTTGCTCAGTGCTAGTGCATTGCCACTTGGTCACAGTTTTCACTTTTGGCTTTTTGGTGGTTTATTGTCTCACAGAATTTCCTGCCTCTGCTCACTTTGAACTGTGATCCTCAGATCTCAGCCTCCTGTATCTAGGATTATAGCCATGAGCCACTGGCACCTGGCTTTTTGTATGTGTATGTTGGCAGCGGGGGTGGGGGGTGGGGGGTCGGGGAGGATGTCTGGTCTTGGAGCTCACGGACTGGGTACTGTCCCTGAGCTTTTTTTTTTGCTTAGCTGGCATTCTACCACTTGAGCCACAGCTGTACTTGCAGGTTTTTGGTGCTTCATTGGAGATAAGAAGTTCATGGACTTTCCTGCCTTGGTTGACTTGCAACAGGGATCCTCAAATCTCAGACTTTTTTTTTTTTTAAATTTTTATTGTGAAAATACTGTACAGAGGGGTTACAATTACATGGGCAAGATAATGAGTACATTTCTTATTAAGCATTGTAGCCTCCTCCTTTGTTTCCCCTTCCCATCCTCCCCCACCCCGCCCCCCCACCCAATCCTTCCCCCCCCCCCCCCACCAAAGTTGTAAAGTTTGTTTTTCCACAAAACGACTTGTACATCTCATCGTTGCAATGGATCCACATGTATCCCTTTTTTTTTTTTTTTGGTGGTGGGGGGGGTCTGGTCGTGGGGTCTGAACTCTGGGTCTGGGCGCTATCCCTCAGCTCTTTAGCTCAAGGTTAGCACTCTACCACTTGAGCCACAGCGCCACTTCTGGCTTTTTTCTTTTTGCTTATGTGGTGCTGTGGAATCGAACCCAGGGCCGCATGCATGCAAGGCAAGCGCTCTACCACTGAGCCACCTTCCCAGCCCCCCCTGTATCCCTTTTTAAACGATTTGTTTTTTCCCTTCCCCTCCACAAATTATATCAACCTCAAATACAGTGAAAGCAGGGGTTATACCGTGGGGGAGGGACATACAAAGCAACATAGAAATAATCTTAAATGTGTTAGAAGCAATCACCTGAAAGAAAAAAAAACATTTGAATACATATCTTAGGGTTCATTTCCCTAACATCAACTTATCTGACCTTTTCTGCTTGACTCAGACATATACTAGTTATTGCAAATAAGGGAAACCATGGTACCTAAGTAGATCTCAGACTCTTGAGTAGCTGCGATTACCTGCTGAGGAGCACTTTAAAATGAAAAATTTAATATCTGTGGAATTCAAGTTTTCCTTGTTCTGACTCTGATGCTCAAATGAAGAAACTTGAGCTGTTCTTTAATGAAGCCTCCTTTAAGTTTTTTTTAAAAAAAACTTTATGTATGTAGAAAGACAGATTCTGTTAACAAGATGGGTAAGAAAAGACATCTTTAGTGAGATTTGTGGTTATCACTCTGGCTTTCTTCATTAACATGATTCTTAGCTAGTGTACAAGAAAATGTTAGATTTTTTTCTTTCATTTCATGAATTATATTTTTTCCTCTTGGGTGGGGAATATGGGATATATTAATTAAAAAAATACTCTCAGCATATTCTTTATCCAAGTTAAGATCTGTGCAAATTGACTTATCTCTCCCTGCAACTAGTTTGTTTTTACTTCAAGCAGACTTAGTTTTCACTAAAATGAAGAGTTCTGATTTCCATTATAAACCATGTTATTTACCATAGTTAATTATGGTTTCAATATCAATCCTTTCCTATAGGGTATGATTCTTAAGTATTTACAACAGTTTGTGGGTTTATTGCTTTTCCCTACTTACTCCATGTTTTTTTTTATTTTTTATTTTTATTATTCCTTCAAACGTGAGGGTCTCTTGTAGTTGCTCTGAGCATGGGTTATAGATTACTATTGGCTAGCCTCAAGTCCGAATATGAATATATATATTCATATTTGGACATATATATTCATATTTGGATATATATACATACATATATATATATATATATTATATATATAGCCCCAAGTCCTAGTGTGGAGTTGACAGTGAGTATATCTTTTAACCTTTATGCTTTAGTTTCTTTATTTGTAAAAACGAGAAGAGGATTTCTGTCTTTAGGAGAATAGTGTATGGATTAGATTAATGCTTTGAACTATACATTATAGTAAATGTTACCATTATCCTTCCTCTTTCTCATCATCTTCCTGTTCACTAGTCTGTTTTTCTTTTTAAGATTCTAGAACATTAATTTCTCATTTTTCACTAGCACTGATGCCATTGCACAAATGCCTCATGCTTGAATTTAGCATTGTCCTGGTTCCAATAGAGTTTTCTTCATACTTGTCTCTAATCTGTCCTTTGTACCAATGGTTTACAGTGTTGTACTAATAGTAGCTTCATGTTGTCATAGTCTGTTTAGGAGTTCACCACATTTTCACATATTTTGTTTTATCAAGCCTAGACCCCTCTGTTGATTCTAGCCTCATGTTACTCTGTTACACTAAGATTGTCTTGTATTTCTCATCTCTGTCACGCACTTCAACATTTGTGTCTGTGATTCTTTTGGCTTTTATTTTCTTCCTTTATGTATTTACTCTTGTACTCTTCCTATTTCTGTCCTCAGTCTTTACGAAGTAGGCAGTGTTTCTGGATGCTTTCTAGAGTGGACATTGGTTAGAAACAGGACTGATGAAGCTGGACAAGAATCAGACTAGAAAAACAGGAGAGACCAGAGTCTTTAAATTGAAGAAAGAAAATAGCAAATTAAGTTTGAGAATGAACATAACAGATTAAAACATGTCCCTTGGTCAGATTTAGTATCAGGATGAAATATAGGATGAGGCAAAGCTGTGTGCTGAGCCAAAGAACTACTTAGATTCCCTTTTGGCTAAGATTGGTTACCCGAGCATCCCCATATTGAGGCAGCTTGATAGGCGTTCTTACCAGAGTTACAGTGCATGTTCCCTGTTACTTACCTGTATTGCTGTGATTGACTTTCCCTCCATACCTACGTTAGCTCAGTGAGAAGCATTTTTTTAAAATGCTGTAATGTGGTAGGATTTAACTTACAAGTGCATATAAGTTATAGAGCTTGATGTTTGACATATGGATGCAAAACTATCACTGACAGTTAAGAAAATGAACATACATGGGGCTGGGAAGGTGGCTCAGTGGTAAAGCGCATGCCTTGCATGCATGAGGCCCTGGGTTCGATTCCTCAGCACCACATAAGCAAAAAGAGAAAAGCCGGAAGTGGCGCTGTGGCTCAAGTGGTAGAGCGCTAGCCTTGAGCTGAAGAGCTGAGGGACAGCACCCAGGCCCAGAGTTCAGGCCCCATGACCGGACCCAAAAAAAAAAAAAGAAAATGAACATACTTTTCCTCAAAAGTTCATGTGTTGGGCTGGGAAGGTGTTTCAGTGGTAGAGTGCTTGCCTTGCATGCATGAGGCCCTCGGTTCAATTCCTCAGCACCACATAAGCAAAAAGAAAAAAGCCAGAAGTGGCGCTGTGGCTCAAGTGGTAGAACGCTAGCCTTGAGCTGAAGAGCTGAGGGACAGCGCCCAGGCCCAGAGTTCAGGCCCCACGACTGGACCCCTCCCCCCAAAAAAGTTCATGTGTCCTTTTATAATTTATTTATTTCTTTTGCTCTCCTTCCCCATCATGTTCACCAGTTTATTCTGTCTCTTCAGACTAGTGTTAACTTTCTAGACTTGTTTAATGGGATCATACAATGTGTTCCCATATAATGGGAGTTCTTTTTGTCTGTGTTTTCCTTCTCAGCATGCTTATTTATTGTTTTTCTTTTAAAACAGCATAATTATTATTGTGTGTGTGTGTGTGTGTGTGAGAGAGAGAGAGAGAGAGAGAGAGAGAGAGAGAGAGAGAGAGAGAGAGAGAGAGAGAGAGAGAGTTGTGGGGCTTTAACTCTGGGCCTGGGCTCTGTCCTTCAGCTCTTTAGCCCAAGGATAGCACTCTACCACTTGAGCTTCAGTACCACTTCCGGTTTTCTGAGTGGTTTATTGGAGATAAGAGTCACGTGGCCTTTCCTGCTGGGGCTGGCTTTGAACCATGATCCTCAGATCTCAGCCTCCTGACTAGTTAGGATTACAGACTTGAGCCACCAGTGCTGGCTAAAACAGCATAATTATTTTGAGTTTATTTCTTTTTATTGATGAAGAGTATTTTGCTGTATTGCTGTACTTCAATTGTCCATTCACTTGTAAGGGACTCTGATTATTTCCAGGAGCTTTTGGTTATTGAAATTAAAGCTTCCGTGACTCATTTATGTACAGTTGTGTGTGTGACATAATACTTTTTATTTTAAGAGTAGAATGGTTGAGTTACATGGTATAAGTATATGTAACTTTCTAAGAAATTGCCAAATTGTCTTCCACAATAATCATATCATTTCCATCAGTATAAGGGTTTTAGTTGTTCTTTCTTTTTTTGCGAGTATGAAATGTGACTCCGGTTTTAACTTAGGGTCTTGTGCTTGCAAGTGATGCTTTGCCACTTGAGCCATACATCCAGCCTTTGTTTTTGCTTTACATATTTATTTGGATAGGGTCTTCCATTTTTGGCTGACCTTAGACCGCTATCTTCCTATCAATGCCTCCTACTATGTAGGATTATAGGCAGATGCTTACCCTCTTGCTTGGCTTGTTGGTTGAGATAAGGTTTTGATAACTTTTTGCCCTGACTGGCCTTGAAATGTGATCTACCCAGTGTACTCTAGATTTAGTTTTTCTACATTTTTGCTACATTTGGTATGGTCACTTCTTAATTTTATCTATTCCAGTGGGTATTAATGGTATCTCATTATGGCTTCATTTTGCCTTTCCCTAATGACAAATTGATGTTGAGTATCCCTTTTGTAAGATTATGTAATTTAATGTATTCTTTGATGAAGTTTCTATTTGTATCATTAAAATTATTAAACATTTTCTTCAAAGGGGGTTTTTGTGTAATATGTCAGTTTCTGTATACGATGTATTTTTTTTTTTTTTTTTTTGGTTGGTCGTGGGGCTTGAACTCTGGGCTTGGGCACTGGTCCTGTGCTCTTCAGCTCAAGGCTAGTGCTCTACTGCTTGAGCCACAGTGCCATTTCTGGTTTTCTAGTGGTTTATTGGAGGTAAGAGTCTCATGAACTTTCCTGCCTGGGATGGCTTTGAACTGGGATCCTCAGATCTCAGCCTCCTGGCTGAGCCACCCGTGCCCAGCTTACAATGTATTTTGATCAGAGTCACTCTTTATATCTCCATCCCCATCAATCTTGTCCCAAGTTTCTTAGTTCAGTTTTGGCATAGGCATTTTGTGTACTATGGCTATATTTGTTCACTATTTTTCTTTTCATTCATCTGCCCTAAAGTTTTTTTTAAATTGTAGTAAAATACATATAACATAAAATTTGTTAACTATGAATGTAGTGTTACACATATTTACATAGTTTTGTGAACCTTCTTTGGAACTCTTTTATCTTTCATTCTAAGTCTGGTTATACTTGTATTCATCTATCCATCCTTGTGTGCATACATACATACATACAAACATGCATACATACAGGGACTTGAATCCAAGGCTTTACATCTGCCTATATTTTGCTGCTTGAGCTATGCTACCAGCCCTTTATGTCCTGGTATGTGTGTGTTCATGTGTGTATATACATGTGTGTGCATGTACTGAGACTTGAACTCTGAGCTTGCACTCCTGCTGTACTCTTTTCACTCATGGTTGGTGCTCTACCTCTTGAGCTACTGGCTTTCTACTGGTTAATTGGAGATAAAAGTCTCCTGGTTTTGTCTGCCTGGGCTAGCTTTGAATCAAAATCCTTAGATTTCTGCTTCCTGTGTAGCTAGATTTATAGACATGAGCCACTGGCATCTGGCACAGCAATACATATTTTTGTCATTATTTGTACATCGTGACATGTCTGTTTATCTCAGTAAAATTTTAGAATAAAGTTACATGCATATGTATATGCATAGGTTTTTTTCCCCTTGTGGAGCCTATTAAAATATTCATCACTTTACCACTGGCTACATACAAATGAGCAAGCATTAGGGAAGTGACTTTTAACTTCTGTAATTTGAAGACATCAAGAAAGAAAAATGCAGTTAAGGAGAATGGGAATCTGTAGGCAGTCAGAGAACTGCCAATGCTTAAAGAAGGGCATGAAAAGGAAAATTGTGTAGAAAGAAAATGAGGGTTATACACTGTACAGAGAAACCTAGTCATTCCTTCACTGCTAACAACAGACATTGCTTTGTAAACATTTTTAATATAGCTGCAGAGGAGGATTAGAAACATACATTATTAGTGCTAACTGACCAACTTCATTAAAGCCTTGAACATCTTCATATTTGTAGTCTATAGTCCAAAGATTACAAACTATTTTTTAAAAATTTAAAATCACGGTATAATAAAGAATAAATGTTTTCTTTATTCTAGACTTTATATCATTACATTGCTTTTTGTTTGTACACTCAATCTGTTGTGCTTACTGTAGTTAATTGTATTTCTTTCTAAAGTGCTTTTTCAGGATATCATGATTTTGAATTCGATTAAAAAATTATTTTGTTTTGTAGCCATGCAGGATACACGTACTGTGGGTCTTGTGCTGCCCATGCTTACAAACAAGTGGATCCATCTATTACGTAAGTAATGTAGTTAGTTCAAACTGGGATGTTTCAGAATTACGTGATGATGACTGCTTTGTCATGGAAGTAACTTGTTTTTCATTTGTCGTAATTTTTGTAATTCATTGGAATTAGAAATTTGTCTTTAGGCCAGGCGACGGTGGCTCACGCCTGGAATCCTAGCTACTCAGGAGGCTGAGATCTAAGGATCACAGTTCAAATCTAGCCTGGGCAGGAAAGTCTATGAAACTCTTATCTCCAATAAGCCACTCAGAAAACTGGAAGTGGTACTGTGGCTCAAGTGGTAGAGTGCTAGCCTTGAGCTGAAGAGCTCAGGGACAGTGCCCAGGCCCAGAGTTCAAGTCCCACAACTGACCAAAAAAAAAGAAATTTGACTTTATGATGTTAGAACATACCTTAGGGTTTTTTCTGTGTATGAACATTTAGCCTTTACCTTCTCTTTGGTTTCATTCTGAAACTATAAAAAGTTAACATTTAAAAATTTCTTTGCAAACTTAGAGATGAACATTTTAAAAAAAGGATGCATAGTTCTTTAATCATTTTGTAGTTAATTATTATACTTTTAAAATTGTGGTTGAGATCTGAGGATCACAGCTTAAAGCCAGCCTGGGCAGGAATGTCCATGTATCTCCAGTAACCACCAGAAAACCAGAAGTGGCGCTGTGGCTCAAGTGGTAGAGTGCTAGCCTTGAGCTGAAGAGCTCAAGGATCGCTCCCAGGCCCAGATATCAAGCCCCACAACCAACAACAACAACAAAAAGTTTAAATGTCAAAATAATAATTGATAGTCACAGCTGTATTCTTTCAAAAAAGCCCTTTCCTGTGGATTGCAGTATCTTTGCAGTCCTATGAGAAAATAGAGAAAAAACATAATTCTGGGAACTATGAGAAGTGTAGAAGAAAAAACATCACTAGTTTCCATTCTTACTTTTTGCACTAATCTATTTTCTGCATGTCATTTGGGATAATCTTTTAAGAATGTAAGCAAAGGCTGTGTATGGTGATACATGCCTGTAATTTCCACATTTGGGAAGCTGAGGCAGGAGGAGTTTGAAGCCAGTGTAGGGAACCTATTAAGATCCTACATCCAAAACAAAGAACTCCCACTCATCTGGTTGAACCACTACTAAATATCCCCATGCTGCTGATCACGTATATGGTATATAACATGTGAACACCGTTATATGTTACAGACCGTGATAGACAATTTGCTCCAGGAAAGTTAGAATGAACATGTGACTTTAAATGAGCATCATTATTCCACAATACTGTGAAATTCTGGAAATTATGTAATCACTTAATCACAATAAAAAAAAAAGAACCTCGGGGTAGGGAGGGAGGGAGGGGATGGTAGGGGGAAAACAATGGAGGGGGTAACAATGTTCAAGAGGAAGTGTACTCATTACCTCACTCATGTAACTGTAACCCTCTGTATAGTATCTTTACAATAAAAAAAAAAAAAAAGATCCTACATCCAAAAAAAAAAAAGTGGGTCTGGGACATGCGCTACATAGCAGAGCACTTGCTTTGCACCTAGGGAGCCTTTGGCTCAAACCCCAGCACCGCAATTTAAATAATCTGGCACTTCATGGCACTTAAAAATAGTGGAGTACTTGAGGCTGGGAAGGTAGCTCAGTGGTAGAGCACTTGCCTTGCATGCCTGAGGCTCTGGGTTCAATTCCTCAGCACCACATAAGCAAAAAGAAAAAAGCCGGAAGTGGTGCTGTGGCTCAATTGGTAGAATGCTAGCCTTGAGCTGAAGAGCTGAGGGACAGCGCCCAGGCCCAGAGTTCAGGCCCCACGACCGGACCCCCCCCCCAAAAAAAAAAAAACAAAAAAACAAAAAAAAAATAGTGGAGTACTTGTATGCTTTAAAAAGGTCTTAGAGCGGGGTGCCGGTGGCTCATGCCTGTAATCCTAGCTCCTCAGGAGGCTGAGATCTGAGGATTGTGGTTCAAAGCCAGCCCAGTCAGGAAAGTCCCTGAGACTCTTATCTCGAATAAACCACTAGAAAACTGGAAATGGCATTGTGGTTCAAGCAGTAGAGCACTTGCCTTGAGCTGAAGAGTGCAGGGACAGCGCCCAAGCCCAGAGTTCAGGCCCGTGACCAACCAAAAAACAAAACAAAACAAGGTCTTAGAATGACAAGATAAAATGTGGAATATTAAGTGACAACTTGTAAAATGTTTAGTTTAAGACATCAAGGTATATATGCTGGGTAGATGAATGTATTATGTTAACTAGAAAATAATTTCTAGTCTCAGCTCATTTGGAACACTATTCTTGCTTATGAGACATGATTAGACATTATTAAAAGTGATAATTAAAAAGATTAAATTATATTAAAATACTCCTAGCTTATAATGTAACAATGAGCAGTATTGGATAACTATTTTTAGTACTAATAATATAGATTAGTATTTAAAAAAACAAGAAAACCCTTAGAAGCTAAATTGTTAGATGGCTAAAGAATGAACTGATGCCAGGCACTGATGTCTCATGCCTAGCTACTTAGGAAGCTGAGATCTGAGGCTCGTGGTCCAAAGCCAGCCAAGGAAGACAAATCTAAAAAACTCTTATCTTCAACTGATGAACAAAAAGCATTTGGCTAACCAAGACCTATGTGAAATTATTTCTGGCTTACTATGCCTGATACTACCCCCTTTCAATGTTTTGTAGTTTTTCTGCATTGCTTTTGAGTATATTATTTTTAAGTGCTTTATATTAAGCAAAAATTTTGCCTCTTATTTTTGATTTTTCTAAATCAAATGTGAAATTCATTGTGTTAGCTATGGGTGAATTTCTACCAAACTGGAAAGTATCTAGGGGGCCAACAGTTGGTGAATTTAGATTTTTCCAAGCTCTTTTCCCCTGGTGTAGGTTAGGGTTGACAAAAAGGCAAGCACTGGGGGGAGGACCTGGGCATCTAGCCCACCTCCAGTGCTTATTTTTGCAGCCCTGGTCACTTTTTGGCAATAATTACTTGTTACATATAGTTACATATATAACTTAAAAGTTATATATGCCTTGGAGTTTAGACTGACATTTCATATGTATTATTTAGAATTTTAACCAGATGTCCTAGAATTTTCTGGATTTTAAATGTTATATTCATCTGTCTTTTTCTAGCAATTTATTCGTCAATCAGAAAATGCCCCTTTTCCTACTTGAGTCGTCTTTTTTTCTTTTTTAAAGTGATGAAGGTCTGTCTCCTTGTATTACCCAGAGTGACTTTGACGTCCTTCACTCAGGCGATTCTCCTGCCTCTGCCTCTGAGTAGCTGGGACTGTAGAACAACATATCTGGCATTAGTCAAGTGACTGAAACATTCCTATTACCATTATTTATGTTTTACCTTAGCCTGCAATAAATACATTTTTCATAATATTTATCTATTTTTAACATAGGAGAACAAAACGGTACTTCTCTGTTTTGTTCATTTAAGAATATGTAACTTTTTGAAATGGTTATCTAGTCCTTGAGAGAGTACTGATGGAGAGTGAAGGTTACTTATAGTGCTTCAAACACTTGGGGTGAAGGTAAAAACAGACACATTTGACTAGAAGTGGTTTGAGGATGAGGTGAATTTCTAACATGAGACCTTGAAGGGAGGAGAATCGGCTTCTCTTTCTTGGCCTCCTGAGTTGGCATGTGGGCATGGGCCATCATGCCCAACACAGCATTGAATTCTACTGGACACATTTCTTGGCCTACAAAATTTTGATGTGAAAAACTATCATCTTAGTGCAAAACTAGGTATAAAACCTGTTCTGTATTCCTTTCTTCATCAATCATTGTATTTCTGTGAGTCTGGAATTGGTTTTGCTGTTACTGTGTGGTAGGGGAATATTGGCCCCTTTGACTCTAGAGAAAATGGACTGTTTGGAATTTACATTGCAGAGCTGGTTTGGAAATTTGAGATACTTTTGACTTGAAAAGAAAGGGACTGCAAAGATTTAAGCTACAGTTTAGCTCAGTTCTTTCTTTAGCTAGACTTCAGTGCAAATAGCAATCCAGCAACCATTGTTTTTGAAGATGCCTTCTACTGAAAGGAAAATAGAGAAAGCTTATTACTTAAGAGTTCTCTGCTGGGCTGGGAATGTGGCTTTAGTAGTAAAGTGCTTGCCTAAAATGCATGAAGCTCTGGGTTCAATTCCTCAGTACCACATAAACAGAAAAAGTCAGAAAAAGCACTGTGGCTCAAGTGGTAGAGTGCTGGCCTTGAGCAAAAGAAGCTCAGGGACAGTGCTCAGGCCCTGAGTTCAAGCCCTAGGACTGGCAAGAGAGAGGGGGAGTTCTCTGCCATGGAAGAAATGTGGAATTCACTTTCCTGAAATGTTTATTTGGAATGGTTTTTATATAACTCTAGAAGTTTATACCATTATTTATTTTTATTGAACTTGTGAGGGATTTTAGAAGCTATTAGGATTTGCAATTTTAATAGCTGAAATGTTTGAATTTCAATCAAATATAATGCTGAAAACCTGTTCTTACTGTTATGAATACAGGGATGACTTACGAAAAGCAGGTTGCTTTATTGTACAAATTGATTGCCTCGGATCAGAAAATTCTGATTTGAGGCTAGCCCAGGCATAAAAGTTTTCACTCCATCTCAACCAATGGCTGGATGTGATGGTGTAAGCCTGTTAACCCAGCTATAGGGGAAGTACAGTGGTTGAATGCAGTGATGCACCTGTCATTGTCCATGATATGGGAAGTCTAGGCGGGTCCAGGCATGAGGGAGATCCTGCCTTAAAAATAACCAATGCATTGGGGCTGGGGAGGTGGCTCAGTGGTAGAGTGCTTGCCTTTCATGCATGAAGCCCTGGATTTGATTCCTCAGCACCACATAAGCAGAAAAAGCTGGAAGTGGCGCTGTGGCTTAAGTGGTAGAGCACTGGCCTTGAGCTGAACAGCTGAGGGACAGCGCCCAGGCCAGAGTTCAGGCCCCATGACCGACCAAAAAAAACCCCCAAAAAACAATGCACAACTGGCTGTGGACATTTGTGATATAGCCATTCCTCCAGTGGAATAAGGGGATGGAGGCTGGGAGGAGCATAAGAAATTGAACTTAAATAAGCAAGGAGGAAATCATTATTAATTGTATTAGTTTGCTTAGTCTTCTGTAACAGAATTCTCTGGACTGTGGCGTAAACAACATAAACAGTTCTGGAAAGTTGAAAGTCCAATACCAATGTACTAGAAAGGCTGATTTCCTTGAGGTTTCTCTGACAAGGAGGGCTGCCTCTTCTGTCCTCTTATATAATAAGTACACCAGTCACATTGGTTATCATCCCATCTACTGGCTTCATTTCCAGACCTTTGAAGACCTTACGTCAAAATTCCATTGTAGTCAGGACTGCATTTATGAATTCTGGGAGAACCCAGTCCAGCTCTCATGTTGACAGAAGGGTATAAAAAATAGTCAAGAAAGGAAAACAAGTAATTTTTTCATTGTTGTTATTTTTCCTTGTTTGGGAAGGTTTGTGTGGAAGTGCAATGGTTTTGTCTTCTGTTGTGTGTCTCCTAGACGGAGAGTTTTCATCCTTGGGCCTTCTCATCACGTGCCCCTCTCTCGATGTGCACTTTCCAGTGTGGACATATATAGGACACCTCTCTATGACCTTCGTATTGACCAAAAGAGTAAGTATGAGGAAGTGTTAGAGCTTTGAAATAGTTAGGATTGAAATTTAATTCAAAAACTTAAAAATTTTGAATTATGTCTCACTTTAAAAAATAAATGTTGTAACTAATTTGCATTAAACAAAAATAATAAAAGAAAATCTTCCATACCCTAAATGAGAATTCATGTGTCCTTGCTACTACCTTCAGTATCTGTCAAGGTGGGACACAGTGGCTTATACCTGTAATGTCAGTTACTAAGGAGGTGGAGATAAGTCAGATCACAGATCACAGTTCAAGTCCAGCCTAGGCAAGAAGCTTTTAGAATCCCTGTCTCAATAAATAAACTTATAAATGCAGCTACATAGGAGGAATAGGTAAGAGGATTTTGACTGAGAACATAGTTCTCACTGGGGGATGGGGAGGGTACCTTATTGGAAAAATAGTTGAGGCAAAAGATGGTTATTACTCAAGTAACAGAGTGCATGGAGCCCCTGAGCTCAAACACCAGTACTCAAAAAAACAAAACAAAACAAAAAAACCCTCAAAAACAATCTGTCAGATCTACCAGTCTCCAGACTATACTTGTTTATATTCAAAGAATGATTATGTGGTAGTTGTTCCTTGAGATCAGAAGTTAACATCCAGCCGGGTGCTGGTGGCTCACATCTCTAATCGTAGCTACTCAGGAAGCTGAGATCTGAGGACTGCGGTTCAAAGCCAGCCTGGGCAGGAAGAAACTCTGTGAGACTCTGTCTCCAATAACAGAAAACTGGGAGTGGCACAGTGGCTCAAGTGGTAGAGCACTCACCTTGAGCTGAAATGCTGAAGGACAGCACCCAGGACCAGAGTTCAAGCCCCGTGACCGACCAAAAAAAAAAAAGAGTTAAGATCCATATTAACTTGATGAAAGATTCTTAGCATGTTAGTATACTTCCATGTGGATCCTATTTCTCACTTTAAGTACATAATGGTCACAATGTCTTTATTTATTCTCAGATAATTTTTAAGAACCTATAGTTGTAAAATTCTGAATGGTGTTATATGAATCTTAAACATATTTTACTTTCCAGAGATCACAGTTTTTGTTAGCTGTTTCACAGTAAAATTGTTACACAATAAACACATATGGGAACACCTTTTGACTTTATAAAGGTATTTTTAGGCATATAGGAAAGAAAATGAAAACATTCCAGAACAGTGTATAGAATTGTATTGCGAAAAGATGTACTCACTATCTACCATTTGCCTAGAGTTTTCCTTATCCTGATCTCAGTTTTACCTTTTTCTCTGAAATAATACTTCAGTTCATTCCATTGTATTTTATTTTATTTTTTCCAGCTAATGCTGTATATATATATTTTTCCATTGTATTTTATATATGACAGGGATATATTGCTTCAATAAACTTTGCAGTAGTTTTTTTTGACTAAAAGTTTCCATTTCAAAAGAAGAGGTTAGCTCTTTTTCTTTTTTTCTTTAATTTTCTGTAAATATAATTTTATTGTTATTAAGGTGTTGTATGGAAGTGCTTTAATTTTCTTAATCTGAGGATTGAAATGTTATAGTATTTTACCAACTTGTTAGACTGGATCTTATTAATGAAACTGGAGTATTATTAGCTTTGCTAGAGTATTATTAGCCTTGCCAGCAGTATTACTAGCTTTGCTGCTTGAGATAGTTTTAGGGAAGATACTTAACTTTTTTATTTTTACTTTTTGCCAGTCCAAAGGCTGTTTTTGAGCTTTTACACTCAAGTCTAGCACACTACCACTTGAGCCACAGCTCTACTTCAGGCTTTTTGTGGTTAATTAGAAATGTCTCATGGACATTCTTGTTTGGGCTGGCTTTAAACTATGATTCTCAGATCTCAGTTTCCTGTGTAGTTGGGGTTACCTGGGTGTGCCACCAGCTCCTGGACACACTTTACTTTTTATTTTTAATTGTTATTATAAATGTGATATACAGAGGAATTGCAGTTACATAAGTCAGATGAGGAGTTTATTTCTTTTTGGACAGTGTCATCCCTTCCATTGCTCTCTCCCAGTTTTGTTCTCCTGTCCCCACCCACAAATTGTATAGTTCATTTTCCACATAGTGTCTAGTGAGTACCACTGCTGCATTTGTTTACCCTCAGTCCCTCCATTTCTATGTTTTCTCTTTACCCCACCAAAGACAGATAAATGAACGAACAAGATAGAAAACAACAACAACAACAAAAAAAAACCCTCTTGTTTCCATTTCCTGGAGTTCCTTTGGATATTATTTTATATGATCAGAAGCACAGTCATTGTTCCTTTGTGTTCCTTTCCTAAAAATGTCCTCCTTTGGTCTCACTGTATGTGAATGCCTGGAGTCTTATATAATTTGTTTCCCGGTGTATTTTAGTTCTAACTAGTGCATATGAGAGAAAACATGCACTGTTTGTCTCTCTGAGCGTGGCTTACCTCACTTAACATGATTTGCTCTAAGTCCATTCATTTCCCCGCAGATGATAAAATATTACTTATTTTAATGGCTGTTTAAAATTCCATTGTGTATAGGTACCACATTTTTTGGGTCCACTCCTCTGTTGTAGGGTTGTTTCCATAACGTGGCTATTGTGAATAGTGCGGCAATGAACATGGATGTGCAAGTATCCTGGCATGTGATATTCTGGGTAGATGTCCAGGACATACTTTACTTTTAAAAAGGGGCATTTAGAAAACTAGTTTGGATAGGCTGTCAGCAAAGAAATGGGTAATTTTTAAACAGGTATGATTTTGTAGAAGAAGTCTTCCCTCCTTCTCTCTCCTTTCCCTCCATATAGCGATGCTTTCTGCCCTTTTTTGTGCTTGTTATTTTTGAGATAGCCTCTTCTCTGCCCAGTCATATGCCTAGTCTTCTAATTTGCTTCCCATGCGAGTTGGGATGGTAAGTTACCATGCTCTGCTTCTTCTGTTGAGATAGATTCTTGCAGACTTTTTTTTAATTTTGGAGCTGGCCTGGAACTGTAGTCCTTCTCATCTTGGCATCCCCTGTTGCTGGGGTGACAGAAATGTTCCAGAATGCTTAGCTATTGATCGAGGAATCGCTTAAAATTTTTTCTACTTGGCTTATTCTCAAATCATAATTCTCCCCATTTTAGCCTAATCTTTAGTCGTTAGGATTTCAGGCATGAGCCACCAGTTCCAGTTCAATTTTCCTGTTGTTTTTGCTTTGGGGTTTGAATTCATGGCCTTGAACTTGCTAAGCAGACACTCTACTAGTTAAGCCACACCTCCAGCTCTTTTTTCGGGGGCAGTCTGGGGGAAGCAGTATTGAAATCTTCAATTCAGGATCTTGTTCTTTTAAGGCAAGTCTTCTGTCACTTGAGCCATGTCCTTACCCTTTTTTGCTTTAGTTATTTTTTCAAAAAGGGCCTTGTGTTTGTCCCCTGTGGCCGACCTCAGTCCTACGTCTTCATGTGTACCTGGCTTGCATCTATGCCTTCTGGGTAGCTAGTTACAGGTGTGTAGTGCTGTATCTGGCTGGCATCTATGCCTTCTGTGTAGCTAGTTACAGGTGTTTAGTGTTGTACCTGGCTTGCATCTATGCCTCTCGTGTAGCTTGTTACAGGTGTGTAGTGCTGTAGCTGGCTGGCACTTATGTCTTCTATGTCACTGGTTATACATGTGTAGTGCTGTGCCTGGTTGGCACCTGTGTCTTCTATATAGCTGGGTACAGGTGTGTAGTGGTGTGCCTCGTTGGCACCTGTATCTTCTATGTAGCTGGGTACAGGTGTGTATTGCTGTATCTGGCTTGCACCTGGCACCATTTATTTATTTGAAATTGATTAACTCACTTAAGGATCTACTTTAAAATATTTTCATATTACAGTTTTTACTTACTAGATTTCATTCTAGTTTTGAGTATAGTTTATTAGAAGGGTCTGAATAAAAATGCTAGCGCATTTTAGATTGGCATGGTACTATGAATTTATATTCTGATTATATCATGAACTTAATTTTGAAGTTTGAGGAAAATAGTTTGTAAGTGGCGATTTTATGGTTTTTGGTATGACAGGCTGAAGTATGAAATAATAATACCATATGTTTTATTAGAAAAAAATAGAATTCAAATTGTATTCTTAACTGTATACATAAGCAGATTAACGGTGTTTTCATATTTTAGTAGGAATTAACCTTTCTTCCTAGTAAGTACTGATTAAAGCCAAAAGCCTTTACTCAAAGGTAATTTTAGAAATAAATAAAAAGTTTAAATTATTTTAATATAACTATGCTACCTATGCAAATGAGTAAGTCTTTACATGTACTATTTTTGTATCTGTAAAATTTGTTGTTGTCTTAATGAAAGTGAAGTAGAGCATTGTTTGGTGCTGTTGTCTTTTACTTTTGTGTTATGGAGAGTGGTGTTCCAAGGTAAAAATGCACACTAATATATTTGTCTTACTGTATTTTGTACTCTCTTTAGTTTACGGAGAGCTATGGAAGACAGGGATGTTTGAACGCATGTCCCTACAGACTGATGAAGATGAACACAGTATTGAAATGCATTTGCCTTACACAGCTAAAGCCATGGAAAGGTATATTAACATAAGATATCCTTGAGAAATCATAGATATTAATTTCTTTGTGATTATTTTAACTAGCACAAGAAAGTTATTAAATAAGGAGATTTTTTTATTACTTGAGATGAAAATAAAAATTTCTTAATGAGGATTGAAATTGTTTAAAAGTCATTTGCGTATGATAATGGCATAGAAATTGATGCAGTTGTTTTTTTGGTGAAAACGTGAACAACCTCCCCCATGTGTGTCTCTTTGAGTGTGTTTATCTTGGTTTGTCTGTGGCATTATATTCATTTCTATACCTAGATGTTTTTATATGTTAGAATAATTACAGTATTTTGGGTCATAGTGCTATAATTAATAATAATTGAAATTTAGCGGTAACCTTGTAGGTCATGTATTTTAACTTTTGTAAGTGGAATGTGAATTTCTTTTATGATGTGCTCGATGGATCATTACATCCCAGCTAAATGTCAGCTTGGGATAGATGCTCACTAGAATGTAAGCAAGTGAACACAGGAACAATCTCTATTTTGTTTTTACTATATAATATATACTTAGTGCCTAACATTTTGTCCAATACCTAATCATTGGTTTGTTTTGCTAAAATGAAAAAAAAAATATCAAGAGATTTCTTTCTTTTAGGGAAGCATTTGAATTAGGAAATCTTTTCCATTGTAGGTTACATTTCTCTTTTCAGTTAGATTAGTTCTTGATATGGTGAGAGTATTCCTTTGTGGATCTGGTACTATTGTTCACTTAGTAAAGTGAACAATATCTCTCCACCATGTAACATATACCCCATATTTCCAGGATTTCTACAAATTTCATCAGAATCCATGAGCCTTGTTCTGCATCAGGCTTGGATATATATGTGACTTTGGATGTGGTTCTTCTTGATTAGGACCTAGGAACAAAGAAGACAAGTTACTCTTCCTCTTCCCCACACCATCACCTCCATCCCTGTCTCAACAGGGATTGATGGTACATGTATGTTCTTAGAACATACTTAGAACTTTGTTTAAGTATATTAAGTCTAAAAATCACATTAACTTTTAAAATGTGGATGTAGCTTATTTTCTCTCGGTTAATATATTTGTGATCAGCAAAAGATCAAGGCCTTTTCATATTATTAAGATGAATTATTTTCTTCTCTTAAAATGTTGTGTGGCTGATACCTTTTAACCTGCAATATATAGGACTTCAGTTATTCTGTATAATCTTTTCTTGTTAGGTTTAGATGATTATAATGATGCTGATGATTATGATTAAGTATGCAAAGTATTATTATTTATTCAAAGTATTATTATTTATGTCAGCCAGCATGATCTAGTTTACAAGGTGTTGCCTAAGGTGACTCAAGTAGGTAGAGAGTTAAAGATGATCTCCCAGATATATTGGGTCTTAAACTGGTTCTAGTTGATACTTCTCATTTGTTCTCCAGTGGCATAGTCTGTTCATCAACTAAAGATTTTCTTTGTTCTTGGCCACTCCAGAATGGTGGCCTAGATATCTTTATGTGGTGATTCCAGGGTTGTAGAAGAGCAAAACAGAGATTTCTAGTCCTCTTCTGTGAAGGATTGGGCTTATAACTACACAGTATCATTTCCACCAAATTCTTGCAGTTGAGTACCCCATTCTCAGGAGTTGTACTGTGGTGGAAGGTATAGCATGTATGTAAAAGATGGGAAGAATTGAGAGTAACTTGGCACAGTTCTACCCCTATGGACAGTTCATATCTCTCCACCATGTAACATATACCCCATATTTTCGGGATTTCTAGACATTTCATCAGAATCCATGAGCCTTGTTCTGCATCAGGCTCGGATGTATATGTGACTTTGGATGTGGTTCTTCTTGATTAGGACCTAGGAACAAAGAAGACAAGTTACTCTTCCTCTTCCCCACACCATCACCTCCATCCCTATCTCAACAGGGATTGATGATCACATATTCACTTCCATTTCTAGTGGAGGAATAGGAAGCATAGAGCATCATGTACTAGAAGCTGCAAAGCCATTCTAAACTTTAAACAGAACAGAAGTTGTTGTTTGACTATAACTTAATTCTATCCTTGGTGATGATTTCACAGTTCACTGATTTTCTGATCTTTGGCCTGGAACCTTTGAGTTAGTGTTAATTCTGAATCACTTTACTTTTCCATAAGAGATGAGTGTTACTTTGTACCTAAGCAGCAGTCTTAAGTTTGGTTCATGAATGTGCCAGTTTGAAAAGCATAGATTTGGGCTGGGAAGGTGGCTCAGTGGTAGAGCGCTTGCCTTGCCTGCATGAGGCTCTGGGTTCGATTCCTCAGCACCACATAAGCAAAAAGAAAAAGCTGGAAATGGCACTGTGGCTCAAGTGGTAGAGCGCTAGCCTTGAGCTGAAGAGCTGAGGGACAGTGCCCAGGCCCAGAGTTCAGGCCCCACGACCGGACCCCCCCCAAAAAAAAAAAAATTGAAAAGCATAGACTTCTTTCAGTTGGACCAGTGTTTCTTTTAGTTTAAACTGATAGAATTCCTTTAAATATTTGTGGGTTGTCTGTATAGCAGATTGTAACTATAGTTTGTTAGAAAAGAAGTCACATCTAGCATTCTGAAAATGAATTCTCTCTACTTAGGACCCTAAGTTGTGGTCCAGAAGTTTTGTTAATAGCTCTTTAGCCACCTAAGATGGTGGGTAACTGTTGTCTGAATGAACATTTTTATTCAATGAATTTAAGCCCAGGTTTTCCTGGTAGTACAATAGAGTTGATCTTCATCCTCAAGTGTTTTACTCTGAAGAGGCTAGTGAGGGGATTAGAGGTGTTTCCTTTTAGTTCTGTTTGCAAGTTAACTAGTTCACTTTTAGCTCATGTTTTTCTACTTGTATCTTCTCATTTGTGACCATAAAAAGCTATTAATGTTCTTGATATTCTGCTGGGAAATCACCTTCACCAGATCCACAGGTGTAAAGGTTAATAAGAACTTATTTTGTTTTAGGGGAGTGTTGTTGAGGTCAGTGCTGGGGGTTGAATTCAAGGACTTGCATTTGCTAGGCAAATGGTCTACCATTTGAGCCATGCCCCCAACCTTTTTTGATCTAGTAAACTTTAGAATAGGGTCTCACTTTATGCCCAAGCTAGTCTTAACCTTGATCCTCCTATTAACACTTTCTTTGTAGCTGGGATGACAGGCAAATGCTTTTATTAAAAGTTGGGAGCTGGGCCCTGGTGACTCATGCCTGAATCCTAGCTACTCAGGAGGCTGAGATCTGAGGATCACGATCCAAAGTCAGCCCAGGCAGGAAAGTCCATGAGACTTACCTTCTATAAACCACCAGAAAACCAGAAGTGGCGCTGTGGCTCAAGTGGTAGAGCACTAGCCTTGAACTAAAGAGCTCAGGGACAGCAGCCAGGCCCAGAGTTCAAGCCCTACAACCGAAAAACAACAACAACAGCAAAAAAAAAACCCCAAAGGGCTGGGAAGGTGGCTCAGTGGTAGAGTGCTTGCCTAGTATGCATCAGTCCCTGGGTTCAATTCCTCGACACTACATCAACATAAACTACATCAACATAAAAGGCCAGAAGTGGTGCAGAGGCTCAAGTGGTAGAGCGCTAGCCTTGAGCTGAAGAGCTGAGGGACAGCGCCCAGGCCTAGAGTTCAGGTCCCACAACTGGGAGGGCGGGGAGGGGGGGCGGGGGGGGGGGGCAAGGGAGATCATTTACATTTTTTGCCTTGGCTAGTCTCCAACTGTGATCCTTCTGATGATCCAGCCTCTCCAGCAGCTAGAATTACAGGTATGAGCTGTTATACCTGGCATAATATTTGTTTTTAATCTTCTAAGATACTTCATGTGACAGTCCTGCGCCTTGTTCACTGGCCTCCTCTTGTAATTTCTGTACTGCCTATCTGCAAGTCCTCCTTTTTGTCCTTCAGTCTCCATTTTCTTCTGAGTCCTAAAAGCTGTGATTTCCAGAAATGGTTTTTCGACTCAGTTGTCTTTTGCATCATAACATGCCTTACTGTTTGTATTATTTTATTGTGTTACCTTAGGGACATATTGGTTTTTGAACTCAAGGCTTCATACTTTCTAGGCTGACATGATACTGCTGAGCACCACCTCCAGCCCTGTCTCCCACTGGTTAATTTTAGGGTAGAGTCTTACTTTCTGCCTCAGTGCTTACTTGAGCCATGGTCTGCTTTTGTTAGGCTTCCCATGGTTTCTGGAATCACAGGTACATGTCACATCCAGCTTTTCTCTGTGGAGATAGTCTCAGGGACTTTTTTGTCTGTTTGGCTTAGAACCTCAAATCCTTTGATCTCAGCCTCCCATGTAGCTTGGAATGACAAGTGACCACCACAATGTTCAACATGGGTTCAGTTCAGGAGGGTCTTTTCTCCACAAGCTGGCCTATACTCAACCTCTTAGATAGCTAGGATTATAGGCATCAGCCACTGGTACCTGGATAACGTACCTGTCTGTTTTTTATTTGATTTTGATTTTGTGGGTTTGAAATTTGGTGATAGGTGTCAGCTGAGGCAGGTCATTAGGCTGAATGCTCCAGATGCTGTGACTTCCTTTTGACCCTGTAGTACCTGATGTCACCTATAGCACAGTTCTCATCTTAGTCCTCATTGTCTCCTTTTGTCATTCATTTTCAAAGTCTGTCTCTCCCAGGGCTTCCCTCCTGCAGCAATACACACTTCGATTTCCTGGCTATGGAGGGTGGCAATTGTGTCAAAGTTGAAACTTCTAGAACTCCTAATATTTCAAACCTGAGTGTAGAACTGCCAGAGCATCACTTAGGTCTCCTTCTACTTTTCAGAGTAATTCACAAGACTAAATTCAAGGTGAATGAGTTTCTGTCTTCAGTGAATGATATTTTCAGGTGCTCGATTTTGATAGATCTTGGAATGATAGGCAAGCCTTACTCCCTTCCATTGTAGTTACTTAACATTCTTTCTGACTAGAGGAGCTAGTCTACACTGTATATCCTGTGCCTTGCACCTTGGCTAAAACAGTTCAGATATTAAGTATTGAATGAATTGATATATAACCATTTTAGACTTTTAATCATCTAAAATGGGATCATATTGTCATCTTCCTTTTCCGCCCTTCTTCCTCCTCCCTCCTTCCCCTCCCCTCCTTGCTTTCCTTGCTGAGTCTCTTTGTGTTTAAGGATAGTGCTCTACCATTTGAGCCACAATGCCACTTACAGTTTTTTAGTGGTTAATTGGAGATAAGAGCCTCACAGATTTTCCTGCCCGGGCTGGCTTTGAATCGTGATCCTCAGATCTCAGCCTCCTGAGTAGCTAGGATTACAGGTGTAAGCCACCGGCATCTGACTCAAGAGTCTTCTTTTTATGATATGATATGGTAAAATATGATTTGAAAACTGCTTCTCATTATCATGATGTACAGCAATGTCATTTTATTTATTTTTGGAGGAGTGGTGGGTTGAGACAGGATCTCGCTATGTAGCCCAGGCTAGAATAGTACTACTGATGATCCTGCCTCAGCCTCCTAAGTGCTGGGATTAAAACATGCACCTCCATGCGGCGTCACCTTAAAATTCATTTTATTGGTTATATATGAGTTATTAGTAGCTAGGCACGGAAGAACATGCGTAGCACTTAGAAAGCTATACCAAGAGTTCAAGGCCAGAGAGGGCTACTTAGCAAGTTTAGTTCTTACCAGATACTGAGAAACTAATTCTATCTAAACTCTTTGGGAAGCTGGAAGAACTTACATAGAAAAGAAAATTCAAATATTTGTCAGTGAGTTCAGTCAAGAAATATTTAATGAGGCAAAGGAAGAATAAAAAAGTGGCTGCCAACAGCATATCTAATTTAAAGTATCAGCTTTAAAGATTCAGTTAATTGGTTTTTTTTTTTTTTTTTGGTACTACTCCTTGGTCTTGAAATCAAGGCCTGGGTGCTGTCCCTGAGCTTTTTTGTTCAAAGCTAGCATTCTACTATTTGAGCCACAGATCCACTTGTGGGTTTTTTTTGTTTTGTTTGTTTTGTTTTGGTGGTTAATTGGAGACAAGAGTGTCACAGACTTTCCTGTCTACGCTGGCTTCTAAACATGATCCTCAAATCTCAGCCTCCACAGTAGCTAGAAGTACTGGTGTGAACCAGTGGTGCCTAGCCCCAGTTAATTTTAAATCATCCACTACCAGTTAAATTGTTTGTTCTCCCTGGAATTTTTGTGTGTATGTGCACATGTGCGAGTACGTACATGTTGTACATGTGTTTTAGATAGGGTTTTGCTGATGAAGCCCAAGCTGGCATGGAACTCTCTACATAGCCCAAGCTGACCACAAGCTTGTGATCATTCTGCCTCTGCTCTCCAAGAGTTCTGAGATTATAGGCAAGTTCCCATGCTTTGCAGCACTTGGAATTTAACATAGGAATTTATATTTTTATATTAGAATTTGAACATTCGAATGTGTATTTTGTGCTGTATGCTAGTAAGATCATTGGTGACATTGTGGACTTGTAAAGAGAATGTCATGCTTTGGTTTTGGGAATTCAGCTCTTTAATCTGCTACGTATTTTAGATGTATGAATTTTCTACAGCATGATTTAAGCTGTAGATTAGAAAAAGAACAAGCATTGTACATCCTTACGAAAACATTCAGAAGACCCCTGTCAGGTAAGTATTATGGACATAATTTTTACAGATAATCACCTTGGGGCTTAGGTTGGTAACCCCCTGCAAGAAGTAAAGCTTGTAAGTGGCAAAAATGGATATTCATTTTTTGAAAACTTTAGTGAGCCAGGCTGCTGGTGGCTCATGACTGTAATCCTAGCTCTTAGGGAGGCTGAGGTCTGAGGAACACTGTTTGAACTCTCCAATAAATCACCAAAAAGCTGGAAATATAGCTGTGGCTCAATTCTACTGTAGATTGTTAGTCTTGAGCAAAAAAGCTCAAGGACAGTGCCCAGGTCCTGAGTTTAAGCCCCAAGACCCACAAAATCATGAACAAAACTTTATTGAGGTATGATTTAACTACCTCAACAATGTAAAACACCAATGTAAATGTTTGACTCGATGATGTTTTAATAAATTATAGAGTTATGTAATTATCCTCACTGTCTAGTTTTGGAACATTTTCATTGTCCTAAATAGAAAGCTGGTGTCCACTTGAGGTCCATTCATGTATCCAAGTTTGGTAACAGTTGGTATACTCTTCTGCTCTAGATTTGCATTTTTCAGGAATTTCAAATAAATTAAATCATGTAGTCTTTTGGATCTGTCGCTTTTTACTCAGCATATTTTTTTTGGGGGGGTTCATCTATGTGTAGATTTTATCACTAGTTCATTCTTTATATTAATAAGTGATTATTCCAGTATATGAATATGTCATGTGTTGTTTGTCTATTTACCAGTTAGTGGACAGTTGGATCATTTCTGGTTAGAGGATATTATAAACATTCTCATACAATTCTTTGGGTTGACATAGCATTTTCAGTACTTAGGAGTGGAATTGCTGGATCATATGATGTCTATGTTTTTAGCTCTTTGAGAAACTATAGGTTTTTTCAAAGTGACTATACCATTTGATGTTCTAGGTATAGTGCATGGTAGTTACAATTTCTCTGCATCTTGTCCAGTAGATGCTATTATTACTGTTCATTACAGTCATTCTGATAGCTGCATCTCCTTAATAACTAATTATGTTGAACAACTTTTCATGTACTTATTAATCTTTGGTATTACCTCTCTGTGCAATAATTATATTTTCCCTCATTTTTACTTGATAAATTTGTCATTGAGTTGTAAGCATTTATACATGTATACATTCTTGTATACAGTTCTTTGTTAAACATGATTTTCAAAGATTTTCTCCTCTTATATGATATTTTTCTCTCCTTCCCTTTCTCCCTCCTTTTGTTTTTCTAGGGCCTTGTACTTGTTCCATATCACTTGAACAATGTCCCAGCCCTTTTTTTGTTTTAGTTAATTTTCAGATAGGCTGTTACACTTTTTTCCCTGGTCCGGCAATGGAGCTTGGTCCTATACCTCATGAGTAGCTGAGATTACAGATGTGTGCAACCATGCCCAGGCTTTTTCTTTTCTTTTCTTTTCGTTTCGTTTCTTTCCTTTTCTTTTCAACTTTTAAAAATAAATTTATTGTCAAGGTGATGTACACAGGGATTACAGTTACAAATATAAGGTAATGATTATATATCTTCTCCAACTTGTTACCCCTTCCCTTATTTTCCTTTATCTTTCCCTCCCTCCTCCCCTTTTTTTTCCCCTAATGAAGAACTTTTTTTTTGTGCCAGTTCTGGGGCTTGAACTCTAGGCCTGGGCTGAGCTTTTTAACTCAAGGCTAGCATTTGGGCTACTTAAGAATGGCTCTACTTTTGGCTTTTTATTTTTGGTGGTTAATTTGAGATAAAAGTCTCATGTATTTTCTGGCCCAAGCTGGCTTTGAACTGTAATTTTTAGATCTCAGTCTCCTGAATAGCTATGATTACAAGTATGAGCTACCAGTACTCTTTAATCTTGATAAATTATCATTTTCAGTGTGGACTCTTCTTTGGGTATCATAATTAGAAATCCTTGCCTAAGCCAGGCACTGATGGCTCAGACCTGTAATCCTAGCTGATTGAGAGGCTGAGATCTGAGGAATCATGGTTGAAAGCTAGCCCAGGCAGGAGAGTCCCTGAGACTCTTTTTTTTTTTTTTTTTGTCGGTCGTGGGGCTTGAACTCTGGGCCTGGGCGCTGTCCCTCAGCTCTTCAGCTCAAGGCAAGCGCTCTACCACTTGAGCTACAGCGCCACTTCCGGTTTTCTGGTGGTTTATTGGAGATAGGAGTCTCACGGTCTCTCCTGCCCTGGCTGGCTTTGAACTGCGATCCTCAGATCTCAGCCTCCTGAGTAGCTAGGATTACAGGCGTGAGCCACCAGTGCCCGGTCTCCCTGAGACTCTTACCTCAAATTAAGCACCAAAACTGCTGGAAGTGGAACTGTGGATTAAGTGGGAGAGTGCTAGCCTTGAACATAAAAGCTCAGGACAGCACCCAGGCCATAAGTTCAAGCCACAGGGCCAGCACGTGCGTGTGGGTGCACGCGTGCGCTCACACACACACACCTCTTTTATCTTCTTGTTTGAGTAATAGTTACTGAATTATATAGTCTATGGACTGATCCCATTGGGCTTACATCTTGTTTTTGTAAATAACATCGGTGTTGTTTATTTATTATGTGCCAGTACTGGGGCTTTAACTCAGGGCCTGGGCATTGACCCTTAGCTTTTTCACTCAAGGCTGGCACTGTACCACTTGAGTCACAGCTCCACTTTCTTATTACTATTTTTTTTAACATTAACTATTTATTTAGTAACATATTTCTCTCTACTACATGTTGAAGAGTTGCTTTGGAGACTGTCCTAGAAAACCTAAAATACTTGTTGATACCTTTAAAAAGATGTTTGTGGACCCATGTTCTAAGGGAATGATCATGTTATAGCTTGTAGTTTCATGATACAGTTTGAATTCGTTTTTGTGTCACAGTGAGGCGAAAGTCTATGTTTTAATTATTCTGCATATAGATATACAACTGCCTCAGTACCATTTGTTGCAAAGACTGTCCTATGTGTGATGGTCATTTTCTTCTGTTGCTTCAAGATCTCTTTGCCTTTGTTTGCAGTAGTTTAATCACTAGATTAGGAGGATCTCTCTGTTTATTCTACTGTAGATTTGTTGAATTTCTTAGATTTGTAGGTTACCGTTTTTCATGACCTGAGAAAATTTTCAGCAATTTTTTTGTAATAGTTTTACTGTATCCTTTTTGGCACCCCCATCACATATATGCTTGTATGTTTGATATTATTTATGCCTCCAATCCTTTTCATTTTTCCAATATTTTTCTGTTCTGCTGATTGCATAATTTCTATTTTTAAAATTTACTTTGGAGGCGGGATCTTACTGTGTATCCTAGACTAGCTAGCAATTTTCTGTGTATCCCAGGCTGGCTTCAAACTCTTAAGCCTCCTGTTGTAGCCTTCTGAGTATTGGATTTCAGGCATGCATAACTACAACTGGCCTTTTAAAATATGTTTAATTTCATTGCCATTGTAATACCACTTCTGCTCTTTAGAGCACCTAGTAAATTTTCATTTCACCTATTGTACTTTTCAACTTTTAGTTACTACTAAAAAAATAGTTTGCATTTTGATTATTTAATTATTTTGATGCTGGTCCTGGCACTTGAACTCAGTGTTAGGGCACTGTCCCTGAGCTTCTTTTTGCTCTCGGTTAGAACTCTACTTCCAGTTCTTTTGGTAGTTTAATGGTGATGAGTCTCATAGGCTTTCCTGCCTGGGCTAGTTTTGAACCAGCATCCTGAGATCTCAGTTTCCTGAGTAGCTAGGATTACAGATGTTACCCACTGGGCTCAGCTAACTATCTTGTGCCAGTAAGTCTTTCCCCTTCTGTTGTTGGAATATGTGTGCTTTGGACAGAGCATTCATAGTTCAATCTGTTTTCATGTCCACTTCATTTCATTTCTATTGGGTTGTCTTATGACTTCTTGTGTGTCTCCTTCTGTTTCTGTCCCCCGCTCCCCCTTTCTATATCCTACATGCAGTTTTTCTATCATCAGGGGTATGTAGCAAGCTAGATCACTCTAAGTTTCTTGTAGCAAGCTAGATCACTCTCAAGTTTCCCCTTTGCAAGGTCAGGCTCCCAGTCAACTAGACTTTTATTTGTCATACTGGGGTTTAATCTCAGAGCTTGCCTAGCTTGTTGTTTGGCTGATGCTGTACCACTTGAGCCATACCTCCAGTCCTGCTTTTAGCCTGGTTATTTTATATTTTGTTAGCCGTGGGGCCTGAACTCTGGGCCTGGGTACTGTCCCTCAGTCCAAGGCTCACACTCTATTACTTGAGCCACAGCTCCACTTCCAGCTTTTTCTGCTTATGTGGTGGTGAGGAATTGAACCCAGGGCCTCATGCATGCTAGGCAAGCGCTCTACCACTGAGCCACCTTCCCAGCCCCATGCCTGGTCATTTTAAAGATGGAGGTTCATGACTTTTCTGCCTAGGTCAGCTTCTAACCAAGATCCGTGAGATCTCAGCCTCTTGAGTACTTAGGAATAAGCATGAGAAACCTGTGTCTGGCATCATTTGGAATTTTTATTTGAGCTTGTATCCTTTGGGGGGTCTTACTTGCACATACATGAAGTCTTAAGTTGTGTATAGTTGCTCAGGATTTGTGAAAACTGTTTTTCAAGTTCTTCAATTTTTCATTTTCTGATCTCCTTGTTAATTTCTTTCTTTTCCCCTGGTTTTTACTAATTTTTTGATTTATTATATATATATGTATACATATATTTTTTTTGTGTGTGTGGGGGCGTTGGTCGTGGGGCCTGAACTCAGGGCCCTGGGCTCTGTCCCTCAGCTCTTGGCAGCTCAAGGCTAGCACTCTACCACTTAGAGCCACAGCACCACTTCCGGTTTTTCTGCTTATGTGGTGCTGAGGAATTGAACCCAGGGCCTCATGCATGCAAGGCAAGCACTCTACCACTGAGCCACCTTCCCAGCCCTATATATTTCTTTTTAACACGTATTTTTTTGTTATTGTAAAGGTGATGTACACTGGAGTTATATAAGTCAGGTAATGAGTACATTTTTTTTTGAACATTCTTGTTAATTTCTAGGTAGTCCATGTTTGCTTAGGCTAAAGAGCTAAAAAGGTTTTTATTTTTCCACCTGGTGTGACTTTTCTGCTCTGTGTTCCAAGTGGAAGTTATCCTTTTTTGGCAGTGAAGCCACTAGTTTTCATAGTGTCACCTTGATGGAACTTGTCCGTCTGTTGATCGTGAGTAGTGGTTGGAGGCAGCTCCTGGTATGATGCTAGATTAAAACTGTTCTTATCAAGAAGTTGGTTGATTTAGCATTATAAAAATGGTTATTTTTCAAGGTTTATTCAGTTTTATAATAGTTTTCTGGAGACAAATTTTGTACTTCTTCTGAAGTCAGTCTTTAAACTTGGATTTTAAAATCTAACATTTCAAAATCATGCATTATCTGTCAAGATAGAGAACAAGTTTTTATTTATTTATTTTAAAGGGTGGTTATAAAGAGGATTGAATAGGTAAGCTTTGATTCAAGCCATGTGTTTTGACAGAGGATCAGACTTTTCCTTTTTAGAGACAGGGTTATGAGCTCAATTTGAGGTTAACTGCTGTGGATGTCTTAGAGAGGAGACCTGTTGTTCCTGAAGAGTGAATCATCTATCATTGATAATGCACCTTCCTAAAGTATTTTTCTCTTAAGTAACAATTTTAAGAAATAGATTTTGCAAGTATAGTCATTTTTACAGATAAGAAAAAGTTCTCAGTTTGGATCTTACCTATACTTACTTGTGGAGTAGGATGGAATTTGAATCCATACTTTTCCTGGCTTCTCCTTTTTCTTCATATTTTATTGTAACTACTTCTCTACCATCTCATAATTACTTGCAGGCTCTTTGATGATCGATACTTTTACATGTAGGTGCTTCTTCAGGTTAGAATAATTTGTGGCAATCTTCCTAAATTTTTTCCTAAAAACTGAAATTCTTTTCTTTTAATTAACAATCACCTTTAACTAAATGAGAGGTCCCTATTTGTTCTTGACAGTTATTTAGCAAACTAGTAAGAGTTACAGAATGAGATATCCATGGCAGCTTCCTCTGCCAGCTTCCTTTTTTTTTCTTACTCCATAGATGCAGATTCTGCCCAAGAAGCCCCTGCATTGCAGAGGGACTGGAGATCTGTATGATCTGTTTATTTCGCAATTGACAAGGGTAAGGGGGCTTTTGTGGGGGAGGTGCTTGGGTGCCCTAAATTTAGCTGTAAGTAGCTTAGCCAATATTTATTTGGGGAACACTTAAACTTAGTATTTTAAAATAGCCTTTAATGAACTTTGTCCTTTATCAGATTATCATATTGAAGTATCAAATTATCATATTAAAAAGCAGTTATTATAGTGGTGGTTTTTTTAAAGACCTGTTCAGAACAAGTCAAACATGGTTCATATTTCTAAGATTTCTAATGTAGGATCATTGGGACTATAAATAATATTGTATTTATATATAAGTAAAATTTCAATGTAATAAATTTTTACAAATGTTTTACATAAACAGCACATCATAGTTTCTCTTTATTAATCTGCCTGCTCCTTTCTATGAATTTGCCAATCTGTAGAGTAAAAAGAGGGATTTGTGAATATGCCACGAACATTATGGGTATGGGTATGGTGTCTTCTTACTGTTAGAGATTAATACTTTGTTTATTCTGGATGTCAATGAAATTTGAGTTGTACCTTGAGGCTGGCTTGTATCTGATCATTAGGCTAAATGTAAAAGTGCCGTTTGTGAATGTTACGGGAACCAGGATTAAGTTTTGTTAAGCTTTACTTGGTTGACAGGGAAGTAAATGCCCAAATGATACTATTTGTAATAGGTGAGAAATAGTTTTAATGCTTGTTGAAAATTACTGGAGGATTTGTTTAGGTGATTGTAGTCTCAGTCAATAGTTGGGAAGCTTTTAGTTGGTAATGGATTGATGGGCTTATTTTGGTTTGAAAATATTATTACACTTGATAGTAAAATAGCTTTGTTTCCTAAAGTAGCATATATTTTTGTTAGTTCAATAGATTCTTCTTTTAGTTATCTGTTCCTTCTTATGTTTTTATATTAGCTTCTGTTGACATTTAACTTATAGGCTTTAAGAATTCAAAAGCAACAATATATGTTATTACCACTGCTAATAAATATTCCACTTTCTAGTGTCAACACATCTGCAAATCTATTTTTATTCTTAAAATATCTTAAATGACTTTTATATATATATTTTTTTTTCTGTTTTCTTTAAGCCATAAGGATGAGTTTACCATTATTCCTGTACTGGTTGGAGCTCTGAGTGAGTCAAAAGAACAGGAATTCGGAAAACTCTTCAGTAAATATCTAGCGGATCCTAGTAATCTCTTTGTGGTTTCTTCTGATTTCTGCCATTGGGGTAAGTTCTAGATTTTAACATATCATGGTAGATACTATATACTTGTCGTTAAAGGTATCTTTTTCGAAGCTTTAATTT
The DNA here is from genome assembly GCF_019054845.1 of Dipodomys spectabilis. NCBI lineage: Eukaryota > Metazoa > Chordata > Mammalia > Rodentia > Heteromyidae > Dipodomys > Dipodomys spectabilis. Next base: position 7,331,960 of record NW_024870887.1, on the reverse strand, counting down.
TCAGTTTCTTAAATTATTTTCTTTTTTTGCAACAATGTTTAAAAGTCTTTTGGTCATTTATAATGGATCAGACTATAAAAGTGGATTAAGGCCACATTTCCAAAGGCGACTGGTATAATTGGATTCACACTGTGAGGGCATTCTTGCTTTAGGAACTTGTCAGTGGGAATGATGACTTTTTGGCCCATTTCTATGTTGGCGTGTATGGTAGATTTTTTGAAATTGGTTTTGGTGGGCAAAACATGTTCTGTAGAATGTGGAAGAGCAGTATGTACTTTGCTGGTCCTTTCTCAGATTTGTTTTGTTTTCTTTCTTTCTCTCTTTCCTTCCCTTCCTTCCTTCCTTCCTTCCTTCCTTCCTTCCTTCCTTCCTTCCTTCCTTCCTTCCTTCCTTCCTTCCTTCCTTCCTTCCTTCCTTCCTTCCTTCCTTTCTTTCTTTCTTTCTTTTGGTAATTAGTCCCTCTTCTATTTTTTGGTGATTGTTCTTTTGCCCACAATTACGATCAGTGTAGATATACATTCTGAAGATTATACCATGTTGGCTATTACTACTATGGTCTTCACTGATCATGAATATAACAATAAGGAAGGTGATTTTTAAAAAATGATTATAGTGTATTAAGAGTAAGGATGCTTCATGGTGAATAAAGGAAGCAAGACATTGCTAATGGCTATTTTAAGCAAACCATGTTTCTACATTCTTTGGATGCCATTTCCTCTCATTTATCCATTACTGTTCCAGAATATTTCTAAGTTCCATTCCTCTGACATCATCTCTTTGATCTACTTAATTCACTATTTTAAGGATGCCAGTATATGTTGATTCATCAGTTATTAAAAGAAAACCTAAAACACAATAATATACTTTTAAAAATAAAAGTGTTAGAAGGCTAGAAAAACATCTTGAGTGTGAGTGACAGTTAACACTTTGTTTCCTAGCTGTCTCAACACTGATTGCCAGATTTGATTAGATTTTGATCTGGCTTTGTTAGGTCCTCTTACATCCTTCTCTGACTGGCCTTCTTATTGTTGACGTCTTAGTTCAAGACAACTATATTGTATGGAGATATTGACAAGTTTTGTTTGGATTTAGGGCACTGATTTTTCATTAGGTATGGTTTTCTTCCTAGGGAGTATTTGATAATGCTTGAAGACATTTTATTTGATCATCACAACTGGGATTGGGTTTGAGGGATGGTGATGCTGCTGATATCAAATGAGTAGAGTCCAGGGAAGCTGCAGATGAGCATCCTATAATACACAAAGAATTTCTCTGCACTCCAACCAAATAATTGCTAGCCCAACATATCAGTAGTACAAAGTTGAAAAGCCCAGATTGAAGGTGTGCAAAAAGCTGAGCTTCTTTGTGCACCTTCTGGAGTTTAGAATTCTTTAATAATTGTTGGTTAGTTAATATGTTACGTTTGGCAAAAGCCATTTTTTATAATTGTAAGTATAATACTTACCTCTGAGGGCCCAAATAGATGGTTAGAAAGGAGTTTTTTTTTTCTTGTGAATTTAGAAATTTTGTGATAATTGATAGTAGAAGCTAAGGAATATTATGGAAAAAACTACTTTAGTATTGTGTTGGTAATGCATGTTTTGGAAATTATGAATTTTAGGGCAAGTACCCTGTCTTCCTTCATTTAGAAGGCTCTTATGAACTACTTCATTTCCTCTGATAAAGTTCTTTAGAATCTGAGCTCTTGCTCTTAAGTTGTCATCACAATGTAACTCTCCCTTAAACATCAGTGGACACTTTGACATTGCTATTTCAGGGAACTCATCCCTTTTACCTCATTCCTAAAGAAATTCTAAAGCCAACAAATCCTACTCCATTGTCCATAACTACAATTGTTGAGAGGGAAAAATAAAATTTGAGAACTTTAAAGACATTTTATCTTCTGGCTTCTTAAATATTTTGAGGTTTATATAGTTAAGATAGTATTTCAAGGTGATAGATGCAAAAAACAAAAAAGAGAACATCTTGACATTTCCAAAGGCTGATATTGATATCTATGAAAATTCCAAGTTATATTTACCTTTGGTGGTAAGTAACGAAGCTGTCCTGTGTTCAGTTTGTAGTGGCACCATCACCCGTAATGGTTGGTATTAACTTTGTACCTTCAGAAAGCCCTATGCTAATTCTAAGAATTTTGAGGAGAGTATGGGGTCAGTTCAGTGAGACAGTGACATGGGTACTGTTTCAAAAACGATCATGTCCTTGCCTTCATACTACTGTAATAGTAATTGCCATTATTGTAGATACATTTTCTGTTTTGTCTACTTGTTGAAGTTATATGGCTCATTGGTCAGCTATAGGTCAAGATAGTAATGAAATTCTGTGTTTCTCAAATTTAAGGTCCATGAATATTGGTCATTTTTCTAAACTTAATAAGTATGCTGTATTACCTTAAATTTCAGCTTCTCTTTAGGCACCAGTGGTTTACATCAATAATCCTAGTTACTCAGGAGGCTGAGAGCTGGAGGTCTGTGGTGCAAGACCAGCCAGGGCAGAAAAGTTCACTAAATTCCAGCTCCAAAATAACAGTATTAGAGAGCCACCTAGCAAGCTTGAGGCCCTGAGTTCTAACCTCAGTACCACTAGGAGCAAAAAAAATAAATAAATAAGTAAATAAAATGATCTTACAATACTTAGGGTTTTATTTTATTTTATTTTTTGAGATGGGGTCTTGCTAGCCCTGACTGGCTCTCTATGTGATTCTCTTGCTTTAGCTTCCCTAGTGCTGGGTTATAGGTATAAACCACCATATCTAGATTTTCTTTTAAAAAAGACACTACTCAGATTGATTTTATTTTTATTTTTTTGGTGCCAGTCTTGAGTCTTTAACTCAGGGACTGGGTGCTGTCCTTGAGTTCTTTTTGTCCAAGTAGTGCTCTAGTACTTGAGCCACAGCTCTACTTCCTGCTTAATTTAATTTAATTTATTTATTTTTGGTTGGTCATGGGGCCTGAACTCTGGGCTTGGGCGCTGTCCCTCAGCTCTTCAGCTCAAGACTAGCACTCTACCACTTGAGCCACAGCACCACTTCCGGCTTTTTCTGCTTATGTGGTTGGTGCTGAGGAATGGAACTCCGGGCCTCATGCATGCAAGGCAAGCACTCTACCACTGAGCCACCTTCCCAACACTTCCTGCTTTCTTTTAGTGATTAATTGGAGATAACTATAGTATCAGTGACTTTCCTTCCTAGGCAGGTTTTGAATCATGATCCCCAGATCTCAGCTTCCTGAGTAGATAGGATTACAGATGTGAGATACCAGTGCCCTGTCTTCAGATAGATTTTTTTTTTACCATGTAAAAAAATAATCATAACATTGAACTCTAAAAATTTCACAAGATGAAATCAGTTCCTTAAATACACAGAGACCTTAAAAGGTTTATTGAGTTTGGCCTTTAAAATAAACCACAATTTTGGGTTGGGAATGTGGCTTAGTGGTAGAGTGCTTTCCCAGCATGCATGAAGCCCTGGGTTTGATTCCTCAGTACCACATAAACAGAAAAAGCTGGAAGTGGTGCTGTGGCTCAAGTGGTAGAGTGCTACCCTTGAGCACAGAGAGGCTCAGGGACAGCGCCCAGGACCTGAGTTCAACCCCTAGGATTGACAAAGACAACAACAATGTAAAAACCACAATTTTAAATTGCTTATATTTGAATTAAAAAATAGCATAGTATTCTTGACAAATAACTTAGATATAAATAGTGGAAGTTTGTTTTTATTGATTGAAGGCCAGATAGAGATAGGAAACTAGATCCTGTTTTCTCCTTTCTGTCACTCAGATTGAGTTCTCCAAAATGAAGCCCTGAATTTGAATTCCTGCCTTTTATCATTCTTCCTCTTGTGGAAGAGCAATGTTTCTTAGTTAACCTGATGTTCTTACCTCAATTGATATTTGCTGTTAAGTAAGTTGTTCCCATATTTGGTCTAATAACTAAGTTCTACATTCTTTTATTTTAGTCTTATTTTAGTCTTCCAATTAATAGTTTTTACTGTTTCCCCAAGTCGTCTCCATATTTACTGTTAATTTTGGTGTTTTCCCGAGTCTCTAAAATCTTTATTCCCAACTTTAGATTGTTGATAGCTTTGACATAATTTTTCACTTTTCTTTGGTGCTAATCCTGGGGCTTGAATTCAGGACTTGGGCACTGTTCCTGAGCTTTTGTACTCAAGGCTAGTACTTTAACACTTGAGCCACAACTCCACTTCCAGCTTTTTTTGTGGTTAATTGGAGACAGGAGTCTCCTGGATTTTCCCAATAGGTCTGGCTTCAAACCTGGAACCTTAGATCTCAACCTTCTTCTTCTTCTTGGACTCTGGGCTCTGGCCTGGGCTCTGTCCCTCAGCTCTTCAGCTCAAGGCTAGCACTCTACCACTTGAGCCACAGTGCCACTTCTGGTTTTCTGGTGGTTTATTGGAGATAAAGGTCTCATGGACTTTCTTGCCCTGGCTGGATTTGAACCACAATCTTCAGATCTCAGTCTCTTGAGCAGCTAGGATGACAGGTGTGAGCCACCAGTGCCTGGTTAGATGTTCATTTTTTAAGAGTGAAATCATAGGGTTTGCCAGAGTGGCTCAAATGTTAGAGCCTTGTAAGCATGAGGCCCTAAGTTCAAACACCAGTAAAAAGAAATTTAGAAGTGGAGTTAAGTGGCTGTTTGATTTGCTTTTTTGATAATTTTGCAAATCATTTTCACATGGTATACTTACTAAATGATAAAGCTATTGTGTTATTTTGTTAAGATATGAGTAATGTTTGTCATAATTTTTTTTGTTAACAAAAAAGCAACTTTATTGAGAAGATTGTTTGTCATAATTTTTATACAAGTATGTGCCACTTAAATGGCCTTACCCTAAGTATTTATGAAGTTTATATCATTATTCAGATCTCTTTTGTAATACGTATTGATGAATGATTCAGTATTCTTTCTATTAGTCTTTTGGATACAAGGATATGATCATTCTTTAAATATTTAAATTGATCTCAATGCAAGTTAGCCTATTCCTAAAGTGTATCTTATTTATACCTTTACATTTATCTTCTCAAATCTTTGTACATTCTGATTCCCCAGATTAAGAAAGGTGTGCTTACATTATGACTAAGCCTACAGCATGATGGAAGGACAGCATTTAGTTTTCAGAAATGATTTTGAACCTCATTGGTAATACTTTACTGTCAGTGAGATTTCAATTATGACTGTCCCAAGTCAGAACCTTATTGTAGAAATACCAGATAATATATCTCACTGATTTTTGTTAGATTTCAAATATTTGAAAAGGCTTAATTTATTAACCAAATGATGAAATAAATATACATAGTGCAATATTTATTGGGCTTACTTCAGAAAGTCTGTCTCATTGATCTTTTGGGGCTTTATAGCTCAAGTTTCTACAGTTGCTTATTTCTGTAGTCTAGTGCATAGCTTAATGTGAGATGTTTTCTTTTCTTTTTTCCCTTTTGTTTTGAGATATTTAAAAAAGTAGCATTGGTTCTTGTCCCATCCATTGTTGTTTGTCCTCATTAGTTGATTGTTGTATGTGAAACAGACATCCCTGGAGCTACTCTCCACACTCTGTGAATCCACTCATTAATCACCAGTCACCTTTGGAGATAGGAAAATTACTTACCTGTATTTCTTTTTCTCAGAAAGCGTGCTCTGGAATGGATTCACAAATGAGCTACCCTCCTTCCCTCAAAGAGTAAGGTTTCTGCTTTACAGGATTTTTTTCTTGGGTTATTTTTCCTCTCATCTTTTGAATTTGAAAAGAACTGAGGGAAGGCACCTGAAGAAACTACTGACATACTCACTAGGGGAGTTCCAAAGCTTGTCCTGCCCCTAGGGCAGTGTCAGTGGCTCTTAAAGCTAGAAAGCTCATACTTGGAGTTGAAACAGGGGCTCAAAGAATCCATTTTCCCAGTGTACCTTCTGAAAGGATAAGTTTCAGGTAAGTAATTTTCGTTTACTATGTGATATGCTTTATTCATTCTTAGAAAAGTACACAAGTCCAGGTCTTCAAGTACAAAGGCAACTGTATTTATTCATTGTTAGAGTCATAGCATTCCTGAAAGTCAGAAATATGAAAACTTACATGATAAAGTATATTTACCTATAAGATACATGAAATTATATTTTATTTTAGATGACATGTAAATACTTAAATCTATCCTTATCATTAGTATATTAGGGCTGTGATTTTTGCAATAAACCTTGAAAACTTACGATTTTAATAATAAAAAAGTAGAAAATGGCTTTTGAACACAATTTCCAAGCAGTAATTGATTAATGTGTGCGTGATTGCATGTACACGTGTGTATGCAAGTACACATAGGGACACACATATAATACGTGCATGTTAAAGTAAGATGATTGCAATTGTTTACATCAAATTAGATGCTCTCTCTACTGGCCAGAATTCACTACTCAGAAAATTTTAAATATTTGTATAATTTTTAAAAGTGGTCCTGAGACAGCATGAGCATTTAGATGTAAATTATTTATCCAGGGTAGTAATTACATGTGCTGTGGACATAGCCTCTAAGTTGATACAAGCTCTTCCTGTTTGTATTTATTTGTATATTTGAGCTTATTTGTGCTTAAATTTTCAGCTGTTAAGTGTGAGGTGGTTATAAAAGAGTAACAAAAAGTATATAGTAAAATATTAAGCATTTGCACAAATTTGCTTCCTTTGTTGTCATTCTCATTAGATCACACAATAATGCATCTTAAATCATTTCAAACATCCTATATACTTTTCCTTCAGTAATAGTTTTAAATGAAAGTTAAATAGAAAACCACTATATTGGTAGAACAAGATAGCACTTAAAAAGATTGTTACTTTTTTTTTTTAATTGGTCATGGGGCTTGAACTCTGGGCCTGGGCACTATCCCTGAGCTCTTCAGCTCAAGGCTAGCGCTCTACCATTTGAGCCACAGCGCCAGTTCCTACTGTTACATTTTTAAGTTACAGTTAGGCAGATTACCATTTGAGACAACAGCTGTGAACCTGGAAGTAAGCGGAGGTAGACTATTGAGTAGCAAAGGACTTTTACATGCAGTGTGCATTTTTCCTTGGATCTGAGAGTAAGTCTTCAGATAAGACAGTTATGGCCAGTCACAAGATTTACTGACAGTACCTAAAACAAAGAGCAATTTCTGGAAACAGGGAAAAAGTATTAGCAGAAACCTGAAGTAGTTCAGGTTCAAAGAATCGGTGTATTACCTTGATTTCCTTCAAGAATGTTAATTCTTACTCTGGTGACAGTGATTCAGAATTTTCTTAATGTAAGCTATTAATTTAGCCATTTTTTTTCTTTTACCAATGTTACTGGGCAGCTTTATAAAAATAATTTTGAAATAAAAGTGAAAAGTTTTGTACCAGTGAATGAATCAGTAAATTACTGAGTTAGTAAGAACTTTAGATTTGGCTTTGAGCAGCCTCTGACAACCACCTGGCAGGAGGGAAGAATAGAGGAAGGTAATTTTCGTTACTAGATAGAGTGTATACCTGAAAAAAACAAAGGCTGTTACTAGCTCTAAATTTTGAAAGGAAGATCTATAGAGTATTTAAAAGATTTTGATGGATACATTATCACTTTTTTTTGGGGGGGGGGTCCGGTGGTGGGGCCTGAACTCTGGGCCTGGGCGCTGTCCCTTAGCTCTTCAGCTCAAGGCTAGCGATCTACCACTTGAGCCACAGCGCCACTTCCGGCATTTTTCTTTTTGCTTATGTGGTGCTGAGGAATCGAACCCAGGGCCTCATGCATGCAAGGCAAGCACTCTACCACAGAGCCACCTTCCCAGCCCCTCACCATTATTTTTTTATTTTTATTTTTTAAGAATTATTAGTTGGGTGCAGTGGCTCAAACCTATAATCCTTGGGAGGCAGAGGTAGAGAAGGTTTCAGTCTGAGGTCAGTCTGGGCAAAAAGCCAATGAGATCCTATTTCAACAGCAAAAAGCTTGGTCATACAAGCTACACAGGAAGCATAAATAGGCCTAGGCTGGCCCAGGACAAACAGTAATACTCTATTCGAAAAATAACTATTAAGTAAAGGGGCTGGGGAGGTGGTTCAGTGGTAGAGTGCTTGCCCTGCATGCATGAGGTCCTGGGTTCGATTCCTCAGCACCACATAAGCAGAAAAAGTTGGAAGTGGTGCTGTGGCACAAGTGGTAGAATGCTAGCCTTGAGCTGAAGAGCTCAGGGATAGTGCCCAGGCCTAGAGTTCAGGCCCTGGGGGTGCGCGCGCGCACGCGCGCGCATACACGCACACACGCACACACACACACACACACACACACACACACACAAAAAGGTTGAGGATGTCTCTCACTTGCCTACCCAGCAGGTGGCTCTGAATTCAAACCTTAGTACTGCTTTTCCTTCCCTGTTATTTTGGTTCAGAGGCTATAGTCGATCTCATGTCTATGGCAACATATAGTAACCCTTACTGTCATACTTATAAAGCAGATACTACTGTACACCCTATTGCCCAACTCAAGGGTATTGTCAGTTACAAATTATATTGATTTAATAATAATGTTTGGAGAAAATTAATAGTTGCTACATTGAGTGTGTGTGTATATATATATGGAAAGTTAAAATGTGAAAATTAAGGAAACATTTTAGAAAGGTGAATGTTAAAGATGATTAAATCAACAAGGTTAAATTATATCAAATGTGGATTTAAAAACGAAAGATGTAAATGAGGGTTTATAATTGTGCACTAACCATTATTTCTGTGGTAGTATTTTTAGTAAGATATATAAAAGTTGAAAGGCTGTAAAAATTCTACCTAAAATCTCATATTCTCAAGTGTGAGGACAATAATTGGATATATTAATAGTGATTTAAATATGAAGCCTGAGGCACATTGTGTATGGACATGGGCTAATACTCCTAATATCATTAGAAATGTTTTTGGCGAGTCTTTAAAAATGATACACTATAAAAATAATAGAGTAAGGTAGATGTAGGTGTATCTGAAATATATCTCACTCATTTATGGATATTAACTTTTGAATTTCATATGAGTACACAGGAAAAAAGTATATTTTGAAATTTGCTTTCTGTCTTCTTTTTAAATTTCTTTCATTGTGACTTATGTTCTTTGCAGAACAGCTAAACATTTCATATTTTGGCCTTGTGGTCTTGCTGAGATATTTTATCCATGTAGGACTATTGTATTCTATCTTTTGTATGTCTTGTTCACATCCATAGGGCACTCATATTGAACTTTTTATAAGTAGTGCAAAAATGAAATACTTAAAAAATTGAGATAATAAAAATAAAATAGGCCACAAGTTTTGCTGACCTACACTTTTTTTCGGTAATAAAGATCAAATCTCTACATTTATATAGCAGAAACAAAACTTTCATTGATTTCTTATTCTGAGATAGTTTTCTTAAACCAAATTTTCTTTGGGTTTACCTTCATTGTAGACTGATAGAGTATTTAACAATGCTTCTAACTTTTAAGCTGTTTGCTTTCTTAACCTTGTATTGCTGGTGACTTTCAGGTTCCTACAGTATGAAGTAGTTTTAACATCATGAAACACTGGTGATATATCATTTCTTTATTACCTTCCCAAATATGCCTATTACTTTTATGTTGAGGACTCTTGGGAATGGCTCTCAGAGGCTTTGTCTTTCATGACAATTGAAGTTATTTGGTAAGCGCTTGCTTTCTTTTTAGCTTCTAATTTTTCCCTATTTTATTTTGTACATGATATTTGTTTCAAGGTCAAAGGTTCCGTTACAGTTACTATGATGAATCCCAGGGGGAGATTTATAGATCCATTGAACATCTAGATAAAATGGTAAGTCTTTCAGGTGTGGGGTTTTAATGCTTTAAGACATTTTCTTTAATTTTAGATTAGTGATTCAAGACTGAACATGTTAAATATACAATGGACTAACAATTCTTTCCCTATCTTTAATTAAAAGTACAAATTCAATGTTTATTGACATGGTGGTACTGGCCTATAGTCACAGTACTGGGTGGCTGATGCAGGAGGATTGCCAGTTTGAGGCCAGCCTGTGTGTGTGTGTGACCTTGTTTCAAAAGAACCAAACAAACAGAAAAACAGTGCAATTTGTCCTCACATTATTATTGACTATAATAATAATAATTACTTTCCTACTGGTAGATCATTGCTTCATCATAATTTTGAGTAATGAGTGTATTTAATAAAAATTTTGTAGATATGGATCTTATCTATTTTTTTGGAGAAGCATCTTAGTAATACTAAGATATTACTCTTAATACTTGTTAAGCGGTAGCAAGCATAGCAGACAATCTCTGATTGCTCTAAATACTCATTTTGAGAGATTTTAAATGGATTATTGTTTGTTACATTTTAGTAACTTGGTATTTTTTTTTAAAGTTTAGTTGGTTATACGGAAAACTGTTCTTGGTCTTGAGTGATGGTGAAGATTTTGTGAATTAGTTGATGAAGTCTGTGCCCTATCGCATATAATAATAGATGAAGACAAGAAAGTAAATATTAAAATCTCATTATTTTATCGACATTCTTGTTTTTTCCATTATCACCTTTTTTCTTCTCTAAATACTGACATTCTAGGTCTCTGATGATAGGATAAAGGAATTCCAGTATATCCAAAATAAGCCAACTTAAGTCCTGGATGCTAAACTAAAGCAATTTTTATAAGTACTTTATTTTAATATTTTAATTTTTAAGTTAAAGTCTTTTTTGTTTGGAATCATATTGGACTTCTCTTTCCAGTTCTTCTCAAAATAAATTTAGTGAAATTAATTTTAACCAGAATAAATTTGAGCCTTAGTGTTATTATATATTGAACTAAATTCTTGTTTTGACTTTTCATTTATCAGTGATCTAAAGCCTATTATGACTTGAACTTTTAATTTTCTATTGCCTGTAGCCTATATCTACTATGTTAACTACAGAAATTAAAAAAGAGAAAAGCCAAATAAGGAAAAAGAATTACTTTTATAAATATAGAACATTGTTTTTCACTTGCCTTTTGTTCTTCCCATAAATTTTAGCTTATTATTTTATATTTCGATTATTTTGATTTTACCTAAATAGAATTACAGTTTGTTTTTGTAAATACAGAAATTCAAAGTATAATTGTATTCTTACCTATTCTGGGAGTATAATAGACATTGACTCTAGTGTCATTTTTTTTTTTTGAGTAGTATGGTAGTCCTTTTAATTTTTAGTTTTAAAAAAGTCTCACAAGTAATTTTCCTTTTCTACTTATAAACATACTCAGTATAACAAGATTGTCACTAATTTATTCTCTTACCTTTGACAGATCATTTAGCTCTCTTATTTTCAGTTCCTCATCTGTAAGGACAGACACTTGGACTAAATGATCTGTAAAATATTTTTAAATTCTATTATAGATATGTCATAAAGTATTATAGCAGTGCCATGACTACAGATTACCTTCTTAAAGACATTTAATCATGTTTATATTTATCCTCATTGTTATTTTAAATTCAATGACTGTCAATACTTGTAGATTAATTTTTTTTACTTTTGGCTTTATGTTATTTTTATTTTAATTGATTAACTAGTCTCTCTTCTCTGGTTTAGTTTTCAATTGCCTCAGAAAACTTTTCTGGTTCAGTTATCATTTATTTTCTTCATATAGCAAATACTTAATGGTTGTCTACTGTGCAAGGTACCATGTGAGATACGAAGATTACCAAGAAGAGAAAACATGGTTCCTAACTTAATTGAACATAAGTCCTGTGGGTAACAGACTTATGACGGGGCCATTACAACATAGAGATCTGAGAGATGTATTAGGAGATAGAATGAAAGGAACTTTAGTAACTGATTAGCTACACATACCATGTTAAGGAAATGTAGGGTTTCAGATAGTTTCTGCATTCTATACTTACATAGGTGTTGTTATGTATTTATATAGTAGGGAAGATGTTTAAGGGGAGAGATGAATTCAATTTTAAACATTGCTTTTGTGCTGTGTTTAGAAGTGCATTTTCTTGAACTATAGCCACTAGTCACACACAGTTTTTTTGTTTTTTGCCTTTCATGGGTCCTGAACTCTGGGCTGGGCGCTGTCCCTCAGCTCTTCAGCTCAAGGCTAGCGCTCTACCATTCTAGCCAGAGTGACATTTCCGGCTTTTTTGGCTTATGTGATGCTGAAGAATCGAACCCAGGGCTTCATGCATGCAAGGCAAGCACTCTACCACTGAGCCATCTTCCCAGCCCCTCACTTAAAATGTTGATAATGTCGCTGGACGTTCATGCCTGTAATCCTAGCTAATCAGGAGGCTCAAAGTTTTAAGCCAGACTGGGCAAAAATGTCCCTGTGAGACCCTTATCTCCAATTTATTAACCCCTCAAAAACCGGTAGCTGTAGCTCAAGTGGTAGAGTACTAGCCTTGAGCACAAAGAGACTCAGGGACAGCACCCAAGTCCTGAGTTAAAGCCCCACAACTGACCCCCAAAAATGGTTGATAATGTGATTTGAGATATGCTGTAAGTGTAAAATATCACACTGGATTTCAAATACTTAGAATGAAAAAAAAATTTCGAATGATTTTTATCATGATTATGATATAAATGGATTGTGTAGATAAGATATTTTAAAATTAATTTCACTTTTTTGTCATTTTGTTTTTAATGTGGATACTAGAAAATTTTAAATGACAAATTATATTTTAAAGGGTTACTGCTGGTTTAAAACACAAAGATGATTCTGAATGGAGATAAACACTTAAAAACCATTGGTATATGAAAGGTAGATAGAAAGGGTATTTGTGCTGGTGTCCAGAGAGTACACGATGCATAAAGAAAAGAGGAGTTGAGTCACAGGAGCAAAACAGCATTAAGTGGGTGAAGATCAAAAAGAACTAGTAAAATAATTCTGCCCAGAATGAGTGCTAACCCAGAAGAGGAGAGCTTTAATTAAGAGAGAGGGGTACTATCAAGTAGTATGGTGAGTCACGTTAAGAATAAAATGAGCAGATCAAGAAAATAATTTAAGGAGAGAAGCCAAATTAAGATGAACAAAAGACAAAATTGTCCTTTTACCAGTTTGACTGATTAGAAAGGAACAATATTTGGGTATTGATGGATTGGATGTGCAGAAGATGTAGGGAGCACAGTTGAGGAAGAAGGCATTTTGCCTTTTCTTTCTATATCGTGTACTCTTTCAGGACACTGGAATTAATACCCTTACTTTTCATCTACCCTTTATATACCAATGACTTTTTTTTTTTTCATTTTGGTAAATACTGTTTTATATGGTCAGAGGCACATAAGCATTGTGTCTTCGTGTTCCTCCCTTAAAAATATCCTCCTTTGGTTTCACTGTGGGTGAATGCCTAGAGTCTTGTATAATTTAACCAGTCCTGGCATATTTTAGGTCTAACTTCCACGAATGAGAGAAAACATATGCCATTTGTTTCTTTGAACTTGGTACCAATGATTTTTAAATGTTTATCCATATCTACCATTGTGTCCTAAACAGCAAGATGGAAATTGAGAATCCAGTGATGTTTATTACTAATTTTAAGTCTAATTTTAAGAGGTGAGAGTCTCAAAGTGAGATCAGCTATATGGTTCTCATTTCTGCATCACTTTCATTATTCTCTTTATTCTCATAGGAAGGAAGATAGGGATTTGGGAGAGTAACTCAGTGATAATTTATGTGAAGACCCTAGTGCTAATCCTCAGCATTCACACAGAAGAGTATCTGTAGGAAGAATGAGTGTGTATATGTAAAATAGATAGTATCACTGGATTACATTTAAATTTTTCCCTATCATTAAAATTGTCTTTGCTAGCCGGGTACCGGTGGCTCACGCCTGTAATCCTAGTTACTCAGGAGGCTGAGCTCTGAGGATCTTGGTTCAAAGCCAGCTCGGGCAGGAAAGTCTGTGAGACCCTTATCTCCAATAAGCCACTAGAATACCGGAAGTGGTGCTGTGGCTCAAGCAGTAGATTGCTCACCTGGAGCTGAAGAGCTGAGAGACAGCACTCAAGCCCTGAGTTCAAGCCCCACTACCAACAACAACAAAAAAAATTGTCTTTGTTGAGCTAACTATATAGAAAGTAATCTTCAAAAATACCTCAGTATTTATTCCAGAGTAAATAAAAGTCTTTCTGGAGTGTTTTTTTTTTCTTTTTTAGCGTTTGCTCTAAATTTTATGAAAAAAATCTTAACAGCTTATCATCAACAGCTTTTGCACTTAAAAGCTAAGAATAACTCCTTCCAAGGACCACTGTTATAAATTCCATACTTAGCAATTACTAGTTTGGTATTTCCACTGGGGCCTTACTAATATTTATTTGTTTATTTTTGTCGCTTGTGGGGCTTGAACTCTGGGCCTGTGCGCTGTCTCTCAGCTCTTCAGCTCAAGGAGAGGGCTCTACCGCTTGAGTCACAGTACCACTTCTGGTTTTCTGGTAGTTAATTGGAGGTAAGAGTCTCACAGACTTTTCTGCCAGGGCTGGCTTTGAACCAAGATCCTCAGGGCTCAAGCCTCCTGAGAAGGTAGGATTACAAGTGTGAGCCTCTGGCACCTGGCTTATTAATATTTAAAATGAATCATGTCATTGATTGCAACTCCCGATTTTCTCCTGACCAAAAACCTTTTATAGTTGCAAGTTTTCCCAACTCATTTGACAGCTTATAGTTTCCTGACTTTTTTTCCCCATCTAGTTTTTTTAATCTTTAGTTTAAAAGTAGCTTAAAATATGAGCCAAAGCACACTGTTTAAAGTCCAAATCAGATTGTGTCATTCTTCTGTTCCAAGCCCCTCATAACATTACCTTATTTGTAAAAGGCAATGTCTACCATTATGACCCACAAGGGCCAACATGGCATGGACCCTGTTCTCTCTGTAGCCTCCATGCTTCATTTACTCCTCTGTGAACATACATGTCTCCTTCTTATTGCTTGATAATGGCATATATGTTTCCAGCTTTGGGCTTCTGCTCTTTTTCCATATAATTTTTTCACAGGCCTTAACACTTAATTTTCCCAGTAGGGCCTTTTGACTATCCTGAATTCCTGAACTTTGCTCTATATTTTTATTCTAAAAAACTAAATACATTACTTATTCCATTTTTATTGGTTAAGGTATTGATTTTTTTTCATTGATGTATCCAAAAGACCTACAAGAGTGATTAGAGCATATGTGCCCAATAAATATTTTTAAATGAATAAATTAATATCCTGTATACATAATTTAAAAAACATGAATACCTAACTGTAATTTAAAAATGAAATGAAAAGAAAGTCTAGCCTGGTGCCAGTGGCTCATGCTTATAGTCCTAGCTACTCAGAAGGCTGAGGTCTGAAGATTGCAGTTTGAAGTCATCCTGGGCAGAAAAGGCCATGAGATTCTTATCACCAATTAATTAACAAAAGTGAAGCTGTGGCTCAAGTGGTAGAGCATTAGTCTATCACTGGACAGTGCCCAGGCCCTGAGTACAAGCACCAGTGCCAGAGGTGGGAAGGATTTAAAAGTCTAGGCACAGCTATATTAGAAGAGAGGCATTATTAGATGCTTGGGTATAATATTGCTAATATAGCAGCAGTCAATAAAGACTCCTACAGGTATGTTTTGTTTTTCCAATTAGTATGTGATAATGCAGGATGAATTGATTTTCCAAAATGGTGAGTAATTCCTTAGTACTCTTGTAAATAAAACAAACTACAGCCTTTCGTACTAGACGTGTTGATGGCATTTCTGGGAAGTCCATACTATATTAAAACCATATGAAGGGCTGGGAAGGTGGCTCAGTGGTAGAGTGCTTGCCTTGCATGCATGAGGCCCTGGGTTCGATTCCTCAGCACCACATAAACAGAAAAAGCCAGAAGTGGCGCTGTGGCTCAAGTGGTAGAGCACTTGCCTTGAGCTGAAGAGCTGAGAGACAGCGCCTAGACCCAGAGTTCAGGTCCATGACCGGCAAAAAAACAAAAACAAAAACAAAAAACCATATGAAAACCTTTTCCTCTTGGTGGTAAGATGGAATTGAAGTACAAGTATAGGAGCAGGAGTTCTCCCTAAATTCACATGTCAGAGTCTTAGTGATTGAAAATGTTCTTTGTGTATGGATGTTATATCAGCATCCTTAAAATCCAACAACATCCTAGTAGTATCTCCTAGTTATTGGGACAACCAAAAATGTACATAACTTTCATTACAGTCCTGAGATGAATCATCGACTTCACCATACCCACTTTTATTTTTCTTTTCAGTACTTTTACTATATGACTTACTGCTTATTATTTTTTTGGTGACTGTCTCCCCTGTTAGATATTAAGCTTCATGAGAACAGACTTTGTTCTCTTTTGTTTGGGTTCTTAGTGATTATCAATAGATACTTCTTTCTCTCCTTCCTCCCTCAGTATTAATTGAGTGAAAGACCATTAAATGGATGGTGAATAGGAACAATGAAACTAAAAGAGTCTATATCAGCCTGTCTGAAGAGTTTATGTAAGGATAGTGAAAAGTGAAGTTACGTAATTTACATGGTTTTAAAGGTCACTTTGATGTTTTTGAGGAATATAGACTACAGAGAATCAAGAGTAGCAACAATGTGGCCATTGGCAATATTGTATGGTAACTGGGAGGGGTGGTATTGATGGAGCAGTGAAGAAATGAAGAGAATTTAGAACTTCTAAGAAATCAGCAGGACTCACAAGAATGTTCAGGACTAGAGATATAGTTTGGGAAGTCTCAACATGGTGATGGATATTAAGTTGCCATTTAATGAGATGAGATTGTCTATGGTAGTAATCCTCAACTCTTTCATTACAATGGAAATCAGAATGCTTTC
Organism: Dipodomys spectabilis; assembly: GCF_019054845.1. Lineage (NCBI taxonomy): Eukaryota > Metazoa > Chordata > Mammalia > Rodentia > Heteromyidae > Dipodomys > Dipodomys spectabilis. The sequence continues at coordinate 7,315,137 of NW_024870887.1, read as the reverse complement.
AAAACAGGGTTGTCCAGGGCTGGGATGTTGGTCAATGGCAATGTGCTTGCAACATGGCGCACCATAGTTTCCTATGTTGAAACACAACAAAAAGAACATTTACCAATGGTCATAATTTATAGTGTCTCCTGAAATTGTTGCCTTTTCTGCTTAGCTTACAAAAAGCAAACAGTAGACCAGCACTCAGATTGACTTTCTAAATATACCTAGTTTCCTAGAAGCTTGTTTTAAATGTTTTACCTAAATAGCCTAGTATATAATTTCAGAGTAAATATTTAGTAATTACTACTGGATTTAGTATTTGACTTTATAGGAGTTAATCAATTTTTATAGTTCACTTATTGAAATACATTCATACATAGAATTTTCAGTGAATCATGAGTTCTTTTTTTTTTTTTTTTGGTCTTAGGGCTCAGAACCTGGGCACTGTCCCTGAATTTTTTTGCTGAGGGCCAGTGCTCTACCACTTTGAGCCAGCCACAGCTCCACTTCTTGTTTTCTGTTGGTTAATTGGAGATAAGAGTCTCATGAACTTTCTTACCTGGGCTAGCTTTGAACCACAATCCTCAGCTCTCAGCCTCCTGAGTAGCTAGGATTACAGACATGAGCCACCGATACCCGGTTGTATGCTCTATTTATTTATTTATTTTTTATTGTAAAGGTGCTGTACAGAGGAGTTACAATTACATGAGTAAGATAATGAGTACATTTCCTATAGAGCATTGTTCCCCCACCTTTATTTTTCCCCTATTATCCCTTACTTCCCATCTCCTATTCTTCCCTCCCCTCCCCCTGAAGTTATAAAGTTCATTTTCAACATAGTGTCTTGTATGTTTCTCTCTTTCTCTCTCTCTTTTTTTTTCTGTTGGTCGTGGGGCTTGAAATCTGGGCTTGGGTGCTGTCCCTCGGCTCTTCAGCTCAAGGCAAGAGCTCTACCACTTGAGCCACAGCTCCACTTCCGGATTTTTTCTAGTGGTTTATTGGAGATAAGAGTCTCACGGACTTTACTGCCTGGGCTGGCTTTGAACCGTGATCCTCAGATCTCAGCCTCCTGAGTAGCTAGGATTATAGGCATGAGCCACTGGCGCCCGGCTTGTACATCTTATTTTTAGAATGGTTCAGCTTGTATCCTTGTTTCAGCATTTTGTCATTTCCCTTCCCCTCCTCAAATTAGAAAAATGCATATACAAGATGCATGGCACCAGAATCAAATACAGTGACAACAGTGGTTATACCATAGGAGGAAGAACATACAAAAGAAACAAACAAAAAAAATCACATAGTACATTAAAAACTACAGCAACAAAGAAAAAACCTCTTGTGTCTATATGTTGGGGTTTGTTTTGCTTAGTATCATCTTATATGGTCATTGTACATAGCTTTTGACCTTTTCTGCTTGTCTGGTAAGATTATCCTAGATGTATACTAATTATTGCAAATAAAGGAGACTATGGGACCTATGTTTCTTTGGGTCTGCCTTATTTCACTTAATATAATTTTTTCCCAAGTCTTTCCATTTCCTAACAAATGGGGTGGTGTCATTCTTTCTGATGGAGGCATAGAGTTCCATTGTATGTATGTATGTATGTATGTTTATATATATCACATTTCTGGATCAAGTATGTTCTATTATTAATAGCATACTGTTAAATAATAAAGGCCTAGCTTTCATCTGTGTCTTAAGCAGATTTTTATATAAGGTCTTGATTTATGCAATCAGACTGTAAATATACTTTGGCATGTTGTTTTTCTTTTTAGTGTATATATATATTTTTTTCCATTGGCTAATTTCATTATTATCTCTTCACATGCTTACACTGTATTATAATCTATTTTGCCTCTCATCATATTCCCTGAACCCTTCCCTTTAAGTGCATATTCCTTTTCTAAGAGTTCATTTTATTTAAGAAGTTAGTTCATTTGAGAACCAATATCTGAATTCTGGAATATGTAATAATTTGAGAGAAAATGCAGTTGGATGGTTCTCTGTATTGGTATATGTAATAATTTGAGAGAAAATACAGTTGGATAGTTCTCTGTATAAATACTATCAAAATGTTATTGATTACATGTTGTTGAGCTTTTTTAATCCTAAAGTTCCAAGATCTGAACTGCTTCAAAATCCATAACTTTTTTGATGGCTGATATGATGGCACAAGTGAAAAATTTACATTTGCAGGTCATAGAAAAAAACACAGTATTGTTTTGAATTGCCTTCAGTCTGTATTAGAAGTATAAATGAATTTCATGTTTAAGGGTTTCATCTCCAAGATACCTCACTATGTATATGTAAATATTTCAGAAGTCTTTAAAAAAACCCATCAAATTGAAAACACTGCTGTTGTCATGCATTTGGAAAGAGTGTTCAACCCATAAAATGTATACATGTTTAAAGTTTAATGAAGAAAGTGTTATCTTTAAGTATGGAGGCTTGCATTATATCTGTTCAGAATTAATGTGTTGTTTCACTCCTTTTTATCTGAGAAACCATACTAACTATAATTATTAAGTTACTAGAAAATGCATCATTTTAAAGTTTCTAAAATAAATGAAAATAGGTGTTCCTATTAAAATGTGTGTATCTACAAACATTCGGGTGTCTTGGAAACTAATTATGCAAACACAAAGAGATATGAAAATAAATGCATCTTCCAAATGTAGTTAGGAAATTCTGTATTATAGTATAGATAGTCTTGTAATTTTTATCAGTTATGGATCTTTTTGTTTTCTTTGGTAATTAGTATTTTGCAATGTCCATGATAATCCTGACAAAAGCAGGTACATTTTAAGAAATTGATTTTAGTGAATTTCAGGTTGGCTGAAATATGAGCCATACTTGTACATGTTTATTATGAAAATGGTCACGTGTTATGTGGGTGATGGTGGCTTACACCTACAATCTTAGCTTCTCAGAAGGCAGAGATCTGAGAATCTTGATTCCAAACCAGCCCAGCCAGAAAAAGCCAGTTAACCAGCAAAAAGCCAAAAACGGAGCTATGGCTCATGTGGTAAAGTGCTAGCCTCCAGTGAATTATGGATAATGCAGAAGAAAATGTTATTGCAAGTGTTCATTATAACTTGTCTGAATGTTTTTAAAATTTTGATCTTGGGACTTGAACTTAGTCTGGGTGCTGTCCTGAGCTTTTTTGCTCAAAGCTAACACTCTCCACTTTGAGCCACAGCTCCACTTCTGGTTTTCTGGTGGTTTATTGGAGATAAGAGTCTCTTGGACTTTTTTGCCTTGGGTGACTTCAAACTGCAGTCATCAGATCACAGCCTCCTGAGAAGCTAGGATTATAGTCGTGAGCCCCAGCTTCCCAGCTTGTCAGAATTTTTGGCCACTTCATTTAACTTGAGTATCAGCTACTTGCTTCTTCTTACTGTTTGGAAAGATAAAGTGTTCATATTTGTCACATCACCCTTTTTATCTGTATGGCAGCCTTTATTAGTACATTGCTAGAGTGGGTTTCTTTTTTTGCATAGAATTATTTTCATTGTTAAGATTTTGTCTTATCTTTCAAGAAACAAACATATTTCCTTGCCCTGAACATGTGTTTTACCTCATATAAATATACATCCTTACTTTATACTTTAGGTTAATAGTTCTAAGGACTGACAGTATTATGATTAAATGGTTATTATTAAAAGATATGATTCTTGTTCTTGTTGCTTAAACATTTAAAAAGATGCTTCTTAGCTGAGAGCTGGAGGCTCATACCTGTAATCTTAGCTATGCAGGAGGCTAAGAGCTGAGTATCACAGTTCAAAGAGACCCTTATCTCCAGTTAACCCCCCACAGCCACACCCACACCCACACCCACACACACACACACACACACACACACACACACACACACACACACACACACACACACACACACACACACACACACACACACACACACACAGCTGAAAGTGGAACTGTGGCTCAAGTGGTAGAATACCAGGCTTGAGCACAGAAGTTCAGGGACAGTGCTCAGGCCCAGAGTTCAAGCCCCTGGACCTGCACAAAAACAAAACAAAAAGTATTTGCTTCCCTTTTGATTTTGTTACTTCAGAATAGATTTATTTACTTCTGTGTAATTTTTTTTAATACTGGCATTAGAACTCAAGACATTTGCTAGGTGGTGCCTTACCATTTGAGCCATGTCCCTCCAGACCTGTTTTACTTTGGTCATTTTTCAGATAGGTCTCACTTTTCAGCCTAGGGCTGACCTGGGACTGTAATCTTCCTATTTACTGCCTTTTACATAGCTGTAGATATGGAGTTCTACCATGCCTGCCTTATTGATAGAGATGGAGTCTTGCTTACTTTCTGTTGAAACTGGCCTCAGACTAGATCCACCACTGCTCCTGGCCCTGTATGATCTTTAAATAGATATTTTGTTAAATGTAAGGTAAGCTCTTCCCACCCCTCCCCCCCTCGCCACGGTACAGCTTAGCCACAGCTCCACTTTGGGTTATTTGTTAGTTAATTGGAGATAAGAGTTTCATGCACTTTCCTGCCTGAATTGGAGATAAGAGTTTCATGGACTTTCCTGCCTGGGCTGGCTTCAAACTATGATCCTCAGATCTCATCATCCTGAGTAGCTAGGATTATAGGTATGAGCCACCAGTGCCTGTATTTTTAAATGCATTTTTTTTTTTAACCAGAGTCCTGAATTTACAGTTCTCTCAGTTAATAAATATGCTTATTCAGTTTAGGACTGAGGCTTGATAGAGACTTGACATTATAAGTTTTCACCCATTATTTGGAGACTTAACAAAATGGTACCCTCAAAATTAGGGAGTTAGTATTCATTCTTTATATTTCTTCTTTTTAAAAATTGCTAAATCACCTAATAACTTCATACTCTTAATGGATAGGCTTTGATATTTATAATGTTTGCTTTCCAACTTAGATCTGATGGACAATAACCCAGCTTATTGTACAGAGATACAGTCAAATTTTTATTCTGCCGATCGTGGGCATTACACCTACTGACTATGCCTTCCGGCATAGTTAGGATCCATGTATTTAGGGAAACCTTTGCTTTTCATCTTCTTGGAGTTTTGATATGACATTGAACTTGTAGCTTCATTTGTTTAGAATTTTGGTAGTCATTTCACAGTTGTTAGCATCAAAGATAAATGTATGTAAAATGTATTTGTCAGTATTCTCAATTTTATGATTTTATCATCATTACTTTTGTTCCAAACTTTGTGAATTCTAGTTGGAAAGGTTCACTTGTGAGAAAAGCCCAAATTCCTCTATTCCTCCTACATAAGAAGGCATACCTTTAGATCACATTTGTATATTTGAGTGTAATCCAATTGACTCTTGCACTAGTAGTTATATAACATACTTTAAGGAATTAAAGTTTTTTTTAATACATTTAATCCTTTAATGTCAGTTATTTTATTTTAATTTTTTTTGCTGTTATAATTTAGTTCATTTATCTTCATTTTGAACTCTTAGAGTCTTCTCTACTTTTATGATTCTAAATCTTTCAGGATAAGGGTTTCTTAACTGCTACTTGGAATTCCTTGCCTTCTATAAATAGCTATCAGTTTTTTTCTCTTTGAATTCAAATCAAACTAAATATGAAGTTTGTTTCAAATGTACTTGGAGATTTTAATATTAAAATGTATGTAATTTCAATTTCATATAGCTTTTGTTAGTGAATTCTATTCAAGGTAAGCATCTATATGGGGGCATTAATTAAAGGAATTATTATAATTAATTTTCATATTATTAATTTTTCATATTTAGGGGAGATACAATCTTCATTCTCCATGTTTTTAAAGAGTTTTCTTATTTGGTTTCAGCATTACTGCTTGTTAGTTTAGTAGTACATTATAGGGTTTCCTTTTCACCAGAGTTTAGCTGCTTCTCTTAGATTTAACTTTTAAGTTAGTTTATATTCCTCTGAGTTTTCACCGTATATTATTTTTGACCTGGAAGGCTCCTGGTTGTTAGGGGAAACTGACTGCATTAAAGACTAGTTGTGGGAGCTGGGAAGGTGGCTCAGTGGTAGAGTGCTTGCTTGTATGCATGAGGCTCTGGGTTTGATTCCTCAGTACCACATAAGTGCAAAAAAAACAAACAAACAAACAAACAAAAAAAAAAACAGAAGTAGTGCTATGGCTCAAGTGGTAAAGCACTAGCCATAAGTTGAAGAGCTGAGGGAAGCGCCCAGGCCTAGAGTTCAGGCCCTATGACTGACCAAAAAACAAAACAAAACAAAACAACAACAACAAAAAACTAGTTGTGGATAGATTTATATCTGCCTAATTTTGTGTAAGCAATGCACAAGCTATGTTTTAGATACATTTGTAGTAAAATTGATACTTGTAAAAGTTATGAATATTCTGAAAAACTTATACAATTACATTTTGAAACCCCTAACTACAAAATTTGTTACTTCTTGATTATTATACTTTCCAGATGATTTATTATTTATAGCTGTTCTTCTGACTATTCGCTGCATTTTTATACCTGTTCTGTGAAAATGTGAGGTAATATTTAAAAATCACACAGAATGTGCCATTTAAGTCACTTATATTTCTCCAGAGGGTAGTAATTTAGATGTACAGAGATATAAAGTGTTTAACCTGAATGAGAAAATAATGAAAGGTAATTGGTGACAAATTAGTTGGAACCAGTTATTTGCCTGACTCAGTGAATAAAAGTTACCGTGGATTATGAATTATGTATTATTTGAATGTTTTTGGAGAGTACAGATTGCCTTTTAACAGTAGTCTAAATATTCTGAATTAAAATATTGAAAGTAGAGCATTTTAAAATGTAAAAAGAAAAATCTAAACCCCTCATCAATTTTAAATTAATTAAAATACTTTAACTATTTTCTTAGATTATGTTGTTTTCTTTTTAATCAGATACCTAGATAATGACTGATAAAGTACTTTACACACCTTGATATATAAGTGTATCTTGTTGAAATAGTTACATTTGGTAGACTTTTGATTCTTTATGCCAGTTGCAGGAAACCACATTGGGAGAAATGAACCATAACCCAAATCTAATTTTAGGTTTTATGTGAAAAGTTTTACAGCATGCTTATTTTTTTTTTTGTCGGGCGTGGGGCTTGAACTCTGGGCCTGGGCGCTGTCCCTCAGCTCTTCAGCTCAAGGCGAGCGCTCTACCACTTGAGCTACAGCGCCACTTCCGGTTTTCTGGTGGTTTATTGGAGATGGGAGTCTCACGGTCTCTCCTGCCCGGGCTGGCTTTGAACCGCGATCCTCAGATCTCAGCCTCCTGAGTAGCTAGGATTACAGGCATGAGCCACCAGTGCCCGGCTAGCATGCTTATTTTTATAGTGTTCTTAATTTAAAGAAAATATGTTGTGAAATGTGTGAAGATTGTAAGCTAAATGATGACAATTGAAGGTGGTGTAGAAACATTTCTGGAGTTTTGAGAAAATGAACTGGGTTTCTGTCAGTTAAGAATTAACTATAATGGGATTTCCTTTGATGAATGAGTTTTCTATCTCACTAAAATTAATGTGTTTCCTTTCTGTCTATTAATTATGTCTAGCTCTAAGTTTTAAAATATAATTAAGGAATAATAAGTTGTGTTTTTTCTTTCTTTTTTCCTTTTTAGGGTATGAGTATTATAGAACAATTAGATCCTGTATCTTTTAGCAATTACTTGAAGAAATACCATAATACTATATGTGGAAGACATCCTATTGGGGTGTTATTAAATGTGAGTATTCTTGGAAATTTTGACTTCTAACATTTAATATTGTCATATTTTAAAATATCTTCTTAAGCATTGAGCTTATTATTGTCTTTGGTTGTATGTACACACAGTCCATTTTCTTCCTAGTACCTGTAACACAGTTGTAGATGGCCAGTTTTCAGTGTGTGAATAAACTGACCCTTGGAATACAGGTCTGTATTTTCTGCTAAATACAGAAAGTTATTTAGAATAGTCATATTTTCTCTTGACCTTAGTCCAGTATGTCTTTATAAATATAAGCCAAAGTGATAAGTGCAAATTCCCACTCTTGAACTTTAGATGCAGGAAAGGTGACGAGTCTGCTTTTCTCTTTAAAACAAAAATGGTAATTCCCATCTCATTTAAAGAGTACTAACAGAAGTTTTGTTGGATTTCAAGAGATAAAACATTGATTTTTCCTTCTAGTAAGTAAAATACTGGACTTAAGGAAAAAAGAGAGAAAATGTATACTCAAGAATTAACAGTGGCTGATTTGTTTAGAAAGGCAGAGAAATAATCTGCAAGGCAGAGCTTCTGCTGTCTAGTATTCTGTTAAATGGTTTAAAGGACAATGTGTTGTGGACTTTTTTCCTTAAGGTTTTTTCCCTTAAGCTGGGTAGGTATACTGAGAGATAGCCTGACATGCGCTGAAACTACCTGGAAATAAATACCTGAGGCTTGAGCTAGAATAAGTGACACCGATTACCTAAAGTCTGAATTGCACCAAATGAAAAGTTTCATTAAATGAATGACCAATCCATAAGTAAAGGAAAAAAAATCCTAGCATGTCTTTTAGTTTTGAAAATTTATGCACATTTCAAATTTAGCCAAAGTTAGACAAAAACTTCAAGATATTAATGCAACATTTTAAAGCAGAAAATGTTTTATTGAAAAACAGTTTTTGAAAATCAGAGTAAAAGGTAGAATGGATGATGTCTGATGTATAATTATTGAGCAAGCTTCTTTAGAAGTGAGTCTTGGAGGATCAAATGAGTTCTCAGTTTTTCTGTTTAATAGACACATTTATGAAAATAAGGGTGAAAGAAATTTAGGCTTCAGTAGTGACATGGGCAGTCAAACATCCATCATGTTCAGATTGCTCAGCTTTTTATATGATATTTGTCATAACCAGATTTTTCTTTTTTTAGGCTATCACAGAACTCCAGAAGAATGGGATGAATATGAGCTTTTCCTTTTTGAATTATGCCCAGTCCAGCCAGTGTAGAAACTGGCAAGACAGTTCAGTGAGTTACGCGGCTGGAGCACTCACGGTCCACTGAAACTGAATCCTCAGGGATGCCACCTGCACATACTCATGTTCTGCCCGGGTCCCAGCCCAGCCCTTACCGAGACATTGGTTTTGGTTGGGGGGATTCTGAAACCTCAAACTAATAGAACTTTCTTCTCTTCTTTTCTAGTAGGTGTAGTCCTTCTTAATTTCAACTCATTAAGTAAATGCTTTATAGTTTTGGGCAGTGGAATGAAGGCTGGCATCAAAAAATATTTTGATTAAAAGAGACGTCAATGTAAAGGCCAAATTGTGGCAGTTTTTTGGAAGTGACTTGTAAAGCATTTATCATATCCTAAATTTGCACTCTTTGCAGACTTGTGCACATATACTCCGCTTTCAAATAGTTTTGCAAATTGTACACAAACAAACAAAATAAGGGTGGAAGCTTTTTAATAAAGAATTGCATTTATAAATGATCTGTATTAGAATACAATAAACCCCAGTTAGTAGACAATTACTACCCATGTTGTACAACAGATACCTTCTATTTTAGTTGCTAATAAAGGGCTACACAACTCAAAATAGTCTGATTTAAACTTATTGCTCTGTGGTATATATGAAATTTGTTTTTTAAAAAATTAATTCCATTTCAGAATTTTTGTTAAAATGGTAAGCCTCAGCTCTATGTAAAAATATATTTAGGATGTATTTTATATTTTGCATATTATGTGATTTTTTTAATCACAGAAATCAATATGATTTTATAATTAACTTTAAAAATTATATTTGTTTGCCTTTGTGTGTGACATTCCCCATGTCATTACAGTATTTGGTAGACTATGGATTGAAGAATGGTAAAAGACATAGATCAGTCCTTTACTTCAGAGATGATATCTGATAGTCTGCAAATGAAGAAACATTGAAGAGTGTTGCTAGTATTTTTCAAATCTTTGCAGACCATACACTGCTATGATTTTTTTTTAGTGCTCTGAGCAATTTGACTTTTTTACTTGAATTTTTAGCAAGAAATCATTTAACAACAGCAGCAAAACCCACTGGATTTTCTGATAGTCCTATTTTTTTGGCCTGATTTTTGGTGCGGCTCTTCCAACTAAAATAATGGTATGGTGTTGTATTTATTTCTTTAACATAGATCAATTCTAGTCACTTTGGCAAAAAACAAAATGTAATTCAGTCAGTTAAGCCTCCATGCATGTTGTGTATTATACCTATTTTAACAGGACACTGGTTATCTGTATTTCATTGGAGGGTGGTTATATCTTCAATGTTATGACAATAGCACAACTTTAGATGCCTTGCACCAATTCTATTTAAAGATTTGCCTTTCTTATTATCAATTTTCTATACTTAAGAATGAGATAAAATTACCTTTTAGATTCAAAATTACCCACGTATATGTGTAGAAACTATACTGTTACACATCAATTATTTATTCAGATATACTTTTGAGTATATCTATTTATTTAGATATACTTTGAGTACTATATGTTTTTATTTTTTGCTTAATATAGACTATAAAAATTTATGAATTGTCAAGAGTGAATTTTTTGAATAATGTTTTGAGTATCAAACTAGCACATGGGTATTGTAGAAAATTTGGAAATACTGAAAAGTGTAAAGAAAAAAAATTGTCTGCAATTCTCACTACCCAGAGATAACACTGTTAAATATTTTTTGTATTTTCTTTCAGTGTTTGTCTACGCTATTCATGTGTATGAGTGTGCTGTGTGTGTGATAACAAAGTTAAGATTATACCAACCATATAGTTTTGTACTTTGTTTTTTAATAACCTATTATAAGTACCTACCCATGTCTTTGAAAATGTGGTTTTTAAAAAATGGCTGCTATATTGTTTGAAAATACTATAAGTTAACTAGTTGTCTTTGGACCTTAGGTTGTTTCTAATCTTTTGACAATTTTATAGTAGGATGGCCATCCTTATTATAAAATCATAACTCTGTCCTAGACTCATTCTCTAGATATAGTTATAGGATGGAATAAGTGGTTTGCCTGGTGAGAATGTCTTAGGCTCTTTAAAACATGCCAAATTATCTTTCAGTAAGATTGTACCAAATTAGTAAGTAGTGTTGAGTTCTCACTGTACCAACCCTTTACTAGTGACATTTCTTCTAATCTTTAACAAATTTGTTCAGCAAAACTGATGTTTCTTTAATAATTTTAGTATGAGTTGCTTTGTAGTTATTTTCCTTTAGGGATTTAAAAAAAAATTTTTTTTTGTGCCAGTACTAGGGCTTGAGCTCATGGCCTGGGCACTGTCCCTTAGCTTTTCTGCTCAAGGCTGGCACTCAACCACTTGAGCCACAGCGCCACTTCTAGCTTCTTGCTGATTATTTGGAGATAAGAGTCTCACAGACTTTCTTTTATTTGGTCTGGCTTCAAACCACAATCCTCAAATCTCAGCCTTCAGAGTCGTTTAGGATTACAGGGGTGAGCTATGGACCTCTGGCTCCTTCTGTGATTTTTATAGTTGGTATATAAAAAGATAAAAGAAGAGTTGTTTGGGTTGTGTGACCTGTAACTCCAGGAGTATCGTGTACTATTCTATACTTTTATTTTTGCTTTTTTGAGACAGGATCTCCTTATAACCCAGATTGGCCTCAAACTCCTGATACTCCTGCTTCAGCCTCCCTAGTGCTGGGGTTACAGGCAAGTACCACTACAACACTTGGTTTGTACTGTGCTTTTATATAATTACAATATCTCAATATCACTCTACCCTTTCATAGAATGCAAGCATACTTTTTATATCTAGTTTTGAAATGAATTCCAAGCCAATAGTTATGTGTTGGGTTCTAGTTCTGTCTCTTGAACTTGTGTTTCATGTCTTATTGAAGCATTCTCACGTGTACAATGTGGAGGTAATCTCTTAAGCCCTTTTTGTTTGAAACTATTGGATGTTTTGAGGTGTTTTTTTTAAACTACTCTAGTGTCACTTATGTTAAGTAGCTACAGAATTTAATCAAATTATATGTATTATCTTTTGATTTGAGCTCTATGTATATGGAAATGAAAACCTTATTACTTAATGTAAGCCAGAAATGAATTAACCTTATTTAGTATAATTAATATTATAAATTATATGTAAGCTTTCCTATTTTAAGTGCCTTTGAAAGCATTTTGTATATAAAATATAAAATGCAAACAAAGTTAGTTTTATACTGTTGCTTTTTTATCATACACTGATGAGTTACTTGTGGCCATTTTTTTAAAATCTTAGATTGCACAGAGCAGTTTCTTCTTTGATCCTCACTGTCCACTAGTGAGTCCTTGAGAAATGTTTGTTAGAGATTAGGTCAGTGGACAGGTAAGTAAGTGCTCTGTCTTGGGTAGGTAACAAGTCTTTATAAAAGAATAGAATAAGTTTGTTGCCTTGACTCAAGCCTGTAATCCTAGCTACTTGAGAGGTGGAAAGTGGTGGATCGGGGACTGGACACAGTGACACATCTCTTGTTATCTCAGCTATTAGAGTAACACAATGGTGGTTGCAGTGGTATACACTTGTATTCCCCAGCCACATGGGAAAGATAAGTTAGGAGGACTACAGTCCAGGCTGGCCTAGCATAAAGCAAGACCCTACCTTGAAAATAACCAATGCAAAAAGGGGCTGGAGGTGTGGCTCAGGTGGTAGAACACCAGCCTATCAAGTGAGGGGTGACTGAAATTTTAAAGAAATGTAAGAGAAATTAAGAACTCTTAGAATTAGTGTTACAGTACTTTGAAATCCTTTTTTTCCTGAAGCCTAATGGGCTTACCTTACTACTATAAATGAATGGAATGAAGGAATGATCAGTGTAGGGTTATGGTTAGTTGTTGCAAATGTCTTGTATCTTTTTGGTGGTACAGATTGAACCAGGGCCCATGCATGCCAAGCTCATGTTCTACCATCACTGAGCTACCACACTCCTCAGCCTGCCACAATTTTTTTTTGTATTATTCCAAGAACTTACAGGTGAACTTTGTTTTTTGTTTTTTGTTTTTTTTTTTTGAGATAGGGTCTTGTTAAGTAGAACAGGCTGGCTTCCCAGTGGTTATCATACCTAGCATCTGAAGTCTTGGGATTATAATATGTATCACCGTGGCTGGAGTTCTTTTTATTTTCTCTCTCTTTTTTTGTCTAAGTGCTTTAGGATACTAGATCATTATTTTAAATAAGATTATGAAATATTTACTTGTGTGAAAAATAACTACTATCTTCTATCACCCTCATTTAAACCGTGAACTCTGATGTTAAGGAAGGACAAAAACTTAAGGAGAAAAATTTAAGTAAGTTTAGATTGATGAAAAAAATTGCTGTAGGCTTATTTTGTCATTTTTTTGATGGTGACTGAAAAATCTCATCAAGTTAGTGTCAGTGCATAGTCCAGGTATTCAAGAAGTACTCTTTTCATTGCCAGAAGACCCAGAGTAGTTACAGACTGCCAGTGAGTGTCCACTGAGAAAGCGAGTGATGAGAGGCCCGTGTGGGATGAAGATGAAGAATTGATGCAGTTACTTTGGAGAAGATAAGTTTAAGGAAAGGGAGACTTCTTCAACTATTGGAGGGAATGTCATAAGAACAACAGCATCGGTTTTTGTTCTAGGGTAAAATAGTATTAAGAAACCATCTCTGGTTCTGTATTTAATGTATGAGAATCTGATCATGAAAATAGGCTTTTTAGAAGGATTTAAACAAAAACTAGATCTGTGATTCTCAAAGTTGAGTCCCTGGAAATACTTTATTACCTGCAAGTATTTTATAATTATAATAATTACAAACATAGGTCACCAGGCTGAACAAAAGCTAGTAGAATTAGTGCAGATAACATCAAATTCACTTATACAAAACTTCTTATTTTCATGTCAAAATTGTTTTTAATCACTAACTTTAAACATAGAGATTGTGACTTGGCAAGATGATTGTTGCTTCATTAGTAATAGTGGAACTCTAGAATAACCAATTTGTTTTATCTAGAGCATGTAAATGTAAAGCAAAGTTCTATTCCTAATACAAATTTAAGTCAGTCTTTGAGTAAATGGCTTCTTTCTCAAACAAAGGTGCTTTCTTCAACTTACATGATAGCCATATCAGAAGTGGAAAGGGTACTAAGTCAAGAGAGCTGTTTTTAAATTTACCGATGTCAAAATATTAGGAGGAGAGGCAGGAGCAGCTGGCAGATAAAAATTACTTCCAGCACATAGCTGCAAATGTGATTCAATGCACTGCACATGTCAACAGTGACTGATTTTTATAACTTCTTCTTGCCACAACTGAGCCCTGCCTCTGCCTCATTACTGTTACGAATGGATTTTGTTTGTGCAGTATTTCAGATTTGCCATCTATTCCTTGATTCTCTGGTTTGTGTGTGTGTGTGTGTGTGTGTGTGTGTGTGTGTGTGTGTGTGTGTTGCACCCACACATTTGGACCTTTAATTATAAGGTTTTAACTGTCATCCTATAAAAATAATGGGAAAAAGTTAAAAGCTAGTTCTGATTGTGAAAGCCATAATATGATGCAATTTTGTTGCAGTGCACATTCATACTGAGAGTGAGGAATGTAACTGATGTGCTCGTATTTTTCCCTATCATCCTAGTAATAAAGCCAAAGACAATATAAATGCCATTATTAAAAAGCTGTTGAAAGCCAAGTGTATTCAACTATAAGCAGGACCTAAGTTCTGATCTTTAAATCTGCCAATGTAAACATTAAAAATATTTTAAATTTTCTGACCATGATATTCTGAATTCCTTACAGAATGTGAATTCTTTACATACACTTAAGGAAAAAGTACTAAGAACATGAAGAATAAAAGTCATAGATCGTATTGACTGAATCTTGTGAGTGTCTAAAAGTTACTTAAATTGTAAAATTAGATTTAATAAAGATACTTTAAACTATTTTATAAATGGAATTTTTCTGGGAATTCTTTCCACTTAAAACTTATTTATTTAATGTAACAAATAATAGACATTTAATTGGTGTTTATTCAACTTCAGTGAATTGAATTTTGAAGCAAGGAAACCAAAAACCAATTTTCATCTCTAGGAAACCATAAACCTTTTAACTGGAGGCATCTTTTAAGTGGCTTTTTACATCTTCAGATTTTAATTGCATAAATCAACCTCAGTAATTTAAAGAGAACACATTTGATTTTGGTAGACAATATGTAATGCCAAATGAAATTGAATAGTAGTGGAAATGATTTGGTAAACTACTATTTCACGATTACTAACTTCTTTTTATGTGCCAGCCCTGGGGCTTGAACTCAGGGCCAGGACACTCCTTAATCTGTTTTGCTCAAATTTAGCACTCTGCCACTTGAGCCACAGTTCTACTTCTGATTGTTTGGTGGAACTAAGAGTCTCTTGGACTTTCTCTCTTGGCTGGCTTCGAACCACAGCACTCAGATCTCAGCCTCCTGAGTAGTCCTAGCTCATTTTTAAAGAGTATCTTGTGATACCATTACCTGATGTTTTGCAAAATGTTTGAAACAAAGTTAATTAAAATTGTGCTTTAGCTGCATACCCACTGACATGTCCAGCCAATTCTGAAGTTCTGGAAGTACTAGATTGGAATCCACTTCAACCCTACAGGTGAGTTGCTGCTAATTTGCTGAAATAAATCACTGCCCTGCCTAGGATGATATTCATTTCTGTAGCAGAGTTGGGTTAGAATTGAATAATATGATTTGTAGTAGTCTTTCCACCTTTTGATGTCTTTTGACAAGAATAAACATATTTAATACATTGTACTTTGAAAATTTCAAAACCTGTTTCACATCTTAAAAAAAAATCCTACAGCTTTGTTTTCTTAATCTCAGCAGTAAAAAGCCAGACATTATTGCCTTATTTTTATTGATAGAGTACCAGAGAGCCATGCAGATTATATGACTGCTTATTTGTATATAGATAGCTAATTAGTATCAGATTTGGGACAATAATTTAGTTGTTCTGATTTTCAGTGTGATGTATTTCAAATATTGCACTGTATTCTGCATTTTGTTTTTGGTGTTAGCTGTGATAACCTATTGGATTTTAAAAAGGAATGGGCATTTGCAAATTCACTTAAAGTGGAAATCATATGTAGAAATATATTTCATTAATTCAGATAAAATAGATATATTTTTATGGGTTCAAGGACTTCTTTTAACTCTGTAGACTTTTATTTTCTCTGCTGGAAGGGTCACTTTAAAGTATAATTTTTTTTAAAGTATAATTTTATTGTTGTTATTAAGGTATTGTACAGAGTGGTTGCCATTTCATAAGTCAAGTCACTTTAAGACCTTGAAATTCTACTCTGCTTGCTTACATCATAAAAACGCACAATTTCTCTGTACTGGGATAATGACAATTAAATTTATTTTTGTATGATTATCTTTACTGGTGGTGAGACATGAGGGTGGAGACTTGGCTTGCACCATTCCAGCTTCTGTAGAAAGTGTCCTGCAAGCACATAGGACTGCCTTGGATTTTTTTTTTCCAGCTGCACACAGAGCAGGTTAGAAGTACTGGGAAGATCATTATCCCAAAGCAGTCCTTGGCCAGTGATGGGTAATTGTATCAGCTTTCAAAAAAACCTTTGTGGTGGTAGTTTTAGAGGCATGTTTCATGCTGCTTTCTAGAGTTCCCAGAAGAGGCCTCTTCATTGCCTACAACAAAAATCGTAAACACATATTCTTTATTTTCTTCCTCCCTCTTCTCTGTCTCTGCCCATTCCTTTATCACTGTTTCCTGGGATTATTTCCAAATAAGCTTCTTGTTTGTGAATTCTTGTTTCAGAATCTGTTTCTGAGACAAAGTAAGACACACTTGATTAGAGAAGTAAGATTTTAATAGTGTTGAAACTATACTTTTTTTTGTAGAGTGCTAGGAATTGAACCCAATCTTGTGCTTATTGATAGACAAGTACTATACTAAATCCTGAGTCCCTTAATTTCTTTTTTCTTTTTTTCTTTTTTTGTGGGTCATGGGGCTTGACCTTTGGGCCCAAGTGCTGTCCCTGAGCTCTTTAGCTCTACCTCTTGAGCCACAGTGCCACTTCTGGTTTTCTAGTGGTTTATTGGAGATAAGAGTCTCATGGACTTTCCTGCCCAGGCTCGCTTTGAACTGCAATCCTGAGATCTCAGTCTCCTGGTAGCTAGGATTACAGGCGTGAGCCACCAGCTTCTGGCCCTGAAATATTTTTTTAAAAGGTGATTTTGTTTTGGACAAAATCCCAAACAAGGATTTGGGAATGTGGCTTAATGGTAGAGTGTTTACCTACCAGGCCTGAAGCCCTGGGTTCATTCCTCAGCACCACATAAATAGAAAAAGCTGTTGCTCAAGTAGCAGAGTTCTAATCTTGAGCAAAAGAGCTCAGGGACAGTGCCCAAGCCCTGAATTCAAGCCCTAGGACTGGCAAAAACAAACAAACAAAAAACACCAAAAATCCCCCAAAACCCCTCCCACACCAAAACCCCCCCAAAAGTATTTTGTTCTATTTTAATTTGTTTTATAATCATATCCATGCCCAATTTAATTTTCTTAGCTTCATTTTATAAGAGAAAAGATTAGCTAGGCACTGGTGGCTTATGCCTATAATCCTAAGGTTCTCTGGAGGCTGAGGACTGAAGTTTGAGGCTAGCCTGAGAAACCAACTCCACAAGACTTACCTCTAATAAACCAAAAAGCTAGAAGTAGAGCTCAAGTAGTAGAGTGTCAGCAGTGAGGAAGAGCGTGTGGCCCTGAGTTCAAGCCCTGGTACTGGCACAAGGAGAGGGAGGGGGGGAGATAAGGACCAAGGAAAAGGAGAGAGTGAAAGTGTTAAAACTTAGGTAAAAATTCTAGGTGGAGGGCTGGGAAGGTGGCTCAGTGGTAGAGCACTTGCCTTGCATGCCTGAGGCCCTGGGTTTGATTCCTCAGCACCACATAAGCAAAGAGAAAAAAGCTGGAAGTGGTGCTGTGGCTCAAGTGGTAGAGCACTAGCCTTGAGCTGAAGAGCTGAGGGACAGTGCCCAGGCCCAGAGTTCAGGCCCCACGACTGGACCAAAAAAAAAAAAAAATTCTAGGTGGAAGATTTTAGGGTGGAAATCTTAAAAAAAAAAAAAAATTAAAAAAAAAAATATATATGGTAGAGAGTAGTTAAGTAGATACAGATAAAATGGATTACCTATTTAAAAAAACAATTGAATTAAAACACAATTTGGTTCTACTACAGTTAATTATGGTATTTGATTCCAATTTTCTCATTTCTTACGCGACCTGCTTGCTTATCATCAGAGAACAGGATTGATTTTTAGCTAGCATTGATTGTAAGAATAAATTTAGTGCCTTCACAATTTCTCCAGAAACGATTCTGGAATCTACATTAAACTCACATGTTAAATGTGAACAATCTTATCGTAATTTATGAAAACAAGTCTTAAAAATAGTCTCTCTAACAAAATGTGTTTCTGTTCCCATAGGCCTCTTGTTCAACATCTCTTTCCTAGGCATTGAAGTGTAACATCCTATTCATTTTTTCCTGCTTCTCTTAGAGTCAAATAGGTTTGTTTGACAATATTGTGCCTGTGAATGTTATTTTGATAAATCTTAGAGAGTATTGATCTATTTCTGACAGCTTGGAAAATTACTGTTGATAAAACATTGATGCATGTTAACAATGAAAATATTTTATTATATAAAATATAATATTTTAATTATAGTAAAAATATATAAAATTATATAAATATAAATTTATATTTTGAAAAGTAGATCTCAGGGTTAGGGATGTAGCTCAGTGTCAGAACACTTCCTTAACAGCACATGCACAGCTCTGGGTTCCATCCCCAGCACTACAAGAGGAAAGAAAAACCTTTATGATTGCCATAGTTCTTTCCATTGGTTTTGTTCTAGTAAAATATCGTACCTTATGGTAATTTAGTTTTGATATATATGTTTGTTTTTCTCCTATTTAAAAAAGTCTTCACATTTATTATCTCTTTACAAAATAGTTTTTAACTATATTGTTTATATTGTTGAAAAGATTAAACCTGTTTTTTTTTAATTTTTATTTATTTTTTATTGTGAAAAAACTGTACAGAGGGGTTACAATTACATGGGCAAGATAATGAGTACATTTCTTATCAAGCATTGTAGCTTCCTCCTTTGTTTCCCCTTCCCATCCCTTCCCAGCCTCCCCCTTAAACCTGTTTTATATTTTTAATTTTTAAAATTGTTATTGCACGGGTGATGTACAGAGGGGTCACAGTTACTTAAACAGTGTCACCTGTTCCCTCATTTTCTCCCAGGTTCCACCCCCCCCCCCCAACTGTATAGTTCATTTTCAACATAGTATCTACTGAGTATCACTGCTGCGTTGCTCACCCTTTGTCCCGCCATTTCTGTATTCCCTCTTGCCCTCCCCAGATAATTTAGGCTTTAATTTAGGTCCAGTGTTAATGTTTATGACTCAGTGTCTAAAGGATATCATCCTTTACTCAGGTCTTTATCATAGATTTAATACAGCTTGATTATGATTTATATTTTAAGTAATTTTTTTACTTCATAGTGTTTTTTATACTTAAGATTTTGTCTATTTTTTAAATGACTAGTTAAGTAATTATTTAGGCAATAGAGAAATAGAGGTCAGTATTGAGTAAGTCATTACTTGTATTTTACTTGAATGACTCTTTGGTTCATTATGTGATACTATCTTTTACATTATACAATTATATAGTTTTTGTGTTTTTCTTGAAAATTTACCCTTTTAACCAAAGAGACCATTGTTTATAATTGCTTGAAGTTTCTATGTCCATCACATGTAACAGCAGTTACTCCTGTTACAGTTTAAGAAATATTTCTTAACAAATTTTTATAGTAGTTTCAGTACTACACGTGATAACCAAAAGCTTTCTGGTTGGAATCTGTAGCTTTTCTTACTGGCTTCTACCCTGTTCTCTCCAGCTCTTCCTCTCCCCACTCCCATTTTTTGTTCGCAGTTACATTGCCTTCTTTGCAAATGTGTAAGCTAACACTTTCAATGAATTTTAGTTTTCTGCCTAAGATGATCATGAGAGGTATACCTTACTTCTGTCAGAACAGAACTCCCTGCATTCAGAATTGCCTCTCACAAAAGGAACTTGGTCATGCATGTTTTTACATTTATTCGCACATCAATTGTGTACAGGTATCCTGAGGAAAACAACAGAAGGATGGGCTAACAAAACAGACTACAGGGATTGTATACCCAGGAACTTTGTCCTGAAGAATGACATTCTGACTCATGAAGATAATAAGATTCATAAGTGAAAAAAAAATAACACTTAAAAATGCAAATTACTAGGTATTAAATTGGTTTAAAAAGTACTTTAGTTATCTATGCATTTAGAAATTAAGCTAAGTTAGCAGAAGCTCTATTGGTGTGCCTCCCCCTTAAGTTAATTGACATGAGTAACTAGTGGCATTGCTAGCTGAACTTCTATAATGAAAGCTGTATTATCTGCTACCAGGGAAGGAGACATTTCCTCCAACGTGTAGGCTACTACTGTAAAGACATAAGACAAAGATCTGCTTCCATTTCTCTTTTCTCTGTGTATTTTCATGAGCAACTGCAGAAGCCTGTCTTTATAATCTTGAAGAGGCCACTGTTACTTGGAGGAATTTGAGCTTTTACTTTTCAGGTTTTTCTTACTTCTGTAGCTCCTGATAATAGGCAGATTATTAATTCCCTGGTAAGCCTCATCATGACTTAAAAACAAAACAACAAAAAAAAACTATTAAGTAGTAGAAAGTGGTTTCAGTTCTCTAAAGTCAGGTTATGAGTTCAGTGCATCTTGATCAATGTCACTCTTCCATCATTCTTCATTTCCCCCCTCCCATCTGTACTCGTTACATAGTTCAATTTTTGCATGATGCACATTGAATATAATTTTATATAATACATAAATGTGAGCATTTGCCCACTTTTTTTTTTTTTGGGGGGGGGGTCCGGTTGTGGGGCCTGAGAGCTGTCCCTCAGCTCTTCAGCTCAAGGCTTGCGCTCTACCACTTGAGCCACAACGCCACTTCCGGCTTTTTTTTTTTTTTTTCTTTTTTGCTTATCTGGTGCTGAGGAATCGAACCCAGGGCCTCAGGCATGCAAGGCAAGCGCTCTACCACTGAGCCATCTTCCCAGCCCCTGCCCACTTTTCTTCCCTCCATTCATGTAGTTCATCCTCCCAACCTAACAAGGTCTAGGAGATTGAATGCCCTGCATGTGGCTACTCTTATTGTGATATCCAGAATGCCTTACACATCCCTTCTGCCCAAAGTAAATGGCAACATCCACCCTTCCCTTTACTTCTCACTCTTTCCTGTTCTCGAATAGCTTTCTTTGGAACACATCAAGAAGAAGAATGCTAAGTATGTATTCGATTGAATTTCATGTTCTTTATCAACACTCATGACTTTAGCACTACCTCCTAACAGCCGCTCTACTATTAATCACAGTAAATTAATGCATTGACCTTGTGAAAGTCACTAGCATTTTAGGTAGCCTCTATGAGTGCTGAATTTAAGGAAAACCATGAAGAGAAGGAAAAAGACTTTATTTTTTCCTTTGTGCCTCACAGTTTATTTAACAATAGGTAATAAATTTACAAGGTTACAGACAGTTATTCAAAGTTCATATGTATATGAAACCAACTTTAATTCCAGGATTTATGATACTTGGGGTTTTGCTCTCTGTTTTCAAGTTTTACAGAAAGTTTGTGGTGGGTGGCACAGTAAAGAGGAAGAAAACAAGCAAAGAAGAAACTTCAGGGATATTTTCCGTGTTAAAATAGTCCCATGAAATAACTTTTAACAGGTATAAAGTTTTATTGCTTATAGTAAATGTTTTAATCCTTGTCGAAATCTTTTAAAAGAAAAAGAAAAATCATTTTACAGAAATGTTTGTAAAAATGTATGTAAATAATGTTTTTTTTAACTTCCTTACAATCATTAATAAAAACTGTTTTTTAAGTTTCTTCCCATATGAGTTGCCTGGTGTGTTTTAGGGAAGGTTTTGCAAGCCTCAAGTAGTACTTCAGCCCATTACTTTTACACAGATGTCAGTAGCAATGCAGCTTTCCTCACCTCTGTATCATTTTCCAACAAAGGCTGTTTAGCTTTAAAGAATGCCATTAAAAAAACCTGACTTATATCAAGGGATTTCATTGTTACCTCTCCACAGGTTTGTACTGTATTCCAATCAGTTTCACTCTTCCTGTCACACTCTCTACCCCAATACCTCTAAAAAAAATAGCATTCCCAACATGTTTTCTTATATAGTCTGTTTTGTTGTATTCAGCTTTCTTTCTCCTTTCCACCAGCACACCCTCTTTGCTGTTGTTTTTAAATGCTATTTTTGATAAATGAGCTTTTAAAATGGCTGACCCAAGGGCATTTGCTAAACTAATAAAAGTAATGACTGGCAGGTTGTCTGTCTAAGTTGTACTGTCATGTGTATTCTTGTCAAATGAATGAGCTCTGAAAAAGATAAGCACTCCTTTGGAAATTAAACTTGAGCTTTCTGACATCTCCTTGGTGAGCTAATAATAGTATGGTTCACACACTGGGAAAATGGCCCTCCTAACTGTTCTGTAGGGTGTACATTCATTGTAGTCAACATCATGTTTGTGTAAACTCTGGGGCTGGATTCACAATCATACACATAGAAAAAGTATATAAAAGTTTCTAAGTGACTGATGATGATTTGAGGAAATGAGAGTTGTAGGGAAAAATAACAAGTAAATCATAAAGTAGGGAGCTCAGAGTTGACTGATATTGGGTATAAGGAAGAACACATTCTATGTGAGGTAGGGTTGTTTTTTGTTTTTTGTTTTTTTCCTAATCCTGGGGTGTGAGCTCAGGACCTAGATGCTGGTCCTGAGCTTTCGTGCTTGAACACTTTGAGCCACAGTGCTATTTCTGGCTCTTTGGTAGTTAATTGGAAATAAGAGTTTCATAGACTTTCCTTCATGGGCTGACTTTGAGCCACAACCCCAAATCTCAACCTCCCAACTAGCTAGGAATTACAGGCATGATACACTCATGCCTGGCTCATAAGGAGATTTTTTGTTTTAGTCAACAATTAGTGGACATAAATGTGAATGGGCACTAGCAAAAAGGCACATAAGATAGCACTGGGCTATGGGAACTTAGGGGGAACAGTGTGGTAGTCACTATTACCAGTAATTCAATGAACTTTTACCCAGGGGGAGTTCCAGTGATTATGGCCTTTAAAAATTCCTTTTTGCTCAAGGTTGGGTAGTTATTAAGGGTTATTATTAGGTTATTAAGGGTTTTGTGAAAGGTGATTTTTGTGGTGTGTGTGTGGGATTAGGAGGGAAGAAGAAAATTTTGTCTCAAAACACTAGATTTGCAATCACTGCCTTAGCTTGGATTCAAATCTATAAGCAAAGTCAGTCAATTCATGATGATTAGGCCAAATGAAATAATAAAAATTAGATAACTAGGGATTCTGTTACTGTGCAAATTGGTAAAAGTACATATTTTGAAAATGCAAAGTGTACATTTTTGGGAACAACTAGAATCCCTTATGACAACTATGACCATTAGGGAACTCTGAATTGATTTCATTATAGAAAACTATTAAAATTGAAAGAGATTTGAAGTCCTTCAGTTTAATTCTGGTAATAAGTGCTTATTTCAGAACAAATTAAGGTAGCCATCTATACGCCAATTCTTAGAGAGATAATGCCATTTTATAAGTGTTATGCTTTTTAAAAATAACACCATACGTAACTGATTTTTTCTAACCTTTTTTTTGGGTGGGGGTGGGGGTACTACGGTTTGCACTCAAACCTTTTTTGTGTTAACTGTTTTCAGGGGACCATCTCACTTTATACCTGGCCAGCCTAGGCTGCCCTACTCTTATTTCTGCTGGTTGCTGAGCTCACAAGTATGTACCTCTGCTCCCAGAAGCTGGTTGAGATGGAATCTAATGAACTTTTCTGCACAGTTCTTGAATTGTGGTGTTCCAGTCTCCACCTTCCAAGTAGCTGAGATTATAGGCTGAGCTACCTTCTTAAGGTTTAAGTTGCGTGAGTGTGTGTGTGTGTGTGTGCGTGCGCGCGCACGCGCATGTGTGTGTGTGTGCGTGTGCACGCCAGTGCCAGCCAGTCCTGGGACTTGAACTCGGGGCCTGTGCACTGTCCCTGAGCTTTATTTTTTCTATTTGATCACTTGAACCACAGCTCTACTTCTGGCTTTTTGTAATTAATTGAAGATGTGGGTCTTACCGGCTTTCCTGCTTGGACTGGCTTTGCACCACAATCTTCAGATCTCAGCCTCAAAAGTAACTAGGATTACAGGCATGAGCCACTAGTACTCAGCTTAAGACACATTACAAAAACGTGTATTTGTTAAATACAGTTTAGGAAGCACTGAATATTTTCTGTACTGAATGTTTGAGAACAATACTGTAACTCTGCTTCTTTACTAGGGTATAGGTCAGTTCTTACCCTAGGAAGTACTACTACACATAGTCTCTGTGACAGCACAATTCAAGTAATATGCACAGTTGACTTTTATAGTAAAACATCTAGGAGTCTGTTCTATCCACACAAATAAGGTATGTCTATCAAGTGATGATACTTATTGTCTTCTGGCAGTAATTGTCAGCACCTTGCTACTTATTTAGATGGTAGTGACAGAGTACTTGGCATTTCTGTAGTATCTTCACACTTGCAGGCTATTCTTTTGTTTATTGTTAGTGATTACAAGTTAAGAAAAAACAGGATACATGTTGAGATACTTAAGAATTTAGTCTTATTGGATCTTTGGTACCTATGAAGCATCGTTTTATTATACTTTTTCATAGCAAAATTGAGCAGAAAGTACAGGAAGTCTCTCTATTACCCCTGCATAACTCCTCTACCTACCCTACTGTCAACATCTAAAAGCCAGACTGGTATCTTTGTTTCTGTCAAAGTTACACTGGCATGTCATGATAACCACAGTTCATTCTTAATGTCCTACATTCTTTGAGTTCTGGATATAGGACACATTCCGAAAAAATGATTTATTTGGTCGGTTGTGGGGTTTGAACTCCGGGCCTGGGCGCTGACCCTCAGCTCTTCAGCTCAAGGCGAGCGCTCTGCCACTTGAGCCACAGTGCCATCTCTGGTTTTCTGTTGGTTAATTGGAGATGAGAGTCTCATGGACTTAACCTGCCTGGGCTGGCTTTGAACTGTGATCCTCAGATCTCAGCCTCCCGAGTAGCTAGGATTATAGGCGTGAGCTACCAGCACTCATCATCACATTCTAAGTGTTGTTTTAAGATTGAATTTTTAATTTTTGTTTGGTACAGGTTGTTTATTTTGGCAGTACTGGGGTTTGGACTTAGGGCCTTATGCTTGCTCTACCCTTGAGCCATATTCTTCAGCCCTAAGAGTTGTTTGGGGTAACAATCTTTTATCAGATATGGTTGTGGGGTTTTTTTGGCCAATATTTCCTCCCAGTCCACGCCTTTGGTTTTTTCATTGTTGCTTTATCTCGACCTTGAGAAGTTTTCAGTTTGGACAAACACTAACGTTTCTTTTCTGGTGCTGAGGTTTGAGCCCAAGGTTTCATGCTTGCTAGATAGCACCCCGCTTGTCTTCTCTCCCTGGCCAAGCCAACTGCTCACAACAAAAGTTTTTCTTTTCATCTCTTAAGTTTTGTCAATGGCGCTTCCATACTGTATGTGTGATTCTTGTTTTGAATATGTGGCTCTTATAAAGGATTAGAAATGTGTGTACACATATGTATAGTTACATGTACATGTGTATATGATATACATTTTAGATGTAAAGTATGTAGTTAGATAAATATATTTATCTCTTACTAACCCAAATGTCTTTGTCTTTTTCCTTCCTGTGACCCTATCTTTGAAAACCTATTTTTTAAATCTTTGAAGTTCTAGCTCTGGCTTGTTTTCACATTTTTGATTATCGATCCAACTGGTTTGTGTTACATACTTAGGAATTTTAAGATTAGCTACCATCTGATAACTTATTCTTTGCCAGGTTAATCCTTGAAAGAAGCCCCAAATTATGATTATTGTTTTTTTTTTTTTATCAAATTTAAGGTTAAGTGACTGATTTATTGGCACTCTACTAATAAGTGGCTGAACCAGTACATGAATTATTATTGGTGGTGGTACTAGTTTGAACTCAAGATGGCTTTTTTTTTTCTTCATGCATTTTTAATTATTACTATAAAGGTGATATACAGAGGAGTTAGTTATATAAGTCAGATAAAGAGTACTTTTTTTTTTATTTTGGTCGGTCGTAGGGCTTGAACTCCGGGCTTGGGCTCTGTCCCTGCGCTCTTCAGCTCAAGGCTAGCACTATACTGCTTGTGCCACAGTACCACTTCCAGTTTTCTAGTGGTTTATCGGAGATAAGAGTCTCATGGACTTTCCTGCCCAGGCTGGCTTTGAACCACGATCCTCAGATCTCAGCCTCTTGAGTAGCTAGGATTACAGGCATGAGCCACTGGTGCCCGGCTAAGAATACATTTTTTTTTTTTAAAGCAATGTTACCTCTTCCCTAGCTTGCTCTCTTTCATTTTTTTCCTCCTGTCCCCAGTTCCCACTTGCAAGTTGTATTGTTTGTTTTCAACATAGTGTCTAGTAAGTAACACTGCTGCATTTGTTTACCTTTTGTCCTACCATTTCTGTGTCCACTCCTTTTAGGCTCCCAAAGACAAAAGGAAAACAAAAATAGCAACTAAGAAAAAACCTTTTGTTTCCATTTCCTTGAGTTCATTTAGATAAATACTAGTTTTCATGATCAGATGCACATCAGTGTTGCATCTGTGAATACCCTCCTCTTGTCTCACTGTGTGAATGCCTAGAGACCTGTATAATTCATCATGTCCTGTTGTTTTTTTAAAATTAAACCATCCAGTGTTTACTTGTAGATTTATAGGCATATTCTAGCTACCACAAATGAGGGAACCCAAGCAACCTGTGTTTCTCTGGGCCTGGTTCATTTCACTTAATACAGCTTTTTTCCAAGTCTTTACATTTCCTTATGAATGATTCAGTATCATTCTTTCTGATTGATGAATAGAATTCCATTGTGTATATATACCCCATTTTCTTGATCCATTCATCCATTGAGGGACATCTGGGCTGATTTCATATCCTGGCTATGGTAAGTAATGCTGCAGTGAATATGGATGTACTGGTAGCTTTATTGTAAAGCCTAATTCGTTTGCTTTCTTATTAATGGCTGGCACTCTGCCAGTTGAGCCATGCCTCCAGCATTGCTTTTTTTTCTTCTTCTGGTTAATTGGAGATGGAGCCTCAAAGATTTCTGCTTAGGCTGGCTTTGAATCTCAGTCGTAGATCTCAGCCTCCTGTTGTGGAACATCAGTGCCTAGCTCTGGTTTTCTTTTTTCTCTTTTTTTAGGCATGATCCTTAAGAGGATTCAGAGGATTTCATGTCCCTTGGTTTTATTTAATAATGCTTTGTTTAGAGTTAGTGGCATCTTATGTGTTTTTTTTGGCCAGGGCCTAGGCACTGTCCCTGAACTTCTTTTGCTCAAGGCTAGCAAGCCTCCAACGCTTGAGCCACAGCACCCCTTCTGGCTTTTTCTGTTTATATAGTACTGATGTATTGAGCCCAGTGCCTTGTGAATTCTAGGCAAACACTCTACCACTAAGCTACATCCCCAGCCCTGGTTTTCCTTTTTAAATCACATTTTTGTGAAATGAGGCAATGTAGTCTAATAAGCTTTCTGAGCACTTAGCACATGACAGACATTGTTGACTCTTTATGAACTATTTGAAATTTCTGATACTCAGCCATCATTTACAAACCTCAGCTTAGTGTGGTGTAATCTTATGCCACTTTACCATGATGAGATAGGTGTTTTTTCCAGGTTAGAAAACAATTTCAGTGGAGGAATCTTGTTTGAGGTCACTAATTTACTACAGATAGCAGTATCTTGCTTTAAAACCAGTGAGTATTTAGACCATGCAAGTCTTTTTCCTGAGTTTTTTTTTTAAAATTTGTTCTTTATAAGTTCTTTAAGCAAATCTACTTGGTATTTCCTCCTTTGCTATCTAAGAGTATGTCATTTTCTCCTTCTCATTTTCCAGCAGTACTTTCTCACTTTTTCTGGAACGAACTGTTTATTTGCTAAGAATCTTCTTGTTTCCTATCTTTCTCTAATTGACATTCCCCTCTGCATTCCTGAAGTCTGTTTTCCATGCAACCTAGCCCTTGATGATCTCCTCCTCCTCCTCCTCCTCCTCCTCCTCCTCCTCCTCCTCCTCCTCCTCCTCCTCCTCCTCTTCTTCCTCCTCCTCTTCCTCCTTTTGTTATTTTTCTCAGCTAGATTACATATTCCTAGAACCCAGCCTCCTGAGTAGTTTAGGATTACAGGAGTGAGCCACTGGTGCCTGGCTCTTTTTTTTTTTTTCTTGGTTGTGGGGCTTAAACTCTGGGCCTGGGCGATGTCCCTCAGCTCTTCAGCTCAAGGCTAGCGCTCTACCACTTGAGCCACAGTGCCACTTCCAGCTTTTTTCTGCTTATGTGGTGCTGAGGGATCAAACCCAGGGCTTCATGCATGCGCTCTACCACTGAGCCAACTTCCCAGCCCCAGAAAGTTCTATTGCAGGTTGAGCCTTATCCTGTCTTCTCTCCAGAGTTGAATTCCTGGTATTTTTTGCCTATAGACCCACTTAGTGATGCAGTCTGTGCTTGAACCACTCTCAAATTGTTCCAGCCAGCTGAGCCTGAGAGTCCCTTCCATCCTGACTAGCCCCCTGCCTCTGCCTGTGTGTTACTGGTGGGGAATTACCAAGCACTAGCTGCTTTCCACCAGTCTCTCCTTCTGGGAGAGTGCAGAGCAATCTGGCTGAGCAGTGGCTAGGGCTCTGATGGATCCTGTGTATCCTGTCCTTACAGCTCTCTATCCTAGGACCCCACTTACAGTCACATACTGCCTTCTCCTCTGCAGCTCTACCAGTGTGCTTGGCCTCAGTTCTCCTCTTCAGAATGGTTCATATGTCCCACCCAACTGGATCTTTGTGCATGAATCTGAGTTCCAGTAAAAGCAGTTTTCTGAGTCCACACTGATTCTTGGAATGGTCACTTGCTTAGCCAGTGGAGGGGAGACTGGAGGTTTGGAAACCTCTTTCTTTCTCTTTCCTTTCCTGTCTTTCTCCTCTCTCCAGCTTTCCCTCCCTCCCTCCCCCCATCCCTCCCAGGAGTCTGGAAGTTGCTGTGTAGTCCAGGCTGACCTTGAATTCACTATCACCTGTCTCTGCATCCCAAGTGCTGGGATTAAAGTATAATCTTACAACATATAATTATATGGTGGAGTTATATGTAATTAAAAATTGTTTTAAATCTATTTCCAACAGTGAATATGATTTTGTTGAGAGAAAAATAAATTTTATTTTTTTAAACTTGTCTATTTTGTGTGTGTGTGCCATACTGGGGCTTGAATTCAGGACCTTATACCCTCACTTGGATCTTTTGCTCAAGCCTGGTACTCTATCACTTGATCCACACCTCTACTTCTAGATTTTTCTGGTTAATTAGAGATAAGTGTCTCACAGATTTGTCTGTCTGCTGGCTTCAAACCTTGATCCTTAGATCTCAGCTTCCCAAGTAGCTAGGCGAGAGCCACCAGTGCCTGGCTCAGATATTTATTTCTACAATGATACACACACCAACAGATGAAATAGAATGCTGACTGATTACATGAATTCTATATTCCTTGGACCCCTCCTAGCTGGAGGCTGTACCTGAGAACCTGAACTTCTTAGTCCTGGCTCTCCCTTAGGTAAGAATTATGATTGTGCAAGTTTTACCTAGTGTTGGTAAAAGAAAGGTACTGGAAAGGAAAAGAAAGGGAAGGAGAATAGGAACCTAATTTTCTTTGGCTTGAATGCAGATTCCTTAGGATTCACTTCCATCTTTGTGCAAAGACTTTTTTCATTTTCCCTTTTTAATCTTTAAAATCCATTATGTATATCCGTGTCCTAATTTTTGGTGACTTATAAATAATATGGTCAATGTTTCTGCCAAGCTTTTGGGAACATTACAAACTCTTGTCTGTGTGGCTTGGTTCAAAAAAATTGACAAGTCTTTGAAATGACTGAACAAGGTGACCCGAAGCTAACCCAGAGGCAAGTGATGTGCCTTGATTTTATATATATTTATATCTTTTTGATTGCATATTTTTTATTCAGTATGAAATGTTTGTTTTTGAGTATAGCTGATTTTTAAAAAAAATTAATGTCAGAATGAGCTTTAAGGATTCTTTCATCAGAGTTGCCTTTGGTGCTCAATAAAATTATAGGTCCCTAAGCTCAATACCATTGTCAAAGTCATACTTCTCTGAGAATGGCCTAGGAATCCCAACTTTCAGCAGTTTTCATTTATGAATTTGCACATTAAAATTAGACCACTACTGAAATATTTACAAAATGTATGGAGTTGAGGGTAGGATAAAACAAATGCTTCTTTCTTAGATATTAGGTGTCCTAGTTATGACTAGTTTTGAGACAGAACTTTCTTATTTGGAACAGATGATACGTTAATGATATAAATCTGATTTTGTGTAAAAAGAGGTGATATTTTTAATACAAAATATCAAACATTGTCGGCAGTATTAGCCCTTGACATTGAATCAAGGGCTTGTGCAATACTTCAGGCTGTCATATTTTCTACCCTTACAAACAGTCTTGAAGGATGGCTGTGCAAATGCTAGTGGAGTTTTAGGGTGAAAGCTCCAGCATATTCTGCTCAATTATTTGTCCCCAATAAGTAAATTAAGGATACAGTTGTGGTGAAAAGCAGAGAAAGGAGATTTGTTCAACATGCCCTGGCAAGAGAAACAGATAAAGAGGTTTGGCGATACTAAATCTGTCTGCAAGGGGCTCACAGTAATTAAGGGACACAGAGGAGGGGATTGCGATGTACACAGCTGACAGAATAGGTAGTTTGGGTCAGGCCAGTGGTCAGAGGATTAGTTAGCTAGGTTTTGATTTTTGCAAATAGTCCTAAAGAGGTTATTACTGTTTCTTTGGGGGTAGTTTCTAACCATTATCATAAAAATGCTTATCAATCAGTCCTAACATCTCCAGAATTCGAGGTGACTGTAGTAGGGAGAGATACAGGAAGAAAGAATTCAAGGGGTAAGAGTAAAGTCAGACAAACTGAGTTAGGTCTGTGACTAGTGCTGACCATGAAGTCATCATTCCATTTGTATGAGAGGTTAGAAACTCAAGATAATTTCCTTCTGTAACTACTTTCCATGGATGGGGGGAGGCATCGTAGAAATCTTGGAATGAAGACCTTGACAGGGTCAGAAAACTTTGTTGCCTGTACCTTCAGCCTTGAAAGGAGCTGAGAAAAGTTAAGTATTGCTGGTTTTAGACACACAGTCCTTGAGTGGTTAACATACCTAATACTGAGTAAAGCAGATGTCTGACCCAAAGTTTTAAGGCCAAGGAAATAGATGCAAAAAGAAGGTAGAGATGATAGGCTTTTATCCTCCCTTAAATTGTGGACCTAAATAAGTGTTTTTTGTTTTGTTTTGTTTTTTTACTGTTTTAACAAAAGTAGTTTTTAAGTGTTTGTTATACAAACTTGTACAAGTGAGTATATGTAAATCAATTTAACCATCAGATAACACTAGCCTACTTGATTTCTTTAAAATTAGTGATTGAGTGCTCAGCTTCAGAATCATGCAGATCTACCTTGAATTCTAGTTTTTCCAAAAGTAAAGTTTGACTAAACTCTTAGTCTCTTTTCCCTTATTAATGAAAGTGAAGAGAATAAAGTGTTTTTCTTAGTTGATGGAGATAAATGATATATTTAAAGTGCCTAACAGTATTATACATATAAGTTCTCAGTAAGTGTTCACTGTTACTAAACTATATAAACTATACCTTAACAGACAAGGAAGGAAGGAAGGAATAAAAGAAGGAATAAAAGCAAGCAAGGAAGGAAGGAAAGAAGGAAGGAAGGAAATAAGGTAATACACTAGGTGTCAGCATTGTGCTTCAAATAAAGTGCATAAAATGTCTACTCTGATTTTATTTAGAGGGTATCCAAGATGAGCTGGCTTAGAATAGAAAGTACCTAAGCAGCTGGGAATGTCAGAATCCTAAAACTTCAAAAGAAGAATAAAGCAATGTACTGGTTTATGCCATTCTACAGATTATCTTTCAATATGGCTATCCGTTGGAAGTAAGGGAGCTGCCTACTCCACTGGCTTTGTTATCCTCATAAACTCAGCATGTCTAGGATGTCAGCATTATTCTCAACCCTAAGCTCTAAGTCTTAGAATCTTTTTCCATAAAGAATTGACTGAATCACGTATTTAGTACTTCCTGGCCACATAGGTGATGATGTTAATACCCATTTAACCACAATGTTATTAGAAAAAAGTACATTAAAAAACTTCATTGAAATCTAAGACATTCTGTAAAACATAATAAGAGAAAAGTGAAGAAGGGGGATGATTTAGTTGCTCTGGCCTGGCTGCTGGTGGCTCACGCTTGTACTACTACTAGCTACTCACAAAACTGAGATCTGAGCATCGTGATTCAGAGCCAGTCTGGGCAGGAAATTCTGTGAGACTCTTATCTCCAGTTAACCACCAAAAAGGCAAAAGTGGAGGTGTGGCTTAGTGGTACAGTGCTACCCTAGAGTAAAAAAATATGAGGGACAGTGCCCAGGCCCTGAGTTCAAGCACCAGTATTATTGGCACAGAAAAAAATAATTTAATTGTCCTGAAGCTTCAGCTTGGGTCTTTACCACTTGAACCATACCACCATCCTCAAATCACAATTTTTTTGGAAAAGAACATGACCTTGCATAAAACTTAGAGTGAATGGATTGAGGTTATTTAAATGCTTTCTTCCCGATAGAATTAACCTGTGGTGTAGTAAACAGTCCAGTGCGTTGCAGAGCGTACACTCACCTCCATAGGCAAGTAGAGCAACAAGAGAAAGCCTTCAAAGTCCTCAGCATAGACTGCCAGTCATTTAGTTAAGCTGAATACTTGATCTAACTGCAATGTAGTATAGCATCTCTTTATTTTTGTGCCAGTACTAGGGCTTGAAACAAAGGCCTTGCACTCACCTTTAGCTTTTTCACTCAAGGCTGGTGTGCTACCACTTGAGCCACACCTTCACTTGTGGCTTTTTGCTGGTTAGTTAGAGATAAGTCTTTGGATTCTGCTAATGCTGAATTTGTTCTTAGTTCTCAATCTCCTGATTAGCTAGGATTATAGGCCTGCTCTACCAGTGTCTGGCCAGCATTCCTTTTGTATAGACCTTTGATTTTTTTCAAGAGTCTTCTCACTGTGTTGCCTGTGAAGAAAGATAACGTCTCTATTGCATTCACTAAGAATCCATTATATACTAGACATTAAGGATGGAGGATAACAGTCTAGAACAACTGGTTTAGAATAATTTTGGCAGATCCTTTTAAGGTTCAAGTTACAAGGGTTTAATTATAAGTCTGTCCAAGAACTGAAAGGGTTTTCATTCTTTTTTTAAAGTTTGACTTCAGTGATAATAGTAGTAACTGCTCTCTAAATGAACACTGAGGGTGTCAGAAAAATGTTAGTTTGTATGATGTCTTTCTGGGTTGCGTCTATGAAAAAAAATCTCTAAAGTTAGGACAAGACCTTTATAGGCAACTAAGACTACCTTCTAATATTTACTCCATCACTTAAAAATTTTTCCCTTGAAGATTTCATTTCGCTGTCCTTAACCTTTAGTGTTGAGATAGCAAGTTCTGGCAGCCAGAGGAAATGGGAAGGACTTCAAGGACTTTGTCTCATCATCAGTTCTCTTCCTTTCTCAGCCAAGACCTCAAAGCTTCAGAGGGAATGAAAAGTACTTCTTATTCTCAAAAAGGCATGGAATCCTTAGATCACCTAATCACTATGCATAAGACTGGAATCAATAAATAGAATAAATCAAGAGGTAAGGCTTAAAGTTGCCAAGTCACCTAAAAGAAAATTATGCTGTTAACATTTTATAAATCTCTTAAAGAGGAGAAACGATGAAAAGTATGTGTCATTATAGGAATTGGATTTGCATGACTTTCTACTCTTCAAATATGGAAATGAAACAACTTTGTTCTTAATATTATGAGTTATTAGTATTTATTTTTGTAATGGTATCAAGGGCTTGAACTCAGGGATTTGGTCTGTCATTGGACTTTCTTGATCATGGCTGGCATTCTACCATTTGAGCCAATCTCTGGTCTGAGTGATTACTGATTTCAGATGGCATTTGCACTGGAATAAGAAAAAGATAATTCTGCGGGGCTGGGAAGGTGGCTCAGTGGTAGAGCACTTGCCTTGCATGCTTGAGGCCCTGGGTTCAATTCCTTAGCACCACATAAGCAAAAAGAAAAAAACCGGAAGTGGTGCTGTGGCTCAAGTGATAGAGCGCTAGCCTTGAGCTGAAGAGCTGAGGGACAGCTCCCAGGCCCAGAGTTCAGGCCCCACAACTAGACCTCCCCCCCCCAAAAAAAAAGAAAAAGATAATTCTGAAGCATTTAACTTTTTTTGGTTGTTGTTGCTGGTCTTAGGGCTTGAACAGCCTGAGTGATGTCCTTTGTGCTCGAGGCTAGTGCTCTACCACTTGAGTCACATCTCCACTTCCAGCTTTTTTAGTGATTAATTGAAGAGTCTCATGGACTTTCCTGCCTAGGCTGGATTTGAACCATGATCCTCAGATCATAGCCTTCTGAGTAGCTAGGATTACAGGTATAAGCCACCAGTGCCTGGAACATTTAACTTTTTAAACACCAAAATCTAGATTTTTCTTTTTTTCTTTTTTAAATAAGAGAACATATTCTCAAAATCTTCAACTTTGTAGAGTGATTGCCTGCCTGCCTCCCTCCCTCCCTTCCTGCCTCCTTCACTTCTTCCTCCTCTTTCTCTTTTTCATTTTTCTCCTCTTGCCTCCTAAGTGCTGACATTATGGGCATGGTGGTGAATGCTGTGGCTTGACTTTTAATTTCTGTTTTGGTGGTACTGGCTCAGAAATTAATTACATCTCTCATATTTAATTCCTAACACAAAAGCACTGATTAAGAAATGAAAAGTCAGCTGAGCATTGTGTCTCATGCCTATAACCTACCTGCTTGGAAAGAGAAATAAGAAGGATTACAACTTCAGCCCAGACCAAAATTTGTAACTTTACCAAGATCCTATCTCAATTAAAAAAAACAAACAGCTAGATGTGTGCGAGGCATGAGTCTAGGATATTCTATTTGCCAGGCAGGGTCTCTACCATTTGAGCCAAGTCCTTAGCCCTTCTGCTTTAGTTAATTTGAAATAGGTCTGGTGCTTTTGCCTGGGCTGGCTGTACCTACTTATGATTCCTACATGCATACATTGCTGGGATGACAAGTGTGTACTAGCACACATCTAGCAGTTATTTTTTTTTAAATTGAAATAGGATCTTGGTAACTTTGTAAATTTTGGTCTGGGCTGGCCTCAAGTTGTAATCCTTCTGATTTCTCTTTCCAAGTAGGTGGGTTATAGGCATGAGACACAATGCTCAGCTGACTTTTCATTTCTTAATCAGTGCTTTTGTGTTAGGAATTAAATATGAGAGATGTAACTAATTTCTCCTTTTAGTTATCATCCTTTACTTAGTTTTGTGAAAGTAATCCATCACATAAATACCATTTAAAAGTAGAAAGAGGATCTCATTTATGTAGCACTCTACAAAGTGATTTTTGCAATTCTATGAATTAGGCGGCAAGACATGGCCATTCATTATGTTCATTATGGCCATTTGTTATTCATTATGTTCATTCATCGATATTTATTAATACCTTAGTCTGAGACAGCATTGTGGATACATGGTGAACTAAACACACTCTGTTCTCTTGGTGATTACCAGTGGAGAAAACAAAATAATCAAACAAATATAGACATCTATCAATTTTTTGAATAAAAGATCAGCTACGTAAAAGGGAGAGCAAATATGAGAAGTTTGTATGGCAGCTACTTTATATAGAGTGACTAGGGGAAACCCTTGATGAGGAGAGGATTCCAAAAGAAGAATATTCTGTACAGAGAAAATAGCAATTCCAGAGGCCTGGAGAAGGGAATTCTTCTTGGGGTACTCAAGAACTATAATAAGGTATTGGAGGTATGGCTCAGGTTGTAGAGTACTTCTTTAGCAAGCCAGGAGCTCTAGGTTCAAACCCTAGTTTCACAAAACTGAACAACAAATAAAAAACTAAGCCAAACAAACCTCTTTATAATAAGGAGAACAATATGTCCAGAGTGAGACTAGCAAGGGGAATAATGATAAAAGATGGTGGCGCTGGTAGCTCAGGCCTGTAATCCTAGATACTCAGGAGGCTGAGATCTGAGGATCATAGTTCAAAACCAGCCTGGGCAGGAAAGTCTGTGAGACTCTTTATCTCCAATTAACCACCAAAAAACAGGAAGTGGTGCTGTGGCTCAAGTGATAAGAGTGCTCACCTTGAGCTGAAGAGCTGAGGGACAGCACCTAGGCCCAGACTGCAAGCCCCATGACAGACAAAAAAGAAAGAAAGAAAGAAAGAAAGAAAAAGATATTCTGGATAGTTATCCTTGTCAGATGAATATCTAGCAAATGTTTTCTCATTCTGTGAAAAGAAGCAATGAGTTTACTGATCTGTTTGCTATCATTTAGTTAAATAACAGAACTGAATTCAAACTTAGGTCTTCTAATTCCAAATCTTATTCTAAAAAATAAATTTCCTTCAGTGACATAATCAATAGTAATAGCTGTGCTGTCAATTCCTACTGGGTCAATTTTAATTCAAAGCACCCAGGTAACTGAAGAGTATTAGAAACAATGTTAATCTGCTTGATCTCTTCTGGTGTCAGTAAAAATCTCTTGGGCAAGGTCAAGAGTGCTCACTTCTCTTAGTTTAAAATTTCCTTCTTGAAAGATTTTGCTCATCTGACCTTGATCTTGAGAATTGAGATATCAAGTTCTGGTAGCAGAGAACAGAGGTGAAACAGTAAAAATTAAAAACTTACAAGAACTGAGATATTTGGGCTGACTATATACATATGTGTACACAATCACATTAC
This sequence comes from Dipodomys spectabilis, assembly GCF_019054845.1. Lineage (NCBI taxonomy): Eukaryota > Metazoa > Chordata > Mammalia > Rodentia > Heteromyidae > Dipodomys > Dipodomys spectabilis. The sequence goes on along the minus strand of NW_024870887.1, from coordinate 7,278,088 downwards.
GAGTATCTACCTGATATTTATATGTATTTATAAACATGCACATGTATACATGTACATATGTTCCATGTGGGGGAAACTATTATTTATTATTATTATTATTATTGTCTGTCCTGGGCTTGAACTCATGGTCTAGGTGCTTCCTCTGAACTTTTTTGTTCAAGGCTAGTGTTCTACCACTGGAGTTACTGCTTCACTTCTGGCTTTTGGGTGGCTAATTGGGGATGAGGGTCACAGAATTTCCTATCTGGCTGGCTTCAAACCACAACCCTCAGTTCTCAGATTCTTTTATTTATTTATATTTTGTTGGTCGTGGGGGTTGAACTCAGGATTTAGGTGCTATTCCTGAGCTCTTTTGCTCAAGACTAGTGTTCTACCCCTTTGAGCCACAGCACCACTTTCAGTTTTCTGGTGGTTAATTGGAGATGAGTCTCACTGACTTTCCTTCACTGGCTGGCTTTGAACTGTGATCCTCACATCTCAGCCTCCTGAGTAGCTAGGATGACAAGTGTGAGCCAGAAGCACCCAGCTTAGTTCTCTTTATTTTTGTTGTAAAGGTGATGTACAGAGGGCTTACAGTTAAGTAAGTCAGGTAATGCGTACATTTCTTTTTGAACAGTGCCACTTCTTTATTTTCTCCCAGTTTTTTACCTCACAATCCCCCTCCTCCACAAGTTATATAATTCATTCTCAAAGTTCTCAGCTTCTTGAGCGACTAGGGTTATAGGCATGAATTGCCAGAACCTGGCATTAGAAGTCTTCTTTTTTCTTACTTTTTTTTTGGCAGTGCTGGAAATTGAACCCAGAACATTGGACATGGCACACAAGTACTCTATATCACTGAAGCAGTCTCAGTCATCATTATTATTTTATTACTTATTATTATTATTGTATTATTATTATTATATTTGTTTGTACAAAGGGGTTTATGAGCAGAGTATATCTTGATCAATGTCATCCCTTTCATCATTATCCCCCAGCTCTCCCAAATATTGGGGAAAATTTTCGTTGCCAAGAAAAGTTACTCGTAGGAGTAAATATAAATAATGACACAGACACCGATAACCATAACACAAATTAGTATTTATTTTGATAGAACCCATTCAGTAAAGTTCATATTGTAATCATGTGCTAAATCAGGTCATAGTGGGTAGCATTTTTCCCTTGGAAAAACAGTATTATTGCGTATTGATGAATTAATACTTCACTTGGATTCAATATCAAACTACTCTGTCTGCATACTTCTATGAGACCTAGCATTTTTTATTACAGTTGCTATGTTTTGGAGCTTGCTATGTAAATCAAAGACTGTGTGAAGACACCACAGTGATTAGATTCAGACTATGTACGTGTGTGTGTGTGTGTGTGTGTGTGTGTGTGTATGTCAGTCCTGAGGCTTAAACTCAGGGCATTGGAACTGCCCCTGGGCTTTTGTTCTCAAGGCTAGTGCTCTACCACTTTGAATCACAGCACTATTTCTGACTTATTTTGGGTAGTTAATTGGAGGTAAGACTTTCACAGACTTTTCTGCTTGGGCTTGCTTTGAACCACAGTCCTTAGATTTTTTTAGCATCCTGAATAGCTAGGATTACAGGCCTTTGATACCTGGCAAGGCTGTGTAGTTTTGACATCCCGCTGTCCACTTTGTACTTCTTAGTACTTAGTGATCTTCGGCAACTTTCAGTTTCCTCACTGGTAAGTTGGGCTTAATATTAGTATCCGATACTAGATTGGTGTAGTAGCTCAAGCCTTGTAATCATAGCTACTTGGGAAATGGAGATTGGAGGATCATGGTTTGAGGCCAGCCCAGGCATAGAAGTTCTTGAGATTCCATCTCAAAGGGCTAGGTATGGCATGGCAGGCCAGTCATTCCCGGTGGCGTAAGGAAGCACAGGCCAGATTGGGCATCAAGTAGGATCTTGCTTTGAAAATAACCAAGGCAAAAGGTGTGGCTCAAGTGGCAAAGTGCCTGCCTTACACACTTGAGGCCCTGAGTTTGATCCCCAGTGCCACCCTCAGCTCCATTGCAGCCGCAAGAAACAGATATGTAAACCAGTGGCGTATAAGATCCAGAAATCGACTTACAAAGCTAAAGTTACCTTTAACAAAAGTGCTAAAAAACACATTGAGTATAGGATAACCTTTCAAACAAATGGTGTTGGAAAACTACATATTCACCTAGAAAACTGAAACTAGATTCCTGTCTCTCATCCTGTACAAAGATCAATTAAAAAATTGACCTTTATGTAATGTCAGAAACTTTGAAGCTATTGCAGGAAAAGAAAGAAAAACACTTCAAGATAGAGACTTTCTAAATAGAATTTTCTGAATAGAATTCTAATTTAAGCTGTTTTTTTCTCTCTTCATTTTCTATGCCTTTAAGTTTCTTTCAGGATGTCTTTTACATTTACCATGTACATACATACAACAATACATGTACATATACACATATACACACAGAAGATCTAGATTCTGGTGTATATACACACATTTGAGTAATTTAAGTCACAAAAATCTTTGGCAAGATCTAGAGTATATAAACACAACACAATGTCTGGACACACAAGACTTAACAATAAGGAAACAGATGAATTAAATTGGACAAATTTCAGTCCATATATATATTAGATATAGGATAAATATATGAAAAGATGCTCAATATTAGAACTAACTAGAAAAATTCAAATTAAAAACTTTAATGCCACACCCTCACACAACTAATTGAAATCAAGAAAATTAAAAAAAAAACATTAGTCTTTCTAGTTAGTGGGACTGTGGAGGAACTAGAGCTCTTGTATCTTTCTGGTGAAAATATTAAAAGGTTTAATCATTTTGGAAAATAGCTTGGTAGTTACTTAAAATACACACCTATAACATGATGTAGTCATTACACTCTCAACTATTTATCTGACAGAAGAATATATAGATCTATTTACAGATTTTTAAGTAGATAAAGGAGTTTTATTATGTAGCATGAGTATTCTGAAGGAAGAAGAAAGGTAGTGTTTTCAACCCATCCATACAGTTTCACCTGAGCAACCCAAATTCCCATTAACAGGTAAGTGGGTAAACAGATTACCATATGCATGGGATACAATGCCTATCATCAAGAATGAGCCTGATGTGTTGAATTAAAGAACCCAGTCTAAAAGAGTAAATACTGTATGATTCCCTTTACTGGAAACTCTAGAAAATGCAAACAAATCTATAGTGACAAAAGGACAAATTTTGGGAGGGCCAGGTGAGAGGGAATAGAGGTGTGACTGAGAGTGAAGCATTGCAAAGGGACATGAGGAAATTTTTGGCAGGAATCCATCGATTTGCTATTGGTTATGTTGGTGGTTCATGGGTTTATACATATGCTAACACATCAGATTGCAAATATGTATAGTTGTTTTTGTGCCAGTACTGAACTTGAACATGGGCCTGGGTACTATTTCTGAGCTCTTTTGCTTGAGCTCCACTTCTGGATTTTTGTGGTTAATTGGAGATAAGACTCATAGACGTTTCCTGGGATGGCTTTGAACTGTGATCCTCAGATTTCAGCCTCTTTAATAGCTAGGATTACATGTGTGAGTCACAAACACTTGGCTGTAAAGTTATTATTACTATTATTTTTTTGTCTGCTGTGGGGCCTGAACTCTGGGCCTGGGCACTGTCCTTCAGCTCTTCAGCTCAAGGCTAGCACTCTACCACTTGAGCCACAGCACCACTTCCAGCTCTTTTTGCTTATGTGGTGCTGAGGAATCGAACCCAGGGCCTCATACATCCAAGGCAAGCACTCTACCCCTGAGCTACCTTCCCAGCCCTGTGAAGTTATTTATAGCAATTATATTTCAATGATTTATTTTTTTAAAAAAAGGATATAGTTGCAATGTGTTTCAGGTGTGGGTGGGCACTTCAACTGGGCAAGTCCATCTCAGTATTGGAAATAAAGTTTTGGAATTTTGGGGAAAAGCTAGGGTAAAAGAGTAAACTGTTGTCTTTACTCTGTTCCCTCATTTCCTTTTTTTAATATTCTAGCCATAAACATTAGAGATGGCAATACTATTTAGTAGAGTTGAAGGTGTAAGAAAGGCAGATTGCTTGGATGTGGTAAATGTTTAAGGGATATTGAAGAATACAAGAAACTAGTAACGAAAGAAGGGTTAGCATGTAGGAAAAGAATTAGTAGAAGGGAATGCCATACAATTCAAAGAAGAGTTTTAAAAAGAGCAGATGGTTATTAGAGTCAAATGTTACAGAGTTTCATTTAACATCTTCAGTAACATTAACTACACAATCCAATTATTGAGCACTCCATTCCCATCCACCATTTGAATTAACTGAGATGTTATAACACAATACCATTTGTATTTGTTTAGCTTTTCCATGGAAAGAATTTCCTCTGAAAATAGGCTTATCCATTTTTCTGGAAAAGTAATTTGGAGTTTTAAAATTACCTTTAATTTTTTAAAAGCAGATAGCCAAGGTGTTTTAAGTGTTTTCATATAGAGAAAGCAAATCACAGATATGTCTAGAAATCTTCAATAGACTCAATATGCCTAGTTTAGCTTTGCTTTCCTAAAAGCAAATTTGTCTTCTTAGCAAAACTTTTATATTGGGCACTGAGTTATCTAGATCTGTCTTATGTTGTTAGATTGAGCTTTTCATTAGGATCATATGAGCATACCTAATGAGTTCTAGAACATTCTGAGTTCTAGGGCTATTTATATTTTTGTATTTGGGTTTGGAAATGATATATTTCAACTGTAGGTATATTTGATGAATTAAAAATATTTGATTACTTGGTGAAACTGTCAAGCTAGTCTTCAGGAAATTAGAAATGAATGGCTATAAAATAAAATTGATAATCAATACTAGTAGTAATATAATAAATAGCAGGAAAAAAAGGTGTAGGTGATAGATTCAAACTCTCACCAGTTAATGAATGTACTGATTCACCTAACAGCATTTTTGAAGCTACTTGTTGACTAATGAAGTGCATTGTGCTTTTTGCTTAGCACTGTCTCTTCCTGTGTAGCATGGGTTCAAGTACCTCTTTTGTGGGATATAGATAAACCAGCCAACCACAGGGGCCATGCCAATGACCTGTTGTTCCTGGTGGTGGTGTGCTATGCTATTTAAAGACAAAAAGTAAAAAACTAAACCTCAAACTGATATCCATAGTAGATGGGAGCTATTTCACAAGTGCAACCCTTTAGTCTGCTCAACAAAGCAAACATTGTTTGCTTTGAATCTGCATATTTGTTTTTAATAGTTTGGACCACATGAAATTCTAAGAGCCTATAAAAAGGTGTTGAAATTTATCCCTCTTCCCAATGTTTGGTGTAAACATACACAAGAAATAAACATGAATTGACCAAACAAAACCCCAACTCAAATCACTATGCATACAAAAATACAACATTCTCTAATAATCAGTCTGTAAGATGTCAGACAGACCCATGTTCTGGTTTCTGTTTTGACTGATGAACTGTGTGGGTTTGGAGAGATTGTTAGTTCCTCTGAGCCTCTGCTGCTCTGAGAGAGGGATTCTAATTCTTACCTTAGCAGTAGAGATCTGGTGAGAGTTCCTGGTTAGCATGATACATATGTTAACAGTTAGTTCTCTCTCTCCCCTGGGGAATAACCAGAGCTCACAGTTTAGGGTGCAGGTGGACAGTTTGCCCCATCTGCTTGGTACTCTCTTTTGGAGTATGAAGGAGACAGGCTTTCCTTTTGATGTCTGGTTTTGTTCCTGCTATCCTATATCACTGGCCATGTTTCCACAAGACTACTGGCCAAGTCAGACTGTAGCATTCTGCTATTACAGCTGAGCTAGTAAGAGGTGAACTGGTAAAATTATGTGGGGAGCTCAGAGCTGCTGTTTGCAAACTGAGCAAAGAAGCTGTCGTTGGTCCATCCAGCTTTATCTCCATGGTGTTTCCCTTAATTTTTCAGGTGGGCTACACTCTTGTCAAGGGAGGGGTGATCTCTGGATTCAGCACTCATACCTGATTCCAAGACGAGGCACTTCTGATTTGGCTTTCAGCATTCCTTGTGGATATGTAGAAGTATACATTAGCTCCAAGCAATAATAACCCGACTTGTGACATGTATTATAAGCTTGTTACATGCCACATGCTCTATGTCTGTGAACTCATTGAATTCTCTCCATGCCCTGAAGCTCCTGAAAGATTCTACTTTACAGATGAGAAAACTGAGGTGTAAGGTACTGAGACATGTACAGTCACACAATCATAGTAGTATCAAAGCCTAGACATATTTTATTTAAGACCTATTAATAGTTCATCTCTCAATTTTATTTACCATTTCTTCCTTCACCATCCTCTCAATCCCCAAACCATTCTAATCCAGGACAAGTACTAGGATTTTTTTCCCATGTGAATCCTGAGATGTGACCTCTCTTTCTGTTATTATCTCATCCCTAAGATGTCACTGAAGGGACTTTGCCAGCTGGGAAAAGATGCAAAAGACCCCATAGCAATATTGAGGACAATTTGTGCTCATAAAACGGATGCTTAAAAACAGTTATGTGTTACTGAGGGAATGAAGTAACAAAAAATTGAGGCTGATTTTTGCAATGAAACTAATGGAGCTGCATTAATTATCTGTGAACCTTATTCTGAAGTGGTCCTTAGTTTTGAATTCCAAAGGAGGCAAGAGGAACACAGGATACGATGTTCTTTAAGGTGAATGATCCAGTCTCACTGGAGCCATTATGATGCTGAGTTATTTTTATGTTTTTACTCTTTAAAAGGCTCTTATAAGCCCACAGAGCAGAACAATCTGGTCCATCACTGCACACCAGAATAAAATAAAAAGTGTGACACCTTTTTTAAAAGCAAAAAAAAAAAAAAAGCAAGATTTTCTTTAAAAGTGAAAAATAAAAGTCAATGAGGGAATAGGATGAGACATAGGGTATAATAGACACTTCAGAGATGGGACTCAGTGTGAATGAAATCTACATTATCTTTTACTTGCATACAAAGGCCTAAGATTGGGTTTTCTAATCTGCTAGGAAAGACTTTCCTTTTTATTCTCATCAGGGCTCAGTGATTGGTACATGACATTTCTCTTTCCAGTCTGAGTGGATGTAGAAGCTTAGGTGAACATGAATTATCTACAGAGCTGCTGGCATAATTCAATAATAAGCTTTGGTCTCATTTCAACAAATCTTACATAACAAAAATATTTTGGACTTAAAGTAGCTTTTTAATTTCAAGCAGTATTCAACACGAAAAAGTTTTATTTCACTGTATTTGATGTTGGTATAATTTGTGGAGGGAAAGGGAAAAACAAATCGTTTAAATAGGGATACAGGTGGACCCATTGCAACAATGAGATGTACAAGGCGTTAGGTCGAAAATGAACTTTACAACTTTGGTGGTGGGGGAGGAGGGTTGGGTGGGTGGGGGGGCTGGGGGAGGATGGGATGGGAAGGGGAAACAAAGGAGGAGGCTACAATGCTTGATAAGAAATGTAATCATTATCTTGCCCATGTAATTGTAACCCCTCTGTACAGTATTTTCAAAATAAAAAAAAAAGAAAAAGTTTTATTGCCTTCAACTTTATTTGTTGTTCTAGGTGCTCAAAACATATTTATTCTGAGAGACAGATCATTTTTGTGACAATAATTAACTCTCAATGGGCAAACTGAGGTCCATGTTACAACACGAACTTTTTTTTCCCCTGTAAATTGTAATTTTTTGTTGGAAAACAAATATACAACTTGGAATGGATTGAGGCAAATTGTGCCATAAGCAGATTTTCTTTAGGTGGCTAAAACAAAGTTTAAAAAGCAAGTAACATTAAAAGAAAATGTTCTGGTACAAGACCAACAGTACAAAAAATAGTGTATGAGTACCTGGATAATACACCCGTTTTGCAATAGTGCAACTTTTAAGTACATATTGTTGACTGTCCATAGACCATGCAGAGTTACAACTCCACACTTCAACAACGACATGCTGACAGTTCCTAAAAGAAAACTACTTAAAAAAGGCATAAACCAGATGTTCCCTCATTTGACCAACTCCATCTAAGTTTAGATGTGCAGAAGGGCTTAGATATATCCAGAGTAAGACACATGCAACATGTTACTTGATCAATTTTCTAAAATAAGGTTTCAGGACAATGGCAGTAAGATAAGGGAAGAAAACATGGAGGAATGAAATCCTAATAACTATACATGCATATTTTTTGACAGTAGGGGAAACCTTTTATACATAAGTTACAAACAAAAGGCAAATAAACAATTTTGTACAAGAAATTGAACACATTCTGTACAATATCTTCACTTTGCTGTCATCATTTGTACAAACTCTTCATAGTTTACTTGACCATCACCATCAATATCTGCTTCCCTGATCATTTCATCAACCTCTTCATCTGTTCACTTCTCCCCCAGGTTTGCCGTCACATGGTGAAGCTCTGCTCCACTAATAGAACCATTGCCATCCATATCAAACACACGGGATGCTTCTCTAAGTTCTTCTTCACTGTCGGTGTCTTTCATTTTTCTTGTCATCATTGTCAGAAATTCACAAGTCAATTGTGCCATTACCATGGGCATCTACTTCATTAATCATGTCCTGTAACTCTGCTTCTGTGGGATTCTGCCCAAGAGACCTCATTACGGTTCCCAGTTCCTTTGTTCTTATAGTTACATCACCATCCTTGTCCAATAGTGAAAAAGGTTCTTTGAATTCTGCAGTCTGCTCTTCAGTCAGTTGATCAGCCATGCTGCAAGCGCTATCGGTTCCCAAGACGCGACTACACAACCACTCGGCTCGCTCCGATCAGAGTCAACATGAACTTTTTTTTCCCCTGGGGACTGAACTCAGGACCTAGTCATTGTCCCTAAGCTTCTTTTGCTCAAGGCTAGCACTCTACTACTTGAGCCACAGTACCACCTTTTCTGTTTATGTGGTACTGAGGAATCTAATCCAGGGCTTCATGCATGCTAGGCAAGCACTCTACAACCAACCCACATTCCTTGCCTACAACATGAACTTTTTATGTAGCTAGTTTTCTGAGCTTTATAAACTGTGACTATTAAGTGACTTGACTGCAATGGCTGCAAAGCAAGAAACATAGGTGTTGAAGTTGGGCTCTAATATTTGTTTATGGCCTTTGGAATTAATGAGTAATTCTCAAATTGTTATTATTTTTTTTTGGGAGAGCTGGCATTGGGGCTTGAACTTCTTGGCATAGGGTTGGTACTCTAACATTTGAGCCACACCTCTACTTCTGGATTTTCATGATTCATTGGAAATAAGAATCTCATAGATTTTCTTTTCTGGACTGGCTTTGAACCACAACCCTTAGATCTTAGCTTACTGAGTAGCAAGGATTACAGATGTTAGCTACTAGTGCCTAGTTGATTCGTGTGTGTGTGTGTGTGTGTGTGTGTGTGTGTGTGTGTGTGTGTGTCCTGGGACTTGAACTCTGGGCCTGGGCACTGTCCCTCCACACTTCAGCTCAAGGCTAGCGCTCTACCACTTGAGCCACAGCACCACTTCTGGTTTTCTGGTGGTTTATTTGAGATAAGATTCTCATGGACATTCCTGCCTGGGCTGGCTTTGAACCGTAATCCTTAGATCTCAGCCTCTTGAGTAGCTAGGATTACAGGCATGAGCCACTGGCGCCTGGCTGATTCTTAAATTTTAATACACATAGGAATTGTATATGGATCTTTTTTTTTTTTTTTTTTTTTTTTTCAGTTTTCAACATATTTTTTATTGAGTTAACACACATCATGAAGAACTATCAGTATGATTAATGTGTTAAAATCATTTGATGTTTTATATCCAACTTTCTGTTTTATGTACTTCTAGAAAAAAATAAATGAGCAGCTTATGGAAAGATACAATCAAACTTTTACATATTTCATCTTAATGAGATTATTTCCTCAATCAAGAATTGGCTTTTTCCTATTGACACTTATTGTTACCTGATTATTCAGTGTTTTCTCAAAATGGAAAAATATCAGAATCCTAGAGCTGTGCTGAAGACAAATTCATATTAACAGCTGAAATTTCTATAGTTACTAGCATTGTCATCTCAGTTGTTATACACTGTGATTGCTAGTTTAAAACACACAATCCTGACAATGTTTCATTAACGTTGGCCATTTAAGAACAGAAGTGTGGGGAAGGGTGATAAGTATAACAAAATGGGATGGGGATTTGGAAAAAATATCTTGATAATGGGGTAAATGTATTGCTAGTTATCATGAATAAGAGATGTAAAACAGAATTTTCCAGAGACAGAAAATGCCCTGAGCCATGCCTCTACTGTAGGATGTAATAGCCAGAGGCTCCAGAAATGTAAAATAACCTCAAAACTAATTTAATTCATCGGGTGGTATAGTGCACACATGGTAAAATGATTTTTGTTTGGTTTTATAGTTGGAAAAGTTTATGAATTGAACACCATGTATATGGATCTTAAGTACAAGTTCTGCTTGAAATAGGTCTTTGGTGAAGCCTGAAATTATACATTTCTAACAAGCTTCGAGATGATGCTGGTGTTGGTAGTTCAGGACCACACTTGAAGGAGCAGAAAAACCATCTGAATCTTTATTTTCTCATCTGTAAAGTGGAGATAGTGGTTACTACTGTGAAGATTATTAAACAAGTCAGTGAATCAAAGCATCTGACATACAGGAAGACCACCACAAATGCAAACATGTCTACTCTTCCATGTTTCCTGTTTTGTTCCTGTTAGTTCATTAGTGTGTTCTACTCTTTATACAAGTATTTTTCTCTATAGTTTTTGTTGTGGCATAATCAAGCTCATGACAAGGAGGCATGCAGAAATTAGTAAAAGCCCATTTCTGTCCTCTTTCCCCAAATCCATGTTTTTTACGACATTTATAGTTTGAATAACTGTTTCTCCAAAGGACTATGTGTTAAATGCTTGCTCACCAGCCTAAGGTCTTATTGGGGATGGTGGAAACTTCAGGAAAAAAATGGGATATTTAATGGAAGGAAGTCATGTCATGGGTAACACTGAGGCCCTGACCCCTCTCTTTATCTTTCAGCTGTGATGAAGTGAGCACTTTCCTTTGCTATGTGTTCCTACCATGGTGTACTGCCTTGCCACAGGCCTAAAAAGCAATGGAGCCAAAAGACCATAGACTGAAACTGTGAGTCAATGCAACCCTTTTCTCTTTTCAAGTTGATTATCTCAAGTATTTGTTACAGTAGCAGAAAGCTGACTAGCAGAAAATTGATATCAAGAAGTGGAGTTGTTTTTGTGACACCCGATATCGTGTAAGCCTTCAAAATCAGCTTGTCAGAGGAATCTGGAAAAAACTGGAGAAGTGAGGGAGAGAAAGCCCAGGGTGTTTTGCGCAGAGCTTAATGGGAAATTCTGGTTAAGGCTCAGAAGATAAGCATGCTCTAAAACACCAAATAAACCTTGAACAGTGAAAAAAAAAAGAAGATAAGCATGCTGATAGAAATATGGACAGGAAAGATTGTAGTTATGAGGTTATTGGAAATTGAACAAGGCCATCCTTGTTATACCTTGGCAAAGAATTTCAGTGCATTATATCCATGCCCACTCTAAAGATTATATGGCAAATTAAACAAATAAGAATAGCCAGGAAATTCTGATAGAGAAAGGTAATGGGGAAGAGCTAGCTCTATTGGTACTAAAGTGCTATTGACTTTAAAACTATAATCATGATACTTAAAAGAGGCAGATAGGACAATGAGATAAAATAGAGTATTGAAATAAGCCCAAACAGATGGGACTTTAGTAGATGGTGAGGTGATATCTCAGTGTGTGTGGATGGGGAGATGATGGACTATTTGATATTATATACTCTTAGAGCAACTAGAATCATCTGGAAAAAATAAAGCCAAATCCATACTTTAATGCACAGTAAGATAAGTTCCAAATGAATCAAAGGTTTAGATGTAAAAGATGAAATTTGAGGTAATTTCTTTATAACTTTGGTGTGGAGAATGGCTTTTAAATGATATCTAGAAATCTAGAAGCCATAAAAAGTAAACTTAATTAATTTTTAAAATGCAAGCAAAGCCTACACAAAGACTCAGAAATAAATTATAAATTTGGAAAAATTGTTGCAGTCCATATCACAGAAGACCAATTTTACTAATACACAAAGAGCTGCTTGAAATTCTTCTTCTGAAATATTATATAAGTTTGCTTGTCTTAAACCTATGTGAAATGGTATGTGAACTAAGGATCAGAAAATAGATGAGAAAGGAAACTGATTATTATGTGTCTATATAAATAGGAGGGAAAATAAAAGTATAGTATATTAGCATTTGTTTTTATCTATAGAAGGGGCCAAGGAACTTTGTAACAGTGGTTTGCCATCACTAGTGAAGTTTAGATAGTACTAGTTGAAAAATGAGATGGAAGGATAAAAATTTATTGATTTGTTACTTTTGAGACATTTCAAAGTATTAAGTGGTTTAAAAAGTCACACTGAGTTTCTTTATAAGATCATAGTCTGCTTTATTGTACTTTGAAGTTTTCAAGCCTTAATAAAGAGGGTTCCTTCATTTTGTTCCTTTCAGGAAAAATGTGTGTGTGTGTGTGTGTGTGTGTGTGTGTGTGTGTGTTGTGTGTGTGTTTTGTCTTCAACTCTGGGCCTGGGCACCTTCCCTAAGCTCTTCAGCTCAAGGTGAGTGCTCTACCACTTGAGCCACAATGCCACTTCCAGTTTTCTGGTGGTTAATTGGAGGTAAGAGTCTCACGGATGTTCCTGCCCAGGCTGGCATTAAACCATGATCCTCAGATCTCAGCCTCCAGAGTAGCTAGGATTACAGGCATGAGCCACCAGCACCTGGCTATACTGAATGATTGTTGTTGTTTTTGTTGGTCATGGGGCCTGGACTCTGGGCCTGGTACTATCCCTCAGCTCTTCAGCTCAAGGCAAGGCTCTACCACTTGAGCCACAGTGACACTTCCCAAATGTGTTTTGTGTGTGTGTGTGTTGTGTGTGTGTGTGTGTGTGTGTGTGTGTGTGTGTGTGTGAAATTGTAGTGCTCCTGCCTCCCTCCCCACCTCTGCATCTTGAAACCCTGGCTTCAACTCAGCCTGTTTCCCTGATCTCATGTGACCTACTCACTTCTTTTCAAAAGCATGGTATGTGGCCTTAACCCTACTAACCACATGGTTCAAACAGACCTCCAGATATTTCTGCACCTCCTCCCTCAATGACAACTTCTTTCATACTTCTGACTGCTCATACAGAAAACAAAGACAGATCTTCATGGTCAGTATATCAAGAACACATTTCTGTTAGGAAATATATTTTTCTTCTCCTTTTTGAGGTGATTCATTAGTGTCTCCAGAAGGCCCAGCTAGATGGCCCTGGTACTCTCCCCTACTGTCTTCTACTGGGATAGTTTTCTAGAGCTTCCATGATGAATGTCACAGTCTGAGTGGCTTAAGACTGTAAAAATGTACTATTTTTGCAGTTCAGGAGACCAGAAGTCTGAAGTTACGTTGAAAGGATTTTTTCCCTCCTATACCTGCAGTGATAATGCTCACCTCTGTAGTCACCCTTACTACCAGCGGAGTCCATCTGCCTGGTTTTGGCAACAAGAAATATATGTGATTGTTTACTGAGTAGTCAACCTAGGGGGTCTATTATTTTCCTAGCAAACAGGATAGGGTCACCTAGTATGCAGGTTTCCCTTGAACTCTCTCCACTGTGGATGTACTGTATGGAAATATACCAGCTACTTTGTGAGGCAGTATGTTACAAACCATGGGTGGTTGAACTGGGAGGAGGAGGGAAAGCAGCTGGGATCCTTGTGGGAACTGCCATGTTAACCTTGGAGGTTCACCACAGACTTCTGTAATGTGAATAGAAAGAAAAACAATGTCAAAACCTTGTTTATTTCAACCATAACCTTCTGGTTTCTATTACACGCACTAGGGAAAAAATTCTTGATAAAAGTTTCAATTTTTTTGTTGACTGTTTGTGGCTGTAAGAGGCTATTGCAGATGTGGCAACATACAGTGGAAAGAGAGTGAACAGAGTAAATTGAAAACAGGAGCTGAAGATGAGGCAGAATTAGATCAAGTGCTCACACACTGGAAACACACACACACACACACACACACACACACACAAGAAAATACAAATAAAATTCCAAGACCATCAAAAGACCAGACTTACAAATCATGGGAATAGGAAAGGGAGAAGAGGTATAAATTGAAGGCATAGCGAACCAATTCAATGAAATAATGGCAGAAATCTTACCCAACTTTGAGAAAGAGAGAGGACTCCAGGTAGAATAGGGTTACAAAACAAAATAGTCAAGATCAGAGAAGAAACTTTGCTAGATATATTATAGTTAGTACACTAAATATAAAGAAGAAAGAGAGAATATTGAAAGGTGCAAAGGAGAAGAGGGTAGAATGATATAGAGAAATGCTATAGAAAAGGGAAGAAGTATGATTTAAATTAAATACTAAAAAATGGTTTAGACATCATAGTTTCAGAGAAAAGGAAAGGACAGTGAAGCAGAACCAAAAAGTAAATAAGAAGGAGAGTACAAAATTGCCTGTACCCCTTATACAAAAAGTCAACAAATGAATAAAAAAGTTCAAAACTACCAAACCAAAACAGCAACAAAGACAGATTTATATTACAAATATGAATTTCCAGTGGATTATTCTTGCATTTTGAATCTGGATGGGAAGGTTCTACTCACTCCGCAGTCAGCACATGAAGCCAGAATTAGGTTGTGGGGGGGTGGGGGCAGTGAGCAGGCCCTGGAAAGTGAGTACTTAGTGGGCCTCAGGCTCAATGCTTCATTGTTGCTTTGGTCTCAGGGAATATAATTCTCTCCTCACTAGGGAAGGTGGTACTTTTTTCTTTTGGTCGGTCGTGGGGCTTGAACTCTGGGTTTGGGCACTGTCCCTACGCTCTTCAACTCAAGGAAAGCGCTCTACCACTTGAGCTACAGCGCCACTTCCGATTCTCTAGTGGTTTATTGGAGGTAAGAGTCTCACGGACTTTCCTGCCCGGGCTGGCTTTGAACCACGATCCTCAGATCTCAGCCTCCTGAGTAGCTAGGATTACAGGCCCCTGGCGGAAGGTGGTACTTTGTCACATCCTTCAGAGCCTTTGATGCCTCGAATGTGTCCCTGACATTGTGGAATTCGGAGCCACAATCACACTCATCCGTGGATGGCGGCAACCACCACACCGATGCCTCTGCTCTGTGACCTGGCAGTGAGTCCCATGTCTCCATCCCTTGGTATTGCCAGGTAGCCAGACAGCTGCCTCTGGTATCTATGCTGCCAGTTTAGATGTTTTTGTTTTTTCAGTTTAAACTTTCCTCAGCTACCTCTTATGATACAGGTTCTCTGGTAAAGTTTCACAAATCTCTTCGAGTCGAGCTTTCTCCCAGAGTAACTATCTACAGTAATTGGCATTCTCATGATGGCATCTTATGGCTTCTCTTTGAGGGAAGGCAAACCATAGGATAGCTTTTTTCACCAAGGCTAGCCTTCCATTCCAGAGTAGTCACCACCTCATGAATCCCTGTACTGGGACTAACCTTGTGGGTTGTTTGGACTTTTCTCATAGCTAGAATTGGCAGGTTGTCAGCAGGACTGTCTTGCTTTTCTTGTAATAAGAGTTCTCCCCAACTGGGGGTCTGGGGGTAGGCTCAGAACTCTCTACTGCTTTCCTTTTATTAGGTCTGTCTCTATAGTTTTCTGCCTTCCCACCATCTCCTTTGTGGTTTTGGGTTCTGTCCCTCTCTTTCTCCAGGATTTAACCTCTTCTGTGTCACTGTTCATTCACAGAGTGAACACAGTCAGTGCTTGTAATCTGCCATCTTGCCCCACCCCCAACATGTTTTAGAATCTGTCCACATGCTTCTGATTCTTTCCCTTTCACCCTCTGTTACCATTCCTTTTTTATACTGCCCCCCCCCATTATTGGCTCAGCTTAAGCAACTCATAAAAATTCAGATGCTCTGAAAAAGATAAATTTAGAAAAGAAATGTTTTGATTGAGAAGGAGGTGTCATCTCAGAGTGAAAGCTTACCTTAGCTGGCAAGATCAAGAAAGGGAAACTAAAAGGAGGTTTCTTCCTCCTCCTTCTCTTCCTCTTTCCCTCTCTCTATCTCCTCCCCTTCCTTATTACCTCCCTCCCTCCCTTCTCTCCTCTCTCTCTGTCTGTTCCTTTGTATCATATCATAAAAACTAAATTGTTGTTTTATAATCTCAATGCTAAGATGATTTGATGGTTTGTGTATGTATGGGTACTTTGTGTACACTTAAAAATTTTTAGAATCACAGAAAACCTGAGCAGAAAATAGAGTTCCCATATATTCTCTTTCTACAATACAGCCTCCACCACTATCACAGTGGTACCTTTATTATAATTGATGAATCTACACTGAAATTGGTTATCTGAAATTTTTAGTTTCCAGTAGAATTCACTTGATGTTGCATGGGTTTTTGACAAATGGGTAATGATATATACCCACCATTGTGGGATTGTACAGGATAGTTTCACTGTTCTAAAATAATCCTCTGTGCTCTGCTTATTCATCCTTCTTTCCCCACAACAGTTTTGCCCTTTCCAGATTGACCTATAGCTGGTATGATAGTATGTGTAGTCTTTTTAGACTGGCTTCTTTTACTTAGCAATATGCTTTTAAGATTCCTCCTTGGGTTAGGAAGGTGGCTCAGTGGTAGAGCGCTTGCCTTGCATGCATGAGGCCCTGGGTTCGATTCCTCAGCACCACATAAGCAAAAAGAAAAAAGCCGGAAGTGGTGCTGTGGCTCAAGTGGTAGAGCGCTAGCCTTGAGCTGAAGAGCTGAGGGACAGCGCCCAGGCCCAGAGTTTAGGCCCCATGACCAGACCGCCCCCCCCCCCCCCCAAAAAAAAAGATTCCTCCTTGTCTTGGTAGATGATTGCTTTTTAATGTTGACTAATGTGCTATTATCTGAATATACAGAAACATTTATCCACTCACCTATTGAAGGGCATTGTGGTTGCCTGTAAGTATTGGCACATGTGAATAATGCTGCTATGAACATGCTTGTGCAGTTTTTTTGTAGAAATGTTTTCAATTTAGATAAACATTAAGGCAAGCGATTGGTGGATTACATTGTAAGAATGCCTTTAATTTTCATAAGACACTTCCAAACTGGATGGCTGTTCTGTTTTGTGTTACCAGCAGCAATGGATGAGAACTCCTGGTACTATACATCCTCATGAGCATTTGATGGTATTGTTTTGGATTTGCCATCTTAATTAGTGTATAGTGGTATCTTATTCTTTTAATTTGAATTTTTTGATGTTGAATATCTCCTTTTATGCTTAGTTGCTGTTGATATTCTCTTTGGTGATATATCCAGTTCTTGTTGTTGAGGTTTTTTTTTTTTTTTTCAATTCCTGGGGCTTGAACTAAGGGCTTGGGCACTGTCTCTGAGCTTCTTTTGCTGAAGGCTAGCACTCTACAACTTGAGCCACAGCATCACTTCTGGCTTTTTCTGTTTATTTGATACTGAGGAATTGAACCCAGGGCTTCATGCATGCTAGGGAAGCACTCTACTACTAAGCCACATTCCCAATCTTTGTTGTTGAGTTTTAGGAGTTTATTGTAGCATAGAAATGGAGGGACAAAGGCAACAAATGGAGCAATGGTACTCACTGGACACTATGTTGAAAATGAACTATACAATTTATGGGTGGGGATGGGATGGAAAAACTGAGAGAAAGGGAAGGATAGGCGACATTGTCCCGAAAGAAATGTACTACTTATGTACTTAATATATAATGGAACCCCTGTGTACATCACCTTTATAAGAAATGTACTACTTACCTAACATATGACGGAACCCCTGTGTACATCACCTTTATAAGAAATGTACTACTTACCTAACATATAACTGAACCCCTGTGTACATCACCTTTATAAGAAATGTACTACTTACCTAACATATAACGGAACCCCTGGGTACATCACCTTTATAAGAAATGTAGAAAAAGAGTTTATTGTATGTTTTCATTTGAGGATATAATTTACAGGTATTTTATTTATTATTATTATTTATTTTATTATTATGGCCCATTGTTATTTTGAATCATGTTATTTAATATCTACCTATTTGCCATTTCCCCAAATTTATTTGTGTAGTGATGATTAATTTTAATTCCATTAATAACAGACAGCATAATTTGAGTTTTCCTTCATAACAGTATGGAATCTCTTAGAGAACATTTCATATGCACTTTGGAGAATATATATTCTGCAAACATCTATTGCTGTCTGCTACATTTAGTTGATTTATAGTGTTTTTTTAAAAAATTGACTTACATTAGTTATACAGAGGGGCATTTCATGGTTACATTTCCACATGTTTACAATATGTTCTAACCAATTTCATTCCATCATGTTCCCTTTCTTTCTTCCCAAAGCAATTTCAATAGTCTCTTTGTTTTATTTTCATAGTTGCAAACAATCTACTTCAACTGCATTTATCCTCTTTCAAAATGTATTTTAGAATTAGCTGCCTTCTATTTTTCTTTTTTCTTTTCTCATCTCTTCCTAAGAAGCACTAGAGCTTTTGTTACTGAGGTTTGAGTTGAAGGCTTCATGCTTACTAGGAAGTTACTCTGCCTCTTGAATCATACCTCCAGACTTTTTTGTCTTAGTTATTTTTTGACAGTGTTTCATGGTTTTGATCAGAGTTGGCCTCAGATCACAATCCTCCATCAATGCCTCCCAGTAGGTAGGATTAGAGACATGAACCACCACTCATGGTGGTTGAGATAAAATCTTTTTGCCTGGGCTGTCCTCAAACCATGATCTTCTTCATCTCTGCCCTCCCAAGAGCTTGTGATTGCAAGTTTGTTCCACAGTATCCAGCCAATAGCATTGTTTGAACCTTTTTTCTTCTTTTTTTTTTTCTCAGTCATGGGGCTTGAACTCTGGGCCTGGATGTTGTCCCTTAGCTCTTCAGCTCAAGGCTAGTGTTCTACTACTTGAGCACAGTGCCACTTTCAGTTTTCTGGTGATTAATTGGATATAAGAGTCTCACAGACTTTTCTGCCTGGGCCTCCTGAGTAGCTAGGATTACAGGTGTGAGCCACAAGTGCCTGGCTCTTGGTGATTTCCGACTAATTAAATATTTCTTGTTAGGAATTTATTTACTTATTTGTTTATTTATACTGGTACTCGTGCTTAAACTCAGGGCCTGGGAGCTGTCCCTCAGCTTTTTTTTTTCTCAAGGCTAACATCGAACCCCTTTAGAGATTAATTGGAGATAAGAGTCTCATAGACTTTCCTGCCTGGGCTGGCTTTGAACTATTACCCTCAGATCTCAGCATGAGGTATTGCCCACCGATGCCCAGTGAGCAGTTATTTTATTTTCATTTTTATTTTTTAATTTTTTATTGTGAAAAATACTGTACAGAGGGATTACAATTACATGGGCAAGATAGTGAGTACATTTCGTATCAAGCATTGTAGCCTCCTCCTTTGTTTACCCTTCCCATCCCTTCCCAGCCTCCCCTCCCATACACCTAATCCTCCCCCCCCAAAGTTGTAAAGTTCGTTTTCGACATGACAACTTGTACTTCTCATTGTTGCAACGGGTTCACCTGTATCCTTATTTAAACGGCTTGTTTTTCCCCATCTCCTCCACAAATTATACAGACATCAAATACAGTGAAAGCAGGGGTTATACTGTGGGGGAGGGACATACAAAGCAACAAAGAAATAATCTTATAAATGCGTTAGAAACAAATGCATGAAAGAAAAAAAACATTTAAATACATATCTTAGTGTTCATTTTCCTAATATCACCTTATCTGACTTTTTCTGCTTGACTCAGACATATACTAGATATTGCAAATAAGGGAAACCATGGGACCTATGTTTCTTTGGGCTTGGCTTACTTCAATTAATATAATTTTTTCCAAGTCTTTCCATTTCCTAACAAATGGGGCAATGTCATTCTTTCTGATGGAGGCATAGAACTCAATTGTGTATATATACCACATTTTCTTGATCCATTCATCTACTGAGGGGCATCTGGGTTGGTTCCAGATCTTAGCTATGGTAAATAATGCTGCAGTAAGCATAGCTGTGCTGGTAGCTTTAGTGTGGTCTTGTTTGTAAACATTTGGGTAAATGCCCAAAAGTGGAATTGCTGGGTTATAGGGGAGCTCTATGTGGAGTCTTTTGAGGAACCTCCATACTGCTTTCCAAAGTGGTTGAACAAGTTTACATTCCCACCAACAATGAAGTAAGGTTCCCTTCTGTCCACATTCCCTCCAGCATCTGTTGTTATTAGAGTTCTTGATTTTTGCCATTCTAACTGGGGTGAGGTGGTATCTCAATGTTGTTTTGATTTGCATTTCTTTTATGGCTAGGGAGATTGAGCATTTCTTCATGTGTCTATTGGCCATCCTTCTATCTTCTTCAGAGAAGTTTCTCTTTAAGTCTTTCGCCCACTTATTTATTGGGCAGTTGTTTCTTTGAGGATTTGTTGTTGGGGGATTTAATTTTTTGAGTTCCAAGTATATTTTAGATATGAGACCCTTCCCAAATAGCTCTACAAACACTGCTGGCAAACATGATAAATGAAAAGTTTGACAACTTACAAAGGACTCTGTATGAGCGTGATAGGGAGAGAGAGGAGGCATCCCAAAAGTTTATATAGGAATATCATAAGCGTGAGGAAGCCACTCAAAAACTGATACAGGATTTGCATGAGCAACTTGAGAATACTCAAAGAGAAAGGGAGGAATGGCGTGAGCAGGCTGAGAACACTCAAAGAGAACTGCAGGAATCCCATGAACGAGAGGAAGCTGATCAAAGAGTAATACAGGAATTGAGAGAGCAGATAGAGAATACACAAAGATCACTAAAGGCATTCATGGAATCCATTAAAAAAGAG
Source organism: Dipodomys spectabilis (assembly GCF_019054845.1). NCBI lineage: Eukaryota > Metazoa > Chordata > Mammalia > Rodentia > Heteromyidae > Dipodomys > Dipodomys spectabilis. The sequence goes on along the minus strand of NW_024870887.1, from coordinate 7,257,160 downwards.
CTGAAGGAAGTCAGGGAGACTACAAAGGGAATGCTGAATGGAACCCAACAGAAGGAATGGGAGTCCAAAGAAACCATAACCAATCAACTAAGTGATTTGAGAACAAACACTGAACACCAAATTAAGGAAGTAAAGAAATTCATACAAGACCTAAAACAGAGCTTCAACAAAGAATTTGAAGCCATCAAAGCTGACCAAATGGAAGGAAAAGAGATAAAAAACAAAGTAGAGAGTCTTGACAGCAGGTTAGACCATGCAGAAGATTGAATCTCAGGGATTGGAGACAGCCTAGATATTATAGAGAAAGAGCACACAACCATCCAAGACAAGCCCAAGAAATATGATAGATCTATCCAACACCTGGAAGACACCATCAGAAGGCTTAATCTAAGGATAATGGGTGTAGAGGAGCACCTAGAAACAGAAGTTAATGGTCTAGGAAATTTGTTTAACAGGATCCTAGCAGAGAACTTTCCAAACATTCAAAAAGATAGGCCTATTCAGATACAAGAAGCTTTTACAACCCCAAATAGACCAGACCAGAATAGGACATCCCACCGTCACATTATAATCCACACAGGATCAACTCAGACCAAGGAAAAGATCCTTAAAGCTGTCAAGGAGAAAAGGTTAATCACCTATAAAGGGAAACCAATTAGAGTCACCTCAGATTTCTCAGCAGAGACAAAGCAAGAAGAGCCTGGAATGATGTATGCCATGCCCTAAAAACAAACAACTATCAACCAAGAATACTGTACCCAGCTAAACTCTCCTTCATAACTGAAGGTCAAATAAAAACCTTCCATAGCAAAGAAAAATTGAAACAATACATCTCCACCAAACCAGCCCTACAAAAGAGTCTTAAAGATGTCCTACACATAGAAAACCAACAAGACCACAATAAAGGCCAAGAAACTGCACCTAAACCGAGAATCCAAGAACCATAGGAAGAACCCAGTTTTTGCAGCCCCCAAGAAGGTGGATAACATGGCAGGAACTCCCAAATACCTCTCAGTCCTATCTCTTAACGTTAACGGACTGCTCTCCAATTAAGCGACATAGACTGTCTAGTTGGATTAAAAAACAAGACTCTTCTATCTGCTGCCTGCAAGAGTCACATCTTGCCCGTAAAAACAAACACATTTTCAGCGTTAAAGGCTGGAACAAAATCTACCAAGCAAACGGCCCCCATAAACAGGCGGGAGTTGCAATCCTAATATCAGATAAAATAGGCTTCAAATTAAAATTAGTGAGAAGAGATAAAGAAGGTCGCTACATACTAATTAAAGGATCTCTCCTTCAGGAGGATATTACAATTCTAAATATCTATTCGCCAAACAATGGAGCACCCAAATTTATCAAAGAAACACTACTTTCCCTCAAATCCCATAGATCCAAAGACATTAATTGTTGGGGATTTTAACACAGCACTCTCCCCACTAGATAGATCAACTCGGCAAAAACTCAACAGAGAAACCGCAGATTTAAACAGCTGCATAGATCAACTAGATTTAACAGACATCTACCGAATATTTCACCCAGCAGCATCAGAATACACGTTTTTCTCAGCAGCACATGGAACGTTTTCTAAAATAGACCACATTCTAGGCCACAAAGCAAACTTGTCCAAATTCAGAAACATTGAAGTTATACCTTTCATTCTCTCTGACCACAAGGGAATAAAATTAGAACTCAACACCGAAAGCCACCAAAGAAAGTCCGGTATCACATGGAGGCTGAACAACACACTGCTGAATCACAAGTGGGTCAAGGAAGAGATTAGAAAGGAAATTCAAATGTTCATGCTATTCAACAAAAATGAGCACACAAATTACCAGCTCCTCTGGGACACAGCAAAGGCAGTACTCAGAGGCAAGTTTATAGCTCTGAGTTCCTACATCAACAAATTGGAGAGATCCGAAGCCAACAATTTAATGAGACATCTGAACCTCCTTGAAAAAGAGCAGCAAGATAAACCCCAATCCAGTAGACGGAAAGAATTAATTAAAATTAAATCAGAATTAAATGAATTAGAATCCAAAAAAAACTATAGAAAGAATCAACAAAACAAAGAGTTGGTTCTTTGAAAAAATTAACAAAATTGACAGACCCTTATAGCAAATCTTATCAGAAAAAGAAGAGAACACACCCAAATAAATAAACTCAGAGATGAGAATGGAAACATCACCACTGAAACAACCAAGATTCAGAACATTATAAGGGAATACTTCTCAAAACTTTATGCTAATAAGTTTGAGAACTTGGCAGAAATGGACCTTTTCCTAGCAAATATTGACATGCCAAAACTAAACCAAGATGAGTTAAACCATCTTTACAGGCCCATATCAAGCATTGAAATAGAAACAGCAATAAGAGACCTCCCAACTAAGAAAAGTCCAGGACCAGATGGTTTTACAGTTGAATTCTACAAGGCCTTCAAAGCAGAGTTCACAACAATACTCCTCCAACTCTTCAATGAAATTGAAAGAGAAAGCTCACTACCGAATACATTCTATGAAGCCATCATAACCCTCATCTCAAAACCAGGCAGGGACTTATCAAAGAAAGAGAACTATAGACCCATTTCTTTGATGAACATTGATGCAAAACTTCTCAACAAAATTCTGGCCAATCGACTTCAACAATTCATCCAAAAAATCATACACCACGATCAAACAGGATTCATTTCAGGGATGCAAAGCTGGTTCAATATACGCGAATCAATTAATATTATTCATCACATCAACAGAAGCAAGACTAAGAATCACATGGTTATCTCAATAGATGCAGAAAAAGCATTAGACAAGATCCAACACCCCTTTGTGGTGAAGGTTTTGGAAAAATTAGGAATCTATGGAACATTCCTCAATACAATAAAGGCTGTATATGACAAACCCACAGCAAGCATTATACTCAATGGTAAAAAACTAAATCCATTTCCTCTTAACTCAGGAACAAGACAAGGATGCCCACTCTCTCTACTTCCCTTCAACCTAGTATTAGAATGCGTAGCTACAGCAATAAGACAAGATGCAGACATAAAGGGGATCCAAATAGGGAAAGAAGAAATAAAACTCTCCCTCTTTGCAGATGACATGATCTTGTATTTAAAGAATCCCATAGACTCCACTCCCAAATTACTCAAGCTGATTCAAAACTTTGGCAAAATAGCAGGTTATAAAATGAACTCCCCCAAATCAATGGCTTTTCTGTATGCCAACAATGAGAAAAGTGTGGCTGAAATTAGGAAAGCAACTCCATTTGTAATAGCCCCACAAAAAATAAAATACCTAGGAATTAACTTAACCAAAGAAGTGAAGGACCTCTATGATGAAAACTTTAAAATCTTGAAAAAGGAAATCAACACAGAACTTAAAAAATGGCAAAACCTCCCATGCTCCTGGATTGGAAAGATTAACATCGTGAAAATGGCAATACTTCCCAAGGCTATCTACAAATTCAACACAATACCTATCAAAATTCCAACCTCATTCTTCAAGGAAATAGAAGAGGCAATCCAAAAATTCATATGGAACAATAAAAGACCCCGAATAGCAAAAACGCTCCTCAACGGAAAGAACACTGCTGGAGGAATAACAATACCAAATTTCAAACTCTACTATAAAGCCATAGTAATCAAAACAGCTTGGTATTGGCATAAGAACAGACCTCAGGACCAATGGAATAGAATTGAAAACCCAGAAATGAACCTACAGACCTATAGCCATCTAATCTTCGATAAGGGAGCTAAAACAATAGAATGGAAGAAAGACAGCCTCTTCAGTAAATGGTGCTGGCAAAATTGGTTAACTACATGTAGAAAACTAAAGCTATATCCTTATATTTCACCCTGCACCAGAATCAACTCCAAATGAATCAAAGACCTTGAAGTCAAAGCAGACACTCTGAAAACATTACAGGATGGAATAGGAGAAACCCTAGGTCTCCTTGGCTCAGGCCGAAATTTTCTGAATAGAGACCCGGAAACACAACAAATCAAAGAAAGGTTGGACAAATGGGATTGCATAAAGTTGCAGACCTTCTGCAGGGCAAATTACATAGCTAGCAAGATCAATAGAAAGCCCACGGATTGGGAGAAGATCTTCACTAGCCATACAACAGACAAGGGTCTCATATCTAAAATATACTTGGAACTCAAAAAATTAAACCCCCCAACAACAAATCCTCAAAGAAACAACTGCCCAATAAATAAGTGGGCGAAAGACTTAAAGAGAAGCTTCTCTGAAGAAGAAAGAAGGATGGCCAATAGACACATGAAGAAATGCTCAACCTCCCTAGCCATAAAAGAAATGCAAATCAAAACAACATTGAGATATCACCTCACTCCAGTTAGAACGGTAAAAATCAAGAACTCTATATAAAGAACTCTAACAACAACAGATGCTGAAGTGGATGTGGACAGAATGGAACCTTACTTCATTTTTTTTTTAAATTTTATTTTATTTTATTTGAGAACATACTGTACAGAGGGGTTACAATTACATGGGCAGGATAATGCATACATTTCTTACCAAGCATTGCAGCCTCCTCCTTTGTTTACCCTTCACCTCCCTTCCCAGCCTCCCCCCTCCCCCCCACCCAATCATACCCCCCTCCCCCCCCCACACCGACATTATAAAGCTGGTTTTGACATGACATTTTGTACTTCTCATTGTTGCAACAGGTCCACCTGAATCCTTAAAGGACTTGTTTGTCCCCGTCTCCTCCACATGTTATACTGACATCAAATATAGTGAAAGCGGGGGTTACACTGTGGGGGAGGGACATACAAAGCAACAAAGAAATAGGAACCTTACTTCATTGTTGGTGGGAATGTAAACTTGTTCAACCACTTTGGAAAGCAGTATGGAGGTTCCTCAAAAGACTTCACATAGAACTCCCCTATGACTCAGCAATCCCATTTTGGGCATTTACCCAAATGTTTACAAACAAGACCACACTAAAGCTACCAGCACAACTATGCTTACTGCAGCATTATTTACCATAGCTAAGATATGGAACCAACCCAGATGCCCCTCAGTAGATGAATGGATCAAGAAAATGTGGTATATATACACAATTGAATTCTATTCCTCCATCAGAAAGAATGACATTGCCGCATTTGTTAGGAAATGGAAAAACTTGGAAAAAATTATATTAAGTGAAGTAAACCAGGCCCAAAGAAACATAGGTCCCATGGTTTCCCTTATTTGCAATATCTAGTATATGTATGAGTCAAGCGGAAAAGGTCAGATAATGTGATGTCAGGAAAACGAACCCTTAGATATGTATTTTAATGCTTTTTTCTTTCATGCATGTGTTTCTAACGCATTTATAAGATTATTTCTTTGTTGCTTTGTATGTCCCTCCCCTACAGTATAACCCCTGCTTACACTATATTTGATGTCAGTATAACTTGTGGAGGAGATGGGGAAAAACCAGTTGTTTAAGGATACAGGTGGACCTGTTGCAACAATGAGAAGTACAAGTTGTCATGTCCAAAACGAGCTTTACAACGTCGGTGCGGGGGGGGGGGGGAAGGGGGAGAAGGAGAAGGATTGGGATTGGGGGGTAGGGGGGAGGCTGGGAAGGGAGGTGAAGGGTAAACAAAGGAGGAGGCTGCAATGCTTGGTAAGAAATGTACGCATTATCTTGCCCATGTAATTGTAACCCCTCTGTACAGTATGTTCACAAATAAAATAAAATTAAATTAAAAAAAAAAGATATGAGACCCTTGTCCGTTGTATGGCTAGTGAAGATCTTCTCCCAATCCGTAGGCTTTCTATTGATCTTGCTAGCTATGTCCTTTGCCATGCAGAAGCTCTGCAACTTCATGCAATCCCATTTGTCCAACCTTTCTTTGATTTGTTGTGTTTCTGGGTCTCTATTAAGAAAATTTTGGCCTGTGCCAAGGAGACCTAGGGTTTCTCCTATTCCATCCTGTAATGTTTTCAGAGTGTCTGCTTTGACTTCAAGGTCTTTGATCCATTTGGAGTTGATTCTGGTGCAGGGTGATATATAAGGATCTAGCTTTAGTTTTCTACAAGTAATTAACCAATTTTGCCAGCACCATTTACTGAAGAGGTTGTCTTTCTTCCATTCTATTGTTTTAGCTCCCTTACCGAAGATTAGATGGCTATAGGTCTGTAGGTTCATTTCTGGGTTTGCATTTCTATTCCATTGGTCCTGAGGTCTGTTCTTGTGCCAGTACCAAGCTGTTTTGATCACTATGGCTTTATAGTAGAGTTTGAAATTTGGTATTGTTATTCCTCCAGCAGTGTTCTTTCCGTTGAGGAGCGTTTTTGCTATTCGGGGTCTTTTATTGTTCCATATGAATTTTTGGATTGCCTCTTCTATTTCCTTGAAGAATGAGGTTGAAATTTTGATAGGTATCGCATTGAATTTGTAGACAGACTTGGGAAGTATTGCCATTTTCACAATGTTAATCTTTCCAATCCAGGGACATGGGAGGTTTTGCCATTTTCTAAGTTCTGTGTTGATTTCCTTTTTCAAGTTTTTAGAGTTTTCATCATAGAGGTCCTTCACTTCTTTGGTTAAGTTATTCCTAGGTATTTTATTTTTTGTGGGGCTATTACAAATGGAGTTGCTTTCCTAATTTCAGCCACACTTTTCTCATTGTTGGCATACAGAAAAGCCATTGATTTGGGGGGTTAATTTTATACCCTGCTACTTTGCCAAAGTTTTGAATCAGCTTGAGTAATTTGAGAGTGGAGTCTATGGGATTCTTTAAATACAAGATCATGTCATCTGCAAAGAGGGAGAGTTTTATTTCTTCTTTCTCTATTTGGATCCCCTTTATGTCTGCATCTTGTCTTATTGCTGTAGCTAGGCATTCTAATACTAGGTTGAAGGGAAGTGGAGAGAGTGGACATCCTTGTCTTGTTCCTGAGTTAAGAGGAAATGGATTTAGTTTTTTACCATTGAGTATAATGCTTGCTGTGGGTTTGTCATATACAGCCTTTATTGTATTGAGGAATGTTCCATGGATTCCTAATTTTTCCAAAACCTTCACCACAAAGGGGTGTTGGATCTCGTCGAATGCTTTTTCTGCATCTATTGAGATAACCATGTGGTTCTTATCCTTGCTCCTGTTGATGTGATGAATAATATTAATTGATTTGCGTATATTGAACCAGCTTTGCATCCCTGAAATGAATCCTGTTTGATCATGGTGTATGATTTTTTGGATGAATTGTTGAAGTCGATTGGCCAGAATTTTGTTGAGAAGTTTTGCATCAATGTTCATCAAAGAAATGGGTCTATAGTTCTCTTTCTTTGATAAGTCCCTGCCTGGTTTTGGGATGAGGGTTATGATGGCTTCATAGAAAGCATTCGGTAGTGAACTTTCTCTTTCAATTTCATTGAAGAGTTGGAGGAGTATTGTTGTGAACTCTGCTTTGAAGACCTTGTAGAATTCCACTGTAAAACCATCTGGTCCTGGACTTTTCTTAGTTGGGAGGTCTCTTATTGCTGTTTCTATTTCAATGCTTGATATGGGCCTGTAAAGATGGTTTAACTCATCTTGGTTTAGTTTTGGCATGTCAATATTTGCTAGGAAAAGGTCCATTTCTGCCAAGTTCTCAAACTTATTAGCATAAAGTTTTGAGAAGTATTCCCTTATAATGTTCTGAATCTTGGTTGTTTCAGTGGTGATGTTTCCATTCTCATCTCTGAGTTTATTTATTTGGGTGTGTTCTCTTCTTTTTCTGATAAGATTTGCTATAAGGGTCTGTCAATTTTGTTAATTTTTTCAAAGAACCAACTCTTTGTTTTGTTGATTCTTTCTATAGTTTTTTTGGATTCTAATTCATTTAATTCTGATTTAATTTTAATTAATTCTTTCCATCTACTGGATTGGGGTTTATCTTGCTGCTCTTTTTCAAGGAGGTTCAGATGTCTCATTAAATTGTTGGCTTCGGATCTCTCCAATTTGTTGATGTAGGAACTCAGAGCTATAAACTTGCCTCTGAGTACTGCCTTTGCTGTGTCCCAGAGGAGCTGGTAATTTGTGTGCTCATTTTTGTTGAATAGCATGAACATTTGAATTTCCTTTCTAATCTCTTCCTTGACCCACTTGTGATTCAGCAGTGTGTTGTTCAGCCTCCATGTGTTACTGGACTTTCTTTGGTGGCTTTTGGTGTTGAGTTCTAATTTTATTCCCTTGTGGTCAGAGAGAATGCAAGGTATAACTTCAATGTTTCTGAATTTGGACAAGTTTGCTTTGTGGCCTAAAATGTGGTCTATTTTAGAAAATGTTCCATGTGCTGCTGAGAAAAACGTGTATTCTGATGCTGCTGGGTGAAATATTCGGTAGATGTCTGTTAAATCTAGTTGATCTATGCAGTTGTTTAGATCTGCGGTTTCTCTGTTGAGTTTTTGCCGAGTTGATCTATCTAGTGGGGAGAGTGCTGTGTTAAAATCCCCAACAATTAATGTCTTTGGATCTATATGGGATTTGAGGGAAAGTAGTGTTTCTTTGATAAATTTGGGTGCTCCATTGTTTGGCGAATAGATATTTAGAATTGTAATATCCTCCTAAAGGAGAGATCCCTTAATTATTATTAGTAGCAACCTTCTTTATCTCTTCTCACAAATTTTAATTTGAAGTCTATTTTATCTGATATTAGGATTGCAACTCCTGCCTGTTTATGGGGGCCATTTGCTTGGTAGATTTTGTTCCAGCCTTTAACATTGAAAATGTGTTTGTTTTTACGGGCAAGATGTGCCAGTCAGCAGTTATTTTAAAAAAGTAGAAAAATTTGAAAAGCAAACTACATTTTTATATGAAAAAAGGATGCAATTGATATAACATGTTAAAAATTAAGTGTTACAAAGATTAGATACAAAGAGAGAATTATTAAATTGAAAAAAGTTTTGAAAATGTCCCAGAATTAAAGACATATATTCACAGATTCACAGATTGCTAGCACTATCAAGAGTAAGTAAAATGAAATCTAGACGCTGTCTAGATACAGTTGTATCTAGAAACAATTCTAGTAAAACTCGGAATACTAAGGACAATGTGAAGATTTAAAAGTAGACAGAAATAAATAAGGTAAGCAATGGGATGATGATGATTACAGTGGAACCTGATGATCATGGAAGCCAGAAATGATTGAACACTATCTTTAAAGTACCAAAAGAAAATAATCATCTAGAATATCAAATTATATATCCAGAACAAATCTTTCAAAATTAAAGGAGAAATTAAAAAGTTTCTGAATACATGAAAATAAAAAAAAATTCCAGGCTTTTCATTAAGAAACTTTCAAGGTTGAAGCAAATGCCTCTGAAAAGAAACATATGAACTGTGGAAAAGAGCAGGGTTCAAGAAAATCATAGGTGATTGTAAATGGATAACTCTATACAGTAACTGCCACAAGTTAACCACATTTAAAATTTGAAATAAGAATACAATAATAAAAATGTCATACCATAATAGTAGACCAGAATGAGAGATTGGAATTAAAGAATTCTTATATCCTGTTATTGTTCGGCAAGAGGGAAGTGATGTGGATGAAATTTGTCTTTGTTATGTATGAATATAAAAAATTCATGTGTGGCTGCTGTTGTCAATGGAAGAAAAAAATGAAATGAGGAAAAAGAATCTTCTAGATAAAATGAAATACAGAAAAAAGTAGAAAAATACATGCCCAAACCAAAATAGTTGAATTAATTTTTAAACATGTTAGGACTCACAATGACTGGTCAGTTGAGGTAACTTAAAATACAAATGAGCATCTGGAAAGGCACAGAATAGTTGGGATACAACGAAAGTAAAGCCAATCTTGCTTAGCTTGGAACAATGTATTCTTCCGCTGGAGAAAAGAACCTACAGGATTTTATTGGTCACTCCATTCTGAATATATAAATTACAGGAGAGAGGGAAGATGAGACTGATTAGGAAATGTACAGACAGCATGTTTTTTTTTGGGGGGGGGCAAATCACTTATTGCTAAGACAACATGGAGAAGGAAGATTCTGTTATGTGAGTATCCTGTAGTGGCTGAGCTCCACTGACCAGGGATAATTAAAAGCTAAGGTAGCCTTCACACACACACATGTACACATGCACACACACACACACACACACACACACACACACACATCCCAACACTCACAATATAGTGTGCTATGTGAGAAATGACACTAATATTCAGGGCAAATACAAGCTAACTCAAAATTGTCCTGAAATCTTCCCAACAAAAACATCAAGTTGCTGATCTAGGAACAACTCAAATTATTTAAAAAGAGTTCTAACAACAAAAAAGGGAACAAGCACATAATAGCTTGTATTATAGGGAAAAAATGAAAGAAGAACAAGACAAGCTGATGCAAGATGAAGAAACCCATCCAAGAAAAATGTTGACATTTAAATGTTAATGAGATAAAAATCACGACCAAACCTCTAAACAAGATTCCAAGAGCTCACTCAAGTACTTACAGTGCTCAGGAAAAATACAGGCATTTAGGGAAGATGATATAGAATTTGTAGTGATGGAACTGATATAACTGACAAAAGTAGAGAGTAAGAAGGTAGGCCGTAACTCTAAGGATTTTTTTTTTAGTCTTTTATTGCTAGAGATAAAAAGGCCTTGCTTTATTTATTTATCTTTTGTCACTACGGGGGTTTAAACTCAGGGCCTCACAGTTGCCAGGAAGACTTTCTACTGCTTAAGCCCCACCTCTGGGCTGGGAAAGTGGCTCAGTGGTAGAGTGCTTGCTTTGCATGCATGAGGCCCGGGGTTCAATTCCTCAGCACCACATAAGCAAAAAGAAAAAAAAGCCAGAAGTGGCGCTGTGGCTCAAGTGGTAGAGCGCTAGCCTTGAAGAGCTGAGGGACAGCACCCAGGCCCAGAGTTCAGGCCCCACAACTGGACCAAAAAAAAAAAAAAGCCCCACCTCTAGCCCTAGTTAATTTTCAGGTAGAATCTTCAGACTATGCTTCTCTTACCTATGGCCTCCAATTTAGTGAGGACCACCAGCACATGCTACCATGCCTGGCTTACTGATTGAGGAGAGAGAGGGAGAGAGGGGAGGAGAGGGAGCGGAGAGGGAGAAGGAGAAAGATTTAACTCACTTGGAAAAGAGCAAACAAAATTCCCCTCAGTTCAGATGAAGGAAAATCCACAATACAAAACTGATCTAAACTATATTTATTTTAAATGGTAAAGAGGTACAATCCTGATAGCATTTCAAGTCCATTGGAGGTTCTATCAACTTGTTGCTGTCTCACAAATACCAACAACAGGACTGCGTGGTTGTCACACACTAGCTGGCTGGAACACTTGTGTTCTATCTAGATAGAAATCATGGGTAGGTGAGGAGCCGCTTTCCTCCTATTCCAGGCCATTGGTGGGAATTTTTAAGCTGCAGTGACAGATGTACCCTCCAGTGTTGTACTTCTTGGGCCTCCAAGATTGGGCCTCCAAGCTGTGGCTGTGGAGATGGAAGCTTCAGGCAACTGATTGCTCTCTTGTACCTTGGGAGCACTGAAGCTCTTTTGTTCCTCAGGTGGGACATGTAGCAGGGTGTGTCTTGCCACCCTGACCCTGATTAGCCGATGGTACTTTTGATCCGCCTGCCATGGGCTTCAATAGGCCCTGGCAGATGTCAGTTTTACTCTCACAGCCACTGCTCCTGTCTCTGTTGCACACTGATGTTCCCACGGCTATGGGAGACCACTCTGGCCACTGATGTCAGTTTTATTTCTGGGGTGGTACTAGCCACTTTGCTCAGTGGCTACCTCTGATGCTGCAGGCCCCAGTAATAACTGCAAAGTTGTCCTGATGACAGCCTCCACTGCCATGGGGACTGAAGTCAGTTCTCTGGCTGGTTTGGCGAGGAGAGTTCTGGCCACTGTGCTTGTCTCTGCTGTTTTAGCCCACATGAGCCACTATTGACCTGGCCACTTCCACTGATGGTCCCTCTGGTCATCTTGGGACTGCTTTTCAGATCCCCTGCTGCTCCTGTTGTCTTGCTGCTGTTGCTGCCTGCCACTGCCCCTCCTCTCCTTTGTGTCATTAGCTCAGCTATTCTGATGATGAGAATCAAAGGTAGGCAAGCTAGACCCATTCAAGGCAGTCATTATTAGATCTGCAGTTGCAACACTAGAGGGCAGCACAGGGGGCTGGCTGTTCAAAGAGTTGCTTACCAATGAATTGAGCAGCCTGGTAGTATTGGGGGCAAAAGGGTGTGAGGAAGGATAGTCATGCACAGTTCCTGCACAGGTCATGTGACAGATCTGCTGGGCACTCAGAAGAAGGAAGTGTTCTCTCACTTTGGTCTGGTAGAAATGACTGCAGGCTCAGTTCACTAGAGGCTTGTAGTGGCAACAGTTATTACAAGGTACTTGCCATCTGGAGCTGGAATCACTTTGGGTGCTGACATGAGGACATTCCTGCTGTCCATGTGGGAATCCTTTGCTCACTCAGGGAAGGATCTAGCAGCTGTCAATTACAGAAGTGTGTCCCCAGCTCCCAACATCTCAGTACCCTTAAAAGAAAAGTAAACTTTCCAAAGGGTGCTTACAATAAAAGCTTATCATTAGCAGCTTTACCAGTATTTCCTAGTGTTTCAACAATGTTTATCCCCTGCCCCAGTGCACCAGAAAGAAGTGGGCCACTATTGCCTGTTTTGTAATGAGAACTGAAGTATAGCTTGAGAACCTACAACCACTGCAAGATCAAATATCCCATTACCCTGTCTTTGTTTTATTCACTGAAGCAGAGGAGGCAATATATAAAAATGGCTTTCCAAACCAGGCACTGGTGGCTCACATGTGTCATCCTAGCTACGCAGGAGGTTAAGACCTGAGGATTGCAGTTTGAAGCCAGCACAGGTAAGAAAAGTCTGTGAACCTTTTATCTCCAATATACCACCAAAACTTGGAAACAGAGCTTTGGCTCAAATGGAAGAGTGCTAGCTTTGAGCACAAAGGCTCAGGGACAGTGCCCAGGTGCTGAGTTTGAGCCTCCTGACTGGCACACAAAAATTTGATTTTCCATAAGAGGAATTGGCTTTAATTTCACAGGTACTACACTCTTCTGGATACATTTGTTTGCTAATGTAATTTAAGTCCCCACTAGCTAGCAACTAAGACAACTGAGTAAACATTTTTACATTTGCTTGTGTGTAAAATAAAATAAAATAATATAAAATGAAAAAAATTAATCACTTCACAATTTCTAGCTGTAGCCTTGAAATCATGTCTGTTTTCTTTCCTCTCTATCCTCCTTCCTTCCCTCCTCTGTCTCTTTCTTCCAATGTATGTATTTATTCTTATTAGGTACATTAGTTCTTTAACATGGATCAGTGGGGATTAATCATTACATAATTTTCTGCATTACTGTTTACTTTGATATTCTAGCTTCTGTTCAATGATGTGATGAGTGTTGCTAACACATTGATTCTTACCATTTCCTAGACACTGTCCTATCTAGTTTCCTTGCTTAAGTGCTTTTAATCTCAACTATACTCTGGGGTAAATATTATCAAGTGGGCACAGTTGACAAATAAAGATTAAGTTACTGAACCAAGCCCTACAATCAATAAATTTCTGGGCACTGGAGGCTTGTGGTACTCTGGAGACTGAGATCTGAGGATAGAGGTTCAAAGCCAGTCTAGGCAGGAAAGTCTGTGAGACTCATATCTCCAATTAACCACCAAAAATTCTCAAAATGGAGCTATGGAAAGTGATAAAGCATTAACCTTGAGCATAAAAGTGCAGGGATCCCATCCAAGCACACACACACACACACACACACACACACACACACACACATACACGGTATATCTGAGATATCCAAAACGGTAGCTCCAAGTATTCAATTTTCCAAACCTTAAGTATAACTTTGAAAAAGGAAAAAATAAAACCTCAGTTATTTAAAATCAATTTTTTTATGGGCACCATATAATCAAATGTTGTTGGAGTAGAATCCAGGAGATCATTCTGTGTGTAAGACATTGATGATTTTATTGTGTGGGGAGGGTTTAGGGGTCCTGGAAAAAGAATCTGGGTAAGGAGAGTTGTAGGAAGGGCAATTTGAAGCTGCTAAGCAAAGCATATTGTTTGAGCCACCATGACAGCTGTAGAGGGAGAAACTGAACTTACAAATTGACAGTAACCAATGAAACAGAAAATGGCCAGCCTATATTAAAAAATTATCCTCTGTTCCACAGTCTTCAGCAACCTACCTAGGAAACCATTCTGTATAATAAACCCTCCCAGGGACCCAAATGAGGGCTTCTGCCACACTTGCCCCCAAATGATCGATACTCAATAGTTAATTCCTGGGCTGGGCAGGTGGCTCAGTGGTAGAGTGCTTGCCTAGCATGCCTGAAGCCCTGTGTTTGATTCCTCAGTACCACATAAGCAGAAAAAGCCAAAGTGGTGCTGTGACTTAAGTGGTAGAATGCTAGCTCTGAGCAAAAAGAAGCTCAGAGACAATGCCCAGGCCCTGAGTTCAAGCCCCAGGACTGGCAAAAAAAAAAAAAAAAAAAAAAAAATCCTAAAAGTGTCTCTTATTTCCAGCTGCAAGTTACAAGTAAAAACAAAAAAGCTATTAAAAAAATTAAAAATTCTTATGTGCTTAGTTGTAAATCAATGAGGAAAACTTTTCTCCTTTCTTTTGTTGAACAGAAAGGAATGGGTTAGAATGAGAAATGGGACCATCTAGCTTGGCCTAAATCAATTATGAGTTATACCTCTGGGTCTGAAGGAAAAGGTCCAATTTTCCAGCAGCAGTAAATACAATAAAATACTCTGAAATAAACTTAGCAAGAAATGTAGAAGCCTCATAAAAAGAAAAAAAAAGTTAAATGCTATTGAGAGATACAAAAGAAAACTTGGAGAAGTGAAAAGGCATACTTTGTTCTCGGACATAAAAGACTCAATTTCACAAAGATATAAATTTTGTAAATTAGTCTATAAATTTAATGTAATGTCAATGGAAATGCCAAAAGGGCTTTTTAAAACCAGACAAACTAATTCTAATGGTTAGATGGAAAACAAGACATGAAGAATAGCCAGAAAAAAATTCTAAAATTTGAAAGATGATTTTTTTCCACTAGACAGAGTTTATACAGCCATGGACCAAGTTTGCCCCAAGGTTTCTTTAGTCTATATATAAAATAACTTGGTTACATGAAGGGCTATATAACCCAAATTAGTGAAAGAGGCAAAATAGCTAGGATGAAACCACTGTATTTTACTTTTTCTTCTTTGATTTTTGGTTCATTTCCAAGCATTCCTGATGTTTTTCTGACAGTCTTCTCCTACCACCCATGTTGTGATTATAATAATGTAAAGAGATTAATTTAATTAAGCCTGCCTCATTAGGTCTGGTGCAAGACTAGCAAGAGTGTGAATTTACAGTACAGATCTCCTTAAATTTGCTTTGCCCAATCAAAAGCCATATAGTATTAAAGATTTACAAAATTAGAATAAAAGGAATTTCAGATTGGACTTTTAAAAGCTTTGTTTATCTGTGATCTTGAGGTTGGGGAACCAAACTCGTTGTAAACTTTACCAGACACAATCTGAAGTGTCTATAAATTTGTGGGAATTCTTCCTACTCAAGGTCCCCAAATAGCCTCAGGCTCCTGGAAGAGATCTTGACGTTGAGAACGGCCAGTTTTCTTGAAAAGGTTTGGTAAGCACTACCTTCATAAGTAAAGTTCTTTTTTTTTTTTAATGGTTTGCATTACTGGATTAAATAATCATTATTTTCAAATATGGCATTGAAGCCTTGAGGCAAAGGTTTGGTTTCATAATAAATTTGTTCAGTGTATTTTGGTAAAACCAAGGAAAAATTCTATATGCCTATGCAAATAACTACATTGCCATAGAAAGTAAGGAGACAGAGTTTACGAATTCTGGATCTGGGAGGACCCATGTCTGTGTTGTTTTGCTGTAACAAAGTGCCCAAGGCTAGATACTTTATAAACAAAGAGATGCATTTGGGAGGTTGATAGTTCAAGATTGGGCAGCTGCCTTTGCTCAAGGTGCCGGGATTCACAGCAGTGGGAGGCCATACTGCAGAAGAAGCCACGTAGTGAGACAGGATACAATCCAGAAATAGCAGGGGCAGGGAGGCTCTTTTTCTAAGAACTTGATCTCACAAGAACAAACTTGGGTTCTGTGCTTGGAGGGGAGCTAATCTCCCTTCACCTAGTCTCATCTGTTAAAGGTTCCACCACCTCCCAACATCACTGCACTGATGGTACTTCTTCATAGGAGTGGGAACCACACTCAAAGTGCCACATCCAAACCACAGCAGGTGGCCTGTGAGATTTACTTAGAAAAATGGGAGTGAGGAGCAGATGAGGGAAACTGGCCATGATGCAAGCGTTTTAACAGAGCAATAAAGCTCGTAGTACAGACATCTCTAGCCACACGAATCCCTTTCCACCCTCCTCCAAATGGCAAAGACACATTTTATACCTTCTTTTACGTGTTCCTATAGCTAATAAAAATAAAAGATAAAAGTATTAAAAATAAAAGTATAAAAGGATACTTAGTCATCAGTATATGACAATTCTGTCTTAGAAATTATCTAAGTGTGCAATTATTTTCTCTGCATTCTCTTACATTAATATTAACTTGTTTGTTTATTCACTTATGGCAGGCACTAACTGTCTAGTTGGTACAGGCTGGTCTGAAACTCAGTATATAAACAGGTTACTCTTTAATGATCCTGCTCTCTCAGGTGCTGGGATTAAATGCATGTGCCACAATGTCCAGCAAAAGAGGCTTTAATTTTCCTTCAGTGCTGGGAGCAAACCCAGGGCCTTGTGCCTTGAAGGTGAGTGCTCTCCCTAAAAACACATTCTTAGCCTAGTCTAAGACTTTAATTTGACTAAATACCTTGAATATTAATTTTAAACCAATTTAAAATTTATTAGAAAATATACCACTGGAGCAAAATTAGAATGATTAAATTTAGCTGGTTGGAGATTTATATAGATATGTATATACACACATGTAATGTATGGTACATGTATATAATATATACATATAATATATAACATGCATATACACATATATGTGTATATATGACATAAGCTATATATACTATATATATGGATAGGTACACATATACATGTATATATACTATAATATATATAATACATAATACTGTGAAATATATATTTTATATATACATATATATATATATTTTTTTTCTGGTCCTGGGATTTTAATTCATGGAATTGCCCACTTCCGGCTTTTGTTGGTTAGTTGGAGATAGTAATCTCATGAACTTTCCTGCCTGGGCTGGCTTTGAACTCCAATCCTCAAATCTCAGCCTCCTGTGTAGCTAGGATTATAGGTGTGAGCCACCAGGACCCAGCTTAATTTCTACTTATTATCTTGAATATTATATAGAAGTTATTATAATAACTTGCTTGATCAATAAACATATTTGAGTGTGGTAGCTCAGACTTGTAATCACAGCTACTTAACTGTGAGTCCTAGAGGGTCTAGGTTTGACAGCAGCTCAGGTAGAAAAGTCTATGAGACTCCATCTTCAATTAATCAGCAAAAAGAGTTGAACTGGAGGCATGGCTCAAGTGGAAAAGCACCAACTGTGGGCAACAACACCTACTGACAGTGCTTGGTCCCAAGTGTAAGCCCCAGTATTTGGAAAAGAAAAGAAAGAGTAACTTTATTTGAGAAGAATGTATTTAAAGTATTTATAATTCAATTTCCAGTTTTCTTATTTTCTGTGAATTTTAGGAATATTGTATGTGTACTTTTTATATGTATACTATTGTCTGTATACTTATTTAGCTCATGTAAGTTAATCAGAGCTGAGCCCCTTTAATTTAAGAGGCTTCATAATCTAATTAAGGAACACCACTGGGAAACAGTATCAAGTTACAAAGAGAAGTTCCACATTTTGTGGATTATGACATATAGATTACAAACATACAGAAAGCTTAAGACTTCAATTTTATGTTCTCAATCACAGGTTAAGAGTTGGTACAGAAATGCCAAAGCATGTTAGACTTGCTATCAGTGAAGCTGTTCCTGATCACAATGACATGAAATTCTTGATTGGTTTAAGCTCAAAATATGAAATTAGAGAAGCAACGAGAAAGATGAATCCTATTCTTAGTCTTCATACTTCAGGGAAGAGTGCGTGTTCATAATGTATAGATCCAGTCTTGGATCATTGAACAGTCATATTGTGAAACCAAATTCCTAACCTTTGTTGACACCAGTGTAAAGTAACTTGTCAACCATAAAGGAAGTGTGTGCATATACTATGCTTTTGTAAGCATAATCACATGTGCCCACACATGTGCATGCGTGTGTACACACACAAACGTACCCACAGAGGAAACACACTCAAGTAAGCTAGAGAAATGGAGAACCTGCAAAGTTACAGTTGTCCTGTCTCTTGGCATCCATCTCTAGGAGCTAAGAAAGTACCTGCCTATTCATCAGGTATACTTTCCTAGCAATGTAACTTGCTTTCAACTATCAGGCGAATTTATCAGACATTTTGGTGGAAGATCTTCAAATAGATAAATTTTCAAGAGGTAAAATGAAGACTCCAATACAAATGTAAATAAACATAAGGCATTTTCAGTAACTAAAAACAAACAAACCCAAAGTTCAGAATGGAGTTTCACTGGTTATTTAGTGTCATATTTGACCAGATGGCTAGAGAAATGGAAAGCCTGACGTTCAGGCCTTGAACAATATGTATGTTTTCTACGTGCCTGGCATTTGAAGTGTGTAGCAGAAGACAATTTTTTATTTTAATGTGTGTGTGCGCCAGTACTGAGGCTTGAACTCAGGACCTGGGTGCTGTCCCTGAGCTTTTGTACTCAAGCCTAGTGCTCTACCACTTGAGCCAAGCTCCATTTCTGGATTTTGGGTGGTTAATTGGGGATGAGACTCTCATAGATTCACCTGCCTAGGCTGGCTTTGAACAGTGATCCTCACATCTCAGCCTCCCAAGTAGATAGGATTACAGGTATGAGCCACCAGGGCCCAATTTTTTTTTTTTTTTTTGTCTGTCATGGGGCTTGAACTCTGGGCCTGGGCGCTGTCCCTGAACTCTTCAGCTCAAGGCTAACGCTCTACCACTTGAGTCACAGCGCCACTTCCGGTTTTCTGATTGGAAATAAGAGTCTCACAGACTTTCCTGCCTGGGCTGGCTTTGAACCTCAATCCTCAGATCTGAGCCTACTGAGTAGGTAGGATTACAGGCGTGAGCCACTGGTGCCTGGCCCCAACTTTGCTCTTATTTCTTGTAAGTTTATATTCATAATTTTGTATTTCTGTCCTTAAAGATCTCTATCATTAAATTGTGTAAAATTTAGGCACCACAACCCTTCCCCACAACAGAGACAGGCATGATGGTTCAGGACTATAATTCCAGCTACTGGAGAGGGGATGATTAGGAGGATCCCAAGATTCAGTTCAAGATCAGCCTGTATCAGTCCATGTAGAGGGTCTGGTGACACACATGACTATGATCTAAGCTACAGAGGAGGCACAGGTAAGATCACAATCCAAGATTAGCCCCAGACAAAAACGCAATACCTTACTGAAAAATAATCACTAGAACAAAACAAAAGAAGTGCGGAGGGCAAGGGTCAAGTGATAATTGAAACCTCAGTACTAAGTTCAACCCCTAGTGCTGGAAAAATAAACACAAACTTAAGAAAACCTCCTAACAGGAGATTAGGCCATCCGAGGATTTAGAGAAAGGATTTGGAGGAGTGTAGTGTGGTTTTCTACTTGAGGGTTTAAAGACAGTGGAAAAGACTGGACTGACAGTAGACTAAGCTGGAAAGGCAACTGAGGGAAAGAGTGAAGGGAAAGTAGGTGTCCCTGAGGTCTGTCTGATGCTGGATAACATAGTCTCATTAAAATTAGTATTTTGGCAATGTTGGAGTTTGAACTCAGGATCTTGTACTTGTTAAGTGCACCCCTAGCCCTTTTTGATTTAGTTTACTTTTCAGAGAGGGTCCTATGCCTTTTGGCTGATCTCAGACCATGATCTTTTTACCTTTGTTGCCCACCTAGCTGGGATTACAGGCAGGTATAACTGTACCTGATCCCTCCCACCTTCCTTCCTTCCTTCCTTCCTTTCTTCCTTCCTTCCTTCCTGCCTTCCTGCCTGCCTGTCTGCCTTTTCTTTCTTTTCTTTTCTTTTCTTTTCTTTCTTTCCTTTCTTCCTTCCTTCCTTCCTTCCTTCCTTCCTTCCTTCCTTCCTTCCTTCCTTCCTTCCTTCCTTCCTTCCTTCCTTCTTTCCTTCCTTCCTTCCTTTATCTCTCTCTCTCTCTCTCTCTTTCTTTCTTTCTTTCTTCCTTCCTTCCTTCCTTGCTTCCTTGCTTTCTTTCTTCCTTTCTTTCTTGTCCTAGGGTTGAACTCAGGGCCTGGGCATGATCCCTGAGCTTCTTTTGTCTTTTACCACTTGAGCCAAAGCTTCACTTCCAGATTTTTTTTTGTGTGGTAGAGATAAGAGTCTCATAGACTTTTCTTCTTGGGCTGGCTTTAAACTGTGATCCTCAGATCTCAGCCTCCTGAGTAGCTAGGATTACAGGCGTGAGCCACTGGCACCTGGCCCATTCCTTCTTTTTTGATGTGAAGAATGTCGGGTAGGGAACCTCTTATAACACAACTGTGCCAATGTGGTTCAAATGGTAGAGCACTAGCCTTGAGCACAAAAACCTCAAGGATAACAGGCCCTGAATTCAAGCCCCAGGACCAGCAAAACAACAACAACAACCCCTACCCCCAAACAACAACCAAACCAAACCAAACAAACCTGGTAGATTCAGAGTTAACAATGAAGATCAGTGTTGAGTTTAAGATTTGGATTTTAAATAAGTCATTTATACTGCTTGTGTATCCAGGGTGAGAGGAAAAAGAAAGATCAGTATTGTAAGGTGACAGACTATCTGTAGCTATCTTTTCTGGCATGGACCCTTGGAGGAGGCCTCAGGACATGACCTTCAGATTATCTCACTTTTTCTTGGGTTTTTACCTTGTCCAGCACTGAATGACTTTGTTGATACTCCTGTCTTTATGGTGTTAGGCTTTTAAGCTTATGAGCCATTTGATGTTGTGGTACCTTTGACACATTCTGGAAGAGCCTTTACCATGAGGATAGTTGTCTCTTCCCTGAAAACAGATTTGTAGCCTGGTCTCAATTAGTGTTCCAAGAGAAATTTCCTAATAGCTGGGCAGCTTCTGTTGGGCAATAGTTCATCAAATATTTGATCAAAGACAAAGTACAGATGCTGGAGAGTGGAGAGAGAACAATGTAACTGACCTTAACTTTTGAACAGGTTTTCCTCCAAAGTTCAGGGAATTAGCCTGTTGGATGGCCAAGTGGATAGACAATGCTCTCAAAGGTGTGGGATTTATGGTTTCATCTACACAGCAGATGACTGAACACACAGCCCACACCTATTACCAATACACCTTTTGACAAAGTAGACCTGACTAGTGTAGGACGGTTAGATCATGGGAGAAATTATATAAATGGTGATTAATTTGAGGACTTTATTCCAATTCTGTTTATAACAATTATGTTTTCTTTACTAGTAAGTTCAGAACACAAGTTATTCTCCACAGTAAACACAGGCTTGTGAAAACTTGGCAGAAAATGGGAATGGAAGATCTTAGATGGAGAGACATGGTATAAAAAAATAAAAGTAATAGTTAATATTAACTCTATAGTTAATGTGTACCACACATTGTGATAGCTAATATGGCAATTTGTCTCTTATCTATTTATTATCTATCTTCTATCTGTTATCTATATATTTATGTATCTGTTACCTAAGTCATTTGTGTATTTGTGTATCTATATATTATCTATCAATCAATCATCTATCTACACTTAATTTTCAGAAGAGTGTATGAAGCTGATGGTATTATTTCCATTTTACAATTGAGAAAATTGAGTTAATAACTTGCCAAGGTCATGCATTTCCTAATTATCATATCCTACTTATCAATTAGAATTGATATGCAGGTGTGTCAATTCTAAATCCCATAGTCTTCATCCTAATAGTGTATTCAATTCTTAGTGAACAGTGCTATGAATAACTCCTACTACTTTCCCCTCATTCCTCTTACATACAGATAGAAACTCTCTGGGACTCTTTGCTGCATGAGCCTCTGCTTCTCAGTCACTCATACATGCCACTCTCTAAACAAAAACTATGAGGGAACCATGCATTTTTGGTAATGTGTTGGTAGGATGTTTGATAATTAGTTCTGAAAGTCTACTTTTGCCCTAAATGGAATTTTTCCTGGAAGGCCATAAAACTAGAAGAGATTAAAATTTTTACTAGATTGATCAGGTTACACACATCCTCTGCTCTAATACATCACAAACAAGAAAATAATAAAAGGCATTTATGGAGAATCTTTTTGCCAGGAGTCATCTCAACACATCATAAAGCATCAGGATATGACAAGAGATTGAAATCAGCCAGGCATATAAACTTGTATTCACTCACACTGCCTGTGCATTCAGGATGGAGAAAACTTGGAGAGTGTTGAAGAGTTCAATAAACAGGCCTTGTGAACCAGTGAGAAAGTTCTCTGGGCTCTTGCTCAGATAGATGGGCTGGTCCAGTGACCTCCTTCCAAGGAAAATTTTAGGCTGCTCATACCTACTCTGAAAAGCAGCTTCAGGCCCTATCTGTTCCTGGTCCTAACAACATCCAAGATGCTTGGCATGATGTTTTACCCAGTGCCTGAAGCCCTTTAAATGTGGAGAAGAAAAAAGTTGTTATCTCAGACTTTGAAAAGAGGAGGCTAGAAAAATGATGTCATGATAAAAATGATGGCCTTTGGAAGAGCTGAAAAGTTATGACAATCTTTCAAATGTCATTTAGTTTAAGTTTGTTGACTTGTAGTCATAGTCTATCTCCTGTGACTGGATGGAAAGCTAGAGCAGAAGTACCCTGCTTCTACTCCCACCCAACATTGCCAGTATATTATCAGTGTTTGCCTTTGACTTGATTGTTTTCTCCATCTGAGTACCTGATGGGTTAGGGTTCAATAAATGCTTGCCTTTATATAAACTACCTACCTATCCAGGCTCATCAAATCACCTGTATCTGTTTATTTTTATTTTAATTTTATTGTCAAGGTGAAGTACAGAGGGGTTACAGAGATCACCTATATTTAAAAACCACAGACAGCAATAAAAAAAGAAAGCCACAATTTTAAAAAACTAGGACAATTAGAAGACAAACCTAGGAGTCTATGGCATAGAAAAACCTGATATACAAACTAAAGGCATAGAAAACCTCTGCAATGAAATTATAACAGAAAAAATTCAAATTAAGGAAATCTATGGACAATCCAAGTCCAAGTAGGCATGAGAACTCCAAATAGACATGACCAGAAAAGAACCTCTCTATATCAAAGTAGAGTGAAAATACCAGGGGCTGGGAAGGTGGCTCAGTGGTAGAGTGCTTGCCTTGCATGCCTGAGGCCCTGGGTTCGATTCCTCAGCACCACATAAACAAAAAGAAAAAAGGCGGAAGTGGCACTGTGGCTCAAGTGGTAGAGCACTAGCCTTGAGCTGAGGGACAGTGCCCAGTCCCAGAATTCAGGTCCCACGACCGGACCCCCCCAAAAAACACAAAAAAATATAAAAACAAAACAAAATAAAATACCAACAGTAAAGAACACAGAAAGAATATGAGAGCTGCAGAAAGAGAAATACCAAGCGACTCAGAAAAGCAAAGTTATCAGAATTATATCTACTCTCTCAGCAGAAGCCAGGAAAAGCATGGCATGGTATATTTCAAGCCCTGAGAATAAATGAAAAGCAAGATGATTATATCTAGCAAAGTTATCTTTTAAGATCAATGGAGAAATTTAAACCTTCCACGACAAGCACCAATTAGAGCAATTCAGGGCCACTAAACCATCATTGTAGAAGATACTTAAAAAATATGACCCACAGATGAAGAAAGATAGTCACAGTCATGAGAAAAAAATCCCATTACAAGAATAGATGAACAAATGAGCAGGAGAGAACAAAAAATTCTCAATACAGTAGTTCCAGCAAACTTCTAAGATGAGTAAGTGAGACAGAAAAGAACAAAGAGCACTCAGATCAGCCAAGGGAATAAGCCAACATAAATCAGAAAATACCTCTCAATAAGAACTCTAAATGGAAACGAGAGATTTTTTTTCTTTGTTGTTGTTTTCTTTTCTTTTTGTCTTGTTTATCTGTCTTTGGAATGGTAAGGAAGCACAAAGGGGCAAAGGGTGAAGAAATGCAGCAGTGGTACTAACTAGCTCCTATGGTAAAAATGAACTGTACAACCTGTAGGTGGGGATGGGAGGGAAAACTGGAAGAGAGCAAAGGAAAGGGTAACATTGTCCAAAAAGAAATGTACTCACTACCTGACTTATGAAACTGTAACTCTGTGCATCACCTTTATGAAAACAATAAATATATTAAAAGAACTCTAAATGTAAGTGGTCTTCACTCTGCAATGAAGACACAAACTAGCTGATCACATTAAACAACATGATTCAGTTCTGTTATTTGCAAGGACTACACCTCGCTGGTAAAGGCACACACAAACGGAAAGCGAACAATAGAAAATGATATTCCAAGCAAATGAAATCCAAAAGCAAAGAGAAGTAGGTGTAATCATATCTAGCAAAGTAGACTTCAATCTAAAATGAGAAGAGGTAAAGAAAGTCATTACATCTAATACATAGAACACTTCATCAGTAATTATATGTATGTGTGTGTATATATATATATATGTATACCCAATTTCATACAACAAAAATGCTGGACTTAAGAGTCCAAATAAAACAGTAGGGGATTTCACTACTCCATCTCATCAGTACCTAGATCATCCAGACAAAAATACTATCAAATATGGGGCTGGGAAGCTGGCTCAGTGGTAGAGTGCTTGCCTCACATGCATGAAGCCCTGGGTTCAATTCCTCAGCACCACATAAGCAGAAAAAGCCGGAAGTGGTGCTGTAGCTCAAGTGGTCGAGCGCTAGCCTTGAGCTGAAGAGCTGAGGGATAGCGCCCAGGCCCAGAGTTCAGGCCGATGACTGACAAAAAAAAAACAAAAACAACTATCAAATAAAATTTAGGGTTAGATTATGCCATTTATCAAATGGACTTAATAGATATCTACAGAATATCTTATCCAACACCTATGGAATACACATTCTTCTTAGCAGCTTAAGGAACTTTCTCCCAGGTAGATCACATTGTAGGCCATAAAATAAGTCTTTTTTTTCCAACTAAATACAGATATTTATTATGTGAAATTACTCTGTCTAACAATGAAATAACGAACATGACTGAAAGAAAAATTAGCTTTGTAATTCCAACTACTGCAGCCAAGTTTAATTATATGGCTCTTGTTTAAGTCCCTAATACAATGATTTATGTAGGAAGTTTTTCTTAGAATTTGCTGCTAGCATTAACAATGTCTTCCTTGAGAAATGCCACTTGTCACTTTCTTTTCTACAGTATATTAGATAACATCCTTAAAACATCTCCTGTGTGGCCAGTGGTATGCCAAACATTTCTTCCACACTTTCTCAGATTATTCTTCCAATGTTTTTATTGAACAATGTCCTGTCATCATTCCACTGATGAAGTTAGGAAATGGACTCCTGAATTTTCCACTCTTTCTTAGCTGCCAAGACAATTCAGACAAAATTTTAAGTACATATCAACAACTGTATTGCCCCCTTTTAAGTAGAAAAGACATTCATTTTTCTGTGGGCTACAATCAGACTTCTTAAACATTAAGATAAGATGCTCTATTTTAATTTTAACGTGTGTGTGTATGCGCATGTGTGCATATGCACACCAATTCTGGGGGGTTGTACTCAGGGCCTTGTGTTCTCACTTGTGTTTTTCATCAAGGCTGGTACTCTACTACCTGAGCCATACCGCCACTTCCAACTTGCAGCTGGTTAACCAGAGATTAGAGTTCCATATGTTTGTCTGTTCAAAATGGCTTTGAACCTAAATTCTCAGCTCTTAGCTTCCTGAGTAGCTAGGATTACAGATGTGAGAAACTGGTGCCCAGCTCAATTTTAGTTTTTAATTGCTTGTTTATAATTGTGCAGTCATTTGAGGGGATTAGTTGGGAGGATGTTAGAAACTGAACAGTATTGAAATACATTTCACCTGTGAATGAAGATAGAAAAATGAGACCCACTGAAAGTTGAATAATAAGGGGTAGTGGGGATGAGGAAAGTGAAAGCAAGCAGGAGTAAAGTGTATACACATGTGTGAAATACCTCAGTAAACTCCCTCTAAACAATTAGCTAGCCTATACTAAAAACTAACTAATGACAGGAATGTAAACCAGCTTCCATCTGGGGTACAGGTAGCAATGGGAAAAGGGAGGGGAAAGGAAGGTGAAGGAGGGTGAGTATGATTAAATCAGTGTATTTGAAAATAAAATGAAGCTTGTTGAGTCTGGTTTGGGAAAAGGATGAGGGGGAATGACAGAGGGGTGATCCTGATCATGGCAGATTGAATGCGAATCTGGATATGTCAAAGTGGAATCCCCTGGAACAACTAATACTAATAATTTTTTTTTTTACCAACTATCAATGTTAGCCAATATTATTAATATGAGATAAGGAAAAGCTTATATGTGTCCATAACTTGTAGATAATTTTCTAAACATTATAGAATGCACTGAAATAAAATATTTTTAAATTAAAAGAAGAATTTTGGAACCGATAAGACAGAAACAAACACGAACCCCTCCAAATCTATGACAGAAGACATATTAAAAATATTTCCCTGGCTATGGAACACCGTGACTTTACCCTACCCACTTCTGTAGCATCATGGTAAAGGTTTTCTTTATGTTGTTCAAGCAGCACTGAGTACCTATCCCATTTTCCCATCACTCGGTTTTAAATTACTCAGCCTAGTATGGAGCATGGATCTCATCTCCAGTGACATGAATATCTCCTTTACTCCCCTAGCACAGCCAGGTACAGGCCTTTTCCTTTCTCAGTTGAGAAAAGATATGGTAGGATATTCAGGTGAGTGGCTTGCCACTGGCTCACCATTTCCCTTTCCCTTTTGTGGGTCTCGTAGGTACGTTGGGTGAGCTGGGTGGAAGTGAAGGAGAAATCACATTCCTGTGTGACAGAATTGGCTGGCTGTTGATTTTAGGAGCACAAGCCTTGTCTTGTGTTGCTTAGTCTGGGTATGTACAGTGATAATGGCTGACACTCACATGGTTGTTTCTATTGGTGTGTGTGTGTGTGTGTGTGTGTGTGTGTGTGTGTGTGTGTGATATTTTCTTGTCAGAGTATCTGACTTCAAGGAAAGAGTAATCTTTGGGCTCCGTGAGAGACTATGGTGCCAATTTCTGTGGAGGAGACGCTATTGCTGGTTCACGTCTTCACCTCTGTGAGTTACATGTGGCCTCACAGGAATCTCTGCTGCTGTTCTTTGGCCCCTGAGGGAACAGTGAGACTGTGTGTGAGGTGGTTGTGGTTCATTGTCATCTCAGATGTGCTGTCCCTTGTCCCTCTTTGTTTTGTGGAAATAAGTACTCCAGGATGCCACTGTTCCATAAAGCAAGTCTTTCTAAAATTATTTAATGTTTATTTATATTTGAAGAAGTCAATCTATCATTCTTCCCACCCCTTAAAAAAATAAAGCCTATATGTTCCAAAGTAAAAAAGAATTAGTGGAAAAAGATAGCCTTATTTAAATGTTCGCAAGTCTCTAAAGATCTGGCATAAAACAAGTCTTAACAGCTAAAAAGAATTGAGATAATTTCTTGTGTCTTATCAGATCACCATGGAATAAAACTAGACATCAACATCAAGAAAGAAAAACTAGAAAATAAACACATGGTCACAAAATAAATAATAACCTCATGATCTGCTTCAAGGTCTTGATAAACCAAGAATAAGCCCAAACCAAAATTAGTGAAAGGAAAAAAAATAATAAAAATTACAGCTGAAATCAATGGAAGATATTAATTAAAAAAGAACAATACAAAGGAGCAAAGAGTCCTTTGAAAAGACAAACAGGATTCACAAACCCTTAGCCAAAACATACCCAAAGGACACAGATCAGTAACTTAGAGGTGAAAAAGGAGATATTAAAGTAGATACTATTGAAACCCAGAGGATTATTAAGGAATATTTTGAAACTTATAGTTAAGTAGTCAATTATAAGTTTAAATTTATACCATAAGAAGAAATCTGTAGGGCAATAATAAGAATTGTCAAATGGAATTGCATCAGATTTAAAAGCTTCTGCACAACAAAGGAAAACAAGTTCCCCAGTAAAGGTAAAGAGAAAATAGTTGATAGTTTTTCTTCTGAGAAGGAAATAATATCCAAAATATATAAAGAGCTCAACAAATTGATCACCAAAAGAACAAATAATCTTGTCAATATATAGGCAAATGAATTTAACACATAAGACTCAAAAGAAAAAGTGTAAGTGGCTTGATAAATACACAAAGAAAATTTCAGTACCTTTAGCCATCAGGGAAACACAAATCAAAATGAAATTGAGATTCCTTCTTACTCCAGCCCAAATGGCTATTAGAAAACAACCAAACAACCACAAATATTGGTAAGGGTTGGGTGTTGGAGGGTGAGTTGGAGAGTGGGGAGAAATCCCTATCCACTGTTGGTGGAAATGTAAATTAGTTTGGCCACTATGGAAATCAATATGGATGTTTCACAGTATACTAAAATAGAGCTAATATTTGATCCAGTTAGGCCATTTCTGGAATCAAAGTCAGAATAGAATAGAGATACCTGCACACTCAAGCCTTCTCAGCATCATTCAGAATATTCAAATGATGGAATCAATCTAGGTAGTTATGAACAGATAAATGGATAATGAAGTTTTATTCAGTCAGGAAGAAGAGTGAAATTATGTCATTTGCAGGAAAATTGATGCCATCAGGGAACTGGACATCATCATTTTAAGTGAATGAGCTAGAAACAGAAGGATATATATTCCATCTTTTCTCTTGTATGTGGGATTTATGTGGGGAGGGCATGACATGAAAGTAAAAGGGGGAATGTAAGGGATATAGAAGGGAAAAAGAGGAAGCAGGGTAAGAAATGCTGGCTGTGTGGCCCATTATGAATACACTATGTACACATGTACAGAAATGTGGTAATGAAGCACATTATTTTATATAATTAATATAGGCTAATAAAAACAAATTTAAGAAGAAACTACAAAGCTGATTAAGAAAGTTCTACTGGAGGGTCTTAAAATGGGATGGGAGAGGAGACAGATTTTTGATGGGGGGTGGTGTTTGGAGAGGTAGACATTGGCTGATAAGTAAGACTTTAAATAAGAGTAGGCATAGGAATTTGAGGAGGGAAGGTAGAGCAAAATAATAAGGGCAGGAGCATGGAGTAGGAGCACGGATTGAGGGCCCCAGACACAGTATGCCCTCCAGCATGGTCAAAGTTTGGAGGACACAGAACAATATTGTCTGAGATAAGGCTGTGGATGGCCTTATTCCATAAGCTGATTTATTCTTTAAAAATATTATACTGTAGCTGTATTAAGCAGTATATTGACAGAAATATTATCAACTGTGACGTGAAGGAGAAAAATGGAACAGAAGTTTGGGAGGAAATGAGACAAGAGAGGTATTTTCTTTTAGCGTAGCAGTTTTTCTTCATCAATACTCAACGTGTAACTATTGCTGACAGTATAGAGGAAGGTAGAACAGCAGTTTTAGAGAAAAGGAAAATTACTTTAAATCAATTCTTTAGGCCTACTGTGTGTCCACCACCCAGCCAGTCCCTTTTTTAGTAAGGGGCTAAGTGAGGAGAACTTTCACTTTGTGTAAGGTTTTGTTCATTGTTCCTGGGGTCATCTTTCTGATGCAGGGTGTAGAGCAGATACATGCTGTGTGGGCGAACATGCAGACAAGAGGAGGCGGTAGGGGGCCTACTTCACCTTCTTCTGGGATGCTGTGGTACAGTGGTATTCCTGAGTCTCCTGGCCTTTTTGTGTCTCCAATGTTCTAGGGCTTCCAGGAATCCAACACTTTTCCCCCCAAAGCTGGTAGAAGATAAGGCTTAAAAGTAATCTTTAAAACTAATATGTGTGTGTGTGTGTGTTAGAGAAATCCAGATAAAATCACAATATCACATTCAATCCATTAGAAAGGTGATTATCAAAAAAAAAAAAATCAAAAGTTAACGGTTGATGAGGGTATGAAGAAAGAGAATCATCACACATTGTTGGTGGGAATGTAAACTGATAAAGTTCTCTTGAAAACATCTACAGTCCCATATTTATTGTAGAAAGTAAGAGTCAGGAAAAGTAATTCACTTATGGTAAAAAGTAATTTACTTTGCTAATACAGATGTGGAAATTGACCAAATCAGACAGTATTTGCCGTCTCATTCAAAGTAAGTAGAGCAAAGGAAGAGAAAGTTATTTATCTTACCGTATGACCTTGGGGCCCATAAAGACAGAGGTGGTGTTGTCCAGATTGCTGTGGGTCAGGTCAGTTTTCGTTGGTCTCTCTCTTTTTCTTTTATGATGGTCTTGGGGCTTGAACTCAGGACCAGGCTGCTGTTTCTGAGCTTTTTACTCAAGGTTAGCCCTCTACTTCTTGAGCCACAGGCTCCACTTCTGGCATTTTGGTGGTTAATTGGTGATGAGTCTCATGGTCTTTCCTGCCTGAACTGGCTTTGAAACTCGATCCTAAGGTCTCAGCCTCATGAGCAGCTAGGATTATAGGGATGAGCCACCAGTACCCAGCAGTTTTCATTGGACTCTTTTATGTTCTGGGAAAAGTTACTATGGGTGAATTCAGGTCTACTGGGGAAAATTTGGAAAATCTGTTTTCTTATCCTTGTAGAAACGTGAAAAAATTTCTTATTTCTGTTAAGTAACTTAAATCTTTCTTTGAAAGCTCACTATAAATGATGGTTTGCTAAGTTGTTTAAACTTTGTAATGTCTTTCCTCATAAGTAAGCATGTAATGAAGATTAGGCTCTGAATTATTTGATTTCACATATGATCCTTGTTAGTAGACTCTAGGTCATGTTGGCATTGTTGCATACTTTCATGCACCAGACTTCAAGGACTGTTCAAACACTGAACTCCCCCCTTTTTTTTTTTTTAAAAAAAAAAACAAAAACCATCTGCTTTGCAGGTGTACAGCAAAATAATTAGGTTTTAGGTGGTTGTTTCAACAGCTGGGATTTGCTGTTTGAATTTACCTCTGCATTTAAAGTAGGTCAGTATTTCATTTTTGTGTGTTTGATGCAGTTATTCAGAACTAGTCTCAATAAACAGCTTATTTTTCCTGTTTATTGAAGTGCCCTCTACAAATGCATTTAAACAAATGGAAAAATGTTCTCCAAAATCATTGCCAGATGTTCTGTGGTGAAAAAGGATCACAAAGATTTCCTGAGAGGCAGATGATCCAGGTTATAACGGAAGTGTTAAAGAAAGATGAATGTCACTGGAAATGCAAACTGGATAGCATCATTGTTCTCCATGATACTTTTAAATGAAGATTTACCCAGTAGCATTAATATTACAAATCTGAGTGCAGTATTGTGAATACGTAGACACCATTAATGGGGAAGATCTAAGCCTCAGTGCTCTTATCTCTGAAATTCAGTTCAAAGTCAGTGATTGTCATTTATTCTAGGAGAGAATGCCTTCAAATATATCTTATTTCGGCTTCTAAGTCCAATTGCTGGGCATTCTGAGTGATGTCTCATCCTGACATAATGGCCTCTTTCTCCTGCTCTTCTGTCCTCTGCTTCTTCCTTTTCTTCCTGATTATTGTTATTCTTCTTCATCTTGCTGCTCTTCTCCACCTCTTTTTTCTTCTCCTACTCAGATTTGTCAAGCCTGTGCTCTACCATTTGAACCATGCCTTCAACCCTTTATGTTTTAGTTACCTTCCAGATAGGGTCTAGTGTTTTTGCCTGGTACCAGATTGGAACTACGATCCTCCTTCTGCATGACTGGAATTACAGGTATGAATCATCACATTTGACTTTTTCATAATTATTTTGCACTGTCTCAGTTTCTTATCCAATAGACTAGTCAGCTACTATTTTTAATTGGAACATAATTGTGTGTGTATATAGTGTGATAAATACACACAAAATGAATAATGGTTAAATGAGAACAATTAGCATTTACTTTTCCTGAAATATTATTTTTGTGTGCTAGGCAGCTTTAAACTCCTGTACTCTAATACTCTATATTTACCCGGCTGTGCTGTCTATTTATTCCTCTTATCTCTGTCTTTTGGTACATGCTATTCAACCTTCCTCTATCCTCTTTATATATTGTTCCTTCTTATTCTGGTATACTAAAATTAAAATTTTGAAAAAGACTAAAGAGATGATATTGAGTAGGCAGGCATGTGAACTCTTGTCATTTTGTTAACTGAGAAACCAGCAACCAGAAACTACTGCCTTTTAGTAGAAGACTAGGAAGTTCATATCTTCAAATTTCATTGCAACTTCAATTTGCTTTGATGAGAGTGTAAAATTTTTTAACTTCATGGTATGTTGTTTGAACAAGAGGAATATTCTTGACAACAGGTCAATTTTAAGTGCATCCAGGACCATGAAAAAGTCATAAAGATGATATGAGTTAACATGACTTCATTTGGATCCATGGTTTATCCTTTTAAGAAAAGAAAATGACTCATTCTACAATAAAGGAAGATGAAGTATGCTTCCTATTTCCTACCCTTGAGACATGTGGATTCTGCCAGTTGCATGTAATGGAACTGGTGACCATCAAGGGGGGCATTAGCTGCTAGGACACTTGTTCACTCCAGATACTTGGAGTGATGTTCACATTATATCATCGGATTGGACACCACTAATCCCTAGTCCTCCAATTCATTATCATTTTCTTAAATTAGTTCTTCATGTTATGTACTAAATGGTCTATCAAAAACTTAGCATCCCATATTAAGTGAAGTAAGCCAGAGCCAAAGAAACATAGGTTGCATAGTTTCTTTCCTTTGTGGCAATTAGAATTTGTCTGTAAATCTATAAGTAAACATGCTGAATGATTAAAACAAATGTATATACACACAAATATACATACACATTGGGACATGATAAATTATATAGGAGTCTGGTCATTCACATACTGAGGCCAAAGGAGGATATGCATAGGAGTGGTGGACAGAGGCTCAGTAGCTATGTGCAGATGATCATATAAAATAATATTTTATGAAATGAACTCCAAGGAAAGGAAACAAGAGACATTTTTTAGTTACCATTGTTGCAGTTTTGGTTTTCTTTTTTGCTGGTTTGTATTTGGGAGGGGATGAGAGGGCTCATCGGAGGTGGAGGAAGGATGAACACATACAGCAGAAGAGCTCACTGATACCACGTAGAAAATGAACTGGATATGTTGTGGGTGGGGACAGGAGGGAAAAGCCCGGAGAGAGCGACAGAAAGAGAGACATGTTTCAAAAAGAATTGTACGCATTACCCACTACCTAATTCATGTAACTGTAACCCCTCTGAATATCAACTCTACAATAACAATAAAAATGAATAAATAAAAAAGTAAAAAAAGGGGCTGGGAAGGTGGCTCAGTGGTAGAGTGTTTGCCTTGCATGCTCGAGGCCCTGGGTTTGATTCCTCAGCACCACATAAGCAAAAAGAAAAAAGCCGGAAGTGGTGCTGTGGCTCAAGTGGTAGAGCACTAGCCTTGAGCTGAAGAGCTGAGGGACAGCGCCCAGGCCCAGAGTTCAGGCCCCACGACTGGACCCCCAAAAAAAAAAAAAAAAGTAAAAAAAGGGCATCCTTTTTTTCTTTTCTGTGCATTTCTAGAGGCTGTCACACATTTCTTGAATCCCTCATAATGGAATTCTTGATGATTTTTTCAGTGAATGACGTTCACATGTGACATCAAAGGCAGAAGAGAAGTAAAAGCTGTTATTACACCTAGGACCCATGAACAGAGAGTAGGGCTTACACTAAGAAACAGATCCTCAAATATGGGGATCCAAACTGTTTGGATGTTAAATAGTAATAACTTTATCCACTAGAGAAAAAAAATTGGTAGATCATAGCATATAGGGAAAAATAGCGACTTAAGTTACTGCATGTAGTTGTCTTTAAAATGAAATGCTGCTTGTTGTAACAAGGCTTTGAGACCAAGTGGCTGTGTCAGTAGAGTATGATGATGGGTAGAGGGCTGTAGGACCTTGGGTTGAGATCACTGCTTCTAGCTTTGATGGAGGAAAATGAAAGAATAAAGAACAGCAAAAAGGTTTTTGAACAACTGATACTGTTTATCAAAACACATACCAGGCAGTGGAACACATGTTTTGGGGGTTGAACAAAGGTGGAGGGTACAGAAATGGAGCGAGGAAGGGAGAGGAAATGTAGTCATTGTATTCAATATACATTATGTAAAAGAATGAACTGTGGGGCCGGGAAGGTGGCTCAGTGGTAGAGCGCTTGCCTTGCATGCCAGAGGCCCTGGGTTCGATTCCTCAGCACCACGTAAGCAAAAAGAAAAAAGCCGGAAGTGGCTCTGTGGCTCAAGTGGTAGAGTGCTAGCCTTGAGGTGAAGAGCTGAGGGACAGCGTCCAGGCTGAGTTCAGGCCCCATGACCAGACCCAAAAATAAATAAATAAATAAAAATAATAATCCAGAACTGTCTTCCAACTCCTTCAGAACAAGAGCCACCACAGAGTCCAAACAAAAACAGGATCTCACCCCAAAAATGCTGTTTGTGGTGAAGAGGTGAGGGACAGCGCCCAGGCCCAGAGTTCAGGCCCCACGACCAGACCCCCCCCCCCCAAAAAAAGAACTGTGTGTAACTTAAGGGTAGGGATTAGAGGGGAAAATGGGAGAGAAAGAAGAAAGGGGTGACATTGGCCTTATAACCTGACTTAGGCAACTGTAACCTCTTTGTATGACTACTTAATAATAGTAATTTAAAAAGAAAGGCATTTTGGGGGCCAAAGTGTAGTCAGAAAACCAGAGAGCTTTTATGACTGTTTTAAAGAACCTCTTATCTCTAAATCTGTAATCCTTAGCAGCAAATTTTGTATCAAAAAACTTTATAGATAAAAGAATAGCAACAACAATAACCTCAAACAGATTTTTAAAAAATCTAGTACTATAAAAATTGGGCTATTGCTGGTGCCAGTGGCTCACGCCTTTAATCCTAGTTACTCAGGAGGCTGAGATCTGATGATTGTGGTTCAAAGCCAGCAGAAATGTCTGTGAGACTCTTATCTCTAGTTAACCATGAGAAGACCAGAAGTGGCACTGTGGCTCAAAGTGGTAGTGCACCAGCCTTGAGCAAAAGAGCTCAGGGACATGCCCAAGCCTTGAGTTCAAGCTCCACAACTGGAAAAAAAAAATGAACCATCGATTGGTAAACTGTGAAGTCCAAATACTAGGAGTTGCAATGCCCAGGTGAATTCTATTAATCTGGATTATTGTCATGATCTGACTTCTTGTTTGAATAGTCTATAATAACCTCAAATAAAATGACATAAAAGGATAAAACATTTACCTCTAGACTCTTCTCATTACTTTTTTTACTTTCCTCAGGCCTATTGGCATAGAGCCCTAAAGACCCCAGTAGACAGGAAACGTTTGACGTTAGAGGATAATTGTCAAATTCTGTCAATTTATATGAATGGCAAAGGAGTATAGCCCTAATGTTAGACCTTTGGGATACATTTTGAGATTTCAGAATTTCATAAATATAATATAATGGATTTATGTGGTTTTTAAGTCACTAAGTGTGGGGTTTTTGGTTATAGAATAAGAAACAAGTACAGTTTGACTTACTAAGTTCTTACTTAATGAGAGTAAAATAATTCTAGATATGATGACCAGAGATGACAGGAATAGCCACAACATCTACCTTTATACCAACATCTACCTTTATACCAACATCAACCTTTACCCAAATGCATGTCAGCCATCACAACTGAGTTCCCACTTGGTGTAAAAGGAAGATTGTTGGGGTAGGGATCAGCATGAGGGGAAAGGACAGGATGGAAGTATGTAATATTCGTGTGTGTGTGTGTGTGTGTGTGTGTATGTGAAGATAGCATATTGGAACCCACTAAATACTATTTGAAAAAGCAAGGAAGAGGAAAGGGGATTAAGGGAGTATAATAGAAGCAAACCTGTTCCAAGTACAGTATATAAATATATGTAAATGTCATGATGACATCCCCTGTACAGTTACTATATGCTGGAGAAAACAGTTATAGAAACCTTGATCCCCTAATTGTCTCATAGAATATTATGTGATCCACTATTCCAAAAATCTGACCCTGATTGGCCTAGGTAATAATGAATATCCTAACTACTCTTGCTAAGTACATCCATTACTGAGGATGAGAGAAATATACTCTAGTAGTGAACTTTCTAGGGGAAAATTCTAGTGAACTTTCTGGAGGTATAAAGAGATTATCTCCTTCAAAGCTAAAGAAAAATTGCTGTGCATCAAGTCCTATTAGTAAGAAAGGAGACTAAACTCGGTGGGAGATTTTTTTGTTGTTGTTGGTTATGGGCCTTGAATTCAGGGCCTGGGCACTATCCCTGAGCTCTAAGGCTAGTGCTCTACCACTTTGAGCCATAACCCCATTTCCAGTCTTTAAGTGGTTAATTAGAGATGAGTCACATGGGGACTTTTCTTCCTGGTCTCGCTTTGAACCATGATCCTCAGATCTCAGCTTCCTGAGTAGCTAGAGTTAAAGATGTGAGCCGCTGGCGCCTGGCCTGAGATTTAGGTTTGGGTGGCAATATACCTGATGTTTTAGCTTTATGCCTTGGTATTACTTACCACATACCCATCAACACAAGTGATGACTCTAATGCTTGGTCTTGTGACACCGCTGGCTCTGATGCTCAAGTAGCTTGTAGGAATGCTGTGTGGAGTCTCTAATAAGACTCAGTAAGAGAATCACACTGAAAGACAGCTAAAATTTTTTTTTGGTGCTGGTCCTGGTGCTTGAACTCAGAGCCTGGGGGCTGTCTCTGAGCTTATTTTTGCTCAAGGCTAGTGCTCTACTGCTTGAGCCACAGTGCTATTTTTGTTTATTTCTGAGTAATTTGTTAGAGATAAGAGTCTCATGGATTTTGCTACCTGGGCTGGCTTTGAACCATGACCCTTAGATCTCAACTTCCTGAGTAGCTAGGATTACAGGCATGAGCCACCAGTACCTGGTGATATCTAGAATTTGAAACAAGTTCTACCCTTCTTTTCTACTTAAGAAGCTTCTTGGTTGGCACTGGGTTCTGATAGAAATAGTATTTTGATCATGAGATCAGTTGTGAATTCAGCTGCCCAACATAAGTTGTTTTGGGTTGGGCATAGACAGTGGTCTTTTATCATCAAGTGGCAATGATAATATGCCTGATAGATTTTGTTTGTCCTTCCAGATATGTCCTCCATCCTGCTCTCCAGGACATGACTATAGACAATATCAAGAGATAATAGCAGTCAGATCCTTTCCCCTCCAGAAGGAGATAGAAGGGGAAGAAGGCAAGTTCCCTTTGTGCAAGATCTCCTCTGGCTTACTGTATCCCCTAACCAAACATCCTTTCCTCATCAGTTTCCCTCAATGATTCCATATCTACATAGATTTATACCTTCTTATGGTATAAAGTTCAACTTAGGTCCTTGAAATATACTTTAGGCACTTTTTGCTTTGTTTTTAAGGTAGCATCTACAGCTTTTGCTTTTGGACCAGAATCTTCCTACCTCTGCCTTTCAGGTGGCTGTGTATACAGATGTGAGCCACCATATTCGACTTGTTTCTCCATTTGGATTGCAGTGGATGGCTCTCTTCTCTTGTTTAAGTTAGGAATGAGAAAAGGGCCATAGTTCTACTACTCTTTTGTGGCTTTTGACTCTTGATGTTGATGTTTGTTAATGATTCTTTTATTTTCTCTTATTTATTTAGTTTCCCTCTTTTGTGTTTATGAGACAGGATCTTACTATGTAGCCCAGGGCTGCCTCAAATTAATGATCCTCAAGTTATCATTATTATAAGGGCCATTGGTTCTTACAGTTCCTATATTAAACTATCTTCAAATAATTATTCCAGAATCTGACCAATACAGAATAGCTACTAGAAACAGCCCTGGGAAACACAGCCAGCTTGAGTTATATATTCACCTGAATAGCACTGGGGAAAAGTTCCTTCCAGAGGAGTATTGGATATATGATACACAGGTTAGCTGATGCTATTACAATCACTCATTTTACTGTGGACAGTAGCATGACATAAGTTGCGTATGAAGAGAGCAGTATTGGCAGATCAAGTCCTAAGGGCAATTCCCTTTGACAAGCTAATAGAGAGAAAAATTTGTTTTAGAGGCTGCACTACAGAATACACTGGCACTAGTTATAGTATTCTAACCCCCTTATGGGTGGCCCTAGTGATTAGGAAAGAATGGTCTGTTATCTACTTAGGCACCCACTGGGAGACTATACTTTGTATGCTGGGATTCTTTCCTTCCAGATGCAGTGTATATTCTGAGCCAGTAAGCTATGTAGGATGCTGTTTCCTTCATTGTACCCAGTCATCTCAGTCCAACAGCGAGGAGTAGACTATGATTTCCTGGCTGCTCTTTCTCTTATATCTAAGAGCCAGTTATATAACTCTCGCTTTCCATTTCTGCCACACTGGGCTCTGTTTTTTTTGGAAGAACCTGCAAAGTAGTTTCTGCATCATTTTACTGATAAGAAAATCAAAGCAAAAAGAAATTAAGCAACTTCCTTATGTTCACACAGAGGTCACGTGGAAGAACCAAGCTCAAACTAGGCTGTCATGTATGTGTATGTGTGTGTGTGTGTATATATATATATATATATATATGGAACACTAAAAGAGACAAAGATGGAATATAAGTGGAAAGAAGACAGGCAAGGGGAGTAAGGACATAGAGTTCCAGTTACTTGAGAAAACACATCGCTCAGTAGGATGCTTTTGCCATGATTCTGAATCCTGTGGCAAAGAACACAAAAAGACTCTGTGGAATGAGACCTTATAGCTGAAGAGGCTCTGGTGTGCAGGCTACATGTCTCCAGCTAGTTTCCTACTTCCCCAGTAAACCAGTTCTGTGCATGGGGTAGTTAGGGAGCTCATTCCAGCCTGCAGCCCACAACAGACTCCAGAGAACACGAAGCCATGTGTTCTTCATGCTCTTGGCAATTCTCAAGTTCTGTGCTATGGCTTATTGAGAGAGACGCTAAGTGCTTTCTTAGGACATCCTGGGAATCTGCTAGGTACAAGTTTGAATTCTGTCTGAGGTGAGGCTCAGAGAGATTCAAGACCACAAACAGCATTTTTGGGGTGAGATCCTGTTTTTGTTTGGACTCTGTGGTGGCTCTTGTTCTGAAGGAGTTGGAAGACACATCTGGAGTATAACTGAACATACCCAGGAAATTTCTGCCATTTCATTTCCTAATGGGCCACGGAGTATTTCCCGAGCTCATACATGGATGTCAGTTCCCTTCAGAACAGGAGATAGCATCAGACCCTCTCATAAAAGCCCTGCTGGCAGAGTGAAGAATAGCGGGCATTTAAAATGAAGGGTGTGTGTCCTGAAAAAGCCTCCTTCAGTCTGCATAATGACGTGTTTTGTGGCATGCTCCTCGGTGGCACAACACAGAGTTAGCACGCATATAGGGTGAATTGTTCTCCAGGTGGGAGATAGCAAGCAGCACTGAAACTTTCCAGATGATTTCTGTTTGGGCTTTGTCTTCGCAAATTGCGTTCCCCATCCCCTATTCTGACTCTGTGTGTGTGTGTGTGTGTGTGTGTGTGTGTGTGTGTGTGTGTGTGTGTGTGTGTGTGTGTGTGTGTGTGTGTGTGTGTGTGTGGCTGGTTCTGGGACTTTGGGACTTCAACTCAGGGCCTAAGTGCTATCTTGAGTTTTTTTTTTGTTGCTGTTTTTTTTTTTGTGTGTGTGTGTTTGTTTGTTTGTTTTTTCTCTTCAAGGCTACCATGTAAATCACAGGTGCATTTCTAGTGGTACATTGGAGATAAAATCCCATGGACTTCCCTGCTTGGGCTGGCTTTGAACTGTGATCCTCAGATCTCAGCTTCCTGAGTAGCTAGGATTACAGATGTGAACCACTGGTATGTGGCTTCGATGTAGTTTTGATTTTCATTTACCTGATGGCCGAAATATTTTCCATGCGTTTATTGGGCAATTATAGTTCTTCTTTTGAGAACTCTCTGTTCAATTCATTTGCTGATTTAATAACTAGATTATTTGTTCCTTTTTGCTAGTTCTCTATATATTTTGGATATGAAGCCCCTCTTCAAGAATGTTCCTTTATATGTCGTGACCTTCTTTACCCCTTCTAAATTTAGTTTGAAGTTTGCTTTGTCAAATTTGAGTGTGTAGCTTGCTTTCAGATTCTGTTTGATTGGATGGAATATCATTTTCAATACTTTTATTTTCTATACGTGAAATTGCCAATGAAGTGAGTCTCTTTTAGACAACATAGAGTAAGTGCTTTTTTTTTTTAATTGTGAAAATACTGTACAGAGGGGTTACAATTACATGGGCAAGGTAATGAGTACATTTCTTATCAAGCATTGTTGCCTCCTCCTTTGTTTTCCCTTCTTATCCCTTTCCATCTCCTCCTCCTCCCGTCCCCCCCCCCCCCCCCAAAGTTGTAAAGTTTGTTAAAATCCATTCAACCAGGGGCTGGGAAGGTGGCTCAGTGGTAGAGTGCTTCCCTTGCATGCATGAGGCCCTGGGTTTGATTCCTTAGCACTACATAAACAGAAAAACTGGAAGTGGTGCTGTGGCTCAAGTGGTAGAGCTCTAGCCTTGAGCTGAAGAGCTCAGGGACATCACCCAAGCCCAGAGTTCAGGTCCCACGACTGACCAAAAAAAAAAAAAAAAATCCATTCAACCAGTCCATGTCTTGAAACATTAATGCCATTTACATTTAGGGTTATTACTGAGAAGTATATTTAAATTTTGTCTTCTTCATTTTAGAGTTCTGCTAATTTTCTGTATCAATAATATTTGCTTCTTTTCCATTTCTCATTTATCTATTCTCCTAGTGAGATGTATTCTTCCCTGATCTTTCATATCTCTCTTCTCCTCTCTCTGTGTGTATATTCTTTTTTTTTGGGGTGGGGGGGGGGTCTGGTCGTGGGGCCTGAACTCTGGGCCTGGGTGCTGTCCCTCAGCTCTTCAGCTCAAGGCTAGCGCTCTACCACTTGAGCCACAGCGCCACTTCCGGCTTTTTTCTTTTTGCTTAATTGGTGCTGAGGAATCAAACCCAGGGCCTCAGGCATGCAAGGCAAGCACTCTACCACTGAGCCACCTTCCCAGCCCCTGTGTATATATTCTTAACATCTTCTGCATTGCTTTCTTAGTGGTCATGAATTGCTTTAATTTATGCTTATGATGGAGGGTCTTCATTTTCTTCTTTGATTTTAAAGAATGACTAACCTTGTAGTCTTGTTTAGAAATCATTTCACTTAATAATTCAAATTTCATCAGTCTCTGCTCTTGTGGGCCTTGTTGGTTCTATTGAGAACTCTGTTATTGTGATCAGTGCTTCTCTTGCAGCTTTTTTTATTCTATTATTTTTTATTTTCTATTCATGGCTTTTTTCAATATATATTTTTTATTGTAAAGATACTGTACTCTGTACTCTAGGTATTTTAACTATAATGTATTTTCTGGTCCTGTCTATTTGGGGTTTTAAATGCCTCATTTTCTTAGATGTTTATTTCTTACCCTAGATTTAGGAGAATTTGTACTATATTTTCATCAAGTAAGTTTCCTATGCCTTTAATTTATATCTTTGTTTCTTTTCTACACCACAGACTACAGGTTTGGTCTCCTACTTGTGTCCCAGAGGTCTTATATATTTTAGTCATGATTGTTTTTGCTTTCCTTATTGCTATTTGAATGTAATACTTTTTTTTTTTTTTGGCATTCTGGTATTTGAACTCAGGGCCTTATACTTGCTAGGTAGGTGTTTTATCACTTGACCCATAGGCTAATCTCTTTTAGCTCTAGTTGTTTTTTGAATAGAGTCTCACATTTATGTCTGGACCGGCCTAGTCTACAATACTAATAATGCTTTCAGTATAGATGGGATGGCAGCATGTACCTCCACATTCAGCTTTTATTGGTTTAGATCTCCATTGCATGAAACTTTTCCCTGGACTAGCCTCAAATCACAATCCTTTTGATCACTGCATCCCAAATAGCTAGGGTTAGAGGCATAGGTAATATGTTTTTTTTTTTTTACTTCTTCAATCTCTAAAGTTCTTTCTTCTGCTTAATCTTGTCTATTGGTACTGCTTTCCATTGTTTTAACATTTGGTTTATTAAGTTTTTCATTGCCAACACTTCATTACTCCCTACCCGCAAAGCTTTCTTTTCTGAATTTCTCTTCTAAGTTCTTCACTTTCTCATCTAGGTTGGCTGTTGAACTGGCCTTTTTACTTCATTTGTTTACTCGAGTCTTTTTTGTTGTCATTGATTATTTTTAAAGCTTGACTTTTGAAGTCTTTATCTGATACTTGAACCACTGTAATATCTTTGGATTCAATTATTATTTTTTATTTTTTTAATTTTTGATTCATGGCTTTGTTCAACATATGTATTTTATTGTAAAGATACTGTACAAAGGGTGGATTCAATTATTGAAGAGATGTGAGCTTTTTGAGGAGTCACATTACCTTGCTTTTTCATATTTCTTATGTTTTAAAAGCATGATTAATGTGTCTGTTGGGATGGAAATCTGTTCTGGTCTTGTCCAGGATTTTGTGAGTGCAGTCTTGTCTTGAAGTATCAACCTTCAGAAAGGAGAAGACAAGCCTCCATGAACAATATACCAAACAAACCAGACACAGAGTATAATGTAAAGAAAGTAATCCCTTGGGCTGGGAAGGTGGCTCAGTGGTAGAGCGCTTGCGTTGCATGCTGGAGGCCCTGGGTTCGATTCCTCAGCACTACATAAGAAAAAAGCCGGAAGTGGCGCTGTGGCTCAAGTGGTAGAGCGCTAGCCTTGAGCTGAAGAGCTGAGGGACAGCGCCAAGGCCGAGTTCAGGCCCCACGACCGGACCCCCCCCCCCAAAAAAAAAAAAAGAAAGTAATCCCAACTATTCTACTGCTAAAAATCAAAGATAAGAAAACGGTAAGAACAGCAATGAATTATGAATTTAAAAATCAATTAAGTAAAAGTAACAATAATAAATGAAATAAATGAGGAGAAAATGTAAAAAGAAATGTAAGGTTAAATAAATGAAAATAAAACAAAAAATGAGAAGAATGTGAGTAGGAGGTGGAGAAGAGAACAAGAGATAAAAACTGATTACAAAGAAAAGAAAAAAATGTAAATAAATAGATAAGCTAGGAAGAGGAATCTAAAAGAAAAGCATATAATACTTTGGAAAGTAAACTGAAAACAATATTAAAAATACTGTAAAAAGAAAAAAGTTAAAGAATGACAAAAATTTGGAGAATCTTTTCTAAACACTCTAATATTAGAATTGTTGAAGTTAGTGGTAGCTTTAGTGTTCAAGATGCTGTGTGTGTGTGAGCAGAGAGCCAGGCCAGGCAAGGATTAGTTGTCAGTTTCAAGGCTGCATTCACTTTAGATTCCCTTCTTTGCACACTTTGTGTGCAGTAGCTGCTTTATAGCCTGTGGTCCAAGAAGATCCCCAGTTGCTCCAGAGTCAGTAAATGCCCAGGCCTAGGGCATTCATTGAGATTGGTTGAAACAAACTGAACACTGAATTCCCTGCCTGAACAGGAAGAACCAAAGGAACCTGGCAGTATGCTGGCCAGTGTGTATGTGTGTGTGTGTGTGTGTGTGTGTGTGTGTGCTTGCGCGCGTGCTGTCAGAACCTGCTGAGCAGGCACCCCGCCTCCCTGTAGGAGGGAGGATGAAGAGGAAGTTGAGTGAGTGACCTGCTGGTGCTGGGCTTAGAGCTCTCACTTCTATCTACCATCAGCCACATTCAGAGGGAGGCAGCTCTGGAGGCCCAGCAATCCATAGGCCGTGGGCTCAGGCTCAGAAGTCTGTCTTCAGAAATCCTGAAGTGATAGGCTTGCTTCTTACCACAGAGAACAGGGCCTTTGACCATTGTGGACTTGACCATGTAAGCTCCCTTCTGCATTAGCTCAGAAGTCCATGTCTG
The DNA here is from genome assembly GCF_019054845.1 of Dipodomys spectabilis. Taxonomy (NCBI): domain Eukaryota; kingdom Metazoa; phylum Chordata; class Mammalia; order Rodentia; family Heteromyidae; genus Dipodomys; species Dipodomys spectabilis. The sequence goes on along the minus strand of NW_024870887.1, from coordinate 7,212,958 downwards.
GCCTTTCCCTCTTCATGTCTTTTACCCAGAAACTGTGGCATTGTGTCCCTAATGTCTCCAAGTAGCTTAATCTCAAACAGAGAGCTCCTTTTCAAGATGATGCCTGGCTATAGGTCTCTAAGATATAGAAAGTCACAAAATGGGGCCATTTTGAAAGGTTTTTTTTTTTGGTTACAGGTCCCATGTTAATGTTTGAGTCTTAATATTTCTTTCTCTTCCTCTCTCCCTCCTTTGCTTCCCCCTCCCTTTCTCTCTCCCTCTCCCTCTTTCTTTTCTCCTCTCTCTTTTTGTGGTACTATGGATAGAATCTAGAGCCCTAGTGCATGCTAAGCAAATTTTCTACCTTATGATCCACATCCCCAGTCCTTTTTGCTCCTTGAGTATCTGATTATCTTTGATTATATGATTTTGTTAGAACTAAAAAAATTATTTGTAGAAATAACTTTAAGACAAAGGAAAAGATTATCTTAATTTAAAGAGAAATTTTCAAAATTAATGTATGATTTGTGTCATTAAGATATTGATTTTGTTGGATTGACATCATAATTCTAGTTCAAGGCTTGAAATTTCCTGTTACCTAGAGAGCCTGATGTTGGTCTGCACTCTATAGACAGGCAGGTTTGTTTATAGATACTTTCTTTCCATCAGTCTCAAAGTTGGGGTGGAGGCTTCCTAAGATCCCCACTTGTTTGGGCCTTGAATTTCAGCAGTTTGCCCAGTCTTTTTTTTTTTTTTTTTGGTCATGGGGTTTGAACTCTGGGCCTGGGTGCTGTCTCTGAGCTCTTCAGGCTCAAGGTTAGTGCTCTGCCACCTTAGCCACAGTGCCACTTCCATTTTTCTGGTGGTTAATTGGAAATAAGAGGTTTACAAACTTTCCTGCTCATGCCAGCTTTGAACCTCGATCCTCAGATTTCAGCCCCTGAGTAGCTAGGATTACAGGCATGAGCCACCGGTGCCTGGCTCTTGCTTTGTTTTTTAGAGGTATCTTTACAGCCTAATTTTGTCTTCCAGTTACCACTTTCAGGTAGATAGATGTCCTCCAGACACAAGCAGCCCAAACTGTAGAGGTTTACCTTCTTAAATTCCTCTCTTCTTCCTAGATCTTGGCCCAGTAAGTTTTCTACTATCCTGGGAACCCTTTGATACTTAAATAAAATTAAAAATATTTCATCACACCTTTTTGTTGTCTTCACTGAGAGAGTTGGTCTGCATAACCTAGTCTATCAGAAACTAATATACTAGTTGCCAAAGTTTTATCCAGAGATTTGTGTTTCTGAATTGTCACTCGTTTGGATGAATGGTTTTATTGCATTTTGGTAGTGATTATATATATGACTGTTGAAGTTCCTTTTTTTTTTTTTTTACAAATTGTGACAGGATCTCACTTCCTGCCTCAGCCTCCCCAGTGCTGGGATTATAATGTGTACCACTATACCTGGCCACTTTCAACTTTATGTGAAAGATAAAACATAGAATAGAAGATTCAGGTCTCAGGCTATCCCAGGGCAAAAACACAGGATTGTACTTGAAAAAGAGTTAAAGCAAAGAGGACTGGAGGGTAGGGGGGATTGGATGGGTCAACTAATAGTCCAGTTGCCAGCAAGCATGAGGCCCTGAGTTAAAAACCCAGCACTACAAAACCAAACCAAACCAAACCCATGGACTCAGACTGGAGAGGATGCTGGCCAGGTTGGCTTCCTGGTGCCACATGGCTCCGCTGCCTGCCAGCAGGGTCCTTACAGTCCTCTTGACTGGAGAGAGGTTAAAGGCAGAACCTAGGGTCGAAAGAACCAGAGAATGGAGTCAGGTGGGGGGCAAGGGGCAAGGGAAGAGGAGTAGTGACAGGAGTGGAGAGGAGGGGCTCCTCAGGCTCTGGCTGTGCTGAGGGCCATGTAGGACGCTGTGTGGGGCCACGTGCTGTCTTCAAGAATGGCTCTCGGGAGATGCATTTGTGGGAATTGCCATTCTGAAGGCTGAGTTTAGAGGTGGGCCATCTTCACACAACACAAACGTTTTCAAGGTGTGAGTATTGGCTCAGTCAATTCTCTAGCAGCACTGTGAGCTGCAAAAGCTTGAAGAGCCCTGGCGGGTGCTGGAAGTCCCTGATCACAGCACTAATGAAAAAATGTGGGCATCTGAGACTTGCGTTTCCCTTAGCCTCCTAATTCTGATTTCTTTCCAAACCCACCTTCATCCCAAACAGATACAAATGAGAACCCTGATGTGAAAACCTCAATAAGCAGCCCAAATTCTTCAAGAGGGGTGGCGGAGCAGCCAGGCCTTGTGGACAGCAAAGGCTACAAAGACAATTCCCACAAATACAGGATTGGCAGAGAAGTGGCTGAACTGGGGTCAGGACAGGGCAAAGTCCAGGGCATTCTGGTGCTGGCCTGAGCAGTGGGGTCTGTAGCTACAGCTACAGTGTTTGGGTGGTGGAGGGAAGGGAGGCTAGGAGTTCTAGATGAACTATTTCCCCAAGATTTGCTTCTACAGAACAATTGCCTTGGAATGAAGGGGTGTCAGTTAGATATTCACATCCCCAGGTCAATATCCAGTCAACGGCCTTTGGATGTTTTTACTTTTTTTTTTTTTTGGGTCCGGTAATGGGGCATGAACTCTGGGCCTGGGCGCTGTCCCTCAGCTCTTCAGCTCAAGACTAGCGCTCTACCACTTGAGCCACAACACCACTTCTGGCTTTTTTTCCCCTGCTTATGTGGTGCTGAAGAATCGAACCCAGGGCCTCAGGCATGCAAGGCAAGCGCTCTACCACTGAGCCACCTTCCCAGCCCCCTTTGGATGTTTTTAACATGAATACTAGGAACCAGTGGTATGAAGAAAAAGACATGTTACATAAAGGGTCCTGGCCTCTTGATCTTATCGTCTATGAACCTTCTGCTGAAAATATTTGTTCTGAATTGTATCTAGCGATTTCTATCCATGCTATGACCTTGGTCACTGTGATAATATAGGAAACTTATTTTTGTGGAAACAGTGTTGTAACTCAAAACATCTCTTCAAAGGACAGGCGAGGGCATATAAAATACAAGCTGTTTTCTAGATATGGTGCTAGACATTAAAAAAAAAAAAACTACATTGTCTCTTGTATTTCCCACAGCAACCTTGGGAAGATAAAAGGAGAAAATGAGATTCACATAGGTTAAGGAAGGCACTCCAAGTCATGCCACTGAAAAGGGCAGAGCTGAGATTTTTTACTCAAACATTCTTTGGTGGACACTATGCCTTTAATCTTACAATGACTTTAAAATCAGCAAAACAATTTGGGAAAGGAGGGAACAGAGACACAGTCACCAAGTGACTTGCAGGAAATAATCCAGACTGTTGCAGTGGGTCTAGGCTGAGGTCTCAGGAGTCCCCTGCCCCTTCATGGTGCTTTTCCTTTCAAGCCATGCCAGTGCTTGACCAGTGTTGGAAATCAACAACCTCACAAATCTCATGCAGGTGTTATATACAGCTCGCCCCTGCTGGTCACCACAGAGCCTGCACTTGGGTCTGACTGCCCTGTACTTCTTGGCTAGCTTCACCATCACAACGGAAACCTGTGGCCTGTCTCAGCTCTTTATGTTCTCTGCTTCATTTAGCATTTCTCACCCATGACAACAACAAAGAAAATTACCTCAAAGCAAATGCTTATGAGTCAGATCTCTCAGATGATTCCCCCTACCCCCTATTAAAGTTTCTCTTGAAACAATTGCCTGTGAAAACTTACCTTGTGCTCATTAACACAGCAGGTGGGGGCAAGGAATGTGGCCATGTGACCTCTTATGACACCTGATCTAGTGGGTGGCAGGAAACTCACAGAATGGCCTGTGTTCTTTGATTCAGTGGAAATGCAGCCACCTTTGGAATATGCTCAGCAGCCTCAGGACACCAAAGGAATTTGGAATCTTCCCACATTTCTTCTCTGTCACTCCGTACCCCTTCCCCCCATTAATATAGCTCAATAAGATTCTGGGGACCCACAGGAGCTGTTTTCTTCTCTCACCTTTTTATTATTATTTTTAATTTTTATTGTGAAAATACCATACAGAGGGGTTACAATTACATGGGCAAGGTAATGAGTACATTTCTTATCACGCATTGTTGCCTCCTCCTTTGTTTCCCCTTCCCATCCTCCCCCCCCCCGCCCCCCCACCCAATCCTCCCTGCCCCCCCCACCAAAGTCGTAAAGTTCATTTTCGACATAATGACTTGTACATCTCATTGTTGCAATGGGTCCACCTGTATCCCTATTTAAACAATTTGTTTTTCCCCTTCCCCTCTACAAATTATACCGACATCAAATACAGTGAAAGCAGGGGTTATACTGTGGGGGAGGGACATACATAGAAACAAAGAAATCATCTTATAAATGTGTTAGAAACAATCGCATGAAAGAAAAAAAAACATTCGACTACATATCTTAGGGTTCATTTCCCTAACATCACCTTATCTGACCTTTTCTGCTTGACTCAGACATATACTAGATATTGCAAATAAGGGAAACCATGGGACCTATGTTTCTTTGGGCCTGGCTTACTTCACTTAATATAATTTTTTCCAAGCCTTTCCATTTCCTAACAAATGGGGCAATGCCATTCTTTCTGATGGAGGCATAGAATTCCATTGTGTATATATACCACATTTTCTTGATCCATTCATCTACTGAGGGGCATCTGGGTTGGTTCCATATCTTAGCTATAGTAAATAATGCTGCAATAAACATAGTCGTGCTGGTAGCTTTAGTGTGGTCTTGTTTGTAAACATTTGGGTAAATGCCCAAAAGTGGGATTGCTGGGTTATAGGGGAGCTCTATGTGGAGTCTTTTGAGGAACCTCCATACTGCTTTCCAAAGCGGTTGAACAAGTTTACACTCCCACCAACAATGCAGTAGGGTTCCCTTCTGTCCACATCCCCTCCAGCATCTGTTGTTGTTAGAGTTCTTGATTATAGCCATTCTAACTGGGGTGAGGTGGTATCTCAATGTTGTTTTGATTTGCATTTCTTTTATGGCTTAGGGAGGTTGAGCATTTCTTCAAGTGTCTATTGGCCATCCTTCTTTCTTCTTCAGAGAAGTTTCTCTTAAAGTCTGTAGCCCACTTATTTATTGGGCAGTTGTTTCTTTGAGGATTTGTTGTTGGGGGATTTAATTTTTTGAGTTCCAAGTATATTTTAGATATGAGACCCTTGTCCGTTGTATGGCTAGTGAAGATATTCTCCCAATCCATGGGCTTTCTATTGATCTTGCTAGCTATGTCCTTTGCCATGCAGAAGCTCTGCAGTTTCATGCAATCCCATTTGTCCAACCTTTCTTTGATTTGTTGTGTTTCTGGGTCTCATTTAAGAAAATTTTGGCCTGTGCCAAGGAGACCTAGGATTTCTCCTATTCCATCCTGTAATGTTTTCAGAGTGTCTGCTTTGACTCTGAGGTCTTTGATCCATTTGGAGTTGATTCTGGTGCAGGGTGATATATAAGAATCTAGCTTTAGTTTTCTACAAGTGATTAACCGATTTTGCCACCACCATTTACTGAAGAGGCTATCTTTCTTCCATTCTATTTTTTTTAGCTCTCTTATCGAAGATTAGATGGCTATATGTCTGTAGGTTAATTTCTGGGTTTTCAATTCTATTCCATTGATCTTGAGGTCTGTTCTTGTGCCAGTATCAAACTGTTTTGATTACTATGGCTTTATAGTAGAGTTTGAAATTTGGTATTGATATTCCTCCAGCTCTGTTCTATCGGTTAAGGATCATTTTTACTATTCGGGGTCTTTTATTGTTCCATATGAATTTTTGGATTGCCTCTTCTATTTCCTTGAAGAATGAGGTTGGAATATTCATAGGTATTGCATTGAATTTGTAGATAGCCTTGGGAAGTATTGCCATTTTTACGATGTTGATCCTTCTAATCTAGGAGCATGGGAGGTTTTGCCAGTTTCTAAGTTCTGTTTTGATTTCCTTTCTTAGGTTTTTAAAGTTTTCATCTAGAGGTCCTTCACTTCTTTGGTTAAGTTAATTCCTAGGTATTTTATTTTTTGGGGGGGGCTATTACAAATGGAGTTGCTTTCCTGATTTCAGCCACATGTTTCTCATTGTTGACATACAGAAAAGCTATTGGGTTTTTTTTTGTTATTGTTGTTGTTTCTTTGTTTTTTTTTCCAGTTGTGGGGCCTGAACTCCGAGCCTGGGTGCTGTCCCTCAGCTCTTCAGCTCAAGGCTAGCGCTCTACCACTTGAGCCACAGCCCCACTTCCGGCTTTTTTCTTTTTGCTTATGTGGTGCTGAGGAATCGAACCCAGGGCCTCAGGCATGCAAGGCAAGTGCTCTACCACTGAGCCACCCTCCCAGCCCAAAGCCATTGATTTTTGGGGTTAATTTTATACCTGCTACTTTGCCAAAGTTTTGAATCAGCTTGAGTAATTTGAGAATGGAGTTCGTGGGATTCTTTAAGTACAAAATCATGTCATCTGCAAAGAGGGAGAGTTTTACTTCTTCTTTCCCTATTGGATCCCCTTTATGTTTGCATCTTGTCTTATTGCTCTAGCTAGATTCTAATACTAGATTGAAGAGAAGTGGAGAGAGTGGACATCCTTGTCTCGTTCCTGAGTTAAGAGGAAATGGCTTTAGTTTTTCACCATTAAGTATAATGCTGGCTGTAGGTTTGTCATATACAGCCTTTATTGTATTGAGGAATGTTCTCTGCATTCCTAGTTTTTCCAGAACCTTCATCTCCCTCACCTTCTTTAGTGAAGGGTTTTCTACCAGTGATGTTCTCCCGATTTTTTTGGGGGGGGGGTGGATGGTCGGTTGTGGGGCTTGAACTCTTTGCCTGGGCACTGTCCCTGAGTTCTCCAACCCAAGGCGCTCTACCACTTGAGCCACAATGCCATTTCTGATTTCCTGGTGGTTAATTGGAGATAAGAGTCTCATGAACTTTCCTGTCCAGGCTGGCTTTGAACCGTAATCCTCTGCTCTCATTCTGCTGAGTAGCTAGAATTACAGGAGTGAGCCACTGGCACCCGGCTCCCTGATTTTTTTTCTAGCCAGTTCCAATTCTCTAGAGCACACATGGGGCACTCTTTCATTAACCTTTTCCTTACTCCTCATAAGCTCGCTCAGACATCCTCCACTATCTCTGTTATCTCCCTCCTCCACTACCCACCAAATGGTTTTCTGCTTCATACTCAATTCCATTCCAGCCTTAGCTTAAGGGACTTATTTGAGAGCCCCTAAAGACAGAGTATCCTTCCCCCCAGCCCCCTCATTTTCCCCTATTGCTTAACACAGGCCTTCTATAGTCAACACTAGCCATTAGGAAACAAGCAGTGGAGATCTCTAAACATAGAACCCAGCATGGAAAATGCTTCAGTGCCTTCAACCAACTCCTGAGTTCTGAGCCTTTTCTGTTTGAAGAATAGTCTGGCAAGTCTACTCCTATCCCTCACTTTATGTCTCCTTTCTGAGGCTCTGTCTGGGGGAGACCTATGACCATTGAGAGCGCATGGCTGAATATTAGAATATAATGAGATTGTCTTTCTTTTCTTGGTTAAGGTCCATATGGAAGTCTGGACTTGACCTCTGTTGGTTGACCTGCTGGGATTTGGTTTTCACTGAAGGATCACTGTGCATTTCTGGACTAAGGCATCCTTCAGGGAAACACACTGGCTGTGGAATTAGCAGCCTGGGCAATATGGTGCCCTCATGTCATCTTTTTTAGCACCTGGGGAATGTGGTGAAGGGAAGGACCAAGGGATCCTGCAGCACCTGATGAACCGTGACTGACTTGCTGTGGTTGTAGACCATGGGGGATGATGTTGTGATGGGTCAGGTCAGATTCTAGGGAGTAAGGATGAGAAGAATATAGCATATAGTATCAAGGAAGACTTCTGCCTGTATCTCTCAGGCTAGCTGCCTGTCATAATGTACAAGAGAGTTATTTTGGGGCAACAAAGCCTTAGTTATAGTAAACCTCCAAAAGAACTCTATAACTGTAACTTCAATGCCATTGGTGAGGGCTTATGAGCGTGGATTTAGCCATCATTTTTATGGCCTTGGTTCTACACTGGCCAAGAACATTTGAAAACCTCCTCCTGGCTAAGGTCCTTGTTTCTTGGTTCCAGAGATATTGCTTCAGTGTTTTCTGAAGCATTATCACACAAAGTGAATGTCAAAGTTACAGGTGGGTGGTCATGGAGGTAAAAAATAATCACAATTCTTGGCATCTCTGACAAAGAATGGAATGAAGATACACACCAATGTAAAGTGACAAAGAAAGTTGTTTAGTAGACAGAAGGAAAGTGCATAGTTAATGGAAATGTAGGCCTGGGCTAGGTGTCTCAAGAGCAAACAAGTGGTTAAAAAATTCATTTTTCTAGCTTTGAGGGGGGTGAGTGGGTGGAATTCATAGTAATGATAGAGGGCTGATCTTAGGGAAGTAGGGGATCATGACTTGGCAGATTTTTTTTAAGTACATTAGGATTTTATTATTCCAGAATATTTTTGGCATGTACAAGTAACTTTGCTGAAATAAAGAGTAGTGATCTTTCAATATATACCAAAAAGTTTGGCAGATTTTTTGAAGGCATAGCACATGTACAAGGTCGCCATCCAGTGTTTTTCAGTATATGTATGAGATGCCACCCATATTCATGAAGCCTTAAGTAGGAGTTTGTTGCACAAAGATCAGCTAAGGACACAAAGAGTTCCACTATGCAGGTACCTCAGTTTGGTTAGAATTAGCCTGGAGTTTTTTTGCCCTCAAGAAGAACTCCTTAACATAAATTGACCACTAGTAGTTGCACCAAGGAGGAGTGGTTATGGGAGGTACCAGGGAGGAGACAGGATTCTTGGGTGTCTCTAGGGTGTGGTTTCAGCATTCTTTCCCCACAGGTAATTTGTCTTATTAAGACAGCAGGAATTCTTGCTGTGGGGTTTTCCCCTCCCCTCCCCTCCCCTCCCCTTCCCTTCCTCCCTCCCTTCCTTCCTCAGCACAATTGTATAATATAGGCTCTCCTCATTCTACAGAGTTCCAATATGTGTGTATTTTCATCATTATAGTTCAGTTAAATAACACCAGTCTCCCTAAAACACAGTTCAAAGTTCAATTAGCAACATTATTTAATGGTGAATACTTGCATGAGGTACTTTGTTGCTAGCGCTTCAATTCATGAGTAACTATGCCCATCATGATCTGTGACAAGTTTTGTCACTCTTCCAAAGCAGGCCTCCATGTTAGTCAGGTTTTTTAAAAAAAAAAATCTTTGTTTTTTTGTGACTGTGACAAAATACCTAAGGAAAACAACTTAAAGGAGAGAAGGCTTATGTTGGCTCTTGGAGAGAAGGCTTATGTTGGCTCTTGGAGAGAAAGCTTATTTTGGCTCTTGGTTTCAGAGCTTTCAGCCCCAGGTTTCTGGCTCCACTATTGCTTTGGGCTTGAACAGAAGCACAATGTGGAAGCCACAGTGTGTAGCAGAAGCTGTCTGGGAGGCAGAGAGCAAAGGACCAGGGTCAAGATACACTTTTCAAAGGTATTTCTTTTTCTTTTTTTTTTTTTTTTTGGGGGGGGTCCGGTCATGGGGCCTGAACTCTGGGCCTGGGCACTGTCCCTCAGCTCTTCAGCTCAAGGCTAGTGCTCTACCACTTGAGCCACAGAGCCACTTCCGGCTTTTTTTTTCTTTTTGCTTATGTGGTGCTGAGGAATCGAACCCAGGGCCTCGAGCATGCAAGGCAAACGCTCTACCACTGAGCCATCTTCCCAGCCCTCAAAGGTATTTCTTCTATTGACCTACTTCCTCCAACTAGGCTTCACTTCCTGATTACTCATTCAGCTGTAAACTTGATAATGAATTAATCCTTTGATGAAATGGATTCATAAAGACAACTAATGGACACAAGAGCCTTCTGGGAGGAGACTTCACTTCCAAACCATAACAATGATCAGTCACAGTTCACACATAGACAGCAAAGCTGTCTATACTTTTGGATTTTTCTTCTCATTTCCCAATGTTCTACTCACATGGCATTAACAACTGGAAAGCTAGGCTGGGAAATGTGGCTTAGTGGTAGAGTGCTTGCCCAGCATGGGTGAAGCCCTGTGTTTGATTCCTTGGTACCACATAAACAAAATGATGAATATGAACAAGAATCCAAAGAAAATTTAAAAAAACTTAGAAACAATTAGCTTATAAAATTGAAAATGCAATAAAGAAATGAGAGATGAGATTAGACATGGTGGTACATGCCTGCAATCCCAGCATTTGGGAGGATGAGATAGAAGTACCCCAGCTTTGAAAACAGCTTGTACTATCTCAGAAAACAATAATAAGCCAGGTGCTGCCTGTAATCCTAGCTACTCAGGAGGCTGAGATCTGAGGATCGTAGTTTGAAGCCAGCCCAGGCAGGAAAGGCCATGAGACTCTTATCTCCATTTAACCACCAGAAAACCACAAGGGGTGCTGTGGCTCAAAGTAGTAGAGTGCTAGCCTTGAGTGAAAAAACTCAGAGACAATGTCCAGGCACCGAGTTCAAGCCCCATGACCAACAGAAACAAAAGTAACAGAAAACAATAATAAATGAAACAAGAAATGATAACAACAGGAATGAAATCTGAATTGGACCTAGAGTTAGAGAGGAAATGGCCAATTATTGTTATTGCTGCTGCTCACAAGACTGGGTACACAGCATGGAGAATCTTGCTGTCAAGAAGCTGTATGATAAGAAAGCAGTAACTGTTCTATTCTTGATAAGTATTTAAAAAATCAATTGTTATTCTAAAAGTGAGGTACAGAGGAGTTATAATTACACAAGTCAGGTAACGAGTACATTTCTTTTTGCATAATCACCCCTTTCCTTGCTCTCTCCCAGTTTTTCTCTCCCATGCTCACCCACAAGCTGTATAGTTCATTTTCAACAGTGTCTGGGGAATACCACTGCTGCATTTGTCCGCCCTTTGTTTCCCCATTTCTGCGCCTCCCGTTACCCTCCCAAAGACAGATAAATGAACAAACAAGACAAAAAGAAAAGAAAACAATAACAACAACAAGGAGAAAACCTCTTGTTTCCATTTCCTGGAGTTCATTTCAATAAATGTTAGGCATTGACCCTTTTGATAAGTATTTTTTAAACAAAGAGTTAAGCTTCAGTGTTTTCCCAGACATTTTATCATGGAAGGTTTCTAAATAAAAGTTCTTTTTACAAAATTTCCTTTAACAAATACTGTGATTTAGTTTTGGTTTTCTAGAAATTTATCATATCATCAAAAATCTAAATTTAGGGGTTAGGAAGGTGGCTCAGCGGTAGAGCGCTTGCCTTGCATGCATGAGGCCCTAGGTTTGATTCCTTAGCACCACATAAGCAGAAAAAGCTGGAAGTGTCACTGTGGCTCAAGTGGAGTGCTAGCCTTGAGCTGAAGAGATAAGGGACAGTACCCAGGCCTACAGTTCAGGCCCCATGACAGACTAAAATAAAATAAAATAAAATAAAAAGAATCAAAATTTATTGTTATGAACTAATTGGTAATAGCTTTTACTATTTTATATTAGTAGGAACTCCAATTCATATCACTGGTAATCTGCTCTAGCTGTTTTCCTTTTTCCCTCCCTCCTTCCCTTCTTCCCTCTTTCTCTCTTCTTTAATTTTTAAATGAATTTTGTTATATATCTGTCAATTTTATTAAGCTATGTTAATGTTTTATTGACTTTCTCTGTAGGATTATTTTGTCTCACTAATGTCCATTATTGGGAAATTTGTCTTTACTCTTCTGTATTTAATTATCTATCTATCTATCCATCAATTTTTTTTTTTGTGGTCCATGACCTGAACTCTGGGCCTGGGTGCTGTCCCTCAGCTCTTCACCTCAAGGCTAGCGCTCTACCACTTGAGCCACAGCGCCACTTCCGGCTTTTTTTTTTCTGCTTATGTGGTGCTGAGGAATCAAACCCAGGGCCTTATGCATGCAAGGCAAACGCTCTACCACTGAGCCACCTTCCCAGCCCTGCATTTAATTATATTTTAATAATTATTTTTCAGCTCTTCTTTCCCCTTCACATATTCATAGTAGTGCTATTAGAAGTCGAACAGTAATGATAGTAAAAATGTTGTAGCATTATAACGGCAGTAATAAAGCTATTAGCATTTTAATAATTAATTTTCAGTTTTCCTTTCCACTAATACATTCATAATAGTAGTATTAGAAGTGTAACAGTAGTGATAGTAATAATGAAATAGTAATACCAGAAGTAGAAGTAATACTAGTATCAATAGCAGTAGTTGTCAGAGAGAAAAGTTGCAATAGCAATAGTAACTGCATGATAGTGCCAATAATAATCATATAGTAATAGTAGTCATGGTAGTGTTACTACAAGTACACCAGAATGAGAGGGATAACTCAGTAGTAATATTGTTACAATAGCATTGAACCACCAGCAGCATTAGCAGTGATGACACTTGCACTGTAGCAGCAACATCACAGCATGTGACACGACAACAGGGACTCACTCTGAGAGGCGTGTCATTGGATGACCTAGCCAGATGCCACAGCTACTCCCTGGGTCATGTGGTGAGTGGTGTATGTGGCTTACTGCGCGTAGGCTACAAACCTGGGCAGCAGGTCACTGGATTGAATACCGGAGTGATTGATAAATATCTGTGCTTCTAGACATATGTAAGTTAGAAAAGACACAACAGAAACACCAGGAGGGTGTGGGACGCCATCGCCTTCCATGAGGTCATCTGGCTGTGTGTCACTGCACCAGCAGCAATGGCCTCAACTCACATCCCTCCCCTCCTACTAACACCTTTCACAACAGTGAAGCAGCAGTGGGCAGGCTAAGCACAGCAGCAGCAGCAGCAGCAACAGGAGTACTAACAGCACAGTAATATTCTAGTTACATTCAAGTAGCCACTGTGGTGGTGATCATGGCGGTTTCATTTGGTGGCATCTCTTACTTGGACACCTGCTTTGGCGTGGTCTTGAGGGCTGAGATGGTTCTGTTGGACATTCCACCATAGCAGAGGGACAGCTCCTGCACCTCCGTGGTCCCTGGCTTGAGCAGGACTCTCATGCCGCTGGTCACCTTGGCAATGTCATCTTCCCTCCGGGAGGCCTGCTTGAAGGCGGAGAAAAACTCACCCTGAAAAAGAACAGGGAGATGCTGCTCCTCACCTTGTCTTGCAAGTGCTGGCAATGGTCAGCCTGAAATAACGGGACTGTGAGGGGAGAAGGGAGGCAGGAGAAGGGAGAGAAGAGGAGGGGAAGGGAAGTAAGGTAAGATAAGGGAAGGAGAAGGAAAGGGAAGGAAGGGGAGGCAGCAGAAGGCAAGGAGAGTAGAGATGAGGGGAGGTAGGTGATAAAACCAAATCCGACAAAATATAACTGACTATGCATTTGGGAAGTCCCAGGTTGCATCATGAGAAGGGAAAGGGTCAGGATTTCTTTCCTAGGGAAGATGAATGGGGGTGGGGTGGGGGTGGGGAGCTGGTCTCCACAGGGCAGGCAGCTGGAAGAACCAGAATACCCCCCGGGAAGGCTCCCACAGATCTTCTCTGGCCCCCAGTACCAGAGCCAGTTCAGCCTTTTCAGCGCTCACAGTGAAACTCACTTGGCCCAGCGGCCTGTCCAGCAGGGACAGGGAGATGGTACACACCATGAAGCCTCCTTCTTTGAGCCTCTCCAGAGAGCCTCCAGCTTGTCCCTCCCACTAGACTCTTGGTGACTTTGAGAAATCCTGCCTCCTGAGCATCAGTCCCACTGTGAGATCACTGTGGCTGTGCTTGCACTTTGGGTCTATGCTTCCCCTGGGCCTGGCCTGAGCCTGAATCTGTCTCTGGGGAGAGGACAGCAGGAGTCACATGCTGGGGTCAGCCACTGACAGGCCCTTCTGAGGGCCAGTGAGTTTTGCACTCATCCTCGTCCTGGACATTACCACAGTCCTGGATTATTACCACAGTCTCTTGCTCAGACAGAGAGACATGGTGTCCCCTCCTGCTGACTAAGCTAGCTAAGGTCCTTGGTGACATCATGACCCCGAGACACTGAACTTGAATTTGGCTCTGGAGTACAGGTCCCAAATGCTCGCTCTCAGAATGTGACTGTTCTTAGGATGTTTTCAGTGTGTTCCACCAACCAATTCATTTCAGATCACCAATCATTCTTTCTAAAATGGGAAAGAGTGTCTTTTTGTTGTTGTTGTTGTTGGTAGGGGGGTTTGAACTCAGGGCCTGGGAGCTGTCCCTGAGTTCTTTTGCTCAAGGCTAGTGCTCTATTACTTTTAGTGCCACTTCCAACTTTTTCTGTGATTTAATTGGAAATGAGAGTCTCACGGACTTTCCTGCTCATGCTGACTTTGAACCATGATCCTCAGATCTTAGCCTCCTGAATAGCTAGGATTATAGGTGTGAGCCACCAGTGCCTGGCAGAAAGATTCTCTGTTAGCCTCCTCTAAATAGTTGTGTGTGGTTTTCTTTTGTCTTTTTTTTCTGTTTCTTTTTGGTGGTAGTGTATTTTGATCTCAGAGACTTGTGCTTGCTAGGCAGAAGCTCTTATCACTTGAGTCATGTCCACTTGAGTCCATGCCCTTTTTGCTTTAGTTATTTTTCAAGTTGAGTCTCTCATCACTCCCTGCAAGTCAGTTTAGACCATGATCTTGCCAATTATGCTTCCTGCATAGCAAGGATATATGTATGCCACCATGTCTAGCTTGCTGGTTAAGATGGGGTCTTGTTAAATACTTTTTTAAGGCTGGCCTTGAACTGCAATCCTTCTGCTCTTCACCTCATAATTAGTTGTGATTACAGGCCTGACCTGTCATGTCAAGCCTTCTTCGTTTTTTTTCTTTAACTACTTTTTTGGATAATAAAATAATATTTCTTCTATGAAATTTATTCGAATGGCAAACAATTATTGAAAAATGTATTCAGCCATCAAAGTAAAATGGTGGCAGTTTTTAAGGCCTTGTTCCAAGAAATTACCTTTATGTAATGAAGTTGTCAAGTGTGTGAAGCACTGGATTAGGTGTTCTAAGGGACAACTAGCTCCCAGGGGCTCTGGGTTGAGAAGGGTGTACTCAGAAGAAAGGTTCTTGATCAGGAATCCATTCAACCCCTAGTTTCCACATGCCCTGTTCTTTTCTGAGACCTCATCTGCCCTTTGCCTCAATCCGGTTTCCTTATTGCGTGGACCTGCTTCTTCAAGAACACAGTGCACTTGGCCTGGTGGAGCTGTGGTTTGTGTACGCCCTCATGATTGTGTCCTTTGATGTTTATACTTCCGCCTGACTAATGGCCTGTTCATTCTCTGTTGGGACATGGGGGTTGTCTCTTGTTTTGTTCTTAATGATATTTTTGGCTGTCTAGTAGGGAAAATGACCATATTGAAAACATCACGTATCTCACGGAGCAGATTCTAATTTGGTGACATGATATGGAATCTCTGTGTAACCCTCAACTGTCTTCCAGGTGTATCTGCTACCATGTTCTTAAATCCTCACAGTGTCATTTCTCAGTGATCTTCTAGGAAAGAAATTAAATTTGATTGAAGTGTGATATTACCTGGGAAGGATAGCATAGTTTAATAGAACAGTGTAGCCAACATTTGGAGACTTATTTGATCATCATTTTCTTAACGAATGTAACGTATGCCGGGGCCCTGAAAGAACAGGGCAGGGGCAGGTAAGTTTTGAGGTTGGCATGAGATGGAATGTATACTAAAGTTAAAGCTTTCTTTTCTCAGTAGTATAGCTTTCCATTCTACGTGAAACAGGTCGCTGAAGAAAGTCAAATACACATGACTGCACATTTGTGTGAAGCACAGGGAAGTAAGGAAGATGTGAATAAGAAGCTACTGCATGCTCTAAGCTCTATCTGCTTCACACTTCTGTCCAGGGGTGACTCTTAGAGGAAGGGATGGGTAAAATTTATATTAAATTCCTGATTTATGCATCTAAAGGCAGAAGTCATAAATCCAGTCAATAAATATTAAGATAAAATACCTCCTATGTCTTGTCAGATACATACTTGGTCCTCACTGTGGCTTCTGTATTTTCAAATTTGCCTACTTGCTAATAGTTACTTACATCCTTTGTACTTCCAGCACAAAGCTTCATGGTTGAACATGACCACAGACAAAGTGGTAAAAAATTTGCATTGTCCCCAAACAAGTTCCCAGGTATGATGAGTTCCTTTTATTTTTTTTTCCTTAAAAAGAATCCTGAATTGGTCGTACAAAGGGCTTTCAACTCAACATGTCAGTTCATGAGTACAATGCATCGTGATCAATGTCAACCCCATCTCCAACCTCACCCATTCCCTAAATTTCCCTGCTTCCTTGTGTCAGTTTTTATACTGTGAGCATGTCCTTGGCATCGTTTTCTTAGTGCTGTTTTACACATTATTATGCGTTCAGTGTTGATTGATTTTACTGTGGATGATGGACCTGAAGTGTAGTACTGGAAAATTTCCAGTGTTCCTAAGGGCTGCCATGCTCTAGGTGGGGAAACTATGCCTGGCTTGATGCAAGCATAGGTTGGTTAGACTGCTGTTGGTTATGTGTCCAGTGTTACAGAATCCACACAGATAATAAGGTATCTTTGAATAGAAAAACACATCAAATGGAATTACATACTGATTAGTTGGCAGAAATAAAAATCAAGGTTAAGAATGATTGACCAAATAATACCACCCCATTTGTTAGGAAATGGAAAGACTTGGAAAAATCATATTAAATGAAGTAAGCCAGACCCAAAGAAACATAGGTCTCATGATTTCCCTTATTTGCAATAATTAGTATATGTCTAGGATAATCTTATCAAAGGAGCAGAAAAGCTCAAAAGCTATGTACATATGACCATATAAGATGATGCTAAGCGAGATTGAACCCCAAGATATGGACACAAGAGGTTTTTCTTTGTTGTTGTTGTTTTTAATGTACTGTGAGTTTTTTTTGTTTCTTTTGTTATGTTCTTCCCCCCTATGGTATATCCCCTGTTGTCACTGTATTTGATTTTGTTACCCTGCATCTTAATCTAATTTGGGGAGGGAAAGGGGAATAACAAAATGTTAAAACAAGGACACAGGATAATCCATTGCAACAATGATACCCATAAGACACTGTGTTGGAAATGAACTTTACAACTTGGAGGGGGAGAGGTGTAGGGGAGGTGGGGGAGGGAAGGGATAGTAGAAGAAAAACAAAGGAGGAGGTAACAAAGCTCAACAAGAAATGTACTCATTACCTCACTCATGTAACTGTAACCCCTCTGTGCAACATCTTTACAATAAAATAATACTAAATTTAAAAAAAGAAGGATTGATCAGCTGACAAAATGTTTGTGGAAACCTAACCCTGTGTTTCCTTTGAGGCAAGGATCTGGTGTCCATAACATTAAGAACAAAACTGATATGACTAAAAAATTTTGACCAAATCTTCATGGTCACAGGTTTGAAAAATATATTTAAATCTGTGGCTTGGGTTTGACTGGTGCTGTTCAAGATATACAAATGCCCATGAATCCTCCTTAATTTCAGCAAGCATGCCTACATGACTTTTTGACAGGCCTGTGATAACACACATAAATAAAAAGGATATGAATAATTTGTTACTTACTATAAATTATTTTACAGTATTTGTTTTTCTTGCTACCAAATTTAGCAAATTTGCTAAATATATTGTTATGCCTAGTACCTTTGTTTACCTGATTGTACGCTCTTCACTCTAATTACATTTTATTAATGGGATGAAAACATTTAAAACTGTAATGGGATTTTCAGGGAAAACAACAACATGAATACATTTTCAATAAAAGAGCTTATAAAAGAAAAATTTAAATTTTTATATATTTCAAAATATTTGAAAAAGTTGAATATTATTTATTATGGCCAAAATAAAGTCATAGTTAATAAATAGCATAGAAAATCAACTCAAATGAATCTCTTACAATTTGTTAAAATTATAATAAAAACACTAATATTTTAATAACAAGTATTTTGCTTGCTAAGAACATAATCAATGGCTGACTTATGCCTCCAGCCTATGCTGAGTAATTTTTTTTTTTTTGGTCGGTCATGGGGGCTGAACTCTGGGCATGGGCGCTGTCCCTCAGCTCTTCAACTCAAGGCTAGCGACCTACTACTTGAGTCACAGAGCCACTTCTGGCTTTTTTCTGCTTATGTGGTGCTGAGGAATAGAACCCAGGGCCTTATACATGCGAGGCAAGCACTCTAGCCAACTTTGTAGCCCATATGCTGATTTTAAGATAGACAGGGTCTTGCCTCCTGCCTGGGTACCTCCTGGACTACAATCTGTCTATTTTAAGCTTCCTATAGTTGCTAGGATTATAGGCAGGCACCACCATGTAAAGCTTCTCTCCATTGAGATGAAGTCTCCCAGACTTTTCTCCCCAGGTTGGCCTGAAGCCATAATCCTAGTCTCAGCTTTCCACATAGTTTAGGAAAATGGGTACACACCATGTAGCCCAGTTATGGATTGAGTAGGAGGTAAACTTTTCTGCTCAGGCTGGCCTTGAACCATGAGGGAAATAACCTAAAAAAGAAGAAAGAGTTGTTTTGCCTCATGGATTCAGACTAGACTTGCTTGGCATCATTGCTTTGGGCCTGTGGCAAGGCAGATTGTTGTAGCAGAGAGTGTGTGGTGCAACAAGGATGCTCAGGAAGGGGTTGGGGTCCCAATGTACCACTCAAGGGCATGCTGCTAATAACCTGGTTCCTACAAGGAGGCCTCGCCTCCTACAATTACACCACCTGTGGCTGATTGTGCCACAGGCTAGTGATGAAGTCGTTAACATACGGCCTTTGAGGGGCTTTTCAGATACTGTTACTTGGATCTGCACAGTCCTCACAGGCTCCTGTGTTTAATGCTTGGCATCCAGCTGGTGGTGTTATTTTGGAAGGTTCTAGAATGTGAGGAAGAGTGGACTAGTTGGGAGAAATAGATCACTGAAGGTGATCTACTTCAGGGACCTACCTTGATCTCTGCTTCCTGTCTGTCCTGAGGTGAATAGCCTTCTCCACGTGTATTTGTCATCACAATGTCCTGTCTCACCAAGAACTGATAAAGTTAAAGACAATGGACTGAAACCTCTGAAACTGTGAGCTAAAACAAACCCTTCCCCCCACCCCCACCTCGCAGTTCAAGCATTTTGGTCACAGGTATACAAAAGTAACTAATACAGAAAATTAGTAGCAGAGAAATGGATTTTGGTAAAAACTCAGATCAGAGTGATGACAGGAATGTAGCTAGTAAAGGCTAGTCTAATAATGTTTCAGATGGGAACAAGAATTCTATTGAAAATTGGAATAGAGGATATACATGTTATATTGTGCAAAAGTTTTGCCTACATTTTGTCTATGCCCTGAGACTTTGAGGGAGGTTTAGTTTAAAGGTGATAGACTAATAAATCTGGCAATGGAAAATTTGAAGCAGCCCAATGTGTTATTGTCATTGCTGATTGCTTATTATCAGGCAAGAATCAGGACCAAAAGCAGAGCCAGAGGTTTGAAAAACTTGGAGTTTGGTCAGAAAAGCGAGTGTGAAGTTGAGGCCGAGGGAAGTACGATTGCTAAACAAAAAAAATTAGGGTCATTGAAAAGAAGCCAACTAAAATAGGAAAGGGATGTTAATGGCACCTCAAGAATTGGCCAGACCCCATCCATCACAGTCTCAAGGCATCTCACAGATGCATACAAGACCCCATAAATTTGTACCCTTGAGCCTGGAAGGAATGGATAAAGTGTCCTCAGGGCATCTTTGTTAAAGTTTAAAGTACTTTTTTATTTTTTATTTTTTTTGGCCTGGTCGTGGGGCCTGAACTCTGGGCCTGGGCACTGTCCCTCAGCTCTTCAGCTCATGGCTAGCGCTCTACCATTTGAGCCACAGCACCACTTTTGGCTTTTTTCTTTTTGCTTATGGGTGCTGAGGAATCGAACCCAGGGCCTCAGGCATGCAAGGCAAGCACTCTACCACTGAGCCACCTTCCCAGCCCATAAAGCACTTGTTTTTATCTTTCTTTTCTTTTTAACTTTGTAGCCCTCAGCCTTCAGAGAACTGGGATTGTAGGTATGAGCTACCACACTTTGCTCTTGACATCTTTGTTTCTTTGCTTTTTTGTTACTTCCTTCCTTACTCCCTCCCTCATTTCCTTCTTTCTGTTCTTCCTCTCTCCCTTTCTGTCTTCCTATGTCTTTCTCTGTCCTTCCTATTTCTCTTCCCTCCCCTTTTCTTCCTTCCTTCCCTCTCCTTTCCTTCCTTTTCTCTCTCCCTCTCAACTCCCTGCTTTCTTTCCTTCTCTTTTCATTTTTTCCTTCTTTCTTCCATCTCTACTTTTCTTTTTCCCCTCCGCCTCTTCCCTCTCTTCCTCCTTCTTTTTCCTCCTCCTCCTCTTTATCCCTTTCTCTCATTCTCTCTCTTCCCCCCTCCCTCCCTCCCTGCCTCCTTGCCTCCCTGCCTCCCTCCCTCCCTCCCTCCCTCCCTCCCTCCCTCCCTCCCTCTCTTCCTTCCTTCCTTCCTTCCTTCCTTCCTTCCTTCCTTCCTTCCTTCCTTCCTTCCTTCCTTCCTTCCTTCCTTCCTTCCTTCCTTCCTTCCCTCTCTATGTAACTTCAGCTGGCCTTGAACTTGCAATCTTCTTGCCTCAGCCTCCTGAGTGGTAGGATTATAGGTGTGTGCCACCATACCCATTTTTAAACTTTTTTGTAATGACATCTCTTTAGGCCATGCCTTTATTGGCTAGAATTTTAAACCTGTCTTTTTTCTGGCCAAACTGCAAGTTTTCCATCTTTTGGCTCTGATTTTTCCTTCCTATTCTGATAGCAAGTCTGGCTAAAACCATCTAGCAACACTAACACTATTGCCTGAATGTTGTGTTACCTTGAAATTTCTTCTGCTAAATTGGTCAGTCCATTTCCTTTAAAAATTCACCCTCCTGCAAAGTCTCAGGGCATGCACAAAATGTGGACAAGTTAGTTACCAGAATATAACATAGGGCTGCATGTCCAATCTACAATAGAATCTGCATTTAAAAACCTCACGAGAACAGCCTGGATGGTCTGTGTTCCTATCAGCATTCTGGTCTTCTGAGTGCTCTCTCGCCAGAATTGTCTATTATGCTATGTTTATAGCATTTTAGGCTTTTTTCTCCCCTAGTCTTTTCCTTCAAAATGCCCCAAACTTCTACCAAACCAACTCCAAAGACTTCTGAACCAAACTGTGAGGAACAGTTACAGAAACAGCCTTATGCTTGGCATTGGTTTTATGTGTTACTTAGCTTTCTATAAATGTGACAAAATACATGAGAAAACAAACTTACGAGGAAGAAAGAGATTTGCGTTCTTGGTGTTAGCCCACTGTTGATGGACACCATCACCTTGGGCCTTTGGTGAGGGAGAACATCATGGCCGAGAGTGTGTGGTAGAGCAAAGTTGCTCTACCATGGTGCTGAGAAGCAGTGAGGGATAAGAAAGGACCAGGATCGCAACATAAATTCCAAGGACATACCCCAATAATCTATTTTTTGTATATAGGTCATAACTCTTAAAGTTGTGCTGCCTATGAATAGTGCTACAGGCTGTTGTTGACCAAGCCTTTTAGCCCGCAGATACTTCAGGTGCAAACTATTGTTTGCTACAATAGAAGAAATCATTAGGGATTTGTACACAAGTGCATAGAAATCAT
Source organism: Dipodomys spectabilis (assembly GCF_019054845.1). NCBI lineage: Eukaryota > Metazoa > Chordata > Mammalia > Rodentia > Heteromyidae > Dipodomys > Dipodomys spectabilis. Next base: position 7,191,283 of record NW_024870887.1, on the reverse strand, counting down.
TCAATAGAAATCACACATAGAGGAAAGCCAGATTGAAAAATATGGCTAATATAATAATACCTCTCGAGTCACCTCAAAGGAAATGTGCTAGAGTAATACCTTGGACTCCAATAAAATCTTCAGCTCATAGAGTCATTGTTCTCTCTCTTGCTGTCTACCCACTGGTTGAGCTCCTATGCTCTAGGTAGTTTCCCTCTTCTCATTAGGCCTTTGAAATGTATTACACTCACTTTTCTGGGGTCTATAAATAATAAAATGCTATTGTTTCATGTATTTTGATGAGTTTCTCCTTTGTGTTGCTTCTTCTTCTTCTTTTTGCCATCTTTTCTTTTTTGGTACTGAGGACTGAACCCAGGATGTTGCACTTGCTAGGCAAGCGCTTTGCCACTGACCTACATCCCAGCTCTCCTTTGTGTGTCTTCTAACTAGCACACCTGCATCTAACTCTTGGCCTACCCAAAGCTCTTGGTGAGATTGGCTATTATGGCAGAAATAAACTGGACACAATCTGGACAAGAGCCACAGGGTGTCTACTGCCATAAACACGTTTCCCATGAGAGGGATGCCTGGTCACAACTTAGACATGTAGACATTAGGCTGCCACCAGGATAATGAGGTATCCTATGATTGTCTCTGACCGGAGCTCCTGAGGAGCTAGAGTTATAACAACTCCCCAGAGAGAGTTCTCAAAACTAAAGTATGGAAAACACACTGTGATATGCCCTTATAATTCTTTGAAAATATTTTAGTTTTTAATTGGCATATAGTAGCTATACATACTTATAGGCTATATAGTGGGACACTTTAGTACATGCATAGAATGTGTAATGATAGGATCAGAGTAATTAACACATATATATGTATATATATAAAATCACCTCAGATATATGTCATGGAAGTGGAGCTGTTCTCAAGTGGTAAAGCACTAGTCTTGAGCCAAACAGCTCAGGGACAGAGCCCAGGCCCTGAGTTCAAGGTACACACATACAAAAAAGTGACAACAGATACATGTCATTTTCTCAGTTGGAAAACTAAAAATCCTCCCTACTAGCTCTTGTAAAATAACTCAATTAAAAATGAAATTTGGAACTGTCTTCCTTTTTGCTATAACAAGATGTTCTAGTGTCTTTTTGTATCTTCCTTGTATCAGCCCTAGGGTCGACCATTTTTATGAAGAGTGGAAAGTCTTCTAATAAAAATGATATTAGAGCCTAAGAATTAGGCACCAGGTGTTCTTACTGCTCTTGTAGTGTCTTTGGTTTTTTTTTTTTTTTTTTGTCCCTTTGGTAGATAATGAAATACAGTCATGTATAAATATAAATATATATTCACATAACCATACAAATATATGTACTCACATATATGTACACACGTATATACACAGGTGTACACACATATATCTGCATTTAAATGCACATGTGCACATAATTATATACAGATCATGCATCTTTTAGGATTATAGTGCCACTCATACTTTCGGTTCATTCTCATAGTGTGTTTTTGCTTCTTGAATTTCATAGTAGAATGTAGTAATTTCTTCCATATGAGAAAGATGGTTCTAAATATCATCAACACTTTTATCTGTTTTCTCATTTGCTCAATATACCTTATTTCTAAAATAGTTTCAGACCTGCTTCACCTAAGTATAGATTATGCTACTAAAAATAGTTTCCCATTAGTTTGGGTACTTCCTGTTGAAAATTCAGTTGACCATGTATATGTGAGTTTGCACAAAGCTCTTCTTGATACTATCCTGTGATGATTCATGTGCTGCCTTTTTGATATAGCATTGGATTTGTTAAGAATTTGTTAAGAATTTTTATATTTATGTCCATGAGGTACAGTGATTCGTTACTTTTTTCCTTTGCAATATCTTCATCTGGTTTTGAATCACTCAATTAATAAACAACAACAAAAACCTCTTTGTATTGCTCCCTAATCTGCTTCTCTCCTCAATGCCTAGGTAGCCTCTGATCTACTTTTTGGCTCTATAGATTTATGTATTCTGGACATTGTATATTATTTGAAGCATAGAATTAATGGTAGTTTGTGACTGGCTCATTTAAATTAGCATAATGTTGTTGAGATTCATGTTGAATCATGTGTGAGTACTTCATTTCTTTTTATTGCTGAGAGCTCATTGTATGAAAAAAATCACATTTCATCTGGTCATGAATTGTACTGCTATAAACATCCTATGTTTATATATATATATATTTTTTTTTTGGTCGGTCGTGGGGCTTGAACTCTGGGCCTGGGCATTGTCCCTCAGCTCTTCAGCTCAAGGCGAGCGCTCTACCACTTGAGCTACAGCGCCACTTCCGGTTTTGTGGTGGTTTATTGGAGATAGGAGTCTCACGGTCTCTCCTGCCCGGGCTGGCTTTGAACCGCAATCCTCAGATCTCAGCCTCCTGAGTAGCTAGGATTACAGGCGTGAGCCACCAGCGCCCGGCTTCTATGTTTATATTTTTATATGAATTTGTTTTCATCCCTCTAACATGTGTATTGAATAGCTAGGTGATGGTAGTTGTAACTTTTTTTTGCCAGTCCTGGGGCTTGAACTCAGGGCCTGGGCTCTGTCCCTGAGCTTCTTTTGCTCAAGGCTAGGACTCTACCACTTGAGCCACAGTGCCACTTCGGGCCTTTTCTGTTGGTGGGGTACTGAGGAATTGAACCCAGGACTTCCTCCATCCTAGGCAAGCACTCTACCACTAAGCCACATTCCCAGCCCGCTAGTTGAAACTTTTTGAGGAATTGCTGAATTGTTTTCTAAAGTAACTATGCCATTTTATATTTCACTCACAATCCTTGTTAGCACTTGTTACCTTCTGTCGCTCCGATTGTAATCATGCTAGAAAGCATGAAGTATTTCTCATAGTGGTTTGCATTTGCATTTCCTTATTGACTAATTATGTTGAAAATCTTGTCATGTGCTTGTGGGTCATTTGTGTATCTGCTTTGGGAAAAGTTTATCCAGATATTTGTCCCCTAATTTTTTTCATTGTTGAATTATGGGATACTAGGCACTTACCAATAATTTGAATTAAATTTAATTCTCCCATTTTGTTCCACCTTTTTACTTTCTTGAAAGCATTATTTGCGGTACAAAAACTTTTAGTGAAGTCTGTTTTTTGTATTGCTATTGCCTAGATTAAGATCATGAAAATTTGTACCTATGTTTTCTTCTAAAAGTTTTTAACTTTTATATTTTTGACTTATTTTTCTTTCGGTGTTTCAGTACTAGGGAGTTGAACTCAAGGCATCATGTTTGTTAGACAGGCATTTAACCACTGAGCCATGTGTCTAGACTATGTTTGATTCATTTTGAGTTAAATTTTATATATAACATGGGATAAACTGCAATTCCACTTTTGGCATCTAGATATTCAGTGTACCAACATCATCAGTTGAGAAGGATATTCTTTCTTCACTGAATGGTCTTGGCAACCTTGCTGAAACTCAGTTGACCACAAATGGGACTCTTCCATCAATAAGGGTCAAAGATCAATGTTTCTGCTTTTCTTTTTTCCCTTCCTCTTCCTTCTTTCCTTGTTCTCTTTCTTTTTCTCTTTCCTCCCTCCCTTCTTCCTTCCTTCCTTCCATCCTTCCTCTTTCCTTCCTTCCTTCCTTCTTTCCTGCCTGCCTGCCTGCTTTCTTTCTTTCTTTCTTTCCTTCCTTCCTTCCTTTCTTTCTTTTCTTTCTGTACTGAGGTTTGAAGAGTTTACTACTGAACCATGCCTCGAACCCATTTTTGTGCTGATTGTTTTTGAGATAGAGTCTCACTTTCTGTCTTTCATCCTGGATGTACCTTTTTTCCATCTTTTTTTAAACTGTAGTTGAGATGACATGATGTACATGCTGCCATGCTCAACTGCTTGCATCGAGTTGGAAACTTGTAGACTTTTCTGCCTGGCCTGGCCTGGAATCACAGTTCTGATCTCAACTTCCCATGTAGCTAGGATGATAGGTGCATGCCATCTTACTCAGCTATTGGTTGAAAAGGGGGTTTCCTGAACTATTATTAGTATTATAACTATTATTATTTGCTCAGGCTTGCCTCACACTGTAACCCTTCCAATTTCAGCCTCCCAAGCTTCTAAGATTAAGTGTGAGCCACTAATGCCCAGCAATGAATGCTTACTTCTATGAGTCACATTATCTTGACTGCTGTTACTTTGTGGTAAATTTTGAAATTGAGAAGTGTGAGTTCATCAACCTTTTTTTTTTTTTTTAAGATTGCTTTGACTTTCCTGAATCTCTTGAATTTCCACATGAGGTTTAGTATCAACTTCCCCAGTTAAAAAAAAGTCATCTGAGGTTTTGATATTTGTTGAGCTGAATATGTGGAACAGTTAGCAAAGTATCTTTGTCTGCATGGATTGTCATAACAAAGGACAATAGACTGAGCAGCTAAAGTGACAGGAATTAATTTTTTACATGTCTGGAGTCTGGAAGACCAAGGTGTCAGTGTGTGCTGAGGTTTCTCTAGGGTTACAGGTGGATGATTTCTTGGTGTATCTTTGCATGATAGAGAAAGATAAGATTTCTCTCTCCTTATAAGGCCACGATCTTATCATATTTGGGCTCATCTGGTAAACTTAATCGACATTTCCAGACACAATCACATTGAGAGGCACAGGACAGATTGTTTATTTTCTATTTTTTTTTTTTTTTTTTGTCGGTTGTGGGACTTAAATTCTGGGCCTGGGCGCTGTCCCTCAGCTCTTCAGCTCAAGACTAGCGTTTTACCACTTGAGCCACAGCGCCACTTCTGGTTTTCTGGTGGTTTATTGGAGATAAGAGTTTCACAGACTTTCCTGCCTGGGCTGGCTTTGAACCTTTGATCCTCAGATCTCAGCCTCCTAAGTAGCTAGGATTACAGGCGTGAGCCACTGGCGCCTGGCAACAGATAGTTTCTTATGGAAGAACCAGCCCTGCTGACCCTGTGATCTCAGAGCGCTATGCTCCAGCACCGTGAGACAATACATTGCTGTTATTTAAGCCATTCACTTTGTAACACTGCTACATTAGCTTTAGCAGATTTGTAGAAGTATAGCAGTCACTTGTCTGCCAGTTGCAAAATTTGGTTCATCCTAGAACTGAATGCAATTGGTTTTATTTTTTTCTTGAGAGTTGTTTGACTTCATTGCTTCTTCCTATGTCAAGTAATTTTGGATTGTATCCTAGCTATGATCAAACTAAATTAGAGAGATTACAGGTTGTACTGTGTTTTTTTCCTATTAATATGTTTCTTTATATTAGCAGGTCATTTCTTTGCCTGTACCTGTTTCTTCCCATTCTTTTGTTTCTTAATTCTTTACTTAACTTTACTTCCAAAAAGGCTTAACTTTTGTTCTGACTCCTTGGAAGTAGCTTCTAACTCCTTGAAATTTCTTTAGTGATGGGACTACCTTTGTCATTCTTGGTGGGTTCTAATTGTTTATGTTAATGAGTTAACTTTGAATGCCAGAATGATCAGCTATGAATTTGGGGTGTTGGGATGTGAACCACATGATGCTGGTCTGACCTTTGGGAAAGGGATGAGGACTAGAGATTGAATTCAATTACACAGTCAATGATTCAATTAATCACCTTTATACAGTAACACCTTAGTAAGAAGTCTGGGCAGTAGAGCTTGGGTGAAACTTCCTGGTTATCACTGCAAATGCTGTCCCATCTAGATGTTTTGAGGAGGTAGTATATCCTGGCTCTTTGAGATCAGGATACAAAAGGTCCATGTTTGGTCCTTCCAGTTTTTACCCTATGCATCTCTTTCTTTGGTTGTGTGTGAATTGTATCCTTTTCTATTATAGAGTTGTAATTGTCAGTATAGTGCTTCCCTGAATTTTGTGAGTTACTATAGTGAATTATCAAGCCTGAAGGTTTGGTGGGAATCTCTAAATAAATAGCCAGCTGTTCAGAAATGCAAGTAGCATACTGATTGCTGAGTTTTCAGATGATAGCTAAAGTCAGGGCCTTATTTTTGACCAATGAAGTTTACTTCAACTCCCCAGTGATTTTTGGGATTCTGGGTACATTGTTACATGTTGAATTTGTCTTTAAAAGAGTATTTTTTCCTGTTCCACTGTACTAATATCTTAAATAATCGATTCCTTGTTCTAGAGTGTGAGTTGCTGTGGTACTAAGTCAGAACTTTACCACAGAAATGCCTATTGTGTCCCCTTAAATCTAAATGTTCAATTCCTAACCCATTAGTGTGGCTGTCTGTGGAGCTGGGAACTCTGAAGTAACTGTGGTTGTGTGAGCTCATGAGGGTGGCTCCTTGCTCAGACAGGTTATCAGGATAAGGTCTGGATATAGTGTTCCCATAAAGGCTTTTATGTTGAAAGCTTGTTCCTGACTGGTGGGCCCAAACATTGACAGTGATTGGAGCACACGGCGTGCATCTAATCAGTGGATTGATCCTTTGATGGATGATAGTAGCATTATTCGGAGGTGGTGGAAAGTAGCACGTTTCCTCCTCGTTGGGAGGAAATAGACCAATGGAAGTGTTCCTTTGAAGGGTATCTTATTTGGTCTCTTCCTGTTGCTCTCTGCTTCCTGGTCACCATGAGGTAAGCAACGTGGCTTCACTATGCTCTATCCACTGTGATACTCGGCCCCAGCACAGGCCCCCAGTGACTGAGCCAAGCTGCTTCGGACCGAAACCTCTGAAACCGTGAGCCAAATGAATCTTTCCTCCCTTTAAATGGTCCTTCCAAGGTGTTTATCACAGCAACAAAAAACTGACTAACACAATATCCATGTAAAAAGAGACATTTGACTCTCCCCTACCCCCCACCCCATACACTGAGGGATGACCATTTGAAGATGTAGAAAGTAGCTCTCTGCCAGCCAGAAGAATCCTTCAGTAGAAACTAAATTAGTCAGATCCTTGATCTTGGACATCTAGTCTCTGATAGGAAACTTGTATTGTTTTATCCACTCAATCTATAGTGTTTTGCTATGACAGCTTGAGCTTACTAATATGTGCAAAGTTATGGAATGATTATATATTGTAGTATTAATCATAGAATAAAATGCTATATAACACTCAGAATAATAAAGATTAGAAATTACGACTGAATGTAACAATGTGAATGGAACACTCCTATATCCCAATACTGGGGTAGTCAAGTCTTAGTGACACTAGAGCGACTGTCCCTGTAGGAACTAATTTCTGAAGCTTCTGAATGACTATTAAGTGTTTATTTTCTATATGTGAATGAAAGAATCCTTTACTGGACTGTCAAGCTCTGGGGAACAAACTCCCTGCTTTAATTGGTCAGGCCCCAGTGATAGGCAATCCCAGACAGTCTCTGTATTCCCAGAGCCACTGGAGATAATCCGAATAACCATTCCTAACCTGCTTATTCTGCCTCACTCTTTGGCCTCTGAGTCTGGCTGTCTCCTCACAGAGCCTGTTGTTTCCTGGGGTGCTCTTGTGGACCAGCCCATGTCTTCTATTTCTAGTGATCTGTGAATATCAACTTTTCCCTTCATGACAGTCATTTTTGTGTCTGTGTGTCTTACTATACCTGATTAAAACAAATTCCAAGTACCATTAAAATACACACAAAGAGTAAATACTGCATGATCCCATTTAAATGAAGTTCATAAGCAGCCATACTAATTTATGGTATTTGAAGCCAGGCTAGAGGTTATTTTGGGAGGAGAATATAAAGAGCACAAGGGAGCTCCTGGAATGCTGGCAATCTGCCTCCTGGTCAGGTTATGAGAGGATGGTCAGTGTGCAGATCAATCAAGCTGTGTGTTTGCCATTTCTGTACTTTCTTTATGTACATAATACAGAACAGCTATATTATTTACTCCAATTATCTCCCTGTACCTTTGCCCTTTGTTACGTAACTTTTCTATACCTTCCCACTCTGACTAGTGCTTGCCATGTGGCCAATAAAAGAAAAGGGAGTAACAGTATGCTAGTTCTTGGCCTGAGCCTCAAGAGACTTCGTATGCTTCTTGTATTCTTGTGTTTTTGTTGTTAACCTTGACATTGTATGGACTAGAGGGTCTGGTTCACAAGGCCAGGATTACTGTGTCTTGGCTAAGGCTCCTGACCCAAATTCTGCCTGGGGCTAGGCCTAAGATACCCCATAGAAAAATGAATGAGCGGTGAAGGTCAGCCAAGACCTTCACAGGAGCAGTTGCCCCTGGAAACCCACAAATGTGCAAGTTGAACATTATTGGTTTTATTGAGTCACTGAATTTGATGGTGGCTTGTTATTCAGTGAAAACTGTTATGGTAGTAGGGGAAGATGATAATGAAGATCTAATTAGGAAAAACAAGAGGCAGAAATTGAGACAGGAGAAATATTGTTTCCTTCCTCTTCCTCTTCTTCTTCTTTTTTTTTTTTTTATGGTGCTAGGATCTAAACTCTCAGCCCTGTGCTTGCTAAGAGCCAGGAAATACTCCTCATCTGGAGCACTTGAGAGAATGGGCTTTGGCTGAAGCCATTCTTGGGACCAGTCTCCAGGAGGATGCTGAGAGGGGCTCCGCAGGTAGTGAGTGCAAGGATGAAGAACGCTACACATGAGAAGAGAGAAAGGGAGAATGCCAGGGTGGAGTCGCACTGCAGGGACCAGAGCATGAAATAGGGCTCATCAAGGAGGGTGGGACAAGAAGATGGAAGACTAAGGCGAACAACAAAAGGAGAAAGCCAGGTCAAGCAACAGCTGCCAGAAAGAAAGGAAGAAAAGAAGGACGGAAGGAAAGAGGGAGAGAAGGAGGGAAAGAAGAAACCCAGAAGGGAGAAAAAGAAAGAAGGGAAGAAAAGAGGAAAGGAAGGAGAGAGATAGGGAAAAGAAACAAAAAGAAGGAAGGAGGGAGAGAGGAAGGAAGAGGAAAAGGAAGAAAGGAAGGAGGAAGGGAGAGAAGGAAAGAAGAAAGGAAGGAAGGACAAAAGAAAAAAGAAAGTAAGGAAAGGATGGAAGGGAAGAGAGAGGGAAGGAAAAATGAAGGAAGGGAAGTAAGGAAGCAAGGAGGGGGGAAGGTAAAGGAAGAGGGGATGGTGGGAAAGAAGAAAGGAAGGACAAGAAAGAAAGGAAGAAGGAAAGGATAGAATGAAGAGGAGGAAAGAAAGGAGGGAGGGAGGGAAGGAGAAAGAGAAGGAAGAAGGAAAGGAAGCAAGGAAGGAGGAAGGGAAGAAAGAATAGAGGGAAGGAAGGAAGGAAAGAAGAAAAAAATGGAAGGAAGGAGCGAGTAGAGGAAGGAGTGAAGGGAGGAACAAAGAAGGAAGGACAGGGAAAGAAAGGAAAGAAAAGAAAGAAGATAAAATAAGGGGTGCAACAGAGTGGAGGAGGCAGTCAGGAAAGGCTGGGTGCTGAATCAGAGAAGGAAAGGGCAGGAGAATGGGAAGGAGGGTAGGGAATAAAGACCCCTGCCGGGTGCGGGCTTGCTGGACAGACAGACAGCCTTGACATCTTCAAGTCCCTCATTATGAGCAACCTGGTTCTCAGGCTACAGCGCTATTAGAGGTGTCTGGCGGGAGAAGCCGGGACTTTAGCCTGGGGCTGGGCGGTCTCCACGACCCTGGTGGAGAGGAGATGCTAGGTTCGAATTGGCCAGGACCATGACTGCCGGCCTCCGTGGCTCTGGCGCCCGGTGAACCCCGTGAGCACACCTCTCAATGGGCACAGGAGTGGTGCAGATAGAAACCCAGGAGTGAGGCCGGACGCTGGAGGATGGTACTTGCTTGGGGATTGAAGGGGTGAAGTTGTTGGGGGTCGGGGCACAGATGGAATGGCGGACTCCCGGAGGAGTCCACAGTGGAAGGAAGGATCGGGGCAGTGAAAGGTGGAGCCGGGCGGGACCCACCCCCCCTCCCCGTCCCTCAGGGATGAGCGTTGGGGAGGGAGAGGGGCCGTCCGTGGTTGTCTCTCCAGATCGTTTGGTCTCAGAAGTTGCGGCGTGGGTCGGTGGCTGAGGACGAGTCATCCTAGGGCACGGGACGCGTGGGGAGCGTGGCGAGGCCGAGGCGAGGGCGGAGAAGGGCCCCAAACACTTCGTGCCACGGACGCCTTTGGTCCTGCGCCTTTGCCCTGGTTGGCGCGAAGACCCAGCCCTGGAGAAGCGGGTACCGCCAAAGCCGAGAGCAGAGCCAAAAGCAAGGCGGGAGGCACGACGGAGGGGCGGGAGCCCGGCCGAGGGGGCGGACACGGACACGGGGTGGCGTCTCGGGCTCCATAAAGGGGCCGTGGGGGCCGCTCTGCCATCTGGGCGCGGAGGCCACCAGCCGCCAACTCGGCGCGATGCTCGGTGGGTGCCAGCAGAGCCCGGTGGTTGCCGGGAGCGCCTTCCTGGCCGTCTTTGGGGCTATGGTTCTGTACTTCGCGGAGCCCTCCGGCTATGGGAAGCACAGCAACAGGCTGGCGCCCGGCGGGACCTGCCTGCCCGCCTGTGTCGCCTGGTTCCTGCAGGAACTGCCCTCCTTCGCCGTGCCCGCCGCCATTCTCGCCCGGCAGCCTGGCTCTCTTTTCGGACAGCCCGAGACGGTGCTCCTGGCCCTCTTCTGCGCACATTACTTCCACAGGTAACAATTCAGCCGGGTGGGCGTTGCGGGGTGGGCAGCGTTGTGCCGGATTCCGGGTGTCCAGGAGCGCATCGCAGTGCGCACCGCTCGGAGGAACTTGGAGGCGCGCAGCGAGCGAGCGCAGAGGGCTGCAGGGCGCACGAGCCAGTCCGCAGCACGGGGCTGGACACCTGCTGGTTGGTGTCCTGCGGTGCTTCTCTGGGCGGGAGGAGCAGGTCCTCTCAGCCAGGCAGGGCGAGCTGGAGTGCTGGAGCTGAGCAGGCCCATTGGCCCGGACTCTCCCCTCTCCAGTGGCGCGGGGTGCGTTGTGCTGCGCATTTACCTGTGGCGTCCCAACCCATCTCCTGCTTGCGAAGTGGGGCCAGGCTGGTTCTGGCACGTTAGGAAGTCATACGTGTTGGCATCTTTTGAAGACAACTCAACTTTTGAGGTTCGGATCAACTTGGTCTTTGTGGGTCTGAGGAGAGAAACGGGCAGAGCCCAGACTGGAGCTGACAGGTGTAAGGAGAATCCAGTGTCTTCTCTCCAGATTCAGCCAGGGTCAGGCTTCTTAGGTGCCACTCCCAAAGGGACAGGTCACCACCAACTCTCCTACCGTACCAGTTCCCTTGGGATTTGAATGGTGCGTGGATCTAAGTAACTGCCCGCTCAAATGGTCTTCTAGATGAAAATTTCTGAGTCCAGGTGAACTTTTCTGATCTGGAAAAGAAAGACACGAAAGAGAGACAGGGGTTTTAGGATCCAAAGAAGGACTGTGGAAACCCCAACCAAGCGTCCCGGTGAGGAGGAAGAGGACATCAACAAATTGCCGGCAGTGTCTAATCACTTTAGACAACTAAATGTTGTCTCTTTTAGTCCCATTGTAACCTTGTAAGATATGTCTTCTGCATGCCCACCTCACAGACAAAGAAACTGAGGCGAAGGAAAATTGTTATGTGGTGGAGTGCACTTGACTCAGTACCAGCACCGTTCATAGCAGATCTCGAGACTCTTTCTGTTGTTCAAAGGCTTTTCATCACCTGAAATAAGTGCTCCCTGCAGGCAGAGAATAGGCAACATAGGGAAAGGTCACCAAACCAATCAACCAACCAATCAACCAAAACCTGAACAGAAGTGCTTCACTGACAGAGAATTCCTAGGATCAGAAGGTCAAGGACATTTAGATTGACAATACAGATAACTAAGGCCTCTGGGAACTGCACGTCATAGTCCTCTGTCTCTTAGGGGAAAGTGCTGTCTTTTCAATCTACACAAATTTCCATCTGTCTCTTCTTACACTCCTTTTCCTCTAGATCTACTTTATCAGTCAGGATTTAATGACCATGTAATTTAAACTGACCATTCACCCTTAGGAAGATAAATATTGGCAAACAGAACCAAAATTAGCTTTCTTTCAATAAATATTTACCAAAAGCCTTTTGTAGACAAGGTCTCTGCCTGGGCAGATATTAACCACTTCGCTTTACTTAGATTTAGATGGTTACACAGAAAGAAGGATGTTGATGGATGCAGGAGGTAAAAGACAAGCCATTGGTCTCACAGATTTTTGGAATAGATCTTTGACAGAAAAATTGATTGTATTGATAACTATGTTTTAAATCTCCAAATTAACTTGCGTCAACACCATAAACAGCATTTTATGAGGTCATCTCAGAGTGAGGACTAATATTTTCTGACAATCCTATGAACATAAATTTTAGATTTCCTTTTCAAACCAAAAGGCATTTTGTACAATAAATTTATGACCAATACATTAAAAACAAGGAAGCAATTACCCATAAAGTGAGATATGTACATAATGTCCTTCTTCAGGGGAAATTTGAGAATATGAATGAAGGAGGTGGGACTTGAATCTGTCTGAGGGAAAATTGTGCACTGAACCCTTAAGTCTGAGTTTCTTGTCACTAGGATGTGGTGCTTGTTTAAATTCTTCCTTTGAGGATCCTGGAGTATTGGCTGTGCTATTATTTTGAGTGTTTCCTGGGAATAGTCTATGCCAAGCATCCTACATAAGTGATCTGCTTAGGTAGGAAGTATGATCACCTCCATATTGCAGATGGGAAAGTACAAAAGCAGCAGAAAAACAAAAACAAAAACAAAAACCAAACGTGAATAACTTGCCCAAAGGTAACTTGAGGAATCAGAGTTCTGACTGAGGATGCTGGTATCTGGAGCTCAGGTTCTTAGATGCAGGGACTTACTCTTACTTTATGCTTGCTTTAAAAAAATTTCATTTCATTTCCAGACTTAGCCTACTTTTTCTTTAATGCAAATTACAGTACCAGTTAACTATTTCCAAACCAAATCACATGGAATGAAATGTATTTACAAGGGAATGGGAAAGAGAAAAAAACATTGAGCATACTTTTCACAAAAAAGTTTATATCTAGAAAAAATTCAGTCACAAAGGTATTCAAATAGTAAAATAAAATTTAGATTTGTTTGTAAGATGGAAGTGGTCACACTAATTAGTATGTGTACAGGCCCAACTTATTTGTCTGCAACACGTTTATTAATGCACATTTTATAGGCAAGCACAGTTTCATATCTCTATTGGTATTTGCCTATAGACAGATATAGTAAGAAAAGGAAACTTAAAAAAATTACCATAAGGGGGCTGGGAAGGTGGCTCAGTGGTAGAGCACTTGCCTTGCATGCATGAGGCCCTGGGTTTGATTCCTCAGCACCACATAAGCAAAAAGAAAAAAGCCGGAAGTGGTGCTGTGGCTCACGTGGTAGAGCGCTAGCGTTGAGCTGAAGAGCTGAGGGACAGCGTCCAGGCCCAGAGTTCAGGCGCCACGACCAGTCCCCCCCCCCCCCCAAAAAAAAATTACCATAAGGAAATTTACTTTGTCAAGAGAACCTCCCATGTGCTGGTTGTCACTCTACTCTTATTGTGAAGGTATAAAATACAGCAACAAACCTGAAAAAATAAAAGCATAATCCTTGTGAAAATAACCCAAACCCCAGGTATTAGTTTCAAAGACTCTTACAGGTAGACTTTGAGTCTGGCATTCTTAGTTTGCTTCTAGTTTTTTCTCTTATTTTCAGTGGCTCAGATTTCTACCAGAAAAGACAGATTATACTGTAAAGCATGCATGGGAGAAAAATGTTAGATTCTGTGATGACAGTGATCTCTAACATGAATAGGAATCAGATACAATTCTAATTAGAAAAAAAAGAAAGAAAACCCCAAACTCCTGGGGGTCTGGACCGGTAAACCTTCATTTGCAAGACTAAATTTTTTAAAAAGGAAAAAGGAACAGAACACCAGTGTCTTTATATCTACAAGATTAGAGAATGAATAATCCTCTTAGAAAACTTTGCACTGGTCTGGACACGTTGGGCCATTAGGCATATCTTTTAAAAAAACACAAACCAATAAAATGGCTCTAAAAATTAAGAGGACTTTAAAAAAAATGGCATTTTATGGGAAAGAAGGTGCATCATGTTTCCTTTTTAAAAAGAACCCCTGCAAACAAAAACAATTCCCTTAAACCCAAAAGAATAAAAAACACAGAGCAACAACAACAACAATCCTCCCTCCCTCCTACAGGCTTAAAAATGATTTTCTTAATTTAATATATATATATGCATATATTTATGTATATATATATTTGTCAGTCGTGGGGCCTGAACTCTGGGCCTCGGTGTTGTCCCTCAGCTCTTCAGCTCAAGGCTAGCGTTCTACTACTTGAGCCACAGTGCCACTTCTGGCTTTTTCTGCTTATATGGTGCTGAGAAATCGAACCCAGGGCCTCATGCATGCAAGGCAAGCACTCTACCACTGAGCCAGCTTCCTAGCCCTGTTTTCTTAATTGTAAAGGAACAATTCTTAATTTCTAAAGGAACAAATGGAAAATTCACAAAATAGAAAAAACAATTTTAGTATCTAAGTACATTAGCTACTAATGTTTGAACCATTTCTAACATCTTTAAATTTTTATTTTAACGTCACCCTAATTTAGTCTTATAGATGTGTTAACATTTTTCTGACATTAAAGCTACCTTTTTTTTTTTTTTGTAAAAAGGCAAAACAGCTGGGCACTGTTGGTTCATGCCTGAGCCAACCTACTCAGGAGGCTGAGATCTGAGGATCATGGTTTGAAACCAGACTAGGCAGAAAAGTTCCCCTGAAATTTTTATCTTCAATTAACCACTCAAAAACTGGAGTTATGGCTCAAAGTGGTAGAGTGCTATCCTTGAGCAAAAGAGCTCAGGGACAGTGCTCAGGCCCTGAGTTCAACCCCCACAACTGGGGAAAAAAAAGGCAAAACAAGTTTCAGAGAAAATGACAACTTTCATATGTTTACTAATTCTTTTAGAATTAAATAATGTGGAATATTTGCATAAGCATAGTTCTCTGATATTCTGTTGGAAATAATCATCCTCAATCTTTTTTTTTTTTTTTTTTTGTCAGTTGTGAGGCTTGAACTCTGGGTCTGGGTGCTGTCCCTCAGCTCTTTAGCTGAACGCTAGCGCTCTACCACTTGAGCCACAGCACCATTAACAGTTTTCGGAGTTGTTTCTTGGAGATAAGAGTCTCATGGACTTTCCTGCCTGGGCTGGCTTTGAACTGCAACCCTCAGATCTCAGCCTCCTTAGCAGCTAGGATTATAGGCGTGAGCCACTGGCACCTGGCCTCTTTCTTTCTTTTTTATTTCCCCTTTGGTAAACTTTTACAGTGTTGTTATAGTTTTGTAATTGTCAGTGGGCGTGAGGGTACTGTAATAACTTCTCCTTTGGGAAAACTTTCTAACATTAGAACACTGTCCCTAAGGTGGAAAAAGCAAAGTATAAACAGGTAAAACAAAGGATGTCAGAAAAAGAAACTTTTATTGTGAAAAGAATGAAACTTTTTTTTTTTTTATTAAGAGCGACAATGCACCTCCCTCTGAAGAGTTGTGAGATGGATAGCTCAGGAGAGGATGTCAGCAGTTATCATTGTTTGGGTCCTTTGTTAGAAAATGAGTTGGGAAATTGTCTTGGTGCAAACTTTTGGGTCTGTCCTTAGCTTTGCGTCAATGGGTCAGGGCAGGTGAAGGTTCACGTACACTGGCCTGGACTGAGATCCTCCTGTTTACACTTCCCAGGGGAGCTGAGATGATAGAAGTGTGCCATCATGTCCAGCTTTTTCTGTTGAGATGGTGGTCTTCTAAACTTTTCTTCCCAGACTGGCCTAGAACCTTGATCCTCTCAATCTTCTCCTTCTGAAGAGTTAGGATTACAAGAAGGAGACTTTTCTTTGTGTGATGGGGCACCTTTAAAGAGATATGAAATAGATAGTCCACGAGAGGAAATCTGACTGCTCCAAGTGGTTTGGGTCTTTTGTTAGTCAACAGTGTTGAAAAAAATCTCTTGGTTGCAAATATTTGGGTCCACCCTAAAGAATAGATGCACATGTTTTTCGGTAGTGCCACTGTAGGAGGCAGTCCATGTTACCTTGGTAACATCTCAGGTATGGAGCAAGGACTGTTCCCTTTCTGCTTATGTCTGTGTTGCTGTCTGCCTACTCTAACAACCTTTTCTTGGACTGTATCACTTTATGGGTGCTTGTTATTGCATCTTGCATAAAAACAATAGCATCCCCTTATTTACAGTTGTATACTTAATTTCATATTTTTGTGTGACTAGGTTCAATGAATCAGTGATTTTTGGACATTGAAATTCTTTTCAGAAGTTTGGATTTTTAAGCCAAGATTCCCAGGAGTAGAGCTAACAGTGTGGCTCAGTGGTAGAGCACCTGCTTAAGCATTCATGGAACAAAGGGCTCAATCTTTCCCCCAACAGAAAAAAAAATGCCAGGAGTGATTTATAGCTTTGAACATTCTTTAGTATCTTGACAAGCATCTGCTTTGAGAATTTAGTCGCCATTTGGCTTAGTAAAGAGACTGAATTAGGGAAAGCATCAGGTTATCTTAGTATTACTTTGTCCTGGGCAGTACCATGGCAGCGATCCGATGGAGAGACAAGATCTTAGGAGGATGAGCACCTCAGGTTTGGCTCAAGGTCTTTTGCAAAATGCCTGCTGGGGACCATTCAGTACAGTATTCTGTCCCATCATAGAGAGGTTAAAGTGGATGGTGCTCATCTGAGGATAACAGACTAGAATGTAAGTGCCACAAGGGCATGCTTTTCTTGATCTCATTCCTTTGTTTATTATTCCCCCCCCCCCAGCATAGAAGAGTGCTGGTACACAGTTGGTGCACATTAAATCTTGTCAAATGCATAAATGGACTCTACCTGAACAACAGTACAGAGAGAATTGTGTGCATGCTAGCGAAAGTTCCGGGATCATTACTGCTGAGGTTGCATGCACAGGCCAACTCCTGTCACTCTCTTCTCTTTAGAATCTATTGTTGTAGACATTTGGATAGTTTAGCCGCATGACAATGACTGCTGCCTAAGCACAACGCTTAATCTCACTGCCAGTTCACTTGATGTCAGAGAGCTATCTCACTTCTTGCTGATCTCCACTACAGACCTAGGATAGCTCTTTGTCCACATTCTCGAATGGATCTTTTCCAAGAAGTTGTAGTGTCCTATACATTGGCTGTTATGCTACTTATGTCTGTGGTAACTGGCATCTGTACAATAGATTTGGCTGTGGCCTTCATAATTGGTTTGAAAACAAAATATACTTCCACCTCCAAAAGGTGACTATTTTGTGAGGAGGAGGTTCTGGGTAGTGTGACACACACACACACACACACACACACACACACACACACACACACACACACACGAGTTTTGTTTGAATTCCAAGACATCTTTTCTGGAGTTCAGGTGCTGAAATAATTTCTTAATTGGCTGAGGGGGAGGGGGAGGAAGAGAGAGAAAGAGAGAGGATGCGCAATGGTTTTAGTAAGAAGTTTTGCTTTATTTGTCTATTAATTCTCCAGTAGTACACATTCTCCTTCCTTGAAGACAAGCGTCATTTCCTCCCAGCCTTGAATAACTCTCTTCTTTGTGGATCTCATTGTGATGATGCCATTCCTTGGCACACTGAATGTTAACGGTCTCTTCTACAGAGACAGTCCTTGTCCATCCAGCCTCTGTAGCTTATAGAAGGTTGGTCCAGTGAAGAGTAGAGTGAGGAGTTGGGGTCTGAGTATCGTGCTGGCACTGCCAATGTGTCACTTGTCTCCAAAGAGGACCTAATGTCTCACACCTTGCTAAGCAAACTGCTCATTGACTGAGAATATAATGGAGTGTGTATTCTTTATATATACACCATAATATATAATATAAACATAAAATACATAAATATCTATCTATCTATCTATCTATCTATCTATCTATCTATCTATCTATCTATCTATCTATCTATTCTTTTACACATCAAAAAGAAAAGCCCAGATGAGATTCATGTATATTTAGCCATGGGTTCAGGATAGTCATGAGGCATAATGTAGATCAGCAAAAAGCTTACTGAAAGATTTAATTTTATTTGTGATTATCCAAGTAGTTGTACAAGGAGGTTTTAATGAGTACAATGCCACCACTTTCATCATTCTCCTCCTCTCCCAACCCAACCCATTCCCTCGGTTTTCCTAGATCCATCTTTACATGCACACATTGAATATTATGATTGTATTTGCCCACCCTTCCTCCTCTATTTGTCTTCCTTTCCTCCCCCCACCCTTGACTTCACTCCCTGTTGACAAATGCTTCAGCTTTGTGGTTGAAAGATTTAAAAAATAGAATCATCAAATGGTTTTTTTGTATCACTTAGTTGTACAAGGGGTTTTATTTGAACGTGTCCATTATTCATACAATATACCTCGACAGAGTCACTCCTCATCACTCTCCCTCCCCTCCTCTCCTTCCCAAACCAGTCTCAGAAGTGGTCATTATTCCTCCTTCCCTCTCTCTGCTCACCCCTCCCCATTAGCACTTATACTTCATACAGGACATTTCTAAACTTTCTTACATTCATTATTGTAAAGCGCATGCAAATTGTTCAAAGGTGCTTCATCATGCTAATTCACACATTCATATACCATACTTTAATCAGATTGATCTCTCTCTCTCTCTCTCTCTCTCTCTCTCTCTCACACACACACACACACACACACACACACACACACACATCAACCTATCTGCATGTGACCTTTGGCATTCTGACCCTGACTTACTTTGCTTATTTTCCCTACAAATGACAATTTTATTCTTCATCTATCTATAAATCTATCTATCTATCTATCTATCTATCTATCTATCTATCTATCTATCTATCTATCTATCTACCTATCTATCTATCTATCTATCTATCTAAATCTTTCTTTCTTTCTTTCATCCATCATGGGGCTTGAACTCTGGGCTTGGGCACTGTTCCTGCGCTCTTCAGTTCAAAGCGAGCCCTCTACTGTTTGAGCCACAGTGCCACTTCCGGTTTTCCAGTGGCTTATTGGAGATAAGAGTCTCACGGACTTTCCTGCCTGGGCTGGCTTTGAACCGTGATCCTTAGATCTCAGCCTCCTGAGTAGCTAGGATGACAGGCGTGAGCCACTGGCACCCAGCTCTTTCTTTCTTTCTCACATTTTCTTGATCTATTCAATAGCTGTAAATCATCTGGACTGTATAGTTTGGCTATTGTGAATAGTGATGCAGTGAACATGGTTGTATAGATACATCCTGACATATTCTTTTGAATAAATGTCCAAGTGTTTTTTAAAGATTTTTTTAGGAACCTCATACTGATTTTCATAGTACTTGTATTAGTTTTACATTCCCATCAAGAGTGTATAATGATTTCTTTCCCCTAACTCCTTGATAGATCGTTGCTGTTTGTGTTCTTGATGATAGCCAATCTGACTAGAAAGATATGAAATCTCTTATTTTGATGTGCATTTCCATTATGGATCATTGTTTAGTTCATTTGCCCATCTAGTAATTGGATTATTTATTCTTTGGGAGTTTAATTTTTGAGCTTCCTGGTTGTTTTGTGATTTTCTTCTGGTTATTAATTGCTTGCCAGATGTATAGCAGGTAAAGCTTTTCTCCCAATCTTTTTTTTTTTTTTTGGTCGGTCATGGGGCTTGAACTCTGGGCCTGGGCGCTGTCTCTCAGCTCTTCAGCTCAAGGTGAGCGCTGTACCACTTGAGCCACAGCGCCACTTCCTCTCCCATTCTTTAGGCTGTCTTTTCAGCCTAGTGACTACTTCCCTTGCTGGGCTTGAGTCAGTCCCATATGTCAATTTTCTGAGAGAGAGTCTTGCAATGTAAGTAGAATAGGCTGGCTTGGAATAAGCAATGTAATCCAAGATGGCCTTGTATTCTAGATCCACTTGCTTCAGTCTCCCAAGTGTTAGGGTTATAGGTGTATATTATTATTATTATTATTATTATTATACCAGGCTCAGAAAATGTCTGAAAAAAGTGAGATCATAACTATGTTAAACTTTGTGCCATATGGTCTCCATTGCAATAAACTTACTCCTGCTGATGCAGCAGAAAAGCAGCTGCAGACATTTTGTAAGCAAACAAATGTGTTGTATTCCAATAAAACTTTATTTACAAAAGCAGATAGTGGGCCAAATTTGACCTGTGGGCAACAGTTTATCATTTCCTCTTTAAGAAAATCATGATTGATCTAACTTCACATTTAGTGAAGTTAGATCAATGGTATAATGGTAATGCTATAATTTGGTTAAATTCTGAGCAAAAAAAAATTCTGCTATGTTTAATTGGCAATGTGTAGTAAGCATTGTTTTCTGAATTCTAAGTCCTTGATCTAAGTGATTAAGGAAAGCAGTAGTAGGAGTCATGGAGGTTCATTCTGAATGGGGTGCCAAGAATACAAACAAGCTCTGGAGCTCTGATCCATTTCTCTTTTATACATGGCACAAAAGACTGACGTCTTGCTCATTTTGTATCTAACAATGTCCCTACAAAAGAACCAGAAAAATGAAGAAGCAGGGATCCAGATAGATGGACCAACATTTACCAAGTTCCATGGTAAGGAAGGCCTCCTGACCTTTATCAGACTTCTGTGTGTTCTCAACTGTGTCAGGTCTCACTGGAGACAGGAAAGAGTACAAAAATTGGTACTTGCCTTTAGGGGAAAGGAAGGAAAGAAGTCACTGGCCACTGTCTGGTGTGAAGTTGGGTAGTGACAGTGTCAGTATGAGAGTCTGAAAATGTGATCAGAGGGGGAAAGGAGCCTGGTGGGGGGCAGGGGGAGGTGGCGGCGGGACACAGCCATGCCACAGAAGCATACCAAGGACCCTGGTGCTTGTCTGTGAGTATGTGTAGGATAGAAGGTATGTGATGGGTGGGTTTTTAGGGCCTCCTCAAATGACCTTACGCCCCCTCCCCAAGTTTAGAACCAAGTGAGAGACTTAAGAATCAGGCAGCTAGAGAACAATTACCACCGATGAGGCTGATTTGGGGGAAAGTGATTTAGATTTTGGATCGTATGGTCCTCCTAACACTGTGCCTTAGAAATACTCAGCAGCAACCATGGCCAGACGACAGGCCTCTTCCAGTGTTGTTTATTCTGAAAAGACAGAAAGGCTGAGCTATGTACAGTTGTTGAGTGCTGGTGAGTAGGAATGGGTGAGGGACTGAAGGAAGAACAGGAAGGGTACTCTCAGTGAGTTGCGGGGATGTGATTGCTTTTGGTGATTGCAAAGAGTACACATATTAAAAAAAAAAGAGTACACCTATTGATTTTGCAGAGTCTGTTCCTTGTCTCTGGAACCTGTGACAGTTTTCATCTGCAATTGACTGTGTATAGCAATGGGAGCCTCACTCTTCACTTGTTTAAAAAGGCTCTGTCTGTCCCCAGCCCAGGAGCTTTTAATGAGACTCAGCTCAACACAGGGGCTCTAAAATTTAAGAACTTCTGAATTGGGGCCAATAATGCAATAGCCTTCCATTTGGTGATGGGAGAAAGGAAAGAGAAGCCAATATTTATTGAGCTCTGGGTGTTCCGGACATTGTTATGTGTTTTACATGGGTTATCTCATCCTGTCTGTGATTATTCGTGTTGTTTTCACAAGTGATTTCAGCACAGAGTATTGGTGGGCTGAGCTGTGTGGGGATGGGAAGGCCAACACATGAAGGGGGTCCTCAAGGGACAGCCTGGCCAGACTTGTGAGGGGGACGTGAGGGTCGTTGGGAAACAGGGCCCAGCTGGTGATCTAGGACTTAAAATTTCCCTGAACTCCAAACACTCAGTGTTCAAAGTGCTCTCCACTTCTTAATTCCCAACCCTTGTATCGATGCTACAGTATCTGATCCTACTACCCAAGCTTTGAGTCAGGCTTTGCACTATTTTCAAAACGGATCCATTATAGTTGCCCCATAATGTCCAGGGAAAAGATAAAGAGAGGAAGTTAAAAAAAATAGAGGAGAAAATGGAGAAAGAGAAGAGTATGAATGCAAGTTTTCCTAGGCAGGGCAAGGCACTGAGTGAGCTATACCCCAAAACAGGGAACCTGAAACTGCATCTCTGTTCTCAAATGGCAATGGTTTTGGCTTATTAAGCCAGGCACTTGTGGCTCATGCCTGTAATCCTAGTTTCACAGGATTCTGAGATGTGAGGATCTTGGTTTGAAGTCAGACTGTGAAGGAAAGTCTGTGAGACTCTTTATCTTCAATTAACAACCAAAAAACCAGAAGTTGAGCTGTGGCTCAAATGGTAGAGAGCTAACCGTGAACAAAAAAGCTCAGGGACAGTGCACAGTCTTGAATTCAAACCCCAGCAACAAAATACACATACAGAGAGGAGGGGAGGAGAGAATGAATCAATACTGGCTGTAATCTGGCCACTCACCAGACTGAGATCTGAGTATCACAGTTCAAAGGCAGTCTGGGCAGGAGTGTATGTGAGACCCTTATCTCCAATTAGCCTCCAAAGAGCAGAAATGGAACCATGGCTCAAGTAGAAGAGTGCTATCCTTGAGCAAAAATAAGGGATAGTGCCCTGAGTTCAAGTCCCATTATTAGAACAAAAACAAACAAACAAAAAGAATGCTGATATTCAAAGATGCAAAAAGGTACCAGGAAAGTTCAGTGGAACTTAGAGAGGAGCAGGGAAGAGTTCTGGGTGGAGGGTGGGCAAGCAGATCGGAGCTGTCCACGCATAAAGCATATTGGTTCCAATCTCTTCTTCGGTAGGAACTCCCCACCACTCTTCTCCATCTAGATGCTTATGTCAAAGGTTGTGCTTGCTGGGTAGATTTCTTTTCTTCTTTGAAGTCAAAGTTTTGTTTTCATTCAGCTTTCTCTCACCACTCTCTGTATATGCTTCTATGTATCAGGAGGGATCACAGTATACGATCGCTTGCTAATCAGTGGTAGGGACAAGATGACAAGGAGAGTGGGATGTTCCATTAGAAAATACAAGGCTGTGTTTGATTTTGGTACTCTGTGTCTTGATTTGGGGAAGGGAAGGGGAACAACAAAATGGTGAGACAAGGGACAAAGGGGAAACCAATGCAACAGCGATACAAGGCAATCTGCTGGAAATGAACGTTGCAAGTTGTGGGGTGGGGTAGAGTTAGGAAGGGAGGGAAAGTGGGAGAAAAATGAGGGAGGGGGTAACAATGTTTGATAAGAAATGTCCTCCTCATCTTATGTATGTAACTGTAACCCCCTCTGTATATCACCCTGACAATAAAATTAAGGTTAAAAAAAAAAAGAAAATACAGGACTGGATTGTTACAGAGTCCGTCTATGAATCAAGTGTAAGAGTGAATCTGGCAGCATTTGTCTTCCCTCCTCCTCAACATTCTTGATTTTCAGTCATTAATGACTTTTCTTCAATGAGTATTGAAGCAATACTCATGTAAAAAGAGGCGTGCGGGGGAAATTTGACATGTAGTGCTATTTCAATTCATGGGGTTCTATTTAATTCTTAACAGTGCCTGAGTCACTCTTCAGCGCTGAACTTGGGGGCTGGGAGTGGCCTTTTGTGTGTTGAGATGACTAACGGGTTGCTTCAGCTGCGTGTGAAGTAGCCCTCAACATCTTGCCATGGATTAGAGAAAAGGCCTTCTGGCTCAAGAGCTTGAGTTGTTCCAAGGCTCCCTGGGGAAATGTCCCACAGTTTTGTTTCTAGGCATTTCTCATTCACTCCTGGGGACTTTACAGACTGCCCCACTCTGGAAGCTGATTAACAAAACTTTGTCTCCCTTCGTTTTTCCACGTAGCTTTGCTGTTCCTAATTCCTGACTGGTACTGGTCCAGTCATAGCACAGCCTGTTCTAAGAAATGACTATCAATTTCCATTCTTGGGGCAGGTTTCCCTGGCCTGCTGAATTGGGGCTGTTAAAGATCCATTTGTTTCAGATCACACTATCCCACTCTGTAAAGAGCCAGGGGAGATACTTTCCTCTGTTCTCAAATTGGAAGCTATGAAGAGAACTGGTATGTATGGTGTGTGTTTGTTGGTTGCTTGGTTTGTTTGCTTATAAGCTTGAGTCAGAATTTGTTCTAGGCATTATAAAGTGCACAGTTAGACTTCTACCTTATTCTAGGAAGCACATTGGACTTGTTGATATGGAGTGTGACTGCGAACTCTGGTCATCTGTCTATCTGTATACCTGTTTCTGATCTCACCTCTTTTTCCATTATTTTATTCTATCTTGATGTATGTTACGCATCTGTGTTTATAATCTTAAGTATATATGTGATATTAAAGATATAAAATATAATAATATGTTATATATGATACATGGTATAATGTATTATAACATACATAGAATATGTTATATACAATTTTTAATATGTTACATAATAAATACTATTAATATAATAGTAATATATTATACTATAGGACTATATTGTAATATAGTATGGCAATATATTATAATATATTGTATATATTATATAATATATTACATATAAAACTATATAACATAAATTATAATATTACTATATAATATATTTTAGAATTATTATATGAACATAATAATTATAATGTATAATATATTTATAAAATAAAATTGTACAAGACATAAATATTATATATAAATAATTATATAACATAATTTATATTATATAGTATACATATATAATATATGCTATAAATATATTTTACATAATATATAACATATGTATTGTTGTATGTAACATATATGTATTGTATATATTAATATGTAATTTACATGTAATATATAATATGCAAACCATATTATATATTACATTATACATATTGTACATATTTTTTCTCAGAGTAAATTGAAAATGGCTAAAGTGAAAACAAGATGCAAGTGAAAAAATTACCCAAGTATGTACTAAAATATTTTGGGACTTTGAGAATAAAGGTAGTTTCTAGTGTGACAGTTACAGTACATCCTTAAGGAGGGGAAATATTGAATAAATTCGAGAGTGCTTACCAGGGAAATCTTTCCTTGACACAGTGTGTTCTGTAAATAGCTCAATCATTCTTTTTTTTTTTTGCTTTCTTGATTGAAATCTAGAAAGTAAAATATGCAATATTCTGGAGCACTTGGCTGGGTGCAGGTTGGATTACGTACAGTGGTGAATCTTGAAGTCTGGAGACCAGTCTTAGGGCCCAAATGTTAGGCAAGAGAAGTCATAGCTCTAGATATCTGGAGTCAAAGAAGCTGCTGAGAGAGGTCTGGCCACGGTGCTGGGGGCCAAGTTCAGAGGTAAGAGTAGAAGTCTTCTGGCTTCTAGAACCTTAGATTGGGAACTGTTTGGAAATAGAATATATTTAGATACAATTCATTAAGATGAGATCATACTGGATTACAGTGACTCTCAAATCCAACTTGGCTAGTGCCCTTAGAAGAGAAGAGGTAGAGACACAGAGACATTGTGGAGAGGACCACCGGGAAGACAGGAGCAGAGCTATGCTAAGTGAAATGAACTCCAAGGCATGGACACAGAGGGTTTTCTTTGTTGTTGTTGTTGTTTTTAATGTAGTCTATGATTTCTTGTTTCTTTTGTGCATTTTCCTCTATGGTTTATCCCTTGTTGTCTCTATACTTATCCCTTGTTGTCACTACATTTATCTGAACTAGGGAAGGGAAGGGGAGTAAGAGAATGGTGAGACAAAGGACAAGGGGGAAACAGTGATTTTCACAAGACAATATGTTGGAAATGAGCTGCATAACTTGGGGGGGAGTAGAAAGGGGGGGAAAGTAGGAGAAAATGAGGGTAGGGGTAACAAGTTCGACAAGAAATGTACTTATTACCTTACTTATGTAACTGTAACCTTCTGTACATCACCTTGACAATAGAAAATAAATGGATAAATATATAAATAAAGAACTGTTTGGGGAATTGTCTCAAAAAAAGGAGACAGATACAGAAATCAAAGTAATGGTGCCATGGGCCAATGAGTGCTAAGGATTCTTGGCCATCTCTAGAAATGAGGAAGCTAACTTGTAAGTAGAGTAAAGCATGGAAACAAGCCCTATGAAAAGCATGGAGAAGAGTTCTCCAGGTAAGTGACACAGACCTGAGATGACATGTGCTGGTCCCATTCAGGTAACAGCAGGGGCACTAGAGTTGCTGGAGTGAGGTGGACCAGGGGAAAAGTAGTAGTGAAGGTTAGAGATGCACTGCAGAGTCTTTGTTGTTGTTATGGGTTGTGGGGCTTGAACTTAGGGCCTGCGCTCACTCCCTGAGGTCTTTTTGCTCAAGGCAAGTGCTCTACCACTTTGAGCCATGGATCCACTTCTGGCTTTTGAGTAGTTATTTGGTGATATCAATATCATGGGGACTTTTCTGCCCCAGCTGGCTTCAAACTTCAATCCTCAGATCTCAGCCTCCTGAGTAGCTAGGATTACGGGTGTGAACCACTGGTGGCTGACCTGCAGAGAGTCTTGAAGGCAATAGTAAGAATTCCAACTTTGCCTTAGCCATGATGGGGCCTTTCAGGAGCAAGTGACATGTCCAGTGTGTAACTTTACTTGGTCTGTTGTATGGAGAAGAGATTGTCGTGGAGGAAGAGTAGAGTTCAAATGAGGAGACTTAAAAAGAATCTATCTGGGAGAGGTTTAATGATGGCATGAGCTCAGAATAGTGGAGTTGGTGAAATGTGATCAGATTTTAGAACTATCTTGAAAATAGGATGACAAGATTTGTTAATACATTTACTTGGGGTACGAGAGAGAGAGAGAGAGAGAGAGAGAGAGAGAGAGAGAGAGAGAGAGAGAGAGAGAGAGAGGAAATGAGATAGAGATAGAGCATTTATCTCTATATTCCAAGGTTCTTGCCAAAGGAACTAGAAGATTAAGCTTGTTTTTACTAGGATAGGGAAGAGTTGGGGAGGTGCAGATTTCAGAATTGTGGGGAACCCGGAGTACTGCTTTGGATGTGTTAAAATGGAAATGATCATTAAACAAGATGGGCGTTTGCTATATGAGTTCAAGGCTTACAGACAGCCTTCTCATGGTATAAATTCTCTGGGAGGTAATCTACAGCAGTGCAACTGACTGGGTAATTCATAATGAACAGGTACTTATTTCTCACAGTTCTGAAGGTTGGGAAGTTCAATGTAAGTTCAATGAGGGCCTTCTTACTGTGTCTTTACATGGCAGAAGGTGGAAGGATGAGAGAGATTGAACCTACTCTCACAAACCTTTCTTTTTTTGTTTTTGTTTTTTGTTTTTTGTCCGGTCGTGGGCCTGGGCGCTGTCCCTCAGCATTTCAGCTCAAGGCTAGTGCTCTATCACTTGAGCCACAGCGCCACTTCCGGTTTTTTTTTCTTTTTTGCTTATGTGGTGCTGAGGAATCAAACCCAGGGCCTCATGCATGCAAGGCAAGAGCTCTATCACGGAGCCACCTTCCCAGCCCATCACAAACCTTTCTCTATTGCCATTAATACATAAGCATTAGGAGAGCTCCCCTCACCTGCCACACACCTTCCCAAAGACCCAACTGACTCCATGGCCTTGGGATTAAACTTCAAACACATACAGACCACAGCAATGACATTTAATGTCATAAAACTAGATAGAATCACATAGAGAGTGGCAGTAAATAAAGTAGAAAAAAAGGTCTGAGCTGCGGGCATTCCAAGGTTTAAGGGTTATGAGGATGAGGAGAAAGAGGAAAGGCAAATTGGAACAAATCAATGGAGTAGAAGAACAAGGAAGGGTGGTCTGCTGGCAGCTGAGTGAAGAAAACATCTCAAAATGAAGAAATAATGTATGAAGTGAGAGCTGAACTTAGCTTTGGGGTTAGAACTGTGATGGTCTCCAATGATCTCACGAAGATTTTCTCCCGTTCAGGGAGAAGGACAGTAGAGGAGAAAAAGGTCAGACATCTCTTGGGAGGAATTTTACTATCCAGGAAGGCAGAAGAGATGGGTGGCTCATGCCTGTCATCTTAGCTACCCAACAGGCTGAGATTTGAGGATCATGGTTCAAAGCCAGCCTGGATAGGATTTTCTGTGAGACTCTGATCTTCAATTAACTATAAAAACCCAGAAGTGGAGCTGTGACTCAGGTGATAGAGCACTAACCTTGAGCACAAAAGCTCAGGGATGGCATCCCAGCCCTGAGATCAAGCTCCAGAACCACCACCACCACCACCAACAACAACAAAAGAAGAAAGACAACAACAAAAGAAGGAAAGAAAAAGAAAGAAAGAAAGGAAGAAAGAAAGAAAGGAAGAAAGAGGAATGGACATAGAGATAGAAGAGAGTAAGGGTCATAGAAGGAGTTATTACTCTATAGAGCAGTTAAATACAATATATGCAAAACTATTTATATATAAAATCCAAATTTATTTTGACTGATAATTAAGTCTAAAATTTCATATAGTGAAAAGTCTTGAATTGGCTTCATAATCTTGGCAATAGCATTTATATTTGAAGAAGACTTAGTTAAATATCAGTTGGTCTACGCAAAGTGTGTAATTTCTAAGTTTATTTCCTTTGATTTAATTTGGATTTTCAATTTCAGTTAACCCTTTCCAGGGAGAGCCCTCCCCAAATGAATACTTACTTAGTGATGACAGAAAATATTCTTTTTAAAAAATACTTATGGGTCTCTGTGTCAGAATGTACAGAGAATAATTGAAATTTACATTAGAAGTATGGGAGGGAATGACAAAGAAATAGTCCCAAGCCAGGTAAAGTGAACCTCAGGGTGTAGCAGGCCTGAGATCTGAAGAAAACTCATGGACCACTTCGCACAGAATTCTGTTGTTGCTTCTTGGGCCAATGGACGCTTCTGCTTTCTTAATTGTTGGTGTCTTTTTCTACATCAAGACACACTTACTCTGAATGACTTCCAGCTTTCTCACAGCAAAGTCACTCAGATCATATTTATTTGCCAGCACTTCTGGCTCTACAGAACCCTATGTCTGCTCTCTATGTACACCAAAGCCTTTTCCTTTTCCCATTGAGAAATTCAGAAGACTAGACTTCTTAGTCTCCCTTACAGTTGGATGGAGAACAAAGGAGGGTGGGGATAATTTAAGTCATTTACAGTCTGGCTTGACACTGATGAAAATCTAGACAATCTCTTCCTCTTACTTTCTGTCTTCCTGTATCCACTGGCCAGGTGACAAAGGTCCCCTGGAAGACAAAGGTCCCTGGGCCCTGAATGACTGGAGTGGGGTATCACCTCAGAGAGCATTATGCTGTGGCATGAGCAGGAAATGAGCTCCTATTATACTGACCCTCTAATACTTTCCAGTTGTTGGTTCCAGTTGAGAGCCTTACCTTGATTTTAAGACAGTTCCTTTAGGTAGATACAATGCTTGTTGAATTTGCATCCAGATCTAGAAGGCTCAGAAGGTAAGGATGGGTGTGTACATGGTTTAACTTGAACCATAGCTACCGAGCATGCTGGATTTGGGGCATTTATCTTCTAAGCTTATTGTTGGCATGAATGGGACCATATTGGGAGGTAAAGAACTGTTTGCAAATAACTTTCCATAACCTTGTAAGACCCTTTCCCTCAGAGAATTTATGCATTTATGCTACCTTCATGCCCCCAAACTCTCCTGGGATGTGGTGAAGAGAAGCAAACACCCAGGAATACTTTCATGTCTGATACTTTTTCTTGTATCATATTATTTAACTGAATAGTAATCCAATGAAAAAGTATTAACTTATAGATGAAGATATTTGTTCAAAATCAGACTCATGAAGTAATAGAATCTGTCAAGTTAGGCCTTTTCACTCAAGAGAACTTGCTCTTACCACTCCATTCTTCTCAGCTCCCCTCAGGGGAAGAAGGACAGACACCCGCCACCCTGAACCGGACGTTATCCACACTTGGGTATTAGAGACCCAGGCCTCTCTTCTCTCTAAGTCTGGTGAGGGGAGCCGTGGTCTACCTTAGGTTCTGAGGATGCAACACCAGAAGCTGACTCTTCTTTCTTCTTCAGCTCTGTAATTCAGAATTCAAGGTAGCTATGATCCAATTGGCTGGAAGACTGGATGGTCAACCATCTTGAGTCCATTTTGGCAGTCATGTTCAGTCCAACAGAGGAAAGACATGGAACTTCTGTCAAGGGGAAAAGGTGCAGGTCTTCAGGGTGATCTTGGTAGTTCACATCTATAAAACTTGGCTCACACATGCAACATGTCACATATGGCTTTCAGGGAACTCTTTGTACCAGGTTTCTTGATAAGATGTGCCATATGTTACTTTAGACCATTGGACCAGTTTACTTGTATGGTTCAGATAAAACTAGTATGCTCTTTTGTGAAGGTTTTCCTAATTATAACCATCCAACTAATAACAGGACAGCTTCAAACCAAAGATCATGTTTAAAACAATGAAAATTTATATCTGGTAACACTTCTGTATCATGAAAAGCTTCATTTGGCAATGTTGTGATTTTTAACTTCCAGAAAACAACCACTGAATGAAAAGATTTTATTAGATTTTAAGATATAATTTATAATCTCATATGGAGCAATTACAAATGTGATTGATATACATAGTGAATACTGAAAAATTTGATATTTTCAAAATGGTTCAGCAGTTAATTTTGTAATCTTTAATTTTTTATCAGTATAAATAAAGCACTTTACAAAAAAAAAAACGGCTCACACATAATGCAACTCTAAAGTTTAAAAAGTGTTTCTACATAGATTATCTATTTCTTTTTGGTGTACTAGAGATTGAACCCAGGGCCTTGTGCATGTGAGGCATTGCTCTACTGCTGAACTTCATTCCGAGGCCTAGATTATTTAATCCACAGAGAAATCTTGGGTGGTAACAGGGAAGGAAAGATCACCCCATTTCAGGGTAAAGCAACACTCACTTATGTTGTCCAGCACCTCCAGTGCTTTTGGAGAGCAGATCTAAGACAGACCTCCAAGGCTTAAAGATTACAAGTCCATATCCAAAATATAACTGTGAAAAAACATCTCATAAAACAACCCCCCCGTCTAACCCAAAATGCATCTGTGACAGTCTCCAGACATTGTCTGCTAATTATCACATAGCCATTTAGGGTGGGAATTGGCAAGTGTGTGTGTGTGTGTGTGTGTGTGTGTGTGTGTGTGTGTGTAAGAATGTGTAACTTACAAAATCAACAGCTCTTGTCTTATATCATTTTCCACTGCTATAGCAGAGTACTTGAGATAGGAAAATTTATAAAGAATAAAGGTTTATTTAGCTCATGGTTCTGGGGCCTTTGAAGTTTAAGAGCTTGGTAGTAGCATCTACTTAACATGTGGTGAAGGCTTTCTCCCTCTATCCTGTCATGGCAGATGGTCTCACATGGAAAGACAGAACAAATGTGCTAGAGAGAGCTGCTTTTCTAACCAAGCCACTCCCTTGATAGCCTATTAATCTATGGGGAGATTCATTAATCATGCCACCCAGGTCCCACCTCACATACCATTAACATGAACATGAGGATTATGTTTCCATGAGAGAATCTGGAGGACCCAATTCAAACCATAGCAGTCTTGCAAGCTTCAGAATGTAGTCATCTGCATGGGATTCTCTGTCACATTTTACAAAGTGTTGAGCTTAGTTCTGTCACGAATGTGACACACTAGGTTGTCCTTTTTCTCCATGACTCTCTTTTTGAGGCTCAAAAGAGTAAACACACAAGCTAACACACTAAGTAAACATACTAGGCCTTGTTTGATGTAACAGATCCTAAACTTCTTAGGGCATCTTTTTTGGAGGGGGGGGGTTGTATCACTTATTCACATGTGACAGGACATTCAATAGTAACTAGAAAGCTTTAGTATAGAGGGATGAGTATCTGAAGATCTAGATCTTGTTCTTACTCTTGTCACCAATCGCTGGAATAATTATGGACAGAATAGTTAACATCTTTGGGCTCTAGCTTTCCCAGGTGTAAAATTTAAAGAGTTTGCTAAGAACATTGTTTTCTCCTCTAGATGTTTATCATGTGGTCTCTTTCACCTTCGAATCAGTGTAACGCTGTAGAGGGGTTGAATAGATGGGCTGTAGTCCTAACTCTGTGTCATTTACTTTGTTAATGTAAGCTTCATTTGCTCATCTTTCCAAATAAAAGTGTTGAATCTCACTGTAAATTCTTCTATTGTTATATTTCTGGGTGCTAAGAAAGATTTTTTCCAGTCATAAAACAACTTTTGAAGTCTAATAAGTAGCTGACATTGGTTCATCTCTTTCCTGCCCAACATTTTTTCCCCCGAGAGCTGAGGATTGAACTCAGAGCCTTGAACTTGCCAGGCCAGTGTTCTTCCACTGAGCTAAATCCCCAATGCCCCCTGCCAACATTTTATATCTCCAGTCACAAACTTTCTTTTCTTTCTTTCTTCCTTGCTATTTTTAATTTTTTATTGTTATTTTAAAGGTGATGTACAGAGGGGTTACAGTTACTTAAGCCAGGTAAAGAGTCCATTTCTTTTTGGACAATGTCACTTCTTTCCTCCCTCCTTCCCTCCATCCTTTCTTCACTACCTCCCTTCCTTCCTCCCACTTTTTTTTGTGGGTCCCACTACTGAAGCATACTAGCCCAATAATTCTTTCTTAAACTGCCGAACACCGTTTGCTGTTTAGTTCTAATGGTTCTGTTTTTTTTTTTTTAATTTTATTTTATTTGAGAACATACTGTACAGAGGGGTTACAATTACATGGGCAGGATAATGCATACATTTCTTACCAAGCATTGCAGCCTCCTCCTTTGTTTACCCTTCACCTCCCTTCCCAGCCTCCCCCCTCCTCCCACCCAATCATACCCCCCCCCCCCACACCGACAATGTAAAGCTGGTTTTGACATGACATGTTGTACTTCTCATTGTTGCAACAGGTCCACCTGAAACCTTAAACGACTTGTTTGTCCCCATCTCCTCCACATGTTATACTGACATCAAATATAGTGAAAGCGGGGGTTACACTGTGGGGGAGGGACATACAAAGCAACAAAGGAATAATCTTATAAATGCGTTAGAAACACATGCATGAAAGAAACAAAAACATTAAAATACATATTTGAGGGTTTGTTTTCCTAACATCACATTATCTGACTTTTTCCGCTTGACTCATACCTATACTAGATATTGCAAATAAGGGAAACCATGGGACCTATGGTTCTTTGGGCCTGGCTTACTTCACTTAATATAATTTTTCCAAGCCTTTCCATTTCCTAACAAATGGGGCAATGTCATTCTTTCTGATGGAGGCATAGAATTCCATTGTGTATATATACCACATTTTCTTGATCCATTCATCTACTGAGGGGCATCTGGGTTGGTCCCATATCTTAGCTATGGTAAATAATGCTGCAATAAACATAGTTGTGCTGGTAGCTTTAGTGTGGTCTTTTTTGTAAACATTAGGGTAAATGCCCAAAAGTGGGATTGCTGGGTCATAGGGGAGCTCTATGTGAAGTCTTTTGAGGAACCTCCATACTGCTTTCCAAAGTGGTTGAACAAGTTTACATTCCCACCAACAATGAAGTAAGGTTCCTTTCTGTCCACATCCCCTCCAGCATCTGTTGTTGTTAGAGTTCTTGATTTTTGCTGTTCTAACTGGAGTGAGGTGA
This sequence comes from Dipodomys spectabilis, assembly GCF_019054845.1. Taxonomy (NCBI): domain Eukaryota; kingdom Metazoa; phylum Chordata; class Mammalia; order Rodentia; family Heteromyidae; genus Dipodomys; species Dipodomys spectabilis. The sequence goes on along the minus strand of NW_024870887.1, from coordinate 7,157,796 downwards.
TATCTCAATGTTGTTTTGATTTGCATTTCTTTTATGGCTAGGGATGTTGAACATTTCTTCATGTGTCTATTGGCCATCCTTCTTTCTTCTTCAGAGAAGCTTCTCTTTAAGTCTTTTGCCCACTTACTTATTGGGCAGTTGTTTCTTTGAGGATTTGTTGTTGGGTGGTTTAATTTTTTGAGTTCCAAGTATATTTTAGATATGAGACCCTTGTCTGTTGTATGGCTAGTAAAGATCGTCTCCCAATCCGTGGGCTTTCTATTGATCTTGCTAGCTATGTCATTTGCCCTGCAGAAGCTCTGCAACCTTATGCAATCCCCTAATGGTTCTGTTCTTTATGTTAACTACTGTATTTTTCACATATTTCATTTAGTTGCTTTTCAAGTCACTCTTTCCCTATCTCAGAGAAATGAGGAAGCCGGGTGCTGGTGGCTCACGCCTGTAATCCTAGCTACTCAGCAGGCTGGGATCTGAGGATTGCAGTTCAAAGCCAGCCTGGGCAGGAAAGTCCATGAGACTCTTATCTCCAATAAACCACTCAGAAAACTGGAAGAGGTGCTGTGGCTCAAGTGGTAGAGCATTAGCCTTGTGCTGAAGAGCTGAGGGACAGTGCCCAGGCCCAGAGTTCAGGCCCCACAACTGACAAAAAGAAAAAAAAAGAAAAAAAATGAGGATACTTGCGGAACTTATTTCACACTTGTTCTGTGTGGCAATCACACATTACCCTTTTATTTGGTTCATTATTTATTTATTAGAAATATGATTTGTATATTATATATTGTGGATGCTTTTTCAGTGGTTGTGCTTCTCAGATGTCATGTTCTCCCAAAAAATATGTCTGTCTGTCACTGAGATTCAGGTTAGGGATAAAGTCCAGGTCCTACTCAGTGCCCCTCCTGGCGAGCTTATGAAATAGGAGGCATGAGACATGGGGTGTGAACCCCAAGCACCACAGAACTGCCGCTACCCAGTGTCATCCAGGCAACAGGCTGTCATGTTCCCAGAAGCGGTACTGGGAGAGGAGACTAGGGGGCATTGGTCTGCTGTGGGATGTGTAGGAATGCAAAACGGATGTCATAGGGTGGTTAGTTAGTTTGTACTTATTTTCCTCATGGTCCACCCTGGTAGGACTTCTGCATTCCATTCGAGTGACTTCAGGATCCCAGGTGACTTGGGCTGTTTCCCATCACAGTGGCAAGGGGCAGGGAGTGTTCTTCTTACTCATGGTAGAGAGGGAGGTGGGAAAGAGGAGAACTGAAAGGTTCTTCACGGCTGTACCAAGCGACATTGCCTTAAGATGCTGCCACAGCTCCTACCCTCCTCTAGACTGTGGTCTTCTATCTTGGCTACTGGTTCTCCTGGAGGTTATGTGACTGTTGTCAGGGGTTGCATCTGGGAGCAAGGAAAGCAATAATAGCCAATGCAACTTTGCCATCCTCTGTGGTGTCCACAGCACTAAGAGAAAAGAGAAAGATTCAATCTGTGACCTCCTCTCATGATTCCAGCCTGATACTCCGATTCTTCGATACTTGTTAGCTTTGAAAGTCATCTAAAGACCATGCTGTCTGTGTGAATGATAGGGTTTCCAATTTTAAGGCTCATTTTCAATTTATTAGCTGTTTTTCTTTTAAAAAGTTTTTACTCAAGAAGATGAAAACTATAGTTCCTGTTAAGAAGGTAGTGTAGGATGTGAAAGCATGTTTCGTTTCGGTACATTTTATCAGAGTCGGGAGTTGGCATGATGGTCACCTGTAATGGTAGGTGGTGTCCTAAAATTTTCTATGTGCCCTCTGTGGGCTCATGGATATTTATTTATTCAGTGTTTTTAATCAGCCATAGCCATTATTGTGTTTGGACCCCATTTGTCATGAATTTGGCCAGGGGAACACCTTTCTGGTTGGGGGTCTATGTGGTTTTTGGTGGCCTTTTATCCCCCTTTAATTGCCAACTATTTCCTTAACTCTCTCTCTCTTTCTTTCTCCCTCCATCCTTCTCTTTCTTTTTCTCTCTTTCTTCCTCCCTCCCTCTCTCTCTTTCTTTCTTCCTTCCTTCCTTCTCTTTCTCTCTCTCTCTCCTTCCTTCCTTCCTCCTTCCCTCCCTCCCTCTCTTCCTCTCTCCCTCCCTCCCTTCCTCTTTTCTTCCCTTCCCTTCCCTTCCCTTCCCTTTCCTTCCCTTCCTCTCCCTCCTTCCCTTCCCTTCCCTTCTCTTCCCTTCCCTCCTTCCCTTCCCTTCCTTTCCTTCCCTTCACTTCCCTTCTCTTCTCTTCTTTTCTTTTCTGCTGCTCCTGGGGCTTCAACTCTGGGCCTGGGCCACAGCACCAATTCCAGCTTTTTCTGGAGATAAGAGTCTCATGGACGATCCTGCCCTGGCTGACTTTGAACTGTAATCCTCAGATCTCAGCCTCCTGAGTAGGTAGGATTGTCGGCATGTGTCACTGGCACCTGGCTATGTACTTTTCAACTTAATGAAATATCTCTGATTGATCTGGCATTTTCCTTGCTCTGATGATGAGTTCACTATTCCCTTACAATTTTCTGCCTCCCTTAGAGACTGGAGGTGTGAATGAGGAGAAGGGATCTGGCAGTTGACTCTCTGGGGTGCTGTGCTGTCAGTAACTAATTATATTAGGACGACTGTATGGACAGACATGATCAAGTGGCTGATATGTAAATGTCATTGTGCTGCTTAGGGTGAAGAAGGCATTCCCAATCTTCTACAGTATACTGGAGTTCACTCTAGATGTACATAGAGCTGCTCTCCAATCCCGGGCTTGTAAAAGTAATGCATTAGGGGATGTTATTCCCTTTTAAGAATGAAAATAAGCAAGTCAAGGGAAGCTACTACGGATTTTAATGAAACTAGAGAGAAGATAGCATAAATAGTTGTTCTAGATCCTGATTCTAGATCCTAATGTTCTTCCATTGCACAAATTTAAGGGAAAACTATATGTGACAATGGATTTAATGTGTTTGACTGTTTGAAACATTTTCTCATTGTTTGACATTTCTTTTTCTCCTTCCTTCTTTCTTTCCTTCCTTCCTTCCTGCCTTCCTTCCTCCCTCCTTCCCTCCTTCACCCCTCTCTTTCTTTCTTTCTCTCTCCCTTTCTCTCTTTCTCCTTCGTTCATTCGTTCGTTCCTTCGTTCGTTCGTTCCTTCCTTCCTTTTTTCCTTCCTTCCTTCTTTTTCTCATCTTTCTTGGATCCTAACATCTTTTTCCTTCTTGTGTTGCAGGACATTTATTTACTCCTTGCTCACTAGAGGGAGACCTTTTCCAGCTGTTCTGGTTCTCAAAGGATTTCTCTTCTGTACTATAAATGGATTCCTTCAAACCTACTATCTGAGTTACTGTGTAGAATATCCTGAAGAGTGGTACACAGACATGCGGTTTAGCTTGGGTAAGTGACTCCAACCACTTCTCATCTCCTCCAGCCATCATCTGTTTCTTCCCACAGTGAAAGTCCCCATTGCTTCCCCCATCTTAATAGAGTAACCTTCTCAGCCTTTCATACCTCTACTGGGGGTCTTTCCTTTATATGGCAACCAGAGAGGTACATTTCCCAACATCCCACCCCATTTTTCTGATTTTTTCACCTCATTTCCTATGCTCGCCCTGATGACTTCGTGCTGGCCTGGAGATGGTCAGGCTTGCCCTGCCTGACTGCTTCTGTCCAAGACTCTGTCTCTGGCTACGATGTTCTGCCCCATCTAGCGTCAAAACTTACTCCCTCCTGTTGTTCGGGTCTCTACCAATTTGTAATTCCACTTTACCTAAAAGAATGGAAGATATTGGTCAATGAGTTTTTCCTCTCATATTTTGTGAGAAGAGTTAAATCTAGAAACCTGTTCACCCACTCCTCCAGCAGAACCTCGAACCCTATGTTAGTACCATTCTTCCTCTTCTCATTTTTAGGTAAATCTTAGCGTGTGTGAAACCCCCCAAATCAGGATACATTTGTTTATATTCTCTCCTTGCTTCTTTGCCAAGGTGTCTTCCTATTTTTTTTGGGAATGGGAATCAATATTCACAGCGACTACACATTGCATCAGCTCAGGAAGCCTGGAGAAATCACTTACAGGATTCCACAAGGTAAGGCCCCCTTGTCCCAGGGATTACACGAATGAGAAACAAGTAGAGAGGGGCATAGAAGGCTAAAATGCACAACAAACACCTCATGGACTGCTCCTGAGTTCCCCTGCCATACCTGTGCCCTCCACAGCTCATCTACATTTCTCCTCTGAACCCAGAGACTCAAGAGAGCTACAAGAGCCCACAGGAAGGAAGATCACAGGACCGTGAAGGTGGGAGAGGGGATCAGGCAGGGGTATGGGAGGCTGGATAGGCTGCAACCTAGTTGCAGTAGATAAATAAGACTGTCATCTACAGAGTGTGATCTTTTCTAATTTAGTACATGCAGCTATAGATTTCAGTGCTATGTGAATATGGTAGAGTGTGTTTATAAGAATCTGGATTGGTATGATCTACTATGCAGCTGGGTTACAGGTTATAACCTGTTTATATACTCTCATACTTTTACTTTTGGAAATTTTTTTTTTGCTAAAAACCAAGGCACAAACACACATGTTAGCCTAAGCCTACACAAGGTCAAGACGATCAATATCAAGTCTCTCACCTGCTATCTTGTCTCAATGGAAAGCCTTCAGTGACTGCTGCATGCATGGAGCAGAGGGCTCCTATGGTAATGTTTCTTTTTGAAATAGTTGCTTGCGAGTGTTTTGCATGTAATGTTTTTGTACATAGAAGGAACATATTCTAAAACAACAGCAAATAGTATAGTCTAGGAACTTAGTGAGAGTATACTCTAACATAATAATCAATAGTACCGTATAGTAATATATGTAAACCAGTATACACAAGTATTATTATCAAGTATATACCATTATGTCCTGTCCATAATTGTATTACTATGCCTTCATGTAATGGGTACTACAGTAAGTTTCTACACCAACATCGTCAGAGATGTGTGAATCACATAGCATGGTAGAGCACTATGACAGCTGTGATATCACTAGGAGGCAGGAATTTTTTTAAAAGTGATTTTATGAGTTGAACTCAAGACCTCCTTACTAGGTAGGCATTGTCCTACCCGGGCCACAGTGTCCACCATTTTGGCACTCATTTTTAAAAATAAGATCTTGCTTTACGACTTGGCTGGTACACTTCTCACATAGCTGGGATGACAGGCATATGTCAACACATACAGCTATTGATTGAGATGGAGATTTGTGAACATTTTGCCTGGGCTGGCTTTGAGCTGTAATCCATCTACTTTCTACCTTCTAAGTAGCTAGGGTTGCAGGCATGAGCCACTTGCTTGGTGGTGATAGAAATTTTTGAAGTCCATTATAATCTAACAGGACCACAGATATATAGGTTGCCTTAGCTGATAGACTGGCATCATTCAGTATGTAACTGTACATTCTTAAGAGATGAAGAAACAGCTATTTGAAATATCAACTATTCCCAAGAAATCAGAGTGTGGATTTAACAAAAAGCAGGTAAGAATGAATTTCAAGTAATTTTTGAACTTATTCAGATAGACGTTTTCCACTCTTTTTTTTTTAAATTTACGAACTACATTAGGTGTGCAAGGAGTGGTTTCACTGTGACATTTCTGTATATACACATAGCGTACCTCATCAAACTCACTCCCCACCTCCCTCACCTCTCTTCCCCCTTAAAACAATGACAATAGGTTTCATTGTTCTATTTTCATACATGAATATAAAATAATTTGACCATAATCACTTTTATTCACCCTGTCTGTTGGTCTTCACCCTCTCCTCAGATACCTACCTCCCAATATAGACTGTTTTACTTTCCCATAATACTTTATTTCATTTTTAAAAGCATGTGTTAATCACATAGGGGATTTTGCCATGGTAATTCGCTAGTACCTATATTATAATTTAGCCAAATTAACCATGTATTGCTCCTTTCTAGATATGAATACAGTCTTTTATTTATAACAAATATTGTGACATAGTAGTGTAGTTAAGTGTACATTGCTATCCTTTGGTTAAGGAAAATTACATATGAACTAACAATTTGATTATTGTTAATACTATGATAGCATCAACCACCAAGAAAAATAACACAGTAGGTTGAGAAAACTATTCCCTGTATTTAGAGATAAACTTAATATATTCATTGATGTTAGAGAAATTTGGAACAATGATCTTATGGACTTTTGAAATAGATTAATGGTTCTCATATTCAAGAGAATTGTAAGCAGGGAACCACTGATACAATGCTTTCCTTGGGCTCTGATATTTTAAGTCCTCACTCAATAACTAGATAGAGAATAGAGAAAGCTCTTAATTATCATATTGCCAAAGTTAGTTTCTAACTTTGAGTTATAAGAGTTGATGATTTAAAATCAGAACATTTTATATAATTACAAAAAGAAAAAAATGACACTATGTTGAAAGTGAACTTTACAACTTCAGGGGGTGGGGAGGAGGGAGGAGTTGGGGAGGTGGGAAGGGAAAGGATGATAGGGAAAAATCAAAGGAGGGGGTAACAATGCTCAATAGGACATGTATTCATTACCCTACTCATATAACTGTAACCACTCTATACAGTATCTTTACAATAAAAAAAAAGAGAAGAAAAAATGTGAAGCCTTCCAGTATGAGCCATAAAGTTTAAGGGTGAAGTTATTTATCATTTTCTTTTTTGTGTGTGTGAGGATATATTTAATATCATTAGAAGTAGCCAATTTCTAGATACAGTTCTGAAGGAGGAATACCTGCTTGGATAGCATGAAATGTTTGAAATCAACAGAGGCAGACTTTCCCAGTCTTCAGCAAGACTACCACTCTCCATTCCGGCTTTGATCTGAGTGCTTTGTAGAGATAGGGGGCCCTGTGGAGAAGTGATGCGCAAATACGCCAGGGGAATCTGCTCATTCCTCACAGCTGCTCAGATTTGTATTGTAGTATTGCCCTTTGCGTGGTTGAATGTGCAGTATACTGACTGACAGCGGAGTGTCAGGAGAGGAGTGTGAAGACAAGAGGTAGCCTTACTAGAACAAAACACAAAGCAGACTTGCCCTTTCAATTTATTTCACCAACTTTTTTCATGTATTTATTTATTTTTTCATCTTTAGTTATACAAAGGGGTTTCAATTCATCATGTCAGTTTACAAGTGATCTATATCACCTCCTTTACCATTCTCCCCATTTCTTCCAAACCCACCTACCCCTCAGTTTTTTTGAGTTCCATTTGCACATATCGAATGTTATGATTGTATTTCCCATCCATCCTCTCTTCATTCATCTATTCTCTCTCCTTGACCTTGAGCTCCCTTTCCCCACCAACACAAGTCCCACATTCCTAGTATTCATTTTGGTAAACGGTGAGCTGTTCAAAGGAATCACACGATTGGAATACTCCCCTGCATTTACACACATTAGTCAATACATTTGTGCATATAAGCATTTGACCCTGTATACTTTTACATGCAAATTTGGAAATTAGGTCTCACCTCCACATGTGAGGGAAAACATGTTATTTTTTCTAGCTCCTAAAAGTAGACTTCCTGCACCTCTCCCTTGTCCTGGCCCAGCAGTTGTTGGAGATCTGGATAGAGTCCATCAAGCCACTCCTCAGTATTCCAGAATGGTCTATGGCCAACAGGCTGCTGTTGTTTAGTTTTCCTCTCTGCCCTAGGGGATTCCACTGAATTCCTAAGACTTGGAAGAAGCCTTAGTCCTACAACTGTTTTAGCTGTTATTATGCACTTTGGAGGAAAATGGAGGGATATGATGGTGCAACAATTCAGTTCTGAATTCTGACTGCTGATTCTTCTGCACACAGGTGGCTTGTTTACCTATGTTTCTGGAGCCAATTTCCTTGGTGAGATCATTGAATGGATGGGCTACGCCTTAGCCACTTGGTCCCTTCCTGCTCTTGCATTTGCATTTTTCTCACTTTGTTTCCTTGGGATGCGAGCTTTTCACCATCACAGGTAAACTTTCCAATAGATGTGGCATGTATTTACATAGCTTTTGAGGTTTAGAAACCTATGATATCCATGGACATAAATACATTTGGAACAACAATCTAGACTGTTAAATTCTGACTTTGCAGGCTTTTACTAAAGTTAGAATTTTGTAGATGACAGTGGCAGTGGTATTTCTTTGCTAAGAGCAAAAATAAATTCATGTAAACAAAGGAGGAGGCTACAATGCTTGATAAGAAATGTAGTCATTATCTTGCCCATGTAATTGTAACCCCTCTGTACAGTATTTTCACAATAAAAAAAGAAAAAGATAAAAAAATAAATTCATGTAGACAGAGGCACCTGACTTGACAAATGGAAAGCCACTGTGCCTATTTTCTTGAAGAGAATTTCAAGGAACTTCGTATATGCACATGAAGTGGTTGACTGAGGATTTATGCCTGGTGATGGTTACTTTTTGGCATGAAGATAATAGTTAATGAGCTAAGAAGCCATTTCTATACTTCAGTTCCCTAACCACTAGACAGCACTTCCCAGATCTTTACAGATAGATTTATAGCCAGATTCTCAGATTCTCCAATCTGGTTGTCACTGAGAAAAAGCACTAGCTTGGTTCTTAGGTAGCTACTATTTTGGGGTCCATTTTTTATTTTATTTTTTGGTCAGTTGTGGAGCTTGAATGTAGGGCCTGGGCATTGTCCCTGACTGACAGCCATTTTTAAGGCAAAGTTTGGTACTAATAGATCAGACATTCGCAGAGCCCTATAAACTGCTGGAGGATTATTTACCCTGGAGGTGTGGCTGTGTTTCAGGTACTGCTTTGCTTCCCTTACCCCAACCCTCCATAATTCAACCAATACCTTCACTGGCTTTCTGGGAAGGTAGGGCAAGCAACGTCTGTGGGGCAATTTGAGGACTGCTCCATCTACTGGTTTGTACTGGGATTTCAGGTTTTTGTAGCCTCGAAATCTGGTTTATAGCTTTAAGTTAAAAAACAAATTATTATAAAGGTGATGTGCAGGGGGGTTACAATTATATAAGTCAGGTAAAGAGTCCATTTCTTTATGGATGATGTCACCATTCCCTTGCTCTTTCCCAGTTTTTCCCTTCCATCCCCAACCACAAGTTGTATAGTTCATTTCCAACGTAGTGTTCAGTGAATACCATTGCTGAATTAGTTCACCCTTTGTCCCTCTATTTTCTGTGCTTTCCCTTACATTCCTGGTTTCTAGCTTTACTAACCCCACTAGCCAGTGGTGAGGTACATACAAAAGAAATCAAAGAAAGTATCACTGGGCAGGAAAGGGTAGCATATTAAATGGTTAGTTGCTTTAAACACAAAGGTAAACTGTAGATCTATTCCCTAATATAGCTTCTGTCGCCAGAGCCTGTCCAGATTTCTGGAGACTGAGAGGGAAGAAATAGACGAGGGGATGGGACCAGGATATGGGGACACCCTCAAGCTCTTTCCTTTGGGTGTCTTAGGTGGGCTAATAATTCATCTCATACCTTTGAAGGTTAAATAAAGAACAGATTCTTTTCTTCTGAATGGAATGTATGAACTAGGGTCAGAAAGTTTCCTTTTGATCTACTCCTCCCTTCCGTGAGGTTTAGCAGGGGAGGGTGGCCGTGATGGCTCTCCCACTTCCAGTGGGTCTGTTGCCCATGCGGAGGCAGAGAGAATGGGCTGGGGGAAGGCATTACCCAGCACTTGGAGAGACTCTGGGAAGGTTGTACTCCATTGTCTTTGGTCAGGGGAGGGACTTTAGTTCCACCAGAAGTTCCCAGCTGGTGCAAAACTAAATCCAAATGGAGGCCATCTGGGTGTGTTGCACTGCCAAGAGGGTGTCTTTTTTTTATAGGGCTGAAAAGGCTTTGTGAGGGCGCTTAGGAAACAAGACCAGGCATTCCCACAGGAGGTCATACATGGGGGGTCCTCTCAAACCATAGCACTGAGACTTCTTGTATCAATTATGATTTTTTAATCCTCCAGTTGCAGTGTATATTGTGTCTCGAGGGCCACCAGCTTCAACTAATTAGGAGGACAGTCTGGCAAAAGGGTTTTTACAAGGTGCATTAGTCTCCTTGGTCTGCCATAAGAAATGATCCGACTTTTGTGGCTTAACATAACAGAAATTTATTCTCTCTGAGGCCAGATTTTGGAATCAAGGTATAACCAGGGTCATGTTCTTTGGGATGACTTGAGGAAAGAATCCAGCTTCTGGTAGAGATGGACCACCTCTACCTCTGCCTTTGACTTCAAGAGACCTTCACTGGGTATCTCTTGTTTCTGTCTCTCTTCTTTCAATGACACCAATCATACTGAATTGTGGACTGGTCCTGCTCCGTTGTGACCTCATTTTAATTTATTATGTCTATAGTGATCATTTTCCCCCAATAAGATTACATTTTCAGTTACTGGGAATTAAGATGTTGATCTATATTTTGGAGAGGAATAAAACTGAACCTATAGCACAGGGCTATTCTAAGATTTCATGAAGAGATATTTTTTCCAGAAGCCCTGTTGATTCTCTGGGATTAGCCTAGCCTGTATTCTCTGGGGAAACTCTGGTTCCATGTAGTTCTCAGCTGAACCTAAATGGATATTTCTTTCTGGCTATTATATTAAAAATTCTAATAAATACACATAAGATTAAATCTGTCCTTTTAACAACTTTAAATGTAAACTTTGGTACTGGTAAGTACATTTATAATAGTGTGGATATCCATAGTGTGGATGTCCATCACCACAGCCCTCTGGCTGTTACTTCCTATTTCCCAACACAAAAAAGTTTCCATTTACTAGACACCTGCTGTGGGGAAGGGAAGGATAATGAGCAAATGGCCACTTAGAGTAGCTAGACGCTCACGACTAGGTTCACTTGTAACCAGGTTCCCAGATAATGATCACTTTCTTGTCTTTCAGGTTCTACCTCAAGATGTTTGAGGACTACCCTAAATCTCGGAAAGCCCTTATTCCATTTATCTTTTGAAGAAACCAAATGGAAAAGAGAAAAGCTTCTGCAAAGAAAGCTGTTAAGTTGCTGAAACTGTAACGGAAACTCTAACTCACATATATGTGTGCGTATATATATGTATATATGTAAGTTAGAGTTATATATATGTAAGATATATACATATATATGCAAGTTATATATATATATATATGTATATATGTAATAGTAGGTCTCTTGGTGTCTTGACAGCAGCTTGGGAATGCTGAAGAGTGCCTGCTTATAATTTACAACTGGCCTACCAGGAAACTCCATCTGGATTTCTTCTTACTAGGACTTTTACAAGACCTCTTTCAAATGGAGACATTTTCTTTTTGGCTATATCTCCTAGAAAGTGCAAAACTTCTTCCTTGTGGCTTTTTTTCCATTGGATGAGCTGAGTCCTGTGGCTTTTCCCTCTGTGTCAATGTGAGCCATCTGTAGAGTCTGGGCTCAGGCAGGTCTTGTGGAGCTTATTAGGGAAGACATTTTATCCTAATGCAGACTAGCAGAGATGCAAATTCTGAACCCAGAGACCCAGAGCACACTCATTCCTAAAGTAAAACCTAGCCATGACTTCTTTTTTATTTAGCTAACTAGGAAAGAGGTGAAAATGCAGACCTACAAAAAGGAACCCTCTCTTTGTCTTGCTGAAAATGTACGGGCACATGAACCTCAGTTCAGTTCTGTGCTGTATTGATGAACACCTTAGTCTTCCAGAAGATTCCACAATCTGAATTTGAGATACCCCAATTTGACCCAGAAAACTGGTTGAATTTTTCTTGGAGGTTTTTCTGACCACAAAGAGAAAGACATGGTCCTGAATGACTACAGAGAGAATAAAGAAATGTTTTACAATAGACCTTGCAAATTCTCATACTCTGGGGGAACCAATAGGAATATCCAAATAATGATAGCATGCCAAATAAGGGAAATAAATGAGTCTCATCATGTGCTATCTGCCGCACTGAGACACCTGCAGTGATGTGAAGTACATCAGAAGCTCCGAGCAGCAGCTTCCTTTTGGCGTTTGTTTTCATCGCAGTCCTCAGAATCGGTTCAAGAAGATGCGTCCCAGGGCTAAGTTGATCATCTTCCCTCACAGGACCCAAACACAGAAGCTGAAAACTACAGACAGACATCTGAGCAGAAAAAAAACAACTTATTTCATTTAATGTGGAAGTACTAAACAGTTCAGTTTTGTTTGCACTTGAATGATTAACATTTAAAAAGTAGGAGGTTTCTGCATAAGATGCTGGCATTCTAGTTTCCTTTAAAAAGTTGAAGGGAAGGACAACAGATAGTAATGGGGGTTAAATATGAACAAAAGATATTACATGTATGAAAATGTCACAATGAAGCCTATGATTGTGTAGAGCTACTATGTGCTAAACAGTTGGAGGATCCTTAGACACAGAGCCTGCATTCCTGAATATGAACTTGGGACTGTGTGGCTGGTCAGCATTTGAGTTTGTAACCTTGCAAAAATGGAGCATCCTGCAGACAGCCCCAAGATACTAGCTCTCTAACAAGGGACCACACGCAGAATCAGAATATCTGAAATATTTGGATATCTGAATGTTTTTGGAATATCTGAAAATATTTGTCTCCTTAACCCTACGTTTGTGGTAAGCATTAGCCCTGTTCAGTTTGAGAACTGAACACAAGGTTTAGCAAATGGGATGCTAAATGCAGAAATTCACTGTGTAATATACTTAGGTTGAGAGAGATCTGAGGCTGGGGTAGATTATGGAAAGGTACAAATTGTAATTACTCAAATGTGTGTTTTGCTGTTCATTAATGTCTCTCAAATCCTAACTGTTAAAATCATTTGAATAACAAGATCCTGAGACTTCTAAGATTTTTTTTTTTACAATGTATAATGTTATGTTTTCTTCCATTTTCTCTCTTGGTCTTTGGTGTTGCTTTCTTTTTTTTTTTTTTTGTTTTCTCTCTTCATTTTGCAAACCTGAAATTAAGGCCTGTGAGAAGGAAATAAGGAATACTTCCAGAGCTTCTCAGTTATAGCTCAGAATTCCAAGGAAGTATAAGAAAGACACAGGAAAATGGGCCCGATTCTGGGGTTACAAAGGAAGAAACATGCTTAGTGTTTCCGCCGGTGCCCATCACTGTAGTAAATACCGGAGACAAATCAACTTACATACAGAAAAGGTTTATTTTGGCTCACAGTTTTGAAAGGCTGGCTTTTTCTTACTGTTTTTGACCTGTGGCAAGGCAGCACATGGTAGAGCATATAGTGAAGCAATTGAATTTCCTCCTGGACAAGAAGGGCGGTGTGTGTGTGTGGGGAGATCCTGGGAAAAGATGCACCCTCCAAAGGCATGCTTTTTAGGGGTCTACTTCCTCCAATCATGGTCCACTTCCCAATAATCCATTGGGGGGGGGGGTAAGGAGGAGCAGAGGAAGAGGAAGGGTGACCACATCTCCCAGTGACCCAAAGACTTCTCATTAGGTTCCACTTATTAAAGTTCTAGTGCCTTGCAGTGTTGACAAGCTGGAGAACAAGTCCTAGTGCCTGGGCCTTAAGGTAGCGATGAGGGACATCACCAGGTGTAGCTTTGAGCTCACCTGAAATGAGGCTTTTAGTTCAATCCATGATCCTTTATCTTATTGCCGTGTAAAATTCCAGGACACTCCTTGAAATGTAATGAGGGCATAATAAAAGGTAGCTAGACACCTTGTCCTGTTCTTTTTATTCTCAGGACAAAACTGCTGTTTGGCAATTACATGCTTCTGCCACTAGAGGGCACTTTTAAGAATTTTATTCAGATTAGTTCTGATTTATTTAGGCAACTGATATGCTTGGGGCAAAAATTCCCTACAAAAGTCCAATCATTTTTACCATTTCAAGTTAGCATGATAACAGGCTTTCTTAATTAAATATAATATAGAATTAACCCCACATAATTGGAAAAATCTTACCTTGGTAATTGTATTTTTAGTGCCGTAAAGAGCCATTGTTCTTCAAATCAGTTTTCTTTGTTTAAAGTTGGAATAAACGTGTATTAAATACAATAAAAGTCTGAACATGTACTGATATGTAGACCTATTTTTTCTTATCTCTCCTATAAAATAAAGTACTGTAGAATAAGGTTTCTTGGAGTGGTTTTGGTCAAAATGACATAACAGTGTCCTGTCTGGCTCACCTTGTTAAGATGTTTTCACAGAAAAAGTATTTGCTGCAGACTTTATAGAAGGTAAGCATTATTTTTTGGATGTTGAGGACTTAGACTTAAGAAGCTGAAAGCGGACTTAAGCACCAGCCAGCCTACCCCTTCCATAGTACAGATGGAGACACAGAGACCGAGGGAATTAAAACGCTTCCTGAAGTTCATGGCAGTCTCAGCCACAGCAAATCTTTATCATGGAGGGAACAGAAGTCCTTTTGTTGTTTTTTTCCTAAGGCACAGCAGATTTCCATGAGAGACACAGCAGAGCTGGATGGATCTGAACCCACTCCACTGGGGATCCCTTGTTGAGCATTTACTAAATAAAAAGGGTTAGTGGGGATTGACTGCAGGGCTCTGCACTGGGTAGACATATGCTCCAATTCTGAGCCACAATTACAGCCCTAGGATGTTTAATTCGACACCATGCTTGTCCTTCAGGAGCTGTCATTTAGAATGTTATAGCACTCATAGAAAAAAATAGAGCTTAAGTGTTGGACCACAACTTATCCATATACTTGCTTTTTTGTGCATGTTTGTGATTAATCCATTTCTCTCATTCTGTGGAAGGATCGGGCCTAATGCTCTAAACCTAATTGTCTATAGAGTGGATAGTTTGGTGTGTGTTCAGCAAGGAGAAGGTTTCTACTTGAGTCTCCCCTTATTTCAAGCTTCCTTCATAAGGAGCAATAACGTTCCACTATTCTAAAAGGGAAAGGAGCTCTAATGAGAAATTGCAAGCAAATAGTGATTTAGGATGCCTAAGCTCTCCCAAGAATAAATAAATAATCCCATCATTTTACAGCTGTAGTTTTATGATAGCTGTCCTGACTCTCAGTGGTTACCTGTGGTAACTGCACTAAGAGGTAGATAGTTGTTGGAACTGAGGGAGTGGATCTATGGAAAGTCAGTTGTTTTCTTGTCTGGCCTTTGATTCTCTAATAGCCTGTGGGCAGAGGTCCAGGCAGGGCAAATAAGTAAGTAACAAGAAATGTACCATGAATCATTCCAGAAAAGGCTGCTGATTGTTTTTTTTTTTTTAATAGCATTTACACTATCCTATGATGAAAGACAGAGGCATGGAGCCAGACAGTAATAAGGGTGCTCCAACAATGTAATAGTTCATTGAGTGGATTTTATTTCCAAGTGAGATATACGTTCATGATTCCCACACAACCACTGTGTTGTAATCTTATGTTGTTTGCATTAAGTCTCATTTCTTCCCATCAACATTGGCTTGGGATTTGGATGATTAGAAATAAGTGGTTGGGGAAAGTTAAAGAATCCATCAGGGTCCTTTTGTCCTGAGCTTGTTGAGTTCTGGGTTTGGTTTTGCTGAGCAGTCAGTGTCTGTGTAACCAGGAGTTCTCAGTCAGAGCTAGCTCCAGAGATTCAGAGGTGTGAAGTTGGATACTTTCCAAATGGAGAGCTAGGTAGTGGTGAGGGGCAGAGAAAGGTGTGTTATGTGGCATGGGCACACTGCAGGGAAAGGCAGAGGAAGCATACAACCCTATCTTTGGGGATTCTGACATGAGCTTCAGGTTTCAATAGAGAAACAACTGGGACAGTGAGGTGAGAGTTCTGGTCTCAGAACTGGTTCATCAGTTTGGGATAGCGAGGTATCCTCTAGTCATGATAAGAAAGGAATTGCTCTACTCTCTTCAGAAGATGGTGTTGATTAGTCAGTCCTACCTTTCTTGGATCCAAAGTGATATTGCAGGGGAGGGAGAGCTAGTGAAGAGAGGGAGTGGAGGGAGGCAGAGAGACTTAGAGGAAAGAAGACAGGTTGGCAGGGATGCCAAGATGCTAGCCTGCTTTTAGTTAACTTATGAGCCCAAGTAAGGAGTGAGTACTTTTAAGCAAAAGCAGTTTGTAAGTACCTATTATATTTTGAGGGAATATGCCCTACCCCTTTGCAAGCTGACAAGGTGAAGGCAAATGGGAGATTCTATGGAGGACTTTCAGTGAAGTGAAACCAGGGGCCTTGAGCAAGCTTCTCCCCTTTTGCTTTATCCAGATTGCACATGCCCAGTCCCTTCTTTAGTCTCCAAGGGAAAGAAGTGCTAGAGAGAGGGGAGGGGGGATAAGTTCTTCTTCGAACCCCTTTTAAACAAGAGGCTGGATTTCTTTAAACACAAGCCATATGGCTGTGTCTCATAATGAATAATTTGTGTTTCTGTCAGTGTACCTCATAAAGATGGTTTGGGGCTGTGTTGTACTGGCCCTGGGAGAAAGGGGTGAAGTAATGGTTCTAAGAAGTATATGGTAACATTCAAGTTCCATGAGGCCTACGGGGTGGGGGAATCTATTCTATTCATGGATTTTGCTTCCCTTCATTCTACAGGTCCCAGACCAAAGGACCTTATAGGAAGTATGTTGTTTTCAGCATTGATGAGAAAGCCAACATTAATTAAATTTCATTAATTCATGAATGGATACTTTATTTTGTTGCATGTTCTTTCAGACACTCTTTAATAAAAAAATATCCCTGAGGTGGTTTATAAGAGGGTATATTATCAACAGATAAGAAGTAGAGATAAGCACAAATAAGAATAATAAATAGAAACATTGAAATTATGCCCTGCATTCTCTCAGACCACAAGGGAATAAAATTAGAAATCAACACCAAAAGCCACCAAAGAAAGTCCTGTAACACATGGAGGCTGAACAACACACTGTTGAACCACCAGTGGGTCATGGAAGAGATTAGAAAGGAAATTCAAATGTTCATGATATTTAACAAAAATCAACACAAATTACCAGCTCCTCTGGGACACAGTAAAGGCAGTACCCAGAGGCAAGTTTATAGCTCTGAGTTCCTACATCAACAAATTGGAGAGATCTGAAACTAACAATTTAATGAGGCACCTGAAGCTCCTTGAAAAGAGCAACAAGCTAAATCTCAATTCAGCAGATGGAAACAGATAATTAAAATTAAATCAGAATTAAATGAAGTAGAGTCCAAAAAAAACCATAGAGAGAATCAACAAAATAAAGAGTTGGTTCTTCAAAAAAATTACCAAAATTGACAGACCCTGAGCAAATCTTATCAGACAAAGAAAAGAGCACACCCAAATGAACAAACTCAGAAATGAGAATGGAAACATCACCACAGAAACAACCAAGATTCAGAACATTATAAGGGAATACTTCTCAAACCTTTATGCTAATAAGTTTGGAAGAAATGGGCGAATTTCTAGTAAATATTGACAAGCCCAAACTAAATCAAGATGATTTAAACCAACTTAACAGACTCATATCAAGCATCAAAATAGAAACAGCAGAGACCTCCCACACAAGAAAATCCCAAGACCTGATTTCTACAAGGCCTTCAAAGCAGAACTCACACCAATACTCCTCCAACTCTGCAATGAAATTAAAAGTGAAAGTTCACTGCCAAACTCTTTCTAGGAAGCCATCATAACCCCCACCCCAAAACCAGGCAGGGACTCATCAAAGAAAGAGAACTATAGACCCATTTCTTTGATGAACATTGATGTAAAACTTCTCAACAAAATTTTGGCTAATTGACTTCAATAACTCATAAAAAAAATCATACACCTGCTTTCTCAGGTCTTTCCTTCTCTTCTCTTTCACATCTCTTCTCTTTCCCAGCTCTCTCTTCTCTTTCCCAGCCCTCTCTTTCCCAGCTCTCTCTTTCCCAGCTCTCTCTTTCCCAGCTCTCTTTCCCAGGTCTTTCCCAGGTCTTTCCCAGGCCTTTCCCAACCTCGTGGAGGGCCAAGATGGCCTGGTGCCAGCCAGAATGATGAATAAACCTACCCCTTACCTGAATACCACGTGCGTGGTGTGGTTCTTACTCGGCTACCTCTTTTTAAAAACCTAACATAAATGGTGCCGTGACTCAGATAAAGGGCTTAAAGTCAAGATAGGTGGTATTCCTCTCCATTTTTTCCCTCTTTTTTCTTTTTTTGTTTGTTTTTCCCTTTTTGCTCTGAGGAATACCTACAGTTCTGATGCCTTTTGCAAACCGGACTGTCTGCTGCGGATACAGTGCATCGATACCATTGCTGGCCTTCACATCCACGTCCACACCACTTCTCTACTCTGGTGAGTGAAACTACTCTCTACGGTTCTCTGTTGCTCAGTCTCTGTCCAGACGTGGTTCCCCGCCAGAGAGCTCCTAGGGCCTTTAGCTGAAAGGCTGGTTACTTCTGAAGCCGAGGACGCTTGGTTTTGGGGGCTTGGCCATTTCTATCTAGAGGGCTCTGGGGGAAGTCGGGACGCCACTTCTGCCTGGTCAGCTCTCCTTCACTCACCAGACTGACTCTCCTACACATTTAATGGGGTGCTGCGAATCATGCCCAAGCGGTGAAACCCCTTTTCTAGTGCCTCCTGTGCTCCCAGGAGAGCCAGAGTGCCTAATTTTATGCCATTCTCAGAGGTACACAGTTTTTGCTACTGCAATGGTAAATGGTCAGAAGTTTGTTTACTTCCAGGCTCTCTTTGCTCTCTCTGTCATTCATGTCCAACTTTCCCTCTCTCCCTTTTTCTTTTCTACAACATTTTGGCTTGTGCCCTGAAGAGTGCAACGCAGGCTGGGTCCCGGGGACCCCCCTCTAGGTTCCCTCTCAAACGCTAGCCAATGTAGGCTTGATCTATTTGTTCAGGATTTCTTTGCATTCTTTCAGAAATTCGCCATCTTGAGTTTGCCATCTTGGCCACATGGTGGGTTAAGGGTTTGGCCCCATCTGACCCTTAACCTTCTACCAAGCTTACCACTTCATCCATCTATTCTAAGGTGCCTTGCTAACAAGTTGCTCTTTTCACAGGCCCTGGTAAGTGAGGCTCAACCATCTGATGTGCTTTGTTAGCAAAGATGTCTACACATTGTTATCAAAAATTTTAGGTTTTGAGTTTTGCCTTTTTTGTTTTGTGTTGTGTATTCTACTACTGACTACATGGTTCTAAAATACTGGACCTATCTGTGCTAAAATTCTCATCACATCTAACAAGTTTTGTCATTGCAGAATATTTTTTGGTCAAATCTTGATCCAGGGAAGCTCTATTCTATTTGATCTCCTTGTTGCTTTAATTGGAAATAATAAAGGGCTTTTGTGGCAAAGATTGCAGTTCAAAGCCAGCCCAGGCTGAAAAATCCCTAAGACTCCATCTCCCAACAAACCTGCAAAGAGCCAGGCTGGAAGCATGGCTCAAGACTCTTATCTCAGGCTGGGAAGGTGGCTCAGTGGTAGAGCGCTTGCCTTGCACACCTGAGGCCCTGGGTTCGATTCCCCAGCACCACATGAGCAAAAAGAAAAAAAGCCAGAAGTGGCGCTGTGGCTCAAGTGGTAGAGCGCTAGCCTTGAGCTGAAGAGCTGAGAGACAGCGCCCAGGCCCAGAGTTCAGGCCCCATGACCAGACCCCAAAAAAAAAAAAAAGACTCTTATCTCTAACATCTCTAACCAGCAAACACTGCAAGTGGTACTATAACTCAAAGTGGTAGAGTGCTAGCCTTGAGCAGAAGTGCTCAGGGATAGTGCCCAGGCCTTGAGTTCAATCCTCCTTGAATACCATCTGGGACAAGCCATCCCAGCAATGAGCACCTAGACTCAGCCAGTCTGGGGGAAAAGGGACTATGGAGAGAAGTAAGAGGAGATGATGTCACATCAGCAACTTTGTGCCTGCCCTTTCAAAATTAACCAGAGCTGGGAGGTCAGTAGAATTAAGAAGCCTGCCCATCCAATGTCTATACCTGTCTACCTATTAACTGGACAGGAATTTATATTCTTGCCTTTGTTACCTGACTTCTCCTCTACCTAGTCACCAGATGTCAGAAGTAGCTAGGGACATTTCTACCAACATTTTTTCAGCCCCAAGTCCTTCCTCTTGCCATTTATTTGAGCTCTAGTATTTTTCAGCCCCTCATTGCATCATGAGACTTCTCCAGACTTCATCTAAGGACTCATGCCACCAAGAGACAGCTGTTGATTGCTGCCTTCTCTGGAAGGGGACCAAATTCCAGCCTTTTGCCCCTAATGTCGATGCCTCTAGTCAGCAGGAAGTAGCCAGAGAGAATCTGCGCCCTATTTCATGGTTATTAAAAGTCTGGAATGTAAGGTTTGCTCCTGGATGGTGAGATGACTCCACCCTCCACAAACCAAAGTCTTCACCCAGTACCTGCATTACCTAGGCAACTGGCACACCTGGAAGAGGCCACATCTGCATCCACTGAGGTCACATCTGAATTTGATGTGGCCACACCTTTCTCCACCCATACCCTAGATAAGGTCTGGCCCAGGCCCAAATGCTCTTTCTCAGCTGTTTCTTTCTCTTCTCTTTCCCAGCTCTCTCTCTTTTCCGGCTAGCTCTTTCCCAGCTCTCTCTTTCCCAGCTCTCTCTTTCCACCTCTCTTTCCCAGGTCTTTCCCAGGCCTTTCCCAACGTCGTGGAGGGCCAAGATTGGCCTGGTGCCAGCCAGAATGATGAATAAACCTACCCCTTACCTGAAAAAAAAATCATACACCTGATCAAACAGGATGCATTTCAGGGATGCAAAGCTGGTTCAATATATGCAAATCAATTAATATAATTCATCACATCAACAAGGGCAAGGATAAGAACCACATGATTATCACAATAGATGCACAAAAAGCATTTGACAAGATCCAACACCCCTTTATGATGAAAGCTCTGGAAAAACCAAGAATCCATGGAACATTCCTCAATATAATAAAGGCTGTGTATGGCAAACCTACAGCCAGCATTATACTTAATGGCGAAAAGCTAAAGCCATTTCCTCTAAATTCAGAAACAAGACAAGGATGTCCAGTCTCTCCACCTCTCTTCAATTTAGTATTAAAATGCCTAGCTACAGCAATAAGACAAGATGCAAACATAAAGGGGATCTAAATAGGGAAAGATGAAGTAAAACTCTCCCTCTTTGCAGATGACATGATCTTATATTTAAAGTTACTGGATTGGGAGGATCAACATCGTGAAAATGGCAATACTGTCTAAGGCTATCAATGTGATACCTATCAATATCCCAACCTCATTCTTCAATGAAATAGAAGAAGCAACCCAAAAATTTATATGGAACAATAAAAGACCCCGAATAGCAAAAACAATCCTTAGCAGAAAGAACATTGCTAGAGGAATATCAATACCAAATTTTAAACTCTACTACAAAGCCATAATAATCAAAACAGGTTGATACTGGCAAAAGAACAGACCAGAGGACCAATGGAATAGAACCGAAGACCCAGAAATGAACTCACAGATCTATAACCACCTAATCTTCGACAAGGGAGCTAAAATATAGAATGGAAGAAAGACAGGCTCTTCAGTAAATGGTGCTGACAAAATTTGTTAAACACTAAAGAAAACTAAAAGCTAGATCCTTATATATCACCCTGCACCAGAATCAACTCCAAATGGATCAAAGACCTCAGAGTCAAAGCAGACACTCTGAAAACATTACAGGAAGGAATGGGAGAAACTCTAGGGTTCCTTGGCACAGGGCAAAATTTTCTTAATAAAGACCCAGAAACACAACAAATCAAAGAAAGGTTGGACAAATGGGATTGCATGAAACTGTAGAGCTTCTGCATGGCAAAGGACATAGCTAGCAAGATCAATAGAAAGCCCAGGGATTGGGAGAGCATCTTCACTAGCCATAGAATGGACAAGGGTCTCATATCTAAAATATACTTAGAGCTCAAAAAATTAAATCCCCCAACAACAAAAAATCCTCAAAGAAACAAATGCCCAATAGATAAGTGGGCTAAAGACTTAAAGAGAAAGTTCTCTGAAGAGGAAATAAGAATGACCAATAAACACGAAAAAATGCTCAACTGCTCTAGCCATAAAAGAAATGCAAATCAAAACAACATTGAGATCCCACCCCACCCCAGTGAGAATGGCTATAATCAAGAAATCTAATAACAACAGATGCTGGAGGGGATGTGGCCAAAAGGGAACCCTACTGCATTGTTGGTGGGAGTGTTCAACCACTTTGGAAAGCAATATGGAGGTTCCTCAAAAGACTCCACATAGAGCTCCCCTGTGACCCAGCAATCCCACTTTTGGGCATTTACCCAAACAATCACAAACAAGGCTATCCTAAAGCTACCAGTACAACTATGTTTATCGCAGCATTATTTACTATAGCTAAGATATGGAACCAACCCAGATGCCCCTCAGTAGATGAATGGATCAAGAAAATGTGAGATACCCACACACACACACACAATGGAATTCTCGGCCTCCATCAGAAAGAATGACATTGCCCCATTTGTTAGGAAATGGAAAGACTTGGAAAAAATTACACTAAGTGAAATAAGCCAGGCCCAAAGAAATATAGGTCTCACGGTTCCCCTTATCTGCAATAACTAGTATATGTCTAGGACAAGCAGAAAAGGCCAAAAGTTATGTACATATGACCATATAAGATGATGCTAAGCGAAATGAACCCTAAGATAAGGACACAAGAGGTTTTTGTCTTTCTTGCTGTTGTTTTTAATGTACTTATAATGCACTATGTGATCTTTTTGTTTCTTTTGTGTGTTTTTCCCCCATGATATAACCCCTGTTTTCACTATATTTGATTCTGGTGTCCTGCATCTTGTATATACAATTTTCTAATTTGGAGAGAGGAAAAGAAATAACAAAATGCTGAAATAAAGATACAGGTAAACCCATTTTAGTAATGAGATGTCCAAGACACTATGTTGAAAATGAACTTTACAACTTCAGGGGGTGGGGAGGGGGGAAGGAGGAGTTGGGGAGGTGGGGAGGGAAGAGATGGTAGGGAAAAACAAAGGAGGGGTAACAATGCTCAATAGGAAATGTACTCATTATCTTACTCATGTAACTGTAACCCCTCTGTACAGCATCTTTACAATAAAATATATATTAAAAAACAAAAATGAAGCCAGGGATGAAACTAGGATGCAAAATGTCATGCAGAAAGATCACAGGCAAGTGACTGAGACCCAGACTTAACTTGAGTCCTGAATCATCAATTTAAGAAAAAGACTCAGTTGTCAAATTCACAGATTTCCTGAGAACATATTAATCCTTTAATGAAGTTAGCCATTCACAACTCAGTCATAAGCCATGAGCCCCCAAACAGCTCATCTCTTGCATATTATTAGCATGTGGCTTTATAGATTCAGTTTCCATAGAGATTGTTTCCAATCTATGAATTTTGAGGTATACATTCAAACTGTTTTACTGTTTTGCCAAGTATTTAAAGCTTTTAGAGTAAGATGATCTGAATTCCAGTCTTAACAGCGCTGCTTTTTAGTTATGCAAGTTTGTGCAAGTAACTCACTTTCATTTTCTCAGCTGTGATAGGATTGCAATATTTTCCTTACATTGTTACAAGGGTCAAAGTACTATTGTGCATGTCAACTGTTTGGCATAACTGTAAATTTATTATTAGTGTAAATTTTCATTCCTTTCCTTTCCATCTAGGTCTTCAATGAACCTCTTGCATTTCCCCCTTCTTCAAAGTGTGAGAAAGGTTGTCTTTTCTATCAAAGGGCTCACTTCCTTTCTATCTTGTGAGAATTGTTTTTGTGAAAATTTCCTTCTTTGGCCAGGTGACTTGGCTCTTGTTAATTACATCACATTCCTGCTAGGCTTTAATTAAGAACTCCTCTTACAAGCTCACTGAATCCTGTTCCTGTTCATTAAGCCACATCTGCTTGAGCTCAGCCAATCAGAGCACAAGGGCAGGCTCTGCTGCACTAGGGATAAAACTGCCTGCTCTGTGTGCTTGCTTGCCAGATTTTGGTTAATGGTGCCCCATTCTGCCCAAGTAAGCTTTGCCAAGTTCCCTTTGAATTAGCGTCCTTATTCCTATGTGACGAGACATAGCTAACAAAAGAGGCCTTCTGCCCAAATTAAGAATAAAACTGTGGACCCAGTAACTACAGCCATGAGAAGTATGAAAAAGTACTAATTGTGTTTTGGCTGAATGGCATTTAACCAATGCTCTGTTGTATCAATTGACACCTGCCTGCTTAGTCTTACAGAAAAACTATGAAAACTAATTTTGTGATAAGTATGTGAACTGTTCTAAACTCTAACAAGAGTCAACTCTAAGTAATGGAGTCTTAGTTTATTTTGGTGTGTTTGAGAAGAAAAGATTCAACCACAGGAGGCTCTAAAACAAAGAAGTCCCACTGTGTATTGATGCTGGATATTCCTTATCGGCCACTGTCATGCATACAGCTTGCCATCAGATTTGACAATATCTTCAGTGAAATTACTTCAAGTACTTCCCACAGATATGCCAAAATGAATGACATAACATAGTCTTTTTGAGATTAACCCCACCATCTTGTGCTAGGCTGCCCTCAGAGTAACCCCAAGAGAGGGAGAGAAAAAAAAAGTTCTCGGTTGCCACCAACCCTGCCCACCCTTAAGAAGCAGAACAATTGCCCAAGGGTTCCAGGAACACAACATAATGGTTTTGCAACCATCGAACCGTCAAACATGGACCAACAGTTCAGAAAAAGGGCAGTGCAGTTAGGGTGGACTCAAACCTGGGTACATGGACCAAGAAAAAATGACTATGCAATGTTTATAAATGTTGACCAATCATGTAACTGCTTGAGTGGAAATCCCCTAAACATGTTTGTTAAGCTGTGCTGATTTTGTGCTCGGGGCCTTTTAGCATCACCAATTACCGAATGTGAGGAGGACCAAACTCAAGCTTGCAAATAAATGACTCTTTTGCTGTTTGCATTGGTTGTGGTCTCTGGTGTTCTTTGGAGGTCCTAAGTCCGTACAACATTTCTGGGGGTTCGTCTGGGATCCCCCTCATAAGATCCTCCAGATGCCCCACCACAGAGTTGCAAAAACCCACCGGTAAGTTAAGTCATTGCCGTTCTGTATCTGTAATCTGGTTGCCTGCAAATTCTGTATTCTGGTTGGCAAAGAGTCTTGGCAGATTCACTAAAAGACTGCCAATGGGGTATGTGAGGAGACGTCCCCAGACCCCTCAGGGTAAATTGCTGTTTAGTGCGGACATTTTTCGGGGGAAATTTTCCACCTGTTGTCTGGCACTTTTGTGCAGACATTTTTTGGGAAAATTTCCATCTGTATTGGGAAGTTTTCTGTCTATAGTCTGGCACCGGACATTTTTTGGGGGGGAACTCTCCGTCTGTAGTCTGTTCAGTGTGAACATTTTTTGGGGGAAGCTCTCCATCTGTAGTCTGGCACTTTCTGGTTGGCAATTTACAACCACATTTTGTCTTGAGTCATTGTGTTAAGTTGAGTCATTTGGGGTTTATCTTAGTCTTAGGCCTTGGCCCAGGGCATCTGAGTATGGGGGAGATTCTGCCAGTCTGAAAGGATGGCCTCTAGGGACTTATTTCCCTTGCCCCAAGATGATTGAGACTTCCCTTGCGCCTTGGAAGGCCCCTGGGTCAACATTTGCAGGAATCTAAAACTAAAATCCTCTGGAGGCGAGTAGAAGGGGTTGATGGGATTTGAGTCCTACTTGTAAATGTTGGTGAGTTGTTATCCCATTCACTGAGACCTGATTTATCTTTGTGGCCACTAGACAAGTGTTTACTTTGGTGTGTTCTCTGTTCTCTGTTTTCTTTTTTTTATTTTTTATTGTGAAAATACTGTACAGAGGGGTTACAATTACATGGGCAAGAAAGTGAGTACATTTCTTATCAAGCATTGTAGCCTTCTCCTTTGTTTACCCTTCCCATCCCTTCCCAGCCTCCCCCTGCCCCCCCTTCTATGTTTTCTGAGGTAGGAAAGTTCTGGGTGAGAATGGCAGGCTCACTCAGTGGACTCTGGATTCAGCTTGCTGAGTGAGAATGGCACAGAGTTCTGGTAGGGATAAACTGGGGGCCCATTAGTCCCCAACTCAGCCTTTGGTTGTTGTCTTGTCTAATTTTGTTTTAGAATTGGTACCAGTTTAAATGTGGATCCTTGGTTTTTGTGTTTATTTGTGTTATTTATTTGAACATCTCTGGGGGAATTTTAGGTGACCCCCTCCCCTCCAGCCTTCCTCCAAAAGAAGGGATTCAAAAGACCAATTGGTGAAATGCCTTGCTAAACAAGAAAGCCCTGGGAAAATGAAGCTTGAAAGAAATATTGTCTTAAATTTTTGTTTAAAAACTTTAGAAAATGTTCGTACAACTGATTTTGATATTTGCATGCTTTAAGATCTGAGTGAGTGTGTTTTGTATGTGTTTGTGAACATGTTCAAGATAAAAATTGTCAGCATGCTGTAACAATTGGGTGAGTTTAAGTTTAAATTAAGTTTAAACAATTGGGTGAGTTTAAGTTTACAATTCAAAAGGTTATGAAGTTTGGGCATTACCAAAAATTTTTTAAAAGTATTTTCACATTGTTTTACATGGCTTTTTAAGGATTCTTGAAAATTAGAAAATCTGGTATTTTAGAATGCATAAGGCTGTTTACAATATGATGAAGGTATTTGGCTTAACAAAAAGGAGAAACTTAGAAGCCAACAGAAGGCCTATCTTTAGAAGTGAAGGGTGAACAGGCAGAAGGGCAGTTCAGCTGGTCATGCATGATGGATCAGGCCCTGGGAGGAGTCCACACATGGTGAAAGAGGGCAAGCTGGCACAAACACAGTTCATCTAACCTAAGGAGTTGGATTGGGTGCGTGCCCATTCCGCAGGAGGGGCCAAGTGGCCCATCTTTATTCTGTCCCTTTTCCCTGCAGATAGACACTGAAAACGTGATGGTAAAAATGAGTGATGTGATGATTTGATTAGCACTGCTAAAACTGCCCCTTGGTTGTGTTAAAATTGAAATTAAGAAGGCCTTAAAAAGAGGGTTAAAAAGTTTATCTGTGAGGAGTTCCGGGAAGATGGCGGAGGAGAAGCTGGAATCTGAACAAGCTCTCGCATAGAAAGCAGTTTTAGAGTTCCAGTGAACAGTCCTAAGCCAGAGAATCACACCAAGTGTGCCATCACAGGACAGAGAATTAGACAAGAGAGGGAAAGCCAAAGCAAGAAGACACATCTGAGCGCTTGCCAGCAGCCGCCGGTGCGGCGGTGGCAGGGTCACAGCGGAGACCGCAGCCGCGGCCATACCTGAGCGCTCACACAGAGAGTCCGGGACAAAGAAGCCAGACGCAGCGGACGAGCGGATTCTACTCAACACCAGCAAGAACCGACAAGGAGCCGAAATCTTCATCCTGCAGTTTGCAGACCAGAGATGACCCAGGATCCAAGACTCGGCGTGAGTAGAAGCCCGACGTCCTCACTCCTTCTCAGGGAGCAGAGGAGGGAAGGCCACCCCTCCACCCCCAGCACCGGTGATCTCCATCTTGGATACCGACAAAGCTCGGAGGAGCTGCCAGCTCCAACTCAGGCCTTGGAATAAAACGAGTCATTTAGCAGGTCACAAGAACTTAACGGCGAAGTAACCTGCCAGACTCAGCTCCATCCAGGGAAAAGTCACCCAGCTCAGGCGCCAGCCATTGGAGTGGCTCTCCTCACCGGGTAACCAGAGCCAGAGGCTGCCCCTCCCTCTAGCAGCCACCACAATCAATTGAAAAACAGAAACCCTGAGAATGGCTCCAGGCTGGGCTCTGTGAGTTTTTTTCACAAAATAGCCCCAGGGAAAAGCTACTGATTGTTGCAAAGCCTCAACTCTACGCAGAACCTAGCCTCATCACTGCATCCCCCTCTTTTGTGATTCTCAAAGCAGATCACCTCCCCATTAAACTAATCTGGGAGGGGGATCTCAAAATCTTGGGTAAAGCAGAGCATTTTTCTGCCTGTTCGAACAAACTGACTTAAGAAACCAATCAAGCCACAGGACCTCAAGCTGAGCAGAGACTCCAACAAGAGGCTGGTTACAGACAAAAGGGAGATACAGGATTCTTCCCACCCCTCCCCCCAAAAAAATCAAAGAACTTTTTTTTTTCTTCTTCTTCTTCTTCTTTTCTTTTTTCTTTTTTTTGGTACCTTATATATATATATATAAAATTTTTTTTCCTTTTCTAAAAATTTTATTAATCTTTAATTTTTGCCTTTTTTGAAAAAATAATTGTTTTCCAGTAACTTTTTTTTCCTCATAATTTTTATTTTAGGAATACACGAATGTGTGTTTTCCTTTCTTTTCTTGTCTTCTTTCTCTTTTTCTTTTTCTTAACTATCTTTTTGTTTTTGTCTAGCTCTACTGAACTTCTGATCTTTTTTTTCTCCCTTTCTTATCCTTTTCACCTTTTCCTCTCTTTTGATCTTCTTTATGTGACTTAACTCTTGTCCTGCACATCCTCAGATAAACCCGTAGTTAACTAGTAGACCCTATCCCCCATTGTGTACACACTTAATCCACAAATTTATTACTCAATTCAAAACCTCTGAGACTTAAATTCCTTAATAGCAGTACTACCTCTTTATACCTATATAATATATTAAACATTTTTTAAAAGTTTTTCACTTCTCCTCTATGTCCCTTCCCTTCTCTTAATATACTCACATTCCTCTCTAAATAGATGGTCTTTTAATCTCCATAATAATATTAATTTTTACGTTTCTATTTTTTTCTGGTCTCTTTTCATTTCCCTTTCCCATTCTTCTTTTTTTCTCTCTCTCTACTTTCATCCTAACCAACCTATTTCCTGCATTGGGATTAGGACATAGTTAACTCTCCCTGTGCCTCCCCACACCAATCTATTCCTATTTTTTACCCACATCTCTCCCTAACCCTAATAATTTCTGGTTTTCCAAATTCTTCTCTGCGGTTCGAAGCCCATTAACATATAGAAGTTTGATATTGAATAGATGTATCTGTTGAACTAGATTGTATCTGTAGACTATTGACTGTACAAATGCAAACTTTGATTGATGGTTGCCTTAAGATAGTGTTCTAGCACAAAACGGGTGCTATTTTCATCTCAAATGGGCAGAGTAAGCTGGAAAAACACAAGAAAAATGGCAAATCTGGATATCTCAATTCCCAATCTTGATAATCAGGGGTCAGAACAGATAATGAATAATCCAGAGGAGAGTTCCCAAATAGCACTACAAACACTGCTGGCAAACATGATAAATGAGAAGTTTGACAACTTACAAAGGACTCTGTATGAGCGTGAAAGGGAGAGAGAGGAGGCATCCCAAAAGCTTATACAGGAATATCATAAGCGTGAAGAAGCTACTCAAAAACTGATACAGGATTTGGTGAACAACTTGAGAATACTCAAAGAGAAAGGGAGGAATGACGTGAGCAGGCTGAGAACACTCAAAGAGAACTGCAGGAATCCCACGAACGGGAGGAAGCTGATCAAAGAGTAATACAGGAATTGAAAGACCAGGTAGAGAATACACAAAGATCACTAAAGGCATTCATGGAATCCATTAACAAAGAGCTGAAGGAAGTCAAGGAGACCACAAAGGGAATGCTGAATGGAACCCAACAGAAGGAATGGGAGTCCAAAGAAACCATAACCAATCAACTAAGTGATTTGAGAACAAACACTGAACACCAAATTAAGGAAGTAAAGAAATTCATACAAGACCTAAAACAGAGCTTCAACAAAGAACTTGAAGCCATCAAAGCTGACCAATTAGAAGGAAAAGAGATAAAAAACAAAGTAGAGAGTCTTGACAGCAGGTTAGACCATGCAGAAGATCGAATCTCAGGGATTGAAGACAGCCTAGATATTATAGAGAAAGAACATACAACCATCGAAGACAAGTCCAAGAAATATGATAGATCTATCCAACACCTGGAAGACACCATCAGAAGGCCTAATCTAAGGATAATGGGTGTAGAGGAGCACCTAGAAACAGAAGTTAATGGTCTAGGAAATTTGCTTAACAGGATCCTAGCAGAGAACTTCCCAAACATACAAAAAGATAGGCCTATTCAGATACAAGAAGCTTTTAGAACCCCAAATAGACCAGACCAGAATAGGACATCCCACCGTCACATTATAATCCACACAGGATCAACTCAGACCAAGGAAAAGATCCTTAAAGCTGTCAAGGAGAAAAAGGTAATCACCTATAAAGGGAAACCAATTAGAATCACCTCAGATTTCTCAGCAGAGACAATCAAAGCAAGAAGAGACTGGAATGATGTATGCCATGCCCTAAAAACAAGCAACTATCAACCAAGAACACTGTATCCAGCTAAACTCTCCTTCATAACCGAAGGTCAAATAAAAACCTTCCATAGCAAAGAAAAATTGAAACAATACATCTCCACCAAACTAGCCCTACAAAAGATACTTAAAGATGTCCTACACATAGAAAACCAAGAAGACCAAAATAAAGGCCAAGAAACCACACCCAAACTGAGAATCCAAGAACCATAGGAAGAACCCAGTCTTTGCAGCCCCCAAGAAGGTGAATAACATGGCAGGAACTCCCAAATACCTCTCAGTCCTATTTCTTAACATTAACAGGTCTAATTCTCCAATTAAGCGACATAGACTGTCAAGTTGGATTAAAAAGCAAGATCCTTCTATCTGTTGCCTTCAGGAGTCACACCTTGCCCATAAAAACAAACACATTTTGAAAGTGAAAGTCTGGAACAAAATCTACCAAGCAAATGGCCCCCATAAACAGGCAGGAGTTGCAATCCTAATATCAGATAAAATAGACTTCAAATTAAAATTAGTGAGAAGAGATAAAGAAGCTTGCTACATACTAATTAAAGGATCTCTCCTTCAGGAGGATATTACAATTCTAAATATCTATTCGCCAAACAATGGAGCACCCAAATTTATCAAAGAAACACTACTTTCCCTCAAATCCCATATAGATCCAAAGACATTAATTGTTGGGAATTTTAACACACCACTCTCCCCACTAGATAGATCAACTCGGCAAAAACTCAACAGAGAAACCACAGATCTAAACAACTGCATAGATCAACTAGACTTAACAGACATCTACCGAACATTTCACCCAGCAGCATCAGAATACACGTTTTTCTCAGCAGCACATGGAACGTTTTCTAAAATTGACCACATTTTAGGCCACAAAGCAAACTTGTCTAAATTCAGAAACATTGAACTTATACCTTGCATCCTCTCTGACCACAAGGGAATAAAATTAGAACTCAACACCAAAAGCCACCAAAGAAAGTCCGGCATCACATGGAGGCTGAACAACACACTGCTGAATCATGAGTGGGTCATGGAAGAGATTAGAAAGGAAATCCAAATGTTCATGCTATTCAACAAAAATGAACACACAAATTACCAGCTCCTCTGGGACACAGCAAAGGCAGTATTCAGAGGCAAGTTTATAGCTCTGAGCTCCTACATCAACAAATTGGAGAGATCTGAAACTAACAATTTAATGACACATCTAAACCTCCTTGAAAAAGAGCAGCAAGATAAACCCCAATCCAGTAGATGGAAAGAAATAATCAAAATTAAATCAGAATTAAATGAATTAGAATCCAAAAAAAACTATAGAAAGAATCAACAAAACAAAGAGTTGGTTCTTTGAAAAAATTAACAAAATTGACAGACCCTTATAGCAAATCTTATCAGAAAAAGAAGAGAGCACACCCAAATCAATAAACTCAGAGATGAGAATGGAAACATCACCACGGAAACAACCAAGATTCAGAACATTATAAGGGTATACTTCTCAAAACTTTATGCTAATAAGTTTGAGAACTTGGCAGAAATGGACCTTTTCCTAGCAAATATTGACATGCCAAAACTAAACCAAGATGAGTTAAACTAACTTAACAGACCCATATCAAGCACTGAAATAGAAACAGCAATAAGAGACCTCCCAGCTAAGAAAAGTCCAGGACCAGATGGTTTTACAGCGGAATTTTACAAGGCCTTCAAAGCAGAGCTCACACCAATACTCCTCCAACTCTTCAATGAAATTGAAAGAGAAAGCTCACTACCGAACACATTCTATGAAGCCATCATAACCCTCATCCCAAAACCAGGCAGGGACTCATCAAAGAAAGAGAACTATAGACCCATTTCTTTGATGAACATTGATGTAAAACTTCTCAACAAAATTTTGGCCAATCGACTTCAACAATTCATCCAAAAAATCATACACCATGATCAAACAGGATTCATTTCAGGGATGCAAAGCTGGTTCAATATATGCAAATCAATAAATATTATTCATCACATCAACAGGAGCAAGAATAAGAACCATATGGTTATCTCAATAGATGCAGAAAAAGCATTCGACAAGATCCAACACCCCTTCATGATGAAGGTTTTGGAAAAATTAGGAATCCATGGAACATTCCTCAATACAATAAAAGCTGTATATGACAAACCTACAGCCAGCATTATACTCAATGGTGAAAAACTAAAGCCATTTCCTCTTAACTCAGGAACAAGACAAGGATGCCCACTCTCTCCACTTCTCTTCAATCTAGTATTTGAATGCCTAGCTACAGCAATAAGACAAGATGCAGACATAATGGGGATCCAAATAGGGAAAGAAGAAATAAAACTCTCCCTCTTTGCAGATGACATGATCTTGTATTTAAAGAATCCCATAGATTCCACTCCCAAATTACTCAAGCTGATTCAAAACTTTGGCAAAGTAGCAGGTTATAAAATTAACCCCCCAAAATCAATGGCTTTTCTGTATGCCAACAATGAGAAAAGTGTGGCTGAAATTAGGAAAGAAACTCCATTTGTAATAGCCCCACAAAAAATAAAATACCTAGGAATTAACTTAACTAAAGAAGTGAAGGACCTCTATGATGAAAACTTTAAAATCTTGAAAAAGGAAATCAACACAGAACTAAAAAAATGGCAAAGCCTCCCATGCTCCTGGATTGGAAAGATTAACATCGTGAAAATGGCAATACTTCCCAAGGCTATCTGCAAATTCAACGCAATACCTATCAAAATTCCAACCTCATTCTTCAAGGAAATAGAAGAGGCAATCCAAAAATTCATATGGAACAATAAAAGACCCTGAATAGCAAAACAGCTCCTCAACGGAAAGAACACTGCTGGAGGAATATCAATACCAAATTTCAAACTCTACTATAAAGCCATAGTAATCAAAACAGCATGGTATTGGCATAAGAACAGGCCTCAGGACCAATGGAATAGAATTGAAAACCCAGAAATGAACCTACAGACCTATAGCCATCTAATCTTCGATAAGGGAACTAAAACAATAGAATGGAAGAAAGACAGCCTCTTCAGTAAATGGTGCTGGCAAAATTGGTTAACTACATGTAGAAAACTAAAGCTAGATCCTTATATATCACCCTGCACCAGAATCAACTCCAAATGGATCAAAGACCTTGAACTCAAAGCAGACACTCTGAAAACATTACAGGATGGAATAGGAGAAACCCTAGGTCTCCTTGGCTCAGGCCGAAATTTTTTGAATAGAGACCCGGAAACACAACAAATCAAAGAAAGGTTGGACAAATGGGATTGCATAAAGTTGCAGAACTTCTGCAGGGCAAATGACATAGCTAGCAAGATCAATAGAAAGCCCACGGATTGGGAGAAGATCTTTACTAGCCATACAACGGACAAGGGTCTCATATCTAAAATATACTTGGAACTCAAAAAATTAAACCCCCCAACAAGAAATCCTCAAAGAAACAACTGCCCAATAAATAAGTGGGCGAAAGACTTAAAGAGAAACTTCTCTGAAGAAGAAAGAAGGATGGCCAATAGACACATGAAGAAATGTTCAACATCCTTAGCCATAAAAGAAATGCAAATCAAAACAACATTGAGATATCACCTCACCCCAGTTAGAACGGCAAAAATCAAGAACTCTAACAACAATAGATGCTGGAGGGGATGTGGACAGAAAGGAACCTTACTTCATTGTTGGTGGGAATGTAAACTTGTTCAACCACTTTGGAAAGCAGTATAGAGGTTCCTCAAAAGACTTCACATAGAACTCCCCTATGACTCAGCAATCCCACTTTTGGGCATTTACCCTAATGTTTACAAAAAAGACCACACTAAAGCTACCAGCACAACAATGTTTATTGCAGCATTATTTACCATAGCTAAGATATGGGACCAACCCAGATGCCCCTCAGTAGATGAATGGATCAAGAAAATATGGTATATATACACAATTGAATTCTATGCCTCCATCAGAAAGAATGACATTTCCCCATTTGTTAGGAAATGGAAAAACTTGGAAAAAATTATGTTAAGTGAAGTAAGCCAGGCCCAAAGAAACATAGGTCCCATGGTTTCCCTTATTTGCAATATCTAGTATATGTATGAGTCAAGCGGAAAAGGACAGATAATGTGATGTCAGGAAAATGAACCTTTAGATATGTATTTTAATGTTTTTTTCATGCATGTGTTTCTAATGCATTTATAAGATTATCTCTTTGTTGCTTTGTATGTCCCTCCTCCACAGTATAACCCCTGCTTTCACTATATTTGATGTCAGTATAACTTGTGGAGGAGATGGGGAAAAACCAGTTGTTTAAGGATACAGGTGGACCTGTTGTAACAATGAGAAGTACAAGTTGTCATGTCCAAAACGAGCTTTACAAAGCTGGTGCTGTGGGGGGGGGAAGGGGGGAAGGAGAAGGATTGGGGGATTGGGATTGGGGGGGAGAGGGGAGGCTGGGAAGGGATGTGAAGGGTAAACCAAAGGAGGAGGCTGCAATGCTTGGTAAGAAATGTACGCATTATCCTGCCCATGTAATTGTAACCCCTCTGTACAGTATGTTCACAAATAAAATAAAATTAAATAAAAAAAAAGTTTATCTGTATAATATGATTTGCTCTCAACGATATTTTTCAATTGGATTATTATTTTTGTTGGGTCCGGTCGTGGGGCCTGAACTCGGCCTGGGTGCTGTCCCTCACCATTTCAGCTCAAGGCTAGCACTGTACCACTTCAGCCACAGCACCACTTCTGGCTTTTTTCTTTTTTTCTTATGCGATGCTGAGGAATCGAACCCAGGGCCTCATTCATGCAAGGCAAGCGCTCTACCACTGAGCCACCTTCCCAGCCCCAGTTGTTTTTTTGTTTTTTAAGGCATAATGGTGTTAAGTCTAGATTATTGTGTTCTGGGAAGATGGTGGAGGAGAAGATGGAGGCTAAATAAGCTCTCACATAGAAAGCAGTTTTAGTATTCCAGTGAACAGTCCTAGGACAGAGAATAACACCGTGTGCCAGCACAGTACAGAGAATTTGGCCAGAGAGGGAAAATCCAGGCAAGGAGACAGATCGATGCACTTGCTGGTAGCCTGTGGTGGCTGCAGCAGCGGCCGTAGCTGCCATACCTACAACACAGAGTGTCCTGGACAAAGGCGCCAGATGCAGAGGGCAAGAGGATTCTACTCAGCACCAGCAAGAACTGACAAGAAGCAGACATCTTCATCTTACAAATCGCAGACCAGAGATGTCCCAGGAACCAACACTCCAGTGTGAGTAGAAGCCTGACATCCTCACTCTTTCTCAGGGAGCAGAGGAGGGAAGGCCACCCCTCCCCCTCCACTACCGGAGATCTCCATCTTTGATACTGACAAAGGCCCGGCTGAGCAGCTAGCTCCAACTTAGGCCTTGGAAGAAAATAAAAGAGTCATTTAGCAGGTCACAGGAAACTGCTCTGACCTGCCAGGCTCAACTCCACCCAGGGGAAAGTCACCCAGCCCAGGCAGAGGAAAATATGCCCCCGAAGAGTGGCTTTCTTCACTGGGTAAACAGGTTGCCCCTCCCTTCAGCAGCCTAGACAATCAATTGAAATTCAGTAAGCATAAACCCTGAGAATGGCTCCAGCCTGGGCTCTGTGAATGTGTCAGAAGCTAGCCCCTCAGGGAAAAGCTACTGTTTGCTGAAAGCCTCAACTCTACCCAGAACCTAGCCTCACCACAACATCTCCAAACTAGAGGAAACAGCCATCTCCCTCTTTTGTGATACTCAAAGCAGATCTCCCTCCCACTGAACTAGCCTGGGAGGAGGATCACAAAATCCTGGGTAAAGCAGAGCATTTTTTTTGCCTGTCCAAACAAACTGACTTAAGAAACTAATCAAGCCACAGGAAAACAAAACACCACAAGCAGATCAGGGACTCCACCAAGAGAATGGTTAAGACATAAGGGAGATACAGGATCTTCCCATCCACACTCCCTCCCCCCACATAAAAATCAAAGAACTCTTTTTTTGTATCTTTTTTAAAATTTTTAATTAAAAAACTGTTTTCCTCTAATCTTTTTTTTCCTTCCTCTTATAACTTTTATTTTAGGTGTATATGTGTGTGTGTGCTTTTTTTAAAAAAAAATCTCTACTGACTTTTGGTTCTTTTTTCTTTCTTTCTTTCTCATTCTTTTTACTATTTCTTCTCTTTCATTCTTTTTTATGTGACTTAATTGCTGTTCTGCTCATCCTCAGATATCCCCGTCGTCGATTATTGGACCTTATCCCCCATTGTGTACACACTTAATCCAGAAATTTATTGCTCAATTCAAAACCTCTTAGGCTTAAATTCCTTAATAGCAGTATTATCTCTTTATACCTATACAATATTTTAAGTATTTTTATATTTTAGTTTTTCATGTCTCCTTTCTATCCTTCCCCTCCTCTCATCCTATCCCCATTCTTCTCTCACTATCACTTCTTTAAACTTTATAATTTTTAAGTGTTTCACTTTTTAAATTTAAAATTTTGTTTCTCCATTTTTTCTTGTCTCTTTTTTCTTTTTTTCTTCTCTCTCTCCTATCATTCTGTCCAATCCATTTCCCTCTTTGAGATTAGGACTTGGTTAATTTCACACTCCTTTTACCTTTCCACATCCCTCTAACCCTATTTTTCCCCACATTTCTCCCTGAACCTAATAATTTCTGGTTTGCCAAGTTCTTCTTTGCTGTTCTTAGCCCATTAATACATAGTTGTTTGATGTTGAATAGACTGTATCTGTTTAACTATATTGTATCTACAGGCTTTGACTATGCAATTACAGGGCTTTGGTTGATGCTTGCCTTAAAATAGTGTTCTAGCACAAAACTGGTGTTACTTTCATCCCAAATTGGCAGAACAAGCCAGAAAAACACAAGAAAAATGGCAAGTCTGGGTATCTCAACTCCCACTCATGATAATCAGGTGACAGAACAGATAATGAATAATCCAGAGGAGAGTTCCCAAAAAGCTCTACAAACACTACTGGTAAACATGGTGAATGAAAAGATTGAAAACCTTCAAAGGACTCAGTGTGAGCGTGATAGGGAAAGAGAGGAGACAAACCAAAAATCAATACAGGAAGCTCATGAACGTGAGGAAACTACTCAAAGATTGCTACAGGAATTGTGTTAACAGGTTGAGAACACTGAAAGAGAAATAAAGGAATTGCGTGAGCAGGCTGAGAACAGTTGAAGAGATAGACAGGAATTATGTGAGCAGGCTGAGAACAGTCAAAGAGATAGACAGGAATTGCATGAGCAGGCTGAGAACAGACAAAGAGAAAGACAGGAATGGTGTGAGCAGGCTGAGAACAGGCATAGAGAACTACAAGAGTTGCATGAACATAAGGAAACTAATGAAAGAGTAATACAGGAATTGCGAGAGTGGGATGAGAATAGACAAAGATCAATATAGGCATTCATGGAATCCATAAACAGACAGCTGAAAGAAGTCAGGGCGACCACAAAGGGAATGCTGAATGAAGCCCAACAGAAGGAATGGGAGTCCAAGGAAACCATAATCAATCCAAGTGATTTGAGAATAAACACTGAACACCAAATTAAGGAAGTAAAGAAGTTCATACAAGATCTAAAACAAAGCTCCAACAAAGAATTTGAAGCCATCAAAGCCGACCAATTAGAAGAAAAAGAAATAAAAAACAAAGTAGAAAGTCTTGACAGTAGGTTAGACTATGCAGAAGATCGAATCTCAGGGATTGAAGACAGCCTAGATATTACAGAGAAAGAACATACAACTATCCAAGACAAATCCAAGAAATATGATAGATCTATTCAACATTTAGAAGACACCATCAGAAGGCCTAATCTGAGGATAATGGGTGTAGAGGAGCACCTAGGGACAAAAGTTAATGGTCTAGGAAATTTGTTTAACAGGATCCTATCAGAGAACTTCCCAAACATGCAAAAAGATAGGCCTATTCAGATACAAGAAGCTTTTAAAACTCCAAATAGACCAGACCACAACAGGACATCCCATCGTCACATTATAATCCACACAGGATCAATTCAGACCAAGGAAAAGATCCTTAAAGCTGTCAAGGAGAAAAGATAAATCACCTATAAAGGGAAACCAATTAGAATCACCTCAGATTTCTCAGCAGAGACAATTAAAGCAAGAAGAGACTGGAATGATGTATGCCATGCCCCAAAGACAAGCAACTATCAACCAAGAACACTGTATCCAGCTAAACTCTCCTTCATAACCGAAGGTCAAATAAAAACCTTCCATAGCAAAGAAAAACTGAAACAATATATCTCCACCAAACCAGCCCTACAAAAGATACTTAAAGATGTCCTAAACATAGAAAACCAAGAAGACCAAAATAAAGGCCAAGAAACCACACCCAAACTGAGAATCCAAGAACCATAGGAAGAACCCAGTCTTTGCAGCCCCCAAGAACGTGATAAAATGGCAGGAACTCCCAAATACCTCTCAGTCCTATTTCTTAACATTAACAGGTCTAATTCTCCAATTAAGCAACATAGACTGTCAAGTTGGATTAAAAAGCAAGATCCTTCTATCTGTTGCCTTCAGGAGTCACACCTTGCCCATAAAAACAAACACATTTTGAAAGTGAAAGTCTGGAACAAAATCTACCAAGCAAATGGCCCCCATAAACAGGCAGGAGTTGCAATCCTAATATCAGATAAAATAGACTTCAAATTAAAATTAGTGAGAAGAGATAAAGAAGGTCGCTACATACTAATGAAGAGATCTCTCCTTCAGGAGGATATTACAATTCTAATTATCTATTCGCCAAACAAAGGAGCACCCAAATTTATCCAAGAAACATTGCTTTCTCTCAAATCTCATGTAGATCCAAAGACATTAATTGTTGGGGATTTTAACAAACCACTATCCCCACTAGATAGATCAACCTGGCAAAAACTCAACAGAGAAACCACAGATCTAAACAACTGCATAGATCAACTAGATTTAACAGACATCTACAGAATATTTCACCCAGCAGCATCAGAATACATGTTTTTCTCAGCAGCACATGGAACGTTTTCCAAAATAGACCACATTTTAGGTCACAAAGCAAAGTTGTCCAAATTCAGAAACATTGAAGTTATATCTTGCATTCTCTCAAACCACAAGGGAATAAAATTAGAACTCAACACCAAAAGCCACCAAAGAAAGTCCGGTAACATATGGAGGCTGAACAACACACTGTTGAATCACCAGTGGGTCATGGAAGAGATTAGAAATGAAATTCAAACGTTCATGCTGTTCAACAAAAATGAGCACACAAATTACCAGCTCCTCTGGGACACAGCAAAGGCAGTATTCAGAGGCAAGTTTATAGCTCTGAGTTCCTACATCAACAAATTGGAGAGATCTGAAGCCAACAATTTAATGAGACATCTGAACCTCCTTGAAAAAGAGCAGCAAGATAAACCCCAATCCAGTAGATGGAAAGAATTAATTAAAATTAAATCAAAATTAAATGAATTAGAATCCAAAAAAAACTATAGAAAGAATCAATAAAACAAAGAGTTGGTTCCTTGAAAAAATTAACAAAATTGACAGACCCTTATAGCAAATCTTATCAGAAAAAGAAGAGAACACACTCAAATAAATAAACTCAGAGATGAGAATGGAAACATCACCACAGAAACAACCAAGATTCAGAACATTATAAGGGAATACTTCTCAAAACTTTATGCTAATAAGTTTGAGAACTTGGACCTTTTCTTAGCAAATATCGACATGACAAAACTAAACCAAGATGAGTTAAACCATCTTGGTTTAACAGGCCCATATCAAGCATTGAAATAGAAACAGCAATAAGAGACCTCCCATCTAAGAAAAGCCCAAGACCAGATGGTTTTACAGCAGAATTCCACAAGGTCTTCAAAGCAGAGCTCACACCAATACTCCTCCAACTCTTCAATGAAATTGAAAGAGAAAGTTCACTACTGAACTCTTTCTATGAAGCCATCATAACCCTCATCCCAAAACCAGGCAGAGATTCATCAAAGTAAGAGAACTATAGACCCATTTCTTTGATGAACATCGATGCAAAACTTCTCAACAAAATTTTGGCCAATCGACTTCAACAATTCATCCAAAAAATCATACACCACGATCAAACAGGATTCATTTCAGGGATGCAAAGCTGGTTCAATATACACAAATCAATTAATATAATTCATCACATCAACAAGAGCAAGGATAAGAACCACATGGTTATCTTAATAGATGCAGAAAAAGCATTTAACAAGATCCAACACCTCTTTATGATGAAGGTTCTGGAAAAATTAGGAATCCATGGAACATTCCTCAATACAATAAAACAATAAAGGCTGTATATGACAAACCTATAGCCAGCATTATACTTTTTTATTTTTAGATTTTCCATTTTTTTTTTATTGTGAAAATACCATACAGAGGGTTTACAAATACATGGGCAAGATAATGGAGTACATTTCTTACCACGCATTGAGCATTATACTTAATGGTAAAAAACTAAAGCCATTTCCTCTTAACTCAGGAACGAGACAAGGATGTCCACTCTCTCCACTTCTCTTCAATCTAGTATTAGAATGCCTAGCTACAGCAATAAGACAAGATGTAAACATAAAGGGGATCTAAATAGGGAAAGATGAAGTAAAACTCTCCCTCTTTGCAGATGACATGATTTTGTATTTGAAGAATCCCATGATCTCCACTCCCAAATTACTCAAGCTGATTCAAAACTTTGGCAAAGTGGCAGGGCATAAAATTAACCCTCAAAAATCAATGGCTTTTCTGTATGCCAACAATGAGAAAAGTGTGGCTGAAATCAGGAAAGCAATTCCATTCATAATAGCCTCACAAAAAATAAAATACCTAGGAATTAACTTAACCAAAGAAATGAAGTACCTATGATGAAAACTTTAAAAACCTGAAAAAGGAAATCAAAACAGAACTTAGAAAGTGGCAAAACCTCCCATGCTCCTGGATATGAAGGATCAACATCGTGAAAATGGCAATACTTCCCAAGGCTATCTACAAATTCAATGCAATACCTATCAATATTCCAACCTCATTCTTCAAGGAAATAGAAGAGGCAATCCAAAAATTCATATGGAACAATAAAAGACCTCGAATAGCAAAAACGATCCTTAACAGAAAGAACAGTGCTGGAGGAATATCAATACCAAATTTCAAACTCTACTACAAAGCCATAGTAATCAAAACAGCTTGGTACTGGCACAAGAACAGACTCAGGACCAATGGAATAGAATTGAAAACCCAGAAATTAACCTACAGGCATGTAGCCATCTAATCTTCGATAAGGGAGCTAAAAAGAATAGAATGGAAGAAATACAGCCTCTTCTGTAAATGGTGGTGGCAAAATCGGTTAATCACTTGTAGAAAACAGAAGCTAGATCCTTATATATCACCCTGCACTAGAATCAACTCCAAATGGATCAAAGATCTCAGAGTCAAAGCAGACACTCTGAAAACATTACAGGATGGAATAGGAGAAACCATAGGTGTCCTTGCCACAGGCTGAAATTTTCTTAATAGAGACCTAGAAACACAACAAATCAAGGAAAGCTTGGAAAAATGGCATTGCATGAAATTGCAGAGCTTCTGCATGGCAAAGGACATAGCTAGCAAGATCAATAGAAAGCCCAGAGATTGGGAGAAGGTCTTCACTAGCTGTACAACAGACAAGAGTCTTATATCTAAAATATACCTGGAACTCAAAAAATTAAATCCCCCAACAACAAATTTTCAAAGAAACAACTGCCCAATAGATAAGTGGGCTAAAGACTTAAAGAGAAACTTCTCCGAAGAAGAAAGAAGGATGGCCAATAGACACATGAAGAAATGCTCAACCTCCCTAGCCATAAAAGAAATGCAAATCAAAACAACATTGAGATACCACCTCACCCCAGTTAGAATGGCTATAATCAAGAACTCTAATAACAACAGATGCTGGAGGGGATATGGACAGAAGGGAACCCTACTGCATTGTTTGTGGGAGAATAAACTTGTTCAACCACTTTGGAAACTAGTATGGAGGTTCCTCAAAAGACTCCTCATAGAGCTCCCCTCGACCCAGCAAACCCACTTTTGGGCACGAATCTTCACCCATCATCCCATTTTAAGATCAAGGGACCAGAGTTACTTTGAAAAAATGTGGCAAAATAAACAGAAGGAAAAGGCATGGGAAATAGTAGTACAGGCCCAAGCCCTCTGTATCTGCCTAGAAAATCCTAGCCTTATTAAAAGAACTATCTAGCTTTAAAAGTTCTCATCTTGGTAAATTGTCCTGGGCTATTGTCTAAATGGTCTTAAAAACTAGTGGGGTCATAGCCTGCCAGGCCTATGTACTGTATCCTTAACCAGTCTGTGTAGGAATTTGCAGTCCAGCACGAGGTGTGACAGTCCCTTGGAGCCACTGAGAGATCCTGCTGCTGCTGCTGCTGCCGCTGCTGCTGCACACCCTAATGGGTAAAGTTCAACAACAGCCTGACAGTCACCTGGAGGAAATCTACATCATCACCCAGACCACCTTCACTGTAGTAAAAGTAGACTGAACTGCCTGATTCAATCACCTGGGACTGCTTCCTGTTGGAAACTGCTTTGAGTCTGCTAAACTCTAGCCACAAAGAAGCTCAAGGAATTGTAAAGAAGAGGAGGGTAGTAAAGAAAGCCTTGGGAAAGGAATAGGGGAACACAACTGGTCCTTGCATGATTAACAGGCTAGTAACCTTTGCGAAAGAGTGTGTTAATGCAGTCTGGGTACCGGTTCTCAGATGTCAGTATTGGCTCATATATGAAGTTAAC
Source organism: Dipodomys spectabilis (assembly GCF_019054845.1). NCBI lineage: Eukaryota > Metazoa > Chordata > Mammalia > Rodentia > Heteromyidae > Dipodomys > Dipodomys spectabilis. The sequence goes on along the minus strand of NW_024870887.1, from coordinate 7,114,723 downwards.
ATAGAACTAGATATCAGGGGACCACGATTGGCCCCCGATGCTCTAGAAGAGGAAGGAATGAACAGCCAAAGTAACTTCATTTGGAGATTAACCCCACCATCTTGTGCTAGGCCCTCAGAGTAACAGAGAGAGAGAGAGAGAGGGAGAGAGAGAGAGAGAGAGAGAGAGAGAGAGAGAGAGAGAGAGAGAGAGAGAGAGAGAGAGAGAGAGAGAGAGAGAAAACAAAAGTTCTCAGAAAAACCGCAGGTTGCCACCAACCCTGCCCACTCTTAAGAAACAGAACAATTGCCCAAGTGTTTCAGGAAAACAGTATAACAGTTTTGCAACCATTGAACCGTCAAACATGGACCAATGGTTCAGAAAAAGGGCAGTGCAGTTGGGGTGGACTCAAACCTTGGTACATGGACCAATAAAAAAATGACTATGCAATCTTTATAAATGTTAACCAATCATGTAACTGCTTGAGTGGAAATCCCCTAAACTTGTTTGTTAAATGCTATAAAAGCTGTGCTGATTTTGTGCTTGGGGCCTCTTAGCATCATCGGTTACCGAATGTGAGGAGGACCAAGCTCCAGCTTGCAAATAAATGACTCTTTTGCTGTTTGCATTGGTCGTGGTCTCTGGTGGTCTTTCTGGGGTCCCAAGTCCATACAATAGTCTTAGAGTTTACACTATTGTGCTTACTTGATGCTGGACTTCCTCTGATGTCCACATGTCTGGCTGTATGCATAGGAACCTATTCTTTCAACCAGTCAGAAGGGAAGGCAAAGAATACAGGAGAGCTCACTATGTGTTGGGTACTATGGCATGTGTATAGTATGTCATATAATTATATGATGATCAGGTGCTGGTGCCATGAAGTTAGTGAGACACATCCTCCAAGTAACTGACACAATATTATTCTAAGATATAAATAATAAACACAGCAAGGTAGACAAAGTACCTTGTTCTAGGAAGAAAAGTATAGTGCTAGGAAACAAAGATGGTCATGTGTTCTTCATGTAGAGCCTGGGCACAGACTGGGAGTGAATTATTACAAAATCTGAATGGATGGGTTTGGAATTGTGGTATGACTTTTACTGAAGGGCTTAAATGTAGTATTTTTTGGGGGGGGGGGTTCGGTCATGGGGCCTGAACTCTGGGCCTGGGCACCATCCCTCTTCAGCTCAAGGCTAGTGCTCTACCACTTGAGCCACAGCACCACTTCCGGCTTTTTTCTTTTTGCTTATGTGGTGCTGAGAAATCGAACCCAGGGCCTCAGGCATGCAAGGCAAGCGCTCTACCACTGAGCCACTTTCCCAGCCCTAAATGTAGTATTTAAGTGGCCAACTATCTCAGAATATCCTGCCTCCTACACTCTGATAGCTCTGATCACAAAGTATCCACAACAGAGCTTAAACTGTCCATATTGTGAATTTGTTGTCTTATAGTTTGATATTCTCACAGAGGTGGGGTGGAGGAGGGAAGGTGGAAAGTTGGGAACTCAGGGCCTTACTCAGATTTCCTTGTTCAGGTGGTGCTCTATCACTTGAGCCACACTTCCAGCCTTGCTTTGGGCTGGTTATTTTGGAGACAGGATCCCCTATGCTCCTCTGCTCAGGCTAGCTTCAAACCTTGATCCTCTAGATCTCAGCCTTCTGAGTATCTAGGATTATAAGCATGAGTCACTGATGCCCAGCCAGAACATGGAAATTGCAAAATACAAAACTAAATTTCTGAAAGCTTCAAACAAAAAATAATATATTCTTTTGTATACTTATTTATTGTAAAAATACTGTACAGAGGGGTTACAGTTACATGAGTAAGGTAATGAGTACATTTTTTTATTGAGCATTGTTGCCTCCTCCTTTGTTTTTCCCTTATCATCCCTTCCTTCCCCACTTTCCCAACTACTCCCCCCACCTCCCACTGAAGTTGTAAACTTCGTTTTCAACATAGTGTCTTGTACATCTCATTATTAGAATGGGCCAACCTGTATCCTTATTTAAGCGTTTTGTTTCAAAAAATAATATATTCTTAAACCAAGAATAAATACCATATAGGAAAAGAATAAAACTGCCCTAGAATGGTAGATGGGTTGGTTTAATGTTTCGTTTCCCAGGTAACAGGTGAAATCAGGATACTACTTTGATCAAACTAGGCTGAAAATAAAAAGCAACTTTGCCTACAATTTGCTGGTTTTATTTATAGCCATATTTTTTTCTATCTATGAAAATTTCGAGCAATTTGTTTTTCCTTTTTTTAAAATTTTTATTTATTTTTTATTGTGAAAATACTGTACAGAGGGGTTACAATTACATGGGCAAGATAATGAGTACATTTCTTATCAAGCATTGTAGCCTCCTCCAGGAATTTGTTTCTTCAAGGCTCTTCATTTACTTAGAAATGTTTATCTACTGCTCCTCTGTTTCCTCTCATAAGATGAGGGGGCATATATTAAGAGTAGATTTCTTTTCGGAAGGTCTGCATACGTGTTTTTTCTCCTTTCCACTACACTTAGCTATATTACACAAATAGAGATATGGCATAAGCCAAACACACTCTGATTTCAATCAACTAGCATCTCTATAGACACTGAGATATAAATATCCAATCAAATGAAATCAGCTCTACACTGAATTTCCCCCTTGGGGGAACTATATTTCAAAGATCTCATTACTTTTGGCAGAAGAAGAAATTGGCTGCTTCTACATTAGTAAAGGCTGGACAGGTAGGAGAATAGAAACCAGGTCTTCTCGACTTAACTGAGACCGAAGAATCAAGTTCTCAAATGGCACCATGTACTGCGTTAACTTGAGAATTTAAGTTCACATTGTTTAGAGTTTGAGAAGGTCTTATCCACTTGGTCAGCTACTTCAGTTTCCATTTCCTTTTGCCAGATACTCCTTTGGCTGAGTATACAACAAGGTTGACTCTTGATTCAAGAAGAAAGGGAACTAAAAGAAAAAAAGGAGAGTAAATAGATACTAGTAGGAGGTAGGAGAAAAGGATGAAAATAAACATTTATTGAGAAGTCATTACAACCTGGCATTTTGTGTATTTTATCACATTTGCTGTCATAAAATCTTGGTAAACAGGTACTATGCCCATATTGTTGTTTTTTTAATTTTATTTTTATTGTGAAAATACCATATAGAGGGGTTACAATTACATGGGCAAGATAATGAGTATATTTCTTATCAAGCATTGTTGCCTCCTCCTTTGTTTCCCCTTTCTATCCCTTCCCATCTTCCCCCACCCACAGCCAAAGTTGTAAAGTTCATTTTTCGACATAATGACTTGTACATCTCATTGTTGCAATGGGCCACCTGTATCCCTATTTAAATGGTTTGTTTTTTAATTATACTAACTTCAAATACAGTGAAAGCAGGGGTTATACTGTGGGGGAGGGACATACAAAGCAACAAAGAAATCATCTTATAAATATGTTAGAAACAATCGCATGAAAGAAAAAACATTTGAATACTTATCTTGGGGTTCATTTCACCTAACATCAACTTATTTGACCTTTTCTGCTTGTCTCAGACATATACTAGAGAAACCATAAGGCCTATGTTTCTTTGGGCCTGGCTTACTTCACTTAATATAATTTTTTCCAAGTCTTTCCATTTCCTAACAAATGGGGCAACGTCATTCTTTCTGATGGAGGCATAGGATTCGATTGTGTATATGTACCACATTGGACATTTACCCAAATGATCACAAACAAGATCATACCAAAGCTACCAGCACAACTATGTTTATTGCAGCATTATTTACCATAGCTAAGATATGAACCAACCCAGATGCCCCTCAGTAGGTGAATGGATCAAGAAAATGAGGTATATGACTTTGAAAAACCTTATGACTGGTTTTGGTTCTATCCCAAGTCTGTCTGACTCAATAGTCTTTCCAACATCCCATACTACTGGAAACATAGGGAAAGAAAGAAGAAACAAGTTTGAGAGGTCATGACCCATTCACTTAGGGATCTATTGAGAAGTTGGTTAAAGAAAGTGTGGGTTTTGAGGGATGAGGGTGAGGATAACAGATTAAGAAGTGCCTGTTTAAGAAGCTGCGAATGAAATACAAGGGTCAAGGAGATCAGCCATCCTTCCTGAAAGGCTAAACTGAAATTTTGGTAGTTTCAAAGAGCTTGGAATGAATTGTTATGGGAGAATATCAGAAGAGAAAAAATTTTTGGAAAAAGAGAAAGGAATCAAGGTTAGTTTGGTGCACAATAGCTTTATTCTGTCGGCTGTTCATTCAGGCGAACATTTTGGGAAGGCTATTTTGGGAACACAAGTCTGCAGATAATATACATGACTTGGATATCAGGGCATGAGACATGACAGCAAGGTTTGGCATTTTAATCCATGGTTCTTGGCTAGGAGTATGGCTGAGTGTAGAATTCCTGCCTAAAATGCATGAAGCCCTGGGTCTGATTCCTCAGTACCACATGAATGAAAAAAAAAAATCTGTGGTTCTGAGTAAGGTCAACAGGGGAAAGAAGAGCCCAGAGAGCGAAGGCCACTCTGGGTTTTGTGTTAAGAATTACAACTGAGGGACAGGAGGTAGAGCACTAACCAGTGAGTACCACACATGGAGTGAATATCAATAACCCATTTCAATCACCTTTTGCTTCTCTCTGAGTCCAGTCACTATGATTAGTTAGTAACTTTTAACTACTTCCACTCTTGGTCTTTATTTTCCATTCTTAACACAAAAACCAAAATGGTCTTTCAAAAGTGTTAAGAGAGATCATGTCAATCTTGTTAAATTCTTTTTTAAAAAATACATTTTTTATCATAAAAATACTGTACAGGGGGTTACAGTTACATGAGTAAGGTAATGAGTACATTTCCTATCGAACATTGTTGCCTCCTCCTTTGTTTTTCCCCTACCATCCCTTCCTTCCCACCTCCCTACCTCCCCACCCCCACCGAAGTTGTAAAGTTTGCTTTCAACATAGTATCTTGTACATCTCATTGTTACAATGGGTCAAACCTGTATCCCTAGTTAAGCATTTTGTTTTTTCCCTTCCCCTCCCCAAATTAGACAAGTGTATATACAAGATGCAGGGTACCAGAATCAAATACAGTGAAAAGAGGGGTTATACAGTTGAGGAGGAACATATCAAAGAAACAAAAAAAATTACATAGTGCATTATAAGTGCTTCTTACACATAAGTACACCTTATATGGTCATATGTACATAGCTTTTGACCTTTTCAGCTTGTCTTAAACTTATATTAGTTATTGCAAATAAGAGAAACCATGGGACCTATGTTTCTTTGGGCCTGGCTTACTTCACTTAATATAATTTTTTCCAAGTCTTTCCATTTCCTAACAAATGGGGCAATGTCATTCTTTCTGATGGAGGCAGAGAATTCCATTGTGTGTGTGCATCTATCTATCTATCTATCTATCTATCTATCTATCTATCTATCTATCTATCTATCTGTCTGTCTGTCTGTCTGTCTGTCTGTCTGTCTGTCTGTCTGTCTGTCTGTCTGTCTGTCTGTCTGTCTGTCTGTCTATCTATCTATATCACATTTTCTTGATCCATTCATCTACTGAGGGGCATCTGGGTTGGTTCCATATCTTAGCCATGGTAAATAATGCGGTGATTACCATAGTTGTGCTGTTTGGTCTTGTTTGTGATCATTTGGGTAAACACCTAAAAGTGGGATTGCTGGGTCACAGGGGAGCTCTATGTGGAATCTTTTGAGGAAACTCCATAGGAATACTTCATTTTATGCCTATTGTTCTTGTATAATGATTACTAATTTCATCTCTGGCTCTCAACATGTTCTTGTTTAGTCAAGTATCGGTGGCTCACACCTGTAATCCTATTTACTCCAGATACTGAGATCTAAGGATGTTGGTTCAAAGCCAGCCCAGCAGAAAGTCTGTGAGACTCTTATCTCCAATTAACCTCGGAAAGCTAGAACTAGAGATGTGGCCTAACAGGTAGAGCACTAAATTTGAGAAAAAAGCTCAGGGAAAGCACCCAGGCCCTGAGTTCAAGCCCCAGGATTGCACAAAAAAGTTCTCACTTGTATGATATGATTAAATTTTCTTCCACATGACAAAATCTTCTACGATGAGGTTCCCTAACTACATCTTTCATCTTGGTCTTCTATCCTTTGACTTTTCCATTTCAGGTCTACTGGCCTTCCAGTTCCTGGAAAGAAAGAATCACACATGATTACAGCTTAGAGATTTGCAGCTGCTAGTCTAATCAGGGATCTGGGGCTGTGGTCTAGGCCAGGCTCTTTTTGGAATGTTCTTGATTTATGTAGGTGCATAGCCTGCCCCTCTGTTCCTTCATACCTGCTCAAATGTTATTAGAAAAGCTTCTGTGCCTTCTACGTCTTCTCCTGTGTTGCAAAAGCTGGAAGTTAGGGTTTCATTGCCAGTAGAAAGGCATCAGCATCTTCCAGGGGAAGTACTCTCACAAAACCACCAGAAAGAGAGAAACTTCTGTTCCTGGTAGTGTCTGCAGCAGAACTCTCTTGCTGGCCACAGAGGATGTTCTAGCATGCCTCACGCTGTGATGTCAGGGACAGTTGGCTGCTGAGTGCCTTGGCAGAGTGTCAGAAGTCATAGGCAGGGGCACAGCAGTACAGGCATAGAGCCTTTGAGTGGCAGTATAGGCCTTCATGAAATGTCACCCAGACTACCCCAGATCTCTGTCGGAGTGCTGGGTTGTAAAGCAGACACAGGTGGGCTCCATTGGGGGTCATTAGCTGAATTTTGTTCTGTCAAAATTCATATGTTGAAGTCCTAACCCTTGGTTTCTTAAAATGTGACTTGTTTGGAGATAGTCTTTAGAGAAGCAATTAAGTTAAAATGTGGTCATTAGCTTGTGCCCTAACTCACTATAGCTGAAATCTTTCAAAGAAGAAAGAATATGGACATAAATGTGTATGGAGTGAAGACCAGATAATGTCTATCCGGCTATCTGGGTACCATTAATGACTTAGTCAAATTGATATGTAAAATTGACTATCAGACACTACAGAGCCAGGAAAATGAGTATTTGTTAGGACACTTCTGGGTGAGATTCACATTTAAAGCAACATATGGAAGGAAATAGATTTCCTTCCCCAAAGGTAGGTAGGCCTCAGCCAATAGCATACGTCTCTATTTCTCCCCACTGCAGTCTTTTTAACACAGGTTAGATAATACTTATTGTATTAAGTCCCTCTGTGATGAAAGTATCTAAAGTATTTTCTTCTTTTCTGACTAAGCTCCGGCTGGCCCAGTGTTGGCTACCCAGGAACATGAGCCCAGTTGCTAGAGATTTTTGATCCATGTGTTACTATGAGCAGCTGGAATGGTTGTTTGTTTAGTAGACTAAAACCTAGACTTACCAGTGGCTTACTTTAATGAAGTTAAAGTGTTACCACTTCTTTGGGTAATGGAAAAGCAGGAATACAAAAACCTTAGAGAGCAAGTAGGGATATATGCTTCAGGTGGGACCCTTCCTTGTGTCCCTACAAAGACCCAGAGCATTAATATACATGCCAGTGAGGGAAAGAAAACCATTTCCAAAAGCTTTGGTGTCTGTCTCCTGCAGGCTGCAGAAGAAAGTGACAGATTCCACCAGTGTATATAAATGCACTCCCTCAATGGCTGAGCCACGTGGCAGCATCTAAATTCCTGGGATACAGGGTGCCCAGTCACTGAAATGGTCAACAAGGATGGAGCAGGAATCACTGTGCTGTGCCTCAGTGTGAATGTTGATCCGTATTTTTAATTTTTATTTGTTCAATTAATTAGTTTTTGGGTGGTACAGGAGGTTTGAACTAAGGGTCTCATATTTGTGAGTTGGGCACTATAGTTCAGAATCACATTTCCAGTATTGGTTTTTTTTTGACCGGTTAGTTTTAGGATAGGGTCTTGCTTCTTGCCTGGGCATACACCTTAGTCATGTTCCCTCTATTTTAGGCTTTCTGAAACTGCTGTTTTTTTTTTTTTTTTTTTTATCAGTTTGTGCCATTGCATATGGTTTCTCTTTGTTGAAATGAAATTGTGATCTTCTCAGCTGCCCAAGTAGCAAGGATTATAGGCATGAGCTACTGGCACCAGGCTATTTTAATTTTGAGACCAAGTCTTGTTCAGTCTGGCTTTGAACTTGAGATCTTTCTACCTCAGTCTTCTGGATGCCAGGATCACCACATCTTCCTATGTGCTTCCACCATACCTTTCTTTTTTTTTTTTTTTTTAGCACTTATTAATGTCAGTATTTATTTATTTTTATTGTGAAAATACTGTACAGAGGGTTTACAATTACATGGGCAAGATAATGAGTACATTACTTATCAAGCATTGTAGCCTCCTCCTTTGTTTCCCCTCCCCATCCCTTCCCACCCTCCCCTTGCTCCCCCACCCATTCCCCCCACCCCCCACCAAAGTTGTAGTTTGTTTTCGACATAACGCCTTGTACATCTCATTGTTGCAATGGGTCCACCTGAATCCCTATTTAAACGATTTGTTTTTTCCCTTCCCCTCCACAAATTATAACAACATCAAATACAGTGAAAGCAGGGGTTATACCGTGGGGGAGGGACATACAAGCAACAAAGTAATAATCTTATAAATGTGTTAGAAACAATCGCATGAAAGAAAAAGACATTTGAATACATATCTTAGGGTTCATTTCCCTAACATCAACTTATCTGACCTTTTCTGCTTGATTCAGACATATACTAGATATTGCAAATAAGGGAGACCATGGGACCTATGTTTCTTTGGGCCTGGCTTACTTCACTTAATATAATTTTTTCCAAGTCTTTCCATTTCCTAACAAATGAGGCAACGTTGATGGAGGCATCTTGATTAGTGTCTTTAGAATCGGTAGATGGGCAGCCAAGTGAACTTGAAATATAACCAGAAAAAATTTCAATCTGAGCAACAGGCAGTAATATTGTTAACCTGGGATCATGGTAGAAAGTTGTGTCCTTTCTCTCTAATCCCTGATATGAGCTGCTTCAGAGACCTGGTGCTTTTGAGTGAGAGAGAGTCTGAGCCTTCCATGAAAGGTTCTTGTGACATTATCCAGTTTTATAATGGAAGTATTCCTCCAATATAAGCACCTTTACCCACAAGTCCTCAAGACATTAAATTAAGAAAGGAGAACTAGTCTCTTTTGGAGTTAAAGCCAGGAAAGTTGAAGTAATCCAGAATTCACTCATGATTTACTCTGGTCATGATGGATCAGAGAGTGGGGGTTTATGGAGTTGGGTAGTCAATGTAGTTTTGGTCTAATTCCATTTTAAAATGGTCGTAGAAGCATTTGGATTTGCCTTACTGTTTTCAAAGAATGTATGGATGTATGATTGAAACACACTTATTGATAACTGGCAAATAAGGGAAACTATGGGACCTATGTTTCTTTGCGCCTCTGTTTTACTTTACTTAATATAATTTTTTCCAAATCTTTCCATTTCCAAGCAAATGTGGCAATGTCATTCTTTCTGATGGAGGCATTAAATTCCATTGTGTATATATATACCTTTTCCTGATCCATTCATCTACTGAGGGGCATCTGGGTTGGTTCCATATCTTAGCTATGGTACATAATGCTGCAATAAACATAGTTGTGCTGGTAGCTTTAGTATGGTCTTGTTTGTGATCATTTGGGTAAATGCCCAAAAGTGGGATTGCTGGGTCATAGGGGAGCTCTATGTGGAGTCTTCTGAGGAACCTCCATACTGCTTTCCAAAGTGGCTGAACAAGTTTACATTCCCACCAACAATGCAGTAGGGTTCCCTTCTGTCCACATCCCCTCCAGCATCTGTTGTTATTAGAGTTCTTGTTATAGCCATTCTAAATGGGGTGAGGTATCCCAATGGTGTTTCGATTTGCATTTCTTTTATGGCTAGAGAGGTCGAACATTTCTTCATGTGTCTGATAAGTGGCAGAAATTCCATGTTGGTTTCCTGATTAATGGGCTGTGGGCTATTAAAGTAAGAAGGTCTAAGCAGAAGCCTTTGGACGGTCCTCTTCCTACCAATAGAAAAATGAAATCTTGTGCCACACATCTAGATAAACTGCAAAAATTAGTATCATGTCACCATTAGAGACTGGAAAGATATTCAGCTTGCCTGTTGTCCTGGCCAGAAGGCAGCTGAGTTGTGAAGAACACTACATATCTTAAAAAAAAATAATCAGGCATGATTCAACCTGGGCCACCTGTTCATCCAACTGACTTAGGTTCAGGACTATATATGCTTCATTATGTCATGTTGCAGAGTATGGTCAATGCTGCAAGCAATTTCAGATCTCCCCAGCTCCTAATGAATAGCTGTGATCAAATGGTGTTTTGGATCTATGGTCAGGCATTCAATGTCAACCTGGGCTCAGTAGTAAGCCAAATGTTATTTCTCCAAGAGTAGATATTTGGAAAGGAGAACATGGCTTTACTCTTCGGGTTCTGTGTTGTGATTGCTGGCCAGAGATGACTGGTCTTTATCTGCCACAGGTACTATAAGGGGCACTGGCTTGTCTAAATTATGGCAGCAGGGGGTGAGGTGGGGGTGGGGGCAGATCTAAGTGGCTGACCAGCTTTCACTAATTGGACTAATTGAAGAGTATTCTTAGGCTCTCAGGCCAGTTTACATCTGCTATGTTGATAGGTTTCTTGGCCAATGAGTCAGAGTAACACACTTAAGTGGGGGAAGAGTTGAGCATGACCTTATATCCCAATTTGCTCAGGCCAGTCCTAGAGTCTGAAAGATAAAATCTTAACCAACAAAGACTTCACTCATGTTTTATTCTTCCTGGACAGACCCTTTTATTCCTATATAAGTTTTCGTGATTTGACTTTCCTGGGGAAAAAGCCCATGACTTTCTTTTTTTTTAGAGCTCGAATATACTGCTCTCATAGATCTTTTATTTCCTGGGTAATATGTATCCTCTTTTGAATGTATGATATCAGCTCCTATTTCAAATAGCCTGTTTCTTTTCTTTGCTTTTTTCTGGTCCTGGGGCTGGGATGCTGTCTGTGAACCTCTCTGTGCTCAAGGCTAGTTCTCTACCACTTGAGCCATAGCACCACTTCTGGCTTTTTCTGCTTATGTGGTACTAAGGAATTGAACCCAGGGCTTCACGCATGCTAGGCAAGCTCTCTACCACTAAGCCACATTCCCAGCCCTCTTTTCTTTTGGAGACAGGATCCAGATGGTAGTCTAGGCTGTCTCTGAGCTGGTCATCTTGGCTCGGTCTATCAGTGTTGGGGTGACAGGCATGCACCATCACATCTGGCTCTTAGGTAGTCTATTTGGAAAGTACCTAAGTTTTCATGGCAAAATCCAAGCCCATCATCTGCTGAAGTCTCAGTTCACTGTCTGGGGCCTTCTCCCCGGGTGCCTTAAAGGTGATTCTGGGATTCCTAGTTTCTGTTTATATAGAAAGAAATGCTGATATACTAAGGGTGTGGTGGCCAATGTCTGAAGCAGAGGCTTTTCCTTCCTGAAAAGCAATTTCCACAAAGAGCCTTAAGTTTAGGTTCTACATCTGGGGTTTTATGTTTCCATAACAATCCTGACCCCACTATTTCCACTAGAGGCTTTTTGAAGTCTAAGGCATGGGATGTCTTGGGAAGAGATTTAATGACCCAATTTGTTGGTATTCTTGTTATAGTCACAGTGGAAACATATATTGCTAGTTTCCAGAACAAAGGACATAGTAGTAGTGGAGGCCAGAGATGGGGAGACTGAAAGAAGAGAAGGAAGTGGAAACTGACTCACTAGGAGTCTGAGAAAATCCTTGACTACAATTTCATGCCGTAATAGTATTTTACCAGTGATCAGATTAATGATGGCGATGATAATAATCACCATCATATCATCAACATCATCATCATCCTTATCCACCAGGTACCTACTGAATCTATATTACAAACAGTGAAATGACTAGGGTTTAGCCCCATCAACAGTCATTTGAAAGTCCTTAGTAGCATCCTCTCTTTTCTCTTTCCACAAAACTCCATCTTTTTCTATACTTAAAATCACTTACATGTTGGCAGGTAAGAGAAATGATGGAAGCACATTGTTTCACTTCCCTTCACGTTGTCAGGTAAGTGAAATGATGGAGGCACCTTGCTTGCCTTCCCTTCCGAAGGGTGACAGGGGACTGGTGCCACCACAAAGGGAAGAGTTGGCCTAGACATTGAAACAGATGCCTCAGTGGGCTTGGTCAAAGGTTTGTTAAGTGTACAGCAAACTGAATTAAAGGGGGAGTTTTGAAACCACTCTTCATGAGATGACCCCAACCTGTCTGTCAAAGTGATGAGGGAGCGTCCCACCTAGAGGCAGCGTTATGGTGTCCTCAGCCCTCTCGCAAGAGTTAGGCTGGCTTTGACTCTTGGATATATTTTATCCTCTGGATCCTGGACACATTGTGATTCTATTTCTGTGTGAAGTGCTAATAAGAAGAGTGAGAGAATCAAAGAATATATACTGTGTGTATGTGTGTGTATTTGTGTAATGACACTCACTAAATGGTGGACAAGAACGAAATGAATGGAAGTGTGACGGAGGGGGTAAGTTTATTTAGAGTACACTGCATATGAATGGAAATAGCACAGTGGAATATGTTTATCTTGTAAATACATGTTAACTTGAAAAGAATCAAGAAGACCATCAGTGCTGAGAGGAGCTAGGAGCAGGTCTATCTTCACTGTGAGATGCTGAGTATCTTGAGGAGAAAGTTAACTTCATTTATCCCCTTAAACTATCCTATGCCAAGTGGCAAAAGAAGTCATTAATATTCACTTGAATTATCTCAGATCAAAAGTCCATATTCCTCCCTAAATGCATTTTTCCCCATTGGCTGCCTTCTTCACTGATTGATAGCCATACAGGTCTTTTTCCAGTTCATCAACAAACATCACTGAGTCTTCCTGTATGCTGTTCCCTGTTCTGGCATTCTTTCCCTTTTCCTCTTTGCTTAGTCTGAGCTTAAATGTTGCTTGCTTTCACCAGGACCTACCTTCCATCATTTCAATCTGAGTTTATTTGTGAGATTAGTTATTTAATTCGTGTATTTTATATTACTGGACTTCAGAATACCTGCTTTTGTCTGCTTTTGTCACATGGTTACATCATTGCACATGGTGTTTGTAAAAAGCCAAGTACTAATCTGTTGGGAGAACAAATGTAGTAATTTTGAATCCTGGTAGCTCAGCAGCAAGCATAGTGTCTTGAAGAAGAGCACCAGAGGTCAACCAGTGGTTGTATGGAATTCTTGGTCATCTGTATCTCTGAGCATGACAATATCCCTTCCCACCATCTGACTTTATTTTCCTGGCTGTACAAGAATCCTGAAGACTCAGCTTAGTTGTCTGAGGGAGGAGTCCCTTGGCAAAGGTCCTGAACAGAAGTCAGGGTCCTAGGCTATAGTTCCACTGTAGTTCTCATTAGACTATGAATAGGAGTAAGGCATGAAATGAGTCAGGGGTCCACCTGGGGGCCAAATGTCTTGGTTGGACAGCCCCATCTATCAACAGAGCATGATTCAGTCCAGTCATATACCAAGGTTCCAGAAGTACTGGGAACAATGCCCTCCTGTTCCCAGACCCTTGTATTTGTGAACTGGCTGCTTCTGCTGGCAGCCTTTGCTCTCCTTGCCCACTTGCAAACACACACCCACCTTTTCACACCTGATCTAACCACTTTTGTGGACCTTTCCAGAAGTTATTATCTTTTCTAACTTTCTCAAGACTGGCAAATCAGCTACTGAACCTGCTCCTCTCTGTGTCCAGAAAGGAATTCAGTTATCATTCTTAGAAGCACTACTGAGGGGATTTTCCTACATACATATGGCTTAGTTCTTTTTTTAATGCTCTTGTGTGAAGGAGTAAGTGGGAAAAATCAGTGTTTCTCTTTTGAGGATGATGATTAAGGGGGATAGTTAGGCTTGCTCATTATTTCTGCCATGTAGGGCTTGGTACTTCCCAGGTGCTTAATTAGTGCATGACTATACCTTGTAAATAAAGTGAATGATACATTATAGCAATGCCATCTGGCATAGGAGCTTACAGGTATAGCCTTCCTGGATTAGAATCTGGTTTCCTTTACTTACTAGCTTCAGGACTTAAGGAATGTTACTGCTGTGGTTTGGGAGTGGTTTGAAGTGTCCTCCAAGGACCTATGGTGATTAAAAGCTTGGTCATTGGGCAGTATGGTAAAACCTTTAAGAGGTAGTGTTGAGTAGGAGGTCCTTAACTGAACTGGATGCTTGCCTTGCAAAGGAATTTGGGAGTTTCAGTCCTTCTCTGCTTCCTCTTGCAGAAGGATGGTTAAACAGGCCTTTGATATGTTTTTCTCTCTCTTTTCTATCTTTCCTTTCTTTCTTTCTCTCTTTCTTTCTTTTTCTTCTCTTGTATATCCCTCTTACCTTGTTGCTCTTATTTTTTTTCTTCCCATTTGCAAGTTCTGACATCATGATTCCTCTCTGGGACTGAACTATATACTGACGGAAACTTCTGATCTTGAAGACAAAATATTTGGACAGAAAAAAAGGGAAAAATAGAGGAAAAAATGATCAAGGAAATGTAAAAAAACCTAATAAATTCAGGATTTTTAAATTGAAAGACCAAATTTATGTCTGATAGGCATCGAGGAAGGAGAAGAGGTTAGCTAAAGCCATGGCAAGTATATTCAACAGAGTAACAATGGAAAATTTACCAAATTCTGAAAGAGAAGTTCATCCAGATACAGTATGCTTTTAGAACACCCAACAAACCAGACCAGAAAATAATCTCTACATTGACAACTATAAAAAAACTAAAGAAATTGAGCAGGAAACCATAAAGTGGAAAGACCTCTTCCCATGTCCATGAATTGGCAGAATTAATACGGTGAGAAATCATTTTGCTAAAAGGTGATCTACAAATTCAATGCAATACCCATTAGGATCCTAATGTTATTCTTCACAGAGGTAGAGAAATCTAATCCTAAATTTTTTTTTAAATTTATTTTATTGTGAAAATACTGTACAGAGGGTTTACAATTACATGGGCAAGATAATGAGTACATTTCTTATCAAGCATTGTAGCCTCCTCCTTTGTTTCCCCTTCCCATCTCTTCCCATTCTCCCCGAGTCTCCCCCCCCCCCCCCCGGTTGCTCTTAAACTAGTGATCCTCCTGATTCAGTCCCCTGGAGTCTAGGATTAAGATTGTCTTTTAACAGATAACTATATATATTTCTAGTTTTCTGCACACATGCGTGCATACATGCACAAACACACACATCCATGGTTTATTCCATGCAGAATCCATAATATCTCAACATAATAAGAAATCATATTACCAAAGTCTCCTTTAATGATTTCAAATTTAGAATAAAAATCAAACTCCTTACTATGGCTGCTAAGGTAGGTAGATTTGCCCTCTGTCTACCTCTGACCTTAACTTTCAGATACTATTGTTTCTCTTTTCTTTTCTTTTTCCTTCCTTCCTTCTTTTCTTCCTTCCTTTCTTCCTTCCTTCCTCTCTTTCTTTCCTTCCTCTCTTTCTTTCTCTTTTTCTCTCTCTCTTTCCTTCTTTCTTTCTTTCTAAATCCAAGATGATTGGTGGTCCTCAGGCAGATAGAACAGAAGCCAAGTAGGCTATCATGTAGATGAGAGTCTAGTCATTCAAAGGAGAAATTGTTGGGTAAAGGACTAGGCAGAGTGTATGATAGCTAGAGATTTTCAGGGAATGAGACTCAGAAAGAAGGGATAGAGTAGAATCAGAGGGAGAAGTTGGGTGAATCCATGGAAGAAGTCCAACGTTGTTAAAGATACAGATATTAATGTATTCATTTCTCATTCCTTCTCTGCATTCCCAGATCCTGCTTAGTGTATTGGTTCAAGAGGAAGTAAGCTTCCATAGAAGATTGCAGTTGGAGTCGCAATTATGTCAAGTCTAAGAAATAAGGTCCTTTAAAAAATATTTTTATTTTTATTTTTTGCCATTCCAGGGGCTTGAAATCCTGGCCTGGTTGCTGTCCCTGTGCTTCTTTGTGCTCAAGAATTATACTGTACCACCTGAGCCACAACACCACTTCTGGCTTTTTCTGAGTAGTTTATTGGAGATAAGAGTCTCATGGACTTTCCTGCCTGGGCTGGTTTACAGCCAGGATTAGGATTACAGGTCTGAACTACTGGTGGCAACAATAAGGTCATTTTGAAAACAAATTGCCCTTGTATGTGAGCCTAAGAGTGGTAGAGTACAAAGAATTCCAGTTTTTTCTGCTTTTTAGGTATGGACTTGCCTGTTCCCTTTTAACTCTGGGAAAGAGCATCTGTAAAAACAAGAGTGCTTTCATCTCTCCTGGATGCTGTGAATTGGGTCACAATGATTTCATCTCAGTGTTCTTATTGTTGAAAAAGCTAGAAGACTAAAAAGTACCTTTCTTCGAATTTTTAGAGTTCAAGATGTAAAATTGGCTTTTCTAATTGTAAAATTTGTCACTTGTATAAAATCTAAAGAAAAGTTAAAGGTAAAATAGAGGTTCTTTTCCTATGAAGGAAGTTGTAGAAACTTCCTTCTTCCTTGAGGTATTCTTACCCATGGTTTTAGAGTTCACTCTTTAGTATTCTGAGGGGCAGACAAGGAGTGATGCTGTCCACAGCTGCTTGATATGACTTCTAATTAATTACAGATTGGAGTGTCTAGTCTCCAGATTCCCGAGTGAGAGAATCAGTTGGCAGGGCAGTGGTTTTTGCTTCTATAATGACAGTGACAGTTTTAGATTGAGTCACTCCCATGGTCAACTAGTTGTTTTTCTCTGGGGATTTGATGATTCCAGGAGGGCCTGTCTGGAATCTGATCCTTAAGCCCTTTTGGTGAACTTGAAAAGGCCAGAGTCTTGGAATTTAATCCCTTCCTGAATGAAATCCTCAAAGTAGTTCCTATTTCATGCACTGAAGAAGGGACCCACAGAAAGGTAAGAGGAGTGTTGCCTGAACAAGGCCAGGTTTCTCACTGTGAAGAAGCTTCTCAGTGCCATGTGGAATTTAACCTGGTAAATGCACTGAGGACCTAGGTTCAGACCTTGATTTTTCCATTTTGGTACCAAATATCCTAGGACTAAGTGGGCTGGGATACTGATCATGCTAACTGTTCTGAAGAGAAGGATTTATGAAACCAAATGTTGGTTTAACATTTTACAATCACTGATAAGTACTGCTCAGAAGACCAAATGCATCTTACATGTGATGGACCTGGGATACGGACTCATGCTGACCGGGTTCTGAAGAGAAAGATTCATGAAATGAACACTTTGGTTTAATATTTTACAATACTTTATTCATACTGCCAAGAAGATCAAATGCAGGTAAATATCCTACGTGTGGCAGAGCTGGCATATTGACGCATGCTGACTGAGTTCTGAAGAGGAAGATTTGATCGAAAGATTTGAAATCAAAATATTGGTTTAATATTTAACAACAATTTATATGTACAGCCAAGTACACCACATCCAAGTGTTAACATGACTAACACTTCTCTTGATTATGTTCCACTCACTTTTCCTAAGGCCGTTCAGTGAGTGGGCAGTGAAAGCAAAGGAAGGGCCACAATACAGGAGAATGTGTTCCTGGAGCAGACAAATCAAGGCTCTTACATCCTTCCTCCATGGACAGTGCTGGAATGGACTCACCAAAGTAGAGCCTATCCACTCCTCCTTGTCCTGCTTCTAAGGAGAACACTTCCCTTCTGGCTCTAAACATGGAAGGGCGGATAGATGGGGGTGGGACTGCAATGGGACCATAGATTATACCTCCTTAGCTAATCTGCCAACAAGAGAGCCAATCAGGAGAGTTTGCTCCTCAAACAGGACTTTGTTCTCATTTCTGTCTAACTCTCACTATCTTTCAAAAAGTGCAATTGCAGAGCAAAGGTCAGCCTTTATATTGAACCAAAGGGGAAACTGTTAGATGAGGGATTGTATTTTACGCGACATCTTGTGCTTTTTTTTTTTTTTTTTTTTTTGGCATTCAGGAGTAACCTTGGGGAATTTACTGGGTTGCTTGGTATCAAAGATTAAAAACCATTCTGCACAAATGATGAAAGCAAGGGCAATTTAAAGTGAAGACACTGCTCTGTCCTTTCTACCTCACGCCATCAACTAAAGCCAGAAAAATGATCTAGGGATTAGGGAGAAGGTGTGCTAGGAATGAGGAACCTAGCAAGATGTATGAAACACAGAAAGGGATGGTGGTGAGAACTTCCAAACCTGCAGGTTTGTCAGGGCTGTGACCTCCTTACTAGTGTTCCAAGATTCTCCATAAAACCTACACATCACATCTACTACTTAACTGATGCTTTGGAAGTACAAGGAAAAGTATACTCTACTTCAGGTGTGGATTTATGTGAGGTAGCAGATATAATAAGCTGCAGAAGGGAAGATACAGAGGAGTACAAGAATTCTCTTTTTTAGTATAGGAATTCTATGAAAGTAGGGATTTCGATCAAGCAATGTCCAGGAATACCATGTTTCTAGGAATTTTCAGCAATCTTAGATCCACGTGGATCTAGCTAGTTGGATCCACTTTGATTGAAATCTGAAAGGTCAGATTTATTCAGATTTATTTAAATCTGAAAGCTGAAGAGTTTTAGGTAGTCACTATCCATCAGTAAAGAATGCTAAGATCTGACTTCATGGAGCAGATGTCAATACATGAGAATATAATTCACAACATTGCCTTATGCACAGGGAGCAGATATTTCTGTCTCATTATATTCCTCTTGTCCTCTTGAAAGGTGATCCTAACTTAGATTTCCAGAATTGAAGGTGATAGCTTTTCCTCTACTGTTTCTTAGACTCTCTCACCCCCAAAGTCTGACCAGGTAATGGGGTCTTCTAACTACTCTATTCCCTGTGATCCCTCTCAATGTACACATCTTGAGGTTAATTCACATTTCTTCATCTTTAAAAGAAATCAGAAATACCTCAACTCTGTTGTTCTGAAGTCTTAAAAGAATTTAGATGGAGAAAAAATACTCCATCCTAATGTTGATTGTAGACTTTGACGAAAGGCCTTTCTTTTGTAAAGGAGAAAATTTTCTTCCAATTGAAAAAAAATCAGCTCCAGTTACCCAGCTTCCTGTCCGATGCCTACTTGAAGCTTCTGTGGCAACTCACTCAGGTTATAAACAATTCCTAGTTATAAAAGAGGGCAAAGCTGACTGGGGAGAATATGAATAGTTGAAGAACTATGTGTGTTCTCTGGAAGTTTTGTGGCTTCCAGATGCTTCCCCTGAAAGGGTGGACTGGTGTATTTGACACTAGAAATTTTTTTTTGTTTTTGCCAGTCCTGGGGCTTAAACTCTGGGCCTGCGCACTATCCCTGAACTTTTGTGTTCAAGGCTGGCCACTACTATTTGAAACACAACTTTACTTACGGCTTTTTGTGATTAGGGGTAAGAGTCTCACAGATTTTTCTGCCTGGGCTGGCTTTGAATTTCACTGCTCAGATCTCAGCTTTTTGAGTAGCTAGGATTATAAGTGTAAACCACTGGCACCTAGCTTAGAATTCTAAAGCTTTTAAGTGCCTCAGAACCACACATTCTTTTTTCTTTCAGTAGTGGGGTTTGAACTCTGATATCCAACCTACTAGGATAGCTCCTTGCCACTTGAGGCACAGCTCCAGCTTTGCTTTTTGCTGGTTATTTTAGAGATGAAATCTAGTAAACATTTCTGCTCTCAGCTGGCTTTGAACCATAGTCCTCCATACTCCAGCCTCCTGAGGAGCAAGTATTAGAGATGTGAGTCATGGTCACTTTGCTACAGCCAAATATTATTATTTATTAGAAAGGACTTTGTAGACAAAAGGGAAGCTTTCAAGTGCGTTTTAACTTCAGAAATAGAAGTGGCATGATTTTTTAAAATAGGAAATAAAACTTAGTGAATCATAGCAGCATTTTCCCCAATAGGTAAAAGCAACTCAAATTTCCATCAACCAAAATACGATACATTAGAGTGAAAGATTCACCAGAGAAAGGAAGCAAATGCTGATATCTGCTGCAAGCCTGGACCTTGAGGGCATGAATGGGGTATGATTCCTCTTAGATAAGATGAGCAGAGTAGGCAAATTCATAGAGGCAGAAAGTAGAAAGAAGGCTGAGGGCCTGGGAGGAGGAGGAGGAAGGAACAGAGAGTAATTATTGAATGGGTAGAGCATGTCCATTTTTCGAGAGATAAAGTTCTGGAGAAGGACGATCACAATGATTTCCTGACAGTGCGCATGAGCCTGAGGCCACTGATTAATTTGTTTAAAAAATGGTTAAAATGCTAAATTTTAGGTCATGTATATTTTACCAGAATAAAAAAGCTTATATTGTGTTATTTGCAAGAAATGTATTTTAGTTATATTTTCAAGAGCATATTTGTGGAAATAGGATTCTGTGGTTTGGATTAACTAGGGATAAATCACCTTAACCATAGAAAGTCTCTGGGAAGGCCTACATTGGAAATTATCTAATTTAGTTTAATCCAGCCCTTTTTAAAAAAAAGATAAACAGAATAAGTTTATTTGAAAGAAAGTAAAATCAGAAGACTCCCCAAGTGGAGAGAAGATTTCCCTGTCACTGTTAGATTATATGGACTTTGCCAGAAAACCACGCAGACATCCAGGTATAGAGAATAAAGAAGGGTTTATTGCCGGGAAAAGGGCCAGAAAGACCCCTTCTCACAAGGGAGAAGTGAGAAGAAGCACCGGCTATTGTCTGGGGTGACTTATATAACCTAGGGGGGCTAGGAGGGGCTAGGAGGCAGAGACCCTGGTGTGGATGTGAGGGCCAGGGGCTTCATCATGGCGGACTAGGATTTATGGCTGCTATCCAAATGGTAGATAAGGGGCCTTGCAGCTGCCCAGACCTGAAGGTCACTCCAAGGGGCTCTTGCTGCCTTATATGGTGGTAGCTGCCCCAGAGAAGTGCCATCCCAAGATAAATGGGGTTGGAGGCTGATTATTTACTGCCTTTACTACATGGGCCTGGTGTTGCCTAGGAAGGGAGCATGCTAGACTGTGGAGAGGGGAAGGAGTGTAATAAGCTATGGGAAGGGAGCTCGTTTTGCTAATAGTCACCCTTGAGGGAAACTAGAAGCTGGCTTGCTTATCTGTTCCCCACTAGATATTTGGCCCTTAGTCCCCTCCCTCTTGGGGATGTATCTTTGGTTTGGTTTGTTAAGCATCAGTCACTCACTGCCGAATTGGATGTAAGTTTCTGTCAGGCTGGACCCCTCCTATCCTAGGTGGATGTGAGAGGTCTTACCTTCTGCTTTTGTGTCTGATCTAAGCACATGTGCCCAACTTGGAACCTGAAGCTCCAGGCAGGAACAAAAAGGGTGCTTTATGTTTTCTCTGTGTCTCCTGCCATGTGGGCCTTTGTCCCAGTTGCCTTCTATCCCTCACTGCCTAATGGGTTCAAATAACTGGGTTAACCCTCTCAGATATCACTCTAACTGCTTTTAGGGGATGAAGGTTGATGACTGCTCTGGCTACTTCCTGCTGAAAGGATCATGTAAGCAAGGCAGTTCGGGGCTCCCTTACAGGGGTTGCCCAGTCTACTGTAACCCAGCCTTTCATACATATGTTTGGATTTAGGGATCTTCTTTTCTTTAGTGATCCCTTAATTGTTCTGAAAGCAATGGGTGGTTTTCTTCATGAATTTTGGAAACTCACTTTTCTGTAGGTGTTCTGAATGGACTTTGTGATTAGCCAATATAATAGATAATTGTTTTGTGCTTTGTAATTCTAATGCAGAGACCATAAGTAAAAAGCTGACTACTTGAAAAGAAGTTGTTTGGATTTGTTGATCATGAAGGCAATATTTTCATCCCTGGATGTACTCCCACGTAGCTGGAATGATGTGTGTGTCAGATCACACCTGGCTTACTAATTGAGATGGGGAGCAGGGAGTCTCATTAATTATTTGCTGGAGCTGGCCTCAAACCATGATCTCCCATCTGCCTTTCAAGTAGCTGGGATTACAGATATGAATCATTGCACAGAACCCTATGCCTAGTAGTTATTATTCATGCTTAGATGTCCCTTGTAAATATCTCATAATGTGTCAATACCCACAGATCAATATTTTGGACAGATTATTTCCACTTTCTGGAAACACAGAGCTTTGGCTAGCATACAAGTTTCCACCAGTCTAAAAAATCATTTTTTTTTTCCTGGAACAAATAATTTTTCTTTTTTTCTTGGCAAGCTAACAATTTTGATCTCATAAAAATGTTGAAATCAGTCAGGCACTAGTGGCTCATCCCTGTAATCCTAGCTGAGATCTGAGGATCGCAGTTCAGAGCCAGCTCTGGCAGGAAAGTCTGTGAGACTCTTAACTCCAATAAACTATTTAGAAAATACCAGAAGTGGCTCTGTGGCTCACTCAAGTGGTAGAGCACTAGCCTTGAGCATAAAGAAGCTTAGGGACAGTGCCCAGGCCCCAGGACTGGTAAAAAAAAAAGTTAAAGTCTAGATATTTGAAATTTGCGCACACTTTACACCTATAAAAACATTGCTTGATAGTTATCCTCTTCTTTTGCCTCTTGTATACCAGCTTTTTGACAGGTTGCTCTTAGGAAAGTTGGATGTTTAGCATTTCCAGGAGAGAATAACATCTTTAAATTAAAACAAAGCATAATTTCAATCTCTACCTGTCCTGTGATTGGTAACATTCAAAGACAATCATAGGAAGAAGTGAAATTTGTGCAAAACTTCTAAACCAGAAAAGAAAAAACATGAAATGAGAAAGCAAATATGCCACAAACTGAATAATTTTAAAAATGAAGAATGAAAGAAGCGTAAGAAAACAACACAAAGTTAAATTGTGGGAGTAAGCCCAAATATTTTAACAATAAATGTAAATGAGTTAAATATGATACTTAAGAGAAAACAGATTTAACCATGGTAATGGAAATTTTTGCCATGTGATCTTCCCAAAAATATTCCTAAAAGAAGTTTAAGCAGGGCTGGGAAGGTGGCTCAGTGATAGAGCACTTGCCTTGCATGCCTGCGGCCCTGGGTTCGATTCCTCAGCACCACATAAGCAAAAAGAAAAAAGCCGGAAGTGGCGCTGTGGCTCAAGTGGTAGAGCACTAGCCTTGAGCTGAAGAGCTGAGGGACAGCGCCCAGGCCCAGAGTTCAGGCCCCATGACTGGACCTAAAAAAAAAAAAAAAAAAGAAGTTTAAGCAACAATAAAAAGAGTAGGAAAAGATAAAACACAAAAACCCTAAACAAAATAACACTAATGACAAGATATTAATTTCAATTAAAGTAGTCTTTTTAAAATAAAAAGCATTTTTAAGAGCAAAGAGATCCCTGTGTAACATTAAAAAAACTGAAATCATCTGGAAGATACCTCAACATAGTTCAAAAAACAAAATGAGCATTGGTAAGGTAACTAGAATTACCAGGAGAAATAACAAATTCATCAAGAGTAGATGGTAAATTTTTTATTTCACATGTATGCCACTACCAGGGCTTGAACTTAGTGCTTCATAATTTTGCTCAGCTTCTTTTACTTATAGCATTCTACTATAAGATGGTATAACTTAGTTATTTGCTATTTGGACTTTGTGTGTGTGTGTGTGTGTGTGTGTGTGTGTGTGTGTGTGTGTGTGTGTGTGTGTGTGTGTGTGTGTGTGTGTGTATGTGAGGTAGAGAATAGAGTGTTGTCTCTTGAACAGTAATAGTAATTTAATTTCAATCGACTCATCTATAAAGCAGGATGCATACTGTTGATAATATGACATATATACATGAAGCTTCTGATATAATACTTGGTGTAAGTACTCAACCATTAATCGCACTTACTATTACCTGTTATTTTGTCAAAAGTTTTGAACTAATAATTGCTGCTAAACTTGCCATCAAGTTTCAGTAACATTCATTGATAAGCACAGAACTTTGTGGATGTGTAGAGAACAAAGGTTTTCCCACAAAGCCTAGCTTTTGGGTTGTTTGCATTTTTTTAAACCAACTTTATACTTTTGCATATTTGGGACTCATGTTGGTAAACTTGAGAAGTGATTGAAAAGAGGCATTGGAGAAGGTGGGTGCTGGTGGCTCACACCTGGAATCCTAGCTACTCAGGAGGCTGAGATCTGAGAATCACAGTTCAAAGCCAGCGTGGGCAGGAAAGTCCATGAGGCTCCAATTAACCACTAGGAAATTGGAAGTGTCACTGTAGCTCAA
Source organism: Dipodomys spectabilis (assembly GCF_019054845.1). Lineage (NCBI taxonomy): Eukaryota > Metazoa > Chordata > Mammalia > Rodentia > Heteromyidae > Dipodomys > Dipodomys spectabilis. The sequence continues at coordinate 7,090,539 of NW_024870887.1, read as the reverse complement.
AATGGCAGAACACTATCCTTGAGCAAAAAAAGCTCAGGGGCAGTGCGCAGTCCCTGAGTTCAAGCCCCATGATTGATCTAAAAAAAGGCATTGGAGAGCTTTCTGGAATGATAGAAATGATGGTGGTTACATAGGTGTGTACTTTCATTAAAAATCTTTTACTGTACACTTAGGATGTGCATCAGTGCTGTGTGAATTGAGAATTAACAACTTGGAGGAAAGCAAGGGAAGGGTGACATTGTCCAAAAAGAATTTTACTCATTACCTGATTTATGAGATGTGACCCCTCTGTATAACACCTTAATAATAACAGTATAATTATATTAAAAATTAACTGTTACTTGTCATTGTACCAGCTCCTAAGTCATCCTGCTCTTGAAATACATCTCCTTGGCCTCAAGAAGCTCTCCTCTCTAATGACTCTTCCATCGCGTTTACTTATTACAATCCAACTCCACATATACCTAGATGCCGCCTGCCTTGTATGTGTGTGTGTGTGTGTGGGGGGGGCAGGTAGTGATGTCTGTCTGTCTTATCTCCCAGTATGCAGCTAAAGGTTTGGGAATCAACAGCTCTATACCTGGGTAGATTGACAGGACTTTTCTCTCTTATGATAACCAGTCTTTTTTTTTTTTTTTTTTGATGGCTGTCCTGGTGCTTGAAATTCAGGGCCTGGGTACTATCTCTGAGGTTTTTAACTCAAAAATAGCACTCTACCACTGGGGCCACAACTCCATTTTCAGGTTATTGGTGGTTAATTGGAAATAAGAGTCTCAAGGACTTTCCTGCTAGGGCTGGCTTTGACCTTTGATCCTCAAATCTCAGTCTTTTGAGTAGTTAGGATTACAGGTGTAAGCCACTGTTGCCTGTGACAACCAGTCTTACTCTAGCTCAGGAGCTCCAAATCTAAACAGAAAGTCTACCTTGCCCTTGCGACACTGCTGAGACAGCTCTTTTACTCCCTTCAGGCAAGATCTGTATATTCGCTACTTTGATACCTGTGCTTATCCCATTCTGGAATTCTCACAGCTGGAGACTTTTCCTGGTTTTAATTAAAAGCAAAAAGCACCTCTCACCTCCCCTTTCCAGCTCTAGGATAGAAACTCTGTTTCTTTCCATTAGCAAATCCAAACACCTGGTGGCATCACCACCCAAGTTTTGACCTCATCTCTGTACCTCAGAAGAAATGGTTCTTCTCCCTCTCCACAGAGCCAGGTGCTCACTTCTACTCCAGATCCCTTTTTGCTGGGAGGATTGGTCTATTCTTAGCATTTCTGCCTTTACTCTCCAATGGAGCCATCCAATAATTATTCAGAATTCTATGCTTCCTTCCGCACACTGCCCTCTCATACTGAGTGCTAGTAAATGAGAACACACAGGCCACTGACTATCTTTCAGAGTTCTCTCTCTAATTCTTACCCCTAGGATCTTTTTTCTTGAAAACCCTTTGCTGGCTTGATACTAAGACATTTTTTTCCCTTGCCAATCTTCTGGGGGGAGATTGTGACACAAATTATTTCTTACAAATGTGATGAGGCAAGAATTGAGAATCAGGGCTGGGAAGGTGGCTCAGTGGTAGAGTGCTTCCTTGCATGCATGAGGCCCTGGGTTCAATTACTCAGCACCACGTAAGCAAAAAGAAAAAAGCCGGAAGTGGCACTGTGGCTCAAGTGGTAGAGTGCTAGCCTTGAGCTGAAGAGCTGAGGAACAACGCCCAGGCCCAGAGTTCAGGCCCCACAACTGGACCCCCCCCCCAAAAAAAAAAAAAAGAAAAGAAAAGAATTGAGAATCAAAATTGCAATCTTGGTTTTCTGATGGCTGTAGTTTCTCTGATTCCAGCTGTCTTAGCGAATCCAAGCCTTGGGCTGATGTAGGAAGTTGGGGATGCACAGGGCTCCAGAACGCCCCAACTGGTCACCATCTTTTTAGGCAGGCTTCTCAGATACCCATGGCATTGTCCAGGGTCCGAGCACCAAGGTGCTTGAGGGGGAAGAAAAGCAGGCTGCAGCTCCTCTCTCCCACGACACTTCCCAAGAGTAATTGTGGCCCTCCTAAACCAGCAAGGATACCGTAATTAGGGGACATGCTGGAGCAATGACCACAACTCCTGATCCCACTGCCAGATCGGTTCCAAAGCTGGTCTAGAAGCTCCTGTGGGTGATGAATCCTTGGCTGGTGGCTCTGCTGGGCAGGTTAGGGCTGCGGTAGCTTGAGAAAGCTCCTGGAGGGAATCTGAAGGATATAACTGAATTCTGTTTGGCTTTGTTCAGAAGAGTCTTCTCATTCCACTCCCAGTGTTTCCTTTCCTTTCAGTGGACGCTGGCAGGATGAAGCTGGAGCTCCAGGCTCCCTCCAGTAAGGGAGAAGGCAGGTGCCATGCATGGGAAAATGAGTCTGTAATTGAGGTTAGGACAATCACTGCTTCTTGATGTTGGTATCTGATCCTTATGTACTATTCTCAGTCCCTGGGAAATGGAACATATCTTCATGAGTTGACTATGAGTAGATCTTTTTAGCTACTTATACAAATACCCAGTAGAGAGTCATGCCTCCCATACAATGTACCAGTGAGTACAGCTAAGTAAAGGGGACTTGGTGTGGGACAAAGGGAAACAGAGAGCTTTGGGAGGAGGAAGGGCTGCTCTACTCCAGCAGAAAGCTTTGGGAGGAGGAAGGGCTGCTCTACTCCAGCAGGAAGTGCGAAGAAATTGTCTGATTTCAGAGTTTTCCTGAAGAGGAACAGACTAGGCAAGCTCCCATTCTTAATGCCCTCTTTCTGCCAGAGCCGACCCCCCTGACTTGGAGTGGAGGCAAGCCAACATCACACCACTTGGAGACTAGAAGGCCCCAGAGGTGGACAGGAAAGCCAGCTACCCTTCCTTTTTCCTGGCCTTAGCTGTTTTAAATCACTTGACTTCCTTTATGCCTCTGCTCAGACAAATTTCCCTGGCAGGAAAGCTCTTTTCTTGCCTCTTTCTAATTTCCATTCACCCATTTCCATCACTCTCATCCCTTCAGCAAGCTTTTTGTCCGAACCCATTCAGAATTGCTACTCATAAGCAAGTTTTCAGCAACCTTTCCTGTGACAGAGGTCTAAACCATGAATAACTGGCATACCATTTGCCATTTTCTGAGAAGTCTTGTTTACCACAAACTAGCAGTTCTGATGACCCTTCCTTCCTTTTTCCCTTCCCTCCTTCTGCCCTCCCTTTCTCTGGAATATGCTTCCTTGTCCCTGGACTTTTGCTATGGGTTGTTTGCTGGTTTTTGAACACTGCGGGTTTCCTTCTACCCTAATGCATTTCTAGATCTTTTTTCTTTTGTTGGTTGTGGGGCTTGAACTCGGCCTGGGCACTGTCCCTCAGCTCTTAGCTCAAGGCAAGGCTCTGCCACTTGAGCCACAGCACTTGCTTCAAATCTACTGTAGGTTGGATCTCTACGCTGTTTGGCTACACGCTGTGTGAATGGGCCACTCAGGAGAGCAGTGTGGGCACTGGGCATGATCTTGAGGATCCAGTGAAGTAAAAAGGATGTCCTTGCAGTTTTACAGGTAAGAGCAGAGCTTGCCAAAGCTAGTATACAGAGAGACGCAGATTCTTGGATGACACCTGAGTTCCTCCTCTTCTACCTTACAACAGTTTCCATGGCTTTTTCTCAATGCAATATTTGGTTCCAAAATTCTCTAGACCAGTTAAATGAGGCCCTCTGGGGAGTATGCCAAGATTTTGGTTATAAACAGATACCCAAATACCTATCTTTGGAACAAGTTCACAATATGCTTAGAGATCCATGACTGAAGTGTTTCCATTTAGCCTGCAGGCAAGGTGCTTTGAGTATTTCCTTGGAGCTGTCACTTCTCTGGCATCCCACACATGGCCACTGGGGTTGTGATTCAACCCCGCACCCAGATTCTTGTCATTCCAGTTCCTACTTCTATAGGAGAGTCTTAGAAGAATGACAATATAAAGATAGAGCTAAAGAGTGGTTGAAGTTTGATAAAGTGAAAATACTGATAGAAATCAAAACTACAAAATTATACCTGCCAAATTCAGTAAGGACTATTAATTATTATGGTCTGGCTACCCAAGCAAGACAGAAGAGGGCGGAGCGTCACAGGGCTAGATGCCTGATTGAGGCTGTGGGGCAGTCCTGGAGGTGCCCATGGCTGCCATTCTGTGTGCACCACCCTTTGGATTACCCCTCTCCATTTACTCCTTCAGCCTCTGCCTTCCTTCTTCTCAGATTAGTTTTATCTCTTCATCCTTTTGTCAGGCTCCAGATGCCACGTAGGGAGAGTTAGCACCTTCCTCACACAGGTTCATGTTCCCTCCATGGTCTAGGAAACCTCTAAGCCACCAGGCAAAACTGCTTCTCAGAAGTCTCTGATTACTGTTCTCTGGGTAGCTATGTGCTTATAAATAGAGTACCTGTTTTTTCAGGAAAGAAGGTTCTTCTTCTTCTTCCTCCTCCTCCCCTTGCTCCTCCCCCTCTTCCTCCTCGTCGTCCTCCTCCTTCTTCTCCTTTTCTTCTTTTTCTCCTTTTCTTCTCCTCCTCCTCCTCCTCTTCTTCTTCTTCCTCCTCCTCCTCCTTTTCCTCTTCCTCCTCCTTCTCCTTTTCCTTCTCCTCCTCCTCTTCCACCTTCTTTTGTGTTGGTCCTGGGGCTTGAACTCAGGGCCGTGGACTGTCCCTGGACTGGCCGTGGACTCTATCACTTGAGCTAAAGCTCCACTTCCAGCTCCTTGCTGGTTAATTGGAGATAAAAGTCTCACTGATTTTCCTGCCTGGGCTGGCTTCAAACCACAGTTCTCAGATCTCAGCCTCCTGATTAGCTTCTTCCTTTTAAAAAAGAAAAAACAAATCAAATAGCAAGAACAACGCTATGTTCCTGTAGAGAGCAGAAGAACTGATACAGAATAGGAACAGCAAGTGATCTTCTGAGCCCTAAACCCCTAAACTGACTGCCCAAAGACTATGGTCTCTAAGAATTAAAAAAACCTACAACCTTCCTAATAAACTTGGAAGTAAGCCCAAAGACATTTGAAGGAAGCTCTCGAGTGTTTGTGTGAAAGCTATTTAAAATATATCAATATATCAATCAAGTTTGTACTCTTGTATGCTTGCTTTGCGGAGTGGTGATGGTAGTTCAGAGCTTTGGATTCTGTTTTTGCAATGGTGGCCTAGGGAATCATGCATTAGATAATGCATGACATAATAATCATATTCCTTAAAACCATCTTGGTCTTCTTTAATCCTTCAATCTTTAATCAGTGCTCAGTATAATGCCTGATGCATGACACAGTCTCATTAAAGCTGACCATTAAATAGATGTGAGAATACTGCTTTGTGTAGAAGTTAAATGGATCCCACCACCCTTAAAACAACCTGTGGGGATGAGAACACAAAAGGCCTAATTTCTAAGAATAAGACAAATGTTTTATTCAGGAGCTTTTAGGCAGTTTTGCATATGAGCAAGCTAGATGTCCAAGCTATATTTTCTTGCTTTTACCTAAACCTGATTCTATTGTTACTGTCATTCATTCATTCATTTATTCATTCATTCATATTTTCTAAATAAATACAATAGGATCACAATAGTCCTATGATATGAATGGGATGTGCTTCAAGAACTCTGATGGATGCATGAAGCCATGAGAAATACTAAATCTGATATATGCCATGTTTTTTATTTTTCCTTCTATGTGTATGTACCTTTTCACTTCACCTGCTAGCTTCTCTCTGGCATAACTCAGCTCAACTTCCAGCACCAACTGTCTTGTGCTTTGTGACCATTGTTAAGTAAAGTGAGGGGTACTTGGACTCCAGCAAGGTGAAGCTGTGGACCCACAGTGTGGATGCGCTGGACAAATAGCCATCTCACGGTGGGACGGGTGGAACACAGTCCAGATTGCATCACATCAGTTAAAATGGCTGGCAATTCAAACTTATAAATTGTTTACTTCTGGAATTTTCCATTTACTGTCTTCAGAGTATGACTGGCTGTCATGGAAAGTGAAACTGGGGATAAGTATGGGGGAGGGACTACTGCTGTGTGTCTCCCAAATCCAGGCAGGGTTTTGTGCTGAGCAAAACAGGAGCCATCTCTGTCCCTGTGGAAGTTATTGCATTAGGGAATGTGATCCTAGATGCTGTAACAGAGAAAGCTAGGTACCTCAGCAGTTAAATATAAGTTATGAATCAATTAATTAGCTAATTATCTTTTGTTGATACTGAGGCTTGAACTTGAGGCCTGGGGACCATTCCTTAGCACTTTCTCTCAAGGCTAGCACTCTACCACTTAAGCCATAGCTCCATTTCTGGCTTATTTTTGTGGTTAATTGGAGAGAAGAGTCTCAAAGACTTTGTTGCCTGGGCTGGCTTTGAACTTCGAACCTCAGATTTCAGCCTCTTGAATAGCTAAGATTACACCCAGCTTAAGTTTATTTCTTGATTCTATAAAGTCAGATGAACAATATGGGAGTAGGAAGGATGTGATAAGCTATTGTACTCCTTTAGCACTGAGAAGAGTAGAAGCTTTCCTGTCTTCTATGTGTGGGTTCCAAGGTCACCCTGGGCATTGACCTTAATGTCAGACAACAGAATAGAGAGAATGGGAGTCTGAGCATTGTGCACACCACTCTGATTAAATTCCTCAGAACTCCACTGTATGGCTTCATCCAGATATAAGGGATATGGGGAATGCAGCTCTTTGCTGTGGGGTGGTTTCTTAGCAGAGCTTTTCATTAGAGAAAAAGGTCGTGGCTATTTGGTAGACAGCTAGACAACTGTTTCACACTTTTATTGGGTGCTGGAAGCTGTCTTACACACACAAAAGGTATATAAGTATGTTCGTTATATAACGTTTCAGACAATACTAAAGGGAGTGGAAGGGGGGGGTGTAACAGTTGTGCAAATATTTTTTCCACTGTTTGCTCATTGCCCAGTTTTGTCTACAAGGTACATGTGAATTGATTGTTTGAGTATGAGCAAAGATGTAAGAACTCTTCTTTCTTAATTATGTGAGAGCAGTTCAGATGTATGTGTGTGTGTGTGTGTGTGTGTGTGTGTGTGTGTGTGTGTGTGTGTGTGTGTGTGTGGACGGAGAAATTATTATCTATCCAACTGTCACCAAGCCTACATTGTCATCACATGTTCCTGGAATTATACAATTTGTTGAGATTATAAACACAGCTTATTTATAAAAAGACATTATCAAGCCAGGTACTGGTACCTCATGCCTGTAATCCTAGCTACTCAGGAGGTTGAGATCTGAAGATCAGGATTCAAAGCCAGGCTGGGCAGGAAAGTCTGTGAGGCTCTGATCTCCAATTAACCACCAGAAAACTGGAGTGGTGCTGTGGCTCAAGTGGTAGAATGCTTGCCTTGAGCTGAAGAGCTGAGGGACAGCACCCAGACCCAGAGTTCAAGCCCCATGACTGACAAAAAAAAAAAAAAAAGATATTATGAAAACACAGAAGGATTGTGCAGATAAATGAAAATGGGGTTAAATTTGCTTCTGAGATTTTACTGTCTATAGTATAGTACCAGGCTTTATGTTTTGAATCTCTCCCTTTTTAGATCATCTATGTAGGAAAATAAGAGTTGAGTTCTTTAAGTTTGCAGTTTACAGAAAGTAAAATTTAAAGGCTCTGGTAAGGGAAAGTTAATGGAAAGGAGATATTCTGTTTAGAAAATATGGAAGGATTTATTGATACTTCTTATAGCCCCTGCTCTGTGCTAGGCACCAGGGTACTTGACCAATTAGTACGCTGGATTTCAAGGAGACTGAGACAGATCACGAGGTCTATCCTAAAAAAATCTTAGTTTTATTAGTGAAGAGATAATTTCTTTATTGGAAAGATAGAGACTGAGGTCAAAGCTGGCAGTCATCACTAAATCCACCTCTCCGTTCCTCATTTTCGTTGTCTAGAAAGGGAAAAAGATAATAACAACTTCCCTGTTCATCTCACAAGGCTATTAGGTTCAAGGTTCAAATCAAATCAAAGTCCTTGAAATACTATTCAGGTGTTAGGAGCTACTATTAAGACTAGTTATAATATGGACATATGGTACAATGTGGACTTTGGTGTTGGGCAATGATGCTCTAAAGAAACAGTAAAACCTTTCATCCGTATGTGTAATGAGTTCTTCATAGTTGGATTATGAACAGACATTAACAGGAAGTCTTCACAAAAGAAGAAAGCAATAGTAAGTAAAAACCAAAAGAGATCTTTCATCTACAATGGAATGAATACAGGAGTGAAATCAGTCTTAGTTAAAAAACATTATAAGCAAAAGTTATTCTTTCCATTTCAAATAAAATTGACAGTGAGGAAAATGAAGGCAGGGTACTAGCTCAAAAAATGAGAAAGGCTCCATAGCTGTTGGCTAGTATTAGACTTCAGGGAATGATCTTAAGTCTTTTCTGAATTAATTTCCTCCAGGGAGCACTTGGCCCCGAGGGAGCTTACCTTTCCAGAAATAAAGACATTATAGCTCTTGGCACAGCCAAGTAATTACTCTTCTAATAACTTGTGATTTCTTGAAAGTGTGGTTCCAGAAAGGAAAAGGCTGATTTGAGTAGTCCTTGGGGCTTATCTGACTTTTCTGTGGACTTTGAGACTCACGCGTCAATGTAGTTTACCCAACGAGCCAATATGTCCCTTAGAAAAGTGGGGGTAAGTTGATATAATGTAATATAAGTAACAGTTGGCTTGTCCCCAGATCACAGAGTTCCATCAATACAGCTCAGATCTCAGGATTTATTACATCATTAAAAGCATGTAAAGGCTGTCCAGTTTAGGAAATGTTCTTTTAATTTATTTGCCTTTCTGTATGTTTTGAAAAGTCACAGAGAGAAACTGATATCAGAGAGATGATAGGATGGGACTTTCCTCATGTTTGTCCTCCTGAAAAAAACATCCATTTGAATGCAAGTCTTTATGAATCGCCATCACCATTGAAAACCACTGGAGAGATAATAACAGCTGGGCATTGCATAGAACTAAGTAAGTATACACTGGAGAGGGTAGGTAGGAATGACGGCTTTCTATGATTTATGTCACCACTCTCCCAGCCTCAAGCAGCACACTATGGAGAGAGACTGTTCATTCATGGGTCAAGGAGGGAAGTAAGCATTAGACTTTGTATTAAACCTCAACATTAAGACTACCCCAATAAACCCAGTGTGAAGAGGAAACCTATAGTTTCAGACTGTAGGCTGGCATAGCTTGATGGGATCCAGACCACCAGATCTCATTACCAGTGCTGACCAGACCTGCAGTCAGGAAAAAAGCCACACCCTCTTGCCTGCTCAGCCTCTGTGGACTGAGGCTGCAGACAGCACTCCCAGAAACAGGCTCAGAAGTTTGCAGAAAAAAGTAGGACTGACTATGTGGCTAAGGGTGTAGAATGGCTGCATGAAGCACAAGGTCCCAAGTTCAAATTGCATTACAGCCCCCTGAAAGCAAATTAAAATGGGTTAGATGCCTCCAGGTAAGACAAGGGACAGAAGACTGGCTGAGCAGAAAGAAAGCAAACCAACCAATATATTGCCTTTGGCATCTACTGCATTTAACGCATGTATTGTTTAAATTCAGTTTCGTTTGTTTCCAAGCACTTTTAATAGTATCATTTTATTTTTGTATTAGCATGCATTTGTAATGAAGGGATCTTATTATAATATTTCTGTGCACTTTGAATAAATTCACTGGTTTACCACCATATTCCCATTCCTCCCCACTTTTCGTATGTTTGTGCACATATGTAAGTATATATTATATACTTATACAGTATATGTATGCATCAACAGTCTCTCTCCATAGTGTGCTGCTTGAGGCTGGGAGAGTGGTGACATAAATCATAGATGCATATATCTATGCATCTATACACTTATATACTGTATAAATATGCTGTATAAACTGATCACACACACAGTTGATTGGCATCTTGGCTAATTTCTTGAAGTTTGGTTGTTGCAAATAGAGCTGCAGGTATGTTTCTTGTATATTGATTTACTGTCTTTGGATATATGCCAAAGAATGGTATAGAGGAGGTAACAAAGTGGGTTTACTTTTAGATTTTTAAGGAATCTCCTTACTGATTTCCATAGTAGTTGCACTAGATTACATTCCCGCCAGCAGTGCCTAAGCGCTCCTATTCTGCCACATCTTCATCAGTATTTTTTTTAATTTACATGTTTTACTTGGAAATGTTTATACCAGAACAGTGAAATTAAACTTTAGAGACAGTGGATATCATTAGTTTAGTTACCATCAGTTTATTATAAGAGGGAGATATGGAAATTATTTATATGATGAAAGATCTCAGAACTTCCATGGATCGGGTAGCTTCACACGAAGCCATTTTAGTGATGTATTCACTCTACATTCTTCCCAAGAATGTCACCATCCCTAAATAAGAAATAATCCTTGTCATCTAGAGCTACTTTGGTGCCTCCATATTCTGGGAGAAGAACTTTATCACCCACTTTCACACTAACTGGCTGAATCTCTCCACCCTTTCCGTTAGAGCCCGATCCCACGGCCACTACTGTGGCTTGCAATACTTTTCCTTGAGACTTTTCTGGAAGCCTCTTTTGGTTACAATTTCAGCTGCACTCCTTTCGACCAACAATCGGTCAGACAGAGGAAGGAACTTCCTAAATGCTTGTCCAGCCTTGACTCTTCTTTGTGGTCACTACTCAGACTCTGCTCTCACGCCGACGCTGCAAGGAGGGTCTTCATCAGTATTTGTTTGATTGTTGACGGCAGCCATTCTGACTGGGGTGAGAGGGAATCTTAGTGTGGTTTTGATTTGTATTTCCTTTATGGCTAAAGAGCCATAAAGATTTCATTTCTTGAGCATTTCTTCATATACTTATTATCCATTTGCATTTCTTCTTCTGAGAGCTGTTTTATTCAATTAGCCCATTTATTAATTGGGTTACTTGTTTTTTGTTGTTTATTTATTTATTTATTTTGGTCAGCCATGGAGCCTGAACTCTGGGCCTGGGCGCTGTCCCTCAGCTCTTCAGCTCATGGCTAGTGCTCTACCACTTGAGCCACAGTGCCACTTCTGGTTTTTCTGCTTATGTGGTGCTAAGGAATCAAACCCAGGGTCTCATGTATGCAAGGCAAGCACTCTACCACTGAGCCACCTTCCCAGCCCTGCTGTTTATTCTTTAAAGTTCTTTGTATATCACTCCTTTATCTATTGAATAGAAGAATTGATTCTTACAAAGTAGTTATTATAACACTGACACACTGGAGGAAATTGAGACCAAGAGAATGTCTTTTGTGAAGGTCCTTCAAAAGTAGTAGAGATAGAGCTGGGGGTGTAACTTGGAGAATGCCTCTCTAGCAAGTGTGAGGCCCTGAATTCAACCCTCCATACAGCAAAACAGAACAAAACCAAACCCCCAAGAAAGGATGGAGCATATCCTCAAGCCAGTCTACTTGACTCCTCTTGATCTATTCTCATAGCCCTTTCCCTGAACCTCATTCAGGGTTTTCCTTGAAACTATGGTTAGGGTCTGCCTGGCTGGCAGGGGAATTCTGGCTAATAAAGCCTTGGGGCACAGTGAATAGAAGCAAAGCCTGTCAGTCATAGTGGTGGGAAGGTCTAGGAGAGTTGACTCATCGCAAAACAAGTCCAGGCTCAACCACAATCCCTTTCCCCTCCTCCTTTGCCGAATTTCTTAACTTCAGCCTGACTAATGTTCTTTGGTGGACAATTTCTTGTTGGGAGAGGTTGTTTTGGTACTCTGAAGGATGTTGAGTCTCATTCCTCTGTTCAACATCATGTCTGATGATTGCAACATTAGCAACCCCCAGATGTAGCCAAATGGGTCCTTGGATGGCAAATCTACCCTGGCTGACACTGCTTTATAGTGACCAGCAACCATGTTTCCCCCCCCCAGACTGAGTGACTTGCCAGGAATTTAGTACGAAACTTAGGACAGACAGGGAAAACTGGGATGCTGATCACCCTGCAAGTGAAGGTTCATCTCCTGTTTACATTGAGGCTCTTTGTTTATATATCAACATGTATCAGTATATCTCTAGCTATCTATTTTTCTTTCTATCATCTATCTATCTATCTATATCTATCTATCTATCTATCTATCTATCTATCTATCTATCTATCTATCTATCTATCTATTTATCTATCTATCTATCTATCTATCTATCTATCTATCTATCTGCATTGGCTGCATGGCCATCCAGGCAGTCTTTAATTTCTCCAAGGTTTTGCACTTCTAAGCTTAACACATCTGCATAATGCTTCCTCCCTCCCTGAATATGGCCTGCCAGAGGTGCAGTGGAAGTGTTCTGCTGCAGAAAGGCTGGCTGAATGACTTTGAGCTGCTACTGGGCTTTGAAAGAAGACCCAAGTGAATGCTGGTGGGAAGAGCTGGAAGTGTGCAAGACTAGAGAGAGACCATTGGTGTTGCTTGAGTGGACAGTGCTTTTGCCTGTGTTTATATCAGTTAATAGGTACTGGATTGGGGAAGGTTTTTTAACTTTGTGGTAATATGACAGAAGCCTTGGTGTGAGGTGTGTATTTTTTAGGAAAGAATTCGGTATTTGAAACATTCTGATGAATTACTTTCCAAGGGCATTTTGCTGAGGGAAATGAAACAATCTCAAAAGTGGTTTGCTACCACGTTTATGTTTGTTGTGTGGTTGAGAATACTTGCAATATTTGTAAGTAGTTTGGTTCTTTGCAAATTTGAAAGGCACTTTCAGGAGAGCATTGGTTCTTCAGGTTTTGGAGCTCAGTGTCATTCTTCTGCCCCTCTGCAGTAATGAAAATGGAATTCTGGGGGCAGTGGGTAATGTGCTGAAGTCAGATACTGAGATTTGAACCAGACCTGTGACTCAGCTCATGCATGACTCCACCAGGTTGTGAGAAAATAAATCTTGCATGCTGGTACTGAGGAACAATGGCCGTTGTATATGGGGAGGAAGTGAATCAGCCCCATCAGTGGGGGCTGGCAAAGTTCTTCTTCCTCTTTGACTGGCAGCAAATGGGAGAGTGAGGCAAGTTCCATGATGGCAGTGCCCAAGATATATTGTCACCTGGCAATATCTGTGTGCACTTTGATTCATTGTATAGAGAGTGTGAGTTGTTGTGTGCGATTTGCATTTTCCTGGATTATGTAAACCACTTGCTTTTGCCAAGAACTGTCTGTGCCCCAAAGCTCTGAGCTGGTTCTCTCCTATTGGCCAACCACATTGCATTTTATTGGGAGGCGTTTCTTTCAAGTTGCAAAGCAGTGATAACAACCAGTGTCTCTTAGGAGTGAGGAGCCTGAGGTTCAGGGACTCCATCAGTGACAATGACAGCAGATGAGTTAATTTTCTTTGTGAATGGCAAAAAGGTAAGTGGATACAAGATCTTGGAGTTCCCCACTCCTTGGGAAGGAGGGGCTGTGTGTCCTCTGGAAAAGGTATGTTTTAGTGTTCTCTCTGCTTCTTCCCTCTTACTGTTCTCACTCCAGAGGTATTGCTTCATTTCGGTAAAAACTGGGGTGAGACTTTCTCAGGGATATAGTACAAGCAAGTAAAAGGGGGTGGGAGGCAAGGAGAGAGGTGCCAGTGAGCTGATTACCACCTGTGAAGTAGTGGACGTGTGGATGTTACCATTACTGTCAATGAGCTCTAAGGTTACAGAGCGGTGTATTATGTGTACAAGGGCAACAGCTAGTCCTGCTTTGCTGTGTAGGAACACATACTGACATCTTGTGGCAAGCCACTGTGTTTTCCACAAAGGACCCTCCTCTCTAGTCCTACATATATGCATTTCAGATATTTTACCCACTTAGGCGAATGTCATTGGTGCTCAGGGATGTAGGGAAAGTGGTATAGGTATCACAAATCCCTGGGCATTGCAAGGGTGAACATTTTTGTAACTTTAAGGCAGAAGCAGAGAGAGAGAGAGAGACAAACCATTACATTTTCTTCAGCTCTGCTTGTTTTTCCTGCACTCAGCATTCACTGGTAAATCGGCTCTCTATTTAAGAATGGAAAGGGTCATCAAGGAGTAACAACAGCTTCTTGTTAACTGTCCACATGGACATGGGTTATAAAATGGAGTGGTTTTTGAAGAAAATTTCAAGAAATAATAATGTGCTTGTTAGAATCCCTAAGACTTGAGCTGTTGGGATGTGTTGGGTGACTGGCAAGAGAATGTTAGGAGCCTTTCAGCATCAGAGCTGCAAAGGTTGTTGGGTTCAGTGTGAATATTGCCATTGGGGGACCCTGGAGTTCAGTGCTATCTTTCTGAGATGCTTCTTTTCAGGCTGGCATCATGAGATAGGGCAAAACTTCTAAATTGGGGTCAGCAAGATATTTACCCCTAACTTTTGCATTCAGCAAAAGTCTTAATAATGAACAAAAGCAGAGGAGCAAAAGACTTCATTCAGCAGTTACATCATAGAGAATGTAAAAAATACCTGTGAAATTAGTACATATATATATATATATATATATACAAAAACAACTTCCTTGGAATTTTTTTAAAGTGGTTTTAGCAGTGAGCTAACTGTGACTTCCAAAGCTGTGTCTTTAAGTTTTTATTATGGATACAAGCTATCAATTCATGTGTGAAAGTAAAAGCTCATGTTCTTCTTTTGGTCTAGGCTTGGTATTATTTTTTGGACCTAGTAAGTAACATTTGATGGTAAACTGACCTGGTAAAAATTCTTTATCCTTGGATTTTATTTGCACTTAGGAAAAGGTGATTTTAAATTCTTAGAAGATATCATGACGTAAAGCTTTATTATTATTATTATTATCATCATCATTATTATTATTATTTTGCTGGTCCTGGGGTTTGAACGTAGGGCCTAGGCTCTATCTCTGACCCTGTCTATGCTCAAGGCTAACACTCTACCACTTGAGCCACAGCACCACTTCTGGCTTTTTCTGAGTAGCTTATTGAAGTCTCATGGACTTTCCTGTCTGGGCTGGCTCTGAACTGTGATTTTCAGATCTCAGCTTCCTGAGTAGTAGGATTATAAGCATGAGCTACCAGTGCCCGGCCTCAAAACTCTATTATCTCTGGGAGTGTCTACTGCCAGATTGTGGTGGTGAATAGCTGTATTTGTTATTTACAAAGATGTGGGCTCTTGAGAAAATGCTGGAAAGAGGAACTGCTGGGAGAGGCCATGCTGAGTAATGACAGGAAAACAGTGCTAAAAAACAGCACCCAGTGAGGGATTTCTGGACAAATAAAGACAAAGAAGTTTTGTTTTAGATATTGTGCAAAGAAGTTCCTAAAGAGGCTGTGGAAACATGTTGACTTACTCCTAACCAGAAGTCTTTTGCTCCTCTGCTTCTGTTGAGACTTTTTTTTTTTTTTGGGGTCCGGTTGTGGGGCCTGAACTCTGGGCCTGGGCACTGTCCCTCAGCTCTTCAGCTCAAAGCTAGAGCTCTACCACTTGAGCCACAACGCCACTTCTGGCTTTTTTTCTTTTTGCTTATGTGGTGCTGGGGCCTCATGCATGCAAGGCAAGCGCTCTACCACTGAGCCACCTTCCCAGCCATTGCTGAGACTTTTGTCTGTCTCCCTTACAGTGGGCTAGACACAAATTGCTGACCCCGTATGGGGCCGCGTGGGTGGTTGGGCCTTGCTGACTTCTGCTTTCAGGTTAGTGTGGAAGGAACTACTGTCTAAGATTTTATTATCTTGTAATGATAATGAGGAATCTAGCTTTTTTTTTTTTTTTTTAGCTGTCAGCTTATGTAGTGGAGATTGTGATTCATGGAGGATTCTGGCAAGAATGAAGAATGAAGGGCATAAGGAGTGACCCCACAAGAAGAAAATGTAGCTAGACAGAGCTCACAGTGATTTTCACTTAGCTTACTTTCATGATCAACATCTGCCAGGTTCCTTAGAGACTCAAGGCAGGAGGAATGCCATCTCTGAGGCCAGGCTTTGGGAGCCATTTGCCATTGGGAGCCTATGGGCCAGACGGACAGGTGAATTATGATTAGGTAAAGTATTAGATATGCTAGGAGAGACTCTTCTCAGTGCAATACTTTGTAGCACAGCATCTGGTACATAGTAAGAGCCTATTAATGTGAGCACTGAGAAGACATGATTACTTACAGGGAAAAGGTCTTATTGCTTTGGTCAGCCTGAATGGTAGGTATAACACCTATGTTTCTTGCTACACCAAAGCAGAACTTTAGGATTTAAGGGTGTAATAAGAGCATGTACCTAATTCAGCTTTGGTTCATATGTTCATTCTTATGGGACTAAGAAGAAAAAGACCCATTTGCCTCGATTTATTTAGTGTCTATTTAGTGTACTTCCATGTACTACCAATTCTTGGGTGAGACCTTGTAGGGTGAAACCAATTGCAGAAGGATGGTTAAACATGTCTTTGATGTCTTTCTTTCTTTCTTCCTTATAGGTGGTAGAGAAAGATGCAGATCCAGAAACAACTCTTCTGGTCTACCTGAGGAGAAAGTGTATCCTGATTTTGGAGTGAGAGCAAGGGATGAGAATGGGGGATTCATCTTCCTGGCTGTAGTCATTTCCTAGTGGCCAGCACTGGATCACGAGTCTGGACACTTGTATGTTAGCTGCAGCTGTGACATTCAGAAGTGGTGTGACCTTGTGTAACCTTGGACAGTCCTTGAGCTCCAATGCTCATGGTAGTCTTTGAGATCTTCTCTAACAAAGAGCCCAGCAATCCCAAGATCTGACGAGCGCTTGACAAAACCCTTCATTACCTTTAGTGGCTTCATGGTCACCACCCAACCCCATCCATAGGAGGTGTGGGCTCTTCCTTAGCTATCATTTACTGGATATGTAAGGGGTCATATCTAGGGAACATCCCCAGCTCTTACTAGGAGTGGAAAAGCAAGGGAAGGAGTGTCCATTGGGAAAGGATGCCTTCCATGGGAATTGTTTAGAGGCCCTGTTCATCGTAGCAAAGACAGTCCTGGGAGTCATCAAAAGCAGGGGATTCTGAGTGTGTTGGGGTGCCGTTCTTCTTGGTACAGTGAAGGCTTCTGTAAAGTCCCCAGAATCCTCTCAGAGTATTCTGAGACTCTGGATCAAAATCAATGAACTAATACCAGGAGCTGATACTTAATAAGCCCTTTCTATGCCCAGGCAGAGTTCACAGGGGTTTGCTTAGCTGGTTGCACTTCATCCCCATGGCAGTCCCACAGGAGAGAACACATCCATCCCATCAGCAGAGAGCAGGGAAAATGAGGTCTGCATGTGTGAAGGGACTGGCCTGCCACCGTGTATTCTGGGCCTAGACTGAAGCCTAGAGCCATGACTTGACTTCTTATCCTGCTTAAACTCCCAGAGGTCTGTTGTCAAGACTAAGCTTATTCTGATGTCTCTCATAAGAAATGGATCCCTTTCCTTGAGGGATAGCTGTGACTTTCTCCAATGTTCTACTTGAAGAATTGTTTGATGCAGAAGTGAGCCTGAATGCTGGGTCTTAACCCTGGCCTCTTACCTCCAACCAGTCGGCCTGGACAACTGGAGGCTCAGAGCCAATGACCCCGCATCTCTCTTGCAACAGAAGACTCTTGGGTAGAATGGGGGACCGAAAGAGTCTCCATTTCTACCTCATCTACCTGAATGTTGGGAAGAACAATTCCCAGAGGCTGTTGAAACCGGCTTGAGTTTTCTAATAGTTTCAGCTCTGTGCTTTTTCTGTTTGAGATTCTTTGTAGCCTAAGCTAGTCTGGAACTCATTATTTTGTCCAGACTGTCATAGAAAACCAATTTTCCTGCTGCAACCTCCTGAGTGCCGGGATTAGAGGTGTATATCACTATCCCTGGCACTCAGTTTTAGTTTTTAAGGCCCAGAAACCAAAGAAATCCCTTGTTTCAAAGGCCAAAGCTCAAGTGAAATCTGAAACTGAAAGTTGGTATTAAAGTCTTCACTCTTTATTGTAGTCTGTGCTAAGGGTTTATTTGGAGGAGTTAGAGATAAGATCCGAATCTTGACTCCACCTTGCCTGCTAGAAAGATGCTCAGGTTGGAAGAATAGATGGTTCTGCTGCCATCTGTCTGTCTGCAGGCACCTTCTGGGTGTTTGAACTGCAAAGAACTGCATGTGTCCTGACCAGTGGAGAAGATAGCCTAGGACATAGGCAGCCTTCCTTGATGATGAATTTAGAATAAGAGGCAGCACAGGAGTGGGACACATGCCAAATCTAGAGTCAGGTGACTGTGTTGGTGCCCTGACACACAGGTTAGTATTTGTGTAGTTCATGTTACATCTTGGGTCTTGATTTTTGTGTGTGCCAATAGTAGGGCATGAACTTAGAGCCCGGGTACTGTCTTGTAGCTTTTTTGCTCACAACTGGTATTCTACCACTTGAACCATAGCTCCACTTCAGGCTTTTTGGTGATTAAATGGAGACAAGAGTCCCATTGACTTTTCTCCCCAGGTTGGCTTTAAACCACGATCCTCAGATCTCAGCCTCCCAAGTATCTAGGATTGTAGGCATGAGCCTCAGGCTCGCAGCTTTTGTTTCCCTTTTTAATCCGTGGGAGAAATAGTATCTGCTGTGTTATGTACTAATCAAATGCTATGAAGAACAAAGGCATACGTGGATATAACTGCTTCTCAACTATAAGATAGTGTATTATCGTTAATAATGGTTGATTTTGTCTTGAAAAGTGAAGGCTGTGGCCAGATGAGAATAACCTTGGTCCCCTGCATCTCCAGGAAAGGCCTGGGGGAAGTGGAGGCTTGCAGGCCTGCACAAAACCAGCAACAAAACCCGTGTGTCTCAGGGAAGGGGGCCTGTTACCTGGAATCACCTACTAGTTAGCAGAGTAACGGATTATCTTTCCTCAATGTATCTAAGAGTTGGGCCCCAAATGGCTTCCTGACCTCAAAAAATGTTTTAATTTCCACTTGTACATATTGTGGGTTAGATGTTCCAAGGCCCTTAATTCAGCTCCAATTTTGGTTTCTGGGGCTTTATCAGCTTGCTAGGTTCAGGGTGAAAAATTGGGACTAAGTGAGCCCCAGAACAGATTATCACCTTGCCCGTGTGACTTCAATGTGTATCTACTCACTCAATCCTGTGGACTTGGAGATGTGTGGTTTACCTGCCAGGAAAACCACACCTAGTGGACTACAACCCCAAGAGAAATCTTCATAGGATGGTACCCCATTCCCTTGCTCTTTGGTCTAGAGAGAGGGAGAGAAAGAAAGGGAGAAAGAGAGAGAGGAAGAGAGACAGGGAGAGAGACAGAGACAGAGATAGAGACAGAGAAAGCTCTGTTCCTGTCCTCCTGGGGTATGAGCCTGAGCCATGAGCCAAATGGGAGAATTGACCCACAGGGCTATGCCCAGGCATTCCCAGAACCCCACAGCCTCTTTTTCCTTGTTCCTGTTCCTTAACTTGTGGCCATCCAGTGGGGCTGAGTGGAACGAAGCTTGGCTGTGGAGAAGGGGGCTGCGGGGCGTGCACGGTGATGCTCTCCAAGTATGATCATTTCCAAAAGAAGATTGTGTATCCTTTACGCACTCGCTTACTGGTGGCCCAGGCAAGGGCCTTGGATGTAGGGTCAGCTGTAGGATGTAGGACGGAGAGTGTTAGTGTACATTTGTATGAAAGTGGGTGAGCTGTGTTTCTGAGCTGGCTCAGACCATGAACAGAACCTTGTAGAATGACCTCTTGGCTGGTATGGTATGGCTTCTGAATTGATACTCTCTAAAACTCTAGGATAACAACATACCCTATAAAGCCCTTCACTAGCTCTTCATGACTCCCAGGGTAGAGCCTGGTATGTTCCTACTTTCTTCTCCAGTCTTCTCTCTTTTCCCTTATGTGTGCAATTCTCCATTCAAGCTGAGACAATGTCCCAGGCACTCATTCCTGATTGCCGTATTGTTTTCCAAGTCTTGAATGTCCTCTCCTCCAGAACTTTTCCATCTCACAAACTTTTACCAATTACACTACAAGAAAGTCCTCCTCCATCTCCCAAGACTAGGTTAAGTGGCCCCTTGTTTATGTGGGCTTCATAGTGCTCCCCTTGCATAGTCTTATTGAAGTACTTGACATCAGACTTGTACATTGCATCTTGACACTTGCTTCTCGTTTCCTGCATTGATATTTTCCTTCTATTTCCTAGCTTTTTAAAGGTCAGAGATTTCATTCTATTCACTTCTACTTCCTCAGCCCTCAGCCAAGAACAGTCACGTGGGTGACAGTCAGTGATGCCGGTTGCATCTGTGAATGATGGTCACTGAAGTCACAGGCCGCAGGGTGAGGAAGCTCTAGCTCTTGGGCTTGGGGGTCTCATGTTTCCCTCCTCTCTCCACAAGGAGATGGGAGAATAGAGCTTGGTAAATGCAGGGAGACAAAGGTGATCAGAGGATCTGACCCTGGGGACACTAAGGAAAGACCCTGCAGAGCAAGGGACATGGTTCAAGGATATAACCTTCTAGAATTTTCTTCTCTATAGCCTCTAGGACTGGGCTGAGTAAAAAAAAAATGGCTAAAAGCGACCCCAACTTCTCGCTCCAGCTTTGGGACTGAGTGCACTTCGAGGGTGCACTGAACCCGATAGCACTGTAAAGGAACTCAGCCTCGTTTGGGGAGAGCTACTCTTGTCTCTTGTTCAGAGTCTTCAAAGGAAAGGCAAGGACACTAGAAGAATCAATGGGATAACATAGAGTAAAGAGATAGACTGAAGCCTCTCTGAGCCCCCCAGGCCCTAAACTACTTTGATATCTCAAGTGGACAATGCGATGACCTTAATCTGGGGTTTTAGCCACTTTTCTGCCAATGCCTGCCTGACCCCCATCTGTTCCTTGCATCATGTTGCTGTGACGACGGTGGAAGGCATCGGGAGCACCAAGACCAGGCTGCATCCTGTACAGGTGAGCAGAGAAGGCACTGTGCTCCTGAGGTCAGGGCATTTTTGCAGGGAGATTCATGCCAAGGCTAGAGACTTGCTTGGGTTGTTGGACAAGGTTTCACTGCCTGAGCACAGGAGATGTGTCAGGGCTTTCTCCCCATCTTCTCTGGGTATTGTGAGATAGGGTTCAAAACTCCAAGCCCAGAGCTCCCTCCTCTTCCCACCCTATGGCTAGGGTGATGTTACATTGTGTGAATCTGGTGGTCAAGGGAGTCCAGATGCTCTAGAAGTGGGAGAAGAGGAACACACACCTTGATTCTGAATCTGCTAAGCTTTCCCACATTCTGGATTCCAGGTTCTCTATGCCCTATGGTAAAAACTCATCTAATTTTGGTTCCTCCAATGGTCTTTTCAGTTGCATCCCTCACCTCTCGCCCACAGACAGTACAATGGTGGATTTCTAGGCTTCTGCCCTCCTTGGAATGGCAAGTGGTAAACAAGGGAATGCAGGCCTATGAGTGCCTGATCAAGCTTGTCTCCCTGATGGAAACAGACCACCTGAATGAACGTGGATCAGAATCAGGAGTACTTGGAGGAGAGTAGGCAATAGTCTTGGAGGTTTCGTGGAAACAATCTGGATGATCTTAGGTCAGGTGGAAACAGTGGGAAAGGAAGGTTGTTGTTTTGTTTGGGGGAAACTATGATAAGGACCCTTTGGGAGATCATATATTCAGGAAGTTTTAGAGTTAAGCCCATCTGAAAAGACATGTCCTTCCTTCCTTGGGCACCTGTCATGACATTATGGAGCTGGGGCCTCCAGTTGAACAAGTTAGTTCTATTCCTTGAGAAACATCCAGGACTAGTCTATGAGATCAGAAAAGGGTGGAGGTGACATTTTGCTATTGTTTTGCTTCTTAGGCAGGAAAAAGGGATAGTACTAAACTTGTCCAACCTGCAGGAAGCATGAGAAAGTTAGTTAGGTGCCTATCATTTTTTTGAAATGACTAGGGGAAAGAAAGAATGAATAAACAGAGAACGTGTCAGTATAATTGGTCTAAAACCCATCCTTCCCAATAGAATAGGCCTTTGCTCTTTTTATCAAGACATCATCCAGATTTGTAATTTTATCCAAAAGTTTATAGTTTTCCATGTCTTAATTTTGCACTGCCTTTGTCAAATTTATTTCCAAGAATTTTACTCTTTTTGATGCTATTATAAATGGAATTTTAAATTTTTATTGACATAAATTAATTTCACAATGGGATTTCATATTGTGATATTTACATACGCATACATATTATTTTGATCAAATTAATCCCATTCATATTGCTTTTAATCCCTTCTCCCCCTTAAATGGTTTCTAGTGTGTCTCATTATACTAGTTTCATATGTATGTTTATACAACCTATTTTGATCATATTCAACCCCTCAATTATGTCTTTCTTTTCTTTCTCCCTTTCATTGTTCCCCTCAAGAAAATCTCTCTCCCCTTTACAGTAATCAGACCTTAAATCTTTTTTTTATATTTAAAATTTTTTTTATTTTTTTATTTTTTAGACCTTAAATAAGCTGCAGAGCTAGATCCTACTGTTTGTCAATTATTTGTTTTCTTTGGCTTCTGAGATCCTGCCCTTTCTTACAAGTCAATATCATGTGCTGATTCCACCTCAACCCCTAAGTGCTACAGTGCCGGTCTCTGGCCTCGGAACCTTTCCTCTCCACCCTCACATTCTGCCTAGGTGAATTTAGCACCACCTATCACACACCCATATAGGTGTCTTCAGCTTTGACTTCTCAGAAGTTAGGCATCTCCAGTGCCTACCTGGCTTCACTACAGAAAGGTCTCATCTTACCAAAACCTCAGTTGTTTTCTAACTTCTTCCTTCCTTAGTCTTGTTCCACTCAAGTCTATGACAAAACTACCTATTGCTCAAGCTAAAAATAGTGTAGTCACTTCTGAGTCTTTCTCTCTAATATCACACCTGATCTACCCAGAAAATAAGGTCTACTGCATCACCAAGCCTACATCACCTTCACTCTCTGTTTCCATTATTCCCATGCGGTCCAGGGCATCACTCTGTTTTACTCAGTCTATTACAGTATACTGATGTCCTATTCTCACTTTTGCTTCTTGAAATCCCCACCTAGCAGCCAGAGAGACTCTTTAAAAAACCACAAATTAGATCATATCACTTCCTGCTGAAATCTGTCACATATAGAAAGTTCTAGATCCTTGCCCTGACTTGTAAAGAGTTGCTTCATAGCCAAGTTCTCTAGTTCCAGCAGTTCCACCTACTCTAGCCTCTCAGCAACTCTAGCAAGCAAGCCTGTTCTGTGCTGAGCCTTTCTGGTTACTCTTCTTACCCTCTTAAATAAGCTCTTTGTTGATCTAAACCATGTTATAAAATCCAGCTTCAAGGGCCCCTTTCAGAATGGCCTTTTCTGACCTCTCTGATTTTGCTGACATTCACTGTAACTCAACCTGAACAAACTCTACATTCAACCTGCAATTGTCTTATTTGTTCTTGCTATTATTTTCCCTACTAGAGCCTCTCTTCCTACCTTCTTTTTGTTATTGTACTCCCACTACCTTTGCATGTCCGGGTTATCATAGATTCTCAGTCTGTAGATCTTTATGTTCATAAACATCAATGCATATACATAAATGTATGCGTATACAATTCTGGAAATTTTACTTGGCAAAAGTACCAAGATAAACTCTCAAGAGATCAGGAGAAGAAAAAGAAAAATGAAAAGAGAACAAAGGTCATGTGGATGAGAAGAGCTCCTTATCCATTTATGAATGGAAATTCTGTGACATGGATGTAGTGAATCAATTCAACTTTATACATTTCCTAACTCTCATGCCCCTCACTGGGCATTGGGGTTATTTTCACTTAAGAGCACAAGCACCTCAGTTTGTTAAGAGAATGCTCTGGGAATCCTTTAGGAATGCAGGGTACTGCCAAGGAATGTGACTGGTCTTCCAGTTGCAGCTGTGATCTTTGCTAAAATTCCTAAATCCCTTGGGTCAGAATAATCAGGATTCCCGGCCTTCTGACACAGACCGCCTGCCTACCATACATTAGGTGCAACATCAAGACTTTTACATGGGTTATCTCATTAAGTCTTTAGAAGTAGTAGGATGATCCCCAACATGCAGACGAGGAACCTATGGCTCAGAGGGAGTTGGAGACTTGTGTTACTACCCACGGTGTTCCCCTCCACTGCCTCTCAACATGGGCTGCCTCTCATCCCTGGCAAGTCCCCCAGGATACCAGAGAGGTTTTTGCCAACACAGTCATCTGTCCCTTCTAGGAGAGAATTGCCAAAAGCCATGGCTCCCAGTGTGGGTTTTGCACCCCTGGCATCGTCATGAGCATGTACACACTGCTCCGGAACCAGCCTGAACCCACCATGGAGGAGATCGAGAATGCCTTCCAAGGTACAGGCTTCAGGCACAGCCAAGGAGGTGGACTGGGCCCTGGACAGAGCACGGTAGAGTGATAGGCAGGAACTGGCTAGGAGTGAAGGTACCATCCTCCAGAGGAGAGCTGACTGATCCAGAGTCCTGTGCTTTCTGGGGAGTCTTCCTGCCTTTCCCCTGTATCTGGGATATCTTGGACATGGGACCTCATTTGAGAAACAACCCATGGGAAAGTCATATGGCTGCCTGTCCTCAGCTTCCACCAGAACAGGATCCCCCAACGCACTGACCCTTGGGAGGGAGAGAGTCAGAACCACGACAGTGATTGGCTTCCTCTTTGGCCTTTTGTGAGTGGGCTGAGGAGCCTGGACCATGTAACTGCTCCTTGGCATCAAATCCAGAAGATTCCCCATCCATCCAGCATTTCAGGCAACCATTTATTCAACCAGTCATTCTGAGTCCTGTCCTGGATCAGGCACTGTACAAGGGACAGAATGAAAGACACAATTCCTCCCTTCCCAGGGGTACGTGGGTTTATCATGTAGTTTGTAAGCTCACTCATGAGGCTCTGACCAGGCTTGGGGTACCAGGAGGGTCTCAGTCTGGGCGTTCTAGGGAGACTTCCTGCAGGAAGCTATAAAGGGTATTTTTGAGATCAGAACTAAGAAGAACAAGAGGGTCTTTTAGGGGAGGAAACAGAATGTCAAACCAGAGTAGTAATCACTGAGCTAAGCTGGTGCATACAAGTCTCTCTGCCCCTGAGGGCTGGCAGTGACACAGTGGCCTTTTCCTTGCTCCACAGGAAACCTGTGCCGCTGCACGGGCTACAGACCCATCCTCCAGGGCTTCCGCACCTTCGCTCAGGTAAGTGGGGCCTGGGGAGCTCAGTAGTCTGATTCCTAAAGCAGTGGCCCCCAGAGTGCATAGTTAGGGAGGGTGCCAAGGGGACTCTGCTATACAAAGAAGAAAGATGACTCAACATGTTTAGTAGAGTCTCCCCCCCTGGGCAGAAGACTGTGTTGTTCTAATTCAGAGCACGGCTTTCCCTGTTAGTGAAGGCCTGGAGTCTTTCTTCCTGGAAGAGGCACACTATCTGGGTTCAGAGTCCTCTAGTGACTTCTGGCTTGGCTGCTTTCCCTGGAGGACTGGCAGGCTCAGTATGGCACAGGCACAGCATTTAACAACAGCCTGGCTTGCTTCAGACTTGTGCCCCTCCTTCTTCTCCCTCCTGGCTGCTTTCCATGGTTGGCACTCTGCTGGGTTTATGAAGCTGATAATTAGACCTCAAGACATTTTGTGACCCTCTGCAGTGTTCATGTAACTCCAAGTGAGAAACCACAGCCAGGTGTGTGGGCATTGATTCTCCAATCACAATGCACACCTGCCATCAGCCAGGCAGGGCAGAGGGCTGGCATGTCTTTTCTTGGCTTCCTTGCCTCGGCTTTTACCTGAGATTCCAGTCAAACCTTTGCATTCTGGTTTGGTGCTGGGCCCAGTGGTGAGTTACAGACACCAGTTCTTCTCACTTAACCTTTAGGGTTAACACAACATGGAAAGGAATGTTGTGCTCACATAATCGAAGAAGGAGTGGCTAGAGGTGGAGATGGGGCTTTGTAAGGATACAGAACATGACATCCTGCAGAATGTTGTGATGATGAATTCGGAGGTGCACAGTTAAATAGAAATAATGGAAAACATAGATTCAGGGTCTTATGACCTTGGTTTAAATCCTTTTCTATTACTTAATTGATGCACAACTCAGGTCAATTTCCTTGTTTTTAAAAGGGATTATAATAATACCTGCTTTACCGTGTTAAGCACTTCTTGCAAAGCTCTTTGCACAATGCTTGGCCTATCTTAGACATTTAATAGCTGGAGCTATAAATTACAACGTTGACATAGTTCTTCCCTAATGAATCACATGATATTTATGAATTGCTCAGTTTCCCTGAGAATCAGGGGTTGTGGATCTTGTCTGCATCATAGGAGCCTACTCAGAGACATTCCATCCAACCAGGCCTCAGATTGCTTCACAAGACAAGGGCATTTGAGTGTAATGGATAATGGCACTCCTTTCTGAGGTCTGAGTTAGAACCACATTGAAATGGTGGTTCCTGATTCTATAGTTCAGCAGACAGAACTTGCCTCAATTCACATTTGGCTAAGAGTTGTGTGTGCAGGGCACAGAATGCGGGGGGTGGGAGCAGTGTTTTCATATTCCTCACTGAAGCCTATGACATCTTTATGGAGAGCCTATTGACTCTGGCTTTCCCCATGGTTTCAACATACTTGGAGTTTTTAGTTTTCCTGTATACAGCACACACTGGAAAGAACCATACAAATAGGCACAAAGAAAGCTCTCTGGTGTATAAGAAATTTAGAAGTTTTCATTCCATCCTAACAAGTAAAAAGCTAACCAAACTGAAAACTAGCAACTCTTCGAATCATCAGAGAAGTAAAGAGATAGGATTGACTTTTGCTCCTCAAACAAGAGACAGACAAGAATAGAGTCATAATTGACTTCAGCAGAAACATGAGCAGAAATGTCTGCATGAACTAGTACTAGAACAAGAACCCTTGAACAGTAATTGATAAACTACTGGATACTCAATATGGATAAGACTGGGAGGTATAAGCCATTGCTGTCTGAGTCCCTGAGTTCAATCCCCAACTCTGGAGTAAAAATTAAAGGTAGATATTACCAGAGTGGATCAAAACATAAGACTCAGTGATGATGTCTAAATGAAACTGACTTTGAATATAAAGTCACATATAAATTGAAAGTTAGTGACAGTACACTTGTCATCCAACAGTACGGGAGGCAGAGGTGGTGAATTATGAGTTGAAGGCCAATCTGAACTACCTAAATAAATAAACCCACACATGACTTTTGCTTCATACAATTCTAATAAAAAATCCCAGGACATTATTTTGTAGATATTGACAACTTGACTATAAAGTTGGTATGGAGAGAGAAAAAAACCCCAGAATAACCAACACAATTCTGAAGGACCACAAACGTGGAGAACTGACACTATCCAGACTCAAAGGCTTATTGCAAAGCTACCATTATCAAGACATCATGGCATTGGTGAAAGAAAAAAATAGACCAATGAAACAGAATAGAGTATCATCATAAATAGGCTCTCATTAATACAGCTCCCTTACCTGTGACAAAGGAACAAAGACAGTGCATTGGGGCAAAGATAACCTTTTTATAAAATGGTGTTGACATCCAGGCATTCACATGCAAAATGATGAATCTAGACATGGGCTGGAAATTCTCTCAGACTATAAACGTAAATGAAAAACACCAAATCATTAAACTACTTATAGATGGCATAGAGCAAATCTAGATGACTTTGGGTGTGGCAAAGAATGTTTAGATATAGCACCATAGGCATGATCCACGAAAGAAAAGTTTTGATAAGCTGGGCTCCACTATAAATGAAATATTCTTTGCAAAAGCAAATATCAACAGAATGAAAAGACAAGTCATAGATTGGGGGAAAGCATTTGCAAAGGACACATCTCCACATAAGGACATTCTCAACATATACAAAGAAATCGTAAAGCTCAACAACAAGAAGAGGAATGACCCAATTACAAATGGGAAAAAGACATGAACAGACCCTTCAGCCATAAAGACAAGTGGATGAAGTGTTAGCATTGAGACTTGAACCTCATATGCCACCAGGGAGTTGCAAGTAACTAAATACCACCACATGCCTATTAGAATTGCCAGTTCCAAAACACTAACCCCACCAGTGTTGGGGAGGGTATGGAGAAACAGGAACTCTCATTTTTGGTAGCAAAGAAGAATGTATAGGCACTTTGGAAAATAGCTGGGCAGTTTCTTACAAAATGAAACACACTCTTACTATATGATTTATTAGTTTTCCTCTGTGATGTTTACCAAAGCTGTTGAAAACTGACATCTCATAAAAACCTGAACAGAAATGTTTGTGGCAGCTTTATTGTCAAAACTTAGAAACAATTGAGATGTCCTTTAAATTATGTAGGTGAACTGAATGGACAAAGAAGCAGTGGAAATTCAGAAAACAGAATATTATTCTGCTCTGAAAAGTAATAAATGATCAAGAATATAGATGTGTGCCTGTTACCCAGCTACACAGGAAGAGATAGGAATAAATAGAGGCTATCTCTGACAAAATTAGTGAGATCCTATCTCAAAACTAAGTAAGGACTGTCTAACTAAGTAATGCCTTTAATCTAGCTACTCAGGAGACAAAGTTAGGAAGGACTTGGTCCAAGGGTAGATCCAGGCAAAAGTATATAAATTGCTTGGAAAACAAAACCAACTAAATAAAAATGGGCTGGAGGTGTGGCTTAAGTGAAGAGTATGATATTGGTATAAGCTTGAGACTCTGAGTTTAAGCCCTTGTATAGCCAAAAAGGAAGGGAGAGAAAAGGGAAAGAGGGAGAGAAGGAGAAGAAGAGGAGGGAGGAGGAAAGGAAGAGGAGAGAAAGGAAGAGGAAGAAAAAGAGGAGTAGCAGAAGGAGGAGAGAAGGAATAAAGGAAGGAAGAAGCTATCAAGCCATGACATGGAAGAAAAGTTAAATGTATTTTGCTAGGTGGATGGAACCAATCGTAAATGTGGACATATTGTATGATAAGATGCATGTACATTTGTCAAACCTCACAGTGCATAGAGCTCTGATGTAAACTCTGACTTTGAGTGCTAATGATGTATTAATGATGATATAGGTTCATCTATCATAACAAATAGACCATTCTCCTGCAGATGTTGATATTGAGAGAGCTTATTGGTATGTGTGTATAGGCGGGGGGGGGGGTGGAGGGGTTTACAGAGCCATTCTTTGTACCTTACAATTTGGCTTTGAACCTAAAATCACTCTGAAAAAAACCTTGGTTTATTAAAAAAAATAGGTGCAAGTCTAGAAATCTTCACTGACTTCATAAAGTGGGAATATCAGGAGGATTGGGACAGGAAATATCATCCTTATCCAGTTTAGCAGAACTTGGGGGTGGTGTCATGTTATTGTATATCACAATAATTTAGATCATAAACACACTGACAAGGCAATAAGGACAGGATCTGGGTGGTAGTGTGCCGACATATCAGCAAAATGTACCTGTATAAAATATGTCCTTGACCTGTTATGCAAGCCCCTCTTTCTATAGGCTTGAGAGAATTGTCCTGCATCACTCTCCCGAGAAGGATGAAAAGAGATATTAAGGGACCGTTCTTCCATTCTGAATTTGGAGGGGAGGGGGAAAGAGCCAGGAGCAGGAGAGGAGTTCTGGAACAGACAGAATAGGTCTGACATCCAGTGGCCAGCCTGTAATGCAGGAGGGCTCAGCACACAGAGCCAAAGGGAAGGAGGGTGAGGTCAGGGAAAATGTTTCTTTTATGCTTGGCCATGCTTGTAAGTTCTCAAAGGCCGTATATTTTAGCCTTCAAAAACTCTGAGAACTATCTTGAGAAAAGCTAGGAGAAGCTGGGCACTGGTGGCTCACGCCTGCAATCCTAGCTACTCAGGAGGCTGAGATCTGAGGATCATGGTTTGAAGCCAGCCCAGGTAGGAAAGGCTGTGAGACTCTTATTTCCAATTAATCTTAGAAAAAGCTGGAAGTGGTGCTGTGGATCAAGTGGGAGTGCTAGCCTTGAGCAAAAGGGGACTTAGGGAAAGCACCCAGGCCCAGAGTTCAAGGCCCAGGACTGAGGAGGTGTCAGGGTTGGGGGTGGAGAGAGGATGGGGACAGGGATGGGAATATAGGGAATTGTGTGATACATCCTTGGAGATTGCCAGGCTGGAAATTGTCTCCTGGGGGGGACAGACAGCTCACAGACTGTTCCTTCAAGAATTGGCTACCCCAGAAAAGTCCCTGTGAATTTCCACCACTCCCGTGTCTCACATTTTAGAATGTCTGCTGCAACCCCTGCCTTTCTGAGGCCTATGTGCCAGGTGCGTGTACCCCTTCCTCACGCACGAGGCCTCAATAGTGGGAGGCAGTCACTTTGTGCTCTAATTGAGCTTGGGCAATGGCATCCCAAAGCGGTCCCTTAGCCAGGGCCTTTCCCATAGGTGATGGGGGAATCTAACTTTCCTCCAGAACAGGCTCACAGTAAGGAGTGGAGATGGTTTCACTTTCTGGAAAGAAGGCTGCACTAAGTAGTTTGAGACTATTGACCAAAATGTCTGGGCATATCCCTGGGACCAGCACGGGCCTTGGATATCCTTAGCAGCACCCCACAGACACATCAGGCTGGAAGTCGAATCCCACAGAGCCTGGCTGAGTTAGCACTAGCACATCTGTGTCATGAGGGAACCAAGGAGAATGTCTCTTCTAGGGGCTGCCTAAGGAAGCAGCACCAGAGAAGGAAAATGAGCATAAAAATAGAATTTAATAAAGCAGGAGCTAACTTTCATGGAGAGTTTCTTGAAAATAAATTTCCCACTTGTCCCTATGTGTT
Source organism: Dipodomys spectabilis (assembly GCF_019054845.1). Classification (NCBI taxonomy): domain Eukaryota; kingdom Metazoa; phylum Chordata; class Mammalia; order Rodentia; family Heteromyidae; genus Dipodomys; species Dipodomys spectabilis. Next base: position 7,059,795 of record NW_024870887.1, on the reverse strand, counting down.
CATCGCCGAGCTCTTTAATCTGCCTTAGCTGAGCAATAGAAAACACAGCGGAGGCCTCCACTCTGCATAGAGGCGTGCGGGTTGGGGCAGAGGTGTCATTTCCACCTGTGGATGCTGGGGTAGGTGTCAGAGCTGGGGTTCCCTAGTTATTCATAATCAGGACTTCTTAGAATCTGTGAAAACTATAAAGTATCCTCTTGCAGATCTGTTCCTCCTATTTCTAGGATGGTGGCTGCTGTGGAGGAAGTAGAAACAATCCAAATTGCTGCATGAACCAGAAGAAAGACCACATGGTAAAAGAGTCTTGCTTCCCTGGGAGGCTTGGGGGATCTCAGATGCAGAGGAGTCACTACACTCTCCCCATGTCCCTGGCAATGGTGGCAAGAGGATAGAATCATGATGAGAGGTGGTGATGGTCAGATGATGAGCATGCTAAAGGTACTCATTGGCCATGAATCCCTTGGTAGGACCTTCCTCTTCCTGCCTCCCAGGAGCTGCCTGCCCTCCACCAGCCTTCCAGGGTTAGAGTTTACCTAGTAAAGGGCTGGATCAGTCCACCTGAGAAGAGCTGAGACTGCACAACTTCCCTATTCTCTTTCCCTACAGGATACTCTCACACCATCGTTGTTCAAACCAGAGGACTTCACACCCCTGGATCCCACCCAGGAACCCATCTTCCCCCCAGAGCTGTTGGTAGGTGATGCTTGGAGAAGTCTAACCGGGTCATTGTGCCATGGGCCTCTAAGACCTGCTTGATTTTTCATACCCACAGCAAACTTTGAACCTTCTTATCTTTTAGGATTTAGCCTAATTACGTCTTCCTTTTAGTTCATGCCTCTGTACCTTTTAGTTTATGCCTCTGTAGCATCCCACACCTCTTCCTACTGTCTCACACTACAGTTTCTAATTTGATGTCTGTATTCCTATATTCCTAGACTCTAAGCCCTACAAGGAAAGGGACTAAGTCTTCCTAGAGCACTACAAATCAATAGCACATGCTCTCTAACCTTATGTTGACCTCTTGGCTTTATCTAATGTGTGTCCACCAAGCCACCTATTTTCTTCCCTATATGCAGCCTATTTATTTAAAACAAACAAACAAGTAAGCAAACAAAGCTATAGTTAGAGGACATGGTCCCTGGCTCGCAACTCTGCCTTAAGGACTTCTTGTCACAACAGCTTTCTTACCTTCATTCCAATATTTATGACAAGGGAAAGAAGCAAGCCACTCCCAGAGTTTATCAGCTGCATATTTCATAAGGATGTAGACCCATGAAGATTGCCTTAGATGTTCAACAGGCCAGAGAGAACAGATTGCAGCTGTCCCCAAGCAAATCTTTCTCTGGATGGGAAAACCTTGAAGACACTATTAGTTTCATTTGAGGGATTTCTTTCTCCAGCCAGTATCGCCTCAGGTACACCAGAGTCAGCTCTCCTTTGCCATTGTACCTATCCCCTAGACCTCCGGCCCTTCCCGCACCTGTCCGGTATAGCCCCTAAAGGGCCCTGCAAGGAATCTGGGCTTTCAGCCAGGTCAGTTTGGGTCTTCTCAAGGTGCATGACCTTCAGCGGTTTCCATAATCTCCTTCATCTTCAAGTTGCTTTTTCACCTGTAAAACTGAGGCTCTGAATGCCTCCTCCCCTAAGGCATTCTCAAGACGAAGTGGGAAGAGGTACTCAACTGAATTCCTTAGTACATGCAGTCCTCACTCCGCTCCAGCGTGTAAGGATCTTCTTCTGACTCAGTACTCAATGAGTCAGTAGAGGCGCCTAGCCCATTGCAGACCTCAAGGGAAATAATGGTGGTAGCAAGAAGGAGACGGTGCCATAAGTAAACTATGTTTCCCAGAGGCTAAAAGACACTCCTCGGAAGCAGCTGCGTTTTGAGGGGGAGCGTGTCACCTGGATCCAAGCTTCAACCCTGCAAGAGCTGCTGGACCTCAAAGCTCAGCATCCTGATGCCAAACTGGTGGTGGGGAACACAGAGATCGGTAAGGCCTGCCTGTGATTGTGAGGATGTCACGGATCCTGCATGAATTGTGGGGAACACTCAGATCTGTAACTCCAGGCTTCTCGTTTCTCTAAGGCATTGAGATGAAGTTTAAGAATGCACTGTTTCCTCTGATTGTCTGCCCAGCCTGGATCCCTGAGCTGAATTCAGTGGAGCATGGCCCAGAGGGTAAGGGGTTCTCCTGAGGCCACAGTGGGCCATGATGCTGGGCCAGGTCTCAGTGTGTGTGTGTGTGTGTGTGTGTGTGTGTGTGTGTGTGTGTGTAGGAGTGCCAGGTAGCTTTGTCTATGGCTCTGGCTGCCTCCTATTTCCCCTAGAGCCAGCCTGACATGGGGAGAAGGGGAGCCAAGTAAGGATGGTCCGCATTATCTTCCCTCTATTAGGTTGGCATGGTTGGGTGCTAGCAGGGGAAAGGCTGTACTCAATAGTTGTTCTCCTGCTTGACAATGTATTAGAATTGCTCACTGGGGCTGAGCTGAGAGGTGCAGGGGGAAGGGTGTGTAGTGTGCTTGGGTGTTTTTTATTTTTTATCAAATGTGAAGACTTTGCCACCAGAGATCCAGACTTCTGAGTGGAGAATCACTAGTTTAAAGGCTCACATGTTGATTCTAGAGTCCAGAGATGGAGGTTTCAGGCCTTGTTTATCAACTTTGGGGCATTAGTTTGGGTCCTAATTTCCTGTAAGGCTGTAATACAGCCCCGCCTTGGTCGGGTCTCACAGGAGCTGGGGATGAGGGGTGGCTATTACTCCAAGGATGTGTTTCCAGGTATTACCTTTGGAGCCGCTTGCTCTCTGAGCTCTATGGAAAAGGTCCTGGTTGATGTAGTTGCTCAGCTTCCGGTCTATAAAACCGAGGTGTTCAGAGGAGTCCTGGAGCAGCTGCGCTGGTTTGCTGGCAAGCAGGTCAAGTCCGTGGCGGTGAGTTCCTGGTCAGCGGCAGGCGAGGCCCGCAGGCCAGGCATGGACTTTCCTTGAGCGGGCAGGGGCTTTCAGCTAGAGGCTCCCACTTGCTTTTGTCCAGTAGGCCCCACATGTTAGTGCTTAGACTTTTCCGAGGTGCTTGTTAAAATGCAGCGCCTGAGCCCCACGCACAGGGATTCTGACTTGGTAGGTTCTGGAGTGGTACACCCCAGAGATCAAGTTTTTAAGAAGAAGAAGGTTTGGGCACGTCTGATGAAGTGTGGGTGTGGGAGGGGTCTACAGGACACCCTAAGAAGCACAGTCTGTACCTTTGACTGAGGCCATCAGCAGGTAAATGAGAACTGCATCAGAGAGAAGCCACAAATGAATTGGGCAGGATCCTTTCAGACTTTGCGGGGTGGCGTGGGGGTGGGGAACCCAGAGCAGGGTCTCCCCACCTCCCTACCCTGGAGAGGAGGGAGGAGTTTCACCTGTCAGCTGTTCCGTGGGCCTTCGAGTAGCGCGGAAATTCCTAGTTTGCAAATAATTGTGTTCACATACACTAGTCCATTCGGGGTCCACAACATTTATGATTTGGGGAGGTGAACTACCCCCTCTGTTCTATTTTTTAAACTGTTTCAAAAATTGAAACAGAGCAGGGCAAAACCAAAGCGGCTGCCCTTGCTCTCCTCCCGCTCCCACGCGCCTGCTGTGTCTGGTTATAGACAAGGAAACACAAGCTAAGTTACTCTCGACTCCTTTGCCCAGTTCTGCTCAATCCACTTCCAGGAAGGATTGTGTTGGCCTTACACATCGCTTTTCTTCCTCATTTCCGGTAAAGAGAACTGTCTATCTGATTCTTCTAGTTTTTGTGTTTTTTTCCAAGTTGCCAGGAAGTTCAGATCCAAACTGAACAAATGATTCATCCTTCAGTCTTCCTGCTCTTTTTCCTTGATCTTTATCTTCCATTTCATTTTATTGCACACAGGAAAAATGTGATAAATCACCTCAGTCCTTTCAGAAAAGGTTGGGTGAGGTCACTTTGAGAGAGACTGCCACAGTTTACTGACCTGTACATTTCAGTAAATGTACTGACTTGTACATTTCAGAGCTGGGACTCCAGCCTGAGGGTCCTGATTTCAACTTTGCACATTTCCCCAGAGGCCCACATGCTCACCGTGTTGCTCTTGTGGCTCTCTAACAGTGGATGCAGGTCCTCAGGTACCCGCTGTAGCAGCGGGTACCCCCGCCCGTGTGCAGGAGCAGCTGCCTGAGTCCTGGGCAAGGCTCTAACTCCTTCTGCTTGTTCTAGTCCATCGGAGGGAATATCATTACCGCCAGCCCCATCTCTGATCTCAACCCTGTGTTCATGGCTAGTGGAGCCAAGCTGACCCTTATGTCCAGAGGTGAGCTGCCTGAAGAAGATGGGAAAGATGGCTGGAAAGATGGGTTGGGGGAGAAAAGTCTCACAGGTCATTTTTCCAGAGAAAGAGTGGTGAATTCAGTGACTCAGATGTCCCAAGGCTTGGATTAATGGAAGCTGCTAGGTTGGAGGTGTGGGATAGTTGAGCTCCCCTCCCCTCCTCCCTCTCCCCTGTCCCCTGTCTCCTCTCCCTTCTCCCCTCCCCTCAAATATTTCCCAAGTGCATTAGTCTGTAATGTCTTGTCTTTGATTCCAAACCAGCACCAGCTGATTTACTGTTTCTTTCCTCTCCCCTCCCCCTCCTCTCTCTTCTCCTTAGTGGTATCAGGGTTCAAACTCATGACAAGCTAGTGCTCTACCACTTAAGCCATACTCCCAATCATTTGCACTTGTTGTTTTTTTTAGTAGGGTCTTAGTTTCTCCTTCTGACGCGGCCCCTCCCTCATGTAGCCTTCTTTATCCTGTCTACCTACAGGCACAAAGAGAACTGTTCGAATGGACCACACTTTCTTCCCTGGCTACAGAAGGACCCTGCTCAGTCCAGAAGAGATATTGCTGTCCATAGAGATTCCCTATAGCAGGGAGGTGAGGCAGCAGAAGCTGGTCCAGGCTTTGCCTGAATTCTTTTCCCCTGGCTGGGCTCCAGACCAAGAGCTAAGAGTCTATCTTATGACCAACTTGTGCAACTCCCAACTTTAACGTTGGTTCTTTATCTCTGGACTTGGATGAACTAACTTTATCTAGCCAGTCAGCCAGACATAGATGCCTCAGAGAATCACTTAGCACTTTGCGCCCCAGTGTACTCCTCTGCAAAGTGGGTACCTTATGCCTTCTGAAAAGATTATTCTGAGAACTGGAGGTCTAGAGCTTCTCCAGGTTACTGGCCCATGTCTGGAAGCCAAGGGAGAACACCTGCCGCTAGGTAATAGGGCACATTCCCAAGAACACATCCAGCTGTTTTAGGGTCAGGAGTACTGTTATCTCCTCATTGAAGGGGTAGGCCCTGGCTCACTGCCTTTGAGTTGGACTCATATGCTGGCTCTGACTCTGCTGGGACGTTGGTTCACTCACCTTGCTCTGGGCTGGCACTGTGAGATTGCTGCTTCATGAGCAGCTGGTCTGGTCTGTTTGGGGAAATCTGGGCTCCTCTGGCCATCTTGCGTTTATTCCTCAGGGCCTGGACTAGCTTAACCTGATGTGGTTTTCTCTATCCTCAGCAGCCACCAACTCGGGACAAGTCCACAATGAGCCTTTTAGAAAAGTACTGTGGGAGGGCTGGCAGCAGCTGCTTCCTCAGAGAAGGTGACGGGCTGACTCCACTCACGCTTTGCTTTTGTGAGCGTGAGGTGCATATGCCCTTGGTGATTCTGACCTTCCTCCATGGGATGTTAATTCAATCACAGCAATTAAGGCCCTGAGGTGGCTTCTTAATGGTTTTGGGACTTAACTTTGCAGATTGTTTTGAGCAGTGATTCCCAGGGTTTTGAATTTCACAGATCACTGATTTTTTTAAATTACAAATAGGGAGAGGTGGGAGGAAACAAGTTTAGTACACTCAGTTTTAATTTTTCCAGGGACGGACATTAACAAAGTCATAATGTCATACAAGAAATGAGATTTTAGAACCCCAAATTACAAAGCTTTCTCAAGAAAGGATGTTATCACCCAGATAACACCAGTGAAAATGTCATGATGAATGGTTTGGTCCTAGGAAAGAGCCAAATTCAAGTTCAGTGTCCCAGAGCTATGATCTCACCAGGTTTCTTAGCTACCTTAGCCTGTAGGAGGGGACTCCATGTCTCTCTGTGTCAGAGCAAGAGACTGTGATAATAATCACAATGTCCAGGACGAGGGTGAGTACAAAACTCAGGAACAACTTGACATAGAAGGACCAGTCAATGGTTGAACCCAACATGTGACTCCTGCTGTCCTCTCCCCAGAGACTCAGGCTCAGGCCCAGGCCCAGGAGAGGCAAAGACCCAAAGTGCAAGCACAGCCACAGTGATCTCACAGTAGGACTGATGCTCAGGAGGCAGGATTTCTCAAAGTCACCACAAGTCTAGGGGGAAGGAAAGTCCAGGCCACCTGGGGAGGCTCAATGGAGGAGGCTTCATGGTGTGTACCATCTCTCTGTCACTGCTAGACAGGCCACCCGGCCAAGTGAGTTTCACTGTGAGCGCTGGAAAGGCTGAGCTGGCTCTGATAGTGGGGGCCAGGGAAGGTCTGTGGGAGCCTTCCTGGGGGTATCCTTCCTTCTTCCAGCTGCCTGCTCTGTGGGGACCAGTTGTCCCCCATTCTGCTTCCCTAGGAACGAAATCCTGACCCTTTCCCTTCTAATGATGCAACCTGGGACTTCCCAAATGCATAATCAGTTATGTCTTGTCATCGATTCCAAACCAGCACCTAGCTGATCACTATGTTTGTATCACCTTCCTCCCCTCCTCTTTCCTTTCCTCGTCTCCTTTCCCCTCCAATCCCTGCTGGCTTTTCCTCTCCTCCCTCTCCGTTCCTCCCTTCCCCTTCCCTCCCCTCTTCTCATATTCCTTCACTGTATTCCATCTTCACTTCAGCTCATCTCACTCTACCTTTCCTCCCCTGTCTTCCTTCCCTTCCTCTTCCCTCCTCTCTCTTCCCCTCCTCATATCTCTTTACCCAATCTCATCTTCATTTTCACTCATCTCACTTCAACTTGCTCCCTTCTCTTCCTTCCCTCCTCTCCCCTTCCTTCCAATTTCTTCCCCTCCTCTCGCCTCTCCTCCACTGTCCTCCTCATATTCCTTCACCTCATCTTCACTGTTACTCATCTCACTTTACCTTTTCTTCTCTTTCCCTTCCCTCCTTTCCCTTTCCTCCCCTCCCCTCTCCCCTCACAATCCCGTTATTTCAGGCTGACCATTGACAGCACTTGCGAGACAAGGTGAGGAGCAGCATCTCCCTGTTCTTTTTCAGGGTGAGTTTTTCTCCGCCTTCAAGCAGGCCTCCCGGAGGGAAGATGACATTGCCAAGGTGACCAGCGGCATGAGAGTCCTGTTCAAGCCAGGGACCACGGAGGTGCAGGAGCTGTCCCTCTGCTATGGTGGAATGTCCAACAGAACCATCTCAGCCCTCAAGACCACGCCAAAGCAGGTGTCCAAGTAAGAGATGCCACCAAATGAAACCGCCATGATCACCACCACAGTGGCTACTTGAATGTGACTAGAATATTACTGTGCTGTTAGTACTCCTGTTGCTGCTGCTGCTGCTGCTGTGCTTAGCCTGCCCACTGCTGCTTCACTGTTGTGAAAGGTGTTAGTAGGAGGGGAGGGACGTGAGGTGAGGCCATTGCTGCTGGTGCAGTGACACACAGCCAGATAACCTCATGGAAGGTGATGGCGTCCCACAGATTACAACAGAGCTGAACAACTCCAACCTCCTGGTGTTTATGTTGTGTCCTCTACAACTTACATATGTTTAGACACACAGATATTTATCACTGGTATTCAATCCAGTGACCTGCTGCCCAGGAGCAGTAAAGCCACATACACCACACATCACCCGACCCAGGGAGTAGCTGTGGCATCTGGCTAGGTCATCCAATGACACACCTCTCAGAGTGAGTCTCTGTTGTCAAGTGTCACATGCTGTGATGTTGCTGCTACTGTGCAAGTGTCATCACTGCTAATGCTGCTGCTGGTTCAATGCTATGCCATTGTACCTACAACCACTGTTGCGTTTCTCCTGCTGCTGCTTCTGGTATTTGTTCTTTTGCTACTATTACTTCCATGCTATCCTGCTTACTACTGGTGTACTTCTAGTATTGCTACCATTATGACTATGGTGACCATGCTGTTTCTACTACCCCAACAACCTTCTGCCACAGCCATTACTATTATTGATTCTAGAGTTAGTAACCTCCTTCTGATATCCATGCTACTAGCACTATTATTCTTCCACTATTATTACTTGTTTTATTACTATCACTGCTGTTATTCCTCCTAACACCACTAGCATGACTGCCATTATTGCAGTTTGATATCATATTACTGCTATTACTATGGCTACTTCTCTCTCATCTATGATAACTACTACTATTGTTGATGCTTCTATTACTTCTTCTAGGTTTATATTAATAGCATTATTGTTGCTACTACGCTCACTTCCATTGTTGCTACCACCATATGCATTGCTATGAGTGCAGCTGTTGCTATGACTACTGGTAGCAGTTGCTATGACTACTGGTAGTATTATCCCTGTTGCCCATGTTATTACTGTCACTACTTTCTGGCATTACTGTGGTTACTGCTACTCTTCTGTAGCCACTTTTGCTGCTAACTAAGACAACTTCTAATATTTTTGCAGTTCTACTGATTCCACTATTATTATTAGTGTTATTACCCTTGGTTCCACTAATAACTATTGCTTCTTTTGTTATTACTATCATTTCTGCTTCTTCTGCCATCAGGCCTATTGCTACCCCTATTCTTAATAGTAGTGTTGCTAGTACCATGGCTACTACTACTCCTACTACCAGTATTATTACTACTTGCTACTACTATTGTCATAGTGATCATATGATGGTGATTGTGCTAAGTGTGTCACAGGCATTACTCTGTGAAACCCTACAAACCCACATAAGATGGATAAAGCGTACTTGAAATTTGGCTCCCTGGCTTTAGTACTACGAGGTACTTAATCTCCCACTGCCTCAGTTTTCTCAGTGACAGAATGGGTATGTTTTCAATTAATGAGAAGTCACAAGTCACATAGAGCACTGAGAACGTTGCCTTACACATGATAAGGATTCCATGGGTTTAACTGTTACTATTTTTGTGATTAAAAGAAATTGCTTGTGCTTGTAAAGATAAGGAAACTGAGGCTCAAGGAAGTTAAGCAACTTGCATGAAGTAATCTGGCTCTGAGATGCCATTTTGGAAAGGATGTTTGCTTGAGCCAGAGGCCTTGAGGCTTTGCCTTGCACGTGCTGCTGGCTGGGAGCCAGCGTGCGCACAGCTGTCTCTCCCTCGTCTGGCAGGTTCTGGAATGAGGAGCTGCTGCAGGATGTGTGCGCAGGCCTGGCAGAGGAGCTGCACTTGGCTCCCGACGCACCTGGTGGCATGGTGGAGTTCCGGCGCACCTTGACCCTCAGCTTCTTCTTCAAGTTCTACCTGACAGTGCTTCAGAAGCTGGGCAAGGGGCATCCCGCAGATGTGAGTGCGGGCTGGTGAGGTGCACTCGCATTGTGGAAAATGTACAAGATGCAGAACTGTGTCCCAAAAGAAAAAAGGCTAAAGTTATCCCTACTCTTAGATCCCACTGCTAATGTTTCCGTTTATCCCTCTGCTTTTCCCCATTTATCTGTCCAGCGTTCTGTCATGGGGATTGTCTGCCCTGTCTCTCTGTGTCTGTCTGTCCTTCCATCCGTTGATCAATATGTCTGTCATTTTGCTAGCTTTTGGTCTGGATCTGTCATTTTCCTAAACAGATTTGGGATGGTGCTACCTAGAAATTTATGTTCCTCTTACTTTGGCTGATATTTTTCTTGCGGACATCTTTCATATCAAATAATACTTCTTAGAGAACTGAGAAGGGCAAGAAAAACTTTTTCAGGAAGGCTAGCAGAAGGAAATGTCCATGGTGGGGAGGAAGAAGGGGAGAGGGAAAGCGAGCAAGAGAGTGAGCAGCATGCATACATGCAGAGAAGAGGGGACATTTCACTTGGGGGAGGAAGTGCAGATCATTCAGGGTCTGGAGATGGAGATGAGATGTGCAGTGATTACATACAAAGTTCTCAGAGCCCATGTTGAGATATTGAGAGATTCAGCCAATGTTCGAAGGGCAATAAAGTGAGGGGACAAAGGGAACACGTAACGTGTCACTTTTCTTATTTGGGAATTCCACAGGAGAGGTCCATGGTGCAGAATGCTCATGGCTGTCTCTGTTGTTCACCTCCACAGAAGTGTGGTACACTGGACCCCACCTTTGCCAGTGCCACTCTGCTCTTTCAGAAAGACCCTCCAGCCAACACCCAGCTCTTCCAAGTGAGTACACACAGCGTGGGCTGCTACTCAGTTCAAGCCTTTATAGATACAACAGATCATTAGTGGCTGATTGCTGGTGGGTAACTAACTTGTATATAGATGCATGAAGCTCCTTATTCTGTGCATAAGTATCTAGTGATGGATATGAGGATTGTGTTGATGTCAGTGCAGCTGTTTCTCCTAAATATCTAATTCTTAGCCTAAATATCTGTTAGAATTATATTCTTATCTGTATAAAGAAAAAAATGAAAGAAAAATTATTTCCATTTAATCTTTCCTTGTCCCTCTGTGGGACTAATGTACAAATGCACAGACACACAAACACATGCCCATATACACACATGTGTGCACACACACATCCTTCTCTCAGCCGCAGCTTCTGGAGAAGAACTAGGTAAAGGGTTAGCAACCTTTTTCTGTCATCATTCTATGTTTTGTGTGTCAGTCTCCATTACAACTCTTCAGTTCTGTCATTGTAGCTAAAAACAAGTGAAGGCAATATATGAATATCAATGGAGTGGCCAAGCAGTGGTCAGTGCCAATGGCTTATACCTGTAATCCCAGTTACTCAGGAGACTGAGATCTGAGAATCGAGGGTTGAAGCCAGCCTGGATAGGAAACTTCATGAGATGCTTATCTCCAATTAAGCATCCCCCCTTAGTCCCCAAAAGTGGATCTGTGACTCAAGTGGAAGAGCACTAGCCTTCAACAAAAAGCTCAGATATGGTGCTCAGACCCTGAGTTCAAGCCCCAGGACCAGCACCCAAACAACAAAAATAATAAAAAACCAAGCAACAGTCCAGATTTAGCCCAAAAGCTACAATTGGTTGACTCTGAATTGGAATGTAATGGTGTAGGGCATGAACTCTGGGACATGACATCCTAAATTTGAATCCAAATCTGGTCATTTTTGTAGTTGTGTGACCTTGGACAAATTTCATACCTGAGGATGGGGCTTAAGTGGTTGGGTGCTTGTCTGAAGCTCTGAGTGCAATCTCTACTACCACCTACATGCAGAAATAAAGTGGTTCTATAGTTCCTAGAACATAGTAAATGCTCAATGGGGAGGGAGGAGGGACATGTAGTTGTGGAGGTGGGAGGGAAAAGAGGGTAGGGGAAAAACAAAGGAGGAGGTAACAATGCTTGATAGGAAATGTACTCATTACCTTACTCATGTAACTGTAACCCCTCTATACAGTATTTTTACAGTAAAAATACTAGACAATTTAAAAATACTAGACATCCTACTACTTTGAAAAACATGAAAAGTAACTTCATTATAAAATTAATATATCGTAAAACATTTTGGAAACCACAGAAAAGCTTAAAGAATAAAATTAAAATCAGCTCAAATCTCAGATCTACGCGAAAATCATTCTGTTTTTGTTTACTTCTACTTTTCCTATGCGTAGATTGTCTATTGGATACTTAGGGCATACTTTTTATGCAGAAGTAGAATCATTAAACACACAAAGGCAGAATGTTTTATATGCTCATTTTTTAAAAGGTCGCGTATGAACATTCTTGCCTTTTTATTAAAATTCTTCAAACGTCTGCCTTAACGGTTGTAGCCTAACTGGTAAGGTACCATGTTGTTCCAGGAGGTGCCCAAGGATCAGCCCGTGGAGGACACGGTGGGCCGGCCCCTGCCCCACCTGGCTGCCAACATGCAGGCCACTGGGGAGGCCATATACTGTGATGACATTCCTCGCTATGGCAATGAGCTGTTTGTCCGGCTGGTCACCAGCACCCGGGCCCATGCTAAGATTACGTGAGTGCCGCCCTTGCGGGGACCGATGGTGGTCCGGCAGGATCTCACACCCTGCCAGGTGCTAGAGATACAAGGGTAACCAGGCTCCTCCAGGACTTCCTACCAGCCTAGAGAGCAAGACAGGAAACCATCCCAAGCCACCATGGGAGAGAAGCAGGAAGTTAAGACTCCATGGCACCCTCAGCTGGTCTGCCCGGGTGCCCAGGGAGGTGTGGCGTTTAGTATTTCTCACGACCTAGTTTCAAGTATTTTACCCATAGTATCGAATTCAAGTTTGGGGCAGAAAGTTTCAGCTGGTCTAAATCTCAATCAGAAACTTAGAACTAGGCTCAGCCACCTGTCCATACATACCAATGAAATAGACAAAGCACTGGTTAACAGCTAAGGGAGGAGATTAAATTGAACATAGCCACATCAGTAATACAAAAGGGTTTGGCGATCCCGAGATGGTCTTTGGGGTACTGACATAAATTTTAGGCTGAAGTATGGGAAGGAAGGAGAGCCACACAGAGTTAAACAGTTCCAGTCACAGAAGTCATGTGGTCATAGGTGGCAGACTACACTGGGGGTGGTCAGGCAGCTCATTGTCTGAGGATGGGCCAGGTGGGGTTATTGACAGATAGTGGTCAGCTTCTTGGATTCCAAGATGGCTGCAAAGTGACTGTTGTTACATTAGGAAGTTCTGGTCAAAGATCGCAGGGTGCTTGGATGTCATTAGACTGGAATATCTGGTAGCAGGTGGCATCTGGTCACAGGAAAAAGAAGGCATTGTCTGTCAGAGGGGCAGTTTCACCTTTTGCCACAAGATGCTTATCTGTGAACCCGGTTCTTCCTGGAGTCCCAAAGTGACTATGGTAATGGAGAGACAGAGAAATATAAAGGTTAAAGAGGCAGAGAGGGACAACATGGAGTTCTAGGCCGTGTCAGGGCCCTCTTTCAGTAGCTCATTTATTCCTTACAGCAACCCCAGAGGCAGCTCCTATTATTATGTCTCTGTTCCAGCTGAGGAAACTACGTCACTTGCCCCAGGCTGAGAAGTGGTGGAGTCCAAATTTGAAGCCAAGTCACACTGGCTTCTGGATGTTCAAGCTAGAGACTGTGAGCCTCAAAGCTGGTGGGCATTAGACACAGAGTCGCAGTGCAGTGGAGTGATCAGGAAAAACCCTCCCTTTGGCCCCGATACTTCTTACTGATTTTTCTTTCTTCACTTACGCTTAAGGTCTGACTTCAGACTCTGGGAATGGCAAGAAAGACATAGATAAAATCAATCAGCTATTTAACATTTTTCCAGGATTGTGAAAAAAGGTGTTTCTGTTGAATTGTTTTTCCGGCTGTAAGGCATAGCCTCTTCCTTTGTCCTTGCTTTGAGTCCATGTTGACAGTACTACAGCTACATACCAGTGACCTCTACTCAAGCCACATGTGGGTGGGTGTAGAAGGGTATGGTGGACACTTGTGATTTCCACAGTCTGCTCAAACATGTAAGGGTGTGTGGTTGGGCAGAAGCTGAACTGTCTCTGGCATCTTCACAACTTAACCTTAGCTCTAATTCCAGCTGTGTTGCTTTCTGGCTGAGTGTCTTTGGACAAGCTTCCTTCCTTTGAGCTAGAGTTCCCCACATGTAAAATGGAGACAGTTGGAGTTACTTTCAGGATTTCTTGTGAGGATTAAATAAACGATGGTTTCTTGGGGGGGGGGCAATTTCTGGATCTTTCCCTGAGTTCTGGGGCCCCCATAGGGACTCAGTTCACAATTTAGGCTGTTATGATTGATAACCTCTACAAGAATTCACCTTTTGAAGCCTGTATTGCCCAATTTTGTGTAGGATGCCCAGCCACACTGGGATAACACTGTTAATGTAGGGAGAGAAAGCCAGCTGTGTGCCAATGTTCAGCGTCATTGGATCAGCAACATAGCAAAGGCCTAATGTGCTGATTCTGCGTGAGAAATCACCTGTGAGGTGGAGCTTAGCCAGAGCTCTCCAAAGAAAATGGTACTCACTAGGATGAGGCTTCTTTGTATGTGTAGACCAGATAGCATATTGCATAAAGTCTGTGGAGGCTGTGCTAGTTTATTCATTTTCATAGCCCTATAATGTGATGCAATGGCTGATACCTGGTAGGCATTTAGGCAACATAGGCAGAATAGAACAGAATTGAATTAAGACTTAATAGGAAAAGAAGATAGAAAAGGATAAGGGTGGAGGAAGGCTCAGTTTAAAAAGCTCAGTTTAATGAGTACATTTCTTATCAAACATCGTAGCCTCCTCCTTTGTTTCCCCTTCCCATCCCATCCTCCCCCCGCCCCCCAAACCCTCCTCCTCCCCTACCAAAGTTGTAAAGTTCGTTTTCGACATAACAACTTGTACGTCTCATAGTTGCAATGGGTCCACCTGTGTAACCCCTCTGTACAGTATTTTCACAATAAAAAAACAACTAAAACTACAAAAAAAAAGCTCAGTTTAAAAAAGATACCTGGTAGGCATTTAGTCAACATAAGCAGAATAGAACAGAATTGAATTAAGACCTAATAGGAAAAGAAGATAGAGAAGGTAAGGATGGAGGAAAGCTCAGTTTAAAAAGAACAGGTCATCCAGAACATCAGGTCCACCTGATCCATCTGGATCTTCTGCTTCAGATTTGCCTATCTGGCCTCTCACAAGGCTCATTCTTGCAGGTCCATAGACACTTCAGAAGCTAAGAAGGTACCTGGGTTTGTGTGCTTCCTCTCGGCTGCTGATATTCCTGGAAGCAATGTAACTGGGATTTGTAATGATGAGACTATCTTTGCAGAAGATAAGGTAAATGGATTTGTTATACAAAGTAAATGGAATAAATACTGAAGTTCTTAATTAGTGCTCATTGTTCCAAATCCCTAATTTGAAAGATTATACATTTGCAAATGCTGTGGACTTCATCCAATTGGACAATATGCAGGATGATCCATAAAGGGACAAAATGTTACTTGTTTATTTAATTGACAGTTGCTGTTAGTGCAAAGTAGGACAATTCAATGCAAAAATGACAGGAAAACAAGGCTAGTGATTGTATTTGAGTTAACAATTGAATATCCAGAGTATAACATTAAGCTCCTTTATTGAAAGAAAATAAGAATGTATTAAACAAACTAGAAAAGAGATCAAATACTGCTATGAATGTGTATCCATAACCTACTTGTATGAAAGTCCATCTATTGATTTCAATTACATGAAATTCTCCTGCTTCCAGCCTTTAAGACAGTTGCAATAAAATCCTTATATTTTGCTGGTAAGATAGTTCCCAAAGGGAATTGTACAATTCTTATATAGATCAATAGTTGCAAATTAGATGTGAGTGGGTGCTGCTATGGGGTAAGTGCATCTTATCATTGTAAAGATGAGGGAAATCTACAAATAAAAAACACAATAACTGTATAAAGAATGCATCTGCTAGAAAAATCAACTAGTTTTTGAATTTCAAGAGTCCCCAGGAGTGTTGCTAGCATTTTGGTTAGTGAGAGGCAGCTAGACTCAAGCAAGTCAATACTGAATTAGCCAATTTAAGTTAATAATTTACTTGTGACTTAAGAGGTATTTATCAGACTTACACGCTAAGCATTGGTTGATATCATTTGAAACCTTGTGTACCAAAGTGATTCATTTTTGCTTACATGTTGGGGATATAGGATTAAAATCATTAATGGAGGGTATCCATTAGGTTTTTATATAACTGAATTATGAAAAGAAATAATGATCACTATATATGTATATACATATGAATATGTATATATACATATAGATAGAGATCATTGTGATCATATATATATATATATATATATATATATATGGTAACCATAAATGAAAGTATGAGACATGATTGTGGCCTTCAAGGAACTTTAGGTATAACTCTGGGAAAGAGCACATAAAAGAGAGTGGTGTGGTAGAAAGATGCTAAAACTGAGTCAAGGTCTAAAGGATCTGTAATCAGGCCATTAGAGCCTTGTCTTCCCAGTCTCCAGCTCTTCATACAAAGACAAATGGTGTTAGAACAGAACAGAGTTGACAAACACACTTTCTGGTCCCACATCTCCTGTTTTGCTTATGGTAGATATGTGTAACCCATTTCATCTACATTTCATCTTAACTACCACAATTAAAATGCCAGACCTGATCATTTGAGATGAAATCACTGAGACAAGCTATCTTACCACTCCCCTACCTTTTTGTAAGTATTTATTAAGGCCCTATAAGCTCAGTCAGTAGGTTAAAGACAGGTAAAGGTCCCAGGAGATTCCTAAAATGTGCTCTGATTTATTGTAGGGCAAGCACTTCCTTTGCGCTTGTGAACCATTCATAAGTAGTTGCTTCATGAAGAGCTTTGCTGCAGTCTTTAGCAGCCTGTCTCTGCTTCTAGGTTACTTGTGTTGGACATGTCATTGGCGCTGTGGTCACTGACACCCCAGAACACGCACAGAGAGCTGCTCAAGGGGTGAAAATCACCTATGAAGACCTGCCAGCCATTATCACCATCGAGGTAAGTAGGAGAAGGCTCTGGCATAAAGAAGTGAGTTGTGAAGGCACGTTTATTAGCATCCTCCACAGCAGATGTGAGCGGCAAGTGGGATTTGACTACAGATGGCCCCAATTTACTCTGATTCTACTTAAATTGTTTTTTCAAGTTTTCAATGGTGCAAAAGCCTACCCAATAACTATTTTGTTTTTGTTGTTCACCTTCAGTTTGTTGTTCAGTAAGTTACACAAGGCATTCCACATTTTAAAGGAGAGTTTGTATTTGATGATTTTGTCTAACTGTGGATTTACAGAAGAGTTCTGTGTATGTTTGCAATAGATTAGGCTAAGCCGTCATGTTCAGTAGGTTGGGTACATTTTAACTTATGGTATTTGCAACATATGACAGATTTATCAGGATGTAATCTCAGCACAAATAAGGAGCATCTGTAAGTAGATTTTAGAATTTCTTCCAGCCTTGGGAGTTAGGTTCATAAACAGCTAAACAGAGCTTTTCCCTCCTAAATTTTGGCTTCAGTTGGTTCTTTCTGGGATCCTTTTTTGTTGTTGTGTTTTTCTAAGCATTTCCCAGTGGTTCATCCAACGATGAAGAAATGGGACCTATGATTTTTCTGGATTATAACAGAGAGCTTGCTTCAAGTCATGAGAAGCAAGGGAGCAACTGAACCGCCAATCACTTTCCCCATCACTGTCTTCCTGCCTCTGAAAACCACGTCACTGGTTTCCTTTTGATCCTCAGGATGCTATAAAGAACAACTCCTTTTATAAACCTGAGCTGAAGATCGAGAAAGGAGACCTCAAGAAAGGATTTTCGGAAGCAGATAATGTTGTTTCAGGTAGCTCTTGTGCCACGTGGTGGGCGGGATGGGGGTGATCCCTGTTGGCCAATTACATTCAAAAGATACCGGTGGAGCCTTGGGGGCAGAGGAGTAAGTGCCGAACACTTGCCAATGGAGTGATCTTCTGACATTTGTACCCAAACAGTGGACAGCTGGCTGGGTTGGAGCCACTGGCACTTTAACTTCCACTCTTCTGTCCTTGGGCTGAATGTACCTACACAATCCTAGAAAGATTATGTGTGGTGTTTCTGATTTGGGAAAGAAGGGAAGAAAATGGCTAAATTGTGGTCTATTGGGGGTTTTCCGGGCCTTTAACCACAGAGACTCCTTGTCTCTCCCCGCTGGCTGAAGTTGCTTCTTGACCATCCTCTACTGGCTTTCTTTCCTGTCTGTCCCCCCTGCTCCCCTCCTTTCTGTCTCTGACTGAGAAAATAGGTCCACTGCTCTCAGTCCAGGACAAGGCTGCTGATTAACTCCTTTTTGACACTGTTTCTTTGGCATCGTTAAAGTCACTAGCGAGCCAACTAACTCCACTGAGTCTGAGAGCTTTAGTTTGGGATGAAGATCTTATTTTCAGCTGTCAAATCACTTTGGTTGATTTCTTCCTTTCCTTTTCTAAAATTCTAGAAAGCCATAATTTCCATTGGCTGCAGTGAGAAGACTTGGGATGTGATGTTTCAGTCCCATGCCATTTCTTTGTTGAGGGAAAGACTGGAGATGATATATGACTTCCAAGTCCACCTGTGAGCAGCCACCTCACTGGCTCACAGTAGGGCTCCCATTTATTCTCCAGGAGAGCTGTACATTGGTGGCCAAGAGCACTTCTATATGGAGACGCACTGTACCATCGCTGTCCCAAAAGGCGAGGCAGGGGAGATGGAACTTTTTGTGAGCACACAGAACACCATGAAGACCCAGGTAGGTGACTTTGGGTTAACTCAGAGTACTGGGGCTATGACTACAGGGCTCCTAGCAGACCAGGAGAGCAGAAAGTAAATGAGAAGATGGAACTCTGGGCTGGTCGTGGAAGGGACTTAAGTATAGTAGACCTGGTGCCAGACTGCCACCAGGGAGATGAAATCATTGAACTTGTTATATAATCTTTTACTGCCCCAGTTTCCTCACATGTTAAATGGAGTCTGGAAGGCTTTTATATCAATGAGGTTTGATATTATAAACTTATATAGTATGCCATATTGGCCTTGGTCAAGGAATATCCTCCCTTAGTGGGGGGCTAAGCCTGAATATTCTTTTTTTTTTTTGTCCGGTCGTGGGGCCTGAACTCTGGGCCTGGGCACTGTCCCTCAGCTCTTCAGCTCAAGGCTAGCACTCTACCACTTGAGGCACAGTGCCACTTCCGGCTTTTTTTCTTTTTGCTTATGTGGTGCTGAGGAATCGAACCCAGGGCCTCAGGCATGCAAGACAAGCGCTCTACCACTGAGCCACCTTCCCAGCCCTAAGCCTGAATATACTTGACTGCCTGTTATGTGACAGTGGTTGCCAGGATTTGAGGCAGCCAGTCCTACCCTCCAATCCTAGCCTCCCAACAGATTGAGCTTGGCTCTGCAAGTGTGTGGTGATCTTGCCTCTCTGCTTACAAACTAGTGTTAGATAGCATGAGTTCAGCCTGTAGTGAAGAACAGATGCTGGACTCCAGGACCTCTCAGCCCTGGAAGGGGAGGACATTTCCACCCCAGGAATTCTAAAATTCGCAGCAGTAATGAGGCCCCTGCATGCTGGGCAGGCAAGGGTCAGCCCTGGGAAAAGGCCAGAAGATACATCAATGCCTTTTTTTTTTTTTTGTCTTCTCATAGAGTTTTGTTGCAAAAATGTTGGGGGTTCCAGAAAACCGGATTGTAGTCCGAGTAAAGAGAATGGGAGGAGGCTTTGGAGGAAAGGAGACCCGGAGTACGGTGGTATCCACAGTTTCCGCCTTGGCCGCATACAAGTGAGTTCCAAGACTTCTTTTAGCAGGCTCTGGGATGAGGAAGATCAGCCTTTGCCAGAATTTCTCCTCTTGGAAATATTTTTTTTACTGCTTGGAATTCTCACAGATTTCCATTTTTAGAACCCTTGGAAATAAGGGTGAGGGCCAGGTGTACCTAATCCTTTGTATTCTGACCTATGGGCCTGCATCATGGCTCCCCTACCGGGCCATGAGGACCCCCAAGGGCAAGGACAGCCCTGCCAGCCTGATGCTCTTTGTTTTGTCCCGCGGTGTCCGCACAGCCAAGCAGCTCAGCATCAATCTACCTGGTGTGCCAGGTGGAGCATGAAGGCTCCAGTGCCATTCACAGCACTGAGCCTCACAGAGTTTAGGTTTATTGAGGGTTAACAGGTTTCTGACCTTCTTGGTTCTTCTCTTAGGACTGGCCGCCCTGTGCGCTGCATGCTGGACCGTGACGAGGACATGCTAATAACCGGAGGCAGACATCCCTTCTTGGCCAGATACAAGGTTGTAGATGGGAAGTGTGTCAGGGTGGGCAATGTCCTCTTGTAAGGACCCTAGGGACAAGGGTCCAGGGCACCTTGGTGTCACTCTTACTGCATAATTTTCTGTAAAAGGTCACGAAGAAATAGCACGGTGAGAAACTCAAGTAGGCCATGGGCGACATAGAAAGGTGTATTGGAGATGGCTAGCAGGCCAGCTTCCAGAGCTGTCACAGGTGGCGCTCATTCTGTGGCTCTGCTATAGGCTGATCTGGTCTGTGACCAGTCAGGGTGAGAGAAGTTTGTCAGCAGTGGCAATCCCACCATCCAGGGCACCTGATATCAGCATGTTCACAGGAGTCACAATGACCCCTTAGCAGCTTAAGTGAGAAACATTTCCCAAGGTTCTATGTAGGCACTGGTTGTTAGGTTGAGCATGCAGTCCGTCAAAGAATGGTCAGGAGCTATTCAAACTTCTCTCTGGATTTCTGTGGATGGCCATTTCCTGTTCTGGCCAGCACATGCTTTCTCTCTATGAATTAATAGAGAGCTCAGCCTGGTTCTATATACCTGGGAGTCATCTCTCCTCACCCACTGGCCTTGACAATTCCCCTTCCACCTATTCTGACTTGGTGTCATGACTGCATTTTCAGAAGGGATTTTCATTTCACTGATTCCTAAAGTCTTGTAAGTCTGAGGAAAGTAGTTTGATCTTTTAGGTTCTCTGTATCTACACTAAATAAACTAGTCTCTAAAGGGTTTTTTTTTTTTTTTCACTTAAATAAGGTCAAGGATGGATGGGCATACACAGTCTGTTTCAGAGTAGAACTTTCATACTTTTATTATCTGTGGTCCAATGCTTTGAGGGGCCTGTCCACCTGTTACAACCTGGTGATCTCTCAAGGTCACCTTTGTTTCATGATGTGATATCCTGACCTTTCTGTTTCCTGCAGGCAGCGTAAGTGGGAAGGGAGGATCTCAGAAAGAGTGAGGGCATTGTTGAGCAATCTCTCTCTCTCTCTCTCTCTCTCTCTCTCTCTCTCTCTCTCTCTCTCTCATCAGGTTGGCTTTATGAAGAATGGGAAGATTGTGGCATTGGAAGTGGATCACTTTAGCAATGCAGGGAACACCCAGGATCTTTCTCAGGCTGTAAGTAGGACCCATTCCTGCAATGATGTGTCTGTGTATGTGTGTATGTGGAGGTGGAAGAGCCTCCTGACTGGACTTTACCTCGAGGGTCTCACTCTGGGCTAATCTCTAATCACAGGGATGATTATATTCTCTGATTACAAAAGTCATCTTTCTTGTTTAAGATATTTTACCTAGCAAAATTTAAGTAGCATATACTAGCTAAAAAATTCTGTGTATGTGTGTGTAAGGATGCATGTAGTATTAATGTGTGTGTGTGTATATATATATATATATATATATATATATATATATATATATATATTTAGAATAAAAACTTTAGACCAATTCAGTTTAGTAGAACAAAGGAATCAGGCAGCCCTCAAAATCAGCAAGGCTCAGGGAGCTCAGCTTCACTATGTGGGTGAGTGGCATTTGTGGGCAGAAGACAGAAGTGAGGTGTAGAAATAGTTTGACTGGTTAAAGCTTGGCACTTGCCTCATTTCAAGATGGCACTGTCCGCTGGCCATCTGTGAGTGACTGAAACTTGGCTACTGTGATTGGCTGAGACTCAACTATTTGTTCCCAAACCTCTATGAGACTGACTTCCAGTAAGTTAGATTGCAACTTGATACCTAAAGACCCAACTATAGAGAAATCTTCAGGCTAAGTGTAGTCAATTTAACAATTCATGAACTAAAACAGGTAGCAGATTTTTAGAATCAGGGAAAAGTTTAAGTGGGCCTAGTAATAAGTGCATAAAAGTGGTACAAATGAAAGACTAAAGTTAATGTTTACTATAAGGTGAATATGTGAGTCAAGAGAGAGAGGGGGAACTGGAGAAAGGGACTGTGGGCATGGCTTAAGTGGAAAAGCAATTGCCTAGCAAGCATGAGGACATGACTTCAACCCTACTACCTAAACAGCAGAAGGTGGGAGGACTAATCTGAATGGAAAAATGCAAGTGTTGGCTTGAATATTAAGCTGACTATTGATTAGATGCAAATACAATGATATTAGGAGCAGGTAGCTGGTATGTATGTACGAAAGGGGGAGAGGCAAGAATTGAATTCCTCTTTCCCATAGAGGGAAGACAATATGAAATCTTAAAACTGAAAAAGTCAAGAAACAGCAATATCAAAAATTTTAATGAACCAGGAGCCAATGGTCATACCTGTAATCCTAGCAACTCAGGAGACTGAGATCTGAGGATCCTGGTTCAAAGCCAGTCCAGGCAGGAAAGTCTGTGAAACTCTGATTTCCAATTAACCACCAGAAAACTGGAAGTGGTGCTGTAGCTCAAATGGTAGAGAGCTAGCCTTGAGCTGAAGAGCTCAGGTACAGCGCCCAGGCCCAGAGTTCAAGCCCCATGACAGACAAAAAAACAAAAAACAAAAAACAAACAAACCATGATGTAGCTGATAAACAAGAGTGATGAGAATGAGGGCTGTTTGTTTTCCTAACATGACCTACAGAGGTATTTGACTCTAAACTATTGAGTACAGCATGTATGGAAATAAAAACAAATCGACAATGGAATATAAAAACGGACTTTTTTTGAAGAGTCAAGGGCCAGTTTTAACTAGCCATTTGGGAAGCGCTCCACCCAGAGGAGCTAGATGAACATCTTCAGAGGCACATGAGGGATGCAGAGAGGCTGTTAGCCTGCTTCGGGGCAGGTCTGATTTGGGTCCAATGAAGAGCAGTTAGCAGTGGGGTTGGGTGTTCAGCTCTTGGAGCTTCTAGTTTAAGAAGCCGATGAAATCGATGCACTGCTCTCTCCATTCTGGTTTCTGCTGCTTCAGATAATGGAACGAGCTCTATTCCACATGGACAACAGCTACCACATCCCCAACATCCGCGGCACGGGGCGGATGTGCAAGACCAACCTGCCCTCGAACACGGCTTTCAGGGGCTTTGGGGGCCCTCAAGGGATGCTCATTGCTGAACACTGGATGAGTGAAGTCGCGGTGACCTGTGGGCTGCCCGCAGAGGAAGTAAGCTGGGGAATTAGTTGGCATAAGTCAGTGTACGTTAGCCTATGTGTGTGTGTGTGGGGGGGGAGAATGAATGTGTACCTTGGGCATCCTCCATGGTTGCAGAGGATGAGCAGGTGCCCTTGAGGCTGCTGCAGACTTGTCGTGGGTGAACCTTCCTTACTCCCTCCCACCAGCCCACCCCATCCACCACACACACGTCACCATCCCTTGCCACTAACATGGCCCAAATGCCTCTCTCCTTGGGAAGGTGCGGAGAAAAAATATGTACAAAGAAGGGGACCTGACGCACTACAACCAGAAGCTTGAGGGATTTACCTTGCCCAGGTGCTGGGATGAATGCCTAACGAGCTCTCAGTACCACGCTCGGAGGAGTGAGGTGGACAAGTTCAACAAGTAAGCGACAGGCTTGAAGGAGCTCGTGTTCTGGTGCTCTCATGTGTTTTCTATTCTAACAGAGTGTCTGCGGGACCCCAGCTATGCAGCTTACAATGGGATGGGTAACTTAGGAGGCTGTTAACTTGGATAGCTCATTGAGAGTTCCCTTTCTTTAGCTCTTATAAGGAGGCAGGGGCTCAAGCCTGCACTCAGCACCAGTGGGCGTCACTGTGGTTTATTTTTACTCATTTGTGTGCCTTCTGAGGACATTGCGTTGTTGAGGGCATTGGTCCAGGATTAAGGCCACTGGAGTAACATGCCTGCCTCTGACACTCATCCATGAATTTGATGTTGGCAGTCATTCCATCTCTCTGGAGTACACTTCAGTTTCATCATCTGAAAAATAGGGGTAATTATCCCAACGCTGTGTTCTTCACGGAATTATGCAGATAAGCAAGTGGCAAGCATAGAGAAGGCACAATTACCTCCTTGTCTACATCAAGGTCAGGCCAAGATCACTGGGGCACACTGACCCCATGTTAATTCTGCTCAGGGAGGAAGAGTGATGGTTTTTTGAAGACAAGATTCCCAGGTGATCTCTATACCACCCGCACTGCAAATCCCAGAATCCAAATTCCTACCTCTTACTTTTGTCTCCACGATTGAATACCACTCAGTTATGGCAATAAGCTATACGGGGATGGCTCATGTTCTCACACTGAGATGTTAACTGAAAACATATCCAATCAGACAAAAACACATCGGGAAAACATTACAAGAACATTTCTTTTTCCCACAGGGAGAACTCTTGGAAAAAGAGAGGACTGTGTATAATCCCCACCAAGTTTGGAATCAGCTTCACTCTTCCTTTTCTGAATCAAGTAATTGCTTTATAGAATTTTGTCTAGATCTACCGGGCTGGGGGCTCCATCTCTTGTCTTCCTGCTCCCCATGTTTAGTATTGCAAGAGAAATCCCTTATCACTGGTTACAGAGCTGACCAGGAGCTCTTTACTGTTGAGATGAAATGGTAAACTTGTATATTGTTCTTAATCCAAGATTCATCAGACAGTGACAGTCAAGAGACCTGAGCTTACATTCTGGGTTTTACCCTTTCTGATTGTAGGAGTATATATAGCTACTCTGCTTTCTTATCTTGTTTCTTCATGGATAGTACAAGGACCACCTCAGAACTCTCTCTGAGGTTGACCTTGAGAGAGAAAGATACAAAAGAAAGCACTTTGCAAACTTGCAAAGCTATGAAATGAGATTTATATGATACCATTTTTTATTTGGGATGTGCATCTAAAATGTTACTGATGGTTTTCTTTTTTCCCTTAGGCTCTATACTTTTGGTCCCAAGCTGTAAGCTAAGTTAGGATTTACCAATTTTTTTTCCAGTCCTGGGGGTTGAATTCGGGGCCTGGGCACTGTCCCTGAGCTTTTGCTCAAGGCTAGCACTCTACCATTTAGGCCACAGCTCCATTTCTGCCTTTTTCTATGTATGTGGTACTGAAGAATTGAACCCAGGGCTTCATGCATGCTAGGCAAGCACTCTACCACTAAGCCACATCCCCAGCCCCAGATTTACCTTTGTTTTTGATCTTTTTCTCTTTTCTTAGGGAGGAGCCCTGATTCATGTGTACACAGATGGCTCTGTGCTACTGACCCATGGGGGTACTGAAATGGGCCAAGGCCTTCACACCAAGATGGTCCAGGTGAGCTGCCTAGAGACTGGGGATGGCTCTCCAGCACAGTGGTGTCTATTGGGAGGGAAGATGCTGTGAGAAATGGAGCAGGGGTAGGTGTCAGAAGAGAAGCAGCAAGCCCATGACTTCCTTTATATGTGGAGTCGGACAGCTCTTCACCCCTCTCAGCCTCAGTTTCCTCTTCTGTGCAAGGAGATTGGTCAGCAAGATCTCTGAGTCACTTACCAGTATTTTCAAGCCCTAGGATTCTGGGTATAAGGTGGATGCATGGTAAGGCAGCCATTTTTCCCACACTGTGAAACTCCTGACAAGGGAGCTAGGATAAAGGGGCTGGATTCGAGTCAGCACTTCTGCTTGGCTCCTGAGAAGTGACCAGATTGTGTACCACAATCCAGCAATTGCTTCTTAAAAAGGCACTTGCAGTCACCATGGGCTGACGAATGTTTTATCTAACCAAACCAAGTGATAAAATATTTCTTCAAATGTAGCCAGATGTGAGAGTATCCCAGAACCAATAGGATTAGAGCTTACAAAATGATTTTCTTGCTTTTAACAGGGAACCTAAATCTTACCTTGGGAAGAAGACAGCCAAGCTCCATTATAACCTCTTCCCTAGTCTTTGATGCTGTCCCTTTTCACAGGTGGCCAGCCGAGCTCTGAAAATCCCCATCTCCAAGATTTACATCAGCGAGACGAGCACTAATACCGTGCCCAACACCTCCCCCACTGCTGCCTCAGCCAGTGCTGACATCAATGGTCAGGCTGTTTATGTAAGGAGCCTGTTGGAGCTGGCGCAGCTCAGGACCAGAGCAGGACATGGGAGCCTTCAAAACCCCCTTGTGCAGGGCTTTGTCTCTGTTCTCCAGGAGGATTCTGTTCCTTCAAACACCAGCTAAAAGAGAATTCTAACTGTAATCACCATCAAAGACTGAAAGGCAGGGGCCAGGGTGGAGGGTGTGGGGAGTTGAAGGGAAATTAGGGGCTTCTGGGAAAGTGTACTTCCTGGTATTGGAAGTGGTTACATGATAATGGTCTGAAACTACAGAGCGATTCTGAGGTCAGCCAGTCAGAGCTCCTTATTGTCTCTCAAGCAAAGAGCTTGATGAAAGAAGGCCCAAGAGTCTCTCACAAGTCTCTCTGACATCTTAGGAACTGGGTAAGGAAGGCTCTCCAGAGGACCAGGGGTAGGCCCCTGGGAGGGTCCCTAGGCTTCCCTCTGGACCTCAGTCATTCCTGAGTGGCACCCTGGGCACAGTGTTGGCTAGCTGTGGCTTTGTTCAGCCTCTCGGGGATTTATACATGGCCTGGGTATCACCTGGGCTGTGGAAGCAGAGGACTGACATGTCTGGTGTGTGGTGGTGGGGTTCTTTAGGCAGCTTGTCAGACGATCTTGGAAAGGCTGGAACCCTTCAAGAAAAAGAATCCCAATGGCTCCTGGGAAGAATGGGTAAGTCTGGTGGGGAAGGGAAGGAATAGTGGGAGAGCACTAAGGGAAGGGGTTACAATGCTGGACAAGAAATGTACTCATTGCCTTACTCATGTAACTGTAACCCCTCTCTACAGTGTCTTTACAATAAAATAAAAATTAAAGAAAAGAAAATGAGAGGGACATGAACAATAGCCGGGCCTTTGTTCCCACCCAACTATAGAGGATGATGACCTAGTCACACAAGCCAAAAGAAGCTGAGGTGGTCTGTGTGATTTCATACACACTCAACCTCAACTCTTCATCATGTTAACTCTGCGGGGCCCCCTTCTCTGTGGTTTTCAGAGTTAAGGGGAGTCACTTCAGGGAAGTTTTTGATCTGTAAATCTCGATAGTATTGTGGGAGTTGTTTTTTGGCCTTCCTGAAGCAAAGGCATCCTTGTAATATCGACTCACCTGGACCAGGTCCTCACTAGAGGTGTCTAGCAGCCTCCATGAGCAGTGTCTGTTTCAGACCTTCGTCTTCCTGATGGCTGTCTCTAGCAGATTCTCCTCTCACACAGCTCTTGAGTCCAGGGCCATTAAGATGCCATCCATGAGAGAGTCAGGAGAAAAACATCCCTCAGGAGCTTTTGATCACTCTTGTGATTTTAGGAATGACAGAACAAAACTCCTAATAAAAAGGAGCCCAGCTTTCTCAGTGCTAGACCAGATGCCTGCACATTTGAAACCCTCAGAAGGAAGCTGCATGGAGGCCTATCTTCAGTGGGAGCCTCCAACTCCACCAACATGCAGAAATCTCAATGGTGGCTCTGTTGTAGCGCCCTCTGTTGTTGGAATGGAAGAACTGCATATAACAGTGACAGGTCTCTATAGGAACCAGCTGATAGTACAAATCCCCCTCCACAGATTCAAAGAAAGTAAGCTACTCTATTACAGCTATTAATCTTTCCATGTGTCACTTGACCTCAGCTTCCCTTCCCACCTTCCTAGGGAGCACTGATAGGGATATAGCTTTCATTCTGGTAGGTTGCTTTTTAGCATAGATTTGTCTGACAATTTTACTGTTTTCACACCAGCCTTGACAAATTTCTTTCTCTGACTTGGTGATTTGAACTTTGTCCTCACTATGGCCACGTAGTTTAGTGTCACTTGTGAGCAGTTAACCCCAATATATAAGCCATAATCACCAACACACACACACATATACACACACACACACCTCATACACTATTACATGTAGCCTAGTACAGATCCTAGGCCAAATCTTTTTCTCTGAGCCTTAGTTTTCTCCAGCTGAAGAACGAAGATAATAATAATTTAAATCATACAGGGTTCTGGTGACTATTAAGATAATACACAGGGCTGGAAATGTGGCTAGGTGGTAAAGTGCTTGCCTAGCACGCATGAAACCCTGGGTTCAATTCCTCAGTACCACATAAACAGAAAAAGCCGCAAGTGGCACTGTAGCTCAAATGGTAGAGCGCTAGCCTTGAGCAAAAGAAGCTCAGGGACAGTACTCAGGTCCTGAGTTCAAGCCCCAAGACTGTCAAAAAAAGATAATATGTGAAATTCTAATTGTCATCTGGTACCTGGTAAAGAGCTTGATAATAAACATTATATAAAACACAACTTAAATGTTAGTGTTGTACTAGTGCTGAGAATACTGAAGAATCTGTTATATAGGTAAAGAAAGTATAGATAGCTTTATTAATAGGAAACTCCACATAAAGGTTAATATATTAAAGCAAATGATCCCTTACAGAGATTTGCTTCTATAATGTCCTAAGTAGGGTAAAATCACCAAAGAGAAGTGATAGAAAGTGGCAGATCTGTGTTAATTGTTGAAGGGGGAAATAGCAGAGGAGCCATATAACTGTAGGGGCACTGAAGGGTTAGGAGAGAGATCATAGTTGAGTGTGGATTGGTTGTCAAAAGACCAGAGAGCAGCTGGGTGCTGGTAGCTCACGCCTGTAATCCTAGCTACTCAGGATGCTGAGATCTGAGGATCGTGGTTCCAAAGCTAGCCCGAGGAGGAAAGTCTGTGAGACTCTTATCTCCAATTAACCACCAGAAAACTGGAGGTGGTGCTGTGGCTCAAGCACTAGCCTTGAGCTGAAGAGCTGAGGGACAGCGCCCAGGCCCAAAGTTCAAACCCCATGACCATCCAAAAAAAGAAAAAAGGCCAGAGAGAAAACCATGTCCCTAAACATCAGACCTTTGCTCCACAGGCTACAGGGAGTCATCTAAAGTTCTAGGCTAGTGTGGTGTGGTATGATGACAGTTCTGATGGGCTTGGAGATGACTGGAGGCAGCAGGCCAGTTAGAGGCTACTGCTGTAGCCCAGGCTCTGGATCATGCAGACTTGGTGCTGGTCACAGCATCGAGGATACAAGGTAAGATGAGGTCTCTAGGAAGATGAGCTGATTGGCTTCTAGGTGCAGAGCTCAGGAAAGCTTAGGAGTGGGCCAGACTTTCTAGAAACCATCCTTGCCCCTCCTAATGGTTATTTCCTCTCCTCAGATCTCAGCTGCCTACATGGACAGAGTGAGCCTGTCTGCTACTGGGTTTTATAAGTAAGTCTGCCCACATCCATTCATTGTCACCCTGAGCTCCACTGTCACCTTCAGTTCCACATGCTGTTGGCCTGTGGGCAAGACAAAAAGAAAAGCAAAAATCAAAAAACCCCAGCTCTACCCAAATGTTGTTTCATCTGTAGAGGAGATTCCAGCCTAAAGATGCTGTGTCGTGTGAGTGTACCAAACCACGTGCCAAGGAAGCAAAAGCAGGAGCTGCTGTAACCCAAGATCCAAGTTCTAGTTCTGCCTGTATAGTAGACTATTTCACTAAGGGAAGGCAATCAGGGAAATCCCACCTCCCATTTCTTTCAAGATCCAGGGTTCTGTTGCTCTGAGTTGGGCATCATTGTAACCCATGTGCTCCTTTGTACTAGACATCAGGTTTCCTTCCTTCCTTCCCTCTCTCTCCTTCCCTCCTTCCCTTCTTTCCTCTCTTCTTCCCTCATTTTCTCTCTCCCTTCCCCTTCTCTACCCCTCTTTTTATTTTGTCAGTTGTGGGGCTTGAACTCAGGGCCTGTGTACTAACCCTGAGCTTTTGTTCTCAAGGTTTCTGTTCTACCACTTTGAGCCACAGCTCCACTTCTGGTTTCCTGGTGGTTAACTAGAGATAAGACTCTGGCAGACTTTCTTGTTTTGGCTGGCTTCAAACTGACATCCTCAGATGGCAGCCTTCTGAGTAGCTAGGATTACAGCTGAACCACTAGTGCCTGGTTTCCTGCCCCCGCCCCCTCTGTTGTTTGTGGGGCTTCAACTCTGGGCCTGGGCCCTGTTCCTCAGCTCTTCAACTCAAGGTGAGCACTCTACCACTTGAGCCACAATGCCACTTTTGGTTTTCTGGTGGTTTATTGGAGATAAGGGTCTCAGGGACATTCCTGCCAGGGCTGGCTTTCAACTGTGATCCTCAGGTCTCAGCCTCCTTAGTAGCTAGGATTACAGGCGTGAGCCACCAGTGTGGGCAGCTTTTCTCTTTTATATCCTTTTATTTTCTTCTTTTCTTTAGAGCACAAGAAGCAGATAGAGTTATAGTCTCATTCCAACATACAGAGTACAGTGGAACTTTATTAATACAGTGAGATGTACAGGGAACACATAGCTTCTACAGCTTTGAAATTGAGTAGCAGTTTAATAGATAGAGACCCTGACTATCTGACTTTGGAGCTGTAAAAGCTACAATCATTCATTCTGGGTCTATTGAGAAATTTAATGAGGAATTTTTCTTTCACCGATCAGTAGATATGAAATTAGTTCAACATTTGTTTAAAAATAGCTTGTATGAGGCTGGGAAGGTGGCTCAGTGGTAGAGTGCTTGCCTCGCATGCATGAGGCCCTGGGTTCGATTCCTCAGCACCACATGAGCAGAAAAAGCCGGAAGTGGCACTGTGGCTCAGGTAGTAGAGCGCTAGCCTTGAGCTGGACAGCGCTCAGGCCCAGAGTTCAGGCCCCATGACCAACAAAAAAAAAATAATCTTGTATGAATGTGTGACCATTAGAATATCTGAATATATAATTATTACATAAATATATATGTGAAATCTTTTCCCATGTTCTCTAGGTTATATAACATTTAACTTGTACAAATATGAACTTATGTAGATTTCCACGGAAGTTTCCCTTATAGTTTAGAGTTCAGCTAAGATGTTATCGAGTTGTAATAGACAAACAGTGAAGTGGAAGGTGGAGGAGAGTCTTGGGAGAGGCCCTGTCCCTCAGCCTCATGTTGGTTTTATTTTGGTGTGGATTCTGGGCCTGTCAGTTCACATTATTTCTGTATAGTATAGGAAACAGAGGTACAGTGTGCCATAAGCTCCGAGTAGCTGAAAACATAAAAGTCATACAGTCCCACACATACATGATTCCTGCAAACTGGGAACTGGGTACAGCTCTGAAAATGGAAAAATAAAACCCAAATACATAAAGGAACTTCTGCTTCTGTTTATAACATATCATGTCACTTGTGGAAGTTTTAACAGAGTCAGAAGTTGGGGAGTGGCTGCTTAGATGTACCAGGCTGGCACAGGATCCTGATCCCTTTCACCTGGAGAAAAGAGAGCAGGTGAACTTGTGTGAACAGCCCAGGCAGGGCTGTAGTGATAACAACTTGCATTCTAGTTCAGTTGATTACTTTTTAGAGATTGCTGTGTTTTATTGTGGGCCAGATATATCCCTCATCTTTGTTTCTAACCTTACAGGGGTTGGCACACTGATAGGAAATGCCACTAGACTGTTCTTAATGATCACAACACAAGCCTTGAAACATAGTTACATATACAAAATGCTTAGGAATACCTGAGTCTCATTTGAGATTCAACAAGGGCTGTCACTCAAGTGGAGGAGTGAGCAGCTAATATCAAACTCCAGTAGCCCCCAAGGACTTAGCTGAATTAAAAAAATTAAACCATTAAGGTTTAAGGATTTTGGAGTACCAGCTCTGTGTGTATGTGTGTGTGTGTGTGTGTGTGTGTGTGTGTGTGTGTGTTTGGGAAGGGTGTGGGTTTATCTTAACAAACACCAGCATCTTCTTTTTTTTCCCAGGACCCCCGATGTTGGCTATAATTTTGAGACACACACTGGGAAGCCCTTCCACTACTTCTCATATGGAGTGGCTTGCTCTGAAGTAGAAATTGACTGCTTAACGGGGGATCATAAGGTAAGTAGTTTGTAGCTGGGTGCCGGTGGCTCACGCCTGTTATCCTAGCTACTCAGGAGGCTGAGATCTGAGGATCGAAGTTCAAAGCCAGCCCGGGCAGGAAAGTCCGTGAGACTCTTATCTCCAATAAACCACTCAGAAAACTGGACATGGCACTGTGGCTCAAGTGGTAGAGTGCTAGCCGTGAGCTGAAGAACTGAGGGAGTGCTCAGGCCCAGAGTTCAATCCCCATGACTGACCCTCCTCCCCCCAAAAAAGTGTAAAATTTTAGTCCTAATGGGGAAGCAAGAGAAACAATGGAACAGTAATTCTGAGAACTGACAGAGACCACCTTTCTGGCCGGGAACACATGCTTCATGTTAGGGTTAGGTAAATCCTCCGTAAAGGGCCACAGAGTACATGTTTTAGGCTCTGTGGATTTCACGGGCCAGCCTCAACCATTCAGCACTGGCACTGGAGTGTGAAAGTAGCTGCAGGTGGGAATATGGTGAACATGACTTTGTTCTAATAAAAACATTATTTGTGGACACTGAGGTTTGAATTTGAGATAAACTTTCCTTGTCAAAAAACAGTCTCCTTTTTATTTTTCATCATGTGGTTATTAGCCTATAAACCCTACATTAACAGGATACACTGGACTCAGCCCATGGAATGTTGTTTATTTCATGTCTCCTTCCGTACATTATCACTCCAGAACAAGTTCCCACCGTCCACACATGTGCACAGATGTTGCTGTTTGCCAAGAGGTCATTGCTGTTCGATTCTCTGACCTCAAATTTCAGCAATGACAATGGCAGTCAGGATGTAGTGGGGCCTTACGTTTCTGTGGACGTGCTGGTTGGATTGGGTCTTTAGTCTATGTGAAACCAAGATGCATCTAGATTGCCCTGAATGTTCCTTTGTTCTCAAACTCCTATGTTACCACCCTCCAGAACCTCCGGACAGATATCGTCATGGATGTTGGCTCCAGTTTGAACCCTGCCATCGATATTGGACAGGTGAGACTCCTGGAGGGCCACAATAGTAAGAGTCTAGTCTACCAGTGTAACCCTCCTCCCTAGGTCTAATGGTATTTTTTATGGAGGCCAGAATATGATACTTAGGAATTCTCTCTCCCAGAGTGAGATTTAGACTGATGACAGACAGCCCACCAATTCTTGAGGCAGAAATCAAATAACCATGGATTAACTTGACAAGGGCGTTCACCACCACCCCCCAAAAAAAACCAGGATGGTGAATGAGGAACCATTGGAAATGTCTGTGCACACCCTAAGTTTATGAACGAACACATTAGGGAGGGGAGATTGAGTTTGGGATCAACACTCAGGTAATGAGATCTGAGATCAGAATGATTCCTGCTCATTGCTTTTCCATCCAAGATGCTTTTCAGCTTCTGGGAAGTAAATGGTACCATGCTTGGGATAGTGGAGGGCCCCAAGGGCAAAAATCCAGGCTCAATGAAGAAGGGTAAATGGATTACCCAAAGAAAACCACTATTAGAAATTATGAGACTATTGGGCAGAATTGATGAATCAGGAGAAGAGAAGGAAGAATCAAGAGTTGAAGTTATGAACATCTGGTAGAAAATACACATTGCATTTCTCCAAATTGGACAATTAGTGAGAATGTGGAATCTAGCCATTCGTCCGTCATTTCACTAATTTACTGAAACACCATTTGGAGAGCCTTCACTGGGGGCAGGCACTGCGGGTGAGCGGTGATTGACAGCAGCCTCTCCCAGAGTGCTTGTTCAGCTATGGTGGTACCACATGTCACTGTCTGTGCAGAGAAATGGGAGGACAGATACAGGGTCCAGCATATAGTGACTGGTGTCCTAGAAGAGATCTGGAAGCCACAGATAGCAGGGACCCTTCTCCCAGAGGACAGGCAGGGGAGAGGAGGAGTCCGGCAGGCTGCAAGTAAATCTCAAAGAATCTATCATCTAAGCAGCTCCTCCTGTGAGCGTGCTTCTCAGCCTTGGGTTACCTTATTTCCCCAGTGGCCACATAGGAGGAGAGTCTCCTGTCCGCATGGTGGCAGGTTCTGCATAACCTTAGAATTATTGCCAAGTTTTCAACTGACCCTCTGGAACGAAAGCCTTTGTTCTGCCTGGTGAAAGCTCAGCTCAGTTATCTTGGGGGGCTGGGGCAGGCATCAGGCTAGCAGCTGAGATCTGCATTAGTTCCCTTCCAGATGGTACCACAGGTGTGGCTTTACGTCTGTCCATTGTGACTAGTGGCACAATGTGCCTAGGGAAGGGACAGACGGTAACCACAGTCTCCATTCTGCAGGTGGAAGGGGGATTTGTCCAAGGCCTGGGCCTCTTCACCCTGGAAGAGCTGCACTACTCCCCCGAGGGCAGCCTGCACACGCGAGGCCCCAGCACCTACAAGATCCCCGCGTTTGGCAGCATCCCCATTGAGTTCAGGGTGTCTCTGCTTCGAGACTGCCCCAACAAAAAGGCCATCTATGCCTCCAAGGTACGGACATTGGGGTCAGCATGACCTTCTGACCTGCACTGTGGATGGTGATGATGGCCTTTGGCCAGCCACTTGGTGGGTCTGCAAAGGAACCTTCCAGTTGATACTCACCGAGGGCAGCAGAGGACCGGGCAGTATTGCCCGAAGACTGACTGAGTTGGCCTGAGGACCCTGCCTTTAGTATGGCCAGAGGCTCCTTTGGGTAGACTCAAAGGGATTCCTTAATGAAATCCTGCAAGGTCAAACCTTGCAGACCTGTGTCCCTGGTGCTTGATTCATGATTTTACAGAATAGCATCCCCATGGTCCTGTGAGAATCAGCACATTTACTACATTTGCGCTGTCCAACCTTGACCAGCATGGCTGGAGGACTATGGACAACGATCTGCCTTGTCCCCAGTAAGTGTAACACAATGGTGGAAAATCATTTTATTGGCTGATGGCTATAGTCCTAGATCTCACTTTTTCGTGTAATTTTATTGATTCTAGTGTGGCATTGGGGATTGAACTCAGAACCTTGGCATGCTAGCTAACCATGCTACCAAAGAGCCACATCCTCAGCAGCTCAGTCCTGGATGGGTGAAGGAAGCTAGATAATCTCTTGTAACCAATGCAACGTTCATTTGCTCATCTTGTGGCTTCCTGTGGCTGTGTACATGGCTCTCATGCTTCATCCTGTCTGAGGAATCCCCAGAGCTCATGATACAAATGCCCCTCTGTGGATCACCCAGTTGAAATTTTTGATTCAGTAATTCTGGAGGTCCTTGAAACATTCATTTTAATAAGCATCCTTAATGATTCTGACACAGATGGCCTCTTCTTTATGTTTTTGGTGGAGAAAAGCCAAGCTCTGCAAGGAAGTATTTTAATTATTGTTTGCCACTATTCCTATAATTCCAGTAGCTACTGAGTGTAATTAGGGGGTCTAGCAGTGTTGGTGTCAGAGTTACAGGTCATTTATACCCTCCAGGCTAGTAACTGTGAGGTGGACACTCATGCCAAGTTTTGCTGATCTATAAAACATAATTATTAAGCATTCATAAACTTTCAATGGAATATTGTATTTACATGGTTCCATCAGAGAAAATGGCATAGCAAAAGCAACAAGATGTTTCCCCAGAGGTCCAGTCATTCAGGAGATGAATACATCAGCACTTGATTAGTTTTTACTACCCTTTCCTCCTGTCATTGGGTGTGGACCCCTTAATGCAGGACATGGCCCTGTAAGCACCACCAGCCTTCCTGTGCCCGGCTCACCAGCTGGCCTCCTGGATCTGTGCACAGACACGGAGCTGGGCTGCTCTGGCTGATGGCCTGCCTCGTGCTCTGTCTGTTCAGGCTATAGGGGAGCCGCCCCTCTTCCTGGCCTCCTCCATCTTCTTTGCTATCAAGGACGCCATCTGTGCAGCTCGGGCCCAGCGCACAGATTACAATGTGAAGCAACTTTTCCAGCTCGACAGCCCTGCCACCCCTGAGAAGATTCGCAATGCCTGCGTGGACCAGTTCACCACTCTGGTAGGATGCCTTTCAAAAGCCCAGACGACCCGGGCTAGGCTGGCAAGGTGCAGGGAAGCCTTTGCAGAGAGGAGAGCTGTCAGGCTCTCCCTCACCTGGGCAGCTTTGCGTTCCCCAAGTGGTGCGGAACACCCACTTGAACTCGGAATAACGGGAAAGCCCTTTATAGCGGATATTCTTGCAGCTAGGCCTGCCTAGTGATCAGAGGCCCTGGGCATTCTCTGCTTGCTATTAGGCTGTGTGGGATTGGTAAACCTTCAGAAGAGTCTAGTGCTCAGTGTCAGTCACCACCATTTTGGGGACTTTGTGAGATGGCTGGAGGAGGAGGCTGAGACGATCAGCTCCAATTGTGTCATGATCACCATGTGCCAAGGTCACCGCAGTGACCTTGAGGATGGTGCAACCCCTTGGGAACCCAGGGTATCTGCTTTAGATGGAGGAGTTTTGATAGAGAGATTCCATGGTCATTAGGATCCCTTTGAAAATTCCACACATGAAACTTTTAGGATCCAATGTCTAGCACAGAGACATAGCAGGACGGCTGCTTCTCCCACTGGACTGTCAGAAGCAGCCCTGCTCGAGAGGCGTGCGGGAGCAGTTGTACACAGAGGCTTTGCACTCAGCACCTCTGTTGGGTTGGCAAGACTGGACTCTTCTTGATACTAGAGATGAGGTTCCTCTTTTTGAAATTTGATGGGTCTTTGTGTGCTTGTGACACAAAGGGTTTCCTGTTGGGGGGAGGTGGGAGAGCCCCCAGGGCAGCAAATCTGTCATCCTACATGAGAGCACCGAGGGTACCCAGTCAGCCTGTCCTAAAACCTGCCAAGAGCTTTCACTCTGAGGTGGCAAGATTGCAGAATCCTTTAGGATCTCCTAGACTGTGTAGTTCCCACAGCAGTACAGCCATGTTCCTCTGGCCTAGAGCCCACCCTGGCTCCTAGCTATTCAAACCCCTCTCTTCCACAGTAGTGGTGTTGTGTATCTCCCAGTAGCTTACACAGAATGTAAGGTGAGCTCATGGTACGGGGTTCAGTCATTGAAAGAACCCCTCAGAGACCTCCATCCTCAACTGTATAGCTACATACCCATGACCTAAAATCCCGCAGAGCCTGTGGATTTGCCTGAGCAGATAGGAGGACTGAGTCAGCTGTTTTGCAAGGACTGTGAGTGCCAGGTGACAAGGGACCACTTCTAAATGGTTTGTCACCAGAGCTGACTAGAACGGCTGCTACCTGGACAGTGTTCAGTGAAAATAAATGAATGACTGGGCAGTGAACGAGTCCTGCCCTGGAGCATCCCCTGTGGCTGAGACTATGTAATGGTGCCCTTGGAATGGTGGCTGGCAGTAAGGAAGGGTGGGTGTGTCAGGCAGGGCAGGAGGGACTCCATCAGAGGACCCTGACCGTGAGAATTCTATTGTTCCTTTCCAGTGTGTCACTGGAACACCAGAAAAGTTCAAACCCTGGTCTCTGCGAGTCTGAAGAGACTCTGTGTACTTGTGGGTCACCGTGGCACATCTAGAATCAAGAAGCATGTATCGCCAAACCCAGATCCACACACCCAAGACTGCAAAGCTGTGTTTCTGCAGGATGACAGTTAGAAGACAATGAATACACTGCAAGATTTTGCTCAACAAATACAATTTTCAAACATAATGATATGCAAATTCATAACCGTTTGGCCTAAATGGCAAAGAAGCAGTCAGAGTTGTTTCAAGTCTCTTTTAATCATGTCTTTGAAGTAGGTTTGTGCACCCAATGCAAAGCCTGCATAACCCCAAGGGCTATCTTTCAAAGAGGGTTCCACAAACTGCAAAAGCTTTAAAGCAAAGTCACTCCAAATCTTCGCATCTTCCCCAGCAAACCTTTCCTTCAAAACAATGAACTGAATTGACTATATTCTAAACACAGATCTACACTCACCTTTCCCAATGAGGCAGATTCAAACCTCTAACCACCCCTGGATCATTGAAGAGAATAAAGAATGAAACAAATTCAAGGTTAATTGGATCTAGTTTTCTGAAGCTACTTAAAGTAAAATCACCCTCTCATGCAAAAATCCCACCAACTCAGTTGCTGAGAACTTTCAATGTGTTAG
Source organism: Dipodomys spectabilis (assembly GCF_019054845.1). Taxonomy (NCBI): domain Eukaryota; kingdom Metazoa; phylum Chordata; class Mammalia; order Rodentia; family Heteromyidae; genus Dipodomys; species Dipodomys spectabilis. The sequence goes on along the minus strand of NW_024870887.1, from coordinate 7,021,942 downwards.
ATTTCTTTCCCTTTCAGCATCATCTTCTTCTATTTTAAAATTGAACTATCTTCTTTATTTTAAAGCCAGTATAATTTTCCTCCAGGAATGATGCTGTTGAAATCAATATCATCCAGATGGGAAAGAGTCAAGAAGATCTTGGTTCTGATCCCATTTCTGTCTCTTTGAGTGACCTTCAACTGCCATTTCCCTCATCTGTTTCATTTCACTGCAAAATAAACGTGTTAGAATAATCTCCAAGATCTTCTCCTGAGTCTATAAATATATGACCCCAAAACTTCAGTTATGTAAGGGAGCTGCAGCTTTCAAACACTTGGCTCCCTCCACTATTATGCAATGTCTAGACCTAATACCTGCTCAGGTTCCCCTGGCTTTTTGTGGTTGGTAAAGAAAACAGGAGGAAGACAGATTCATTGTTCCAAGAGCTGATTCTATCACAGCATAGTACTGAGTAGATAGTGTGACATTGTCATGTACTTTCATCGTCTAAAACACCCACCCTACCACAGTCCACAGTGCTGGCTCTAGAGACAGGGGAAAGGAAGTGGTTTAGTTGGTTCATGAAGTCAAAAGAAATGCAACTACTGTCAGTTGGTTTGCGTGTGAGAAATGCTTATTAATCATTAAAGTCACATCAAACGCTAGCATCTTCCATAATGTAGCCAGCCTTCATTTCTTAAAGGCATACCCCAAATACACAAACGTGCACATCTGTGCATGCACATACATACAAAATTCCTTTCTTTGGTATAGTGTGTATATGTGTGTGTGTGTGTGTGTGTGTGTGTGCGCGCACTAGTGGTGGGACTTGAACTTAGGGCCTGGGTACTGTATCTTAACTTTTTGGCTCAAAGCTGGTATGCTCTACTTCTGGCTTTTTGGTGGTTAATTGGAGATAAAAAATCTCACAGACATTCTTGCCTGGGCCAGCTTTGAACTGTGAACTTCAGATCTCAGCCTGAGACATCCTTCTCAGACACCTTTCCTTGCTTTATTGTTTTTCTGTGTAGTGCCTCAAATCTAAAGGGTAAGGTGTTTTTGGAATTACACAAGGCAGACCATTAACATTGCCTGCAGTGTGACACTCTGTCCTGCAGAGGGCAGTAGAGGATCATGAACGAGACCATCCTCCCACTGGCAAGGTATCTGGTTATTACTAGGGTTCTGACTGAGCCTCTCAGAGTAGATCAAATGTCCTCAAGGGCTTCTCCAAGAGCTGGATTTGAACCTCATAGGCTGAAAAAAATCTCAAAGGAGCTTGTTAAAGATGTGGGTAGGATTGAGAGCCTGAGCTCCAGATGGGAGGCTAGCAGGGGGGAGGGGAAGGAGATTACTTCTCTGAGCATCTGTTGATATGCCAGGTGCCAAATTGAATGCTTTTCCTCCAAGGTCTCATTTAATCCTCTCAGTGGTCAGTGATTGGAATACCTAATTAGAGTAACCTCATGAAGGGAAGCCCAGCCTCTCACCATGCTTAGGGGCTTACTCCAGGTTGTTTATTCCTAGAAATCCACCATTACGCATAGACAGTCTTTGACCTGGCAGGCCAGGAGATCTGGCATATAGTGGGAAATGATCTGCCTATCTGAGTGGACCTCTGCCCTGCAGGGTTTTGGAGGCAGGTGGAGGCAACAGATGTCTGCCTTTTGCTTGTAGGCAGTGTGGGGATTCCCACAGTGACATAGCCACCTGCTGGCCTGTTGTCAGGGCAGTGGACCAGCCTCATCCCACTCCTCGGCTAAGGTGGCAGGGAGGCCAGGATGGGGAGGACGGGGTGGAGGCTGCAGGAGGAGCCTGGGGCAAAGGATAAGAACAGAAATAGTTGTGGCTGATTGATTTATGACTGGGAACGTCCCCTCAGCCCACGGTATTTTTATCTTTAGCTGAGCAGGAGCTTAGAAACCAGTCAATGCACTCTCTATTTTGGATCCTGAAACAAGGCTATTCATGACACGCAGCTTCCTTCTGCTGATGAGGTCTGACATTGCCCTGGTACTCCCCCCCTCCTACCTCTACCCACCCCCCAGGCCTGGCAGCTTGCCCATTTGTTTCTATTCTGAAGTTGGAGAGGACATGCCCCTAAGGCAGGAGACTCTTCCGGTGACAATCTTGCCACCTGAAAGAAAGCCACCCACTGATGGAAGTAGAAACACCAAGGCTCTGCCCCAAGGGATGCTGGCATTATCTCTGCCCTTGACTTGCCCTGCCCTGGGCCTTCTGTAATCCCTCAGACCATAGAAGGACCTTGGGAACCATCAAGCTCAATCCTTTTGTTTTAGAAATGAAACCTCCAAGCCCATCGATGGCTGTTTGTCTAGCGTTCCACAGCCCTTTAGTGGCAGAGCCAGGCTTTCAAGAAGACCTTTGACCTCTTGGTTCAGGCCTTTGAAATGGAACCATGCATCTCCTAGTCAGGTGAGCCTTTAGGTCTGAGAACTGGTGTGTGGACTGGCCTGTGTCTGTGCAGTTTCTCCCTTCACTGGGTGGTGAATTTCTAGGAGGCCTCTTGGCTACGGATGTCGGTGGGCACTGCCTTCATTTCCTTGCTACATAGCTAGACTGAGCACTTGGTCTCGAGGTAGCGACTCAACATGGCACAGGCCAAGCTTGGCTGTGAGGAATGGAGCTTAACTGGTGTAAATGGACCGGGTCTTTCTGCTTCTCCTCTTCTTCCCTCTTCTCTGTTATGGGTTATTACGAAGACTGAGGGGGGCGGGGAGTAAAATAACAGAGTTGTTGTTTTCAGACCTTAGGATGCTGACTTAAAATGGAAGATCATCAGGAAATCAGAAGGAGGCTTTTGGAAACTCAGGTGGGAGGGAAGATGAAGGGTTGAGTCAAACTTTGGACCATAATGAGATGTGGGGTGGCGGGAAACAGGCTGCATCTGGGGAACTGTGGTCTTAATCAGGCAATGCCACAGGAATGCCACAAGACACTTCTGATCAGCAGTTCGTGGCAATTTGATATTCCCAGCACACTGACGGGGTAGAAGGGCTGCGCTGAACCCCCCCAGCTGAGAGGCACAGAGGAGATGGGGGGTGGGGGAGGGGACAGGAGTCTCCCAGCTGCTCTCCCAGCTCACTTCACACGTCTTATCCCAACTTGCAAGTGTTTTATTCTCTATATTAATTCACATTGTAGAGCCGGCTGCCTGAGTACTGTCAAATCCTAAGCACCCAAAATACTCAAATATTCTCCTTCTGCACATACTGAATTTTTTAAAGTGCTGTCATTATTCATCATCAACCAGCGATTCCTCCCTACATTTGAAAATATTCCTAGATTCCATATTTCAATTCCTAGCGATCAGAGCAATTCATTGTCTTAAACAAGAGCCCTCCATCCAGGCGGTGAGTCATTCTTCCAACACAAATTGAGCACTGACTATGCACGAGATGTAATGTGATACTGTGAAAGGAGAATGAAGATGAACCGGCCTCATCAATTGCTCAGAATGGTACGCCATCTGACAGAAGAGACGCGACATCACTGAAAGAATCCCAAGATCTGAAGGACCCTGGAATTGGCTGAAAAGGGCTCAGGGAGAAAGTCATTGGAGGGCCCAAGGGGAGGAGCACTGACCTAAACAGAGGCAGAAATCAGAGGAGGAGTCATGGAGGTGGCATTGTACTGCCTCTGAAGTACAGTACACACACACACATCAGTCAGTTTCATGCTACTACAGTGAGATCTCGGAGGCAGTTGGCTTCATAAAGAGCGTTGGCTTATTTGGCTCAGGGTTTGGGAATTCAAGTTCAAGACTGGGCAGTTCCATTGGGTTATGCCTCTGGAGAGGACAGCCCAGGACAGTGTGGGAGCAAATAATCACATTTGGAACTGGAAGCTTGGGGCGGGAGAGAAAGGGGAAGGAGGAGGTGGAGGAAGAGAAGAAAGAGAGGGAGATGGCTTAGATACATCCCATAATTTCCTTTCAAGAACACATCCCCAGTGGCGGACACCAGGACACACTTGCCACACATTTTGGGGACCACGCTTTTACATGTGGACCTTTGAGGGATGCACATCTAATCCGTACTGTGTGTTAGTTTTCTGTTGCTGCCATAAAAAGTTACCACAAATGGAACACACACACATCACCCCTGAGTATTATCCCACAGTGCTGCGGGTCAGAGGCATGGGTTTGGTGTGGCGCTACTGGGTCCTCGGCTTAGAGTTGCACGGGGTTGGAGCCAAGGTGTTGGCATGGCTGTCCTTCCCCACAGCTCTGGGGTTGAAGGTGCTCCCATTCTTCATTGGCTAAATTCAGTTCCTAGTAATTGTAAGAAATGGGAGGCGAGTGAAAGCAACCAATGTGAACTCAAGGCTTTACTGGAGGGCAGAATCTTCTGGGCTGCTCCAAGGGGGAATGGAGGTAGCAGCCATGGCCAGGTGTGGGATGAGTTTAAAGAAAACTTTAGGGGGCAGTCACATGGGTCATATTACGTGCCCCACGGGAATTGAGGGGTGGCGTCAGTTCTGAGAAGTGTTATGAAGGTGTTACGTGGACTACAGGAATCGAGGGAGAGCCACATTCTGAGAAAGAGTGTAAGGAGACTGCTGCAGCTGAGGTGGGAATTTGTACGTCACACCCAGAAAACAATACAGCCTTGGGGAAATAGAAACTCAACAGATTTTGGCAAACAGGTAGGGACACAGGGCAGGGCCTTGATCGGCAAGCTGACTCTGAGACCTTAGAGCAATTGCAGGAATTAGTAAGGTCCCCACCTCCTTTCTGGTCAGCTGGGGTGCCCACATTCCTTATGCCCCTCCAGCAATGGTGGACAAGTCCCTGCCATGCTTCTAATCTCTCCGGCCACTGCAGCCTTGTCTTTTCGCTCTCAAGCTGCAGAAGGTTCTGTGCTTTTGGTGGCTCTCAGGAGTAGACAGGTATCCCTGCACAATCCAGAGTCCTCTTCCTCCTTCAGGGTCTTTCATGGGAATCACCTCTACCAAGTCTCCTTTGTTTTGCTAAGCAATGCAACCCAGCACGTGCACCTGATTGAGCAGAGGAGGGTGTGCATTTCTCTGAGGAGCCACTATCTGGCCTAGAATTTGGTAGAATGTGCTAAGCCAGGCCCCAGGGTTCTTCAGGTGGAGGGAGTGGAGAGAATGAAACTATGGAGGCAAGAACTATCAGCCAAATGAGTGGTTCCTCTAACCCATGGAAGGCGTGTGCAAGTTGTTGGATGCGTAAGACCTTCTGAGGGACACAGAGACCATCCATTGCTTATGTGTGCTCGGGTCTTCAAGGTGTAACAATGGAAAGCCAGGCACCTTTAAGAAGGAACTCTTAGTAGTACACACTTGTAGCACAAAGCCCTGGCGTATCAGAAGAATGTAATGATGACTCATAATCCTGGCCCTGAGAGAGAACCTGTTAACACTTGGGTGCTTTGTGAAATTCCTTTAAAACCTGTCAGCATATCCACCCAGCTCTCTGTGTCTATTAATATTCTTCCTCAATGTTGTTTTTAATGGATTCGAGATTTTTTCCATTGTATGGATGGATGGTGGGTGCCACCGTTTATTTAATGAATTCTCCCAGTGTTGACATTTGGCTGGTTTCCAAGTTGTTCTACTCTCATCAACAAGGCTGAGATGAACATAACAGGATTGTTTTTTAGGGCTATGTTAAACAGGATGTCATCAGACCCTCGGCAGGAATGTGGATAGGGGTTTGGGGGGTGGTGGTGGTGAACAGCCCCTGGCCTAGTTTCTTCATGGGGGGGGGGCTCTTGGAAGAACCACTGTGTATTAGTATTTGTCATTAACTTGTTCCAGCTGCTCCTGAGGACTCCAGGTGGGACCCTTGGCCTATGAAGAATAGGTGTGGGTGGTGATGTTGTAGCATTAGAGGAAGGCTTCTGGGAGGAGGAAGTGTCAAAGCACTAGTCATGGAGTACAGGGGAGCTCAGGTAAGGAGGTCCCCAGATGGCAGACTCTTGAGCCTGGCCAAGAGGAGCCATTGAAGAGAGGTGCTGACATTTTGTAGGATCCTGTGTGGGAAACTGTTTCTATTGGAAGGGAAGAAAGCAGAAAAGGGCTAGCAGCGTCAACAGGATGTAAAGAGAAAAAAGAAAAAGAAACATGGCTCCGAATTCCAACAGAGCCAGGAGCAAGCTCTGTCCCGTCTCCTCCAGATCCAGCTCTTTCTTTCTTCTGGTTCCTCCTGTCTCCAGGCTCCTGGGATAACAGGAATACAGGACTGTGCCTCTTCCTCTCCAGTGTCCTCTGGAAGGTGAGGATTGACTGGGAAGGACACAGGGTCTTTCTGGGGGTGGTGATAGAATCATTGCTTATGTTGAGTGAGGTGAGGCTATGCATTTACCAAAACAGATTTCACGGTGCGCTTAAGAGGTATGCATTCCACAACATGGAAATGATCGTCGACTTTAAAAAAGTCTAGATTTGCAAACCAACGACATCTTCTTACATCGGAGCCCTATCCCTTACCCTCTCATTTGCACAAAGCCTTGTCTCATTTAAGATCCTGTGTGTAACAGCCCAACATGGCACCTAGCAAGAGACAGGAAGTCCATGTGAGAGCCATTCCAGGGCCCACAGGATTTTTCAAGGCAGATCTGCAGCTAGTGTCAGGCTGCTTCTGTGCTGTGCTTTCTCCTGTGTGTGGTGGGGACAGGTGTATGTATGTAGTTGGATACTACTATCTGAGGGCTAGGGAAACCTAACCTAGTATGCGAGGCTATATCTAACTCTGTGAGGAGCAAGGGGAGTGGGTGGCAGAGGACTTGGTATTTATGAATGAAGATCAGCTTACGGTACAATGGAAGCTGCTTTTCATCCAAAGCATGAAACTGGGGAAGAACGATAGCTTACACTCACAAGCTGATTCAGAGCTTCTTCACTGTCTCTGCCAGCCTTCCCTGCCCATCACTTTCCTTTTTACCTTACCCGATTGCTCCAATGTACTGTCAATCTAAAGCAGATGTGTATCTGCTTTCATGTTGAGGTCGTATGTATTAGGACAGCAAGCTGCTGGTCTTAAAGTCTAGTTATTGGGAATATGGAGGCCACGATTTGTGTTGATGTTAATCTTCATCTTTTTTGACATACTACATCTACCTCTTGCCATCCCACATAAATCCATCGTCAAACCATGAGCAGCAGAGAAGCCCTTCTAAGTGTGAGTGGGCACTTGTAGTGGTCTTGTGGAGGTCTGAAGAATGTTCTAGTACTACATAGCTGCCTCCTTTTCTAGTAGTTTATTGGGATCTTCTGTAAACATGGCTAAATTCCTCCTGTGAGGTCTCAGCTTTCAGTGTCAGGGATAAAATACCTCAGTTAATTAACTTAAAAGACACAAAAAGAGGTTTGCTTGTTCATAGTTTCAGTCTGTGGTGGTTTGGCTCTTCCTTGGCCTGTGTCTGCCAATGAATCATGAGAGTGAGTGTTGGAGGAGGTTTTCTTTCTTCATGGAGGCCACGAAAGGAAAGAGAAAGAGCAAGTTTCTGAGGTTGAAGTGGTCCCTTCAAGGTAAGGTGCTAAGGACTTAACTTCTCCTAGATATGCCCCTCTTCTTAAAATTCTACTACCTGTCTTGAATGCCACAGGTGGAGGATCAAGTCTTTGGGGGATGAAGATCCAAACTATGGCACGTCAGATAATGAATTTCAAATAATAATCATCATCACTTGATACTTCAGTAGATAGATACTTAGTAAATGGTCTTTTTATTTAAACATTAAGAGAGGATCAGTGACTTAGCAGCCTGGCCCAAAGAAGCAGAGGAAAGGGGTAGAGGTAGACCATGAAGAAGGGTAAAAAGATGTAGGAGAGGTGATATTAAGGGAAAGAAACTCATGGGCCTGTGTCATTGATGCCAAGGGCTGCAGGTACCTCATCCTCCTCATTGTTCTCAAGGGCATGATGGGACTGGGAAGAGCATCCCCTCTCCTCAGCAGGAGGTGAGGGCTCCCACAAGTTATCAAAGGCTAGAAATCACTCTGGGAATATGGTTTCATGCCAGGACCATGTGGCTCCTAAGTTCTTCCCTTTTGTTTTTTAACTGGAAGGCAATAAAGTGTTGTGCAGCTGCTCACCCATCAGTACCATTCTGGATGGGCTCCCGTTAAGTACCCCGTGCTGACATAGGAGCATAGGGATTGATGGGTAAAGAAAACACACTGTCTGCTAGACCTTAGTGGATACCACGTGCACACAGAGCTATCACCTTTGTAAGAACTAAGAGGGTTTTATGAGAAAGTAAGCGAGGAATCTTCAATTTAGACCGGAGGGTCAGGAAAGGCCCTTGTAATGTGAAACTTAAGCTGAAACTGGAAGGGGTAGGAGTTAAGGGGGAAATTTTCCATAATTATCTGTTATGGAAAACAACTGTTCAAAAAAAAAACAACTTTGTGCTATCTATTGGAATGGTGATTGAGCCTTGGTTTCGAGGAGCTGAATTTCAAATTTTATTTAATTTTAACTAATTTAAATATACATCTTAAAAGCACATGTGCTTATCAGCTCATTGTGCTAGATGGCACGGCTGTAGAACTAATGTAAAGCTTAAGCAAAAGGTATGAGCTGCAAAAGGTTTGGTAGCTTCCAGAAAGCTAAAGTATGGTGGGCGTCGGGGAGGGAGAAAGAGCAAGAGCAAGAGCTCAGGGGGCCAGGCTTAAAGCACAGATGCTCAAGGGAGCAGGGCTGAGCATGAAAACACTTAGATGAACAGGACTGAGTGTCTAAGCATTCAAGGGAGTAGGGTTCAGACTGAGCAGACAACCCAAGGGAGCTAGGCTGGGGATGTAGGCATCCATAGGCTTGAGAGCTTTTCGATTTTGCAGCACTAGGCAAGTTCCTAAAGAGCTTTAAGAAGAGTTTAAGAAGATGGGTTTTATTGTCTTATATGTATATCCAACATATTCATATATATGATGTAATCTCTGTATATATATATATGTATATAGTCTCTAGATCTTCTTCATCTCTGAAATCCTTCCCTCCTCACTAATCTAGACAGCCCTCTTTTACATTTATGGGGGAGGAAGGAGAGGAACAATGATTGATGGGAATATGGTAGAGGGGGCGAATTTGTTCAAAGTGCACTATGTGTATGTACAAAAATAGCAATAGCGAAACTCCCTCATATTGTAAATGTATGATAATTCAAAAATTAAAACGGGAGGATAAGAAGAAGATTAACTTAGCCAATTTTTTAAAAGATCACTCTTTACTGCAGTAAAATAATACTAATGGGTTATAATTGAAGGAGAGAAAGTTACATCATTTCCTAGGCAAGAGATGTGTGCAGCTCAGCCCAGGATGGAAACTGGAGACATTAAAGACACATATATGGATACGTATTAATACAAGTTTCAGATAGAATCAACAGAATGTACATTTTTTATTGTTATAATAGAACTGATGTACAGAGAGGTTACAGCTTAGTAAGCCAGGTAATGGTTACATTTTTTAATGAGTACATTTCTTTTAGGTCCATGCCACGCTTTCCTTTGCTCTCTCATAGTTTTCCCCTCCTCCAGTCCCCCAACACAAGTGGTATAGTTCTTTTTCAACATAGCTTCTACTGAGAAGGATTGCTATGTTTCTTCATCCTATCTCCTTCCATGTCTGTGCCCAGCAAAAGGCAGATAAATGAACAACAACAACAACAACAAAGAAAATATAAAACTTCTTGTTTCCGTTTCCTGGAGTTCATTTGATACATACTATTTTATATGATCAGAGGCACGGAGGCATTGTGCCTTGCTCTGCCCCTAAGACTCTCCTCCTTTGGTCTCACTGTGTGTGAATGCCTAGAGTCCTGTATGATTTATCATGTATTTTAGATCTAGCTTCCATATATGAGAAAGAAACCACGCACCATTTGTCTCTCTGAGCTTGGCTTATCTCAGCATGATTTGTTCTAGATCCATCCATTTCCCTGCAAATGATATAATATTTCTTTCTAATGACTATATAAAATTCCATTGTGTATAGGTACCATATTTTTTTTATCCACTCATCTATTGTAGGGCATCTGGGCTGTTTCTATAACGACTATTGTGAATAGTGTAGCAACGAACATGCAAGACATGCAAATGTCTTTATGGCATCCTGCCTTTTGATGTTCTGTGTGGGTGCCCAGGAGTGCTATGGCTAGGTTGGAGGGAAGATCTGTGTTTAATGTTTTGAGGAACCTCCAGGCTGTTGTCTAGAATGGTTGTACTAATTTACATTTCCACCAACAGTGTAATAGGGTTCTTTTTTCCACACATCCCTACCAGCATTCATTGTTGTTCGAATTCATGATGTTGGTCAGTCTAACTGGAGTGAGACTAAATTTGTGTTGTTTTCATTTGTACTTCCTTTATGGCCAGAGATGATGAGCATTTCTTCATGTTTTGTTTGTTGGTTTGCTATTCTTACCTCCTCTTCTGGGAAGTCTCTCCTTAGCTCCTTTGCCCATTTAGTGATTAGTTTATTGGCTTTGAGAGGAGTTAATTTCTTGAACTTTTTATATATTTTTGATATTAGGCCTTTGTCTGATGTATTGCTGGTAAAGATATTCTTCTAGTGTATTGGCAGCCTTTCTAGTTTAGTAACTATGTGCTTTGCTGTGTAGAAACTTTAGTCTGTTGCAATCCCATTTGTCAAGTCTCTCTCCTATCTGCTGTGTGTGGGACTCTTTTCAAAAAGATTCTGCCTATGCCCATACATTCGAGTGTTTCTTTACTTCCTCTTGCAGTATTTTCAATGTTTCAGGTTTGATGTTGAGGTCTTTGATCCACTTTGCGTTGATATTTGTGCATGTTGACAAATAGGGATCTATTTTTAGTTTTCTGCATATGGATGCACAGTTTTCCCAACACCAATTATTGAAGTCTACCTTTTTTCCATTGTATATCTTTGGCTCCCTTTTCAAATGTCAAATAGCTCTAAGTATATGATTTTATTTCTGGGTCTAGTCTGTCCCATTGATCTTTGGGTCTATTTTTTGTGCCAATTTCCAAGCTAGTTGTGCTATTATAGCTTTGTAGTAGAGCTTGAGGGTTGTGATTGTGATACCTCTAGCACTGTTTTTATTTTTATTTTTTTTGTCATTGTTTTGCCTAAAATTTCTTTGGCTATTCAAGGTTTTTTGTTGTTCCATATGATTATCTGGATCATTTTCTCTATTTTGGTAAAGAATATCATTGGGATTTTGATGGGGACTGTATTTAAATTTGTAGATCATTTTGGCATTTTGGCCAAATGGTATTAATATTATAATATTAATATCACAATTAATGGAAGGTCTTTCCATTTCCTGATAACATCTTAGTATGCAATGACCTTCCTTGTCTCTTCATATGATTTTAATGAGAAGTATATTTTTTCAGATAACAGTATGGCTACTCCTGCCTTTTTGACAGATCTTTTTCTATTCCTTCATTTGGAATTTCTGTTTCTTTGACTGTGAGATGAGTTTCTTGGAGACAACAAATGGTTGGATCTTGGTTTTTGATCCAATCTTCTGCTCTATCTTTTGGTTGGGGAGTTGAGCCTGTTGATGCTTAACATTATCATGGAGAAATATGTCATTTCTTCTGCTATTTTATTGTTTTCCTGTATTTTGCTTTTCCCTCTTACATGTACTAAACTAGTCTTCCAGTGTTTTTTTTATGTTGTGTTTTCCTTTGTTTTCTTCAGATAATTTACTACTCTTTAGTATCCTTTGAAGGGCTGGCTTAGTGTTCATGAATTCTTTTACTTTTTGTTTGTCATGATAGGTTTTAGTTTCTCCATCAATTGTGAGTATTAACTTTGCTGGGTACACCAGTTTAGGTTGGCAATTATTGTCATTCAGAGTTTGAATTATACTACTCCAGGCTCTCCTGGCATTCAGAATTTGTGGGGAGAAATCTCCAGTAATTCTAATCTTCCTTCTATTGTAATAAAGTTCCCTCTTTGATTTTACTGCATTTAAAATTAATTTTTGTTTTTTTTAGTCTAAAGTTTTCACAATGATGTATCATGAAATATTTCTTCTTAGATCCTGTCTGCTAGGAGTTCTGTATGCCTCTGTCAGCTGGGTGAGATTCTCTCTTTTGAGATTGAGGAATTTTTCTGCTATTATTTTGTTAAATAGTTTTTCCGTGCCTTTAGTTCTGAATTCTCCCTCATCTATCCCGACTATGCATAGATTTAATCTTTTGGCTGTATCTACCAATTCTGGAATGTCCCTTTGGTATGTTCTGAAAGTTTTTTCCATGCCTATGGTTTTTGGTTCTAATTCCTCTGCTTTATCCCCAACTCCCGATGCCCTATTTTTTACTTCACTTATTCTATTGCTTATGCTTACAACTGTGCTTTGCAATAGGGAGATGGAGTCTTTCATGTTTTCAAGTTCTTTGTTGATGTCAGTTCTCACGGTGTTAATTTTGTCTTTCATTTCCTTCATTGAGGTATGTAATGTTTCTCTCTTATTATCCACGTTTTCTTGGATGGCTGCATTTTCCTCATCATTTTCTCCCTGTATTCCTCTAGTTGGTCATGGATCTGCCTTTTTATTTTAATGGCCAATTCCTTCATCATTGCTTTAATTTTGTTCTTTTCTTGGACTTCACTCTCACTAATTTCCTCCCCTGCATTGTTGATTTTTGAGGGTGGCATATTGTCTTGATCATGAATTTTGTGATCTTTTGCTCTGATTTATGCGTTTGGGTTCAAGACTGTTGGGGCTGTCCAGTTTATGTACTCAGTTCAGTTGTGATGGGATGCGGTTCAGTGGATCTCTGATCTACTTTGCGCCTGGAAGTGCTCAAAACAGAGTGGAGCTGGCAGTGTAATGGGCCCTAGCCTGCTGTTAGGCCCGGCTAACATGTGAAGGGCTGTGGGAAGTCTAAGAGGTCCTTGCCCTGGTCTGGCTGTGGTATCCTGCACAGAGGGGTGCTGGCAGTTTACTGAGTCCTAGCCAGAGGACTGACTCAGTCGTGGGGACTTGAGTGGAGGGGTAGGGGCAGTTTAGTGGTTTCTCTCTGAACTGAATAGAGAATAGGTATGGGCCAAGGGCTCTGAGTCACCACCAGTGACTGGTCTCCCAGGAGAAATTGGGTACTCATTGTTCCCACCATTAGTTCTAAGCCAACCAGAAGCACTGTGGTGAAACCTCTCTGTGTCTGGATGTGGTGATCTCTTGTTCCTCTTCCTGCTTTTTTTGCAATTCTGGACCTTCAGGTATGTTGCTGTCTGTGCTGTTCAAGATCGCAAGATCATGGCTTATCCGTGCTGTGGGTGGGGTAAGGGGGTATGTGTAGACACTGCAGAGTTTCTGACCTTGTGTTCATGTGGTATAAATTCTCCTTTGTTAGTGTGTTTCTCTGTCTAGTTTCCTTGTTGTCATTCTCTTGAAGTTCATGCTAGGGCCCTAAATCTTTGTTTGGTCAGAGAGAGCTAAGATCGTTCCCTGTCACTACTTCTCCATCTTCTCCCTTTCTCCCAATGTACATATTAAGAAGAGGAATCCAATAGCCTAGACCTGTGTTGTCTAATATGGTAGCCACTGGCCCCTGTGACATACTTAGATTTACATTGATTAAAGTGAAGTGGAATTTTATAGTGTTGCTCAGCTGCCCTGGTCACATTTCACATGGTCAAAGGCCATATGAAACCAGCTAGAGATTGTTGTTATTAGGCATAATCCCATCATTACAGAAACTTCTGCTGGATAGTGCTGGAGTCACTGGCAAAGTATCTAAAATGGAGCTAGAAGAGATCAAGAGGTCATGGAGGTTACAAGGGATCATGAGCATACACTGATGGCCCATCGCTGGTGCTGTTCAGATCTACTTCTTACAGGTTCTAGAAGCATCCCCTTTACATGACTTGCTTCATTTTCCAATTACTGTCAAAATGAGGCAAGAATACTAAGAGTCACCCAACAGAATTACCAGGTGTCAAAGACCATCCCTCTTAGCCTCCACACCTGCTACCTGCTCCTGTTGATCAGAGCCTACCCCTCTCTGCTAGCTACTTGTTTTCCTGCTCTTGGTTAAAAGAATCCCAAGTGCCTAGCTGCCAGCTGAGCTCAGTTCGATGAAACTCTTTCTATGATTCCCAATAGAAGTTTCCCTTTTAGAAGCCAGTGCTTCTGACCCACAGACTCCAGAGCTTCAGGGATGAGGAGTAAGAGCTTTCCAAGACACAAGAATGACTGTAAGTGGAGCTATTCTTGCTTTCTAAGCCTGTGTATTGGGGGTTCTGTTCATCTAAAGGGGATCTGGGATGAACAGATATGACACTGTGAGTATCATTCACGTTGACAGTGTCGGCCAGTGGGAAAGCCTCCTCTGGAGGTACAAAATGGCTGTCCTAAGTAGAATTCAGAAGTCAGCTTGTGCTCAAGAAAGGAGCTGTGTATCCTCCCTGATCAGGGGACATTTAGTTGTAAATTTCTCCATGGCCTATACCTTTTCTGGCCTCCTGTCTTTTCTGAGTTCCCCTCACTACATCAGCAGTGGGTAGAACTTAGATCATAGTCAAAACTTCCCTTTATTCCCTAGCCTCTCTTGGGAATTCTCTGCCTAAGCAAGTACAGGCCACCTTGGGGTGTCGAAAGGCAGGGAGTCCTGGCAGAGTTAGAGGGGAGACACTGGAGAAGGAAATACTAAGGTTTTTACCACTTAGTGATAATGGCAGGCCTTCCCCTACTTTTCATGTTGTTTGAGGTCTCAGCTACAAGGAAAAATATAATCACCTCAGGTTGGGTTTCATTCTGAGTAAGAAACATCAGGTTTCTTACACAGTTTTCTTTCATGTCCTTCCAAGTTCGAAGGTGACCTCTGCTTCCAGATTTCTTGCCAAAACTCTTTCAGGCCTCTACTGGGGATGACCACTGTCTCGGTTTTCTATGGGAAGGGAAGATGCTCCAGAGAGTGAGAAGCCCTTGCAATAGCTCTAAGTGTTTTCAAGTGGTTTTATTCATTCGTGTTTGTAGGACCTGAAATAGAACTGGGTGACAGAAGCTTTGTGGCTATTTTTCTCCTTTCCTGGACAATCAGTAGGGCAGGAATTTCAGACTGTGTCTGTTTACAGAAGGCTGCAGGGGGTCTACAGAGAGGAAAGTGACATGCTGACCTCCATTCTGATGAGCCCAGTGCATACAGGGAGAGAGACTTCTCTTCTCTGTGTCTCCCAGTGTGGGGCTTCAAGCCCAGGACACGGTCCAGGATACATCACTGAGCTGGGTAAGGAAGAGCGGAGCTCTGCAGCAGTCTGTCACAAGTGTTGCTTCTGATCTATGTCTCCAGAATCTGTGTGCTTTACTCTGCCTGGAGAAACTGCTAGATTCTGGCCTCCTGAGAGGACTAAAATGTAAGGACAATGGTATGGTTCCTGCTACACAGAAGCCTCTGACAGGACCTAAGTAGATGGTTTTCCAGGTCTGACATCTACCTGTAACCTTTTGCCCACCATGCATTTGCTTCTTTTTACTCCAGCCTACCTTCAGCTTAGTATCTCCCTATCTTTAGCCCTCCTAGACCACCTGGCAGCCCCAAATCATGTCACTGAGCTGCTGTAGAGTCCTGGATGTGGGTCCTATGATTCCCCATCAATTCCCTTCTAGCCAGCCTCAGGCTTCTAGGTGTTTTTGTTTTGTGCTTGCCAGTCTAGGCACAAAATCTTTTCTTACCCAGCGATCCTGCTGTTGGCAGACAGGTGTGAAAAGAGCTGACAGCACACACCATGGCTGGCTAACTCTACTGCTCTTCAGAGCAGCTGGGATGGGTCTGCAGCGTTCCTAATGGTAGACCTGCCTGTGAAACAAGAAGAGACATTGTGGGCTTTAAATAGCCGGGTGACAGGCCAAGGCCAACAGTAGCCAGACAGTCAGGGTTGGAATGCTTGGGCTCAGGCTCTCTTCTCTCTCCTGCTTCCAGGGTGGGGTGTGGTTCTCAGGGGAGACCTTCATCTGGCCAGGAGAAACTTGAAAGCCAGGATGGGGGTAGGACAAAGCAGGATACCTCTCAGAGGAAGTGGAGGTGTTCCTAGAACTATCCTAAAGGTAGGTGCTTTTTCATTGATTCACTCAACAGACATTTGCAAAGGATGACCAAACACTGTTCTCTCTGAAGACACAATGGCAAATCAGTCAAACGCCCTGTCTCCATGGCCCTTAATGAAGGCTTTTTAGCCACAGTGATTCTGTGAGCAAGTATACTTTAGACTGGACCAGGGGTGGCCCCAGTGGTGTTTCTGTAAGTCCCAGTGAAGACAGATGATCCTGCCAGTGTTTTCTCGGCACATCTTGGTTGCCCTAGATGGGGCGGGGCGGTGGGGGGAAGGGAAAGGAAAAGAATGGAAGGGAAGTGAAAAGAAGGGAAGGGAAGCAAATGGAAGGAAAAGGAAGAAGCAGGAAAGGAAAGGAAAGGGAAGGCAATGGAAAGGAAAGGAAACTGGAAGGAAGGGAAGACTGTTTATCAGATAGTTACTTCAGATAGTCTTAGTAGTATGAGAGGAAAACATCACAGGTAACCAAAGCTATTTCCCAGGGCGTTTGGGTGAGAACAAACCCAACAAGAGTAGTGACCTCTCCATCTGCCTGGAGCCTGAGGATCAAGTCTAATATCTGACCTAGACCACCATTCTTCAGCCTGTGTGGATCATCCAGTTTGGTTGGTCCCCTCCAAAAGTGTTGTTGATATTTGATTGGCCAGTGGCAATATTGGGAAGTGGGGCCTTTATGAGATGATTAGGTCATCAGTGATTTTCTCTTGGGAGTTCTTAGCCTCTCAGGAGTGGATTAGTTGTTAGACAGCACGTTGTCATAAAATGAGGCAGCCTCTTGTGTTTTCTCTCTTTGGCCCACACATATTTACCCTTCCGCTTTCTATCAGGAATTGGAATAGCATTAAACTCTCACCAGAAAATAAGCAGGTGTCATGTTCTTGTTAAAACAATAATCTGAAACAAACCTCTTGTCTTTACAAATCTTCTAGCCTTGCACACTCTGTTATAGCAATGGAAATTAGATTAGGACACCTTCTTCCTACTACATGGAGCCAGCATAAAGCAGTCATGCCTTTATCATGGCCTGATCTGGGCATACCAGAATGCCTGCACTACTGGCAGTGGCCCCTCAGAGTACATCTTCTAAAACCACCAATCTAGTAGCAAGAAGAACTGTAAACCCAAGGTGCATGTGGAAACAAATGCATTCAGACAGGGCATATGAACCCTGAAGGATTGGATTACCACTTCTGTTCTTCTTTGATCTGCTCAGTTTACTATCTTGCTTTCTTTCATGATATCACTGGAAGTTAACACAGAGGGGTCACTCTGTGTCTGACATTGCATAAATTGCTACCTTTAGTCTTTAAAATTATCTGACAAAGAAGCAACTTGAAATTTTAGTTTGGGATTGGAGCTTGGCAAGGAAGTTTGTTTGTCCAGTGTTCTCTCACTGGTTACAGGATTTGGTACCCATCTGACCTCTGCTCTTAACAGATGTACCATGCTGACACTCTTGAGACAAGGCGGATGCTTGTGGCACTCATGTCAGTCACAGGATACATGTAGGTTGATTCTTGGGCCAGTCATTCAATTAACTCAGGATGGTGGTTGGTTTTTCTTCTTGTCTCTTGCTTTAAAGAACCAGAGCTCAGATTTTCCATGGCTGAGGGTAAAATCTACTCAGTCTCATAGCCAGAGGTCTCACTGGGGTCATACCCCTTGCTCATCATTCCTGTGTCCTCAGAGAAGTGCACAGACAGTGGAGGGCAAAACCTATGCAAGCCAAGGAGTCCTGCTATAGTGCTTCCAGTCAAGTTACCAGATTCCATAAACCTCTGTTTCCTCATCTGTGAAATGGAAGTAAAATGAAAACATATCTCAGAGTGCTACTGGTGTATTATTTGTGGTAACTCACAGGATGTATTTAGCAGAGTATCTGACATATAATAAGCACTCAACAATTATTGCCTATTATAGGCCCACTGTACATTATCCACAATTCTGAGGTTAAAAAAAGCCCCTGAAAATTGTGCATTTGGTATAAAAAAAAACTCATTTAGAAGCAAAAACTGGTCCTGAAATGGTATATAATTATTTTTAGATTTTATTTATTATGGGTGATATTAATGGGCATTTTGCTATAGGAAGTTTTGGGCCCCAGGTCTAAGCTCCTGGGTTTCAGGGATCCTGTCTGTCTGGCCAGTTACCTGACATGCTAAATAAAGAGGTGATGAAGGGAAGCAAGAGGAGGCTTACAACAAGGCATAGGCCGGCCATGGGAAGAGGAAAGGTATGCCTCTCAGCATACCTTCCTCACACAGACATTTGCTGGGCCAGGATATATGAGATTCCACCAAGGAATTGATGTTTTCCTTGCAGGTTCAAGATATGTACCCTTGAAACAAGGGCAGATTAGCGAAGCTTAGACTACATTAGAAGTTTATGAAATATAATGTTCAAATGTGTAACAGATCTCATAGTGTTACCAGAGGGGTTGGCACAGCTTTCTCAATTATTATACCTGGGAAGAGAATGTTTCAGGTAATACATGCAGCAGAGTGATCAAAATGTAGTTTATTAGAGCAGAAAGGCACTTTCAGGAAGAGAAGTTGAGAACAATCATTGTGAATACTCAGTATGGATTTTTATTGACGTTTAGGGGTCTGGGGCATCAAGTCCACTCCAAGACCAACCTAAGAGGAGTGATTGACATAGCAATTGAGAGAAAACTTGGACAGGTCTCTATGCATGCAATTTCCCATGGCCACCTAAGCAAAACCCATGGGCACTGGTGATTGAAAAGTACAATAAGATCACGATGACAAGGTCATGGGCAAAAGGCAAATCTTGGTCACAGTAGCCCACTTTACCCTGATTGGATTACTTGGAAGCAAGTGGAGAAAACCAAGGGTATAAATGATGTATTAATTCCAGAGAAAAACTGATATTGAAACTGATCTCGCCACATTGGGGCTGCTTTTACAAGTTTGTCCCTGGTTTCCTCACTATCAGTCATATGGGGAGGGAGCTATCTTACTTTCACAGGTGAAGGATGTGGATTCAGAAACCTATGTCTAGAAAAGTTAGCTTGCAGCACGTAAACAGGCCATGAGAGAGACAGAGAGAGGGAGGAAGGGAGAGAGAGAAAGTGAGAGAGAGAGAGAGGAGAGAGAATGTGGATCTTGGTTCCATCTTAGAATATTTTTGTATCTCCATCATTTATATCAAGCTGCTACCTATCAGTAATACCCAAGGAATGGAGAAAAGGACTTCAAGTTTTAAGGCCAGTAATTATAAGAAGAGATCCTAGGAATGAATGGGGAAGGAGAGAAAGTGGGTGCTAAGGATGGAGTCAAAGAAGTAGAAACTTTGGAATTCAATTCAAATTCCAAATTCCAACTTCAGTCCAAGTTGCTATGAAGTTCAGAGGTTATAACTAACTCTTTTGAACTTCTACTATTTCCTTGTCTATATCAGAAAGATAGTTATATCCCTCTCCCTCTCCACATGTGATTATTACAAATACTGAATAAATAGGATGTATAAAATGTTTATTAGAACATTTTTTCTCTTGTTTGGTAGCCATAGTTCCAATCATTTGGTTCTCTGGATCTTATCTCTCGCTGACTTTATAATAGCTCTTAGCCATGGCTGGGCAACTTACAGAATAGTTCCAAGCTATACATGAACTTACTAGCATATAAATCAGGAAGAGAACAAATAGCCATTTAATCAGCTAAAACCTCAAACAATCCTTTCACACATGCCAACAGTTCTTTCCCATTCAGCTTCTCCAGAAAGCCAAGTTCTCCATCTAATACTGGAGGGGGGAGCCAGTGTGGGACCTTTTGTCCTCAAGTCAGAGATGTTTGTTCTGAGGAGGTCTCATTTTATCTTTTCCTCAGGACATCTTGGCTTTTATAACATATAGTACCACGCCTGGGTGGGTTCCTGTGGACAGTGATTGTCTTGGTATCTTGGATCTGATGGCATTGTCCAACCTCAGTAGGTCACACAGATGCCAAACCCACGTAAATCCTATATATGTACTAGGGGAGAGGTGAAGGGAAATATGAAACAAAAGAGAGCAGAGATTATCTAGACACACAGAGTGAGTGAAAGGAATGCCAGATCTAATGCAGAAGGAAAAGTGGAGGAAGTAGTAGCCAAGGCAGAGTTAACACTAGAGTCTCCCCACAAGCAGCGAGTTCAGGAAAACTATCTCTGTTCTCCTGGGAAACATTCCCACCCCAATATAAGACACTGGGACCTGTGAGGTTTTGGAAGCTATTATTATTATTATGAGCAGCAGCATCCCTCCTCCTCCTCCTCCCCCTACCCCTCCTCCTCCTCCCCCTCCCCTTCCTCCTTCTCCCTCTCCCCCTCCTCCTCCTCCTCAGCAGCATCTTCATCATTCACCTCTAAAGAGGATATTGCCTCATGTGGATGCAAGAGCTGGGTTCAGGAAGAGCGCCTCTACTCCAGCCACAGAGAGCAGCCTGGCCCAAGAAGAGACTCTGCTTGGCAGTCCAGATGTGGAGATCAGAAGATGTGAATACTAGATGGAGCCCAAATCTGCAGTTCTTTGGTGTTACTGGGTGTTTTTTTTTTGTTTGTGTTTTTCTTTTTTGGTACTGGGGATCGAACTCAACCTGTTTCACTTGCTAAGGCAAGGATGTTGGCACTGAGCAATGCCCTAGCCCTTCCTAGGTGTTTTTGAGAGAATAAAACATCCTGCTGGCAAATGATGGGAAGGGAGCTCTGGGTGATAGGTGATTGTGAGCACTTACTTAAATGAGGAAGGGAATGGAGTCAGGGAGACTCATAGGAATAAAACTGAAGAGGTGGATTTCGATGGCATCTTTGTGTTGCTTTGACCTATTTTTTATTTATCAACCTATAACATTATGAACTTACAACCTGAAGTGAAATTTGCACGGCAGATTCCACTGCTCATTTTCAAAGGCTCAATACAATAGGACTTAATGTGTTCACAGTATTGATCAACCTCCACCTCTATTTAGTTTTGCCATACAACTAAACTTCCACCCAAAAAGCATTTTCTCCCCAGTCATATCTCCTTTCATCTTCAGGTAACCGGTGATTTATCTTCTATCTTTATGGTTTTATTTTGGATAGTGCTTGTAAGTAGAGTCACACCATATCAGACATTTTTTGTCTGGAGTCTTATGCATCACTTGATATTGTTAAGGCTCATCCACAGTGTAATACACATCGATACTTCACTCATTTTCATGTCTGAATACTACTCTATCATGTGGATATACCGCATTTTGTTCATCTATCCATGATGCCTACCAAACTTGTGCTTTTACTGCTAATTCAGCCATCTAGACATGTGGACTATTTCCACCTTTTGGCTATTGCAAATAGTATGAATATAGGTATGTAGTATTGGTAATCTGTCTTTTTTCTCCTTCAAAGGATTAAGCATCTGTGTTTCTTTGTTCAAACTTATACTTGAAGCTGGGTGCCAGTGGCTCATGCTTCTAATCCTAGCTACTCAGGAGGCTAAGATCTGAAGATCATGGTTCAAAGCCATCCAGGGCAGGAAAGCCTGTGAGATTCTTATCTCTAATAAACTACTCAGAAAAAGCCAGAAGTAGTGCTGTGGCTCAAGTGGTAAAGTGCTAGCCTTGAATAAAAGAAACCCAAGGACAGATCCTAGGCCCAGAGTTCAAGCCCCAGGATTAATTAATTAATTAAAAAAGAAAGAAACAAAGAAAATTATGCTTGGTTAATATGTAATCTTGGTAACATTTTAAAGATGAATATAAATGTTTTCATGTGTTCTCTTAGATACTATGGCATGCTAGATTTTCTAAAACATATTGAAGAAGACCCCAACTTTAGTTAGTGGTGAGCCATGAGCCTCCATAGGCAGCGGAGCCTAAAGACTGGTTGACCCGCCTCCTGGGAAATAGACCTGACTCAGCACCAGTGGTGTGAATGGCAGTGTGGTGTGATGGTAGGCCAACCTAGGTGGGAGTCATAAGACAGAACTGAGTTGAAGTGATGGCTCTGTTGTGCTCAGGCTACAGAGCAGGTATCTGAATCTCATTCCTCTAAAGGGATCATGCTGGCTGCTTGCCTTCCTCATGGAGCTATAAAAAGTCCAAGGCACTGGAAACAGATCACACATTGTGCAATGACTATTATTTCAGTTACACACACAAACACACGCACACACACAGACACACACACACACACACACACACACACAAGGTAACACTTCTGACTCACTGTTGAGAGCATTTGGTGTTAGCTGCAATTACTTGCAAGTGTTAGAAAACAGAGAATGACCAGAAAGGCTCCTGGGGAATGAGAGGGAAATGAATAGTTGGGCTCCAAGGGGCAGGAGCCAGACAAGGTCTGGGGACCGGGGCCAGGAGATGATGACCAGGGTGAGTCAACAATGGTGTTTTTCTGATGTTATGGCATTCCACTCAAAGTTCAAAATCCCATGAGAGGGGCTTACTGATGTGTTGGCTTTGATCAAGGGATGGTGAGAATTCTTCACTGACCATTCTGCTCGGTTGCATACTGGGGAAGAGATGACTCTCCAAGTTGAAATCAGGGAGCTGTTGGCAGAAGCAGGGGGGATATTAGGAGGCCTCCTCAAGCCTCAGCTGCCCAGTGGAAATGGGCCTTTGGACCTCTTCTGCATCTTGGGACTATTCTTGGAGCAGAGTACCAGATGGGGTAGCTAGGGAGATGGGTGAAGTCTAAGAGCTGGCACTGTGTGTCTGTCTGTGCCATTCATTTTATGTCCAATAACCCAGGCCTCAGAAGCCTGCACCAAATTGCATCCAGCAACTAAAAATACCCAGACCTCAGGGAGAGAGAGCATTTCTAAAGCCAGTCAAGGTCTTCAATGTATGTAGGAAATTATTCATCACACCCTGTGGATGAGCTGTCTTTACACTTTAAAAATAAGCAAATGTGAGCCAAGACCCACACAGCCCCTCCTTTCCTTGATTCTTCGTCTCGGAAATAGTTGGTAACCCCCCACCGTCCATGCCCCTCACTTAGAGATTGCCCCACTCCCTGGAAAAAAACAGGAATTTCTTATCAGATCAACAGGAAATTCTATTTTTACATGATGTTCAAATTAAAAATATCACACACAGAGAAAAACCTCTTCCATATCGAAGCCAGGCACTGAAATTATCCCCCAGCTGAGAAGCTCTGTTCCCCAAATCTTACGTCTGGGATCTCTTAAGACTAGCTTTTGACAGCAGAGGAGACAGAGACACCCCAGCTTAGTTTCTTCCTAAGCCCATGTGGCAGCCCTGCTGTGACAAGCATTAGGGGAATCTAAAAGGGGAAATGCTCTCTGTTGAGCTGTGGGTGGGTTTAGAAAACATGGCCCCTAAACTAGGTGATCAGAAATGATGCCAAAGTTGATTGAGGCCTGCTGAGTGTCAGGTATTGACTAAACTGGGCCCGACTAGTAGATTTCTTTTTTAAAAATTAAAAAAATAATGGGGCTGGGAAGGTGGTTCAGTGGTAGAGTGCTTGCCTCGCATGCATGAGGCCCTGGGTTCAATTTCTCAGCACTAGAAGTGGTGCTGTGGCTCAAGAGGTAGAGCACTAGCCTTGAGCTGAAGAGCTGAGGGACAGTACCCAGGCCCAGAGTTCAGGCCCCACGACCGACAAAAAAATAAAAAATTAAAAAAATTTTAAAAAGTCTTTAAGTGGTTGTACAAAAGAGGTGCCAGCCGGGTGCTGGTGGCTCACACCTGTAATCCTAGCTACTCAGGAGGCTGAGATCTGAGGATCGCGGTTCAAAGCCAGCCCGGGCAGGAGAGACCGTGAGACTCCTATCTCCAATAAACCACCAGAAAACCAGAAGTGGTGCTGTAGCTCAAGTGGTAGAGTGCTCGCCTTGAGCTGAAGAGCTGAGGGACAGCACCCAGGCCCAGAGTTCAAGCCCCACGACCGACAAAAAACAAAACAAAACAAAAAGAGGTGCCATATCACAAAGCAGTTTATGAACACCATGCATCTCGATCAGTTTCATCCTCTTCAACATTCTTCCCTCCTTTGACCCACTCCTTCCCTTCGTTTCTTTTTTTTAATTTTGTGGTTTATACAATGAATTCTTTTAAAATTCTATCTTTTTTTATTATTGTGGAAACAGCATACAGAGGGGTTACAATTACATGGGCAAGATAGTGAGTACATTTCTTATCAAGCATTGTTGCCTCCTCCTTTGTTTCCCCTTCCCATCCCTTCCCCTCTCCACTCCCCTACCCCCCCACCCCGCCAAAGTTGTAAAGTTCGTTTTTCGACATAATGTCTTGTACATCTCATTGTTGTAATGGATCCACCTGTATCCCTATCATTTATTTTTATTTATTTGAATATTTTTATTTTCCTTAAGTAGCCATACAATAAGTTGCCATTAAGCAGAGCAATTTATGAATGCACTCACTGCTTCTTGATCAATGTCAGCGCTTTTGATTTTCTTACCCACTCCTCCTGCCTCACCCCTCCCCTCCCTTTTCTTAAGTTTTAGGTTATGCATGGACTTTATTTTGGCCATTTAACAAAGCAATTTATGTAGCAATACATCTTGATCTGTGTCATCCCTTCAATATCATCACGCCCCACCCCGCACCCCGACTCACCTCTTCCCTTATTTTCCTCAATTATGTGGAACATACAATGCATTCTTGCCTGTGTTCTACTCCTTTCCCCAGTTTACAATGAATTCTTGAGTGTGCTGCTCTCTCCCACTTCCCCCCTTCATTTGTCTAGTCTTCTCCCCTTGGCTCTTAGCCTCTCACTTACATGTGCACATTTTCTGGTGTTGATTTTGCTGGGCTTTGGTCCAGTCTTGTACTATTTGAGCCCTCCATAGAGTCTATTATATTTCAGTTAATTCATTTGCAACTGCTTGCCTATCACCCAACCTAACATATTTACTTATAGATTTATAGGAATATTCTATCTACCACAAATGAAGAAAGCCGTGTAACCTTTGTTTCTCTGAATCTGTCTTACTTCACTTAATATAATTTTTCCAAGTCTTTCCCTTCCTTATGAATGCTACAATATCATTCTTTCTAATAGATGAGTAAAATTCCATATATATATATATATATATATATGTATATATGTATATATCACATTTGTTAGATCCATTCATCCATTGAGGGAAGCCACCAATGCACAATATCATCAACTCTTCAGCATCATCCCTAGTTTAGAAAGAAGAGTGCAGAAGTTGAGAGAATCTGGATACCAGGTCAACTTGATTCTAGAGTTCATGTTCTTTCTCCTAACCACAAGTATTTTGTTCAGTATCTTGTCTAAGTTGGAAACAAAGCTAATGGTCCCCCAGTGGCTAGTGTGGTCACTATCAGTTAGATTATGGGTAGCCTTCTGGGAATCCTCTCCTGAAGAGAGAATGTCTATATTTATAAGGGCAACTGCTTTTGCTGGATGTTAGCACAAAGGAATACCTTTCTCACAGAGCAGCAAGAGATGCTCAGCTTGCTTGAACTTGCCAGTCACATGATACCTGTTTTAACCTTGGTAATGTACCTTTTGGCCTTTGTCTGGGATACCTTATTTTCTGAGTGTTTTCTGTTTTCCTTCTATCCCTTTCTGTCCCCTTCCCTCCCTCACTTCTCCTCCCCTCCCTTTTTGTCCCCTTCCTCCTTTCTTTTCCTTCTCCTTCCCTCTCCCCCTTTTCCCTCCCCTCATCTCCCCTTCCATCCCTTCCCTTCTCCCTTATCTCCTCTCCTCTCCTTTTGAGTGGCAGTAGGGAAAATGGGACATGTGCAAGAGAGCTTTTGTTTGAAAAGTCTTAGCACCTTAGACAAATGGCTTGTGGTTGGTGACAATTGATGGTATTGCCTGATGAAAGATGAGGGACGATGAAGACAAACAGGAAGCAGTGAGTGCTAATGACAGGAAGAAGTGGGTGCCATCTACTGAAATGGGTGGAGATATGGAGCTGGTTTGGAGAGATGAAGGAGCCTCAGGTCTAGAGATGGGAAGTGAGTCTTTCTACTCCCTTTCCTGGGCTCAGGGTATGGAGGCAAGGAGGATGGGCTGCTGGAGTTTGAGCTAAACAAGTCCTTCTGGATGGGAAGTTTCAAGCCAGTATCCACCCAAACCCTCACAGAAGCTGTGAGTCTGCCCTTGAGCTGTCTAACCGATATTCTCTGAGCCCGAATGGACTTATCCAGTCGTCTTGGTGTTCCAGAGGGGTGGGGTACTTTGTTTTGGATTTGCTTAGAGATACCTTGACAGATGTGTAATTTAAGTGCCTTCCTGGGAAGGAAAGAGAGTCATTTGGTCCCTCTTGTTGTCCAAGGGCAGGGGATGTAGCAGCTCCATTCTGAACCCCACTGAGAGAAGCTGGCTGAGGGAGAGGTAGGACAATCTGTCCAACCTGAAGACATGGTCAAAGGCACAGGCAACATCTAGTGCCAAACTAAGGAGATAGTGGAGGACCATAATCCTCTCTCTAAGAAGTATCTGCTCTGCATCTGAGACTTACTGCTTCTAAGAGACAAGAAGTGGCGATGACAACTAGAGGTGATGGTGAGTTTACCCCACTAGTCTCCTCCATGGGTGGTTGAAGAAACATGTGTCCATTGGGCAAAGATGGAGAGCTCTAGCTTCTAGGTGCCCAGAGCTTGTAGCTTGCCCTGACATTGAAACATTCCTCTGGCTAGGACACAAGTCTCTGTTTGTCACTGTGTGCATTCTGGCTGTTTCTGAAGCTGCATCTCTCATTCAAAATTAATCTAGAAAAGATGTTGACATGCCCTCTCAGCCCCTGCTGTTTGCAATTCTCCTTCAAGACTTTGAATATGATTATTTAAAGTAATAATGAAAAGCAAAACAGGAAATTCTTATCCGTTTGGGCAGGAAATTCTTCAGCTGTGTGGCAGGTCCTGCCCCCGGTGCATTGGGGGGTTGGGGTTGTGCCCTGAAGGAACTGTTTGGAAGTGATTTATGGTCCAAGATGGCGCCACTCCTTCCTCAACCAATGGCGTAGAGAAGGGTGGGATATTGGCACTGTGAAGCAGGATCTGCATAATCTAGGAATGTACATTTCTGTGGATAACATAGTCATTGTCTCCACTATAAGTTATGGGCCTGTTTTTTTTTTTTTGTCTTGTGTAATGGGAAATACCAAGTTAAGGTGAAATTAAGATGTTCCATTTCAGATTTGGATAGTTTTATTCTTTAGTATGTATTATTTGATGTGAATTTGTAGATAATAAGACTTAAGGGAGAGATTTATTCTCATGAAAGATATGTGTCTTCCTTAGATTAGGACTCTATTTGTATCTCACTATTTCTGTCATTATGGGTATTATTTCTTCCATGTCACAGATGTGGAAACTGAGGCTCATTGGGCTTATGTAAACTACTCAAGTCACCTGGGTAGTAAAGGGTAAAATCAGAAGAAATAAGTTTCCACAAGACAATGTGATCTGAGGGCCCTGGCTCCAGGGCTTTACTCTCTGCTGTGTTCTCTGGACCTGGTAGACTGCCTGGCTACAGTAGCTACTTGAGAAATATATATATATATATATGTATATATATATATATATACACATGCATATGTGTGTGTGTGTGTGTGTGTGTGTGTGTGTGTGTGTGTGTGTGTGTATAGTGTGTTAACCCTAGGACTAGGCACTGTCCCTGAGCTTTTTAGCTCAAGGCTAGCACTCTACTGCCATGTGAGCCACAGATCCACTCTGGATTTTGGTAGTTAATTTGGATTTTCCTGCATGGTCTGGTTTTGAACTGCAGTCCTCAGATCTCAGTCTCCTGAGTACTAGGATTGTAGATATGAGCTACCAGTACCTGGTGGAGAAATATTTTTTGAATATTTCTCATTATAGGAGTGGGGTTGCCATGTATTCCATTATCCTGTGACTTGAACCATTAGGACTTCACATTAATTTTAGAATAAATCAGAGCCCAAACTGGCATATCTCATGAAAACATCAAGAGATGGTTGGATGGCACCAAGAGCTAGTTTCTGGCAGTTTTCTCCTTCTGTTTTATTGCCTGCTGGGTGTGATGTCTTTCGGATGGCTCCTTGGCTATTACCATGCGTTCCTTACCTTCCGATTCCTTATCTCAGAATCTGACTTAGGACAAGGTCATTTTTTTTTTTTTTTTTTTTTTGGTCCAGTCGTGGGCCTGAACTCTGGGCCTCAGCTCTTCAGCTCAAGGCTAGTGCTCTACCACTTGAGCCACAGCGCCACTTCCAGCTTTTTTCTTTTTGCTTATGTCGTGCTGAGGAATTGAACCCAGGGCCTCACGCATGCAAGGAAACAAGGTAATTCTTGAGGCGGTCTAGGGCCCGGTGCTGAGCTGAGGATCTGGGTTTGAATCTTCCTTGTTCACATACCTTCCTCTCTTTCCCATCCCCCTGAGGATGTGCTTCTTAGGAGTTGGAAGATGTAGAATCCAGTAATAGGGCAGCACTAACTGGCAACCTATTTCCTTCTAAGCCAGTTTTTCCATCTGTATTTTGTTTTACTGGTAAAAGAATTTGTTGTTAACTGACTTTTTTTTCTTTTAAAAATATTTTTCCTTTTTCTTTCTTTCTTTTTTTCAAGGTAATGAGTACATTTCTTATCAAGCATTGTTGCCTCCTCCTTTGTTTCCTCTTCCCGTCCTTGCCCTCCCACCTCCCCCCTCCACCAAAGTTGTAAAGTTCATTTTTCAACATAGCATCTTGTACATTTCATTGTTGCAATGGGTCCACCCATACCCTTATTTAAACAATTTGTTTTTTCCCCCATCCCTTCCCCAAATTATGGTGGGGGAGGGACATACAAAGCAACAAAAAAAAATCACCTTATAAATATTGTTAGCTGACTTTTAAATGCCTTTATCTGAGAGGGCCTGTGATCTCTGGTTCACTCGAGTCCAGCCCTCTGGACTGACTCACATCTGTCTGCTTTACTTGTTTATAGCTGAGGTTGAGTCTTCAGACAAGGTGGCTCCTATGGCTTCTTCCAGCACCATTACTCCTGAGTTCATGAGTCTAGGACAGTTCACCGTATATGGTTGGACCTGATTTAGGAGGTTTCTTAGTAGCAGTGGGAGTTCTCCCCATCACAAGACCTTCCATGACAGCATTCTGTACCTATTGCCCTGACACCTTGCCTACATTCATGTCTATTGGATGTAAGGTATATTAAATAGGTAGGTGTCAACTTTGGAAAGAAGTATGGAGGTTCCTCAAAGGCTCCACATAGAGCTCTCCTATGACCCAGCAATCCTACTTTTGGGCATTTATCCAAATGATCACAAACAAGACCATACTAAAGCTACCAGCACAACTACGTTTATTGCAGCATTATTTACCATAGCTAAGATATGGAACCAACCCAGATGCCCCTCAGTAGATGAATGGATCAAGAAAATGTGATATATATATACAACGGAATTCTATGCCTCTATCAGAAAGAATGATATTGCCCCATTTGTTAGGAAATGGAAAGACTTGGAAAAAATTATATTCAGTGAAGTAAGCCAGGCCCAAAGAAACATAAGCCCCATGGTTTCCCTTATTTGCAATAATTAGTATATGTCTGAGATAAGCAGAAAAGGTCAGATAAGTTGATGTTAGGTAAAATGAACCCCGAGATAAGTATTCAATTTTTTTTCTTTCATGTGATTGTTTCTAACATATTTATAAGATTATTTCTTTGTTACTTTGTATGTACCTCCCCCATGGTATAACCCCTGCTTTCACTGTATTTGATGTTGTTATAATTTGTGGAGGGGAAGGGAAAAAACAAATCTTTTAAATAGGGATATAGGTGGACCCATTGTAACGAGATGTACAAGTCGTTATGTCAAAAAACAAACTTTACAACTTTGGCTGGGGGAGGGTGACGGGGACATTAGGAGGCAGGGGGTGAGGGGAGATGGGAAGGGATGGGAAGGGGAAGCAAAAGAGGGGGCCACAATGCTTGATAAGAAATGGACTCATTATCTTGCCCATGTAATTGTAACTCCTCTGTACGTTATTTTCACAATAAAAAAAAATAGGTAGGTTTCATTAGGTAGCCAATGAAGAGAACACCACGTGCTATTCAGGCAGGAAAAGAAGTTTATTTACCAAACAGCTGTCCTGGCCGTGCATGGTGTAGAGGCATGGCTGAACAAGAAAAGGGGGCCCACCCCTGGGCCAGGACTTATCTTGGCCAAGAACAGGAAGAGGTGTGGCCAGGTGGGGGAAAGGTGTGGCCACACTGGATCTGGATGTGACCTCAGGGTCTGGGACCTTCCTAAGGTCAGATGGGAGGCATGTGACCAGAGGTGGCCTAGGATGTGACCTAGCAGGAGTGGAAGATGACTGCTTCCAGGTCAGCCAGTTACCTAGTAACTGATACTGGGTGGAAACTTAGCCAAGATGTAGGGAGGTGTCCCTTTGCAGACCTTACACTGGACAGCTTCAAATTCCAAACTTGGGTCTGCTGAGCCTGATTTTTATGACTGGCTTAGTTGTTGACTGGCTCTGGTCTGACTGGGCCCAGCAATCCCATATTCATTCATTCATTCATTTATTCATTCACTTGTTCATTCATTTTTTTTTTCACTTATCCAGTAAGTAGTTGTTGCTAGTTTTCTATGTCTTTGTTTATTTGTTTGTTTTAAGGTCCGTGCTCTGAAGCCCAGGCTGGTCTTAAACTCTTGATCCTCCTGCTTCTGCCTCTTGAGTTCTGGGATTACCGACATGTACCACTCACTATCTGTGACTATGATATCTTTTTAACTCATTGGTTCATTTGGTATTCCTATCCTACTTATATATGCCTGAGAATTTGCAAATGCTTATTCCTCTGAATTTAATTCTTAGGCTAATATTTGGCTGTAGGCTTAGACAGTTCAAGCTGTTAGAACAATATACTGCATACTAGGCAGTGTATAGAACAGATTTATCTCTCACAGTTCTGGAGACTAGAAATCCAAGATCAAGGCACTGGCATAGTCAGTGCCTAGAGAGACTGTTTCCTGGTTCATGGTCTTCACATGGTTTGGCACTCTGAAGAATTCCTAAAGCTGGAGAAAAGATGCCCTCAGAAGGAATTGTGTGTCCTAATCACTGTATCCTGAGGTATCACTGGTAAAGGAAGTGGAACCAGGATGGAGGAGGCTGGGGGCAGGGGAAGGAAGCACAGCAGGAGGTTGAGAATGTGGCTTCCACAGGGATGTAGCTGGATGGAAGGAGGGGAGGATGCAGATGCTAGAAGCTAGTGCATATGCTGCATAATCAATCAATGCCTGGCAAGCACTTCCTTGAGGGACTATGGACCACTGGCAAGGGCTTGAGATTTTTAGTAAAGGTTCATAGGGGAGGATATTGCTGAGCTGGAAGCCATGGCTGTACGCACCTATTACTTGATGAAAAGGATTAGGTTTAGGGAACTTTCATCTCACAGGAGAGAATAATAACTCTGATCCAAAGCAGAAGTTCAGCTAGGGGCCTTGGCTTTAGGATTTTTCTTTTGCTTGGATTTTGGGGGGAGGGGGTAGGCAGGGATGAGAATGAGGAGAGTGATAGCTTGACCTTGGGTTGGATGATACAGAGCTTGAAGGTCAGTGACCAGAAGGCTCTAGATAGCAAGAGTGAGCTGACCATCAGCATAAAATAAGGGGGAACAGAAAGAGATGAAGACGTTAGCCCTGGGTCAAGGTTATGGAGCAACTGACAGTGTGCTGCTGTAATTTATAAATCTGTGCTTTTTGCGCCAAAATACTTTTCAGTGTAATAAAAATTGATGTGTAAAAAATATTGGTCTTCCTGTCCCAGGTTAACCTCTCTGTCTCCTTCAGGATGTAGCAATCATCTTGCTACATCCTTTCTCTGTTCTCTTTGTGTTGTGTAGAATGATCCAACTTTGGGTTGGCTTAGGACTTCACTGGTTTTAGCCCTGAAAGTCCTGTGTCCAAGGAAACCTCTAAGTTATGAACAAACAGGGACAGAGGTCATCCTGAAGGTCTTTTATTTTCTTCTTCTTAATCAGTGATCAAGTCCTTGCTGTTTCTTTGTTAACAATTTTGCTTCCCTTGAATTCCTTCCCTATTGTTTTCAATCATCCATGGATCACTAAACTTGTCTTCTCACCTTCTTCATGACTCTAGACCCTTCCCCCATCATACTTCTCCAGCCTGGGAGTTTGGTAATGGTTTTTGCACAATACATGGAGTTCTGGGACCATGTTTTCATCTCTTGGTCCCTATATGCTGCTCTCACGAACGTCCACCAAATCCTGCAAGAGTCAGATGGACAAATGCCATCTATTAGGCAGAGACTGTGGCCTCCACTTTAAGAGATTTTCACTCTGTAGCTGCCCACTCTTATTTGGGTACACAAATTTTCAGATTCAACTGCCATATTAAGTAAGTTTTCAAGAGTTCAATATCTGGGTATGGTATATTTGCACCCAAAGGTATACCAGTGAATCTAATATGTCTTAAGCAAGAATGTATTTCTTAGAGCTTCTGGAAATACCTGGTATTTAGGAGAAGAGCTCTTAGCCTCACATTGGGCTATGAAGGTATTTCCCCGACATCTGTCTTGGCACCATGCCAATCCCTTGTAAGTGATCAGCAAATTCCTGTCCCATAGGTCATCCTAGGACAGCCATGAGCTTATTGAGAACAGGTAAGGACCAGTTAGTCAAGACCTTGAGCTATTGTTGATGTGTAAATGGGAAGAAATCCTTACTAGCTGATACAAGTCTTTTCACTCATCAAAAATTCATTCTTTTTTTCCATTGTAATTAAAGGGCAGAGTATGGCAATAGCAAGCTTATGATGATAAGGAACTAGTGAACAGGTAGATAACAAGTCATTTCATACATGAGCAAGGTCAACGGCTTGAAAAGATAAGCTATTTTTACTATTTTATATCACAAGTCTAGAAAGGACTTTGAAGTTTGCTCTTTTGACCTTATATGTGTAAATAATGTCATGTTTTCTAATCACAGTTTCTATTACTTTTGTTGTAAACACCTTGTGCCCTTTGTTCCTTTAAACCAAATTCTTCCTATCATTTCTTAAGCTCTGTGTGTGTGTGTGTGTGTGTGTGTGTGTGTGTGTGTGTGTGTGTGTGTGTGAGTGTGTTGTTGTTGTTGTTGTTGGTCTAGACACTCTTCCTGAGCTCCTTTTTCTCAAGGCAAGCATTCTACCACTTTCAGCTACAGCTCAACTGCTGGTTTTCTGGTGGTTTATTGGAGAGGAGAGTCTCACAGACTTTCCTGCCTGTGCTGGCTTTGAACGGTGATCCGTGATCCTCAGACCTCAGCTTCCTGAGTAGCTAGGATTACAGGTGTGAGCCACCAGTATCCAGCGTGTGTGTGTTTGTTTTAAAGGCTATATGCCAGCTATAAAGGCAAGAAATGTGTCTCCATCCTGGAAAAGTTTTCTTTAGATATTGAAAGGCAAGATATACAATAGAATGACAATGTGCTGATGAGACCCTAGGTCTTCCACTTAACAGATGGCAACTTTGGGGAGGTGACGTTATTCCTCCTTTCTCACCTAAGCCTTTTTCAAGTTTTCCATCTGTAAAATAGGGGGCATAATAACAGAGTTTGTCTTAGAGGATTATTCCTTGGTTCAAATGGAAAGCACAAAAAGAAGCTAGACTACTATGCCTTAAGTAGTTAGCAAACTTTAATGGTGGTCACAGAAATTCCCTGATAACTTTATATTACAGGTGAAGAGAACTGGTATTTCGTCATTACTGCACAGCAGATTTAGCTACTAACTCAGCCTCATCAACTTCATGGTATAATTTCTGTTGGCTAGCTCTGCCCTGCCTTCATGGATACCAAGAGCTCCTGGAAAGCAAAATAGACTTCAGCCCTTGACGATATGGATGGCACACTGGTCTGCAAGTAAGTGCTGGATACAGAAGGTGAGGTTTTATGGGGGGCTGGGGTCTCTTGGTATTGGGGGCCCATGGTGGGAAGGGAACTTGATTGTAGACTGTTGACCTAAGGCACACTCCTGCTCAACTTCACTTGCTGCCTCAAACTTCAGAGGACAAAACAGGTTGTAACTTGGGAATGGGAAGGTTGGAGGCTCCTCTTCTAGTTGCAAGGCCAAGTCTCATCAACACTGGTGGGTGACCATACTGTCCTGCAAGGCTGGAGGTTTCTTGCTGCCCTTTAGTGACTTCTTTCACTGGGCTCGTTGACACCTGTGCAACACCAA
The DNA here is from genome assembly GCF_019054845.1 of Dipodomys spectabilis. Classification (NCBI taxonomy): domain Eukaryota; kingdom Metazoa; phylum Chordata; class Mammalia; order Rodentia; family Heteromyidae; genus Dipodomys; species Dipodomys spectabilis. The sequence goes on along the minus strand of NW_024870887.1, from coordinate 6,987,739 downwards.
ACACCTGCAGATCACAGATTCAGGCAGGTGAGAAGAAAGATCAGGAATAGGAAACACAGGCCTGCCCTCTGGTACCTTAAACCTGGCTTCCAGACAAAATAAAAATACTTGGAATCCTTAACATCCATTTTTTTTGTATGTCATTGTGTGGTAGTGACCAAATACCAGAAAGGGAGAGGTCTTTGTAGACTAAAGGAATGAGAAATGGGGACAGCCAGAGTGGACTTGTTGACTACCTGTGTTCTGTGGGAGTGGTTGGCCTCTTTAGGAGGTATATAGACATGCCTTTACCTGAGCACCACAAATTGGGCAGAGAAGGATGGGCAAGTACCTCGTCTTTGCTAGGCTCAGCATGGACATGAGCTATCTGTGTTCACACCAGGACCCTGGAACCCTGGGTTTAACTACCTACATGGTGCAGTTGTGGTTCAAGGCAGAATGCAATCAACATCCGGATGATAGGTTGCAGAGCTATTATTGATATTGGGCTTGAAGGGTCTGAGAGAGGGTGGTTCTATAATGTGCAAACACAATCTTGAAGTTTCAAATTGCTGCACTAGAGGCATTTTTTAATATCCTTCTTCTAGAGCTGGAGTTGCTTACTAGTAGTAGGATGGGAAGATTCTGATGAAGTGTTTTCAACATTATTTTCTGGTACTTCCCAAAACTTTTACACTACTAAAGAAAGAGGCCAAGGGGCCTCATCTCTTTCATACACATCCACACATGCACATGCACACACAGATGCAGAAATCCTTAACATACTGCAGAACTAATATTTTCAGAGAAAACAGTTGAATTAAAGCCAGAAATTACCATAGCTAAAAGAGCTCTGTATGAACCATTGCAGGCAGCAGGAAGTCAGAGGAAGGACACTGGAAGGATAATTTCACTCTTTATCATTATTTAATTAATGTTCACAGAGTAACTAATCTGCCATTTTTATCTTGAAAAAATGACTATGTCTTGTAACACATGAAGGATACATTTTGTTTAGGGGGAAATTTATTTTTGCATTGGAAAAAAAGAAAGAGTTCACTCCCCTCCCAAAAAAAAATCACAAAACAAATTTATCTAGAGAGTTGCATTTCCTGAGCTGCAAAGAAAAAAACAAAATGTATCTTTTCCTTCTTGTGACTTATCTCCTTTTCTTTCAACAATAAGTTATCCTGGGTTATTTTTTCCCCATGCACAGACAGAATGAGATCAACAGCAAAAGGAGATAAGAGAATGTGATGATCTTCGGGTTCATTCAGGCTCTCAGCAAAAGAACTGAAGTGGGGTGCAGAGGAGACTGGTGGGCAAGGAAACAGAGTTCTCCCCATCTAAGTTACAGTTGTAACAATGAATAAATTGCTGATAATTAAATGACCAGAGCCCAAGACCAAACCCACAGCACAGACAACCTGGCAGCAATTTATATAGGTTGATATATCATCAAAATGAGTTGGACCAAGAAGGTACCAGAAGATCTATCTCCATTGACCACAGGGCGTTCCTTTCTTCCCTCCCTCCCTCCCTCCTTCTCCTTCATCCTCTCTTCCTTCCTCCCTTTCTTTCTCTTTTCTCTCTTTCTTTCTTTCTTTCTCTTCCTTCTTCCTTCTTCCTTCCTTCCTTTCCTTTCCCTTTCCCTTTCTTTTCTCTTTTCTTTTCTGTTTCTTTCTTAGCAATTTAAGATAGTAGAGTTGAGTGGAAAGTGCAGAGTTTCCATGTAACCTTCTCCTCATGTTCCCACAACTTCCACTATCAATATTTGGCACTCCAAGAACATTTTTTTATAGTTGATAAACCAACACTGACACATCATTATCACCAGAAGCTCATTGTTTACACCAGGGTTCACTTGGAATTGCATTCAATGGGTTTTGTCAGAGGTCAGTGAATCTAGACTCTAATTCTTCTCAAGTGCAGCTCAATGTGCACATTTCAAAGTGATTCTATTAATGGGTCCTATTAATCAAATAGTCACTGCTGGAAGTTTGGTGTGGTCTGTGGGTGAATAGGGAACCACATTGGTAGGTATCTGAGGCTGGGTTGATATGATGATTTCCAAGGTACTAAGGTTCTGTAATCTAGGACCCACTCAGAAACAGAGGTATGTTCTAGAAGGATCCAATGCAAACATTCCTCTCTACCTCTCTTGGTGATCTCATCACAAAGGTCAATCAAGATTTACCCCCAGGTTGCTACTATTTTAAGTAGCTGAAGAAGATTTATTCTTTCAACTTCTAAGGATAGCAAAATGTTTGAGACTGTGATAAGATTTGCATGGATCACCAGATTAACAATTAGGTATAACAGATAATTATTCATATAATAAACTATGTATGACTTACAATATGGTTTTGGCATTAAGTGTAATTCCTCTTTACTGACAATGTGGCAAAACTTTATTCTAAGAGGTCCGGGCCACAGCTCCTTTATTCAGAACCAGAAAAGAGTTAGCTTGATCCTGGAGCCAAGCTTGGTCTCAGACTCTCACCAAGCAGTGATTCAGGCAGTTGCTAGCAACCTGTGGGTACTTGGACTTTGAAACCAACCAGAGCTTTCTTGGTTGCTCAGTTCTCTGTCACCTATTGATCTTTCAGTCCTACAAGGTTGTTTTTTTATATATTTTTTTTAAAAATTGGTTGTGGGGCCTGGTCTGGGCCTGGGCACTGTCCCTCAGCTCAAGGCTAGCACTCTACCACTTGAGCCACAGCACCACTTCTGGCTTTTTCTGCTTATGTGGTGCTAAGGAACTGAACCCTGGGCCTCATGCATGCAAAGCAAGCACTCTACCAGTGGGCCACTTTCCTAGCCCCTCAATCCTACAAGTTTTTATTTAAAAAACTTTATCATGATCATGGGAACTTTCTTCAAATACCAAAAAGTCTCAGCCTTTCTAAGCAGTTATTTTAGACAGCTGCCTAATTATGGTATCAGCATTCATTTTATTCCCAAGAAAATATCCTTTGCTCTAATGCCAATTAGTGGATGTGATTTTTTTTAGATAAGTGGGGGCTGGAGCTGCACCCCAGGAAAGGATGCTTGTTCTATCTCACCCATGGACTTCTGTCTCTCTCATATCTGAACATGTCTCAGAGCAGGAGGGACTTGCTTTTCTAAGGAAAGAGGAAAACCTCATCATTTGCTCATAACTACCCTTTGGCTGGAGCTGCTCACGTTGGGACTCTGGGACCATACTAAGCTCCAGCTTCTCCCAGTAATTCACAGCAGTCTGCCAAACAGAATCTGATGCCGTGTGTGGCACTTGTCTACTGGTAAGGCCACTGCACCTATTTGCATGGTCAGCTAACTATCCCCACGAGGTCATCCTTGGATTGGATTCTTACCGAGCAATTGACTACTCAATTATGCAAACAAGTATTTATTGAGCGGTTCGTATTTGCCAGACACTCGGAGCAGTTTGAGTCACCACCTGGCAAGAACAGACTGTGAGATAGAGCTTTGCACACAGGAACTAGAGCAGGAAACAAGCTTGAGCAGAGGGACCACCAGACTTCACTGTAGCCACAGGGCTCAGCTGACCCCAGGGAAGTTCGGAGGCTGGCCTCGTCTTACCACACTGAGGCAAGGAGTCCAGGCCTCCTCTATGCCGCTTTCCCTGGGAAAGTGTGGCAAGGACCAGCAAAAGCAGGTCTCTGCAGTGGAGGGAAATTTCTAGAGACAGTTTGAAGCTGAGGGCTGGTAGCTGGCAGTACTAGCAGCAGTGAAGAGGGATCTGGTGGCATCGTGAAGTATCCATTGCTTGGAGTGAAGCACATTCTGTATCCATAGGCACGTAGTTTTTGGATGGGTAGAACTAAACAAGTATGGAAATGAAAATGTGTGTGGTGTCAGCTGGCAGGTGGTGCTCCCAAAGCCCAAAGGCATTGTAGGCACAGTGGTGGTGGTGGGCATTGGAGTGTCACATTTGAGGGAGTATTTGCATTGTGTCTTGGAAAAGCCTGGCTTGAAGACTTGTCATTATCCAGGCAAAGAGTCAGAATGAAATCCTTGGTGGGTACAGCAGGGCTTCTTTTACATAAATTGTCAGATCAGGATGACAGGCGAGGCACTGAGCCTGTCCCTGTGGCTGAGACGTGACATCTGGCCAAGGGCTACAGCTCAGAGTTAAGTTTGCTTGTTTTCTCTTCATCTCAAGAAGTTCCAGGAAATGTTGCTGGAGAGGTCAGGGCCATCATTATCGCAGGCCTTGGTTCCTGTGGCTCTGGACACACTGGGGTATCTAGAGGACAAGCTACAGCTGCTCTGGGACTGAAATGGTCACTCTGTTCAGGGCAAGAAGCACCCACTGCTTTCTTTGCAGTGAGTTGCATCTCTTCATTTCATTGCAGATTTTTCTGGGATGAGGAAAATTGCCCCCTAGGCCAAGAAAGCTATGGAGGCATTCATCAAGCACATGAGGTCTAGTGAGGAATTCTGCATAGAAGCAGGTGTTCACATAGTGCTGTGACCAGATGCCTGCCAGATTGACAGGAACGTCTCTTCCTGGGCTAACCAGGCTTTCTTGTTAAACTCAGACTTGAGTGACCAGAGCCAGAGTGGCAGCATCTGAAACCCATGGTGATACACGCAGTCTCTTTGTTCTTCTGATCAGCTAATGGTCTCATAGTAAGACCCTGTTCTGGATATGCAGTAACATGGAGGGTGGCAAGAGGAGAGTATGTGAGTGTGTGAGTGTGTGTGTGTGGGGGGGCCTACCAAGGACAGAAAACCCAATCCGAGGAAGAGGGTGATGCATTCCTTAGATGGGATGAGCAGGAAAGAAGACAGGAAAGGAGAAGGACACCTGGACTGGAGTCCGATTTCATTCCTATCATTGTGACACTTACAAGCTTGATTCTTTCAATGGTGAACCAAATCCCAATCCTAGCCTGTGATGGGATTAGGAGGAGGCAATGAAGGTCACCTCTCCATAGTAAGCACTTGAAGTTTTAAGAAATTGGCAGAAAGGAGACTTGACTCACAAAGCAGTGTGGTCCAGACACTTTCTGTGAAAATAAGTATTCCCCATTGGTGTCATATATTTACCATTTTGGAGGACCTGCCTTCATCGCCTCTCAAGTTCCTATGTGGTCTTTATTAGAGCCAGGATGTCTTATCAACCTGTACTGGACCCACCTCAATGAGTCATCCAGATCTTCACAAGCTTCTGTCAGCACTCTGTCAAGGTGTCTGGGAGGCCAGGCAGAAAACTCCAGACTCTGTATTTACTTGGGCAACAGTAGTCCGCAAGTAGTCCAGGACCACAGGTAACTTCTAGCTCATGTTTAGATCTCTGAGAACCTTTCAGGTATTAACATTGAGCATGGCTCTTCCCAGACCCTCCCCACACATTTCCTGACTCTCCTCCTCCTCTGTACCTTTCCGTCTTTGCTGTAGACAGGATTGCCACCTCTTGCTGACACCTGCCTCTTCTAGCATCTGCCAACAGAAGAATGTACCTGTGTAGGGTGTTGATGTTAATGGTGAGCTCTTCTACCTGTTAATTCCTGTATTCTCACAATAGCTCCAAAACACTGACATGACCTCAATTTTCCTCATAGTCATAGGGAAAGAATATATGAAATTACAGAGCATCTTGTGGTTTGTGTCAATGCTGGGACTCAGATCACCTGCTATCCCAGGGCCTACTCCTTCCTGTATATGTTTGTATTTATGTGCCAAACCATCCCCAGGCCATGGCTGCCACCCTGATGTGTTAGTGATACTGTCTGGGGTAGGGTGAGGGGCTCTGCCCCTCATGAAATGCTGATGGATGCAGATAGAATTACTACTTCTAACATGCCCTCATTTTGCGTCCTTGAGGGTCCTAAGTATACTCATCATCCTTGTGGATTCTTAGAAAGTTATTATTGCTTTGAAATTCCCCAGGGTCATCTTCTGTTTTTGGAAAGAAAGAGAAACAAGCTTTTCCCAGCAAGTATCATTTCAGTATAACTCCTCCATCTGGCCCAGCCCCCAGCCCTGCACAATCTAGTAATTCTTCCTGTGGGCCCAGGTTCCCACTGTGTATTTTTTTTTTTTTTGGGTCCGGTAGTGGGGCCTGAACTCTGGGCCTGGACGCTGTCCCTCAGCTCTTCAGCTCAAGGCTAGCGCTCTACCACTTGAGCCACAGTGCCACTTCCGGCTTTTTTCTTATGTGGTGCTGAGGAATCGAACCCAGGGCCTCATGCATTACAAGCCAAGCGCTCTACCACTGAGCCACCTTCCCAGCCCCCCACTGTGTATTTTAACAATACTGTCTCCCTGGACAAGCACACGTGGTAGATAACTATTTCTAGTGCTATGTGGTCTCCCATGAGTGTGTCTGATAGGCAAGATCTAAAGTCACATCCTGAACCTGGCTGCAAGGATGTTTGGGGATTGTAGTTTTATGTATTCCAACCTATATACTTGTCCCTTGGTAGCCCTAAGCAGACACATGCTTATTTCCTACTGCCTAGATTCCTAGAGAGGGCAAAGCTTATCCATGTTTGACACTGTAAATGCAATTTTTTTCTGGTACAGGAGTGATGATGAAGAGTCAGGCTCTGGGACATGGCAGAATATGGCTCAGGTACTGGAAGACCTGACACAAACCATCCATTCCTTCAGTTTCAGGTAGCCTCAGTGCTTAAGGAGGCAGGAACTCTGTTCTAAGAAAGAGCTTACCAAGTCTCCAGGTCATGATGGGAAAGGTTATGGTTGGAAATAAATAGCCTATGACCATCAGTGACTTAAAATGACTAGAGCAGGTATCTTATTCATGACACCTGTCCCTGTAGGTCAGGAGAAGATTTTAGAGAAATTGAGGACTCATCCTCACTAGGCCACATCCTCACTTTTGCGCTCATGGACATTGCCGATGAGGCAGGAAAACCAGAATATGGTAAAGGCCTTCTTGCAAGACAGGGAAAAGTGGCTTATTATCCTTGTCTCACTGGTCCAAACAAGTCACATAGCCCATATAACTTCAAATGTGGGGAGTCACTCAATCCCCCCTGGGTGGCAGAGGACAGGAAAACCACAACTTGGTAAACAGCCCTCATTAGGAGGATCATAGCTCTCCAACTGCTCCCTCATTGCTGGGATAGCTGACATTCTTCCATCACCATTTCTATTTTTTCTCTGGGCACTGAATTCAACCTTGAAGATACGGACAAAAAATTTCACTTGAAAATGATCTGTGAAAAACTAGCAAAGTCCCCAAAGGCAAAATTCTAATCATTCTTTTCCTCAAATATATCAGTGGTTCTGAGTTTGCCATGACTTGTTAAGTTAGGAAGGCTGTATTTAGTTTTGTATAATTGCCCCTTCCCTCCCCCCCGCCATCTTCTTTCAGTGATGGAGGAAAGAAGTTATGTCCAAAAATTTATCCCTGTTATTCCTCTGTCCCAGTTCTCTAGCGTCCTCTGATCATCATCCCTCCAGTTGGAAGCCACCGTCACTCTCATGAGTCTCCATGTTGCCTGTACCCTTTTTTTCACATCTTTCCTTGCATTACCAATCTTTGTATAAATACCTCATTCCCCACTAGCATTTGAGCTCTCTGATCTTCTAGGAAGTCGTTTGGATGTATCTAAGATTGTCCACACCACCCAAGTAGATTTTCATTAAGTGTTCTTAAGGAATGCGTCTCTAGATTTTCCTCAAGAGTCTTTTCTATGATTGCTCAGTGTCTTTTGACTGATGGATGGATGGGTGGATAGATGGACAAATTAATTATAGCTTCCAAATGGGTAAATGGACAAATTAATTATAGCTTCCAAATATGTATAGTTAATTAGCATCTCATATTGAATGAACAAGCCTGCTTGCTCCCCCAGATAGTTCTGAGTGTTCTTCTGACCTAGCTCAGTTATAGGTTTTTGGAACAGAGAAAACCAAATGGGTGGGGGAATGACTCAAGGTTACCCCTCACCACTTGGCAAACATGTCCTATTATACCACACAGTGCCACATGCATGACTGTTCTCGGATTATGATTTAACTCTGCAAAAGGGCAGCCTTGATTGGGTTGGTAGTATGGAGTTTTTGCCTCATCAATCAACTTCATGGTCCAGGTTGATAGTATGGTGGAGAGAGGAACAGAATGACTTTCCTAGAGGTTCTTGTATATGGGACAGTTATGACATGGCTCCACTTTCCATGTAAAGTATTACCCAGGTTGAGATATCCCCAGCCCTCAGAACCAGGAAGGGGTCAGTAGGCCAAGGCAGCTGGAGCAAAAACCTCAGTCATCAGCCTCTTTTTCCAGGGAGGGGGGAACAGAATAAACATGGAATCCCATTGCCTCACAGATCCTTCTTGGATAGTTTTAGATGAAGGGGAAGAGAAAGGGAGATGTTGAAGAGCAGTAATGCAGTGTGTCCAAGGGAATGCTGGGAAGAGGAATTCACATTCCTTCTCCTCTCCTCCTTTTTGGCAGTACTGGAGTTTGAACTCAGGGCTTTCTTCTTACTAAACAGGAACTCTACCACTGTTGGAGCCATTCCACCAGCCCTTGCTTTGTGTTGGTTGTCAAGATATGGTCTTACTTTATACTTGGACTTCGATTGTCCTATTTGTGCTTCTCTTTGTTGCTGGGATGACAGGTGTGTACCACAGCGCCCAGTGTTTGTGTCTCCCTTGTAGTTTGGACGATAGGCACATGCCACTATACCCAGACATGAGTTATGATGGAGTTCCATGCCTTGGCTAGACTTGAATGGCAATCCTCTGATCTCACCTCTTGTCTTTACCTTCCTCTGCTATTTCTTTCCTATTTTATAGAAAAATGGTACCTCTGCTAAGGTTGACACTTTGGGGCTCTTCAGAGAGTATGACCTTTATACCTTGGCCTTCCTTCATTTCACATGAAAGAGAAATGTATTTGTAGAAGGAAACCCACAGGTTCAGAGACCATTTCCAACATAGCGGGGCTGGGAGTGGAGGCATCGTCAGTTTGGTTTAGGCCATTTACCAGACAAGGAGGAAATGGGCCAATGAACCACTATAAATGCTGGCCTTTGAGTAGCCACAGTGAGCGTTTCCTTCCAAAGACATCACCTGACATTGCAAGGAAGAACCCAGCCCGTGGAATGATGCTCTATGACCAAATGGGTACTAAAGGATAAATGTGCTGTATTACCATGGATACTAATGACAAACACTGCAGTAGTAACCACCTCATAGATACATAGAATATTTTCTATATAATCTGAACATAGATATAAAATAAGTTATATTTGTTTTGTTTTCCATCCTGGTAGGTGCATAGCAGACAAAGCCACCTTATCAGTGGCCACAAAGCAAGCCAAGGGAAAGGCCACGAAGGAGGGCATAGGGCATTGAGTATGGTGGGGATTTCACCAAGGATATAGCAGTCTCCAAGACCCTGGAGGGAACTGCAACACAAACTTCTCAAGTTAGCCTTCTGACAATGAGCACAGTTACTATTTGATGAGAGCCAGTGGCTGCATTCGAGCTGGGCTGGTTCAAGCTAATGATGAGTGGGAGGCCAAGAAGGGACTGGCACAAACAGCACCCAGCAGGACAGCCCACTCTCCTGCTGGCATGTTGGACTCCTGTGATGCTAAGAACATGAGGTGCAGAGCCAGAAGGCACAGTTTGCTTCTTGGAGGTGACAGATGGGCAAACTGATTGCCCACCAAATGTTAGCTGGCCCTTCTCCTTCACCTGCCTGCTCTCAGAGGCTAAGAGGGAGCCTACATGCTCAGCTTGTTCTCTGTGGCTCATTACCGGGAAGCAATGCTGGGGTCCTGCACATATCACGGCACAGGGGCAGTCTGCAGGTCTGAGGCCCTGGTTCCCAATTCTCTCTTGTGCATTCTGGTTTGCATTTTGAAGACCACCCAAACTCTTCTGCATCGTAGGTTCTTTATATGCTAGGAGATGGGTGGGCAATACCTGGAGCTTTATTGAAGGATAATGTCTATGAAGTACCTAATACAACTCCTGGCACATCGGAGGGACTGGGTACATGTGAGTCAAGTATGACCTTCCAAATATCACAGCCCAGGAGGAACATGAACCCAGACAAAACTCATGGCCCGGAAATCACCAAGTGTTTCAAGAAGACCACAGTGTGGCTTCCTTGCTTTTTCCTACCAAGTTTCTCTCTTCTCTTTCCCCTCTGGAATTCTTTAAAATGAAGTGCAGGCAGAGCTCAAAGCCAGGCTTACTGAGGAAGACACAGCCTTAGGTTTGGAGAGAGCACAGAACACCGGCCAATGGATCCTCAGGTCTGGGACCCAGGGCCCTGGAAGATGCTCCTCAGCTCAACCCTCCTTCCCACAGCTGCCCCTTCCCTCACATCTCCCAGCCCCTGAGTAGATTTCTTATTAGGAAGCCAAAGAGGGAACAATACAAGCTCAGTAAAGAAAGTAAATTGCCTTTGAAATGAAAAGCCCATCTGCTCAGAGCTCAGGCGTGGGGACATTGCGGGGCTGGGTGGGCCATTTATCAGCCAGTGAATGGCCTCAGGACTCTGGGGTTACTGCTGTCTTTCTACCAATCCTGAGCACTCAAGAGAGCTGTCCAAACAAGGTGCAGCCTGGAAATATGGGGTTCGCTGTCCATTCTCAGCTACAGTGTAACTGTCAAGGGTGTGTGTGTGTGTGTGCGCGCGTGCGTGTGTGTGTGTGTGTGTGTGTGTGTGTGTGCGTGCGCACGCGCGCATGCGGTCACCACGCCAGTCTCCTTCTGTCTGCAGCCCCCATCACTCAGCCACTTTCCTCTTGGAGGGAGGCAGAAGGTGGGCGGGCAACTCATTGGGCAGCTCATGCCCCTCCAGCTTGACCTTGATGAGGTGGTTGGCCAGGGCGAATTCTTCATCATCCAACATGCCGTCCTTGTCGATGTCGGCCAGCTTCCAGATCTTGCCCAGAACACTGTTGGGCAGTTTGGAGCGCACCATCTCCTTCTTGGCATTAGCGCCTGTGATCTTGCCATCCACAGGGGACAGGGTGTAGAAGATCTCGTCGTACATGGGCTTGTCACGGGCCACCACCCACTCAGCGTCGTCAATGCCCTCGCCAGCTCCCTCTCCATAGCCATGCCCAAAAGGGCCGTGCAGGGTACCCTCGAATGCTCCACCCTTCACCATCTGGACTGGCCGCTGGGTCTCCTCCTGGCGCACCAGCACCATGAGCTGGGCGATATCATGTGCCAGCATGTCATCTACCACCTCTAGTAGCTTGCTCTTCAATGGCTGAAATTTGCTAAAGTCTTGAGCTTGCAGCTGGTCCTGGAAAAAGAGAGATAAGAAAGTAGGAAGAGAATACAATGGAATGAGAGCTTCCGTGTGTGGAGAGTATGCCGCCTGTTAATGCTGGATCATAGAAATCTTCACATACAAGCTCCTTCCCAGTGAAAGGACTTGGACCTAGAGGCTACGTTGATCTACATCACAAACCCTTCAAAGATCTGAGAGGGGAGGAGGACAGAGGTTTTCAGACAAGAAGAGAACAGGTACAGGGGGTGGAGAAGAAAGAATTTTAACAACTACTGGTTTCATCTATTCATTTGGATTCCTTTTAAAGTTAGCTTTGGCTATGGAATGGTGCCTAATTATTTAGGCTGGGCCCCTTTGAGTCTTGAGTGTTATGGGTCTCTGTAGACTTGAAAAATAGAGTAAGTTCTTTTGCTATCTGCTTTCCTTGTTTACTTCCTTATTCCCCCACCCCAAGCCCTCTGAGGTAGGGAAGTTACATTCTACCCACAGTTTGGAAAGAAACAACCATGACAACTAAAACTAAATCCTAATAAAAGCCAAAGGTCAATTCTAAATCAGTGGTTCATCAGCATTGTTCATTCGTTGGCATTGCTAGGAGAGAGTTTTCCAAAGATGGACCCTCTATACCCTTCCCCGACCCCAGGGGAGAGGATGACATACAGGCATAGGCAGGCTTGTGGATTTCATAAAAGCTGCTTAACTTGCCTTCAAATGGCCATTCAATACATGCCATGAGCGGTGCTCTACTTTGCCTGACCTTGAGATTTTAGAACTAAACATTAAGCTTTTCCTTGAGCCCTAAAGAGTGACAGCAAAAAGCTGTTGCTCCTGCCCTGGTCTGGCCACAGCAGTCTCAGCATGCTGGGAAGAGGCCAATGCACAAGCACATCAGGTTCATTGCAGAAAAATTCAGAAGACCTTTATAGCTACATTTCAAGGGCAAGGGTTAGCTAGATACTTCTCACCTCCCATGCTAGGGCTGGGCCAGGGAGGTGATAGGGGCTGTGGATATAGCTGTCAATGGCCTTTAGAATAATTCTTCCTGTCTTTCAACCTGTTCACCTCTAGTGGGCTCCCATACAGTGGTCTCAGTGTCTTCTGGAGGGGTGGGATGGGGGCAATGGGCAACTCTCCACTGTTTACAGTGATACTTAACTACAGAACAGATGATGAGACGTAAATAAAGAAGGCGAAATTCTGTAAGTTAAAAAACAACAAGGATTTCCCACACTAAAATAGGGGTTGTTGGGTCCCTTTCAAATGCTGCCTTCCCAAATGACTGCTTACAGACTGATGAATTCCCAACAGAACAAGTAAAGGTGCTGAAGTGTTCTGAGCCACGGCAGTTGACAAACCCACATTATGTTAAAGCCATCGGAAACGCATGCCGGCTTCATGAATGAATGGCTCCATGGAAAGTGCATGCTTGGAATGTCTTTTTTCTTTTTTATCAGACAGGAAACTAGACTCCAGTGATGTTCTAAAATCCTACACTAAGAAACTTGTTCCCAGCTTAAAGATCAAAAGAAGAGCAACAATAACATCGACTGCTAATGCTTCTACAGCTCTTATTTTGCTTTCTAATTCTCTGATTTAAAACTGTTTTACTTTTGAAAAAGTATAGAATTTCAAGAAGTTGTCAGAATCATTCAGTCCTTTGTGCTTACCAGCCAGGCTTGCCATTGTGTAACTGCTCTGTCCTATGCTCCTTGTAGACTGGACACAGAGCTCCCAGGATTTGTGTACAAGGAACTTTTTTTTTTTTTTTTGCCAGTCCTGGGGCTTGAACTCTGGGCCTGGGTGCTGTCCCTGAGCGTCTTTGGCTCAGGTCAGAAGTCTACCACTTGAGCCACAGCGCCACTTCTAGTTTTTTTCTGAGTAGTTTATTGGAGATAAGAGTCTCCTGGACTTTCTAGCCTGGGCTGGCTTTGAAACACAATTCTCAGATCTCGACCTCTTTAGTAGCTAGGATTATGGGTGTGAGCCAACAGTAGCCCCTGTTTTACAGATGAAGAGAGGGAGCCTGAGAGAGGATCCAGTTGGTTTGGCACAGTGGCTACTTGCTTGGATCTTGGGGACAGCTCCTGGCTTTTCTACTTGAAATGTATGTAAATGCTACAGCTAGGAAAACACTGAGCCCTCGGTTTTCTCTTCTATTAAGGGCAGATAAAAATGCCTTCCTAGGAGGACTGCCTTGGGGAAAAGCATGATAGATAGCAACTAATGGCTCCTGCCCAGGAGAGGGACTTACGGTAAGCCTCAAAGATACAAGTTCCCTGCCTGTCCACGATGTATGTCCTCATCTGCTCCTAAGGGAGAGCTCAGAGATAAACTTAGGCACTCAAGGACCTGGAGAAGCTTGGTCAGGTGACTTGTCCCATGACACAGGTGAGGGTAAGGATGTCAAGCCTGCAGGGGCTTTAACAGTTGGAGGCCTTAAACTTCAAGTGTCAGTCCCTCCCCCCAAAAAACACACACATGCACCCCTTGGGAACACTGGCTCCGTATGTCCCCCCAGGCTTGGATATGATTGAACAGTAACAGTCCAGCAGAAAGGATAGGTTTAGAGTCACCTCCCTGCCTTCTAATTCTAGATTGTTCCCTCCCCTTCCCACCCCCACCCGCAAGCTCTGAAGGCAGCCTCTGCCATTTTCTGCCAGCCTGGGTGTCATTGTCCCTGATCCTAGAGCCCTGACCCTCATCACCTGCATCCGCTTCAGGTTGGGAAAGTCCCCAGGAGAGATCTGGTGTTCCCGCTCGATCCGGCCATAGATATCTGCCAGGTTGTTCACCAGCTCCTTCTTCTTGTTGTCCTTCCCAAACACTGAGGGCATTTCCTTCTTCAGAGAGCTGATGATGTAGGCATGGACCTGACAAATGGGCCAGAGGACAACCTTCGAATCAAGACTCCGGACTCGCCCCCGTGTAATGATTGTTTTTGCCCCACTTCCTCCAAGATCCCCCCCCTCCTTGCTTTCAAAACCCATTCCTCTTTCTACCCACTGGCAAGGTGTGAATGTGGGGAGGGAAGGCCCGATGGTTATGGGGATGGTGATACTGCTGCTTCTTACAGACAGCAGCGTCGTCTGCTGAGAACCCGAGGTACCACATCATCTTTCAATAGTCATTTCATTACATAGACACGGAAAAAGGCACTGGGAGACCAAAGGCATGACAGGGGCTGGGATCACTCAGGCAGTAAACTGTTGGCTTAGGCCATCTGACCCAGAGCCTGCAACCACAGCTACCACATTCTCTTGCCCCCAGGGGCTGAATTGGCACGGCTGATACTTGTGATGCAGCAGCTATAGGACACTCATGCAAGCAGGCACCAGCCTATGGTTGAAAGTTAATAACCCTCAGCTCTTGCAGCTAACCCCAAAACTTGTGACCCGGCTTTCTCTGCCGACTTTACCTTGGCCAGCCTGGCTCTCTTGATGAGGTCATTGAGCTTGCGCAAGGCTGCATTTCGGGGCAGACTCTGGATGTCTCTGAACAGGTCCTGTTCCTCAGCCTCAAAGAGCTTCCGGTTGTCAGGGATGAGGAGGGGGTGGGACCAGAAGGAACCGATATAGACCCTGATCACTTCTGGGGTGTTCACGATCTTCCCCAGGGACCACATGAGGGCCCCATACACCCTCATCAGCTGCTGTGTTTCAATCTGGTCAGCCTTGTTCAGCACCACCCGCATCTTGTCCTCGTGGTTCTTGAGGGCCTTGATGACCTCTGAAAACTCGTCAGAGATGTCCAGTTTGTGGGCATCGAAAAGTAGGATAATGCGGTCTACCCGCTCCGCAAACCACTCTAGGACGGCTGCAAAGTCATACCCTGCCGGCAGAAGGACAATCAGTGGGAGGGGTCTTTGGGGTGTGGGGTTTGGAAGAAGAGGAGCCAAGTGCAGTAAAAAAAGACATTTTCTTTTAAGTATTAGGGATAGAACCCAGGATCTGATGCATGTTAGGCAAGGGTACTACCACTGAGCGACATCCCTAGCTCTCCTTAGTGGGGTATTTTTTTCCCCCATCTAAAAGAAACTGGCATTGTATAGTGTCTAATTAACATGAGGGCTAGGATTAATCACCTACAGCCCAATACTTAGGCTCTCCGTAAATTCTAGACTTTATTATAAACATCCTATTCCTAATAAGCACAGCCACTCTGCAGCTTTTCTTCTTGCTTATTCAAATTAGCAGCCAGCCACCTTCAATGCTGGCTACCTAATTTGATGCTCAGGAATTCTTGATGATATCCACAAACAACAGGACAGAAAATGCAAGTTACTGATGGATGGCTCCGACCATGCTCACCCTGTGGTTTGGAGCTCTTGCTATAAATACACACTACTTGTTCACACTTAGGCTGCCTCCCTTCCTTCTGCCCTCCTTCCTTCCCTCCCGCCCTTATCTGCTGCAGCCCAGAATCCCCAATTCTTAATCCACGAGGGGGTTCTTAGGATGTGACTGAGGATGGCCACATTTTGATAATGCAGGACTGAGCTGCTTCAAGTCTGGCTGGCTCTGGAGCCCCTTGCTCTGTTCAACCCGAAGAAATGGTGGAGATGTTGGAGGGGGAGGAGTCCCAATAATATGTAGCTCACCAAGGCTTAGAGCTGGTAATGGCCTTAGCTTTGCCTGCCTCAGCATCCTCTTCCACAAAACAGGCAACACTAAGAGGAAAGGAGCTCAGAGAGGTAAGGGGACTGGTTCAAGGGCCTACCATCCTCAATGAGAATAGAGGTTTCAGGCTTTCCCAGCCTGCATCTGAGCAGAACTCCTAGGATCCCCTTTCTGCCACTTCCCTATTTTGTACACCTCTGGCACCAAAACGAGTACTCTTTCTTGGGCTCTGGCATGACCCACAGCCTTGGCTCCCCATAACACAAGGTGATATACTCGGGACCCCCAAAGCTGTTGTTACTATCAACTGGGAAAACCAAGCCTTCAGGGGAAAGCCCTGCCTCACAGATTGAATCTAGACACCAGGCAAGGTCATTTGGTAACTGCTTTGTGGCCAAGTGAGACTTGGGAAGCTCTGCCTCTAACGGGGATCTCGGCTGCAGCCTGGTCTGACTCTCCTGCAGGGCTTGTTCAAACCCAGGAAGCTGGAGCCTACTCCCCAACTTTCTGATGCAGAGGGAATAGGGTGGAAATTTCTAACAAGCTCCCAGGAGATGCTGCAGCTACTGGTTCTCAGACCACACTGAGGACCACTGGACCACCATAATAATAAAGGCTAATGACCAGCATTAGCAGCATTCACTAGGTGCCCAGAACTACTCAGATCACTAATTGGATTAGATTAACTCATCGTGGTTATAATCATTAATTCCTTAATCCTCACAATGACGTTGTGAAGTGGAATCTAGTAGTAGCCAGAGACTCAAGGAGGTAGGTGGTAGGGCTGGGTTTGAGAACCAGGAAGGTGGCTCTGGAGCCAGAGCTGTTAGCTGTCAGTGGGCCTGGCTTTTGAAGGGTTAATCACAGACTTAGACTGGGTGGTGGTGGTGGTGGTGGTGAGGATAGAGGGGGTAAGCCAGAGAGATGGCCATCTTCTCAGTACCTGGAGATCCATTTATAACCGTGTCACAGCAGCATCTTCAGGGGAGGGGATGGGCTTAGCGTGAACAGGACAGTCTTCTGCCACAGAGTTCCCCAAAGGATCCTTTAGTGCTTCCCAGCACCAAAAGAGAGCCCTGACCAACAAAGAAATCTAACAGCCCTCCTGTATTACTCTCCCGTGGATGAAGGGCTTCTGGGCATTATCGCCAATGATTTCCTCCTTGTTGTTGGCTACTTAATTAACCCAGGTTTTTTCTCTACTACTCAGGTGGGGCAGAGTCCTGAGGCCAGGAGATCTTAGAGAGAGAGTGTATAGAGCCCATTATCAGTCCCAATCAGAGATGGTCAGTCAAGACTATCCTGCTAAGAGACATGATCTCATCAAGATCAATGTGGGCAAGTGCCCTCCATGACTTCATTTCACCCCTATCATATCCTTAGAGGTAGGCAGCAGGAGAAGCAGCATGCTCAGGTCTACAGGAGAGATGAGACTCTGAGAGTGGGGAGTTAAACAGCAGGCAAGTAACAGCTGGTCTGCAGTGGAGCCTTGTGCGCCCTTGCCCACAGTGACCTATGCGGCAGCCTTAGGGTACCTGCTGTCCATCCTGCTGGCACCTCCCTCCCAGCATGCGGTGTCCAGGAGGCCAAGCCTTCCTGCTCCAGGTGGGCTGCTGTCTGCTCCCCTCTCCTCTCTCCTCCCCACTGCAGGGACAGCTCCAGCCCCAAAGCAGGGTGTTCCCAAAGGCTGGAAAGAGGTCACAGGGCTCCAAAAACCAGGACAACCTCCACTCTCTGCCCCATCCTTGAAAACAGGTCACAGTTTTGCTGCTCTCATGTCTGGAGCAGAAAGATTTGCCACCGTAGGCTGGAGATGCAAGCCATGGGGTTGGGGTGGTATGTGTGTGTGAGGGGGAGGGCGTACACGTGTGTAAACTGGGAAGTGAATGCTGTTCCCTTTCACCTATGCAGCAAACCTATGCAGCTGGCCATACTTGGGCTCAGCAGCACATACACGGCCAGGGTGGCCAGACTGACAAGAACGTGGAGTTTACAGAGGGTTGAGAAGCAGGTCCAGGCCATGCAGTTGTCTGAAGAAGATGCTTGACCTCTGCTCTCTGGCCCTGCTAATTTTGAGTATTGGTTGAAGAGGAGTAAAACAGGAACCCTGTTCTTCACGGTACAGCTGAGAGAGAGCAAAGGAGTCGTCTCTGTTCTCTAACTTAGAACCCATCAGTATTCGGGTCACAGGGTTGCTGCAAAGATCAAACCCAAGGAAAGGATGTAGGTGAAATAGCTCAGTTGTGACCTTGGCTGCTCTCACTGCCTCACTAGCTTTATAACGTGTTCTTCTCTGCACTAGTTGCCATGAGAGGAACCACTCCCTAAAGCAGTTCTTGAAGAAGCACTGGCCTCGGGTGAGTCCCTCTCTAGTTTCTTGCCAGCCAGTATCTTGCTGAGTGTCCTTGGGCAAGTAGCCTCTCCTCTCTGAGCCTTCACCTCTTTGCTTGCCAAGTTATAGAACCAGGATGCTTCTATGAGCTTCCTTTCTTGGTCCACAAATCCTAGGACAGAATGTATGATGTTGGAGAATGCAGCAGGATGGATATGGATGGATATTTGATAGGAGGATGCTTTTGCTGCCCAGTGAAGAAGGAAGACTGGAGACTGCTTTTTTAGATGCCTTGGACATGTGTATGTGAAGTTTGCTCCTATCTGCAGACAGACAGATGCCTTCTGGGAACCTTTTCTATAATTTCATAAGCACAGAGGCCTCTTGGTCATCCACCTACTTTTGCAAATTCTGCAAGCTCTGGTAAGCTGCTATCAAATGGTGGGCTATCATGGTAGAAGCCTTCTCCCTCAATGGCTGAGAAGGCCATGAGAATAAAACAGCTCTGTGGGTTCTTTTGATGCCTCTCTACTCCGGCTAAGCCAGAGCCTATGGAACCTCTAGGCTGGACATAAATCTGCTTCTGTGGCTTAGACTTGTGTGCATGCCCAGGAATGGAGGCATCTGAAAGGTCTACATAAAGAAAAGCAGATTGAGTTAGCTCTCCTGTTTGTTTCCTGTGGCCTGTGCAGTTTCCTCAGGTGAGAAATGGAAATAATGGCTGGCTGAATGAGGGAGTCTATGGTGGAGCCACGGAAACAGCAGACAATTCAGATGAGCGGACTCAGTATAGCTACTGCCCTAATGTCCAGGATTAATGGCATGCCAGGTAATGGGGCCTCTTCCCTTCCTTGGACCCAGGAACGGCTCTGAAGACAGGAAATAAGCACTTTAAAGCACCTGCTGAGCAGCCACCCCAAGTTCCTAAATCAAGAAGCAGAGGGAGCATAGACTGTGTGCATTAGCTGCCTTTCCTGGAATCCCTCCCAGCACATCTGCTGGCTCCAAGGGATCCGGCGACTAGCTCCACATTGGAGCCTGGGCGGCCGGTGGCCTTTAGCTCCCATCCCTGCTCCGGGGGGAGGGAGGGTGGTGGGAAGACAGTGTGTCTAAGCAATGCTGCCTAGGAGGAAATCAATGAGACAAACCTAATAAGCAAAGGCACTCCTTAATCACCCAGCAGCTTCCTTCAGTCTGAATGTGGTACAGGGCACTGATGATGGAGGCAGCATGACCAACCTGATTTGATCCTCTCCCATAATGCCCCAGGAGCCAGAAGCAGAATAGGGCACACACCTTACAGGCAGCAAGCAGGGACACAGAGAGGGTAAGGGGCTAACCCAAGCTCATACTGTTTAGTGGTCACAAATTGGGCCTAGAAACCAGGTCCATATTCTCTTCTTAGCTCACTGTCCTGCATGAGCTGGAACTCAAAGACTGAGTTCACAAAGCAAGCACCAACTATCCCTCTCCCCTAAATCTCTGTGAGGATTTGAAAGCAAGTTAGCTGAAGAGAAGGATTTGACTGGCCATGAGGAACAAATGCCACACTGGATGCCACAGTGGCCAGCAGACTCATCACTGGCCTCCAGTCAACCAGAGCTGCCAGTGAGGCCTACAGAAAGATGTCAGGGCTTGGCTGCTCTGCCCAGGCATGTCAGTACCCACACGGGCATTTGCTGACCAGCACATAGACCAGTGGACTCCAGGGACCCCTACATGCCAGCCCAGCTGCAGTGAATGTGCCAGGGGTAGACCAATGATGTAAGGCCCTGAGGAGCAGCAAAACCCTCTAAGGTCTGAGTCCCAAAGCCTCCAGAGGACACTCATAGATGAGAGGTCTGCTCTCTCTAGGGGTGGGAGGCTTGGATGTTGGTAAGTTCCACCCAATGAGCAAAGCATCAGGTACCAAGTTCGAGGTCTGCTCTCAGGCTTAGCCATTGTGATTTCCTGGGCAGGTGATGATATTGGACTGAAAAGTTGCTGAATGGGACTGGGCATGTCTGTTACCTGCTCTGAGCCTACAGGGCACCTGTAATAGAAAGGATTTGCCAGCTGTGCAATCTGGGAAGCAGCCACAAAGCTCCAGGGTGGCTTTCCTCGGGTGGGGTTGGTGGGGATTTCTAGCTGACAAGCAGCCAGGAAATGTGCTTCCCAAGTGAAAGGACTCAGTCCTTCTGGAGCCTCCCATGGCTGCAACCTTGCTCTTTCCCAGCACTCAGCCCGCCCTGGTACATCCTGGCTCTTCCAGGAACTGCCTCCTTGCCCGCCTCTCCTGTCTATTCCAATGCATCATCATCCAGAGACAAGTGCTGGCCTGGGACCTCCTAGTCCTGACTTCCCACACCCGTGGCCTCCCTATGCAAGACACACACACACACACACACACACACACACACACACACACAGCCCCACACAGCATGCCATTTGAGCAGGGACCTTACTTTGTTGGGCTCTAGTGTGGGGTCGGAGTACTTCTCACCATGACGTCTCGGGTCCTGGGGGCTCTTGGGAACAGCTCACTTTGCAGAAGGGGCAAGCTAGCACGGCAGCATGGTGCCTCTGTGCTGACTTCTCTGGTGAGAAAACAGTCCTGTGGCAGGCATGAGGCTCAGGGAGTAGAATGCAGTCTGAGTTTTTGGTCAGAGATAGTTCTCAATTAGTGCCCTGTGCATAGCATGATCTGTGGGGCTGTTCACAGGGGACCTAGACTGTCCTGAAGCTGGAAGAAAGTAAAAAGTACCGTGTGTGTGTGTGTGTGTGTGTGTGTGTGTGTGTGTGTGGTCTGAGATGGAATGTGGGCTAAGCTCCTCATTTGGGGTCCCCCTCACAGTGTCCAACGTCCAGATTCTCCTGTTCTCAGAGGGCTGTGGCCAGCACTGTCCCAGGCTAGTACTGCAGGCTCCTGGTTCCCAGCTTCTTGTTTGTATCACAGTCTGCTCTGCCAGCAGCTACATTAGTCTGGACTGGGAAGGGCAGAGAACACACAGGGCCGTCGCTTTGCCCAGACAGAGGCAGGGCCTGGGGCTTGGTGAGTGTGGGGAGGAAGTGGCAGGAAGAACAGGCAAAAACACCAACACCTGGTATGTGCAGGGCAGCCACAGAAGACCAAAGCCACAGGTATGAAAGGAAGTAGAGAACTGGGAAAAGGATGGAATGGTATAGGAACTGAATAGGGCAGGAGTCTCTGGGGACAAAACTGCCCCATACAGTAGCATGGGCCAAGCACTCCACAACTTCAAGGGAGATGACACACACCAATACTCTGAGGATGTATAACATGCAGCCCTGGATGGCAGATAAGGAGGGAAGAAGGGAGCCTGCCATCATCCAGACCCAGCCTCAAAGTCTGAATTCCCATAGTATTCAGAGGACCTCACCAGAAGGCTAAATCACACATTACATTATCTACTTCCTTGTTACATACAGGGAAATGGAGGCTCAGGTAAAAAGTAACCGGTTCAGATCCACAGAGTGCTGGGTTCTGAAGTCCAGGACTCTGAAATCCTATGCCTTTAGAAATCTCAGGCTGGATGCCACTGTCACGTGGCATTGGCCTGGCAGGGGCACATGCGCACACCTCCCTTCTGCTGGCTGGAGAGGTTCTGGCTCTCTCAGTCCTCTCTGTGAGATTCTAAATCTCCTTGGGCCTAACTGAGGATTGCTCAGATGAACCACTTTGGACGGCAGCAGTAAGGAGGGAAGTGGAGACCTAGGACCCCAAAGCCGCCCTCCACAGGAACCTGAGCAGGAAGCCAAGTGATAGAGACAAGAGAGGGCCAGAATGAAGACACCTTTTTTTCAGGTCCTAGGGTTCTACAGCTTCAGACTGGCCCCTACCCCTTACCTTCACCACAGCCTTGACGTAGGGCGCTGGTAGACTCAGGTTCCCCAGACTTCTCCCAGGAGTCACCAATTATAAAAATTATGAACACAGTTTCCCGAACCCCCTCCTGACTCAGCTGCTTCCTTCCTCTTTGCTACCCAGGTTTCACGTCTTGGGAGGAGGAGAAGTTCCTGTTCAGGATCTTAGCAGCCCCACATGCTCCAGGAAAGATGGTCTGGGGTCAGTAGGCCTCAAGCAGGCTGCTTGCTACTTGACGGGTCACCCCCAGAGAGCCAATCTGAGCCTCTAGCCCTACGCCTGCTATTGGTTGGAAGAGAGGTGCTGCTTCCAGAAAGATACAGGACCCAGCTCTGGCTCGAAAGGCCTCACCTGGGCTGAGGGCCCTCACTGCCGAGCCTCCATTTTCCACAGCCACAAGAGAACTTGTCTACTGTCCTGTGATGTCCCTCTGGGGTGAGTGGGAGCTGGACTGAGCAGGCTATGCCCTTGGAGGAAGGAGTTCCTGGGCCTCCACTTCAACAGCACAGACGTGGGCAGGACAGATCTGGGTCTGCCCCAGCTGAAGCTATAGAACACAGAGGGTTGAAGCACATGCCACAGAGAGGCAGATGTAACAGATGTGACCCGAGGTCAGCTCAGGAAACAGTCCCAGAGAAAGCTGCCAGTCCAAAGCCGCCCCTTCCCGGAGGCTGACTTCCAAGTGCTGATTTGGCTCTGGGCCCAGCTCCCAGCTCCAGGATCGAGGTGGGTGCGGCTCATCTGATTTCTCGCCAGAGATATAACACATGGCACAAAAAAGGGTGGGGAGCCACTCAGGGTACACAGAAAATGTGGCAGGAGAGGCAAGAGGTGGGGATCCTGGAGCAGTTGCTTTTAGCTTTCTACAGGATCAGCCTAGTGTCTTAAAAAGCTAAAAAAGAACAAAAACAAATCATGGTGATGATGCTAGTGATAACGGTGGTAGAGGTGATGATGGTGGTGGTGGTGGTGATGATGGTAGTGATAACGGTGGTAGAGGTGATGATGGTGGTGGTGGTGATGATGGTAGTGATAACGGTGGTAGAGGTGATGATGGTGGTGGTGGTGGTGATGATGGTAGTGATAACGGTGGTAGAGGTGATGATGGTGGTGGTGGTGGTGATGATGGTAGTGATAACGGTGGTAGAGGTGATGATGGTGGTGGTGGTGGTGATGATGGTAGTGATAACGGTGGTAGAGGTGATGATGGTGGTGGTGGTGGTGATGATGGTAGTGATGCGGGTGATGATGGATGATTGCAATGAGGACCTATGACACTTCATATTCCTTGCACATTTGTGATTTGCCTAACAGAATACATTTTGACCTATATTTTGTTTTTTTCTTCATGTTTTTTAAATTGTTACTGTACATGAGATGTACAGAAGGGTTATAGTTATACAAGTCAAGTAGTGAGTATATTTCTTTTTGGACAATGTCGCTGCTTCCCTCGCTCTCTTTCCGTTTTTCCCTCCCATCCCCAACTACAAGTTGCATAGTTCATTTTCAACAGTGTCTAGTGAGTACCATGGCTGCATTTGTTCACCCTTTGTCCTTCCATTTCTGTGACACTTCCCCCCTACTGCCCTTCCAAGGACAGATAAACATACAAACAGGACAAAGGAAAAGAAAACCAAAACAGCAACAAAGAAAAAACCTCTTGTTTCCATTTCCTGGGGCCTATTTTGATACTATTATTTTATATCATCACATGCACATAAGAAGTGTACCTTTGTATTCGTCTCCTAAGAATATACTCCTCTGTTCTCACTGTCTGTGAATGCCTAGAGACCTGTATCATTTACCATGTCCCTTTTTCCTTGTTTTACTATCCAATGTGTTGGCCTGTGGATTTATAGGCACGTTTTAGCTACCACAAATAAGGGTCTGGCTTACTTCACTTAATATAATTTTCCCAAGTCTTCCCATTTCCTTATAAATGGAACAACAACCCAATTAATAAATGGGCTAAGACTTCTCAGAAGAAGAAGGAAGAATGATCAATAGACACATGAAGAAATGTTCAACGTATCTGGCCTTAAAAGAAATGCAACTCAAAACACCACTGAAATTCTACCTCACCTCAGTTAGAATGGCCATTATCAATAAAACTAACATGAACAAATGCTAGCATAGATGTGGACAAAAGGGAACTCTATTACACTGTTGGTGGGAATGTAAACAATACAGAGATTCCTCAAAAGATGAAACATAGAGCTTCCCTATGACCCAGCAATGCCCTATGACCCTGGGCATTTATCTGATAGACCACAAACCAGGCCATACTAAAGCTACTAGCACAACCATATTCACTGTAGTATTATTTACCATAGCCAAAATATGGAATCTTCCCAGATGCCCCTCAGTGGACGAATGTGTTGATCAAGAAATTGTGGTATATTTACAAAATGGAATTTTAGCAAGAAAGATATATTATTTCTTTTAATCCTCAAGCAACTCTACACTCTACAAGATGAACTGAAGTAAAGCTAAGGGAAACTCTCCAGGGAGTCCTCTTTTAGGAAAGGGCAGAGATTGGTCTAGAACCTGTCAGCTGGCTCCAGAGTTCTGTCTCCTAATGGCCTGGCCGGTGACCTCTTTTAGTGAGCAATTTTCCTGAATTTGTTTGGAGCAAACAATTTTCAATGTGTCCTTAGATGCCTGGTTCCCTTGCTGTATGACCCAAGCACATTATTACCTTGGCCAAGAGCACTCTTTCCACTTGTTGAACACTGTCTCTTTATGTATTTTCCTTCCCCACAGAGCTGCAGGCCCCAGCTCTGGATGGCAGGAACTTAAGTAGCCAGGCTACAGACCTCTTGGAGGATGAGTAAACTCTATGAGTAAGGCAGACTTCAGTGTCCCATTTTACAGATGACCAGATTGAAACAAGTATCTTGAGTTCATTTGTTGGTCCCAGCCTAGAAATATCCTCCCACAAAATGGCCCCACACAGCACAGGAGAGCCAGCTTACCATGGGACACAAGACCCTGGGTGCATCTCTTCTGACACAAAGGAACATATGATCCCAGCCCCTATCAAAAGGAAGCATGAAGACTGAGCCAACACACTCCCATATTATGATGCTTACCTCGGCTGATCCTCTGCTTCTCCCCAGAGAGGATTCCAGGCGTATCAATGACACTGATGCTCTCCAGCACAGCATTGGGCAGCTGGGCACACACAAACCTGCATGGAAATCAAAGCCATGGTAAACCATTCATGCTCCCCTGGTTTCTCACATTTCTTTTCCTGGGGAACAGGGGTGAGCTTTGGACAGGTATATTCCTACCTATGCTGCCCAAAACAGCTGGAACTCACATACATGAATCACTATATCCAGCTTCTTTGTTGAGATGGAATCCTGAGAACATTTTTTCCTGAAGGTAACCTTGAACTGAAATCCTCCTGACTTCTGCCTTTCCAAGTAGCTGGGATTCTAGGTATGAGCCAACTTACCTGACTCTCAGATTTCCTTTATGCTATATTTACAGGAAGAGATTGGGATACAGAGAATTTGTAGTTTTCATTCTATCATTTTTATAGATGATGATATTAATATGCAAAGAGGTTAGCTGTCTTCACTCAGGATTAACTGTCTTCCCTGTCTCATTAAGACACTCCTTAGGTTTCAAAACCTCTAACTATGCAGAAATCGAGACCTGATGGGTTTGGTGAACAATACAATGACTCTCTCCTCTGGGAACTGCTCTGGCTATGACAGCAGTGACACATATCCTGTTGTTATAACAGACTATCTGCTCCTTGTATAATACAATCTATCATTATCATCATGCGCGCAGCTATCCCAAGTGAGTTAACCACTAAGCTTGCAATCCTCCCTTCCCATGATGCCATATTGCCCCTCGCTTGACCCAGGCTTTTCTCTCCTCTCTCCTGGGCCAGCTCCTCCTCTCTGCCTCAGAGATGCCCACCTTAGCTGACTGATAGTTATCCAAGGCCAACTGGACATGTCTAACATGTCATCACCCCTCCCCAGCTGCTTCTGCTCCATGTACTGTGCTGACTCATTCTTCTCCAGCAGGCTCATCCTGCTCATCTCAGTTCTATGTTTCAGCATTCTGGGTGCTGTTAACCCCACTCACCATGAGCCAGCCCCAGTACTATAGATGCTGCAAGACTTCAGGACCCTTGTCACAGTACACCTATATACCTATATACCACCAGTTCTTCCACTGCTGATGCTGATTCAACTTACGCTGATTCAGCTGCCTTCTGTATATACACCTAGCACCCTTCCCCTTCCCCCACCTCCCAACCCCACTGTGCCAAGCCAACTCTCCTCAAAACATTCCCTTCCTCCAATTCCTGCTCTGGAAGCACACTCTGCCAGCTCACAGTTCTACATTGTTCACAGGGACCCCCACCCAAGCCTGTCCCAGAGCATTTGACTCCATGTCACTTTAAGAATGATCTCCCCCTTCCTAAAAGAAGTAAGAAGAGAAGTTGAGCAGCTTTTGGGCAATGAGCTTCAACTTCTACAACTGCAAAATGACAATGGCAGAGGCCCATTTTCCTCACTGAATAATAAAAAAAGCACATGCTAATAATGCTATCAGAACTTAACATTTCCTATTGGTCACTACATGCTGGACACTAAGTGCTTTCTGTTCAGAATCTTATTTACATCTCCTTGAGAAAAGTCATTACTCTTATCCTACTTTAAGATGGGTAAATACAAGGAAATTTGGTAACTTATCCAAGATCCACACGAGAAGGCACAATTTGAGCCCATATCTACTTGAAGCCAAAGCCCATATTCTTTACCTTTACTCTAAATACTTCCAATTAGAAAAAAATTTAAATTATTAAGTGCAATATACATGGAAAAAATAGGATTTTTAGGTACAGCTAGTATCATCAGGGATCAGCCTGCATTCTAGTTATGCAGAATAAAGAATATTTCAGATTAGCTTGCTAAGTACTCTTTAGGGCTGTGTCCACTTAAATTCTCATGATGACCTTGGTTATCTGCAAGTCTGATCTTATCCCAGCAGGAGGACAGGAAGGTGACCTGTTCAAAATCACGAAGGGAGTTTAGCAGGAAGAGTCAATGCTCAAACCCATGGCTTCTCCCTTAAATCCAGAGTTCTTTGCACCAAGTGGAAGAAATACTCAGGAATAGGAACAAGGAGAAGAGGAAAGAACCTCCCATTCCCTTCCAGTTGAGTGCAAATCCCAGAAATGGTATAGGCAAATATTGGGAAACATACAGCATCCTTCTCCACGGTTCCTGCAGGAAGGGGTAGGTTACAGTCATGTGTTCCAGAGTCATGGTCATACCCTTCCCCATTCCTTGAGCATGAGCAGTCAAGCCCATCATTTGCACTTCCCACATCCCACTATGGAGACTGACTTAGCTATAGTCCTAACAAGTTAAGGAGGATCAAGAGGCTCCAATATGGGAAAAGCATGGAGTCTCCCAAGACCATATCACTGTCACTCTACCCTTTACACACGCCAAGAAGCAAGGAGAAAATGACATGTGACCCCATCCACTCACCTGTTCAAGAAGGCATTGCCAAAGGCATTGAGTTTCCTGAAGGGTTTCTTGGGATCGACTACCAGGGCATTCCCAGGTATGATCCCCTCTACATCCCCTTGCATCACCGCAATGAAGGAGTCAGTGGTTGGCTCAGGCCCAATCCTCATGCCCGGGAAATCCTGTTCCAGCAGGTACCTGGGTAGAAAGGAGCACAGTGCTACTACAGGGATTCTGCTTGGAGATCACTGCTGCATGCCCAGCTCACAGCTGGCAATGCACGAGTCACAGGAGAAGGAAAGGTCCACAGCAGAGATTTCATGAATCCCAAGAACATCGGCAAGGAGGTAGAACTTCAGAGCTGTTTACTTGTCTTTTTCTTTTTCCTCCTCCCCAAATCAGCACGGAGGTGGAGGAAAGCAAAGTTGGCCTTTCAAAAATTGTAAATAAAGCTTGTATTGAAAATGAGTCCTACCTAGAGTATTGAAGAGCATAGCTGAAGGTAACCAGCTGAAAGTCCTATATAAAAGCATAGAATTGTGCTATCCATAGATTCTGCTGGCCTTCATAGATCAGTACTTAGGTGTATGTATATGTTTGATAATTACATATCAAATAGCTTGCATAAGATACAAAGGGAAAACAGTGCGATGGAGAAAACTATGAAAAAAATGAATCTTTGAGCCACCATAGACTTCTAATATCTATACTCTGACCCCTGTATCCTTCTAGAAATGTCCCATGTAGGCATGTACTATGCATTATGAGCTCATACTTAGAGAGAGATGACTGCATTTTTAAGCATGGAAGCAGTTTGCATACACTCCCTACTTTCCTGGCATTATCTATTTGATCCAAACTTTCAAGGACGAGACTATATTTAAAATGCATCACTCAGCCCTTGGCTTGGATTATTTAAGCCCTTTTGAGTGAAAATTTACTGGTGACTTTTCTTTTCTTTTTTTTAAGTGTGCCAATTCTGGGGCTTGAACTCAGGGCCTGGACATTGTTCCTTGAGCTTATTTGCTCAAGGCAAGAACTCTACCACTTGAGCAACAGCTTTTGGCTTTATTGGTGATTACTTGGAGATAAGAGTCTCAGAGACTTTCCTTCCCAGGCTGGCTTTGAACTGCAATCCTCAGATCTCAGCATCCTGAGTAGCTAGGATTACAGATGTGAGCCACTGGCATCTAGCTTACTAATAATTTTTAACTTTCATGGCCTAGATGGAAAAAAAAATAGTGGTAAGGTTGTTACACACCACCTCCACCAGAAAGGTAAAGAGGAAGTGTGTTGATTTATTTTTTATGTTATATACATATTATTGTAAGGATACTGTCCAGGGGGGTTACAGTTACATGAATAAGGTAATGAGTACATGTTGATTTATTTTTATAGGATGATTTTCTCATGTCTTCTTCCTGTTCACCAGTATGGTCCAGGTGGTGGTGTGAGAGGTCCAAACAAGCAGACCCTTAGCTGCGTACTGGTGGCTCATGCCTATTATCCTAGCTACTCAGGAGGCTGGGATCTGAGGATCAGGTTTGAAGCCAGTCTGGGCAGGAAAGTGTGAGACTTTCATCTCCAATCAACCACTAGAAAACTGGAAGAAGAGCTGTGGCTCAAAGTAGTAGAGCACTAGCCTTGAGTGAATAAACTTCAGAAATAGCACCCAGGCCCCAAGTTCAAGCCCCATGACCGATTTTTTAAAAAAGAAGACCCTTCTTCTTCTTCTTCTTCTTCTTCTTATTTTGCCTCCTTTCTTCTCCGTAGACTGGTTGATGTAATCTCCAGGGTTCCTCTGTTCCCTGAGCCACAGTATGAGAATGGTGTTATCTGTAGTCATGTTCCCCAACCCACTCCTGTCCATCGATGACAGGTGCTCCCGAGGGAGCAGGAAAATAAAGAGGTGACTGCCTCTGAACCTCGGGTTGAGGCCTGAGGCAGCAGGTTCCTTTCCGCTCCTCTCTATGCCTGGACAGTGAGTGCTTTTCTCCACAGTCTCTTCCAGAGGCCAAGAGAAATGGCACATGGTAAGCCAGGGAACAATGCTAAAGACAGAGCAGGAAGCTAGACAGCAGGCAGGAGTGTGGAGTAGCTGAAGATACTCAGGAGTATCTTCCAAGGCCCTAGTGGATAGAATAGGAACTAAGGGACATTGCCCAAGAAACACAGACCCATGGGGTGAACTCTCAGTAGCACTGAAAATCTTCCCCCTCATTACAACCCAAGAGCCTATGAACACTGTTGCATTGGAAAGGAAACGTGGAGGTCTTGATCAGAAGTGCTCAGTGTCCCGACCCGCAGGACTTCAACGAGGGCAATGAACCTAAACGAGAAGGAATGAAGGGGCAAGAGACACAAAGAATGACAGCAAGACAGGGATCTGATCAAGCTGCTGCTGCTGCTGCTAAATTTTATTTTTCACACAGCTGTATTTATATGCTTGGAATAAGGAAGCTTTTTCATTGGCCGAAGCAGCTGTAGGATATTTGCTTAGGGCAAGGTGAAAAGGTGGTCGTCTTTAGCAGCTGCAGGGTGTTTACTTAGGGCGTGGTGAAAAGGTGGGATTCTGTAAACTCAGCCTCAAGTTGTTCCAGTGAGATAGTTAAATCTATTATGTTGAGAGACTCAACTTTTGGCTCCCAACACTCAGTCCGGACTGCACATTCAAGGCCCATGGAGCATTACCTGATGGCACCAGAGCCTCCACCAGAAGCTCTGATATGTTTAGTCAGGAGTGAGGCTCTAGCACTTGCTCAGTTGATTTGAGCATGTGGTCAAGGTTGATAACCTGCTCTACACCAACCCTTTTATTTTCCTGATGATAGACACTTTCACATTATTCTAAATGGGTTGACAACATTACCAAACTGTCCAGAAAGAAGTCCTATAGGTAGGTAGAGGCGTTATGTGGCCTTCTTGAGTTAAACAGCGTGTCATATAGGTGGAAAACAAGCATCTCTCACCAAATCCTGGGCTTTCTCTTCTACTCTGAGGAAGCCACTGCAGAGAGCTGAGTCTGGCCCACGCCTAAGTTCCCTGCCATGCTGTCCCTCCCAGATGGTTAGCGCTTCAGAAGGCCTCCTAGGTTTCCTCTGCGTCCTGGACAAGCTACCTGTGCTTTCAGGATGTACTTTACTCATGGAGCTATGGCAGTTTAAATTGGGTTGCTATGCACTTTGTCCCCAAGGAGCCTTGACTAGGAGCTGTGGTAACCCAGTGCTAAGCAAAGGAAGCTGTTGATTTGCTTGAGCCAGATGCTGGATTACTGCAGCCCAGATGCAAGGCCCACCAGGAGCCATGTGGGAGGCCTGGACTGCTTTAGGAAGCCCCTCATGCCTCCAGGATCCCAGTCCCACAACCAGGGTGTGAAGGCAGGATTTCCCCTGGGCAGAGGGTCATTTCAAGAGCTGGTACGGGGGGCTTTGATGAGAAAGAATAAAACAATTGTTGCACCTGCTTTCTCAGTGTGTCTTCTCCTACAGGGCTCTGGAGGGAGGTAGGGAAGCTCAACAACCTGAGGCCATACCATGGGTTCTCTAATCATAACAGGGGATGCCTTCAGAAGGTACTGGGCAGCTGCAAATCTCAGTACCTACCTCTGTAACATTGGAGAGTCATGATTTAGACTTACTGTGCACCTGCAATGAGCCAAGCGTTGTTCTAAAAGCTCAGCGGATGATCTTACTTTATCTTCACCCTGTGATTTGAGTGCTATGATCCTCCTTGTTAAATGGGCCTAATAAGAAAGCCAATCTTGTGGGTGTTCTGAGGATAGCATTAGTTACAGATAGTGAGCACTTACCCAGTTCCTGGCATCTAGAAAAGCCTTCCATTACAATGAAGGGGAGGCAAAAGTTAAATGATTTGTCCAGGTTATCCATCAATCATGGCAGGGGAGGATCTGAACATAGAACTTGGATTTAAAACTTCATTCTTTCTAGTTCTTCAGTAAATGGTTCAGAAAATGAATACTTCTTTTCTTTCCCTATGGTACTTAAGTCAGTTTATAGGTCTAAGAATTGTTTACAATGTTGTCTCCTCTGTGAGTCTTCCTTATGGCTGTATGTAGCACGTTCCATTTTAAGCAGATTAACAAGCAAGTACATAATCTATGTTAGTAATGCATATTTTTTTCCTATTGGATAGAATATATTCAATGCCTAGTGTAGGAAATGGATTGGTGGAATTAAAGATTGGAATTTCAAAGTGGTAAAGGCATAATTCCAATAGTGCATGGAAAATTAGGTGTTTACAAAATAGTTTAGCCACAAATTGAAAATGAAAGAAATTGTTTAAATATAGAAAAGTGAGGGATAATGCATTATTACTTAAGAAAATGTATACTTTCTACCATTAACTAGAACAAGGTCTAAAAGAAGCAATTCTAGTTAAAAGAAGAAATATTAAAAATGCATTCTTTTAATTACTACATCCACTATCTCCTTTCCTGTTTTAGACTTCCATTTAGATAGGAATTGTCGCCATGTCTGGAGACAGGCCCAAAGGATTGAGACCTATGTGGAAATAGAATGATGAATGGCATAAGATAGGTTGCAAAAATAAAATAAAATAAAACAAAATAAAAAATAAAACCCAAACAGCCCCAAAACAAAAACCAGGGTTGGGAAGGTGGCTCAGTGGTAGAATGCTTGCCTTGCATGCATGAGGCCCTGAGTTTGATTTCTCAGCATCACATAAGCAGAAAAAGCTGGAAGTGGTACTGTGGCTCAAGTGGTAGAGCACTAGCCTTGAGCTGAAGAGCTGAGGGACAGCGCCCAGGCACAGAGTTCAGCCCCCACAAGCGACAACAAAACAAAACAAAACAAAAAACAGCAAAATGCTGGCCAGGCCTTGGAGGAAAATGAGGCTTTGGGGCTCAGAAACCCAGAAATCCACTCACCTTTGTAAACATCAGCCCCTGGGTGCACAGGTTGGCCTCAATGACTGCAGTGACACATACAAGCTGTTGCTATCAGGTGACGGGAGCCAGCCCTGTGGGAATTGGTGCTGTGATCTGGGACAATGACTGCTTGGCTGAGAAGTCCTATGCAGGCCCATGTAGAGAGTGTGACAAGGGTGGTTCAGGGTGAACTCCCATCAAAAATTCCAGAGACAGTAGAAATAGAGAAGAGTGGAAAGACCTATTCTGAAGCAGCCTCAAAAATGTCCCAAATGAAGGGGGCCAAACAGCAGTGATGCGGTATCTTCTTCACAGGGCCATCTCAGATTTCATCCCTGGGAGACATGCTGTACTCAGCAGATGAACAAAGCGCACTGCTGTCCAGCCTAGCACACTGGCTTCCTGGACAGTCCAGAGCTGCTGCTGCTGCCTGAAGAAGCTAAGCCAAGGGCCTCGGGCTACGTCTGCTGTCCTGCTATGTTGATGTGACTCCAAACTTGCTGACTGTATATGTATCTGGGGGAATCACAGACTCTAAAGAGGCCACAAGTCTAGGGGCACAGTTGGGCTAGGCAGAGAGCATGGGGCTGGATAAATTCTCAAAGATATTTGGGTATGGCTTGTAGCAATGGATACTCCTCAAACAAAGCGGTCACTGTGTCCAGAAAGGAAAATCTTCTGGGAATCTCATGCACTGCTTTTTTTTTTTTTTTTCTTTTAACAGGAGGCAAGACAGATTGCTTCTGTTGCTGGGTGAAAACGTTCCCACAGACGTGTAAAAAAAGGAAAGTTAATTGAAGCCTGGGTGGGACCAGCTGAGAAGGAATGGGCTGAGCCTCTGTCACGTGGCTACTGCTGTTCCAGTTCCTCTACCTGTCTCAATCTACTCAGTCAGCTCTATTTGCTCTGTGATATGACAGCATTTTTGTTACTTTTGCAGTTCAGTAAATTGAGGCCTAGAGTGCCCAAATTCAGGGCTAACTGAGCATATTTAGAGGTCTTAAGAGCTGAAGAGACATTAGGGTCCCCCTCCCTTGCCATGTGATGCAAAAAAATAAATCAAGGCAAAACCATAAAGTATGTGTGGCAAAGTCCAAAGCAATTCTAATTTTTCCCATGAGGACTACTTTTCTTCCCATGCGCCTTAAGTTAAACTCATTTCATAACATTTTCCTCAATTTTTTTGGTGCCCTGCTTGGCTGAAGTCTAAGTATGTGGCCTTCTTTACTGGTGACCTAAGTACCCAGGGTAAGGCATTGAGCCAAGAATCTTAACCCAGCCTGCCTTCCAAGCATCTAGTTCCATGATGGGGCAGGGCTTGGGCTGCTGCTGGAATTACACGCAGAGGAGGGGAATTGAAAACCTGGGGTCTGCAAATCCTGCTGCTGGAAGCTTCAGGCTGGTTTAAGTACCTCTGCTCACTGAAGAATATGCTCTCTTGGGAGGTTAGTCCATGGACAAGTTATCTAAAGGGCTAAGGGCCATTGCCTTTATAAAATGAGGTAATTCTTGGTTTCTAATTACTTCAGTTAGAAAGTGAAAAAGTTTGAGGTAGTATACAGGAATTTTGGAAAAGCAAGGGTTATGCCACACATTTGCCCACAATGGCACAGACAATGATTAGAGAAAATAAGCACCTGAGGGTTATCTGTGTACTTGGCACATTCCTCTATAATCGCCAACTCCAGTTCAAACATACCCCCTCAAGGAGTGTTAATGATTCTTTTCCCACCTCACCCCCAATTCAGATGTACTCACTCTCTTCTCTAAAAATCTCACAGCTCTGACTTCACATATCATTTAGGCGTCCTCTGAAAGTTGAGCTCACTGTCTGCCTGTATGACAGGTCTTTGTGTGATACTTCTGTATCTTTGGGTCACTGAGGCACAAGTACTTCAGCTTTAAAATGGGATCTGGATAATATTTTCCCCATTAGCCCCATGCGTACTGAATCTACAGACACAAAATGAGGTAAGGATGCGAGACATTTGATGACTGAGTTGAGATGAATTGTCTTTATGTTTCTGAGGAAATCCACTACTGTTCCTGGCGCACAGTATCCTCAGCAATGGATAGAAAGAAGTGATTCCAGCATGAGGGAGACCTTAGTACTTAGACTGCCCAGTCTCCTGCTAGTCTTCCCTTGTTGGCCTCACCTGAGACAGAACATCCTGCCCAGGGTACTACACTGCCTATGTGCATCATGCTTCTCCTCCAGCCCTCGGATGGGTGGAGAGTCATCTTAACTTTATCTTAACTGTGACAGGGCCAAAGAGCAGTTGCCTTTCTCCTTCTGGAGGCCAGCCTCTAAGTCTTATGTTGGAGAATCAAGCTAGAAAGAAGAAAGTGAATGGATATACCCCAAACATGGTGCCTGGAATATGAATGCTAAATTTGTTCTGTCCTCTTCCTAATTCTTATAGAAACCCTAAGAGGTGGCTATTATTCTTCACAGGATATATATAAGGAAACTGAGGGTCAGTAGACCTAGGTTAGCCTTCCTAACTTGGTCTCTTGACTATGAAATTATGGAGCCTGGGTTCTGTTTATCCAGCCTAGTGTAGAGCCTTTGTCCCATGACCAATGGGAGCAGGAAGTAGGCCTTTCTCGTGCGATTTATCTCCTCCAGTCCAGGCTGTTTCTGATGCATTCTATACACCTGACTTTCAAAGCAGCTCTTGAGTAAATGGTCAGATCATAGAAGAAGCAGATGGATTTTCATCTATTCTTGCTTTGAGACCAGCAGATCTGACCCTGACAATAAAAGGATATTCACTGATCACAGAGGGTAACAAGGGACTAAAATGATGCAGGATCTGCTGCCAATGGATTGGACTCTGTAGAAGTCAGTGGATGTCCTGGGGATGGGGTCCTTTCGGCTTCTCAGATAACCATCTTTTCACGGAGTGGTGAGGCTGTAAAGCCTGGAGTGAGGCCCAGGTAGGAATACCTCAAGAATGATGAAAGATAGAGTAGCCACAAGCAATTGCTGAGTTTTTCACCTCCGGGTACTATGCAGCAACCCTGAAGAACTGTGGAAGGCTGAGATAGCCAGCTGAGTCCATCTCACAGTAGAACCCTCCCCACCACATCTGAGTTCAGAGCCTGGCCCATATTGCAGAAGTGCCATATCGGCCTCCAGCACAGCTTAGCCCTCCCTGTTGGGGCTCAGGCAGCTTAGCCTTGTAGTCCCAGGTCCCTCCTCAACTCCAAGAGCCTACATTTCAGCCCAGGTGGGGTGAGGAAGGACAAAGGAACACTTGGGCCTTCCTCAGCTCCTGGAGATGCTGGCTCCTCACCTCTACCACCTACAGACAGAGGAACCACAGAAGAGGGGGCAGCTAGAAGAGGTGACAGCAGACGCATAGGAGGGGGGGATCCATGTCTCCATGCCAGCCAGAAGAATAGGGAAGGAGGAAAATAGCAGAGGCAAGAGGACAGGCTGCCAGGGCAAAAGGGACACAGAGCTACTGTATTACAAAGAGGCAGCTTGTGTTGGAGGAAGCAATGGCCAGGCCAATTTATTGTTTATTTTATTACTCTAGGGGCTGGGCCTTAGGCCAGGGAAGTTATTTCAGGCAGAGATCATAGCACATTAATTAGTTATTAGAAGAATGTCTTTTCTGTTTATTCTTCCTGAGACAAGAAATGGACCCTGTGGCAAGCACGCAGAACTGAAAGTGATGGTTTCTTAAGGAGGCAAAAAGCCAAGAACTGTGTGGGGAGGGGGGGGAGGGAGGAACCAAGAGGCAAGTCTTTGTTTCTGAGGAAAGGGTCCCTTACAGATTCAGGCATGGGATGGGAGATGAGAATCAGGCAAAAAAGCATAGAGGGGAGTGGGGGATGCCGAAAGCCAAGCATGAAACATTTTATTCACTCAGGGGAAGAGATGTTATGCTCATTTAACCTGTTGGGAAGCAATTGAGAAATATGGCTCTTAATTCAAACAGTAAAAAAAAGAAACAAAAATAATTAAAAACAAAAATAATTAAAAACAAAAATGCTGGACAACATTTGGTCTAGTAATTTCCCTTCTAGAGGAAAAAGCAGTCCATTTTGTGGGGAAAATGCTGTGGGCAGAGATGTTCAAGGTGGTTCTCTCATGACAGACCAATTAGAAACAAACATGAAATACTCAAAGGAAGTAGCTAGTTAAGTGGATAATTGCATCTACACTGGGAGAAGTATTACATAGCGGATAAAATGGGAAATGCTCAAGTAAAAACTAATTGTAGTATACATAATCACACAAATGGCATGATCTCAGTGAAGTATAAAACAGCTAAAAGACTGGAAAGTTAAATACATATAACACCTCAAATGTTTTCTCCTGAATGATAGGATTTTGAACAATTGTTTCTTCTTCAAATTTATTCTTTTCTATGCTTTCCAATCCAAAAAGGAAAAGAACGAAAGAAAAGAAAGAAAGGAAGGAAGAAAGAAAAAGAAATGTAGCTGCCTTCAATGATAAGGGGGAAAATGCATAATGTGGTTTGGAAGGTTCCTGTGCTACAATCCCTCTTACCCTGCTAGCTGACTCTCTGAATAAGGGAAATTGCAGGAGCTAAATTCAGTTACTGGCATGAGTAGAGAGAGGGAACTCTGGACTAGTAGGGTAAGTAAGCACAGGGCTTGGCCTCTCCTGGCCTTCTGTCTCCTTCAGATAAGGAATAACCTAGGGGGCCTCTGTCTGCCACTTTCTTAGACTCAGTATCAGTCAGTGATGACTCAGGCAAAGCCTACAGGGTGTCTCAGACCAAAGGCTTTTAAACCTATCTGCTGCCAGAGGATTCTGCCCTTGAGGTCATTCACTTTTCCTCATCTTGCTTCCCATTCTGCCAGGTATCCATTGGGAACCTCTGGTAGCTGAGACTAGCACAGCTGCTGGCTTATAAGTGCTCATGCCCTGGAAAGAAGATGCTCCAAAAATGTAAAGCCCTATGATTATATCCAAGTATGTTCAGAGAGCCAGGGAAGGCTGTGCAGGGCAGGAATAATCTGCAAATGGCCCATGTTTCCTGTGGGCCATAAACCTGGCTGGGGAAGGACAGCGATCACAAAGGAAACCATGTAGCGAACCCAGGTAGTGCTAAAGTGCCTTTGGCAGCAACGAGATACTAGGATTGGATTTGTCCTCTAAAGTCTGAGTTGGATCACCAGCACGATATGTAAACTTGAACTGTATGTGCATTTTTCTAAAGATTGGTCCGTTGGTATTAGATTTTTCAAAGGAGGTGCTAAACTTTAAAAAAGTTAGAAAGCAAATGATTAGATCCCAAAATATAAAACACACATGAGTCCACAAGCCATCATACAAACTTTAGAAATCATTTGATCTCTCAAAGCCTCTGAGGCCAAGGCTATCCATTCCACAAAGACAAACTTGACCTGGAGCTGTGTCCAGACATGACAGGTTAGCATGGCACACATCCTGCTTCTAGAGGCTTGCGTTCCAAGCTTAGCATCAGAGAAAATTAGTACCTAGAAAATGAGTAACCAGACTCTTAACTTTTCTGCTCTCCTCACCAAACATGGCTTTGCAGGTTGCAGATGCTCCAACAGCCAGTCAAGGGAAGTAAAGGACCCCTGCTTTGAAACCCTTTTGAAACCCTATGTGGGCACTGATGTCCATTCCCAGACTACAGGAGTGAAGAGGGGCAGGAGGGGGCAGGGGTCACAGGCACCCTCAACAATGAGGAAAGCCTCTAAATGAGGCCAGGGTTAGATGTCTGTCCTTACAAGCTGTGTGCACTGAGGACTGGAGAAGGAGCCTGTTCATTGAAAATAGGAAGAAGGCTTTCATTCTAGTGGACTTGTCTGAATGCAGACTGGGCAGGCTGACTTCCTGAGGATCTTTCCAGCCCGAGGTTTCTGTCATTCAAGGGAATGGCTGACTCACCCTCAAAGTTACAGGCATATAGCCAACCACCTCCTCACATGCATCCAGTACATCAATCCCAGTTCTGTGGCCTCCCAGTATATGGCTTTGGATCACTTGTTTAACTTCTCTCCAGCCTCCAGTTATCTCATCTGGAAAGTCTGGAGGAGGCAATGCCAATATTCCTTCCATATCTAAGTCTTTTGATAGTACTGTTGAACCATTATGGATGAAAGAAGATAAAACAAAAAAGATCACAAGGATTTTGTTTCTGGACTCTTCATCTGCCAAGTCTACAGGAGACACCCTTAGGAGCTCTGCCACAGAGAAGGAAAATGACAAAGGAAGGACTAAATGACCAGAGAGACCAAAGTCCCTAGCACATTACCATTTCCAGGCTTAAAGTCATCCAACAACTCACCTGCAACCATAAGCACCCACTCCCCGCCCCGACGTGTAAGTGCTGAGCGCTATTAGAAGTAAAGGGAAGTGGTCCCAGCTCTGAGCGTCAGGGCCCTGAGATGTTCGGTGGTTAAGACACCCCCACCCGCATAAGGTGTGCCAGAGACCCTAAGCCTTCCCACTTTGTGTCTTCTGGGAGTCGGTTCCATCATCCAGAAAATGGGAGAACTGAGTTGATTGTGAACTTGAACGTTTCAAACTGCCCACCCGAGCCTAGGACTACGCATCTCCGTGTAGAACCGGGAGGGGACTGGGAATGATGCTGGGGACGGGGTGGGGGGTGGTCATCTTTAGAGGCCACACCTATGGATTTCTTCAGAGCCCCGAACTGCGGGCTGCCGGCTTGTCCTCGGTCCCCGGCAGGGTGCGCGCCGCGGCGGGGAGGGCTCACCTGATGAAGGTGGTCTTCCCCGTGGAGTACTGGCCCACCAGCAGGACCATGGGCTTGTTGTCGAAATCGGCATCCTCCAGGGCCGGCGAGTGGAACTCATGGAAGCGGTAATGCTCTTCCAGGGGCAGCAGCTTGCTCTTGTAGAGTTTCTTCAGCCCCTCGCTGACCGTCTGGAAGACCTCGGGGTCCTTCCTCCGGCGATCGTCGCTACCCAGCCAGCTGAACATCGCGGCTCCTGGGGAAGGCGCCCGCCGGGGCTCCCGTCTCACCCGAGCGCGGGGCTCAGCCGCACCATGGCCCGGGCGCGCGCAGTCCCTGCGGCTGGACCCAGCCCAGCCCCGGCTTCATCCGGCAGCCGGGCCGCGCGCGCGAGGAAGGGGATCGGGACTGCAGGAGAAAGGCTGCCACCTTAGAAATCAAAGCTGAACCTGCAACGAAACTGACCAGACACCAGGTCGGGAGCGAGGGTTGGGGGGGGAGGTCCCCGATCTCCCCCCCACAGGGCGCGGCTAAAGGATGCTCAGGCTCCGCGCTTGCCCCAGCGCACGGCTCCGCACCGACAGATGCAACCAGCAGCCCCAGGCGCACGTTTAAATGCCAGCCGTGCAGGAAGCCGGCGCGGGCCGGAAGTCCCCGAGTACTGGCAAGGCCTGGCCGGCCCCGCGGTCCCGGCGGCGCGAAGCCGAGCAGGGCGCCGCCATGTTTATGGGCAGGTGCTCTGCGGGCGCCACTGGGCGGCCTGGGAAGGGACGCTGGCCACGTCCTGTGGGAAAGCTCTGGCATTTCAGTCCCCGTCCCTGGGGATTTGCTTTAAGAACAGCGCCCTCTCTGCCATGGCTGAGAAGACACCGTTGACCCACTCATCCCTTCCCCACAGTGGCATTTCCTGTTCTTTAGCTGTTGAGTTCCATTCCCTAGGAACACAGGTATGGTAGTGTTGGATAATATAGTCCCCCCACCCGCCGTGGGACCTGGAAAGAAAGGTTTAAAACCAGGTTATAAAAGACTTCAC
Source organism: Dipodomys spectabilis (assembly GCF_019054845.1). Classification (NCBI taxonomy): domain Eukaryota; kingdom Metazoa; phylum Chordata; class Mammalia; order Rodentia; family Heteromyidae; genus Dipodomys; species Dipodomys spectabilis. The sequence goes on along the minus strand of NW_024870887.1, from coordinate 6,947,549 downwards.
ATAGAGCTCCCCTATGACCCAGCAATCCCACTTTGGGCATTTACCCTAATGTTTACAAACAAGACCACACTAAAGCTACCAGCACAACTATGTTTATTGCAGCATTATTTACCATAGCTAAGATATGGAACCAACCCAGATGCCCCTCAGTAGATGAATGGATCAAGAAGATGTGGTATATATACACAATGGAATTCTATGCCTCCATCAGAAAGAATGACATTGCCCCATTTGTTAGGAAATGGAAAAACTTGGAAAAAATTATATTAAGTGAAGTAAGCCAGGCCCAAAGAAACGTAGGTCCCATGGTTTCCCTTATTTGTAATATCTAGTATATGTATGAGTCAAGCGGAAAAGGTCAGATAATGTGATGTCAGGAAAATGAACCCTTAGATGTGTATTTTAATGTTTTTTTTTCTTTCATGCATGTGTTTCTAACACATTTATAAGACTATCTCTTTGTTGCTTTGTATGTCCCTCCCCCACAGTATAACCCCTGCTTTCACTATATTTGATGTCAGTATAACTTGTGGAGGAGATGGGGAAAAACCAGTTGTTTAAGGATACAGGTGGACCTGTTGCAACAATGAGAAGTACAAGTTGTCATGTCCAAAACGAGCTTTACAACGTTGGTGGGGGGGGGGGGGGGAGAAGGAGAAGGATTGGGATTGGGGGGGGAGGGGGGAGGCTGGGAAGGGATGTGAAGGATAAACAAAGGAGGAGGCTGCAATGCTTGGTAAGAAATGTACGCATTATCCTGCCCATGTAACTGTAACTCCTCTGTACAGTATGTTCACAAATAAAATTAAATTAAATTAAAAAAAAAAAACCAGGTTATAAAATAACCTAAAATGTTACTAGCTAAACTGACTATTCCCCTTCATTCCCATTAAACAAAGCAAACTGAGTTCCTAGTTGCGCACCTCTGTAGTCCCTGATACTTGGGAGGGAGGCCTCGAATGGGAGGATCACAGTTGCAGGCCAACTTGGCAGAAAAGTCTGGGAGAGATCAGCATGGGTGAAGCTGGATGTGTGGATGTGGTGGCCTGCTTGAAAGAGGAGGATCCTGGTCCAGGTACATGCCTGGGGAAAGAAGGAGATGCTATTAAAAAAACAAACACCAAAGCTGAAACAATACAACAGTGAAAATGTGGCAGCATCAAGATCTGAGTTCAAACTCCAGGCCCAACTCCTGCTATTACTGTAAGAATGGGTGATTGAATCCAAAAGTGAGTAGTATTTGAAATCTCCCTTCCAGAGGCTTTAGAGAGGAAGCAAGAACAGTAAGTCAGGAAATCTTCCTGGAAGACTGAGGAAGATGGACAGAAAGCACGGCTGTGAACTGACTCTTCAGTGATGGATTCACTGAGAGGAAAGAAAGCCAGGCCAAGGCAAGGACCTTGCAAAGACCTGGGGATGTGGAAGACCTTGGGGTGTCTGAGGCAGAATAAACACACTGGCATGCCTACAAAGCCAGATAAGGTCCAAACAAGGGGTTAGAAACCAATGCAGTATTATTAAGATAGTCATCGTGTTAGCAAAATGCTCACCATGTGCAGATGGCTGGACTGGGATCTCTGCACACTGTTCTGTCTAAACTTTATAGCAACTATATCATCTCCGGCATGTAGGAGAATGGGTGTCATACTGGCTAGGTGTAGGCAAAAGGGGGTTCGTTGTTCATAGAGAATTCAAATGCAATGATAAACCAAAGCAATTATTAGCACCATTCTAAAAAGTGTGGTGATGTTACTCCTTCCTGCTAGGGCAGAAGGTTCCTAGTGTCCTTCCTTCTGCAGAGAGGAGGCAAGCAGCTAATGGATGGGGAAGGACTGATGATGCTTGTAGCCAGGAAGGGAGGAATTGTAGTAGTAAGAGGCTGGAGGCCAAGAGAAAGGCTAGAAAACTACTGGAAGAAGCAGAGGATAGCAACAATGGGAATGGAGAAGAGGTTTTTGAGGCATAGAACTGATGGATCTTGATAAGCAATAAAAGAGGAGTTTAGGATGAGGTATGGCAAAAGGAGCTTACAAATTTTCTCCTGCTGAAGAAGTTGGAGAAATTCTTCCACTAATGAGGGAAGTCAGGAAAAGAGCAGATTTAGCTGGCAGACATGTTCAGTGTGTTGCACTTGCTGGGCCCGTGGGAACTGCAGGTGGAGTGCTCCTCTGAAGCCTTGGGGGGTCACCGGAGGTAAGTGCCAAATGGAATCTCCTCAGTTACAGCTCAGCTTACCAGACTCCTTCCATCTTTGAACCCCAAAGCTGATCACATCTTTCTGAGCTCTCTGAAGCTTGAACTGAGAAACCACAGATTCATACTAAACACTTGATGTTTACCTTAGCACCAACATGGTGCTCTTTGGGGACAAAACAGGTCAGCGGAATCAGGGAGGCAGGCAAACAATTTCAACTATATTTACAATGTTTTCTTTCTTATTACAATTTCCTCCCCCTCTTCCTCCTCCTCCTCCTCCTCCTCCTCCTCCTTCTCCTCCTTCTCTTCCTCCGTCCTTCTCCTTCCCTGACGATTGCTCAAAATTGGCTGTTTTACTGTTTTCACAATTGTAGACAAATGCACACTATTGCTGAGGTTGTGTGTGTGTGTGTTCTTTTCTAACATATTTTACCATCATATAATGAATCCCTGGTGAACCCATTATCCAGTCCAAGGGCAAGCAAATGTACAGTTTACATGTACATGATATAAACAATAATTTACATATCAATTTATATGTCAATTAGTTATATGTGTGATTAATTTGTAATGATTACATATACTTACTCATATATGTAATTAATGTGTTCCTCTCTTATCTAGTCCCCTGCCCTTTCTCTACTCCTGGAGAGGGGCCTCATCCTGAATTTAGTGCATATTTACTGCCTTACTTTTAAATTAACTGTATTCTATACATGATATATAATATCATTAATAAGATATACATGATATATAATGTCATCTATATGAAAGTCTGAAGAACATCTTGTTCTGTTTCTGTTTTGACACTTCATAAAACACACATTGTTTTATGTTCCCTGGAACTCGGCTTCGCTTCAGTCAATTAATTTTGTCATTGGCATTTATGTCTAAGCTTCCTCTGGCTTCCCTAGTCCTCTCTCCTGGCAGATGCCCCTCCCAACCCAGCACATGGCCCCTGTGCTCTGTCCTGAGTGTGTGGCCCAGTCAGCCTTTGTTAGGCAGAGTGCTGTACCCTAACATATCTCCAAAATCAAGCCTCAGCTCCCTAGTCTCTGCTAAGGAGATAGTGACAGCATATTATCAGGATGAGAGACAATGTATACAGCAAGTGTAATGCAGCTCCTGGTCCACTAAGAGTACTCAATGGGAAATTTAATCAACTCTTTATATTATAATCACGGTCACTTGTATTCATTACATGCTGCTGCCAAGGATCTTAGTTAATAAGCTATTTAATAGGCCACTGAATAAAGCTAATACTTAATAACTTTAATATTTAATAAGCTACTTAATAGGCCGCCTGCACCTAATAAGCTACTGAGTAGCACCCTTCGGTTCATTTGTTTCCTAGCTGAGGATGGTTCATTGGCCCAAAGGAGCACAGTTACTGATAGTGAGATCTGTGGCATTCATCATAGCCCTTTGGGGTATCACCATGAAACAGGGCCTTTCTCTCCTTTTCCCCTTTCTCTTCTTTTTCTCACTAGGATCAAGGCCAGGACAGAGGTAAAGAGCAAAGATAGAAACTGCAATGACAACGTGGAATTACAGCTTGAGCCTGGAGGGGAGGTTAGAGGAACCAGAAAGTACTGTTAAAGCAGGTCCAACCTTCCACAACCAGGACAATTTCAGGCCTCCCAGCCTGGTCCCCACCTGCCACTGTAACCCAGGGAGCCTCCCTCATACTTTCATGCCTGAAACTCCAGAAGATGGCCTGTCTCCTCCCACTCAGGTCTCCTGGGCAACCTGTCCTCCATGGTTCTGCCTTCCTTTCCCCCGGTCTTCATGCTGCCAGACACTCAGTCACTTCTTCAGGCTCACCTCCACTCCATGACTTCTGTTCTGAAGAGTTGAATGAGCAGCTCATTGTAGGAGTAAGCTACTCCCTTCTTACCACCTCAGAGCTACCTCTCATGAACCTCTAGGGCTCCATTTACCCCCATTTTATTGTGATTATATGCTGTAACTATCTGCTTCCCAAGTAGATAGTGCATGTCTTCTGCCTGGTACCATATTTTATTCATTTTTGTTGACTTCAGTTGGAGGCAAAGGGATCAGCTAATTCCTACTGTTGGGAATTAGGCAGTTATTGCTTAATCTGCTTTGAACTACTTTAACAGAATACCTTTGGCAGGGGAATTTATAATGGACAGAATTTCATAGGTTCACAGTTCAGGAGATTGGCAAGTTCAGGATCAAGAGGCAGCCCTGTGCCAATGGCCCATGCTACTTCAGGCCATGGCAAGAGGACATTGAGAGGCTGAGAGCAAGAGGTAAAATGTCTAGCCTCCAATGCGCTCTCTCTCTCTCTCTCTCTTTCTTGGTTGTGGGTCTTGAACTCTGGGCCTGGTTGCTGTCCTTGAGTTCTTCAGCTCAAGGTGAGTGCTCTACCACTTGAGCTACGGCACACTACTTCCAGCTCTTTTATAATCAGCCTTAATCCATTCATTAGGGTGGAGCCTTCAGGAGCCAAAACACCTGCTACTGTGCACCCACTATTCACCCCTTCACATGGTACATCAAGTTACCAACACACGTTTGGAGACCACATTCAATCCATAGACCTTGTTTAGACCTTTTTATGAGACTAAATTACATGTGTTAGATCAAGATCTGAATGCGTTTTCATGTATCTATGGCAAATCCTTAATAAATAGCAATTCACTTCCCCATCAGATGAATATGCACAAGAGAAGGGAAGTTGGGAATAAAACCAAGGTGGTGGGGAAATTATCCTCGGGAGATGTATGTGGGTCAGCTTAAGTCATCATCTGTCCAGTTATCTGGCATTCTCCAGTCACATTATAAGTACCACATCTCCTTGATCTCCTATGTAGCCGCTCTTCTAGGCAGAGAGGAGACAGTGTCATCCCCAGGTGCAGTAGCAGAGGTTTCTCACCTGAGAAACCCCCACATCAAGGAAGAAACCACCCATGCAAAACCATGGTGTGTGTCTGTCTTTGAAATTCCTGCTTGCTGAACTCAGATTTCCTAAGACCGTGAACCTTGGAGAGACAGCTTACCATCACTTCCATCATTAATCTCTGCTTTTGTGGCACATGCATTTCTAGAGGGTGGCATTGTCATTGCATCACAGGTCCTCACAGCCATCTGACAGGAGAGGGAAAGAATGTTCCCTGGGGAAATTTCAAGGCCCGAGAGTCTGAAGGTGTTTGAACGATCTATCATCCTGCCTACATTCCCCTTCAAGCTGTAAAAGGCACCATGGGCAGTTTACCAAAAGCTATGGAATTCTAAAAAATAAATTTGCCCTTGAAGCAGCAGCTGTGAGAGGAATGGGCAGGTGGTCAGTGCTGGACAATGTCAGAGGGAGGCGACCACTGAATCCTCCCTAGACAAGAGCATCATGTGCGGATCCGAGCACAAGTCTTCTTGATCAAAGCAAAACAAGCTCTCCATTCCCAGAATGAGTATCTCAGTCTGCCCTCACAACTAGATCTTGATTGTGAGAGAAACATCAAAAGCACGAATAGCTGAAGCTGAAGGACCAGAAGCCAGTATGAAATTTCTGAGCATCCTTGCTGGGTGGTAATTGCATGTGTCTGTCCCCCACTAGAAGGAGCTAGTAGGCGCTCCTAGGGGAGGAAAACTTCTAAAGCTGGGCATCTAGCCAATGCAGCCACCCAAATTTGATTCATTATTAATGGGGCTCTTGTTAAGCAAACAGGAAGACTGGAAATGTGAATTGCCTGTTGTTAGCCAATGATTACAATAACAGTGCCATGACCATCATAAAAATATATATAAGAACAGAGAATCTGATCAAGGCAGAAGATAAGAGGATGGATTATTTACAAAGAAGACAAGATGGCACTTGCAGTCCTTCCCACTGGCTTTTGTGTATTTTCCTCAGCAGCCACCTTTGCTTTTTCTCTGAGTCAAAGTTGCACTTAGTTTTGCTTTGTTTCATTTGTATTCTGCTCTGTGTGTGTGTGTGTGTGTGTGTGTGTGTGTGTGTGTGTGTTAGAGCTAGGGCTTTAACACAGGGCTTGGGTGTTGTTCCTTAACTTTTTTGCTCAAGGGTAGTACTCTATCACTTAAGCTATACCTCTGGCTTTTTGCTGGTTAATTAGAGATAAAGGTCTCTTGGCTTTGTCTGCTAGGGTTGGCTTTGAACCACAATCCTCAGATCCCAGTCTCCTGAGTAGCTAGTATTACAAGTGTGAGCCACTGGTGCCCAGCTTGATTTTATTGTTTATGATTTTTTATGTTGTTACATCAAACTTAATTTCCCTGCTCAGAAATTTAGGAAGTTATTTTTTCCTGTTTTTTTTTTCTTTGTAATTTGTGGCTTAAGACTTTTAGATTTGGCTTTGAGGTTAATATATCTTTGCATAAAGTTGTGAATTGACAATCTTTTGAAAAGTATTTCTAGAATTATTTTTAGTACCATAGATTGAACTCATGGCACTCTACTACTTGAGCCACATCCTCAGTCCTTGTTTTTATTTTGTTTTTGAGATAGAGTCTTGCATCATTCATCAGGCTTGCTTCAAACTTAAAATCCTCTGGGCTCTGCCACTAGAGTAGCTGAGATCAAGGCATGGTGCCATTACACCCAATTTCCATATTCTTTATCCAGTTTCTCTTGTTTTGTCAGATTGTCTTAAAGATAAAATATTATAAATTATTACATAAGAGTTGTCTCTTTAGAGTTGACTATTTCAGAGTTTTTTTTGTTTCAGTGAGCTCTTTTCTAATTTTAGTAACACACTTTTTAAATTACTGTAACTTTATAATACTGTAGCTTTATTACAAGCCACTCTTCCTAATGGCTATGTTTAAATTTTTTCTCAAGCTCACTTTCTTCCTGTTGTCTTCCTATTCATTCTTCTATCTCAGCTTTTCATTTTTCTAATTAAAAAGTAATTATGAAAATTTGTGGTAATTTTGCTTCATTCTGTTTTCTATGCACACATATCTACTTACCATCTGTTCTTTTCTCCCAACTGGCTTCATGCCATGGATATTTTCACATATCATGGAAAAATATTCAAACAATTAAGTTGGAATGAATGCTAATATTCAACTATGGAAATTCCTTGATTTAATTAACCATATGAAATGGTACACATATAAATCACCTGCAAAATTATTCCCAAGAATAGTTTTTAAAAAAACTCTCTCCTTTAAAGAGTTATATATACAGACTCTGGGATTACCATTGGAAGATGAACATTTTTGTACATAAATTTTCATACAGGGTTTTACTTGCTAGTAGATACTTTATAAATGAAATCACTGGGAACCTTGTTCATGCTTTTGATATTTACCACCAAATTACTTTTGAAATAAATATATCAATTTATAGCCTTACCACAATCATATGAGAGTTTCTAGGATGTCCCTGCCCAGCACTGTTTTAGTTAAAAATTATTTTTGCCTAGGCACAGTGGTATGCATTTGTAACCCCAGAACTCAGGAAGTGGAGGAAGAGGAGGATCAAGGGTTTCAGAAAAGCCTAAGTAACAAAGTAAGAGCTAGTCTCAAAAAACCCAGAGCTGGGGCCCAGTGTTAGAGAGCTTGCTTTATATGCTTAAGACCCTGGGTTTGATCCCTAACACTACTAAAAAGATTTTTAAAAATAAATATAAACAAACATAAAAATACAAATATGTATATATGTGTGTATAAATATGTGTGCATTTATGTTTTAAATACTTTTCTCTCATAAACATTTTGTTTCACTTCATAACCAGAAAGCTCTTATTTAAAATACTCAGCAATGTGGGAAATTTATAATATTCATTTGTCTATTAGTCATTAATGTATTTCTCCTGACTGTCTCCTTCTTACCTATTATTTTCTAAACATATTTACTGTTCATCTTATTGTCTTGCAGAACTTTTTATATTTACAGTAGTAGCACTAATCATTCATCTGCATCTAATCTAGGTTAATTATAAATAAATTTTGCCAATTATTTTCTCTTTGTCTCTTCTCATCTCTTCAAAACAAGATCATTAGAATGTTTTAATCAGAATCTCATTAGAACTATAAATGAACTGTAGGAGTAGTGACATCTTTAACCCTTAATCTTTCTACCCAGAAATATGGTGAAACTCTATTTTTAATTTTTATTTTGCTGATCACAAGGCTTGAACTCTGGGCCTGGGCACTCTTCTTGAGTTCCTTTTGCTCAAGACTAGCACTCTATCACTTGAGCCACAGCTCCACTTTTGGCTTTTTCTGCGATTAGTTGGAGGAAATAATAGTCTCATGAACTTTCCTGCCCTGAATGGCTTTGAACTGCCATCCTCAGATCTCAGCTTCCTGAGTAGCTAGGATTACAGGTATGAGCCACTGACATCCAGAAAACTCTATTTTTTAATACTTTTTTTTGGTGCCAACCCTGGTGGTTTATGCTTGTAATCCTAGCTACTCAGGAGGCTGGGATCTGAGGATGAGAGTTTGAAGCCATCCTGGGCAGGAAAGTCCCTGAGACTTTTATCTCTAACTACAGAAAGCCAGAAATGGCTCAAGTGTTATATAATGCTATCCTTGAGCAAAAACTCCTCAGAGACAGTGTTCAGGCCCTGAGTTCAAGCCCTATGACTGGCAAAAAGTTTTATCTCTTTATAGATCTCAAATATATAAAGCACATTTTCTTTAAGACAATTCCCAATTATTCCTCATTTTTGTATTGTATTTTACTAGGAACTCTTTCTATTATGATAACTCCTATTTATTATTATATAGAAAACTACCATTATTTAAAGACTGTTGATCTTATTTTGTTTACTGATACTTTAATAATTTTTAGTTCACCCTTAAAATTTCTAGTTATACAAGGAGCATCAGTTAATGTTCTTTCTCTTTATTCTAGTTTGGCTTATAATGTGTATTTCATCTTTTGGTCAGAATTTTCAGATATTATAATTGAATAAGGGAAATTAAGTATTAAAAGTAAAAAGGGAATGAAAATAAAAAAATAAAAGAGGAACTTGTTTTGTTCCAGATTTTAATGCTATTCTGATGCTCCTCTGGATTTTCTTTTTCTTCCAACATACATTTGCCTGGAAGTTGTGATCTCTTCCAGTGCTTAGTTATTTTATTTATTTTTTGTCTATTTTGTAAAACTAAAAAGCTGGGAACAAGTGGCTCACCTCTGAAGTCTTAGCTACTTAGGAGGCTGAAATCTGAGGATCATGATTTGAAGCCAACCTGGACAGGAAAGTCTGTGAGACTGTTATCTCTAATTAACCAGTAAGAAGCTGGAAATGGAGCTGTGGTTCAAGTGGTAGAGTATTAGCCTTGAGCAAAAGAGCTCAGGAACAGTACCCAGCCCCTGAATTCAGTCCCAGGATTGGTACGCATGCGCGCGCGCGCGCGCGCGCGCGCGCGCGCGCGCGCGCACACACACACACACGTGCGGTATGTGTGTATATGAACAGAGCATGTGGCTTGTAGAGTCTTCTCAAATCTAGCAGATATACACATTTGTATATGTGTGTGTGTGTGTGTGTGTGTGTGTGTGTGTGTGTGTGTGTGTGTATATATATATAGCTTATATACTTAACATATATGTTCTTTCTTGGAAGACTGGCAGCATAATTAATAGAACCTGGTCTATAGGTGGACAGGAGGGTGGAGGCATGGCCTTCTGAGAACCTCTAAGTAACAAAATTACGGAACTTAAATCTTACCAGTTCTTTCTTGATGGGACAAATTCACATGTTCATGAGACTTGAGATTTGACCACAGGATGCACCTGTGGTCCCAGCTACAAGGGAGGATCAGTATCTGAGGCTGGCCTAGGCAACCAGATCCTATCTGAAAAATGTTCTAAAGACAAAAGAATTGTGTCAATCATAGTATAAGGAAATTTATTCATCTTGTTTTTAATTGTATTAAAACATCATATTTAGTTTATAAGACTCTCCACCTTGCTTACTGTTAAATGAGTTAGTATAACTATAATTTTGTGATTTCATTTTTAAAATATGTATCAATTCAGATTTTCACATTTCTAAGTCAATATTGTTTCCATAACTCAAGTGGTAGAGTCCCTGCTTAGCAAGCTCAAGGTCCCGAGTTCAAACCTCAGTACCTTAAAAAAATAAAATAATAAAGATGAGATTTACTGGCAGCGAATTCAGTGAGCATCAACACTGAGATGCAACTGCCAAAGTGATTATGATGTTCTGTCTACACGATCACAAATGTAGGAAATAACCATCAGTGTTGTCAGAGAGCCAGCCTCATACAGGCATTACCAAGGGACTCTCATGATTTTGTCCTTACAACAGCTCTATTTGCCATCATTCTCTCAGATGAAGAAACGAGAGCTTACAACCGAGCAGGAGAGGATCCTGTTTGCCTTAGCTGACGGGAGGTTCTGGATGTGGTCTGCTGTGGCATGTTTGATAGTCACTCAAATGTGTTGCAAACTTTAGAGATCTAAGAATTCAACAGGGCTATTTGAAGGGGTGTCACACAGGAGGACAAAAACTGGATGATTGGTGAGTGATCCAAAAACAATCCATCTCCTATTGTGGCATTGCCCACTAGCTAGATTTCAAGGGCTGTCTGCATGCTGATAGCCTTGAACATTCCCAACTTCTGCTTCCTTTATTGTATTCATCAGCCTGGGATTCTGTAACAGACTGGGTGGTTCATAAGCAGAAGTTGATCTTTTTTTTTTTTTTTGTTAGTTGTGGGGCTTGAACTCTGGGCCTGGGCGCTGTCCCTTAGCTCTTTAGCTCAAGGAGAGCGCTCTACCACTTGAGCTACAGCGCCACTTCCGGTTTTCTAGTGGTTTTTTGGAGATAAGAGTTTCACGGACTTTCCTGCCTGGGCTGGTTTTGAACCAAGATCCTCAGATCTCAGCCTCCTGAGTAGCTAGGATTACAGGAGTGAGCCACCGGCACCTGGCTTAGAAGTTGATCTTTTACAGCCCCAGAGGCTGAAGATCTGGGCACCAGTGCAGCATGTTTGGGTAAGGGCTTTCTTTGTGGTTGCAGACTGGCAGCTTTTAGCCTCCTATGGTAGTAGAAAGTTGTCTGGACAGCTCTCAGAAGTCTATATTATAAGGACACTAGTCTTATTTATAATGGCTTCCTCCACCCTCTCCATCTATTCATCTCCCAAAGGCCTCACCTGCTAAATACCACCACATTGGTAGAATGTAAGATTTATTTAGAAGATCAAATATGAAGCTTTCTGTCTGTAGCACCTTTAATCTCAGATCTGATGCCTTCACTTAAAGGTCCTGTTGGAAAAATCATACTACTCTTATTTCCCAGGAGTTAAAAATCCCCCTCCCCAAACACTCAGTAAGTACCAAATCCATCATTAAGGACTAATAATTTTGTCATTTTAACAAAATGTGTGCAGTGTTTATTACAAACTAGCTCCTGAGTTAGATGTTTGATAGGTATTATAAAATGAGTGACTGATTCTTTTTCCATGAATCATACCAAGTGCCTTTGGTTCCCATTTTGTAGATGGTAACTCTGGGGCTATTAGAGGAGAGGTTGTGGCATGAGGCTATCCAATCGACAAGGACACTGTGGGGGATCCAAGTCCAGGTTTACTAATGGTGAGCTCTCACTGGGGCAGATTTCAGTGTTAAGCACCTTGTGTGGGAGTAACTTGGGAAAGTACTATTTTCTTTCTTTTTTTCTTTTCTTAAAATATTTTATTGTGAAAATACTGTACAGGGGTTATAATTACATGGGCAAGGTAATGAGTACATTTCTTATTTTTATTGTGAAAATACTGTACAGAGGGGTTACAATTACATGGGCAAGATAGTGAGTACATTTCTTATCAAGCATTGTAGCCTCCTCCTTTGTTTACCCTTCCCATCCCTTCCCATCCTCCCTCCCCCCCACCCAATCCTCCCCCCCCCCCCAAGTTGTAAAGTTCGTTTTTGACATGACAACTTGTACTTGGGAAAGTACTATTTTCAAACCTGCTTCCCTCATTCCTGAAAGCCCCCAGACTCAAGGACTTGTCGGAGAATATGATTTTCTGTTAAAGGTATGTTTGATCTTTTATGCTTTGAAAGGCACGATCTTTTCCATGAAACTTCAGGAAGAAAACACCTCACCATAAATCCCTGTTATGTTCCTGTTGAAAATTTGAAATCACACCATTGCTTTGAAACATCTGATCATTTTCTGGATATAGAGAAGTCTTTTACAGTCAAAGACAAGCTTTTAGATAGCCATTTGACATAGTGGTTCAGGTGAAGACTTTCTTTGGCTGGCAGACCCACGTTATATGTGGCAAGGGGCTCAGGAATCAGTCTACATCCTGGCATCTCGATAGAACTCATCACAGTGGCTAGAAGGCTTGAACTTCAGAACTCCCTGAACCTCCTTCCTTGTCTCTTCTGAGCATCAGGCACAGTGTCCACTCACTCCTTCACCCTTGAAATTCTTCATGGGTTTATGAATGGGGCTTCTTTCCTAACTGAACCTCCACTGGCAGGAAGCAAATCCTGCCTCCACCTTACCAAGACAAAATGAACTTGGTCTCTATCCATTGCAACCAATTTTCCCTGTCATGAGCACCATAATGGCAAATCAACTTTCTGCCAGGAAAGACAGGCCTGGTTACAAGTCAAAAAGGAAATAAGAAATAATAAATGAACAAAAGAAGATAGGAAAATAGAAGCAAAACTGTGAGATACTGGTGTGTGTATGTGTGTGTGTGTGTGTGTGTGTGTGTGTGTGTGTGTATAACTTAGGGCCTTATGACTTGCTAGTGAAGTGCTCTACCACTTAAGCCACACCTTTTTTTGCTTCAGTTTATTTTTTATAAAGGTCTTATATGCTAGCCTTAAGCCCAAGTACTCCTTTCTCTACCTCCCATGTAGCTGGTATTATAGGCATGAGCCACGGTCCACCCAAAATTTAGAGGCCCAATCTAGTTCATGACTGTGTAAGAACATAAATCCATTTTAGATATTTTGTAGGACATTGAGGGTTTGTTCTTTCTAATTTCTTATAATGGAGTGGAGAATACCACTCCACTCAGGGCTCTCTGTCTAGTACTGTTTGCTGTAAGACAGATGCCAGACATACCTTTCTCATCGCTCTAGGAATCTAGCCATGCTTTTTATCCAGGCCACCACAGCTGATTCAGATCCTATCTGATGTTGTCTTCCTGTCTACCCCAACCTCAGCCTTGGTGTATTTCTTCATCTTCTTCCTCAGATGATCTTGCTCCTTGTTTGGTGTTTTCATCTGCCGCTTTGCCTGCCTTGCCTCCTTCAGTGTTCTCATTGCTGGCCTGGCCACCCTTCCTGTGTAAGGTGTACTGACTCAATTTAAGTTCACTCTGATTATAGATGTCCTGGACATACTAATTAGCTCCTTGATAATTTAGGAACAATGTCCATTCCCTCTCCTGACCCCCACTGAGAAAATAGTTCATCTGTTTTTATTTCCAAACCTCACAAATAATTTCTTTCTTTTTTGTTGATCGTGGGGCTTGAACTCTGGGTCTGGGCGCTGTCCCTCAGTTCTTCAGCTCAAGGCTAGCACTCTACCACTTGAGCCACAGAGCCACTTCCCACAAATAATTTCTTCCTATGGCATTCTGAAATATTTTGACTGTGTTGGAATTAATAACTTCAGAACCTTGGAGATGACTTTTAATTTATGAGCTAGCCCACAAAGCCTCTTTTTATTACCTTGGTTTTTGGATAGATTTCTAATGCTTGAAAGGTATATAAGGAACCATCTATTTTTCTTTTCATTCTTCTGAATTTATTATTATCTTTTTTTTCCTACTCATAAATCAAAGCCCTTTTCTTTTCCTTGTTGGATTTGGGATTTAAGAACTTATAACCAAGTGAACCCAAATCAAGAGAAGAAAAAAAAAACATCAAAGAGCTATATAAGCTGTCCGTTGATTTTATAATATTTGGATGCTATGCAATTCACCAGCCTAAGTCTTGTACAACAACCCTTGCAGAGCAATGATGTCCCATGATTTTCTTGTTTTATTTTTATTGCTGCAAAAAGTGGGAGAGGGGAATGGATGCTTGTACTTACCCATATGTCAGTAGTTTTGCCCATATACAATTGTATTGAACAAATGCAGTTTTACTTGATTTTTACATATGAGTTTAATAAATAACAGTGTGAGCAAGAATGAGTACTTTTGAGCAGTTATTATTTTCTACACTGGATTCCATCATTAATTCCTCAACTGGACCTTTTCAAAAAAAAATCTCACTTCACTCTTCAAAATTCCAACAATAGGGTGTTGACTTGGATGAGTTTTCTGTTTTTTTTTTTTTTTTTTTCCAAAGCAGATTTATGGTAAGGCTTAGGACTTGTGAACTTCACACACATTTTTGAGAACTGGTTCATCAGATTGCTTCCCAGTGCCACAAAAGAATGAGGATTTGGACTAGAGGAACAGGAAGGAAATATGTTGGAGTACATACTTTTATTGGTGGGAAGCAGCTTATTCAGGATACTAGAACTTTCTTAGAGGAGAAGACCAGGCACAGGAAATCAGAGGTTAGAGGGTACTACAAACAGATTTCACCTCCTTTGAATGTTTGCTCAATGGTGGTTCCAAACAGAGTCATAACATCTAGTGTCATCTTCTAGGCTCAACAGGGCAAGGGTATTTTTGACTTTCTAGAATTAGTGGACCATTTGAGCACCAGCCATTGACCATAGTATGATATTCCAGCCATTGCACTCTTAGAGGGGCTCCCTGCTCTTCACTCCATAGTAAAAAGTGAGGCACTCTATTAGTGTAAGCCCAGCTACTGGACTGTGTCTTCCTATGGGTAGAAATTCTGTCTTACTCTTCCTTCCTGTATCCCTTCCATCTAGGCCTGGGAAGTCACTCAATAAAGCTTTGTTTAAGCAAATTGAATCTACAGCTTTCCAAATTCCCTTGTAAATCTCTCTCCTGACCATCAAAACAATCAATAGGAAAAGAATAAAATTGATTTAACTATTAGTGGAATAATTGGTTGGGTGATAAATCACTTTACTTCTACAGTAACCACTAAGCTGATTTTTAACACATAGATTGGTTTTGCCATTTTTTAAAAGTTGTGTAAATGTAATCATGGTTTCTGTGTCTGGATTTCATCACTCAGTATTGTGACTCCCACTGGCCCTCAGCCTGTAGTTCTTGTTTGTTCATTCTCAGTGATACATGTTGTTATTCTCTTATATGGGTGTACCTCAATATGATTTACCCACAATCATGGGCATTGGAGTGGATTTCAGTTGGGATCTATTTTGAGTACTTGTGTTATGAGTATTCCACATGTCTTTTGTGCAAAAAAAAATCTAAGCATTTGTCAGGCAATACTCAGGAATAGAATTATTGTGTCACAGAGTGTTATATATATGATTAGCTTTAATATTTGCTGGCAGTCTCTTTTCCTAAGAAATGTTTCTGGTGGATGTAAGTCTTCCAGTTTTCAGATTTCTAGCTGCATCACTAGAAATTTGGAGAAACACAATCCCAGGCTAGGAAGAAAGGCATAGAGTTAGCCCATGAATGAGCTTCAGAGAAATAGAGATAGTAGATAGACTCTCTTCAGTTCACAAGCTTAAACTGGGGGCATGTCAGATTCAGGATGTTTTCTTCATGGTAGCTCCTTTTTTTGCTGATTGTGGGGCCTGAACTCTGGGCCTGGGCACTGTCCCTCAGTCCTTCAGAGCTCAAGGCTAGCGCTCTACCACTTGAGCCACAGTGCCACTTCCGGCTTTTTCTGCTTATATGGTGCTGAGGAATCGAACCCAGGATCTCATGCCTGTAAGGCAAACACTCTACCACTGAGCCACCTTCCCAGCCCCAATGGTGGATTCTTTTATATCAGGCCCCCAACCATTAAAGAAACTCACAAGTCCCTTCAGTATCTTTGCTGAGGTAAAAATAATCTGAGTGGTAGTAAGGTGACTTTGAAAAGAAGATAAGTAATCAGAGAAGGTTTTGAGGGAGATAGGAAATTGTGCTGAGCCTTGAAGGATGAGTGTGATACAGACAGAGGAGTCAATTCTTTCTTGTCCAGATGTGTTTTCTGTCCAAATGTTTTAGCAAAGTGGAAGGGATGGGTATGTTTGAGCTGTTTACACCAATAACCTGGCTAAATGGACTATAGGCCATGAAATGCTGCGGTTCAGAGCAATGATGTGAAAGGCCAATCAGGTGGAAGATGATGGATTAGGACGATGAATCTGGTTAGGGTGGGAAGAAAAGTGACCTGTGTCTGAGCACTTAATGGAGCTCAAATACTGTGACTCATTTAAGGTGTGAATACTCTAGGAAGACGTAAGTGGGACAAATTTACATCTGTATTTAAGATTACTCTTTTCTATCCAAATGTGTTTTCAAATTATTCAGAAGCGTGAAAAACAAAGGGTTGCTGCTTATGGTTAGGGAGGCGATAGAAGATGGAGAGCAGTAAAGGACTGTGGATTCTAGACAGTCATATCAAGAGAGAAAAGTGTCAGACATGAGCAGGTTGGCAGGAAATAGACACCCCCTGAAGAGATGCCTAGGTGGGTTGAGGAGGCAGAGATCTCCTGAAAGGAACTGCAAGGGAGGGGAGGAGCCTTTTCTCTGGGGGGCCACAGTGTGGTGAGTGGCCACCAATTCCATCTAGCCTGTTATTTTGCCCTGCCACAAATGATGTCAGAGTCTGGTTCCTACACAGGCTGAATAGATGTTTCTATGTGCTGAGAGCTGTCTCTATCATCTGATCCTTCAAGGTGAACACCACATTCCGAGTGTCTGGAGGTGTGGTTTGGGTGAGTGTAGGGTCAGAGGTTAGATGGGGCCCTTGAGTGTGGCAGGAAGCTCCAGCATGAATTCTCAATCAGCCCCTGGGAACTCACTTCCAACACCATCACCCTTGAAAAGGTTTCCTGCCCCCTCTGGGTTTTTTCAACTCGCAACATGCGTGCATGTTCCCTTTGGAGACTCCTTTATGACTGACTGTGGTTTTATTTCCTCGGGTTCTTTGCCCTGGATTCCTTATTTCCCCCAAACAGCTCCAGGGTAAGTCAGATGGTGAAGGAGGCTCTCATTTGCCATCAGTTCTCAGAGATGTGGTTAGAACACCAGAAAAGCAGACAATGTGATGAATAGTTCAAAAAATGCTTTCAATTTCTTCATTTCACTTCAGCTTCACAATAGGAGGGGAAGGAGGAGGTAGGCTTTATTTCTCTTTGAATTTTATAAATGAGGAAACCTCCAGGAATTTAATCAGTCAACCAGTCAACAATCATTTATCCAGCATGCCCATGCTGGCCCCATGTACTCAGAAAGAAAATGATACTATAGTTTTTCTTCAAGTGCTCAGATCAAGTCACATTCTTCACTGTTTCCTGAAAGGCAAATGTCTGCTCTAATCAATGAAAAATTGAACTTGGGGTCTTCTGTTAGAAACTCAATCTAAAAGCAGTACAGATGCCTAAATAGGAAAAATAATTAAAGGCTTTTAAATCATTGATTTTTGTTCTATCGTTTCCCAGGGTATGACCAGGTCTTGACATGCACATAAAAATGTGGATTTTCCTGTTCATAACAAGTAACCACAGAGCTACCTGAAAACAACCCATGGATGAGCTATGTCATCACAGCTGAAAAATGCATTAGAACCAAACCTTACTAAGAGAAATAGCAAGGCCATATCTTCAAGTGTTTTGTGAATGTTTAAAGTCTATAAAAAGTCATGGAATGTATAAGAGATTTCTGTTTCATTAAGATAAAGTCAATGATGAAATTCAATGAATTTTTTCTTTTAGTTTATCCTGTGCATTCCTGCTTAATGCTTACCCCTGTGCCTCGTGCTGTACCACAGCAATTTTCCCACTGCTTTAGAGGAGGGCTCATTAGACTTTGCAATAAGAAGTACTTTAAACTTCTGGGCCGGAAGATCTATGTGGCATCAACAGAATATTGCTTTGGTAATGCAAATGCAGCCACAGACAATATTAAATGAGTATTTTTATGTAGTCATGTTTCAATACAACTTTACTTATTAGAATCAGTGGTGGGCCAGAATCGACCCACAGACTGCAGTTTGTCAACCCTTAAAGACTTTAGAGTCTTTTCAAGTCCCTTGGCTCCGTAAGTTCTGAGAACAGGCGCCTATTATTGGGGAAGAAACCAGATCTGAGGGGGTCAGAGCGAGAGGTAGAAGCCACCTCTTGGTTTTTCCAATCCCAAGTCTAGCATACCGTGCAGTGCTTATTACATAAAAGAAGCCCAGCCAGGAAGAGCCTATGGTTAGTCTTCTTTGGTTCTGACTGTCAGGAGCATGGAAGGGACGAATTGATAGCTTTAGAGAAGTTTTTGATCATGCAGACAGAGCCATTGTGCAAGGAGCCCAGGTTTCCATTCCAGTTTCACTTCAGAAAACACAGCATGTTGGGCTGGGAAGGTGGCTCAGCGGTAGAGCGCATGCCTTGCATGCCAGAGGCCCTGGGTTCGATTCCTCAGCACCACATAAGCAAAAAGAAAAAAAGCCAGAAGTGGCGCTGTGCCTCAAGTGGTAGAGCCCTAGCCTTGAGCTGAAGAGCTGAGGGACAGCGCCCAGGCCCAGAGTTCAGGCCCGATGACCGGACCCCCCCCCAAAAAAAGAAAAAGAAAACACAGCATGTTGAGGCAAGATGCCAGACACCCCTGAAAGTGCATTATCCCTTGAAGGATTTTATGGGTTTAGGGTATCTGGGAGGAAGGACACATGTGGTACTTCTTTTCTTGCCTTTCTAGAGACCTGGCTCTACCCTTGAAGGTGAATCAAGCTACTGCATGTGTCTAGCCCAAACACAGTATCTAGCTCAGGGAAGGTGTTCAGTAAATTTCTGAATGAACCAATGACCTTCAGATAAGGCACTCAAGACATGGAATGGACTAGTATCTTTTTTGTATTCTGTGGAGAGATGTAGAAAATTTGTTTCTATTAGGGTTTAGGGGCTTACTTTTCTTGACTTTAAAATGGAGCCCTCACAATTCTCACAAGATCAGAGGTGGTTGAGGAAGCAGCTACCACAAATGGAAGTCAAGAGTTGGGCAGATGCCTTTATTTCAAATGAAATAAAGGCCTGTGATGCTTGTGAGACAGGGATGAGACCAATCATTTCATTTTCCTATACTAGCTAAAATATTCTATTTGAATCAACTTTATTGAGTATGGTTGTGTATAATACAATATACTTTTACATAGATTATGTGTTCTTCAGTATATTATGCATGATTTATCAAGCTTTGACATAGGTGTATACCTGTGTAACCACACCACCACCCATATAAAGCATTCCACAACTCTGGAAATTTCCTTGTATTCTGCCAGTCAGTTCTCCATTCTGGCCTCAGGTCATCTCTGACCTGCTTTTTCTGTATTGTCTTTTATTAAACACTTTTTCCTTCATGATGAAAATAATACATACTAACTATAAGGTACAAAAAATATAGACAATCATAACAAAGAAAGACAAAACCTTGGAAAGTCACATTATACAGAAATAGTCAATATTGTTATTTAAATTTATCTTCCTGTGTCTCTATCTCTGTCTCTCTTTCAACCCCTCCTCTCCAACCTCCCCCACCCCCCAAATAGTGACAGGATTGCAATCTAGCCACAGCTCCATGGGAATTGCTTATGTGTCTGAACTCATGATTTGCTCATAGTACTCCTGACTGCGTTCTAGGTCTTGAATAAAGACATAGTTCTCAATAACAGAATCCTCGGTTATTATTAAGACTAGATCTTTTGTTCTCCATTATGTTTTCTAGTTAGTTGTTTCTGTTATAAAAGAATACTACTGGGTTTTTGCATAGTCAATTTACCTCGTATTCTCATTGACGTCCTTAAATTCTGTTATTTCCTGTAGTTTTTATTCCACTTTCTTAGATAGTAGATTCTACTATCATAGATTCTATATGTGGAATACTTACTTTTGTAATAGTCATTTCATTTTTTGCTGTCTGATTTTATGCTTATTTACTTATTTTGTCTCAGTGAGTTGGCTAAGATTCACAAGTAAGTAAGGATGGTAATAATTGGTGTTCTCATCTTTTAAAAATATTTTTATCTTTCCTCAGAAAGTATTGCCCTATATTTTTTAGTGAGGACATTTTTAGGTTAAAGAAATTAAATTATATTTCTAATTTAGTCACAGGAAAATAATTAGAAATATAGTCAAAGACATAGTTAAAAATGTAGTAACTCTGGCATATTGGAAGCATAAAAATCTAGAAATAGTTTATTTTAAAAGTTTTGGATTACAAATATTGCAATAATTAAATATGCTTTTGTATATTAAATTTATTGACATAAGAAAGTGTTTATCAGATATGATCAAGTGCAAAGAAGTAAAAAATATATTGTATAACATTATCCTATTTGCATATAATTACAATGAATAGAAATAGGAGTGTTTTTTCTTTCTTTTCCTCCCAACATTCGTACAATAAATATTTGCCATTTAGAAATATACCCAACTCATAGCCACATGACAAGTCATTCTCATGTTTTTATAGTCATTAGGACAAATATATAATGACTTGTAATTTAACTAAACTTTTAATAGCAGGGATATATTTATCTCTGTCCAGAGATCAACCCATCTTTCCAAATGTGTTGAAACACTACCATCAGTAAATCCTCCAAGGAGTGTCAGCAGAGGCTGTAGGTAGTCTCTAAATTCATGGAAAGAGTTTGGAAACTGCTTTGCAAACACACAGAGTTTTCAAACACATAGGGAAGCCAGGCTGTGCTATCTCAAACCAGTGGTGTGCTGGTAATGTTTAACAACTAACCAACTTGTCTCTCCTTTCTCTCAAGAACAGTAAGAATCAGGTTATTGGAATCACTGGAAGAAGAACCCATGGTAGGCCTGAAGTCAATGTCATTGTGTGGCTGGTACAAAAGAGAGGGTTAAGTTTTTAGAAACTTTTATAGACATTGTCCACAAAATCTTATTCCTGTTGAATGTGAGATTTTTTTTTAAAGAGAGGCCTGATTTTGTATATCATCTAAAATTTCATTTTGTGTTAATTGACTTTCACTGTCTGTGACAAATTAGAAAGAAAAGAAAACAGGTCTTCCAGTAATAACTTGAAGACAGCAAGGTGTCCCATGGGGTAGATAATGGGTCAGTCTATGTGAAGAACTCAGTGACGGCAACATACTCAAGGGAGGCTTCCTGCAGGAGGTGCTCAGGTTGGCCTTTAGAGGATGGGTAAGATGTTAACATACTGAGAGGCTTTCAGATAACTCCTCCATCTGTGAAGGGGTATTCATGCTTGGTGTAGATATGCTGTCTGCTTTTACCACATATCCAAGCTCTGCACTAGGTACCA
Source organism: Dipodomys spectabilis (assembly GCF_019054845.1). NCBI lineage: Eukaryota > Metazoa > Chordata > Mammalia > Rodentia > Heteromyidae > Dipodomys > Dipodomys spectabilis. The sequence continues at coordinate 6,926,027 of NW_024870887.1, read as the reverse complement.
TAGGCAAACATTGGCATTTAGGGCTGAATGATGTCATGGGAGTTAGGGATCCTCGTTCTGCTTCCAACACAGTCTCTCTGTGCAGTACCAAGAGGCTTGTTGTTCTTCCCACTAGCCAGTAAGAACCATGGTGCTGTTCACCAGAAGGTGAATGGCACATAGTTCAAGCCTGGCAAATGGTGTGTCCCCCAACAAAATTTTTAGCAAACAAATGAATTGGGTGAATTTTCATCTCACCACCTGAAAAAGGAAGCAATCAAATAAAATTGGTGGTTTTCAAATCATGAATTGTAAAAGCTTACTGAAGGGCATTGTGATCCAATAGGCAAAAATCAAGCCTCCATTCCATAGTCTCTGTTGGATTTCATTTGATGAAAGAATTTGAAATATTCCACATTACCTGACTTCTAACTTGGATTCCTTTTGTTCTAAGTGGGTAAGAATGTAAACAATAGAGGCCTTATAATCATTGGCTTGAGCAGTCTCAAAAGCATTAACATAGATACAGGGACTCTAAGGACAATTGAACAGAGAGGCTATTGGGCAGAAGTATAAAACAATGCTCTTAGATAGATTTTTGAAGAAGTCCCCTCTGCCCCTAAAAACGAATGTGTAGTTTGTTATATCCTTTTGTGTTCATTGAGAAAGCTATGGATATATGTGTTATAGACAGATATCCAGAGGTGGAGGGAAAGAACACCATAGCAAAGTCTAGCCATGGCAGAGGCTTTAAGTTAGGAAGTGTTTGGTGCTTATGTATTAAGAAGTCAGAGACAAAGGGACCTAAGGCTAATTAATTTGTTCAAAACAGTCATTACAATGTAGGCTTATAGCATGTGGCCTTTTCCTCAATGGTTCCCAAACAGATGCTCTGGCTCAGTCATGGCATCTGCTCTCCAACAAAGAGAAAAGTAGGGGAGTCAATCTGTTGCTAGCTGAGCCTTTCTCTTTATTGGGAAAGTCAGTTTTCCAAAAGCTCTAACTAGTGAACTTCTATCTTCATTGGCCAGAACCATAGTGTGCGGCCAAACATGGCCTGCAAAAGGCCCAGGAACTCAAGTTTTCAGGCTGGATGGTCAACAATGGGATTGTGTTATTAAGGAAAAGGAGAAACTAGGCAGCCTACTACTTGCCATGATGTATTTTTCTTTTATATTGCCAAAATGTCTCCAAGGAGAGAGTTCATTTGGAAGAGGATAAAGAAGATTTTGCAGGGAAAAATGTGAAGGATACTGAAGCAGGACATATGTGCAGCTAGGAGGCAGGAACCAACAGAAAACAGCCATTGCTGCCCTGCCATAGCAGGTGCGCAGACCCCGAGAGCCCAGGGCTGAGCTTTAGCTTCCTGCTTCTCTTCTCTCTGCTTAAATTGTAAGTAGAAGAGACCCCTGTGACATTGCCGTTGAAGGCTCCAGGACCAGCCCTGGTGAGCACTCCTTCTTTCTTCCCAGATCTCCCACAAGGACCCAGCATTTGAGCAGATGCTCAAGGGCCCCACTCTCTGCTACATGAATGGAACCAACTGCCTCAGTCTCTCTTACCATCAGCTAACAGCTTCTTTTATGTCCTCTCCATCCCCTTCAAGAAGGGAGTAAATTGACAGTCTTGTTTTGTTTCAGGAGCAACAGAAACCATCCAGGAAGATGAATGGGAACCAAAGCCATCACATCTCTGTGGCCAATCTGTGGCCTACTAGACCCGTGCCTAAGCAACCACTGCCTCTTTAGACACAGTAGCTTCCAGGGGATCTATTCCATTGTCAACTGACACCTTGCTGTCATCTTCTGGATGAGGCCATGATGAGACCCTGGGAGGGAGCTGTGAACAACCCCTGTGGTAGGGTACTGCTTGGGCCTCAGGCCTTTTGGATACCAGATATAACATACATAAGATAAAACACCAAGCCTTTTTCCTGTTTTCTACTCTCCAGTCAACACGCCAGACACTCTGACGCTGTCTACCTGCAGATAGCATTGCATCTTTCAAGCTGGGGTTCATACCCAGAAGACTGCTCCCGACCTTTGGTTCCAATCCCAAGTTCCAGGCCCGTGTTTCTGACCCATGGGTTATAAATCAAGGTTTCCATGTCCTCTTCCTTGGGTTCTTCTTTGGGCTAATTTGTCAGAAAGATTCACAAAATTCAGAGAAGTGCTTGCTTCTGTTTATGACAAGGGATATTATAAAGGATAGAGATGACTTGACCATAGACATGGAGGAGCTAGGGGGAGTCAGGTGGGAAGGAATGTAGACCCTCCCTGCCCTCACCAGCTACTACCCTCCAGGGACCTCCATGTGTTTAGCTATCCAGAAACTTACCAAGTTCTGGCCTTTGCGGGGTTTAATGGTGGTTTACTCAGCCTTTCTTTACCACCATAGGTTGAAACTGGGGCTGAAAATCTCAAGTCTGTAATCATGCCTTGGTCTTCCCAAGGACAGGTCCTCTTCCTGAAGCTATCTGTTGGTCCCAGTTGTCATTTATCTCGTTAGAATTCAAACGACACTCTTATTACCCTGTAGATTTGGAGGGTTCCAAGAGGAAGATAAAATATGCCTTTCACAATATCACAGCATAACTCACTGTGGCTAATGCTTATGAGAAGGGAACAAGGAAAGTCTCCACGTTTCCATTTTCCAGGTGGAGACCTAGGGCCAGTCTGAGAGTGGTCCCTGAAAGCTCACCCAGAAATACCCAGGTATCCCTGCAACCAGAAATAAACCAAGATCTTGTTTGGCTTCCTCAGTGATGGCAGGCCATTGTGAGCCACAGCCAATCCCATCTGCCCGAGAGTTTTCACACATCTTCAACTGCCTCCTCCAAATCAAGTTCATGAGGAATGCAAATTAAGAAGCTATTAATCACTTTCCAAAAGTACTCTTCACTTTGTGGATTGCGTCAACAGTTCCTTTAAAAGGCAACATCCTGCTTTGAATGTGATCCATCTCTCCCAGATGTCATTTAGGAGCTTTCGGGAAGTTGGCTAGGGAGCCCAGTGAAGGAACCCTGTGCTGTGTGGTTCCTCTCTTTTCCATTCCCTACTCAGCCATCACCCTCACTGCCTGCAACCCAGGAGTTACCAAATCTCTACTCTATGAGACATTTCTGAGGGGTCCTCCTAAAGCAGATGGCAGCCAAGATTCTATTTCTTCTCCCAGGATATCTTAGAAACTACTGAGCGACTCCATCACAACTTGCTCCCTGGGGAGCAGAGTCAATGCCAAAACAAAGAGATTTACTGCTTCTGTAGATCTGAGGCCTCCCCCTTCTTCTTACCCACAGCCAGTCCACATTTCATCACAAAAATCTAAAGAGGCAAAGGAGGAGTAGGGGAGAGAGGAAAGAGAACATGATGTCTAGGAATAATGAAAATCCTCTCTTCCCATTAAAGGTGCTTTGATTTTTGACAATAATTCCAAGGAAAAGTATTTTTGATACAAGTGCTAGTTGTCAGTATCTGCAGAGTTCTTCAGAGCTCTTACTTACATGAGTTGTAAGTAAGAATGAGAAACACAATGGACACAATCTATATCCTGGGTTTTCTGGGGGCAGAACTGACTTTACATATATTCTCTATCTTTGTGCTCTTAGATGGGCAAACATGGTCACTGTAGCTTGAATTTGATCTCTCTTTTTGTGTTTAAGGTGAGCATGGTAAACTCCACATTTGAATGGAAGCCCTAGTTTGGACTGATACCAATAGAACCAGGCCACAGTGGGAATGGCTTTGGTTATAATAGCCTTGTATAAGAAGCTGTGATAATGTCTGACTTTACTGACAAGCATCTGTGTGTGTGTGTGTGTGTGTGTGTGTGTATGTATGAATGAGATAGAAAGATAAAGAAACAGGGAAAGAGAGACAGAGACAGAAGTAGAGGGAGAGAAAGAGAGATCATATGCTATCTTTCTTTTCTTTCTTTCTTTTTTAAATCTAAGAGCCTCAAGAAATTCTATACTTCTGTAAGGAAGTCACTGAGCCTAGCATAGAACCAATAAATTTTGGAATTCATTAAATCCCTTAATAACTACAGAAGGCTAATATTGAAGCCTGTCACAGCATAGGAAGGGTGATAAATCACAGTCTTGCTTGTGTTATGAAGTCTATAGTAAAATAGACCTAAAACATATGAGACATCAGGGGACACACAGCCCTTCCCCCCCCCCCCCCCCCCCGCCACCTTGGAGACAAGAGACAAGAGAATAGTAAGGAGATAAAGAAGTCTGTTTTAGCCCCCAAGCAGCCAGAAGGACTCAAGGAAGAAAGCTGAGGAAAACCAGTTTGGGAGGGTGGAAAACAAGAATGAAAAGCACAATTTCCTCAGGTTTGATTAGATCCAGCAAAAGGATTTCTATAAAGAAAGCATTTTGAATTGGGTCCTGTTTTTGTTTGCTGGTTGGTTTGTTTTTACCTTTTGCAGGAGTACTGATTGCTGCCAATGCTGTCTATTAATATAAAAAGAAAATGTTATTTATATTATACTTACTTTTTTGTGGCACTGGGGATTGAACCTAGAGCACTGTATTTGCTAGACAAGAACTTTGCCACTAAGCTACATACCAGCTTTACACTTACTTTGAAATAGAATTTTGGATGATCTACAACAAAAAGTGGAAACCAAGGAAGACAACAAATCGATCATAAAAGTAGAAAGGTGAAAAAGTCCCCAGATCAAGGCAAGCAATTGAATGACAAGGAAAACTAAGGACAGCTAGTATGGCTGGTTTTTAAACTTAGTTCTGGTATTCCTAACAGCCAAAGCAAAGAAGCCACATGGATGATAACCTAGATCTCATTGTCTGATAAAAGAAAACATGCCTCGCTAAAAGATACATATTGGCTGGGTGTCAGTGGCTCAGGGCTGTAGTCCTAGCTACTCGGGAGGATAAAATGTGAGGATCCTAGTTCAAAGCCAGCTGGGGCAGAAAAAGCTAAATGTGAGGTCCTGAGTTCAAGTGCCAGTATTATACAAAAAAATAAACAAAATAATTCAGATTACTTTTAAGATAGAATCTCACATTTTTCCCAGTTGACATGGAGCCTCACTCCATCTGATCTCAGCCTTTCGTGCAGCTGAGATGACAGGTGAATGTCACTGTGCCCAGCCTACTGGTTGAGATGGGGTACTATGAACTTTATCCTCTGAGTTGGTCTCCAATCACAATCCTCCTGATTTTTTTTTAACTGCCTTGATCACAAGTATGCAAAACAGTTCTCCACAGAATATGTGGCTAGATTGCCTTCATTTAGTCCAATGAGAGGGCTTCTAGAGAATGGCTATAGATGTTGGCAAAATGTTTAGTAAAGTCTCCCATAATCAGTGACAAAATCTGGACTGGAAAAGAATAATACTAAATGTGTCCCTAAGTCATTCAAATACAGAATTAGAAGGTGATTCCATGACACAGGTGAAAGTCCATGTATGTGTTTAGAAGTTTCCATGAGAACCTCTAGATTGTACATTTGGTGTCTTACACTTCCCTAATTTTTATTAATGGCTTAGAAGGAGACATGGAATATTGCCTTATTGGGTTTGCAGATGGTGCAAGGTTGGGAGAATTCATTAATATAATAGAGAGCAGAGCTGAAATCCAGAATGTTCTCAACTAGCTGTACTCAAACCAAAAAGATGACATGCAGTCAGGATGATGATAAACCATTGCCATTGCGTTGTCATTGTCACTTCTGTTAATGGGCTATACAAGTTCCTAACAGAAAAAAAATCTCATTTCAGTGGCACTTTACATGAAAGATATCTGGTTAATTTAGTTGCCTCCAGCTTAATATGAACTAATAGTTTCAAGTTGTTGCTAAATAAATGAATTCAAATTCAGGCTGCATTTAAGGAAGCATTTAGATTTGTGTCTGTGAAATGATGTTCCAGGAAACTTTGGAAGCCAAGAGCTTTTAGTAATTATCCCATAAAATAAAAAGGATTTGGTTCTAGGGTTAATGGTACTTGGGAATTTTTATGTTACACGAAATTTCAGTGCTGGCTAAGGAGCTTGGCAAATGGAGAAAAGGGACCATAGATTCACCAAGTGTCCTACATTTATTATGTTCCTTCCTTGGAACCTAATTTGGGAAATGTTGCCTGAAAACTGGAAGCAATAGACTAGGTGTACTCTGTTTAATCTACTTGTATCTCAAGGAATGCATTCAAGTCTTTGTGCCACATTTATCTGCCTCTCTGGACAGTATAGATAGTCAAACTTCGCTCAAACAATCCAAGTAGGAAGGCAGACAGTGTGCCAGAAAGTCACAGGGCTGAAAGCCAGGAAAGCTTAGTTTCTGGCATGTCTTGAACTGCCCGGACTCTGCTCTTTTCTGGTCTCTAAATGGAGCCATCATCCTGTCACTAAAGGAAAAACTCAGGTCCAAAGACCTGGTGAGCCCAGAGAATGGGTTACCACCCACAGGAGCTGCCTCATGCCCACTGTCAGGAAACAACATTAGAATTATCCATGGCTACCACTGGTCACTTATGAGATGGAGCTCTGACCTCAACACTTTGTCTGTGTTATCCACAAGTATCTCCACACCAGTCCTACCTGTAGAACCACTTTAAAACGTGGAGCAATCTACTTCCAGTTACCTCCACCCAGACTGTCTATGCCCCAGGGAAAGAAAATCTCTCCCTTTTTCAGAAGCTCTAGGAAATGTGAAGTAAGGCACTTCTACCTCAGGCTCCCTGCCTGATTCTTATCTCACTAGTAGCCCCACCCCCACCCTAGAAATGTTGGCACTGGGTATGTTGAGCTCTCGGCTCTCAGATGGTGATTGGGCATGCCTGGCTTTCTTAACGCTTGCTCTTGGTTCTTTGCAGGAGGCTTTCTACAAGCAAAGCGGTAGTAGGGAGGATAGCCGAACTGTTCAGGTTCGAAAGTTGGAAAGTTCCGAGTACAGGTAAGAAAGACAGGTAAGCATCGAGGAGCTGGTGATTCTGTGCCTGAGTGTGCCCCCTTCTCCAGGCAGAGGCGCGTGGAAGGTCTGAAGTTCTGAACTGATTTTAGTACAGTGTCACTCCCCAAGTGCAGAGGCCTGAAGAAAACATCGATTACTATGATCTTTATGATCATAGCGAACATTTATTGAGGGCTGCCACATCTAGGCTCTTATGTAATCTTCAATTACACCCTGTTATAATCCCCACTCTATAGGGGAAGAAATTGATGCTCCAACGAATTAAGAGAGTTGCCAGAGGTTTAAATCCAGGACTACCAGGCACTGAAGTAGATCTTCTTGGCTATTCGGTAGATTGCCTCCTGCCTTAGAGGCCAGCAACTTACTTGGTAAAAAGATTCTCAGGCTGGTAGTCTGTGGATGTGAGGCAGAGGAAGAGTACGAAATTAATTGATTCAATAATTAAATGACTTTAAATGAGCCCTATTCAAAATTCCCCATGCTATCAGGATTTAGGTTGTTGAAGCAGAGAGAAAGGGTTCTCAGATGATTGGGGACGTGGGTACAAAACCCACGCCCGAGGGCAGAAGCCTGGGTTCAGTGATGGAATTGTGGCTGGGGTGACGTCTATCAGCTAATGCCCTCTGCTAGAGCAGCCCAGCTCCCTGGACCGACTTGGTCAGCTTTGTCCCTTTGATGCTGTGAGCAGAGACTATGAAGGTGGAAGGAGAGGGAGAACTTCCTTTGGACACTCTATGGCTACCTACCTGTCCCTGGATCAAGCTTGAGGGTTGCTGCCAGTCCAGAAACAGCAATCTGGGGAAACTCTGAGGATGTCTGGCTATGTGCCTATGCAATTGGCTGGGTCTGCTCACACTAGTTCATTCCCTGCCTTGCTCCAAAGCCAAAGGTTTGAGGTGGCTCACTTCTAATAAATGGAGCTCCATGATTCCCCATAGATGGAAATTAGTTTCTCTTGTGCTTTCAGAATGGAGTAAGGTGCTTAAGATGAGGGGATTCATGGGAGGAGCTGGTTTATGTTTCCAACACACACACACACACACACACACACACACAAACATACAACATCTTCCTTTCTGTTATATTTTCAAGATGTCTTCCAACATTGTCTCTAGGTAGAGGTGGCCATTGGCAGAACCAGACTCTTGTGAAGACTGTTTATTTTACTGAATTTGAAATTTAATGCTGCATTCATTGCACTTATTCACTCATTCGTTCATTCATCAAATATTTGCTGAGAAGTTGTTTCATGCCAGGAATATATGAAGGGGCAGGAGACTGATTTCACAGCTCTGATCATATTAATGCCATGTGACAAATCCACAAACCCCAGCAACATACAACACGAATGTATTTAGCTCCCAGACCACATGGTTGGGAGTAGTGGGTCTTGGCTGGCTTGCTCATGTATCAGTGGGTTGTCTGGGATTTCATTAGGGCACTTTAATTGAGGAAGCTCTGACCTAGCATGCTCTTCTCAGAATAACAGTAAGAGCACATTATGAACATGAATACATAAGACCTCTGAGACTCACACTCTTGTTCAACTCAAGTGGCCTAACCCACTTCCACAGATTGAGAATAGCCTTCCCCTCTTTTGATCACTTGGCCATCAGCAGGTCATGGGTGAGAACCTGGGTCCAACAGTGAACTTTAGCTCAGACAGTATGAGGAGAGCCTGTCTACAGAGGACATTGCTCAGTGGTCACTGCAGGAAGTGGCATTGAAGCTGACATTTCAAAGATAAGAAGGAGCCAGGCAGGAAGAGTGGAGTGTAGGAAAGGCCTAGGCTAGATGGAACAGTATGTACAGTCCTGGGAGAATCTAGAGAATGAGAGGAAGCTGGCTAAAAATAGTTTCGAGCTCAGGGTCAGATCAGGCAGACCTGACAGGCCAGAAGCATATCTCATTAAAGGGCTGGCCTACCCTTTTCCCCTCTGTGGATGTTTTGTTCTCTCTTGTCTGGGGATCTTTTCCTGACTCTCATGCAATGCTTTGTGCCTAGTAGGTGCTTGATAAATATTCATGAACAAATGAAGCACCGTGGTTAGAGAAGACAAATATGTGCATGATACCATTGCCTTCTCTGACCATTCCAACTACATAGGTTGCTGAACTCTGTGCCCCATACAGGGCTAGTTCCTGTCGCTACAAGGATGCTGGAGTCCGGAATTGTCACTTCCTCTGACACATTTTCCCTGTTCCAAGTGCTTAGACAGGCCCTAGTAGAAAATATGAATTTCTTCCTTAATTTCAAATGAAATGGATTTCCAAGGAATAGTAACTCTTACCATGAGAATCCCCTCAGGGGCCCCAATATTCCACATGAAGGTGAAGGTAGGGTACCATTGGAAGAACAATGGCTGGAATCTTCTGAGTCCATTTTGAGTTGCTTAGCCTCATACCCAGTGGTGCAAACATGATCTCCAGATCCCAGGCAGTCCTGTACTGGCAGGCCTTATGTTAGGCTAGCTCGGTTATCCTGGCATCGAGGAACATCCTCAGCCTGTGCAATGTGCTGGCACAGAGGGAGAACTGAACTGGAGATCTAAGTTGAAGCCATAGCACTGAAGGAGCTGTGGTACCTTAGGTAAGTCACATCAAGACTTGGATCCTCTGCTGCCCCCTACGGGTGGGAAATGAGTGGGCTCATCTGGGCTAGGTGGTCACTAGGGGTCACTATGACCCCTTCCAGTGCTGACCATCTCTAGCTCAATCAGGAGGAGACCACAAAGGTCAACCCAAATTCTGAAGGGAGTGGCTGCCATCTTGGTTGGATTTCACGCAGGAGCTTTCTCTGACACTACGGTGTCATTCCCTCAATATCTTCTTCATCAGTATCACTATTTGAATGTACTGATGTCATTTCCCTTGAGGTCCCCTCAATGTGAGTTAGAGGTACTGTTTATCATCCACCTCACGCTATCAGATCAATGGGCCTGTAAACGTAAATGTGTAGAATATGCCTTAATGGATTCCTGCTATCCAGTCCATTTGCACACCTGCACAGGGCTGGCATGAGCATGCTATATTGAGTTCGGGGGGTTGGGGGGGGATCTCATTGAGAATCAAATAAAGAATCAGCCAGTATCTTGGCTGTCATCACTCATAGGCACCCTGAGAAGTTGAGGTTGATTATATTTCAGGTTGATTTATACTTTCTACCAGGTGGTGTGGTCCCTCTGGCTAAACCATCCATTTATGTCCTATCTCCACAGCTTCCCAGAAGTGTGGGGAGGAGGACTGAAGTCAGCTGTGTCTGAACTGATCATTTGCTTTTATCTCATATCCAGTGGCTAGTGATTCCTTGTCCTCCTGAGAGGCTGGAGCTCTGTCTGCCTTCAATGAGGACTTTGCCTACAACCCAAGGGACCAGTTACTATTCTTCAGGACCATGCACCAGCCATCACTCTGTGTGTGTGTGTGTGTGTGTGTGTGTGTGTGTGTGTGTGTGTGTGTGTGTGTGTGTATGTACTTGAGCATGAACTCAGGGCCTGGGCACTGTTCCTTAGCATTTTTGTTTTGCTCAAGCTTGGAGCTCTATCACTTGTGTCAACCATAAGCCTTAGACCTCCCGAGTAGCTAGGATTTTTATTAATCCTTAGATCTCCTGAGTAGTTGGGATTATAGGCATGGGCTACCAGCATCTGGCAAGCCATCATTTTTGAAGGTGGGAAAGTTTTCCTTGTATAGCCTTCTGTTTTAGATGGTAGTAATGATTGCTTTGGGTTTATTAAGTTTGGCTGTCCTTCCATGAAGCCATATCCTTGTCATATGCAGAGATGGTTCTTAACATATCCACAGCAATATGACTCTAGAGCTGGTGTTCTGTCCCTATGCCACATTTCCTTGGCTGTCCAACTTAAACTACCTTCCATTTGCCAAGTGTCACCACACCCAGAATTGTAGTCTATGTTCTATGGTCTACAGAGAGAATGCCCTATCTATGAGTTATTGGAGGTGAAGCTAAATTTCAATTGTTCAGGGATGGGGTTAAATTATAGTTAGTGGAATTTCAAGAAAATAGAACAGAGATGCATTGGCAGGATCCAACTGGAAAGCACTGGCTCTGTCCTCAGAGGCCACTGATGTCCTCTTCTGGCTATCTCTAGATGACTGGATTTGGGACACCTGGAGATTTAAAACACCTGCATCTCTAAGACCTTCTTGATTGTGGCAGATGTTAATCTGTTTAGTTGATCTATGATCCACTGGATTCATTTCAAATCAGTGCAGAAGTTCTCTGTGAATCTCCTACAAGAATAAAAACATCCATGCTAAATTGTAGCCTGAGTTAGTTTTTTCACACTAGTGTTTGAACTAGTTTGATCGGACATATGTGTGGCATCTTCAGCCACTCAGAACCCAGATTCAAAATCAGATCGAAGGCCACTGTCTCAAGTCCAGCCATTTTCCTCAGCCATTGTACTTTCTATTATTATTATTGTTATTGCTATTATTATTATTATTATTCTTTGAGACAGAGTCTTGCTATGCATCCCAGGATAGCTTCCAACTTGTGAGTCTCCTGCCTCTACTTCCCAGGTTGCTGGGATTATGGCATGTGCCACAACGCCAGACTCACTCTTCTATTTACCCTTAATTTACAAACAATTCTATCAAATGTGGCTAGTTGGTTTCCAAGTCCATTGCAGATTAAAGGAAGCAGCTGAACAGGGGAACAAGTGTCCACTGGCAACTGAGCTAAGGAGATTTGACAGCCTGACAGATGGACTCTGCACAGAAGAATGGATCACTGTCAAAGTATTTTCGTGGAGGTGGAAAAGTATTTTACTTAGAAAAATACTCTTCATTTAGAATAAATGATGAAATGTTAAATGGTTTGACATAAAGTGCCAGATACATGAGGAGTTGCTGATTTTATAAATGATGTAGTTATAGTTTTTTTTTAAGTTGTTGTTGTCATTTCTGAGACAGGCTCTCACCACATAGCTCAAGTTGATTTCAAACATACTAGGCTTTTGCCTCAGCCTTCCAAGTTCTCCATTAGAGGAGTCAGCCACTACCCTCAGCTATTTGAAGATTTTAAACGTTTTTTTGGTCCATTCATTTATTCGTGTCTTTCTCTTTGTATTTGTTTTAATAAAATAGTCATTGGATTGGTCCATCATTGGATTGGTCCATGACTTGAAGGCTCATAGGAAGGTGAGATCATTTCTGACACTTTCCCCATTTCTGACACTCCCATGACAATGCGCTGGCTATGTTTGGTGCAGATGGATCAGTTTCCAAGTTAATGAAGCCTAAGGAAGCCCCATCTGGCTTTTCATGGTCGACACTGACCTCCAGCGCCGGTCATGTGCCGCTCTTCCTCCTTCAAGTCTCACATCACTGGGGCAACTCAAAGGTGACCTGTGCTCTGCTGACCCCCCCCCATTGCCTGCAAAGGTAAGTGCTGGAGATCTGACTCTCCTCTCTCCTCCTTCCTATCTTCTGTCACTTCAGGCAGAGGAAAGTAGAGGCCTGAGACAGAATAGACTGGATAAGGGTGAAGGGCAGGGTTAGGGTGAGGAAAAGAGACACCAGCAGTTAAGCAAAGCCAAAAGTTTTCTCTGATCATGACTTAGTGGGAAGTGTGCAATCACAGAGGGACAAAATGTCAGTCCTGGGGTGCTGAGGCAGGACGGGGAATTCAGAAGGTCAGGCTGTTCACAAGTCCACCTCAAGCAGACCATTCACTTCTCAACTGTCAAACTCTCTGGAGGAAAAATAACCATTATAAAAGAAAATGATGGACTGGGAAGGTGGTTGGGAAGGTGCATGCATGAAGCCCTGGGTTTGATTCCTCAGCACCACATAAGCAGAAAAAGCTGGAAGTGGCGTTGTGGCTTAAGTGGTAGAATGCTAACCTTGAGCTGAAGAGCTGAGGGACAGTGCCTAGGCCCAGAGTTCAGGCCCCACAATTGACAAAAAAAAGAAAAAAAGGCAAGCCAGATGCTGGTGGCTCATGCCTGTAATCCTAGCTACTCAGGAGGCTAAGATCTAAGGATCATGGTTTGAAGCCAGTTGGGGCAGGAAAGTCGGTCAGACTCTTAACTCCAATTAAACCCTAGAAGACAGGAATTAGCACTGTGGCTCAAAGTGCTACAGCCTTGAGTGAAAAAGCTCAAGATCAGTGCCTAGGTCCTGAGTTTAAACCCCATGACTGACCAAAAAAAAAGACAATGGAAGAGGGGATTAACTCCTCTACTATTTTTAATCCATTTTTCTTCTTTGCTTATTTCATTTTTTAAAAAAATACATATTCAGTCACCCAAAAGAAACTTTTGGATTTCAGATGGTGCCCTGAGCAGGGTAGTCAATAGCTGAATGTAAATAATCTTGCTTTTCCTGCTGTCACCGTGCTGGGTTGGAGAAATGACTAGCCTCCAGGATTTTCAATCTGATATTTCTCCCAGTGAAATATATGCATTTATAATAGGGAAAAGGAGGGAGTGAGCAGTATGAGCTACATGTAGGTAAAAGTGGGCCAGCTTGGCCTGGTTCCGTGGAGAAGCAGGCTGCGTGTCCTGCCTGCAGGGCGCCTCTGGCCTCAGGTCTTAAGTTAGCATCTCTTCTCCAGTGTCCTGAGGTCAGAGATCTTCAAAATCCAACAGGAATAAAAGTTAAGAGTGGCTGGGAAGGAATCTTCCAGCGGTATGAAATTAGACTTCGGTTTATTCATTTGTAAAATAGCACTGACAGGCCCAACATCATAGGGTCATTATGGAGATTAAATAATGCCAGCACACTACAGGCGAGGCTCTCTTGTGGTTTTCTTTAATGATTATTATTATTTATTTTTATTTTTAGTCTTTGATGTGACCTCTCTTCTAGAACACTATATATCTCTCTCTATATAGATACCTATATCTATACATCTGTAGATTTATCTAGATATCTATGCTTATATTCTGTACATATGTCTATATATAGATACCTATCATAATGATCTCTCTCTATATAGAGATATATAAGAGATATATATAGAGAGATCTATTTCCTCTTCTGCTTCCAAATCCCTTCTCTGAACATATCATACCACTTTCTTTTTTTTTTTTTTTTGTCGGCCGTGGGGCTTGAACCCTGGGCCTGGGCGCGGTCCCTCAGCTCTTCAGCTCAAGGCGAGCGCTCTACCACTTGAGCTACAGCGCCACTTCCAGTTTTCTGGTGGTTTATTGGAGATAGGAGTCTCACGGTCTCTCCTGCCCGGGCTGGCTTTGAACCGCGATCCTCAGATCTCAGCCTCCTGAGTAGCTAGGATTACAGGCGTGAGCCACCAGCGCGCCCGGCCCATACCACTTTCTTTAAGATGGCCTCAGGGTGCTGCCATGGTCCCCAGTTTATAGGGACTCTGCTGCAGGGGCTTTTAAGCAAGTAATTGTCTTATTGTTAAAGAGCAGGCATGCTCCTTGCTTACCTCTGACTTCAGATGCAGCACATATATTCATCAACTCCCCAGCTTGCAGTAAGGGTTTTGCTCCACTGTAGACCAAACAACTCTGGAAGACTTAATACTGTTGTGTGCAAGAGACTGTTGTACAAGAAACTTTGCTGGGAAATCCAGTTCTGGATTAAACTGGCCTGACACTCATAGTAGGAAGACATGGCAAGATGTGCAGTCTGGAATGCAGTTACTCCCTGTGGACTTCTGCTCTATCCTGATTGGCTGTTTGTGAACTCTGCTGGTAGTCCTTAGAATTGAGGAACCCTAGAATACTGAGGCTATTGGAAGACAAACTCCTACAGTGGGTCAAGTACCATGCTAGGCACCTGTACACTGAGCTCACTGTTTAAGCAACAGATAAGTTACAGGTAGTCTTGCATGGGGACACACAGAGCACAGAGGATAGGCATTTAAGCTACCCCAAAAGAATCATTGTGGCTTCTGTGAGCCATCTGAAAGGAAAAGGAGGTACTAGATAAGACAATAGGAGATAGAAGGAAAGAGGGACATGGTTCAGTTGTTAGACTGCCTGCTTAGCAAGCATGAGGCTTTGAGTTTAAACCTCAGTACCACCAAATAGACATGAGGCCTTGAGCTCAACTTCCTGCACTGCCAAAAAATTAAAATAAAATAGTAGAAAAATAAAGAGGCAAAAATGTCATACACCAAGAATTCTGCCTACGGTAAAAGAGATCTTGAAGCCAGCAGTAGACTGGTGGTTGGAATACAAATGGCTCAGATGAGGTGGAATTTAGCATTGTCAAAAGAAAGAGTAGTGTGGGTTCAGATGCACTAGCAACCAAACCGTGACCCCTGCAGGCCCCAACCTCAGGGACTGAATGTCCTCCAGGAACTCTGAGGCTAGGCAGGAGAAGCCAGTGCCTTTTCTCATTACCCGCAGAGCCAGCAGGCATGAGGTGAAGCCAGTCCTGCCTTGTCCTGCAGGGACTGCTGGGGAAATGACTTAATTTTTCTGAACCTCTCAGCTTCATCAGCGAAATGGTGACAAGGCTGACCTCCCATGGCTCTGGCAAAGTGTAGGTAAGATAACATAAAAGAAAATGATGGCATCTGCCATTTAGCAACTGAGCTCTGCTGGTTCCTCTGGAGGAAGGCGTCATCCCCCCCCCCCCCACCCCCCCCCGACCATCCCCATGGCTGTGGCAGGTGCAGAGGCTGATGCGAACGCTAGATGGTGCACTCTTCCTGTCCAAAGGCTCCTTCAGAACTGTGGGACAGTGGATGATAGCTTCAGGGTCTGCACAGGCAGCCTGGGAAATGCTGGCTAATCCAATGCCCTAATTCAGCTCAAAAGGCCAGCTTCAGCCCTACAGCGCGTCTCTCTCTTTGCCTGGAATCTTTTTTTTTTCTCCTTAAGTTCTTAGTGGATATACTGTATTTTGTACCCTGTGTTTGTTTCTGGGGGAAAAAGCATTTATTTAAGCACTCCTTATAAATGCTTTTCCTTGTGGAACATGGCAGCTCCCAGCCATTCATTTGCCTGTCTCTCCTAGAGTCTAGTTGGTTAGCAGATGAGTATTTATTAATTTAATAAAGGGAAGGCTGTAAAGTAAACTTAAGTGAATCCTGTCATTTAAAAAATTGTCACAAACTCCAAATATCAAGATAGAAGAACCTATGTTTAAAGAGCCCATGATGTCTCTGTAAAAGGATCCCTCCGATGTTGCATGGGTCAGGCGTCATTTCAATGTGAGGCACGGAGCCATGGCCAGGGGGGCAGTGCAGAGCCTCCACCTGCACCTGTCTCTACCTGTTGACATTCTTGGGCATCACTCTAGATCCTTGGGTATCACAACGCCTTCTAGGGGCATACTCTAGTCACGTCAAATCCTAGAGCCTTCTGCTTTGTGTTGCAAGTCAAGTGGATGCTCTGGTCTAATAGGAAGTGATGGTTCTGTGCCAGGTCCACATTGGGGTAAGGACTCATTACTGTGCCCTTGTCCCCTCACTTACTTATGGGGGCCCAGGTGTTCAGCAGCAGTACGGCCCACAGCAGCATGCCCTGCAGACCCAGTGGCATGGGCTGGTGAACCCCAGGACACCCCTCTTCCCTCGTTTGACATTACACACAAATGGAATAGTGGGCCCAGATTAGACCTCACCAAAGGACTGGCTTGTGTACCCACATGGCTTCTTATTCTGTGTGGCTGTTGGTTCTCTGAGTAGCTTGGATGACCACACAGAACATTACTTCCTTAGACCCTGGCTTCTGGAGGATAATGAGTGTGTCCTGGCCTGAGTTTTATGCTAAGAGGACTACATGATTGTCAGGAGGTAGACGTTCTTCTTCCTTCTCCGCTTACCCTGCCACCGCCCACCATTGGAGCTGAGGAGCTCCTTGTGTGGCTGAGTGCTGGGGCCTCATGCTAACTCCTATTGCAGACTAAGGACCAGGAAGACAGCTTGTAGCATATGGCCTGGAAATGGCCCTTGAGATTGTGACTTGGGCCTATTCATGGGAGCAAGCCCTTATTCCATCACCTATATGCATGTGCTTCATAAAGAATGCATGAAGTCCGTGAGGACTCAGGCTTGTGTCCCCCGTGACCTTAGGGAAGCTATGTAGCCTCAGGGTTTTGGATTGATCCTCTTCTTGAGCTGAGATGATACCTCCTGCCTCACAGGATGGGGGCAGGGAGGCAGTAGATGCAGTGTGTGGAAGACCTTTGTGAGTTCTAAGTAGGGTTCAGCCTTGGGAGTTAACTGCTGTGGTGGACAGGCCAGGTATAATGCTGTAGTAACTGGAGGCAAACAAATAGGAGGGTGGCTAAAAACTGAGTGTAGAAGCAGATGGCTTGTGAGACGTGCGAGACCTTGATAAAGAGAGTGAAGCAAGTGTGTGCGAACAAAGATAGCACCGGAGGAAGGAGCTGAGTCGGCACTGAATATTCATGATTCACACTAAATATACATGAGGTGCAAGAAGCCCCAAGTATTCAGGGTGCATCAGCCATACAGGAGACCCAGGAGGCACTCAACATCTAATCAGTCATTCTATAGTGATGGCATGATGGTCACATTCCAGCCCCTAGAAATGCAGATCAACACCCTTGGCCTTCAGCAAAACTGATGAGCTCAGTTGTTGACACACTTGTTTGTCCTGTGTCTCCAGTGGAACACCTGTGTGTTTGGGACGCAGGCATCTTCCATTATTTGGGCTCCATGACAAGCCCCAGCTTGGTGCTTGGTGCTAACTACATTAGCAGCAGGAAGGGCTAATTTGGCAGAGCTATAGGACATAGTTGCATCATATAATCTAGGATTTGGAGGTGGTTCTTCCATCTCTCTCATAATATTGTGTGTCTCCATGCTGTCTCTTTCCTCTTGCTACTGTGTTTTGAGTGAATTCAATTAGTAATGCCAATCTGAGCCACTCAACCTAGGTCCATGAGCCGATTGGGCCAGCCCACTGAGAGTGGACTTAGGGATACCATTGCAGCAAGATCATTTTCCCCGGAACCCTTGGAGTAGAATGGAGTCAGGCAGGAACAGAATTACATACAGCCCAGGGCAGCTCCTGAGCTGTGGGTGCTGTGTTTGTGGGGGCCGGAGGGGAGCATCAGCATGCTGTTCCCTGTTCCTCTAGGGAGGTCCCTCAGGCCTGCTCCTTGCTGCCCTGCATCAAAGACCAGCTCCTAGAGAGTGTTTCCTCTTACCACATGCCACGGATGCTTTGATAGGGATGCAGTGGCTTCCTCCCCTAGTTCTAAAGGCACAGGGTAACCTGTGCTCAGCAACCACTGGTAGACTCATGTGCCTTCCTAACAGCCCGACCCACATTCCACGATCACTCTCACCTCCCTGTGACCCGCCCAGGTCATCTGTGAGGAATGAGCGGTCCTTCTAGTTGTGTGACTTAGCAATCTATATGTACACTTTGTGTCTTAGGCTTCATAATAGCAGACATTTGTTGAATAGTGCCAAGCATAGATGAAATCTTCCCCTTCCTCTTCCCTTCACCCTTCTCCCCTGGCTTACTTTCCTCGCCCTCCCCTCCTTCTCTCTCCTCCCCTTCGATCTCTTCCCTCCTGTCTCCTTCCCACCCTTTCCTTACCTCTTGCCTTCTCTTCCTCTTGGTTTCTATTTTTTCTTTTCATTTCCTCTCCTTTTCTTATATAGCTTTTGGTTTTTTAAAAATAGGCATACAGGCATTGGAATAGATTCTAACATACAGAGATGAGAATCCAGTTTCTGTTCTTTTCAAAAATTTTATTATTGTTATTGTAAAGGTGAAATACAGAGGGGTTCTAGTCACGTAAGTCAGGTAATGAGTTCATACATTTCTTTTTGAAAGATGTCACCCCTTCCCTCACTCTCTCCCAGTTCTTCCCTCCCATTCTCAGTTACAAGTTATTTGATTTGTTTTCCACATAGTGTCTAGTGAGTACCACTGCTGCATTTGTTCACGCTTTGTCCCTCCATGTCTCTACAGTGTCTGTTCTTACGGAGATAGCAGCCTTGTGGGGAACTATACCAGCAAACCAGCCCAGCACTGAGCGCAGAACACATGTGGGGCCCACAGGTCTGCCTGGAGCGTCTTGGAAGACATCCTGGAGGACAGGGTGCTTGATTTGAAAGCTGAAGGGAGAGGTAGGGGAAAAAGGATGCTCCAGGCGGAAGGCAGAGTGCGGGCAAGTGACAGAGCCTTCCACAGTAGGATTCATCAGGAGAGTGACACGTGGTTGTAATAGGATCCGAAGTGTGGGGAAAAAATCACTCTAGTGGCTTAGCAGAGGAAACGTTGGCAGATAGAGAAGTGGGAAAATGCTGGAGTAATGTAAGTGACCTGTTATAGGAAGTGGCAGGTTCTCATAACTCACTCTGGAACCTTCTCTCAAGTGTTTCTTAGAACTCAAAGGTTTCTCACAGGTATCTATTCAGCCAAGTCCACTTCCAGTCCACCACTCTTCTCAGCACACCCTCAAACATGTAGGAGAAAACCCAGCTGAGAGTGTGACAGAAAAGGGGCAGTCTGAGGGTATGTGGGCACAAAGACAGCCAAGGGGGGAGGAGAAGAGGGAAGAAGGGGACTACCAGTGGATTTCAAAGGTGCTCTTCAGCTCCAGCTGCCTGTTACTCAGCTGGATAGACACTCTTACTCAACAGACTCAACCAAAGAAGCCAACAGAATGTTCAGTGAGCAAGACCAGATGCTTTTACCCTGGCTCCCCAGATGCAAGACCAGGCCCTCTGGACAGGTATCGACCTCTTTGCTTCCATGGCATTTTAATGCACATGGGCGGGGGAGTGGTGGAAGAAGGGTGATCTGGGGGTTTCTTGCAGAAGAAATCATTGTATTGGTAGGTATCAAAGTTAGGCCCAGTCAGGAGAGAGATACCATATAGGAAATTGAAAGGAAAGGTTTTGAAACTACAACAGGGAGTTGGGAGGGTTATAGGGAGAGAACTATTCAATATGATAATGGGTGTAAGAGGATTACTGTTCATCTTGCTGAGATAGAGAGACCTAGGAAGGCCTCCTCCAAACCCCCTACCCACAGTGGGTCCACACCTTGTTGAGGAGCACACTGCTGTGACTCACTGAATGGCAGAGAAGTAACTGTGGCACCATGCCCCCAGAACTTGCTAGAACTTACTGGAATTTTTTTTCCCCTTTCCCTCAGGCACCAAAGGAAGCTGTTCATAGGAAGATGTCTGAGCAGAGGCTTTGCTACTAAATGGCCCACTGTAAAAAGTGCAATTTCCTCACAGAAAATATTGAAAAGACATATATTCAGGGGTTGAGATTTAATAAAATTAATCATTTTTACTGCTTCATCGAAGGCATTCTTAGATGAAATTGGCTTTTTTTCTTCTTTTTTACTGCAGGCATATGGCAGTAAGGGACACGGTGGCTAGTCAATGGGTCTGGTGCCACTGTCTTGATTTCTGTTAAGGCACCCACACAACTCATTTACCATGGCCTTTGTACCATCAGCATCAATGTCAACACAACACGCAAAGGGGAAAGCATCTTTGAATGATTACTAAGATAAGTTTGAAGCCACAGTCCTCTGGAAAGGATCTTGAAACCCCAGGAGTCTACATACCACCCTGAGAGGACTACTGAGTTCAATAACTTGTCCAAATTCCTACAATGGGAAGTCATAGAATAAGAATTCAGACATTACCCTGCTAGCTAGGATCTTTTTTATTGCCCCCAAACCTGTCACAGTCACCAATACATTGCATACTTCTTCCCTGTCAGAGTGCTTGGTAAGTTGAAAAATAAAGCAAGAATCCAAATGTCACTTTTGTTTCTGGTAGAGACCTGGTTGGAAGATGTAGCATTAGTTCTGCTAAACAGCTGAGCTTATGGGCTTGATGTTAAGTCCAGCCGGCCATGCACAGAGCACTGGCTTGCCAAGAACTGGAGATGGCTAGGAGAGGACCTTCCCCAGAGAGGCCTAGCAGAACTGGGGCCTTCTGCTGCTGCCTACCCCAGCAGGTAGGAGAGCAGTGCTGAGCATGGCTACTTATTTCCAAGTCAGGGAAGTCTCCCTGTGGTTTTTTTCAACCACCACAGATGAAAATTCAGTCATAGAACCGGATTTTCAGATGCTTCAATTCCTCTCTTTCCATAGTGGAAATGTTTTCCCTCTACTTTACCCAGGATCCTCGTTGTACCTTGCCCAAATAGTCTCTGTAGACAATTTCCTGTCATTTCTTGGATATCTTCTGCATCCTTTATCTCCCCTTTGCAACATCCTCGCCATCAGTGAAAAGTAATCACATGCTTGTTTAGACAGCTCAGGCACACTGACTCCTGTAAATACTCCATCCTTACTAAGAGACAGTGGGGAGTCAGGGGGTACAGTAGCAGGTCTCCAAAGGGCACAGGGTAATGGGGACTTCACAGCTTCAGGCTCATCAGGCCAGGGTACCCAGAAGAGATTACCCTCTGGGATACTGGGTACTCATCAGTGCTGCTCATATATCATGATAATTCAACCTATCTAGATGGTCTGTCCCCTAAGAAAGACCACCTCTGGGTACCTGGAGAAATAAATAAATCATCCGATGGCTAAGCAGCCTTACAACATCAGGAATGGGATAAGTCAGATCTGCTACAAAACAGGCCTTTCTGGTGATTCAATATTCATGCTGCCAGATGTGCACGGGCCTTGTCCCCCTGGACAGTCCTCCACAAGCAGCAGCAAGCTCTGCTTTCTAAGACTTCACAGAAGCAATCAGCTCTCAGTTACTATCATCCATCTGTCTGTGCCTGTCCTGATGTCACCTCTTAGCAAATGGTGCTCTCAAAACAGGCCACACTGTCACAGTTTGCAGATCATTTCATGTTTATTGCATCTGTTTCTTTGTTTGGTACTAAGGATTTAATTCAAGATCTTACTTGCTAGGCAAGTATTCTACCACATGTACCATATCCCCAGTCCTTTTGCTTTTAGTTTGCCTTTCATATAGGATCACCAACATTGATTATGTTGGCTTCAAACCATGATTCTCCTATCCTCACCTCTCAAGAAGTTGGGGTCATAGTCACATACCATCACACCTGGCTAGTTTTTGAGGTAAGGTCTCACTAACTTTTTGTCCTGGCCTTGAACCATAATCCTCCTATCTTGGTCTCCTGAGTAACTGGAATTATAGACTTGTACCATATATGCTTGACTTACTGATTGTACTTTTGAGTAGTTACTTCTCAGTGGCTCTCTCCTAGCCATCCCCACAGTACAATTTACTGCTGCAGAGATTTTCTTTCAGTGGATCCTAATCCCAGTAGGTTTCATCAAAGAGCTTCCCACAACTTACCCTTCCCATAAAATGACACACTTGGTTTCTCTTAACTTATACCGCCTGCCTTGTCTATATAACCCATGGAGCTCATATGAATATCCTTTCAATCCAAACACCAGGTTGTCTGCAGGGGCTTTAAGTACAGTCATGTCTTTGAATTTAAGAGTTTGGGATTTCAAAATTGAGACCTACTCTTTACAAGTACTTAAAAAAATATATAGGTAAGCAGACAATTAAGTGTTTCTAATAGGCATTTAAGAGCTAATCTTTAGAAGAAACAAAACCTTACCAATAAACCCTAAGTATTTATCTTCCAGTCTGAATTCCCCGCTTAATCTTCCATATTTGAGCAGTTTCCTTTGGGGATTATCTGTTCCTTCTGGCTTGGTGTCTGAATTGTTTGAGTGTTTTCACTATGAAAGTATTAAACAAGTTGGCCTTTGAAGGCGTCTGTATGCTTAAAACAAAAACAAAAACTAGAGACTCCTAACTTAATTGTTGACTTGGTTTACAAGAGTTTGCTCAAAGGGATTGGTATGTGTACATATTGTGGGATGCTGAGATCTCTTCTTCCTCTGTGTGTGTGTGTGTGTGTGTGTGTGTGTGTGTGTATGACTAGTAGTGTTCTAAGTTAGAATCACTTGAGGGGTTTGAAACACAGCTTCCTGGGTCCCACCCATCACCTTCTTCATTGGAAGAAGCATGTCCCATTC
Source organism: Dipodomys spectabilis (assembly GCF_019054845.1). Classification (NCBI taxonomy): domain Eukaryota; kingdom Metazoa; phylum Chordata; class Mammalia; order Rodentia; family Heteromyidae; genus Dipodomys; species Dipodomys spectabilis. The sequence goes on along the minus strand of NW_024870887.1, from coordinate 6,903,172 downwards.
CTCAGCTTTACAGATGATTTGGTGTTGGATTCATTTTGGAATGACTGGTACCCTGGATTTGCCAAGGAAGTAACTTAATTCACAAAAAGCTTCTTCTTCACTCTATGCAAAGAATCGTGTTTCAGAACTTACCAGATAACTTTTCTTTGTCAGTTCTTGCTTCTTCCGCCACACTCTAAGATGGACTTCAGGAACAGGCATCTAGGACATGCCAGACATGTAGAAGGCCTCTATCAGATGGGCCCTGGTCATCTTCACATCTTGGACAAATGGAAAGCCACATCATTTTGTTTTAATTTTTATTTTGTAAATTGTTATTATAAAAGTGATGTACAGGGAGGTTACAATTACATAATTCAGGTAATAAGTACATTTCTTTTTGGGGGCAATGTCACCCTTTCCTTCATTCTCTCTCTTAGTTTTTTCCTCCTGTCCCCACCTACAAGTAGTAGAGCTCATTGTCAACACGGTATCTAGTGAATATGACTGCTGCATTTGTTCACACCCCAATTTTATATTCCTCTTCTTCTTCCTGGTCTGTTCTTCCAGACTTTCACCTAGTTTCCTACCCTTGGAAATAGATCTGAAAAGGCTGTGTCTGACCTGAGCCACATGTGTGTCTTGTGGAGAGGAGAATGAAGGAGTGAGCATTTGGTTTACTGGTGCTTGCATACACATATTAATTTTTGGGTCTTCATCTGTTTTGGTAGACAAATCACAAACATTTCAGTGAATAACCGCGTCTGTTATGCAAATTGGTTTCCGTCTGCTGGTCTGTTGAGAATAATCTTCCATAATTACAACAGTTATTTACTTATGGGCAAATCAGCTTTCTTACCACCTTCTGCATTCGCCAGGGGCCTCTACCTGCTGCAGGAGCCCCAGTGCCTGGGTGAGAGGGTAGGCTCTGACTTGATGAGCCTGTGGTCTGAGCTGGTGGGCCCCAGGAACAAGGGGATACACAGTAACTTCAGTCAATGAGTGGGAATTAGGCATTCCAGTGCTTCTCCACATGAAGGTATCTAAGACTTAGTCCTGAAGGGTTTTGTAGCTAGTTGAGGAAGCAAGTCATGTGGAACAAATGAAAGGTAATTAAGCCCTCCAAAGTGTAGTTCTTCTTAAAATTGTTGCTGTGAGTATTCAGCCTGGAAGATTTAAGTGTGGCCTGAAGGATTTGGCGATGCCTTCTGGGAGAGGAACTTGTCATGGATTTACAAAGATGAGACACATTCCTGGAGAGCTTCAGATGGAAAGGCCTAGAGCAGAGGCCGGAGGGAGGAGTTAGTCTCACAACGCCTGTATGGGTATTGAATAGCTGCCTCCGTTCTCATAGTAGAGTGAGAGGCAGAGAAATCAAGGCAAGGAGATAACCTAAGAAGGCCAGGAAGGCTGAGAGACAACATTGGAAATAGCTTCAGAATCAAAAGACAATAGAAAGCTCTAGAAATCTGGGTGAGTACCGTGAGCCCTCCTTATCTGTTGTGGGTTCTGTACAGTGTCTACAGATTCAACAACTTGGGGACTGAAAATCTTAAAAAGTTTTCACCTGAAACGAACTTTACAACTTTGGCTGGGGGGGGGGGGGGAAGGGGAACGAGAAGGGGGGAAAAGGGGAAGGTGGGGGGCAGGGAGGGGGAAGATGGGAAGGGATGGGAAGAGGAAACAAAGGAGGAGGCAATAATGCTTGATAAGAAATGTACTCACTATCTTGCCCATGTAATTGTAACTCCTCTGTACAGTATTTTCACAATAAAAAAAAAAGAAAAAAAGAAATGTACTCATGGGCTGGGAAGGTGGCTCAATGGTAGTGCGCTTGCCTTGCATGCACGAGGCCCTGAGTTCGATTCCTCAGCGCCACATAAGCAAAAAGAAAAAAAAGCTGGAAGTGGCGCTGTGGCTCAAGTGGTAGAGCACTTGCCTTGAGCTGAAGAGCTGAGGGACAGTGCCCAGGCCCAGAGTTCAGGCCCCATGACCGGACCCAAAAAAAAAAAAGAAATGTACTCATTACTTTGCCCATGTAATTGTAACCCCTCTGTATAGTATTTTTACAATTAAAAAAAAGTTTCACCTGTACTGAATATAGATAGACTACTTTTCTGGTCATTATTCCAAAAACAATGTAAGATAGCAACTATTTATATTATTGTACCTATTTATATTGAATTTGGCATTCTAAGTCATCTAGCCATGACTTAAAGTGAATGGGAGGAAAGGTGTAGGTTCTAAGCAAATATGATGTCATTTTATACAAGGGACTTTGCCATCTTTTGCTATCTGTAGGGGGTTCTGGAACAATTCCCATGGATATTGAAAGATGGCTATAATTGAGACCTGACTCTAGGATCTTGCTCTATGGTGAAGCAATCTGTGTGGAGAGGATGAACCAGATTAGACGTGTGGGCGGGGGAAGCACAGCCCTGCTTTCTTTCCTGGCTCTTTTTCCTCTTCCCTTCACAAAATAGAGTTTTCACATTGAAATTGTGAGGATATGACCCAAAGGGCAGGACAGAACTTGTCCGCCATATTTTACAAATGGGTAAATACGACCAAGGAACAGTGTGTAACCAGACATTTGGTTGAGTTATGGGGGGCTTTCAGGTGGTGGTCGTTCATTTCACTTAGTTATGATTGGTAATAATACTTATCATGTAGGAAAGTAGACATAGGGGATTCATGCCATGCATTCTGTACTGTTCTTAAGAGTCTGATTATGAGATACCTTTGTCTTCAAATGCCTCTGTTACAACAAGAAAGAATTCAGAGATGTTTCTTGGGCAGGGCTATGGGGAAACTACTGGATTATCAGTTGACAAGCCTTCTTCATTCACCTGGTGACCACTTTGGTGGAAACGATTAGAAGTTTGAAAGCCTGAGGTACCCAAAGAATATTATATCACATGAAGAGGCTAATAAGAAATCAACTACAATGGAATAACATAGTCTTTTCCCTTCTCCATGCAGGACTGAGGAGTTTCATGAAGAAAACAGGTGGATAACAGAAAGTAAAGCCACACTGTTTTCTCTGCACGTAGACTTGTAACATCAATAATGTGCCCCAACCATACTTAAGCCTCATGCAGTGTTATGCAAGTAAAGACTTGTCTATTGTTCACGCATGCATTTATTCAGTTAGTATTTATTGAGCAGTGATGTGCAGGCAAAGGCATGCAGATCTGAGCACTCAGAGATGAACAGACATAGTCCTTGCTTTCCATGATTCAGTCTAGTCAAGGAGAACCAGATATTTTTGGAGCGATAGTGCAGTCCTCTGATGAAGGGAGAGTGTACGGGGTTATGCAGTCTAATAAGGGCTCCTATTCAAGGGTCAGGAAGCCTTCTCAAAGGAGGTGACATTCCATTGTAAAAGCCACACTGGTTTGCTGGCAGTTACCCATTTCTTTCTGAGGACATTTGCACTTGCTGGTCCTTTAGGAACAAATGTTCCTGTTCCTTTTGGCTGTTTGCTCCTGTGCTTGCTCAGGGTTTGGTATATATAGAATACTTTCTCAAAGGGCCTTCTCCTGACCTTCCTCCCCCAAATCCAAGTGATGATTGCTCTGTTATTTATACCTCATTTTAAAAATTACTTTATTGTTATTTTAGAGGTGATATACAGCGGGGTTACCTTTACATACGTCAGGTAATAAGTACATTTCTTATCATGGGTTCCCTCATTCTCTCCCATTCCCTCCCTCCCATCTCTGTCTGTGAGTTATGTGTTTCACTTTCATCAAGGTCTAGTGCAGCCGGGGGTTTGGCTGCACTTTTTCACTCATTTTCTGCTGATTCTGTGCTACCCACCCCACCCTCTTTCAGATATGCACATGTATATGATGTATATGAGGTAAAGAATACAGTCATCTAAAAATGAAAAGACAATTAAGAAAAGGTCCTTTGTTTCCTTATCTTTGGAGTTTGTTTCAATGTGTATTTTATTTTATATACGTATGAAGAGGTGCTTGGGTATTACAATTTGGTTCTTTTCTCCTAAGACTATCCTCTTTTTTTTTTATTGTGAAAATACTGTACAGAGGGGTTACAATTACATGGGCAAGATAATGAGTACATTTCTTATCAAGCATTGTAGCCTCCTCCTTTGTTTCCCCTTCCCATCCCATCCTCCCCCCCCACCCCCCCCGCCTCCCCACCCAACCCTCCTCCCCCCTCCACCAAATTGTTGCAATGGGTCCACCTGTATCCCTATTTAAACGATTTGTTTTTTCCCTTCCCCTCCACAAATTATAACAACATCAAATACAGTGAAAGCAGGGGTTATACCACAGGGGAGGGACATACAAAGCAATGAAGAAATAATCTTATAAATGTTTTAGAAACAATTGCATGAAAGAAAAAAAAATTGAATACTTATCTTGGGGTTCATTTCACCTAACATCAACTTATCTGACCTTTTCTGCTTGTCTCAGACATATACTAGTTATTGCAAATAAGGGAAACCATGGGACCTATGTTTCTTTGGGCCTGGCTTACTTCACTTAATATAATTTTTTCCAAGTCTTTCCATTTCCTAACAAATGGGGCAATGTCATTCTTTCTGATGGAGGCATAGAATTCCATTGTGTATATATACCACATTTTCTTGATCCATTCATCTACTGAGGGGCATCAGGGTTGGCTCCATATCTTAGCTATGGTAAATAATGCTGCAATAAACATAGTCGTGCTGGTAGCTTTAGTGTGGTCTTGTTTGTGAACATTTGAGTAAATGCCCAAAAGTGGGATTGCTAGGTCATAGGGGAGCTCTATGTGGAGTCTTAAAAATATGGAATGCTTCACGAATTTGCATGTCATCTTTGCACAGGGGCCATGCTAAGCTTCTCTGTATCGTTCCAATTTTAGCATATGTGCTGCCGAAGCAAACACAAGACTATCCTCTTTTGGTCTCACTGTATATGGCTGTCTAAATCCTATATATTTTGTCATATGATGTTGCATTTTAAATATAACTTCTGCAGATCAGGGAGAACATGCACCATTCCTCTCTGATTTTGGCTTACCTTGCTTAACATAATTTGTTCTAGTTCCACCCATTTTCCTGCAAATACCATTACCTTATCCTTTCTAATGACTGTGTAAAATTCCATTGTATATAGGTACCACATTTTTTTGGATCCATTCATCTGTAGTGGGGCATCTGAGTTTTTTCCATATCTTGGCTATTGTGAGTAGGGCAGCAATGAACATGGATGTGCAGATGTCCTTTTCATATCCTAGTTCATGATACTCAGTGTAGATGTCTAGGAGTTATACCTCATTTAGTTTATTTTTTTCTTTTTCTTGGCCAGTACTGAGGCTTGAACTCAGGGCTTGGGCACCGTACCTGAGCTGCTTTTGCTCAAGGCTAGCACTCTACCACTTGAGCCACAGCACCACTTCTGGCTTTTTCTGTTTATGTGGTACTGAGGAATCAGTACCACATGCATGCTACGCAAGCCCTCTACCACTAAGCCACATTCCTAGTCCTATACCTCATTTCTTTACAACACAAATATATTTGTCTCTATGTGAAAAAACAATTTTTTATGCCAATCTAAGGCTTGAACTTCTTTTGCTCAGAGCTAGTGCTCTCTACCACTTGAGCCATAGCTCTACTGGCTTTTTTTTTTTTGGCTTTTATGGTAGTTTTTTTTTTTGTTTGTTTTAGTGGAGGTAAGAATCTCAGAGATTTTCCTGCTCATGTTGGTTTTGAACAGAGATCCTCAGATCTCAGCTCCTGAGTAGCTAGGATTACCGAGGTGAGCCACCAGCACCATTTCTATGTGAATTTTTAAATAACTGTTTACTTTCTCCAATAGTTTATAAACCTCATCTGTGTCTGACAACCAGAGAACACTCAATATACTGATGGGATACATGAGTAGAGTTATACAAACAAGGAAAGTTAGAAACTCTGAATCTCTGTGTCTTAATCTTCAAATAGGATTATTTGTCTACTGATTCCCCAGAACTTTATATGGTGAAAGGGACTTTGCAAGTAAGCCAAGGAGTTAGAGGTAGGAAAAGTCTCTGAGAGGTTTATCTGAGAGGATCTAATGTAAGTTACAAGTTTCCTCATTAGAGTAGGACAGGCAATCAGAGGTACAGGGGTATGATGACCAAAGCAGGGACTTGAAGCTGTTAGGCAGTTGACCTTGAAAGTGGAAGAAGGAGCCTTCGATGAAGGGGCATTCAGTTGAAATAGGTAGGCAATGCATCTTCTTCTGGAACCTTCCAAAGGAGCTATCCTTAATGACATGTTGATTTAGCTCCATAAAACTCACTTTGAGTTTTTAGCCTGTAGAACTGCAAGAGAAAATACTTGTATTATTCTAAGCCTCTAAATGTGTTTTGTTACAGCAGCCATATGAAACTAATACATGTTGGGAAAAATAAGATAATGTGTAAGAAGACTTTGGAAAAGCACAAAGCCAGTAATTATTAGTTCATAACGGCTCATCCCTTGTTTATTCCCTTTCCCTGTACAATGAGATCCAGTTCCCTAATGAGGAGAGATGCTTGAAATAATAGTTTTACACCCCAAGGAAGTATACTTTTTTCATGGTTTATAATTGCCATAGAGCTTGAAAATCTTCCAGGTCTTTTTTTTTAATTTAATTTTTTTATTTCTTTTGTGCTAACTTCTTTTTATTATGAAAATACTGTACAGAGTAGTTACAATTACATGGGCAAGATAATGAGTACATTTCTTATCGAGCATTGTTGCCTCCTCCTTTGTTTCCCTTTCCTATCCCTTCCCATCTCCCCCCTCCCCCCTCACACCCCCCTCCCTGGCCAAAATTGTAAAGTTCATTTTTCAACATAACGACTTGTACATCTCATTGTCGCAATGGATCCACCTGTAACCCTATTTAAATGATTTGCTTTTTCCCTTCCCCTCCACAGTGAAAGCAGGGGTTATATCGTGGGGGAGGGACATGCAAAGCAACAAAGAAATCATCTTATAAATATGTTAGAAACAATCACATGAAAGAAAAAACATTTGAATACTTGTCTTGGGGTTCATTTCGCCTAACATCAACTTATCTGACCTTTTCTCTTCCAGGTCTTATAGTTCTTAATTACGCTCTCATGCATATGCATCAATTACTCATATGCTTGTACCTGGATTGTTATTACAATGATAATTTCTATATATTATATAATGTGTCATATTATATATAATATATATCCCTCTGAAAATATCCTGTGAGATATCTCACCTCCATTGCAATTATCTGCTTGAATTGGGACCCACTTGCCAATCTTCCCAGTGCAATGGAATTAAACCTCCACTCTTCTTCGCTTCAGTACTAATGCCTGTTTATTCAACCTGGCAATTTTCTTCTTATAACTACCAGTGATTGCAGATTGGGTTTTCTGGGCTCCTATCTGCAATCCTGGAAAGAATCAGGACTGTCTAGCCCAGGAGGTGATATGTAAATGACAGTGTAGGGGAAAGAAAGAATGTCCATATTTTTGCTTGCTATTTTTTCTTGTTAGAAGTGGTTTTGTCAAATTTGTGCCTACTCAGTTCTAGCAGTGTCTCAGTGATAGAGAGGCAGGTTACCAGCAAATCAACCACTCTGCCAACTGAAAGCAATGTGAGTTTCCCAAGCGGCCCTCTGGTGACTCTAATTCCCACATGGCTCTATTTACCAGTCTAGAAGCTCATCCCGCTCTGATCTCTGCCCCTTTCCTGTCTAGCGGGATCTTCATGGGGGATCTTCCCTCACACAGACTTATGATATTCTCTTGATCACTTTCCACTGCTATTTGGACTTTAAAAGGAAATTTCCTTTGTGGGAGAAGAAACTTTCTTTGGAAACTGCACATAACATGAGCTGTATTGTTAGGCACCTCTCTGTGGTAAGGGTTTCTTATCTGCACAGTGGAATGCGTAACATAAATGTCATAGTGTCAGTGAGAGACTAAATGAATTAATTCATAAAATGCTGGTCACTGCTCACTAAAAAGATTTCTTTTTTCCTCAGCTTCTCACTCCCATTTTCACACTTGAGAGGACATATACACTCCCTGGTATGTTTCCTGTAAAGGAAGACACTGAAACTCCCACCAGCCAGGGAGTTAGCATCAACTGGTCTGGAGAGAAGCCTGCAGGCCATGTTTTGAGCAAGCTGCCTGGGTGTGGATGCTACTGATGCTAGTGGTTATCAGGCTGAACTCTCATGAGATTCTTTTATGAGGTGAGCTTGTACAAGAGCATTTCAGCACATGTATTAGTTTTACAGTGCTGCCATAACAAAATACATTTGGGGGCTTAAGATAGTACAACTATTTCCTCATGCAGTTCTGTAGACTGGGAGTTCAAAACGGATTTTATGGAGTTAAATCAAGGTAGTGGTGTCATCAGTGTATATTCACAATGACTGTTACACAGGAGACACCCAATGTACCTCGGCCACGTCAAATGAGTGCCTCTGTGTACTTTCAGTATTCCCTGATTGAAGACTATGTATAAAATACACCAGTACAGTCATCCACCCCTCATCTGAACCTAAACCATCTTCCTAAGGGGCATCTAATGCTCCCATTCCCCCATTCAGCAGATCTAAATCTCTCAGCGATTCCCAGTCCAAATGCCACCTTCTGGAAGAAAGCTTCTCTAGTTCGAGCTAGCACTGCCCATCTCTCCTACCAGCTTCACTTAATCATTCTTCCCTGCCTCCTTCCCTCCCTCCTTCTCTTCCCTTCCCTTCCCTTCCTTCCTTCCTTCCTTCCTTCCTTCCTTCCTTCCTTCCTTCCTTCCTTCCTTCCTTCCTTCCTTCCTTCCTTCCTTCCTCCATCCCCCTCTCTTTCTTTCTTTCTTTTCTTCCTTTCTCTCTCTTATTCTTTGTTTCTCCTTCCTTCCTTCTTTCCTTCCTTCCTCTTTCTTTCTTTCTTTCTCTCTTATTGTTTCTCTCTCCTTCCTTCCTTCCTTCCTTCCTTCCTTCCTCTTTCTTTCTTTCTTTTTCTCTCTTTCTCCTTCCTTCCTTCCTTCTTTTCTTCCTTCCTCTTTCTTCCTTCCTCTTTCTTCCTTCCTCTTTCTTCCTTCCTTCCTTCCTTTCCCTTCTTTCTTTCTTTCTTTCTTTCTTTCTTTCTTTCTTTCTTTCTTTCTTTCTTTCTCTTTCTTTCTTTCTTTCTTTCTTCTTCTTTCTTTCTTTCTTTCTTTCTTCTTTTCTTCCTTCCTTTCTTCCTTTCTTCAGGCTTGAACTTGGGGCCTAGTAGCTGTCCCCAAGCTCTTTTGCTCAAGGCTAAGAGTCTCATGGATTTTTATTCCCAGGCTGGCTTTGAACCTAGATTCTCAATATCAGCCTCCTGAGTGGCTAGGATTGCAGGCCACTAGCACCTGGTTTACTTCATCATTTCTTTTTGTGTGTGTGAAAATACTGTACAGAGGGGTTAGAATTACATGGGCAAGGTAATGAGTACATTTCTTATCAAGCATTGTAGCCTCCTCCTTTGTTTCCCCTTCCCATCCCTTCCCATCCTCCCCCTGTCCTCCAGTTCATCATTTCTTACATATGTTCACTCCTTCAGCAGCTTGGCAGCTCTTGATGGTCTTCCTCTAATCTGACTCAAATCTTCTCTCTTCTCCTATCTCAGCTACAAATGTTTCAGTCTTCTCTGTCATCCTGCTTGTATTTCCTTCACTAGATTCCCTTTTTTAAAAAAATTGGATCTTCCAAATACCATTCTCAACTTTTTTCAGAAAATGGCTTTCATCATTGTGTAGCCAAAGGAGGCCTTTGAACCCCGGAGTGTGTAAGCATCATCTCCTGTTACCCCTCCTCATCACACTGTCCATTAAAGCCCTGCAAGGCTCCTGCTTCCCTGTGCTTGTGGGATTAAGCCCAGAGTCTTCAACGTATCTCCAAAGCCCTGTGGGGTCTGCTCTTCCTCTTACATCTCTAGTCATTGTTCGATGAAAGTAACTTAGTCCTGCCCACTGGGCCTTTGATTATGTCTGGGGTTGTTTTTTTTTTTTTTATTCTAGCTTATTGTCCTAGCCAACTTTGTCTTCCACATTGAATAAAAATCTCATTTCTTTAGCAAAGTCTCCCTTGGGCCCTTAAGTCTCCATCACATTTCTTTGTTATATGGTCTCCAAGCTCTGTATTTCTCTCATTGGCCTTTTCTTACTATATATGTGTATGTGTGTGTGTGTGTGTGTGTGTGTGTGTGTATATATACACACACATATTAATATATTATATATAACATAATATATCATTATATTATACACACACACATCAGATGTATAGGTACTTGACTAATGTTGCAGGAGAGCAAGGACTTGTGTGCTTTTGCTCATCCTGTGTGTTCTTTACCTTAGCTGGGAAGGCTTAACATGTGCCAGGTGCACATACGTGTGGAAGGAATGAAGGAATAAAAGCTTGCAGGAAGGGTGTGTGGTGTTTACTTGGAGTTGAGACCTGTGAACCCACCCAGAAAGCATTTGGCATCATTAAGCCTTAGGAATCAAAGTTAAGCAGTTGATCTCTAGTTCATATGTCAGAATTGAATTTTACTTTTGTGTGTGGGAAGGAATTTATAACAACTTAGAAAGATGGACTACTATAATTAGTTGTGATAGGGAAATCTTCATTAAGTTGAAGTCCTCAAAATTCTGGAAAAAAGTAGGTTTGGCTGATTAAATATCTTATAGAACAGGCCCAGGAAGAAAAATGTTTTCCAGTGAACAAGAAGGTAATGGCTGTGATAAGACAAAAGAAGTGTGTGTGTGTGTGTGTGTGTGTGTGTGTGTGTGTTGGAGTGGAGCATGGGAGAGGTGGAATCCAGGAGGCTCTGGATTGAGATCACATACCAAAGGACTTATTTAGAGTAAGGGTGCTTGAAAGGTAGAGGAAAATGTGGAAGGATCAGACAGTATGCTTATTGAAGGTCAGCCGTGCACAGATACTGCAGGAAATAAGAAATCTTGCAAGATTCTGATCGTGGAAGCTACAGTGCTTGCCCTGGTCCTCCAGAGCCTCTTCTCAGATATTCCTCTAAATCTGAGAGTGACGAGATTGTCCAAGGCAGTCATAACATCTCAGGCAATTACCAGGTCTAGGGAGGTTCCTGTGTCCATGTGGGTCAATCAAGTCCCTTTCTTGAAACTCAGAATTGGAATATTGAAGGGCATGAGGGAATTATTCCTCAGAACCGAACATCAAGCCAGAGTCAGTTTTTAGGCTAACCAGAGCTGAAATCACAGGAGTAGAAACCAGGAATGAGAAGAGAAGGTCTGCAGAGAGGAGACACACAGCCAGTGGAAGTCCAAGAAGCAGGACTGTTTGTATCAAACAGTATAGCTGCTTGGGCCCTGTGCTTTCCAATCCCTTACATTCTTCTTCTGGGAGGCCTGGCTGAGGTAGGTAACAGTGAGCTCTCTATTTTTTCAATAGTTTTAAGTGAGTCTCTCTGTCTTTTATAGTCAAAAAAAATTCAAAAAACAATCAGTGATTGAACAGGCAATGGGGAAAGTAGTTTCAACTTAAATCTGGGATATATTTGGAAGGGCTAACTTTGCCAGAGGAAAGAGCCAAGAACACAGTCTTAGAAGATATGAGGTAGAGACTGGGCACAATGACTCATACTGGTAATTCTGGCTACTTGGGTTATAGAAATAGGAGAATGTAACCCAGGCCGGAAAAAAGAAAAATAATGAGACCCTATCTCAGTGAACAAGTTGGGCATGGTGGTTCAAGTCTATCATCCCAAGTATGTACTAGGCATAGGTAGGAGGATGGTGGCCCAAAGGCAACTGAAGAAAAAAAAAAACTATGAGCCTTTATCTAAGGCAGAAAAATCAAGGGGCACTGGATGCTTGGCTCAAGTGGTATTATGCTTGCTCAAGTGTGAGGCCCTGTCCCAAACCTGATATATGTTTTTTAAAAGATGAAAAAATAAGAAAAGAAAAGAGATGAGATATGGTACTCATTTATAATTAAGCTCTTGCATGTATGCATACATTGGCATCTTAGTCACCTGTGAGGGAGGGGGTTGCTCCTGATTGGGTACCTGTAGTAAGTCTGATGCTGTATTAGCCCTCCCAAGACTGAAGTCTGAAGTGCAGACTCTTCTTTGTTACCTTGGGAGATGGTAGAAGAAGAGATCATCAGGGAAAGGCCTGGTCCAACATTGCCTTCATTCCCAAAAGAGCAACCTGGCCAAGGAGAATCTCATAGATTCCTCCCCTGCTCTTCCAGATTGCTTTTTAAGAAATCAGTCCCTTCCTGAGGCCCTTGTGAAATAGCACTGGGTGTGGTTCTCTGGACTGAGTCTCAGCCACCAGCTATGTGCCTTCAGATGTTCAAGGGCACAGTCTCAGCACTCTCTTCATCTGCCTGTATGTTGTCAGCTGGTCGGCGAATATTTACTGAGCATCTCCAGGATGCTCATTTCTGTAGCAGGTGTTCGGTGTACTTGGCTTACTTGTGTAAAGCAAACAGCTAATGGACTACTCCACGTGCTGTTCTGTTGGAAAGGTTCAGATGCTTTGGTAGGCATTGCCAGGGCAACCAGACCAGGAGTCTAGTAATTAATTAATGATGCAGTAATCACACCCAACCCTCCCTAAACGAAAGAGGAAACTGGCTGGAATAATTTTCTTCTTGATGGGGTATGGGCCAAAGAGAAATACATTTGGAGGGGTTGTATACCATTTTAAAGCTACTGGGGGAAAAAAACAGAAAAATATGTGTATGTATGTGCATGTGTATGAGGGGGAATTGTGGATGAAAACAGTTCAATTTCATAATCAAGCAAAGGGCTAGCAGCTAGTTGGGTTGTTCTTAGGAGAGAAAGAAAACATTGCATTAAAAGTCTATCAAGGGTGAAGCTCCAGCTAGTGGAAATGCTAATGAGGACTCCTGAGAAGATCCATGTAGAAGAAAAAATTTGTGAACGAAGAGCTTACATATTTGTTTTATATAATTGTCACTATATGTGTGGAAGTTTATGTAATAACTGCCCTAGGGTTCTGTGAGATACCTCTGCTATACATGTAATCAATTGATCATCTTTGCTTAAGCTAGTTTAAAGGTTTTGGACCCTTTCCCTCCCCCTTCCCTTCCCTTCTCTTCCCTTCCCATTTCTTCCCCTTTCCCTTCCCCTTCCTTGCTCTTTTAATTTTCTTTCCTTTTTCTTTGGACAACTGAGCTGTGATTTCATGAATCAAGGGCCAGAACTGGTTTCTGTTTATACAGCTCTTTCTTTGCTGATTCTAATGATTCTCTATGTAATTCTGGAGGATGATTTATTCCTGCCCTTCTATCTCACTCTAGCTAACAAACAAACCAATAAAATCAGATCTTTCTAGGATTTGTAAGGATGCCCAAGGCACAAATCCCTCAAACATCAACAAGGACTATAAGTAACTCTATGGGACTATGTATGACTGATGCTGGACTTGACTTTGAGGGAAAATTTTTTTTCTCCTGGTGACAGACACTTGACATTTATTTCTTAGAAATAAGCTCCATTTGAAGATGAGAAAATTGAATGTCAGAGAGATTGTGTACCCCCTAAATAATTGAGGGTTCCAAGCTACTGAAGATTTAGTTGGCTAATGAAGTAGAAATAATATGACACGAATTTGGGGATCTCATGGAAAAGCAGGACTAAGCTTCTAGAAGTGATCCTGGACTCACACTTAGGAACCTCTATGATTGGCGGTGACTTCCTGGTGTATCCTGGTGACCCGCTCTGCTTCCATGCCCACTACATAGCTCAGTGCTGGGCCACTGAAGACCCCATCCCACTCCAAGATCTGGTCTCTGCTGGCCGCCTTGGGACCAGTGTCAGAAAGACACTGCTGCTGTGCTCTCCTCAGCCTGACGGTAAGGTGGTCTATACTTCCCTGCAGTGGGCCAGCCTGCAGTGAGCACCACTACCCAGGGCTCACACCTGACCCTCAGCAAGAGCCTTCCCAGATGGCCCAGACTCATCTCTGCACTCACCTCTGCGTGGAGGTCAGCACCCCTGATTCCCTGTATGTTGACCCTAGGGTTCAGAACACTACAACTTTTTTAGGCTCAGCCTACTTCTAGGCACTAACTAATTGGGCTGCTTTTGTAGTTTATCTGTTTCCAAACTGTGAGCTTCTTCACAGAGGGTCTAGGTTTGACCCCTCTCTGTTTTGTACAGGGCTTAGATCTCAATGAATTTTGTTGAATAAATGTCAAGTTTGTGATTTAAAAAAAAAAAAAAGAACCTCTATGAGCTGGTCACTGGTGGCTCACGCCTATAATCCTAGCTACTCAGGAGGCTGAGATGTGAGAATTGCAGTTCAAAGCCAGCCTGGGCAAAAAAGTCTGTGAGCCTCTTACCTCCAATAAACCACTAGAAAACCAGAAGTGGCACTGTGGCTCAAGTGGTAGAGTGCTCATCTTGAGCTGAAGAGCTCATGGACAGCGCTCCAGGCCCAGAGTTCAAGCCTCTGTGATTGGCAGAGTGAAATCTAGGGCTCTAGCTGCAAGGGAGGCAGAGCGGGAAGTAGCTAACTTTTCCTTCTTGCTTGGAGGCTGTTTTACCTCTCAGCAAAGGGAGAATTTCTTAGGGATAGAAAGTGGTTCAGATGTAGCCTAAGAAAATTCACATGCCCTCCAGAGTTGTAAACACAGACTTGTTCAGGGAGAGGTAGCTGGTGATTGTTCTCCAAGAATCATCCCTTCTTCACATTTCCCCTTATAGGGTTATTGATGTACAAGGAGACACTCATTTTAAAAAGTCATTGAACAAAGGGAGTCAAGTACTTTCATCACACTTACCATGTCATTAAATGGTGGAGGCTTAAGAGTACAAAAGGCCCATTTTTAACTTTCAAGGTGACAGCTCAGTTCTCACAGCCTGAACAACAGTGTGGGTGGGCTGGCTTAAGATGACCTCTGTGCCAGGGGCTTTGTATGCAATGTCTTATCAACAACCCAGTCAAGATGAGTTCCCTGTGCCACTTTTGGTCCAGACAATGAAACCACATTGTATAGCTCAGAAGGGCTGCACGTGTACAAGCCAGTCAATAAGTAGCCAATCCCAGGCAGGAGCCTGAGGTCCATCTTGTCACAACTGGGGAAATGAGGACACAGTTGCTTATAGTGGTGCTGGCACTGGTGCGTCTCTGACTGGGGCCTCATATGGGATCCCCCACTGACCCACACTCAGTGTGTTCCTATCACTTGCCTTGACGAATACTTGCTTGATCTTCTTGCTTTTGTTGTTTTAGTTGCTATTTATTTGATCCTAGGGTTTTTAAACTTGTCTGTTTTAGCTCCTTTTTGAGCCACAGCAACAACTTCAGCTGATTCTGAGTAGAATGGTATCATGGAGGCCCAAACACTCAGAGACCTGCCCCCCCCCCCCCCCCCTTCCCCAGCCATGGGCAGGCTAGAGAGTCAAGGCCTCACCTAGCCTATCTAAAAACTCTGACTCTCCACGATGACACCCATCCTTGACACAGGTGAACCCATCTACGAGAGGGAGCTCAGCCTTTTAACTGCCTTCTGAGAGGCTTCAGGGTCTTATATCCTCAGGCCAGTGCACTGAATGCTAGCAAGTTCTTTCCCTGAAGAACAAAGAGAGTCTGCCAGTGGTAATCAGGGGAAGGAGTGGTCAATGAGCATTGTTAAGGCCACTCTGGTGAGATTGTCAAGAGAGTCATGAGGGATGACTTCCAACTGAAAATATTTAGCAGGAAAGACAGTATTCTGAGAGACGTCTAGAGTGGCTAGGAATGGAGGAGAAGACATGCACACATACATACACACGCGCATGCACACGCACACACTCTCAGAATAACTATGAGTCAGTGAGTAGAACTGGTCTTTTATTCTTGTTCTATCCCACCTTCCACCACGGGCCCATGCTCTGCCATAATAATCTAGCTATAGAGTTTTAGATTGGTCTTAATGAGCACATAGTCCACATCTAAGTTTAAACACTATTGTTATTGCATTAGCATAGATGGCCATTTCCATCAGTTCTTGCAGAAGAGATTCCATGACTATCTCTAACACACACACACACACACACACACACACACACACTCTAACCCCTCACAGTATATGTCTCATGCATACTGTGTCTCTTACACACATTTAAACAGTGTGTGTCTCATGCATACATTGACATTGACATGCTCTCTCTCTCTCTCTCTCTCTCTCTCTCACACACACACACACACACACACACAGTCTCTTACACATACGCACACAACACACACCAGTGAAAAGTTCAGAGCCATTTTCTGCACCCTGGAGATTGCTTTGTCTTTGAGAGCCCAGAAAGAAAAACCCATCAGCCGTCAAGGATTTTAATTATTTATTTTTAATTACAAAAGCAACGCATGAAAATGCTCTGGTAGTAAAAAATTCACACAATACATATCAAATGAAAGTGTCCCCAGGTGAGGAATTTTAAACAGCTCTGATCCTCACCCATCAACCCCTAGCTCTGCCATGAATCTGTTCTGAGGAAGGAAGTGAATCTGGGAGAGGTTATGGAATCACAGAGCACTCAGATAATGGGGGAAGTTGGATTCACTTGGGAGACTTTAGTAGAGCTTACTCTTTCTGTTTCAAAGTTGTTGACTTTGTCAGAAATGTGCTCATAGAATTAGCTGTTTTCTCTTAAAAGTAGGAGGGAGAAAAGAGCATGCTTCAGCTTCTCCATGGAACCTAATGTCTGTCTCTATGCCTTGCCACCTTCAGGCTTTAAGGCAGGTGCTCACCATTCTGACTGTATCTGGCCATTGCAAGTGGGAGAGTTTTTGTCAAATTCTTCTCTCCCTCAACAACCTTCTAATAGTGCGCATTTTCCCTTATGACTCAATAAACCCCTGTATAAATTTGCTTCAGAGCCAAATGGAGATGGATAGAGTTTTAGAAAAGGAGTCAGAAATGCATTGCATGAAAGATCGAGATGGGAGGATTGTGGAGACCATCGATTGAGTTCTCCACTTTACAGATGAAGACATCACACTCCAGAGAAGTTCAGTCTCATGCCACAAATCACACAGGCAGAGTTAACAGTAAAGGGAAAACACTCAGCCCTGTTGCATTTTCCATTATACCGGAGCAGGGATCCAAACTGTCACTGTGAGATGCATAGAGGACCTAGGCAGGCTGCATTTCTTGGTCTCAGTTTCTTTATCACTTCTGTCTACCTGAAGGCAGCATTGCTAAGAGGATCAGATAGAATAATGGAGGTTAAATATCATGCCAAATTCCAGGACATTTTCACATGCAAAAAAAGTTTAAGTTGGAAAACCAAATATTCTTAGTTATCTATAGCAATGGTTCTTTTTTTTTTTTTTTTTGTCTTTTCTTTTTTGGTACTGGGATCGAACCCAGGACGTTGCACTTGCTAGGCAAGCGCTTTGCCACTGAGCTACATCCCACCCCAGCAATGGTTCTTAAAGCATGATCATCACCCAACTGAATCAAACCAAATTCTGGGGCATCTGGGCCAGGAAACTTTTCTTCTTTCTTAATAACTCATTAGAATAGGAGCCCCTTTCCTCAGCAGTATTGGTAACATCTTACTTCCCTCTGACTTGTTTTACCTGTCTATGTTGTTTGTCAGATAAATTTCAGAGACAGTGGGAATTTTTCCCCTTGAGTTCATTTAGAGGCATTGGATTGACCAGTGGTTCTCAAACTTGGGTGCCTGACACACTACTTATAACATTTCAGCAGGCAGAGGTGAGATGGAACCATCTGATTGCCAACAACAGAGTTAATTCCAATGTGCATCTAGGTCTGAGACTTAGAGTTTTAGACCATGCTAATTCTGATGTGCCCTAGGCCTGAGACTCAGTGTTTTAGACCATGCTGACAACAGAGATGGGGTTTGATTCCCAATGTAAGATCTACTTGACTTTGCATAAAGAAAAAAAGCTCAGTTTCTTAGTGATATTCTGGATACTTTCCCTGGTGTGTCATTTCAAAATAGGGGCCCTGGTAGAAAATGAACAAGGAAAAAGATGACTGAATGAATCAGGAGCATTTACTAATGAGTCAGGGCAATCAATATACAGAGATGCATATATATAGGGCTATGCATTTTTACCTATAAAATATTTCATTTCTTGTGAGAAAATGGCACATTCTCTTGTAGAGGTGACTGTATTTTTTATTGATAGGTCCATTAAAAAAGACTTTTATTCTTCTCTGATTATAAATGTATTAACTAACTCAGGAGCTGGGGATGAAAAGGTAAAAATGTTTTGTCAGCATCAGTGAATTGTGATCAAAATGAGTGATGTTTTTAATGAGAAATACTTGATGCATACATGTAAGGAGAAACTGAACCTCAGGAAACAAAAAGAAATCCCCTCCCCTCAACCACCTTTATTATTAACCCTTTCTGGGGCCTTCTTGTAGCCCTAAAGGAAGACCAGAACAAGGCTCAGGCAGAGCCTGGTTGCTGCAGTAGAAATCAGCAGGATGCCTCCCTGGCATACCATAAAGCAGCTCCCCCTGTTCTTATGTAATATGTCTTTGCAGCCTAAACCTTTAATTAACCAGAGATGTCATCAAGAAAAGTTTGCCAGGGAAGAGGATGCCTGGTTTAATTAAAAAGATCTTTAATAGTTATTAAGGAAATCAATTTGGAATTCAGGCCTGAGAGCGGTGATGGGAGAAGAAATCACTCAGAGGAAGTTTCCCATCTCTGTAGCTAAATGGATTTTAACCCTGTGATCCGTACTGCCTTCACATTCCCCAGGGCAGTTGGTCCAGGGTATGCAGATGGATGCTTGTCACTCATCTTTTTTGAATTTTTTTAAATCCCAGATTTAAGAGGCAGTTCTGTCTTGTGCAATAAAAACCTAACCTTCCTGGAATGCAGTTATCTGGCCAATCAAAAGAAATAGGAAACCTTTATAAATTGAAAATCTCCTACCTCATAAGTATAAGCGATTTCTTTTACCCAAAGAGATGCATTATTTCTCCCTGAGGATTTGTGCTGGGACTGTACATCAGGCTTCTATTACAGCTCAGACCAGTCCTTTTTTTTTTTTTTTTATCAAGCCAGAAAAAGGGATTTGGCTCTCCAGAGCACAAGAGAAATATTATTTTCACTTGTCTCATGAAAATGATGACACAAAAGGTGAGATAGCCAGAGGATGAGCAAAATAAATTGTCTGCATGGAGAACACTGGAAAAGAGAAAGTCCTTTATTTTTATTTATTTTTTTAAGCAGCAGTTTGCCAACAGGGGGATGACATTAATATCATTCTCTGATGGAGCCCAGTTGAGTTCAAATGCTAAAAGCACTTTTCAAATAATCTATGTTTAATTAATATTTGTGTTGCACTTAGGGAGGGACATGGAAGACAGGTGCAGGGGATGGCTCCAGAAATTCCTTTGCTGCTGTAATGCAGCCATTTCTCAGCTAGACCGAAGGGCTCTCACTAAGGAGCCATGAAAAAAACACAAGAGGAGGAACTAGGTCTTTTTGCATTTGAGCCTTTTCTTGTTCTGATTACCAGCTTATATCTTCTAGGAGAGCTGGGGAGAGGCTTTCTGTTTATTTGTATTTCTCACCGTAAATTGCTCAATGTCTGAGCTCACAATGTCTTTGTTGATTGTTTGGCCAATCAACTAGAAACTTTTGGGGTTTAGTAGTCTTCCTAATCCCTATATTGAGAAGTACCTCAGCTACCTATGAAACTCGAGAGAGGAGGGAGGTCAATTTGGAAAATGGTATGCATGTGGTAAGTATGTGTGGTAGGTATAGGGTAAATATGGAATAACCCAAGTTTTACCATGAACGTGGTGTGTGTGTGTGTCATTTCTTGAGCTTGAACTCAGAGAGCTTGGACACTGTCTTTTGGTATTTTAGTTCAAGGCTAGTGCTCTACCACTTGACCCCTAGCCACCCACTGGTGGCAGCTTTTCTTCTCCTTAACTGGAGATAAACATCAGACAGACTTTCATGCATGGGCTAGCTTTGAACCTGGGTCTTCAGCTCTCAGCCTTCTGAATAGCTAGGATTATAAGTGTGAGCCACAGTACCTGGCTTGATCATGTTATCTTTCTGTAAGCAGATCATATGGTTTCACAGAGCTGCATTTCCTCATGTACAAAGTGAGGAATATTGAACTAGAAAAAGGGACCAAACTTTCTGTTTGTCTTAGGTGGGCATGTCTGTCCTCAAGATTGGAGGTGGTATCTAGGAATATCTTAGTGTTTATTAAACCACTGTTGGTTGCATATTATTTGCAAGCTGGCTAGATCCAGGTTGCAGATCTGCTTAGTTTAGCCCACCCAATTTTTTTTGGCAGGGGAAGGGTGATTGAATTAGTTAACACCAGTTAAAATCTGGGAGTTTTCACATCATCATCTAGATTCCTGCTTCTATAGAGAATTTGGAAAGTTCTGGCAGCACTTGCTCTCCACTAGCCAAGATCAGTTGAAGCTGATTCCTTGCTAGTCCTCCATGAACTCCCCCACCTGCCACTCCCTTCTGTGGCCTCAAATGATGACTGAATATCACCTATGTTGTTGTTGATTTGCCTACACCATCATTCCCCTGACACTGCTGCATTTCATTCACTTATGCTTATTTTTGGTCCATTTAGGCATGTAGGCTAGAAGTAGTGGTTGAAAGGATGATTTGAGATGGAGGTCAGGGACTTCTTGCGCTCTGAAGGAACCTGCTTTCTAGGATATTTGAGTTGCGATATGGATAGAACAGATAGGATCAGAACACCAGTGACTAAGGCACAGGGCAGTTATTCCCTTTTATAAATTAACTTAATTTATTCATATTGTGTCTTTGAATAAATGTCTTGCATATATGGTTTGATCAGAATAGTAAATAATAGTACCATTTAAACATTTAAAGTATTTCAAACTCTAAAAAACAGTTAAAGCCCACAGTTCTCATCATCTGAGAGAAGCAATCTTCCTTCTAGAAATTCAATCCCCCTGTTAGTGGCCATCTAATTTATTGTCAAAAATAGAAATTTCTTGGAAGTGAAGGGGCGATTTTTATTAATTATGACAGAAACATGAGCAGAAAACAGGACTGTCTCAAGAAAACTAGGGCATGGAGTTATCCTGCTCAGTATGCAATACCTACTATGACTTGATACAAAAGCTGTCACTGGCTTCTAGAAGCTGTCTTGATTTGTGGCTGCCCACTGTTGGGACATGTTTGGTGTCTGAAAGTTCTGGGGAGACTGGAGAGACCCCAGTGCAATTCTGTTTCCTTCTAGGCCTGTTTTGATCTTTTGCTCATACTGACATACTGAAGCCACTAAGAAAGATTGTCTTTAGCTGTCAGAGGTGCTGCAGGTGGCTGTTGGACTTGGCTATCTGACATGTGGGCCCTTGGGTATGATATCTTTCCTCAGCTATCTCCACTCTTTGGTTTGTGTTCTCCTCTTTCAGTGCCCCCTTCCAGATACTTCAGGTTAAAGAATTTTCTTTGACTTTTTGCTAAGCTAATTGGGTCACTTCTTCAATTAGAACTTTGCATTTTTTATGGGAAGTAGGGGTGTGGGGAGGGGGGACAAGTCTCAGATCACCATCCCTGAAGATGAAACCAATTTCAACAACCAGCAAAGACCTATCATCCTTGCAGTAGTAAATTTTTACACTTGACATTTGGATGAAAAACAAAGTTTGGGAGCATTTCAAAATAATGTAAAAGCAGGCTTTTGAAATGCAAAGATGAAAATCCCTTTCAAGGAAGCAAATTATACCATGGTACATAAGAAAGAAAAAAAGGGATAAAGAGAAGGGCTGAGGATAGTGGGCGGGTAAAAGGAATTGTTTAATGGATAAAGATCCAGAAAGGTGACTTTCACCTCCCTTATCCCTTAGATAAAGCTACCTCTCTGCTCGTCAGAGATGAGAAGGAAAGTGGCCTGGCTTTATTCTTTTGACAAAGGTGTACCCATGTGGCAGGCAGACAGAGGAGCTATGGGCTTGGTAATAGTGGATCCTCACTTGCCAGTTGGCCTAAATGATTCCATCCCTCGTCATGTAAAGAAGCCCTCGCAGGAGATCTGGGACATGTGCTTTTGACAGGATCTCCAGTGGCAAGAAAGAGAGGATCATGGGGGACAAGGGAACTGATATATTATTTACAGTCAGAGAACCAGAGCCCGCTGCAGGGCTGCCCAAAGACAGACAGCTTTGAGTCCTCACTGCTGCTCTTTTTTATCTTTTTTTTCCCCTTTGCTCTTGGGAAACCCTGCCAGGGCCGGGCCAGTGTTGTGTGCATTTCATCTCACTGAGCTGCCATCTGCCTGGCCACCTTTCCAGGTGGCCCAACACCTCCACAGAAAACTGCCTGGCCTCTGG
This sequence comes from Dipodomys spectabilis, assembly GCF_019054845.1. NCBI lineage: Eukaryota > Metazoa > Chordata > Mammalia > Rodentia > Heteromyidae > Dipodomys > Dipodomys spectabilis. Next base: position 6,880,859 of record NW_024870887.1, on the reverse strand, counting down.
AGGGTGGCACCAAGGGCATCTCACTGGTTGTGACAGGTTTGACGGTGTGCAGATGGTGAGATAGACATGTAGCCACGCACACGTGTGTGCACACACAAATGCACATGCATGCACATGCATGCGTGTGCGTTACACACACACACACACACACACACACACATACACACAGACATGGCAGAGAAGAGGGACTTGGGGAATCTGATCCAAAAGGAACAAAGGCTGCAGCCTCTGCAGTGAGCTGAGTGAGAGTGACAGGAGGACAGCTAAAGGAAATGCAAAGCGAAGTGTGAAAACCCACAGCACTCGCCGCCAGAGAGCATATGCATCGGACTTCACAGCTTCCTCCTCTTCCCAGCTTACATTTGCTCCATATGCTGCTTTACACAGCTTTCCGGGGCCATAATGGGTTTTATTCCATAGTTTTTATACTAACACGAATGACTCACATCTGCTCCAGTACCCAATTTGCTCTCTAATGTCCTCGGCTGTGAGGAGAGAACAGCTTACACACAACTTGCCAATGACAGGAGTGGCTTAGAGTCCTCATTCAGGGACAAGGTAGGGGAGGCCCCCCAACCCTCCCCACCTTGGGAGGCTCTCTCTGAGAATATGATGTTACCTATGGGAAAACAGATATAGTGAAATGAGGAACTTGCTCAAGAAAATGAAGATCTTGGAGAGAGATCCATTTTCATGTTCCGAGTGTCCTAATTCAGAACACCCATATTTTTCTCATTTCCTGCCATGTTAAAAATCTTTTACTACGTGCTTTTCTTTCCTATATTGGCTGTGATGAGAAAAAAAAAAAGTAACGGATTAACTGGCACAGATAGCTAATCTCCCACTGGGATCTATAGTGTGCTGTGTTATTTAAGCTGGTTATTGATGAGTTTGAAATACCTTCTAAGCATGGTGACCTCTGGAGAAGCTGCGTTCCAGGAGATATCCAGAGGGCTGAGCCCTGCACGGAGACTCACCTGGCTTCCAGATGTCGGAAAACTCACCTGAAATCTATTTCAATCCTAATGACACTTACTACTTTGACAACCCAGACTAATATGCCCTTTGGCTGGATCAGGTAATGACACTTAACAAAATTGGATTCCCTTAACAGCTTTCATAGACCCAGGGAACCCTTCCCTCACATGAATGGGGGACCAAGTCATGATTCAAGAAGAAAGCACCTTGGAAGGAAATTTCTGCCCTCCCCAGGCACTGCAAGTCCCACATGGAACTTCTTCACCCCCGGGCCTTGGTTTCCCCATATGCTAAATGGAATGAGGAACCTGAGCGGCAGCAGGCAGTGTGGAGCTGCACCATCTCGGAAGCTTGGCGGTGGTGTTGTGTAACTGTCTGCCATCTGTTACTCAGAAGCAGCATCACAAAGCGCTGAGCAATGGACTCCGGTGCTGCAGCTCCTGCCTGGAGCTGACAGCAGCTCTGTGGCCTGCCTAGGGTCCCCTGCAGAGCCTGCTGCAGAGCACTTTGTAGGCCCAGGCCTGCAGGTATAGGAGTCCTCTCTGGGAAGAGATCCAGGGAACTCAGCAGGCTGCAGCAGGGGGCACTCTTGCTGCTACCCACCCCTCCCCATGACAGTTGTCTCTCTGGGCCTTTGCCTGGCCATTGTGGTAGCTGGGTAGCCTACCCAACCTTACAATGGGTAGTGTTTTGGAAAAAAAAAAAAAAAAAGGCAAGTGCAGGACCATTCCCAGGGCCTGTGTGGTGGTCTACAAGCTGTTCTGAATCTCCAGTTGGGCTGGCAAGCTTTTCCTGGTTCTTGACTAAAATCTTCCCATCTGTAGTCTGGTCAAAGAATTTTAAGGGTTATGTGGCAGCATTGGCCTGTGGCTAAAACAAACAAACAAAAAACAACAAGGCAGCAAATGTTGGGGGGCTTTGTTTGGTTTCTCTGTTTCTGAGTACATGTGGTCGGGGGCTCCCTCTTACTGGAGGAGGAGCTCTGAAGCCCTGACTTAGACCTTTCTACCTGCAGGCAGGTGTGGGCTCTTCCTTTATACTGAGCTCTGTGAACAAAGAGGGTGGTGGTGGTGGCTGGAGCGGTTCATGCCTCATTCTCAGGCCCTCCAACAAAAATAACATGGCCCCTACAGCTCCTGCTCTCCAGGCAGAGCAAGGTTTTTGTTTCTCTTTGAGTTTATAGCTAAGACTGACACTTTGCACCACTTCAGCATTCACAGCTACTCACTCAATTGTCAGAAAACTATGGGCCTATCCATTTTACAGATGAGGACCTTAAAGGACTTACCTAGGGTTTGCACCTCTAGTGTGGCTGAACTGGTTAGTGTTACCTAGTGAAAGGGCCTCTTTACTCCAGACTTATTGAGGACTACCTGGGGAGGGCATGCACAATTTGCTATCTCTAGCTCCAAGTACTTTCAATCTGCAAGTAAAAAGAGGTTGTACTTCCCAAAACAGTTGGGAAAGGGACTTCTGAAAAATAATCTATTACCCACCTAGCCCCCTGCCAAGTGACCCTGGTTGTTCAATTCAACTTTGATACCCCTTTCTGATAGGCACAATTCCCTGATGCTTATAAGCAGAAGAAAACCCCTTCAGGGAGATACTTGCGCCTTAATTTTTAAAAGGACGTCTTTAAAGTTAAATTTAGACTAGCTCAGCTCTCCATTAAGTAGGAAAAAAAAAGTTGTCAGGCACCTGCACCTCGGCCTAGAAATACCCCTGGGGAGTTGGCTGAACTTGACCTTGGACCTGAATGGCCAGGCAAGTGAACCTTCGCAGTGCTGCTAGCCCAGCCACGCCAGCATAGGCTCCTGGGGGGCAGACACCGGTGTGAGCACCACGTGCAGCCCCCCTGCAAGGAGCGGGAACTCCTCCCAGACAGTGCCCCCCCTGGAAGAGCAGAGCTTCGACCGCAGCTTGCCACTGGAGTGGTGGGCTTCGCGGTGCGCGGTTCCCGCCCAGAGTGGCCCGCTAGCTGCGCCCCAGGCTCGGGGCGCCAGGGTGGGCGGGCGGTGGTAGCACCCCTTGGCCGAGCCTCGGATCGCTCGGGCCCGGCTTCCCCGGAGTCAGTCTGTCTGTCGGGCCCGCCCTCCCCCGTGCTCCCTCCCCTTCGTGTTCCTCTGGGGGTGCCCGGCACAGCCTCCGATCGCGATCGCGCCCTCCCCTCGGCTCACCGCTCCCGTCAGTTTGCCTCTCAGTGGCGGCGGCGGCGGCGGCGGCAGCGGCGGCGGCGGCGTGGGGAGTATCTCGGTGACCACCGCGCTTTTCTGGCTGGCGAGGGCTCCGGGCTTGGCCGCCCCTGGGGCCTCTCTTCCCCGCCGCATTTCGGGCGCCCCGAGCTTCCGACCCCCGGCTCGCTCTTCCAGGAAGCGGGCGGGGCGCCTGGCGGGAGGATCCGGCCACCCTGCACGCACTCTCGATTCCGGGACCAGCGCTCCTCCCGGGAAGGTGCTGCAGGCGCCTCCTGCTCCGCCAGCCCTGACCACCGGGGGGTGCCCCGGGGACGCCGCTCCGCCGGGGGGCGGCAAAGGGAGGGGGACCATGAGGCGCCTGACCCGCCGCCTGGTGCTGCCGATCTTCGGGGTGCTCTGGATCACCGTGCTGCTGTTCTTTTGGGTCACCAAGAGGAAGTTGGAGGTGCCGCTGGGACCTGAAGTGCAGACCCCCAAGGTACGCGGCTGGGCTGCGCGCGGGGCGCGGGGCAGTGGCTGGCGGGAGGGATGGGAGGGCAGGAGGACGGGCGCGCATCCCGCACGCAAGCCGGGCTTTGCGGGCTCACGAGAAGCCAGAGCGGGGAAATGGGTTGGGAGGGGTGTGTGGGTGTGTGTGGGGGGAGTCTGGGTGCTGCGACCGAGCAGGTAACCAGCGCGGCTGCAGCAAACCACGGGGTGTTTCTGGAATGTCACCGGCCCCCGGCGTCTCCGACCCCGCGGGGTGTGTGAGCGGCGGTGGGTGTGGGCGGTGGGCACGCGCGCTCGCGGGCGGAGCGCGCTTCCCAACTTCAGCGCCGCGCCGGGGTCCCGCAGCCAAGGGGGGCGCTGCGCACCAGCCTCCCGGGGGTTGGCGCCCCGTGGACTCCGCCTGAGGGTCGCTAGCGGGTGGGCCTGGGGGGTGGGAGGGGGTGGGGAGGTGGCAATCCTCGGCAAGCCTGTGCTGACCTCTTCCTGGCAGCTGCCAGGCCGAGCAAGGGAGGCTGCAGGATGCCCGCCCGCCACGCTCTCGCGCGGTGCACTCGAGGTCTCCATCCTCCCCGGGCCAGGCAGGTGCCCTCCTCGCCCCCCCACCAGCCCGGCCCATTGCTACTGGCTCCGCAGCTGTTCCCGACCCCTCAGTCGTATAGGAAGATGAACACACACCATCAGGGAGCCTGGCACCTTGTATTGGTGGGGAGTTGGGGAAATGGGAATCAAAGTGGCTTTTCCAACTCCTGCCCTGTTAGTGCAGGAAGCTGCTCATTCATATTCACTCTTCAGATACTGAGCTCTGGTTCCTCTCCACAGACCTGGCCTTGGGACTCAGAGGGAGACCTCTGGGGGATTTGCAGGCAGACCGGGAAACATTTATGAACATGATCCAGAGCAGCCCTCTAGGGAAAGGCTAAAAGCCTTGGAGGAGCTTGAGGCAGAGTGGTTAGAAAGGGGAGTCAGAAATATGAATCCCAGTACCTGGGATGGGGGTGGGGAGGGTCTCATTAATGAGCACAAGAGATCCTGCTGTGTGCCAGGTGCATAGTGGGTGCTTTTTTCATAGGCCCTAGTGTGAATAGGGTGGTGATAATCTTTAGTACCTTGTTTAGGAAGCAGGTGGAGAGTTTATAAGTAGTTTTGAGGTCCACTCTGCTGGTTTGAACTCAAACCTCCACTCTCAGGTTTCCCCCACTCTTATCAGATTGCCTTAATGGATTCTCCTTGTCACTCCTGTTTTGGAATCTGGTGAGTGCTCAGCTGATCTCAACAAGGTTTATTTGGCATATAAGTGTGTGCCAAGCACTGTGCTAGGTGGTCAGTAGAAGCTGTTCCCTGGGAATGAAGATTTACTCCTCAGCAGTTCTGTACTACATGGCTCCCTGGAAGACTTAGGAGAGCTGAGTTCTGCCTGGTCAGGCTCACCAGTGGGCAGGGGGTGACCCAGGTAGTGGTACACTGAAGACCCAGAGGATCCATAATGCCTAAAGGTAGTTGTGAGAGTTTGGTATAATTCCAGAGCAAAACATTCAAGGCCAGAGGGATGAGGCTGGGGATGGGGTGGTAGGTGGGGGAAAGGTGAGGTCAGAGCCAGGCCGACCTTGGGCTCTTAGGGGCTGTGGATGTGTGGAGTAGGTGGAAGGGCTGAGCAGAAAAATGAGAAGGCCAGATTGGTGACTTCAAACAGCATTTATAGCACTGGATTCCCCCCCCCCCCCCCTCTATTTCCCTAGGTGTTTCTGCTTCTTGTGATGCAGTTAATGATGCCTGCAGGGATATGAACTTTCTTGTTTTGCATTGAACCTCATTAGCTTAAGCTTACTTATTCTTAGTTTACCCCAGGGATTTGGGACAAGAGATCTGCTTCCTTCTGTATGTACTTTGTCCTTCCTCCTTTCCCATATCCTCACATCCTGGCTTGTGCTCAACACACATTGATTGATGGCAAGTAATTGCTAGGTTTTGTGCTACATTTGGGGGTGCTGTGTCCCTATGTCTTGGCTGTGGTGTGTGTGTGTATGTGTGTGTGTGTGTGTGTGTGTGTGTGTGTGTGTGTGTGTATGTGTGTAGGGGGTTCTCATAAATTCCTGGCTGAGGCAGAATTATAAACAGGAGTCCAGAATAGGCTCTGTAGCCATAGAAGACCTCTTACTCTTTGTCTTAACATCTTATTACCCCCCCTCCCCCCGCATTTTGTGTATTCTTCTATAATCATGAATTCTATAGACTTTTGAAATCTTGACACCTTTTATTATTAGCTTGCCTTTTTTTCTTTGTGTGTGTGTTTTTAACCTGTATGCATGGCCTTTTGTGCCAACATGAACGTATTGTTTGTTTTCATGGATGTATTCTTCATCTGGCAGGTGAACTCCCCTGTGTATTTCATTGTGATTATCTGAAGAGAAAGATACAAAGAGAGATCCCTTCATAACTCCAGCCCAGTTTTATTCCCTATGACTGGTGTGAACAGGCCATCTGACATATCCAAAGGAGCACAGCTTTTAGCCAGGTGATTGTGTGTCAGAATCACCTGGAGAGCTTGATTAATGTACAGATTCTTGGGGTGTTGTAGATTACAGTTAGTTCTTCCGGTTTGGGAGAAGGCCCTAAAATTAGTATTTTTCTAGTGTTCTATGTGATTCTGAAGCAGCCTGTTGCTGGATAGCACTTGGGTGCTAGACAAAGAATGGCAGTCTGCTGGTGTTTTGTGGTTTGGTTGGCTCTGTGTAAACATGGCCAAATGAATTTTTTCTTCTTTTTTTCAAATCTTTAAAATTAGAATATGTTAACTATACAAATGGGTTTCATTATGATATTTCCATCTTGCCTTACATGCATCTAATACATTTTGGTCATTTTCTCCCCATTACCCTTATTTCCTCCTCCTTCCTCTCACAATTTTTTTTTTTTTGGGTCCGGTCGTGGGGCCTGAACTCTGGGCCTGGGCGCTGTCACTCAGCTCTTCAGCTCAAGGCTAGTGCTCTACCACTTGAGCCACAGCACCACTTCCGGCTTTTTTCTGTTTGCTTATGTGGTGCTGAGGAATCGAACCCAGGGCCTCAGGCATACAAGGCGAGCGCTCTACCACTGAGCCACCTTCCCAGCCCCTCCTCTCACAATTTTTAATGGGTTTCATTATGCTATTTTCATACATCCATAATACTACAATCAGATTCACCACCCCATCACGCTCTCTTTTACTCTTCCTCCTCCCAGGAGATCTCCTCACAAAAGTCCCCCATTTACATTTATGTTATATAGTTGTTTTAGGTCTCGATTCTTCATATGAGAGAAAATATGCATTACTTGTCCTTTTGAATCTGTCTCATTTTGCTTAACATGATGATCTCCTGTTCCATCTGTTTTCTTGCAGATGCCATACTTGAGTGTGATGTGGACCTAAGTTTGTGTGAGCATTTGCATCCCTGTTAAGTAACAATCACTAGCATGTGGCTAGTGTTTTACAAATTCGTAGACTATGTTTCACATATATTAGCTCATTTAATCTTCACAACAGTCACACCAGGGAGATAATACTTGTATACAGATGAGGCTGAGTAATTAACCATTTGGCCCAAGATAACAAGGATCTTCAAATGGTAGTGCCAGAACAAGAATGAAATGAGATCTTTCTGGCAACAACTTGCGCCATGGTATTCTGTGTTGCTAAACCTGACCACCTAAGTCCTCTTGCAGTACAGTGTGAGCTCCCTACCCACTCCAACGGGGTGGGTATAATTATGAAGGTGAGGAGACAAGCAGTGCCTCAGGAGGCATTGCCTCCTGATCTGTCCTCTAAGGCATTCACAGGGGCCACAGGAGGCTCCTCCGGCTAGATGTAGCACACTGTGTTGGGGAAGTTTGGTTGCTAGGGGGGTCATATACCCAATGGTTGCAACAATATTGTTTTATAAATTCAGTTGCCAATACAGATTGTTTCCATAACAGAAGGAACTCAGGTGGGATACTTGCTGATCACAGGGAAAATTGGGCTTTGAGTGAGTTCAGTACACCAGGTTTTCCTAGGAAGTGGCCTTGCACCATCACAGGGAAAGCTTTTGCCTGGATACGACGAAGTTTTCCTCCTGCTGAGGATGTAAATCTCATCCTTGTGTGGCAGTGGAATCAGGGTGATGTCTTTCCAGTTTGTCATGAAGGGTCTTGTTGACAGCTGTGTAACAAAAGACAGATTATTAGGAGAAAGGCAAAACAAATTCTTTTGATTATGGTTTCACATGACTGGAGAGCCATCAGAGTGAAGATTGAAAGATCCAGGGTGAACTATGTGTTTTTATGCTAAGATTTGATTGAGGATGGCCAGCTGTGTAGCAGTCTCATGGACAGAAGGGTATGATCTAAGGCTAATAAATAGAGTGGGTGAACCAGCAGGGCCTGCTCAAGTATTTATTTTAGCCTCTCTGTGCAGCATTTTTTTTTTCCTCCTGATATGGAACAGGATCTTTTCTGAGAATGAAGGTCTTATGATCTTCTATGAGATAAGATAGGTCAGAATTACTTTAGGGCCTGTTGTAAGAAATTTTAGAGCACAGGGCAAGAGGTGGGGATGATGATTAGAGTAATGGTTGTAGGCTTTATGATTTGTTTTAGGGTGAAAGGAATTCTAGTTTCTTTTCTTTCTTTCTTTTTCTTTTTGGGGGGGGGGTCCAGTTGTGGGGTCTGAACTCTGGGCCTGGGTGCTGTCCCTCAGCTCTTCAGCTCAAGGCTAGCGCTCTACCACTTGAGCCACAGTGCCACTTCTGGCTTTTTACTTTTTGCTTATGTGGTGCTGAGGAATCGAACCCAGGGCCTCAGGCATGGCATGCAAGGCAAGCGCTCTACCACTGAGCCACCTTCCCAGCCCAGGAATTCTAGTTTCTGAAACCTATCATAGGAAAGAAAAATTTTAGCTTCTATGCCTTAGTGGGGAAAATGACAGCACGAGAAAAGTTCATACAGAGACTTTGTTTCTGAGGTTTTTACTTTGTTGTTGTTGTTTGTTGGTTGTGGGGGCCTGAACTCTGGGTCTGGGAGCTGTGTTCTTCAACTCAAGGCTAGTGCTCTACCACTTGAGCCACAGTGCCACTTCCAGCTTTTTCTGTTATGTGGTACTGAGGAATTGAACACAGGGCCTCATGCATGTGAGGCAAACACTCTACCACTGAGCTACTTTCCCAGCCCTGTTGTTGTTTTTCAAAAGTGCTGGTCCTGGGGATTGAACTCAAGACATGGGTGTTGTCCTTGAGAATTTTTTTGCTCAAGGCTAGTAGTCAGTTGGAGATAAGGGTCTCATGGGATTTCCTGCCTGGCTGGATTTAAACCATGATCCTCAGGTCTCAGCCTCCTGAGTGGCTAGGATTATAGGCATGAGCCAGTGGTACCTATCCTGGGTATCAGAATGGTAGAAAGGGTCAGCTTATTTCCCAAAGCAAGAGAGGAAGGCTTTCTTCCTGTAAAGTCTTATTTATTTATTTATTCATTCAAGATACCCATTTGTGAGTATACAGTATCTTAATCAATATCATCCCCTTAATCATTCTCCCTGTCTCTAACCCCATCTGCCCCACAATTTACCTGTAAAATCTTCTGAGAAGTTGGGAATGATTGGCAGCATTTGGGCTGCCCAATCCTTAGGTTCTATGAAGCAAACCATGTCCACAGGGGTCTAGTTCCTAGGCTCTCAGACCTCACCTTGCTAGGAAAAGTCTCTGTTTGCCTAGTGACGATGTTTCCACAGTGGGCCCAAAGTAACCTATGCCCCATCTGTCACAATCCCAGCGATGTGGACAAGGCTCGGGCGTGCTGCTGCACTACTGGTTTAAGAAAATTAATTGGATTTTTTCCCCTTAGTTTCGAGAAGGGCTGATTCTATTAATAGCACAAGTAAAGATTTCTTTAAACTTGACTTTTTAATGTGAATTCGATTTTAATACTGGTTTCCCATCCCCAAATTATTCAGCAGGGCTCAAACTTCTAATTGAAATCATGTAACAAGTTTGAAGTTTTAATTCAAACTGTATTTTAGTGATAAATACTCTATCACTTAAAAGGGCCTAAAAAAAGGGTTTTTCTTTCTTTTCTCTCCTGTCATTTGTTTGCCATTTAGAAAATTATACAATAACTGACAGAATTTTTTTTAAAGCAGCAAATTTGTCTCTTATTTCTAAGAAACTAAATTTAGTCCAAGGCTTAGGGCTTAGTGAAAGCAAAAGAGTTTTAGGCCCGAGGGTAATTTTTGAGGAAGGTATTAGAAATGTAAAGCCTTCCAATAAAGTGCCTGGGGCCCATGAACATAGATGCATTCTGTACTAGAAATATAGCAAATGCTATTAGAAAATAGCTTGTCTTTCTGTACACTAGCATAAAATGAATGCCTTAAGTATATGACACTGTTATTTTATTTCCCATTTAATAGGTAATTTCTCCCACTTAAAAAGTTATGAATTTTAGAGAGAGATCTTATTAATCTAGCCTTGCTCGGTGCAATGCATGCATGTTGGCCTCTGTCCAAGAGATGTTGACTCTGGCATCACCAGAAGCAGCTCATTATCAGATGTGTGTTGTCCTTTCATTTGCCCTGTGCAGAGTGTTGGGCTGGTTTCCCTTCTAAAGGTAGGTCCCTAGGGCAGGCCTCACAGGTGGTTTTGCCTCATGGTTCAGATCACTACTTGCTCCTGTAGCAGGCCAGCAAGTATGTCAATAGGTTAGAATCTTAGGTATTTAGGAAATAGCAACTGTTCACTTTTGGGCTGGTGGGATATCACCATGGGTCAGTTTTTGGTCCACACTAGGTTATCCCAAGTCCCAGGGGCTTGTGTAGAGTTCATTTATCTGGTCCTCAGTGCTGGGTCTCGGCCCATATCCCTGGATGTTTTCACTTTCTTTCTTTTTTTTTTTGGTTGGTCATGGGGCTTGAACTATGGGCTTGGGCACTGTTTCTGCACTCTTCAGCTCAAGGCGAGCGTTCTACTGCTTGAGCCACAGTGCCACTTCCGGTTTTTTAGTGGTTTTATTGGAGATAAGAGTCTCATAGACTTTCCTGCCCACACTGGCTTTGATCTGCGATCCTCAGATCTCAGCTTCCTGAGTAGGATTATAGGCGTGAGCCACTGGCACCTGGCTTGTTTTCACTTTCTTGATCCACTCTCCCTGCATCTGGATCCTGTTTCAGTGGCCAAGGGAACTCTGTTCTAGGGGAATCTGTTTGAGTCTGTAGGGAGCACCTGCTCTCCTTAACTCTTGTTTCATAGCATGGGCTGGCACTTTTGAAAACAAAGATCAGGAATCTTGATCTTACTTATTACAAGACTTTCCAATCTGTCCCCAGAGTAACTATCAGGGCTGCCAGAGTCTGTTGTGTTTAAGAGTGCTGTTCTTCACTCCTCAAAAGTCATTTATAAGTGGAGCAGGGACAGCGTTGGCTAATGTCAGAAGCCTGGAAATTCCACACAGCCTCATTTAAATGCCATCTGATTACCTGCTTTGCCACACCTTTCCATTCTGGATTTCCAAGAGTTCTAGCCCTTATCAGGCTCCTAGAAACCAATTTTGAAGAAATGTGTTGCTTGTGCCCTTGTTTGATTTCTAATGTTTACAATTTTGTCATTCTTCCAGAGCATCTCAAAATCCCCAGTGCGCTTTTGGAAAAGAATCTGAATTAGAAAGCAGGGATAGATCTCGGGCTCTGCTTTTAGTGGGAGAATGTGAACCCTGCCATGGCTTTTGCACATCTCACCCCAGAGACCTAAAATGACAGCCTTGCCATCTGCTTGGGGAGGTGAGCGTGGATGTGTCCTATGTCCACTGCAGCTGGCTGTGGGCTCTTTCCAGCCTCGGTTATCCCATGCTGGGTGCTAAGCTTTCTCCCACTATGGCCCTCAGGCACTTTCTGCTCACCAGAGCCAAGAGGCAGACTCTGACCTTCTCTGTAGCTCCCATAACACTGAAGTCATGTGTGCCTTTACTCTTTGGTTTAGCTCATAGACTTGACAGCTTAGGGTATCTCTTCCTGTCCTTAGCTGTGCCAGCAGTAACAGCCTTTTCTTCTTGACGGTGAAATGGGAGCAGCACACGATAGCACTGCATCTACTGCCTTTCTGCAATAGTCTGAGCCAGTTCAAGTAAGCGGTGAACAACTGAAGGGAGAGAACTTATGGCTATAAATAATTATACCTCAGATACTCTGTTACTTATCTTTTAATTATTTTACCAGAATTGCTAGATTAACCAAAAAGTAAATCAGTCACTGAGTCCTCAGATGTTGAGCTGATTAAGAAAGAATCCCTTTGGGATAGGAAGATCTCTCTCTCTCTCTCTCTCTCTCTCTCTCTCGCTCTCTCTCTCTCTCTCTCTCTCTCTCTCTCTCTCTCTCTCTCTCTCTCTCTCTCTCTCTCTCACACACACACACACGTACCCTGGGGAGATTTGCAGAAGCTCCTGAAATTTGCTGGCTTTGGTATTTTGGTATTTCAGAGTAAATGGCCTGAGATGACCTTCTGGGGCAGCATCTTTGCATTTGGCAGCCATTGCTGCCATCACAGGACCTAATGAGTGCTCAGAAGCTGTTGGGGACAGAGGAGATGGCAGTGGTATGAGGAATATTGGTGCAAGCCAGGGCATCCTTTCTCTTCCTGCTTTTCTGTCTGCCTCTTTTCTTCATTCTTCCTCCCCGCCCTTACATCTTCTGCAAAGGGAATGAGCCTGTAGATCCAAGAGCCCTCAGTGCTGGCCTAGAGCCTCAGGGAAAAGACTGGGGATATGATGGTGGCTCTCTGTTTCCTAGTAAGCTCTAAGGTCAGGAACAGCCAGCCTCTTTGGCTACTGGAGATAGGGGACTGCACTGGACACAAAGAGAGTTGTTTCTGGAGGAAGATGCTGCTTTGGGCCACTTTGAGTCATTCCGTTTTCTTTTCAGCACCAGTCCTTATCACTGGAAATAAAAAGCCATCTGATCTTCTGTCTCCTGGACAATGCTGATTTCAAGTACAAAACCTCTTCTGCATACCATTTCCGGAAGACAAGATTAGATACTTAAAAATAATTAAATTCTCCTCATGTCACCTGTCTTAACTGTATGTACTACAGAGATCTTTCAGGGAAACACACAGAAGGGCACAATCTACCAACATGTTTCTGCTATTGAGTTTGAAGGCCTGAATGAAGAGAGCTGCCACCTTAGCTGCTTTCTTCCTGAGAACCCTGCTGTTCACACCCATTCTATGTCTCATTCCACACCAGGAGAGAGCCAGAAACATGTATAGAGCTGGTGGGATTTGACCCATCTTGGCAGATTCTCTCCTAAGAGGTTTATCTCTTCTCTCTGTTCTCACAGAGCCTTGGATGTGAGGATTTTCCCCCCCTGATTGTCTGGACTGAAGATTTGTGTGGCTTTTCCTACTCCTTTGAGAACACTCCAAACACTCATGCACATCCCCCTCCCCCCATAGACTGGTCCAATCAATATTTATGCGCCCATCAGTTGCAGCTGCAACATGCAGGCATAATGGATGCCAAATCCCTTGATGACCATTGAAAAATTAGCGAGTGCCTGTATTTCAGGCCCATTGTTTTCCAGAATCTCATGGAGATCAGATCACATGGTGCACAGATTAATTAAGCTACCCAGATAATTGGCTATTAATAGATGGGCAATTGATGACTGCCAGCTGGGTGCCGAATTGACTAATGTCCTTATGGTGGGCAGGTGGTCTTCATCAGCAGAGAAACTGGCTGAAAGACATGACTAATTAAAAGGACGAGTCAGGAAAAGGGAGATAAGGATAGCTTTTCCACCCCTGTACCTTTCCTGTGATGCTCTGCAGTTTACAATGCATTTCTATTCACAGATGCTTCATTTGATCCTTAATGTACCCATGTGAACGGGATGTTATAATTCTTCTTATCTTCTCAAGTGTAAGGAATCAGAGATTTTAAGAGAAGACTTTGGCAAGCTCCTCTAACTAGCCTATAGGCTTGAGCTCACTTGTTTAACTATAAAACATGTTCATTTCATTATGGCTGCACTCAACTTTTGGTTAGCATTTTTCCCCTGGTGGCAAATGAAATATATACTGGATGTGTATGTTATATGAATATTTGCCTATGGACAAAATACTAGTGTTCCTATAGAGAGTAAATGTCCTGCCTTTGAGAAAACACCAGCATTGCTTTTCTATTCATGGAATGGGCCTGAGGAAGGGATAAAGGGAAATACAGAACTGGTCTCTAGAGAGGCATGGGGTGCCAAGAAGACTTTGAATTTTCTTCTAAAAGAGGCCAAATCCAATATACCCTTGGTCTCTTCTGGTAGAGAAGATGCTAGGGCTGAAATGCAATCCTTGTGTGAGAAATGGAGAGAGGGCTGTCACAATGTGTACTCTTCTACCTCCAATTCCATTATGTTAGGAGCCTGTACACTCCAGCTACCTCGATCCCAGCCTGCAAGGTTTAACTATAGGAAATGAGGTTCTGCTATCTATCATTCATGAGGGTGCTTCAATTCAGAACTCAACAAAGCTGGGGAATGAACACAGGAACTCTGAGTTTGATTCCTTTTGTGATGACTATAGTCCTTAAACAATCAGAAGCAGGGGCTGGGAAGGTGGCTTAGTGGTAGAGTGCTTGCCTTGCATGCATGAGGCCCTGGGTTCGATTCCTCAGCACCACATAAGCAAAAAGAAAAAAAACAATCAGAAGCATTTACTTTCTAAGAGGAAAAGTGTCATTTGTAATAATCTATCCCTTTTTTTGAAATGTAAGGTGGATGCAAAGGGAATGACACCAGGAAAATGGCTTGGGAGGTCACCCAGCATCACCTTAGACCTTACTTTCTTAGCTGCAGAAGGCCCTGCTTATGTCTGCTTTGGGGATTAGTCTGATAGACTTCCAATTGTTCAGTTAGCACTGGTAGATGGACTGCTGATCTACCCTCATAAGACTAGTTTGGAGGCTGAGTGTGAAAATGTAATGTATAGACCCAAGCTTAGGGAAAGTATGAAGTTGGGGGCTGCACCTGTCTTCCAGGATATTTTGTCTGCACTTGAAGTAAACCATGGAAGACTCACAGTGATAGTTGTTTTGTTATGGGACTAAGTGACAAGGGTGCTCTACTCCAAGATCCTGAGCTAAAACAGGACTTTTTCACTTTTGATTTCTCCTGAGCATGGCAGCACATTAAACTGCTGTACTTTTTGTTCTTTTTTTTCTCTCCTTCCTTCCTTTCTTCCTGTCTCCCTCCATTCCTCCCTCCTCCCTCCCTTCGTTCATTCGTTCGTTTGTTCCTTCCTTCCTTCTTCCCCTCCCTCTCTCTTCCTCTCTCTCTCTCTCCTTCCTCCTTCCATCTCTTTTTTCTTCTGGAACTCAGGCTAGTCTAGAACTTGCAATTCTCCTAGCTGTGGCTTGTGAGTGTTGAGATTATAGACATATACCATCACACCAAGCAGACTATATGCAAAATAAGATTGGCAGGAAATGCAAACCAAGATAACCTTAGTACTTTCCCTCTCTACTCAGCCACTCTGACTACTTTCTCTTTACTTGCTCAGTTGATAAGATCAACTTTGTAATTTTCCTCCACTCTTCTTACTGTTTCTGCATTGGGCTTTAGCTTTTCTCTTAAAAGTGAGGATATATTTTGGATAACATTTGGTGTGTTTATTATAGCTTAAAAAACTATAATCTTGCAATTTCACTCCTGGACTCAAACCCCATAGAAAAGTATAATCATTGTGTATATGCAAATATACACCACTCAGATTGGAGTTACCAAGTTTGTCGTGGGCAAGATAATACATATTTTTTTTAAATTTATTTTTTATTGTTGTTCTATAGGTGATGCACGAGGGGTTACAGTTACATATGTCAGGTAATGAGTAAAGCTTTTTTAAAAGATGATGTCACCCTTTCTCTTGCTCTCTCCCAGTTTTTCCCTCCAGTCCCCATACCCAATTTGTACAGTTCATTTTTAACATAGTGTCTAGTGAGTACCACTGTTGCATTTGTTTACCCTTTGTCTCTCCATTTCCGTGTTCTCCTTACCTTCCCAAAGACAGGTAAATGAACAAATAAGACAAAAAGAAAAGAAAACCAAAACAGCAAAGCAAAAACCTCTTGTTTCCATTTCCTGGAATTCATTTCAATAAATATTATTTTGTATGATTAGAAAGTAATATGTATTTTTTCTTTTTTAGGATTAGATGCTTTGTAATGCAACTACTCAACTACTCAATTCCACAGCTGCCCTGTGAAAGACAATATGTAAATGAGGGAGTATGCCTGTGTTCAATAAAACTTTATTGAATTTCAAACTGAAATTTGAACTAAATTCTCTTTTGCATTTTGTAAGATATAATTCTTCTATTGGTATTATCATCAACTATTTAAAAATGTAAAGCCTATGCTTTACATGTGGGATGTACTAAGCCAGGTGGCAGGCCACATTTGGCCTGCAGACTTTAGGACTCCACTTATTAAAGTACAGCAATGTCAGAAATAATCTCTGTTGCTGGGA
Organism: Dipodomys spectabilis; assembly: GCF_019054845.1. NCBI lineage: Eukaryota > Metazoa > Chordata > Mammalia > Rodentia > Heteromyidae > Dipodomys > Dipodomys spectabilis. Next base: position 6,864,689 of record NW_024870887.1, on the reverse strand, counting down.
TTCAGTGTCATGGTTCTCTGGTTGAGATTAGCGGCTAGAGAAGATCAGGGAACATTTAAAGGGGACCTGAGGTAGTTCAGGTCTTGATCTGGATGGTGACTACATCAGTGTGTTCACATGTGAGAAGTCTTTGAACATATTCTCTGTATCTGTTTCACATCTACACGAAGGTCAGAAAGGGAACTCTGAACTGAGCATGCTTTGGGAGCATGACTTAGGTTTTAGCACCTCATGGAAAGGCAGAGCTCATCAGTGGTGTTTATGATTTTTATAGCCTCTTATTTCCCCAAATAAGAGGGTCAATAGAGAAAGGTCTTAGTTTGACTTTGCTCTTTTGCAAATCTTGTTCCTTTTTTTAATAGACAAGGAGATAGTTAAAGTTAGTTGTGTTACTGGTTTATTACTGGTACGGTACTTTCAATCAAAATCTATGTTGAGTATTTAGTCTTTCGTTTCTGGGTCAGACAAAGATGAGGTATTTGGAGGTGAGATGGGGCAGTGGACCCTGGGAACTCTGAGTTGGATTTTGGCTGACATGGAGGTCCCATACTATAACTGATCTGAAATCTACCGTGTTTATAGGTAAACAGTCGAGGCTTAATTGCAGAGAATGCAACCACATGGCACAAGCTTCAGACTTGTAGGAAAAACTGATTTATCAGTTTATGCATCTAGGGTGAAATGGTGGAGAAGCAACACTGAGCCCCTAACCATCAATCACTAGGTTCTTTCTGCGTTAGTCATCTATTCTTCACGACAGCCCTATGCGGGAAGCATCCAACCTTCGTCTTTCAGAAGAGCACCAAGGCTCCAGAATATTCAGTGACTTACTCAAGGTCAGGCTGCCCACAAGCAAGCAAAGAAGGTAGATTCTCAACCAGATCTGACTGGCCCCAGAGCTCCCCTCTTCTTTACATTTTACCCTCTTTTCCACTTCACCTTGTTCACCCCCAGCTTCCTTCTGTTTCTCTACAGTCACACCAAATCTGGTCTCTTGAAAGTGAAGACTCAAGTACTTTTCTTTTTTTCCTAGCAACCAACCTCTAGAGAACTACATTTGTTCTGCTTTCCAGAATTATACACATGTTGTTTGGAGCAGAAACTGCTGAGTGGAATAGTTTTGTATCAGAACCCATCTCTTCCAGGATAAGTCATTTATAGCAATATTAAAGGAGAAAAAAGCAGTTCACCATGTTTTCAGAGAGAAATATGTTATGCTTTTACCACTGTCTGACATGTCCTTAAGAACACGGCTCCACTGTAGAAGACTGGGGATGTTTCCCCTCCTAGACTTAGAATTCTGTTTCCAAAAGGAAGTCTCTAAAGTATCATATTCCTCAGAGTATTAAGGTGTTTCAGAAATGCCCGAAGACTGATTACAGACAGCAAAGTGAGGAATTAGTCAACAGATGCTCAACATACAAAGGCCATAGTGGATGACTAAAAACTCCCCAACATCACCCCTTAGAGAGGAATCTTCCTGAATCTAGCTTAATAACACCAATTATTTGGTTGTTTGTGCTGAGGAGTTGAAAGCTATCATGTGCTGGTAAAATACTCAGCATGGAGCAGTAATTATAGATCAGCTGATAATAGAGGATGCATTGGTTTGACTGCTAATTAGATTATTAGCACTCAAAACAAATACCTGCTATTAACCATAAAGCTGCATTTATGATATTTTCTACTTTTTAAACTTGTTCCTTTTAATAAATGTGCTGTTTTTTTTTTTCTGTGCCAGGACTCCTCATTTCCCTATCATATGAAATCTGTTTTTTTATTGAGCTGCCATTATATTGTTTTCATTCTTAGAAGGAAGTCAGGAGAACTGGCATACATTGAGTGTGGTATATTGGTTCTTGATGGAATGTAGTATGTCTTCTTAGTGAGGAAGTAGTGGTTACTCTGAGGCCAATTCAGCCTTTGCCAAGGGCTCAGAGTCTTTTTCAAGAGTGATCATCGGCGTTTGCTTATGAAAGCTATGATCTGTGAAACTGCTAAAAAAATGACCTAGTTTCTTTTTCTGGTAATGTTTGTGTTTGGGCCCTTGTTACTTTGCACTCCTGGAAGATGGAGTGAGCATTTGGGGCTGCATTCCCCCACCCATTCCACCAATTATGGCATCTTCCTATAAGTAGATTGAGCAGCTATGTGAGATGCCAGCTGCTTCCATCCCATGGTACCTCTGAGTACTTAGGTAGGGTAATCAGAAGGGGCTCTTGGGAGTGCTACAGGATTTCTGGCCATGCCTTCGTATATGGTACAAGTGACTGTCAGCCATCCTGCATGATATGTGACAAATGGAATTTATGGGTGGCTTTTATTATATGCTTGTAATCTATAGGAGAAGGTTTCCAGCGGAGAAAGGAGTGTAACTGTCTCCTAGAAGTGCTAGGGAATTTATTCGTGTTAAGCCATTCATTCTTTAAAATACTCCATCAAGTGGGTGGACTCAAATTTAGTGTCAGGATAGTCATGCTGGTTCCTTAAGGCTGGTTCATTCTTGATCAAATAGAGCCTGAGCGATATCGATAGTTAAATGTTCTCTTTTGCATATTATCTCTAGATAATGTGATAGTTGTCCTTAGGTTACTGAAAAAGAGACTTGACATTCCAAAAAATCCAATAAACATTCCTAAGTCAATACACCTTGTAAGTGGTAGGGTTAAGACGAATCATGTGACACCGGAGCCTAAGTTGGGGGTGTGCCATTGGGGCATTTGATAAATAAGAAAGATGAGTGAGCTTCTTGACAATGTAGGGAGACAGAGTGGGAAAATCTATCTGCATGAGGCCACTGGGTTACATTTGTCCATTCATGCAGTAAATCCTTTGCTGTGTGTGAAGCCCAGTGTGGGCTGGGTGCAAAGATGCTGAGCCAGTGTTCTGCTATTCTTGCCCAGGGCAAATTCCCAGGAAGTATAGAGTTTTGTTTTTTTTTATTGGCCCTTGGCCAGGTTTGTCTCTAGAACTCTGTCTCCCTCTTGCATATAAGCTGCACTTCTCTGTTACTGGAAAGAGACCTGACCTGAGTCCTAGAGATAGCTATGTCATGGTAGAAAGGATGCATAGGATAGATAAAAATATTTTGTCTCTTTTGAAGCAAAGTGGAATCTGAGGCTAAGAGGGTGGAGAGAATCTTCTCCTGGGATAAAAGTTGGAGACAATTGCTTTTGAATTTACTTGGAGTTGTTCTGCAAGGTTGACTTTCTTTCCCCAATCACGTCACTTTTCTGTTAGCTCGGAAAACTGTGGTTGAAGTTTAATCTTATTCTTAAAGCTGTTTCACTAAAATGGGAACCTGTTATTCCACAGGGCCTCTTATTAGGAGAAGAAGGATTCAGGGCGGTCTTTAAAAGTCATTTTAGTGATTTTTTGAAGAAGCATTTACCAGGATCCACTTGTCCCCAAAGTGGCTGCTGTTTCAGAAGCATAGCGCTAGTGCAAGGATGAAGGGGAAAGAAACCAGAGTCTGGAGGGAAAATAGGAAGAGGCAGCCCATTTTCATTTAATCAATTGAGGATGCTACTGTAGGTTCTATATCATTTTGGATACTCTAAAATAGAGATCAGCATATGGACCAAATTTAACCCTATTTTTTTTCAAAGATGGTTCATTGGCTCAGGGGTATTTGCTGTCACATGTAAATCTGTTAGAAATGCAGAATCTCTGGCCACTCTAGACCCACTGATTCAAAACCTGCCTTTTAACAAGATCCCTCAGTGACTGGTGTGCAGTGAAAGTTTGATAAGCCCTGTATTAAGTGACAGGCTTGCTCATAAAAAGAAAATCCTACCTCACAAAATGAGGCCTTGAGTTAGTGGTTGATGTTTAATTTTTTAAAAGATAAATGGTCTCTAAACTCCTATTCTCCCTTTAGTGTAGAGAGTCCTTCTCTCCTAACAGCCTCACAAAGATTCAGAACTTTCTCCATGCCAGGAAATATAGAAAGAGCCTTTAATTGTCCAAGCATCATGGTCATAGCAGTAACATCATTGACCAGGCCCTTAGCAGCCTGCTGCTCTTGGGTTGCTCCTAGTGGTGCTAGGAGCCTCCTGTCTTAGAGGCTGACCTCCTGAGGGACACCACCAGCCATTTTCCCTTAAGCCCTGCTACCCCTAGACACCTACCACTCTCTGGAATGGCTGTCTCCCACTCTCTTTCCACTTTAAGAAATTCCCTCTTTTATTCTCAAGGGTCATTAGTTGTATTACTCCCCCCCCCCGCCACCATCCCTCTTGCTGGGCCCTTTTTTCTTTCTGTGAACACAGGCTATCCCAAAAGTGATAGTTGAAGGACTTCCTGGCTTCTCTGCTATCTGTTTTGGAATACCACCTCTCTGGAAGCCAGGGGTATTGGGATTATCTGCTGAGGTTAAGGGTCCAGGCAGAGCAGGGAGGCACAGTGAGAACAAATACAGACATAGATCCCCCTTGTGCTAGCACACGCCCATCATGCTTGATGCAGTTGAAGAGATGTGTGACCAGTACAATCTGGTACAGAACTTCCTTTAGGATTTCTTCCTGCAGTGTAGAAGGTCATTTAGGTAAGGTAGTAACTGGAGAGTGGGAGATTGTGTGGGCATGGGCAGGAGCCAGGGAGGTGCTCTGGAGGTGGAGAGACTAAGCCAGCATAACCAGAGGTGGTGGAAACCAAGTGTCGGTGAGATTGTGGGAGTGTGAAAATTAAGACATTTGCTTATGTTTGTTCTATAATGAGAGTGGGAAAGTAAACAGACTTCCTCAGTTGGAAACATTATTCTCCACTCACTAGGTTGAAGGATTTTTAACTGCTCAGACTATGCCAATTGCCTTTAAAGGAGTAATTCAATGAAATTTGCACTTAGTTCCCTGTTCTTAACCTCATGGCCTACAAGGGAATCATTGTGAAAGTGTTGTATTTCTCAGCAAGGTTGATTCTGGCTTTCCTGGATTATCTATTTTCATCTTTAATTCATGTACCTGCTCTTAGAGAAATGTCCTGTGGGAAGTTACCTTGCTTGTCTTGATTCCCTATAGATGAGACCCTGGCAGAGCCGTGACCAGAGGATCTTAGCAGAGTCTGTTCTGGGAGGGGTATGCTGGGTATCCTGAGTTGAAAAGGTCTTCATCGATGCACATTAGTTGGAGGAAATGAGATGTGTGGACATCCCAGCTGGTATTATTAGGGCCTGGAAAATTCCTTCTTCTCATGTACATCAGGTAGCCTAAAGGCCGGAAGATGTGCTGGTGTTACATGAGATATGTGGGTAGATTCCATTGTGCCCCTCTCCAAGTTGCCGTCTTGGGAGGTAGGACCAGCAAAAGATTTGGTATAGCAAACATGGAAATCTACTCATTGAGTTCAAAAGTATATCCATAGTAGGATACCACTTAAAAAAAAGGAAATATCAAAGTGGGTGACTTCCACCCAATGTACATTCATATGTACATTGCACTATTTACGCTCTCCCTGAGTGTTTCCACTAAGTACACTCAATCTACCCATATACACGTCTGCATTGTTCTCGGTGCACTGTGTAATCAATATGTAAGCATTTATAAACATTTACATATCTGTCTTGGTCATTTTTCAAAACAAGAGTGAGAGGCTGATCATGTATAATATAATGTTTCTTTCCCTTATCCTTTTCATTTAACTATACATTTTAGAACCCTTGTTAGTGAGCATGCTATTTTTAATAACAGAATTATATTCCACAGTATGGAAGTGACTTACTTTTGTCCAATCACTTCATTTTGTGGCCATCGAATTGAGTAACTAGCACTATAAGACAGTGCTACAAGAATATCAATGTACACATGTGCTTATGTATTAGTGCTTTTACTTCTAGATAGATTTTGAGGTAAATTTTGGGATAGAATTTTGAGAAGTAGGGATATTGAATAAAAGGGTTTGAAAATTTTATATTAATGGGTATTTTAAGAATACTTTATAAAAATGTATAATAATTCCACATATCTATTGGCAAACTGAGAGAACTCTTTCCTCAATGTTCTCTTTGTTGGAAATTTTGTTACTTTAATTTTGGTAGTATATTTGGAAACTAACTTCAATTTTATATTCCTGTTACTATCTGAGAGGTTGAGTATGTTTTATTTATTGCTTTCTAGGTTCTGCTCCTCTGTGAAGGGTCTATTCATATTTTTAGCCTGTTTGCCTCACTGGACTGTTTATTTTATTTATTTATTTTAAATTATTTTTGCCAGTACTGGGGTTTGAACTCAAGGCTTCATGCTCATTCTGTTTGCTTGCACAGCTAGTACTCTACCACTTGAACCATGTCCCCAGACTTGATTTTTTTTGTTGGTCGTGGGGCTTGAACTCTGGGCCTGGGCACTTCAGCATTTCAGCTCAAGGCTAGTGCCCTACCACTTGAGCCACAGTGCCACTTCCGGATTTCTGAGTGGTTTATTGGAGATAAGAGTCTCACTCCTTTCCTTCCTGGCCTGACTTTGAACAGTTATCCTCAGATCTCAGCTGGGATTACAGGTGTGAGCCACTGGTACCCAGCTTCCAGTCTTGATTTTTACTAGCTATTTTGGAGATGGAGTCTCTTCATCTTTTCTACTTAGGCTGGTTTCAAACGGCGATCCTCTGGATCTCAGCCTCCTGAGTAGCTAGGAGTATAGGCATAATCCACTAGCAGCTGGCAAGACTGTTCATCTTTTTGCTGCTTTATGAGTGCTCTTGATATGTTAGTGATCCATCTTTATTGGTCATATGTTTTGCAGATTTTTCTTCAAATCAACTTCTTATACTTTTATGGTACATACTACCATATAATTCTTGAATGGTGAACTATGTCTCTTTCTCTTGTGTCTCTTTCTCTCTCCCTCTCTTCTCACTCACTCTGCCTCTACCCCCTCTTTCTATTACCATGGTTTGAGCCAACCTACCTTCGTTCGTTCGTCCCTTCCTTCCTTCCTTCCTTCCTTCCTTCCTTCCTTCCTTCCTTCCTCCTTTCTTTCTTCCTTCCTTCCTTCTCTCCTTCCTTCCTTTTTTTCTTTGCACCAGGGTTTACACTCAGGGCCTTATACTTGCTCAGCTTGTTTGCTTAGCTGGCTCTATCATGTGAGCCATACCTTCAGCCAAGATTTTTGCTGGTTATTTTGGAGATAGAATCTCATAGGCTTTTCTGTTTGAGCTGGCTTTGAATCATTATTTTCCAATTCCCAGCCTCTTGAGCCATTGGCCCCCCTGCCAACTATATGCCTCTGAAAATGTAGGTAATGAATATTCAATTGTGATTTAAAAGCTCTTCCTCACTAGGTACTGGTGGCCTGTAAGCCTAGCTACTCAGGGGGCTGAGATCTGAGGACCACAGTTCAAAGACAACCCAGGAAGGAAAAGTACATGAGACTATTATTTTCAGTTAACCACCAGAAAACCAGAAATGGTGCTTTGGCTCAAAGTGGTAGAGCACTGGCCTTGTGCAAAAGAGCTGAGACAGCACCCAAGCCCCAAGTTCAAGTCCTAGATGGACAAAAAAAAGAAGAAAAAAAAGAAAGAAAAAACTTCCTACCTCTTAAATTCTATAGAGAACATTGTCAATTTCTTCTTCTACATGATATTTAAAAATTATATTGTAGGCCCATCATAATTTATTTTTATGTCAAGTTTAAGTTAGAGATTCAGTTCTTTTTACTTCTAAATACTCATTTGGATCAACATTAATTCCACAAACCGTATTTTCCCCACTAATTGAACTGTCTTTGGCATATATTTGTTTCCTGTAAAATTAGGCTTGAGATATGGGAATTCCATTTTGTTCTCCTGACTTACTTGTCTCTTACCATGGTGACAAGAGTTTTCCTTTTATATCAGATGGTTATATTTCCTTAATTGGATTTCCTAGGTATAAAATCAGTAGTTCCATAATAAAATACTTGCTTATTTTGTACAAGGCCATGGGTTCCATCCCTAGCACTGTCAAAAAAATCCTATGCTGGGTGCTGGTAGTTCATGTTGTAATCCTGCTTAGTCAGGAGGCTGAGATCTGAGCATTGTGGTCTGAAGCCAGCTGTGGCAGGCTTTCAGGAGACTCTTAATATCCAATTTAAGCATCAAAATAGCTGGGAGTAGAGCTGTGGCTGTGTCAGAGAGCTATCCTTGAACAAAAAAAGGGACTGCCCAGGCCCTGAGTTCAAGCCTCATGACCTACACACACAAGAAAAATCTTTTTTAAATTTTTTTGGTTGGTCGTGGGCCTGAACTCTGGGCCTGGGCGCTGTCCCTCAGCTCTTCAACTCAAGGCTAGCACTCTACCTCTTGAGCCATAGTACCACTTCTGGTTTTTTCTTCTTATGTGGTGCTGAGGAATTGAACCCAGGGCCTCATGCATGTGAGGCAAGCTCTCTACCACTGAGCCACCTTCCTAGCCCCACAAGAAAAGTCTTATGGCTCTCAAAATGAGTTAAATTTATCTTTCATTTTTGAATAGCTTATCTTAGTATTTCATTATCTTATTTTGTAGATTTCTAGTACTTTAATGCCAGTTTGTTTGGTGCTTAGAAGTTAGTGATTTATACTTTGATAAATTGTATTTTAACTTTCACTGTATCTGATATTAATTGTGGTCTGTCCAGCTTTGTTTACATTTGCATTTGTCTATTTTAATGTTTCTTCTTTAATACATATGTATATATTACACACACACATACACACACACACACACACACACACACACACACACACACACAAATAGCCATACTGGAGTCCCTGTTGCTAGGCTGGCAGTCAGCCACTTGTGACACTCTGTTTTGCCCCTTTCAAGTTGGTTATTATTATCATTATTATTTTGCCAGTCCTGGGGTCTGGGTGTGTCCCTTAGCTTCTTTTCACTCAAGGCTAGTGCTCTACCACTTGAGCCACAGCACCACTTCCAGTTTTTTTGGCTGGTTTATTGGAGATAAGAATTTCAGACTTTCCTGCCCAGGCTAGCTTTGAACAATGATCCACAGATCTCAGACTTATGAGTAGCTACGATTATAGGCATGAAACTCTGGCACCCAGCCTAGTTGGTTATTTTTGAGGTAGTATCTTGCTTGTGCCCGGGCTAGCCTGGACTTTGACTTTCCCATTTGAGTTTCTCTGTGTTGCTTGAGTCACAGGTTTACTATACTCAGCTGTTCTTCCCCCATAGCTTGGGATGATAGTTGTGTGCTTCTACACACAGAAGTTGGTTGAGATGGCCTCTCAGTCCTAGATCCTCCCATCTCTAGCTCCAAACAGCTAGGATTACAGGCTTGAGCCACTTTTCTCATTTTTAAAATGTTTTTTTTTAAAATAAATCTTACCAATAAATCTCTAGCAACCAAATACCAATGTTCACTTTTCAATCCAATCCGATAATGTTTGATTTTAATAGGAGCAACCAACTTGTGATAATTAGGAGGATAATTGATTAAATGTTTGCATTTATTCGATTTATTTATTTATTTATTTATTTTTACCATTCTCCATTTTATTACTTACACTATGTTGACAAAACACAATTTCACCGTCTCTGTCTGTGTTTTGAAATGTGGACATCTTATCATAGTAGCTGATGTCAATTGTTAACATTCTTTTTAAAGACATTCAAGTGCCTCTTCTGGGCAAACATGATATCAAGGATGAACCCCTGACCCAGATGTTTTAATTACCCATTTATTATCACATTTTAGGAAGACTAATGCTACTGATGCTTTCTTACAGTGAAAGAAGATGGGCTTTTAGATATCTTTAGGTCATCCTACTTTCTCATCCTTGTTTTCTAGGTTTTGCTGAAATCATTTGATACTTCTAGGACTGAATGTTAAATTTTCTTTTTTCAAGTATTCCTGTTAACTTATATTTCGTTTCCAGTTGCTTTGTTGCTACCTAACTAGTTTTAACTGCAAGATTGGTCATTCAGTTTCCATCTCACCCCTCCATGGATTTCTGTTTGAATTCATTTATTTATTTTGGTCAGATGGTGTTATGTGAGTTATATTTTTCTATGAACTCTTCTTGTGTTCCTATACATGTTCTACTAATAGGAAAGTCGATGCCACCTGGTTTGGCTAACTGGCTGTGGGTGAGGGGGTGATTTTCCATTGTCTCCTGGATCCCAGTTTTGCAGATATTTGGTACTTTTGGAGTCTAATTGGTTTTCTGTGGGAGGTTATCTACTCTGTGTGTTGGAGGTATGTAAGTTTTTTCTTACCTTGATACTTGGGCCCAGGGCTGACATTGCTAGATATCCTCCCATAACTCCTGAATAGGGCTCAGTTGCTCTTACAATCCTGTCTTTCTTGAAGCCATGGAATCTTGCTACTTTTATTTGTTTAATTTTCATCTATTTTGTTTGTTTCTCTTTTTCTCAAATATTCTTCCTTTTTTTTTTGCCCTGATCTTTATTTCTTTGTATGTTTGTTCTTGTGATATTTTTATTCCACTTGATCTTCTAAACTACTAATTTAGGTCTCTACAGCAACCATTCTTTTTATCAACTCATCTGCTGAGCTTTTGAGTTTGAAAATCGTGTTTTTTAGTTGCAGAAAGGCTTTTGTGTGCTATAATTGAATATCATTAAGTGCTGTTATTATTTTTTGTTTGAGTTGCCCTCTGTCTCTCCTCTAGAGCTCTTGTTTCATCAACAGCTTCCCCTTCTAAGTGTTTTACCCATTCATCTCTATTGCTTCTAGTCTTCTTTGTAAGGATGTTTCCTTTGTCAACACAGTGGGGCTTAGGACTAGCTATCAGCTACCTTTAGATTGAGATCAATAGAGAGCAATGATGGGGTGTTAGCCTCAGATTCTGTTCTCCAAGAGCCTCTGAACTCTAGGCTACAGAGGACTTAGAAGATCTGTGTGGCTTGCCTTGGCTATCCCTTTGCACACAGGCAGTATGTCCTCTAGAATGTTCTGATCACCTGCAGGTCCTCCCAGGGGGCCATCCAAATTCAGGGACACCTGATCTTGCTTCTCTGTCTGTTATCTGCTGTGGTTCTGCAGGTCTCTCACTCAGTCCTGATACAGACCTCTTCATCCAACCCTGCAGAACCTGGGTCCCTCTTAGATTCTACGCCATGCCTGCCTTCTGGTCTCAGCAGCTGCCAGGCTCAACAGAGCACAAGCCAACTGCATCAGAGGACCCCGAGGCTACATTGTTTAGAAATGCTTCAGTGATTTCTGAAATTTCCACAGAATTTTCAGAAGTATCCAAATAAATACTCTTTACATATTCAGTTTCTTTGTAAAGTGATTAAGGTCTGGAAGAAAAATGAGAGGGCAGAATCTTTTCCATTTATTTTGGATCCTGCTACATTCTAACAGAGGGGTTTTAGTTTTCGTTTGGGAAGGATTTTAATTCATTGAAAAGTATTTCTGGAATGTCTAGTCTCAGATTATAGCCTTAGGGTGTCAAATGGAACTGGTAGGTTTCATCTACCAGAGAATAAGAGTTCTAGAAGCATATGGTAATGAGCTGGAAAAAAGGAGGATTCTGGTCAAGCTTAAAGATTAAAGGGAAGAATTTTGGAATGTTAAAGAAGATTTGAAGTAAAAATCTGAACGCTGTGGCAAGCGAGGATGACATAGGGCTTTATTTCATAGAGGAAGCAGAAGGCCAGCCAGTCACAGGGTGCTAGTGCCCTCAGATTCGCTGGGGAATTTGTTGGCTAAGGTACTGTCTGATATCTTATGAAGTGAGAATAACTGGAACACACCTGGGTCATAAATGTTGACCTTTCTCTTTGAACATCATGACCGATGACAATGACCTATAACAACCACCAGCTTGTGAAAGAAAAATTCCAGCCATACATCCTCATCTTTTCTAAGATGTAGGGACCTGTTTCATGCTAACAGTGCCTGCTGTTGTCCTATTCATCCCCTGAGATCTTTCTCTAACACCACCAGGTAGCATTGTTTCACAGCTTACAATGAGAAGCTAAGGGATTTGTTTAAAGCCATGTGTCATTAAGTAACTGAAGAACTTCATGTGTGTCAATCAGGTGGCTTGCTGTAGCTGTGACCATGTTTTTGGAAAGCAGATTCCATCTAGGTGTGGTTCATGAGGGGTGGTTCATGAGGGGCATTGCTTAGGAAAGTAGTTGTAGTCTGCTTGCTCCTTCCTATGTGGGAGATGGGCTCATGACTATGTGGGAGCAGCAATTTTTTTTTTTCTTTTTGTCAGTTGTGGATTGAACTCTGGCCTGGGCACTGTCCTCAGCTCTTCAGCTCAAGGCAAGCGCTCTACCACTTGAGCCACAGTACCACTTCCAGCTTTCTGGTGGTTTATGGAGATAAGAGTCTCAGGAACTTTCCTGCCCAGGCTGGCTTTGAACTGCAATCCTCAGATCTCAGCCTCCTGAGTAGCTAGGATTACAGGTGTGAGCTACCAGCGCCCGGCTTGGGATGAACATTTTAGAGGACTTCTGCTGCCTGGGCAGGAGCAAGAAACCTGGAGTATAATGGCTGGCTTCCTTTAGAGATCGTTCTTTTATAGAATTGGACTGACATGAGATCTTACTTTCCAGATAGTAGAAAATAGAAGGGATTCAAGTCAGCAAAGCAACTACACAGAGCGACTGGGAGACCCAGCATCATTACAGAGGGCCGTAGCTCTTGGTAGGACTGTCCTCTGGGTGCATTTCATGGCCTGTTTTTTAAAAAAGGAAAAGGTGAATAATGAGAAAGAAGCAGAATAAATTTCCCCTATTTGCTCATGAAGGAAATGTTCAAACTGAAATTCATCATAAACAGTTAAAAAAGAGCAATACCCAAGAAAGACTTTTGTCCTCTATGGGGAAAAAATAAGTTTTAAGCAAGTATCTATTTACTTGTTTCGTCTCATTTCATTTTAAAAGGCAAAAAGCCCTTACGGTGCACTTTACATGGTCACGGTGATGAAGCCAGGATTCCCAGAGGGATTGGTTCAAGGCTGAGCTTTTGTGCAGTTTGAGCTAGTTTGCTGTCATTTATTTTTGGCTTGATGGGCTGTAGTTTACAGTCCAGAGTAAGAGTCAAGGCAAGGCATCCTTACTTCAACCCACATGGTGAACAAATATTCAGTCCTCTTTGCCCTGACCTTTTGACTTTCTTGCTGTTGGTAATGATTAAACTAAATTTCACAAATGTTTAGTGAATAATTCTGGGCCTGGAAGTGGGGATATAAAAGTGTCAGCCATCCCCTTTGCCCTGGAGATAAGTGCATTCTTGCAGGGTGGCCACCCTGGGAGGTCCCTGTCTTGGTGTCCTTGGTGTTTGTTAATGTCAAATTCCTGGAGTTTCTTCCTGGATCACACAGGTTTGTATCCTGTATGTTGTAGGGATCAACATGGTGGTGCCCCCTTCCCACATCCTTTGTGGTCTCTGTGGGCTTTGCCATGGAAACTGATAGGTAACCTGTGTTCTCTGCTAGCCAACGTCCTGTATTTGAGAGTCGAGTTCCCACTGTTCTAAACCCTCTAGCCTTATGAAAATCTATGGGGGAAGCAGCAGTGTGCCTAACTCTGTCTTGCAAAATAGGACATAGGAGTGAGGGAAGATTAAAATGTCCTGGGTCATTCAGAGATTTGGGGCTGTGGTTCAAGCTTCCACCTTTTTCCTTAACCCATTGGGGGCAGAATGAGTCATGTATTTGTAAATCTAATCTTTAAGAATTGTCTCTCTCTCTCTCTCTCTCTCTTTCTTGTACTGGTTCTGGGAATTGAACTCAGGGCTTCATATTCTCATTTAGTTTTTTCACTCAAAGCTGGCATTTTACTACTCGAGTCACACTTCTGCTTGGAGCTTTTCGCTGGTCAATTGGAGATAAGGGTCTCACAGATTTTTCTGCTCAGGCTGGCTTTGAACTATGATCTTTAGATTCTGCTGAATAGCTGGGATTATAGGCCTGAGCCACTGGTGGCGAGGAATTATTTTTGCATGAATCTGATACCTATATGGGAGTTGATAGAAGTCTTTTGGAGTCAGTTTTTCCTGCTTAGAGAAAAAAGACCAATCAGTATAACATTAATTCCTCCAAATTTTAGAACAGATGGTTTCCTGAGCACTATGAAAAAAAGACAAACTGTGGTAATTACCACAGTGTTAGCAAGGACTGTACTAAGAACCAAGCCTGCCACACAAGACTCCTTTCCCATGGCTGTTATTCTGGGAGGCAGAGTGAAGGATATAGTGAAGGCCGAGGGGCTGCCATTTCTGCTACTCTTTTCCCTATCCACTCTAGTTATCCACTGTGCCAGGACATGTACAGTGTTCATGGACGCTGTGCTGACACTGTGCTTGCATTTCCTGCTGAGCTTTGGTTTTACTTCTTTGAGGTTGCCTTTTGGGTAAGAAAGATGTTTCTTTCTTTCTGTGACTTTAAAAATCCTTGAACTATTTAATTCCCAAGATGCCTGCTATTTGAAAGATATTCTCCCTGGAGTCCCTTGCTATCTATAAGAAGGGGAAACCATGACTTGGTTACTAGTGAATAGTGCCTAGAAATAGTGGTTGGCAGGGATCTCTATGTCTGCATTTAGAGAAAAACAGATTGAAGAGGTAGGAAGAGGAGAAGGGAGGAGCTGGTGTGGCTATTTAGAAGCCTAGAATATTATTTCCAAAAAGCCAAAAAAAAAAAAAAAAAAAGACTGCAGAAATTAAACCAGTTTTTGAGAGATGGGGCTCAAAGACAAGGAAAGAATGGATTTGCTTTTAACGATTTCAAGTAGAATTGAGGCTGTTCGTACAATTGTTGAAAATAAAATTGGTTAGAAAATGATGTCAGCAGAGAGTGGAGACAGTGAACCAGGAAAATAAATGAGCCTGAAATCACCTTCTATTTTATAAATATTGTTTCTGGAGCTAAGAAAATTGAGATAGATTATTCCCTTTTTTTTCTCTCTCCCAACCCATGGGTGGAAGATGCCCTGAGTATCCCATTTGGACCTTGTGAAGAACATCTCATTCTTGCCCTCGTGCGCTAAGTAGCTTCGTCTGCATTTAGACACACTCCATTTCCCTTTCAAGGACCACTATCAGCGGTAGCCAATTACAAACACACCTCATAACACATTATTGAGACACACAGCACACAAATAAGCTGGAGAGATGTTTAATGATTGTACCACATTACGTCCATTACAATCTGTCCTTACTGCCACAGGACGGAGGGGCCAGTTCCTGTGTAAGCTTTTCTGTACCTGGTGTCCTGCATATTTCATTCCCACTCTGTCTTAATTAGTTATAACTTAAGCCAAACCAGTTTACACTTCCAAGAAAGGAACAGGGGTATCACTTCACATTCTGACATTCCCCTTTGAAGCCAGAGAACTCCTTGTCTTCAGTTTTCTTAAAGTATCAGCACTATTAGCATCCTGAATTCATCTGAGAACAAAGGTTGATGCATTTTCCAGCTCGATGGGTGGCTTCCTTCTGTTATCTGTTTCTTGGGGAGAGGTAAAAGGTGGGCAATTGAGAGAAATGTTATGTAGGCAGTCACTCCTTCCACTCTTTTATCTGCAGGTTTGATTTTGTACTGAGAGTTTTCTGTGTTTTATTTGTTCTGCCATTTGTCATTGCTGCTGTTTTGAAGTAATGACTGCATTTGGCCACAAATAATAGCTGCTTTCTAGGCCTGGGTGACACAGCTGTTGATTGAAGAAGCACAAGACCTTTTGTTATGGTGTTAGAGGACGGAGATCTGGGAATGGGATAAGAGCTAAGCTCCCAGGAGGGGAGCAGGGGATAACCAGTATCCTCACTTGGTGAACTTGGAGCTTTAGCATTGATCAGATTCATTTGCTTTATCCACAGTTGCATTGACAAAGGAAGGAAAGTTACTGTCTTAAGAGTTACTTGCTGGTTAATGGCAGAACTTATCTAGAACCTCATTTCTTGGTTGGCTTTTTGTCCAAGCTCTATGCAAATGCAAGCTGTGCTGCTCTTGCTTCTAAAAAATGCAAAGCTCAGTAGGGAGCAGGAGCTGCTCACAGGGATGCTGGAAGCTGGCTGGACACTCGGGCCATGACAACCATCACTGAGCATGCAAATGATTAATGCTCATATGGTCCTCATTCCCCCAAGGACACTATTTCCCTGCTGCAGAGTCTTCTGTAAGAGGGCATTCAGTTTCAAAGGATTCTTTTATCAAAAGATTGGTTTTGATCCTCATTCTTTTAGAAAAATAGAATGCCCGGTGCTTCTACTACGATTGCCTTCCTTATGTGTTGCTCTTGTAGTTCTGGGTCCTCTTTGAAGCAGTAGCATAGCACTGAGACAACAAACCTGTGTGTTTGCCTTTAAGTCAGGCAGAAATGCTTTTGGGCTTGATGGAAAACTGGGTTAGGTCTTCTTGAGGCTGTTTGTGTAGTTGATCTGGCAATGTGTCCAGCCTTTCAAACTTGGAAAAACTTACTGTTCACACTTCACTCATATGTTCCCTGGTCCTGGCAAGCAAATTGCTCTTGAAGAATTTTTGTTCCCATCTGCTACTTCTATTAGTGAGGGTAACATTTGAGATTGGTATAGTGAGGGTGGAGTCCTAGGACCATCGTGGCTTGATGTTGACCATCTATATAGCTTCAAACTTTAGTGTTCACATAGGGTCAGAGGTAGGAGTTTGGGCTTGGTGTTTCCTGAATTACAGAGCTTGGCTGAGGGAGCCTGTGTTTGCTCACAACCAGGCAGATGGTGCCAAGTAGTAGCATGTTCCTACTGCTACTTTTGCAGTCAGTAAGAGAAATAAGACAGGGCCACTAGCAAATGGATGTTTTGAAAAATCTGTTGTCTTTGAGTGTGTGTGTGTGTGTGTGTGTGTGTGTGTGTGTGTGTGTGTGTTGCTGGGGAAGCAATGGGTCACCTGAGATGTGTAATAAGCACCTGATGAACCAACTGTCCCTGGCTGGTGGTATATAGAAGTCTAAGTCTCAAGCCCTTGGGGAAACTGGAGAAATAGAATGGGGGGGGAGGGGAGGGGTCGGTTAATCAGCACCATGGACAGCACCTCAGCTCCTGAGGATTAGGCATTCCAGACAGCTAAGAGGTCTCTGCTTTTCTGATCTTTTAGAAAGAGCTAGCAAGAACATTAATTCTTCTGCCCATGAGGTAATGAGGAGACAGACTCGAGGGTGACTGGCTTGAGATGTGGTGACTCAGTAGAACAAGCAAACAAGCCCTCTAGAATACTGGGATGGTTGGCATAAAACATCCTCATTTACTTTCTCCTCTTGGATTTTGTTATAAAAGCGACAAAGAGAACAATAGAAAAGTCCTCTAAATGCCACTTGCAGCAGAATTAGTGGATAAGAATAATCTGTTGAATCTGAAACAAGTGTCAGAGCTTCCCTGAGTGGTTGATTTTGAAAGAGAACACCAGAGGTAATATAGGAGAGTGATTGATGGGTCCATGAACAGATACCAGTGAGCACTAGCAGAATGCACATCCTGGAGGTGCAGAGAAGAGGGGACATTCTAAAGATCTACTTTCCTATTCCTTATTTTCAATGGGTAGGGACTAGGGTGAGCAGAGTTGAAGGAAGGCACCTCCTGAGCTTTTTGTTTCTTGTTTTTAAATGAGATATGGTTTTGCTATGTAGTCCAAACTGGTCTTGAACTTGTGGTCTTCCTATCTCTGGTTCCTGAAGGCTAAGATTGTAGACCATTATGCTCAACTCTTTCTAAGCCCCTGGATATTAGCCTCCCTCATAAACTGCTTTTTTTTTTAAATAATGAAAGCTGCTAGTCTTCCATCTCATCATAAGACCATCCTACAAAGAGGAAGTACAAGCAAACCCACCTTATACCATAGGTAATAAAAAATTATGCCTGTTAGGAGAATTGAAATAATAATAATAATGATAATAATAATATGGGCTAAAATGTCATAAAGAGACATGAAAATTGCCATCATATAAAGAACATTACTGAGGAAATATTCTGAAGGAACAAGAGGAAAATTGGAGGAAATATTCTCAAGGAACAAAGGAAAATTGTAATCAAGAATCTAATAATGAATTGAAAGAAGCCAACAAAGCAGACATCTCTGTGCAGAAAGACAGATACACCTAAGACATGAATATAAAGTTGGAATGGTTGAAAGGAAAGTAGACATTGTGGAAAATAGAACATGGAACATGATAAAGGCAAAGTAATGCAATTAAAATAAGGAAGCATTCATAGAAATTAGAGAGAAAATGGTAGATATAAAAGACAGGCAATGGGGATCCAACATAAGCATATTTTAAGTCCCTGAAGGTACACACTACAGAAAAAATATTTAAAGTATTAGTTTGGAAAGTTCTCATGAAAAGAAAATGACTTAAATCTAACCATTGAAAGAATATAACTTGGGTAGGAGCAGTCAGAAAAATTACCCCAAACAATTGTGGAAAAGGAGAATAATCGCTGCCATTCCCACTCTGCCCTCCTCATAGAAGCAGATCATAGGTGTGAGTGTGGAGAATGTGGCTAGTATGCTAGAAGACTACTAACAGGGGGCACATAAGTATATGGATTCAACTAGTAAATAAATGTATAAAGAACAATGGGAACAATGTTTTTAGTATTTTAACAATGACTTATAAGCATGGAAAGAGAGAGCTTAGAATGATGGATTGAGATTAGAAGTATTGGTATGCATCCAACTACTTATTAGCTCTTTCCGTTGAGGTAGTCCAGAGGCATCAAAAGTCTACTAGTAAGAGTACATCTGGTATAGTTAGATCTTCTTTTCTAAATACTCCCCATACACCAAAATTTACCAGAGAGCCTCAGAGAAATGATGATGATTTTTTAGGGATGTGGCATAGGAAGTGTGCAAGGAACCTGAAATACCTTCATATGCCAGAGTCAGCCAGTACTCAAGAAAAGTTAGAGGTCTGTCAAAAGTACATGGGTGCTAGCCTGAATGGATTTGTATTGGCCCAGTAGAGACAAGATAAACATGAGAGGAAATCAGGGTATCACATTATAATCTATTGAATAGGATAGGAACTCTTGAGCCCATACTGTTGTCAGCAAATGAATAAATGAATAACTACACAGATAAAGAGATAAGTAAAAAATAAGTGAGCTATGGGAAAATTTCCTTATAACAGAATTACAACTGATAAATGCAGGAGGAGTGATGGATTTTCCATGGTAATGGAAACTACTGGAGGAAGGAGGTGTCAATGGATGTGTCTTATGGGTGGAGGTTTTGTAAGGAACAATATTTCAATATTGGCAACGGTTTTCAAACAGCTTCTCAAAAACCGGTAAGTTAGTTAAGTAAAGACATGGTGAACTGTCACTGGGAAAGCCTGGCAGACAACCCCTTGACCAGATGACCCAAGTGGATATCACTAGTGTTGGGAGGGATTGAGCTAGTTGGCCTGAAGATGTCCTATACAACAATAGAATGACATCATTTCTATTGCATTCTTGCCAAGAATACATGGCCTGTGTCTGGTCCCAAAAACATTCAATGGACATAAGCACTACAGAACGAAAAGACTTTTTCTTTGAGCCTTCTAAGGACTTGAGAAGCAGAGAAAGACCAAGATGCTATCCTAGATTGGAGGAGGCTGACGACACTTAAGAATTAAATGTAACAGGTGCTCATGCACAGGATTCTAGACCAGGCAGGGAAAAGAGCCATGACAGACAAGTTGGAAAAATTCAAACAGGGTCTGTACATTGTGTCTGTGCTGCTGTGTCAGCATTGAGTTTTTGACTAGGATATCTGTCTGGTGGTTATAAAGGAGAAGGGTCCTTGTCCTTGGGAGGTATGCACTGGAAATATCTAGAGACATGGGCATTGTGCCAAAAAAATCTCTATCTATTTGTGTGTGTCTCTTTCTGCCAAAGTGGAGAACACACAGTAAAATATCACCACCTAGGGAATTTGTGTGCAGAGAGAATAGACTTTATAGTTTCTTTGTAACTTTTCTTGAAGTTTGAACTTACTTCAGAATTAATAAGAAGATGCTGGAAAGCACAATAAATAAAAAGAAAGAATCCATTGGGAACGGAGGCAAACAGATGAAATCACTTAGGATGAGAAAAATATCATGCTGGCCAGGCCTCCTCTGCAGCAACAGTCAATACCCAGATGAGAGAGAAATAGTATGTGTAAGACAACCTGGGAAGGAGAGTATGAACCAATGATTTATGTCCATCCTAGCCTTCTCCCAAGTATAAAGACAATTTTGGGCATGCAGTAACTCAGGGAATATTGTTCTCCTGAGCCCTTCCTGAGAAAACTAGCAGCGAATGAACTTGAGCCAACAGTTGAAGACAGAGGGTGAGCACAGAATATTTCCAATGATAAGACTAAATCCAAACAAGAGGAAGACAAATAGGAGGATTAGAACAACAAAGGAGAATATCAGTGTTCTGTGCCCTGGTGATGTAAAAATGACATTACTAATGAACATGGCAAAAAGTAATGGAGAAAGGAGGAAGTTCTTGTATACTTCATTGTATAAGAGCAGGGAGTCAAGGATGTAATTTTGTTGTAAGCACAATTATATTTAATAAAAAATAGTGAATATGTTAAAAGATAACTCCTTTTTTGGTGGTACAGGCATTTGAATTCAGCACCTTACACTTGCTAGACAGGTGCTCTGTCATTTGAGCTATGCATTCAGCTCATTTTCCTTAATTTTTTGGTTTGTGCCTTATTTTTGCATTGGACCAACTTAGACCATGGTCCTTATACCTACACCTCCTATACACCTGAGATTATAGATGTGTACCACCACTACACCTTACTTTGTCAACTACACCTTACTTTGTCATTTTGAGATGACTGTTTTCCTAACCTTTTGCCCCATCTGGTCTTGAACTTCTATTTTCCCAATCTTTATTTCTCTCATAGCTGGAATTATAGTTGTAAGCTACCACACCTGGCCTGAGAAAGATAATCTTACTGACTAAAATAAGGTTGTGGAAGAGAGACAGCATAGTCACAGATAGAGGTGCCCAGGGACTATGTAATGTCATTCTTTTTCTTCTTACATGTGAGTGCCACTGCACAAACGTCTCTGAACTTTCAAAACTGGCTTCCAGAGACATGTCTCTTTCCTGTCACACCCTAAACATGCCTTCACAATATCTTTGCAAAAAGGAACATGAAAAGAAGAGAAAACATTCCAATTTTATGTTTGATTATACTATAGAATTAATAAGTTAGATATAAAGACTGGTAAAGAATATTATATAATGTGTAGATATGAATATAAACACTAGAACAAAAATACAAAGCTTCCTAGAAGAATCACACAGGGGGAATAATCACAGAAACTAAAAATAATGTCGTAAGTCATATAAAATTAGAGCTAGGAATAGCTTGTTTGCCTTATTGCTAAATATAAGTGAATTTAACTTGCCTTTTACAAGGATTTTCAGATTGTATCACAAATCAATACCCAATTCTGTGTTGTTTATAGAGATCTCCCTAAAGGAAAGCCATATAGGAAGGTTGAAAATAAAAGGATGAGTAAAAGAACTGCAGGCAAATGCTTATCAGGTTAATAAAAAATAAATGTAGACATAAAAAGGAGTCATGAGCTTGCATCAGACAAAGTGGAATACAGCTTAAAAGGCATTAAATATGATAAAGGAACTTCATAATGCCAAAAGGTACATTTCACAATGAAAACAAAAACAGACAAATAAGAATTCATAGCAGCAATATTGAGAAGATGAAATTTCAGGTGGTGGCAAAGAGCAATAAAAGGACACTAGTAACAGAGCACTTTAATTTACCTGTCTTAGTCTCCAGATAACTGGACAAAAGTCAAAATCAATATTGAAGACCTAATTAGCATAAGTAATAAAGGAGATCTGATGGATAAATATCAATGCCTATAGATTAAATGAAGCAAATATATCTTTCAAGGTCCCATGAGGCATCCACAAATATTGACCTTCTATTAGGCAACAATGATAACCTCAATAACTCTCAAAAGGCAGGGAAAAACACAGGAAATATTCTCTGATGACAGTGTAGTTGAACTAGAAATTATTATGAAATAAGAAGAATATTGAGTTGAATGTGAAGTCAAAGCAAAACAAAGCAAAAACACCCAATACATGGCTCAAAGAGGAAAATGAAAACTAAAACTGAAGACTTTCTAGAAAATGACAATTAGAAAAAACATTAAGTATCTGAACAGATGTGATATAACTGAAGCAATTCTCAGAGGGAAACTGATGGTGTTAAATATTTACATGAAGGAATGATAAAACATAAATTAATCATCTAAGTCGAGGAGTTCTAACAGAATAAAACAGAATGCAGAAACAAGAGGTAGATAAAAATAGAAATCAATGTGTTGGGAAATGAAACAGTTGGAATACGTTCTGAAGCTGTTTTTTATTAGGGGTAATGAAAGCAACGGATAAACTATGAGTAAATGTAATCAAGAAAGAGTGGGAAGGTATTAAAAAGAATTGTGGAATCAAGAAACAAAGGACTTCTACTCATTTTGCTGTATTATTGCTAAATGACTGCATGCTCTTGACCACATATATGGTATATATAGGTGCACAACTGATGGATATTAGGAGGAGGTCACAGAATCAGAGGGAAACAGGGGAACAGAAGGGCCCATCAGCTGCACTGGACATAGATGAAAATGAACTAAGCAACGCAAAGGAAGTGATGGGATGGAGGGAATGAGAGGGAAAGAGGAAACAGCTTACACTAAGCAAAAGGAAAGATATATACATATCACCCGATGTGGAAGAAATCGTATTGTCAAAACTCATAGAATTCACAAACTTTATAGAACATAATAATGACAATTTGCCTTGTAAAGGTTAAAATGTGTTTGTGATTTTAAGTATCACTATTCTACAATACTGTAAAATATGTGAACTTTATGTAATCACCTAATCTCAATAAAAAAAAGAATTGTGGGTGATAATAATATCATAGATTACTTTGCTTATCTCTATGAAATTATATTTGAAAACCTGGGGAACTGGACTATTGTCTAAAAAAATAAAATTTGCCCAAATGATACTAGAAGCAAAAAATTCATACAAGTATACTTTGTTCCAAAGGAAAAAAGTAACAGTCCATATGGTATTATGGGAAAATCCTGTGAAACTTCCAAGGAATAGAAAATTTCAGTATCTTTTAGAACACAGAGAAAGAAGGAAAGCCTAACAAAAGTAAGCACAAATAGAAAAACCAAAGAATAATCCAACCTGTGAGTGCCTCTTCAAAAATCATTTAAAAATGAGAACAATTTTGGCAGTTCACTTGAAGACTAATGTGTTATGATCAAGAGTTATTCATGGAAGCTAAGTGTGGTTGGACATTGGTGATTATTAGGACTAAGAAATGATAGCTTCACGGATGCTGAAAAGTTTTTTGTTTTTTTTTTTTGAGAAAGTGCAGCAATCATTTTTACTAAAATATACTCAAGAAAACAGGAATAGTTAAAATTATATAGTTAAGATACTTTCCTATTTAACATACTTAAATAAATTTATCATACTAAATGGGGAATCATAGAGGAATTTTTACTGAAAAACAAGGACTTGTACTCTTAGTCTATTATTCAACACTCTGTTGGTGATACTTACCACTGCAATTAGGTAAGGCAAAACAATGGGAAAGGGGGAATGATGAAGGGGCCATTGTTTTCCTGTGTGCATGATGAGGTTGTGTGGCTGGGAAACATAAGAAAAATCATTAAAAATTACTTCATATAATAAAATAATCCAATAAAGTAGCAATACGTAAAAGCAAAATCAGTGTATTTCATATCTACACACATCAAATATACAAGGAGAGGAAGAGCCCCCCCCAGTTTCAATAACACAAAAATTGCAACATAGCTAATATTAAACAACATAAAACATAGGCTCAATATGAAGATTTTAAAACACTGCCAAGGAATTCTAAAGGAACCTAGAGAAAATGGAAAGATATGCAATATTTATGAGTAGAAAAACAATGTGGTTCTCTCTAAGTTAATTTGATCTAAAATGGTGCCAGGAAATTTTTTAAAAAATACACAAAGTTTATTTTAAAACTTAAATGAAAAAAAAGTAATTAAGAAATTCTGAAATGGTCGCACTAGATAACCAGAACTTACGATATTACCTCATTTATTGAGACTGTTATAGGCAGATGCACAGATATCTAAAAGGAACAGAGTGGACCATTCCGAAATGACTCAGATACATATGGTCACTTAGCACTGGATAAAGGCAACATCTTGATGCACGAGAGGAGAAGGTATACATAGCTGGATTGAATTCAAGATGAAAATAAACTTTGAAGTATTGAACCTATAGAAAGAGTGACATAGAGGAGGTGAATTTTTATCATAGTACATTATATTTACTTACAATATCAAAAGCCCCTTTGTACAATTAATTTATGCTGATGGAAAGGAAGGGAAACAAACAAACAAATCCCAAACTTGAAACCAAACCAAACAACAACAACAATATATATATATATATATATATATATATAAATCCACATGGAAGTTTCAGGAAAAAAACCAGAGATCTTTCTAACCAAGAAATAAACTAAAAAGACAAATGATGGGTACACTCAAATGGTAGAGTGCTTGCTAGAAAGCATGAGGCCCTAGGTTCGATCCCTAGTACTGCATCTCCCAAATAAATAAAATAAAAATTGAAGAGAGAATGACAAGAGACTAATTAAGAGGTAAAAGGCTCCAAAGAGCCAATAAATAAAATAACATATCCAGTAGAAAAGAGTAGATGGGGAAATTGCTAGGAAAATGGTTAATGAAAGAGAAATATGAAGGTCTCTAAATATGTTAAAGGATATACTCAACCATCCTTATAAAAACCAAATTAAAGCTATATAGAAATGATATATATTTACAGGTTTTTCATCTATCAGGTTGCACAATGAAAAGAATAAAAATAAAATATAGAATATTGTATATACTAAGCAACGTTTGTTCAAAAAGTAGGGAGGATGTGGGGGTTGCAGGATTAGAATAAATACTTATGCTTGTATCTATATTCATAAGCAATTTAAGGATATAGTAATGGTGTTGTAAATTGGGGATGAGACAGAGTAGATGAGAATCTTTTCATTGTACACCCTTATAAAAACATGTGATATATTTGTTTTTAAAGTAAACTATTATACAAATAGAAATGTGATCTATTTACTGATATATTTAGGTCAGAGTACATTATATGCATTGTATGTATAGGTGCACACTTCCTTATCTCCACCTATAGAAAATGATTTAAATGCTTCTACTTCAACCACATGTAATGTGTCCCAACCCTTTCCTACTCCCAATAAGCCACATAGGACAGAGAGAGTCTAAGGAGTCCACTGTGAATTTTTCAGGTAAAATCAGCATCATCTCAAATCACTAACTTTTATGAGGCACTGGAGTGTTTGTTTGCAGAATGGCGGCACATTTGCTGAGTGTGCAGCTTGCATCTCCCCTGATGATACCTTATGGATTGGGATCAAGCATGAGATGCTTGTTTTGCAGGTTTTTAAATAGAAACATAGAATTTGATTGGTATCAGCTTGAGAATACAGTTTCCAATGAAAGTTTAATCCAGAGAAGCTCTGATCAGAGAGAGCATGTGACTTAAAAATGTTAGAGTTGGGACAGGTGGTGGTGATTCCTTTGATCATTTTGTGAACTTTTCCCATCTTCCCAATGAAGAAGACCTTGCAATTCATATAGAAGGAGCTTACCTAGCTATTTCTGAGCTCAAACTACAAGCAGGGGTTCTGAGCTCCAGTTCTGGGTTCTTTTCTATCTTGCCCATTTCCCTAGATACAAATGTCAATGCTCTACTACTCTACTCTGGACAAGATGATATTAAGAGAGGCTCCACACTGGGTGGGGGTGAAGTTCCAACTGTGTTGAGACTGTAAGTCACAGGAAGCTTGACCCTAAGGCCTTAAATTAAAAAGAAGATTGAGCTAATGTCATTACAAGATCCAGGTAATGCCCTTGTGCTCTCTCTGCAATGTAAAACCAATTTTATTTTCTCCTGGCCCATAATGTTCTCCAAAAATATATGTTCAATGTTTTTGCTTATTTATTTGGTAGCTCTATGATAGTGTTGTAAGGTAAATGATCCCAGAAGCCACATTTTAAAATACAGAATACTGGAGTCTTTATTATACAGTGAACAGGCCGCAGGCTGCCAGTTGTTACAAAGGCCTGCAGCACACAAATACACATAACCCAGCTAGGAAACATGCTAAAGATGAAAGAAATAACAAGAACAATACCAACAAGCCAATTTAGCTCCATGGAAAGCTGAATTGAGACTCCAGGAGACAGGACATAGGACGATCACCGAAACACATGTGGCAGCATGGAGTCCACTGGCTAGGCTGGTCTGGACCTAAATAGGTCTGCAAAGGGGTCAGATCCTCAGGAAATTCCCAGTCCCAGACACTAGACTGACAGATTTAGTAACCTATCAGCCAAGTGCTTGCCCCTGCCTCTAGGGGTCCAGGCACGCCCATTACCTGGGATGCAGGGTGCAGGGGGAGGGGATGGCTTTCCCCCAGCATGAAGACAAAATGCCAGACCTACAATCCACCATGTGGCCAATATGGTGCTGATCAGATCTGACCTCCTTACTTCAATAGCAGAGACCTTTCCTAGCTTTTCTAGGCATTCTTCCATGCCTGGAGTATGTACTATAAATATCCATGGAAGAAATTACTCCTCTCCTCTGGGAGTAAAAGGGTAGAAGATGGAACAAGGACAAGCTTGGGGGGGAGGGGTAGCAAGAGGATTGTTTCCTCAAACATGAGATTGTGGCATGGACTCTAGAAGCCAAAATATAACTGTTGTCCACTGTACCACCAAGACTTTGGAGGCAATCTCCTTTAGATCTCTTCTTTGTTCTCTAAGAAAAAAAACATCTTCTCTGTCCTATTTTCCCTTCCATTGGATTTGACTCAGGAGGACAGCAAGGAGCTTCCATAACTGTGATTAGTTTTACCTCATCTCAAGCAAGCAGGAGGCCGAGGAGCAGCTGGCTCTGTAGAGAGGCTTTTGCTCTCCCTGCTGGAGGCTCATGACTTGACTCTTCTCTGTTTACATTCAGGACTATATGATGGTAGGGAGTCTCTCAGCAGGGAGGGAAGGATACAGATTTTGATGATACTTCCAATGAAGCACAACCTGAATGCTGGCTCTACAAGGATCCAGTGTGGGGGCCCAGAGTACTGGGTTATTTTCAGAAACCAGCATCCACTCTTACCATACCTCTCTACTCAGGCCAGATTGTGATTTGGCTGATTGGTGGTGGTAGTGGTAGCAGTGGTCTGTTTGTAGATGTATTTTCTCTGTGTGGATATTTCTGTAGTTTTCAGAAAAGGTGTGTGTCACCAGGTGTGTTTATCAGAAGACATTAATTGGAAACCAGGACAATCACATGTTAATTGTGTGAGCTTAGACCAATAATTTAGGTTCTTATTGTAACGTTAGACTTCTACAAAATGGTGATAATGACTATGTCTTTCCTCTGTCTTCTCAGGATTGATATGAGGATCAAATGAGATAAAGCGTGGACAATAGCTTTGAAGACTGTAGTGCACAGGACAGAAGCTAATCTTTAATGATCCTATTTTGTATCCCCATAAAATTATAGATCTTAAGGATCTCCCAAGACAAAATCCCTCAATGTCAGGAGAGGAAACTAAACCGACAGGAGAGTTGGTCAGGGTCATATGCTTAGCTAGTGAGAAGAGTGTTCTCCTGCCATTCTGAGACTGCTGCTATGATGGACAGAGTAATGCTACTCCTCCCTCTCAAAAAAATCTCCCACAAAAATGATATATGTGTTCTAATTCCCAGAAGCTGTGACTAAGACCATCTGAAGAAGGGAAATTGAAGTTGCTTACCAGCTGATGGAATTTGGTTACTAACCAGCTGATCTTAAAATAAGAGGATTATCCTATTCTGGATTACCCAAATGAGTCTATTATAGTCCTAAAGTGGGAAAAGAGGGCCTAAGAGGAGGTTGGAAGGATTTGATGAAAGAAGGATTTGGCCCATTGGTAGAGGAAAGGGGCCAGAAGCCAAGGAATGAAGGCAATCTTCTAGAAACTGGAAGAGAGAAGCAATGAGATTCTCCTTAGAACTTTCTGTTCTTGATTTTAGCTTAGTGGGACTTGTGCTGGGCTTTTTACCTCTGCTAATAAATTTGTGTTGTTTTAAGCTATCAGGTTTGTGGCCACTTGTAGCAGTGGTTACAAACTGATATAGGCACTGTTTTCTTCATTTTGCAGAAGAAAAAAACTAGTCATAGATGATAGACCTTTCTTTTTTAATTTTTATTGTAAAGAAGCTGTACAGAGGGGTTACAGTTACATGAGTTAAGCAATGAGTACATTACTTGTTGGTCATTGTTACCCCTTCCCTTGTTGTCCCACTATCCCTTCCCTCCTCCACCTCCCCCACTCCTCCTCCCTCCCATTCCATCCCCTCCCCCCCCCAAGTTGTAAAGTTCGTTTCCAATATATTGTGGGTATTTTTTTTTTTTTTTGGTTTTGGTTTTGGTTTTCCAGTTTCCCATATTTCTCTCTCTCTCTTTTTTATTGTGAAAATACCATACAGAGGAGTTACAATTACATGGGCAAGGTAATGAGTACATTTCTTATCAAGCATTGTTGCCTCCTCCTTTGTTTCCCCTTCCCATCCCTTCCCATCTCCCGTCCCCCATCCCCCCCAGCCAAAGTTGTAAAGTTTGTTTTTTGACATAACGACTTGTACATCTCATTGTTGCGATGGGTCCACCTGTAGACCTATTTAAACAATTTGTTTTTTCCCTTCCCCTCCACAAATTATATCAACATCAAATATAGTGAAAACAGAGGTTATACTGTGGGGAAGGGACATACAAAGCAACAAAGAAATCATCTTATAAATATGTTAGAAACAATCGCAAGAAAGAAAAACCATTTGAGTCCTTATCTTGGGGTTCATTTCACCTAACATCAACTTATCTGACCTTTTCTGCTTGTCTCAGACATATACTAGTTATTGCAAATAAGGGAAACCATGGGACCTATGTTTCTTTGGGCCTGGCTTACTTCACTTAATATAATTTTTTCCAAGTCTTTCCATTTCCTAACAAATGGGGCAGTGCCATTCTTTCTGACAAAAGCATAGAATTCCATTATGTATATAGCCCACATTTTCTTGATCCATTCATCTACTGAGGGGCATCTGGGTTGGTTCCATATCTTAGCTATGGTAAATAACGCTGCAATAAGCATAGATGTGCTGGTACCTTTAGTGTGGTCTTATTTGTGGTCATTTGGGTAAATGCTCAAAAGTGGGATTCCTGGATCATAGGGGAGCTCTATGTGGAGTCTTTTGAGGAACCTCCATACTACTTTCCAAAGTGGTTGAACAAATTTACACTCCCACCAACAATGCAGTAAGATACCCTTCTGTCCACATCCCCTCCAGCATCTGTAGATTATAGCCATTCTAACTGTGGTGAGGTGGAATCTCAATGTTGTTTTGATTTGCATTTCTTTTATGGCTAGAGAGGTTGAGCATTTCTTCATGTGTCTATTGGCCATTCTTATTTCTTCTTCAGAGAAGTCTCTCTTAAGTCTTTAACCCACTTGATGATGGGGCGGTTGTTTCTTTGAGGATTTGTTTTTGGAGGATTTAATTTTTTGAGTTCTAAGTATATTTTAGATATGAGGCCCTAGACCTTTCTGAAGTCATAAGAACTTTTTCTGGAGAAGGGAATTGATATAATGAATGTGTTCAATAACTTCCTTGGAACATATCCTGAGAAAGATTAAGATATTAAAGAACTGGTCTTGGAAATAAAATCTCCTTTCTTTTTAGTTAATTGTACTCTCGACCCTAATGGAAGGCCAAGAGCTTTAAAATTGCTTTTACAGGATCTGGTGAGTAGGTGTCTTTTTTAGGGGCGTGAAGATATCACAGGGGCAAGTCAAGGTGGAGATCACTGTTGTATACAAGGAAATAGAGCCTTTGGTGTGCACCTTTTTTGGGGGATGATTTCTTGTGTCCCTGCTAGCATTTGCTCTGCAAGGAAGGGCTCAGTGCAAAATTCATGGTGTGTCCGACATTCAGTTTGTAGTTGTTCTCTTGTCAGGGCAGAGACATATTTGTTAGCCTAGCTGGAACAAGGTTGAAATTCATACATTCTGAGATTTGGCTGGAATCCCACTATCCCATGACAAATCTCTATAAAGACTAACTCATCTCTGTTGTTCTTCTTGGAGTTTTGCCATGTTTCTTGCCTTTTCTGCTCTCATTGTTGCCTTTGGTTGTGCATTTTGCACTTCTTTAGCTCAGGGCATTAGTCGCACAGTTAGTGACCTACCTGGAATGCTATGTGTTTACTGATTCTACTCCAAATGTGACATTTTCCTAGTGGGTCTTGGTGATCAATTGCTAGCCTCTTCCTGATATTGATGTGAATAATCTTCCCTGTGGCTTTGACCTGCCATCTGGGGCAATCTGGTTAGAGGAATCACTTTGCTGAAACAGCGTGGCTGCATAGATTCCTATGTCCTTGAAGAGGCAATGGGGACCAAGCCCAGTTCTGTCTTATCTCCTTCCCGATCCTCCGATCCTCCTCTGGCCTTCCCCTTACCGTGAGTCTCTATAAGAGTTATTACTTAGACAGAGGCAATGTATGCCTTCTGATCTCAAGGCCAGCCTCACACTATTTGGGAAACCTTAATGATGGGCTTTCCATTCTCCATGGGCAAAATGGAGAGAGCAGAGAAGCTGAGAGAAATCTGGTGAATGGTGCAGTCTGGCCTGCGAATAAACTAGAATAAGAGTGGCCCAAGGCCACAGGAGAACATCTGGCAATATATTTTCCATCTCCAGTTTCTAAGGCTCTGATCACATAGACAGTACAGCTGAGACTTCCAGGGGCAACTATGTGAAATCTTGAAGCTGGAGTAGATCTTACTTCACAAAAGCCTGTAAATGACCTTGAGTCAATGGCTGCCAGTCAATCAGATGCCTGAGAGGGCTGTCTCAAGCCCTGCTGAGGCTAGTTCATCTCTGATGCAGAAGAACTTAGCAGCCATGGTATTTGTGATCACAAATGGTTTTCTTTATAGGAGACTGTGAGTCTGCAAACGTGTTTCTCAGGTTATTTGCATTCAACATCTGTTAGATGCTACAGAAATAAAGTGATGTATATATGATAGATAATAATAAGAAATGTAGCACTTGTCATTTGTTTAACTGAGCTATTCATTACTCTTCACTACAGTGTGGCATGATAGATTCGTGTTATCTTCTTCCTAAAGAAGAAAGATAGAAGTATGGTGCAGCAGGCACTGACAAGCCATGGCTGAGATCCTTTCATGTTCAGGAGCTGCAGTCCCAGATTCCCCAGGCACTGCTTCTGGAGGGGGTGGGATCTCCCCTCTATGTTGGCTAATAGGATCTTGAACTTAGAAATTGATACCACTAGCTAAGTTAGGAAGATTTAAGGCTACTTCTGCCATAATGACTCACTTTAAGTTCTTTGACTCATAAGCAGGAGACTTCACTTCAAGCCAGATTCTGCAAACTGGGACCATTTTGTCATAATCTTCAAACATCATCATGTAACCTAAGTCTCAGGAGGAGTTTGGAGCCAGCAACTACAAGGCTGTTGGGAGTCCCAGAAGAACTTTCCTTATTTTATCCATATCCTCCTCATATATCTTCTTTTATTCCTGTTTTCTAGCAAATAAGACCTGCTCTGTTCCTTCACATGGGGGTGGGGCAGAAATGTTACATTCCCAGCTATAAGCAGGGCACCTTACTCCTCTCCCTCATTCTCCTCCTGATCTCCCTTCAAGGTCTCAGATAAGGGATCCCACTGGGCCCAATCTCAAACAGGAGACATGTGCCCTCTGGTTGTCTCTCCTACCATTCTCCCTGTGACATGTGTCTGAGTCCTAGCATGTTCTGGTTTGCTTTCTTTAACATTATCCTAACATATTGCCATCCACTGCTTCTTCTGCTACAGATGGAATGTTCATTCCTTTCTCAGTAAATTCATACATAGAAATACTAATCCCCAATGAAGTGGGACTTGGAGATGGGGTATTTGGGTATATTTTGAGAGTGTAACCCTATTGAATGGATTAGTACCCTTATAAAAGCAGTTCCACAGAGCTCTCTCGCCATTCTGCCATATGTGTTTATATTGAGAAGAGGGCTATCTCTGAACCAAGAAAGGAGCCATCACCACTACAGAGAATCTGTTGGTACACTGACCCTAGACTTCATAACCCATAGAATTGTGAGAAATTGGTTTCTGTTCTTTGCTAGCCTCCCCCCCGCCCCGCACCCCCTGCCGCAATCCCTTACTTATGTACTCTAGTATAACAGATGTTGAGTACAAGACATATCTCTAAAAAAGGGATTCAGAATATCAAATCTGACTTATTCTACATCCCTGTCTAGGAATGACCTTGGGTCAAGAAGAATGATGGCTTATATCAGGGGTTACCATTATTTTTTTTCACTAGGGAAACAGTAGAAAATGGTTTTGGCTTTCTACTTCATTTGGTCTGTGGTACAATTACTAGGCTTTGCCAGCATCAATGCCACATACACATAATATGTAAACAGGTGAGCATGGCAGCATTCCAATAGAGCTTCATTTATAGAGGCTGTAATTTGAGTTTTATATAATTTTTTGTGTCAAAATATTCTTCTTTTGATTTTTTTCAATCATTTAAAAAGTTAAAACCATTCTTGGCTCATTTGTAATATAAAAACAGATGGTGGATGGGATTTGGGCTGTAGGCCATGATTTGCTGACCTCCCTTCCCGCGCACCGCCCCCCCTCCCCGCCCCCCGTCTGTCTTCTATAATTAAGGGCACTGAACACCTGTCCCAGCCCAAATAAATGCAATTCCTTTCACCATGTGTGACCCATCTCCACTGCTGAAGGTAGAAAACATTGCCCTCCACACAGGAGGGAAGGGAGAGGTCAGAGGCTCTGTTTAAAATGTGAATGGTACTTTGGGGAGAGATAAGGCAGCCTTTGAAACTTATATCCAAATTAGCACTGACTTACCTTTGTAAAACACTTGCCGGCTTATGAAAAAGCAAGTGTTTAAATTTCATCCCCACAAAACCTGTGTTCTTGAAAAAGTGATACCCAAGGCCCCACAGTTTGGACCCCTCCTGGTGTCTTCCAGAAGTGTCAAATGCTCTGCCAACATATGCTGTTTGAGTCTAGAATCATTTATTAGAAGTACACATTGCTTGAAGTGCTGCTGGAGAAGAAATCCAGTGAATAAGATTACAAAACTCTCGGCTCAGGGCGCTCAGAACCCTGTGGGAGAAATGCATAAGGTCATTGTCTGTGCTTTGCTAGAAAGGGGTACTTCCGGTAGCTCAGAAGAGGTCCTCAATTAGCCTAGTCATGGACTTTTAAGCATCTTGAGAGGTACTCAGAGGTGGAAATATACAGATTTGATAACTCTGGTGTCTGGAAATGATGGGAGCTTGAGACAATGGAGGAATGGGCAGCCTTACTGGCTTTACTTGTCTGCCTCTGTGGCCCCGTTGCCAGGCAATAGTGTTCTCTGGACCAGTTCTGTTCTCTCTATCTACAACTGTGGTGGGCAGTACAGGATCTTCTGAAACAATCAGCCAGGTCTCCAAGGTTAGCTCATCACCCTGACCCAGGCTGGCAGGCCTCTTGAGAGCAAGCTCTCTTTGCTTTCTCAGGCATACATAACACCCACAGAGTTGGGATGAAGTGAGTGCACCAAATGCTTGTTATTTCTGGGACCCCTTGCATGAAATGCAGGCTGCCTAGCATCACCTGTCAGATAGAGTGTTTTTCGTTTCATTAAAAATAAAACAGAAAAGCCCTTTGAGCAATGGCATTAAAAAACATCTGGAAAATAACCCTTCTTCTTTTCCAGGGAAGATGTCAGTATGTCCAAGGCAGAATGGATGAAAGAATTTTTTGAAGCAGTCAGGAAAAGAAAATGGATCAGGCTTCAGGGAAGTTGGCATAAGAAGCGAGACAAAAATAACCCCAAACTAAAAAAAAATATGTCTTTCTCTTGAAATAATAGTTTTGGTGGGTAACTCTTTTTTTTTTTTTTTGGTCGGCCGTGGGGCTTGAACTCTGGGCCTGGGCGCTGTCCCTCAGCTCTTCAGCTCAAGGCGAGTGCTCTACCACTTGAGCTACAGCGCCACTTCCGGTTTTCTGGTGGTTTATTGGAGATAGGAGTCTCACAGTCTCTCCTGCCCGGGCTGGCTTTGAACCGCAATCCTCAGATCTCAGCCTCCTGAGTAGCTAGGATTACAGGCGTGAGCCACCAGCGCCCGGCTTGGTGGGTAACTCTTAACAGCTGGTCTTGCCTGATTTGTTTTGGTCCAAGTTGGCTATGCCAGAAGGAAAGAGGGATAGACAAGTGTTTTTTCTTCTGAAGCTAGTAAACAAGTAATCACTAGGCCTCCCCAGTGTCACCATCATGGTGTCACTGGTATTGTGGGACATTCACAAGAGGCAAATGGCATGACCCACATCTCTCAGCTCCATCAGGAGGGAAAGGATCCTTCATTCTTCATCACACAATGAGAAATACTAATCAAACACTAGTTTGGGAAGGTGATGACATGTGCTATAGGGAAAGGTGGGCAGCCTGGTAGGCTGGAAGAAGGAAAAGGAGAGCTTAGGATTTAGATCAGCAGAGAAAATTGGTAAGATTATTAAGAAAAGGTAAATAGTAGGTAACAAGACACCCCTCACCACAGTTAAAAGACAGTCTCTATAGAGGATGTTCCCTTATTGTCCTCCCTTGTTCACTGAGAAATTTGAATCCATCTAATTGAAGCAATTTTTCCTCCTTTTGGCAAACCTTTAACTTCTGGCATCTATGCCAATTCCATCCCCCACTTGTTATGATGGAGGATGTGCCTGGTCTCTTTCTCTAAAACCATCCCCTTCCTTTATGCTCACAATTTCATCCACTTTTCTCACTAATGAGTATCATCCCTCCAAGGCCACCTTGCCTCTCCAAGCATCAGTATCCTCTTTCATTCACATGGCATTCCCCTTAGTACTCAAACATACCTATCTTAGAAATAATCTTATCTGCATACATATTTCCCCATGTTGGTCAGCTATAGCCACAATAAGGCTGCATAAGAAATAGTCACTGTTACCCTTAGCATATCTGACAGAAAGAAAGAGAGGAGTGGGGGGGGGGGTTGGAGAAAACACAAGCAAAGGAATAAAATCAGAGATGAGAATGGGAATATCATGACAGAAACAAGGAAGATTCAGAACAATATTTGTAAACCTTTATGCTAACAAATTTGAGAATTGGAAAGAAATGGAAGAATTTCTAGCAAATACTGATATACCCAAACTAAACCAAGAAGATCTAAACCAACTAAATAGACCCATATCAAGTATTAAGATAGAAATGGCACTTCCACGCAAGAAAAGTCCAGGACAGGATGGGTTCACAGGTAAATTCTATAAGGATTTCAAAGGAGAACTCACTCGGATTCTTTAGTGAAATTGGAAGTGAAAGATCACTACCAAATTCATTCTATGACTCCAGCATAACCCTCATCCCAAAACCAGAGAGGGACCCAACAAAGAGAGATAACTATAGACTCATTTCTTTAATGGACATCAATGCAAAACTTCTCAATAAAATTCCGGCCAACCAACTTCAACAACTAATCAAATTCATACACTATGATCAAACAGGATTCATTCCTGGGATGCAAAGCTGGTTCAATATATGCAAGTCAATTAATATAATTCAACACATCAATAGGAGCAAGGACAAGAAACATGTGACCATCTCAATAGATGCAGAAAAAGCATTTGACAAGATCCAATACCCCTTTATGATGAAAGTTCTGGAGAAACTAGGAATCCATGGAAAATTCCTCAATATAATAGAGGCTGTATATGACAACCCCACAGTTGGCATTATACTTAATGGTGAAAAGTTAAAACCATTTCCTCTAAAATCAGGAATGAGACAAGGATGTCAGCTCTCTCCACTCCTCTTCAATATTGCATTGGAATTCCTAGCCAGAGCAATAAGGAAAGAGACAAATATAAAAGGGGCTCCAAATAGGGAAAGAAAGAGTAAAAATCTCCCTCTTTGCAGATGTCATGATCCTGTAATTAAAGAACCCTATAGATTCCTTTCCCAAGTTATTTGAGATGCTCCAAAATTTTGGCAAAGTAGCAGGGTATAAAATTAACCCACAAAAATCAGTAGCTTTTCTGTATGCCAACAATAAGAAGAGCAAGGCTGAACTCAGAAAAGCGATTCCTTTTATAATAGCCTCAAAAAAATACCTAGGAATTAACTTAACCAAAGAGGTAAAGGACCTCTATGATGAAAACTTTAAAAACCTAAAAAAGGAAATTAAAGGAGAACTAAGGAAGTGGAAAAACCTCCTGTGCTCCTGGATTGGGAGGATTAACATTGTGAGAATGGCAATACTGCCAAAGGCTATCTACAAATTCAATGCAATACTCATCAATATCCCAACAACATTCTTTAATGAAACAGAAGCAGCAATCCAAAAATTCATATGGAATAAGTAAAGAGCCTGAATAGCAAAAACTATCTTTAACAAGAAAGACAGTGCTGGAGGAACATCAATACCAAACTTCAAACTCTGTTATAAAGCTGGGTTATAAAAACAGCTTGGTACTGCCACATGAACAGACCTGAGGACCAATGGAATAGAATTGAAGATCCAGACATGATCCCAGAGAGCTATGGCCACCTAATCTTTGATAAGGGAGCAAAAATTATCAGATGGAAGAAAGACAGCATCTTCAACAAATGGTGCTGGCCGAATTGGCTATACACATGTAGAAAACTGAAGTTAGATCCTTATATATCACCCTGCACCAGAAACAACTCCAAAAGGATCAAAATCCTTGAGGTAAGAGCAGATACCATGAAAATATTACAGGAAGGGATAGGGGATACTCTAGGCTTCGTGGCACAGGTTGAAACTGCCTAAATAAAGATTCAGACATACAATAAATCAAAAAGAGGCTAGATGAATGGGATTGCATTAAACTGCAGAGCTTCTGCATGGCAAAGGACATAGCTAGAAACATAAATAGAAAGCCTACAGATTGGGAGAATATCTTTACTAGCTATACAACAGACAAGAACCTCATATCAAAAATATATCTAGAACTCAAAAAATTAAAACCAGCAATAAAAAATCTTCAAAGAAAGAACAGAGACATCTCTGGCATGGAAATAAGAATAGTCAATAGACATATGAAGAAATGTTTAACATTTGGGTCCATAAAAGAAATGTGAAAAAAAACCACATTGACATTCTACCTCACTCCAGTTAGAATGACCATTATCAAGAAAATTAATAATAGTAGATGCTGGTGGGGATGTGGCCAAAAGGGAACACTACTACACTATTGGTGGGAATGTAAACTGGTTCAACCACTCTGGAAAGATGTATGGAGGCTCCTCATAGAACTACCCTACCCTATGATCCAGCAATCCCACTCCTGGGCATTTAGCCAAATGATCACAGATAATGCCATACTAAAGCTACCAGCACAACTATATTTATTGCAGCATTATTCACCATAGCTAAGATATGGAACCAACTCAGATGCTCCTTAGTAGATGATTGGATCAAGAAAATGTGGTATATATACACAATGGAATTTTATGTTTCTTTCAGGAAGAATGACATTGCCCCATTTGTTAGGAAATGGAAAGACTTGGCAAAAATCATATTAAGTGAAGTAAGCCAGTTCCAAAGAAACATAGGCTCCATGGTTTCTCTCATTTTTATTAATTAGTACATATCCAGGATAGTCCTAACTGAGGATCACAATAGCTCAATTGCTATGTACATATAACCATTTAAAATTATGCTAATTGAAATGAACTCAAAGATATGGAAACAAGAGATTTTTTTCTTTGTTGATGTTTTTAATGTACTGTGTGAAGTTATTTCTTTTTTCCTTTCTTTTTTCCCCTTTTGTTTTATCCCTTGTCACTGTTTTTGATTTTGGCACCCTGTGTCTTGTTTATCTGATTTGGGGGACAACAAAATGGTGAGACAGAGGACAAAGGATGAACCAATGCTACAGCAATACAACACACTATGTTGGAAATGAACTTTACTACTTGGGGAGGGGGTATTGGGAGCGGGGAGGGAAAGTGGGAGAAAAACAAGAGAAGGGGAAACAACGTTTGACAAGAGTTATACTCATTACCTTACCCTCTGTACAGATATTACCTTTACAATGAAATTAAATTAAAAGAAATAGTTTCTCAGTATCATACAACAAGCAATTTTTTTTTTGCTATGGTATATGGGTTGGCTGAGGTTCTACGTATCTACATACGGACCCAATTGTGGATTGTGAATATTACTCATCCTTGTTTATCCATAGGCTGACTTGGATCTGTTTTTCTCATGGCAAAAGACATGACACAGGAGGGGAAACTCAGTCAAGCAAGCAATTTCAACTCCTGTTTAAATCTTAACCTGTGCTTCCCATTAACCAGATGGAGTCACCTGCTCTGTGTGGGAAACTTACTCCCAAGGAGCTCAAAGACAGGGTACTTGCTGAGTAATAATCTCCTGTGTTCTTCCTTCTTGCTCCCCCTCCTTCTTTTTGTTTTACTTCTTTGAAGGCATGGCCTTCATATGATGTCCTGTTCCAGTGTCTCTTCACCCCTCTCCAGTGGTTTCAGCCCCAACAACTACACCTAGCTCTCTCTTTTTTCTCTTTCTTTGGACAAGATACCTAGGAGCAAGTGGCTTATAAACAACAGAATAGAACATGCTGGAGACAGGGAAGTCCATGATTAAGGCACCAGGGACTTGGTATCTGATTAGTGCATCTAGCTGCCTTCTCAGTAGAACCTCACATGCCAGAAGGCTAAGGGAACTCTTTTGGCACTCTTTGGTGGACTCTGTCTGTCTGTTTGTCTCTCTCTCTCTCTCTCTCTCTCTCTCTCTCTCTCTCTTTCTCTCTGCCAGTTTTGAGGCTTGAACTCAGTACCTGGGCTCTGACCTTGAGCTTTTGTGCTCAATGCTAGTGTTCTGCCATTTGAACTACAGCTCCAATTTTGGCTTTTTTTGTTTGTTTGTTTGTTTGTTTGTTTTAGGTCCGGTTGTGGGGCCTGAACTCTGGGCCTGGGCACTGTCCCTCAGCTCTTCAGCTCAAGGCTAGCACTCTACCACTTGAGCCACAGCACCATTTCCGGCTTTTTTCTTTTTTCTTATGTGGTGCTGAGGAGTCGAACCCAGGGTCTCATGCATGCAAGGCAAACGCTCTACCACTGAGCCACCTTCCCAGCCCCCAATTTTGGCTTTTATTGGTGGTTAATCAGAGATAAGAGTCTCATGAACTTTCTTGCCCAGTGTGGCTTCAAATTATGATCCACAGGTCTCAGGCTCCTGAGTAGTTAGAGATTATAGGCATCAGCCATTGGCTGTCTTTTACTAGAGCACTACTCTTATTATCCAATCACCTCCTCAAAGCCCCATCTCCAGATGTCATCTACTGAAGATAAGGTTTCAACATAGGAATTTGGAGGACTCAAAATATTCAGTACGCCTGTCTACTCTCATCTTACTTTCTCCATTACTCATTAGCATTGCACTAGATCAGTCCTTCCCTTCTCCTTGAATTCTATTTTCTCTGGGTTTTATGACCTTTCCCAGCCCTAGCTTTCCTTCTCCTGCCTCCACTCTTGTTCCGTTGATTTTCTGCTTTCTCCCTCTCTTTCCCAGCTCAGTTGTAATGTTTCTCAGAAATCCCTTCCTCTTGCCTTCTTTTTTCTAGATTCCCACACTTTTCATTGAGTTTGAGATATCTTCTCTATGTCGATAACTCTGAAGTACATTTTCTTAGCACAGTTATCTCAGAATTTCAGTCTTCTCTAATTCAGGTATCTCAGCGTTTCCACCTGCTTGTCACACATGCTCCTTACACTTGAGACATCCCAGTGGAATTGCTGTTTTCCCCACTACAATTTGTCTTCTTTATGTCCCTGTCCCCAGCCATAAAGGCCCTTATACTGGCCATTGGCACTGCCTCAGAGCCTTTGTTCTTTCTGCCTAAAAGGCTATTTTCCTCTCCCTCCCCACCCTCCTCCTAAAGCATCTCTCAGGTCACATGATTCAGCATTACCACCTCTGAGAAGCCTCCCTTATCATTTAATCCCCCTATTTGGCCTCATTTTTCAAATTGTCATTCATCATATTTTCTTTATCTATCACAAGTAGTCTTTCTGGTGGTTGTTCTCTTGGATTTTTCTCTCTCTGGAGATCTTTCCCACTGTTCTGAAGCTGGCCCTGGGATGCCCAAAGTCCTTTGTGGTCACAGCACTGGGGAGGTAGTTCCTGGTTTGTCTTTCCAACTGCCTGGAAGATGAGGGAGAGAAGACTGGACACTTGGAGTCCAGTTCCTAGTTAGGCAAATTAGTCCGGCATGGTTAGGTATCATGGGTGAATGGGTTAGCTTGTGTGTAGCTTACAGTTCCAGAAGGTAAGTAGATATTGGCTTAAATAATGCTCCCATGTTGCCCTGAATGGCAGATTCCTCTTCCAGTCTTGAAGGTTTCTGGAATCTTTCACCAATCAGTGCATGCTCCCATTCCATGTCCTGACTCATTTCCAAAGTTCCAGAGTTACATATTTAGGTTCATATCCAACATACTGACCTAGTAGCGGATTATCTTGCTTGAATGGCCTACCTTTCTCAGGCACAGCCCTAACTTGTTTCTTCATTGGTAAGATGATTACTAACAACGTATACATGATGGTTTTCTGTTGAGGATCAACTGAGAACCAGAAATGAAAAAGCACCTCACCCAGAGGCTGGTCCTAGTTTCCCTTCAGTGTGTATTGCTGGGGCTGAGCAGCTGAGCTGGGGAAAAATCAGCTTCTGCTTCCTAATCCAGCATTTTTTCTTCTACTCAGCTAATGGGATTGGCCTCTAGAAGTCACATCCCACAATCCACCCTGAATCCCTGAGGGGCTCTGTGGTTACTGCTATTTTATTTATTTAGATCAGCTAAAGTTGCACCAAGAATTCCACTGTTATAAGCTTTTCCAGCAGCTTGTGGGAGTAAGCGCAAGGTCCTGTGGCTGCCCTGTTTTCAGATGCCTCTTGGGGAAGGGTGGTCCAAGGAGCAGTGCCTGCCCAGAAATGATGCTGTGGGACAATAATTCCTAGCCAGGCACTCCTACAGAGGCCGCAAGGCCCATCACATCCCCACTGCTCAGTGTACTCAGATGCTGTATCTGCATGCCTGCAGGCTTTCAGTGGGCAGAGGTTAGAACTGAGTAAAGCATGGGGGGTGGGGACAGAGGGATCAGCTGAGGCTTCATGTGACCCCAGGCTCAGCAGACCTGCTTCCTTTCCATCCTCTTGTCCCCTGTCTGTTTTCTATAACAGGAACTGACGGCAGGGAATGATTAGATTGGGCAGCTTGTTAAGGATCATCGATTCACTTCCTGTCATCATGTGGCTTGAAGAGAAAAGCCAGTCCATGATCCTAGTAGGGGAACACTTGGTTTTGTCTCCACGGAGGTACAGTGCCAGAATCTGCCTCTTTAGGCCTCTAATCCCCACCGCCGAAGGCACTTAAACCCACTTGCGTGTTCTCTTCACACTGTGACATGGTAGTGCTGCACACAGGTGTGGATGGAGCAGGCAGCCATCCTGAGCCGCCCAGCTCTTTCTAGGTTTAACTCTGAATTTCTGCTTCCTGGGAAACCCTTTGATTCTGGGCAAACTGGATAGTTGTTTATTCCAGTAGAAACACCATCGTTACTTCTACTTTTCCCTTTTCTTCTCCCTGTCCTACATCTTCCTTATTATTGCTTCCCCTTCCTTCTGTTTTACCTCCTCCTCTTCCTGCTCTTCCCCTTCTTCCTTTTTTCTCTTTCTTCTCTTCCTCATCTTCTTTTTATAGATGAAGATGTGTGCCACATACTTAAATCTTTATGGGTCACGTAATAGCCTTTAGGAAGCTGAGGCAGAGAGGTTTTATTTATTCACTTGGTCAGCCGTTGTATGATTCTTTTTCCTGAACATTTCACACATGCCTCAGGTCAGCTTACTACTGGATGTCCCTATTCCCCTTGTTCTAGAAACTGGTTTCCTTCAGCTTCTGCTTTGTCCTAATCTCTGGCTTTTAGCCTCTTTCTCTTCCTCCTTTTTCTTCCTCCTCCTTTCTTTCTTTCCTTCCTTCTTTCTTTCTTTCTTCTTTCCTTCCTTCCTTCCTTCCTTTTTCCTTCTCCTTCTCCTTCTCCTCTTCCCCCTCCTCCCTCCTTCTCCCCTTCTTCCCTTCCCCCTTCTCCCCCTCCTCCTCCTTCTCTTCCCTCTCCTTCTCCTCCTTCCCTTCCTCCTCCTCCTCTTCCTCTTCCTCATCTTCCTCCTCCTCCTCCTCTTCTTCTCTCCCTCCCTCCCTTCCTTCCTTCCTCTTTCTCCTTCTTCTTCCTTCTTCCTTTTCCCTTTTTCCTTCTTCCTTCTTCTTTTGCAGAGCTGAAAACCAAACTCAGGTCCTTCTACTTCCCAGGCATATGTTCTGAGCTAAATCCCCCAATCCCTCAGCCTCTTCTATGACTGAGACTCATTGACTGTTAGACTCCCTGGTGATTGAGGCCAACCTGACATTTTCACTTCAGAATTTTGCAAGACCTGGATTAAACTACTGTAATTGATGCTCGTACTTTACTCCAGCTCCCTAATCCCCTAGGGCTGCAATGCCCCTGTGTGTTGCCTGTAGTCTGGAAAATGCTGCTGCTCTTCCCTGCTGCTGCAGAGACTATCTGTGGTCTCTTGACTGTCCAGGACCTTGCCTGATTCCAGCTCTTGACATCTTTGGGGACATTGGTCAGACTTATTAATTACAGTTGGTGCTTGGGTAGTCTTTCCAG
Source organism: Dipodomys spectabilis (assembly GCF_019054845.1). Classification (NCBI taxonomy): domain Eukaryota; kingdom Metazoa; phylum Chordata; class Mammalia; order Rodentia; family Heteromyidae; genus Dipodomys; species Dipodomys spectabilis. Next base: position 6,821,791 of record NW_024870887.1, on the reverse strand, counting down.
AATTATCTGCAATTTATCTGCATTTGTAGCAAAGCTGCTCCCTGCCCTGTGGATATAATGTGGGAGTGCAACCTTTTTCATACTAGTTTTAGCATCCAGTAGTTAGGAATACAGCTGGACCACTGAGAAGAACATCTTGCACTCCAAAGGCATGTATAAATGACTTTTAGATAGGGTGGACTCGATTAAAATCAAATTGATTCAAATCATGATTTGAATCTCTAGTCAGGAAGAGTCGATTAAATCAATACTTTCCCTTCAAAAATGCATTCATTTTTGATATAATTTTAACGCACAGGCTTCAGAACTCTGACAGAGATAGATGTGGTTTTCATTTTTAGAAGTTACATACCATGCATTTTTAAGCTGTGATTTATTTTGACATTTCGTTGAATCAATTTTGCAGCCACGTCTGAGTCTTGAGTGATGACTTGGTTATTTTATTTACCAAAGCTAATCAAACAAATGTGTATAATTTTCCCAACAAAATAAGCATGTACACTTTTGAATGTTTAACTATTTTTTGCTGTAAGTGTAAAAATGTGTTTGGGCTGAGATAAATTACACTGTTTCCGCCAGATCCAACGCAAGACTCTTGTAACAGTGTATTTTGGAGTTAACCCAGTCTTTTCCCATCTCGTGCTGCTTATTTCCATCTGAGAAAGAAAAGGAAGCTTTTCCACTTGTGCTTTCCTAAAGCATTTTTAAGTGTAGACTGAATTATAGCAGTCTCCTTTGGAAAACACTCCTGTTCCATGTGGAGAAGAAATCGCTGTAATTATAAACTTGACATTCTTGTTAATCATTGTTGTGAATCCAAGCGACTGACTTCTTGCCAGATACTGGTGTGACCTTCCTGAGCCCCTGTCAGCATGCTATGTGAAGAACTGAGCCAGATCATTTTTGAAACACATTTTCTTCCCTGGGATCAGTTGCATCTTAAAACAAAATTTATTTTGGCAACAGCCAAACATTTGCCATCAGAGTGTTGTTATAGGAGGGGAAGATATTTCCCATGATAGTAGCTGTAGGAGATTGGGAGGGATCCTTTATGTCCTGACAGACTGAAAGAACATAGATGAGTTTATGAATTCACCTCTTTGAGCCTGTTTCTGAGCCTTTTTCCGTGCTTCAATCCTATAGCTTACTGTTGGAACATGGCCATGTCTGGTCCTACTGGCTGGGGAGAGTTAAGGACCTGCATCTTTCAAGCAGAAACAGGTGTCCCCGGCATTACTCTCCTAGAACCTATAATATTAATGGTTTTGTTTCCCATCCCTTCATGGGCTTCTCCATAAACAGAATTCTAATGTGAGAGTTGCAAAGAACACAGGAGGCCTTAGAGCAACCTTCAAATTAATCCTTTACTGTAAGAATTAAGGGATGGATACTAGTGGCAAAGAACTGTTAAGGACTCCCAGAATAAGATACTCCTTGTAAGAAATCATTCCCGGACTTGGTTTTTCTCTCCTCTTTGCCAAGTAAAAATTCTTATTTTTTCAGAACACCGTTTCTCCGTCTACAGATGTGTCGCTGGTATTCATCTACAGCCGACCTTGGCTGGGCACTTTTGCAGGGCTTTGCTCAGAGACTCGGGAGAGGCCATGCTATCATTTTCCAGCTGGGATGCCAGATTCAGTGAAGGAAAACCTGCAGGCACCTGGCTGAATTCGAAGCAATGAATGCTTTTTAGTATAAGTATGTCTTGTGCTACATTGGAAATGTATTAATTGTTTATCTGAAGTTAAACTCGGGGCAGATGCTGTGCATTTTATCTGACAGCCTCATTCTCTATTACTCTGGCTACTCTGGTTTGTTTGGTTTCCCATTTGGCACAGTCCACTTTTTAAGTGGGTGTCCTCACTGAGCTAATATTTTCACTGCATTTTCTGCTTGTCTGTGTCCTGTTTCATTGCCACATTTTCCTCTTGATCCTCTTGGTTTTGCCCCGTGCCCTGTTCTCATCCACACTGGCCCCTGCTTTGCTTTGGGTGTAGGAGGTTGGGCACTTGCAGGTCTCATGCCTGCCTAAGCCAGCGCCATCTTTCACCAGGTCCTAAGGAACCACTGGAGGCAGTGCTCAGCCCTGCCTGGTGGACTGCAGTGGCCTGACATTTAGGGGGTGACCACCAGAGGGAGCAGCTACAATTTAAGGGTGAGTGACGCCAACTCATAGTGCCCAGAACAGGAGAGCTGCAAGTGCTGTGGGCTCTAGAAATGAGCTTTACAGGTGGATGGGAATCTACCTAGAAGCCCCTGTTCCTTGAGGCACAGCTTTCTACCTGGAAGAGACTCTTCCTGCCCATCTTCCCTTTGGATGTGGAGCCTCAGCCATGACATTTGGCTCAAACAGGCTTGTGTCCCCAAGGACTGCTTACTTGAGCCAGATCTGATAGCATTCATTTCCATGTAGGCTTTCTCTGTCTGTCTGCCTGTCCATCTGTCCTTCCCTCCCTCCTTCCCTCCCTTCCTTTCTCTCTCCCTTCCTGTCTCCTTTTTCGTCCTCTCTCCCTCCCTCCCTCCCTCCCTCCCTTCCTTCCTTCCTTCCTTCCTTCCTTCCTTCCTTCCTTCCTTCCTTCCTTCCTTCCTTCCTTCCTTCCTTCCTTCCTTCCTTCCTTCTCTCTTCCTTCCTTCCTTCTCTCTCTTCCTTCCTTCCTTCCCTCCTTCCCTCTCCCTCCTTCCCTCCCTCCCTCCTTCCCTCCTTCCCTCCTTCCCTCCCTCCCTCCTTCCCTCCTTCCCTCCTTCCCTCCCTCCCTCCCTCCCTCCCTCCCTCCCTCCCTCCCTCCCTCCCTCCCTCCTTCCTTCCTTCCTTCCTTCCTTCCTTCCTTCCTTCCTTCCTTCCTTCCTTCCTTCCTTCCTTCCTTCCTTCCTTCCTTTCTTCCTTCCTTCCTTTTTTGGGAGGAACAGTGCTCAGGTTTGAATTCAGGGTCTTGAGCTTGCTAAACTCTACCCCTACCTCCCTCTTTGCTACTTTCCCTCTCTCCCTCAGCCTTCTTTCTTTCCCTTTCCCTTCCTCCCTCTATCCCCCCTTCATTATTTTTCAGATAGGGTCTTATACCTTTTGCCAGAAGCCAGCCTCAGACCACAGTTCTCCTGCCTGTGCCTCCCACCTAAGTAGGGTTACAAGCTTGTACTACAATGCCTAGTTTGTTTGTTGAGATGGGCATCTCACTAAGTTTTTGCTGGGCTGAGCTCTAACCTCCAATGTCCACCTCCTGAGTAGCTGGAACTACAGGTATAAGTCACTGCACCCAGCCTCTATGTTTTATTTCCTAGAATTGAACAGTCTGAAGCTGATCTATGGGCCTCATCCATTCCATTCTGAACCCAGTAAGTAGCACCATAAGTAGCTTTCCATCTCTCTTGTCAAGGTTTGGATAGCAGTGCCCTGACATAAGATCATACAGCAAGTTCTCTGAGAGGCCTGAGTTTGCATTCCTAGGCTCCTGCTATCTAGGAGCCCTGCTTTGCTCTGCTGTCTAAGGCTGGCTTCTCCTGGCGCAGGTCTCATCTTACCTCTGTCTCTGGAGCTTAGATTGTTGCTGTCCAGCCTGGGTCTCACCAGGTGGTCTGGCTTCTGACTGTCAGAAATCTGTTGTGATTGGATGGTGAGACCAAGGGCCAGAGCATCCCAAAGGGCTAGCCCCCAAAACTCTGTACAGCCACTCAGCACAAGGCCAGCAGAACTGATTGGTTAGGTCCATCAGGCTGGGAAGACAAGCTTTTAGTGGGTCAAATCCACCTAGGACTGCTTTCATGAGAAAGTCAGACTTCCACTCTTTATTCTGAGGCCACTTAGCTGGCTTTAACTCTGGACACAATTTTCTAGTAACCTTTAAAACAATGGTGGTTTCTTATCAATTTGTGTTTCTTTAATAAGGGGAGTAGCTGATTAAGGTTGGGGTGGGGCCTCGGCAGGTGAATTTCAGATTGTCTAACAATATCTAAGCTAATTAACATTTTCTAAGCCTTGCTTGGAACTCTGAAAGTTGTCCAAGAGGATCATTCTTATTGCCATTTTCTCTTTCTAATGAGCCTGAACTTTCCCTGCCAGAGCTTAAGCCCGAGACTTCTCGGTTGTTGTCCCTATTGACTAATGAATTTAATTGGTCCTGGGCTTTTTTCCAGCCTCTTCATTTCAGAACAAGCACTGGCTCCACTGAAGCTAGTCTTTGCTCAAAATCACCCTGCCCCTTCGCTTTTGTACCTCTGGCTCACAGCAGGATCCCCACACCTGCCTTGAATGTTTTCTCCTGTGGCTTAGACCTCCTAACCTGCCAGAGACTAAGAATTGGGCTTAGTATTGGGCACCATTGCTCCATTTGTAACCAGGTTCCCATTTGCCCCTAGACACTTTGATAAATCTTGATCCAGTGCTTTGGTCTGCCCACAATAGCCCGTTAACCTTGACTTTAACTGAAAAGCTACCTGTGTGCCATGGAAAATAGGAAGGGATGTGTATAACCTACTAATTATGGGAGGAAACCCACAGGTGCTAGAATTGAGTGAGAAATGTGTGTGCTTTTCTGGTGCCGAGGGAAAAGGATGTTTAATTAGAGATGAGTCAGGAGGTAAATGAAGATTTCTGGGGTTGCTGAGACAGGACTTCTGGGTATTTACAATGCCATTTTTGGATGATACAACTGTTTCTTTATTATTTTAAATTTGATTTTTACCACCTAAGCTTTCATTTGATAAAGGATTTCTTAGACTTGGGAGACTAGTAACAGGAATGGAAGTGGGAAAATATTTAGAGAGAGGAGAAAATATTTCCTTGAGGTTAAAGAGGGAAACAGATGGTAAAATAGGAGAGAGAGGGAAGGAAGAGAGGAAAGGGAGAGAAAGAGAGAGAGAGAGAGAGAGAGAGAGAGAGAGAGAGAGAGAGAGAGAGAGAACCTGATGGTGGGAGCTGAGCTGGGAATGGCCAATAATAGAGGACTATGTTATTTGTATGTTATATTTCATAACCTTCTAGAGGAATGGAGATGAGAAGAAGAACTGGAAAGGCCTGCAACTTGTAATTAAAATGAGGTCCTTTAAAGTCAGGTCAACCTGGGTTTGGATGCTCACGTTCTTGATTTTGGACATCTCACTTTGCTAACTTCTTTGTACTTGTTTTACTCATAGGTAAAAATGGATTTATACTTCTTATCATTGTGAGCTAATGTTTGTAATGTTTTAGCACCTTTTCACGGTATTCAATAGACAGAAACTGCAAATTTTAGAAGGATTGTTCTAAAGATTGTTACTAGGTAGGCACTGGTTGTGCTTGCCTGTAATCCTAGCTACTTGGGAGACAAAGAGCAGAAGGACTGCAGTTTAAGACCAGCCTGGACAGAAAGATTCATAAGATTCTATCTTAAAAACAAACAACAAGAAACAAGACTAGGGGCTGGGAAGGTGGCTCGGTGGTAGAGTTCTTGCCTTGCATGCATGAGGCCCTGGGTTTGATTCCTCAGTACCACATAAGCAGAATAAGCCAGAAGTGGCACTGTGGCTCAAGTGGTAGTAGCATTGAGCTGAAGAGCTGAGGGACTGCACCCAGGCCCAGAATTCAGTCTCCACGACTGACAGGAAAAAAAGAAACAGGGCTAGAAGCATGGCTCAAGTGATAGAGTGCTAGTCTAGCAAATGGGAGGCCTTAAATTCTAACCCTGATACTGCCAAAAATATCTACAATTTGTGCTATTGTTATATGAGATGAAGTGGTATTGTGCACAGGATACATGAAAGCCAAGTATGTATAACATAAGCTGGGATTTGTGACCATCTAGCTGTAGTGGCCATACCTCTTGGGTCTTCTTAGCCAGTCTTAACTTATACCTGTTATCCCAGAACAGGGCCTCTTTTCATTTTTAAAAAAACTTCTGTTTGGATGATAGATCATATTGCTCCCTACCTGTAGCCTTCAGTGTCTAAATAAGTAAGATACTATAATTATATCATTCTATTTCCAATGTTCTCAAATAGCTTATGAGTTTTTTGAGCTACTATGTGTGTGTATGTGCACACAGCTCCATCTCAAACTCCTTTTGCAACAGTGCTTTGCTGGTGCTCACCATAGAGTTGATGGTGGCCTCTTCCTAGAGTGGTCATCTGTCTAAGACTTGTCTTCGGCCACTGTTTGTAATTGAATGGACCTTTCCCAAGAAGGTGGTCTCCTACGGATGGTAGGCTGAGAAAAGGAGTGGAGACAGGGTGTTCATAGGAGCACAGTAGGTTCTGTGGTATGAAGCTGTGGATGGAACGTGGAGGTGCATTTTTGTCTGTTTCTGGGCCTATCACTGAACTCCTCTGACTTCTGTTTTGCTTTCACAATGTTGCTAATGAACATCACTCAGAGACATCTGGTTAGAAGGATTGCATTGTGCTGAAGAAGTCCAGACAACATCATCTCAAAACAGGATGCTTGTGCATAGTGATTACATTTGGGAACCAGCAGGCACAGGGAGAGACTTACTCCGGAACTCCCCGAATCTTCTTGAAGGAACTCACAGATCAAGCATGCTTTCCAGGAAATTTCCTCCAGCTGGCAGGCTACCAGTGTCACAGAACAGCACATCACGGACGTAGGCAGATGTGTCACAGGCTTTCACCTGTTGTAAGGACCCATGCACCTTTCCCAACTCATTTACTGTCCTCTAAATTGTCTACTTCTTCCACTCCCTTTGAAGTGGGAATATAGGTTTCTAGATTTCACTGGCTTTGGGGAGGTCTTTACTTTTTGTTTCAGATCATGACCATCTTGTGCACATTTGTATGCTTTTTCTCCTCTTAACCTGTCTGCAGTCAGCTTATTCCATAAACTTAATCATAAAGCCCTCAAAGAGTAGGAGGAGAGTTTTCCTAGCCTTGCAATGATACAGGTAACCGTAATGGGGGCTCAATAATGGGAGAAGTGTTGAGAGTAGGACAGCTCTCTAACGTTGTGCGGATACTCTCATGTGCTTGCTCCCAGCCTCCAAGCTCCCTTCTCCAGCTCTCCCGTCAGTTCTTTGCACATGTGGATTCCAGTTATCTGAGTCTTCTGGAGATAGCTCCTGACCATGGATGTGCATTGTTGGGGCCACTCATTCAAGAAGTGTTTATTGAAGTGTCAGGCACAATACCTGACTTAGGGAATTCTCTGCTGAACAACTAGACCCAGCCCTATTCTTGTGGGAGTTGTTCCTTAGAGGCTTTAAAAAGATCTCTTTCCTGAGCCTGCAATCCAAGCTATTCAGGAAACTGAGATCTGAGGATCATGGTTCAAAGCCAGTCCAGGCAGACAAATTTGAGCGACTAGTCTCCAATTGACTAGCAAGTTTAGGAGTAGAGATGTGGCTTCAGTAGGTAGAGTGCTAGCCTTGAGTGAAAAAGCCAAGCAAGAGGGCAAAGCCATGAGTTCAAATACCAGTAAAAAGAAAAAAAAAACAATCTTTCTTGTGCATATGCCTGCCAGGCTGCAGAGCCCCTAGAGGAAGGGTCTTCTTCTTATGGGCTATGAATGCCTGCCTGTCTTGAGGTGAAATCATGTTATTCAAATGGAATATTTGTGATTCAATAATCAATTCAACAGTGAAAGGAAAAGGAGCGCCTGCCAGTCCTGGTGGAGTAAATCATCCTGAAAGCATATGAGGAGCAACAGCCCCTAATAGCTCTTGTAAACACGCTGTCACTCTCGGGGTTGGGTAAGGGCCAGCAGAAAGAAGCTCTCTGACTCCTGCTTCTCAGAAGTGCTGTGATTTCCAGCTGTGACAGGCATTCTGCATCTACTGAGATATACTTTTCAAACCCCTACTCTCCAGGACCCAGAGAGTTTTCTGATTGTTTCCAGATCAATCAACAAACCTCTCAGGAGTGGATTTTAGGTTAAAGATTCATGAGATACATTTGCATGTAGAAGACAAGACATCAGAAGAATCCCTGCTGTGTGCCCAGCTCTACAGTATGAGATCAGGAATGAGCTGTTCCCTGCACTGTCTTTGTTAGCTCCATTTTCCACACAAGGAAGTTAAAGAAGGTGTAGGGGTCAGGTGACTTGTGAGTAGTCCACCAATGATAAAGCAGAAGGCAAGGTAGCAATGAAAAATATTACAGATACTCTTCTTCCTTGGATTCCTCCCACGGTCTAACTGATGTTTCTTCTGCTTTTTGCCCACAGAAGCCAATGGCACTTTAAAATGTGAATCAGGCCAACCTTAGTTCACAACCCTCCAGTGGTTGTCACATTAGAATAGAATGCACAGTGCTCACTGGGCTTCCAAGGCTAAGCCTGAGCTAGGCCGTCCATCTCTCCCTGATTTCATCTTTTCCTGGTCTTTCCGTCACTCTCTCTGTTCTTGTCCAGAGCCTGCTGGCTGATCCTTGAGCCCACAGCACAGCAGCTGGTCTGAGGGTCTTTGCTGTTGTTTTCATTCCAGGATGTGGCAAGTCTTGGTCCTCACTTCACCTTATTTGGAGGTACCTTCTCTTTAATGCTGTCTAGGAGTATGGATTTTTGTTTTGTTCATTAAAGAATTAAAAGACAGGAAGGTGATTAAGGAAAACAGAGTAGGTTTATTTGAAAGTAAAAGGAAAGCTGTGAACTGAAACTAGGGAGAGTCTCCATTTGGAGAGGGACCCCAAAGAGAAGTCCGATGGAGTCTTCTCACAGGTATAGTATGAGGCGGCTCTTGTATCTCCTCCTGTGGGCTTTGCTCTGATTGCTTAATGGCTTGTGTATGCATTACCTGAGCGACTCTTTTCATTGGTTAATTAGGTAACCATGGTATTATGGGAAGAAGCGTTTGGGCAGGTGTTTGAAGCACTTGGGAACCGAAGCACAGTAATGGGCTACATGCTGTCTGCCATGTCTTAGGTCCTTAACTTTTTATACCTGTCTACCTAACATTTCCCCTTTCTTTCCTTTACATTGAATCCAAAAATGATCATCTCAATGTAGATGACATGTAGCAAGTATTTATAGTTTATTTAAGTTCCATGTTTATAAATGTTTTGAGCACATGGAATATGTCAAGTAGGTAGGATTCTTTATATTATTGAAACCTTATCAATATTCTTGATTTTGCAGGTGGGAACCCTGGAATATAGAATAGTGCATTCTCAGGGTCACATAGCTGGTCAGGGTTGGAGCTAGGGCTGTTGGATTGTAGATAAGAAGTACTCAAACACTGTCTGGGTGATCACTTGCTGCTGTCACTCAAGCAAGTGGGAGGTGGGTTCTCCTTGCAGAGATTGCCTGTTCCTCGTATCTCCCCTCAGCTTTGTTGATTTCTTACTTGGATCTTCACCCAGTTACCAGAGCTCAGCTATTTAAGAGCAAAAGTCAATTTATCATTATATGTGGGGGACATAGGGATTGGAGGAAGCACAGATAGGCAATTATCAAGCCATTCTGTCCTGGATTCTCTTTGTTTCCCTTTCTTCCTTCCCATATCACCGTATCACCTCTTCCTTCTGCTCCTTGCTCACTACTCCTTTTCTTTACTCTGATACATGAGTGGATGGCCTTACTTGGGATGACACCATAGTCTTATGTCTACTAGATGCCATCCTCAACAGAGGTGACTAAGTGAGCATGTTCAGTCCTAGGGCAGTGTCCTGGCTGTGTGGCACAAGGCTTTGTGCTTGGATTCATGCTGAGCGCTTGTCATCTTGAAATGCTTAGTGAGTTTTGAACAAGCAGCCTGCGTTTTTCTTTTCATAAATTCTATAATCAGAGTCCACAAACAGCAGGGTCTGCAGGAATAGAGAGCTGTGAGAATCCAGAGGGAAGTAGGCAGAGCAAGAGGAAGGGAGGCTCAGGGAAGAAGGGAGTACTTCTGAGCAGCTCGAAAACCTTGGGGGCAGAAGAGCCAGATAATCAGGTGAGGCAGAGACCAGTTATGGACAGAGTATCAGAACCTATAGATCCTGGAATACTTGGGGTCTAGCTGTGTGATCCCTCTCTCTGGGGTGGCCAGGGAAGGTACAAGACCAGCTACAGTGAAGGAGATGATATTACCTGAAACTAGTTTCTGAATGCCATCATTAAGATCAATTCCAAATTGCTCTCCTTGAAGTCACTGGCTCTTCATTATCTTCTGCATATTCTGGTATCCTCTGGACCTTGTTCAAAAATTAGCTGGAAAAGGTTAAGTCCCGGGAGAATACAGACTAACAATGGATACATCGCTGGTTTACCCTGGTTCTATTTTCATTTGTCTACGTTCAAGGATGCCTTGGTAGCTGTCCGCTGATAAGGACACATGGCCCTTCTGTTTCTACAAGCACTTTAGTGCCCGTGTCTCTCAGTGTCTGTCCTGTAAACACCTAATTACCCAACTTACAAATTTGTGCTTTCCAACTGCACAAAGGATCTTTTGGATTGCCCCACTAACTCGATGATTCTGACATTTGCCAATACACTAATACTGGAGTGAACCAGAAAAAAACCAAAAACATAAAGCTCAGACTTCAGGATGTAGGCTTTGGAATTAAAATTAGAAGTGTGGTTCGCAGGCTGCCCCGGTTTGTTTGGGCTGCTCTGGCTCGTGGCTGTCAGCTGCCTCTTCTCTAGCACACTGATGAATTGCTGCTGCAGAGCTGTTTTTCAAATGGGTAGAAAATGGATGAGTCACAGGATTTTTGGAGCCTCGCTGCAAGCTTGTTTGAGTTCCAGGTAAAATAGGCAGGTGGAAGAAGATGGACTTCTTAGTCAGGGGCTCACCTAGGGTTCATGCACACTTCTCTAGGCTGGGTGCCATTCCTAGCTTCCTTGCAGAGACTCATTGGAACCAAAAAAGTCCCTTTTATGACACCAAAACTGCTCTCAGAGGTTAATTTATGGATTGTTTTTAGGAAGCCTGGTGGGTGACAGGAGACTCAGAGAAGGAGGCACTGGGAGCAGCTTGGAACCCATGGCGTATATTACTGGGAGCAGGTTGACCCTGTTCTACTTTCGTATTTTCCCCCAAGTTCAAGGAGTCCCAGGTAGCTCTCTGCTAATAGGGGTCCTCACTGACTTTGTGACAGGTACTTAGGGAATAAGTGATGGCAGAAAAGCCCCAGGTATCCCCAGGAAGACTTTGGCAAAGGGCTATAATTGTTTGTCCTCCCACAGGGTAGCGGAGTTCTCTAGGACTTCACTCAGGTGACCTACAGTTTTCCTCTCGCAGCTTGCTTTGTGGGACCAGGAGGAAGGGATGAGTGTGGGCTGCTGGTGGCGTTGCTGCTGGTAGATTAAGCTGTTCTTTCTTTCACCTGGGTTTGGGCCAGCCTGGGTACATTTCTTTCCTCCCTGTCACTGTGCCCGCTTCTCACTGAGCCAGAAATTCCATCACCACGTGGGGCTGGGGGAGACAAATGACAGCCGTAACGTACACTGAACAGGATTAGATAAAACCAAAGAGTGATCACACACAGCAGTGGACAGTCATTTAAAAGGAAATCCATCTCATCGCTGCCCAGAGCTTCTCTAGGAAAAAAAAAAAAGACATCTTCCTAGGATGGGTTCAGCTTTTCTGGCTAGATGTGAGCTTGCTGTGTGAAGGGACACCTTTCTGGATGGGCTCAGGAGATACCAATGCCAGGGGTGAGAGGAGGACAGACTGCCTGTGTCCAGATCTCAGGGCAGTGCTCACTACCTGGCCATGTATTTATTTAATTATTTTGGGGGGCTAGTACTGGGGCTTGATCTCAGGGTCTCAACCTTTTACCTGGCTTTTTCCCTTAAGGTTGACTTTCCCATCACTTGAGCCATACCTCCACTTCCTTTTTTGTTGTTGTTGGTTACTTGGAGATAAGAGCCTTACCAATTTGTCTGCTCAAGCAGGCCGCAACTCTTCGATCTCAGCTTCCTGAGTAGCTAGAATTACAGGCATGAGCTACCAGGAACTTGGCTAAAAGGACATCTGTAATAAGGACATTTTTGTAAAGAATGAGTAAGAGACCCCAAGCAAAGCGGTTAGTACAGAACCAGGATGCAATAACTGAGAAACCTGAAGATGAGCGGGGTGGTGGGGACCGTAGACACATACATCCTAATAAAAACAACTCTCGTCGCCTTCCATGTGTGGCCTTGTAAATAACAATGAGGATGTTTAATGTGATTTCTGAGACATTGACCTTTTCCTGTCCCTCTCCAGGAAGGAAGATAAAGACAGTGCTCACGGCATAGTGTTGTTTAAAATTGTTTTATTGTGATATAAGCCACATACCATGAGCTCTACCCATATAAAATGTACAGAGGGGTGGTTTGGGTGTATTCATGGGGTAGTGCAGCTGTGACTATGGTCTCGTTGTACAATGTCTTGATCCCTGTAGGTGAAACCCCACAGTCATTAGCACTTCTCTAGTTCCCCCACCAGCTTCTGACAGCTAGCAATCTATTTTCTGTCTCCATAAATTTGCCCCTTCTGGTCTTTTTGTGGGGTAAATAGTGTCAATAGCAAAACCCTTTGACAGACCCCTTTCATTTAGCATAGTATTTTAGGGGTTTTCCATATTTTAGAATCAATCAGTACTGTGCTCATTTTCATTGGAAAATAATATTCCATTGGATGTCTATGTCACTTTTATGTAAATGTTCACCAGAGGATGAACATTTGGGTTTGTTTCTACTTTGTGATGAGCAATGCAGTATTATTCTATTGCCCTTGGCTGCTGGGGCCTGTGGGGAGCTGCTGTGTTTAGAAATGGTATTTCTGTCCCATGTCTAGTTAGATACTTTGGGGTTGGGATTTAGGAGTTAAAGCAGGGTAGTTCTGTACCTTTTCCTATTGTTTAGAAAATTTGGTTACAGATATCTCCTGGTATATAGTCTTCATCTTCTCTCAAAAGCATCCAGAACATGACGCTTCCACTTTGGGGAGTGAACTTGGAGTCATCTTGGCAGCCAGGCTTGAAGTCAGGATAAAGATCATGGTATCAGAGGAAAGTGAAGGCTCCTGAGCTTTGTTTTGGGTGCAGGAAGGAGCTCAATGCCCCTAGAAGGGGAGCAGATTCAGGAATCGTGGGTTGTGCCATAGTTTTTCCTCAGCCTCTACACTGGTAGCAGGTCACAGGAACAGCAACCCTGTTGCTGCATATCCAGAGTACCTGGTAGGCCTCAGCCACTGGGTGACATTAAGCAGGCCACTGTGTGCTTCTGAGCCTTAGTCCTTATCTGAAAAATAGGGCAAGACAGGCCCATCTCAGCACACTGAGAGCCAGTGAGCAGATGGTAGCAAATGCAGGATCCTGATCTATAGGAAGGACCATCTTCTATGACCCAATGGGCTCTGACACCTTTGTCTTCCTTTGCCATAAAGACAGGCCCTCTTTTCCTTGGGTAAACTGAGGCATGGAGAGCAGTCTTGGTGACAGAACCAACGGGGTCAAAGCCGACCAGCTTCATGACAGAATCACTCGAGTATAGCCTGCTTCTGAGAGTGGAACACGTTGAGGGGGAAACTCCAGGACAGTACCGGGGTGCCATTTAGCAGGTCTGTCTCTGGTGACGGCAAGTCTTCCATATCCACCATGGTATTCCAGGCCTCTTGGGGTCTTCTTGGGGTTACCTCTTCTTTGTCTCCATGAGGATGTAGTGTTTGCTTCTGGAACTGCTGTGAGGTTGGAAGGCAGGTAGTCACACTTTGCCTGCTGCTGTTCTGCCTCCCCTCCCCCTGCCTTAGTGCAGACTGATGGATCCAAAGGGGGTTTCTTCATGTGTACCACCTCCACCACTCCCCCTCCAATGTGACACACAGGAAGCCAGGGAGGCCTGGTTGACTAGGTGGGAGCTGGACTAGCAGAGGTGACAGTCAACAGATAATGTAGCCACTGAAGGGTGATGAGGTGAGGATTAGGGGGGCAGAGGAAAGAGCTCTTGGGTTGAGGAGAGGAAACAGGGCCAGTGTTCACACTGCTGGGGAATGATGTCAGGTGGACCTGACGAGATTTGGGGGTAGGTTTTCCCACAGCAGTTGAGTGAGCTTCTCATTTTTCTTTCTGTTCTCAGAGGATAGTCCCACTGGGAAGGAAGCTGATGCCTTATGGTACCATCTGGGAGGCCATCTTCTAGAGGTCCAGCCTGGCCATCACTGCCCTTTATGAATGCAGCCTGGTTTTCTGGCTATTCCATACAGAAACCAATATTTGCAGCTGGTTTTATGTCTCCACTGGGGTTCTGGGGGATGATGATGTTTGGGCCAAGGTGTGCTTCCTGTCTAGCTCCTGTCAGCATTGCTAGGGGGAAGAGCTCTCATTAGAGGCTTCCCTGGGTGCCCCCCTCCCTGCTTGCTCATCTCCAGTGACATAAATAAGCCCCTTGCTTCTCTTTCACAAGCAATCTGAGACCTTCAAGGTGGCAGAAAGCTGCTTCCCATCCCTTCTTTCAGCTGCAGGGGGTCGTTAGGCATAGCTGGTGAGGAATGGCTGGCTGTCAAAGCCCAGCTCTGTGCCTCTGGCTTCTGACAGGCTCTAGGAGTCTGTAGGTAGAGAGGTGCTCTGAATTCTTCCTGTGCCTCTCTCCATGGTGCTGCTGCTCTGATTCCTCAAGGCCTAATGCAGCTTAGCTGAGAGCTGGAAGGAGGCATGGAACAATGGGCCTGTGCAGAATGGGACCTTCATGTGGCAAGAATGGGAAGCCGGTTCTTGGGAAGAGACCTGGGTGGGAGGGCATCAACTGTTACCTTATTTCTCCCAGTGAGTGAGTTGTAGAGAAGTTTGGTCACTTGTTTGTGGTCACACAGCCAGGGAAAAGACAGAACACAGGGATTCAAATCCTGATGTGAAAACCTGGACGTTGGCCACTGGAGTCTGCTGCCTTCTCATGGGTTGAGTTCTCAGGGGACCTGTGGGGACGTTAGTTAGGCAAGTTCCAAGGCACGGGCATATCAAAATTGGAATCTGCCTACCGTCGCCTAGTTTTTCATTTCCTAGACACCCAGGGAGGCTGCATTAACCACCTAGGATTTGATGGCCACCCTGGGGGGCGGGGGGGGAGAGAGGGGGAGGGTTGATAACAGTGTTTGTTTCAGTCTTGATTAAGGCTTGAAGCTCCCTAGCACAATTTCAGTGTGATGCTATCCACGGTGCTTCAATTCACACGTAATTTATTCAGTAAGATGTGAGAGGGACTAACTCAAGCTGGCTATGCTGGCAAGGGTGCAGCAGCTTTTGCCCACCCTGGCCTTTCTCATAGCCTCTTCCTAGTCCTCGCTCACCCTCCCCTGCCTAGCACTATCTTGCTTGTCTGTGCCTGCGAGGCCTGGAGCTATGTGTTTTACCTATTGCCTCGATCAGTCCTAATTCTTACCCCTTCCCTGAAAAGTGACTTTCCTATTTTTCTGATGCACAAAACAGGATTGAGACTGTCAGTTGACTGACCTAAGTTCATTGCAATGATATGGAGGGGAGAGGTTTAGATCTTCTTCTGATGCACAAAACAGGGCTGAGACTGTCAGTTGACTGACCTAGGTTCATTGCAATGAAATGGAGGGGAGAGGTTTAGCTCAGCTAGAAGAGGGAGGTGAGAGGAAAGGAGAGGCTGAGAAAAGACAACAAAGCATCAGATATCTCTGTCCTCAAGGCCCTGGGGACTTAATAAGGCATCTCCGTGTAGTTAGAATAATAAAAGCAAAGAATGGATGATGACAGGCCAGGCTAGTTACATGGTCTGCATGGTCTGTGTGCATCAGGAGGTAGAGGGTCTTCTGGGATGATGTAGAAAGAAGTTCCTTGGAGTCTGGCTTCCAACCACTCCCTCATTTCCCCCACCTTCTGTCTTCTGAGCAGACTAGTCAGTCTGAAAGTGTGAATACGTAATCTGCCTGCGGTGGAGGAGGAGGCAAATCACTTTGAATGTGCTAACAGTTTCTCACCCTCGCCTTTCTCACCCTTGTTTATTCTGGAGATCGATACAGAGGAAGGAAAAGTTATTCCTAGGAGAGAACCTAGCTAAGCAGTTTTTTAAAAGTACACTTAGTCCTTCTTCCCTTGGTCCCCTGCCTTCCTTCATCTCATTTATTCAGAGCAGAGACATTTCTGAGAAGCATTAGTGGCTGAGGTATTAGATTGAGGAGCTCTGGCTGCCAACTCCTGGTTGGAGATCTCCTGGGGTAGTCTTGTCTGGTGAGATCCAATGCTAGTCTGATACAGATGAGTGGCTTTGTGCTTAGATTTTCACATGTATGCACCCAGGCTTGGCTATTGTGTAAATCACTTGGATAACTTGAGGGATTTGAATAACAATTGATTTTTCAAATGTCTCTCCCTTCCAGTTCTTGAGTTGAATTTGGTTCCCAGATATGAATTAGCTACGAGTGGAGCTCTTCTGGTTTGGGACAGAGTTAGAGACAGCACTATGCTTTATTCTCTTCTTTGAACCACAATAGAATCCATAGGCTGATTCTAGATTATAATGTTTTTAAAATTTGCCATCTTATCCTGGTCCTTTCTATTTTGTGCTATAAGTAGGTTCCCTCAGTGAGCCAGGGAGAACTGTTTCGGTAGAGTCATTCTTTATGATTCACAATGTATCTTCACACAAAACAGGAACATACCACATACAGTAGGAAGACAGCAACAGATTTGTACCCTGTTGATTTTCAGGCTCTGCTCCTACCAACTCTGTTTATAGCCATCTGTCTGGGGGAGAGAGCATCACTGCCCACCTGGCTAGAAGTGACATCTGTGCTGAGTTGTAGTAGAGCCAACTGTGACCTTTGACATTTCTCTTCTGTTGCTGTCTGGAAAAACAGACTCTTTTTCTACCAGGGAGGATATCAGAATGAAATCTTCATTTTGGAAGGGCCTTTTTACTAGAGAGAGCCATTTTATTTTAGACATGGAAGTAAATGCTAGGGTCTGAGTAAATGTAAACAATTTGTGTCTTTGTAGACTGTGTGGTGTGGCTGGTGACAGTAGGCACTTGGGGGCAGGTGATGGAGTTTTAAGGTTTAGGGTTAGTTCTTAAAAAAGAGGCAAGTATAATGGAGAGTATGTTGTGATGACTTTATTCTGAAAGGGAAGGGAACCGGGCTTCAGGGATAAAAATAAAGTTGGCTGGGCATAGTGACATATACCTGTGAAGCAGCTATTCTTTCTATTCAAGAAGCAGAGATCAGGAAGATTTTTGCTTCAAGATCAAGCCAGGCAAAGAGATAGTAAGAGTCCATCTTAACCAGTAAGCTAGCTGCATAGGAAGTATAAATAGGAGGATTACTACCCAGGCAGGCCTCAGACAAAAATGCAACTATAAAAATATACATAACTATATATAATAACTATAGCCTAAAGGGCTGAAGCAGGGCTCAAGTGGTAGCACACTTGCTTAGCAAGTATGAGGCTCTGAGCTGAAACATCAGGACCACCAAAAAAAGAAGAAAGAGAAAAGTAAAGACCATTCTACACATGCAGGTGTGCTGGACTTGCCTATTTTTATACTGAAAGCTGCACAACACTTTAAAGTACTTGGAGTGTTGGGCTTGTTGATGAAAGTAACTGGAGGTGAGACTGAGCCGAGAGGTTGGGGCCCAAGTGGAAAAAAGTCCATGGGCTACAGGATAAAGAACATCTTTCCAGGAGGGGAAATTTATGGTGGTTGTTCAGGGTTAGGAAATCTCCCTAATGGTAATATGTTATTTACTGATTGGTTTGTTTTATTTACTTACTTTTTGGCAAAGTCTCCAGCATATCCTGCTGCCCCAGCTTTCCTAAGGGCTGGAATTATAGTTATGTGCCACGACACCTGTTTCCATGCATGTTGCAGTGAAGATAAAGGAAGACTCAGTGGTCCTTGGAAATGACAGGAGATCAGACTAAGATGGTATTATGTAACATGGGAGACAAGAAGAGACTGGGTGCCACAGGTATTTGGAAAAAGAGTTGATAAGTCCAAAGGTGGTTGTAATGGTTGAAAAAGAGAAATTAAAGAAGAGGCTATACTTCTGGTTTGGGACACTGGATGACAAAGGAACATAACATTGAATATGTGGTTAAGTGAGAAAGAGCACCTTGGGCATGGGAGGTGGGGTAAGACTGCAGATGTGTTGAGTTCTAAGGCTCCCTGAGTCACCCAGGGAGTTGAGCTCAGGTGAGGGCTCTGGCCCATGGGTATTCACTGATTGCCTGAGTGTGGATGGAGATGGATTGAATGGTGGAAGAGAAGCATTAAAAAAGAAAGAGAAAGATGCAGAAGCAGACATTAGATGCTTTTTGAAGAAAGCCTGTAGATTTTCCCAATACCCCCCAGCAATCCTGTGGTAATAGGAGGGATCACCCTATCATCACCCTGTCACACCCCAGTCTTTTCCTCGAGAGTTGGGGCTAGAGAACAGACATGACACAGGACCTCAAGACAGAGCCAGGTGTTTTGCTGAAGCAGCTGTCTCCAGGGCTCACACCGGCTTCCCTTGGAGAGAGATGACCTGCTGGGCCCCAAGCACTGGAACTAATTGAGAGAGCTGTTTAGCTTAAACACATCACCCCAGCTGTGCGGTGACTGGGCCCTAAGTGTCACGTTGACAGCAGCCGGCCCATTAAAGGTGCAGCTAGACTGGTGAGGCACAGTTCAGAGGAGCTGCTATTAACAGCATTTAATAGCAGGACTGTAGTTAATGGTTAGCAAATGTTTTATGAACAGGTTCCTCGTGCTCTGTGAAGGCTGATTCAATTTATTCAGAATGGATTTGCTTTCCCCTGTTAAGCTCAGAAGTGTATAATCGGTTCCTTCCCTCCATTGAAAGGCTTGCTCTCTAGTAAGAGTGAGGCCTGTGTCACACTGGTCTTATTTAAGCCAGTGGGGCTTGTTCTGAAGGAAGTGTTTGGTGGAAGGCTATGTGCCTGTCTGGGACCTATGTGCATCACTGGCCAAGTAGAGATAAGACTGACTGGCTTCTGATGGACAGAGAGAAAGCCTGGAAAAGCTGAGTTGTCTTGGGAGATTCTGCATAGCATGGTGGAAGAACCTTGCTCTGGGACTGCCTTGGTTACATCCTAGCTGGAACTCCGATCTCCTCTCCATCCCTGGACAAACCTTTTAACCTTCCTGCCTCTGATCTCCCTACCTGTGAACTGCAGTTCATAACATCTGTCTTCTTCTTTGTGGGCATTGTAGGAATTAATGACCATGAGGCATTAAAAGGGGTGGGAGGCGTGGGATAGGATGTCTGTAATACACATTTAAAGATAGTCAGGAATTCCCTCTGGAAGCTCTGGTAGGGGAAATGTGATCTGGCACTGCCTTAGTCTGTTCAAAGCTGATATAATCATATAAACTGAATTACGTAAATAACAGAAACTTATTCCTTACAGCTCTGGAGGGTGGGAAGTTCAAGATCAAGGCAAGCAGGGATGTTTGGGAAAAGCCCACCTTCTGGCTTATACATGGCATTGTCTTGGTGTATCTACACAGTGAACGGGGCAAGGAGGTCTGTCTGGGGTCTGTATTATAAAGGCACTAATATATATGAGTATTCTGCCTTTACGATCTAGTTATCTCCAGACTCCCACTTCCTAGTACAATTACCTTGGGGGTTAGGGTTTCAGCATTAAAATATGGGAGGGATACAGACATTTAGACCACAGCAGGCATTATCAATCAGTCATGTATTAAACTGGATTTCTGATAGCATTTACTCAGATAGGTATATAGACCATCAGACTTTCTGCTTAGAGTGGAAGCAGATGTGAACCACCATGCCTAGCACACACTTGCCGGTATTTTCACTTGTTTTTCCTATCTTGTTACTACCTCAACATTATAGCAGTTATTAGACCTGCCACTAGGTCTTGTTTAGTGCCTTAATGAAGAAATACTATATATTACTACATCACAATCTTTTTTTTTTTGTATGTGTGCCAGTTGTGGGGCCTGGGCACTGTCCTTAGCTTGAGCTCTTTTGTTCAAGGCTAGCACTCTACCACTTGAGCCACACCACCACTTCCAGTTTTCTGGTGGTTAATTGAAGCTAAGAGTCTCACGGACTTTCCTACCTAGTCTGGTTTCAAACCGTGATCCTCAGATCTCAGCCTTCTGAGTAGCTAGGATTACAGGTGTGAGCCACTGGCTCCGGGCACAAGTTTTAAAATTATTTGGAAAAACCATATCTCCATATTGTAGTACTATGCATTTTGTTTTGTGCATTTACAATTATTGTTCCAAGAATGGCGTCATAGGCTTCTACACATTATACATGCACAACAAAGGCTCAGAAGCTGGGCTAGGTGACCTTGGACTATACAGGAATGCTGACCTACAATCACAGGTGCTGGCTTTTGATGAAAGAGTCTGGTTCATAGGGTGTGGCCAGTAGCCCTCAATGTCCCTTACCCAAGCTCTAGGAATCTCCTGGGGAGAGTTTAGGTTCCCTCTGCTCCTGATTTATGCATCTAAATACCAATCCTTGCTTATGATTGAATATCAGGACAGATCAGTCGGAACCTACATGTGGACATGGTTTTAAACTGGAAGACTAGCACTGTTTATTCTCTGTACCCTTGTATTTTGTGAGCCATTGTCACCTGCCTCCACCAATAGTCACCTGGGAAGCTTATTGAGATGCAGACTCCTACAACTTCACCCACATGCCTGTGTAATCAGAATTCAAGAAGCCAGAGCCTGGGAATCTGCATGCCATGGGCTTCTTAGGTGATTGGGATACATTGATTTTTTTTTTTTTTTTATTGTAAAGCTACTATACAGAGGGTTACAGTTACATGAGTGAGGTTATGAGTACACTTCCTCTTGAACATTGTTACCCCCTCCATTGTTTTCCCCCTACCATCCCCTCCCTCCCTCCCTTCCCCGAGGTTCTTTTTTTTTTTTTTTTTTTTTTTGATTGTGATTAAATGATTACATAATTTCAAAGTCACAAGTTCATTCTAACTTCCCTGGAGCAAATTGTCTACCACAGTCTGTAATATATAACAGTGTTCACATGTTATATACCATATTTGTGATCAGCAGCATGAGGATATTTAGTAGTGGTTCAACCAGATGAGCGGGAGTTCTTTGTTTCTTAAGTCCTGTTAGTTTTGTCGTATCACCTAACCTTTTGGATTTAGCATCCACTTATGAGGGAGACCATGTACCGTTTGTCTCTTCGTTCTTGGCTTACCTCGCTCAACATGATTCCTTCTAGCTCCATCCATTTCCCTGCAAATGCCATTATTTTGTCATTTCTAATGGCTGCATAATATTCCATTGTGTATAGATACCACAATTTTTGGATCCATTCATCTGTGGTGGGGCACCTAGGTTGTTTCCATATCCTAGCTATTGCAAACAGCGCTGCAATAAACATGGAGGTGCACGTGTCCTTGTATATTGGTTCCTGTTGTTCAGGGTAGATGCCTAGAAGTGGTATGACTGGGTCGTAAGGGAGGTCAATCTTTAGCTTTCTAAGGACCCTCCAGACTGCTTTCCAAAGTGGTTGTATAAGTGTACATTCCCACCAGCAGTGTAATAGGGTTCCTCTTTCTCCACATCCCCTCCAGCATTTGTTGTTGGCTGATTTGTGGATATGGGACATTCTGACTGGGGTAAGGTGGTATCTCAGGGTTGTCTTTATTTGCATTTCCTTCACCACCAGGGATGATGAACATTTCCTCATGTGTTTCTTTGCCATTTTTATTTCTTCATTTGAGAAGTCCCTCTTTAGTTCCCTTGCCCATTTAGTAATTGGTTTGTTAGGTTTGGGAGGGATTAGTTTCTTGAGTTCCCTGTATATACAGGATGTTAACCCCTTGTCTGATATATTGCTGGTAAATATTTTTTCCCAATTAGTTGGTTGTCTTTCTAGCTTAGTTGCAATAGATTTAGCTGTGCAGAAGCTTTTTATTTTAAGGTAGTCCCATTTGTCGAGTCTCTCTCCAACTTGTTGTGACCCTGGGACTCTGTTCAGGAAGTTCCTTCCTGTGCCTATTAGTTCAAGTGTCTCTCCTACTCTGTCCTGCAGTAGTTTCAGAGATTCAGGTTTAATGTTAAGGTCTTTAATCCATTTTGAGTTGATGTTGGTGCATGGTGATAGGCTGGGGTCCACTTTTAGTTTTCTGCATGTGGCTGCCCAGTTTTCCCAGCACCAGCGGTTGAAGAGGCTGTGTTTCTTCCATTGTATGTCTTTGGCTCCTTTGTCGAATATCAGCTGGCTGTAGGCCTGTGGATTTATATCTGGATCTTCTATTCTGTTCCATTGGTCTTCGGGTCTGTTTTTGTGCCAGTACCATGCTGTCTTTGTGATTATAGCTCTGTAGTAGAGTTTGAAGTTCGGCATGGATAGCCCTCCCATATTGTCTTTATCCCCTAGAATTGTTTTGGCTATTCTAGGTCTTTTGTTGTTCCATATAAATTTTTGGACTGTTTTCTGTATTTCAGTGATGTACGTCATTGGGATTTTAATAGGAATTGCATTGAATTTATATATTAGTTTTGGAAGTATCACCATCTTTACTATATTAAGTCGGCCTATCCAGGAGCATGGGAGGTCTTTCCATTTCCTAGTGTCTTCTGCAATTTCTTTCTTTAACTTTTTATAGTTCTCATTAAATAGTTCTTTTACATCTTTGGTTAGGTTAATTCCTAAATATTTTATTTTTTGGGAGGTTATTGTGAATGGGGTTGCTCCCTTTATTTCCCTCTCTTCCTGTGCGTTATCAGTGTATAGGAAGGCAACTGATTTTTGTGGGTTTATTTTGTATCCTGCTATTTTGCCGAAGTGACTTATGATTTCTAAAAGTTTGGGGATGGAGTTTTTGGGATCGTGGAGGTATAGTATCATGTCGTCTGCAAAAAGGGATAGTTTCACTTCTTCTTTCCCTATGCGGATCCCTTTAATGTCTTTTTCTTGCCTTATTGCCCTGGCTAAGGGTTCTAGGACTATGTTGAAGAGGAGTGGAGACAGTGGGCATCCTTGCCTTGTTCCTGTTTTTAGGAGGATTGGTTGTAGCTTTTCCCCATTAAGTATAATATTGGCTATTGGTCTGTCATAAATGGCTTTTATTGTTTTTAGAAATGTTCCTTCTATTCCTATTTTCTCCAGAGCTTTTAGCATGAATGAATGTTGAATTTTATCAAAGGCCTTTTCTGTATCTGTGGCGATAATCCTGTGATTCTTGACCTTGGCTCTGTTGATATGCTGGATTACATTTATTGACTTACGTATGTTAAACCATCCCTGTGTCTCTGGGATGAAGCCTACCTGATCATAGTGTATTATTTTTTTTATGTGTTTCTGGATTCTGTTAGCTAGAATCTTGTTAAGGATCTTTGCATCTGTGTTCATCAAGGAGATTGGCCTGTAATTC
This sequence comes from Dipodomys spectabilis, assembly GCF_019054845.1. NCBI lineage: Eukaryota > Metazoa > Chordata > Mammalia > Rodentia > Heteromyidae > Dipodomys > Dipodomys spectabilis. Next base: position 6,798,544 of record NW_024870887.1, on the reverse strand, counting down.
TCCTTTTTGGTTGGGTCTTTGCCTGGTTTGGGGATGAGTGTGATATTGGCTTCGTAGAATGAGTTTGGGATAGCTCCCTCCTTCTCTGTTTCTCTGAAGAGCTTGAGGAGTATGGGTATTAGTTCTTCTTTAAAGGTCTTATAGAATTCTGCTGTGAATCCATCTGGTCCTGGGCTTTTTTTTGTTGGAAGACTTTTGATAGCTTCCTGTATCTCATTATAGGATATTGGCTTATTTAATTGGTTAACTTCTTCTTTGCTCAGTTTGGGTAACTTGTATTTCTCTAAAAATGCATCCATTTCCGCCAGATTTTCTTCCTTTAGAGAGTATAGCTTTTGAAAGTAGTCTGTTAGAATTGTTTGGATATCTTGGGTACGTGTTGTGATGTTTCCCGTGGCATCCCTAATCCTATTAATATGGGTTTCCTCTCTTCTTTTTTTAATTAATCTTGCCAACGGGCCATCAATTTTGTTTATTTTTTCAAAGAATCAGCTTTTTGTTTGGTTTATTTTGGTTATGGTTTTCTGATTTTCTAATTGGTTAATCTCTGCTCTCAATTTGGTTATCTGGCTTCGTCTAGTAGCTTTAGGTCCCATTTTTTCTTGTTTTTCTAGCTGTTTTAGTTGCAACATGAGATTATTTACTTGGTCTGTCTCCATTCTCTTGATGTGGGCACTGAGGGCAATAAATTTGCCCCTCAGGACTGCTTTTGCTGTGTCCCACAAGTTTCTTTGTGAGGTGTTTTCATTTTCATTGAGTTCTAGGAAATGCTTTATTTCTTCTCTGATCTCTTCTGTTACCCAGGCCTTGTTAAGGAGTGTGCTGTTCAATTTCCATGTATTAGAGAAATTTCTGTGGTATGCTTTGTTATTGAGAGCTAGCTTGATTCCACTGTGGTCAGATAGGATACAGGGGATTATGTCGATCCCTTTGTATTTGCTTAAGTTCCTTGAATGAACTATGATATGGTCTATTTTGGAGAAAGTTCCATGAGCTGCTGAGAAGAATGTGTACTGTGTTGTTTTAGGGTGAAATACTCGGTAGATGTCAGTTAATTCCGCTTGAAGTATGGCCTCACTTAATTCGGTAGCTTCTTTGCCAATCCTCTGGTTGGTAGACCTGTCCTTTGGTGAGAGTGGCGTGTTAAAGTCTCCTAGTATTATCGTATTGGGATCTATTTTATTCTGTAAGTTTGAGAGCATTTGTTTAACATATCTGGGTGCACCAATATTTGGGGCATATAAGTTGATGATGGTTATATCCTCCTCTTAGATTGTTCCCTTTATTAATATGTAGTGTCCGTCCTTGTCTTTCTGTACTGATTTTAATGAAAAGTTTATTTTGTCAGATATCAGGATAGCTACACCTGCTTTCTTATTGGGGGAATTTGATTGGTAGGTCCTTTTCCACCCCTTCACTCTGAGTTTGTTTGTATGTTTGGCTGAGAGGTTGGTCTCCTGAAGGCAACAGATGGATGGGTCTTGTTTTCTGATCCAGTCCTCAGTTCGTTTTCTTTTAATTGGCGAATTCAGCCCATTTATATTAAGAGAAAGTATAGAGAGATGCATTGTTGTCCCTGCCATTCCGTTTTCCTAAGTTTTTCTTCTTTCCTTTCCGCCTGTGCTTGCTCAGTTAGACTTTGAGTAATGCCTGTTTGGGGCAGGTCCCAGTTCCTGGTTGCTTTCTTCAGGTTGTGTCCCCCCTCTTAGAATTCTTTGTAATGCTGGCTTAATGTTTATGTATTCATTTAGTTTTTCTTTGCTATTAAAAGTTTTCAGTTCTCCATCGAATGTGAATGCTAGCTTTGCCGGGTATATCAGTCTGGGTTGGCAGTTATTGGCTCTCAGGGCTCGTATGGTGCTTTCCCAGGCTTTTCTTGCATTCATTGTTTGTGTGGAGAGATCTGCAGTGATTCTAACTTTTTTCCCGTTGTAGTATAGCTCCTTCTTCATTTTTGCTGCATGCAGGAGTTGTTTCCTTATTATTCAGATCCATCATTGTTACTATTATGTGCCTAGAAGTGTTTCTCCTGGGATCTTGCTTGTTGGGTGTTCGATAAGCTTTTGTGATGTAGTTAAGATGGTCGTTTTTGAGGTGGGGAAAATTTTCATTGACTATCTTGTTAAATATGTGTTGCATTCCCTTGCTCTGGAATTCCTCACCTTCGTCCACTCCGATTATGCGAAGGTTAAATTTTTTAGCATTATCTGCTTGCTCTTGAATTTCCCTTTGGTTTAATTTGAGTGATTTTTCCATATCTGTCACCTTTTGGTCCAGTTGGTGTATTCTGTCTTCTGTATCTGACACTCTACCTTCCATTTCATTCACTCTGTTGACCGTGGCTTCTATTGTGGTTTGCATGGTGGAAATGGATCCCTTTATGGATTCAATGTTGGTTCTCAGAGTACTGATCTCACCTCTCAATGAGGTGAGATCAGTATGCATTACCTCTAATTTGGCGTTTATCTCACTTCTTACTGAGGTTTGTGCAGCTTCTATTTTTGCATCCAACTTTTGTTTGATATCCTGTATATCTTTTGATAGTTCATCCTTGTGCTCTTTCAATTTCTGATCCATTTCTCGCTTTATTTCTTGAGTCATTGCCTCCAGCAACCCTTGGATGTAGTTTTTGTCTTCCATTCCTGCTTTGCTCCCACTGGGGCTCTCCCCTGTGTGGCTGCTGGCTTTTGAGGTGAGCTTGCTGTCCTGGGTAGTGGTAAACCTTGTGATTTTTCTCTGTGATTTTTGCATGGGGGTTCAGGAGACTGCTCTTCAATCTTGTTTTGGTGTGTCTGTCTTTGCTTGGTTGCTGATTCTGTATTGGTAGAGAGAGTCTGTGCCTGATCTGGATTCTGTTGGGAGCCTATTTCCAGCTGCTATTCACTTAGGATTCTCAGCTCTCTGCTGTAGCAATTCCCGCCTTTGGAAGGGTTGAGCAGCCTAGACTGCTTGTGTTTGCTCCTGCCGGTGCTCTTGGGAAGATCAGATGCTCTGGATGCACTCTCCCAAATACTGGAGTCTGCTATGGGCTCCTGATGTGTTTTTGTTTGTTTGTTTTGGGCTGGTTGTGGGCTTGAACTCTAGGTTTGGGTGCTGTCCCTCAGCTCTTCAGCTCAGGGCTGGCACCCTACCATTTGAGCCACAGCCCCACTTCTGACCCTTTTTGCTTTGTTCAGGCGCCGGTCCCCTGGCCTGGTTCCGGCCCCAGCCTGGAGCGCGCTCGTTAGGCCTGTGCTAATGTGTATACCACCTTGGTTATGCAGCCTGGAGGACACAGTTCAAATTTCTTCTACTGTTGGTAGTCTTGACCCAGGGGCACTGTTCCTGGCTTGAGCATTTAAGCTCCCTTCCAGGGGCGCTCTTGCTCTGGCCTGGCCAGCAGAGTGTGCTCCACCGGCTGGTGGAGCTCTTGAACAGTTCCCAGTTTTAGTGGGTCCTGTGGTCCGGGTGTTGGGGTAGGGAGTCTAGGTCAGGGTCTGGGGATTCCCTCCAGCTCTGGTCTCCCTTGATGGATTCCCTGTCCCCTGATGGGTACTCACCCTGTAGGTCGTCAGTTGTTGTTGCAGTCCGAGTTCAGTTGGGGTGGTTGCAGGCTGGGTTGGGCGGCCCCCCGCCGGGTCGTTGCGATCGCGATTGGGCGGGTGGTCTGCGGACAGGTCCCTTTGTGGCGCTGCTGGTGTGGGGCGGCTTTGGCGGGATGGAGCCTCTCCGCTCCGGTGGAGAGTGATGGGTGGGGTGGGATCCTCCTGGAGACTCCCGGCTGGTAGGTTTCTCTGTTCCTGGCGATCCGCTGTTCTGCAATCCGGTACCTGGTGATCTGCAAGCAGCCCCCTGTGTCTCTGTGGCTCCGGCAGCCCCCGCCGGGCCGGCTGGCCAGCGGCTTGGCGCACTGCCGCGCGGCCAGTAAAGGTTGGGGGAGGGGTCTTCGCTCTTCTCTGTTCTGAAATTCTTCTTTTCCTCTCTTTCTTTTTTTTGTTATTTTCCACCTCTGGTTTTTCTCTGAGTGTTCGTCTTTTTGTTGTTGTCGGTCTCTTGGGGAGATTAAAGGTTGGAACTCGAACTCTCTTTTTGGTTGGAGAGAGCTGTGGCGTTTCCCTACTGCCCCGTCGCCATCTTGGATACATTGATTTTTAAAAGCCAGAAAGACTGGTTAGAAGGCCAGTACTTTAAGCTTAAATTTTTAATTGAGTTTTCAGTAGTACATCTGATTCCTAAAGGAAGCTGTATTCTGGTTAGATTGAGAGGATATAAGGGAAGAGAGTCCTGGCTGAGTCCTGGCATGTAGCACCATTCAGGTCTCTTTTCATGTCTGTCCCTAAAAATAGGGGTCCCAAGTCAGGCTGTGGCTTTTGCTACCCTCTCATGACGAGATCACTTTTCATAAAAGAAATAAAGCAGCTGGTCAATGTGTGAAAGTCTTCCCCCTGCCTCACTGTTAAATCCCCATGGTAGCCATTCCAGGAACCTACTCCAGGGACTGGCCAGTGCAGAGCCTGTTTCCTTTGTGCTGAGCCTGCTCAAAGAATCTCATCATTACAGGAGGCCCCAATGCCCTGCCCCTGCTTGGATCACTGACACAGACCCTGTGGCAAGGCCATGCTGGAACTCAGAGATCAGATAATAATGGGCATAATGGCCCTTTTGACTTTGGCAGCTGGAGTCTCAGCTGACCTGGGCTGTTCAGTTTGTGACCCTGAAGCTCGATGTTCCAAAGGCCAGTCATTTGATCAAGTGAAATGACCAGGCTGGGGTCTTTTATGGCACCTTTAATTCAGACATTTAAAATGCTGTCCAAAGGTCAGAGCTTCCAAAGAGATAAGTGCTTAGATCATTTATGGCTTTATTTATTTATTTTACACTTTAGAATAAATGAAAAGCAGTATTCTGGGCTCCAATGATGGGTTTAACACTTGCCCAATTTTCATTAGCCCTTCTAAAGATCGCCAGTGTTAGAAAGATCATCCATTTGATAGTAGTGAGCCTGAAGGTACATGGTATCTGTGCTGTGAATAATAATTTCAGCTTTCATTGAAATTATTCCTTTTCCAGGACATGATATCTTTTATGAGCCATATTTTTATGGCTCAGTCTGCTCAGGCAGTTCAGTGGTCTGCATGCTTGTATTGTATAGGTTTCCTGTTCTGGTCCATATGGCCTTGAACCTCACTCAGTGTGACCACCCAGAAAACAGATTTCTCAGGCTTACCTCCTCTAGGAGGACTCTTTCATGCTTTTTACATTTAGCTACATGGCCTCCTCCTTACAAGATGTTATCTATTCAATAAATGCCTCTGATGTCATGGTTGCTATTATTTTTCTACTTTTAATAACCCAAATCTGTTTACTAATTAGAGTTTCTGATTAGCATGGGAACTAGTAATACTGTGTTGATATCATTCCAGTCCAAAGCAAAGAGATGTGACATTTTATCTTTCCTATGGGGCTCTATCAAGGATAAATAAACAAATGAAGCCTGTCAGGCTCTGGAATATTTTGAACCTAGCTCCAAATGCAGTGTGATGACATTCAAGGGTCCCTGGAGGTTGGGAGCCACAGGATTGTTCATTTTGTTCATTCTTTTTCTACAGAATATTTGTGTGGAATAGACTCCATGCTCTGGGTGCCGGGGGTGGGGTAGGGATGATGGAGACAGATAATAATTTGCTGTAAGCAGAGGACAGAGGAAGAAACAAGAAAAGGCCAGACACTGCTAAATGCCATAATCACAATAAGACAGGGTGATGGGATGGGAAGTGACAGGGCTGCATTAGATCAGGCCTTCAGGGAAAGCTTCTCTGAGGAGGGGACATTCCACATGAGATTGGAATGACAAGAAAGAGGCAGCCACACCAAGATTATCTTTGGTCATTTTGACAGAATGGTCAGAATAAGTCTACACATATGTTAATGTGACTTCAGTCTTATATCAAACCATTTGTAAGAAAATAATCAGTCATTGAGCTCACTGCAGGTGATCAAAACATTCTTCACTTTTCCTTGCTGTGGGCATTGACTTCTCTCTCTCCATAAATAAGTGACCTGCTTTCAGGCGGGGACACTGACTTGCTCTTCTCAAAGCCACAGAACCTAATGCAATGAGCAGGCACATACTATGCCATGTTTGGCATAGAAGAAGCATGCAGAAAATTCACTGAGTGGAAGAGTGAATGAACTGTGTGGATTTTCACTTTCCCTAGGCTTTTTGCACACCTCCATTGAAAGTACATGGTATCTGTGTACAAGAATGGGGGCTCAGAGGAGAATAAGAACTGTCAGGAAAAGATAAGAGGACTCCTGTTAGACTTGATTGGATTTGTTAGTCCCTTGGATACTAACTGTGGTCTAAAGAGTGACATGAGAAAAAATAGGCTTAGTAAAATATGAATGCCATGGTACATATTGTTAGAGAGCAGGGGTCCTGGGATATCTAAGAAGCCAGTCCAATCTGAAGCACTGTGATCTTGTACTGAACCACTAAGAAACAGCATTGCCTCATGGGATGGCTGGTAATGTCTGGGTTGTTAGGGGTGCTGGGACCATCCTGGGATTCAGGCCACAAGTGGAGCAGGTGCCTCAGGCAAGTGATGAGACTGCTGAGAAGCCTTTTTCTTTTGTGTAGTACCAGGGCCTGGGTTCTATCTCTTAGATTGTTTTGCTTAAGGCTATGGTCCACCACTTGAGCCATAGCTCACTTATAACTTTAAAAAAAATATTTTTTATTGTGAAAATACCGTACAGAGGGGTTACAATTACATGGGCAAGATAATGAGTACATTTCTTATCAAGCATTGTTGCCTCCTCCTTTATTTCCCTTTCCTATCCCTTCCCATCTCCCCCCACCCACTACCTACTCCCTCTCCTGCCCCCCCCCCCCCATCCCCTGGCAAAGTTGTAAAGTTCGTTTTTCGACATAACGACTTATACGTCTCATTGTTGCAATGGGTCCACCTGTATCCCTATTTAAACAATTTATTTTTTCCCTTCCCCTCCACAAATTATACCAACATCAAATACAGTGAAAGCAGGGGTTATACCATGGGGGAGGGACATACAAAGCAACAAAGAAGTCATCTTATAAATATGTAAGAAACAATTGCATGAAAGCAAAACATTTGAATACTCACCTTGGGGTTCATTTCACCTTTTTTGGTGGATAATTAGAATCTCATGGACTTTTCTACTCTGACTTTGAACCACGATCCTCATATCCTAGTCTCCTAAGTGGCTAGGATTACAGGTTTGAGCCATTTTGCCCAACTTGTAAACCTTATTTTGAAGGGTGGTCTTAGGTAAGTTCTGACCTACAGCTGAGCAAGCTAGGAGGACAGGCTAGAATAGACGGGGAAGACTGGGACTCAAGAAGAGTCCCATTCACCTGAGTGGAGAGCTCCCCCAGCTGCGGGTGAGAATGGGCCCCTCAGAAGTGTAAGATTTGTCTTAGAACCACTGGGATGAAGTGGTCCATCACCCAGCAGCCAGGACCTGTCACTGGTTATGCTGAGGTATAGGTACTAGAACCGAGGGCAGGAAGAACACCTGATACTATCAGGCAGGTCAAGTTCCCATGTCTCAAACTGTTGCTGGGTGATACCCCAACACAAGCATGTCTGTATTTAAAGTGGAACACAGGCTGGGGTCAAGTGGGGACCAGCTGGGAAAACTGGAGCTGTGACTTGGTGTAGCTCTGGTGCTGGGTGAACTCCTGACTTGGTTTGAGGTTGGGCCTAGGCTCAGGAAGTGGCTCCCACCTTGGGGTACTAGGATGGCCACAATCGGGGTCTGATTCAGTTGTGCTCACCTCTCTCTCCTCCTGGAAGTAGGGATGCCCATGAACATACAAGATCCTGGTGCTATTTGAATATCAGAAACAATGAATGATGTTTTCTTTTTATTTTTAAATCCCATGTTCAACTATTGTACAAAATGTTTTTGTAGTTGATCAGAAATTCAGATCTAATTGAGTGTCTTGTATGTTTATTTGCTAAATCTGGCAACCTTAATTTGAAGTCAAAAGACTAAAGCTCCTAAGGAGGCCTCAGACGTCTAAAACATCTGTCTCCTGTCTGCTCTCTGCAGTCAAGGCTGGTCGTGGCTGGTGCTTCTCTTTTGCCTGCCTGACCATGTGCATCTATTCTGGGTCAGCAGTGGAGCTGTGAGAGCTAGAGTTAGAGAGGTGAAGCAGTAGGTAAGACCAGGCTTTCCCAGGGGGCAAACTGCTGCTTTTTGCTCTCTGTCTCTAAAGTGGCATCCAAAGTATGGGTGATATCAGCCCAGCTTCCTCCTCTGTTGTTCGACTTCTAGGATTTGATCAAGTGACTCCTAGATGTGACCTTTGCATGTCATCCACTTATCTAGAAGGGTCATTATGGTCTCTGTCACTCTTGCTTTACCCAGTGAGGAAGGGAAGGCCATTAGAGCATGAGGAGAGGCGTGGCTCAGTGTGGTGAGGGACGCTGCTTTTCTTTGATGACAGCAGAATTGTGGGCAGGACACTGAAGGAGGACCAGCCTGAGCCAGTGCAGCACTTTCGTTGTATACTGCTGGATCACTCAACACACGCCAGGTGTTGGCAGGCGGCACATTTGTCCTCATCGCTGAGGAAACTGTCAGCCTGGGGCATACACGTATGAGGATGAGAGGTGGGAAGGTGAGTGATGTGTTGTTATTTTTGAGTGGAAAATGAGAGATGGTGAGGAGAATGTCCACTAAGCTGTTTCTGAAATCTTTGTCACTTGTGAGCAGAGGAGAAGACATCCCATCAAGACAATCGATATGAAGTCTTTATTCCCATGACTTTGTGATGAAGAGATGGCCTCACAGGTAGCAGATGTCACAGTCTCTGAACCACAGAGGTGATGTCAACAGGGAAACAGAGAACAGGAGACCCCAGATCTCTGCCTAGGATTTTCTGGCTTTCTGCTTCTCTCATATTAGTTCATGTTCTTTGGAGAAACAGGACCAAGAAGAGATAGAGATACTGGTTTCTTATAGGGCATAGGTTCATGTACTTAGGAAGGCCAGCAAGTCTGAAATCCAGGGCAGGCCAGCAGTCTGGAAACCCAGCAGGATTCTGTGTTCTGTGTTTCAGGGGTGAGGCAGAGTTTCTGTTTGAAGTCCCAGGAACGCCCAGTCTTTACTCACAGGGTCTTTAGCTAATTAGATGAAGCCCCCCTGCATTATGAAGGGTAATCTGTTTGACTCAAGGTCTGCTTGTTATAAATTGTTAATCACATCTAAAGAAGACTTTCGCTGCAACATCTAGTCTGGGGTTTGACCAGATACTAGGATACTGCATCCCCACCCAGTTGTACATAAACTGCACCATCATACTTTCCTTGGGTTTCATCTTTATCCACTGTCCCATTTCTCCCAAGCAGTCTGGATACCATGCTCTTGCCTTGACTGAGAACAGAGCTAAGAAGAATATAACCTCATATTCCTGTGCAGGATAGGAGCAAGCTAAGGGTTTTCTTCTCCCTTCCTTCCTTCCTTCCTTCCTTCCTTCCTTCCTTCCTTCCTTCCTTCCTTCCTTCCTTCCTTCCTTCCTTCCTTCCTTCCTTCCTTCTTTCCTTCCTTCCTTCCTTCCTTCCTTCCTTCCTTCCTTCCTTCCTTCCCTCCCTCCCTCCCTCCTTCCTTCCTTCCTTCCTTCCTTCCTCCTGTTTTTCTTTCTTTCTTCAGATAGGGTCTTGTGCTTTTTCTTAGCCTGGTCTCAAACCTGGATCCTATCTCCACCTCCTGAGCAGTTAGGATTGCAGGCAAGTACTAACTACCACAGCTGGCTTATTTTTCAGATAGGGTCTGGCTGACCTTTGTGCAAGTTGGCTGTGAATTTTGATCTTCCTATTTCCACCTCCCAAGTAATTGGTGTTACAATACATTTACTATCAAGCTTAGAATAATTGTAGCCTTATAGAGAAAAAGAAAATAGGGTTCCCACATAAGCCTTCAACCAGGTTCCTGTAAGTTATCATCTTACATAATTGTGAACTTGACAAAAGTGAAAAAAACACCAGGAGTCCATCACTGTTAAACCCAGTCCCGATGCCATTTGGATTTTACTGTTTCCTGCTCATGTCAGTTTTCAGGACTGGATGCAGGATCCCACACTGCATTTGGTGCTCCTGAGCTTTTCAGACAGTCCTTGTGCACCTGCCTCTTTTCTCCCTTCTCAGCTCTCCCTCCTGTCCTCCCCAGTACACCCATCTCTGGCTGACCCATCACTGACTGGTAAGAGCTGTGGATCTTTGTGCAGGGACCCAACTGGGGGCTCTCTTCCCTCATGCATGCTGGGAAGAAGGCAGGCCCCTCGGCTGCTTGGTAAATATTTTACAGCATCTAATGGAATCAAGTTGTTTACTCTGCAGGAAATAGAAAGGCATTAGTTAAGGAAAGTAACAAGCTGGCTGGTTGCTGACGCTTCACGTTTAGTGAGAAGGCTGGGAGCTTGAATGATTTCCACTTAAGGAGCTGTGATGCTGGCTACAGCTAGAGCCTCTCAGGAGAGGTTTGCTTCTATGTTTTCTTTGGGATAGGATTCTGGCCACCAAAGCCCTGAGAGACCAGGACAGAGAAGTCAAATTCACTGTCACTCTAATATCCCCAAGGCAACTTTCATTCCTCAAGATTTCTCTCCTTGGCTTCTTCCTCTTCAGCCTGGACACATATTGAGTCTGCTCCCTGTGGGAATCCTGTGAACCATGCTCATTAGCAGGTCCTCTGTTCTTGTAGGTCTATGGCTTGTGTGTCTGTAGCAGGAAGGATGGTTTTCTGCACGCAGCCCAGAGGTGGTGAGACAGCTTGATTGGTGTGGTTGGAAAGGGAACAAACTCCAAACCTGTGCGTCCATAAACTCAGTTCCCTTTCATTTGGGATTCTGCTCAGACCTCTTTTCGGATTCCCTTCTGACTTCACATTAAATTTTACTACAATGCGCAGCTTGTAAACGGCATCAAAACCATTTACGACAGGCTTTATATGCCTTGGTTTAAATAATCAACATTTTTACTTCACTCTTCTGCAAAATGAAACTCTTGGGGACAGAGTATGGAAGAAGTGGGGAGGGGCAGGGCAGAAGGAACAGGAAGCTGATACAACAGGCAGCCACCTGGATGTGTGAGTTTGGTCCCTCCTTCTAGCCCTGGCTGTTTGCTGCCACTCCAAGGCTTGGTCTACTTTGAACCTTCTACTTTCTGGAGCCCTGGAGGCTTACTCTTTGTCTTCTCAGCCTGAGTGACTCACATCTTCATACACATCTCTATACATCTTTCCTCACATCAGGAGTTCTGAGATTCTCTACAAATTATGGCTAGTATGATACCGCAAGGCCCTGGGCCAGCAGCTATGCCCCTGGGACCTGGAAGTCCAGCAGCTGAGCCAGCTTCTCTGACCTGGAGCTTCAGGAGCCCATGATTGGACCTTAGGGATTGATGAGGAGTCTTAGGGCCACCCTTCTTGGTGGGCTTGAGCGATATTAGTTGCTGTTTTCAGCATATAATCAGTGCCAATTTGCATGTGATGTTGCAAATTAAAATGAACTTAAGATGAGCTCCTGAGAAGGGGTGGTTCAAGACAGCTGACTTCCATACCCAGAGTAGAATGGACAAGGTCTGAAAAGGAGGACTTGCAAAGAAAGTAAGTGAAAGAAATGTGTTACTCCATGGAAATCAACTGGATAAAATGCTTATTTTAAGAACTTGGAAAGGGTTATTTCCCATGGCCTAATGTCTTCTCTTCAGGAGGAAAGGCTAGGTGAACAGGATAGGAGGAGGAGGAAAAGGAAATAAGGAGGGCCTGTGTCTAGCTACTCAGAAAACTGAGACCTGAAGAATCATGGTTTGAAGCCAGCCTACGAAGAAAGGTCTCTGAGACTCCACCTCCAAGTAACCAGCAAAAAGCTGGACTAGACATGTGGCTCAAGTGGTAGAGCAGCAGATGTGAGCAAGAAACTCAAGTGAGAGCATGAGGCCCTGAGTTTAGGCCCTGATACCAGTACACACAAGGGGAAGTGGTCTGTGGGAGCAGTTGACCAAAGCAGGGCTCTTGATGAGAATGAGCAGTCAGCAGCACAGCCTTAAATCTTGGCAAGTGATGGGAGAGTCCTCATTTCAAGACCATGAGCTCTCTGGGGTTTGAACAAGCAGTTGACCTGGCTTGAAATCAGGACCACCTAGAGCGAAGGAGTCCATGTAGAGCTCTTGGAAGATCATGTGGACAGGGGAGAAAGGATAGCTTATGTGCTCTTTGTGGGTTGCTCAACTTGGAGAAGAAATGTCAGAGGCCATGAATGGATACAGATGTTGAGAAGGCAGACAAGGCAGATGTGGGAATGGGGGAGACTGTCCTAGGACCTGCCATGTTTGCAACTCTATATTGCTCTTAACTATCCTTCCATTCATTGCTGGAGCCTCTGGGAAGAGGTCTCCCCTGTCGTATAATCCAACTGCTATTAGGATTCTTAGTGAATGAAGAATCCTCTCTTCCTTTTGTCATCTATGTTCTCTAGCTCAAAGCCATGGGCCACCAGGGTCCCAAGTCTATGGTTTCTATTCTAACAGAAAATACAAAAAGAATAGTATGGGATTTCTTTCTTCTTTCACCCTCTCTTTTGGGTGGGGATGCCTGGAGTTCCTCTTAGGACTGAGGTTATCCTTATCCCTGTACGTTTCCCTCTTGGTCTGGGCAGATGATCTCATGGTCTCTAAGTGTGGCTTGTTTCTCTCATACTGTTAGAAGCTGGCTCTTGGGTGTTGCGGAGCAACTTACATGTGCAGCAGCTTACAATTAAGATGTTCTAAATCTGCCTATTATGACCCCTAAGCTGGAGCCCCATGGGGCTGGTGCTTGGCTGTGGGCCAATGCTTCCCAGAATGGGTTGGCTACTGGCACTGAAAATGAGTCTAGAGATAGATGTGGATGAGCGGTGCTCACAGCAAGGTTCTGACTGTGTGATCCTCCCCTTCCAAGTGATGGGGGAGAAGATGAACCTATTACAGCTTTGACCCCTTCAGTATGAGACCCACGTGCAGAGATGATAGATATGCAGAGCCCAGGGCCTGCTTACAATTTGTCATTCAGGTATGTCTAGGGTTTGGCTCAGGGATCCACATTTTGATAAGGTTCTCCTAGGTGATTCTGACATACAACCAGTTTGGGAACCCTTGCCCAAAGCATTGCCTTTTCTAAAAACCAACTCCTCAGAGTCAGTATCTCAGGCTCTCATGAGTTCAGAAACTAGGGGGAACTAGAGACAGCATGGAGCCTTCCTTCTACTGTGCTTTAGATCTCATAGGGCTGAGTCCATATGCAGATCTGATTCTGAAGTTAAATACAGTCCAGTGAGTGACCTCAAAAGGGAATCCTGGGCACTAGGACATCTTATTTTCCTACTTTCTTAGGAAGTAAAGAGGTAGAGAACAACAGCAAAGGGAAGAAGGGGAAAGATTTTGGGATGAATCAGGGTTTTTCTAGCAGGGTGACCAACTTCCCCACTAATGACATGGTAGTGTAAAAAGCCCTGTGTTTACTCCATACCTCAGGGGTTATGTTCCTGCTTTTCCTTCTTTCTTGGTGAGGGTGTGGCTGGAGAAGATGTTGCTACAAGGTGAGTTTTTTTGGCTCCAGTCTTCTGAGGTCGGGCCCTGCTGGGTGCTCCTTTCATTACCCACCTCTCCTCCAAGGAGTGTTCACTGTACGGATGATGGTTGGTGCTATGCAGAGTCTGCAGAGAAGGTGACCAAGGTCATGAGACTGAGTCCCTCAAAGGATACAGAACGACTGGGTGGGATAGCATTTCAGCCAGGCATCTTCAGGGCATCTGAACCTTGGTAAATAGCTCAGCTTCTCAGAGCCTTAGTTTCTCCATTTGTAAAGAGGATTATGATTTCTGCCTTGCCTCCCTCATCGAAACATTTCAAAGGGGAAATGAGCCAACAGATGTGAGATTATCTTGCAAATTCTAAAGCAAGCTGCCTGACTTGAAATGAGTGAGCTGGGTAGTGAAGAATGGCAGGAACTATAGGAAAGTGAGAACAAACTTAGATTTCATTAGATAAAAATAAATACCAGAGGTTCACATAACTCATATGCACAGATCACATTTGGCCTGTGGGCTAGCAATCAAAAAGTGTTGTTCAAAAGCCTGATAGTTATCATAAATTTCCATACTATAAACGCTAAGAGAACAATAGTACCCTGAAAAGTATTTTGTGCCTGGATATATGTGTAGGTTCTCCTTAGAGATGGGCTCAGGTCAGCCTGCCTAGAGTCAAATCCTATTAGGGCATCTTAGTTTTCTTCTTCTTCTTGTGTAGAATGTGGATCATGATAACACTTACCTCATTGGAATCTTGTAGGGATTAAATGAGATAATCTGTGAAGAGTGATTAGCCTCAAAACTTAACTTTACTATCACTATTATTATTATTGCTAGTCTCTGCTTTATTCTGTGGAGGAATCAATGCAGCAATAGCATCAAGATAGCAGTATTGGTAGTGAGTTAAAGGTACAGATAAAGAAGAGAACTTCAAGGCAAGCAAAAATGTCCCCAGATGTCTCAAGTGGTTCCGGTTGTAAAAGCTTTGAGCTTCCTAACAAACCCAGGGAGCAGGGAGAAGTGGCTAATGAAATAAGGACACAGGATGACCCATCTCAACAAAGAGACTCACAAGACACTACATTGGAAAGGAACTTTAGATGGGGGAAGGAGGAGTAGGGGAGGTAGGGGAGAGAAGGGATAGTAGGAAAAAAACAAAGGGGGGGTAACAATGACAAGAAGTGTACTCTTACCTTTCTCATGGAATGGTAACCCCTCTGTACAACATCTTTACAATAAAATTTAATTTTTTAAATGATCTAAAAATTAACCAAACTGGGGGAAGAGTCATGGAAGTTCTACTTGGGTCTGTCTTTGTTTTTCATCCAAGGAAAGAAATTAGAAAAGACTGTCTTCATCATCCTGAATGTCCCAGACTGCATATACTTCAGTAGTCCATCCTGGCCTGCACCTTGTACTTGACCCTTGCCTTTGAGCAATCTGATCATTTGTCTCTTCCCAACATGCATGTGGCTTCTGAAGTCCATTTGTGTGCCTTGTTTCATCTTGATGTATTTCTGAATGTTTTAATTTCTAATGCCTGAGATATCTGTTAACCCATACTTCCAATTACCAAATAGACTTGAGGCATCCTAGAAGAATCTTTTCTGGTTTGTGTACTATGAATTTAGAATCTGAAGTATTAGTTCCTAGAATGGAGAGAGTACAGACCTTTTTACCCTGCTCTAAATTACATCTTAGGCACAAAAGGACATTTAATAAATTAATGTCTTAATGGAAGGGGTGGTGATGTCAGCAAATGATAATACATGGGAATACGAGAAGAAAACAAAATTGCTATGAATGTCAATGTTGGATTCTGGGTGGGGTGGAGCTCTAGTCAAAGTGTTTATTTTAAGAACACAATGTAGAGTCAAGAAGAAAAGGTCAGATAAGTTGATGTTAGGGGAATGAACCCCAAGATAAGTATTCAAATTTTGTTTTGTTTTTTGTTTTCCTTTCATGCAATTGTTTCTATTTATAAGATGATTTCTTTGTTGCTTTGTATGTCCCTCCCCCACGGTATAACCCCTGCTTTCACTGTATTTGATGTTGGTATAATTTGTGGAGAGGAAGGGCAAAAACAAATCCTTTAACTAGGGATACAGGTGGAGCCATTGCAACAATGAGATGTACAAGTCGTTAAGTCGAAAAACGAACTTTACAATTTTGGTGGGGGGTTGGGGAGGATGGAAAGGGATGGGAAGGGGAAACAAAGGATGAGGCAACAATGCTTGATAAGAAATGTACTCGTTATCTTGCCCATGTAATTGTAACTCCTCTGTACGGTATTCTCACAATAACTATATCTATCTATATATACATATATATATACATATATATGGAACACAATGTATTGAGTTTGCAAGCATGATTCAATGGCTGGATAAATTGAGTGGTGTGTTATTTCAATGTTGAGTCTTTCCAAATATTTGTAGGAATATTGATGGGACAGGACAAAAGGTCTGTCTTCACTACAACTTGAAACTTTAAAAAGGCTTGCCAGTGAGAGCTTGAAGAATAATTGTGTGAAATAAAATTGGTCTTTGGATGATTAAAGGGTCTTTATAAAGTAAACTGCCAGTTTTTGCCACATTATATTGTTATGAAATTGAGTACGTGAGATTGGTGGTTAAGAACTTGACAATGGCATATGGTGTGGATCTTTTTTTGTGGTGGTTTCCGGATACAGGGAGGCACCTGTAACCTTACAAAGCCATTTTTGAGTTATCCTTTATATTTGCCACCCCAGCACCATTGCATCACTAAGATATTGTGATTTCACTGAGCCTTTTATAGATAGGATAAATGATGCATTATTTTACCAACTGATTCTGCTATCCTGTTGAGTTATGATTCATATAGGTTGTTCTTTCTGTAGGGAAGGGGCAATGTAGCATGGTATCTTACTCATCTTTATATGGATGGGACCTAATATGTAATATACCCTTCATATATATATTTGTTGAATGAATTAATTTATAGGAATGCACTAAAAATATTACCTGTGTACTTCTTTTGGGTAATGTAGACTGTTCCAGAGTTTTAATACCTTTTGAGACTCACAGTTAGACTCTAGATCCTGCGGGGACTGGATTCCCTGCCTTGAATCTTATCTTCTTTCCTTTCCTTTCCCTTCCCTTCCCTTCCCCACCCTTCCTCACCCTTCCCCACCCTTCCCTTCCCTTCCCCTCCTCTCCCCTGCCCTACCTTGCCCTTCATCTCTCCTCTCCTCCTCCTCATTCCTCATACCCTTCTTCCCTCCCCTTTCCTTTTTCCTTCCTTCCTTCCTTCCTTCCTTCCTTCCTTCCTTCCTTCCTTCCTTCCTTCCTTCCTTCCTTCCTTCCTCCCCTTTTCTCTCCCTCCCTCCCTCCCACCCTTCCTTCCTTCCTTCTTCTCTTCTTTTCTTTTCTTTGCCAGTACTGGGTCATACACTTGTGACCATGTTCTCTTCCTTAGCTCTTCCTTCCTTCCTTCCTTCCTTTCTTTCTTTTCCTTCCTTTCTTCCTTCCTTCCTTCCTTCCTTCCTTCCGTCCTTTCTTCCTTCCTTTCTTTCCCTTCCTTTCTTTCTTTCCCTTCCTTCCTTCCTTCCTTCCTTCCTTCCTTCCTTCCTTCCTTCCTTCCTTCCTTCCTTCCGTCCTTTCTTCCTTCCTTTCTTTCCCTTCCTTTCTTTCTTTCCCTTCCTTCCTTCCTTCCTTCCTTCCTTCCTTCCTTCCTTCCTTCCTTCCTTCCTTCCTTCCTTCCTTTCTTTTTCTCTTTCTTTTTTTGCTCAAGGCTGATACTGTACCACTTGTGCCACACCTCTACTTCTGGCTTTTTGCTGGTTAATTGGAGATTGGATTTACTGCCCAGGTTGTTTTTAAGCTGGGTTTCTCAGATCTCAGCCTCCTGAGTACTGGTGTAAGCCACCAGTACTTGGCCAGATGCCATTTTCTTGACTGGAGTTGTTAAGTTGCAATTCTACCATCTTGTACTCTATGTGTTTTTTTCTTTACTCATTCATTGACTCATTCCTACATTATTTATTGAACAGCTATTATGGGGCAGGTATAAAACAAATAAAGAACCCTAACAGCTTTTATTTTAGCAGGTAAGATGACTAATAAATAATCAGCAAAATCAATAAAGTAAGTCAGAAGGAAGTAAATGTTATGTGAAAAAGAAAAATGAGAGCCAGATTGGGAACTATTACAGAGGGGCAGGTAGCAGCTGCAGCAGTGTACGGGAGGAGAGGGAAAAAAGTGAGATTTGAGCAAAGACATGGAGATGAGGGACTTCATCTTGCATATTTCTGGGCAAATGTGTTCCAGGAAGGAAGAAGAATTCGAGCAAAGGCTCCAAAATCGACATGTAGTTGGAGTACTTGAAGAACAGAAGGATGTAGCTGGAATGGAGTGGGCTAGGATGAGGTAGAGAAGCAGCGTAGAGGATGAAGTGAGGCAGGTGGTAGGAGCTGTATCATGTAGGCTTTCTAAGCCACATAAAGGGCATTAGCTTGGATTCGGAAAGAGAGCAACTCATGGATTTATTTTTAAATTAATTCATTATTTACTACATGTGTGTGTGTGTGTATGGCACTGGGGTACTGGTACAAGGGTCTTACCTTTGCTTTAGTTATTTTTCATATAGAGTCTTGTACTTTTTCCTACGTTAGATTCAAAGCATCATTCTTCTACCTAGCTGGTATGCTACCATGCCGGTCCCACTAGTGGGTTTTAAGGACAGGAATGAGCTCATCTGACTGTTCTAACAAAGGGCCATTCTCACTGCTGTATTATGAAGAGAATTTAAGAAGGCCAGGGTAGAAGCAGAGGGATCTAATAGGCTGAAGAGGATGGTGGTTTGGGGAAGGTAAAAGGAACCGTAGAAGTAATGAGAAGAGGTGGATGCTGTATCTGCTTGGAGTTGAAAGCCAGTGACACTTGTGATGGATTATACAAGAAGTAGAAGGCAGAGGAAGGGAGCGAGGGAGATGCAAAGGCTTTTCATCTTGACAGATGGAGAGATGGGGGTAGAACAGACTGTGGGTAGATCTAGATCCCCCACTTCCCAACCACTTCCCTGATTCCATTCCAGGAAGAGACGTGGAGGGACTGTGTGAGGACACTACATCCCTACTTTCTGGAGCCCTTAATTTTTTTCAAAATTCATATGCTACCCCCTTTCAGTATTGCCTTTAAGACCTATCAGATCCTGCATGATATCTACCTTGATTAATTTTACTTAGCTTAAGCCTCCTAGTCCGTTTCATATTCATGCACAGATATGCTTTACTTAACACAATAGATGAATTTTTGAAAAGAGAGGTGTAAGTCATCCTTTAAAAAAATATTAGAGCCTATTTTATATTCACCAGGGAAGCTGACTATTTCAAGTATCTCATTATTAACTCTTTTGTGAGGTGAAGAATCCTCTGGTTAAATCACTGTGGTCTCCATTAATTTATCTGTTTTGAAAGATCAGGTTATAAATGTTATAAGACTGAGTGCAATCTTATGTCACATGTACTGTATGCAGGGACCTTCTGCACATCTCATTGGAGTGGCCTACTAAGACCTCAGGATCATCTCCTAATCCTGCTTGCTCTTATCTTTGATCACTTAGGGCTGAAGGTTCAGATTCAGTTCTGGAGATTTCTCTTCTTCATTCTTCCTCTACATCCTTATTTCTTCACACTTGTGAACCCTCATCCACCTCATTCTCTGTGTGAATGATTTGGGTTCTCAGAACATAGCAACGGACTTTATAACTCTCTCCCATATAATGACCTTACCTATTGCCCTTGTGCATCATTCTTCATTCATTGATTTAAGTCAGCTCCCAAGAGCATGGTTCTTTTCATGACCCTTCTTTGCTGAAAGGTCTGGAAACTCATCACCTAACTCTTGATCTATACATCCTGGAGAATGGTCACCCTGTCTGGGACCATTGCTTGCAGCCTACCGTTTATCCATTCATCCTTGTGTACCATGGAGACCATCTATGATGAAAGATTCACTGTACCCCACAACCCTGAGTCTGAGCAAGTGAAAGCCCATCCCTTCACCTGCCCTAGCCTACATACAGGTCTCTTTAAACTACCTCATTCTGTTCAAATCTTTCCCATCTTTCAAAGCCCAACCGGATCGGCTCCATCAATTTAGAACCCTTCTTTTATTCCTGACAGCATTGCCTCTCCTTCTATAGCACTGAATGCAAATGATTTGTGTAGCCCATGTCTTATTATCCCTTCTCATAGCTTCCTCATCAACTGTGTGTTTCTGCCCACTGGATTCTGTCTTGTGTCTCATTTTTATCTGTTGCCTGGCATAAGTGTCATAAGTGCTTAATGCAAATAAGCTGGACAACTGTACAACTGCTGTTTTATTGCTGACCCAGGCTGTAATAAATTGTAAGGGTTGCAAAATTTGGAACTTTCTGCCAGTTAAAAAAAAAATTACCATCCCTTCCCACGTATTTCCTGCGTTGCTGTGTTTTGTGTGAAATTTGAATTCCCTATTAGCCCTTTTGTGTTCAAGGTTGCAAGGCCCGGATGGAGGATACACAGAAAATTGGGAATGCATCCCAGATACTCTGGCCTCAGGTGTGTTTATTTATTCACTTATTTATATCCCATGTGGTGGATATGAATTTCAGGCCACAACAGTAGAGTGCAAGAAATGTCACATTTCTTTATTTCTCTAAATCAAATTTAAATGTTGCCAAGCTTCTTCCTGCTGAGCTGGCAGGAAATTCAATCTGTCTTCTGAGAGCCCTTCCTTCTCCCCACTGGAGAATTATACAAAAGTGTCAAACATTCTCATCAGTCCTGAAGAGCTGGGAAAGGCTAATTTGAAGTTCACAATGGTCATGTCCTAGTTCAATGTTAAGTCCAATGATTCATCTGTTTCTGTGTTGAGAGAACAGAGCCAGGACTGGTAGGCAGCACAAGCTCCCCCTGAGACATCCTTGTAATCCCAGAGCACTGGGAGAAAAACATGGCCTTTGTTTCTTGAAGTACCTCCAGAAACCAGACCCTGTCTTAGCCTTGGGGAACAATCTCAACAATTTCCTTCCTCTTTGGATATCTACTGGCCATTAAGGATGAGGTAAAGCTGTTTTCTTAATGTCTAGCAGGCTTTATCCACACAAACTGATACCATCTCAGATGCAGAAAGACATATAATTTTCTAGATGAGAAAGGGAAATGTATCTCGTGTTCATTTTATTCTCTTTCAGCGTCCTCTGCCC
This sequence comes from Dipodomys spectabilis, assembly GCF_019054845.1. Taxonomy (NCBI): domain Eukaryota; kingdom Metazoa; phylum Chordata; class Mammalia; order Rodentia; family Heteromyidae; genus Dipodomys; species Dipodomys spectabilis. The sequence continues at coordinate 6,777,723 of NW_024870887.1, read as the reverse complement.
CCCACCTCCAATAAATATACAACCCCCCAGTAAAAACATTGCTATCTAATTTTTCTCTTATACATCTCAAGAAAGCAGTTTGTACTGAGTACACTTGTCATAAACTTATGATAATGTGATACTGAAAATAAAGGGCTTAAACCAGAGAAAATGTAGATAGTCATAACCAGGAAGGAAGAACCCAAAATTTTATTAACTATAATTACTATGGTAAGATTCACATTGGCTCTATGCTGATAGCCAAAGTGAAAAGGGAGATAAGGATTTTTGGTTTTGTTTTGTTTTTTGTCAGTTGTGGGGCTTGAACTCAAGGCTTGGGCACTGTCTCTGAGCTACTTTTTGCTCAAGGCTTAGCATTCTACCATTTGAGCCACAGCACCACTTCTGGGTTTTGAGTGGTTAATTGGAGATAAAAGTCTCATGGGGACTTTTCTGCCTGGGCTGGCTTTGAACCACAATCCTCAGATCTCAGCCTCCTGTGGATTACAGGCGTGAGGCACTGGCTGACTGGGAGATAAGATTTTAAAACTCCCTTAGAAGCTTTCAGAAAGGGAGAAACAATCCATTTCTCAAGGGAAGTAAAGCTTTTTCCCATTCGATGTTCCTATGAGGCTTCTTTAATTTTTTAAAAAAATTATCTTCAAGTAGTGGTATGAAAGGGTTTCAATTCAGCATATCAACTTTTGAATACAATGCATCTGGATCAGCATTACCATTTCCGTCATTCGCTTCCAGTTCTTCAACCCTACTCACCCCCTCAAGCTTCCTGATTCCATTTTCACATATGTGCATTGAATATTATGATGTATTTGCCCACACTTCCTTTCATTCATCTGGCCCCCTATCCCCACCCAACAAGTTTCAGCTTTCTAGTATTCATTTAGATAAACTGTTAGTTGGTCTCTTAAAGTGAATAAAAAAAACAAAAAAAAGGTCTGTTACCAAATTCTTGGAGCGTTGAATGCAGATCTCTGTTTCTTATAGCTTGTATCTCTTGATATCAACTTAGGAGGGCTACATACAAGAGCCCTGACCACAAACATTGGCTCCTTCTTTTATGATCTTTTATCTATTCTTCAAACTTCTGAAGATGGGCAGATATTGATGATATCATTACTGTACCACATCTATACAGAATACAGTGGTATAAATGTTACTAAAGATCATAAGCTAAGGGACAGAAACGCATGGCCAGACTGGGCAAGTAAGTTCTGATCTGATCCCCTTTGCTTCTGGATGGCCTTGGCCATTCCTTTCTCCTACTGAGGTCTCATTGTGCACAGCAGTTGAGATTCCATATCCTTTACAGAATCACCAGTGCCAGGCACAGTGCCTGGTATTTATCAGATGCTAAATTAGTCATTGTTGAATTTAAAAAATGTGGTTTTTTTCTTTTTTTTTTCTTATCTGTGACATGATTTTGAAACACTCCTATGTTTCAGAAATAATATGAAGCCAAATGAGCAGAGTTCTTCTAAGGTAGACTCTTTACATGATAGGACCAGCGAGGTTGGTCTGAGTTTCCATCAGTGGCTTAGGGAACACTGGAAGAAGAGCGTGTGATGCTCTTAGTTAAGACTATGAAACTAGTTGGCTGCTGGAGATAAAATGAGAGGTTGTGTGTTATAAGGAGTATGTGTGAGATTCATAAGTGGCAGGTTCATTTCAAGTCTCATCAGGTGCCTTTACTGGGTATGAGTCATTTAGTTGTTTAGTTCCCTCATCTGCAAAATGAGGACAATGTTGTCTATCTCATTGGTTTTTATTTGAAATAAAAAGGCTCTCTGCCATCTGAGAATTGCTTAAGGAATTGTGTCTCATTACCATTATTGTTGCTAGTCATAGAAGTAAGGGGCAAACATTTCAGTCAAGGAAACTGCATGGAAGGACTCTTAGTGATCAGAAAGGAAAAAATATATATCAAGCACCAGTGACTAAAGCACTTATAAAATATAGGTATCACCAGCCTCCCCCCACCCCCCGAAAAAACAGTGCTCCATAAAAAGTAATAAGAACAGGGCTAAAATTGTCAAATCAACTTTTGTAGAACTCTAGACATTAATCAAAGACTTTCAACATTCTGAGAAGCATTTTGTTCAAGAAAAATAGCTGAGGTAAGGAGCTGGCTTCAAACCATGATCCTAAAAATCTCCATGTCCTAAGTAACTAGAATTACAGGCTCTTGCCACCTGTCAGCTCTGCAGTATTCTTAAAAGGCAATAATTGCAGTAGCTGTGAAAATCAGCATTTTAACAACCACTAGAGGGGGGCAGAATGGGGTTGGAGTTTCTTCTCAAAGCTTTATTTCTGTAGAGTTAACACTATGTGATTTGTCTTGGTTACTCTCTGGAAAGTCTCTATTCTGAATTTGTTTTTGTTTGAACAAATTCATGGCTTACTGAGTGCAAAACAGCTTTCTTATCATGACATTTGTCCAAAACAATCAGTGATAAATATATCACATAACTGCTATATGAGTTAGTGATGCTAGTTGGGTCAAGAAAGAGGCAGGCCAAAATACGTAAGAGGAAAATCTGAATAATGAAGTGTTCCCGGGGCCCTGAAGAGCCCTGGCATATTCCTGAGCATATAGAAGGCTATGCACACATGTGAGACGCTGTAGTCTCCAGAAGAAAATCTAAGAAAGCCCATATTTTTCAACTCTGGCCAATTTGAGGCTCTATGTAAACAGAAGAAAATAAAGCAGAGCTGTAAACAGGTAGAGTGTTGAAGGCATGCTCTAATGATCAGGCCAGGTCTTGCAGCAAGGACTGAGTGTCAGGACTTCAGTGGCTGCATGAATAAAGGCCTTATACAATTAGTGCAAGGAAGTTAAACACAAACAGCAGCAGCAACAAGCTCTTGGGAAGGAGCCGTTACGCTACAGTACTTAACATATTCAATTTTCAACTAAAAATACTATGAGAAATGCCAAGACAAAGGAAAACATGATTTATAAATAGGGCCAGGGGAGTTCTTAGGTACTGTCCCATGAGGAAAATCAGAGTCTGGTTTACTATATAAAATCTTTTAATCTTCTGTTACAGATATGTTCAAAGTATTAGAACCTAGTTCCTAGTTCAGTGGAAGAGCATATGCCTAGAACACGCAAGGCTCTGGATTCAATCCCTGGCACCACAGAAGAAAAAAAAATTCAAAGAAATAGGGGATTAAATGTCTAGAAAATTAAAAAGAGAATATGAGAATGCTGTCTTATTAATTAGAGATACTAATGCATATATGTATTTTTTAAAAAATTGAATATTTAGGAGTTGAAAATACAATAACTGAGATAAAAAAATTCACAGATGATTTCAACTGGCAGAAATAATTAATGAATTTGAACATAGCTCAGTTGAGATGATCTGATTTTAAGGATAATATAAAATAAGGATAACTAAAAATGGGTGGAGTATCAGAGGCCAATGGGATCTTATAAAACATAGCAACCTATGTATCATAGGAAGACCAGAAGGAGAGAAGAGAGGAAAAAAAGGGAGGAAAAATATGTGAACAAATAATGTCCAATCATTTCCAACATTTATGAAGAACATTAACTTACACATCCAAGAAGCTCAGAGGGCTCCAGAGAAGATAAACAGAGAAATCCACAATTCGACATAGCATAGTCAAACTGTCTAACGACAAAGAGGTAATATTAAATTAAAGCCAGCAAAAGAAAAGAGACATCATAGACAAAGGATTCCCAACAAAACTAACAGTTGATCTCCCATCAGAATCCTTGGAGGATAGAAAACAGTGTTATATTCAAAATACTAAAAGAAAAAAGACTCTCATCTGAGAATTTTATATACACAGTAAAAGCTATCATTCAAAAGTGAAGGAGAAATTAAAGACTGGAAAGAATGTTTTAGAAGACATTTCCTGCATGAAATACTAAAGAGAATTTTTCAGGTTCAAATGCAAGAACACTAGGCAGTAACTCAAATCCACATGAAGAAATAAAGAACAGTAGGAAAGTGAACTACAATGAGAAACATAAAAGATAATATAAATGCATTTCTGTGACTTTTCTTTGTCCTATCTGATAGAAAAAACAACTATGTAAGGTAATAATTATAAGTTTATAATGCATAAATTATAATTTTTATGACATTTTCCTTAAAGTTGGGAGGAGGAAACAGTTATATGGAAGCAAAGTTTTTATATACTATTAAAATTAAGTTGGCAGTAATCCAAAATAGATTGTTATAAATTAAGCTGTTTGTTTTAATCTCTAAGTAAAATGATGAGAAAATTAATGAAAAAGTAACAACAGGGAAATAAAAATGGTACAATAAAAACACCTACTTTACACAAAAGACTATAATAGAGAAACAAAGGAACAAAGATGTAAGACATATAAAACAATGCAATGGCAGACATAAATCCTACTTCATCACTAAGTGTATTAAGTATAAATGGATTATCCACCACCAGTGAGAAAGCAGGGATTGTAAAATGGATATAAAAAGTAAATCAAAACTATATTCTGCTTAAAAAGACACACCATAGATTAAAAATACAAAAGGCTGAAGGTAAAAGAATGGTTCAGTATATAGCAAATACATCATAACTAAAGGAGAAGCATACAAATATCAGACAAAATAGTCTTTAAGATAAAATTTTATTGAAGGCAAAGAATATTAAATAGTGATGAGGGTCAGTCTACCTAGAAGAGATGACAAATAGAAACATTCATGCATCAAATAGCACAGTCCCAAAATACATTAAGGTAAAAGTGACAGAACTGAAGAGAAATATAAACAATTCAATAATATCAAGTCTTTAGCTCCTGACTTTCAATAATGGGTGGAACAAGTAGACAGAAGATCAATGAGAAATTGGAAGAATTGAAGAACACTATAAACTAAAAAGACCTAACATCTGTAAAATATTCTTTTCAACAAGAGCAGATGACATGTGTTACAATAAAATATTTGTTAAGCTACAGGATAACCAGAATGAATTCCAAAGGATTGAAATCATACAAAGTAGCTATTTCAACAACAATGGAATTTTTAAATTGAGGTTCAATAAGATGTGAAAGATTCACAAATAGAAATTCAGCCACCTTCTTATACAACTAATGGGTAAGTGAAACAAAATCACTAGAGAAATTAGAAAATACTCATACATCAATAGTTGGTTCCTGGAATAGCCACCGGGAGCTCAGGAGGACCTATCAGGTAAAGCTCAAAGTACAGTGAGTGGAACCATTCTTGAAGAGTTCTGGTACTGGGCTGCATCTATTTGTTCTGTTCCTGGAAGAGCAATAGAATAGAGTAAGTATTCTAAAAGATTATCTGGTGGTAGTAGTCCAGATGCTTTATAAGTAGTTAAGGCATAAAATCAGTAAAGGAAAGCAGGAGGCAACTATGATAATCCAGGAAACTAGGGATGAAGCTCAGAGTACTGTAGTGAAGCAACCAAAGTCTAGGGTCAGAATAAAAGGGAATAGGGAAAGATAGACCTCACAGAGCTTGTGGCTCTGATCTGAAAAGTCAGAGGGGAAGGAAACTAGCTCCATAATTTACTGTTCTTTGGTCTAAGACCTTTCTTCTGAGCCCTTATTTCTATCATCTATGAAATGAGAAAAACAATGCTTGCCTGCCCATATGACATGTGACTTGAGTAATGTGTGTAAAGTAGGTGTAAAGGCCAGTTGTGAACTCTCAAACCCTTGACAAGTGTGAGTGTTGATTTGCCATTGCCACTGCAAGTTCAGTGTCTGAGGAGAGCTGTGCATAATGAGCAAATCCAAGTGGAAATGGACAAGGCAATGTAGGTAGGAATTCTGGGAGCAGTTAGTGTGAAAAATTAGCATTTGAGTGTCAGATGCCTGTCTCAGGGAGAGGAAAGGATAGCAGAATGGCAACGGGTGAAGTGGGCAAGGATTCAGTCATGGAGAACCACAATGGTGAGGTTACAGAGTAGCCAGGCTGAAAGGAACTCAGAGCTCAGAACAGGTCTCACAGTGTCATAGGTGGTCAACATCCTGAAATGAGGAAGAGAAAGACTGATGGAGATTCATCTGTGAATTCTACACAACAGTCTCCTTAGAAAATAAAGGAAGCAGAAGTCAAGTACCAGTGGCTCATGCTCTAATCCTAGCTACTCAGAAAGTAGAGATCTGAGAATCATAGTTCAGTGCCAGCCTAGATGAATCTATAAGCTCTTATCTCCAATTAATCTACAAGAAAACAGAAGTGGAGATGTGGTGTAAATGGTAGAGTCCAAAGGGCTGGGAGGTAGATCTGGGCAAGCAGGAGAGGCCCTGAGTTTAAGTTCTAGTTAGTACCTGCAAAAGAGAAGGAGGTGGTGGGGAGAGAGGAAGGAAAGAAGGATAACTATTTACATATTGTCTGAATTTAGCTAGAACATCACAAGTAGTAAAAAGACAACAAGGTAGACTGCTCTTGTCAAACAGTTGCCTTGGGAAGAGTAAACTTGGACAATTCTACAGTCTTTCCTTGAAAATTTTTAAATATTTTTTATGATTTTTTTATTGTGAAAATACTGTACAGAGGAGTTACAATTACATGGGCAAGATAATGAGTACATTTCTTATCAAGCCTCCTCCTTTGTTTCCCCTTCCCATCCCTTCCCCATTCCCCCCCCCCCACCAAAGTTGTAAAAATACTCTACAGAGGGGTTATAGTTGCAAGAGTAAGTTAATGAGTACATTTCCTATTGAGCATTGTTACCCCTTCCTTTGTTTTTCCCTTCCCAACTCCCGAACTCCCCCAACTTAGTGTCTGTACATCTCATTGTTACAGTGGGTCAACCTGTATTCTTATATCAGCATTTTGTTATTTCCCTTCCCATCCCCAAATTAGAAAAATGTATATACAAAATGCAGGGCACTGGAATCAAATACAGTGACAACAGGGCTTATACCATGAGGGAAGAACATACAAAAGAAACAAAATCACATAGTACATTAAAAACAACAGCAAAAAAGAAAAAAACCTCTTGTGTCCCTATCTTGGGGTTCATTTCACTTAGCATCATCTTGTATGTTCATAGGTAATAGCTTTTTGACCTTTTTTGCTTGTCTGGTAAGATTATCCTATGTATACTAGTTATTGCAAATAAGGGAAACCATGGGACCTATGTTTCTTTGGGGCTGGCTTACTTCACTTAATCTGTTTTTCCTTGAGATTTCATGATTCTTTATTTTGAAATAAAGTCTCTTGTAGATCTGATTTTAGTAGAAGCAGATCTACACCTTATCTATGCCTCTGGTGCTTTAGGTTTTATAAGAATGAGCCGGGATCCAGAGCTCCTGTCCAGAGGAGCAAGCTTTACAGCTCAGTTACTTTTCAGTGACATGATGCTGCCAGCGAGGCAGCCATTCATTGCATGATTCTCTATCATCTTCTCTATCATCTGTCTCTTCACCTGTGGTACTAGCCAGAATAGACTCCATCTAGTTCCTGACCCTGGGATGATCATTGATCTCAGTATGGCATTGAATATGGGCTTAGATGTGATTGTAAGTCCCTCCCAGCTCAGGGCTGCTCAGGGTTGCTCAGGGCTCATACATTCAGTGGTCCTTTGAACTTAGGGTAGGGCATACAGCTTCCTAATTCTTCCCATTGAATCCAGCTATTTCTCCAGCAGGACTTTTTGGATTCCAAGAGCAAGTCATATTTTTTAACCTGCCATGGTGACCTATGGGGTGTTGATCTGGCTGCTCAGTAATGCTACAGTTATGCCTAGAGGTGCTTCCTGGACTGGGAATGAAAAGGGAGCATTCTTAACAGCTTCCCTGGCCAAAAACAAAGACTTCGGAATCATTGTGTCCTGATGTACATGAACCTTTGGGCTATTGCAGTCACTTCCCAGCCCCAAGAGACTTCTTAATATGTCCCAAGGTCCCAGGAAAGGCCGTGAAAGTCAAGCCCAGCCACCCCAAACTGCCTACTTTATCTGTTTCCTGCAACCTGTCGGGTCTTTGTCTGTCCCGCAGTGGGCCACTTGCCAGTTCCCCAGCCTCCCTTAGCCCCGGAGACAATCAGAGGCATGGGGAGTCAAGTCAAGCAGGAACTCATTTATTACCACACAGCAAGCACTTTTTAAAGCAAAAGACTGCGTGGCATGGGAGGGGAGGAAAAGGAACCAACCAATCACTGTAAAGGTTACACTCTATTATGCACCTAAGCTTCCACAAGCTGTTTACGCACTGAACGTAAACAAATAGGGCTCTCTACTCAACTCCCTCTCAGCGCCATCTTTGTTGCCTGTGTGCCCTACAGCAACCCAGAAATGCAATTTGCTGGGTTGAATGACATTTGGTTGCTCCCTGGTACAGTGACCACTCTTCTCCCTACTCACTCCCCTCTTCCTCATTCCCAGCCTTGCTTGGGCTCTGGGACGTCAGTGGCAGGGAGGTATCTTGAGTGAATCCTCAACCAGCCACCACCACCAGTTCTCCAGGAACCATGAGCACAGAGGACTTACTGAGAAAAGTCACATGTTTGCTCTGAGACTCTGTTTAGTCCCCTAATTCAGTGAGCTGAGCTTGTCACCATAAGCCTTCAGGACTCCTTTGTACCCATGAGAGACTGTTCTTGTTTTTTCTTTCAGAATCTCACCATAGTTTTTCAGGCTTTTCAAGACAAAGGTGCCTCCCTCTAACTAGAGTAAGAGCCCTTGCAGATGTTTACAGTAGTCGCCAGGGGTTCAGGGAAGCAGGAAGATGAAGCAGGACACCCCTCAGCAAAACCCCAGCTGGAGGTTCACAGTAGGAAGGCACTTGATAGCAGGTATTTGACCCCAGTGTTAGATGTTTCCCCCAGCACTTGCTCCTCTCTGGGCTACAGAGGGCAGGTAGAAGCCTGTTTCCCCGTCCCTCAATGCTGGAATCATGTCTAGGATGCTACACTCAAAGCCACATTTCCTTTGAGGATTCTAAGAGTGGTCACTGTTTTCAAGGCTTAGGCAGGGCACTGCATTCTTTAGCACCCGGTGATTTTTGTTTGGTTGGATCCTAGTGTCATCAATGAGTGCTACTGAGCGGAGACAGTTTAGGGACTGGGTTTCCCCAACCTGTTGAGTTGAGAGTAGGAAAGAAGAAAGAGAGGGGCAAAGCAGAAGGAGGCACCGGTGGTGAAGGAGGAGTGTCAGCAGAGAAATTTCTGGGCAAAATACAAGTTGAACTGGACCAAAAATAGGATTTTAATCACTTTTACTAAGCTTCAACACAATTTCTTCATAACCAATTCTGTGATGTTAAAAATCATATCCAGTAGTGGTTATTTGAAAACAATAGCCCAGAATCCTCCTCAGAGCAAAAAAGTTGCCCCACGTCACATGCTCTCTTTGGTCAAGTTTTAACATGGCCACTTATTTGAGGCCAGGCTAGGACAGTGACTAACAAGACTTGGGGCTACCTGTACCACAGGGTCATCTGACTAGACTTCTGACACTGTCCAGACTCATCTTAACTGGTCTCATGGTGTCAGACCAAGAATTAGGATGTCTACAATTTTGAGAAATTATAGTCACTTAAAGATGACCTAGATGTCCTCTTGTGAGTCTGACACAAATGCTACTTCTTCTATGCTAGGTAGAAGCGACCATTGATAATAATTTCTTACAAATTACCATTAGTAACAGTTTCTTGAAAATTCTGTATTTCTCTTTTCCTGAATATTGGCTTTTGTTTCATCAGCCTTTTGAACAATTTCTTTTCCTTTCCATTCCTTTTTGTACCTGGTGTGTGTGTGTGTGTATGTGTGTGTGTATTGAGATAGAGTCTTTCTATGGATCCCTGACCAACCTTGAACTCACCACCCTTCTCTCTCCATCTCCTGAGTGCTGGGTTTATAGATGTGTACCACTGTGTATGGCTATTTTGAACAATTGCATAAGCTTCTAAGTGCCTCCCTTAGATTTCCTCTGCATAATATACCTGGAATGGTTTCTGATTCAAATGATTTGATTTTCTTTTCTGCCCAGCCTGATGCCTGATTTCCAGGAGATAAATGGATAGATATGGCCATGTTAGCATGGATGTCTTACACTAGTAATTAGGAATGGCAGCAGTCCCTGTATGTCTTGTTGGCTTTATTCCTAGCACACCATTTAGGTACTAGAGACTCCACTTCTTTCTCTTTGCTTTTCTGAAAACTCAAAATGGCCTGATTGTTTCATACTTAATTATTTCTAATCCAGTTTCTAGCATAATGAGGCCTCTTGAGATGTCCTGGGATTGTCTCGTAGGGAAATGATTCATTTGTTGAACTTTGTGAACATAATTTTTATTTACATGGGTAATGCCGTTTAGACCCCTGAGATATAAAAGGAAGATGCAAGCACTTCCCCAGCTCCTCATAGTAGTTTTTTTTTTTTTTTTTGGTAATAATTACTGGAGTTTGAACTCAGGATCTTGTGCCTGCTAGATTGCTGCTGTACATTTGAGACATGCTTCTAGCCTTCTTTTTTGCTAGTTGCTATTATTTTTTTCCCTTTTGTTGGTACTGAGGTTTGGATTCAAGGCCTTGTATTTGCTCAGCTTGCTTTGCTGGTGCGCTACCACTTGTGCCAGGCCTCCAGTACTGTTTTTTGCTGGTTATTTTAGAGAGTCTTCTGGACATTTCTGTCTGGACTGTCTTCAAACTCCGTCTTTAGAGTAGTTAGAATTATTGTTGTGCATCACCAGCACCCTGTTTTATTGGCTGTTTTCAAGATAGAGACTCACTTCCTGCCCAGATGTGTGCCTGAGCTCTGATCTACCTGCTTTAGGATCATAGACATGCACCAATGTATCAGCTTTCCTCCTTGAAGATTGAGTCCTATAGATTTTTCTGTCTGGGCTGGCCTAGAAGCATAATCCTCTCAATTTTAGCCTCCTATGTGGTATGGGATGTCAGACATAAAACCCTATACCCAGCTGTCAATTGGGAAATGGTCTCCTGAACTTTTATTTTCCCTTTTGCTGGCCTTGAACTGTGATCCTCCCAATCTCAGGCTCCCACATAGCTAGGATGAAAGATGTGAACTTCAGAAAGATGTGTCTTCAGATTCCTGAAGACACAAAAATAATCACCAGATAATTTCCTGTGTTGTTCAAAGTGCAGTAATAGAGGACTGTGCCGTGGCTGCCCAGAGTAGTAGAAAATGTATATTAGGATACAGGTGAAGCTACTATAACAGAGACACCAAAAATTATAGTGGTTAAACCAAGATGGGAGTTTCCACGTCTCTGCAAACTGCCCTCAGATGGCCCAGGGTGAGTGAGTAGCTCTCTGCAACATGAGGTCATACAGACAGCTCAGGGTTTGCTCCTCCTTAGTGCCTTATATGTTGTTCTGTGTACCTGGGTAAAGTCCATTAAGCATTGTACACATCCTGGTCTATAAGAAAGGGAAAGACAATCATGTCCGTTTTAAAGGTTGTAGTCGGTGTGTTATACAAATAACTTCCAATGTGTGTGGAGGTAAAGTCATAGTCAAGAGCTGGGCAGTCAAGCCAAGATAGGCTGGAATGGAAAAAGACTTGATGAAAAGATCATTGGTCTCCCTCTGAGAAGGAAGCCCAGAACTAGTTCATCACCATGGGAGATGGGCTTTGCCAGGCCAGACATCCGTTGCTGGTGGGGAGGCTAGTCCATGAGAAAATGATGGTAGAGGCCATGGAGATGGCATCTGGTGCAGAGAATTTGCCCTCATGATGATACTTATGGAGGTCAAAGTGCTGGGTCTATGCGAATAGCAGTGTAACTATTCCTGACTTGGGCTTTTTGTATTCTTCAGCTTTAAATGAGAGTTATAGAGCCTGTCTCTGTTTCCCCTCCCCTTTCTCTGTCTCTGTCTCTGTCTCTTGCAAATGATCAAACAGATCCATAGAGCAGAAGGTACTGACTTGGGCTGATACCATGTGAGTTCTTGAATAGGGATAAGAACCCAGTTTCCTCTCCTCTGGGCCATTCTCTGCCCTATGGACACACGGTGGTTTTGTTGATTGGGCAGCTTGATGATGGGGACTTTAAGAGAAGTGAGGGTGCTTACTAAATGCCCTTGCTCCTCACGATTAGCTTCACGTTTTGGAAGGCTGCACTCACCTTTCCTTGGTTTGGAACATGGCCGATTGTTGAACTTGAAGGCATCGTCAGTGGTTGCTATTTAGCATGTGAGCCATCCTTTTTTCCCCTTCACCTTCTCTTCCCCACCAGATAGAGTGGCAATGAAATACCACCTTGGCTGAGTTGGGGAATTTGTCATTTTTACATCTCCACATCCTAGTGTCTTCTGCTCTCAGTGACAAATAAATCCCTGGGCTGATGGCTGGCCCCAGCCATTCATTAAGCAAATAAAGCCCCAGTGTGGGAGTCAGAGGCTCATAAATAATCCCGGGTGTTTTATCCCCCCTCGCCTGCTGCCTCCCGAGCTTTGCATATTTATAATAAAGGAGCAGTATTTCTGACACTGACTATTATGTGTGGGAGCGCGTGGTGGAGAAGGGCAGCTATGGTGGCTCTCTGTTAGAAGAGAGAAGACCCACTAACTGGGCCAGAGTGAGGGCCCTTGGCCCCAAACCCAGAATGGTGGTATGATCCTCCACTGGAACCAGATCAGGGGCTCTGTCTTGTCAGAACAGAGCTGGTCTGATTGCTTGGGGGAACTCTTTGCTGGTGCCCAGGCATGGTGGGCAGCAGAGAAGGGGATGTGGGGGGAGTAGCAAGTGGGGCCAGAGTATCATTGCTATTCTACAGAAAGGGAGTGGAGGGAATAGGTAGGGAGCTCTCTATACCTGTCAATCTGTCCAGGTTCAAGAGTGACAAGATTAATCTTCCTGTTCTTAGGTATAGGGGAAGAGGAGCAAAAGTCTTCTCTAGTAACAAGAAGGATGAGAATTATTAAGGACATTTAACATTAAAGTGAGGTTGGAGTTATAAGCATGGATATATTATCCTCCTCACGACGTGTGCTCATTAGCAATGGGCTGAGCAACCCTCTTCCACCTGGTGAGATGTTCTGATGTAGCCTCCTTGCCCCCCCATGCACATGTGCACACACCTGCACATATACAAATGTTCACGCATGCCACAGAGAGTACACCTTGTCCCCCATAGCCTGTCATATCCCTTAAATAGCAATTGTTGCCCACAGCCTTCCAGAGGCAAACACATTATTTGGAGAGGTATATAAGCCACACAAGTGCACTGCTGCAGATGTGAACTGAATTGAGATTCCTGTTCTATTGTACAGGGTGGAGACATGAAATTGTGATCCGCAGAAACACAAATAATGGCCAACTAATACAAGATGCCAGTCCTAGTAGGAATGTGTGGGCCATATTAATCTGACCCCACTGCTCTCCATGTACCTGATTTTTTCCTCTACTTGCCAAGAATGCTGATCTCACACATGACTGCTTTTGCTGGGATCTTTTGCATAGTGCTAAGGCACTGCCAGGTGAAGGTTTGGTCCCAGGCTGTGTCCCTTTTGGCTTCCCAGTGTAATCAGAGGCCAAGGACAGGTATTAATGCCTGTTTTTAATGCCTAGATGAGAGGACAGGTATCCTGATTTTTCACCATGCATGAATAACTGTGTGTGTGTGTGTTTGTGTGTGTGTATGTGTGTGTATTTATGGGTTATGATGCACCAGTGTATTGTATTTTGAAATGCTTGAGACAGGAGAAAGCACTACAAGTCAAAAGAAAGTTTCGCTCATAAAATGTTGGTCTCTGGTGTGTTTATAGGAGTATGTGCTTGTGTGATTACAAGGCAGAATGTAATTCTTAGCCTGGGTTGTACTCAAAACAGTGCACAACACCAGGGAGATGAAGGCAGAAAGTACTTTGGAGCTTGGAGCAGAGAGTCCTGATTTGAATCCCAGCTATTGCACGTATGTCCCTCAACCCTTATTTATGTGCTTGGTGCAGGCAAAATGCCCTTGTTTGTATGTAGGTGGGATAGAAATGACCTGCTATGATGGCATGGAGAATGTTAGAGCTGAGAGAAACCTTGTTGATTAGCGAGGCTTGGGGTTGAGGTTGGGGATTGAAGGGCAGAGATTAGAAAAGGCTGTCCCCGAGCTCCTTGGTACATTAGAGGCAGAGGCAGAATCGGGGGGGGGGGGGGATATCAGTCTCCCTTCTGGTAAAGGATACGCACTCGAGTCTCAAGAATGTCCTTACAAGTAGTTGTCTTCACAAGATGTCAGGATGACCCTGTGTCATTCACTCTGGTGCTCATTCATCTCTAAGCCAGGGGCACTCAGGCAGCTACTTCACCTATTTATTTAGGCCATGCACCACTGTCTGTCTGGAGAGAGGAGACAAGTTACTCTGCATCCAACTGAAAGCAACAGGAGGTGTAAGGAAGACAGAAAGTAATTCTCCTTGGAAGCCAGCCAGTGCATCCTCCTGCCAAGATTAGCAAGGATAATACAACAGCTATAATAGAAGGAGGAAAAGACTTGTACAAGACCTAGGAGACCTGGAAAGTAATAAGAGGGAAAGGAGGATGCACGATGGACATTCTGACCTTTGAAAAAGCCAGTGCCTCTGCCTCTTACTGTAAGAAATGTCCTCCTGAAAAGGCCTGTTATTCCACTGGGTCTCTGACCTGCCTGGAATGTTCTGTGCTTCTGAAGACAAGCTTACTGCAGTGGTCACTGGAGTATGTCTTGTCCGTAAGACAATGGCACTCAGTTTTTGCTCAAACACTAATCAGCTGTGAAGATAATATTTGTGTGTGCAATAGTTAAGTCAGAAGACTTTGAATAAAGATTTACATTTGAATCAGTAGCAGATTACCCTGTGTATTGCATTGTGGTCTTGTGAACACCACAGTAAGGTTCCCTTGAAGAGAGAGAGACCCCTCTTCAAGACTGTAACCCAGAAACCATGCCTGTATCACCAATCTTCAGACTCATGGCTTGCAATTTCAGTTCTTATCCAAGTTTTTACTCAGCCTATATGATAACATGAGCCAAATTCTTAAGATAAACCTCAGTGACTCTGTCTGTCTGTCTGTCTGTCTGTCTGTCTGTTTTCTGTCTGTCTATCTGTCTGTCTGTCTCTCTCTCTCTCTCTCACACTCACGCACGTGCACACACACACACACACACACACACACACACGAGACCTAGTAGAATTCAGGTAAGAGGTATTGTTGGATTGGGCTCAGATGATAGTGATGTAGCTTGGTATATGTTTCATGAAAGAATCCATAGGGTTTATTAACAGAAGGGATGTGGAGAATGAGTCAGAGAGGAGTCTACAGATGCACCCATGTTTTAAGGCTCTTATTCATATAGAAATCTTCGGAGGAGCAAGTAAGAGGGTAGCCTTGGACTTACATACCCAATCTCAGTGTATGCTTTAGATCTTAGCACAGAGATATAGGGAGAGCAGTTTCAATGAGAAATCTCTGTAAATCTGGAAGTCACCTCCACGTGATTAGACAAGACACATGGATACAGAGTGTGGTGGATATAGAGCATGGTGGACAGCGCCAGACTGGGCTTCTTCAGAAGGCCACTGAGAAGGGACAACAGTAGGTGGGAAATCAGGTGACAGTAGTTTCCCAGAGGTGAAGGAGGATGGTGGACAGGGAGAGTTGGAGTTACTGCGTAGATGCTGTTGCTGGACCACATTTGCTGGGGATCTAGAAACTCTGATCAAATTTAACCACACAGAACGTATGAGTGACCCCACTAGTGGCCATTTCAGTGGGTCAGAGTGTCAGAAAGGAAAGGGGAGAAAATGAAAACAATATTCTCTTTTTCTGAAAGGAAATTAAGAACAGGGTAGCTTTTGGAGAGGGTTCTAGTGGTGTAAGGAGGTGTGTTAAAGAGAGGAAATATAGATGAATGTGTACACTAATGGGGATGACCGGCAGAGAAGGTAACTTTGTGGATGTAAGAGAAAGTGAGCACAATTACAAGAAAGAATTTATTGAGGAGGTAAGAGGGATAAGTGCCAAATAATACAATGAATAGTTAAGGCCATCTTTTCTGTGACCTTCACCTACCCCACTAACAGTTTTCATTTACCTGAGCCTTTACTCCAAGTAAAATTGAAGTAACATTTCTTTATGCGTGCTTTATCTTTCCACTTAGATAGCTTTCCTGGGTCAGACCATTTGAGCTAAACTAGAGCACTTTTCTCCCACATCTCAGTCTGAAGGAAGGTGAGCTAGTCTTTCAGGCTGTCTCAAGTGTATGCTGCATGAGGTGTCCCTGCGTAGGCCTCCTAAAAGTGGTCTGTCTTGGTGGTAGTGCCTGGTGGCTGCACTTAACTCTGAGTGATTAGCTCTTCAATCCGCTTGCCTATGACTGCAGGACCACCAATGGACATGGAATATGAGAAAACATTCAGTAGCCTATGAACTTATCTGGAATTTTGACATTATAAAAGCTAAAGAACCTCTCTTCATTTTACTACATCCATAAGCCTTGCGTTTTAATATTGCATATTGCTTTTACTTAGAAGATGGGAGGGGTACCATGATTACCACTCTGAGAGATCCTGCTTCCTTCACGAGACATTGCTCCCCTCTCTCCCACTAGGCCTGGAGCCTTGGAAGTCTCTCCATGCCTTCTATATAGAAAGACAGATTTACAGAAGTGTTCCATGTCAGTAGGAGACCTTGTGAGGGATGACATTGTAATTCTGGGGTCAGGACCTGCTGATTAAAACTGTTCTTATTCCAAAACTTGGAAGAAAGATGGATTACAGGGCTGCATACTGGTCCAAGATTTGTTGTACTTAGCCTAAAATGAAGCTGACACCCAAGCCATGTACAGAGATGGAGCCCTGCATCTTACCATCCCCCATTGAGGACATAGGGGTGCTAGGGCCATTATTTAGAAGTATTGCAGTGTTTGTTAGAAAAAAAAAAGAAGGCAGTTTGGTACCAAAGAGAAGGCTCTCTTCTTCCCTCTTTTCCCCCGTTTCCTGACACATACCTCCTACCCATTCACAAATTCACAGATTCATGCATGGGTCTCTGAAAAGATTTCAGTGCAGAATGAATAAATGACTGAGATGCTAAGGGACATTCCACAGCCACAGGAAAGGAAGACTCTTCTGATTAGTCCAGTTATTTCCTGATGCTTCTGTCTCCAAGATCTCCACTGCATAGCCAGCTTGTCTTATTGTATTAGTCCAGATAGCCCTGTAAGGTAGATTTATAGCCTTACCTTAGTGATGAGGAATAGTGATCTCTAGAGAAGTGTAAGAACCTACGGAAGGATACACATCCTGGCTTAAACCCAAAAGACATTTAATTTCAAGTCTCTGGATGTCAATTCTGGGTCTAGTGCTCCTTCTACTCCAACAGGGTCAGTTAACTTTCTCTTTAAAGGACTAGATAGTAACTAATTAAGGCTTTGCCAGACATGGCATGCAGAATGTTTGCAAGTGTTAGTTCTATTGTTGTTAAGAAAACAGGATGGTGATAGTAGGGAAAAAACAAAGGAGGGAGTCACAATGTTGAATAAGAAATGTACTCATTACCCTACTCATGTAACTGTAACCCCTCTGTACAGTATCTTTACAATAAAAAAATTAGAACAAAAGAAAACTGGATGTAGACAAATGGGTGTGGCAATGTTTCTGTACCATTTTATTTATAAAAGCAGCTGGTAGGTAATTGGGGAGGAGACCTCAGACCTTCTTCAAAACTGCCTGCTACCTTGCGTTTTTTTTTTCAACCACAGTTACACAAGGCCCAGGGATAGCTCTTCCACTCCTTCAGAATGCCTATCTGTACAGTGCCTGCTGGCTTTTCCAGCTCTTATCTGTGTCTCTCTTGGATCTTGGATGGGCATTTGTGCTTCAGGCCCATTGTCAGGTGATTAAGAGCCCAGCTCTATATTTCTGACAGCAGTGGTTGGCAGAAGGGCCCGCATGGCTGAGATAAGTCAGCATGTGCTGGGGAAGGGGGCTGGCCACGTGGGACGCGGGTTTCATTCCTGGAGAGGAGTAATAAGCATGTAATTGGCTTTTCAGAAATGTGCAAGCTGCTACAAAGCCTATTTCTCCTGCTCACCCTACTCTCGTCAGAGCAACCCATGCTGGCTCACCAAGAGCTGGGTGGGCTAAGTGGATTTGCATTAGTGACCAGCTTGTTCTAAATGAGCTCTAATAGCTCTGAGATTGGACAAGGCAGAAGGTAGGTATATACCATCAGCAATAGACTGCCCTCCCCGAGGGCCAGAAGGATGGTTTTGGGAAGCGTTTGCTAGGCCCACTAAGAAAGATGAGGAAAAGAACACTGGGCAGTTTCCATGAAGGGGGAGGGGTTGTCTTGGAGCTATAGATAAATCCATCCTTACATCATCTCTGAGGCCACCTTGAACTTGTGGTTTAGGTAGGTACTGCCTATCCCCAACTCTATTCAGTCCCAAAGGGTACTATGATTGATATTAGGTGTAGTGGCTTGAAATTCCAGCACGGAGGAGGCTGAGGCAGGAAGATTGTGAGTTCTACACTAGCCTGGGCCATATAGCAAGACTCCATCTGAAAAAAAAATAATAGAATAAGTGAGTGATCACAGGTTTCCCACAATGACAGCATGCTGAGTTAGCATGGTGAGTCAGGTGTCAGATACTAGGCTGTGTCTGACTTCCCAACTTCTTTCTCTCTGTTCTCTAGAACGTCACTGATCCATGTGAAAACTGTAGCCATGTTTTTGATGGAATACTTACAGAAACAGTAGCTTCCACTTTAAGGTTTAACTGCCTTTTCATGGCATGATTAAAGCATAAGGTTTTAGAGACAGAATCTGTTTCTGTGTTGTGGATGATGACATGCTTTGTAGCACATATCTATGTGACATGTCTGTGCCCCTGAGTCCCTGGCTACTGATGCTTGTCTTCTCAGCAAAGATGTGCCCATAGGGTAGATGGAGTCACTGGTGTCCTACCCCACTGGCAACAACAGCAAGCCTTTGTAGTTGTAAACAGCTGGTAGATCGTCAAGGCCTTTGACAGGCACTCCTTCGCGGGTCTTTTGGGGGGGTCACAAAGGGAAAGCTGAGGCTAGAAGCTGTTCTCAGGAGGCTCCAGGCTCCAGACTAAAGTGAGCAGCAGCCCTTAACCTCTGTAAGGAGTCCTTGAACTCTCTGGGGGTCTGCACCATGGCAGACCATTATCCACTGCAGGCTCCTTGGGAGCAAGACTGGATAGTACAGTTATTGTAGGCCCAGGTCCTGACTAGCCCAGGCTCTACAGGTTACAGAGAGCTTCTCAGTGAGGAGCCATTCAGTGAGAGAATAACTAGCCGGGTGTGGCAGCCTGAAATTCCAGCTCTTAGGAGGCTGAGGCAGGAGGATCTCCTGTGTGGAGCTAGCCTGGGTGACATAGCAAAGACCTCAACTAGAACAAACAACAACAAACATCTCATAGCATCAGTGAGGATGGTCAGCAGCCTCCCGTCCCCCAGGATGACAATGTGACAGGGCTGGAGAGTCAGATGTCAGACACTAAGCTCCGCAATTCCAGAAAGAAGCGTTCTTTCTAAGTGAACCTTAATTAAAACCTTCTCAGAATAAACTCTTCAATCAATACCTTCTCACCCCACATGGGGTCTAAATGAGTACTGTTCTGGTTTATGTGGGATAGTCTCAGGAAGCAGTGCTGCTCAGAGGCTGGGCAGCTCTGCCTTCTGTTGGAAGGTTCCTGTCCTCGGGTACCTGTCCCCATTCCTGAGACAGAGGCCACGTGGGGTGGTGATTTAGGATGCCTGCATTTGAAGCCTGACTGACTGCCTTGTACCAACCAGCTTGTGGCCTTGGAGACATACTCAATCTTTCCTCCCTCATGGAGTTATTCTGGGGATTATATGAGATGATGTCCAATAAAGCGTTAAGCACAGGACCCGATGTGTGACTGACTCTCCTGTCTGCCACCTTTGTGGGGGGCTGGGCTCACTCAATCATTCTCTTCCTTGCATGGCCACTTAGTGAACATCTCTTCGTGCCTGCTGGGCTAAGCTAGGCAGGAAGTGGTAGGGATTCAGCATCTGACTACTCAACATTCCTGAGGCCTACGTGCTGAGTAAAATCATCTGGGCTTTCCTCTTGTGCCCATGCCTACAATTGTGCTCATACCAAAGAACCTTATTTATAATTTCCTTACTCTTGTCCATTCAGTCACCTTCACTTTTGCAGGGGACATTTGTTAAATATCTTAAAACAAAACAAGAAAACGATCAAAACCTATCCACCTCTTCTTGGCCCCTTAGCAGGAGTGAATCATGTATGGTAGCTATACCTCTCCAGGGCTTCTGGAGCTATCTTTTCCTTATGCCTGACATCAAATCTGCCATCACTGGCTTCCCAGTGTCTGGCTACTTGCTCCCCAAGGATTTCTTCCTTTTGCACCCTTTTCTTCTCTTGAAGATTGCCTCTCCTGGGGCTGGGAAGTGCTGAGAGGTTGGCTTTGACCTCCGTGAGGAAATGAGTGCTGTGCAGCCCTCAAGGCCAAGATCCTGTGGCGAGAGTAATTTTACCCTTGTCGCTATAACTACAGATGCCCTTATTACTCACACGGATGTCTCACCCTTGTTTAACAACATATTAAACCATTAGTCTCCATGCCAGTGGGTTCATCTAGTTCATAGTGGCAAAAGCTGATCATTAAATCCCTTTTCCCTGCTTAATCGCTTTTAAATTGGTTGCCTTTTAATTCTATCAAGTGCCCTCTTTCTCAGCTGTTCACAGTGCCCTGTGCAGTTCAGGTCCACCCAAGATGATGGACAGTAGGCTTCCCCAGTCTTACTGAGAAGTACTTACGGACTGTAAGATTCAGGGCAGAGGCTAGCCAGGATTCTCTTACTGCAGAGTGTAGAAGGGGACTGATTTTTGTTCCCCTTCCCCTTCCTTCATCCTCTGTATCTGGAGCAGAGGTGTCTAATCCTAAACACTTCACCACTTGGAGAATCTGGGTCCTCTGTAGGTAAAAATAAAAATCTTAAGTTTTCAGTAGGAAATTTAAATTATTTATAAAAATGGGGAAGTACAGTATATGCATTATTTACAGTGACTTCAAATGGTTGTAGTAGAGTTTGGAAAATTCATATCGCTAGCATTTGTTAGCAATGCCTGTAGTACACAAAGGGACAGAAGATGGCAGATGAATGCTGGGTATCTGTCGGGGGAGATGATCTAGCCTGCCATGGGCCAGGGACAGTTTGTGTCTTATGAAGACCATAGGATGGAGGGAGATTAGAGTCGTAGGAACCTTTGTAAAATTATAGGGGCAAAATTGATTTGTGAAATCCAAATGGCATTAACAGATTGAGCGTGGGACCAGCCAGCCTATGGCTCAAATGAGAAGGCTGCTGCAGCTGGCTTTAAGGCCTTGGCTCACCCATAAAATGCTCCTCACATTATTTGTCTTATAAAGGTTGTGCTTAGGATTCAGTGAATTATAAGGGTACTGCACATAGCAATGAGCCTAACATATAGTAGTCATGATAGTTAATGCCTAGTGAGCAGTTATTATATGCCAAGTTCTACTGTAAGTGGCCCTTTGAGTCCCAAGTCAGATTGCATAGCATCTGGAGGCAACCTAACATGAATTCTCCCAGGAGTAGGGTAATGAGGTGAACAAGACAGGGCAGATGCTATGCTAGGATGTGGATTTGATTGCAGATAAGCTTTAGCCTGCTCCCAAGGGCATTCCTGGAGCAAGAATTGCCTAGCTATGGGACCTGTTCACTCCCAGAAGTGGGATGAAACTTTCCAGGAGAAACAGAACTTGGTCAGTAGAGGGCAGGTCTCTTTAGAAGGGGGCAACTGTAGACAGATAGCTGTGAATACTTCCAGCAGTTCGGGCATGATTACACAGGTTCCATGGAAGGGATCTGTGTTCAGTCACAGCAATGCCCACTGCAGTTTACTCCATTCTGAGCAATCCATTTTCCAACCAGCTGCAGCTTCTCTTGGATTCTGGTTAGTCACAGTTTCTAGAAGAGCTGACTATACTAGGATATGGCCTGTAAGGGGGTGGGGGTGGATAATTGCTATAATCCAGTCTGTCTGGCATCTTTGCAAGAAGACGAATTGAGAGATATGCCAGGGATGAGTGCATACTAAGATGAGACCAAGTAAAGACACAGGGAGAAGAGACACATCTGTAAGCCAAGGAGAGTGGCCTCCGGTAAAACCGCTCGTGCTCACATTCTGATCTTCTAGCCTACAGAACTGTGAGAAAATAAATTTCTGTGGTCTAAGCCCTGAGGTCTGGTGGGATTTTGTGATGAGGCTGATATAGGAGGGCGATAGAACATTCTTGGTCTTGCTCTGAAGTTGTTCGAAGGTAGAAGTGGATTCTCACCATCGCAACTTAGATTTTTCATCCTTGCTCTCTGCCATGATCTGGTCTAGTTAGATTGCCTGGTGGAGGGATTCCTGAGGCCTTGTTTGCCACTTTAGACTCCTTTGTTGCATTTACTTATTACATCTTTTTCATTTCTTCCAATCTGTGATTCCTTTCTTCATCTTTCCTTGTCTTTCACGACCTTAAACTCTGTTATTTTGTAGATTCTCTCTCTATTTGCTTCATCTGCAGTATCCTCTTGATCACAATACAATTGTGTTTTTGGTAAAAATACTGGATTTGAAATTGAGCCCTTCTCAGTACATCATTTTATGGATATGTGATATTAAAATATCTTATTATAGGTGATGTTAACCTTGACCGCTGGTCTGAGGCAGTGTCTTTCAAGTGTCTTCAACTGTAAAATTACTAATTTTCCACTTTGCAATTAATAAATATCTTGGGGGATGTACTTGGAGACTCTGTGAGTATCCTGCGTCTTGGTAGGCATTAGCCTGCTAATTTGGGGTTGATGGATGTAGCCTTTCCTGGACCCTTTTTGTAAGGTGTAGTTGCCTTTTCTCTGTAGCTCCCTTTCTGGGTGTAGATTTCATAGTACCCTGTTCAGTGGGGGAGGCTGCTACCTAACTCTCAGCTCTCACTGGCAATGAATGGTTGAATTCTGTCATAGCCACTGAGCGTTAGTCCTTGCCTGCTTCATTTTGCTATTCCTTCACCGGCTGATTTGCAGGTCAGTCTCTTGTCACTTCCCATGTTTCTTCCTTTTCTCTGTTTTTCTCGTTGATTTAATTATGGCAGCAAACGTTCATGCAGGGGACAGCCTCCTGAGTAGGATTACAGGCACCTGGCCACTAGTGCCCAGCTTTTGACTTTGTGTCTCTGTGTGTTACTGTTTTTTATGCATAATTTATAAGGTGATTTTTAATCAACGTGTCAATTTATGCATACCATGCATCTTGATTAATGTCATCTCTTTCATCATTGTCTCCCGTATCTCCTGATCCCTTCAATTTACTGGGTTTCATTTTTACGTATATACATTGAATATAATGACTGCATTCGCCCACCTTTGATAGTGGGTTTTAACTCAGGACCTTGCACTTACAGGGCAGGCATTCTCCCATCTGGCTCATGCCCCTGCTCCATTCCTGGCTTTTGTTTTGAATGATATCTTAATTGACTATGTGATATCATCTAGCAGATTCTTCTGAGTGGTCTCATAGATGCTGCTAGAGTTTGGATTTTGAATGTTACTCAAAGGCTTAATCCCAGTCCAAGGCACTATTGAGAGGTGGTGAAAAACTTCAAGAGATAAGACTTGGTGGAAGGAAGTTGGGTCATTGGGAATATGTCCTATGGCATGGGTAGGACGCCAGCTCCCTGTTTCTCTTCTTTTTCCTTGTTAGTCACCATGAGGTGAGCAGCTTTCCTCTACCATATGCTTCTTGCCAAAATGCTGCCTTCTAACTGGCTCAGTAACAATGGAGCCAGCTAACCATGTACTGGAATGTCTGAAACTATGGGCCCAAATAAATTTTTCCTCCTTATAAGTTGAGTCTCTCAGATTTTGTTACAGTGATGGAAAGCTGACTGACACAGGGGCTGTAAATCCCTGAGCCCTCAGATGGTGAGTGCCTCTCGCCTTCCTAACGTAAGTATCATTTCTGCAGGTTCAAATGCACTGGAGCCACATCTAGAGCGTGCCCTTGGGATGTTTTTCATTGTCCTCGGTGTTTCATAGTCTGATTCTGTGGGAAAGTTTGAGGTCAGCCAAACTTTCCCTCTTTTGCAGGTGATTTGTTAGTTCTGCCTAGATGCATAATGATTTCTTGAATTTCAAGGTTCAGTACCCCAAACTAGGAAATGTCTTTATGTCAGTTGCTTCATATCAATTTTTCATGGGATGTGGCTTGTTCTATTAATGCACATGGTCAATTTTTTACAAGCTTTAAAAACACATAAAATAGATACCATTTTGTCTGTTACATTCATTTCTCTGCTTGGGATTCATCATCTCTCCAATGTTAGAACGTGTTTACTATTTCACTGTATATTTTCCTCTTTTGGTTGCTTTTTAATCACCTAAGGCATTCTTCTCTTCAGTGACTTATCCAAGGTCCCACTGCTTGTGGGCCACAGAGCAGGACTGAGACCTTTTAGTTGGTACCAGTAGTTGGATTTCCTGCTGTGCCTGCACTGTGTCTTGCAGTTTCTACACCTATTTATTGGCTCTCTAAAACTGTGTTGTGGCTCTCTGTTTTTAAATTCTTTTTTCCATTGCTTTGTTTTATCATCTAATCATTTTGTTCTTATTTTATTAAATTCATGTTTTTAAATTGTTATACAACATGAAACATGTTTGGGTAATTTTCTTTACTTCCAAACTGGGACTTTCGTTCTCTGTGGGGTGCCTATTTAATTTATTCACACTGTACTTATTCCATTCTCTGTTTGCTTATTAGCTCTTGGGACCTTATTCCTCATGGTATCATCATCATCATCATCATCATCATCATCATCATCATCATCATCATCATTATCATCATCATCATACAATTTGTTTTCTTCTTGCCTCACTTAATGATCCTGATTTGAGATTAATCCATTCTTGAATCCCTTCCCACCAAGTCTAAGCCTGTTTATTTTCTCTGTGAAGGACAGTGGAGAACTGGCAATTCTGTATCTGTCCACTTTTCTTGACTGAGGTAGGGGAGAAGAGGAGAGCTGGTCTGAGAGCATGAACAGTCTTCATTAGGCTGTTCAGCCTCTCTACTGGGGACTTGTGATCCACAGAGAAAGCCACCATATGAGTTTGGAGGAAGAGACCCACTCAATATCAATTCCTTATGTGTCACAACCTAAGAAGCGAACTACAGAGTCTAGATTTGCTTGGCTCCCTTTGCCATGTTGAATTAATGATGGTAACAGTTTCATGTAAAGAGACCAGTAGATGGGGCAGCAGGATTAAGCCAGATGAGATCCAAGGTCTGGGAAAGGACTTTCAAGCCATGGTGAAAAACTTGGTGGCCTTTCTTTCAGAGATGTGATCCTGATGTAGTTAAAACAAGTCATTTTAGCAGCAATATGATAAGAAAAATTAATATAAATCTAAAGATTATAAATTCCCCAAATCTAGATGTTGTCGAGTTCTGCAGAGAGGACAAAGCAGTACTTTACATTGGGGCCTGGAGCACCAAGGAGTGAAGAACTTCTAGACAAATTGACATCCTCAGTTTTCTTAACCCTTGGCCCACCTCAAACACATTCATCTCTAGGGTTCAGATGTCAGCCAGGGTTGGAGTGGCAGATCTAGGGGATGACTCTCGAAGTTGCTGGGTTTTTTTTCAAGCACAGAGAAGAGACCAATTATAAGGCCTGCACAGCAGGCCTTGTTAATATGCTCAGCCTGGTGTGGGCAGAAGCTGGCAGTGCTGGAAAACCAGCTTTGGCTCCTTAAGGGACAGCCTGGAGGGGAGCAGAGGGACCATTATTGATTTCTTTGCTATAAGATGTATATTCCCATGTA
Organism: Dipodomys spectabilis; assembly: GCF_019054845.1. Classification (NCBI taxonomy): domain Eukaryota; kingdom Metazoa; phylum Chordata; class Mammalia; order Rodentia; family Heteromyidae; genus Dipodomys; species Dipodomys spectabilis. The sequence continues at coordinate 6,751,891 of NW_024870887.1, read as the reverse complement.
AGTTTATCTTTTCAGAGAGACAGGCTGTCCCCTGTCCTGGACTTGACAGTCAGTCTCCTGTGGCTCCTGTGGCTTCAGGGTGGCACTTGTCACACATAGGGTGATACTATAAGTAGAATTTTGTAGCTGTGACTTGAGGTACATTCCTCTGAGAAGGACTATGGCTTTCATTGTATTGAGAGGGGGATAGATCTCCTCAAAACAGTTAAAAATTCCTGATAGGTGGCAAAACTGACTGGAGACCTAGCAGGCAGATTCATTCATGGATGTGAGGTAATGAGAGTCCAATCTAAAAGAAAGGTCCTGGTTCCTTCTGGGACTCCTCCCTGCCTTGCCAGTGAGCCTACCCTCCTGTCCTGTGGATGCACAGTGTGCTCTTTGCTTTGCTAACAAGTTAAGTTGCAGCTATCATTTATTGAATACTGAAAGTATGCATGGAGCAGTGCTCAAAGTGTTTGATTTACCAGTCCAAACCATTAGATTCATAAACTTGACACAGTGTCGTAGCATAGGCAGATTCCAGTCTCTTGGATGGGAGAGAAGGGTAGTCACTTGTCCAGAGTCAGAGATAGTTACTGGATAGAGATAGACTAGTTTTCTTGAACATCCACTTTGTTGTCTGTCTGTCACTCTCCTTGTGTGTTCTTCTGTATCAGTATAGTCCAACTCTGAGGCCCTGAGGCCTGGACTAACCATCTTTTCCTCCTTGATCCATTTTCTTTCTTTCTTTCTTTCTTTCTTTCTTTCTTTCTTTCTTTCTTTCTTTCTTTCTTTCTTTCTTTCTTTCTTTCTTTCTTTCTCTCTCTCTCTCCCTCCCTCCCTCCCTCCCTCCCTCCCTCCCTCCCTCCCTCTCTCTCTCTCTTTCTTCTTTCTTTCTTTCTTTCTTTCTTTCTCTCTTTCTCTTTCTCTTCTCCCTCCCTCCCTCCCTCCCTCCCTCTCTCCCTCCCTCCTTCCATCCCTTCCTTCCTTCCTTCCTTCCTTCCTTCCTTCCTTCCATCCTTTCCTGGTCCTGGGGCTTGAATTCAGGCCTGGGCACTGTCCCTGAACTTTTGTTCTCAAGACTAACACTCTACCACTTTGCCCACAGCTTCATTTCTAGCTTTTTGCTGGTTAATTGGCAATAGGAGTCTCACAGATTTTCCTACCCATGCTGGCTTTGAACCACAATCTTCAGATCTCCTGAGTATCTAGGATTATAGGCATGAACCACTGGCACTTGGCTTGAGCTTCTTTTTGATGGAGCCCAGACCTTTCTGGTCTTTCTTTCTTGGACACAGGATCATTGCAAGTTCTTTGTATGTAGATGGACATGTTCCTCATCTTGCTGTTTTCTTGCTAGCCACCCTTGGGTAGTTATTTATTCTTTCCGAACCTCTTTGCTATGTGTGACCAGGGGTTAATAATTATATTCAATAATTATATTGGAGCTTTTAGGAGGAGAAAATGGGCATTATCTTCACCAGATATTTGAGGAAGTACAATGAATGAATGATGAACAAGATTCAGGTGTCTCTGCTTTTAAGGCCATAGCCTAGTTAGGGAGGGAGGCAAAAAACAAAGAACTTAAAAAACGTTCCAAGTGTAGGCCTTGACTGCCCGGTCCCATGAAGGACATCAGCAAGATTCTAGAAGAGAATAGAAGCGGCATGACTCAGCCTTGAGGATTCATGAAAAGTCTTCTGAAAGGTAAAGCACTTTCTTTCAGATTTGATAGAGGAACAGGAATTCGTCATACAAAGAATATTCCAGGCAGAGTGCCCAATTGACTTGAAGACCTGAGATGGGAGAGCTGATCTAGCCTTTACAAATAGTAGAAAGGCTAATGCATGATGTTCTAGAGAGCATCATGAATTAAGAAGGAGGGTGAGGGATGAGACTGGAGAGTTTGAAGGTTCAGATCATTTAGGGCCTGGGGGGGTGCAAGGAGAAGAGCGAGAATGTCATTCTGAGTACATAGAGAGTCAGAACTGGAGAGATGAAATCAGATGTCATTTTTGAGAAGGTGACATTGGAAAATGGGTTGGAGAGACGTAGAATGGAAGTATTGAGTCAAGTTGTGCTAATTATAACATTCTAGAACAGTCAAGGTGTTTGGCTATGGGTGCAGAGTTAGGAGAAGGTAGAGTAGCCAGATGGATGGAGCTGTGTTTAGGAGGTAGAATTGACAAGAGTGTGATGATGGGTTATTATGCATTCAAGTGATCGGTAAAGTGAAAAGTGAGGGGGAAGGAGATGTCCAGGGTGATTCTCAGATCCCTGTCATGGGCTGCTGTGTGGCTGGAGGTGCCATCTCCTCAACTGGGAAAGCTTGGGGGATGCTAGTAGTGACAGGCAGGCAAGGATTCCATCTTACCCTTTCTAGGTAAGGTACTTGTGAAACTCCTGTTAAGTAGACATTGTTTAATCTAGACTCAGAGATCAAGAAAAAAAGTCAGTCGTGGAAAATGGCTTGGGATCTTCTCCCTGTGGAAGCACAACTATGGAAGGTGTCCCTTCTGGGGGGATATATGAGAAGCAAAGGAGTGGGGCAAGAGGAAGAATAGGAGGAGGACTGCAGATGAGAGGAAGCTGGGGAGCTAGGAATAGGAACATTTGAAGGAGGCATTAACAAGGGGGATAAAACGTTTCTCAGAGTCAAGAAAGACAGATGCATTAACTTGTGCGTATGCAACAGGTGCCCAATAAATGTTAGATTGTTTTCCTTGCCACTCCCCTTCTTCATTTGTTCTCTTAGTTCTGCACATTCTTGGCCTTTCACCTCTGGTTACAATAAGAACTCAAGTAAGGAATGCAAGGATGCATGCATACATGCACAGAGTGAACGAATGAGTGAATTCCAGTACAGCTGTTACCAGTGAGCCTATAAGTTGGGGTACTTGCAGCCCAGGACATTGGTTTTATCCTAAGCTAGGTCACATGCAAGCTTCCTAGAAACTGATGGGTCTTGTCTAGCAGAGGGTCCTTGGGGAGCCACTTCTCATGCTCGTCAGGCATCCTGGCCTGAGCAATGCTGAATGGTCTTTCTGGCTACCCTGTAGGAGACGCCTCTCCTCAGCAGGTCTTGGGAATCCCTGTCGCCTTCCCTCCCCAACCCGTGTTGAGTACACTGTAATCACACAATTATGATGCCATTAAAATGTCACATTTGAAGAAATCCATATAAACAGAGCATTAACAACTGCCTGAAAATTGTAGTCTTTACCACTAATGACCTACTTTCTCTACATACCGTGCCCTCCTGCCACCTCCACTCCGCTGCCTCTTTCCCCAGCTTTGATTTCCAAGGCAGACAAGAAGCTGCAGTCTGCTTTTCTGCCTGGAGAGCCTTAACGGTTAGTGTACTGCGAGAGGTTCTGGGATGAAGCCAGAGATAGCCAGGACAGAGGGAGCCGAGTATTGAGTGGCTGAGGGCAGGAGACCAGATGATGCCACACCCAAGCAGACTGAAGATACTGAAAGGTTCTTGGAGAGGAGTTGGTCCTGGGGAAATTGAAAAAAGTTGATGGGTTGAAAACATCTGAGGACCAAATTCATTTGAGGATCTAGACTTCCTTACCTTGGGAAGAAGAGATGGGACCTCACCCATGGTGACCACACTTACTACATAACAAAATGTCAGAATGGTAATGCCCTGCTCACAGAGAGAGACCAGAGAGCGTTGCCACACTTCTGCTGTGAATTCTAGGCAAGGATGGAGGTGGGCAGAAAGGTGAGAGGATGATAAGGATTTCGGGACTGTCAAACTCATATTTCAGAATATTGCTCTGGGAATGCTGTTCAGAGGCTGCAGCTTCTTTGTCTTCAGAATCTAATTTTAATGCGCTAAGGAAACAGATTACTTAAAGGAATCTTGTAGTGGGTACGTTTTATAAAGTAAGACATAAACTAGAACAGCTCAGGCGAAGTGATTAATTGCTTGCCAATGTATCTCAGTAGCAAATCTAGACCACATACAATACTGGGTTGGATTAAAGTAAGGGTGTGCCTCATTCTGAAAAGGGAAGAGACATCTATTGTGGAGGAAAAGAAATTGAATCAGAATGTGGGGATATTTCAAATGTTCTTCTAGCAATAACATCCGTGTGGCATCAGGAGGGACCTGCAGAAGGGATCATGCCACAGGGGCTCTGGACAAAGAGTAGTGGAGATGAGCATGTCGTATGAAGAGCAATCATTATTGGTGCTTCCCAAGGTGAGGGTAATGTCCCCGTGTATGATGTCAGTGTAAGCAAGAAGATGATAAATCTCCTTTTGACAGTTCATAGGAGATGTCATAGAAGAGGTTCCCACTGTGTTGTGGGACAGTATTGGGGACAGGCTCCTAAGGAATGCCTCCCTAATTTTTAGCCTACAGTCATTATCATTTTCCATGCCATCTGCAACACTTACATTTGCCCTTGGCAGAGGCTGGCACTCCATCCCCCTCCATTGGCAAGCATGTGTCTGAAAAGTGTGGGTCTGCTTTTGATATAAAAAGAGCCCCTTCCATGAAAAGCCAGCCGGCAGCCCTCCCGGAGTCCCATGAGATAAAGTCATTTCAGAGTCATTCGCTCCTACCCCACACCTACGAATTCAGTGGCTGACCTAGTTTTGAGGGAGCCAGAGGGCATGTGGATGTCACCTTATTTATGGAGCAGATAGAAAATGTGCTCAGCTTGGCCCTTGCTGCACACAGTATCTGAGGAGATCTGTCTTCCACCTCCAAGGTACAGGAGAGAGGAGGAAACATATTCTGTTCTGCTGAGAGCTGGAGGATTTTTGCTAGTGTCACTTTTGGGAAATGAGTGACAAGGGGACATTTAACTCTGAAACTCTCTTTCTAGCTGAATTCAGGTTGGGCACTCGAACAGTTTGAGCCTGTGCTATGGAGAGGTGTTTCACTGAAGTATAGAACCCAGCTGCTGGCCAGTACCTCTATTCTCCACTTTTCTTGGCCTGTCCTGAGACAGACAAGGAGGAAACCTCTCCATGGCCCTGTCAGGTCCTGACCAATGGTGTACACAGAATCTGTTGGTGTGTGTTTAATCCCAGCATCTCATCTCCACTTACTTTCTGGGCGGCCTTGGCTAGCCCAGAAACACTTGTTTCCGCTTCAGGAAAGTGAGGTAATAGTCCCTATCTAAGGCTTGCTTGTGGTATTGAAGGTGTGGCACTTCTGGATAGAAACGGGTAGATGATAAATGCTGCACAAGGAGTATCTGCTATAATAGTCAGCATCATCGTGGGCCATTGTGTCCAGTGTGAGAGTTTGCCACTGTTTCAAGCCATTCATTATGCCTGGTTTCCCACAACTTCCAATCTTGATTTATCCCCCAAAGAAATCTTCTTTGCCTGAGAAGAAGCTAGAGGGATCTTGAGGAAATTGCAAGCCTCACCTAGCCATGTTGTTTGTATATTCTAAGGTGAGCCTGGCCACTTCAGCGCAAAGCACTCTTTGGGGCTGACAAGTCTAGAGGATGAGAAGGAACCAGAATGTGAACAGACAGCCTCCAGTCCAGGCTCTTTAGCTGTCTGGAAGCCCAGGGTCTGTGGCAGCTCCAAAATTCTATGATCCTGCCCCATCTCAATTGGCCAACATAGCTCCACCTCCACATACATAAAAAGAAAGCATAGAGCTTTATGTCTAGCTTTCTTATGTATTGTGTTCTTTAAAATAGTTTCTTGTCTTATCATGTGCCTGGTACTCTACTCAAAGACATAGATGAGATGAAGATGTGGGGTACAGTAGATCTTCCAAGGCCCAGGAGACATTAGCATTGATAATAGCTGATCCCTACAGCTGCTGGACAGTGAAGTAAGCCATCCTGTTGTCTGCGGATGCTGTCAGAGACCCCCTATCTGCCACCAGGAAGGAAGAAGCAGCTGAACATAAATTGGCTGAATGCAAATTGCATTTTCTCTCCATTAGCATTCAGCCTCCAGAAGAAATAATAGTAACCACAGCCATGTCGACAATAATAATACGTTACATATGCATTATGCCTTACCAAGCAATTTTTCATATCTTATCGCACTTCTGAGATGAGATTTGGGCCAGTAAACCCAGCTGGGGGAAAGGATTAGTTTTACCCTTAGGATGGAGTGAGAAACTGGCTGTAAAAGGTTGAAAAAGGAGGCATTTTCAGAATAACCTTGGCCCAAAATGTAGAATACTAAGCCCAGCCATGCTCAGGGCTTTCTAGACAGACAAAATCATCCCTTGAAAGAAAAAAGAATTCACAAAGCATGATGCTTACTCTGATCACTTTTTTTTTATTTGTTTGACTCTGTTTTTTGGCTTTATTTTACAAGCTGTTTTCCTTTTATACCATTGCTGTCACAATCTGGTGGCCTGCAGGCCAAATTTAGCCCATGTCGTGTTTTACTTTGCCCAAAGGGAGGATTAAGGCAATGTAACTAGGCAGGTATTGTGCCATACCTGTGACATCTGTACTCTCTCACATTTCCATTCTCAGTGACCCCAGGCCTGTTCATTTGTGACCCCTACCAGATACCTTAGTTCAGTAGGGCCCCTTGAAAATTGCTTGGCTCCATAGCTATTTCTTGCAGTTAAAGAGCTTTCTAATGTTGCTTTAAGATATTTCCTGGTCCTGTGTAGCAAGCTTAGGAGGAGAGAGAGAAGTCTGATGTTTGAAGAGAGAGCCTTTTCTCACTGAGAAATCCAAATCTTGTTGTTCCTCGCATGGCCTTCTAGAAGCAGTTCTCAGTGGAGTAAGCCTCTGATCATGAAGTCCCACCTCTGTCCTGCCATTATGGAAAGATCTGTTCTCCCCAACTGTTCCTGGGAAGTGTCTGCAACATTATGCTTGCAGACCTGCCCTCAATCTAATGAGGTGGCTCTGTGCCCAGCCCAGGTGGATTATGTATCCCAGAGACAGTATATTTCAGTGTCTAACACTATCTAGCTAACCATTCTGATTCTTCCACTATATCCAGTCCCTCCTTGGTTTCTTTTGGATGCTGGTTCCTGCACTTGGTCCACGGTCTCCTCCAGCAGTCTTCTAGATATGAACAGATCTACCCTCTTGTGCCACTGTGCCACCTACAAACCCCTTTTCTCCTGAGCTCCCTGTGGATACCTGGCTCCCCTGTGCCCTTGACCTCTTGCCATCTGGTTACCAGAGCTGAAAGACACAGAGGCTTCTCAAATTCTAGTGATCAGCTTCCTGCTCCAGACTCTGAACACAAAGAGAAGGGATACACAAAAAGGAAATAAATGGTGTGGGTAGAACCAATTCCCTTAGTCTTATATTCACCAACAATTGGGAATATTTTTCAGGCAAGTGACCCATCATTGGAGACACTTAGCTACATAAGGGAGTTTGGGGTTTAGTCTCTGTGTGTGGGATTATAGGTGTTTGGGAGCAGGAAGCAAGACCCATCAATATCAGCCTTCATTCATCCCAGTATGTGCCAAGAGCCAGTCCTCCTCCCTTCATCATGCTGATTTCCACTTCTCTGGTACCCCCTCTCATGCTAATTAGTAAGCAAATTAATCTCCATATAAGGTCCACATCGTGTAAGGTTTTTTTTTTTTTGTTTTTTTGTTTTTTTTTTAATTCCAGAAACAAAAACTGGGCTTCTGTCCATTCAGCTAATCATACTATATTTCGCAGTTGGAGTTTTCAGGCAATTATAATAATTACTGGAAGTTTTCTTCTTCCCAAACCTGGAAGCTTCCCCCAAAGTTGCATTTGCCTGTGGTGTGCAGTTTATATGCGGGCAGTGAGTGCATCTATGGGATGGTCATGGGGAGGTGAGGCTAGGCGGTGCCTAAATGAGACCGAAGTCAAATGGACAAAGAGAGGGATCTAGGCTGAGTGTCTCCTCTCAGGAGCTAGAGACACCACACCGGAGCACATCTGTTCTCTAGCACCTAGCAGATAAGTCAGGAGGGAGAGGAGGAAAATGGGAAAAGGAAAGGAGGGGGTCGAAGAGAAGAGTAAACTCATCCCTGTTGAATTATATGCTTTCTCATTTTGTCTGAGAAATAGCCCTTTCCTCCTCTATTATATGTCCATTCTATCTATCAAACTCCTTAAGGAGTGACGCTCCTATAATTAATACTAACCATTAAACGACAACATTGAAGGAGCAATTGCCTAATTCTGAGGAAAATTTAAATTTATGACCAGCACCCGTGATAAAATGAATACTAAAGAGAAGGAGAGAAAACCCTGCGGAAGATAAATAGAAAGCCAAGTGGGATATTGACTTGATCCTTCTCCAGTGCAGGGTAATTTGGCTTCTAAAGTGAGTTAGATCATAATAAATTAAATTTAGATTTCTGCACATCAGTTAAATAACTCCCAAGACAGAATTCCAGTGAGAAGAAGAGGTGATAATACATGGAGGAAATATTAAAATGAAGATCTGATCTAATAATCCATAATTGATGTGCTGTCCCTTGGTGTGGGAAAAGGATTTTCTAGCTCTTTCTTTTGTCAGGAGCCCAGATGATTGAGGGCTGGCCTGCCCCTCCTTTATTGGAAATGGTCTTACCCACTGAGGGGAGTCTGCTACCAATAGTCATTTCTTTTCCAAACCAATCCCCGCACTAACACCTCCACTTGTATGCTAGGGCCATGATTAGGAGAGGATAATGTTGTACTTCTCTTTGTTGGCTACCCTTACATAAATAAGGTCATTCCTTCTGGTTGGATAAGACAGAAATATAGGGAGGCACAGAAGTTTTTATTTTTGTTTTTCTTTCTTTCTTTTTTTTTTTTTTTTGCCAGTACTGGGGATTGAACTCAGAGCCTTGGCACTTATTCCTTAGCTTTTTCACTCAAGGCTGGTGCTCTACCATTCTAGCCATAACTCTGCTTCTGGCCTTTGGTTAATTGGAGATAAGAGTGTTTTGGATTTATCTTTCCTGACTGGCTTTTGAACTGTAATCCTCAGATCTCAGCCTCCAGAGTAGCTAGGATTACAGGCATGAACCACCAGTGCCTAGTTTAATTTTGTGACTAACTGGCAGGAGAAGGAAAGAACCTGGGCTGGAATGGAATATCTGGTAATTAAGAACACAGAATTTGAAGTCAAATATCCTGAGTGAGAGTCTCAACTGTGAACTTATTATGACCTTGAGGCTCCTTTGCTTCCCAGCCTCAATTTTCTCATCTGAGAAATGAGAGCAATATAACTGTACACTTCATAATGTTCATGACAATGACATTGGTCGTGATATTGACAGTGGTCAGTCTGAAGCATTTTCAAGTGGAAATGCTTTGCAGGTTCTAAGCCTTTCACTTTGACCTGAGTTGTATTGACTTTCAGTCAGTACTTTTCATTTCTACAAGTTCTGTTTGGTTCTTTATCACATCTACCTGGTCTTTTTCTCTTGTTAATATTTGCTCCTTACTTTAAACATTTATCTACAATTAAAACTCTTATATCTGAAGTCCTTGGAGAATTTTAATCTATTTATAGTTGCTACTGATTTTTGCCCAGAATGACTTATTTCCTTGTATATCTGGCAAGTTTTTGCTATGATCGTATCTTTGGAGGAACTTTAGTGAGAATCTCAGGGTGTCAATTGGAGATGCTTCTCTCCAAATATACTTGAGGTAGATACACACCCATCTGGATTACTTTGTCCTCTTCTTGGCTTAATTGAATCAGATTTGAGTACAGTTTCCAGTTAATCTTTTTTTTGCATTTTATTTATTTATTTATATTTTTTTAATTGTCAAGATGATGTACAGGGGGGTTTCAGTTACATAAGAAAGATAATGATGCATTTCTTGTCAACTTGTTGCCTCTTCCCTCAATTTTCTCCCACTTCCCCTGCCAAATCCCCCCAAGTTGTACAGATCATTTCCAACATACTGTCTTGTGTAACTCGCTGTTGCGTTGGTTCCCCCTTGTCCTTTGTCTCACCATTCTATTGTTCCCCTTCTCTTCCCTAATTCAAATAAATGTATATACAATACCAGGCTACCAAAATCAAATACAGTAACAACAGGGGATATACGATAGGGGGGAGAACATACAAAAGAAACAAAAAATCATATAGTACATTAAAAACAACAACAAAGAGAAACCTCTTGTGTCCATGTCTTGGAGTTTATTTCACTTAACATCATCTTATATTGTCATATGTACATAGCTATTGAGCTATTCTGCTCATCTGCTAAGATTATCCTAAACATATACTAATTATTGCAAATAAGGGAAACCATGGGACCTGTTTCTTTGGGTTGGCTTACTTTACTTAATATGATTTTTTCCAAGTCTTTCCAATTCCATGCAAATCAGATGGTGTCATTCTTTCGGATGGAAGCATAGCATTCTATTGTATATATATGCCGCATTCTCTTGATCCATTCATATACTGAGGGGCATCTGGGTTGGTTCCATATCTTAGCCAGGGTGAATAATGCTGTGATAAACCTAGTTGTGCTGTAGCTTTAGGATGGCCTTGTTTGTGGTCATTTGAGTAAATGCCCAGAATTGGGATTGCTGGGTCATAGGAGAGCTCCTCAAAAGATTACACATAGAGTTCCAGTTAATCTTTTCCAGCCAACATTTAACTTCTCAATGACCTTTACCCTTAGGGAAGCTTCACATTTTGTTTTTGCTTAGCATACCATGAGCTACCTCTAGTTATAGCACCTGTATCTTCCCTTGCCTCATCTTTTCTTGCGCATTGAAGAAAATTGAACATGGAAACCAAGTTTGTTCTAACTTATGTAGGGTTAGCATAGAGGGTCCCATGGGACTATCTGATCTGCCATGATGCTAGGAGCAGACAATTTCAGTTATGGAAAGTAGAGGTGGGCTGGGTAGGAGGCTCTGGTTCTAGAAACATCTGGTATGTGAGCAGATAGAATTCTAGTGCCCCACAGGTGGCTTAGAAGTGGGCCTATTAAGGGCAGCATAGCTATAAGATAAACACCCGCTATGTGCAATTGTACAAATCATTTATCCTCCTCACAATTCAGTTTCCTCATTTAAAGTTTTGGATATAATTGTCTACTATATTTTAGGTTTGTGAGGATTTGAAACAGCCACTCCCTATGAAACTCCCCATGGGGAACTGTGATCATTTCCTTGTATGCCAGCTTGCTAAACCACTGTGCCTAGAAGTTTGGTCAAACATTGTTAGAAGGGCTGGAAAGGTGGCTCAGAGATAGAGTGCTTGCCTTGTATGCCTGAGGCCCTGGGTTCGATTCCTCAGCACCACATAAGCAAAAAGAATAAAGCCAGAAGTGGCGCTGTGGCTCAAGTGGTAGAGCGCTAGCCTTGAGCTGAAGAGCTGAGGGACAGAGCTCAGGCCCAGAGTTCAGGCCCCACCACCCACCGAACCCAAAAAAACCCCCAAAAAACAAAAAAAAAAACATTGTTAGAACATTGTTCTGGGTATTTCTTTAAAGATGTTTTGTAAAGATGACATTAACATTTGAATTAGTGGACTCTGAGTAAATTGGATTACTCTCCATAAAACAGGGGGGTTTAAATCCAACCAGTTGAGGGCCTTTAGCAAACAAAGACTGAGTCCCTAAGGAAGTAGAATTCTGTCAGCAGACATTGCTTTTGACTTCAGGCCACAAGTCTCAATACATAACTTTTTCTTCCTCTCTCTTTTATTTTTCCTGTAGTATTAGGGATTGAACTCAAGGCCTCACACTCGCAAGGCAGGTAGGCACTTTACCCTTTGAGCCATGCCTTGAGGCCCTTTTTGAATTGGTTATATTGAAAGCATGGTCTTGTTTATGCCTTGGCTCACCTGGGCTACAATCCTCCTATTTGTGCTTCGCTGTGTCACTGAGGATATAAGTACACCATGCTGTACCCTGCCCCTGAGTGAATCTTACAAGCTAACGTGGCTGGGTTGACCTAGAACCATGAGTCACCTGGTCTCCACTTCCCAAGTAGCTAGGATTATAGGCTTGAGCCACTGTGCCCAGCTAGCAGTTTCTTTCTTTCTCTTCTTCTTCAACTCTCCCCTACCACCACAGTACACACCTCAGATTCTGTTTTTCTGGAGAATGCTGAGAAATACATTCAAGAATCTGCAAATAAATGAACAATGATATTAATCTTATCAATGTCATTGTTTTAAGCAAGTAGGCAAACACTTTTCCATAGCTAAGTCAAGTCTGGGCTCTTTTTAGGAGAGGGTTCCTCCATAGAGATATGATGGGGTTGGAGAGAGAAGGTGTCTCACCTGTGAAAATAAAATATGGTAAGCTTCAGGCATCCCCACCAGCATAACTCACAGACCAGCTGTCTAGGAACCCTGGATGTAGAAGCTGGCCTTCACAGTGGGCAGTTTCCTGGATGAATACCATGCCCACCCTATCTGACTTGAGTTAAGAGCTTAACCCTTTGGTACACATCTTACCCTCCTTGTTGTTCCTGTCTATGGGGCATGAGAAGCTCTGCGGGAAGATTAAACCAGCAGATCCATTACTTGCTTTCCAGTGAGCTTAAGTAAGCTACCTATCAAAGCTTTCTAAGCTAATCCATCCTGGAACAAATAGGGGTTTGGGAGGAGTCTGTGATGATCTCTGTTCATGCATAACTATGAAATGTTAATGTTGCTATCTTAAACTCACCTTCATTCTTATACAATACATTCAGTTTTCCCTGTAGGAAAGCCCAGCTCCCCATGCAGGCTGTATCACCTCAAGGGGTATCAGTGTAGCAAGCTATAAAGGAAATCTGCACACGTGATACCTTGAGAGAGAGAGAGAGTCCTTCTACTGATGTCTCCCACTGACAGTTCATATCACTTCTCTTGCCAGTTTGGCTATTGTTCTGGCTAGAATTCCAGCTGAGTTCTCACTGCACCCTCCTCTGAAAAGCAGTTCCTACCAGATATGCTGAGGATGCTCAACTATCTTGTAATGACAAGTACGATGCTTGACTCTGTGCCTCTGTTTTGGTGTGAGTAGAGAGTAGGGGGCTGGGATGATAGGTTATAGGCCCTCATAGAATCCTCTTTTGTTGCTATGGGTTCTTGACCCTCTACTTGCTTCTCCAGCAGATGAATAGATCCATTCAGTGTTTTCCAACAGAATCCCACTTTCATAAATCAGGTGAGATAATCAAGGTCACTCTCCAACTAGTCTCTTTGTGGAAGTTTTCCTCTCTCTACTCCATCTCATATTTGTGATCAAAGACAGTTTCCCAATGACCTGCTTCCTAAGACTCCAGCTTTCCTTCCTCATGTCCTTGTTGCAATCCACATTCCAGACTCTGCCCTCTTGATTTAGCTGTTCCTTGAATAGCCCTTGCCTCCTTATGATGGTTAATTTAATATATCAACTTGACTGGGCCCTGGAGTGCCCAGACATTTGATTGAGCATTATTCTTGGTGCATTATTCTTGGTGTGGTACATCATTGAGGGTATTTGTGGATGAGATTATCATGTGGATGGGAAGACTGAGTAAAGCAAATTGTCCTCCTGTACTTGATGGACTCATTCATTCCACCAAAGCTGGAACAGAATAATGATACCAAGAGGGAACTCCTCCTGCCATACTCTCTTTGACCTGGACATTGCTTTTGTCTTACCCTTGGACTCAATGTTAGCTGTGTCTGGATCTCCAGCTTGGCTACTGCAGATCTTTGGCAGCTTCCATATCATGTGAGCCAATTTTGTATAAATTTTTAAAATAATCTCTCCATAAACTTAACTCTCTATCTCTAGCTCAGTCACTGTGTCTTGCTGTGTCTCTGTCTCTGCCTGTCTTTTTCTGTCTCTCTTACTTAAAATAGCCCTAATTAATTTACTGCCTTTATCTGGTTTTTGTTACATACTTATTTTCTCCTCAGTCATCCTTTAAGTGAAGCCAAGTCCCTACCCATTCTTCAAGATTTAACTCATTGGACCCTCATCTAGAAACTATTCTATTTCACTTTTCTGTGCTTTCAACTTTGTCACTGAGATTATGTGACTAAGCTCACATGGTATGACATGGCATAAGTATGTCCAGGCATGTCTGTCTTTAACATTACAGTTTCCTCTAGGTTAGGGATCATTCCCACCTCCCTCCTCTCAGAGCACTATGAGGCTCTCAATTTATTTAGAGAAATGCAGTGAGTTAAATTGACCGTGAGCCATGGGAGACCGTGGCCCATCCCATGACGGTGGGATGTCAGGGTCACCTCAGGGTGATGTTGCAGCCAGACGTGACAGCTGTTAGGCTGTGGCATTGTACAGTACCGGCTGGGAGTTTCTGAAATGCCCCCACCTAAATTCCCCTGAGCATGTTCTGTAGCAGCAGTATCACAGGATGTTAATAAAATCAATTATTGGATAAAAATCACTGGTTTCCAGAGCTTCATTTTGTGTTATTAGCAGGAGAATGCTGTTCAAAAGGAGATAACAGAAAGGGAAAGAGAGAGATCCATTACCAGATAAGATCACCAGGTGCCTGAGATGAACGTGAAGTGTGGTACGGCCCTCTCCCCTGACAGTGGGGCCTAGCACCTGCTTTGCTGTCTGCTGAGCCTGCTTTGGGCCTTCCTGCTCAGATGCCTCAAGCACAGAAAAATGACTCTTCCCTCAGATGAGCTGGGGGCTCCCTTCAGAGGATACAGCGTGAGACTCTTGTATAACAATTGGGGTCAGGAACATAGGAATGAGTATCTCATGTTTGGTAACAGCCCTGTTTCTGATGGGTTGCACATTATTATAGATGGATCATCTATTTTCTGTACCAACCTTTCCCGTGGCAAAGGAGGACAGGATGATGGTCCTGGAGTGCCTGCTCTGTGACAGCCATTGTCCCAGCTCGTCTCCAGTCTCCCTGGAGAGATGTGCTACTTGAGAGAGAATACTACAATTCAAGTCCCAGTCCTGCTACTTCCTCATTGTGAATGTGGACCAGAGCTTACCTATGAAGACTATTTTCTCACTTGCCCAGTGGGAATATGAGCAATTTTGTGAGAATTATATGAGTTAAGGTCCTTGAACAGTGTCTGCTATGTAGCACTCAGTAAATGGCAATGACCATTGTTGACATTGTTCTGATGGGATTGTTAATGCTCTGTCTCTGGCTTCATCTTCAAGCCTGACATTGCCAGAATAAGCCCCATCTCTGGGCACTGTGGATGGATGGAAGTGACTGGCAGACAGGTAAACCATTCTCATAGACTTCTCATTTGTGTTCCATAGCCTTCTGATGCTGACTGGGACGACCTGTGGGAGCAATTTGATGAGCGGAGGTATCTGAATGCCAAAAAGTGGCGTGTTGGTGATGATCCGTACAAGCTATATGCTTTCAACCAGAGGGAGAGTGAGCGCATCTCCAGCAATCGGGCAGTTCCAGACACTCGCCATAAAAGGTACCTCCTCCTCTTGCTTTCAAACCACCACTCTCCATCCTGCCTTCATGTCAGGCTGGATCAATAGTAGGCTTGATGTGGGGGCCCACTCCATGTCATGCTCAGCACTGAGAACTGGAGCAGCCTAGCTATTTGCCACCAGTTGGATACTAAAGAGAGAACGATGTGGTAATTTACCATTTGTGATACTGCTTATCACTGTGAGCCGTCACAAAGTTCCTACTTGCTTCCAGGAGGCTGAAGAGGATAAAAGCCCACCTGAGAGAGAATGGCTACCCCCACACCTTGTGACCACCAGAGGAAATACTTCCTGTGAACTCAGAAGTGCTTAGTTAGAGCTGGCAGATTCTCACAGCCTGCCTGGCTTCCAAAGTGGGGCATAGGAGGATGGGAACACCCTGCCGAAGTCATCTTGGTGTCTCCTCTGGCATTAAGAGAGTTCCTGTGACAGCTAGTAGAAAGAGAAGCCAAGGGACGTCTTCACTTAGTGTTGGTTCTGCTGTCTGCTTGCCTGCCACCCTCTTGGACGGGCCATTTCTTCAGTTGGTGACAGAGATCAGGCCTGGCACTGTTAGGAACTTTATTTCCCAGTTTTCTTTTTTTTTTTTTTTAAATTTTATTTCATTGTAAAGATGCTCTACAGAGGGGTTATAGTTACATGAATTTTCTTTAAAGGAGGCTTTGCGAAGGTATTTTGTCTGATTGCCAATCTAAGTGATAGCAGCCTTTATGCTTACTGGTGAAGCCTGAATGAACAGATTGGTCTCAACTCTAGAACGTTGCTTGTGACCTCCATGATGCCTCTCATTCTCTATTTGTTTGGGTTTGATGGGTTTGAAAATCCTCTGTGTATGGCCCTCTGTGTTGCCAAAACAATCCTGCTCTCTGTGACTGGGCACTGATAGATGGATGGGATTTAGTACAAGGGAGTAAGGATTTCCATGACTTACGAGGTTCATTATGCTAATGGTTCTTCAGTTGGTACTATGTGAAGGCATGTAGACTCAGTTTCCCCAATTTGGCTTTACAACTCCGAATCCTTATCTTATGTCATAGTATGGATCCTGTGGAAGTACTCAGCTGGTTCTCATTAACCATTATTCCCCAAAGAGGTGGACTCTTGGTTTCCCCATGAAAATAGCAAGGAAGGATGATATTCTGGCTTCTAATCCTGTCTGTGAATTTATCTCTGCCCTAAAAATAGCATATCCTTTCATTAGCAGCAGTGTCTGGCCTCCCCCAATGCCAGAGACTGAGACATGGGGTCCCTCCTACTCCTTTCTATTGGCCTGAAAGCTTCTTAAAGTCAATATCCTATTTAAGTTCCTATTTAAATTCCCTAGTCCTTATCCTGTTCCTTGCCATCTGAGAGAATATTATGTAAATATCAGGTTCTTTTATTTCTCTGAGCAGACACTACACATAGGAGAGTAGGCAAGAGGGCACAGACAGGCTGAGACCACGGGTCTCCTGGTTCCTTCTTATTCTGAGCCTAGATGCCAGAGCCCTCAGGAAGGCACAAGGGTACCTCCTACCCAGGGAGTTTGCTGGTGCATTCAAGTGAGAGCCCCCAAGGGACACCTGCGGAAAGGAGACACCAGGAAGTCACTGAGCGAGCAGGCACCAGGGGATATGGAATGGGACTGTTTCTACACTCTTCTCTGCTATGCAAAGCAAAAGTCAAAGTCTGACAAGGGTAGACTTGTGCTAGTAGGTGACAACAAACTGAGCCCATCCCCAAGGAGCCAAACTCAGTCAGCCCCCAGGCTCTGCACATTCCCAGTGGGCTCCATCTGTGAAGAGGCTGTGATCGAAGAACTGAGAAGATAGAGACAGAATTTGCACACCATTTGGGAAGACAAAAAGGGAAAGCATATCTACCATATGTCCGCCTCCCAGCAGCAATCTTGTCCTACAGGAACTGGGATTATGTCACTCAGAGTTTTGAGTTTGTAGGACTTTGAATGAGCAGGAAGATGAAAGGTCAGGAGACAGAATCAGGGCAAATGCCTAGGTTTCGGAAGTCAAGTGGGCAGTTGTGAGCCACCACATTGCTTTCATAGTCCTAGGCTACAGCAGCAAGAGACATTGAATCAGCCAGCCCTAGGCAGAGTTTGGTAAAGTGCTGCCCCCTGCTGGTATCACCCTTGTGCTTAATGGGAATTCCAGAAGCTGTCAAGGAAGCCCTGGGCCAGTGCCCCTCTAGCTAGAGGAGTTCTCCCTTTCAGCCTTAGTTTCTCAGGGAAACCATGGCTCTGAACCTGAACTCACCTGTTAAATCCCCTAGTCCTTCTGTAATTCATCCTGATATATTTTGACTTCATTTTGATGTGGGAGCTGTGCTTTGCTTTCAGGGACCAACAGAGCCCTAAGACTCATTTTAGGGCCTTCTCGTCTTGGTTCTGACTAGCTGTAGATGCTGGTCACAGACATTGTATAGTAGGGAGTCTTACCAGCAGCACTGCTGACATTTGGGGCTGAATGATACTTTATTGTGCATAGGGGATTTCAGCAGCATCTCTGACATCTACTTACTAGATACCAATAGCACACCCTGTCCCCTACCAAGTAGCAACAATCAAAACTGTCCCCGGACATTGGCTTATGTCTCCTAGAGGACAAAACTGCAGTGAGGGACACTGTTGTAAATATGACCTTACCATTTTACATAAATTCTCAAAAAAGCGATACATATATGCATGACCAACCTCATCACCAGCAATAGGATGGTACCAAACTTTCTCCACAAAGCTCATCAAGAGGATGCCAGTGTCAGAACATAAACTCTGAGATGAGAATGCCCTGTTTCTAATACTAACTGTGTCTGGAAAACTGAATGAACTTAGTTACTCCCTCTACTTCACCATACCTCAGTTTCTTCTTTTGAAAAACAGAGGATAAAAATAACAGTGATGATCCTATTTAGTTTCTCAAAGGGTCAAATAAATTCAGGTGCAAGTAACTGCTACATAGACATTTTCAGTTGGGCTTTGATGACTTGATTTGTGGGCAGGCAGATGCTGCAGAGCCTGGAATGGAAGGGTCTTCTAGAAAACCAGAGATATTCAGACATGAGGTACAACCCTACCTCAAACTAAGGAAGCACCAACATCCAAGAATCAGGAAGAGGAAGGAAGATTACATGTTAGGCATGGTGGGGGGGGGGAGGGAAGAAGGGATGGTAGAGGTGAGTGGGTTTCAGAGTAATATAAATAGAATCAAACAAACTGGACTGTTGCTCATGAGCACTGGCCTTAGCAGTTCTCGATTTAAGCTTCTATTAAAAGAAGCAGCACTCAGGAGTTTTCTTAAATACTGATATCAGTCAGCAGAAGTGTTGCCATTCTAAGCTCCCCAATTGACTTCAGTGAGTAGTAAGAGTTGAAGCCCACGGCTCTAGGTATATGCTTCTCCAACTTTAGTAGACAAAAAAAGGATGCAATTAAAGTAGGATCCTCTTCTTTTCTTTTCTTTTTTTTTTTTATTGTGAAGATACTGTACAGAGGGGTTACAATTACATGGGCAAGATAAGGACTACATTTCTTATCAAGCATTGTAGCCTCCTCCTTTGTTTCCCCTCCCCATCCCTTCCCATCCTCCCCCCGCCCCCCCCACCCAATGCTTCCCCCCAACCCCCACTCCCCTCTACCCCCCACCCCCCTCACCCTGCACCAAAGTTATAACGTTCGTTTTTGACATAATGACTTGTACATCTCATTGTTGCAATGGGTCCACCTGTATCCCTATTTAAACGATTTGTTTTTCCCCTTTCCCTCCACAAATTATACCGACATCAAATGCAGTGAAAGCAGGGGTTATACCGTGGGGAAGGGACATACAAAGCAACAAAGAAATCATCTTATAAATATGTTAGAAACAATCTCATGAAAGAACAAAAACATTTGAATACTTACCTTAGGGTTCATTTCCCTAACATCAACTTATCTGACCTTTTCTGCTTGACTCAGACATATATTAGATATTGCAAATAAGGGAAACCATGGGACCTTTGGGCCTGGCTTACTTCACTTAATATAATTTTTTTCCAAGCCTTTCCATTTCCTAACAAATGGGGCAATGTCATTCTTTCTGATGGAGGCATAGAATTCCATTGTGTATATATATACCACATTTTCTTGATCCATTCATAAAGTAGGATCCTTTTAAAAAGATTCTTTCCTCTCTCTTTCTCTCTTTCTTTCTCTTTCTTTCCTTCTTTCCCTTTCTCTCTCCTCCCTTCCTTGTCTTTCCTTTTTCTTTCTTTCTCTCTCCTTTTCTCACTCTCTCTTTCTCTCTTTCTTTTTCTTTCTGTGTTGGTATGGGAGTTTGAATTAAGGGCCTCATGCTCTCTTGGAATTTTCAATTAAGATTGAATACTTGAGCCATACTTCTGTTTCTGGATTTCTGTGGTAAACTGGAGATAAGAGTCTCATAGACTTTTCAGCCTAGGCTGGCTTTGAACTGTGATTCACAAGAGCTCAGCCTCTTGAGTAGCTAGAGTTATAGGGTTGAGTCACCAGAGCCCCTCTGAGATTCTCCCTTTCTAACAAGCTTTCAGGTGATACCAAACGGCACTGATCTGTGGATCACACTGAATAGCAAGTGTTCAGAGCAGTGGTTCTCCATGTCTGGTTTCCCCAATTAGTAGAAAAGTAGCATCAACATCCTGAGAACTTTCTAGAAATGCACATACTTAAACTTCACCCAGAAATTTCTGGGGATGGAAACCAGTGACCTGGCTTGGTAAACAAAGGTGACTTCAAGGCCTGCTTATTTGGAAACCATACAGCCTAATCTTACTCTTGTGGCTTTTCTTTATGGCCCAGATGAAACCCATGGTTGATTTGGTTCAATAGGAAGGCTCAGAGTTGCAGTAGAAAGTAAGAGGTCCTGGAATAATGACCCTTTTCCTCTTATCTTGGTGACACAAAGTGTGTCTCTGACCCTGTGAGATTGGCCTCTGCTTCCTTCATTCCGCTTTTTCCCTGGTTCCTTTGTCCACAGAGTCCATGTTCTATCATTCCCTGGAAATCATACCATCTTCACCATGAAGTTTCTACTACAGAGCCCTTTCTTAGCCGGTGGCCATTTACCTCCCCTTGGCTCTTGGCTCCTTCTTGAGATCCATCCCTATTAATACAAGCTTTGCTCTCAATGACCTTCTTTGAGTTTCTATCATGGCCTGAGGCTAGGGTCTTTATTAGTTATAATGTAGGTTTCACTGTAGGAGGACAAGTTAAGCACCTACTATAGTGTCTGGTATGTAACAAAAGTTCAATGGCTTCTCAACAACCAGAGAGAGTCAGATTGGAAATAGCATTGGCTACTCACTTCCACCTGCCTGACGTGTAGAAAGGAAAGGAGAAGCTGAGCTCTCTTCTTGTTTTCATTATCTTCCCCCCCTCAGGGACCTAATCTGAGGAATGGAGAAAGCAGACAGTTAAAGGAAAAGGCTTTTTCCCTTAAAGAGTTCTCATTACTGAAAAGAGAAGAGTGAAGAAACAGCACGTGGGAGGGGTCTGAGCTTATTAAATTTGCTTCCAATTTTCTTACCACAGTAATTGGATTCTGATTTATAGGATGCGTTTGGACAGCGACTGAAACAGAGAACTATTAGCTGAGCATTAGAGCAAGAGCTGCCAAGAAGGCGATGTTGGGGTGAATAGCTTAGGAATCTGAAGATGCCTCACAACAGGGTGGAGGGAGGAAGGTTGTAAGAGTCTTCACCCAGCAGCCACTGTGCTGATTGAATTGCCACATGTATTGGCACAATCCTGTCATTAGGTGCTAAGAGAAGTTTCAGAGAAGCCCAGAGACCTCATTTCTCTGTAGGAAATAGAACAGAGTAACCTTTTCTTTTGGTTCTGTGTCCCATGTAGCCCATGGCATATCATGGGAAGAAGACTGGTGTATCTGGAGCTCAAGGTTGAAGAAGAAGGAGCAAGTAAAAAATCCAAGCTAAGACTGTTCCAGGGTGTGAGGAGTCTTTCCCAGGGTGTACATCCATTTGATCTGATTTTCACAGTCTTCAGGCTGTGACCTGCTCTATGCCTTAGACATGCATATCTCTGCTCAGGCCAGGTAACACAGTGAGTATGAGGAGAACAAGAGCAGGATTTATTACATCCTAGTTCATCTCTCAGCTTCATTGTGTCTTGTATATAACCTCACTGCTTTATCATTCTTAGACCTAGTGCAGTTGTGGATCCATGTGTCCTTTGTTAGTTGGTCTTCAAGGTCCAGATAAGGTCATCTATCCACATAATCCCTGCATATCTCAACTGAACAGAACAAGAGACATTCCAGTTCCTACTTTACCCCTCAAATGGTGTTAGTCCTGTTAACACTGATGAGAGTATAGTTTCAGGTCATTTCCCAGGTCCTGTGGGGTCATGAGGATGAATAAAATGGGCCTTTATCATAGAGGTAGTAACAGTATGTGATAGATATATAAGGAAGAGGAAATGTCTAGTTAGGAAGAGTTCTAGATTTCTCAAAAGAGCTCTGCTGTTCATGAAGCAATGACTAGTCCAATGAAGAGTCCTTGTTTTCCAGAGGTCCTACCTTTACCCTGTTGTCACATTTTTGGTGACAATAACTGGATTTGCTATCATCCCAGCAGCACATAAAATATCTGGCAGACAAGAAGACATACTTCTCAAGCAGGAAGGAAATATTTTGATAGAACAATGAATATTTCTGCTGTTGCCTAGCAATTCCTATTATGGGATTACTTGGATTGCAGGGGAGCAGGTGGCAGGGTGGGCTGCACCGAGTTAGAGCTTTGGAAGCTTCATTAGGTCAAACATCCCTGGCCTGACTGGTTCTGATTGCCCCCCTCCACATATTCTCTCCCCGCCCTAGTTCAGCCCAGTGCTAAATGGTTCAAACAGTGGGGTGCCCATTGCAGGCCTGGAGGGAAAATTCCACACTTCGATACATCTCACCAGGAAGACATTTTTCCTTTGCTCCTTTTCATCCTGGGAAATGAAGGGGCAGTGGCCCAGTCTCTGAACGCATTTCTCCCTTCTTGTATTTACTCGGTTGGAATGGCTGCCAAAGATCATCATCATTTCTCTCCTTGTGTTCGTCACTTAGCAGTAATAGGATAAAAATCTTTACGGCTGGAACGGCTAAGCGTAAAAAATGTTCATATTCCCTCAGAGTCAAGGCTATTCTACCAACTCAGCACAGCTTTAGTGATTCCACATCAAGGCCGAGGGAAGGGGAGGGAAAACCCATCACAGATACTTAGCTTTTGCAAACAAGCTATCCCCATCTGCTACTTTCTGGTCCCTCTTGTGTGCCATTTTTCAACACATGATGTGAGTCCGTTGACAGTGGCTCTGAGTAGCTTCACTGCGGCACATCTCAAAGTTCAGATTGCTCTCTGTGAGGGGGGAAAAAAAGAAATCTGTAGGAGGAGCTTCCATACATCAGGTAGTGGCTCTCCAGCTGAATTAAGTCAGAATTAATGCACAGACTTTTTGCTTTGTATTCAGGCACCTAGATTCTTCCCTGTCCCAGGTTTCAATGAGACTATTTCTATTTTGACCATGTAGCAAATCAAGGGAGATAGAAACCTGCTGGGAAAAGGACAAACCAGGATTAGGTTGGCCTATGTGAGAGAAGGAATTTCCTTCTGGATGGCAAGAAGAGGCTTCTTGAAAGATAAGGCATTTGAACTGGAATTTGGGGATATATACATACTTGAGGATTTTACCTTATGGTAGAAATTCCATGTCGGGATAGGAACATAAGAAAGTAACAAAAGGTAGAAAAATCACAGTGTTCCATAGGAATCTATCCAGTTGACTTGGAGTATGGGACAATGGTGGGGGAGAAGTAGAGAACATTCTTGAAGCAAAACTTGGTTTGATGTCATGTTTAGCCATGTCTTCACTTTATGATAAGGAACATAAAATTAATGCAGTAACACTGGAATGTTCTCATTCTCATTCTGCCATTGCCCTATTGTTCTGGAAACTTGGGAGATGTCTTGAAACACCTCCCTGGCTAGTACCACATTATGAAAACTCCTGAGAAGAGAAGGGGACCAAAGGGGACTGAGCAAATAGGAGCAGTGATGAACCTCCATTAGCCCAGCTTGGATGAACTAGTTAGTTCCAGGAGAGAGCTTGCTATGGGATCTGACACGGGACACCAGCATCCTCAGGATGGGTGGTAGGTATCATTATGGGGAGTCTCTTCCTAGATGAGGTGGAAGAAATCAGACAAAAGTATTGGTACTGGGAAGAAAGGAACTAGGAAGGCATTGGAAAAGGGACCTTTCTTTCAACTACTCAATTTCAGACCAAGACCACTGTGGACTCCTAAGATCTGAGCACAAAAGCAAGACTAGAGATTAATCACACACCTAGTATCAAAGAGATTAAAGGGGCTGGTCAAAGTTCACACTGCTCATCAATGCTTGGCTCTGAGGCTCAAAATCAAATTATTATTATTATTATTATTTTATTAGTCTCCATGAGCACAAAACCTCTTAGGCCCAAATTTACTGAGAGAGACAGACAGACAGACAGACAGACAGCAGACAGAGAAAGAGACAGAGACTGAGACAGAGACAGAGGAAAAGAGAGAGAAGGAGAGAGATAGAACAAGAGAGAGCAAGAGCACCTATGTTTGACTTGTACTTTGGAGGGAGGAGACAAGGTAAAGTGTAAGGTTTCTGGGTTTCCAAATTAAGATCATTTTTATAACTATATTATAGCTTTGCCTAGGGACATAAAAAAGAATATACTTGAATCATCCAAGAAACACAGAAAGTCATCTGGTGTTCTGTCACCTAGCCTACCTCTTAATAGGTAGATGACTTAAGAAAAACATTCGTGGCTTTGAAAGGTGCTGAGTAACCTAGGTTTTTGGAGGCGATGTCTCTTCCTCCTCTCTGGGTTTGCCTCCTGCATTTCACACTATCAGAGGAATGAAGAAGGAAAAGAGGTTACAGATAGAGATGCAGAAATATGTTCCATGCCAGGATGGGAAATTGGTTTGATTAAATATTGACATGAGGATTTCATTCTGAAAATTACTGAGTGTAATGCTATTAGTGACCTATCAGTAACAAAACAGATAAAATCTGGAACATAGAAACTCCACACAAGCAAGGTCCACAGGTAGAGGACAGGGAAGTCCCTGACTGCCTACCTCAGGCCGCTGTAACATCGTGTGGGACGTTACAGCCATTGCCCATAAGTTTCTGGTTTCAGTAACACATAGGGGATATAGCATCAGATTTCTCTATTCTGAATTATCTTTTTTAATGCAGTTTTTTATTGTTATTATAAAGGTAATATACAAAGGGGTTATAGTTACATAAGTCAGGTAAAGAGTACATTTCTTTTTGTACAATGTCATCCCTTCCTTCACTCTCTCCAAAATTATCTTTTTTAAAAAAATGGGTTTTGGCTGTGTACTTTGAAATGACAGGAGGATGGCTGGGGAGAATTGGCAGTCTGCATTCTGAGATGTTCTCTTTAGTGCCCTGAGAGAAATGGTGGGGTGAAAAATTCAGCATTGTTGAGCTTGGCTTCAGTCTTGTTTCTTTCATAGATTGCATTGTGTTGAATTTCTTCCTGGATTCTGAAATTTTCCTGAAGACCAAAATCTGCTCCAACACACACACACACACACACACACACACACACACACACACACAATCACACTTCAACCTGTGTAGCTTGCAGAATTTCTCCAGAAAGAACACACTCACGTTCCTAATGTTCCTATGTCACGAATTTTTCTAAAACAATACACCCATGCTTTTTGTTCTAGATAAGAAGAAGACATTATTATCAGTCACCAGAATTCACCCTCGTACCTCTGCTCCATTGGCACATCCCTTTTCCATAAGCACAACTGTCCTGGCTTTGAATACCATAAATTAATGTTGCTTGTTTTTGAACTTTATAGAACTGGAATGAGTCATTTTGCAGTCATTTGGATTTCTCAAAAATTATGTGTGTGTAATTCAGCCACATTTTGGGAGGCACAATTTGTTCTTTCTGATTGCTGGGTGGTATTCTTTTGTATGAAAACATTACAATTTATCTATCTATTCAATTATTAATTCTCATTTTGGGTTTTTACAGTTTGAGGTTCTTATGAATAGATGATATCAATCTGTGATTTATATTATCTTGTCTTCTGGTGAGCATGCATATGCATTTCTTTTCTCTTCTTTTCCCTCAGTACTGAGATTTAAACTCTAGACCTTGTGTTGCTAGGTAGGAACTCTGCTACTAAGATTTCCATCTGACCATACCCTTTGTCTAAGAATCAAACACAGAGCCTGATTCTAAGTCTTCCCTTAGCAGTTTTTTTCTCTTTTGGTTATTTATCTATTTATTTGGCATTTTGCCCAACAATCTAAGGCAAAGTAATAAAATAAAGAAAAATAACTAGGCTAAGCATCAGAATACCCATGTCCTTTCTAAGAAAACACCTCCAACCCCTTTGAGTTTTTAAGTGTCCATTTCTATACATGTAAGAGGAAAAAAAGTCAGTTGGAGACGTTTATTGGGGTCATTTCCAGCTCTGACTGTAAGAATGTGCGGGAACTAGCTTAAGGGCGGAATCAGGTTGGAAGCTATTTCCAGAAACATGATGCCCTCCTGATCGGCAGCATCTCCCTCCCCCAAGATCCTAGATTAATCTTTCCTCTTATACACTCCCCTTTTTAACAGGGCTCAAGGGCCCTGCAGAGCCATTAGCAGGCCTTTTTTTTATTGCTGCCCGCTCCATTTCCTCAAGCCAGCCCTCCCTGCCTGTCATATCTTCCATGTGGTGGAGGTTACCAGACCCTTCCCAGACTGATACACAAGCTTTGGTTATGTTCACGTGTCTTTTCACTTGCCGGAAAACCCATCAGATCCATTTGCTCCTGGAGCTGACAAAGCTCCTGAGTGGTTGTTTGATGCACACAGTGGTCACCTGCCCACATTTTTCAGACAAGGATAAAGAGTTAGAGCACTTCAATTTGTTTTTCCTTCCACACCCAGAACATGGTCATGTGCGATTACCTTTCCCCCTAGTGTTTCAAAGAACTATCACCAGCTTGCATGATTTAAGGTATGTGCCTCTAATGCCAAGAAGAAACAGGGCTAGTAGAATTGCCTTGAAAAAATTCTGAGCCTCTCATGACTGGGACCAGAGAGCCCGCAGCAATTCTTAAATAAAAAGATAAACTATAGTAATGCCTTAGAATGAGACTATTTGGACCTTGAATTTATAAAGGACTTAAAGTGCTTTTCATCTCTTTCTTGTGATGTTCTCAAATATGGGTAAGAGAGTCATGGCAATGTCAGGAAAGGAAGCTGCTATGGTTTGAATATGAAAATTCTCTCACTGGCTCCTGTGCTGAAGACTTGGTGCACAGCCAGCGGTGTCTTTGCTTCCTGTCTGCTATGAGGTGAACAACTTTCTCTGTCACACGCTTTGACCACTATGATGTTCTGATCAAGGTCATGGGACCAAGAAACTATGGACTGGACCCTCTGAAACCATGATCTAAAGTTAATCTTTTCTCTCTTAGGTTATATCTATTAGATATTTTGTCACAGCAGCAAGGAATGTTCACTAATATAGAAGTTGAGTCCCAGGCAAGGGAACTAGTTGACTAAGGCCTATGACTTTTTCTCACAAACCCAGAACATTGTCATTACCTTTCCCCTTAGTGTTTCAAAGAATTGTCCTCAGCTTGCATGACTTAAGGTATGTGCTTCTAATGCCAAGAAGAAATGCAGCTAGGAGAATTGACTTGAAGAAATCTTGAGCCTCTCATGCTAGGGAGTAGAGTACCTGCAGCAATTCTTAAATAAAAAGATAAACTATACTAACTCTCTATGTCCTAGCTCTGTAAACTTTAGATAAAATGTCTCTACCACTTACTAACTGGCCCTTAGGTGAGTTACTCAAACTCTCCAAAGACTCTATTTCTTTATCTTTAAAATGGGAATAATTATGATCCTTAGAATGGGGTAAAATAATTTCATGTCAAATTCTGAACATAGTTTTCTAACATCTTTAAGTACTTGGGGACTGCTAGCTGTGGCTGAGAGGAGTGAAATTATTTCTAGCATCAGGGCCAGCATTAGCATAAGCCCAGTGACCTTTCCATTGTTCTGCAGCTATGGATAAAAAGCACCTCAGGGAATTAGAGCAAAAATGGGACAGGTGTGGAGGTGGAGAAAGGGATGATGGGTAAGATGAGCTTGGAGAAGTTCTGGCCCAGGTCTGCTCTCTACCTCGGAACTAGACTTCTGTGGCTCATGCACGATGGGCTGAGCTAAACACAGGCGGGGGTGGGGGGGGGGGTATCAGGGAAGTCCTCACAGAGTTCTGGGCCACCTCCACATCCCCCTCACCTTTCCATGCCTGAGTGTTCCATTTGCTTGAATGGCATGCTCCCTTTAAATACAGGGAAGCAAAGAAAGTGTTGAGGCTGTTGCAACACCATGTCTGGTGAAGTTTGTTCTTGAAAGATGCTGAGGAGAGAAGCCAAGGCCAGCAGAAGGCGTGATGTAGGGCCTGGGGCCAGCAAGTACAAAAAGTGTTTGATGAGAGATGAAAAGAGCAGGAGTGTAGATGACAGCTGTGGGTGGAAGCAGCTGTGGAAAGGCGCTCTGATCCCGCCCTGGTGACAGACAGTGGGATGGCACAGGGAAAGCCACATGAGGACTTGGGTGGCTGGAAAACCTCTGCCAGGAGCTCTGGACCACTGGGCCAGTTGGACCCCTGACACTGGCAAGGGGGAATATCTATAAATGCCTCTGGCAGGTTTCCTAGGTGATCTTCAGGCCACAAGAGAAAAGCCCTATGTTGATTAAAGCTTTATCATACTCACACCGTTCTCACCTTAATACTTTGTCTGACCTTGCAATAAGCCAGAGCAGCCATGCTGTGTCACCTGCTCCTGCTTTCCCCACTTCCATCTCTCCATGCTTCATCATAGTGACAGTTCCTCTATTCCTTACCCAAAGCTCTCTGAGCTTGCCTGGGCCGCCTCTCCAGACACCTTTCCTCAGCTCTGTTCCCTCTCAAGCCAGTTCCATCCCTCCCATTCACCCTTGACCCTAGCCTAGAGTTGTACCATAATTCTCTCTCTTCCACATTTTGTTTAGTCTGCTTCTTGGTTATCTGTTGGGCTCTGCACCTGCACCAACTCTTCAGCTACTCCTCTCACCTGTGTAACTACAGCAACCCCAGCTTTTTCTCTTGCTTGGCTTAGGGCCATGCCATTCCATGCTTTTACCTCCAAGGCTGAGAGATTTCCAAGCACAACTCTCAACTGACAGCCTTTTTCTGACACCCTTGCTGGGCTGTCAGCTCACAGCCCTGCAAGACTCCAATCCACACCCTAAAGGCAGGCCAGGGCTCATTGTTCACAGGGCTCATTGACTATGTTGGAAGGTCTGGCCTCTTTGTTTTCTATTGCTGATTTTCTCTGCTTAAGACACTCCACACACTCCTTTTTTCTTTTGGGAATCTAGATAGAAAGTTCCCTCTGGGAAGACATCTGCTTCACTGGGCTGAGTTCAAAACCTGCTCCTGAACTCTCATGCTCATTGCTAAACTCATCACCTATGCACTGCAAACCCCAGTTTAATTGCTTGACATGGGATAAAGAGGCTGACTTCTCTTTGTGTTTCCAGAGCTCAACACAGTGCCTGGCCCTCAGAATCTATTAATCATGTCAGCCCCATGAATAGGGACCCAAGGACTGCTTTGCGTATTCATTCTTGAACTGTCTTCTAAAACATTCAACTCAGAGTGGAGGCATAGGAATGAATCCTCAGAACAGAGTGAGAAAATCAAATCATGGGAAATTTAAAGCCACCTTTACTCATGAAGAATTCTCTTGTTTGTCCATAAATCCAGGACCATAATTGGCAAATTCTTATTGATCATACTGCTCCCCTGACATGTAGTAGGTACCTTATATATGTTCTCTTGGTTACGCTTCCTAGACTGCCTATGATCCTGGGTTTAGAGCTGAAGAAATTGACTCCAGTAGATGGAGTAACTTGCTCAAAGGATTATGAACAAGTAGGAACACAGCTGTCCCTACGAGGACAACTATGTGGGCAGAGGCAGTCTATCAGAAATGTGTGGAGGATGTGACTTGAGCTGAACCATGCTCAGTAGTTACATCTCAGGTCCCTTCAGAAGGGAAGGTGGCTCCAGGAACTTCTAATGACTGCTTGGACAGGTGCAGCATGGGCTTGGAATATCTACCAGGCTTAAGAGGATGCAGAGTCTTCAGGCTACATTAGACCTCCAGAAATGACCAATGATCACCCCCGGATCACTTTGCTTTTCTAGAAAACTTAGGACACTTGTACTGACCTGCTGACCCCTTGAAAGTGAGTCAGATACTGAGATTGAGTAGAAGCCATAGAGGGCAATTCATTTTCTGCAGGCTCTCTGGACACTGCAAGGACATGACCTGTATCAGCTGATACCAACACCACCCAGGTGGCAGGGGTGTGTGTGTGTGTGTGTGTGTGTGTGTGTGTGTGTGTGTGTGTGTGTGTGTGTGTGTGCATGCGCACATGTGTGCATGCATGCATGGGTGTGCAAAGTAAAGAATTTTCCAAAGGCAAAAGCAGAACCTCTTGATAGATGCAGCACCTCACTGGGCCCAGCAAGTGTGAAGGTGGGCCAGGACTTGTTTTTATAATGTTTCTTGCAAAAGCTTCTTCAGTATCTGGAAGCAGGGCTCCTTCACATCTTATTTTAGCCCTGCTTGAATCGTAGTGCAGAATAGTAATAATAGATAACACTTATTGAATCCTCACTCTGTCTTAGTTATTCTTCCCAGCACTCTAAATCTGTACAATGATTCTTGAGGTAGGTGCTGCCATTCCTCCTCTCTCTGTAGAGGAGATTTTGAGGTCAGTCAGAGTCTGGGGATAAAACCAGACTCTGACTCCCAATTCATCAGCTCCATCACAAGCTCTACCACAAGGTGGTCTTTAGGACCACCTGGATTCACTTACTCACTCACTCATAAATATTAGTTTAAAGAGTGCAGGCTGGACAGTTCTTGAAGGCTGGAAGGTTACAGGATGTGCCCACACTTGCTAAAGATGGTGTTCCATGACATAGTCTCATGATGTTCCCCAGGTTTTCTATCTAGAAGCTGAGAGGATGGATACTCTACTCCATCCTTTTACCTGAAGGGAGAAACTTCTTCACATAGAAGCACCTTAGATCAAGCTTGGAGCCTATGACTCGGGGAGTGGGCAGCTCAGATGTGGTCTGCTTGAAGGTTGGATGCCACACACTTCTCCAGGGACTCTCAAATGTGTGTTCATGGAAAAGCCCAAAGAGGGGGTAAAAGCAAAAGCTCCTACACCTTCCCACCTATGATCCTTCTCCCAAATCTGCCTTTGTCACCTCCTTTTGCTCTCAGTTTTGTGCCCCTAAATCTGACCTAAACCCCAGCTCTGCCATACAGCTTCCTGATGATTCTCCCTACTTGCAACCTCTTCCCATTTTTACAGCAATCCTTACACATTGCTGTCCCAACATGACTCTTGCCTACCTTTCAATGCCACTAGAAGTCAACGTTAGCCAACACCTGAACATCAGCAGCACTAAGAACAGAGTAAGGACTAATAATTGTAAAAGAAAGGAGAAGGAGCTTTTTTGTCTTTGATGTTAGTATTTATGTTGTCCACCCTTGGCATCTCATCTTATGCCAGAAAACATACATCAGGATTTAGTAGAACAAACCTTTGACAGTTACCAATTGGTAAATTAGTGCAAGTCTTAAAGCTGAATTTTGTGATTGGAAAAAATTATTAATTGTTCTAGATTATGGCTTTTCTAATATTTAGCTTTTCTTTCTTTTATGAAATGATGGGATTTTTCTACAAAATAAGATGCTGCAAACCTAATAATGATTTTTATTGTTTCTTACTTATACAACACCTGGAAATCATTGTTTGATATTTATGTTGAAATTTTAAATTGGATTAGATTTAAATTTTAAGTTCAGTAATCACTTAAAATAATGATATCCAGTATATCTACATATCTAATTTAAAGAGTTTTAGGATTCATATGTAAAAACCAAAAGTAAAAGAAGCAAATGAAGCTGGGTGTGATGGCTCATGTCTGTAATCCTAACTTCTTGGAAGGCTGAGATTGGGATGATCATGGTTTGAGGCTAGCCTGGGCAAAAAGATATCATGACACTCCTCTAATTGGACCATGGTAACATGCCTCTATCATCCAAGCTATGGTAGGAAGAATAAATAGGAGGACTGATATTGAAGCTGACCCAGGCAAAAAGTAAATCCTATTTCAAAAATAACCAGAACAGAAAGGCTGGATGTGTGGCTCAAGTGGTAGAGCACCTGCCTAAGAAGTGTGTTCAGACACAAGGACCACACAAAGAAAAAGCAAGTAAAGTCAATTTTAGCAGATTTGTGCCAACACGTTGTCATTTCAGTATGCAATCAATGTAAAAACACACCACGGAAACATTTTGCATTCTTTTTCACACTAAGTCTTTGAAATATTGTGTGCATTTCACACTCATAGCCCATCTTCATTCACACTGGGCATATTTTCGCATGCTCAGTAGCTGCATGTGGGCAGTGGCTACCATATTAGGTGTTACCTTCTAGAAGAGAGTCTCTGAGCCACAGTAGGAGCCCATTCTTGATGAAGGAAATCTTGTTCATCTTTTCTGGGAATTAGGTAAACAAGAACATCCTGACCTTTGAAGCTCAGGTAATAGAAAAAGCTTAAGAGTTCTCTGTAGATCCCAGATGTTCTCCCAGAACAACTTCAGCCCAGGGCTTTCTGTTTGCTTTACTGTGGCTCCGTACTCCAGGTTCAGGGCTTTTCTTCAGTTTGGCTGATTTGTTCACTCTTTGCTGCATTCTTGACATTGACCCTCAATCTCTACAGCTCCCTAATGCTACTGTCACTCATAGCTTAGCAAAGGACATGTTCTGCTCTGGCTTTGGCCCTATGGAAGCCTCACCTGCTTTTCTTCACTTACCTATGAACTCATTCCTCAGACATTTAGTTATCATACTAGGTACTGAGGTGACAACCATAAACATCTGTTTTCATTTTAGCAGCAGCTAAAGAAAAGGCAATTGGAAAAGCCTCAGGAGATGGAGAAAGGTTTCCTAAGAGAAGTAACTTTTAAGACAAAATTATAAGAGAAAAATAAATACCAGGCCTCAGAAGAGAGAAGAGTACAGGCCACCAAAAATGGTGAGTCATGATGATGAGCACTTAGATTGCATTTAAGAAATGTAGAAGATGCAGTTTTAGAAAGATCATTGTAGCTGTAGCATACATGATAGATTCGAAAGGGATAAAGCTAGTTAGGAAGTTAATGTAATCATTTAGAAAAGACAGGATGAGAATGTAGGGAAGCATCCAGATGGGGAGATAAGAAAGAGAAATCGACATGACTAGGTTTAATGAGATTGGGCATTGGGGAGAAGGGAGGCAGGGTTATAGAATATCTCTTGGGCTTGGATACATGGTTGATGGTGAGCTTAGCAGCATAGAATTGATGGTCTTGGTTGCAAGGTGGATAAAGAAATTGTTCCTAGGAACATTGTGAGGAAGATGCTCATCAGGAAGCAGGTGAGGGCTAGGTACAAACAAGGGGCAATAAAAGCCTTAGAAGCCAGTGAGAGGTTCCAGAGAGGAGGAAGACTGAAAAAAATAAAAGCCTGGAAGGTAGGGGTGAGTCTTTGAAAAGTCTTAGTACTTAAGGTGAAGAAAGGAATAGGAAAACCAAGAAGAAACAGCCTATGAATAGCCACTCCAGAATGGCGTTACCAAGGCTAAGAACAAATAATTGAGCACTTAGTAAAATACAAAAATTCAGAGCCAATGTCTCATGCCTGTAATCCTGGCTACTCTGGAGGTTGTGATCAGAAGTTCATGGTTTGAAATCATTCTGAGCATAATTCTCCATGAGATTCCATCTCTAGTTGATCAGCAAGGTTCTAGACTGGAGTTGTGACTCAAGTGGTATAGCACTAGCCATGAGCAAGAAATCCAAGCCAGAGTGTAAGGCTCTGAGTTCAGTCAAGCCTGGGATAGGACCTTCAATGACAAGATAAAAGCTTCAAGCTGGGTGACGGTGGCTCATACCTGTAATCCTAGCTACTCAGGAGGCTGAGTGCCAGCCTGGGCACGAAAGTCCATGAGACTCTTATCTCCAATAAACCACTCAGAAAACCGGAAGTGGCTCTGTGGCTCAAGTGGTAATACGCTAGTCTTGAGCTGAAGAACTGAGGGACAGGGCCCAGGCCCAGAGTTCAAGACCCACAACCGACAAAAAAAAAAAAAAAGAGAGAAGAAGCTTCAACATTTCCAATAAATTTTTACCTCACAGAAGCAACAGAGACCTTGGTGGGAGTATTCTGTGGGGAGAGAGTGGTAAAAAGAAACTTGAAGGTAGAGGTGACTAGTGATCTTATGTGGATTAGGGCCTGAGGTCTGTCTGTGCTATCTGATAGGGCTCCCCAAGTCTGAGTTCCTTAAAGGAACTGAGTAAGTTCAGTTGCTAAGAAGCAAGAAAGCCTGGCTCTGCTACTAGAGGATGTCCTTGGGCAGATCAGTTCACTAGTCTGGGCCTCAGTTTCCCCATCCATTAAAATTAGAGGCGGATGGAGTTAGTGTTTTCTAAACAGATGTCCCACAAAATTCTGCTTGGTACAATATGTGGTATACTTTACCAAGTAAAAATCTCATTAATATTTGAGTTCTCATTATGTATGAAAGATTGCATGTGAAGGGAAAGGAAGAGATACCAGACTGTGGATGGGGCAGGTTTGGAGATATGTCTGATGAATTAGCAAGACTCTCAGAGCCTATAACAGGGACATGCACATTGATGAATCACCAGCAAAATAGTAATCCAGTACTTATCTAGTATTTCTCATTTGCCTAACTTACTTGACCCTTGTCTATTTACTAATCACGCATAGACATCTGGCAGTACTAAAAACTCACAGTGAGGGGAGTTCACTTAACTAGGTCATCTTCATAGTCCCTTCCGGTCCAATTTTGTTATAGCCTATGAGTTTGCTTGGAGCCAAAGAGATAAAAGGTCTTCCAGCTGCTGGTGGCTCATAATAGAGATTGAGCTTTTAAGGGACTCTGGAAAATTGGGCTTTATATCATATAGCCCCCTCCTTCCGCAGTTGGATTCTCAGTTTGTTAGGGCAGACCCCATGGGATACCATTACATTGCCAGGAAACAGGAATTGAAGAGCTGATTTCTGAGATCATCATTTTGAGCTGCAGCCAGCAATTAGTCAGGCAATACAAGTGCCCTTAGAAGTATCAAGGTGTAGATTTTTCTGAGAAATCTGATACTAGTGGAAATAGCTATGAAATCCAGGAAGTGTCTTCCAAGGATCAAGCAGTGAACTTCCATCTCTGAGCTGTCTGGACAGAGAGATACAGCCACCAATATGATAATAGTTGACTGCAAAGGTATGCATATGTTGGTCTAAGTAGGCCTGACTACTGTAATACCGGGTGCCTTGCCCAATGGCCTTGTGGCCAAGGAAGAGGGAATATCTGTGATAATACTAGGATATCTTTTTTGTTTTTATTTTTGTAAACTGGCATTTATAGCAGAATTTAGCCTCAGAGCTTGTGGGATACCCATTGGGTGAAATAAATTAACTGCTGTCCTATGTATGTGGAAGGGTGCTTGTGGGATACCCATTGGGTGAAATAAATTAACTGCTGTCCTATGTATGTGGAAGGGTACTAGTTATATACCATTCCTGGGAGAAATAAGAAAATAGTGACTTTCCTCTATATGTGAGAACCAAAGTATCCTTTCCCTGACATCATCTTGTGAATTCGGCCAGCAGAGCATGGATGAAGGATCCCAGGGGACTCTGGGGACATAGTATGGCAGAAGGAGAAAGGGAATATCTATGGCTCTTTGCTCTAATTCTAAGGGATTTGCCTTTTACCCGGGAGAACTGGTCTTGTTTTTTCTAGGTAGCTAAAGATGCTTGTCTTGTCTTTCTTTCTTTTTTTTTTAATCTGTTGCTGTGTAACAAGTTATTCCAACATTTAGTGACTTAAAACCTTTATCATCTCAGTCTCTGTGAGTTAGGAATCATGGCATGGCTTAGATGAGTCCTCTACTTCAGGGTTCATCTGGAGATTATTCTCAAGGAGTCATCCAGGGCTGTTGTCACCTCCGAGCTTGAGTGGGGAAGGATCCTGTTCACAGCTCACTCATGTGACTGTCAACAGGATTCCGGTCTTTGACATATGGGCTTTCTAATATGGCAGCTTGCTTCATCCAAGCACAGAAGGCAGTCTTTTATAACCTAATCACAAAAGTGCTATCTACCACCTTAGCCACATACTGTTCCTTGGAAGTTAGTCATCAAATTCAGCTCATAGTCAAGGAAGGTGTGGATTGGGGGCCACACTGCTAAGTAGTCCACCTCTCTGTTCTGGCCTACTTTTTCCTTTCTGAGTATACTGGAATTTAATCACATGCTAGGCAATTAAAATGTGGCATTATAGTTGCACAGCAGAGCTCCATAGCACTTTAAGTATCTTTTATGAGACATGGGATTTCTTTCACACCAAGTGAGAATGGCTATTGAGGCAAGAAGCAAGAGCAGTAGATGTTTATGCGGATGAACAAATTAATCTGCATGTGAAATCCCAGTGAAATTGACATGAAATAAAAATTTCATGCCTTACAGTGTATCAGTGTTGCCCATGAAATGAGATTAAAAGGAATTTCTGATTTTACACTTGTCATACTTTTTATGCGGCTTGCGTTTTTCTCTTCTGAAGAATTGGGTATGAACCTAGGGGTCAGCTTTAGAGTTGGTGTTTTATATTTTCTGTTCATCTTCTTTTCCTCCTGAGAGCAGGTTTCCTTACACAGAACAGAGCTGGGAGCAAATTAGATGGTCTCAGATCTAAAAATGAAATCTGATTTGAAAAACCAGTAGCGAGCTTCCTATCCCCTGTCTCAAGAGAACTGACCTCAGGAAAGGTCACTGGACCAAAAGCGTTCCTCACCGTTCCTCTTCCTCCTGTATATCAGCATTGGGTTGGGTCCTGGTGGAAAGGAAGGAAAGGAAAAAAAAGTGTTATGTGTGAGGCTTCCCCTGGGCCAGTGCTGCTATTTGACAGAGTGACAGACAGAAAGGAGGGAGGGAGGGAGGATGCTCTGTACCCCACCTACATAGACCGCTACTCCTGTGAGAACACACAGCTCGTTCTCAGGAAGTGAGTCCCACCCCACCCCATGTAATGGCTTAAACCTCTGTTTCCCTTTGCCTCTCTGGCTATTGAGTTAAGGAAATGGAACATGTAGATATAGCTTATTCATTTCCTCAGCCAGGGTCTGACTGCTACAGTCTAACAAGAAGCTCAAGAACTAGAAGGGAATCCCATATGCCCATGAACTATCATTTCCAAAGCCTTGTGGGACAATATATAGGAGCCCTTATTAAAATATTCCCCATTCTTCTGCTGCCATAAAAGATGGCAGCCTGTCCTCTCCTCAAGGTAGGTCACTTCAGCTTCTCGTTTCTATTTGTTTTTTTTTTTTTTCTGGCTGAAACTGTCACTCAGACTCAGTGTCTGATGCTTTTGCTCATTAGCTGGTACTCCTACCATCTGAGCCATGCCACCAACTCCAGCTTCTAGTTTCTAGAGCTCAGTAAAAAGAGTAGACTGCTTCTTTAAGTGGGGGTTCAGGTGTGAGTGTATGGATACCACACTGTCCAGGGGTATAGACTAGACCTGAGTAGTAGTCTTGTCACAAAAGTATGATAGCATAAGACAAGGACTCAGGACTCAGGGGTCCATGGGCGTAAGGTTGGGGCTCTAATTGAACCTTAGCTAGCTGCAGTGAGTAAGTTAGTCTTTCCATAGTAGGTGGAGAGACTAAGTAACTTAGTTGGACTTAGTCATTCTCCTTAGTAGTTGTATTAGGTACTTTTCTTGTTGCTGTGACAAAATGCCTGACAGAAACAACTTAAAGGAAGAGAGGAAGGTAAGCAGAGTAGCTTACGTCATGGTGGACAGGAAGCGGAGAGAAAATGGAACAGATCATACCCAGGATAACTTTCAAAGAAATGCCCCCATGACCTATTTCCCCAGATAGGTTCTACCTCTCAAAGTCCCCAAAACCCCGTCCCCCCAAACTACACTATAGGTTTAACACATATACCTATGGTGGCTCTTCATAATGTCCCTAACTGTACTGAATCTATCAAACAATAGCCACTACACTGGACTGATAGAAGTCTTCATTACTTGAATGTTCCTTACAACCCCTGACAGTATGGTCTCCACCAGCGATCATTTAAACACATATTATAAGATGGATATTATCACCATCATAAACCAGGGAACTCAAGCTTAGCACAGGGAAATCAGGTTACTACCAAACTTCCAAGCAGCCAAGGTTCATCCTGAAGTGTTATCCAGCCAAGCTTTTATATTCATGTGAGCTTTCCCTGTTCAGTAACTGTCTTTGGTGGTTTCCCCTTGAGGATATCAAAGCCCCCTTCAAATCTGGGAGTCCTTGTCACTTCTGGGGTAGCCAGAGTCGTACCCCTTTAGACCAACATCTTGGTAATAATAAACACACCCTCCTCTCGGCTTCAAAGTTGGTAGGTCTGCCTCTCTATCATCCCGTCTGGTTTTTATGCTGGAGAATAAAATTCTGAATGTTTAGAATTTATGACCAAGGCTTTTCTTCCATGGAGACAGTATGAAGCAAGAGGAAAACCACATGTCCTGCAGTTAGAAGACCCGGATCCCAGCCCCAGTCCCAGTCCCAGTAGGCAAGCTGCAGGACTGCCAGGAGCCCCACTGCTCACTTACTGACAAAATGGCATGGCCGTGATCATCCTCCTCCTCCTCTCCTTTATAGGCTGCTGCAGGAATTTTTTATGAGCCTGTGGGAGAAAATGGAAGGCACTGTGTATATCATTATACCACTGTTATCACTGCAGCAGTGTTCACTGAGCACGTTCCTGAGGTACCCACATTGCCACATACCTGAGTTTTAGAGATAACAGACTAACTATGGAAAGGGTCAAAAGGGGTTCACTTCTCCTATACCCTTGGGTTACAGCCTCATAATGTCTCCTGGGAAGCATCTCCAGCTATTTAGTAACTGAACACCACCAAGGTTGGGGGTAGGGAAAGGGGGTACTTTGAGCCTCAGCTTAACTCAGGGGAAGTGAGGAGTCTTCAAGCAAAGAATAACAAGCTACAGAAACCATCAGATATTGACTCGGAAGAACATACTATTCAGAAGCTGCTGACAGTCAGGACTCTCCCCTTCCTTGGCCATCCCCCCCTCCCCAAGTCTGTTTGCTCCTACAGTGAATGCCCTGGTTCTAGGACATAGGCTTGTTGCCCTACCCCCACACCATCTTTCCTGCTCACTTGCTCTTCTCTCTGGTCAACCCTCTGAATCTTTAATAAATTATCAACATGCTTTCTAATCCATCTGCTGGCGCCAGACCTCCATGTAGGCTGCCTTCTCCATACCCCTGAGAGAACTCATTGTTTGATTAATCTTTCAGGCCCCTCCCACAGAAAGCTCACTGTCTGCACCCACTCTTCTGTGACATCAAGTTCTAAGGAGTTTTCTTGGCCTTGATGCTAGCCTCTAATGCTTGTTCCTGAGTGAGCTTCAGATGAGGTCTTGAACAGCAGGTGACTTGTGTGTAGGACTCGGAAGCCAGTAGGCCCTGGCAGCATCAGTGCTTTTGGACCATGGAAGCATGGCTCCGCTGCCTGCCCTTCCTGGGTCTTTAGTGCTAGGGTATTTCATGGGCTCTTTGGTCAGCCTCCAGGTAGGGACTTGTATCCTTCTCCTGGAGGCACAAGAGGCTGGAGGGTTCAGACAACAGTGTCTGTTGCTTGTCCAGTTCTGCCTCTCAGCTTCAAAGTCCCCTTCCTCCCTTAAACTGTGAACCTGTGATTCTTTGCATAGCACAGAGGCTGGTTCAATGCTCTGATTGCAATAACAATTCTGGCTCCTGTTTACTGAGCAACTATTAAACACTAGGTACTTTCTGTGCCGTATCAGCAATCTTCACTGCAAGCCTGGAAAGAAAGGACTTCTTTCCTTCCTTGTGCAGGCCACAGATCGAGGCTTAGAGGAGGTAAGCGACAAGGGCATGTGACTAGTTCTTGACAGAGTTAAAGGTCCCTTTAACTAGAACTGCTGCTGCATTGTTTTAGGTCTCCTCATCCTCCTGCCTGTCATAGTCCCTTACTCAGTTAGGACCATGTAGAACCATTTATGGCAGATGCCCTCCCAGCCCACATCAGATCCAGCTCCGCCAAACAGGGCTTATCTGCAGATTTCGACTGATGTTAGAAATTTATTTTTAAAAGTCCCTGCTTGCCAAGCATCTGCTACTGTACAATATATTAATAATCTAGGGGGATATATCTACAAGTTAGCAATTGTTATCTTCCTTTCCTATGTGAAGAAAATGAAGCTGAGCAAAGTCAAAGTCACAGGTGACACAGGGACCTAGTTGAACCTCAGTTGTAAAATGGTATTTTCAACATTCTGTTCCAATTCCCAATGCATACTGAACATCGGCTACAGCAGGGCTTCTGCTTGTCTGTGCTATGAGAGCTTTAGCAAGAGAGCTTTGGGCAAGCTCACAGATGAGCTCACGGCCGCTGGAGAGGTGGGCTATTTATTCCAGGCCCCATGCTAGTAAGTTGTATCCAGAGCCCTGGACCAGGAGTCCGAACTGCTCTTCTCTATTCTGTCTATCTACCTGTCCCTTGCTTCTTCACCCCCATGAGATTCAGCTTTCCTCCTCCAAGAATTCAGCTTTCCTTCTTTAAGAATCTCTCTTTAGGGAGATAGGAAGGGATGGGAAGGGGAAACAAAGGAGGAAGCAACAATGCTTGATAAGAAATGTACTCATTATCTTGCCCATGTAATTGTAACCCCTCTGTATGGTATTTTCACACACAAAAAAGAATCTCTCTTTACTACTCAAGGTGTTACACCTGTGCCTAACTATGTGTGTGCTTCTGGGTTATTTCACCGATACACATACCTCCTTAGATGCTATCTCCAAGGCAAGAAAAGTGACTTTTGTCCCTCAAAAGCTCTCCAAAATGTCAGCTTCTCAATAACTTTCATCATAAAACCTGGGCCTTGAGGTCTCACTAGCCACTGTTGAGGGGAGGGGAGACTAAAGGGGAGGTGAAAGC
This sequence comes from Dipodomys spectabilis, assembly GCF_019054845.1. Taxonomy (NCBI): domain Eukaryota; kingdom Metazoa; phylum Chordata; class Mammalia; order Rodentia; family Heteromyidae; genus Dipodomys; species Dipodomys spectabilis. Next base: position 6,711,321 of record NW_024870887.1, on the reverse strand, counting down.
CAGATTCAAGTTAATATTCAGGGCCTGACCCCACCAGGGAGTTCTAGAGCATCTTCCTCCATGGCAGTCAAGAAACTTGGCCACTGGCTGTGTCCCCCTTCCAGCAGTGGCCACCTTCTGGGTCTTTATGCTCTGGGTCTCTTTCTTCCTGTCTCTGAGGGCTACAAGGAAGTTCTGTGTAGCTCACTGATTTGTTATGTCCCTTTCCTAAGACGATCAATTACCCCAGTCCCTGACATCTGACTGTTGGTGCCGAGCATGTTTGTTGCTGTACTCTCAGCCTGGTCTTCTCCAAACCCCTCCAGGCCTTGAAGGACCCTACCGTTTACCAGCCAATAACCCCAATCACATTGTTCTGCTCCCTCCCCATTGCTTCTAATTGAGTTAGGATTGTGTCCAAAGGCAGGCAAGTCCAAGGCTTCTTGTCACACAGGGGGCTGTTTCAAAACCGATTGCTTTCCTGGACATAATAGTTTCTAATGTACAATGAATCAGCTCTGTTTAGACAGAATAGCTTCATCATGGATCATCTTTACCATGTCTGTGGGGCAGGAATTGGGAGCATCTTGTCTGGGCATTGCTGGCCTAGCAGTCCTTGTTACATTGGAGTCAGAAGACTGCTATGACTCTTGTCATCTTGAAGGTGTGTAGGTCCTCTTCCCAAGTGGTGCTGAGGTGAGCAGGTAGCCTTGGTGACTTTATCAAGATGACAGTGCAGGGCTGCTCACAGCATGGTGGTGGGCATTGTTCCATGTCGCCAAGGAAGAAGCTGCGGAGCTTTTATACTTTGAACTTGGAAGCGATATACTCACTTCCATCAGGTACTATTGGTCATATGACCTGCCCTGATTCAAAGAGGGAGTGCACCATGAGGCGTGAGGACCAGATAGTGAAAATCCTGGAAGCCATCTGCCAACTTTTTTTTTTTTTTTTTTTGTCGGTCGTGGGACTTGAACTCTGGGCCTGGGCGCTGTCCCTCAGCTCTTCAGCTCAAGGTGAGCGCTCTACCACTTGAGCTACAGCGCCACTTCCGGTTTTCTGGTGGTTTATTGAAGATAGGAGTCTCACGGTCTCTCCTGCCCGGGCTGGCTTTGAACCGCGATCCTCAGATCTCAGCCTCCTGAGTAGCTAGGATTACAGGCGTGAGCCACCAGTGCCCGGCTCATCTGCCAACTTTTTAAAGCATAAAAGGCTGAGTCTTTTGCTGGCCAGGGAATGAATTTCCTGACTTTTCTCCTCCCTTTCTCCCTAAGGGGATGCTTGCTACACTCAGTCCTGTTCTTAGGGACATAGAGATGGATAAAGCCATGAGTCTTGCCTTAAAGAAGCTCAAACAAAATGAAGATATAACCTCCTCATAAGACTGCCTAGAAAAGAGATACCTACAGAATAATAGGAGCACAAAGGACAGATCATTACCTATTAGGATATATGGCAATATTTTCACAGGAGAAGAGACATTTACTTTGAGTCTTGAAGAATGACTAGGAACTCCTCAAATGGGGAGAAAAGGGAAGACAGTAGATGAACAATGGTAGAGAGCTATGACAGAATATGTGTCTATGATGGTGAAAAGTCCAGAAGGCCCTAACAGGGAGTTGAGCCTTATGCATCCGAACCACGGAGGACTTCAATCCAGGGGAGAGCATGGCATTGCTATGCAATGGGCAGGACAGGACTGTCAGAAAGACTGGAATGGAGGCTGCTATAGTAGCCCTGAGGAAGAGGAAAGACTTCCTGAACTGGGTCAGGGGAACCCAAGAGGGTGGGCCTTAGAAGGTGGGACTAGCAGGATGCGGGGAGAAAGTATTTCTGGATACCTGCAAGCCACAACTTACCTTTCTTTCATCTCTGCCTGGCCTGAGCACAGCAGCTCCACTTTCTGTGAATAGGCTCTCTGACTTGCACTGTGAGCCTGCAGACTTTTCTCTGCTAGAACCAACTGGGCAGAGTCACCAGGCCGCAGGGTAGGCCTTGCCCGCTGGGCTAGGCCTGGGGATCTTGAGTGTTTCAGGCGACAGACTTCTTTGAGAGTCGAGTGAAAACTAAACAATCCTCCCAGAAAAAAGAAAATCCCATTTGCACAAATGGTTTACAAACAATTTTAGAGAGCTCAATCTCTTTGCAGCCCATCTCTGGGGGCTCTGGACCCCAAATTAAAATCCCAAGAAGAAATGAGAAAATAAGGGCAAATGTCGGACTCCCCAAACATCTGTTATTAACTTCCCTTCTTTATGCTTCCACCCCTGCCCATAATTGGGCCACCCTGAGATAACGGGAAACAGAAGGAAGTGTTTACCCGCTGATGGCCCTGATGGCACTAGCCTCACTTGGTGGGTTTACTTCCACTATTATAGTAATTTTCAGACTACAGGCTACAATTTCCACTTGCAGCAAAGGTATTAAATTGAAATTACCCCAGATGTAATTGTCATACCAAATAAACCCAAATACTTGGAAGTGAATGCTTTCTCAAGATGAACTTTTATTGCTTGCACTGATGTTTTAGGGCTCTGCCTCTTTAAACCTGCTATATTTAAGTGTATGAGGTAGTGAGGATCAGGGGACAGTATGTTGTAGTCGGTTGAAACTTCTGTCCCAGAACACAGCATGGGGAGGCCTCTTCTCTGGTCACAGCATAGAAGAATAGAAAGGCACAGGCATGGAGACAAAGCTCAGGACCTAGAGTTTGGTCTCTGCAGCTGTTGGGTACCACTGAACACTAACTCAGACACACATGAAATATAACATTTGTTTTCTATAAGAACTTAGGATGGCTCTAAACCCAGTTGCTCCCAGATGGAAGGGATTTGAATTCAATCATTCTCACAGCTCTCTCTGGCCCTCTTATGGCCAAGTGAGTTCTGAAGGCCTTACTCAGTGCTAAGCAGGTGGAGAGATGCTGCAAGCACTAAGCACCTATCTTTACTTTGGCCACTCTGTTGCCCAGGGTCTTACATCCTCAGATCTGCTTTGTTTCCAAAGGTTTTGCTAATCTTCTACCTTTCCTTCCCAGATGCACACTGCTGATGTACTGTACAGACCTTCCACCCACCAGTATTATCATCACCTTCCACAATGAGGCCCGCTCCACCCTGCTCAGAACCATCCGCAGGTAAGGCAAGCTTTCTTGTTTGAGGGTCAGCATTGACCTGACACTAAGTGAGAGTATGTCTGCTCATTAGGAACCAGGCTTGTGATTAGAATCAATGCTTGTGACTATATGCTGGGCATTACCCTGTATCAGTCACTCGTCACATTCCAGTGAGGGAGATCATCAACCTATTTGTAGGAAGAAAGACAGTCCCACGTTAGGTAACTTCTAGAAGTTCAGAGAGAATGAACAGAGGAGCTCTTCCCTGAGCCCTTGCCCCTCACCCTGTGCTAGACTGCTTGAGAAGTGGCCATTGGTTTGGTCCATCCACATGAACCTGGTACCCAGCAGATGATGATGGTGGTAGGGCTGAGACTTGGCTCTCCTCTCCTCCCCCAAGGAAGAGTCATACAGCTTCATAGACCATGTCTGGGCATGTATGAGTTTCCTTGGTCACAACTGAAGGAGGAATCAAGCCCCAGGAAGCCTGAGTGTGACACTATCCCCAGTATTAGGCTGAGATCAGAACATGAGTCAACTCAGGGCTACTCATCCCTATATCCTACCTCTCAGTAGTCTCCCACCAAATGCCAGGGCAATGGTAGTACATATCAGAGAGCCATGTATAAACTTTCTTGGCATTATTGCTTTCTTGGCATCTACCACTTACCCCTGGGCCTCTTTGTCTACCTTCAGTGCATACTCTGGTTCATGTTCATGCCCTAAGAGGTCTGTCTTGGATAGATTTTCCATATGCACAAATTGCTGTGTCAGCCCCAGCTAGGACTGTCCCTAGAACACAGAGCTAGTCCCCAGGAGACCTGGCTTCCTCTCTCAGATCAAATGACCATTGGGGGTTTTGCCTTTTCCCTACGCCATGCCTCTTTCTCTCCTTATGCTCACCTTCTCTCTCTATGTCAGCTGCCCCAGTCTCCCTTGGTCCCTCAGGGTTCTAGTAGCATCTGCAGGAAAGGTAGTCCTGGTTTTCAGGAAGGCCCTGCTCATCTGCAGCAGGCCTGAGCTCCTGTCTCAGCTGGAGAGGTGGGTAAGCTATTGCATTGACATGTCTGCTTTTCAGTCAAATTAAGTTTTAAGTCATGTGACTACGAAAGCACTGACTCAAGGTTCCTCTTCCCCACAACCTGGACTAGGCTAACCTACTTCCAGCGGTGGCACTCAGATCAGTAAGGGAGACGAGGGGCTGGTGTTGTACAACCACCTCCTCCAGCCAAGCCGCTGGTGTCCACGGAGGCTCCAGGCCCCTGTGACACACAGTCTGTTAGAGCCAACCCCTTCTGCTGAGCAGCACATGGGATGGTTGTCTGGAGCCATTGGGAAGAAATTAGATTAAATGTGAGTCAGGAGTATGTCAAGCACAGTAAATCTTTTATTATCTCCATTGGACAAGCCATACTATCTCTCTTTTTCCATGCCCTGTGTCTTGGGTCCGGGGAAGTTCCAGGTGGAACGAAGCAAGTTTAACAGAAGGCTTGTCCCCAAAGGGTGTACTGTGCCTCACTCTTCTTAATGCTAAATAATGAATGTCCACTCTGCAGGGCCAGTGCATCCCTTGGAAACACAGGGAGGTGCCTGCTCAGGCCTGCTGGGGGGAAGCCATATCTGCTGCCCACATGTCTTTAGCTGCTTCCCCTCCATTGCCAGCCATCTCGCAGTTAAATGTGACTTCCCAGCAAGCCAACATCTCTTGTTGGGAAAATATACCTGGTCACTGTCAAGTGTTACTGTTGAATAATAAAGTGCTTTGCCTACTCATAAACCTGAGTAGATATGTGACGAGAACTGGGTTAAAGGGTGGCTCGTATGCCCAGGTGTCCTCTCGTTACTGGAGAAAGAAGCGCCAAGTCTCAGCCCTGCTCCCATCATCATCTGCCAGGCACCAGGTCATGTAGATGGACCAAATCCAAGGCTGCCTGTGCCTTCCCTGCTGTCCTAGTGGTGGCTTTACCATATAGGCCAGATGTTTCCATAGGAAACCATTAGCATCCCAGAAAGGCTGCTGATTTTCAGCTGGCCTCTGCTTCTAGAACTTGAGGGCCCCTTCCCACCCCTGCCACCAGCAGGGTTCCCTGGACCTTTCTCTGACAATCAGCACTCAAGTACCTATTAATACAATCTTCAATGAGGTAAACGGTGAGTAGACTTCATTTCATAGTTAACTTCTCTATGACTCAGTTTATTAACCGAGGCGATGAGAGTACAATTGTACTTAGCATGTATACGTGTTGTTAATTCCACTGAGGGAGTGAGAACTGCCTTGCCTTGGATAGAGAGAGCATCTGGTCAGCTTTGTGGCTAGTGTGCTCTCAAAAGAAGAGGTGTTGGGGGTAAAGGACACCTCACATGAAATCAGAAGACCTAGATCAAGTCCCTACCTTCACCATGTGGCCTTGGCAGATTATTAACCTCAAGTATATTTCCAACTCTTGTCACATTTTTTTCACAATCACCTTTTCCCTCAGGAACGTCACGGGCCTTTTAGAGGCATGACGATATAGTGTGGGGCTCCCAGCTCCTCCTCTCCAGCGCAGTGTTTGTGTTCCCAAGAGCACTTGAGCTTCTGTCCTCTGTCTCTACCTCTTCAGCTCTAAGACACTTCTGTTTCCACTGCTCCTCCAACTCTTTATTCCAGTAACAATGACACTTAACAACAATAGTAATATGTTTACTCATCTTCAGCTTCATGGTCTACAGAGCACATCCCATCTTGCATTTCAGGCAGCACTCATGCTGAGCCTGGGAAGGAGGTGGTACGTGTTGTAGGCGCTGCTACACAGCCATAGGGCTGGAGAGTCAGAAGCAGGCTTTCTGACTTCCCCGGGGAGGCAGCTCAGCTCCTCTATCTGCTGGCCCAGTGAAGGGCTTTCCCCAGTGCCTTATACCCTAGGGCTATCAACAGCACCATACTTTTCAGAAGTCATCATGCAATGCCAGACCATTTGGCTGAGAAAACCATAAACTATTTCTGTTCCTGGGAGCTGCAGATATAAACCAAGCCCTCAGCTCAATCCAAGGGTGAAGCACAAAGAACTAAACAGGGCACTGACTCCATGTGTGACCAGATAGGTGCTTATATATTAACCCACTGGGTGGAAAGAAATTTAAGGGGTGGAGACAAGATTACTTCCAGAAACTTCTGTCTGTAGCTCCTTAGCTCCCTTCTACTGTTCCTCATATGATGCACAAAAATACTTCCTAGGCCTGGGAAAATTTTATGTTAAGTCAGGCCCAGAATTAGTTTATAAACATATAAGTAAATACACTGGTGGTATTCAAGTGTATCTAAATGTATTACCTGCAATATGGTAGATTCAAGGGAGAACTCAAACAATGTAATTCCTTAGAAAGGCAAAGTCAGAATTCAATGAAATTAACACAAGGAAATGGATACTTGAAAGGGGTGGGATGGGCGCAAGGAGGGACGGGTACATGAATGAAGAGTCAATAATTCAATGTATAGCCTACAAAATTAAGACTAGCAAGGCTTGGGAGGGATTGCTGGGAATGTTGAAAGGGGTGACGTTGATTGAGACGTACTGTAGTCATAAACTACCTTGTTAAATGGCAACTCCCTTGTACAACTACTTAAAGATAATAAAAAATGTAAAAAGCACTTTCTATGTTGCCTTTGTCATTGACAAAAGGAAGCTCTTTCCTCTTTAACTTTCTAGAATTCTGGGATAGCTTTACCACCAGATCTCTGCTGGGATGCTGCTTGAGGAACTGAAGTAGATTTGGACATGCTCTCTTCCTCTCTTCTGGACTTGGCCATCTTGTGACCTCTGCCCCTCCCAGCCCAGTCCTTTTAGCTCCCTAGGCTCTTAGTTAGTTAGGGAGCTGGGGCTGAAAAAGTTCATCTGGGGTTTCAGAGCCCAGCAAGAGGTCCAATGAGGCAGAGGAGATAGAAGGAAAGAGAGAATCTCAGCCTTCGCACATTGGGGGCTTTCTTACTTGAGGCACAGTGCATCTTGACAGTGTTACAGAAAGTCCTGTGTCTAAGTAACACCAAGGCTGTCCCTTCCCCTTTTGGCATTCTTCAGTCCTTTACCTCCCATGGGGGATCAGGAGCATGCACTGTGTGTCACTCTACATCCTGACTCTTCCCACTGTTGCTTTTAGGTAATCCCCTCGAGCTGGGGTAAGGAAAGGAATATTCTTAGATGGAGGTGGTTAAGAATTCAGATTCTGTGGCCAGATTTGCCCAGCTCTGCCCATGACAACTGTGTGACCCTGAGCAAACTACTTACTCTCTCTGCCCAAGAGAGACAATTAGTAATTCCCTATCATGACTGTGGAGAAGTACTAAGTACAAATAGATGTATTATCCTTCTCTAGAGGAGCAAAACTAATAGTGTGTGTGTGTGTGTGTGTGTGTGTGTGTGTGTGTGTGTGTGTGTGTGTGTGTGTGTGTAGGGACATGTTAGATTTATTTACAAGATCAAGGGCAGGATATAGTCTCACAATGGCCAAAGCTGGAGAGTCATACAAATTAGTAGCTTCCTAAGCCAAGAAGCTGAAATGTTCAGAGATCAATGATGCAGATATGAGGTCTGGAAGCAACCTGGGCAGTGGCTTGAACGAGCCGATGTTCAAAAACTGAAGAAGCTGGAGTCTGACATTCATCAACTAAAGCAGCAGCAGCAAAAATATATGTACCCTCTGAAGGAAAGTTGAACTTACATGCACTGATGGATTTCCTCTTTGGCTCTTTGTTCCATCTGGGCCACCAGCCTATTGGACAGTGCTGTCCACATTCAGGATGGGTCTTCTCTCTTCAGTTTGCTGACCCATGTGTCAGTTTTCTCTGGAAACACTCTCACAGACAAACCCAAAAGAATGCTTTACTAATTTCTTGAGCTTTCTCAATCTAGTCAAGTTAATGATCAAGATGAACCATCACAATTGGCAAATCACAGAACAGTGCTTGGCACATTGGCAGCCTGCCCAGATAGCAACAGGTGTAACTGTGAGCCTCTGGCCCTGAGAGACAGCACTGAAAGAGAGCAGTGTTCCAGAACAGTGGCTCTCCAGGATAAGCATGTGTCAGAATCTCCTGGAAGGCTTGGTAGAACATGGTTTCTTGGGCTCCTGCCGCAGAGATTCTCACTCGGCAAGTCTGAGGTGGGGCCCAGCATTTTGCATTTCTGGCAAGTCCTCAGGTGATAGTGATGCTGTGGCTCAGAGATCAGACTTTGAATCATGGCTGCATGATGCCTACTGCTGTTTGTCACTTCAATAGTCTTAACAAGGTCCACATAGCAAAAGCAGCTCCCATGTGCCAGGTCTGGTGTTAAGCTATTCTCATGTGGTTGGAGAAACTGTAGTGCTTGAAGCTCAGTACTGACTGCTGGTGAGTAGAAGCTGCCCAGATATGTACTTGAACCCACACTGTCTCACTCCAGAAGTCAACTGTCAGCAGCCTTGGGGCAGTGGTGGGGGGAGTCTACATTCAACTGATATTTATGGAACGTTTGATAAAACCTGCCTGCGTACAGCACCGTGGAGTTCACGAGGCAATTTCAAATACGTTTCCTCGTTTCATACACACAAAAGCCTGTGAAGTAGGTCAAGTATTAATATATCTCCTGATTTTACAAGGGAAAGGTAATTACAGAAGGAGCGGAGGCTGGGAGCAGCCTGGTTCAGGACTACATAGCTAGTAAATGGCAGAACCCACCTAGGCTGCGAGGCCCACACACCCTGCAGGGCCCTCCGAGTCCCCCAGCTTCCATACGGCCCTCACAGTTAGGATATCAAATTTAGGGAGGTGTCTGTATAGAAGCCCCTGTGCAGCTGATGTAGGAAAACTCCATTCCAGAACAACCAGAGAGACTATTTTGCCAGTGAGGCGAGTACTTGCTTCCACAATAATGCCAGGTAGAAGGGGCAACTGGATTGGGGTAGAACTGAAGTCAAGCCTGCTCTTGGTTGGGCTCTGGAGGAAAGGAAGAATTTCTTTTGCTGTCAAGAGGCTGAGGGAAGGGAAAGAGACTTTAGGAACACTTGTGGGAAGCAGGGCATGTGTATTCCGAAGGGAAGGCAGTCCAGGTTCCTGGAGCTAAACTTGACCTCCTTTCCCAGCTGCCCCATGTGCCCCAGAGCTCATGCCCATTTCAGGCCTTTCCAGCCAGGAGCCACTTTTAGGGAGACCCTGCTATCACTTCAATTGCTTTGATTAGAGGAGCAAAAACAAGCCAGGTGTTACCAGGAAATGGTCTAATTAGCACTTACTGCTGACAATTTCTTTTTTTCTTTCTTTTTTTTTCTTTACATTTTAAACCCTGGACATTTTTTTTTTAATTCACTAATCATCTCTCAGTTCAACCAGTGCAGAGCTGCACACGATTTACCTTTTGATGTTCACAGAAGAGAACTCTTGAATTTCAAAGAGCCGGCAGGGATTTGGGGAAATCGAATGCAGAAGCTACAGCCGTAATCAAACCTCATTAGAGGTTATTCTTCGAGCAGGGATTTTTTTCCCCCTCTGTCTGCCTTGCTCTCCCCTCCCATCCTGATTAGAGGGCTGGGTTTACTGTTTTCTTTGGGACAATCATAGTGAGCCATCTCTACCCACCATCTCCTGGTGGAGGCTGCAGCCTCCTTCCCCTCCTTCTCCCCCTACCCCCTCTCCTTCCCACAGACAGTGGCAGTAAACTCAGGGTTTTATGATGGGATTTCTCTCTCCAACCTTAACACTAGTTGTCATGGTAAGAATTGAGGCTACATCAATAAAGGTAGTTCCAGAAAAATTCCCTTCCAGGAGAGTCTATATCCTGCATAGAAAAATGTCTGCACCAGAGAAATCAGGCACAGAATGGGTCTGAGCAGAGGGACATTCACAACGCCTCTCCTATTACCCATCGGGAACCTCTTCTCTGACTTACACTGGAATCTGGGCATCCCACAGTGGCTGGTGTGCACCAGAGCTGTTTTTGAGAAACTATGAGGTTGGAGATGTGCAGGAAAAATGGGATGCAACCATCTTAGGGAGGCCTGAGACCCAGAGTTAGTTCTAAAATCCAGCTTGTAGAGCGCTAGCCTACAAGAGCTGAGGGACAGTGCCCAGGCCCAGAGTTCAGGCCCCACAACCGGACCCAAAAAACAAAAACAAACAAACAAACAAAAAACAAAATAAAATCCAGCTTGTGTGCCTTGAGGGACACAAAGCCCAGGAGAGGTACCTGAAATCAGTTCAATTAAAAACTCATTAATGACGCACAGCATAGTAAAACTGCTACCATTTATCATCACATAGTGCCGAACATGATGCAAGTGCCTAATATACATTTTCTCCTTGAATTCTCTCAATAGCCCTGTGAAGTTGGTACTAAGCTCATCATCCCTCCTTTTTATGTGGGGTATGTGCTGCACAGAGCAGTACTGTAACTTGACCAAGATGATACAGCTTGGATTGAACCCACAAACTCCTGAAGGGAGAGCTGACTTTTCCTGAACTCATCATTTTGTACCCAGTGCCCAGCACATAGTAGGATATGTACCAAATATCCCTCCAGGCAATGGCTCTGACAGTAGCAGAACATGAGAATATTGCTCAAGGATACTGCCTTCTAGAGAGAGTGGTAGGTGGAAGAAGCCTAAAACCATCTGCTTGGGTCAGGAAGTGATAAAAGCCATACAAAGCTTTGGATACAAGCCAAGGGATCCCACAGGAGGAAGCAATTAATTCTCACTAAGCAGATTGGAAAGCTGTTAGTGAGGAAGTGACATTTGAACTGGTCCTTGTGGGCAGTATAGGACCATTTCAAGCAGTTGGAGAAGAGTCTCTCCATTGTGAATGAGCAGCAGATATTCAAATAACAGCACTGGGCTGGGTGGTGATGGGAAGTGTGGGCTGGCTTCAGCTGGTAGGAATCTGAGAGGTCTAGGCAGTCAGGAGACACTGTGGGGTTTCCTCGATGTGTTTGTGGGCAGCAGTGAGGAAAGTCACACCATTAGATATGTGTGTCTGGAAGCTCATTGGGTAGATCGAGGCTGCTGCAGTAGATCAGTGAAAATAAGGTGAACAAAAACAAGACCTGATACAAACATATAGTGTATGCATGTGCATACATAGAGTGCCAGCACTCAGGAGACAGAGGAAAGTGGATTTCAAGTTAAAGAGAGTTAAACAGGACAGAGGAATAGGAGAAAAAAATAGTTTGAGTGACACTTCCAGTTAGGACCACCCATCTCTCTCTCTCTTATTGGATGCTGTTTGGATGTGAGGGTCCAGAAAAGGGAGTCTTTTGGGGGCTGACTGCTGGATGGGTGGCTTAGTGGGTGGCAGAAACATTCACAAAGATGGAGAAGTCACACCATCATTTTTCTGCTAGCTCACAGATGAGCCAAGTGACTGGACAAGTTGTTCTGTTCTGAGTGTTCACTGCTCTGGACACCACGATGGCTGTTTAAAATGAATGCTTGCATTTTGCCACTGGAAGACATAATGATTTTTCTTCTTTTCCTCCCACAGTGTATTAAACCGCACTCCCATGCATCTGATCCAGGAAATCATATTAGTGGATGACTTCAGCAATGACCGTAAGTAATGCCACTGACTGGCAATTTAGGCTCAAACATCTGATCCCAGGCAGAAGGGAGTGTGTCGATTTGCTAGTGATGAAGGAAGAAAGAGAGGTTGGTAACAGGCATGGAAACTTCAAGTCTGTGCCTGGGCTCAGAAAGGAGATAGACTTGATGCTTGACAGAAAATTTCTTGAGTCCTCTGTTGTCAGTTTATGAGGGCTCAGTGAGCTAAGTGTATAGATCTTTTCTTGATATGTGTGTGTATGCTTGTGTGGTTGTGCATCTACATGTGTGTACAAGTGTATGAGCACACAGGGCCTATATGTTTGTTGATGGGTGTATGCACACACATGTGTAGAGGTGTGCATGTAGCATGGAGGTTTTTTCCCATACATGTGTGCAAATGTGTGTAGGTGCACATGTGGCAAGTTGTTGTGCACATACATGTATTTATATGTATATGGGGTGCAGAATGCACTTATATATGGGTCACCATCCTCTAGCTTACATTTCTGGACAGAGGAAAAGATACCATGCTCTCAGAAGATCAGTGCTAAGACCTAAAGCCCAGTAGCTGTAGCCATCACCAGAGAGTTCCAGTTCTTTTTTCTTTTGCTGATACTAGGATTTGAACTCAGGTCCTCACACTTGCTCAGTTTGCTTCCTTGCTAGTGCTCTACTACTTGAGTACTCTTACTCCCAGCCCAGATTTTACTAATTACTTTGGAGATGGAGTCTCACGGACTTTTCAGCTTGGGCTGGCTTTGAACCATGCTTCTCTAGATCAAGGCCTATGGAGTATCTAGGACAATAGATTCCTAGTTCTTATGTTGCCTTAATCTGTCAGTCTATGCTCAGGCTCTCTCTTTCTCTCTCTTTCATTCCTTGGAAGGTCCAGGTGGGCTATGTCTTTATGAGCCCTGTTGGATATCCTGTCACCTGACCACAAGTCAGTGAGCAGCTGCCTTTGCACCTTCCAACGTACCCTCTTAGCCTTCCTATCAAAGACCCTGGCTCCTCATCCACTTTCCCCAAGAAAACCATGCTCAAACATGGAGATCTCAAACATCTGTGTGTTAAATCTGAAAGATAGTAATTATAGAAGCATTGTCAGAGCTTGAGTATTGGAAGTGCCAACACCTCCTCTGGGAGCCATTATCCTAGCAGCCTGGGTGCAGATCTGTGAAGTCAACAGTATCCAGACACAACGGCCTCCTTCTGGTGGAAAACCAGTGGAAATTGGGTGGGGAATAGGGATAGTTCCAGGTTTCTGGAGAGTGGATCCCTTTCCCACCAGCACAGATGCTGGGAGCAGGGCCCTGGGAGTCACTCTCAAACTGCTCTCCCAACCCTGGGGAACTGCACCTGTAACGGTCTCAGCACCTCAGGGAAGAATGCGATGTGTGTTTTACACAAAACAAACCCAACTACTAAGGTCTAGAATCTTGTTTTGAGAACTCAGTAGTCTTCTGTCCTTTCCTTAGTGAGAAAGATTATGGAATTGGTGGATACCTGCCTCGATGAAGGGAGCAGCCTGGCACTGAGGCAGGAGAAACGAACATTAATGAATTCAATTCTGGGCAGAATAGCCTACGGGGCAGTGCCTGGACAGAAACCAGACTGCCTGGGCTCAACTCTGACACCTGGATTTCACGTCCTAGCCATGTGCCTCAAGCAAACCATTAACTCATAGCATCAGCTTCCATGTATACAAAATGGAGATGAGTAGCAGTGTATGTTACAGACATTGTATTGTTCATAGGGTTTAAATGTATTAAGATGTTTGGAGTACTCAGACAGAACATGACTTGGCTCAGAGAAAGCCCAGGAAAGTCTCTTCTGTTGCTTCTTAGAGTCTAGAGTCCAGTAGAGAGGGCAAGGTCAGTTAACAAACAAAATAAAACCAACATAGCAAGGCTAAGCTAGAAAGTTCAGAGACAGGGAACTGATGAGCTACAGAAGGCTAGCTTGAGAATGATCAAATCGAGTGCCCAAGAGGGGTTTTTTACCCACCCTGGCACATTGCTGTGAAAGTTGGAGCCTCTCCTTTCCTTATTAGCTGTGTGGGCTGGAGAACATCCTTCTATGATCAACTCTGATGGAAAATCCACCAGGTGATGCCTCCACAAAGAGGGCCTTTGGGCCCTGAAAGCAAGGCCCCAAAGCCATCTGTTTGCTTTGGCCTTTCAACAGGCTTGACCAGACACTCTGAAGTGAACAGGATATTGATCTCATCTTCCAATAGCCTGTATCAAGGCAGCAATGTCCCCAGGTGACCAGGTGAAGAATTCACCCCTAAAATGGTTTTTTAAGTGAATATGCAGGTGCTAGTGTATATTAACCTACTTGGAAGAGACCCAGCAGAGGCTACTTTGTCATGACTGAGGGATCTTGTCAGCCTCTTCCACAGCCCAGGAGCCTTGTGGAGTCAAGGTATCGATGACAAGCAGGGCTGCCTTACCCACCCCTGCAGCTCACCTGTATACACAGTGGGCCCTTGCTCAGCATAATGTTTCTCTTTGCAGCCGATGATTGCAAACAGCTCATGAAGCTACCCAAGGTGAAGTGCTTACGCAACAGCGTACGGCAAGGTAGGTTGAGGTGAAGGACAGGGCGCAGGACTTAGTGAGGTGGGTTTCTGGGGTGGTTGTGGTTGTGTTTGGATACTCAGGGGGAATGCCAGGTGACTCCTCTGTGGTCTTACTCAATGATAGAGGAGACAATGGCTATGGCCTCGTTATCTGTCCCTGATGCAGGTCTGGTCCGATCCCGGATACGAGGTGCTGATGTTGCCCAGGGCAGCACATTGACATTCCTGGACAGCCACTGTGAGGTGAATAGAGACTGGCTACAGCCCCTGCTGCACAGGGTCAAAGAGGTGAGTAGGATCCAGGAGCCCAGCTGGGTCCCTGCCCCAACTCCCTCTTAAACCCCTGATTCTACAGGGAGCTCAGTGAGACTAATTGCAGTTACAATTTATAGATGATGGAAATAAAGAGTGGCCTGACTAAGGTCACGCAGCATTCAGTGGTTGAGCAAAGACCACGGTGTGTGTTGTTTGTCTTATCACATCATCACTCACAGCAAGCTTGCAATTGGGGCTACCCATGGGTCATATTTGATATATTCAACTTCCTGAGTGAGACAGGACGACCCGGACAGTATCCTTCATTAGTGCCTTCTGTAGGAAGGAGGCAGCAGAATTAGCCAGATTTTGTCAACTAGGTCTTGAGGCCCGTGTCTTCTTTTTACCTCATGCATTACCTAAAGGACTTGTGTGCAAAGTTAGCAGACTAGATTCTAAGAGACTTGAAGTTCTTGCTTCGCCCCACCCATAAATGACTCTGCAATTCTATATGATTCTTTTCTCCATGACTAAGCTATACCATGGAAAGTGAAAAACGGTTTAAATTTTCCCTTCTTATTTTTTTTTGTTCGGTTGTGGGGCTTGAACTCTGGACCTGGACACTATCCCTCAGCATTTCAGCTCAAGGCTAGTGCTCTACCACTTGAGCCATAGAGCCATCTCAGGCTTTTTTCTGTGTATGTGGTGCTGAGTAATCGAACCCAGGGAGGGCCTCATGCATGCGAGGCAAGCACTCTACCACTAAGCCACCTTCCCAGCCCTCCCTTCTTATTTTGTATTGAAATATATCCACCTCCCCTCTCCAATACACAGCATGCTGTAGATATCAAAATCAATGATTTATTTGTGTTTGTGCTGCTCACCACTCTTCAGTCTGTGACGTAGGAGTCTGGCATTTGTAACATACCTGTTTCACAGATGAGGAAACAGTTTGGGCCTGATATTGCTTAGCAGGTCATCTAGCACCAGGACCTTGATGATACCTGACCAGTGTGTTCCCTGAGCTAGGATTCCAGGATGCTTTCTTCTTGTTGTCCATGATAGCTGTTTGACCTCTCCCTGCATAATTTTGATGTCAGAGTAGGAAAGCATTAAGTGTGTAACTGCTCAAGAAAGGACTAGGAAGCCCCTCTGCCTGTTCATCCCAAGCTGTGTCCCATGTGGGTTGACAGAGGCTACCTATGTGGGCCTAGATAATAAATCTCACTGGGGACTACTATCTCTGAGGTAACAAGGAATCATACTCCAAGTGTTAGTCTGAAAGGTCCCCACTTTATCATAAAACAGGTGGAAAGATCTGGATTGAAAAACACAAAGCGATGATGGGGCCATTCGGTTGAGGAGCCTTTTCTGGTACCAAAGGTGCTCTAAATGCATCCATCCACTGTACTCTGGTCCTCAGCCTCAGAGTTTTCCATTGTTGCATTCTGACATAGCTGGACTGCTCCTCATCGCTCAACATGCCCCGACATTCCTCATGCTCCAACTCTGACCTACCCCTTTCCCTCTGATGACGCTCTTCCTCACCACAATTCCTCCAGTTTCTTCAAGTCCTCTACTAGTTCTCCACATCCGGGAAACTTTTTCTGACGGCAAGGCCAGCTAAGATCATTCCACATGGTAATTGCTCACTTGGCCTACCGTTTCCTCTTCTGAGCCTAGAAGTCTGTCTCCCCTATTAGATGACTGAGTAGGTGCTCAGTGTTACTACTCAACACAAATTGATTCCTTGTGTCCTGGCTCTGCACTGGTTTGGAAGTGAACTTCAGAGAAGTGAAAACCTGAAAACTCTAGTAGCAAGGAAGTACTTCATGAAGAAAAGCTATGTGATCATCTCTCAATGATGTGGGATATCTGCTTCCCAGTGGGTACCTTTAATCTCTAGGGAAGTTATTCTTTCTCTGAGTTGTTGATAGGAGCTCAGGGCCAGCAATGTCTTCCTGCCACCACTCATATCTGGAACTGAGAAGAATCTGAAGTATGTAAATGACAACTGATGTTAAGGTAGCAGAACAGAAGAAAGGTTAGGGAATCCACTGTGGTTACCTAGGGAGAGGGGGAGAAAATGGGAGACAACATCTGTTCACATGGATTTTATACCAAAGAGATGATGTGTTCCCTAGTTAAACCAAAGTCAGAGGGAAAACAAGTGGATTGGAAAACAAGCAGTGTGGAATAAGAGGAGTCCTTTTTGGTCAGGAAGCAAAGGGCAGGACAGAGAAGCAAGATTCTCTCATTTTCTATGGCAAAAGTAACCTATGGGCACTAGAGACAGTCTAGAAAATGTGGAAGAGTAGAATGAAGACTAATCAACCAAATTCTACTGTATGAAGATGTCTACTGTCTTAGGATCATTTTCTCTTTGTAGAAAGTGTCTTTTTATAATGTTGCAATCATGCTGTATTTATACAGTTTTATATCTTGCTTTTTTTCTCCTTATACAGAAGCATTTTCTAAGTGGTCTCTAAAGTAACTTCCCCCTTACCAGAATGGCAAATACATTGTGGTGTACCATGATCACTCAGGAAGTTCATTTCTGAAAAATGAAAAGCTGAAGCCAGGGCAGGGACCAAGGCCAGTATTGTTATCACTCTTTGCTCTGCTTCATCCCCCTGGTTACTCCCCCTGTTCCCAGCTTGCTGGCTATGGTCTAGAGCTGAAGGAAGCTGGGCTGGGTATGGCCAGGCCTCTTTGAGAATAGCTATCACAGCTGTGGATTTGGTGCTCATGGCCTCTGCCCTTAGGGTGCGGGTGTGTTTGTGTTTATAAAATAAAGATAACAAAATTTACCATTAAATTAGTTCATAGTAGGCAATTCAATGACCTATGTTCCCAAGATTATGAAACCCTCCCTACAATTTAATTGTAAAACAAACCTGTTTTTTGGGTTTTTTTTGGGGGGGGGGTTGTGGAACTTGAACTCACGGCCTGGGTACTGTCCCTGAGCCTCTTTGTGCTCAAAGCTAACACTCAACCACTTGAGCCACAGTGCCACTTCCAGTTTTCTGAGTGTCTAATTGGAGATAAGAGTCTCATGGGTACTTTTCTGCCAGTCTGGCTTCAAACCTTGATCCTCAGATCTCAACCTCCTGAGTAGCTAGGATTAAGGCGTGAGCCATTGGCACCTGGACTATAAAACAATCTATAAAACCATCACATCTCAGACAAACTTTATTTACATTAGCAGTCATTCCTTAATGATACTTACTAATCTTTATCTCTATGGATTTGTCTAGTCTGTACATTCATAGCATTGAAATCATGACATGTGACCTTTTGATACTAGCTTCTTTCATTCAACATATTTTTAAACTTTATGAGCATTGCAGTACATATCCATATGTCTTTTCATGGTGGAGTAATATTTCACAGTATGTATAAACCACATTTTGCTTAGCCATTCATCCATCAATGGACAATTAGGTTGTTTCTTCCTTTCTAATATGAGGAATAATATAAATATAAATATTCATATACAAGTTTTTTGAGTACCTTGGAGAATAGACCAAGGTGTAGAATTACTAGATAACACAGGAATTTGGTATTTGGACATATTAAGTAAACTTTACTCTCCTGGCTCAGCCATAATGGGTATGTGGGCTCACATGGCTCTGAGCTCATCTCAGACACCTCTCTGAAAGATGCTGTTATTTCAGCTTCTGCAGCTAGCCATACCCCAGCTGAGCAAAAGCTTCATCTTCCTCCCAAAAAGGAGTGCTGCCTGCATACCTCTGACCAAATGCTTCATCTCTGTGAGTGGTTCAGCCACAAGACTAAGCGAGGCCTCCAAAGGACAATTCCTTAATTCCCACTGCTATCAGAGCTAAAACTTTCATAGCAAAGCAATTAGACAGATACCAGAGCTGGGTCTGGCTGTGTCCTACGCAGAGGTGCAGAGGTTTCCTTGAGGCCCTTGCTGCCTTGGATGCTATGGGACCATTTAACGGAGGTGGCCCCCTGAGGGCAGGAGCTGTGGTTCATGTTTATGTTTGCATGTGTCTCGTCAGCATAGAGCAGGCTTCCGTCTTCTGAGTGAAGGTGGAAGTTTAAAGCTGCGATTGGAGTTTGGGATTTTCTAAAGTAGAGCAAGATAATAAAGAGTCTGGACTTGAGGTGTCCTAAGCCATCTTTAGCTGGTGTCTGCCACATTGAAAGCCTCCCCAGTTTTCCTTCTTCTCCCTCTACTTACCTCATGATACTAGAAACATACACCAAGTTGCTATCATTTTAAACACAGGACTCTGTTCCCCCTCCTTAGCTACATATTTCTTCAGTAGGGAGATTTTGAGAAGTCTTGATATTTTATTTTATTTTTGCCAGTCCTGGGGCTTGAACTCTGAACCTGCACTCACTCCCTGAGCCTCTTTTGTTTAAGGCTAGCACTCTACCACATGAGCCACAGTGCCATCTCTGGCTTTTTTGAGTAGTTTATTGGAGATAAGAGTCTCACAGCTTTTCCTGCCCTAGCCGGCTTTGAACCGTGATCCTCAAATCTCAGCCTCCTGGGTAAGTAGGATTACAGGTGTGAGCCAGTGGTACCCTTCTAGAGATCTTGATCTTTAACATTCAGTGAATTTGTATAAATAATACCTTACATATTCTTTGATGCCTTGTTCAGGCTTTACTCCTTTTCTCCTCACAGGAACTCTATTTTGAAAAGACAAGGATTATTTTGCAAATAATAGTTTGTCACCACTTTATAGATGAAAAAGAAATGGAGGCTCATGGAACATGTCCATTTTCTAAAGGTCATGTGTATTCTCGATGGTAGAGCTGGAATGGAAATCCAAATGTCTTGTCTATATTCCATGGCATTACTTCTTTGATGAGGGCCCCCTTCTGCTCCCCGAACCTACCACTAGGGTAGCTTAGAGGACCCCCAGGCTGTGTGTTCATTCCACCCCAAATTGAAATTGTCCACTACTTGCTTGCTTTTTCTACACTGAGGAATCTGGCTCATCTTTGTGCAGCTGTGGCTCCTAAGGCACAGTAGGTGCTAAGGAATGCCAGTGAGTGTGAAAAGAAACACCTCTAGAACTTTCTGATGGCTCATTCACAATGTAAATTTAATTACGTGAATCAGTGACAGCAGTGGTGATTGATGGCCCCTGTCTGATGCACTCAGCCTATGGGTTTGCTTCTGATAAGGGACAAGAGATCAAGGAGGAAGGTGGCTTGGATTTATATGATGGAGGAGTAAAGATGGAGTAGAGTAGCAATGATCTGCCAGGGATTCTACCAGCTGCCCACTTGAGCCTAAGTGTAGGCCTGGCTTTCAAGTTACAGCCTTCTGTCACACAGCAAAGGCCTCTGCTGGGTCTACTATTTGTATTGAGAGTCCCTCCATCTGTGAGCATCCAGCAGGAGCGGCCACCCTGCAGGGCTGTAATATCTCTGCCTGCCTGCTGCCAGGCTATGACCCAATGTCCTTAGAGGGACTTCATTGTCACCATCTTTTAGCCAGTGGCAGTGAACACCTGCTGCCCACTAGGCTGTATGTGGGGCATGGCTGAGGGACACAATAGTGGAGCTGACACTGATGCCCTCAGTCATAAAGCCAGGGCATATCCTGGCTTTGGTGACTCATTTACAGTATCTCCTCTACCCTCTTTGCAAGGTCATGGCTCTACATAGCACTTGGCCTCAAGTAGCCCCCTTCCCTGCCTAGTCTTCATGACTCTGAGCCAAGCAGACACTTATAGCTGAGCTTTGACAGGAGTCTGAGGACAGAAGCTGTAGAGAGAGTACTCCAAGTCTGTCACCACCCTGGAACAGCACCCATGGGGGTTGCTCTGTAGCCTATGGCTAGGCCGAGCAATCAGCCCTTTATTTTACATTTTGGTTTTCAAAGATGATGGGGAGATTCTTTTTTGAAATTAAAACAGAACTATTGTTTTAGAGTCCTCGGACCATTCTAGAGCCCAGTCATTTGCTCGAAAGACCCGCAGAATCATCAAAGCTGATGTCGTTGTGGCCATGTTGATTATAATACAAGGATGTAGGTTAAAATCTGTGGCAGGAAGAAATGCATGGGGAGGGTTCCAGCCATGAGCTCTCAGTTGTCATCATCTCCCGGGGCGGGGAGGGGGAGGAGTTGTAGAGACAGTACTTAGTTATCCCAGCAAAAATGTCTGACAGCACCTGGGCCATTGGAGGGTTGGGGGGAAATGCTGCCCAAGAGGAAAGTTCATCCACATGCTATGATCCAATTCTTTTATTTTGAGGTCAGTTACATAAATGCAGCTGACCTCCCTTATGGTCTCCAGGCCCCAGAAGAGGTCATACTAGTAATTGCACAGGCCAAGGTCCTGCCCATAAATCATACTACAATTGACTATCAGCTATGGACCAAGGCTCCCAGGTAAACAAGAACTCTCTTCTAGACCACACATTTCTAGGCATTAGAGGTAGGATCAAGAGTATGGCCCAAACATATCTTTGCTTCACAAAGGTCACAGAAGGACTTAATGTAGTAGCAGGGCACCCCATTCCCCCAAACTCAGCATCAAGTAAAGACAAAATGAAGACTTTGTCAGTCTTATGCTGAACCATAAGGACATTTTAAAATTCAAATGACAGGTGCATCTTTGAGGGCATGTGTGTGTGTGTATTGTGTGTGTACACGTGTGCATGTGTGCATGTGTGCAGTGGATATCCAGAAATAGACATACAATGACAGTGTGCAAGGTAGGCCCCAGAGGGTTGATAGCAGCTGGGCAGGTACAGTACTGGAAGTGAATGTAGCATCTGTGACATCCCAGTTGTGGAAGCAATGCATTGGCAATGAGCATTGCTTGCCACCTGGGCCAATTGGTTTTCAGAGGCACCTTGTTACTGTCAGAGTGAGTTGAATGTAGGAGGCTCAGGACCAAATTAAGTCTGTGAACTCAGAATCAGGCACTCAGTGGATCTGGAGCTTAAAATAAGCAGACAACCTCATTTAGAGAAAAGATTGAACCAGGAAATTAAATAGTTTCAAGGAGAAGCAGAGGTTCCTGCCTGAGTTGGCCCAAGGATGGACAGTAACAGAGGATGGGAAAGTGATCCTGCCATTTCTCCGAGTCCTGTAGCCTCCATCATGCTGCTGAGTTCCTGGTGAGCTACATAAGGGTCTCTATGCTCCCAACCTGTCTGTATTACCTGTGGTCTTGGTTTACTGCCACGCAAACCATTTGTGGGGGTACTCGCTCAGGATTAGGAAACTTGAAGAGAACATGTGTACAGTGCCTCCACCCCAAGAACTGAGGTCTTTAGCTTGCATAGTTTGAAAATCCTTCCTGGATGATTTTGATGGCCATCGTCAGGGTGGGCCCTGCGGAAGCAGAAAGTGATGAGGTTGGAATGAAGGATGAGGGGATGTTTACTTTAATCGACAGAATAATTGTACATATTCATGGGATACTCTCTGACATTTCGATACATGGATACGATGAGTAATGATCAAATCAGAGTAATTAGCATTTCTGTCACCTCAAACATTTATCATTTCTTTGTGTGCTGGGAACATTCAAAAGTCTCTCTTCTAGCTATTTTGAAATACGTGATAAGTTACTGTGGGCTGTGTACACTTTATTGTGCTATAGAACATTAGTATTTACGCCTCTCTTCCATCTTAGTAACTGTTATCCACCTCCATCTCCTCCCTCCCTGCCATACTTCGTAGCCTCTGGTGACCTCTTTTCTGCTTAGATAAATGCCTCATGTTCTCACTCACATGAGGAAGCAGGTTTCCATGGCCTTGGTTGCCATGCTAAGGAATTTATACCTCATCTTAGAAGTGATCAAAGTTTTTGGCAGCTGAGTGACACAGTCAGATTTGCAGCCCTAAAAGTGAGCTTTGGCAGCCTTATGTAGAATGGGAGGAAGAGAAGAGGATGAGTGGGATGGGGTGGGGGTTAGGGGCCCAGTGCCATTTTCCTGGCATGAGGGGATAGAGGAGAGGCAGGGTAAATTGACAGCCATTTTAGAGTCAGAACTGTAAGAATCTGAGTGGGTTCATGGGCATGTTAAACCTTCTTAATTTAGTGCTGGGAGAGCAACAGATGATGATACGTCAATATAAGCAAGGAACTGAGGGAAAGGATGTGTGTTTGGGGAGATGATGAAGCCATCATTTGAAGGCTGAGTGAATGCACATGGGGGTGCCTTATTGGCTGGGAAGTAGGAGGGACATTGGGGCTAGAATTACAGATATGTATCTTCAGAGGACAGCTATTAATCAGTTGATTCAGGAATCATAGGCTGAGAAGCAAGTATTTGGAAACACGAATTTCTACTTTGAGTTGAAGGCTTTGTTTTTTTTTACTTTAGGTTGGAATCACCTAGCCAGCTTCCTCAGGCCCCACCAAATGGTGAGGGGCTTCCAGTATCCCTTCTTCTTGGTCTCTCCCCTCCCCATGTGTAGTACTCCCTACCTAGCTTCTGCTATATTTCCATCGTTCTCACATGGTCGCAGTGTTCAGCAAGGCCTCTAGCAGTCAAGAGCAGGCTCTTAGCACATTAAGTACCAGAACCAGAGGGGTCATGGGGTCCAGTGCTCCATGCTGTAGATGATGAAACTCATATCCAGAAATTAACATGCTTTTATTTACAGTCCTACCAGCCTTAGGCCCTGTCACACTCCCTGACTCCCAGACAGGTTTCCCCACATACGGACTACAAGGTCTTCTGTTTTTCAGGACTACACTAAGGTGGTGTGCCCTGTGATTGATATCATTAACCTGGATACCTTCAACTACATCGAGTCAGCCTCAGAGCTCAGAGGGGGTGAGTGAAGACTTCCTTCCTCCTCATCCTTGTCTCATATGGGGAAAGTAGGGACTATTCTCTTAATGCAGACTTCAGAGCATCCAGCCCTTCATCTCATTGCAGAATTCAGTCCATTTGGCCCTTACATACAAGAACGTAAGGGAAGAGTAAGGGGAATGGCAGGACATCCAGACCCTGAGCTCTAGTTCCAAGACAAGGCTCACCCCTGGGCCTAAGGATGTGTAGAAGCAAGCATTCCACCAGACGCATGAAGTCTAATACATTCTGCCACATTGGCATTGGCATTGCTCTCTTAGAGGCCTCCTCCGATCTGTGCTTAAGGTCCAATACCACTCTCTCTCAACTGAAAACCAACTTCTAGGTGATTTGAATTATCTACATGGTTATGGGAAACCTCTTGCTACCTTGGGTTCTATACCTGGACTCTTACCCTCTACCTATTATTCCCTAACTCCACCCAAGGAAGGTGTGAGAGGGACCTTTGATATCTCTGCTTCTGATTAGGCCAGGGGAAGCCAGACATCTCAGACAACAGCTTCCAAAGTATGTCCATGAGCTGGACAGACTGCAGATACCTTGAGAAGCCAAATCAACCAGATTAATGCTATGTTTTAGGGTTTGACTGGAGCCTTCACTTCCGATGGGAACAGCTCTCCCCAGAGCAGAAGGCTCGGCGCCTAGACCCCACTGAGCCCATCAGGTGAGTAGGAAGAATGAATCGGAGTAGCGAGGTCAGACTCTGTACCACTGGTCACTCCTGTTGTTCCGTGGTACAGGGAAGGTCCATGATAAATGCTTAATGATTGACAGACAAGGAAAGAATCCTGTACCAGGCTATTTCTACTTCTAGGAGGTTCCTGTATCCATAGGAACTTCCATCTATGTGGATAGGGACCAGGTAGAGACCTGTGCTGAGGAGTGGCATCTAACACTGTCCACCTTCCCATGGGCCAGGATAGCTTTATAATTCCTACTAACAATGGAGGCCCTGAGATGTTCTTGTTTGGGTCACTAGTAAGGGAAAAGGTGGCTCCTTGGCTATAGCCAAGATCCCTCAGATCTTGGATGTCAGGATTAAGTCTAGGAAAGATGAATAAGTGGAGGCTAATCTTAAGCCATGGTCACTGCTATGAGTTTTAACCAGCATATCTGTATCCTCTATAAGAACATGGCAGCATGAATTCTGGGCTGCTGGTGTTATACTGTGGTGCTCTACATTCTTTCTTCAGGCCTCATTATGATACATAGTTCTTGCTGGCAAGCTGTCCATCTGGAATTCAGAGTTGATCAGAGGGCTTGGCCTAGAATAGAACTGAACCTGTGATCTCACCATTAAGAATGGTCTTGAGATCTCACTTGGGATTAATGGCAAACTCATCCCAAGCCTCTTGGGAGACTCCAAGCAAATATGGAGTGGCAGGACGGTAGTAAGTGCTTGAAGAACTAGAGAGAGGCCACTGGAGTGTGATTTCTGTCTAATGACTTAGGGAGACCATAACTATTCAAAGTCATAGTTGTCATTTAAAATGACATTGGTCATTTTCATTGGGTTGACTTTTTCTTATGCATCATTTTTATAAGAATCCCAGTCATATTGAATTAAGGCTCATCCCAATGATCCCATTTGAACTTGATTGCCTTTATAAAGGCCCTGTCTCCAAATAAGGACAGATTATGAAGTACTTAGTATTACAACTCCAACATGCCTCTTTTTTTTCTTTGTGGAAGAGATATAATCCAACACATAATAGAGGGGCAAAGAAAGATAACAAGGTGGGAGAGCCTAGTTCAGAAGATGGATGTGTTATAGACAAATGCTATCCAAGTGCTTCTTTGCCTAGTCAGTGACCCACTGCACACTCTCCAGTAATATAGATACCCAGAGAACCCCACTGAGCAGGGCCTAGGGAGAGGTCAGTAAGCATTCATGGGAACAGTATAGTTGTCCATCTTCAAGGTCAGGAGATCTACAAGCAGAGGATCAAACCCTGGACCGGTCTTTGTTTTAAGTTATTGGAAAAGACATTGGCCCTTCTGAAGAGGAGCAGAAATAGGAAGAAACTGTCCTTAGTTCTGAATACCCAGGATAGAAGAGTTTGAGAGCATCTCTTTCTATAACTGATCTCCTATTTTCTTTCTAACATACAGGACTCCAATCATAGCTGGTGGACTTTTCGTGATTGACAAAGCCTGGTTTGATTACTTGGGGAAGTATGACACAGACATGGACATCTGGGGTGGGGAGAATTTTGGTAAGTACCTATTTGGTATTACCTATTTGGTAAGTATCTATACCATATCATTCAGTACAACCTGGGGACTGGGGAGGGTATCTCTGTAATCTCAGGTCCAGCAACAGATGAATGGTCACACCTGTTGGGCATGAGGACCTGAAAGTTTTGAGTGAGTCATTCCTTTGGTGGAAGGCTGGACAGGGCATCAGAGCAGTGGCTTTAAGAAGGAGGTCACAATGAGAGAATTTCTCCATGAGGCAGCTTGGATGCTAAGGACCAGGGAAACACCCAGATAGATTGCTGGGGAAAAGTTGAGATGTAAAATCTGATAGGACCAAAAGGAGCACTGAGGCCAAGGGGTCAGGTGCAGACTTGAATTGAGAGCAATGAACCTGGATATTTGTAATTGGAAGAAGTCTAAGGAGGAAGAAAATGAGGAACAGGAGTGACATTAACCTCCATTCATGTTCCTTGACTTCCCTGAGGATAGCTCATGCACTGGGTACATAAACAGAGTCCAGGTTTATTGCCACAGAAATCTTTGGGTTATCTTGGCTGTGTCTCTTGGTGAGAAAGGAAGGAGTAAGATGGGCTGATTACAGAACCTCAAATCATGCACAGATCTGGCCACAGCGATACATGGTTGGGGCTTGCAGGCAATCAGCAATAAGAAAGCCCCGTTCCATCCAGCTAGTAAATACCCTCATTTCCCTTGTGGATTCAAAGTGTGACTTCGGGATAATTGTTCTGCCTCTTGGTATTGCTGTGAAAATCCAATGAACTAAGCATGTGGCATTATATGGGCCCAGTATGAGTCTATGATCAGTTTTGTCATTGGGTATTCCAGCCCTTAGTGTATATAGTGCCACCATGTGAGAGGCCCAAAATCACAGTTGGCCAAACAAATCAGAGTAGAGTAAGAGGGAGATCCCTAAAGGGAACCTTCCTTTCTCAAAGCACTGGGAGAGTATTGGCATGGGCTCTGGGAACAGGGTGCAAGCCAAAAGAGTGATCCATGGGCCTGTGCTGGCAGTTAGTAGTAATGCCAGGCATTGTCCACTGACACTGTCTCCTATCCCTGCCCCTAGAGTGGTTTATGGCTTTCTTCCCCAGTCACTAAGAATTATTTCCTGGAAATTTATGGCTTCTGGCCTGACCCACAGCATCTGTTCTCCCAAACTGGGCAGTGTAGAGACATCCATCAGAAAACTTGGTCTCCTGCCAGGCAGGGGCCAGGCTGAAGGCCCAGGAAATGAAACAGAAAACCCCAACACCCACTCACCAAACTGACCCTCTTGAGACCCAGACTGGGAAGGCCTTGTGCATTATGATAAGGTTCATTGTTGTGCTGGTATGGGGTTCAAGGGCAGGTTTGCCTGCGCTAACCTTGAAGACTAGCATTCTCAACAGGGCAGGGATTTCTCTAGGAAGAGCTGAGAGCTGATTGTCTATCCTGACCTCAAGCACCCTCCTCCCTCCATTTTTGTGCCAGTATTAGGGCTTGAACTCAGGGCCTTGGTATTGTCCTTTAGCTATTTTTTCTCAAAGCTGGCACTCTACAACTTGAGCCACAGCTTCACTTCTGGATTTTTTTTTATAATTAATTGGAGATAAGAGTTTCAGAGACATTTCTGCCTGGGCTGGCTTGAAACAAGAATCCTCAGATCTCAGTCTCCTGAGTAACTAGGTTTACAAGCATGAGACACTAGAGTCCTCTTTACTTAATGAGTTCTGGCCTTTCCCCTCACCAGCAAATGAATGTTCCCTGTAGTCATTCTGATAGACAACAGACATCCAATCTCTGTCCCAGTGCTCCTCATAATGATGCAATCCCTCTCTCACAGTTCACCACGTTCTGAGTTGAGAGAGTTTTTTTGTGGAATTGTTAGAACATACTTCTAAGTTGTAGCCCTGTTCTCTCCAGCTTGCCTGCTGGGGATTGTTCTGCCCTCTTGAACTACACAAGGTGAGGATAGTCCTTTTTCCAGTCACATTTGCATGCAGGCAGCATGTCATTTTCAACGATGGCACATTTTGCTCCAACTTCCCAGCACCTTTCCTTTATAGCAATGTTAACACACATCTGCTCAAATCAAGAAGCAATCTCATCTAGCTGGTTTCTGAGTCGGTTGGCATTAGCAAGGGCTGATTTGAATAGAAAAGTTGAGAAAGGGTCCCCAGGAGGTATAGGAAAGACATTTTATAATCCACCACAAAAAAATTTGAACCACAAAAAAATCACACTGCAGACAACTATCATAGGAAACACTTTGTTTTCTTGTACTCCAATATTCCATTATGTGATGGCTAGGTAGCAGTACTTTGAAAGTCAGAATGGATTTCTAGATTTATTTTTTCTTTTTAGCAGAATTTTCAGCAAAATGCAGTGCTTTTCCAAGGGTGGATGCATCATGTGGATAGGGTAACATCTGCAGAAGCCTCTGACTAATGAAGGTGGGAATTTACAAGTGGATCTGCGTGATGATTGAGAGTTAGTGGGATCTGGGTGCAATGCTTCAGCTGGTGCCAGGGGCGAAGGGAGCTGTCCATTAGAGCAAAGGAATCCTGGCTCAGCGTTGTTGCAGGAGATGCTTCCCTGTCTTCCCAATCAACAAGTCTTAGAGGTCCACTTCCCTCGGTATCCCTCACAGCCATCCTCTTCTCTCTGTCTTCCTCAGTCCCCTAAGTATCCTCCCCCTCTTCTATTCCTGTCATGTCTGTCCTCCCATTTTTGCCAATATTCTTTTTACAATGCAAACCTTTCAAGCTAGCTCCACAGTGGCTCTCATTTGTCCTAAGGAAGAGGCCCACACTCCTCTTTGACTTCATCTTCAACCCATTCCACCCTCTAGCTTTCAGGCCTCCAGCTGGCAGGACCACCAGCAGCTTGCAGGATTCAGAGTAACCCAGCCTTCCTTCTCCACCAGACTGGTTCTCCTGAAGAGGGAGGCTCTGGGTGGCTTCCTCTGGAACTGCATCACCTTCCCTGCCCTTTCTCTCATCTTATTATTTCTTCCTTCTGTGTCTTCAGCAGCAGATTCTCTTTGCCTGTCATTGTACTGTGCCCTCTTATGCACTTATATTTAGTTATCTGTGCCTAATACCTTTCCCTGTTTCCTACTTGACCTGGAACTTAAAGCAAGAGCATTCACCCAACTTCTCATCCATGCAGCCAAGAACAACTGGACAGTTCAGAAGCTGCTCACTGAAATGTATTTAAAAAGCAAGACATTGAATGGGGAGGGAATTCAACATGTGAAAAAGCAATAGAGTTGTCCCTCCATTTCTTGGAGTATTGGTTCCAAGACAGTACCTTGTATAAAATGGCATAATATTTATAGATAACCTATGCACACTCTCTTGTATGCTTAAGTAATCTCTTAATTATATGTAATTAATTATAATTAATATAATGTTAATGTTACATAAGTAGTTGCTATACTAGGTAGGTGAAATGACAAGGAAATGTGTATTCAAAGCCTCAAAATGCATATATATCTGTTCAAGATGGACATTTTTCTCCAGTATTTTTCTATAAAACATAAACCATGGTTGGTTGAGTTCATGGATGAGGAACTCATGGATATGGACAATGGAGACAACATTTAAAAATGTCTTACTGCGTTATAGGAGTCATGCTTAAAGTCATGCTTAAGAGTTCTGTTTGATCATAAAAAGGTATAACAACAGCAGGCCAGAGCATCTTTCCTTTCTGGAATTTCTCTGTGCTCTAGATGCATTTACATATGTAAGTTGATTTTATTTCACAGCACAGAAGTACATGAAAGTATTAGCCAAGGGAACCACAATGGTGTTCAGTCACAAGACACACTTACCCTTCACCATCTCACTTTTCATTTGTTGCTTATAAACACTGAAGGTCATGTCTTGGCCACTGTACCTGTACCTATACCCACTCAAGCCCCTGACCCATCATTCCATCCTGGGGCTTGAACTCAGGTCCTTGGTGCTGTCTCTGAGCTTCTTTTGTTCAAGGCTAGCACTCTATCACTTAAGCAACAGTTCCACTTGAGCTTTTTGTTTAATTAGGAGTTTATTGGAGACAAGAGTCTCACAGATCTTCCTGCCCAAGCTGGCTTCAAACCATGATTATCAGATTGCAGCCTCCTGCGTTGCTGGGATTATAGGCATGAGCAACTGAAGGCCAGCTCCACCAGGTGTTTCTAAGATGAGCTGCATAGTTTTGATAATTATATCCACAGTTTGGGATATGATCAGGCTTTAGGGAAATGTGACTTTTCGACTTTTTTTCAGAGTTAATTTGCATTAAAATTGGATGCTTACATTCCAATTTACATACCATGAGATATATATAATATATCTCCTTACTCTCAGGCTAAGCCTTACTTTTAGCTTTTGGTCTTCAGAGATAAAAGACTCCATTGCCCAATAAGAAGTGTGTGTGCATGTGTGTGCATATGTGTGTGTGTGTATGTGTGTGTGTGTGTGTGTGTGTGTGTGTGTGGTGGAGATAGATGGGTCTGCATTTCCAATGAAGGAATGCTTGGCGCACATACAAGGGAAAATATGGGATTTCTAAATTTAGAATGAGGATTTCCAAAGCACAGCAGGCACAAAAGACAAGGCTGTAAAGAGAGACGAGGTATAGCCCAAAAAGGATTCTTCACCACCCACCATCCCCAGAATGTAGGCTGGGATGCCAGGCTATTCCAGACTTAGGGATGTGTGTATTATAGGAAGAGCACAGCCTGTGCACTCATACAGGAGTAACTTTGAACCCCATAGTCATCACAAGTACCCTTGGGAAAGTTACTTCACCTCACTCTTAACACTCTCAAAACTTTCCAACTCTTTAAAGCAGAGATAATAATCCCTGTGGTAGAGAAAGCAACCCCACAAAGACATGTGCATCCTAATACCTGCAACCTGTGCAGATGATCCTTTATATGGCAGAAATGACTTTGAAGTGATTCAATCACTACACAATGACTTGAAAGTAGAAGAAGATGCAGGTGGGTCCTGTCTGGGCACAGGAACCCTTAGAAGTGGAGAACAAAATGGAAACAAAGGATTTTTATCTTTGTTGTGGTTTTTATTTTCTTTTGTTTGTTTGCTTATCTGTGTTTGGGATTATAAGGAAAGGGGCACAGAAATGGAAGGACAAATACAGCAGTGGTACTCACTAGACACTGCATGGAAAATAACTATACAACTAGTGGGTGGGGACTTGAGGGGGAAACTGGGAGAGAGTAAGGGAAGGGGTGATATTGTCCCAAAGTAAATGTACTCTTTACCTGACTCATGTAACTATAACCCTTCTCTCTCTATATATCACCTTTATAATAACAATAAAAATACAAATTAAGAAAAAAGAAGTAGGGAACAGTTCATGCTAGAAGCAACAGAGAAGTGTCACAGAGCGATTTGAAGCTCCAGAGTGAGTTGAGCAGCCATTGCTAGTTTGAAGATAGAGAAACAACCAGAAGTAACTGAGAAGGGTCCCAGGCCAATGACCAGCAAAAAAAAAAAAAAAAAGGATTGTTAGTCCTGTAGCCTTAAGGAGCAGAGCATTACAAATAACCTGAAGGAGCTTGAAGCTGAGTCTTCTTTAGAGCTCCCAGATAGGAGGAAAATCCTGCTGCTGATACCTTGATTTTGGCCTTTTTGAGACCCTGAGCAGAGAAGCCAACTAAACCTGCCAAGTTTGTGAAGAATCATTATAGTAGCACAGGAAAGCAATTGCATCTCTGTATCACAGTGAATTAGTTAGCCCATGAAGTGCCTCTGTTCAAGCCATAGCCACATGTCAGCAACGTTAGTTAAGGAAGGATTGCATCTGACTTGTTGAGGTAGTTCATTCCTCAATTAGGGAAATGGCTTACTCTGAGAAGAACACCCATGTCCAATAACATATTTTTAGGTGCAGAGTATGCTAAAGCAGCTCACTGCTCCGTCCATTGCTTGAGCTATTCTGCTAAAACCTAGTGCCCAGGTGTGATTGCATGAGGCCTCATTTCGTGGCTGCTCCTGTATTTTCCCAGGTCTAATGGAGTGCCTTCAGAGAGGACACTAGCCATTCATTTTTCATCAGGTGTATGGAAAGATAAAGGGTTCCATCTTGGTGTTTGTAGTTGTGTGGCCACTGGTGATTATGGTGTGTCTGTGGTTCATACTTGTCCAGAAGCTAGGGCCTGGGTAGGCCTTGACTGTCTCAGATATAAGGAAACTGCAGTTCTCAAAAATTCAAGACCAGTCTTTTGCAGGCCAGCAATATAAGATTATATCTAATCAAGCCCATACATTCATTAAAGAATAAAAACAGAATCCTAGCCTGTTTTGTGCTGCTATGATAGAATGGCATGGACTGGATGGTTTACAAAGAATGGAGACATTTCTTCATAAGAAGAACCATCTATTATTTTCAAGTCGGGAGGACCACCGTTGGTGATGGTCATCTTGTTGCAATTATCCCATGGCAAAAGGAGGTAGAGCAAGAAAGTATGTTGTAGGGTAGGATCATGGGAAGTGGTGAAAACTTGTTCTCAGTAATCCACTCATGTCATAACTAACCCCCTCTGAGATAACAGGATTAGTCCATTCATGAGAACTGAGCCTTCACAGTTTCTTAGAAGATCCCACTTTTCTCAGCCAGGTACCTGTGGTAGAGATCAGCACGATTATGGTTCAAGACAAACTGGGCAAAAGTTAATGAGAGCTCATCTTAACAAATTAGCTGGGTGTAGATGATGGCATATGCCTACTTCCCCAGCTATTCTGGAAGCATGGGTAAGAGAATCAAGGCTCATGACCAGCCACTGGCATAAATAATAAGACAAATAGAACTAGAGGTAGTTCAAGAGGTAGAGCACTTGCCTAGCAAGCACAAAGACCTGAGTTCAAGCCCTAGTACTACCAAAAAACCCCACCCACAAAGCCTCACATCTCAACACTTCTGCTTTGAGGATTAGGATTCTAACAAACTTTGGAAGACATTGCAGCTATATCAGAGTTTGCTTCCTGTCCCAGTAAGCCCTCAGGACTTAAAAATTACTGGAAGGTAAAATCCTTATCACACAAATATATCTGTGGGCTTATGAATGACAGTGGCCAAATTAGCCTGTGCCTTCTTGCCTGCCACTGTCCCCTCTATTCTCTTGATTCCCAATAGGTATAAACTTGGACAGAGGCAGAATGGGTAATGCTACACTGATTATACATATACGTATGTGTAGATAATATAAAGCTTGATGTAAAGCAGGTGCCATTTCATGAAGTGCTACCCATGTGCCTTTGTTAAAAACCAAGTTACAATATGAAGTTAGATCTGTGAGTATCACTGACAGCAGTAGGGGTGCGAATACCCATGTACAGGTATAATGTGCTTCCTGGGGAAAGCAAATTCCCTTCTCTCCTGCCCTCTGCTCATGGGCCTGTCAGGTGGGTATTGGTTCTGATAAAGGGTTAAGGGCCTGGGAAGGCTGGAGAAAATAGTGGATGGCTTGATGAGATGGAAGGAAAAAGACTGGAATAGAGGGCAGAAGGGCAATTTGCTCTCAAATATTAATCTGAAGTTCAAAGATAGCGAGACCATAACAGTGCCCTAGTGAAGATGGAGAATTACACATCTTCCTGCCTGGAATGCAGAGTGGATCTGGGCCTGCATGGCATTTGTTCATCACCAGGGAAGATGATTTGGGCCCTGAGTCAGTGAGGACTCTTCACAGAGGATGCTGTGTGACCTCAACTCTGAAGAACAAGGCTCTTATATGTACCTTTACTTCCAGTCCTTGCAGTTTTGGCTAAGCAGCCTGTTGTGGCTTTAGGATCAAAAGACTTTTGTAGAAAGCTTCAGCAGAACAGCTAACCAGAAGGCCAAGCTCCCTAGCCTGAGCCGACACACATCCTTATCCTGAAGTCCATGGGGTAGAACATAGCAGGATTACCATACATCCAAGGTCTTAAGTATTCTGCTGTGCCATACCTACAAATCATTGCACTAACTTGAAAACTCCAAGCTTAGACTGGAGGTGTCTGGACTGGAGGGAGCACAGGGACCCATAACAGCCCATATATTTCCCCAAAACCTCAGTTATAACTACTTGGACTCCAGAGTAGAGCAACTTAATGCATCCCAAGCTGTGGATGCCTCTGGGTGGTGAGGAGAGGAGAAGAGAACTAAGATGGGCATTTTGTAAGACTGAATGAGTGAGTTGATAAGGTAGAAAGAAATGTGGCAGCCAGTTAGGTGTTCGTTACTTGGGTTAGTTTTTTAAGTGCCTTGAAGTCAGTTTGTATCCATGGCCGCATTGGTCAGTGGAAGTATTTATTATTGAGACAGGATGATGGCAAAGCGTTGGGTTTTAGAGTTGTGTCCATTCCCAGCTACTTGCTGTCAGTTGCTCTAAAAGAGATGCTTACTTCTGCCTTAGGAAAAAATAAATAAAAGCATCAAGAACCACTAAGTAGGATTGTTCGAGAATAAATAAGCATCTGTTTGAGGAAGAACCTAGAAAAGCCTGGCCTAGAAGTACAGGAAGGGGCTGTTTCCCCCCATGGCTGTTTTCCCCCATGAGGAATTTTTACATTAATGCAACAGACACAGGAAAATAAGGAAAAAGAATGGGTTTCAATGAGGAGATGAGGCAGGGCTGCAGGAGGACACCAAGAGTTGAAGAGGTCTGGGGTGGGTCAGTAGCAGGGTCATGAAGCATCAGCCAGCCCTAGAAGGGGCATTGTGGCCTGGAGTAGAGCGGAGGCTGGTGGGATGGAGGTGAGTTCTCCGCATCATTCCATGAACACTGGGTCACACTGGGAAGTTGTGTCAAGAAGTCACTCAGAGACAGAGTTTGGGATGAAGAGGAGAAGGTGGAGAAGGACCAGGGCCAGGTGATGGTGCTGTCTAAGGTGGGAAAAGTTGAATTACTGTGGTCTAGAAGATAGGCTAGTGGACTCCGAGGGAAACAAAAGACTGGTCAGAGGGAACACAGCAAGAGAAATAGTTTGTGAGTCCGGGACAATAGAGGTGGGGTTGGATGGATTTGCTTTGCAAATAAGGGGGGCCATATGTCTCATTTGAATACATGAAGAGGAAGAGACTTTAGGGTAGCAGAAACACATGCATATCTTTAGAGAAAAGCTGTCACACAGCATGTAGGTTATATCTAGTAAGCAAGGCCATCATCTCTCATGTTGGAGGATTAAGAAGGGCTTCATTTGGAGAAAGTGAAGAAGACCCTACTTGGAGTCTCTGCAGAGGAACTGGTGGCCACTCACAGGAGTGAAGAGGACTTCCTGAGACTCAGAGTCACACATGACCTGACAGGATTCCACGCCCTCACCTCGTGTCCTGGATTGTGATGTGGTGTCCAGCAATGGCTCAGAGCCTACAACACAGATAGTGCCAATAGTCAAATACCAACTGCTGTATATTGGGGACCTTTGCTGGGGAAAGTCAAAATTACAGATAAGTCCCCAAGTTCAAGTGTGTCCTTCATGCTGCAGAAGATAGAAAGGTGGAGGAAGCTGGCTGTAAATGGTCTAAGAAGTTAGAAGTGCACACCACTGGACAATGCACATCAGTATCTGAATTTTCAAGAGACTAGATTCAGAAGGGGATCTCAGATGTGCTGCTGTGCTTTTGATTGCACTTAGAGTGTACACAGTCATTCTCAGAATTGTATTTCATTTGATGTGAACGGCAGTCCTGCAGAGTGTTTTTATGATCTTTGTTTGACATACAGGGAAATTGAGCCTCAGCAATCTAAAGCAGGTTGCCCAGGGATGCAGCTAGTAGGTTATTGTAGATTCAGGTATGCAAAGCCAAGTTCTCCCTGATTCTTCTCCCTCTGGAGGTGAGCTGCACTCTGTGTAGGAAAACACCTGGGCCACAGGAAGAGGTGAGGTGCAGAGAAGGTGAAGTAGTAGGTGCTCCCTTGACTGTAGCTCAGTGACCTCACCAGGGAGACATGGAGGAAGCAGAAAGGGAGTAGTGAGAGCCAGTGGGAATGGATCAGAAGGAAGAATTCTAGCTTAGCTACCTGCTTGGAGAGCTGGAAAGATTGGGATATGGAAGGGAAGCAGACGAGAGATGTCCTGAGGTGAAGACCCTGGAATCTTTGTTCCTTGTCCCAAGACACCTGGCCTTCTTCCCCATATCCCTCGTGGGCAGTCACCCATAGGCATATTTTTCCCATCTAGCCTGTGTCCTTTACATTTGAGCTTCACTGCGGAAGCCTGGACCAAGGAGGAATTCCCACAGATTGGAAGCTGCCTTTTCTAGAGTGATGTAAGGTGCAGGGGGGTGTTTAGCTCTGAGTGCAGTCAGCAAGGGGAGTTATTGATAGAGAATTTAGAAGCAATAAAATGCCTATCTAAAATCATTCTGCTTTC
This sequence comes from Dipodomys spectabilis, assembly GCF_019054845.1. Classification (NCBI taxonomy): domain Eukaryota; kingdom Metazoa; phylum Chordata; class Mammalia; order Rodentia; family Heteromyidae; genus Dipodomys; species Dipodomys spectabilis. Next base: position 6,675,443 of record NW_024870887.1, on the reverse strand, counting down.
TTAAAAACACCATCATGTGTGGCAGTTCTGAACAATGGCAATGATAAAGTGTTTCCCTCTTATCGATCCTCCCTACCCTCCAACCTGTCCTGATATGCTACAGCCTCTTTGGGGATGAAGCTGGGTTAAAAGCCCTGCCTAGAGCCTTCCCTGAGCAGCAGTCCCAGGAGATATCTCCATCTCTAACTCTACCCTACCCACCACTCTGAGGTCCCCACATCAGCAGAAAGAAATGGAAGTGAGGGAGGATGAAATGCCCACCCTGGAGAGCATCCCCAACCACAGCATTGCAGCTTCTCGCCTTCTTCAGCTCTAGTTTCTGTTCACAGCCCCCTCCCCTGACCTTCCTGGCCCATGTTTCAGTGTTAGGCTCTTATCCAGAACTGGTGGCTAGGTGTGGAAGGTATTTTCCATACCTTGCCTAAGTGCCTTCTGGAGGTCTAATCCCCTCTGTTGCCTTTTACCATGTAATTTAGCTTGTGTTGATTCTTCTCATGATAGATTTCTGGTCCCTGACTTACTTAGTCCTCCTTTATTCTCAAATGGAATTCCTTTTTTTTCCATCCTCTTTCTAATTGTTTGGGATCACAAGAAGTGAGTTTAATCCACCACAGAATCCTTTTACAACTCCCAAAGCAACTCCATTGCTGCCCTTTTTTTTAAGCTAATCATCCAGGCAGAGCACCATTGTTCTGGCTGCTCCATGTATTCCAGAAGCCACTGTTCTTCCCTAGGCCTCTGTGGCTGGCTAAGAACAGACTCTACTGACCTGGCATGGCAGTTCTAACACTTCCCAAGGGGTGTGGGCTAACACGGAGGCCTAGGACTGGTTCCTCAAAACCAGCATAGTGGCATTAAGCAGTAATGGGAGGGGCGATTGTCTTGCAGAAATCTCCTTCCGTGTGTGGATGTGTGGGGGCAGCCTGGAGATTATTCCTTGTAGCCGAGTAGGCCATGTCTTCCGGAAGAAGCATCCCTACGTTTTCCCGGATGGAAATGCCAACACATACATAAAGTGAGTGTGTGTGGGTTCTGTGCTTGTGGACAAATGTCATGGATGCCATGGCTGGGGGTTTGTGTCCTGTTAGGCACTTGAATGCGCTGGATGGATGTGAGCTACACATCTGCCTCCTGAACTCTGCCTGGGCATTCAGCATGAGAGATGGGGCTTCCCCAATGCTGTAGAGCAAATGTCTGATGGAAAACAGAATGCTGGCAAAAGAAAAGATTTAAAGACATGGCTTCAATACTTACAATATACACCACATTTAATGAATGGCCTGTGTAAATGCTGACTTTCCTCTTGGAAACCTAGAACTCCAACATGCCCCTGTAGTAAAGGGGGACCCAGAGGAAGATTCCAAGAATCAGGTTGGCCAGAGGCAAGGTAGTCACCATAGTCTCTGCTTTTTTGCTTCAAGTGACTAGCAGCAAGTGGGTGTACCTGGTTCTTTTATCTCCAACTCTATTTCTTTTCTTTTCTTTTCTTTTTGTCAGTCATGGGGCTTGAACTGTCCCTTAGCTCTCAAGGCAAGTGCTCTACCATGGAGCCATACCACCACAGTTTTATGGTGGTTTATTGGGGATAAGAGTCTCATGGACCTTCTTGCCTAGGCTGGCTTTGAACCATGATCCTTAGATCTCAGCCTCCTGAGTAGCTACGATTGTAGGTGTGAGCCATCAGTGACCAGCTCTTTTCTCTCTATTTCTTTAAGAACCACAAAGTTAAGTTTCTGGTGTGATACTTCTGATCTTTCTAATCTGAATCTTTGGGGAAAGTTTTGTTGCTATTACTATAACACTGTCTTAGAGACAAATTTGCCTTTGGAGATTAAGTAGGACTTGCTATCTGTGTTTTATTATGGTGGATCTACCTGGTAATGCTGCTGTCTTGGAACATGTACATAGTGTATATCAATGTGACACAACACAGGCCCTGCTGGACAGTCTACTCCTGACATTTCTTGTCTCCCCAGGAACACGAAGCGGACAGCTGAAGTATGGATGGATGAATACAAACAATATTACTACGCTGCCCGGCCTTTTGCCCTGGAGAGGCCCTTTGGGAAGTAAGTGTGCCTATTGGTTGAGAAAAGCAGAGACGCAACAAGGTCCTATGCACAAAGGCCCATCAGCCTTGCTTGTCTCTGGAGCCACTAAATCTTCAGGCTGGAGCAATAGTTATGCTTCTTCATATCCCTTAGAACTCCAGCCCCATTCTGGGTGTGCAAGTTTCTTCTGTCTACAGACCACAAACTCAATAGAGGAAGTTTTTAGCTGACCCTTGCATATTCTCACTTCTTTTGTAAAATGATGGGTTATGGGTTGTTCCCTAAGCCAGAGGTCCTTCCTGTACTTCTCAGCCACTCAAGCCCAACTTCCCCCTATCCTTGGAGGAATGTGGTATATTCAGATGGATCCTCCAGGAATACTCAAGCTTTATGGGCAAAGAGGACAAGGAAAGAAGTATTTATTAAGAGCTGGATACCATTACATGAGCTATCTCGTTACCTCCCCCAAACTCTAATGGGGGTTTTAGTTAACTCTTTTGATAGACCAGTATAAGAGGAAAAAGGAGACTGGAACACACCTTGCATTTCCCAGCCCAGAGTTGATTAGACTAGTGACAAATAGTGACTTAGTTTGTGTTATAATTTGTGCCTCTTCAGGGGAACCATGGTTTTTTGTCTTGCTAATGTTCATTCGCTAGTCACAGGTAGGCTGTTGAGCAAGAGTTTAACAGCCTGAAATTCTAAGAGCACATATTTACACAGAGGATTAAATCAGAACCAACCAAAATGACTTGCACCTCTGACATCACAATACACTGTAGCCTTTCAATTCTCTCACTCCACCCTTCCTGATGCATCGGTTCTTGTCCTCATCAGAACTTTTGGTCCACTGGCCGTGTTCCTCCAACCAACTTCCTTTCTTCACCCACATCCTTCTTCACTTTGAATGCCACCCTTGCTTAAAGACAGACTTCAAAAAATTTCACACTCCAATCTTCTTTTTTTTACCTGTTAATACCCTCCTCCATCTGCAAGGCTTTTTTTCATCCCTGGATGAACCTGACTTTGAGCTTTCTTTCACTATTCACTTCTGCTGACCAGTGCTAGGAAATGATAACCTAGTGCTCCTGAAGATACTCAGTATCCAGTACTCAGTAAGGATGTGGTATGCCTTCTTTGCCCTGCTGTCTTTCCTAGTAGCAGCACATCCCCTCCATCTTCAGAAAACCTTCAGTCACCCATCTCTGAGCCTGAATCCAAGCCTATCCCTTCCTTTCTCTTGTACACATGACAACTGTTTTCTAGATGAAAAACATCCATTTCCCAAGACAAACCAACCCATTAGCTTGGCCGCATCCTTCTCGGTTTCTTTTGTCTCAGAGGACAGGTGTGCTTCTTGTGGTGGTTGGCCAGCTCTCCACCAGCAATCTGGATGCACCATTCATGCCTGTGCTCATTCATAAATCAACTTTGATCGAGTTCCTGCTGTCTAGATTCATCTCTTGCCTCCTGGTGCTTCAGGGCCTCTCAAAGTTTTATATGACACAGATCTCCAGGGGATGGTGTGAAGATGTGATCTGAGTTTCTGATAAGCAATGCTGTGATACCGGTCTGAGGACCCACTTTGAAGAGCATGGAGGATAGTTCTCAAACTATACTGTCGAATTACCTAGAGAGTTTGGAAGCCCCTTCTTCCTGGGCTCCCTTTTGCCCAGGGTAGTGGCCTGGACTGGGGAATAGGTAAAAGGTAATTCTAGTATACATGAGGACTTGCGAGGTTACTCCCATTCTCCATAATTGAATTTCCACACACATGAACACTACTCCTTGTCTTGAACTACAAAATTGTCCTTCAACTCAGCGTTGCTCATCTGATGTGTCTCTCTTTGTCTGACTGTTCCAAGCCCAGCTTCATGAAGACCACTGGATCTACCTTCTCTGTTACCCCCTCATCTTCTGTCACCCTCATTCTCTGTGGTTGTTCCCACCAGCCTCATCCTGGATCCTCATCCCTTACTCTCCTCTGATGCTCCTGACTCCCTCCTGGAAGCCTCTAGATCTCCAGAACTCTGCACTGTTTCTTTTTCTTTTTTCTTTTTTGCCAATATTGGTGTTTGAACTTATACTTACTAGGCTAGCACTCTACCACTTGAGCCACACCTACAGCCAGCTCTTTGATGGTTATGTTGAAGATAGAGCCATACAAACCTTTTTGCCTAGGCCAGCTTCAAACTGTGATCCCCAGATCTCATCCTTCTGAATACCTAGGATTGCAGGCATGAGCCAACAGTGTCCAGACACTCTTGGCTTTTGTACTGCTTCTAGTCTCTGCCTTTTCCATCTCATTTGCAGGCTCAGTTGTTTTTTTCCTTCACACTCCTTATATGCTGGTGTTCCTCTAGAGCCTGTCATAAGCCCTCATCTTATACACATTCTCCCTGGCACAAATCACCATATCTCTCCTGCCTGTATACACACACGTACACACACACACACACACACACACACACACACACACACACACACCTTTCTCCTCACATCTCCCTCTTCCTTCTCTTGCATATCCTCACATATCTCTGTCTCATTTTCTTCTCTTCCTCCTCTTTCTCCTTTCTGTAATAGTATGGCTTGAATCTAGGGCCTTGTGCATTCTGGGCAAGCACTCTACCACTTAAGCCATGTCTCAGCCATTTTGTTTGTATTTTGTTTTGTGAAGCAGTGTCTTGCCGCTGTCTTTCTAGGCTGGTCTTGAATTCCCTATCCCCTTTCTCCACCTTCTAAGTAGCTTGGAACTACGGTATACCACCACTTACAACTTCACAGCCCTATTCCTAAGACCTCTCTTCCAGTCACTTACCTTTAAGTATTGTCTGGACACCTCTAACAGAGTGCCCACACACACTTAAAACTCAGCAAGTCCTAGACTGAACTCATGACGTTTGCTCCTAAAACCATCAGCTCCTCATCCCCATGAGCAGCCTTCCTTGCTTCCCATTCCCATTCTCATGCGCATCTGTTTTAAGACCCCACAGTGCTGCTGTCTGGCAGAACTTCTTTCACTTCTTAATGTGCACTGTTGTCTTTGTTCTCTCCTCCACACTACTTCCTAGCAGGGCTTTGCTCATCTACTGTCTGGTCTGACTATATCTACTCTTCCTTGCAGATCCCATTCTTGGCCACCATTACCACCTTGATTACCACAGACTTCATAAGATATCCCTGTGACCTCCACAAATCCCCCTGTGCCACTTGAGCTATGATACTTGTTTTACTGTCTGGTATAATTGCACAAGAGCTTTCCCTCATATTTCATACTGGGTTAATGCCTGACACACACAGAGGTATGCCAGGAACAAATACATGGCCAGACCCCTGTACTAGCCAAGGAAGAGGAGTCACTGAGGCTGGGGACAGTGGGAAGTGGTATGTCTTCCTAGGCTGGCCTTGAAGTCCCTGTCCTCCTTTCTCCACCTTCTGAGTAGCTGGGAACTAGTGTATACCACCACTTACAACTTTACAGTTCTATTCCTAAGACCGCTCAGGAAATGGTCTATCGAATGCAAAATCCCCAGAGAGATCGTGAGTACATAGACTCAGATCCCAAGCAGTGAATCCTGAACAACACATTGGATATTCTTGCAGCTTTGCTTTTTAAATCTAAAGTAAAAATACCCCTAAATTTCATTTTCAAGTCAAAGTACTAGTCCCGTTGTTATTACTGCACCACTGTGAGATATTGCAAGGCGTTTCCATAGCTCTATCTGGAGACAGAGAAATCTCTGTTTGCTCATAACTGTCCAGAGACACATGGATGCAATGTTTGGTTGTCCATTGCTCCTAGTGTTCCCCACCTGAGCCATGGTTACTGGTTCTGCTTCTGATAGCTATGTTTTGTCTTTGCTTCCCTTCCCACATCCTTCTCCCCTGGCCCATTACCTACAGCATTAAGAACAGACAGGACCTGAGAAGAAGCCTGCCCTGCCAGACCTTCAAGTGGTATCTGGAGAATGTCTACCCAGAACTCAGGTATCCCTGTCCATTGGAGCCTTGGCTAGCCACAAGGGAGGCTCTCAGCTAGCTTGGTCTGGGGAGACTTAGCGAGCCACATACTGGATCGAGTTTTTAAGTCTAGGGAAGTAAGAAGACTAGTTGGCTCTCCTTTTCCATGAAACCAGAAATGAAGTTACATTGACTCAGCAGCATGAAGGATGGTGAGTAGCTAGTTACAGTATCTCTCCATAACTGAGGCTTGTGCTCCAGGCTATGTCCTGAGAGCATGGCTCCATTCCAGGCATCTGTCCATCATGTGGCTCCTGAGTGCTGGCTTGCTTCCTCCTGACAGCGTCTTTCCTTTTCTGAACAGTGCTAAGCTTTGTGACAGCCCAGTGGGAGGTGGCCCTGTCATTTTCAGAGTAACCTCCCCTTACCTCTCCAGCTGCTGGTGAGGTCTCATCTCTCCTTGTGGCTTTCTTCAGGGTCCCCTCAGATTCCTCCATTCAGAAGGGCAACATCCGGCAGAGACAGAAGTGTCTTGAGTCTCAAAAGCAGAACAATGAAGAGCTCCCAAGCCTAAGGCTGAGCCCCTGCATTAAAAGCAATGAAGCAAAGTCCCAGGTAAAGTATTCATCTGGGGCCATAGCACCACATGCCACAGAGGAGAGCGGCAACTGCAAGCACTTGAGGGCCATTATGGAAAGGTCTGCAGGAAGGCAGAGCTCTTCTCTGGGCTGAGCTGCTCCTCCACTCTGCTTTGGGAGAATGCTGGGTTTGTGTAGCGACCATGTGACTGTAAGTTGCTAGAAGATCACTGGAAGATGAGAAGAGTTTCCATCCACATCAACAGACAGGACCAAGGTGCCCTGAGCTCCATACTGCCTACTGGGGAGGCAAGTGGGATGGGCAGAATTAGATACCACTTCTGGTTGCCAGAGACCCAAAGCTCAGCATCAGGATTGGGCTACATTTCCTAGTGCTTTGAAAGTGTTCAACCTACTTTAGACAGAGAGAAGTCCATATAACTGTCACACATGTCACATGTGTGTGTGTTATTCATCTCTTCCATATATCACCTGTATGTGTAAGTGCGTGTATCACACAGTCTTCTTATGAGACTATATGGCAGCCTTTGCTTTATGGATTCTGCGCCAGGCAAGGGCCATATGATTCTCATACTGGCTTCCAGCCTCTGTCTCTTCCTTTTCTTCAAACCCCTGTTCTGCTAATATTGGATATTAATAGGGTTGTATCCTCTGAACCCACTCTGCAATATCTTCTCTATATCTTCACCATTTGTCCTACCTCTTGGCCTGTCCAGAGAGCATGGCATGAGCCATCTGCCCTGAACCTCCTCTCATTGTACCCACCCCTTCAGTCTCTGAGAGGCCATATCAGGAAGGTCACACCCTAGTCCCATTAATCTCACTGCCATTTTATGGCAGATTTTTTTCATGTAAGTTTAGTCATGGAAGATGATTTCTGATCCAGAGGTTCCACTTCAAGGTTGTAAATGTTAAAACCATAGATGAGTTCCACCTTGACAGGAAAGAACTGCCAAGAGAGTCATAATGCAGCTATTTTCCAATGACACCCCCTGTAAAGAGACAGCGCTTGCATTTACATATCAAGGTCTGATGTGGGCAGGCCAGATTTTCCTCTCCCTAATGTTTTTGGGAATTGGGCAAGAATGTGAATGGAGACCCTTGCATTGTGGATTGCACATCAGGCAAAGGCCATGTGTAGTCTTAGCATTGACTTCCAGCCTGTGTCTGTTGCCCTTTTCTTCTCACCTTTAGCTCTGCTTCCTACTGTGAATCTCCAGCCTGTACATCTCAGCTTGGTCATTCCTCTCTAAAAGGTCACTTTGGACCTTGAACTGCAAAATCAGCATTGCAGTTTATTTTCCCTTTTCGCCTCTGACTGTGGCTCTTGCAAGGATTGAATCAACTATGAAAATGGAACACCTAGATCTGGCCTAGCCTGAGAGAGTTTTTCAGACAGAGGTTTTGTTGACTACAACAAACCCAGCAATGCTGGCTTTGGTTTGCTTTTTGCTTTTGGGTTTAGTTCATGTTCTCCACATTGGGCAGGGAGAGAGGGGGGAAGTGTGGTGGGCCTGGGCTTGAATACAAGGCCTGGGCATTGTGCCTAATATTTTTGCTCACTTGAGCCCCAGCTCCACTTCCAGCTTTTTGGGGGTTAATTGGAAGAAGAATCTTATGGGCTTGCCTATCTGGGATGACTTTGAACCCTAATCCTCAGATCTCAGCCTCCCGAGTAGCTAGGATCATAGGCATGGCCACAGGTACTTGGATGTACAGACTAATTAAAAAATACTTTTGTTATTTTTGAGTAGTACAAAGGAGTTGCCATTTAACAAAATAGTTTATGAATACAATGTGTCTTGATCAATGTCACTCATTTCCACATTCTCATCTATCCCCACCCCTTCCCTCACTTTTCTTAATTTTGTAGGATATATATTGAATTTTTAAAGATGGAACTCACTATTAGTAAAGGACATTAGCTCTTGCTTTCTGAAAACCCACTACCTAACTTCCCTGCGTGGGTAAATGGACATTTCTCAAGTAACATGGACATTCTCCTTGTAAAATAATTATTCTGAGCCAGGGTCAAACTGAGCCAAGTACTCACCAAGCATCTCATTTAGTCCTCACCGCAACCCCAAACACGGACTACGTATGTCACTGTTCTGCCCATGTGACAGCTGGAGCCACCTAGGCTTTGCCTGTCTACCCAGGTGGCATATTAATGATACCAGAGCAGGGCTCAGATTCAGGTCTACTGTCTGCATAGGCTACGCCTGAAAACTAGGGGTATGGGGTCAGTTACTCAGCCTCAACACTCTTGGTATATTAGGACCAGAGGATCACACTTTGTTATGGGGACTGTCCTGAGCATTGCAGGATGTTTAGCAAGATCTCAAGCTTTACCTAGGAGATACCCAGAGTACTCAGTCAAAATAATCAGCACAACATCTTCAAACATTTCCATGTGTTTTTTGGGTGGGTATGGTGGTTGGTAAAATCCCCCCAACTGCTCAAAACAGATTACTTCCTACCAATTAGAGAACAGAACCTTAGACCATTCCAAGACCAGCCCCTCTGCCTGGGCTTCTCACCCCCACCTCTCCTCACTGGACTCTCCATCCAGTACATTATGAGTTCCAGGCTGGGTACCCTGGCCCCTTTTCAGTTTTCACAGCTATAGCCACAGGATCATTTGCTGGAGAAAGAAACTCACTGCCCACATTTGCCAGGCCACTCCCTACTCCAGCAATGCTCATTTCTGAGTATAGGGGTCAATTTTTTACTCTTGGAGGGCCATGAGTGGATTTTCCTCCTTGTCCTCTGGCTGGACTGTCCTCAAGGGGGCAAAGGTACATAACAGCAGTCACCAGATTGGCCTCTGGGTTATCTTCCTGGAGAGAACTTGTGTGTGTGTGTGGGGGGGGGGGGGGGGGAACATCAATCATGGGCAGTATTTTTGCAAATGGAGCCATCAATAGAGGGCCCAGTATTTACCAAGCCAGGCCAGACCTGCTTGAGCAACTCTGCTGCCTGCCTCCAGACCATATCTGACTCAGGATTTGTTTAATAAACTCATTCATCACCAGCCTCTGAGAAGCCTGACAGGAGCAGAATGGGACTTGGAGCAGCTCTCTTTGCTGCTCCAGTCTTTTTTTCCTCTCTTCTCTCCTCCCCTATTGCAGATGTGGCTAGAGGTCAGCCCTCTGCTGGGAGACTGAGGACAAATAATTGCAACACCAGGAAAGAACCAGCTGTTGAGTCTTCTTGTGTATGGGATCTCATGGCAGGCTCCTGTTGGGGGGGTCTTTGGAGTGGCTTCCTCAGACTCCAACCCACGGGTATGCCATCCAGCTATTCCACCCCTTCCAAGGGTATTTCTGGATGAGGGGGGGTCTCAGATGTCAAGAGAATTTATCCTGAGTACTTCTGGACCCCCTAAGATATTCAAAAAGAAATGCCAGATCGGCTTTCAGAAACTGGTTACATTTTAAATGTCTGTGTTTAATCCGTTAATACTTTTAACAAAAAAATGCAATGCTGTTGTATCGTGGTTGTCTTAAGATAATGACAGGATTTATTTTAAATGTTAATTCCTGCTTCCTCGTGGGATAGAGCAGGTAATGGAATGGAGGATCAGCTTCATCTGTCCCCATCACTGACTGGCCTTACTTTCAAAGGGTGACAGAAGGCTAACTTTGAGACCAGTTGTTCTGTGGGCCTGAACAAATGGCTTCCTGGTAGCTCTGTTCTTGAGCTTGGACTTGTCCGTCTCTCTTTTCCCTACATGCCAAGGAATTTTTTAGGCTTAAATGTAAGATTCTATCCTTGTAGATCACATTTCACATACCTAATACTCTAGGATCCCCCAACCAATAGTCTTGCCTGATTTCAGGATTTGCATAGATCTCATGCCTGGATTTAACCTGTTAGATGGATTGTGATACTAATACATACCCTTAGGCCCAAAGGAGACCATTTAGAGAAGAGTGACCATACACTCGTATGAAGGCTGGGGTGAGGAGATGGGGAAGACACAGGCAGGAAATCAGTGCTGGGTGTGCCCTTGTTGCTTGGGTTGAAGTCTGGGGCACACTGGCTTGCTTTCAACCTCTTGCCACCCTTCCCCTAAGTGTTAGGTATGGGACTATCACTCTCTGGCCTTCCTTTGTCAGCTGCTGACACGGGGTGTGGGGGGATGTTACCACCTTTGTCTTTCATAGAAGTTGTTATTAGAAACTGATCACAGGGGAGAGCCTTTTCTAGATATTTCATGTCAAAGTAGAGTTGATGTGTGGTTTTAATATTTATAAACTTGAAGAGGAAACTCAAGGACATGTGCCTTCTCCCAGGACTAAACTTACCTAAACAAACTCTAGCTCTAGCCAGGACTTGGCTAGCATCAACAATGGCAGACCTCTTAGAGAAAGCTGGTATGGGGGGGGGGGGGCACTTACTAGCATATGATCTTGAATAACCTCAGTGAGCCTTGGATGTCATCTGTAAAGTGGGAATAATAGGAATGCTTCCTTAATAAGATCTTATGAAGATCAAGCCAGTCAGTTAGTGGCAAGCTCTCAGAACAGTGTCTGACACAAAACTGCTGTGTCAGCACCATTCACCACCCCTATATTCTTTCCCCCTTCAGCTTGCCTTATCCTAGAAGGAGAGAAATAGCATGTATATAATGATGGTATTCACAGGGCCAGGGAAAAACTTCTTGATGTGTCCCAAGGAATCTACTTTATGACTTTATATTACAGAAAAGTTCAAACATAGATAGATGTAGACGTAGATGGACTAGTGTAAACAACTCTTATATATGACCTGTCATATGGCCACAAGAATTATCAGCTCTGATAGCCTTGTTAGTATCAAATATGGAGTTCTTCTCTGGTGGTGGGGAAGGGGCTACCTTCTCACCGTTACACCATCAGAAGGAGTAAAGATGTCTTGGGGTACTCATGCCTATCCCTTGGTTTCTGGACTGTGCACGGTCTGCGACTATCTGTGATCAGCAAGATGAAGATTTCTGCTACTTGATGGTTCGTCAGCTCCAGCCTTGTGCCATCTATAAACTATCTACTCTGCCAGGAGAACTTTCTAATTCAGATAAGTTGTAAAGGGACAGGGAATTCTCAGGCAGGAGCCATCTCTAAGGGACTGTGGCTCCCATTTTTGCTGGTGACCCCATCCATGGATGAGAAGGTAGAGGACACTTCCAGATCAGAGAGGCAGTGGTTATCATCTAGCAAGTGGAGATCAACTCAAGGGGAAGCTAGTCATATGGTTAGTACAACACAGAGACCTGAGCCTACATGAGAGGAGAAGGAAGAATCCAGATCTCAGAAAGCCAGTAGACATAAGCAGACCATGGAGGTAAGACCTGAGCCAGGAAACAAGTAATGAAGGTGAAGAGTAGGAGGTAAATGAATACCATGTCAGCTTTGGGAACAGGTAGTCCTCTGGCAAAAGCTCTCTACCAACGGTCCTATTTTTATTCATGGGATAAAGAGAAGTAGCCTGGCCCAGAGGCTGAGGTCACCTAGTCCACAGGGATACAATAGAGAAGAAATCTAGTTCTTGTCAAGACAGAGCTCTCTTTATAGTTTTCATTGGTCTGGAAGGGATCCAATTCAGGAATCATCTTTTCCTCCATGATGAGGGCAAATGGCAGGCATTACCTTGTGTTACAACCTCTGTGGTTCACAGTTAGACAAGTCTTGGTGCCAGCATTTGCTGTCTCCTGGTTTGACCCCTGGGGAGTACTCAGGCTTCCTAAGCAGTGGTCACTCTGTGGTCTCTGGCACTTTGAAAGAAATAAGTGAGATCCACTCCAGATAATGGAATTTCAGAGTGCCTAGCTCCTTATGTTGTCAGAATTTTTTCTTGTCTGTCTGTGTTCTCAGCTTCTTTCCCTCCAGAAGTTCAGGGGCTAAGTTATCTACTATACTGGCATACCAAGGTATGTAGGTGTATGATATATGTGTATGTGTGTGTGTGTGTGGTGTCCTCTTAAAATAACTTCATTTCTCTTATAACTTACTTCATTTTCTCCAGCTCTTCTTCCATCCACTCAGTAAGAGTGCTTCCTTATTCTCTTTATTACTGTCTGCTTCTTATCATAACCCTCATGGTCTTAAGACACAGGCTTGTACTCCCTTCCAAAAAAGGGTGATATTGTAAAGGCAGCTGGGGGGAGAGGACTGCCAGGGGGGCTGCTTCACACATGTGAGAACAGTCACCCCTTAAGACAGACACTGCCAAACACACAGCTCTGTGTGAGGCAGAGGCAGGGGGAGAGGAGGGGATGTTGTTACAAACTGCTGTCCAGAGTTCTGAATTATTCAGTGCTTTCCAGTGACTTTCTGCATGACCCAGGTGTAATCCCCCTCAAGGGGTGTGGAGACAGATTTCCATTGGAGGGTGTGACCTCTTGGTCTGGCCTTGGAGTAGCATTTTTCAAGGTGACCTTGTTGATAATCTGTACTTACTGAGACTCCTGGAGCTTCTTACCAGGCTGTACTGATGATCTCACATGGACATTGTGGTATTCCATGCATAGTGTCTTCCTTGCTCCTGAGTTAACCTTCCTGGTCCCCCAGGTATGGGCTTTCACGTATACTCAGCAGATCATCCAGGAGGAACTGTGCCTGTCAGTTGTCACTCTCTTTCCTGGCGCCCCAGTGGTTCTCACTCAGTGCAAGAATGGAGATGACAGACAGGTGAGTACCCAGCAGATTCCAGAGATATGATTCCATACTATGATTGGCAAGTCTACATCTCACAGACAGGCAAAGAGAGTTTGTTGGAAAAGGAAGGGTTAATAAGAAGCCATCCTAGATAGGAGGCAGAAGGAGGCAGCAGTGGTCATGGTGGCTCCATTGGTCAGCTGGCACATGAAAGCTTTTAGATCTCAGCTGGCCATATCAGTTGACCTATCTGCTTCTGTCACAGCTCCATTTCCACCTGGAATTCCACACAAGCATTTCAGGGCCACAGAGGTGAATGAGATTCAACTCTTTGCCTTCTGGACTTTGCAATTTGTCTCCCCCGAACACCAAAAAAATTCATAGTATTCTAGCTGTGTCATGTGCCCAGGTACTCTACCAGCACTTAGTTTCTTGCCTATTTGCTACTGATGTGAGAGACTGAGATACAGTAGGTTTATAGCTCCCTAGCTATGTGAACCTTTTCTTCTGTGGAGTTGGTGATACTCTTGAGTAGCTGTGTAGAGCAATTGACAGTGATGGTTTCTATGAAGTATAGCACTCAGTACCCAATCAGGAGTAGCCCCCCAATAGTTGTCCATCCCTCTTTCCTGGTTATGTGAGGGAAAATCTAGGCAACAGTGCATGAGGCTTGTGGGTGATTTGAAGAAATCCCTGCCCTCCTGTCCCCATTGCTGACCCTTCCCCATTTCATAACCTAGAAGACATGGGAAGTAGATTGTTCCTTTAGTGCCCCATGACAGATTCCCTTCATATCATATGGCCTAGTGTGAGAAAACCTCCCTCCTAATGATATTACTTTAGCTTTTTAAAATTCAGCTTATAAAAATATCCAAACTTCTTGGTGTAAATCTTTTGACAATTAACAGACAATATAACAAAGTGAATATCAGGAAACCGAAACATCTTTTGAATTGGTGGGGGGTTGGAGGTAAGAGAGCTGATAGGTAGATGAATAGGGTAGATGAATAGTCATAATACTCAATGTATATATGGGAGAAAGGAAATGATATGACTAGTGAGGAAAGGTAGGTAGGAGGGAGACATGGTAAAGTGTAAACTCTTTGTATACCATTTGTAGATTTTAACACAATTAAAAAAAAATACCTAGCAGAGCAATTAGGGACAGTATTTCTCTATGAGACCAAGGAATCAAATCTTTGGCTGACCCTTGATATGTACTGTAGCCCAAAGGCTGCTAGAGCAACTTAAATTACCAGTAGGATTTGGGACCTCACCCAGAGATACCTCTCGTTCCTCCTCTCTCCTCTTTATTTCCTCAGCAATGGATCAGAACCGGCGCCCGGATTGAGCATATAGCATCCCACCTCTGCCTGGACACAGATATGTTTGGTGACAGCACTGAGGATGGCAGGGAAGTTGTTGTCAACCCTTGTGAGTCTTCACTCATGAGCCAGCACTGGGACGTCGTGAGCTCATGAGCATGGGGGTGGTGCTTCCCCAGACCAAAACGGACTGGACAAACCGGCTGTGCACAGCTTAGGACTGCACCAGACACCTTGGACTGGAGGTGGAACAAAGCCCCCTCCCCTCCCAGGATAGGAGTGGCTGCCTCAGGGAAGATGGAAGAACAGATCACCAGCCAGTGGGACTGAGCGAGAAACCCACATTTTTTGCATTGTTGTGAAGTTCCAGTCCTGGCCATGTCTTGCCCTAATCGGTCCCTAGAGACAAAGATCCAATGGGAAGTGTTTATTGTTCCATTTCTTCAAGAGAAGGCCAGATAGAAAAGGAATCCTTTGTCATCAGGTTGGGACTAAAATTGAGAGATGACCGAATAGAAGTGGCTTTCAGGACAAATAAAGTTAACCTTAGAAGTTGTCTTTGGGTACCTCATGCTGTGTCGTCTTACGTTGGCTCAGAGATAAGTCAATTCTCCGTTGAATGTGGGCAGAACAGAACATAAGGAGAGGGAGACCTGTGCTCTTAAGTTGCTATCAACTAGCTATGTGATATATAAATATACACATAAATATGCACATACATATATGAATAGATATACATGTTTATATACACATATATGTATATCTATACACATATAGATAGATAGATGTCTATATATACATATACATATATATAGATTAGATTGAACTGAGCTCAGGGCCTTACATTTGCTAAGCAAGTACTCTGCCAATTCAGCCACATCACAGCCCTATCTTTAAAAAGATATGTCTCCTCTTTGGCCCATAATCTACTGTTATGCCACATGGTCACCTGGTCACCTGGTTGAGTAGAACCAGATTTGTATTGTTCACTGATACACATTTGCCTCATTCGAGAGGCTCTAAGTTTCCTGTGAAAATTCTGATTTGGTAGAGTTGGCATGAGATCCAGTCTCCTTGGTTAATTCTGGTCTCCTCCATGATTAATACAATCATAGAGCTGTGGCAACATGGGTGCCATATGGTCTTCCATTAGCATAGGAGTTTCTTATTCCAAAGATTCTCCAATGTACTGCTATGCTCTGGAAAGTGGTGATGGTAGCTCATTCTTATTAACTAGGACTTAGGAGAAGAAATAAGTCATATTGTTTAAAATGTTTCTACAAGATGCCCATACTCTGTTCTGCTATATGTTTAGTAGCTGTTTTTGTATCTATTGCTGCATAAAAAGTTACCCCCCAAATTTAGCAGCTTAAAGCAACACATATTTATTGTCTCAGTTTTTGTGGGTCAGGGGTCCAGACTCAGCTGTGATTGAAGAACTAGCTGAGTCTGCAGTCAGCTTCACTGGGGCCAAGTCTGTTCCAGGCTCTCTCAGTATTTGTTGGCAGGACTTGGCCTCTCACAGGCTGTCGGCCAGAGGCTATCCTCAGCTCTTACCCTGTGGGCCTCCCCAGCATAGCGGCTTACTTCTTCCTAGCAAGAAAGCCAAGGGAGACAAGAGTATCAGCAAGATGGGAGTCATGGTCTCTTATGTCTGAATCCCACAAGACATCTCATAATGTGCTTGCCACATGCTATTCTACAGAAGCAATCACCAGGTACAACCTGTGTTCAAAGGGGAAAGGATCACTCAGGAGAGTAAAGACCAGAGTAGTAATCATGGGGAGCCATTAGAATCCCGAGTATCAGATCCTGAGCAGAAAGGCTTTCAGTGATACGAGGTTGTTCAAGATCATTATAAAACCCATTGCTGTATTTCCATTATAGACTTGGAAAGTAAAGGGTTGTACACAGATCCAAAATCTCCTCTGGTGGCTGTGTTTGCTTATGCAACACTTCTATCCCCTTGTCTAGTTAGGAATAGGCATCTTTCTTGAGGCTACTTCATGCTGGGAAATGAAGAGGAGGTCATGAAGATGAAACCAACCACAGAAGAATTGCTGAGGTTCCTCAAGGTATGTGTTCACAGGGGTCAAGACAGCTTTACAGGGAAGAGGTAATTCCCAGTAACCTGTCTCCTAAGTAGATGAAGCAGGTACCACACTAGAATAATAAAAACAGAGCTCAGAGTTGCCTTCTGACTACTTCTCACCTCTGTATTTGTGCCAGTTTTTTAGTTCACTGGTGGCTTAAAGGTATCTCTTGCCTTTCACAATCCAAAGACCTGGGCTGGACAAAAAAAAATCATAGTAGGCTGTTTTAATGAATAGATTATTGACAAAAACCATACCTTGTCCAAGATGAAGTGACTTTACTTATATATTACTGCCCCCATAAAGTTACCACATTCTGGTGGGTATCTGAATCTCAGACACCAAAGAGGATAAGGGACAGGGAGAGAATGGAAGGCTCTGCCCCAGTAAGACAAATATTTCTATCCCACTGCATTCCATGTGGCAGAAGAGCGAAGGCTCAGCTCTCACTGACATCCTCCTTACCAGAAGACATTGGAGATGACAGTGAAAAGACCCATCCATTGAAGGGTGTGGAGAGAAACCTGCAAGAGGAGACACACTGGCTCTCAGAGAGCTGCATGCAAAGTATGCATCTTAAGACCTCCTTCCTGTGAAATGGAAGTTAAAAGTTGAGGATGCAAATAGGAATCACTACATCTGTGTAGATATAGTGATGCATGCTGTCCACCATCTTCAGGATGATGTAGTGAAAGAGAGAGCACTATGATTGAACAGCAAGCATAGCAGGAGTTTCCCACTTTCATCAATTCTTAGGGAGACCTCTGGCCTGTGTGTACACAGTGGAGTAAATGTGGTGTCAGGTTAGGCATTTGGACAGGTTAATTAGAGTCCTTGCTCTTCTCTGATGATCTGAGTTTGCATGTCAGATGTTGATAGCCTGGAATGGCTAACTTTAGTAGGTCACCTATAACTGTGAGTAAAAATGAAAGTGTGTCAAATGACAACAACCAGTGAAAAAAACACCTCTAATTGGAAGATCTTAAAAGCCCATAAGATTTAGGCCCTAAATTATGTTGGGAGATTCACTCTCCTAGAGCCATCTTACCACACAGGATCATATCTGAATAGTGGGAACAATGTGAACATCTTTCTGAATGCAAATTACATGAGAAGGAATTTACACATGCTATATTTGAGTATGTGTGTGTGTGTGTGTGTGTGTGTGTGTGTGTGTGTGTGTGTGTGTGTGTGGCCAGCCCTCCATAGCCATAGGTTCTATATCTGCAAATTCAACCAACTGTGGATTGAACATATACAAAAAGAAATGCACACATGCAGAACATACATAAGCTGTTTTTCCTAGTCATTATCTCCTAAACAATGTAGTATTAAAACTACTTATGTAGCATTTGCTTTATACTAGGTATTTTAAGTAATCTAGAGGTGATCTAAAGTACATAGTAGAATATACCTATGTTATATACAAATACTACAGAACTGTATGTAAGGCACTAGAGTAGTTACAGATTTGGTGATCTACAGGAAAGTTCAGGAACCCATCCCCCATAGTCTCTGAGTGACTGACTATACACTCATTAACCTAGAAGAGAAGCAAGGACTTCCAGTGCTCTTGTGTTTAGATTAGAACTAGGGGCAGGAGGTTGTCGAGGGAATAGGGATAGTTGAGGATTGAGGGTGAGTCATTGTTTTGGTTTTGTTTTGATAAATCTGGGCTATACACAAAGGTTATAGATCCTGGTGCTATGGTAAGTATGAAACGTACTCTCCTGGCAGTTGGTTTCCATTTGTGCTTTGTAAACCCTCCCTACCCCGCATCATGAGCTCATCAGTGGGAGTTTTTTTCCTCTGGGCATCATGAGTAGTCTGGTTGCGGAGGCAAGCCTCAGGGGAGGCTTGCGCTTGCCTTTGCTTGCCTCTGCTAGGATCCTGCTGCATTGCTTTGATTTCAGGCCAATTTGGGCATTGATTTCTCTGTCGGTGGTTTTCACACTGTGAGAGATGAGAATTTGGACCTGGCTTCCAGGCTTGGCACAAGCTTGGATTGTTTTGGGTTTTTTTTTTCCACCCTCAATTTTAGTCCTGCTTCCATACCATTGTCATTCCCTCAGTTAGTAGGTAGGGCTTGTTCAGCCCTTCCAGGCACCAAGTAATATGGAAGTTCTCATTTCCAGCCCCTGCTACCTACCCATGAGGCTGTGGGTCTATTTGCTCCTGCTAATTTGTGAATCCCCAGTCTTGCTGACATGTTTCTCCTTTGATTCCCCTCCAGCTCTCACTCAGCACTCTCACTTTAAATTTCCTCTTGTTTTTGGAATCTGGAATCTCTTCCTTCCATTCAAATGCAGCTGTGATTTCAAATTGTCTTATCCAATATTTATATGTGTGCGGGTGGGAGGGAGCTTCCTGTGTTGGCTCAGAATTCCTTAGTGCTGTAATTAGCTGTCAGCCCTGTCTTACCCACTGGCTGGAGGACCGTATCTTATTGTAGACACTCAATAAATTTCTGTGAATGAGTGAGAGAATGAGCCTGTGATTCTTTAGTACCACGTCCTAATTACCTTCTGGCTAGTTATCAGACGTTAGAGTTTTAAAAAGACAACCAAGGCAGAAATGGAAGACCAAGAAGACAAATTTATAACAATAAAATCTTGTTATAATACACATAGATTTAGAGATCATGCATATTTAACTTCATAATGACATAGTTTAATACTGAAAATGCTAACTGGAAAGAACTATCAGTAATGGAAATCTTTAATACTGCAAGAGAGCCTGACCAGAGAGAGAGAGAGAGACAGAGAGAGAGAAACAGAGAGAGAATATATGCTCATAAAACTCAGAATGGTGATAGAAGAGTGGGTGGGAACCTTTGGCTTTCATCTATGAGCATCTCTGGCACAGCCAACTGAATCATTTCTGGATGCCAAAGGCACACTTACCTTGAGCCTGTGGTGCACCTGGGTGAGCCACAGTGAAGTGCATTGCTTCCCCCACTCCTGCTCTAAGCTCCTGTCCTGTTTCTGCTACCTATTCTTTCAGCACCTGAGACAGCCCCCGGTATGGAAGAAGTACAGGGAAGGAAGGAAGGACACAGGAGGGGTTTGTCAGCTGTGCAGAAGTCTCACGTGGCAGGTGGGAGCCTGCCCACCCTTGTCATGCAGAGACAAGTGTCTGCACTCTGCCATGGGCTATGGTCCTTGGCAGCCCAACTCGGATTAGCCAACTCTGAAGCTCCGAGCACTTTTCCATTTGCCATGGAGCCGACTAATTTAATGAAGCCGTCACAGTGCAAACCTCGGGGCTTATTGGAAAAGGACTCGAGCACGACATTATTTCACAGCAGTAGATTGCATCATTTTCATTTTGCAGCTTTCCAATGGGAAATAATAAAACAAAATTACAAACATAATGAAGAAAGAAAGAAGGAAAGAATAAAGCGCTGGTGAGAGATGCATCCTTGTTTCTATGACAGGGCTGGATCCTTTTACTCACCTGAGCCAGTAAATATTACCTGGCTTCACACCGCAGGAGAAAGCAGCCCAGGATGGCTGCACCTGCGACTGAAGATAAGAGACTGCAATAACTCACTGTCCAGACTCAGCGAGGAGCCACGGGCATCTCTGAAAATATCCTGCTACCTTGTGTTTCCAGAAATCGCAGTCTCCAGAAGCACATTGTGACCTGAGCTAACCACAGTGCTGGGGTCGAGAACTGCTATTGGGGGAGTGGGTGGAGGGGACACCTTCCTTCTAACTGAAGACAAAACGATATCATTAATAGGATTTTGCCCATCCCTGGATAGGGGAAACAAAGCCAGTCTTGCCTTCATCCATCCTGCAGGGTGCGTTCAGAGTGATCTGACAGCCAGAGGCTAAATAGCAGTCAACAGAGGGACAAAGCTTTTACCAAAACCTGTTCTCATTAATTGCACTGAGGTGTACAGATGTGAGGAGATGACAGAGCTCTTCTGGGCCTTCTATTCTCTGCTGTGGGCTTGTCCTGCAGCCACTGAGTTGCCCCAGGCCTGACCCTCAGCAAAAGGACAACTCCTTTCTTCCCCCAAATTCCAGATTCCTCCCTGACTTTATTGAAAATAGCATCCTTCTTGTGTCAGTGGAGGGGTGTGGGACCATTTGAAATGGGTACCCTCCTAACTCCTCCTAACTCCTCATCCAAGGCTGCCCAACTCCCCTTCTCCCCACTAAGATGCCTCCTCTGCTGCCAGCCCGTCCCTCCTCCCCAGGGTGGCATCCATTTCTCTTCCTCCCAGAACTCAAATCAAAGGTGCTTGGGGCCTCATTTCTCCTTTGCTTTAGCATCTTCTCCAAAGTGCAGGAGGTGTAAGATAATGCAGGTTCTGATCCTAGCTCCTCTGGGTCTTAGCTGTGTAACTAGGGATATATACTTAATCTCTCTGAGTTCAATTATCTCCTCAGTAAAGAATCAAAACTCATACTTGTCTCATAATGTTATTGTGAGATTGAAGGATTACAAGCATGAGCCATCAGCACCTAGCTCACACATTTCTTATCACTTTCAAGATTGGCATATCCACGATCAAGGCACCAGCAGATCTGGTGTCTGATGAGGGCACACTTCCTGGTTCATAGACAGCAACCTCTTATGCCCTCACTTGGCAGAGAAAAGGGTAAGAGATTTCTTTTGGGTCATTTTTAGAAGGGCACCGATCCTACTCATTTGGGCTCTAGCCTCATAATCTAATGAAGCTCAAAGCCCCACCCTAACAATGTTATACTGAGGGCTAGGATTTCAACATTCAAGATCTGGCTATATAGAAACAGTCCCTTGTACCCCTCAGTCATATGGGTCCCTTAAAGGTCAGACTGGGGTTAGAAACTCTCCTGTGGGATTGTGTAGGCTCAGACCCAGGCAGTAACAAAGCAGAGAAGGGAAGTGAGGATCAGCGAGCAAAGTATGAAACCTCATAGTTTTCTTAACATGCACCTCTGCTGTGTCTCCGTTTTCTGTTTCCATGCTCTCATTCCCCCGCACACACCCCCACCATGGGGATATGGGTTATAGGGAGGTGACACTGTTCAGGGCACAGGTGTCACAGAAGAGGCTAAGACAGATATGGAAGGTGCTCCATGGAATGGCAGAGTTAAGTACCTTCTGGAGCAGTACCCCCAGAGGATCCCTCTTCTCAGCAGAGGTCAGGCTTCACCCCACACCCAGACGCTCCCAGCTCTGCTTTCCACACTTCATTAGAAACTTTCGCTTTAGCACATGAGTGTAGCTCTTCTGTCTGAATCCTTCCTCTCTTCGTTCCTCCACAGCCCTGAACTGGCACCATCTCCACTGTGGAGTTGCCCTGAAATGCTGCAACACTGCCTTTAGCTTGGGAACCAGTGCCCACTGTCCCCCAATCTTCCATTTTTGTTTCCTAGAAGGAGTCACTTGGCTAGGCGTGGGATCTAAGCATTTCATGGGACAAAATCCTTAGGCCCACTTACTATTTGTCAAAATGCTCTGACCGGCGCGAGAGGAGCTGTGGGACTGGAAACAATGCAGGCAGTCAAGGTCAAAGGTATAAGACAAAGTGTGCTGAGGTGAAAAGGAGAGAAGGAAGCCACATTAGATGAACCTGAAGCATAAGTAGGATCAGAAGAGGAGCTTATAGAACTGTGCACACCAAGGCTCAGAGCTGGCAATTTGGCCATTCTCAGCTCAGCCTGAAGGGGAAGGGGATCAAGTACAGCCAGAAAGGAGGCCTTGGACATCTTGCAAAAGATTCACAACTTACTCAGATAAACAGTTGGAGGTTTTAGAACAATGGAGTTACAATATTGGCCAGAGTATCAGAAAATTAGGTAGCAGGAAGTCAAGTGACTTTGTGATGAGATTCCGTTTTAGGTTGCAGAAGATTTATGAGGCCTGGCTGACGCCACTGTCAGAGAGGACACTGAAAATCACTAAGAGCTTGAGGCTGTGTGCAGAAGGGAGGAGGTGGAGACAAGATAAACCTCAGTGCTACAGAGACCCTGCTGAGCAGACTGCGCAAATGCCTTCCTGTGCCCATGTTTCTTTGGTAGATCTGTTTGTGTATCTACTAACCAGGCATATGGTTTTAATCATAAAACTTAAAAGGGGCTGGGCAACAATGACTCATGTCTCTAGTCCTAGCTGCTCAGAAGGCTGAGATCTGAGGATTCCAGTTCCAAGCCAGTCCATATAGACACATCTGAGAGGCTTTTACCTCTGTTTACCCAGCAAAAAGCCAAAAGTGGAGCCATGGCTCAAGTGATAGAGTACCAGCCTTGAGTCAAAAAAGTTAAGTAACAGTGTGAAGCCCTGAGTTCAAGCACCAGTAACACACACACATACACACACACACACACACACACACACACACACACACACACACACAAATTAAATGGACAGAGCAGTACATTATATCCACTCTAAATATGCTTCTTTGTGACCTGCATTGATCTAAGTATCAATGAAATATGAATCTTCCTGGAATCTGGGGCTATAAACTAACAGCTTACCCCTTTATCTATCTTCTAGGAGTGGCTTGAGAGTTAGAAAAGTAACTTGCCCAAAGTCATACAACTTGAACCACATGTAAGAGTCAAATCCAAGAAGCCCTCTCCTTCAGTTGTGGGTCCAAAACATGAAGGCTCCACTGTTCACATGAAGGACAGAATAACAAATACTTATATTCTCACCAGAAAGAAAATTCTAGAAATGCAGTCAAGTTTCCTGTGCTAATAGGCTGACTTTTAAAATTGAGTCATTCTCCATCTGTAACAACTGGATATCCACACTGACCCTTAGATTTATGCCTTTATTGGCCATTTGTTGGGTAGGGAAGGACAAAACATTTAGCGAGCTAATAGGATGTGCCAAAACCAGGCATATGTGCTCTGCATTCACTATTTTATTTGTCACAAACAGCATTTCATACAGGGCAGGTATTAACGCCACAATTTTACAGATGACATACCTGATTCTCAGAGAAGTTAAATAACTGGCCAAGGTTGCCCAAGTGATAAATAGCAAAGCAGGCACCACATCTCAGTGATCGGGCCTCCAACACGCACGATAGTTCAGCCTCCCTCCCACCAAATATATATGTAAATCGCTCAGCAATAAATATTTACTAGGTACCTGTTCTATGCCAGAGCCTGGACACCAGTCCTTGCCTTCAAGGACAAGCAGAGGAGAGAATCAGATCTCATTTTAAAGAAAGTACGGAGAAGTGTCAGGGTGCTTGGTAATATCATTGATATAACAGAGCTTGCTTGGGTACAGGGGAAACAGGAGTGGGAAACACTGTGCAGAAAATCATGTGGCTGCACTGTGAGGTTGCCAAGGAAAAAGGAATTGGGCTTAGCTCTACACAGAGGAGCCCATGTCTGCTCCCCAATCCTGTCTCTGAGGCCCAGTTAATCCTTGCTGTAATATCAATAAGGGAGTCTCTTTATGGACTGAAGAAGGAGAAGAAAGTTGTACTATGAGCTCTCCCCCAAGAACTTCTTTTGCCCCCCACCCCCTCCAGCAGGAGAGGTCCAAGAAGCTCAGTATCCCCTCTGTGTCCCTGTCCTCATGGAATGCTTTGTGTCTCCTCATCCTGTCCTTTTGTGTCTTCCCAGCATTCTCTGAATGCCCAATCTTCATTACCCATGTATCCTGTTGGGATGTCTTTCTCCCTGGCCCCACCTGTGTGTGAGCCCTTCAGAGAAGGGTACCCATCCTCCAGTCACCAGGGCCTGGTTGTCATAGGTGGTTAAACTGCACCATCCTAAGTGGATCCAACCAGCTTGTCCAGGGGAAATGGATCCTTTGTCTACTCCTCCATCTGACCCAAGATCACTTGCCTGGAACAGATCTTTGACATTGGACAGCATAGAAAGTCTACCATTCAATCTGTCTACCCCTAACCTTTTCTGATGGCCAGTAAACTGTTGAGTACCTCTCTGTTTAAGCCTGTGGATAGACTCCAGGTGCTTCTGAATTTCAACCCTAGGCAACTGGCAGTGTAAATTCAACAGGACCCTCAGAGCATTCAGGAGCTGCCTGGAGGTAGGAGCATCAGAGGAGAATCCCCACTCCTGCAGAGTTTGCCTGGCCTCCCTGAGTAGGGCTGATCTCATCAGAATGGCCAGGCAGTAGGCTAGAGTCCAGAGGGATGACCCATGACCATCCTCTCCTGCACAGCTGGTTTGGGACATTCAGACCCAGTCAGTGCAAGAGTAATAGCAGATCAAAGGGGACCCAGGCTTCTCTATGTTTGCATCACAACCACTAGAAGCAATTCAGATTCCAGAGGCAGAAGCCACAAAGCTGGGAACTTGAGCTAACCATTAAATCCCTGCATCTTCTAGGAAATCTCTGCTATAAAACAAAGTGAAACACCATATCTATGAAAGCAAGCCTGGCCATCTTTGCCTCTGCTTGACCAATTCCTTCTTCTTTCAACAGCTCAATTCGATTGCCTTGCATTCTGTATTTCTGTTACAAAATGAAAGGAAGGTATATAATATTGACACATGAACAGAACCTTAGAACATACTTTGAGTCCAGCTCCAGCTGCTTGGCAGGCCTGTGCCAGTCATAGTAGCAACTTGATTCTTTTTTGAAACACCTTCAGAAATCATGCTTTGTTTGCTCAAAACAGGTCAAACATGGTGATATTGCAAATAGGGGTATAAAGTCCACAATGAGATGATGAGAGCCTCAAGTCAAACTTCGACACACCCTTGGAAGAGGACTGCGCTATCTTGGTCTATAAAATAGGAAATTTCTCAGAGCCATACAGTAAACTGTTCAAGGACATATAGTAAGAAAGAGGGAAGCATGGCTGAAATCCACTCAACTCCAGCTCCCCGGGCTTGTTCTTTTACTTTTCCTTCAAGAAAGGTTCACTTTTACAAAATTTAATCAAGAAAATTTAAAAATTATACTGGTATTTCTTAGAGTATCAATTTTAGACATTTTCTATCGACTTCATGCCATAGCAAATAAGGACTTAGTTGTTCTATACTGCTGCACACATTTCTCTCCTTTCATTCCTGTAACACATTTATAAAATAATTCATGGCAAAATCAATAAACAACATTTACATGCTGAAGAAGATAGCATGTTATAACTGAACTGGGTTTTTTGGTAAATCTTTTGTTTTTCCTGGAGTTAATAATTGCCTTGATTTTTTCATTGCCCTGTTTTTCTGAGAATTTTTCACACTTTAATCCCAAATTTCCAGTATATTATATAATAACATTTTTCATAATCTCAAACAAACCATCATTTGTTTTCTTTTTTCTACTAAGAGTCCTCACTGAAGAGGATCTCTGTTTAAATGTTTTAATGTCAATAGTTGCTCTCGCTACTCCACTCTCCAAATTTCCATTTGGAAACCTTATATCCTACATTTTATACTGGTTCTTTGGTTACTAGATGATTTATTTCTTTTTCTATGTTATTATGAAAGTGTCTAGTTTTCTTTCTTGACTTGCTTGTTTTCTTTGTTCTATGTCTTGAAATTTCCAGTCACCTATTTCAGAATAGGACACCAAAGCAGCTAGAGACTTACACAGAGATGGTTTGGCTTTTCTATTTGGAGGGCCCATGTCTATATTGGTAGATATTTGGTTTTGATCTTTTTAGTTTCCCTGGAGAACTATTTCCTTCCTCAGAATGTACGCTAAGCTTGGATTTCTAGACATAGGACTGGAGAAGAAAGTTGAGGCTACTACATTTCAACAAGCAAATCTTTTATGAAGCATAAAATAGAAATACATCTGATAACCCCAAAACTTGACCCTGGTGCCCTCATAGTTGCCCTTCTTTCATCCAAAAATGCTCAAGGGATGAAACTTAGTCACTTCCTTCATCATTATGACCAAACTTAAAAGATAACTTGTTTGGGATCAAAGTATCAGAAGGAATTATCCATGGTTGGCTTGCTCCATTCTTTCTGAACCATAGTGAGACAGAGTGTCACAGAAGAACGCCACTGCTCACATAGTCCTCAAGAAGCAGAAAGAAAGAGCGGGAAAGGTATTTGTTTCTGGGACATAATCCTAGTGGCCTACTTTCTCCAACTAGGCTCCATCTTCTGTTCTCCATCACCTCCAAAAATAGCTCCTCTAGCTGAAGAGCAAGCCTTCAACACGTGAGCCTGATTTCATAGTCATACCCTGCCAGAGTCTCAGATTCCTCCCACAACCTAAGAGAGTGCCAAGAATGTGATGATAGCAACAGGAAATGAAAGTCACGTCCTTCCTGAAGTCTATGTCTCCTCACACAGGCGTTGCCATTCTTGGGACTGCTTGAGGAGACACATTTGATACAAGGCATTTGACAAGAGAACCGAGGCCCTTCCTGCCTCACTCCATTTCTACACAGCAGTTCTTTAGAAAATAGCTGTCTTCCTTTTTGTTTTTATGCAGATTGACCTTGGTCTCTTGGACTTCAGGTGGTATTTGCCCTTCTTTTTAAAGTTTCCTTTCACCATGTGATTTTTTCATATAAATGTACCTTGATGGCTCTCCCTCTTAGGATGCCTTCACTAACTCTCTAATTATGTTTCAGGACCACAGCCATCATAGGATCTCCTCTAGTCATCACTTGCGAAACATACACACTGGATCAATAAAGTCCAAAATCCCTTCCCACCCAGGTTGTCAGAATTTTGTGACGAGAGTCTGGGAATCTGTTATTTGAGCACATTGTTTGAGTAATTCTGATGATCTATTAGGCTTTCCAGACCTAATGTCTGAACCTGAGGCTCTGCTATACTGGGTCACATGTTCTTACCCATTTGAAAGTCTACTGTTCCTGCCCTGACTGGACAGAGCCTAAACCCCAGACCTTGACCTCTGAATCATCATGCAGCCAAGTTCCTCTCAACCATGCTCTTCTCTGTCCTCACACCGGCCTCCCCATCTCAGGCTAGCTTCATGGACTTTCTGCCCTTTCAAAGGCTCACATCCTAACTCCCGAGTTATCACCCACCCAATCCCTGACATCGGTCCCGTTCTACATTGACCTTGGTGTTGTCTGGGTCTGTTCTAGTAAATAAAATGGATTTTATTGCATGCAACATTTGACCTAAGGAAAGATGCAGATGAACAGTGCTTTGAGAAATGAAGTAATGACTTCCAGTGGCCAGCTCAGGGATGTTCACACTGAAACATCTCAGTGGGCCTTTTAGTGGAAGAATACTTTTGTATGTTCCTGGAGAAAGGGAAGTCTAATCTAGGAATGTCTCCTATTGCATTACAGGTACCACTATTACTATGTTTCCTCATCGGATCCCTACTAGATGATCAATACCACAGATCCTATTTTGCCCTTATTATTTATGACTACTCAACAGTCCTGCAAGGCAAGCATGCTTATTCACATTTTGGAGATGCTGAAAACAAGGTACAGAGGAGAATGTTTCTCTGAAGACCTTTAAGTGTAAACAAGGAAGAGTCACAAGCCAGTCCCTGAACTGGATTCTTTTCTCTTCTAGGGTATCCCTATTGTTGCCCTCGGAGAGAAGAGAAGAATGCAGCTCCTCCCTCTGGGGGAGCAGTATCCTTGCAGAGAGATGGCTGCAGATGAAATTCAAACCAAGTTCTTCTGTGTCTTCCCACTCATCCAGGGGTACAGAGACAGTCAGGCTTCTCCCTCACGGGTGACTCTTATTTAGGTAGGTGAAGTAGGGTATGTCCTGGCGTTGATGTCTCCATGACCAGAAGAATTAAACAAGAGGCAAGCTGGCCTAGACAGGCTGCAAGCTCATTACCTTCTACTCCCCTCTGTCATCTCCCCCATAGCTTTCTGAGACATTTGCTCAGAGAGTAAAAACACAGTTTGATGTAGTACCAGATTGGAATTCTTTTGTAAAACTTGTTAAGTGCTTTTAGAATTAAACAAGCAAGGAAGTATTTGATTTTTGTTGCAATGAAAGCTATTTCTTAACACCTAAAATATGCAAAGAGACTATATGTTGGCATTTCACATTCCAGTATTTGGAATGTGAACTGCTTGCAACAATACAAAGCCCTTTAAGTACATCATACATGAAGATCTAGACAGAAGAGTTAGAGGAGATTATTCGTTTGATGATAATGTCCTTGAGGTGAAGCTCAACCACTTTCTGGTATCACCTCTTTGTTCCCCTTTCCATCTCTGTTAAATGGAGATATAGAGTCAGCTGTTTAACGGGCACCTCCCAAGCTGCCTTGAGCATCTAGTGAGGGAGGGTATAGAAGCTGTGGGTGGAGGGTAGAGTGTGAGGAAGAAGGTCCTGCTAGGGGTGGTAAACTCCAGGTTGTGGGAAGACCACCTACCCCACACCCACCTTGTTAAGTCTAGCGTTGGTCCCACAGCAATGGAATATGAGCTGTTCCCAGTTCCATTACCCTGCACAGTCTCACCCTGCAGCCCTGCAATTCAGTTAAACACCGCAGCTCCTGAGCACATTTTAATTTCTGATCATTAGTTACAAGATTTTCTTGTTAATTCTGATTCAGCAGATTTTGCTGAGACAGCTCTATTTTCCCCCCATTATTTTGGTCACACGGCACAGAGCTTATTCAGACAGACAATAAATCCAGCAGCGAACCTCCCTCCTGGGAATGAATCATCTGTCCCCTCTAAAAGGATACAGCCTGGGAGGTGGCAGCAGGAGAGGGTCTTCTTCCTAGGTTTTTTTCACAGGTGATGCAGGATCTTGAGGTGACTCCATCAGGAGATAACAAGATTCCCTCAGAACTGGACCGCAGGCAAATCGAGGAGGGGAGAGAAGGCACAGCTCAGGAAAATTCTGCAAAACGAAGTGCCTGGTTTATGCATTTTATTAGATCACAAGTATTATGCAATGGAATTTGCTTTAGATTTATGTAACCTCACAGGCACCAACAGAATTTTGTAACCAGAAAGATTGTTTTGAGGTCTTCTCTGTCCTCCTCTCTTTCCTGCCTCATGCCTAGGTACTTGCCTAGGGCCAGTGGCAAGAGGAGATTTATTGCTGTCTTTAGTCTGGGAGGCAGCCCTCCTCCTAACCCTGAACATAGTAAACTTGATGAGCCCGGCCATGCTAAACTGTTTTTCTGGTTGTAGTGATCTTCCCAGAGAACCAGTGGCCTTGTTAGGCATGGTTTGTAAGAACTAATACTCATGGAATATTGATAATGTGTTCCTGTGACTTCTGATTCTTTTTGTATGTGTGTCGGCATTAACTCACTTTATTGATACATCAGCCTCATAAGATAGATATAAAAATTATCCCTGTTTTTATAGACATGGAAAATAAGACCCAGAAAGGTTAAATAGTTGTTTGTAGTCACTTATGTAGTAAGTAGCAGAGATGAGATGGACTCTAGTTCTAGAGTCCATGCGGGAGTATCCTGGCATAGTACCAAGACAGTTCAATGGAAAGGTCTTGGGTGAAGCCTATGACTGAAATGGAGCTGAAGCTGCAGAAAGAAATCTAGCTGGGTGGCTGAAAAGAAATCCCATATAGGGCTGGGAAGGTGGCTTAGTGGTAGAGCGCTTGCCTTGCATGCCTAAGGCCCTGGGTTCGATTCCTCAGCACCACATAAGCAGAAAAAGCCGGAAGTGGTGCTGTGGCTCAAGTGGTAGAGCCCTAGCCTTGAGCTGAAGAGCTGAGGGACAGTGCCCAGGCCCAGAGTTCAGGCCCCACGACCGGACCCAAAAAAAAAAAAAAAAAAAAAAAGAAATCCCATATAATAGACTCTAATTCAGGGCAGAAAGCAGTGTCCAGGCAAGCCATCTGGAGGCCAACACGGGATAGAAGAATGATGCTCTGAAACACTCAGTAGTGTAAGGATCTGGCAAGTGTTTCCACCAAGCTCTGGGTCCACTAAGCTTTGGGTCCACTAAGCTTTGGGTCCACTAAGCTTTGGTAAAGGTGGGCTTGAGACTAGGAGCCAAGATACCACTCCTACTTCAAAACATGTACACAAATTGGCTCAAAGTGATCACTGACCTGGATATAAAAGGCAAACATTCTTAACAGAAAACATAAAAATGTCTTCATAATCTCAGATTTAATTATTTATTTGATATGACACCAACAACATAGATGGAAAAAAATAATTGGACTTCCTCAAGACTGAAAGTGTTTGCCATCAAGTGATGCTATTAAGAAAATGAAGTACAAAGAATTGAGAAAATATTTACAAATCTTATATGAGATAAAGTGTTAGTATCAAGAATATAGAAAGAGCTCTTATGGATCAACAAAAAAAATGACAAGCAGCCCAATTTAAAACTAAATTAAATAGATATTTTCCAAAGAAGATATAGGAATGGCTCATAAGCATGTGAAAAGAAGCTCAGTGCTTTACTGATCATTGCTCATTAGAAAAATGCCAATCAAAACTACATTGAGGTTCCACTCATTAGGACTGCTATGGAAAGTTATAATAATAAGCAAGAATAATTATTGGCAAAAATATGGAGAAACGAGAATCTTCATACCATGCTGATAAAAAAGTAAAATGGTTCAGCTTCTGTAGATACTTTAAAAAAATTTTTTTGGTGTGGAGGGTAGGGCTTGGTTCTCAAAAAGTTAAATAGATATCTTTCCACCCAACTCCACTCAATGGTATAAATGGAAAAGAACTACTTAAACCAATACAACACATGCATATTTGTATCGCCACTACTCACCATAGCTGAATGTGGAAAAAAATACAAATATCTATTAACAAATGAATAGAGAAGCAAATTGTGATATAGTTACACAATGGAATATTGCTTAGAAATAAAATGAAGTGCTGATATAGGCTACATGTGGATGAGCCTAGAAACTATTATGAAAGTAGAAGCTAGTCCAAGAGGTCTTACATTATGCAACTCCATTTAGATGAAGTGTTTAGAACTGGTTAATCTATATAGACAAAAACATATTGGTGGCTTCTAGGAGCCAGGAGAGGCAGAAATGGAAAGTATCTGCTTAGTGAATATGGGATTTCCTTTATAGGAAAAAAAAATGTGACGAAACAAGATGTATCTTAAATATCCCTCTAAGGTCCTGTATTTAGGGCTTTTGCCACCTGCCTGTGTTGCTCCTGGGAGGCGATAATGGGTGGAGCTTAGTGAGAGGAAGGTAGGTTATTGGGAGGGGTGCCCTTGAAAAGGCATTGGTACCTTAGCTCCTTTCTCTTTCTCATAGCCACAGGAAGTCAACAAGCCTCCTTCAACACATAGTCCTACCATGAAGTACAGAGCCACCACAATCCCAGAGCTAGTGTCAAGGACTAGAAACTTTCAAACTCGTGAGCCAAGGCAAACCTTTTCTCTTTTTATGATAGATAGAGATGGTAGTTATAGAACATTATGAGTGTATTAAAGGCTACTGAATTGCTTGGTTGTGATGGTTAATCTTATGATGTGTAAATTGTACCTCAGTCTGACAAAAGAAAAAAAGTATAAATTAGGATCTTAGACCAACCATGGAATCAGACAGGAGGATTGATGGGCTCCCAAGAACATAAACACTGGTATAAACCATCTGGGAGCCAAGTATTCTATACATGGCAGCCGCCCTGTTATTTAGTGCATGGGTAGCTTGGTGCTAACCTCAGTAACTAATTCCCAGCCTCCCCTGGGAATGGTGCAGTGTTGGAGCCCACAGGGGCAATGGACTGAGTCCAGCTGGAAATAGAGAAACCTTAGGATCTCCTTTCCACATGAGGAGTTTACTAATAGTTGCTCCATGCCCATATCCCAGAGAGGAAAATGAAAGTGACCAGAGGACACGATGCAGCTTCCTACAATTCAGGCATTTCTGCCTTCTCTCTCTCTCTCTGTCTCTAAAGTTGTTGTATAATCCTGGAGGCTTAGACCCATGCATTTGTCTGATAATGAATCTCAAGCACAAAGAAACCAGAGAGAGGGGAGGGGAAGGAGGGAATGTTCTGTTGTTGTTTAGAAAATGAACAAAACAGCTGGAGGTAAAGCTTTTGTTACAGGCTGCCATCTCTGATTCATGCGTCTTTATAATCCTGACTGCAGTTTGAGCCAGCCAGGAAGAGCGATTATTACCTCTCACGCGGCACCTACCAGCATGGGGTTTATTGGAAGTAGACGGCCATTTAGCACTGTCAGGAGTCTGCTTGTCATTGTGCAGAATAGGCCACTGCCTGGGAGAATGCCACCCTTCTTGATCCAAGGCCCAGGGAGGTGTGTTCAGATGGTCCAAGGGTCAGCTAGGGAATCTGTGGGCTCTACCTGGAACTCTTGGCTTCTATCAATGACTTCTAGCATGCATGGAGGCCTGGGCCTAGACTGAGCAGAGCCAAGCTTGGGAGAGTGTTTTAGGGTCTTCCAGCCTCTCTCTTCACCATCAGCTGGAAACAGCAGGAAAGAGAGATATTTGTAAAAAGAAACACAAGGCCTTTGTTGCTCCTCTCCTGCCTTCCCTTCCCCCTCCAATTTCTTCCTAAGACTACTCCCTCCCATTTTTCTTAGACTGCCTTATTCTTACAAATTCCTCTGAATTCTCTATCCAAACTCTCATGGCTGCTTATCTGGGGGTCTTGGGTCTGCTCCAAGTGGCCTCACCTGTTGCTCTATTAACGGCCACTTTGTGTTTGCTCCTTCTCAACTAGACATGCTCTCCCATCCTCTGAACAACCCAAGCCTATTTGTGCAGCTCTTGAAAGACCTTCCCATTCTGTTTCACTTTGCAGTTATTTATCTATGGACTGGCATCAGTCTCCATTTCTGAGCAACACGGGTCCATGTGGAGCCATCCCACACCAACACAGGGCCTTGGCACATGTGGGTGGAAAGCTGGAAGAATCCTCCTAACTTGAGTCAGGTGGAAAGATCTTGAGCTGAGCCCTTTCCCTGTGTTAACCTAATGTGGCTCCTTGGACAGAAAGCACGGCTGGTTCAGTCTCATCCAGAAAGGATGTGAGGAGAAAATGGAGCAGAAGTTTGGGCCTCTGTTTCTCTGGAGAGGGTCCCAGCTCTCTGCAGTATCATCACAGGGAGCAGACCTAGAGAGCCGAACAGAAACAACAAATGAATCCTTTCTAGCCAAACTGAGACCAGTCAGTCCTAGGTACTCTTGAGACTTCAGGAAGGAGAAAGGGCGAGGAATAGGTAGGGCAGGAGCAGGCGCAAGCCAGACATCAGGAATGCCTAAGGCCTCAAAGCTCACAACTCTCAGGCAGCAAGAAGACAACAAGTAGGACTGTGAGGACAGGGGATAGGAACAAGACTTGCATGTGTTAAGGCCCTAACAAGAGCTGAGCTTCTTGATGGAGTCTTCTCTTAACACAGGCCCTAAGAGTTCACTTACCAAGACACAAAATGTGATAATACATCTTCCTCATGAGCTGAGCATCCCAGCAAGCCAGAATGAAAAAGCCCTCCACAGATGTATCCTATGAATCGCACTGAACCCAGGTAGACCCCTGGGCCATATAAGGAGGCCATATAGCTTTTAACTCTGAATCTAAGCTAGAGACTGCAATGAGTGTCTGGCTTCTGTCAGGAATGGCTCAGCTTAGACAGGGCCAGACCTGTGCTGACAGGCTGAACTTCAGCTTTTCAGGGCTGGGGAAAGGTTTTCCTCACTTGCCATCCCTGAGAACTTGCTTCCCATGAGCCCCTTCCCCCAACCATGAAGTGCAAGAAACAAGGCAGGAAAAGAGAGAATCCAACCAGCAAAAGAGGAAAGCAAGAGTAGAGTAGGTTTTAGGAATGTTAAGGCACAGGTAATCACAGATGAAACCAGGTGCTGGTCGCTCACACCTGTAATCCTAGCTATCCAGTAGATCTGAATATCAGTTGGAAGCCAGCTCAGGCAGGGAAGTCCATGAGACTCCTATCTCTAACCATCAAAAAGCTGGAAGTGGAGGTGTGACTCTAGTGGTTGAATGTCAGCTTTGAGTGAAAAAGCTAAGGAAGAGCACAAGGCGCTGAGTTCAATGCCTAGTACTGGCACACACTCAAAAAAATTACAGATACAAGAATTAGAAATGAGATTTGGAAAGGCTTTGTGCCAGTGATGGCCCTATACAGCTCTATTATCTTTAAGGTCTCTCATATCCCATAGAAATACATGAGGCTACATCTACCTCCTTGCCTTCTTTTCTCCTGCCTCCTCTCTTTCCCCTTCTTCCAATTAAAAAATCTATTCTGTATTTCCTGCATTCAGAACCCTTAATATTAGGCCCGAAAACAATTTGCAATCAGTTGCACTAATTAATCTAATTGAATTTAATTTCCCTTTCTTGGTGTTAGGGGTGAGCAAACTCCATATGCTGACTTATGCAAAGCAATATGCAAATTGTTTATCTTGAGCTCAGATCCCTGCAAATGTGTTTGATTATAAAAAGGGGTTACACTGAGGCCCTATATAAATGAACTGCTCATTGTGGTTTCTGGCTTGACACCTGTGTCTGCCGTTAGTTCAGATAATAATGTCACCTTGCTGTGTGTCACTGGGGCCTTGTACCTTGTTCCTGTCTCAGATTGTACTGCTAGGACCTGGATAATAGGTTTTCTCCCCCTACTCTTTCTGTGTGTGGGGGGGGGGGGGCGGGGGATGGAGGGAGAGGTGCTGGGGTTTGAATTCAGGTCCTCACATTTGCAAGGTAAGGCTCTACCATGCCCCCTAAACAGCTGGGCTCCTCCCCTTGCTGTCCTCCCTGGACCACAATTAAGATTGGAGCCAACCCTCATGTGTACAAAGAGCCAGTCTGATGAGCCCCTTGATGGTGAGGCTTCTCTTGGGATGGTAGTGAACCCTGTGTTGCCAGCAGTTCCATACCCCTCCAGCAGAGGGCAGCTTAGAATTGGTCAGAGTGGTGGTGGGGGAACGAAAAGGGAACAGGAAGAAACCAGCCCAATGCAGATAAATGAAACTGCAGGATGATAAATGAAAATACAGGAAGAACAGGGTGTCAGTCACCAGAGATGGCAGTGGAACAGAGGGACATGAGCCACAACCAGCCACAGACGGAGTCCAGGAGTCCCTTGCATAGCCCTGCATCCAAAGGCCACCAGAGAAGCACAAAGAAGACAGAAACCTAGATTGAAAATGGGTAGTGCGCTCAGCACTTTAGCTCAGGAAAACCTCAACATCTTACTTTTAAATCTGCTTCAAATACCTTAAGGCAGGAGAGGAGAATTACATGGAATAAAGAGAAAATAAAATTGACCACTCACCAAAAATTGTTGAAATTGTATCATGGCTCATTAGAGTCTGCTATACTTTTCCGTTTCCATATATGTTTGCATTTTTAAAAATTAAAATATTGTGTCCTAATGCTGAAATTTGATATAAAACCTGGCTGCTTTGCTTCTCATTGAGTAGGAGCTGATAGAGGAAATGAGGCAATTTAAAGGGGACCATCTTGTTACCTCCTGCCATACTTGACTAATGTGAAGACTACACTCTTCCACCTTCCTGGGCAACATAGGGGCAGTTGTGTCCCTGCCATCTGCTGGTCCTTGGGTTCTCTGAGTCCATCTGTTTGGCTATAGGAAGGATAACAGTCCTAGAAGCAAGTTCTGGACAACTGAATTGTGATGAAATGGACCAGGAGTTTGGGAGACAGATTGAAAAGGAAGGCAGCTAAGGGGAAGAGGACTCAATGAGGGTGGGAGAGTCACTATTTTTGCAAGGCAGAAAAAAATGTGAGGGTCTGACTTAGTGTAGGGACTATGGATATAAGGGAGGAAGAACAGATCCCCAAAATTTGACCAAAGGCAATCCATAGGGTAAAGACAATCCATAGGTTATGGTTAGTGGGAAAGATTCATGGGCAGGCAACCAGATGGCTAACGGATGACTGGATCCATGGTATATCCCTGAATTGAGGAGATGAAGACAGTGGGGAGGAAAAGCAAATATTGTTTCTTGAACAAATTTCATTTCTAGCCAGACACTGGTGGCTCACACCTGTAATCCTAGCTACTCAGAAAGCTGAGTTCTGAAGATAGTGGTTCAAAGCCAGCTAGGATTAGAAAGCCTGTGAGATTCTTATCTCCAATTAAATGCTCCCCCAAAATCCAGAAATGGAGCTTTGGCTCAAGTGGATGATAGAGCACTAGCATTGAGCAAAAAAAGCTAAGGGATAGCACCTGGCTCCTAAGATTAAGCCCCAGAACTGGACACATAAAGCAATTTCATTTCAAGACAACAGGAATCAACTGGAGTTTTCCACGCGGCCTTAGAAAGAAGTGAGAGCTGGAGCGAAAGTTGAGAAGGCTCAGTCTCAGGACTATCAGAGCATGGATGGGGCAGTGAGGAGAGAGGAGAGGAGGAAGGAATTCCAGGAAAGCTTAACATCTATGGGAGTAAAAGAGGAAACAGACACAGCAACAAAGGTAAAGGAGCCATGAAAGGCCGTCGAAATGGAGCGATCAATAAAAGAAGGAGTTGAAAAAATAAAGCAGAAAATAAAAGGAACAATTCATTTGGAAGAAGGGGAACCAGAGAGATGGAAGCCATAGAGGAAAGAATTCTGATAAATGCTTTTGTTTGATGATGCCAGGGCAAGAATTTGAAGAATCTGTGTAAATGCACTTCCTTTGCTCCCCTACCCCCATTATATAATACTGAAGAAACCATTTAAAAAAAAATAAAAGCTATTTCCTAGCCTAAGTCCGTTATGCATGAAATCTATCTTGCTCTTGAAATACAACTTTCTCTCCGGTGTATTAAATATACTCGAAACATTATTCAAAAGTGTGCAAGAACAATGAACAACCTTCCAATTTAGCCTGAGATAGGAAGAAGAGTTTATTAATAAGAATAAATCCAGTTGTGAAGAGAGAAGATAGAAGACAAACACTGATTAAAGAGTATTGAAAGGGTCCTCAAAGTACATCCAGACTCACCCTCCATTGTACTACACAGGACTTCACTATGATTTAAAAAAATTCTTGCCATTCATTCAACATTTCCTTAGCCAAAATTTATTGAGGGAACACTCTGTGCTAGACATCTGCTGATAATCTACCTTGATACCCTTGTGCTTCAACATACAGTGCCCAACCAGAGCTGCCCACGGGAATGTGGGGAGATGAAATTGTTACCTGACCAAGGTTCTGACTGGGTTCACATTCAATGTGCTCTGAAAAAATGAAGTCTAATTAAAATTGAGCAAATCAAAGGATATTTTAATACCACCATAGGTGCTCACTGGCTTCCAGGAAGCCAATGGGAAATTGTGCTGTACAACGAAGAGCCTACCTTCCTGGAGATTCTCCCCCTTTCTGATCCCTTCGTTTTAAATGTCTGATTTGCATGAGCTTGGTAGTCGGATCTGTCCTGAGCTGATATAGTCTTTAGAGATTTCAGATAGCACAGCCTCAGCCTAGAGCAGGTCCTCCTTAAATTCAGGGAAACTTTGCCATAACCCCATTTGTGTATTTCAGGGGAATCCTCAAGGTGATTTCTTGTCCTCTTTACTTTTTTCCCATTGCCTAAGAGCATGTATGTTTATATATAACCTCTGGTTGATGGAGGTGTCCTGTTTGATCCCAGGGATAGGTGGCTTCTTGGAATTAATCAAATACCTATGCCATGTGGACTGACTAGCCTAGTACCAGGATGCCTGGCCCTAGTGTTTGGGGTTCTCTGCCCTCTGCAGCCCTTTCTTACTAGTCTCAAAGTTCTGGCTTTTCTCATCTTGCAAAGACTTCAAAGTATCTGATAGGCCAGACAGTGGAGGAAAATAAAAGAGCTAGTGTTCCAGGCTTCCAAACTTTTCCCAGCACCCCAGGGACTAACTCTACCCAGATCATCACATTTGGGGTTCAGAGTAACATGGACTCCTCATGGCTGAGCTTGTTCCTCCAGGGCTGCTAGTCTCAGTCCAGTGTGCCTTGTGGAAAGATACTTTCAAAGAAAGACAGATTCAGACCTTGGTATTATGGTTATTGAACTCCTTCTGTAAACCAGGCTTTCCGGAAGGTGCATTTATTTATGTGCAAATGTTTGGCATTGTGAGTAAGAATCCAAGGTATACTTACTACAAAGCTGGTTTTTGTGAATATTAAACCCGTCACCTGCATTTGTTTTCTATTTCTACAACATTTCTGCATGGTAGACCACCTGAAATGTGGCAGTAAGTTTTGGTTAAGCAGTTCCTATTTATTATTGCTCCAGAGAGAAAATCCAAACTCTAATAGTTAGAGGCATCTAGCTTCAGTTTCCCTGAGTTTTCTCCTCTCCTCTATCTATGTAGTACTACCACTTCTGGCCACATTCAGATCTCTTCCCATGATGCAATCTCCAGCACCCACAGACAAGAATCCTTAACCTCTGTTCTCCATTTTTGGGTAGATCAGAACAAGAAACAACTCAGATTCAACCTTAGTGGAGCTCCTGCTATGCATTAGATATTGTACTAGGTACTTTTACTTCCTTTATTCTATCTACTTCCCAGTACTATCATCATGACTGTTTGGTTGGTTGGTTGGTTAGTTGTGGGGCTTGAAATCTGGGCTTGGGTGCTGTCCCTGTGCTCTTCAGCTCAAGGCAAGCGCTCTACCACTTGAGCTACAGTGCCACTTCCCGTTTTCTAGTGGTTTATTGGAGATGAGTCTCACAGACTTTCCTGCCTGGGCTGGCTTTGAACCATGATCCTCAGATTTCAGCCTCCTGAGTAGCTAGGATTACAGGAGTGAACCACCAGCACCTGGCCATCATGACTGTTTTGAAGTTGGAGAAGGGGCTGGCGTTGGAGCTCAGTGGTAGAACACTTACCTAACATATGTAAAGTAATGAGTTTGGTCCTCGGTGCTACAAATAAAAATGTTGGCAAAACTGACTCTTAGCAGTTGCTGTTTAAAAACCCAGGTCTCATCAGGCATTGGTGGTTCATGCTTGTAATCCTAACTACTCAGCAGGCTGTTGAGATCTGAAAATCTTGGTTCAAAGCCAGCCAAGGCATGCAAATCTGAGAGACTGTTATCACCAACTAACCAACAAAAACCTGGAAGTGAAGCTGTGGCTCAAGTGCTAGAGCACCAGCCTTGAGCAAAAAAGCCAAGTGAGAGCACAGGTCCTGAGTTCAAGTCCTACTATTCGCTTGAGAAAAAGAGAGAGGAGAGAGAGCTCAAAAATGATAAAAGAATGGAGGATATAAAATAGACAATTCACAGAAGGAAAACATGCCAGTGGTATTAGCAAGCACCAAGCCTTAAGTTCAAACCTCAGTACCCCAAAATAAATACACAGTTATTTAAGAAATGATGATCAGGACATAAACAAGTTATACCAACTATCTTGAAGATATAGATAAAGTAGATCCATTCTTTGAAAAACATAACCAACTCAATGGAAACAGAGGGAATATAAAATCTGAATCGTTCTATCTATTAAAGGTGTTAATTTGGGGAAGGGTGGTATTAGAGTTTGCATGCAGGGTCTCATACTCTCATGCTCTACTATTTAACACATCCCCCCCCCAGTTCCCATTTTGCTTTCATTATTATTTTTTGATAGGTCTTGAGTTTTTCTTGAGACCAGCTTTAGATCAGGATTCTCCTACCTGTGCCTTTCACCGCTGGAACTACAGGCATGAGCCACTATGCCTGGCCCCTAAAGACATTATTCATATTAAACCTTCCTACAAAAAAACATTTAAATTTGAATGGTTCTACTTTTAAATTTATCAAAAGTAAGAAACATATTATGTCACTCTTATACAAATGCTTTTGGAAAATAGAGGAGGGGGAAAGATGTCCTACCACTCACTATAGTTTATAAAGCTATCTTAACAGTGACTGATAGAAAAATCACGCTAAGCCTTTACAAGACAATGACTCTTGGGAATGGAATAAGTAGATAAGAAATGGTTAAGTTGGTGTATAGTAATTAAAGCTATCTAGACATATGGAAATGATATAGACATATAAAACGTGGAAGGGAACATGCCAAAAACAAGTCTGAACATACCTATCTTTGGGCAGTGGTATTATATATTAATTTTATTTTCTTTGCTCACTTCTATTCCAATTTTTCTTTTGAAGCATTATTGTATTTTGAACGTGGCTGCTCAATTTGTGTGCCAAATGTATCAACTAATCTATGTTCAACAACTACAGAATTGAATCAAACTGACAAAAGGTTCCCACCCTTGTCAAGCATCATATGAGAAGAGACAGGCAACAAACACGCTGCAGGTCATGAGTACGTGTTGTAAATAGCATTTAGAATTGTTGGAGAAGGCATATGCTGGAGAAAAAAAATATCCAAGGGGAAAAATAATATAAGGGGAATTGGGAAGGCAAAGCAATTGAACTCATCCTTCTAACAGGACTGTGAGGATTAGCTTCCTGCAGAAGCAAACATTTAGGCAAATCCTTGAAGATGAGGGTCTGAGTCATTAGACCCCTAGACAAAGAGGGGCTCCAGGAAGTGAGAACAGCCTGTGTGCGGATGGTGAGCCTCAGCACAGGACAGGGATGCTGAGAGGAAGATGGGATTTGGTAGATCAGAAACAGAGATCTGCTCCTGGAAGCCCTTTTAGGACCTTGTAGAGTTTAGCCTCTAGTCTCTCTGAATCACAAAGCTGTTAAAGGATGCAGGGTTACAGTTCAACTTGTGTTTTAAAGGCTCACTCTAAAGAGGTGAGAGAGAAGTAGCAGGCCAGTTAGGAGGACTTTGTAATAACTTCAGTCTACACAGAGTTGCATTTCCATTTTTGAATCAGGAAACAAAATCTCAATAGAATTACGGCCTAGAGCCATATGGCTAAGTGACTGAGCTGAAATTTGCTTCTAGAACTCTCTGACTTCAAATCCAGCATTCTTCAGCCTCTGAAGGATTGCAGTGAAGATTGCTTGGCAGTCAGGGTCCTCACACTTGGGGAGTTATCACCTCACATCCTCTTTCTATATCTCAGGCAGACCCCAGTCCCTCCCTACCAACTCTTCTCCCCCACCATCGGCCTGAAGAACTGAGGTAATCACTATCTTGTAGCAGAGTTGGAAGTACCATTTGACACCCCAGGGTTACCTGTTTTCTTAACTCTTAAACTTAGTACTTATGTATTAAGTATCATAGTGCAGGCTGAGGAAACTGAGGTACTATTCAATCAAGAAAGTCCCTTCATAGCCAGTCACATAGCACTTTGGACATAGAGCCTCCTTCTCCTTCTCTTGCCTTTGTCTAAGTAGCATTTTCTGCCTCCTGGCTTGGGCACTAAGTAGCAAACCCAGGCTGTTCTCAGACCCCCAGTGGCTCCGTTCTCAATAGGGTGCCTGGGCCCTTTGGTGGGGTGAGCCATTGCAGTAATCCAGCAGCGCCACGGTGAGTAATTGCTATTTCCTTGCACAACATTCATCAGGAGACAAACCCTGGCATTTATCTAGCAGTAAGTGATCGTTATCTGGTGGCAATGTTCTTCCCACTGACAGTATCTTCTAAATAAGGGTCAGCCATCCAGCGCTCTGACGGCAGCTGATTTCTCCCTGTGGGATGAAAAAAACACATGGAAGCCTCAGGCAGTGGGGGATGCTGGTGAGGGGGAGCAGGGAGAGGGGAGAGAGAAGGTGGTTAGGAAAGAGGTGTTTCCAAAGCTGAGCCAGACAAACTGGCTCGAGCCTTGATTCTGACAAATTTGGCAGATGAATGGCTGGGAAAAGATGGAAAATGATTCCAAGGAATATTCTTATCTCTGTCCTAGCAAACCTGCGCGTGTTCATGTCCCAAGGCATCCTGCAGTTGGTCTGGGTGGCAGAGCTCTGGGTGTCAGGGTGGTGAAAGTCAGAATCTGGAGTGGATTTGAGTCAAGGAGCTTAGAATAAATAGCTATCCAAGTGCCCCAGTATGAGGACTGGCTAATTCCTAGGTTCTGGACCTCAGGCAAATCTCTAACCTTTTCTGAACCTTGATTTTTTTTCCCCATCCACAGATGAGAATGGTGGCGATCTGAGAGTTCTGTTTGAGGATTAATGGAGTTAATAATATATAGCAAAACCCTTTTGGCCACAGAGCATTCTATGAAGGCAAGTTACCATTTGTCTTGCTCAGGTCCAAGACTGGCTGTTGATCTTGATGACTGTGTTGTCTCTGCACTATCTCCCCTGCTGTCGTACTCACTTAGAGTCTGGCATTCTTCAGATTACTTGACCTCTTTGGGTCTTACATTGAAAGATGCAGCCTCAGTAATGACTCCATTAATTAATAGAGTCCTATATGCCTGTAGTCTCCTGGGCAATCAAGAGGAATATATGGTTTAGCCTGTGCTCTCATGGGGCTCACAAGGGTTACTCATAGATACCCTGAGCTAAATAGAAAACAAGATATAGAATGAGCAGCATTGCAATGGGGTCATATTTTGGGGGAGGGGGAAGGCAGACAGATAAAATCCTAAAGCCCAAAGAGACTGGGACAAGATAGTGATAAGAGTTACATCTATTTATTCCTAAGTCAATGGCTCCCCTCCCTATCCCACCTAGAGTGTGATCTGGTGTTGTAACCTGTTGCCAAGAGAGAAGTGGAAACCCTTGGCTCTCATCTTAGGCATCTGGGGCTCTGCCTAGAGGTTTGACACTACCAGGTCCAGGATAGGGAGCCTTCACCAGAAAGACATGGATGCTAAAAACCCAGGGGGAAATGCAAAACAGCGTCTCACCTAGG
The DNA here is from genome assembly GCF_019054845.1 of Dipodomys spectabilis. Classification (NCBI taxonomy): domain Eukaryota; kingdom Metazoa; phylum Chordata; class Mammalia; order Rodentia; family Heteromyidae; genus Dipodomys; species Dipodomys spectabilis. Next base: position 6,632,207 of record NW_024870887.1, on the reverse strand, counting down.
AGAATGGCTGTTGCCAAAGAAAGTGAGAGAACTGAGAAAATGAGGAGAGAAGGAGAGGGAGGGAGAGAGATAGGAAAAGAGGGAAGAATGAGAGGGGGAGAGGGAAGGGAGAAGGGAGGAAGGAATAAGGAGAGAAAGAGAGAGAAAGGAAGGAAGAGTGAAAGGAAAGAGAAAGTCAAGGGAAGGGAAAGAGGGAAAGCAAGGGAAGGGAAGAGGAGGGAAAGGAAAGAAAAGGAAGGCTGAGAATGGTTGAGAAATGAGGACTCTCACACATTGCTGATAAGAATGTAAAATTGTATAGCCCTAGTGGGAAATACTTTGGGATTTCTTAAAATGTTAAGCATACAGTTACCACATGCTCTAGCCACTCCACTTCTGTACATACATGCAAAAGAATTAAAAATAAAACTTGAACAAAGATATGTATATTAGCTTCACAGTAGTACCTGGAGAAGCAATCCAAGTATCTACCAATGGTTGAATGGATAAACAGAATTTGACATGATCATACAGTGGATTCATTCAGCCTTGAAGAAAGAAAGGCATTTCTGCCATTTTGTACCTTATGGATGGATGGTGAAGATATGCTAAGTGAAGTAAGCCAGAACGAAGAGCACAGATAGTGTAGAATTCCCTTCACGTGATGTCGTGTGAAGTCACGGAGAAGTCAGATTCATGAAGATGGAAAGTAGAATGGCATTAGCAAGCCTTGAGGAAAGTGAGCACAGATTGCTGTTCAGGATGATGAAAGTACCGGAAATGAGTGGTGGTGATGGCGACATGACATTCTGGATGTAATTAATTATGAGAGTACTCTACACTGCACAATCGAAATGCTTAACATGGTACATTTTATGTTAAATGTATTTTATTAAGATAAAATCACACACCTCAAAGGAGAAGTTCTTTGTTTAAAAAGAAAAGGAAAGGAAAAGAATGTCTGCTGGCAAGGGATCCCTTTCCCCCTGGAGATTGCAGGATCCTAGTGTTTGTTTAGAAATCATTAACAGCTTGTGTGTGAAGGTGGGGGGGGGGGTAGGTGGGGGAGAGCTCAGAAGACACTCAGTCAGGTGATCAGAAGCAGCTCAGCAGTGCTAACGCAATTCAACAGCAAAGGAGGACTGGATTGTAAAACCCTAGTTCCCAGGCAACTTGAATCAGAATCTTTCTAGTGTCAATGCAGACAAACCTGTATCCTTATTCAAAGGACATTAAAATAATAATTATAATAATCATAATTTTTAAAAGCACAGTGGAATTTGACTGCAAGTCCTTTAAGTCATTCAATGATGCACATTTATGCCACATGTTTCCTGGGCTTTTAAAAGGCAATGTTCTGTGTTGCTGTTCCCCCCGGCTGTATAGATAATTGTAAAACAAACTCCATATTCCACTGACACCCTTTCTAATTACATCTCACCTTCATTCAGCTATTAAAGTGATAGATGGTGGCAATTACATCGAACCCCACTGAAAACTCTCTATCTGTGACGCGCAGGGTTGGGAAGATGAGTTATTTATCCAGAAGCTGGGAATTGAGGCAGCCAGGCTGTGCAGAGGAAAAGCAAGCCCAGTGTGGCCACAGCAACGTTGGAGGTTCCCAGGAGCAATGCCAGGAGGCAGAGGGCAGACCCCTTGTGTCAACTTCTCTACTAGCTTCCATAGATTATCATCAGGTGTTATAAGATGACTTCAAACATGTTTGACCGTACTCCAAAGAGAACCCCCAAATTCTACATTACTCTCATCTATTTCCAACAGCAACAGTCAAGGGAAGCTTAGAATTTAAACCAGAGGAAGAGAAGACATGAGAGTGGAGTGGCCATCTGTGGGTGGTCCAAGGTGAATTAGACTTGATACACATGTACAGCCCAAGGGACATGAGTCAATTAGTGAAGATGACAGAAAACTTACTCTGATTGGTCTAAATAACGAGGGCATTCACTGGTTTGCATACCTGGGGAGGAAGACTGCTGACTTATGCTCTATGCTACTGGTTCTTTCCTTCCCTCCCCTCTCCTGACCAGAGCATCAGCCTTATTCCAAACTCATTACTGGGATGTAACAATCAGTCCTCATAGCCATGTTCATTGCAGGCAGGAGAGCAAAAGACTATCTTCCCATATCTCTTGGAAGAATGAGGAAAGATCTTAGAAGAGTACAAAAAGTATTTCTAGTCACATCTCACTGGCTAGCATTGGGTCATACATACAACCATTCTGAACCTGCCATGGTGCTTAAGAGAGTAGAGTTGCTCTGGCTTGGTTAGAATTAACCCTGATCCACATCAAAGCAACAAGCGGGTCAATTTCTGCTGTGCTTTCATGGGGGGGGGGGGGGGGTAGCCACCTCACCAACACTGGTAGCACACAAAAGTGGGATTCACATTTGATGGGATCCTTGCCAACAATGTTCACGATAAGAAAAAACAAGGATCAATCCGTAGGAGCAGATCTGATTAATAAAAAGAAGAGCATCTCCACCACTGGAGAACAGAAATACTGCATCCATCTCACAGCTGTTCCTTTGGATGTCAACAGAAGACAAAGACAATTAATCTATTACCCATTACCACTGACCCTAGTCACAGCTTCAGAACATAGTCTTTCCAAGCAGTTAGGAACAAATTAGAGACAGGTCTCAAGAAGACCCCCATAACCTCCTGCTGTTCTAACAGTTAATTGTACCCATAGAATGAGTCACTGGCAATGTCGAAGGCCAGGCTACCTAGGTATGTACAGAGATGTTGCCATGGGGAGTTAGTAGCCAATGAAGGTTAGGACCCAAGTGTCTTCTAAGGTTCTATAATCCTACTTGACATAGGAAGGAAGTGGGGTGTCAGAGCAGGTCTTGGATTGGTAGTAGAGAAAGTTCTGAGAGCTGTTACATTCTCTCCATGGTCCTGGCATGGCAAAGTCCTTACTCACAGATATGTGTTACTCTCCAGGGTAGCACTTCTAGTAACAAAATATCAGTACCTTTATCTATGCTTTAATTTGTGCAAACCATCCTTTTAGTTTTCAACTTTTGATTCTCATTTGAAAAGCAGGCACAAAAGCCAGGGCCCATAGTCACTGCACATAGTAAGATTCGTAGTCAAGTTCATAGTCTGGTATGAACCTGGCAAGTTGGTTGCAGCTTCTTCTTGCTTTGACCAAAGCTCACACAGCTAAGGTGATGACAGGGCTGACATGGTGACTCAGGTCTTTTTCTCCAGCTTAGAATCCTATTCTGGAATCATGAGTTATGGAGCTAAGATGTCCTCACCTGAACATGCACAAGATAGAAAAGGGCCAGACAGGCTCTGGTGTCTGAAGTGGGCACCCTGATGCCCTGCAGACTGGGGCTGGGTGGATCATCTCTTCTGTCTCAGCTTCACATCTTCAATCCACCTACTTGCAGTAGGAGAAGCTCACATGGCTAAGCTCACTATGAAGCTAAGATGAAAGAGGGAGGCTTTTCCTCCAGCCCTTCCTTTCAAGCCATCAGCACCCAGAGATGCTACAAATTGGGCAGAATCTGTGTTTGCTCTCCACATAGTTCAACCCAAAGTTAGTAGATATCTGAAAATTCATATGTAGACTGAATGATTAAGCTTATTTTCAAGAACAGAACAATGAAAGGTAGCCTATCATTGTTTCACAGATCAAGTTGCATAAGGTAGAGAGCTGAGATTGTAGCACAGATCTTCTGCCTACCAGTCTGGACTGAGGACAAGAGGACATAGTCTCCGAAACCCTTCCATGCTCAGATTCTTAATCTCAGAGCCAATGTTATCTGGTGTATCTTTCCACAGTGATGAAATATTCTATGCTTGCATCACCCAACTCAGCAGGCATCAGTCAGCTGAGCACCTGGGTTGCGTCTAATGCCCCTGAGAGCCAAAGTTTTAGCACATGGCACAACATAGCTCTAGCAACTTCCTTTCCATGTAGCTCCACACCACCACCCCTGCCATGCTCTGATAGTACACTGTAAGTTTGTAGCCAGGGGTGGCACTTACTGACACTTTCTATATCCTCTGGCAAAACCTATCAGATACCCCCAAATGTGCTACTCACTCTTCGCGAGCACTGCTCCTTTTCATGGAAAGAGGATGAAAGCAAAATTGAAAGAGTTGAAGCAGAAAGGCTATTGATTTTTAATCCTTTTTTTTATCATCTAAGAATTTCAAGGTGTATTTCTCATGTCATTCCAGTCCTCCCCTGGGATCTGGGAGAGACTGACCTGTCAGGCCTAGAAAGCACAGAGTGATGTGAATAAAATGCAATTTATAGAAATCCTTTCTAGACAAAATCATTTTTTTCCTCAGTGAAATGTTTGGATCTTTAATAACTATTATTTTCTTTTGGGTTCTTGCCTGGCTATTTTTTTAAGTAGATTAATCCCTTAATCCATTAACCAATGATTTCTTTCCCAGACTCTCATTCTCCAGGCTCATTTTTTTTTGGGGGGGGGGGGGGAGAGATCACAAAACAGAGCCAAGGCGTGTTGGGGCTAGAAGAGAGCTTAGTCAATTTCTGATTCGTAGAACTCACAAGGATGAAAAGACACGGGCTTATCCAAAACTCTGCCAAATATTAGTGTGTGTTCTTTACCCGTAAGTATAGTTACTACCATACTCCTGTTGTGGGAGGGGGGAAATTCCCCCATTTTACACATTTGTCACCTCAGGTCCATTGTTGGAAGTCTTTGCATTCTAAGCTTTCCAGTCACTTCACAGACTTAAGAAACAAAGGCCCAGAAAGGAATAATAAGCATACTATAGTAGCCCAAGCCTGACCTCCTTACCTGCTTCAACTCTGCTCTATTCAACTCTGCCCTTGGACCTCAGATTTATAGTCCTGAACCTGACTTGTACACAGCAGCTCTTTAGCCACACCCTACTTCTCAGGAAAATAGCAATACCTTCTTTCCCAGGAAAGAGTAAAAGTATCTTCTCTTACGATCTGCTCTTACGATCCAGAACTTGTCCTTCCACAATTGTTTCAACCTTCCCTCACCTACTCCCACGCTCCCTCAGTCATAGGAGGCATCAGAGCAATTTCAACAATTATGTTTCCTCTACATTTTCAGACTTGAGCTACCCTACCCTGTTTTCCCATGGTAAGTATATATAGTGTTCCTGGATACCAGCAGAGCTGTTTTGGTATTAAACACAAAGATTCTTATTTCTGTAAATACAGTTAACAGTAAAAACCAGCTGCAATGTCAACCACAATAGAAACATTGACAGGAAAGCATTTCTATAGATTAGAATAAAGACCTAAAATGGAAATAGGAGTCCTTACATGGACACAAGGGCTTCTCATTATGGGTTGGATAGACAAGAGGAGATTCTGTCTCTCTAAAGTTCAGGGGCAAGATATGTGGTAGTGTAAATTCATCCACTTTACATTAATTTGTAAAGTGTTGGGTATTTGCCACCTTGTCTTTGACAGTAGCTGGTCGAAGAAACACATAATGGGCTTGAGCGTCAGAAACCAAGCAGGTAAAGCCTGATTGGGTCCCTGGGACTTCAGTGTGCCCATCTGTGAAATGGGAAGAGTCTGTCAATTGTATGGTACATCTACCCGGGAGCTAGTTATATCCCTCTCTGTGTCTCTCCAGGCCTTCTTGGGTGAGGAAGCAGCACCATGAGGGGCTTTCCTCTAAGCATGGGAGCAAAGGCAATGTCCTTGACTCATTCTGCAAGAAAAGGGATGGAATGCTGCTCTGTTTGGGGCTGCTGGCCCATGAACCTAGTCCTTAGTTGGGCCTGCTATGTTCTGTCCTGGGGTTCAAATGCATTTGTGGCTTCTGTTGAATCAGAATATGAGAACTGGGCACACGAGCAATGTCCATGACAACCATACAAACGCGGGGCTTCTCGTCCTTTAGGAACCATTTGGGAACCATGTTCAGTCCTGGTCAACAAACAAGGTAATTCCTGTTTCTGAAAGAGGTGCTTGTCACAAAACACTCTCACGATTGTTTGGTTCAGCTGGACATACTAGTGGAAAGCACTGTGGCATGACTTCAGCTCTGTGTTTGAACACTCAGCCTGCAATTTGACCTCCATGTGGGTGTGTCTAGATCAGCCGCTGTGTATCTGAGTTCATTCTTCAAGTTTCTGACCTCAGAATCCTGTGAAATGGAGAGAAAAGTTGCTGTCCAGTCTCAAAACACGGAAGACTTTCTCTCAACTGAAATCATATCTGCAACCCAACTAAATAGGAAAAGAGTGGTTACTTCCAGTGAATTAGGAAAAAAAAAGATTTCTAACTAATAAAAAAGTCTAAGGCCATCAGTGACAATAATAAAATTGTTTTAATAAAAATGATTAAGTTGGGTAGCGTGTGTGGGTGGGAAGAAAGAGAGGTTGACATCAAAACAGAGTTAGACTGAATAAATTCTAACATTTCACAGCACAGCGAGGTGACTGTAGTTCACAATAACATATATTTTATGATGATCTGGGAGACAGAAGCTCAACTACTCCAAACATAAAGGAGATGGAATACTAATTGCCTTCAGTACACCGGCACACACATCTTGGAGCATCACATTTATCCTATAACGATGTACAATTATGACATTTAATAACAATGATTAAGTCAAGGATCATGGAGAACAGTTGTGTTTATATATCAGCGTCAGCATCTGACATATCTGCATTGTTTAGGCTATAATGTATTAATACAGTAAGATTTCAACACTCTGCAAATGCTTCAAACATGTTAACTCACTTAGCTCTCAGAACTCTGAGAAGTAACAGTGTCAGGTAAGAAATGGAAGCCCAGAACCCAGGTAAAATAACCCAAAGTCACACAGCAAGCTAGTGATTGGCAGAGCTGGGGTTCAGAGCTGGTGCAGCCCCATAGTCTATGATCTGAAAATGTAGTTTCTTTTGTTGCTCCAAATTACACCCTTGTATGTGTATGTACACAGATAAACACTAACATACCTATCCATGTACACATGCACACACATGTATATAATTACAAGTGATAGTTTTTCCATTGCCTTTCTGTCAAGCTAATCATTGATTAAAGCTAGAAAGGCAGAAGGAGTTTTGTTTGAATTCTAAACTTTTTAAAAAATTGAAATGAAAAATATTCAAACTCTAAAAGTACCTCTGTTAGGGTTCAGGGGAGCAGTTTGCGGATTCCTAGCTTAGAGCTCTAGGAATATCTTGAAGAGCCCATCGGACTGTCAAAATCCATGTGCAGAGAACTCTGAGGAGTAGATACGAAAACACTGGCTGGCATTTTACCAAAGTGGAAATCTCTCGTCTCTGGCACTACCAATATTCCCCATTACAGATCTCCCAGCTGGTAAACAGAAGGATGCCACTGACATTTAATTGAAATGTCAGCACATTTAGAAAGAGCCCTGATGAAACTGCCAACTTAAAGTTATCACTGATGACTTAAGCTAAATGGAAACAGAAAATCACCACTAACACTCCCCTCCCACACGTCCACACACCAGAATATCACATGGAGAGAAGGCAGAGCTTCAGCTGTCCAAGGGAAAAAAAATTTACAGAGAGCTTTTAAATGGACTTGCATTTTAGCTATGAAAAACTATGGGGCCATTGGAAAACACTTGTGAAAGTAATCAGGTCTTAGACAGGCCAATGCCTATGTAAATCAATTCAACAAGCATGCATTGATTAAATTGCCTTCAGATAGCAATATTACCTTGCATTCATCTGCATAGCATCTGGAGGATAAGCCAGAGGTGGATGGCAAAAATGGCTGATTATTCATCACTCCCTGCATCCCTAGCCTTATGCCACTGTGATTTCGTGACACCATCCCTTTCAAACACTATAAATGATTCATCTTGGCTGATAGGTCATGACATAAGCAGGGATGGAATAGCTGCCCATAGAATATGGCGACCATCCATACAAGAGAGCCAAGGCATCCCATTGATCTAGCTAAGGCCTTCCTAGATCAGCAACAGAACCTTATCCACAGAATTCCACAGCGGAGCCATCCATGAGCAAGCAGAAAGGGCCAACCTAGCCAAATCAGCTGGACCCAGATGCTTGAGCTAATTCAATTCATTCTCTCATTTGTGTGAAGCATAATTTGGCAGCAGATGTCTTATGAACAGACCCGTCTTGCCTGACCTCCTGGACCCCTTCTAGGGAAGGAATGCATGACAGGGGCTATTTCCTGCATTTCACAGAGGAAACTGCAGTCTGGTTCATGCAGGTTAAGTGGACCACAGCTGCCTCTTGTGATGACAGTCTCTCTTCGGCTTGAGTCGTGCAGCCTCTCTGAAATACTTAGCAAACAGCATTAACCTGGAGGCCAAATCCGGTTTTTTTCTTTGAGATCAGAGGCAGCTTTTATAGGTTGAAAGCGCAGAGGGAGGGAAGTCTCAGAAGTCCTTGGTCCTTAAAGGCAGGAACATCCCAGCCTTTCACCCTGGGATCCCTCCCTCCTGCTCCGAGTTCTGCTCTGCTTTGAGAGATAGGCTCTCTGGACCATGTTAGATGTGGTTTCTCTTACCAGCTCTCTGCGGCTGATTCTGCTCACAGGCATTCTTCAAAAGCTTCATGGAGTCCCTGGCAGGTAGGAAAACCACTGAGAAGTCATGACAAAATGATTAAAAATAGTTTGCTTTTTTTTTAATCTTGCAATAACCCACTTGAAAATTAAATCTTCTCTAGTGTTCAAACCCCCACCCCCACCCCTACCATCCCAATAAATCCCACTAAGCCCAGCTCCTGATCTTTTCATCTCTGGAAGAGACTTCAATGTCAGTATCACCATTTCACCTTTTGCAGGGACATCCTCCCTAACTGGTACATGTTGGATTTTCACCCCCATTCTCCACTCCACTCCCCTACCTGTGCAGAATTTCTTCCCTGCTCCTCACCTGGTGAGCCCCTCTTTGTTCCTGTATGGTCACCCCTCCTTTTCTTTTAAGCATGGAATTTCTGCAGCTTATGGTGGTTCTATCATACTGACTATGATTGCCTCTTGTGACTGGCCCCCTCTCCCTCTTGTGGTGAGTCCCCCACAAGCCGAGGCCCTGTTTAGCTCCTCTTTGTATTTCTGCATCTCCGCAGCACCTTCCTCACCCCTGACTCCACATACTTGAAACAGAGACTTAGAAGCTCAATGGTGTTTGCAACCCTGAGAGGAGCCATTAGACTTCCCGAGGCTCCTCTAAAAGGTAGAAACACCTCTTTGGTCTTCAGTGAATTATTCTAAACAGCAGGGAACACAGGAGAAATGGCAGCTGATCTAGAGTCAAAAAAGCCACTCTCACTATAGTCTGGTCTAAGACTGAGGAGAGAGTGGGGTTGGAATGGAGGAGAACTCTGAAGGGCAGGACAGGGAAACAAGTGGTGAAGTTGATGGTAGAAGGATGAAAACAGAAAATTTGCAGAGGCCAGTACAGAAGCAGCAGCTCAGAGCTGGTTCTCTTTATTTTCACTAGAAAAGGTATCCTCAGGGCTGCCTTTGTTGACTCTGTTTTTTTTGGAGTGTCATGCTCCAAATTCATGAACATGAGCAGATGGATGGGAACATTTGCTCTGCACAGGAGTGGGCAGGGGCTGGGTGAGAGAAGTTGTGTGGGAGTTCTATTAACCTATGCACTCTGGGAGGAAGAGAGGGTCCACGGGAGGTGTAAAATGACCTATTAGGACTTTGGGGAGTTACTCTGACTCCTTGGGTCCAATACTAATTTAGCCAATGTCTTTCCTTGGAAGTGACAGGAGCCTTCTAAGTACCTTGTAATAACCCACTTAAAATGATCTTCCTCCTTTTTTAAAACAGGTGTATTAAAATCTATTTATATACATATTTATACAGGCATATATGTGCTCATGTGCTGCTCTTTCCAGGTTATTAAAAGGGCAGCATATTATTATTATTGGTGTTGATACAGAGTATTACACCCAGGGCCTCTCCCTCTTACTTGCCTTTTCCCATTTAAGGCTGGACCTCTATCATTTGAGCCACAGCTTCCCTTCTGGGTTTTTTCACTGTTGATTGGAGATAATTTCATAGGCTTTTCTGCCCAGACAGGCTTTGAACTGGGATCTTCAGATATCAGCTTTCTGAATAGCTAAGATTACAGGTATGAGCCACCAGTGCCCCTCTAAAAGGGAATTATATTGCCCACAGCTTTCTTTTCTCGTTCATTGTAATCTATGGGATTACATTAAATATCTGATAGTTCTTTTTAATTTCATTTTATTGTAAAGATGCTGTACAGAGCTGATAGTTCTTTAATATATCCTTTTTAATGCTCACATAATATTCTGTAATATAAATGTGAAACGTTCTATTGACTTTGGTATCAGTAACCAATATGGCAACAATATGTATGTGTGCTTTTGTGTATATTTTTTTCTGGAATTTTAAGCACTTTTATTTCTTTATTTTTTGTCTTTTAAAAACTGCTATTTTATTTATATGGAGGAGATTAACAGAAGTAGGATTGAAGCATGTTCTTTATGTATTGATCAGTGGTTTTACTTGCTTCCAAAACACTGTAACTTCATCAGCATCCTAACTAGCGATGTAGGAGAGCACGCTTTATTCTCCATGTCCCCGCCAGCGGTAGATAGGATAGTTTACGTTTTTATTTTCTGCTAGTCTAGTGGATGCAAAAAGATCTCTCATTGTTATTTTGATTTGGATTTTTATGACTGTCAATGAAGTGAGCCTGTTTTGTTCTATTTGCATATGCCCTTCTATGAATTGTATTTTGGTATAATTTGCTCTGTTTGTTGTGATTTACTCTATTTGTCAATTTACAATTTCTCTGCACAGAAGAGAGATTAACCCTTTACTGTCTGAATCACATAGTTATCATATCATTTTTAAGATGCATAAACTGAATTTCAGAGTTTATAGTTTACCTACCATTAAAGCTATCTTTAAAGTGTACTATTCATTGATGGTTAGAGTATCCACAAAGCTTTGCCATCATTGCCATTATCTAATAATATAATCTATTAATCATCTTGAAGGAACCCCATGCACATTAGTAGTCATTCCTTATTTCCCCTTTCTGTCAATCCCTAGAAGCCACCAATATGCTTTCTGCCTCTATGGATTGCCTAGTCTTGGTGTTTCATAGAAATAAATCATGTGGTCTTTGTGTTTAATTCATTCAGTTAGTGTAATGTTTTCACTTACAGCTTTTTTTTTTCTGCTTATGTGGTGCTGAGGAATCAAACCCAGGGCCTCATGCATGCAAGGCAAGTGCTCTACCACTGAGCCACCTTTCCAGTCTCCCTTAGTGTAATGTTTTCATAGATCATCCTTGTGGCATCATGTATCAAAAATTTATTCTTATTTTTAGTTGAATAATATTCCATTGTATTCCTATAGTGTGCTTATCCATTTACCAGTTGATGGACATTGGTTCATCACTTACCAATGCTTCTATCTATAGGTTATTGTGACTTCTGCTGCTGTGAACGCTCATACATGTTTGTGTGTAAATACGTTTCCAATTCTCTCGGCCAAACACCTAGAGGGGAATTGCTGGGTTGTACAAATGTCTCTTTGTTTAACACTTGAGGAACTAATCTAATTATTTTCGAAAGCAGCTATACCAGTCTGTCCAGCATGGTTTGAGGGTTCTGATTTCCTGGATTGTCATTGCCCATTTTTTTAAAAAATTAGCTTCCTTATTGGATGTGAAGTACTGTCTCTTGTGGTTTTAATTTACACTCCTTAATAACTAATGAGACTGAATGTAATTATTGGCCATTTGTATGTCTTATTTAGAAAGCTATTTTCATTTTATTTTTATTGTATTGCATTTATTTTGATAATGGGGATCGAACCACAGACCTCCTGTATGCTAAGCATATGCTCTGCTACTGAGCCATATCCCCTAGTCTTTTCCCATATTGTCTTTTTCTTTAATAGTCCTTTATATATTATGTATATAATATATCCATATACATATATATACATATAATATATACATATATAATATATACATATACAATGATATATACTTATATATCATTGCAAATAGTGTTCTCATTCTGTGTGCAGGGCCTCATGCTTGCCAAGCAGGTGCTCTTCTTCTTGAGCCACATCTCCAACCTCTGTTTATTTTCTTGATAGCTCTCCTTGAAAAACTAAAATTTATTTTAATAAAGTTTAATATATCTAGATTTTTAATTTTGATGTCTAGCTCAAAATGTTATTACCTAATCCAGAATCTGACGAGTTACTTATATTTTCATCTAATTATAATCTTGCCTTTTACATTTAGGCCTTTCATCCAATGTGATTTAACATTTACATTTGTGGTATGAGATCGGGCTGTGATTTCATTTTTCTGCATGTGCATATCCAGTCGTCTCAGTATCATTTACCACCAAGGCTATTCTCTCCATACTTTATTGTCTTGATGTCTTTGTTGAAAATTAGTTGACCAAAAGTGACAGAGATCAGGCTGGGAAGGTGGCTCAATGGTAGAGCGCTTGCCTTGCATGCCTGAGGCCCTGGGTTCGATTCCTCAGCACCACATAAGCAGAAAAAAAAAGCCAGAAGTGGCGCTGTGGCTCAAGTGGTAGAGCGCTAGCCTTGAGCTGAAGAGCTGAGGGACAGCGCCCAGGCCCAGAGTTCAGGCCCCACGACACCGGACCCAAAAAAAAAAAAAAAAAGGGACAGAGATCCTCTCTGAACTTTCAAATTCAGTCCCATTGAATGCAAGTGGTATAAACAGACAGACTTGTCATATTGCTGACATTACAGAAAAGATTTCAAGCTTTCTCTATTAAGTAGGGTACTAGAGGTAGACCCTTTGTACATGCCACTTTTATCAGATTGAGGAAGGCTCCTTCTATCATTAATTTGCTGGGTGTTTTTTTAATCAGGGGAGTATACTGGATTTTTGGGGGATGTTTTCTCTATCTCTGGAGTTGATCATGTAAGGGTTTGTCCTTTATTCCATTAATAGTATAGTACATTGGTAAATTTTGTTAAACTAACTTTGTATTCTTAGATTAATTATGATTTAGTCATGTCCATTTTTTCATTTCTAACATCAATATCAATAGGATGTGTTTGGATGAAATTAATTCATTTCCATTAGTTTTCTTTCTGCTGTGATATAATTCTAGTATATATCCATGGCCCATGTCTCTTTTTGCATTTTTAATCTTGCCTAATTTTCTTCTTTCTTTTACCTTAATAAGTCTTATAAGAGGTTTGTATCTTTTATTGGTTTTTCTTAAATAATCAGATTTTTTATTCACTCATACTTTCTATTTTGTTTTATATTTCTCTTTCACTGATTTCAAAAAGGAAGTTAAAAGGGAAAAAATTGCTTATTACCTAGTTAATCAATGAACAGTAGAACAATCCAGAAAAAATAGTATTAACCACTGTAAAAAGTACTTAATTATTAAAGAGACCCAATGTAATTTAAGAAACCGAAACAAAAAGCTCATTTCAAATTAGAGAAAACAAAAGTGGTGAAAGAAGCAAATCAGAAAAACTAATCAATAAAAGGAAAAGTTTGAAACCAAAGATATTTCAAAATCCGAATCTTCCTTCCTTATGTCTTTGCTCCCTAGCTGCAAAGTAAAGACTAAGAGTTTTACCCGGAGCATGGGAACACCTGTGTTCTGGTCCCTTTTTAATTCCATCAGCTGACATGCTACCACTCACTTTATGATCTACAAATAACACATTGCTTGTCTGTCTCAAAATATATTCTTTTCCTTGCCTTTATTTTATTCTTGTACTATCCTCTCACTTTGGAATGAATCTCACACTTTTCTTCCTGGAATACTTCTTTTATCCTCTCAAAACTCAGTGCTATTTTCTTTGAGGATGTTGCTCTACCAGATAGAAAAAAAATCACCTTCCTCTGTGCTTCATTCCAACTTTTATAAAGCCCCACACTTGACTATATCTCAATGGCAAAGATGTTGAAAGTAGGTACTATATCTTTTTAATCTCTATAATTACTTCTACCTAAGTGCCATGAATGTAGAAAGAGCTCAAAATGGAGAGAGCAAGGGTTGGTGAATACAGTCATAATATTTAATGTACATATATGAAAACGGAACTAGGTAGCTTGGGAAAGATGGATTGGAAGAAATGGGGGAGAGCAATAGAAGAGGTGGCATTGATCACGATGCATTGCACTCATAAATCGGTATGTTGAATTGAGACCCTTTGTACAATTGCTTGAAGATAATTTTTAAAAAGAACAAAAGAAAAATAGATCTGCAAAATAAGAGGTAAAAATATTTATTGAATAAATGAATGAGTGAATGCCATGCCATTAATATTCAATTATTCCTAGCCTTTCTTTGCTGGAATACTCTTTCAGAATCTTTTTATGAACTTTCGCTGCTGTCTAGACTTTAGGTTCCTGATGACCTTTCACATATGTCTGTGGGACCTGTCCTAGCAATAAAATGGTTTAGCTCCAAGTCTCCAACAGCCTCTTAGAGGTGACTTACTAAAAGGATCCTCTTTCTTTCCCTGGTCTTGGCCAGCTTTCAGGCAGTTTTCCCCCAGGTAAGCCCCTTTATCTTCTTATTTGGGCATGTCTCCAAGTGCTAACTCAAAATTTCTTCACGTTCCCTTCTGTAAGACTTTCCTTAATGTGGCTTAGTCGTCTCATTCTTTTTCAGAGCAGATTCAGGCATTCCTGTGTCTTCAAGGCAAACTTTTAGTTTGAAGATTCTCTAGTCACTAGCTCCAGCCCAAACTTACCTTATGAATCCTCAAACATTTCTAACAACTAACTTACTACTCATTCTATGAGCTTCTCAAGTTCACTTGTATTCCTTTCCCTTAACTCCCATTCCTGTCTGTCTTCCTTATCTCCAGTATGATGTGGAATACTTCCAAGTCATTTGATATGTAATCAGTATCACCCTTGCCTCTCTCTTGCTCACTGACCTTGTTACTGAGTCTTGTTTGTCCCTCTGAAATGTCTTTCAAGTTTCTCTCCTTGCCTTCATTCCTACAGATACAGCCATGCATCCATTCTCATTATCCTTTTTCTTAGATTACAGTAATAACATTTAATTGCTTTCTCGGCCTCCCATCCTTTTCTATTTCATGTCTTCTTAACTTGGTTTTAGCTCTATAACATAAAAATGAAAGGGTCCCCCACTATGAAAACCATATTTGTTAGCTCCCAGTTACCTAAAACACACGCACACACACACACAATACAACACAAGCACATTTCTTTTACCTTAATTAGGCCTTGCAAGAAGTGTATCTGTTTTATTGGTTTCCTATTGGAAATACTCTCTACAATATGTTTGGGTTTGCCTGGTGTCAAGTTCATGTTCAGTTTTTCCTCAGCATATACCTCCTGCTTTAGGCACACTAGTGTTTCTATTTCTAAGTCCACTTCCATGAGACCAGAGGCTTGGCTGCAAAATCTGTGAGCTTAGAGGCTCTGTCTTACTGACTGCTGCAGCCCTAGTATACCCCTCCTTCCCCCTGCTGTGCCAGGAAAAACAGCAGCTGAGTGAGTGCTTTTACATTCTCCTTTGCCTCAGCTGATCCCTTTACCTGGGGTGCACTTCCCCTGGCTTCGTGGTGGTGAATGTCAGTTCCTCATCCTTTAAGAGCTAGCTCAAATATCAATCTCCATGAAGGCTGACCTACAGCAATTTTCCTCCTCTGTATACCTCAAACATTTTCTTCAAAATGCCAGGCTAGCATTTACTTCCTTGAACACTGGTTATTTGAATATGTGTGTCTTTCTTCACTTAATCTGAATTCTCAAGGAAGACAGGAATGCATCTTACTCATCTATGGTTTCAAGCCCGGGACCTCACCGCCAGTCAATAGGTTCTCACTAAATACTTAAGCCGGAAGAAAATGTGGTCAGATTTTTACCTTAATTTTTTTTATCTTTAAGTAATTCTACAAAGGGGTTTCAATGCAACATGTCAGGTTTTGAGTACTGTGCATCTTGTTCAATGATGTAGTCTGCTCCCCAGTTCATAGAAGGACACTCAGCTGCAGAGTACTGTTTCTGCGGTCTCCAGTTGGCTTGCTGCCCATCCTCACTGAATCGAAGAACCATGGAATGTCAGAACATAAAGGGGGAACTGCGGTGCAACAGTTGAAGTGATTAATCCAAGGCCAACTGGTGGGGATTGAAGCGAGGGCTTAGGACTATTTGGGCTGAGTCTTTCTAGTTTAGTACTTTTCTACTTTAGTCTCTGTAGATCCTGCTTTGCTTCATCTTCAATCAGCGACCTTCCTATAGGAAAAGGATGTTTCAGGTAGTATTAGGAATTGTAAGGTCACTAAGTTTATGTGTGCTTGTGTGTGTGCATGTGTTTATTTGTTTTTCTTTGTTTCTAATCCAACCCCACCATCCTCTATGCAGTATCATTGACCCCTGGCAATGAGCAGAGAAGTCTATGAATCTGAAAGAAATTATAAGAAGAAAAATTACCATTCCTTGCTCTCTCCAAGTCATTCACCGTGTAGAAGATGCCCAATGCCTACTCAAGCTGATCCCTGACTCACTCAACCACAATGGAGTCAAAGGGCCCAAAGTCAGCGTTGAAATGTCACTGTCAGCAGACTCGTAGATACAGACACGAGGGAAAATGATGAACCCGTGTGCCTCAGTCTCACTCCATCATCTTGGCAGCCTATGGCTTCTGTCCTGCCCTAGCCCCCCAGGGCTTAAGGAAATAGCAAAGAATAGCTCAAAAGATTGTCAAGTGTCAGCCATTCTCCAATATCAAATTAAAACAACAACAACATGAAAAAAAAGCCTACTTTACTCTCAATAGACATGGTTTTATTGTAATTGCCTGGATTTGAATAGCATGCCATAACCATCCCCATAAATTGGACTTCTTTAGATTTATTAAGCTATTTATTGAATGGTGGGTAATAAACATTCAGGATTAACAGCTCTGCAACTGCTCTGCACCAGTTACATAGAGAGTTGCTAAACTCCCATAAAATAATTATGAATCAGTTACCATGCTGACAAACCGTAATTGTCAAAAGTTCAATGCAGACTCGGGGCCTTATTTAAAAGTTTACTCTTGTTTTCAGTTTCAGCTTTGAGTCTCATTTTCCTGTCTGTTGGCTCTTCTTTTCTTTCTACTTTCTCTACATTCCCTCTGTTGTCTTCTACTCTCCTGTTCTTCATTTATAATGCATAAAGGTAGCAGAGTATGAAGGGAAAGGCACCAAGGTAAGACCAGATAGGTGAGCTCTGGACTGACCTCTGCAATTCCAGAGACATCAGTCAAATCATTTCCTTAGCCATGAAGATTCCAAGTATCCAGAACACAAGAGGTTTTTTTTGATGCTTTCTGCTTCCTTTCCCTCTCTTTCTATGCCTGCATCCAGAGCCTGACTGGTCCTGCAGCTCAGCTGTCTCTATACAGCCCCTCAGGGCTCTATTCTGACAACTCAGTGGGTTGTCAAGGCTCTCTACATCTTGGTCCACCACATTCCCCCTTTAACACCAACCATACCATCTTATCTGGGATCCTGGTGCCCTAGATTTCCATTCAGATCAAATTATATATCTTTTTATATACATATATATACACACACACACACACACACACACATATATGTATATACATATATAAACATATATATATGTATAGGTACATGTATATATATGTATATTGTGCTGGTATTGAGGCTTGAACTCAGGGCCTGCATGTTGTCCCTGAGTTTTGCTTAACGAGGCTAGCACTCTTCTACTTGAGCCACAGCACTACTTCTGGCTCTTTCTGGTAGTTAATTGGAGCTCAAAGTCTCCTGGACTTTCCTGCCTGGTCTGGCTTTGAACTGCACTCCTTAGATCTCAGCCTCCTGAGTGGCTAAGATTATAAGTGTGAGCCACAAGCGCCCAGCTTGAAAGTATTTTTTTTTGAAGTCCCAATTTTATTATTATTAATAATAATTGCAGAAAATTGTAATGTTCCCATTTATATTTAATATATAAAAAGCATATTTATGTATCAGTATGTGTTTGTCTATACATAATATTATTGGATAATAATTTTTTTTGTGTTCCTATGTGGTTTTTTTTTTTTTTTAAGAAAGTATTTTTAAATTGTGGCAAAATATGCACAACCTTAACTCTGCCATGCTAGACATTACTAAAGGTGGATTTTGTTAACATTTTTAAGGAGGTTCACTCTTGTGCACATCACGGTCTTTGATACTCAGGGTTCTTTGCATCTTTCAAAACAGAAGCCATACATCTGTTGAATGTTACCTCTTCATTTCCCTCTCTCCCTGCAGTAGCAGTCACTGTTCTGTCTTCTTTCTCTCTGTTTTTTGACTGCCCTACACAGTGGAATCATACAAGATTTGCCCCATGTGACTTGCTTACTTCAGTTAACCAAATGTCTTCAGGGTTCATCCATTTAGAATCATGTGTTAGAAGTTTCTTCCTTTCTAGGGCTGACTAGTATATATTTTTGTTATAGGTATACAATTAATTAATGATATATTGATTAATTAATAATTGATTAATAAATATGTCCATTACAATTGCTTGTACA
The DNA here is from genome assembly GCF_019054845.1 of Dipodomys spectabilis. Lineage (NCBI taxonomy): Eukaryota > Metazoa > Chordata > Mammalia > Rodentia > Heteromyidae > Dipodomys > Dipodomys spectabilis. The sequence goes on along the minus strand of NW_024870887.1, from coordinate 6,613,687 downwards.
AAACTATCTTCCATTTAATTAATAATTGATTAATAAATATAGCCATTACAATTTCTTGTACAAAATTATCATTCATTTATAGATATCCAAATATCACATATTATTGATTCATTCATCCACAGGTAGTCACTTGTGTTCCTATGTCACTGGCTTACTATGAATAGTCTTATTATGAACATATGTGTACAGATATTTATTCGAGTTCTTGCTTTCAATCCTTTTTGTTGAAGAAATTGTCCCGACCCACAAGACTTCAACGAGGGCAGTGAACCTAAGCGAGAAGGAATGAAGGGACAAGAGACACGAAGAATGACAGCAAGACAAGGATTCTGATCAAGCTGCCAATTTTTATTTTTCACACAGGGGTATTTATATGCTTAGCATAAGGAAGCTTTTTCATTGGCCGTAGCAGCTGTAGGATGTTTGCTTAGGGCAGTGAAAAGGTGGTCGTTAGCAGCTACCGGGTGTTTGTATGGGGCAGGATGAAAAGACCGGATTCTGTGAACAGCCTCCTGATGTTCCAGTGAGATAGTCAAGCCTATCATGCAGATAGACTCCCTGTAGGGCTCCCCATAGAAATGGCATTATTTTTCCACAGCTTGCAAATTCAAAACAAATTAAAACTTAAATTTTAATATTTAAATAAACAACCAAAAATTTTATCAATCTAATATATTTATTTTTCTAATTGTAAGGATAGTATATGGACTTCATGGGCAGTTTGAAAAAGAAGCTGGAAAAGTTGATAGAAGAAAGTAAATTATTCATTCTACCACCAATCAAAGATACCTTGTGTTGACATTTTGAAATATTTCTGTCAAATATTCTTTCTCTTTATAGCATTATATTCATAGTTTATATGAATTAATTTTTGTTTTCCAAACAGAATTATTTTACTTGTACTGCCTATACAATCTATATAGTCTTTTTACTCTGCATTGTACTGTGAATATTTCTTGGTATGGTTAAATATTATACATGTATGTAAATTACCATACAAAGTTCTGATATCTAAATGTACTTTTAGTTACAGAATACAGTTAAATTGGATTAATAAAAGTAGCCATTACAATATATTCTTTTACAAAATCACCTTTCATTTGTAGAATAGTTGAGTGACAATGATAAGAATATAAATTTAATCAAATATATGAATGTGTCAAAATCTCAAAGCATCTGCCCAGCAACCATATTGCTTGATTTAAAAACTAATAAAATGTTTATTGTGACCTTGAAGAAATATGTAATGAAAACAAACAGTGGGAAAATAATCTACCGTTCTGATGCCTAAGGAAAAATGATAAGGTTTGATTTGCAAATCCTAGTTGGTCCTTGATTTTCCTATTCTCTTTTTTGCATAATTATAAAGCTATATGTGCATTTAAGTTCCACATTAATTTGTCATATTTCAGTCTTGATAAAATTAATTGTAATAACTTCCTACTATTTCTCTGAGGGCACTTGGAAGACATTGACTTGGGAGAACTCATTTCTAACTACCTTATTTTAACTCATTTTAATTCTAACTCATTTCTTCTAGGGGATTTCAGACTTCCTAAAATACTCTCCCCTTCTTTATTGGACCACCTGTCTCTTCTGGAATCACTGCTTGAATGTTTGTCTTGGCTGATTCCATTTGATATTAACTCATCCAAACACTTCATAATCCAGATAGCATTTAAATATAGACATGAACAGAGAGAGATGCATTATAAACTAGAAGAACAACTTTCAAGATAAATGCACAAGTAACACCAAGTCTACATTCTTGAAATGCAACCTCCCCTTACCTCTGTGATCTTCCAAACCCAGGTTCTAATGGACAGATGATACTTAAGGGATTGGACAGGGTACACCCCCCCAAATACCTGGAATCACCTCAAAAGATATTTTGAATAAGATAAGCCTGAATGTTAATCAGGATTATATCTTACTATCTGCATATTTTCTCCTTAGAGCCCAGAAGATTACAAAACACATTTAAAAAGAAATTTCAGAAATGAAACTTTGCCCCCTGGGAAATCTACGTTATACAGTAGTTCCATTGTAACATAATAGACTATCTGAAAACTGCCTCCAAACTCAATTTAGCAAAGTCTTACAAAATATTCTCCAATAAAATAAAATGCTATCATTTCCTTTAAAAGGGTTTTATGCATGACAGATCAAAGGTCTTTGGGTCATCAGTTTAGACTTTCCCCTTCAAATAATATTTCTGGATGTAAAACATTGTAGAATCTTCATTCTCGCATAAAAATTTGAAACTAAGAGGACATACCTGCAGTCCCATAATCTGTATATAATCTTATCTCAATAATCATCATAGCTAATGATTCAGTCCCTGATGGGTAAAACAATCACAGTTTGCAGACCCAGCTATACTCAATCTGGTAATCCAAGCTACGAGTATTTATTTCAATGGTGATGGCCTCAAGAGGAAATAAAAAGTTGCTAATCAAGTAAGTGTTTCTCAGGAATAGGATAGGCTTTCCTTTAAGGTTCAGGCTATTTATATCTCAAGATAATTCTTGTGATATGAATTGGATTCATATTAGATAGTGAATTCTTGAGAATAGGATTTCATCTCTTTATAATTGTTTATGTTATTTTGTAACTTGGGAAAATAAGATACTGGGAGAGGACAGGACCGGGCATAGAGCACAACTTCCTGGTATTGGATTAATGATATATTCCACGTGGCTACATGCCCTGGGCATCAGCTCTGCTGATTATCTTGAACTCCCAAGGTTAGAGTCTGATGAACCTGTAGATCCTCAGGCGTGGACATTCCTAAGTTGTACTTCTGATTTCTTTTGGATTCCTCTGAGATACTTCATTACTTGTGTGTCTAGGATACAATAGCGGGAAATCTTTGGAAGCCCAAATACATAAAAACAATTTTTAAATGTTCCAACAGCAAATCATCATTGTCATTATCATCACTGTTGTTATTGTAGACATATACATAACATAAAACTAATGCAGGACCTCAACTAAGTGGATGTATACACTATTTGTCCTTTTGGTGACTGGCTTATTCCACTTAGCATAGTCAAGTTTCATCCATGTTGCATCATATATCAGAATTTACTTCATTTTCAAGATTAATTAATACTCCATTGTATGTATAGGTCACATTTCAGTCATCCATCTATCCAAATTAATATTCCATTATATGTGTAGGTCACATTTCAGTCATCCATCCATCCATCCATCCATCCATTTATGACTTCTAGCATTTTGTTAACATAGACTACATTGATCTGTAAATACCTGACACCTTTTAGTTCTTTTTAGTATATACTCAGAAGTAGAATTGCTAAGTTACATGTTATTTTCCTTCCGTCCCTCCCTCCCTTCCTCTCTCCTTCCCTCCCTCCCTTCCTCCCTCCCTCCCACCCTCTCTTCCTTCCTTCCTTCCCTCCTTCCTTCCTTCCTTCCTTCCTTCCTTCCTTCCTTCCTTCCTTCCTTCCTTCCTTCCTTCCTTCCTTCTTTCCTTCCTTCCTCCCTCCCTCCCTCCATCTCTCTTTCCTTCTTCCCTCTCTTCTTTTCTTCTGTTCTCCTTCCCTCTCTCCCTTTCTTCATCTCTCCTTCCTTCCTCCCTCCCTTTTTTCCTTCTGCCCTCCCTCCCTCTCTTCCTTCCTTCCTCTCTCTTTCCTTCCTCCCTCTCTTCCTTCCTTCCCTCCTTCCATTCCTTCCTTCCCTCCTTCCTCTCTCCCTCCCTCCCCTTCCTTCTTTCCTTCCTTCCTTCTTTCCTTCCTTCCCTCCTTTCTTTCTTTCTTTTCTTTTTCTTTCTTTCTTTTCCCTCTTTCTCTCTCTTTTTCTTTCTTTCTTTCTCTTTCCTTTTCCTTCCTTCCTTTCTTTCTCTCTCTCTTTCTTTCTTTCTTCTTTCTCTTTCCCCTCCCTTCCCCTCCCCTTTCCCACTTCTCCCTTCTCCCTTTCCCCCTCCCCCTCCATTGTCCCTTTTCCTTTCCTCCTTCCTCCCTTCCTCCTACCCCTCCCTTCTGGCCATTCTTATTCTTTTGAGGAACTGACATAGTGTTTTCCTTAGGGCTGTTCTATCTTATGTATCTGCTAACAGGGAAAAAATGTTCTTCAATTCCTTGTGTATACTTTCTTCGTTCTGTATTTTATTTGTCTGCTTCAAAATAATTATCCTCCAGGTATGGCTTAGTGCCTCATCGTAGTTTGTGCCTGCATTTCTCCAGTGTCTCCATATGTTAAACATCCTTTCATGTGCTTACTGGTGATTTGCTTACTTTCTTTGGAGAAATATCTTCTAGTCATTTGCCCACTTTTTTAAGAAAGCAACTCATTAAAAATTTTATTAAATTTTTATTTGGGCTTTCCAATTAAAATTTAAAGGAACCACTCTACTGACTGAAAAAAAAGAAAAATCATATTTCAAAATGACTAACCTATTTCACGCCCTTCAGGAAATTCTGCTCTTTCTACACATGCCTCTTCATGAAGATATATCCCTATGTTTCAAATTGCTTTTCAATCATCAGAGCTAATCCTCCCCCCTCCCCTGCTCTGGGTGATATACAGCATTTTGCCAGGTAAATAACTATGCTTGGCATTGTGTCAACAGATTAGAATTTCAGTTCACTTTCCTGGAGACAAAGGTGTCTGAGAAAAGGTAATTTCTATGCCAAGGCCTCCTGACTGTTTTGTAGGTGACAGATATAAGCTAAAGAAGCAAGAGGTGGATGCAAACACAGCCTGAACCCTCATCTCTAAGATTTGTCCTGGCCATGTAGCATTTTTGACAGCAAGGCAACCCTAACCTTCACTTCTTACCCATAAAAATAACTCAAGTGCTGAGCTGAAAGGATTTAAGGAAAGCCCTGGCTGAAATGGGGAAAGGAACTATATTTCTAGCATTTGATCCACCACCTGCCTTCATTAAGCCCCTCCCTGTTTCTCATGTGAGAATGCCTGTCGTAGAGCAAATCCAGACCAGTTTCATTCTTAGTTAATGACACATGGGAGCTTATTCTGGTCTTTGAAGGACACCTGTCTTTGAAATTCAAGAAGGAACAGAGGAATAAAAATGTAAATCTTGCTTTTATAACCACTGCCCTGCCTACGATCATCTCTTGGTCTAGAGGCAGCCATTTTCCATGGAACCAGGACAAACTGGCTCTCTCTGCCCAGCTCCTCTCAAGCCACAGTGCTTGCGTTCTTAAATCCTTGGGTAGCAGCTGAGTTTCCAAATATACTCCAAATGATCTACTTTGTCTCTGAGCTTTCCAATCTCAGTTATTAATGATCATGAAGTACAGAGTTGGCATAGATTATTGGAATTCATAGATTTGCTTCCTCCAATGGGGCTGACATTATAAATCCTTCTTCTGACAGACCTTCTATATTAATTTCACAGGGTAGCTGTAAGAAAGTACCAGAAACAGAGTCTTAAACAACAGAAATTTATTGTCTCATACTTCTAGAAGGCCAGAAGTCTAATCAAGGTGTTGGCAGTCACCTTCTGTTAGGAACTCCAACATGCAGAGTCTCTCTCTCTCTCTCTCTCTTTCTCTTTCTCTCTCTCTCTCTCTCTCCTCTTTCTCTCTCTCTCATTTGCTCTTTCTCTCTCTTTCCATATATATCCCATGGTGCTAATGGTGCAAGAGGAATGTTCAACCCTAAGCTTCTAACAGCTTATGGTTCAGAATCTTTGTCTAGATTTGGACAGCTCAGATCTAGATCTAGTGTCTTCCTCCTCTCTCGGTTTCAAGTCTTCCCCTATGATAGGAAGTTGGAGGAAATGGATGCTAAAATTATCTTCTGCCTCTAAAATCTCCCAAATTTAAAATAGCTCTTCTTGGGCTGGGAAGGTAGCTCAGTGGTAGATGGCTTGCTTTGTACACATGATTCAATTCATCAGCACCACATAAGCAGAAAAAGCTGGAAGTGGCGCTGTGGTTCAAGTGGTAGAGCGCTAGCCTTGAGCTGAAGAGCTGGGGGACAGCGCCCCAGCCCAGAGTTCATGCCCCACAACTGACAAAAAACAAAGGCTCTTCTATCTGGATGCTAGTAACTCAAACCTGTAATTCTAGCAACTCAGGAGGCTAAGTTCTGAGGATGCAGTTTGAAGGCAGCCCTGGTAAGAAAAAGTCTTTGAGATTCTTAGCTCCAGCTAGCCAGCACAAAACTAGAAGTAGAGCTGTGGCTGAAGTGGTGGAGCAAAAACAGCTAAGCACCCAGGGTCTGAGTTCAAGCCCAGTACTAGCAAACAAACAAACAAACAAACAAAATACTCCTAAGGAGTGAAACAGATCGGGAAACATAGTGCACATAGTTTGGAAATATCATAACCAAACTCCTTTTGGCAATTAATATATACTGATTTAAAAAAAGAGAAAAAGCAAAATAAAATTGCTTTCCTTCAAAGCTTCCTAACCCTCTTCTTCTTTTTTTTTCGTTAGTCGTGGGGCCTGAACTCTGGGCCTGGGCGCTGTCTGTCCCTCAGCTCTTCAGCTCAAGGCTAGCGTTCTCCCACTTGAGCCACAGCGCCACTTCTGATTTTCTGGGTGGTTTATGGGAGACAAGAGTCTCATGGACTTTTCCTGCCTAGGCTGGCTTTGAACCAAGATCCTCAGATCTCAGTCTCTGAGTAGCTAGGATTACAGATGTGAGCCACCGCCACCCAGCTTCCTGACTCTCTTCTAAAGATTCTCTCATTAGAGGGTTCATCATTTGAAGAATCCTTCACATGCGTCCAATGTTCATAAGATGAGTAACTGAAGGCTGATCTAGAGAGTGTGTTTAGAAGGCAGACAGGACTTACCGGACCCACTAACCCCTCTTATTCATGCCACCCTGGGCCTCCAGGTGACCCTGACGCTATTTACAGCTTCTAGGCTCCTAAAACACCGCATGTCAGCCTTCTCAGTCCTCAGTCTCAGCTGGGGTTTGTGAGCTGTAGCATCCTATCTTTATCTCGCTAGGGGAGCCATTCATGCGAACTACAAATGTTGTCCTTGGTGATAAAATTATCCTTTCAGGGCTGGGAAATCCACCCCACCCAGCAGGCAGCTCTTAACAGACAATGCAGCTCTTGGAAAACACTAGGCAGTGACCCCTGATTAGCACTGTGTGCCTTTTGCTTACTTATCTGTGCACAGCACTTCAAGACTATGTGAGTAGGATGGACATCCAGCTTCATGACCTCCTGCAGACCACTGTCATCTGCAGGAGAAACCCATGGGAGGCAATGGCATGTCCCTGTTGAGAACTCATTTTCTGTTTCCTTTCTCTTTTATTTTTAAACTCCACTCCCTGCTCGTTGTAGAAAAAATATAGAATGATAGAAGTAAGTAAAGAAGACAGGAAGAAAATTCAGCCACAGTCTTACTATACAGAGGCAATTATTGTGACATCTTGGCACTTCTTGCTTCTAGAATATTTCCAAGCTGTTATATAACAGAGTTGGAATCATTTTTCCTCTGCCCTTGATAAGCTCATAGGATTCTTGCCGTGGCTAGTTGTTAATCAGCCTCCTGGTGGATATGATTTGGGAGACTCATGACCTGTGGATGAAGCAGAGCCCCAGGGTGGTAATGGGTGGGTAGGATCTTGTCTGTTCTTACAACAGACAGATGACTAACTTACCTATCACCCAGAGCACAGGCAAAAGAACTATTTTTACTCTAGCAAGAAAAGTGGCAATCTGAGAATCTGGTTTATTACTAGACTAGACAACATTCCTACTAAGGTCATTACCTGAGTCATCCTGGCTTCTGGGTTACCAGGACTGAAGAGAAGAGACTCCATCTTATCTAAGTGCCCATGGGGTCAGTGGTGAGGAGAGAGCCCAAAGGGCAAGTTCTGCTCAGGGTGGGACCTGTGTGTACACAGCCCCTACCCACAGCAGCACATCTAATTCTCTGTGAGGTATTGGAGTAAGGAGGTCAGGTCTGGCCGGTGCCATATTGGCCACATGGTGGATAGTAGGGTCTGGCATCTTGTCTTCATGCTGGGGGAAGGAAACCCCCTGCCCATCACCTGCTTCCCAAGTGATGGGCATACCCGGATCCCTGGAGGCAGGCGTGAGCACTTGGCTGATAGGTTATTGAATCTGTCAGTCCAGTGCCTAGGACTAGGAATTTCTTGTGGCTCTGCCCCCTGCACCCACCCTATTTAGCCCTGACCAGCCCAAATGCTCAGACCCCATGCCACATGTGTCTCTGTGATTGACTCCTGTGTCCTGTGTCCTGGCTTGTTTGCCAGCATCTTGTCATCCCAATTCAGCTCTTCATCGGAGCTGAATTAGATTGTTGGTATTGTTTTTGTTCTTTCTTTCCTCTCTAGCATGTATTTGGGGGCTGCAAGCCCTTGTAACAACGGGCTGCCTACAACCTGCTAACTGTATAATAAAGGCTCCAATATTTCATATTCCAAAATGTGGTTTCTGGGATGATTCACACCTTTCAACAATACCAATTCATGACTCAAAGACAAGACTATTGAGGCCTTGAGATTTTAAGTGACTTGCCTAAGATACCAAATTCAGAAAAGGGCCCAGCTTCTAAGTCAAGTCTGAAAGTTTTTATACTACACTTACAATCACCAAAAAAGCCTCAAGGAAGCATTGTAAACTTGTCTGGAAAAAATACAGATTGTGGATGAAGGGGTGTAACATGCATATTCTCCATTCTTCTGGCTGGACTTGCTTGGCAGGTGAATGGCTTCCCAGGGAAGCCCTCTCTAGTCCCCAGGACTGAAGAACATCACCTAACTCAAGGTCACATCCCCTCCTCCCATGAAACCAATATGGAATTACTACTAGTCTCTCAGAAGGGGATGATTCTGAGGGCCCTCAGCACTCCAGCTGTCATTGTCGACAAGGTCAAGCAAGGCTTTTGCTGCAACAACTACCATCATTACATTTACTCCATCTCTCCCTCTCTCCTGGTCTCCTGTTTTCACTTGCTGTGGTACTAACCCCAACAGCACTTTCCAATAAATCTTCTGTGTATGAGCCTCCTTCTTAGGGGTTTGTTAATCAGGGCCTAAGACAGCTAAACTAGTCATCATTTACAAGCTAAGAGAAGGGGATATAGAAATATATATCTTTCCTTGAGGACGCTATAGAACAGAGAATCCTCCTAGGACTCAAAGTGCTAGGAGAGAACATTTCATCTGGAAAGCAGGAGAGAAGAGGGCCCTGGGACTCCATGGAAGAGCAGGTCTTTATGGAGAGACAGAGTCGATGCCTTTGTTCAACCAGAGAATATGGGTCTGATATGAAGCTCCTACGTGTATCTCTAAGAGGGCCAGGAAAGAAAGGCCCCAGGATGCATGAAAGGTCCTAAGCCAGTGGTCCTCCACCTTGGCTGCACATTAGTGTCACCCCCATGACTCTGGGTGATACCAGGAGCACCCTTTCCACCTCCATAATTCTGATAACTTCTCTGGGGGCAGGGCCCAGATATAAGCAGTTTAAATCTTCCCAGATGATTCTAACGTATAGCCAGGACAGAGAACCATTTGGTAACAGACACAAGCAGCAGGGAAAAGTGAAGTCCCCTGAAATCTACTCTACAATCTGACTCCTGGGGGTCAGGTCCTGACTTATCACCCAAGGTGACTTTCTAGGCCCAGGACCAGAACTCAGAGGGGGACACTTATCTCCTGACCTACTGAGGGGATCAGATGACCCTCTGGCACCACTGATGTGTTGGCAGGGCCTATGTGTACATGCAATGATTTAAGCATTGAACCAATCACAATCATGGAGAGTCTAGGAATTCTCAGGGCAGCACTCTCTGAGATACTTGTTAAGCCTGTGGATTCTCTGACCCCCAAATTAAACATAATCAAAATATTAAACTAAATATAATCAGAATATTGAGGAAGAGGCCCAGGAATCCACATTGCTTAACAAGACTCCCAAGTGAATCTTCTGTACATGAGTGTGCCAGCTTACTGCCAGCTGCTTTTCTGTACACTTGCCACCAATGCGCAAACTCTACTTCCTGTGCCCCAAAGGATCCTTCCTGCCCCCATGTTTCCTAGGTCACACTTCATTTTCTAATCTCAACGAAGACTGAGGAGTTGCAAGTTCCTGGACAGACAAACCACTTATCAGTGAGGATGGGATGAAAATCCTTTTCAGAAAATTCCCTCTAGGTGATTTTTTTTCCCTTTCACCAGGTAAACATGGCTAGTGAATTATACCAAATATTTTTTGTCATTGTGCAATGCAATCGACAGTTTTGTATAATAAAAGGTTAGCATAATGAGCTGCAAAAAAGATGAATGAAGCTTGATTGTTCTTTTTAGAGGCAGTGTTTGCAACTGAGCACTTTATACTTATCTTCACGCTTGGCCCATTGTCTCATGATTGTCCTCTCAAGATGCAAGTATGACTCTAACATCGATGAAAATAGATATTAATAGATTTGCATATACCTCCCCCATGGCATCACCTTATCAAAGGGGCACTCATATTCCTTTGACAATTCATTGTGGCTTTGTGTAATCACAACAGACAAATCTGAGCCTGACTGAAGTCTATCTTCATGAGGCATCTCTGTATTCCTCACGCACAGTAGTGTACTTAATTACTACTCAGTGATAGTGCCAGCATTCATATTAATGAAATTATTTTCATTGTCTTTCATAGATACCATAGCACCAAGCAGTATCCTTAGAAAGAGCTCACGTGGACCCTATGCGGATTCAGGGTTTCCTTTCTTCCTTCTCTACACTTGTCTTTTCTTCTGGGCATTCCTTTGTCTCCCTTGTTGGAGTTCTTCTTGTTACCCTAAAGATCACCTGTAGGTGGGGACAGTCTCAGTGCATCAGTCCTTTCTTTCTGTCTCCCAAGAACACATAGGAATCTTGGTGGGGTTTTGTTTTTTGCTAATTTTTCTGATCACAGGTAACAGAGGAAGAAGTCCAGGAATCCACAGGAAGAAGCTTTGCTGTTCTACCCTAGTTGTCCTATGTGGATTTGGGGTGGCGCTGCCACGAGTCCCTGCGGGCCAACCCTGCATCCTAGGTACCTCGCCTCTCATTCCCCAAGGATGGATGTGTTTATATCTCTGGATAAGTAAAACGTTCTCCACCTGAGTGTCAAATGACTTTCCTCTGCCTTTAAGCCAGACTGTATAGCAGCGCTGAGCCCTACCTCCTGCCCCAACCCATGCAGCTTTAAAGAGGAGAAGGGTGGGGTAGAGAGCATTGGTCCCCTAGGGTGGGATCTGAGACTAACCAACACTTGTGGGTAGATTAGAAGGTCCTGGAATTAACTAACAGACAACAGTGGGAAGTGGTTTACTCCAAGTTCCCTAATATACCTACAAATGCTGGTTTACCTAAGCCCTCTTGCCTTGAATTACACCATAGGAAATCTGATGCTTCCTCACCTGATCTTCCTAAACCCCACCAACCAGATTCTAAGTCTATCATTTTTAGGGTTGTTTTTTTTTTGCTAGTACATACTTGAGTTTAAACTTAGAGCCTCACATCTGTTCATCTTGCTTATTTGGCTGGTGCTCTACCGCTTGAGTCATGCCTCCAGCCTGACTTTTTTTCTGCTTACCTAAAGATGGAGTCCCATAAACTTTTATTCCCAAACTAATTTGAACTGCACTGTCATAGTTTTCTGAGTAGCTAGGATTACAAATGTGAGCCACTCAGCAATGTAGACTTTTATTTAAGTATACCCATGTGCTTATTATGTGGTAGACTAAGTATTAAACAGTTTGTTTGCCTTTAATCTTTTTTTGTTCTCATGGCACCTGATGAATTAGATTCTCTTGTCACATCGTTTTGGTGTAGAGGAAACAGGCTTAGAGTTAAGTCCCTTGTCCAGAATTCCACAGTAAGTACGTGGTAGGGCTAGGACAATCTAATGACAAAACTTGATTGATTATAGTATTTTTCTGAAGAAATGCCACAGCTCCAAATGGAACTTTTTTGCTTGTGACCAGGGTGTGTTCTCCTGTGTCATTCATATCAACCAGCCCTGCCGCCTTGACAGCCATTTGCCTGACTTCAGCCAGTTGCAGTGTCAATAGATGATGGGAATCTGCTTTGCTCTCATAACCTGATATTTCTCCCATGGCTTGGCCCACTGACTACCCTTCCTCCAGGGGACCTTCCTGAAATTCCCCAGCCCAGTCTACAGTCCAGAGTCTTAATCTAAATGTAAAATTCTACTTCCCCACCTCCACTTCTGCCACCATTATGGCCTGCCTGTGTCTCCTGGCTCTCCTCAGGTCACCTTGGCATCCTTCTTCAGCTCTCCATTACCGTTGATCTGAACTGTTGAGGGCGTTTTCTGCTCTTCATTTTTTCGATATCTCCGTGACTCAGCTTCCTAACACTGACCCTAAGAGTACAATGACACTAGTACTTCACAGAAGCCCGAGGGTCCACAGGGTTCGTCTTTCTTCAGGTCAGCAGCCCACCTCCCTCAAGCAGTGCTCTGAGACCTCCCATGCCACTTTCAGACTCTAGGCTGAGGGCCCCTCTAACTTTTAGTTGATTTGCCTATGTAAAATAATTACCCTAGTTCAAGATGAATTGATGGTCTGTCTCTTTGACACTCAGTAATCTACTTGATTTAGGCCCAGCACCGAATGCCACCACTGAATGCCTGTAACAGTTAGGAGTCTAGAATGTGGAGGTTGTGTTAACTATGCCATGTAAGTAGCTGAGAGACCAGTAGGAAAGCAACCAAGTACATAGTAGTCTAAGTGAGAAAGTGAGGGACTATGCAGCACAGATTGCTGAGGGAGATTTGGAAGTTCCATAGAGCATAGGAACCCAGACTCTGTAATCAGACTGGATCCATTTTTAGTTGGCCACTAACAGGTATGTGATCTGGGCCATTTAGCTTTCAAAAGAATATTCCCATCATCCCTTCTTTTACAATGGGAAAGAGAGGCAATGACATCTCTCTTATACAGTTATAAGGATTACATTAAATGATGTATGTAATCAAATGTGTTTAGCCCTGGCCTAGATATAGTTGCCATGAGAAAGTAACAATATTAGTTGTAATTAATGCTATTTGCTAAACATTTACTGCTGGTCAGTAGTTAGAAGAGTAGGACTATTTGATTTGGACCTTGAAAAGTGATTATGGTTTGAGAGGACAGAAGAGAAACATTGAGATACTATAGCTAAAGGCTCAGTATAACTGAAATCTTAGGAAAGTGGAAGCACAGTATATTTCTGGGGTTGGTTATCAAGATTCCCCTGTGGCTGGAGGCTGAGCACATGGTGAGGTAGGGGGAGGGGAGAGAAAGATGAGGATGAAGGGGAGGTATTGGCTGGATGGCCAAATATCTCAGGGATTCCTTGAAGGTTTAGAGTTCACCTCTATCCTCTTCAGTGCCCTTTTAATGTAAAGATATTGCCAAAATGAGAGGACAGTCCCCATACACTGTGGGAGGAATAGGCTGGTGGAAAACTTTGGAAAAAATATTTTAGCAGTGAGAATTGCTGAATCAAAATCCTTCACAATGTTCATAGCTCTTGACCCAATTATCTTGCTTCTAGGAATTTATCATGAGAAATGCAATAGCATCATTTGAAGAGATTCCTGTGAAAAGATTTGTAATGGCCACAAGAAATCATCTAAGTGTTCAAAAATTCAGGATAGATTAAATTACCACCAAACTCAGATTTACAAGATCACCCAGTGATGCAACCAGTGCCTAAGAAGGCTTTGTTGAGGGTGCTGGAAAGTTGGAATGGGGTAGGCCTTTCAGCGTCTCAAGTACCACGGTCCTCTTCTTTGGGGAAGTTCCAGGAAGGCAGGGTGAAAGGTGAAAGCTGTCATCTGAGGATTAGAACAGTAACTTCCACCAGAGAATAGTCTGAATTCATTCAGTGGCTTTCAGCTACAACAAAGCTGGGAGGATACTAACTATACATTGCTTAACAGTGCAACCTCCAAAATTAGTCATTGTTAAAGTTGACATGAAGCAGGGAGTTTCAGTTTCCCCTTGGTTACAGACCAATGCCGTCTTCCAGCAATGGAATACTATTTAGTTGTTAAGATTCATAGTTTTCAAGATTAAACAATAACAGAAAAACTGTTTGAAATTTAACTTTAAGTGGAAAGGGCAGGAAACAAAATGGTATGTAGTATAATCCCAGTTACCTAATAAGTGTGTGTGTGTGTGTATGTATGTGGTGTGTGTGAGAGAGAGAAGAGACAGAGGGAGAGAGAGAAACAGGGTCATGCTACCGAGAGTAAGTCAACACTTAACATCTCCCTTCAGAATCATATAATTGCAAGGGTGATTTGCACAGAAAGAGGGAAGAAGACCCAAGGAGCAATTTGGGAGAAGAAGAATCAGGGCTAGAGACCATGGACAAATCAATACAGAGACCAGCACACTGAGCAAGGCTAAAATTTCTTAGGGTTTCCCAGAAGGGATAGAAAGTGCTTTGTGGAAACCTAGATACTCCTCAGGGCTTCCTAGAACTATGCTGACTTTGAGGAGGAAAAGCTCTAAACTAGTGTGATAGGAAGTCTGGGACCACCCAGTTTACCTGTAGTCGCAAGCTCTAGAGACTTGACTATCTGAGTCATGTGTATTAGTGTGTCTTTTTTTAAAAAAAATACAAAAGAAACAGTAACTGTTAAGTTATTTTTAAACTATTACTGGGTTTGTTCTGTTTCTGGTATTCCTCCACTCACTCCTTCTCTACCACCTTCGCTGTAGTCTAATCCTTGTTCTACTGGGCATTTCTGGCTTCTGTTGGTATTCTATTTCCAAGGCTTAAGAGGAAGTTGGGGTCAACTTAGTGCTAGGGGCTCATGCCTGTAATCCTAGCAGCTTGGGAGGCTGAGATTGTTGGGATGACAGTTTGAGGCCAGTTTGGTGTTGATCAGACTCCTTTTCAACAAAAGCTAAACACAAAGGCTTGCTCCTGTTATCCCAGCTATTAGGAAGCCTAACACAGGCAGATCATGCCCAGGCATGTGCCTTAGCATGAAGAGAGAACCTAATCAGAAATAATGAGCAAATCAGAGCTGGAGGTGTGAGTCAATAGTAAAAGCACCTGCCTAGAAATTCTGAAGGTCAGAGTTCAAACCTAGTACCTGAAGGAAGGAAGGAAGGAAGGAAAGAAAGGAAAAGAAAGGAAGGAAGACCAGACTTGATTCAGTTTCCTAACATCAGAGGCATCCAAGATGCCAGTGGCCAGGTTAGGGAACCGTGTTACAGGTACCCAGAAATCCCCATGACAACTCTCTCCCAGAGTGATCCTCCAAGGCAACCCAAGGTAAAGCATTTCCAGTCTGGTTAATTTTTTGAGAATCCTCATTCTTTTTTTCTTTATTAAGAAAACAAGCCCAGTGTTGATTTAGGGGATTAAGCAAATGTTCAAGTAAAATGTGACAAAAGGCAGGATCAAGGCAAGGTAAACAGGTTTATGAGCACTTGCCACATAGTTAAACAGATCAAATAACAGATTTCATGTGTTGTTAGAACTCCTCAGGCTTGGAAATGGCAAAGCCAATAAAGTGGGGTGATGGTTGTAAGAAAAGTATTCAGATATGGGGCTCACACAGCTAGAGTCTGCTGTGTAGTGGCCAGTGTTCTGAGTGGACAGGGCCTTCCCAATCAGGAAGAACAGAAAACAATCTTAACAGACCAGGTTGATTTTAATGGAAAGTTGAAGAGGGACGCCATGGTGAGTTGATGTGAGTCAGAAGACACGAGGCATGCTGGGAGCAGGAGCAAAGGGACATATACAAGGGCCTGGGTGAAGATGGTTGGAGAGTACAAAACGTTTGGGGACGGGCTTTGCAAGTCTGTGGGTTTGACCTGAAGTAATTTACACAGGCCTGGTTCCGGGAGCCTGTTGTGCAAACCCACTGAGCAGGTCCTGGATCAGCTAGGTGTGGCCTGCTTTCGGGGGAACTCAGGTGGCTGTTACCTGAGAGGGGTGGAGGATTGCACATTCCCATCATTTGAGACCCTGAAGGGATGTAAAAGGTTGAAGGGCATCATGTTTTTTTTCTGGCTACTTCCTGCTGACATAGGAGCATCAAGGGGTCATCACTGGGGCTAGGATCTTCAAGGTCCAGGTCTGCACTGGGCAGGGCCATGTAAGCAAAGCCTCAGGTTGAATAGGATGGCCTTGATTTGCTCTTGGGTGGTGACCTGGGTTAGGGCAGTTATCCTGTTAAAGAGAAACTTTTGAAAAAGGTTAAGGATACAGTGATCCAAGAAGGAGTAAGAGTATGATTGTTAAAGGTTCTAGTAGAGGGGCCCATTAAGGGGACTACTGTGGGAGGGAATCCCACCAGGATGTTCGTTGGAATGATTCCCATTGTCAATTGAGACATTCTTGCAATTGAGTTAGGGTTTCTTGGACGAATCCAACTTTTAGCATAGAAATAACACTCTTCCTGTAAAAGGGCATAAAGTCCCCCTTGTGCAACAGTGAATAAGTCAAGCCCACGTCTATTTTGGAGGACAACTGTGGCCAGTGAGTCAAGTTGTTGTTGTAGGGCTAGGGCTGACTGGGTGTGCAGAGAGCATGGTAGACTGGTTAAGAATAACACTCAGATGTTGTATGGGGCCTGGTTTTGTATAAATCCAGCAGTCAGAAGCTAGAGCTGGATTGGAGTGGTTAAGGACCTGGTGGGAGGCCTTAATCATTACATGTAACTGGGCTGTTGATGTCTGTTGAGTACGGATAGGAGACCTAGGAAGGTGCCAAGGCAAACTATCTTGACTCCAACATGTAGATAGGTATGACCATTAGATAGGCATGCTTATGAACTATTTTCTTTTGACCTCCTGGCTTTTGAAGGGACAAGCACAATTGACTTCATTCAGGATCTGACACCACTCTCTTTTAGCTGAGCAGTTCTTCCCAACTGCCTCTAGGTGATTTCTCATCGCCAAGACGAGCTCTGTCCCAGTGGGTCTGGTAGGTGTCTTCTCCTTGTTGGGATAATTTCCCAGTTGGCATTTTTGCTCATTGCTGGGATAATATGTCCCAGTTGGCCAAATCCATATTGGAGGGGGTGACTGACAGGTTGGATGAGAGTCAGAGCCAAAAGACTCTTTTATTTCCAATTTAGGCAACAGGACATCAATATAAATAGTTCTAAAGCAGGGCTTACCTGGAACTTATTCAGAATAAAAGTTAAATTTGACAAATAAGTACTTGTAAGAGTCATTTGTCTCTCCATGGCTCTGATGGTAATTGCTACAGAGGATTAAGTCTGTAATGGCAAAACTTAGGAATAGTCATGATGACAGTTTTGTGAACAGCAACTGATTAAACAATCTAGTTATTTCTATAATACTTTATGATACTTATTAAGAGTGATGTCACTAAGTCTTTTTTGATTAAAATGAAGACTGTAGGAACAGAGGCATCCTTGGTGTCCCTTTTGCTCTGTAGGTAGTTTACCTACTTGGGAAATAACCATGTTAGATGGGAAATAGACATGTTAGGCAGCAAAAGATAGCTTTTTAGTTTTACATGCTTATTTAACATATTATCATTTAAAGGACCTTACCATAAACATTTAAATAATTTTTGCTTAGTTACTATTTAGTTTTATATAGTTAAACCTTGACAAGCTTAATATTATACAAGCAATCTTTTTGATAGATGGACATAAAGAATGGGATACTGATTTTACATCAGTGTATTAATCTTGACCTTAGGAAAGATCTTTAGATCTATTTTTAAATAGCTGAATATTTATACACACACATTCCACTTGTGCACACAAGTGTTAAGGCATGATTAGGTTTTAAAAATGAAAATCAGCCATAAATTGTCTGGAATTTCAATGCAAATGACATTTTTGCCCATAGTACTACAGAACCACATGGTCAATACACAATGCAGAAAATACAAAACTTTTGCTAACCAACAACAAACAGAAGTGAACAGAATCTCCATGCTTAAACAAACATTGATTACTTAGAACAGAAAACCTTTAAAACAATTTACCAACTTACCAAATGAGACACATTAGCATTCAAATTGACTTTTGAACACTCCCTAGGTAGATAAAAGAGGGGTAGGCTTGGTGGGGGTTCTATGAAACTGAACTCTTAACCCATCACATGGCTTTTGACTCTTCCTAGGTGAGTATCAGTCGCCAGGGCCTACAGAGAGAAATGGGGTGGCCTAAACTCTGTTTTCCCCTCATTTTTAGACCTCAACATTTTTTTTCTTTCAGAATGAAGGCACAGAAAGAATGACTTAGAAAAAGGATGTCTGGGGAATAACAATGCTCGATAGAAACGTACTTATTACCTTACTCATGTAACTGTAACCCCTCTGCACAGTATCTTTACAATAAAAAATATATATTTATAAAAGAAAAGAAGAAAAAAAAAAGAAAAGGAATGAGAGGGAGGAGTTCCTCCAGGGGGCCTTTTGCAGCCTCCTAGAAGAATTTCTCCTTAAAGAAAAAAATTAAGAATCCAGATCCTGAAGTGAGTAGACTGAGGAAGGAGAAAAGGAATGGATTATTGTCCGAGGACAGGATTTTTTTGAGTATGCTATCTGTCTAACTGTGCCTGTTATGGAATTTTGGGGGCCATTCAAGTGAGAGACTGGACCTAATATGTTTGTTGACCTGCCACTGTCAGTGGTAGTTTAGTAAATGAGACCAAGGTCCGGCATAGGGTGATCCATTTGGGGGCTGCGTGGCAGTAGCAAAGAATTGGTATATGACTTCAGGATGTCTCTTATTTTTCCTTCTTCACCTCTTCATCTTGATTGTTAAAGATGTTGAAGGTCACATGAAGTAGCTCTTGTTGGGACATTTTGGGGTCCTGCTTTAGCTTTTAGAGTTCAAGCAGTGCTGTTGGCTTGTTGCTATGACTACATTTACAAGAAAGTTGCTTTCTTAGAAAGCGTGGTTTCAGCTAAGAGAATCTGGATGGCAGAGAGGAAGAATGTAGTAGCAGGAGCAAGAAAGAAAAAAAGGCTTGGACTTAATGAACTCCTGACCATTTGCCATTCTGTTGGAGAAAGTTATTCATATCTTGCAATATTGTGGGGTCAAAAGTGCCATATAGAGGCTGGTGATTGCAATTATCCAATTGGTACTGAGGCCAAACTTCTAAAGCTTTTCTTTTTAATTTTAGATCCAGTTTCAAACCCAGAATGGCTAGCTTTTGAGAGGGAAACCACAGGGGGGCCCCCACACCACACT
This sequence comes from Dipodomys spectabilis, assembly GCF_019054845.1. NCBI lineage: Eukaryota > Metazoa > Chordata > Mammalia > Rodentia > Heteromyidae > Dipodomys > Dipodomys spectabilis. Next base: position 6,594,513 of record NW_024870887.1, on the reverse strand, counting down.
CCAGCATGCATTTCACTCTCAAAAGTAGAAGCCAAAGGGCTGTCAGCCAGAATCTTGAGAGCCAAATCCCTGAGTGGTCATGAGGAAAAGGATAAAATGTAAGAATCTGTGTTAAGGCATCGTTGAATATGTGTTCAAGGTCATGAGATCCTCCTCTGAGCAGTGGGAATCCCAAAATCTGATCAGCCAGAGGGGGTTCCCCAGAACCAGTGTGCATTTCACCCTCTAGGGTCCTTTGAGAGGAAACAATCCTTACCTCCCACAGAAGAGATGCCAGTGGTGTGTGGTACCAGTCAAATGGCAAATAGCCTCATCAGAGAGGGAGAGAGAGGCAGGAAGGGAGAGAAGAGATTGGGGAAAACAGCAGGCTAACAACAGAGTTTTCCAATCCTGTCAGTAAAGACCTAAATGAAGCAGCTAACGCCTATATAGGCAAGGCACCGTAACTCGGTGAGGGTGGAATCTCTGGTCACCCACAGGCCACTGTTTAGCCAGGGGCTTCTGCACCCTTTTGTAGTAGGCTTGTGGGACCCACTTGCTCGCTGAAAGCTGCTGTTTCAGAAAGGAAAAAGAGAGGTGAGGAAGAAAGGGAGATGAGACAGGAGTCCTCTGTCCCGGGTTTCAGAACCCTCTGTTAGGAAACCGAGTCCTAAGGGTATTAGAATAAAGAAAGAGAAGAAAATGACCTCAGCAGACCAGATCAGCTTTAATGGAAAGTTGAAGAGGGATGCCATGGTGACCTGAGGAGAGTCAGAGACACAAGGCGTGCCAGGGGTCAGGGCGAAGGGACTTATGTAGGGTCCTGGGTGAAGGCGGCTGGCTGGAGCGTGCCAGGTGTCAGGGCGAAGGGACTTATGTAGGGTCCTGGGTGAAGGCGGCTGGCTGGAGCGTGCCAGGTGTCAAGGCGAAGGGACTTACGTAGGGTCCTGGGTGAAGGCGGCTGGCTGGAGCGTGCCAGGGGTCAGGGCAAAGGGACTTATGTAGGGTCCTGGGTGAAGGCAGCTGGCTGGAGGGTACAAAATGTCTCCAGCCAGGCATTACAAGTTTGTGTTTTGGGGCCTGAAATAATTCATGCAGGTCTGATTCTGGGAGCCTGTGGTGCAAACGCACTGAGCATGTCCTGGGTCAGCCAGGTACGGCCCGCTTTCAGGGAACTCAGGTGGCTGTTAGCTGGGGGTGGGGTGGGGGGTGAGGAGAGTGGACTTTCACATTTGGGGGGTTGCAGATTCCCATCAACTGGGGAACATTCACCAAGTTGCACATGGGATTCATGCTTTGCCACCACAGCCCCTCTATCTGGAGTTACTCTGCCACACTCTCCTGCCCCCTTCACGCCTTGACCTCTCTCGGGACAGTTTCCCTGTTTCAGAGTCTCATTGAACCTGCCAATCTCCTCCCTGGAAAGGATTCCAACTCATTGTCTGCTGTTTTCTGGTTATCAGTCACTGAGTCTAGTACAGCTATGGCCTGAGTCCCACACAGTGTCAGGCGCAGATGGTGGCACAGGAAATTACTTGTAAAAAAAATGATAGCAGGCCAGAAAAGGAACCAGGCAGAAGGGAGAGCTTGGGGGAAGGAGGTAGAAGGAGAAATGAGTCAAGGGCTGGGGAGGAAGCACTAAGGCCAGAGCAGAGATTGGAAAGGGAAGCCTTCAGTATTACATTCCCATGAGTAAATACAGTCTCCCAGGAGGCAATGCAGTCTTTCTAGGGAAAGGTAGGCTAGCGCAAGGACTATGGCCTCTAGTCCTAAGGATTGGAACATGGACACTAAGTCTAGTCTGTCTTTGATTTTCCTGGCTCAGAGGAGAACAAGAAAGAACAATTTCCCTGTCACATCTACAGGACACAGAGCATGGGATGGCAGTGTGGATACAGCCAGAGGAGGGCCGGCCATGGTACAGGGGAAGGGTAGATATGGCCTCAGGCTATAACAGTGACCATCAGTATCAACACCTGAAGCTTGAACAGCTACTGTAGATGCTGCACAATGGTTAGACACAGGTGGTGAATGTGGAGTGTCAGTGGGTCTTGGTGGCATAGTTCCCATCCTCTCCAGGGAGGAAATGGAACTTCAGGATAGCCATGGTGGGGCCCCCACAGAGGACTACAGTTCGGTACCTCAGAGCAGGATAGGAAGTCAGGGGAAGGTCACGCTCCTTTAGAGCGGGAAGTCTAGCTCAGAATTTACTGTTAGGTGTCACCTGGTTTATAGCTCCAAGCTGGAATTCTCTGGAAACATAAATCCCTGAGAGTTGGCTTCTTTTTTTTTTTTTTTTAAATTTTATTTTATTTTATTTGAGAACATACTGTACAGAGGGGTTACAATTACATGGGCAGGATAATGCATACATTTCTTACCAAGCATTGCAGCCTCCTCCTTTGTTTACCCTTCACCTCCCTTCCCAGCCTCCCCCCTCCCCCCCACCCAATCATACCCCCCCCACACACCGACATTGTAAAGCTGGTTTTGACATGACATTTTGTACTTCTCATTGTTGCAACAGGTCCACCTGAATCCTTAAACAACTTGTTTGTCCCCGTCTCCTCCACATGTTATACTAACATCAAATATAGTGAAAGCGGAGGTTACACTGTGGGGGAGGGACATACAAAGCAACAAAGAAATAATCTTATAAATGCGTTAGAAACACATGCATGAAAGAAACAAAAACATTAAAATACATATTTGAGGGTTCGTTTTCCTAACATCACATTATCTGACTTTTTCCGCTTGACTCATACCTATACTAGATATTGCAAATAAGGGAAACCATGGGGCCTATGTTTCTTTGGGCTTGGCTTACTTCACTTAACATAATTTTTTCCAAGCCTTTCCATTTCCTAACAAGTGGGGAAATGTCATTCTTTCTGATGGAGGCATAGAATTCCATTGTGTATATATACCACATTTTCTTGATCCATTCATCTACTGAGGGGCATCTGGGTTGGTTCCATATCTTAGCTATGGTAAATAATGCTGCAATAAACATAGTTGTGCTGGTAGCTTTAGTGTGGTCTTTTTTTGTAAACATTAGGGTAAATGCCCAAAAGTGGGATTGAGTTGGCCTCTAAAGAGCACATACGAATGGAGAGGAAAGACACCAAAGAGCCAAAGAAACCAAAAGAAGCAGACAATCTCCTTGGATTTGGGGATAGAGCGTTCTTACAGGGCCCCTCCCTTTACCATTTTTACCCACAAAGGGACTTGTCTCCTGGTACCAAACGCTCCATTGGAAGACATTTCCCTTTGAACACAAGGCCTGCTAAAGACTATTCTTGGAATAGTGGCTCCTGCTCCTAGAGGAAAAGATGTTGAGGGGTGTCTTTTTTTGGGGGGGGTCTGGTTGTGGGGCCTGAACTCTGGGCCTGGGCACTGTCCCTCAGCTCTTCAGCTCAAGACTAGTGCTCTACCACTTGAGCCACAGTGCCACTTCCGGCTTTTTTCTTTTTGCTTATGTGGTGCTGAGGAATCTAACCCAGGGCCTCTGGCATGCAAGACAAGTGCTCCACCACTGAGCCACCTTCCCAGCCCCTGTCTTTTTTTTTGAGCCAGTTCTGGGACTTGAACTTGGGGCCTATGTACTGTCCCTGAGATTGTTTTGCTCAAGGCTAGTATTCTACCACTTGAGCCACAGCTCTACTTCCAGTCTTTTGGTAGTTTATTGGAGATAACAGTCTCTTGCAGGCTTTGAACCAAGATCCTCAGATCTCAGCCTCCTGAGTAGCAAGGATTACAGGCATGAGCCATTGACACCTGCACAAAATATGAGAGAGGACAAAACCACTATCAATGCTAAAAATTCCCACTTATTTCCTTTTAAGTGCCATCTTAGAATAGGTTCCTGGAGGTAGGGCATCCTGAAGCATTTTTCACTACTTTTTCTGAAATAATAGCTTTTAGACATTTTGATTGCATACCCGATTAGTAAAATTATTTTGAGCATGAACCAGAAACACATGCATATTTATTTGTTAACCATATCTATATATAATAGTGTATGTTGCTAATATATTTAGGGTGAAAGTTCTAATCATGCCCCTAGATATTCCTCATAAACAAATGTGAGGCAGATAGGACATGATAATCCTCAATTCACAGACCTATAAGCTCAGAGGAGAAAGAACTTGACCAGATCATAAAGCCAGAACTGGTGGAGCTGGGATTAAAACCCACTTCAAGCTAAACATGGTAGCTCACGGTGGTAATACCAGCACTCAGGAGACTGAGGCTGGAAATTCACTGATTCAAAACCAGCCTGAGTTATATAGCAAAACTGTGCCTTAAACAAAACAAAATAAAACCACCCTGAAACCAAATGGCTCAATCTCCACTGTGCCGTCTACCAGGGTTGTGTGAGCCACCTCTTCTGGGTGCTTGATTTTTCCCCTCACTTCCTACTTCTCACAGTTTAGATGGACCCATCATATCAGTTTCTGTTGATTTTCACATTCTCCCCCCCCCCCAGTTTTATTAGGTTTATCTTTATCTTTTATTACCACAGGCAAACTTCATTGCCAGGGTTTTGGAACCAGGAAGCATGGGTTTCTTATGTCTCAGATGTTTTACCCCTGGTCCATTCATCAAGGAAGATGCAGAGACCACCCACAGGAGTTAATGGGTGTACAACTTATTTGTTAAGAAGGAGATGCTATCTCCAGAGCAGAAAGATCATGTGATGTGGCTCACTCTCCTGTGGTTGTTCGGGGCAGAGACATATGTTGTCCAGGCTTCCCAGATGAGAGGGAGGCATGAAGGAAGATTGTTTTTCTGTGTGCCTTTTCTTAGCATGTCCTCTGTGCTCCTAGAAAGGTTTGTAAAAGCACCAATTCTGAGAACTAGAAAAAATGAGGGAATGGTAATATTGGGAAATGATGAAAAATAAAACTAAGGCAGCTGAGAAATTCATAGCTAGGGGGATCCAGAAGTGAGCAAGATCAAGTAGAAATAGGGTTAGGGTAACAACGTTAAAAGTCCTCTCTCTTTCTCTTTCTCTCTCCTGCCAAGGCCCACACTGGAGTCAATGATTAACTAAGGTGGAGCAGCCTCACCTGGTGTGCCCATATAAGGAAGAGCCCAAGGGAAAGAAGTTGGCAGATGCTTGCAGTGCCAGCTGCTACAGGGTATCTACAAAGAGCTGAACTCTCCTTTGCAACTCTTTGCCACCTTCTATCCTGCAGAACTGCTGCTGCTGCTGCTGTGAGAACGAGGGACTGAGATCATCCCAACTTGGTTTCCTGCAGGAATATTACCAACACCGTGGATCCCTCCGATGCACCTGTGCAGGACACAGGTAGGGTATGAGTGAGTGGTAGTCTCCTAGGTTTTTGGACTAAGGTTGTTCTGAATTTAGCAAGCATATGAATTTCTCAGAGAGCTTTGTCCTACTCGCTAAGGTATGATTAGTGTAGATATGAAAACTAAGAATCTCCTAGGCTGGTGGTCCAAGGAGAGAGATACTTTAAGAAGGGCAAAGGAAAAGCTTGAGATCACTTTTTAAGAGAAAATTATTGAAATTTTGCCCAGTTGTTTTAGAGATCTCTCAGTCACAAGTCCTCTTTGCTTTATGGTTCTTCAAAATTACACATCTTAGCCTGGTATACAGTGGCTCCCATCTGGAATACTGACTATTCAGGAGACTGAAATCTGAAGATCATGCTTTGAAGCCAGCCTGGGCAGGAAAGTCTATGAGACTCTTATCTCCGATTAATCACCAAAAGGCCAGAAGTAGAGCTATGGTTCCAGTTGTAGAGTGCCAGCCTTAAGTGTAAAAGCTAAGGGATAACACTTGGTCCCAAGTTCAAACCCAAAGATTGTCACAAAAAAAAATCATATCCTCAAGGACATCCTTGTCCATAACGGAGACACTGATGTCAGGAATCAGGCCTTCTGTGTTCGCCAATGTAAAGCTTGTGATGGGAGGAAGGGGATCCAAGGCTATTATAAAATAGCATAATAATTACATGAACAAAATAGAAAACAATCCTGGCTAATCACAGGGACAGATTGCTATCACTTAACAGATTTAGATGCCTGTGTCCTACGCCTGTGTCCATCACATACATTTCTCAGCCACTAAAGTCAGGCCAATCTTTGAGATGTGATGCTTTTCCCAAGGGAACATTTCCAGCTGCTTGGCTTGAACCCAAGCTAAAAAAACTTAGACTGAAGCCAGATACTTCCTCCCTGCAGGTACAATGGATCGTGAGCTAGAGACTACCCTGTTTTCTTGGGGTAAATAGAACTTTGCTTTACCACCCCCACACCCATACCCCCAAGAGATATTTGTCTTCTGGCCTTCTTGGATTATTCCATCTTGTACTCAAGAGCTTGACCTCATTGCTTTGTGGGGAGATGTGTGTAATAGGAAGGCTTACTTACTACCATGATGGCTGATTAGAATATAGTAACATACCGAGTGTGAAATAGGCAAGAGTTACATGTAGCATGAGCTCATTAGTCTTAATTTGTTGATAGAAAAAAAGTGACTGGCTCTGGAGCCCCTACTAGACACAAATGGCAGAACTAGAGTACTATTGTACCGTGTTCTGCCGCTAGTTACATGTTTGTATTCAGTGGCTCACTTGAACAAAAAAACACTTCAGAAGAAAAAGTGCCATCAAAAAATGCACAAATGAATAACCTGATGACTAGCATCAAGGACATACTCTTGCGCTGAGGACCGCATTTGGTATTCCTCTATGTGTTAACTGTGTGACTTTAGGTGTGCTGTTGAACTGCTCTGGGTCCTAGTTTCCTCTTTACTAAGCTGTGGTCACAGCCTCATAAGATTGAAAAGGGTGAAATGAGGTAGCCTGTAAAATACTGTATATTGTCTGTAAATGGTAACTGCTCAAATGTTTTAATCATTACTATTAATAGAACTTTGGCTTGTGTTCTCAGTGAAACAAAGCCAGGTATCCATGCTATTGCACTAACTTCTCAGGAGCTGTAATCCCAGGGCAGTAAAGTGAGAGGAATGGGAAAATCATCAAAGGATGGGAGGTCATACACCTGGTCTTTCTTCACAAAGAGGCATAGCTAGTCACTTGGCCAAAGCATTACACCTCTAAACTAGATGTACAGAAACACCTGCCTTAGAATGGCCCATCTGGACTAAGTATACAGAAACACCTGCTTTGGCAAGGCCCTTCAGACAGTGTGGGAAAGCAGTGCGTGTGCCTGTTCCCTGTCCCCTCTCTCCCCTGTTCAGTTCAGAGAAGCTCACTTCCTGATACTCCTGGCTGTCACTTGGCCTCTTTGGCAACCACTGAGAAACCCAGATCCTATTCCTGATTCTCAGTGACTCATCTGATCCCATACAAAAGTGGTCAGCTGAACCACCTCCATGGGCGAGTTAGAGAAATAGACCGAGTCCCAAACACAAGTGAGGCTGAAAGATCCTGAGAGCATAGACATGTTCAATAGAGATCAAATTGTCATTATTAGTGCTTTCTGGATACTGTGTAAGGAACTCATGTTTCCAGGTGGAGGCATAATTCCTTTTCCATGAACAAACCATACAGGGACCTCGGGTAGGCCATTACAAACCCATCTCCATATTGTTTGTATTCCTCCACTAGGGTACATCCCACAGCTCTCAAAACTGCACATATTGGAGCAGGCCACCGATAGTAAGTACAAGGCCAGGCAAAAGACAATCTAGAGGGGAACACTGACTTTTCTACCACCCTCAAGATTCTACCACTTGAACAGTGTTTCCTAGAGCATGGCACAAAGAATATAAATTCTAGACTCAATTGCAGGGAGCTCCTCAACATAGAGGTTCTGGGATCAGGATTTTGTTGCCTCTCACTCTTCCCATCTCTAAAGGTCATGATTCAGATTAGCGTATAAAGGTTTTGAGAGGGCCCAAAGGAATAAACCAGTCCAACTGAGTACATGAGCTCTTCCCATTCTGCACACCGCAGGGCACACTGGCTTTGCACTGTGGTGACTTTGGATGCCTCTCGTCTGCCTTGATCCCTGAAATCTCAAAGGTCTCTACTATGTACTTTTGCTTTTCATAAACTTTTTGAGTAAAAACTTCCATGGTATACTGGGAGGATGTTCAGTGCCTGGAGAATTTGCTAGCCTGTGAAGCCCAATCTACCAGGAACCCACAGCCAGGTTTTGTCTCCCCATCGTAATAATGAACAGGATTGACTATGGGACCCCTGTAAGCTTCTAACCTCCTGTACCTGTGATGCTCATGCTGAAAGGTGACTGTAGGCTATCTCCTCCATCTCCTGACTTGCCTCTGAGATAATCTCTTTGTCTTCATTTAAGTCTGTTTATTAATTGGACCTAATAAACAGGACTAACATTTCAAAGAGATGTTACAAAGGTAGGAAGTAAAGGTTTCCCTACTGCCCTCTCTCTCTTAGAGTTGTATATGAGCTAAAAGAGCTGTAATATGTGATATAATATATATCCCATTGATAGATTTAATTGGTGTATTTGCTATGAACGTATATGCATATTTGTAACATACACATATAATATGCATATATAATATTATATATGTACATTTACATATAAAATATACATATGTATATATCTATATTGATTGTATATATGTATATATATATGTCATGCATATTCTAATATAGAGTTGATCCTCCATATCTGTTGGCTGGACATCTGCATATTCAACCAATTGCAGATCAATATTTAGGAAAATAATTTTGGAGCATGAACATACTTTTTCATGCCATTATTCCATAAATGATACTGTGTAACTATTGTTTGCCATTGAATGTAGGTGCTGTTAAATATTATAAGTAATCTAGAGATGAATTAAAGTATTGAAGGAGGATATGTGTAAGCATGACACCATTCCAAAGAATTGAGCATCCCCAGATATTGATCTCCACAAAGGTCTTAGAATGGATCCCCCATGGATATTGAAGGAGGGTTGTACTGTGTCTTAGGTAATGAGCTGCTCCAAGGATTTATCTGGGAGAGAATTGAGGCTCTGGTTAACATTCTTATTTTACTATAGATGTCCCACAGGACCTTTAAAATGGAGAGTGGCCAGGATCACTGTTTGGTTTTCCTCTGGAATTAGGGTCCCTTGGGCAGCATGCAGTCCTCTAAGCGTGCTGGGTCAAGTGCTTCACAGCACCTTCCAGATCTAGTCCTGACCTCCCTCTCCATTCAGAGAACCATGTCTTTTTGCACCTGCAGACTAGAGGTGCTGAGAGATGTCATCTCCATCAGAACGGACCACTTCTACCTTCAGGAGATGCACTAATGACCCCACTCTAGCCTAGATGAGCTTTCAAGGACCTGAGATAGAAGTTGTGGGCCTAAGATATTAAGACCCAACATTTTGCAGAGATCTGAGGATCGCGGTTTGAAGCCAGCTCAGGCAGCAAAGTGAGTCTTTTATCTCCAATTAACCACCAAAAGCATGGAAGTGGAGCTGTGGCTCTAAGAGGCAGAGTGCTAGGCTTGAGAAAAAACTTAGGGACAGTGCCCAGGTCCCATGACCAATATCAACAACAAAATCCAATGTTTTCATTTGCTAAGTGGTTTGTCCCAACTTTCCAAGTCTCCCCCACTTGTTTAAGAGAAGATTTGAATTGAATAAATGAAAAACACCTTATGGTTCATTTCCCTAACATCAACTTATCTGACCTTTACTGCTTGACTCAGACATCATGAATTGGGGGAAAAATCTAGGAAAATAGCAAGCATACATTGTTTTGAAGGTGTGTATAGCTATAAAACACAGAAAACTCACTCTACTTTGTAGCTTATAGTTAACAGTCTACTCAAGCATTTTCTAGGTCTCTCTAAATTGTATGACTCCTATGAAATATTTCTGGAGGGTGGAGAGAAGGATCTTTTCATGAAAAGAAAAGTTTCCTTGTTGGATGTGTTGGTCCACAAGCTCAAAATTTATGGAAAGGAATGAGGAATAAAACATTCCTATTTTATCATCTGTCCAATGATACTATTTAGGGTTCTTAAAAGGCCATATTCTTTTTTTAAAAAAAATCCTATATTCTCAGTATCAGTAACACAGAACATTATAGCTAAATATAAGCCTATTAGAAGACGAAGTCCAACCTTCTTAATGTTCCAAATGGAGAAACAGGCTAGAAGAGGTAGCCATATGCCCAAGGTTATTAGCTTCAGTGGAGCTACACAGATCCTCTTTGCCTGGCAATTGTCATTGTTATCTGCCCCTTTTCCAGGACCTCCAATAGCTGAGATCTCTGAGCTCTCTGAGGATGTGAGGTTGGGAACTCATGGAAGAGCAGTAAGAGAAGGAGAGGGAAGTGGTTGCCCTGTCTATGGAACCATGGAAGGAAGCTTCTATACTCTGTGCTGTCATGCCAAGCTGTTGATCTCCTTGGCAGCCATCCCTGAGGCTTCACCCAGTCACTGGCAGGCATTAGATAGTTCTATTCTGAACACTCATTTCTCTGGCACCTGCTCTAGATTTGAGATGCTTCACAGCTTCTAAATCTGAGCCATGAGAGAGACTTCTTTCATGTCTCCCACTTTCACAGCCTTTGGAGGATTAGAGATTATCTCAGAGGAGGAAAAACACTTGCTTTCCTGTACCCTCCTTGGCACCGATCAAGCAGAAAGCAGAATGCACAGCACTGTGCTTTGGTTGCAAGCCAGATTTCCAGGCATCATGCTAGGGGTGAGACAGTCTACTGTAAGTGTTGCCCAAACTGCTGTTTGACCTGGAGCCTCAAGTGAGCCCTGAGTACTCTTCCTCTGCGGCCTGCCTTTCTGGAGGTCACACCCTCACCTATGTCTTTTCGGTCACGAAGTCACAGAGATGTGTTAAGATGACTCTGAAGTGTGTGACTGGCTCAGGGACAGTGTTTGTCTGGGGGCTAAATTCCATCTCCACAATCTGTCATGAATGTTCATTCTCATACTCACACCATCTCCCACAAGTTCTTGGGAATAGTCATAAGTTCCGCACTTGTGGCAGATTTGCATATGCAAAACATTCTCTTTCTCTCTCCTCCTCTCTCTGTCTCTTGCTCTGTCTCTCTGCTCCCTTCTCCCTCTCCTTTTCTTCCCTTTCTCTCCCTTGCTTTTCCCCCTTTCTGTATCTAGCTCTCCCTTTCCTTTGCTTTGTCTGGCTCCCCGCTCCTCTCTCTCTCCTTCCCCTCTTTTCCATTCTCTCTTTCTAAAGCCCTGAGGCATGCCAAGGTGCCATATAGCGGAAAGTGGTTTGCACCAGGTTTTTTTCCACTAGAGAGCAGTTAAGTGCCTTATTTTCTCCACTCGGGCGGCTAAATTATTCTCCCTGTGTTAAACAGTGTAATTAAACACATACACACGAGAGTGCGCGGGTCCCTTCCCCCACCCTTCCTTGTTCCTTGTCAGCAGAGAGAGTGTCAGCCCCAGCCTTCAAGCTCTGTTAGTTTTAATTTGAGTTGTGGAATTAGTAATGGGTTTTGCTGGAACACTGTTGTGGGAAATAGATCGCTCCTCGTACAGGGTTTGGGCACCATTTCAAATGAGTATTTGTTAAGGGGAAAGCCGTCCCTTGTCGTGTTCTGCTACATTATATCAGATTTATTTCCATTGTTCTGAAAAACACCAGCCAGGAGAGGACCCTGTGCATCACTCCTGGGAAGACAACAATCCAGTGCTGCTTCCTGTTTCTTAGCTGATTGAAAACAAAATGCAAACAAAGTTACCCTTATTTGGGATATATTAACCACACCGCCAGAGACACGAGGCTAACCCCCTACTCCTGCCAACTGGGAGGCTTGGGGGAATTGCTAGGCTGAGTCTTGGCAGAAGAGGACTGAGTATTTTGATGATGTGAAAATTGGATACTGAAGAAACCGGTTGTATAGAGAGAACCCAGGAGGTCAAAGTTGAAAGGGAAGTGCCAGAAAACAGATTCTTCTGCACTGCTATCTGGCCAGTTCTACTGAAGCAGTCAGTCTTGTGTCCTTCCCTGTTCCCTAGTAAATCATGTTCTTAGTAAGCTCTTTTCTTCACCTCTGCCAGTAGGGCAGCCACTAGTTGCATGTAGATGTTTACATTTTAATGTCAATGAAGGAAGAAAAGGAATAAAATTACAATCCAGTCCCTTAGTTATCCTAGCCATATTTCAACAGCTCGATAGCCATATGACATTAGTAGCTATGTGTACTGCATGGCATGGCTATGGAACATTTTCCTCCTGGTAGAACGTCCTAATTCAAAGCTCTCTACTTAAATCTAACTTCCTATCAAACTACCTATGAACTAGTTCCGCCCTCTGGCCTATGGAGATTATGTCTGCTTTTTTTGTTTTCAGATCCTTCCCATTGTAGATGTTGGTTGAGAGGGTCACCCCCCCCCCCATCATAGCAATACTGGGCAGGCAGGGAAAATGCTCCTGGGGTGGGGTTGAAGTTGTGGGACTTTGGTTCTGTTTTAAGAGCTGAGAGATTAGGCGGTGTTCAGCATAGTTCAGAGCCCTTGGAGAAGAAGCACAATTTTCACCAAGTGGAGGGAGTGGAGGAGGCCCATACATGACAAGAATAAAACACTAGGACCTGGAGAAACCTGATGTTAGAAACCCAGAGTGGCAAGGGTGCGTGAAATACATACCCCTGGTATAAAGGCCCTAGTTACAAGGCTTATGTTCAGAGCAGGGCTGTGGGCTAGTGTATGATAGGGTGGTGATCATGAGGCTCTTATGCCACACCAAGCACTCTGTAAAGAACCTTCTCATGTAAAACACATATTGTGTCGGGGGTGGGGGGGTAGTTTAACTATCTCTACTATCAACCATTTTATATGTAAGAGAAGGAAGCTCAGAGATATCAAGAATACTGCCCAAGGTCATTCAGTCAGCAAGGAAGGGCTGGGATTCAAATCAAGAATTCCCACCAGATTCCCCTGCATATTCCCATCAGTTTGTACTGCCTCTTCTGTTCTTTGTCCTATTTTCTTAAAGAGCAAGTTCCAAACCAGAAACTAACCTTGGGAGATCAGTGTGGTAGCCAAGGAGGGTGAGACATGGGGAAACTCACTGTGGTCAAAGCTCTGATTCTATGAGCAGGATTATTCTGCAGTGCCAGGGAGCAGGGTAGCAGGGGCTGGAAATGAGTCTGGAGGAGCCTCTGTTTGCCTTTATCTCATAAACATCTCTAGAGCTCAATTCTTCTCGCTGGGAAGTTATTTCTAGGTTGCTTATATGCTTGGCTGGATTGTGTCCAGCTTTATGGAAGGTTTGTACCAACTAGATAAAATCATTACCTGTTCCAGATGGGTTCTTCTGCATGCCAGGAGACCTACCTATGAGCAGAGTTCTTACCTTCCTAGTAAGTTGTGATTATACTACCCACTTTTCCTTGGATGCAAGGAAGGGCATCAATGGAGCTCCAATAGCTCTGGAACTATTACAGTACACTGATTCCAAGATAACCCAGAGTCACTCATCTGTAATCTCTTGAAATGGAACCACTAGAAGCCAACACTTAAGTTCATGTGATTCAAGAGTAGCTATATGCTGGATACTGGTGGCTCACACCTGTAGTACTAACTATAGGAGAGAATCTGAATATTGAAAGGGAGAAGATTGCAGTTCAAAGCCAGCCCACACAGGAAAGACAATGAAACTCTTATTTCCAATTAATCAGCAAAAAAAACACACCATAAGCAGAGCAATGGCATAAGTGGTAGAGCACTGGCCTTAATTGAAAAAATAAGGGCAGTGCCCAGGCCCTGAGTTCAAGCCTAGACAGAGAGACAAACACACACACACACACACATACACACACAGCAGTATACATAGGATCTAAGGCATATCATCTATAGCAATGCTCTTGAAGCTTTTCAAACTCTGTCAAATCTTTCGTAGTTTTGTCTCATTAAAAACAGGAAGTAAGGCATACAAAATATTTTTGAAATGAAATCTAGCTGAGACAGAGTCCACTCTCTGTTCTTGCACAGTTAACCTGCCAATGTAATGACAGCTTTGTAGTTGCCGCATCTAACTTTCATCTTCTTGGTTTGGAGGTCATTTGGAGCTTTGATTCTGCCATCTGCTTGGTTAATGGTTCTTCCTTTATTTCTATTATTAAACATGACCAAAGAGTTTAAAGAGGTTTTCCTTTTCATGCAATGCTTTCTTCCAAAACCAACATGAAAATGTTGAACAGGACAGGGCAAGAGACAGAGTTCTGGAACTATTACAGTACACTGATACTAAGATAACCCAGAGTCACTCATCTGTAATCTCTGGGCTGGGTCACTCTGAGAATTCTATTTACTATGCTATACTCTATGCTGTGGAGCCAGAAAACATGATGTACAGCCTGCCCAGTCTAGTCTGCTTTACCTTCCTATGTGTAAGAATAAATAGAGATTTTATCAAATGCTTTTACAACTATTATTCATATATATACACACACAAGAAATTATTCATCAATCTCTCTCTATATATATCTTCTTCTAACATTACTATTTAAAATGTCTCTTGCAATTCTGATATTTCTATGAATATCATATTCTATTGCATCAGTCTGTGATTTTCTATGAATATTCATATTTTTTTAGGTTTTTTTTTTTAGGCCAGTACTGGGATGAACTCAGGGCACTGTCCCTTAGTTTTCTCACTCACACACTTCTACTTCTGAACTTTAATGGTTAATTGTAGATAAGAATCTCATGGACTCTACTGCCTACTGGCTTTGAACCACAATCCTCAGATCTCAGTTTCCTGAGTAGCTAAGATTACAGTCATGAGCAACCAGTGCCCAACTAAAACCTTTTCCTTTTTGAGAATCTCTCACAAAATATCTTACATTAAATCCCCACAACAATAGACATTCAGTTCAATTCCTAAATATTAAACTAATAAGCAAATAATTATAATGCTTCTATATGCGAGTAAAGTGAAGTATATCTATGCTCTTTCAAATGACACTGTAAAAGGTTAAGAAACTAAGCCATAAACCAGAAGATATTTATAATACATACACCAAACAAAAGACAAATATCCAGAGTAAGTAAAGAATTCCTACAAATCAATAAAAAGAAGACAATCCAATGAACAAATAGGCATAAGATATGAATATTTATTTCTCAAGAGGGGGAGCTGAATGGAGAAGAAACTCATTGAGAGATGCTCAATCTTACCAGTAATCAGGGAAACAAATTAAGACCTCAGGAGTTACCATTTCCTCCCATTCAGCACACAAATAAAAAGCATGCTGGTAGCCAGGTGCTGATACCTCATGCCTGTATCCTAGCTACTCAAAAGGCTGAGATCTGAGGATCACAGTTTAAAGAGAAGAAAAATCCCTGAGGCTTTTATCTCTAATTAACCAGCAAAAGGCAAAAGCAGAGCTGTGGCTCAAGTGGTAGGTGAAAAGCTAGGTGAGAAAACTAAGAGACAGCATGTAGGCCTTGAGTTAAAACCCTAGTACTGGCACACAAAGAAAAATAAGCCCCTGAGAATGTATAGGAATTTATATGTATATGTGTATGTATGTATATATGATTGTGTGTATGTATATATATATATATGTATATATATATATATATATATATATATATGCACACACATAATACAGAGGAGATTTTAATTTGGTGTGACCTAGAAAAATAGTGAGGTAAACTTAGTGATGTAGAGAATATCATATGCTACACCAGAAATCTCACACTGCTAGAGAAACGTACATATATTTATCAGGAGTTTTGCCCAAAAAACATTCATAGCTAGCATAACTACTCATTAAAACAAAGAGGATCTGGGCACCAGTGGCTCATGCCTGTAATCCTAGCTACTCAGGAGGCTGAGGTCTGGGGATCAAGGCTCAAAGCCAGCCTGGACAAGAAAATCAATGAAACTCTTATCGCCAGTCAACTACCAAAAAGCCAGAAATGAAGGTGTGGTTCAAAGTGGCAGAGCTTAGCCTTGAGCACAAAAACTCAAGGACAGTGCCCAGGCCCCGAATTCAAGCCCCAGAACTATCAAAAAAAAGAAAGAAACAAAAACAAACCAACAAATCCCATAGCCAAAAAACAAAACAAAACAAAGAGGAGAAGAAAATCAAATATCCATGGAGAAGTACCTAAATAAATTGTAGAATTGTAGTACGTTATACTGCAATGAAAAGTAATGAAATACAACTGCCTCTGTGTGTGTATGTGTGGGTATATGTGTGTATGTGCATATACAAACCAGTACAGTACTAGGGCTGAACTCTGGGCATAGACCTATCCCTTACCATTTTTTTGTTCAAAGCTAGCACTCTACCACTTGAGTCACACCTCCACTTACAGCTTTTTGCTGGTTAATTATAAATAAGAGTCACACAGTTTTTTTGCCCAGGCTGGCTTTGAACTGTAATTCTCAGATTTCAGCCTCTTGAGTAGCTAAATATAACTACCTTTTAAGAAAAAGCAAGTTGCTGAACACTATAAAAGCTCTGTGCAACAATCTTGTTCAAGTGTGGTAAACATACAATGTTACATGTTCGATTTGTCAACTCTAACAGGTTTAGCATGTATATACAGATGTGAAATCATCACCCCACTTAAAATAATAAATGTGTCATCCATAAAGGTTTCTTCATAACCCCGTTTAATCCATTCCTCTACTTCTCCGCAACCACTTTATGATTTTTCTTTATGTCATTGTACATCTAGGGTTTTAAATAAAGGAAATCATATGATTCCTGAGATGGCATGTACCAGTAAGACATTTCTACCAAGGAGCCTTGTCCTCTGTCCATTCATTCAAATAGGGCTTGTATCTTCAGCACTGTTATGTGTAGTTCTACTATTTTCCCTACCTGTACCTGGGATTCTCATTAATAGTCTTCAATGCTCTGGATCACACAGCTAGGATTGAGTCAGCCTGAGGTTTGCTACTACTACGGGCTCAACTGTTTGCTTGCCAAATTTACATGAAGCTTTTACCTCCGATATGATGGTGTCTGTTCATGAAAGTGTGGCCTAATCTGATAGGAATAGCCTTAGAAGAAGAGGAAGAGGAGATCATACACAATGTGGGGACTCAGACTTTCAGCCTCCAAAGAGAAACCTGAGAAGAAATTCTGTGGTTTAGCATCCCATTCTGGATTATTTTGTTATACAGCATGAGCTGACTATGTTTTTCCCCTCAGCAATCAGGCAATGCCTGGATCCCTGCATTTCATAGCCCCCAGCTACTCCTCCTGTTAGCTTCTGTCGCATGATCTACTTCCCACAAGAAGAACTTCATGTTTACTTTACCAGCCACTTTTCTCGTTCTTCCTGTGTCATTTTTCCTGCTATCCCAAAGAGATTACCTGGAGCAAGACAAATTAGCAGACTGACCTGAGCAGCAGGAAGGCCTTTCATCCCTCACTGTTTTTCTTTCTTCAGTGAAAGCATCTGAGTCTTCTCTTGCCTTTGTATATACTACAAATTGAGATGAGCAGGGGAGAGAAGAGAGGAAAGAGACCAAAAAGCCTCTCCAAAATGACAAGTGGGGAAAATTGTTGTTGTTGTTTTTCAGGGGTACAGGCAAACAATTCAGAAAACTACTAGGGGTGTGTGTGTGTGTGCGTGTGTGTGTGTGTGTGTGTGTGTGTGTGTGTGTGTGTGTGTGTGTGTGTGTGTGTGTGTGTGTGTGTAGGCTGAGGAAGACTACTTCCCTGCCTGCCTTCTCTATTCTCCATCAAGATTGTCCCCCAGAGCCACACATCCCCATCTCCTCCAGCAAAGTACTTGCCTGGTGTTCCCCTTGTCTTGTTCTTCCCTGGGAGCCTCGCTTCTCCTAGAGAGTGAGTCCTTATCTTAGAGGATGCAGGGCCTCTTTCTGTTCTCAAAATGATCATGGTCAACATGTTAACATTACATAGTGACCACGAAGTATTCTACAAGCATGGTTTCTTCCCAAGTCTCCCAACAACCAAGTTGATGTAGGTAATATTATCATGTCTGAGCTACAAATGAGGATAGCGTATCTTAGAACACGACTTCCTAAAGACTGGTGTGCCCATTTCCCAGCCACAGGCAGTAAGGACCCTCCAAATGTGCTGGGGAACTTGCTGAACCCCACATGTGAAACCTCTTCACAATTCGGAGGGAGATCTGAAGCATGATTCTTTTGACTTTCAGTTTTATATGCAATTAAGAGCTCCCTATAAGCAGTCCCGTGATTGTGTTTGGTTTTCATAAACTGCAATTAGCTTATTGCTAGAGTTTACCACACATTCCTAGTGGATATTTGATAGAGAGTCAGGAGGCGGAGCAATCCTAGGTTGGTCCTGTTTCTAAGCACGCACTGCTGTTGGCAAACCCACAATTTCCCAACTCTTCATTACCAGGTGTCACTGCCTTTGTGTGGAATTGACAGGCAATTTCTATCACTGTTTTCTTGTTCTTGAATGACAGCTTGCTGTTATTTCTGCTGTACCACTGCTTATTTAATTTGTCGTATGCTCTCCAAGTAACCCCGTTGTGAGTCTAAGGCATATTGAATATTTTGGCCTGTTGTCTTTGAGAATTTGATTAAAGAAATACACGTATCATTATTAGGCAAAAAAGCAAATGAAACTGCCTGTGTTTAACCACTTTTAAATCTTAGGTTAAACCACATCAAAATGATTATATTCAACTATGTTTTGATACATAACTCTGCAAGTTTTGTATACTTTGATAGTTCAAATGTAACTCATTCGTATCTGCTTCGTAAGACAATCACAAGTACAATTTTTCTCCCAATAAGCTTCATAATGATATTTAATTGGTGATATTCTGCCTATGAGTTTGTGCTATCCAAATAATTTGCCACATACCATTACAGACTAACTGCAAGATAATTGCTAAGTTATTTTAAGTTTGCATATGTTTTTCTGGGATTCAAAATCTTGATTGCTAGCTCATATTCATTCCTTAAAAGTTATCTATTTTGTTTTCTCCTTCTTTAGCATCTGATTCATTTTTCATTATAAAGTAGTAATTGGAGGACATGCATGTGTTAAGTAGACTTTAGCCAACAAAGCTTCAAAGACCCTACATTAGCCAAGAATTAGTGGCTTACACATATACTTCTAGCTATTAAGGAGGCTATGATATGAGGATCATGGTTCAAAGTCAGCCTGGGCAGGAACGTCTGTAAAACTCTTAACTCTAATCAGGAAAACACTGTATGTAATAAACACTAACCTTGAATGAAAAAGCTAAGGGACAGTACCCAAGCCATGGTACCAGCAAGTTTTAAAAAATGCTTTACTTTAGAGCCCAAGAGAGCTTTCTAAGTCCCATAGTTTATTAAGTGAGTACAGGATTCAGATGTAAGCCAGCCTCACAGATGGGTTTTGGTAAATGACATCAATTACATCTCAACTACTACCTGAACTAGAAGTCCTAGCTTTCCTCGATGTCTCTGTAGGGAAATTAGACATTAACACTTAACAAATGTCTGTCATACCCCAGCCATTTTGCTTGGTGTCTTGGGTCAAACTTCATTTAGTATTTGAACAGACCCCATGAGGTTGGGATGACCCATCCATTCAGATAGAGAATGGGTTCATAAGCTTGAATTCTAGACCAATGCTGTAGGATAGATAGGTATATGGTAGAAAGTAAACTTCAAACCCATGTTACTGTTCACCACACTATGAGTTTGTGCTATCCAAATAACTGTGTTTTTTGTTTTTGAGCCAGTACTGGACCTTGAACTCAAGGCTTCACATTCTTGTTTGGCTTTTACACTCCAAGCTGGTCCTCTAATACTTGAGCCCCATCTCTACTTCCAGTTTCTTTTTTTTTTGGTTAAGGCAATAAGAGTCTCATAGACTTTCCTGTCTGGACTGGCTTTGAACCGTGATCCTCAGATCTCAGTCTCCAGAGAGAAGCTAGGATTACAGGCACGGGCCACCCATGCCCAGTGTGCTTTTGCTTTCACTTTTGCATCCTCCCCAAGCCCTCCGGTTCTATTCATTATTGAATGCTATTGGTCCTACCTATAATAGAGACTCTGGGATCCGTCTCCTCTCTGCCAACTTCACCAGAGACTCCTTGCCCCTGTCTGTCTTGTGGACAGACGCAGTAGTCTCCTAGTTGCTCCCTGCTTCTCCACTGTCTATATCCCTACCTCCATTTTGCCCCTAACTTGCTCTAAGAAGAATCATCCTGATTGGCTCCACCCCATAACCCTTCAGCATGAACAGAGTAAAACACTGAAAAAAATCATGTTAATCCAGCTTTCCAACCTGCTTCTCAGCCTTCTCTCCCAGCACCATCTCCAAATCCAACCCCACCTACCCTCCAATAGCTCCCTGTTCATTACCTTGCCAACCCAAACCCTGGGCCTCCTGATGTTTGCAATATGACAGAGCTACAGATACTTCTCTATTTTTATTTTTAAAAGCTACACATTATTTCTCCTCCTGTCCTTCAAGGCCTAATTCAAACATCACTGCCTGTGGGAGAGTCGAGGGAATCGTGTAGTCGCTCCACACAGCTCAGAGATCCTCCTCTTTATACCCATAGGAATTTGTACACATTTTTAATTGAACCTTTCTCTTGAATGATAGCTGGTTGTTGAAATGTCTGATCTGTTCTTCCCACTTGATAATGAGCCTCTAGGGGATAAAGATCATGTTGTATTTGTCTTTGAATTGCTGGCATTCAGAAGAATGGCCTGATACCAAGCTGGTGCTCAATACATGGTCATTAAATGGACAGATGCCCCTGTAGTCTCTCGTGCACAGGAGAAGCCACTGAGAAGTTGCTTGATACAGTGGACCAAACACTGAACTGGAAGTAAGGATGCCAAGATGTAGATCCAGCTTGCCCACCCACTGGCTGTGTCAGGAACAGCATAAATCACATCTCAGTTCCCACACCCTCCCTCCCCCAGCACACACTTATAAAGGTGGGGACATTCCAGTACCATAGCAGGGCTCATATCTACTGACACAAAGACCTGACTGCTCACCCCTTTAAAAAAAATAAATATTTTCTTTTATCTCTCACCAGAAAGAAAAGACTCCAGGCCTCTTTCTAAGGAAAGACATGGCAAATACCCCAGAGCCACCAACAGAGGCTTCTGTGGTCAGATTCAAGGATCAGGACTTTACCTCCTTGAGGGATCATTGCTTAAGCAGAGGCCTGCCATTTGTGGATGAGACATTCCCTGCTGAGGCTTCATCCATAGGCCAGAAGCTGCTCCAGGGAAAAAACATTTCCAACCTGCAGTGGAAGCGACCCATGGTGAGTAAACAGGCTCCCTCCCCTCCAACACAAATCAATGCTGGTGCCTTCTGCAGGCATTGGTACCTTCCAAAGAAAGGCAGATATGTCTGAGACCGGACTCAAGAGATGCCCCAAACCAAAATGGAAATTCATGAAATTCATCTTATCCCTTTGCCACAGTGCTATGTGTACCCAGAAGGATAGAAAGACTAGACTATGTCAGAAACCAGAACCAGGGCCCTTGGTTCTAACCCAGCGGAAACACCAAACACATGACTAAAGCTTCTCAATTCTATCCCTGGAAAAATGGGAAGCCATGGGTGCAGAGATTGCAGTAGCTGGTCTTTAGATTCCCTCCACCTCTGTAATTGAGCCCATCTATCAGCCTGCCACCCTTTATTCTCTTCAAGGATCAGAGTCTTTATGTTCTTTTCTACTTCCCTATTAGAATTTACTCAAAGGGAATATATCATGCCACTCACTCATAATACAGGAGGAATTTAAATAATTGCCTAGTCCTCCCTCTTTTATATTCCGTCTTGTAAAGAAAACGTGATCACCCATAAAGTAATTTCAGATGTCTACTGTAAAATTAGGAAGATTCTGCAGGGCAGGTACCAAACCACTCCAACCCTCCTCCCCATACCTCTTCACTCCCAGATCAGAAGATGGCCTCCAACTCCATTTGCAATAAAATTAGACTTGTTGGTCTAACTTCTAGAAATATCTCAGTTTTAGAGCCAGAAGCTCCATGGAAAATTTCTTATCCGACTCCAGCTTTTCAGTCTCCTCCGGACTCTTAAGGAGCTAGATAAGGAACTTCTTTGAGGATCTTGAAGCCCAGACCTCTTCTTCCTTCTTCTAAAAGGTGCCAGTAGGAAAACAGTATGAAGTCTAGTGAGTGAGTGGTGGGGCCATCAGCAGTAGTCAGGTCAGGTTACATAGAAAGGCTGCTTTCTGATAATGCCTAGTAAGAAGTTCAGAGACCCCAACAGTCCTGTCTAGTCTGTGGATGGCCAACCCAGTTCCATCTGTAGGAAGGCAGAACTCAAGATATCAATTTATAGCCTTAGTCAAGAAGGATTTGTATCTCTGATGAATGAAAGGGTTGGTGAAGCTTAGAATGCTGCTTAGAGAAAGCTGGGGTGCTACTACAGTCTTTTGCATCCCACTTCAGCCATTTGCAGGAAGTTATGAACTATCACTGTTTCTGGCCTTTAGCTGAAGCAGAGAATTCCATTCAAAGGAATTCTGAAGGGTTCTTTTCTACCCTTTGTTATTTTCAAAAGCGGAGATTCTTTTAGAAAGTGGTCAGGTTTTTTTCCCCCAAGGTGCTGAGCAATGATGTGAGACTATATAATATTGAGGAATTTATACCATTTCTATTTAGAAAAGGTTGAGAGTATTTTGGTAACTAATTCCAGGAACATCTTAACTGGTGATGTCTTTTGAGAGCAAGGAGAAATAGAGACAAACGGAGTGAAATAATTCATACAAAGTCATTCCAGGAATCAACTTAGAATACCTCGAGGCCATATTCTTCTTCCCACACTCTCCTCATCCTCCAACTTACCTATCAGAGGTTATTTTACATTCCAGCCTTTTTTCTAATCTATGTGTTCCTTTTCACATTGGCAATACTTACATTTATATGTTACTTTCTAGAGCTTTCCATGTGTCTTCTCTTATTTTGTATCCTTTGTGTTCTTTATAATTGTGTCTTACTCTGGGGTCTGCCTTGCCAATAATATGTTATGTACCAATAGACTTTTCTACCAGGAATCAGTTTCTCTAGAGTAGATCACTCTTTGTCTACATTCTGCCTTTATTTCCACTTTTATGTGAAAAATACTGAGAATAAATGTAATATCTGTAGTACTCCATGTGGTTATTTTAAGAAGTAAATATGAGTGCTATACTTAGAACTGTGTCTAGCACATTGTGAGTACCTACCAAACACTAGCTATTTTTTCTGTAATTAATTAGGGGTGATGGCAAAGGGGACAAAAAAAGCCCCCAAATTCTTGGGCTTTTAGGATCCAAGAATTTCTTTCTTTTTTTTAAATTTAATTTAATTTTATTTGTGAACATACTGTACAGAGGGGTTACAATTACATGGGCAGGATAATGCGTACATTTCTTACCAAGCATTGCAGCCTCCTCCTTTGTTTACCCTTCACATCCCTTCCCAGCCTCCCCTCTCCCCGCAATCCTAATCCTTCTCCTCCCCCCCCCCCCCCCCCGCACCTACGTTGTAAAGCTCGTTTTGGACATGACAACTTGTACTTCTCATTGTTACAACAGGTCCACCTGTATCCTTAAACAACTGGTTTTTCCCCATCTCCTCCACAAGTTATACTGACATCAAATATAGTGAAAGCAGAGGTTATACTGTGGGGGAGGGACATACAAAGCAAGAAAGAGATAATCTTATAAATGTGTTAGAAACACATGCATGAAAGAAAAAAACATTAAAATACATATCTAAGGGTTCATTTTCCTGATATCACATTATCTGACCTTTTCCGCTTGACTCATACCTATACTAGATATTGCAAATAAGGGAAACCATGGGACCTATGTTTCTTTGGGCCTGGCTTACTTCACTTAACATAATTTTTTCCAAGTTTTTCCATTTCCTAACAAATGGGGCAATGTCATTCTTTCTGATGGAGGCATAGAATTCCATTGTGTATATATACCACATTTTCTTGATCCATTCATCTACTGAGGGGCATCTGGGTTGGTTCCATATCTTAGCTATGGTAAATAATGCTGCAATAAACATAGTTGTGCTGGTAGCTTTAGTGTGGTCTTGTTTGTAAACATTTGGGTAAATGCCCAAAAGTGGGATTGCTGGGTCATAGGGGAGCAGTATGTGAAGTCTTTTGAGGAACCTCCATACTGCTTTCCAAAGTGGTTGAACAAGTTTACATTCCCACCAACAATGAAGTAAGGTTCCTTTCTGTCCACATCCCCTCCAGCATCTGTTGTTGTTAGAGTTCTTGATTTTTGCCGTTCTAACTGGAGTGAGGTGATATCTCAATGTTGTTTTGATTTGCATTTCTTTTATGGCTAGGGATGTTGAACATTTCTTCATGTGTCTATTGGCCATCCTTCTTTCTTCTTCAGAGAAGTTTCTCTTTAAGTCTTTCGCCCACTTATTTATTGGGCAGTTGCTTCTTTGAGGATTTGTTGTTGGGGGGTTTAATTTTTTGAGTTCCAAGTATATTTTAGATATGAGACCCTTGTCCGTTGTATGGCTAGTAAAGATCTTCTCCCAATCCGTGGGCTTTCTATTGATCTTGCTAGCTATGTCATTTGCCCTGCAGAAGCTCTGCAACTTTATGCAATCCCATTTGTCCAACCTTTCTTTGATTTGTTGTGTTTCCGGGTCTCTATTCAGAAAATTTCGGCCTGAGCCAAGGAGACCTAGGGTTTCTCCTATTCCATAGGATCCAAGAATTTCTGTTCCACCCATCAGCCAGCTTTAACAAAGGCGTACAAGAAAACGTATGAGCCCGAAGAAAGCATTTGAGGTCTAAGAGAATGATCGCAAGAGTGTTCAAACACATTTATTATCTGAATCCTATGTCTATCTGCACTGTAAACTTTAACTATACAGTGGCTAAGGAGGCATCCAGGCTCCCTTGGCCAGCTATACATTCTGGCCTTTTCTAGAGAGTAACAAAGTTCATACTCCAGGCAACTGCTAAACTACCATAAACATGCTATCTGGGGTAGTTGGCTCCATTTGGTAGATTCAACAATAAGCGTGAAGCAGAATTGCTGGGCTCAGATTTCTTTTTTTTTTTTTGGGGGGGTCCAGTCATGGGGCCTGAACTCTGGGCCTGGGCGCTGTCCCTCAGCTCTTCAGCTCAAGGCTAGCGCTCTACCACTTGAGCCACAGCACCACTTCTGGCTTTTTTCTTTTTGCTTATGTGGTGCTGAGGAATCGAACCCAGGGCCTCTGGCATGCAAGGCATGCACTCTACCACTGAGCCACCTTCCCAGCCCTGGGCTCAGATTTCTGTGCTTTGGAACAGAAAACTTTTTCCCACTAAACACCTTTTGCTGGGTGTATGTGTATCTCTCTTTCTCTTCCTCCTCTCCTCTCTTCTCTTCCTCTTCTGTCTCTCTCATAATTAATTCAAGCTATTCTCCTGTTGAAATCTTGATTATAAGTAGAAGCTTCTTCACAATCAGATTCACTAGAGGTTTTTGTGTAAATAATTTCCAAGCCCTCTCCTCACCCCGTTCAGGTTCTGTAATAACCCAAAAGCCCTGCAATGAGAAGACCTGAGACCCAATTGATCTCCTTAAATGCTTTTGTGACCCCCAGTTTCAATAAGAGCCAATGCTGAGAATTACACCCATATATAGGACATCTGTATAGTTCCCTGAATCAAATCAGAGTGGCCCTCTTTTAAGAGAACTTTTATTTCATGGATAAAAATAGTAAATCCCATTTATTAAATGTGTACATGTGATAAGTGTTATGTGTTTTAGGTGCATTTTTCCTACACAGTTATTCTCCCAGCATGGGAG
Organism: Dipodomys spectabilis; assembly: GCF_019054845.1. Taxonomy (NCBI): domain Eukaryota; kingdom Metazoa; phylum Chordata; class Mammalia; order Rodentia; family Heteromyidae; genus Dipodomys; species Dipodomys spectabilis. Next base: position 6,568,785 of record NW_024870887.1, on the reverse strand, counting down.
GTAGATGATACTATTATCTTCAGCAAGCATATCTACCATGTCTTGTAGACCTGTCAGCCATAAAGTAAATATTCCTGCCACTTTCTTCAGTCTTGTAGACACCAGACAACATCTGTGCCTATTGGACACTTGAAATATGGCCACTGGCACTGAGAAATTGAAGCTTTTTTTCTGCTGGTCCTGGGGCTTGAACTCAAAGGCTGAGCACTGTTCCTGAGCCTCTCTGTGTTCAAGACTAGCACACCACCAATTGAACCACAGTGCCACTTCTGGCTTTTTCTGTTTATGTGGTGCTAAGGACTCAAACCCAGGGCTTCATGCCTTCTAGGCAAACACTCTACCACTAAGCCACATTCCCAGCCCAGAATTGAAGTTTTAATTCTGCTTAATCTTGATTGATTTAAATTTACCTATCTACATACTGCTGATGACTACCATATCGCACAGCACAGAACTGTAGGTATGTGTCAGATGGAGAGAGAGGACTTTCCTCTTTGTCCCCATTCTGCAGGGAATTCTCAACTAAGTTGTCCAATGGGTGCTTGGAGCTCAGCCCTAAACCCCACTGTGGATCCAGCTCGTGCCCACCCCTGGGAATTTCAAGTCCTATTCAGGTAATAACCTGAATCTTCAGGTATCCAGAGCAGATCCTGATGGGATTATTCACTAGAAATACATGATAGGGACAAAATGAAGTAGAGTGAAGATGTCCCCTCAGAAAACAGGTAACAGGAAATACCGACAGCCAACTGCCATTTAGCCAACAAACCTCAATGGCAATATATCAAAGCTCTCTAGGGAAAATAGAAAAGGGAATGACTTTGCTCTCTGTCCAAGCAAAACTCTGGTCACCACTGCATGCATTGGCAAGGTGTTAAACCTAATTCTTATGATTTGCATATGAAATGTCCCCGAAAGCTTGTGCCCAGCTGGTAGTATTCTGGGGAGGCTCTAAAACAGGAGTTGAAGCCTAAGAGGAGGAAGTAGTCACTGATGGTGTATCTCTGAAGGTGTCTCTTGGTCCCTGGTCCCTTCCTTGCTCTCTGCTTTCTGTCATTAAATGAACAGCCTCTCCTGCCACACACTCTTGCCCCCATGCCGCTCTACCCAAATGCAAAGGGCAAAGCCACCAGGGACTGAACCTTCTGAAATTGTGAACCCTAGAAATCCTCCTTTTTCTAAGTTGTTCTCTCAAGTATTTCAGTCACGGTAGTATAAAACTAATTAACACACTACTGTTCTCTCATCCAAGAGTAGCATGCTTGGAGAAGTCCTGAGCAGCCTTCAAAGAGAATGCAAGGACATCAAATGCTGTCACATTGCAGTACCCACCTGCAGAGACCACTGGGGACAGTAGCTGGTGTGGCTCTACTTCAGAGAGGCTATTTGCTAAGACCCCCGGGGCTTTTGCATTACATGAGCTTCTGACACACATAATAAACCAAAGATCATCCCAAACTCTGCCTGGAGTAAGAGCCCACAATCCAAAAATAAGTTATTATAGTTACTTCATTTGATTGTCAATGGCTTCTGTATTTCCTCAGGTTCAAACCATGATACCACTAATGTATATAAATATTATTATTATATATTTATTATCAATGAGTTTATTAGTATCTATAATGATAAAATATCACATAGTATGTACACATGCATATGTACATATATATCTTATTGAAGTATTTATTAGGAGAGATGTGTTATGAGTGATTTTCTCATGTAGTCATGGAAATTAAGAAGTTCCATGTCCACAATGCACTGTCTGTCACCTGGAGATCCAGGAAAACCTGTGACATGAGTAAGTTAAGTCAGGGGCTTGAGCACCAGGGAGCCATTGGTGTCATGGCCAAAGTGAGGGTAGAAAAGACCATTTTGTTGGCTCAAGTTGAGACTGGAGAAAGTCTCTTTCCACCTTTTGTTCTACTTCAGGCACTCAGTGCGTCCTCCACACTAGGAAGACAGTCCGATTTACCAAGTCGATCAGTTCAAATACTGATTTTATCTGCTCACACCCTCATGGACACACCCAGGAATAATATTTACCAAATCGCTGTGCTCCCTGTGATCCAGTCAAATCCACACATCAAATTAACTATCACTGCTTCCTGTATCAGAGCCCACAAAGGCTCAAGCCATCTCACAGGGGCAGAGAACAGTAAATCTGAGGAAACTAATTGCTGACATGGTCAGAGAGAAAGAGCAGGCTCTGTGGAACCAGCAAACTGCCATGTTCTTGCCAGGTTCTAGCCTATTTCTTGTGTGACCTATTAACATACCGCCCAGCCTCTCTGAGCCTGCTCCCTTGCCCTGGCTGGACCTCAGACACACCTGAGAAACTATATCAAACCAGAACTCTGCCTCTGACTGACCTGAAAAATCAAAGTTATGGAAGGTGGAGCTCTGTAGCCTCTCTGTCTGCAAAGCTGCCAGGCAATTCTGAGTCACCATTGGGTGGTGGGCCAGCCTGAATCTGATCCAGGATCTAGCATACTGGCTTTGCCACTGCCCTGGTGTATCTGGTCTCCCTGGAAAGTGGGGAACTGCCCAGGGCGAGGCTTTGCCTGTGGAAGTTGGCCTGGTAGCATGAAGTGCCTGTGGGTCTCATTTCCACCTTTTCATGTAACCTCTCTTTCTTAGGGGATGCAACAAGCCATGTTCTCAAAGACAGGAAACATAGGTATTGTGTCCTTACCTTTTTTTGTGCGTGTGCCAGTCCTGGAGCTTGAGCTCAGGGTGTGGGCACTGTCCCTGAGCTTTTGGGCTCAGGGCTACCACTTGAGCCATAACTCTACTTTTCAGTGGTAATTAAAGATAAGGACTTTCCTTGCCCAGTTGAGATCTAACAAGGATTATAGGTGTGAGCCATTGGCACCTGTGTGTCTGTGTGTCTGTGTCTGTGTGTCTGTGTGTCTGTATGTGTCTGTGTGTGCACGCGCATGCGTACGTGCCAGTACTAGGGCTTGAACCCAGGGCTTCATGCTCTCATTTTGCTCTTTTGTTCTAGGCCAGTGCTCTACCAGTTGAGCAACACCTCCATTTCTGGCTTTTTGCTTGTTAATTAGAGGCAAAGTTTTGGGGATTTGTCTGTCTGGGGTAGTCTTGAACCTTGGTCCTCAAATGTCAGCCTCTTGTGTAGCTAGGATTACAGGCATGACTTACACGCATCTAGCCTTGTGTTCTTCTCTTATGCAAAGAATTCAATGAATTTGTTGTTGGCAATTGAGCCCATTTTATAAATAATTACCTTATAATTTGATCATGTGAAAATGTAATTCTGTTCTAACTAAGTTTTTACTTTTTAGTTATAACTTCTATAATTTTAGCAAAACATAAAAAGTTGTTTTGTGTTTATCAATGACTTCATAGCATTAGTGGAAAGGTCATGGTTTCTCCCTTTGGCCCATGTAACTGTGACTTCATATTACTGCATGTTTTAAGGAGACCACAATGGATTTCTGCACTTCTACAGCAAATCCTACTTGATCATAATAAGGCAGTACAAATCAGTCATGTTTATGTCTGTGTGTGAAAGTGCATGTGTGTGTGTGTGCATGTGTATGTCGGGGGAGGGGGGTGTTTGTGTGTGTGTGTGTGTGTGTGTGTGTGTGTACAGACTTATGAAATGACAACGTACTTCTCTTCTTTTATCTTAACACTGCAAATGCAATAGGGGTATTCTCTTCCTTATAAATATAAAAGAACTCCACAGGAAAACAGCATATACCAGGAAGATTTTTTTTCAGACATATTATAGCAGTATTCTTTGATGATGTAAACATGTTACCAGAAGCTCTTAGTCTTTCAGATTATTAGCTAATTTGAAATATATTTAGCCCTGTTGATTTTCATCCAAAAGATTATTAGTATCTTAAATTGCTAAACTCCATCTTCATTTCTAATCTTATTTGGGTTTCTCTACTATTTTTGCCAAAGGTTGAATCTCCATTAATCCAATACCTCAAGTAGAACAATTTATTTACTTTATTATTCTTGCTGTTTCTGATTTATTTTATGTTTCACAAATTGTTTTCTTTATCATTTCCTTCCTCCTATTTTTGAGAGCCTTCTTTGTCCTTTTGACTCTGAATTGACTACTTAATTCATGTTTTGATTCTGCCTTGTTTAATAATGAATGCATTTGGAGCTCTGGGTTGTCTATGAGGAGAGCCTTTTTGCAGATACCACAGGAGAAAGGAATCAATACTTATTGAACACGTGCCCTGTTAGATGTTGGACTAAGTATTCTGTATTGCTTTCTTTCCTGCAGACTAGGATTCATCTTGCTTTGTAAGGCTATTGGGAGCCTGCCGAGAATAACCTAGAAATACAGCACCTAGAGTTCAGCAAGTTCGTCATAAGTGGTAGCCATCACCTTGCTTCATCACTGCGTTTTCCCAAATGTCATGCATTCTGTTCCCATGTCAGGGCTGTATTCGCAGTCAGGTTTGTTTGAAGGATCACTGAGACACATCAGAGGAGAAGAAGAACACAACTTCAGAAAAGCAGGGCAGTATGTCAAGATAAACAGGGAAACTCAGGCTCTGGTGGCTCAAGCCTATAATCCTAGCAACTCAGAAGGCTGAGATCTAAGAATCAAGGTTTGAAGCCATCTAGGACAGACAATTCTGTGAGACTCTTTTCTCCAATTAACCAGAAACAAAGCTGGAAGTGGAGCTGTGGCTCAAGTGGTAGAGCCCTAGCCTTGGGTGTAAGCCAAGTGAGAGTATGAGGTCCTGAATTCAAGCCCCAGTACTGGCACAAAACCAAACAACCAACCAATACCAATAACAAAAACAGGGCAAACTTTCCCATGTTCCAGGTTCAATACCTCATGACCTTCTTCCTATCTTCTTTATTCTTATCACTGAGAATCTTTTTATGTGTGTGTTTGCCAGTACTGGAGCTTGAACTCAAGGTCTTGCACTTCTGCTTGGCTTTTTTACTTAAGGCTGGCACTCTACTACTGGAGCCACATCTTTACTTCCATGCTGAGAATCTTAACTGTCCCCACTCAGGACAGCAGGACTTCCAGGAGACTTTAAGTTTCTTTCACCAATAGAAGAGAGGGGATAATTAGCAGTTAGTGAAATGCCCAATTTTAAGGAAATGATTATTAATTTTAAAAGATTCAGGCTTACCTCTGTAATCCCAACTACTTAGGAGGCTGAGATCTGAGGATCACGGTTTGCAGCCAGCCCGTGAGATTTTTTATTTCCACTTAATCACAAAAACTCAGAAGTGGTGTTGTGCCTCAAGTGGTAGAGTGCTAGTCTTGAGCACAAAGACTCAGAGATAGTGTCCAGGCCCAGAGTTCACACCCAAGGACCAGCAAAAAAAAGTAGGGTTTATTATGGCATTTTCACATTGCATACCATATACATATTCCCTGTCACCTTCTCTTATTCCACTCTGTGTGACCACTGCCCTCATCCCATATTGACTCACTTCTGCTTCATGTCTGTATTTTCTACAATCTAGACTTCACAGATGATTAAAAAAAAATGTACTATTTGTCTTTCTATATCCTCCTTATTTCTCCAGTTCTATCCATTTTGTGAATAACATAAGATTCTTCTTCTTTATGGCTGAATAATACTCCATTACACACACACACACACGCACACACACACACGCACACACACGCACACACCATATATTCTTTCTTCATTCATCTGTTGATGGGCAATGAAGCTGATTCCATGACTAGGACATTCTGAAAAGTGCTGCCATAAACATGGAACCATGTGCACATGGCCACAGCTCCTCAGTGTTCTTTCCTGCTTGTGTGGACTGCAGAGATTTCCCAAGTGCAGCCTAGCCTTTGTTCTGGCTCAGGGACACTATTCAGAAGGGCCTGTGCATGCTGCTCTTGGCATCTGATGGAGTCAGCCATTGAGAAAGCAGAGGGAGTCTGGGTGTCCAGAATATGCATTCCCCTCCAGGAAACTCGAGCTGTATGTGAATGAAAGGCTGGCAGGTTAAACTGGCATAGGACTCCATGCTTTCATGGCTCCTGGGCAAAGGAGTCCATGTGCACTGTTGTAGCCCTGCACTCTAGGGACATATTTGTCAATGTGAAAAGCAATGATAGAGGAACAATTACCAAATTATGCAAACTTATACAATGGAAATCAGGAAGAGCTGCACCGACAAGTTACAGTAGAGGAGAGTCTGTGGGCTCTTCATAACAGACAAAACTAGCAGGGCGGTGAGCATTGATTGGGGCAGGAACTCACAGCCTTGTATCTGTTAGGAGCTACTACAATTTGTCCAGATGGTGCCCCTCTGTGGAACGTTTTAGCACTCTCTTCCTGAGGAAGGCAGGAGCATGTGGGCTGGAGGCTGTGGAAGGACGTGTCATCCACACTTGGTCTGTGAGTAGTTCAGGGAGTAAAGAAAAATCTGAAGCCAGGCGCCAGTGGCTCACACCTGTAATCCTAGCTACTCAGGAGGCTGAGATCTGAGGATCGCGGTTCAAAGCCAGCCTGGGCAGGAAAGTCCGTGAGACTCTTATCTCCAATAAACTACTAGAAAACCAGACGTGTTGCTGTGGCTCAAGTGGTAGAGCGCTAGCCTTGAGCTGAAGAGCTCAGGGACAGTGCCCAGGCCCAGAGTTCAAGCCCCATGACTGACCAAAAAAAAAAATCTGAATAAAGGAAAGACTTCCTATACAACACCTGGCTGGACTTGAACCTGGAACTAGAGACTGCTCAAGGAGAGTTCTAAGTGATACCATTTCACAAGAAAAGTTTTACTATGGACAGCTATGGTCCCTTATTATATTTCTAAAGTTCGGTGTAATGAATATATTTAATTTACTTTCTCATAAACCACTGGCTTGTTGGGACCAGAAGATGGATTTTTTGCTGTGAACAGCCACAGTCCTTATTTAGGTGGTCTTCTTGTATACTTTGCTTGTCTTATCTATTTGCTGTTTACATATACACAACTTGATATCTGCTTCCTGAGAATAATAAAGCTTGAAGAATAAGCCATGCACTGGTGGCTCACACCTGTAATCCTAGCTACTCAAGAGATTGAGATCTGAGGATTATTGTTCAAATCCATCCTGGGCAGATTTTATTTCCAGTTAATGAACCAGAAACCATAAGTGAAGATGTGGTTTAAGTAGTAGAGAGCTAGCCTGGAGTAGAAAACATCAAGCAAGAACTCAAGGCCCTTAGTTCAAACCCAGTAGAAACACACACACACACACACACACACACACACACACACACACACACACACACACACACACACACACACACACACACACACACACTACCCTGAAGAAAAAGAAAGTGAATTTTTATTCAGATTTTAGACACCTTCATAGGAATTAACCTTGATAATTCAAGTGAACAATGTTGTGGGAACTGCACTGAGACTTAAGAAATGAAAAATGCTCATAGTTTTCCCTGTTTCTCCTAAGGAATTATCAGAGGGCCCCCCTTACTTCATTTTGGAAGGTGCCAGCCGATTTGACATCCAACAAGGAACTGCAGGTAAGAGCTTCCCTCCCAATTCTCATACTTCACCTGGGAAATCATTGTTTCTTAGGCCAATTTCATGAAAAGTCTACCTGGCCACCAGCCCATAATCAACTTATTAGGGTTCACCAAATTGGAGGAAGGATTTCTCTGAGGCTTCTTTGTGGCTTCTGCATTGAGCACAGTTTCTGGTATACAGCACTCACAGAGCTCATGGTACTGAAGGTAAGGAAGGAAGGTTCAGGAAAGGGGAAAGGCCTATCCAGAAGGCCTTAGGTATCACAATGATACCTAAGGACAACCTCAAGACCTTGCATCCCTCAGGATGTGGGCTAGAATGCCTCTACATGGATAAGAACTGAACAAATATTAGCAAAGAAAACTTCAAGTCTGTTTTTTGATTGTATGATCATTGGTTGCTACCTAAGATAGCACCAAAGTTTACTGCGATTTCAATTCTGTACACTTCTGACAAAAAAAGGAAAAATGAGAATCAGTATAATTAAGTTTCCTGATTGTGACTCCTTGTAGTCCCTTACTAGTACCATCACTTCCAACATATTGTCAGTTATACACACACACACACACACACACACACACACTTACCATCACCACTACCACCGCCAGCAGCAATTCCTTCGGTACCTCATAATAGGGTAATAATAGAGCAGTTTTTTCTCTCTCAAGGGCAAAAACTCATAATAAGTTAAGCATCCATAATCTAACTCCACCCAGACCTTAAATGCTCCAAAATCTGGGGCTGTCTGAACACTGACATTGTGCCACAAGTAGAAAATTTTACACATGGACTCGAAGGATAAGTTATGACATAGGAGCACAGAAAATTTTATTTCGTTTTGGTTCTTATGAGGACTAAACCAGGGTCTCATGCATGCTAGGCATATGCTTTACTGCTAAGTTATACCCCGGCTCATTAAAAACTTTGTTTAAAATTTCCTTCAGGCTGTGTATCTAAGTTGCATATGAAGTATACATCATTGTGTGTTTAAACGTGGCACGGATACCATTGTATATATGTAAATCTTCAAAATACTAATTTTATTTAAAGTGCAGAATCCCAAATCTTTTTAGTCTCAAGCACTTCAGATTGATATTCAACAATGCCTCCAGAAGGAAGCATGCCAATTCTGGTGGCTAGGACCTGTGAAATTATGGGATGGGACTTCCGGGTACATTCTATCAGCCTCTCATGGCTTTATCCCCTCCCAGGAGACTGCTGGTTCCTGGCAGCACTGGGCTCCTTGACCCAGAATCCCCAGTGTCTGCAGAAGATCCTGATGGACCAAAGCTTTTCACACCAGTATGCAGGAATTTTCTGGTTCCGGGTATGTGCACCACGAGTGTGCTCTATGACCACTCCCGCCCTGCCCCCCGAAAGGGAGAGTCTTGAATACTTACTGTCTTGGAAGTTTGAGATGAGAATAGTTGGTACTCTTGTGTCAGTTACCCAGATCACACATAGGGAAAATGGAGTTAAAATCATGGAAGTAGGGAACACAGAAATGAAGGGATGAAGAGTGAACAAATACAGCAGTAGTGATCACTAAATACAATGTGGAAAATGAACTATCCAACTTGTGGGTAGGGACGGAGGGAAAAACTTGGAGAGAGCAAGGGAAGGGGTGATATTGTCCAAATAAAATGTACTCATTTCCTGCCTTATCTAACTGTTCTATACATCACCTTTATAATAAATAAACACTTTTTAAATCATGGGTATAAGAAGAAATGGGAGGATGGAGAAGATATGACCTAGAACAACATGGCTGTCACTGTGTTCTTGTCTATCTATTTCAGAGTCATGTCCTGTTATTTTGATTTCAAGAGTGTTACAGGAATTGTACGATGTGGGAGAATAAGTTCTCCTTCACTATTTTTTTCTTAAGAATATCTCAGTAATTCTTGTACATTTATTCTTCCCTGCGAATTTTAAAAACCATTTTGTCTAATTAAAAAGAAAAGCCGCTGTGATATAGAATGCAATGGCATTGAATTTATGTATTAATTTGGAAAAATTACATTTTTATTGTTTTAATTATTCCTTTCCAGAAGTATGAGCTATCTTTTTATTTATTCAGAACTAGCTTTATGCCCTTCAATAAAATGTTATGGTTATGTTTTCATATTGGTGCTCTATCCTTCTTGGTAAATTTATTCTCAAATATTTAACAATTTTATAGCTAATGTGAATGAAATATTTTGGGACTCCCCTCCTCATTTCCAAGTAGATTTTGCTGGAAAAGAGAAATACTATGATGTATATTAATCTGTATCTAGCCATCCTGTCATTGTTTTAATAGTTCTCCTTTTTTCTTTAATAGAATCTGGACTGTTTTAGTTATAATAATATCTGATAATATTATCTGAGATAGAGGTAATTTTGTCTCTTAGATGTAGAGCTTAATATTTTACTCTCTTGCCTTGTCATATTAATTAGAAACTTACCATTTTTTGAACCACAATGACAAGAATCAAAAATCCTGCTTCCTCTTAGGTGCTCCTAACTATTCAGGAGGCTGAGATCTGAGAATATAGATTCAAAGCCAGTCTGCACAGAAAAGTTCATGAGCCTCTTATCTCCAATTAACCACAAAAAAGCCAGAAGTGGAGCTGTGACACAAGTAATAGAGTGCTAGACTTGTGCACAAAAGCTCAGAGGCAGCAAACAGGCCCAGAGTTCAAGCATTGGGACTGAGCACAATAAATAAAGAAAAAAATCCTGCCTCCTTCTGATTTTAATAATATATTTTCCTGAGATGTGTTGGATTCAATTGGCTAAAAATTTTACTCAAAATTTTACACCAATTTTGTGTAAAAGCCATTTCTAGTTTATGCTATTTTCATGATGTTTGAATTATGCTTTTTAAAGTGAACTGACTATATTTTTAAAATTTGGTATAATTTGAGTAATATTTGTCATCACTGTATCTTTTGATAAAGTTGAAATAAAATAGACAAAAATATAAGCTAGACAGTAGCTAATAACTCATCTATTCTTAAATGTGATTTCTTTAACTCTTATAGTATATTCAGTGGCTATTCATTTGCTTGAGTCTCATATCCTAGTGGAGCTAATTACTGAAATGCATATTTTATCAGAAAAATTGGCTGTTTCTATTTATTTCCAAAAGTATCACCTTATAGATTGTATTATCTTGATAATCCATTTAATCTCACGTAAATATGTGGCTAGATCAACTTTCTTAATCCCAGAGTTATATTTTCCTTCCCTTTAATTCAGCTTCTCTTAATTCAGTGAATCTATTGTGTTGGTTACTTAACAAATAATCTTTTGGCTTTCATTATCCATCCTGTTCTTTATTAATTTCCTGTTACATTCTTTAAAATTCTGTTGCTCTTTATAGTTGCTGGAATTGTATAGTTTATATTGTTAGTCTTTTCAATATAATCTTTTAAGGCTACAAATTCCCCTGTTAGAACTTTTAAGTTTTGACATGAAATCTCCTACTTTTTAATTTAAATTTGTAATATATTTAGCTTTGAGTTATTCTTTCCCATACCTATGGGATTTTTTTAATTTAATTTGTAAGTGATTAAGTTTTATAGGAAGTAATGTTTGGGTTCCTAAGTTTTAGTTTTATTAAATGATGGCCTGATTTTTTTATTTTTAAATTTTTTTATTGTAAAGATACTGTACAGAGGGGTTACAGTTACATGAGTAAGATAATGAGTACATTTCCTATCGAGTATTGTGACCCCCTCCCTTCTTTTTCTACTATTATCCTTTCCCTCCCCACCTCCCAAACTCCTCTTGCAAAGTTGTAAAGTTCATTTTCAACATAGTGTCTTTTTTCATATATATTTTTATTATAATGATACTGTACAGAGGGGTTACAGTTACATGAGCAAGGTAATGAGTATATTTCCTATGGAGCACTATTACCACCTCCTTTGTATTTCCCCTACCATCCCTTTCTTCCCCACCTCCCGAACTCCTCCCTCCCCCTGCAAAGTTGTAAAGTTCATTTTCAACATAGTATCTTGTACATCTCATTGTTACAGTGCGTAACCTGTATCCTTATTTCAGCATATTATTTCCCTTCCCCTCCCAAAATTAGAAAAGTGTATATACAAGACACAGGCCACTGGAATCAAATACAGTGACAACAAGGATTATGCCATGGGAGAAGAGCATACAAAGAAACAAAAAAAAATATCGCATAGTACGTATAAGTACATTAAAAAGAACAGCAAGAAAGATAAAATCTATTGTGTCCCTATCTTGGAGTTCATTTCACTTAGCAGCAGCTTGCATGGTCATATATACATAGCTTTTGACCTCTTCTGCTTGTCCTAAACATATACTAGTTATTGCAAATAAGGGAAAGCATGGGACCTATGTTTCTTTGGGTCTGGCTTACTTCACTTAATGAATGGGATTGCATAAAACTGAAGAGTTTCTGTATGGCAAAGGACATAGCTAGCCAGATCAATAGAAAGCCCACAGATTGGGAGAAGATCTTCACTAGCCATACAATGGACAAGGGCCTCATATCTAAAATATACTTAGAACTCAAAAAATTAAATTCCCCCAATAACAAATCCTCAAATAGATAACCACCTGATTAATAAGTGGGATAAAGACTTAAATAGAGACTTCTCTGAAGAGGAAATAAGAATGGCCAATAGACACAAGAAATGCTCAACCTCTCTAGCCATAAAAGAAATGCAAATCAAAACAACATTGAGATTCCACCTCACCCCAGTTAGAATGGCTATAATCAAGAACTCTAATAACAACAGATGCTGGAAGGGATTTGGCCAAGGGAAAGCCTACTGCATTGTTGGTAGGAGTGTAAACTTGTTCAACCACTTTGGAAAGCAGTATGGAGGTTCCTCAAAAGACTCCACATTGAGCTCCCCTATGACCCAGCAATCCCACTTTTGGGCATTTACCCAAATGATCACAATCAAGGCCATACTAAGGCTACCAGCGCAGCTATGTTTATTGCAGCATTATTTACCATAGCTAAAATATGGAACCAACCCAGATGCCCTTCAGTAGATGAATGGATTAAGAAAATGTGAAATGTATATGAATTCTGTGCTTCCATCAGAAAGAATGACACTGCTCCATTTGTTAGGAAATGGAAAGACTTGGAAAAAATTATATTTGAAGTAAGCCAGACCCAAAACATAGGTCCCATAGTTTCCCTTATTTGATGGCCAGATTTATAAAATGTATACTTATAAAGATGTCTACATCGGATGAAATTGTTAAAGTAGTTTTATTTATGGCCACATCCATGATAGTTTTTGTTACTGGCTCATGTTTATTTATTAGATCAGCATTCTGGTTTGCATATCATATTACCTATAATTGACTGTTTTACCTTGGCTTAATTTGTCTGCTTGGTTTATCAAATTCTAAAAGAACAATGGAAGTTTCTTGTCAGAGTCTTGGAGACTCCAATTTCTATTGGATGTTTTGGCTCTGCATGTTTTCTGTTGTATTCTTTAGTGGCTCAAAACTTATGATATTGCCATCATGGTATAAGGATAAAACTTGCATAATATCCTTATTTGTTATATTTAATGCCTTTGGCCTTGTTCCTCACTATCTAATTTTCACATCATCACTCTAGCTTCCTGAGTATATGTGCCTCTTGTGTCTCTGTTTATCGCTTTATTATCGGTTTCTTTTCACTATTACAGGTGCGTTTCTTGTAAAAGGCATATTTAAAATGCATCACTTGATGCTGTTTCTCTTACCTTTCTCCTGACCTTGATATTTTGTTCTAATTTGACTTCATTAAATAGTAGTTCCTTGCATAACTTTCCTCAAAGTACAATGAGAGTTTTTCACTTGCTTTCACTTAAGACTGACATTTTGGTTAGTTTTAGGATTCTGGTATCACATTCTTTTCTCACTATCCTCGTTGTCTTATAGGTTCTAGTGTTGCAGGAAAATATCCAATGTTTATCTATTTTTCTTACTTTGTACCCAGCATGCACCTTCAACCTGCCAGTTTCTGGGAATTGTTTCTCCCCATTTCCCCCAGAGTAGGGGAAATTCTCTAGAATACATCCACATGTATACATTTTAAGAAATAATATTGCCTTGAACTCAGTGAGCCTTTCAGTAAGAAGGACGTCCTCCTTTTAATTAGCCAACTTCCCTTTCTTTGTTGCTGGGCCTCCTCCTTTTCCCTGTTCTCTCCTCCTGAAACCCAACAAGGTGCCTACTAGATCTTCTGACAGGCACCTAGGGATGCTGCCACCTCTGTTGATCTAATTACCACATTGATGAGATTGACTTAGTCAAGACAACTGAAGTCTCAGGCAGGATATGCTTTGCTCTACTGGGTGACAAAGAAAATCACCAAGTTTCCCAGTTTTGCATCAGTGAGTGACGCTGACCTCTGAAGCTTTCTTCTTTCCACTGTGAGCTTGGTCATTGCTTCTGGAAAACACCCCATGCCCAGGGTACTGTAGATGCCTGGCCTCCCCAAACATTTCTGTTTTCCTGACAAGGGAGTGAGGCAAAATTGCACCTGAATGGTTCTAGCTGGTTCAGACATTATCTAGATAGCATCCCTCCTCACCCAGAAGCACAAACCAGAAAATGTATATATCCTGGTGTCAATCCTGACCACCAGTCAAGACTCTGCATCCTTTCTGGTAGCAGCAGTCTCATCTGATGTTTTCTTGGGAAATCAAATTTAGTTGGCCTTACTGGAAAGATGGAGGTGAGGATGAGTTCTAGGATGAAACTAGCAAGATCAGCATCCTTGAGCAAGATACACCTATTCAGCATGGCCTTCTGGGTATCAGGCACTGTCCGGGATGCTGAACAAAATGGCTGTTGAACAGCAGTCCCTCAAAACCACACCCTCCCTTCTATCTGATCCCAGCTACAGGCTCTGAGGCCATTCTTAATCATGCCATTCTTTGGCAGATGAAGAAACTGACACCATGAATTAAATGTCTTGCCCTACATCTGTTGTTTGGGTAATTAAAAGGCAAAACCAGAATTCCGGCAGATTTCCACAAAATGGACGCTGTTATTTGTTGCTACCCAATTAAACACAAAATCCGGATGGCCCTTTTAGTCCTCTCCTTCTGGGAGCTGGGGTTGGCTTTCCTTGGTGACTCCTCAGCTTCAACACCTACACATCTTCCTGCTCACTGCCAGAAAAGCACAAGTCCACAGCTGTGCTCAAGCCAGCTGCAGTGCAGGGATTTATTAGGACCATGAAAACATCTTTCCTTTGTCTCAACTGATTATCTGTGTGTTGGTCTCCATCTCTGCTCTGAAAGCGGGTCCTCAGCTGGATGTGACAGCCCAGCATCTGGACATGCGGCTGTGGATGAGAGCCACGTAAATGAGAGATGACATCCACCCAGCTAGGGGAGATTTGCCTCCATCAAAGCTCAAACTTGGAAGTCCCACTACTCATCCAGCCCAGGGGAGGCCAGCAATGAAGCAAAGAAGGCTGGCTTTGAATGAATGGTCCTCATTTGATGATGTCCCTAGGTGAACCATTTAGAATTGAGTGCTAAAGATGAAAACAGTCTGTTTGGTAGAAGAACATCTGTTGCATTTGCACTCTGAGCAGCAGCAGTGCCAGTTTCATTTCTCTGCTGTAGTGGCAGGCCAGAATGATGGGAGATGAGAGGGCCGGGATGAGACTGCCCCTGCTCAGTCCTTTTGCCGGCAGGCCTTTGCCCCTGAAACCTGTCTGATGCATTCCCTGTGTGTTTACATAGCACTTCCTCCCTCCAGCCCTCAGCTTCCAGTAGGCTCTTCTTCCCCATTCCAACCCTGTCCAGACCACTCATTTAGAATGTCTCCTGTGTGTCTTTGGAGCTCACAAAGAACTTGCCAAAGTGAGCCCACAGTCAATAGAACCCGATTCTCCTCCTCCCTACCTTTACTTCCTTTTGTTAACTGCCTCATTGATTTATTTATTTGTTCTCTACCTATTTTTCTACGTCTGCCACCGGATGGAGATCACATGCTTGCACCCTGCCCAGCAATTGGGACTGGAGGTTTGTTCTGGATTGAGGTTGTTGTTATATCGTTGCGTTCAGGTTGTCACCATGAGCATCTTTTGGTGTAGGTTGAAAGGCTTTGGAAACTCTCTCCTACCCCAGCTCTCCTAAGGCACACGTTTGTCTCTCTTCCAGTTCTGGCAGTGTGGCCAGTGGGTAGAAGTGGTGGTAGATGACTATCTGCCTGTTGTGGGGAGAGATTGCCTCTTCGTACATCCTCGGAACAAGCAGGAGTTCTGGCCGTGCCTGCTGGAGAAAGCCTATGCCAAGTAAGTGTGAGATCACTCTCTCTGCCCTGTTGTGATGCCGACCCTGCCTGCCGCGTGACTTGCTCTTGCAGGTTCTCTCTGCCAGCTGGCCCTGGGACTCTCAATATCTCTCCTGAATGCAAGCACTGTCCCTTTGAGTGTCAGAGCCCTTGCCACCTGGCTGAGCAACCTCTATAAACAATTGCCAGTGTTGTGATCACCAGAAAGGACTCAGAGGCACATAGTGAGAGACGAACAAAAGAGGTGCCAGACAGAGCTATGAGCAGAGAATATGAGTGCTACATTGGTACACAAAGTCCAAACAAATACTGCCATCCTTAGTATCTGAAGGAGAGTGCTCCAGAAGCCTCCCTTGGTGGTCAGAATGCACAGATGTTCCAGCTCTTTATTCAGATGGCAGAGTATTTGTGTCTAAACGTTGCAATCCTGCTGTATGTGCTAAATCATCCCTACATTACATATAACTCCTAATGACATGTAAAGGCTACATACATCTTTGTGGTTTGGTTCTGTTAGGGAATGATGAGGGGAAATAGTCTGGATATGCTCAGTGCAGGTGTAATTTTCTTTTTCCCCAATAGCACCCATCTGTGATAGGTTGAATGGTAGATACAGAACTCACAGGTTGCCTGTATCATATCCCTATCCAAGTCTGATGAGAAAACCAAGGAGGAAATGATCTTCACTTTCTGGTCTAGAAAGAAACTCCAGTTGAGGCTATGGGGGCTGGGAGTGAGCCTGGAAAGAAGGGTAGCAGTCCCAGAGTGAGCAGAGACCTGTAGGTAGAAACAGCCCCACAAGCAGGAGTGTTAAGCAAAGCCACAGGTAAAACACTTCAAAACGAGGTCGAGGAAGTCTGGGGTCTGGTGCAACTGTCATGAGGTTGCAATAGTGTGGGACTTGATCATTCTCAGAAGGTCAACAAGCCATGCATAAGGACTATGCTCTGATACTGACAGGCTCTAGGATTTGTTAAATACCCCAGCTCATAGATTGTACTTAAGACTTTTATTCAACAGATGTTCACTGAACGTTTCACCATTTGCCAGACACTGTGCTTGGCTCTTCTTGACTACCCTTACGTTAGTTATATGTATATCTCACACACCACTGAGGATACTCCTAGAGGGGCCTAAGGGGACAAGCCTGTGCGTGTTCCTGGCAATGCTATAGGAGTGGTATGATCTGTCCATCATCAGGTTGCAGAAGGACTGTGGGGTAGGTGCAATCCACGGAATCTACCCAGTAGCCAGAAACCATAGATCCAGTCTGCACAAAGGATGGTCCTCAGAGGATTGGGTGTTGGGTGAATGGGACACTGAGCCATAAAGCACAGAGATATTTCTGGAAACGGAAACTGGCCATTGCAGTATGCATTTTACAAGAACCTGTACAAACATAAAGGTGAACATTAAACATCCTGAAATAGTTGTGGGTGGAGTGGAGAGAGAATAGGGATTATATATATATATATATATATATATATATATAGAGAGAGAGAGAGAGAGAGAGAGAGAGAGAGAGAGAGAGAGAGAGAGGGAGAGGGAGAGGGAGAGAGAATGAGAGAGAGAATAAGTAAGCAAGGAGAGAGACAGAGAAATGGAGGGAAGGAAGAAAGGAAATAAAAGAGAGCGCAAGATGATTGAATGGCGTGAAAGAAAAATAAACAACAGGGCCTTGCAGTGATATTATGAAGGGAGTGAGTGATCACGATGTACAGAAGTCAATAGGCATGAAATCTCACAGAAGTTCAAGAGCGAGGAGAAAGGCTGGAGAGCATGTCTGGTTTTGTGACAGCCTTGGCAAGACCAACCTCTCTACACCAACCTCTCCTCCTCCTCCTCACAGCCTTAGTGACCCCCATCTCTTCCCTACTTCTGCTCAGCTTCACCTGCCTTGGGACACTAGTTCCTCCCTCTTGCTTCGTTTTCTGCCTCTGCCCTATCCACTGCTTCTTGGATGATTATAGTTCTAGGGAGTGAGTCTGGGTGCCAAGCTCACATTAGGTCCCCCTTGACCCACCCAGCTTTGTCTGAAGTCACGTGTCCATAGACCTTTGTGGGCAGGAGCTGTGGAAGGGACAGTTTCCCCTAGAAGGGCTGTGTGACAGGAGAGCAGAGAAGACCACATCATTGCATCTTTCACAGGGGAAAGACCACACTTCTGGGAAGAAAATAGACAGGAGAAAGGCCCATTAGGATCAGAAGTTTCCTCAAGTCATTCCTGGAGAAGCCAGGCAGAGATAAGGCGAAGCAGTTAACCCAATTAATCAAGGTCCCTGTATTATGGCTATGGCTGAGTAAAGCCTGTGTCCTGTAGGGTGGCAACAAAGCTACAATCCACCCAGTCCCTATCTTGAAAGTCACAGTCAAAAGGGTGAGGTGCCTCAAGACCTCTCTGTGTGCCTCTTGCTTTAGAGCAACTTGGGAAAACTAAATTTGCTACTCAATTCCAGCTCCAGGAAAGGCTGTTCATTAGCGCTGGAGAAAGCACCCAGATAACGACCAGGGCTGTTGAACCAGTGCATGCATTGGAGGAGGTTAATTCATTCCTAAGCTACTTACACAAACACTGCCATTATCTTTCCAGTACGGATCTTGCCCTCATCACTTCAGGGACTTGGTTTCTCCTTGTGTAAAAGGGGGTAGCCTGTCAGTTCACTGGGAGAATTAGAAATCTTATAGAACGAAATGATGACTTTGACCCCATTTTGTTAAAAGCTGACCTAAAGCAATCATTCAGCTTAAAAAAGAAATGAGAAAGTGGACCCAGAATCCACATTCTCCCACCTAAAGAAATCTAGCAGAGGAGAAAATGTTCTAAACTATTAAAGCTGTTTCAAAAGCTTTAACCCCACCCAGCCAAAGAAAGAAGAATGCAGGAGGAAATGGGAGAGAATTGCGGCATGTGGAAACTGAAAGGGAACTTGAGAATGGATCCCTCTTCTGTGAGGGATGAAGGAACTGAGGCTCAGAGAGGCGAATGGACTGGGCCAAGTTCACATAGTGTTCATTGCCATGTCAGGGTTAATAGCTGTACTCACCTACTTTCCCATTGGACCTCAATAATGTTATTTGCACAAAGTAAGATTTGTCTTATTACCTTTTATAGAACTTGGTGCCTGGCACACGAGGACCCTGCACAAATAGAGAGAGCCCATCTGTCCACATGCATAGGTTTCTTGCTCTCCAAGCAAGTGGGTGAACATGTACACTCTCGCCTTTCAATTATCCTGGAAGCAGAGGAGACTGGAAATTAATAGGCCAAAGTGGTCAAAAAAAAGAATCCATTTTGGGGGGATTTTTTTTTTCTGTAGAAGTCATAAAATAAGCTGAGTAACAGTGGCTCACATCTGTAATCTTGGCTATTCAGGATGGTGAGCTCTGAGAATTGCAGTTCAAAGCCTGGGGAAGGAAAGTCTGTGAGACTTTTAACTCCAATTAATCACCAAAAAAACTGAGAACTGGAGCTGTGGCTCAAATAGTAGAGTACCAGCCTTGAATGAAAAAGCTCAGGGACAGCATCCAGGCCCTGGCTTCAAGCCCTGGCATAAAGGAAGAAAAGAAAGGAGAAGGAAGAGGAGGAAGAAGTGAAGGAAGAAATAGGAGGAGGAAGAGGAGGAGGAAGAAGAGGAGAAGAAGAAGGGGAAACAACGAGGAGGCATCAATGCTTGATAAGAAATGTACTCATTATCTTGCCCATGTAATTGTAACTCCTCTGTACAGTATTCTCACAATAAAAAAAAAGAAATGTAAAAAAAAAGGAGAAGAAGGAAGAGGAGAAGGAAAAGGAGAAGCAGCAGGAGGAGATGATATGAAAAGCTGTTATTACTCTTTGTAGAATTTCTGCAGGTAATTGCAACATCTTGGATTTAGATATCCATCCAGATTCCTCCTGCTTCCTATCACTGAAAACAGGTAGACATTTCCCCCAGATGAAGCTGAAGCAAAGGGATAAGGACAGGGCTTGCTCAGAATTCCTGGGTTCAGGTGACAAAGCATAGTGACAGCTGTGGTGAGCTCAGATTTCTCTCTCCTTTCTTTTCTATTTCCTGTCAGCCAAGGGGACTAAGAATAGTCACTGTATTCCGGAAGCATCAGCAGATCTGTAAGCTCATGTTTGTAAAGTAGACAGATAGCTTCTTGTCAAAACACCCAGGGGGCTGTTAGGACAGACTTTGCAGGCATTTCTGATACCTAGAGAGAGACGGCTCTGGAAGACATGGAGAGGGGACTACTGGCGGGAGAGGTTAGAAACAGGGAGTCTTTTCAGTTCTATAGGATGTCTTAGTGGTGTCAAATAACAGGGGTGTGACCTCAAATGAGACTCAAAACCCACTGAGTCAGGGCCTTTTTTTTTTTTTTTTTTTTGCTTGAACTCAGGACCTAGTGCTGTCTCTGATCCTCTGGGTGCTTGAGGCTAGTGCTCTACCATTTGAGCCACAGTACCACTTTCTTGAGTAGTTTATTGGAGATAAGAGTCTCATTGGGACTTTTTTGCCTGGGCTGGCTTCAAACCAGTGATCCTCAGATCTCAGCCTCCTGAGTAGCTAGGATTATAGGTATGAGCCACCAGTGCCCAGCTTGGGGCAGGGCCTTTGAGACCATAAAATGAGGACAGCCCTGGCTGCTTCTCCGGAGCTGTTCTGTTGCAGCTCTGGTTGAAGCATACAGGACCCTGAGTATCAGCAGGAAGGGGATACTGCAGGGAGGACCTGGTGGCCTCCAGGATGGCTTCTAGAGCCTTGTCCATGTCAGTGTCTGGTGCCCTCAGCAAAGACTCTGGGACATCAAGAGTCAGGCTTTACCCAACAGGGCTTCATATTGATCAAAAAGTCGACTGAGTGAACGCTCCAGAGGCTAATGTGGATCTTCATTCAAGGTCAGAGAAGATCAGTTTTAAACAAGCCAGACAACATGGTCACAGTGTTGTTCCTGCAGAATTGCTCCTTGTGCTGGTGATCCTTAGCTTTCTATAATCACAGGCTTTCGAAGTCATACTCAGCATGCTCGCCTGCGATGGTGTTCTGCTCACCATGGTTGTGTGATATGTACTTGTTGACGTGAGTTTGCTGGGGTTCTGGGGCTCTCTCCAGGAGAAGAGGATAAAGAGAAGAATGGAAAAGGAGGATCTGAGGGCCCAGAATGATCCTGTGTACCGTGCTGTTGCCCGCTGAGAAGTCAAGGTCAGAATAGGGAAGGGGCTTGGTAAAGGCCCGAGACCCTATTAGTGATAGCAGCGGGCCTGGGTCCAGACTCCTGACTCTTATCTGATGTTGCAGCACTCTACAAAACAAAAACGTAGCAGCAGCAGCACCTCTGCTGCCCACCACCTAAGAAGGGCCCTACTCTGCTTACCCTCCGGGACCCTGCAGAGAAGCCCCCGTGGCAGAGGCGGAGGGGGCAGCCCCTCCCAGGGGGCAGCCCCAGGGTCTCCCAGGCTTCCACCTGCTGTCCTTCGAGATTTAATTCTGGCTGTATTTCTGAAATCCCCAGGAAGCCTCGGTTTACTCACCGGCCTCCCCAGGGAGCCTCTGCTTCAGTGGTCTCCTCACTATGATTGGACCAGCCCCATCGCCACCCCCACCCACCCTAGTGTGCTCCTCTGGTTTCAGGAGCCTCCCCAGATTGACTCTTCCTCCCTAGAATGCCCATCCTCCTCTCTGAACACAGACCCAGAGTGTAGTCGCCCCTCAGACCCCAGGGGTATTAATCCATCTGTTTTGTTCCGTGGTGATCCAATTGATCTAGTAGCAAAGAGACACCCAAGGCGAGTAAAGAACTTGATGTGTTTGTTGTTTTTAATATCTCCTGAGAAGAGTGTGTCCTGATACCCCAGCACTGTGGTGGCGGGCGGACAGGTCTGCAGAGAGAAGAGGAAGGCGGCTGCTCTATGTCCTTCTGTACACACAGGGAGACAAGGGCTGTTCCATGTCACGTGCACATTCATTCACTCACAAGCTCTATATAGCCCAGCGAGGCCGGTGTGCTACTGCCCACCTCCTAGGCCCAGGGATTGAGAGCTCATGAAGGGGAGCTAGGAAGGAGACCCACATACTTGCCATGGGCGGCTGAGGTTTGGGGCCATTGAGAGAAAGGTAAGACAGGGAACTTGTGGGGTACAAGAGTAGAAGGAAACAGTTATCAGCAGGGAATGGCCTAGAAAGGGGCTCTGGAGGACAGATCTGAGGATTCATATGTTCTCTCCCTTCTTATGTTGGCTTTAGGAAAGCCACCTCATCCCTCCTGATTTGAGGTGCTAGGGGTGTTTAGGAATGGTAGCTTTGAGTACTTTCCTAGGCCAACACTATACTATTTGAACCACTCCCAGCTCTTTTTTACATTATAGGGTTTTTTTCTGTATGTTGTATTTTTGTTCAAGGAAGGCCTCGACTGAGATCTTGCCATCTCTGCAACCATATAGCTGGACACACCAGCTTATTGGTTGAGATGGGATCTCACTAATTTTTTTTCTCTTTTTTTATTGTCAAGGTGATGTACAGAGGGGTTACAGTTACATAGGTAAGGTAATGAGTACATTTCTTATCAAACTTGTTACCCCTTCCCTCATTTTTCTCCTACTTTCCCTCCCCCCCATCCTGCCCCCAAGTTGTACAGATCATTTCCAGCATATTGTCTTGTGTATATCGCTGCTGCATTGGTTCCCCCTTGTCCTTTGTCTCCCTATTTTTTTTTAAAACTCTAGTTGGCCTCCAACTATGATCCATCCAATCTCCCCCTTCTGAGTAGCTGGGATTACAGATGTGAGTCACTGTGCCCATCCCGACTGTGAGTTCTTTGAGGGCAGGGATGAGGTCTGGCTCTTCTCTGAGCACACAGAGAGCATGTCACGGGCACACTGTTAGTGTGTAGCACATTGTCACACCAAAGAAGCAGCTAGGGACTCTCATGTGAGTATTGTCCAGTGCTTACTAAAGGCTCACCATGGCCTTCTCTCCTTGGGCATTATGACTCAGAGTGGACCAAGCAAAATGTCTCACCTGGAAAATAGGAGCAGTGTGCCATCTCATGCTCCAGAGTGTCTCCAAAAGTGTCTCCGAGGTCTAACCTAACTCTCACCCCACAAAGGCTGCGAGGGTCCTACTCCCACCTGCACTACGGCTACCTCCCGGATGCCTTGGTGGACCTCACCGGAGGGGTGGTCTCCAGCGTCAACCTCCACTCCTCCCCTTCAGACCTGCTGATGATGGTGAAGACAGCAGCCAGGGCAGGCTCTCTAATGACCTGTGCCACCCCAAAAGGGGTGAGTAAAGGGGGTCCCTTTGTTTGAGTTTCTCCATACCCAGGGCCCACAGCTAGAGACAGGAATGACAACTGAACTCTACATAGCACCAACAGTGAGTTTCCTCAGGGTCACCACCCAGCAGTCCTTCCTCTGAGACACAGAGTCCAGAATTCACTACTCAGAAGAGGAAAAGGATCAGAGAGGCCAAATAAAGTCACACTAGCATACAGCCAGGAAGTGCTGAGCAGGGTTCAAATGTGGCTGACCTTCTGCCAAGTACAGAGTTCCCAGGGGCCTTGCCACACACTGGGGGCTCCGTGGTGGCTCCTGGTGCTGGGGGAAGCTCCTTCGGTGTTTTCCTTCACTGAGCAAAGAGCCCTGACTCTCCCCATGCGAAGGGTCGTCTCAACAGAATCTCTGTCTTATTTGAGATTATTCTGAGACATCCAGCTCCCTATCTAGGGGTGGCTTCCTGCACTTTTGAACATAACACGGAACCATCCAAAGATGCGCTTTCTCATCTCAGGGACATCAGGGACCCCTGAATCCAGCAAAAGCCCCAGCAGATGTGTTTCATGCTGTGTTTGCTGATGACAACTGTTAGGTAGAATAAGCCACCCAGGCCCTCAAGGCTGTGTGTGTACATGTGTGTGGGGTGGTGTCTGTCAATCATGGGGAGGGGGTGGGTATCTTCCTGGACAACAAATATCTAGAGCCTCATCCACCCCTTAGCCACCACCTCTGCTTCTCTAGAAGAGTTCTAGCACACACACACTCAATGGGCACAATGGGCCTGAGGCCGTGATGGCTCAAGCACTATCTAAATGGGTTTCTCCACCGCTCTGAAGAGCCTGTGAGGGCTGAGTGTTGCCTTTGCTTTTCTCCTCCGTAGGTGACAGATGAGGCTACAGTGATGGGGAACGGACTTGTGAGCCAGCATGCCTACACGGTGACGGGGGCTGAGCAGGTAAGCCAGGCCCACTGGCCTGAAGTAAGTCTCTGCCTGCACTCTGTCCTTTGTTGTTGCTCTTCTGAATAAGAGGCAGCTTCACATGCCTCCAGAAAGACCAGCAAAGTAGACATGAGGGTTTATGACCCAGCCCTGCCATGGCCCCTCCACAAACAGCCTCAGTGTCTTCTATCCAAAGTTCTGGCACCCAGGACCCTTTTCCCTTAGGAATCCCCAGGAATCCTTGCTCTCCATGGAGTGATTTAGGTCAAGTAGCTAGCTAGATGAAGTATTAGCCCCGAAGAGGTAGAATGGAACCCCTTCTCACCTATACACACAGCAAGTGACTCTTGGGAAAGTTTTGCCCTGAGATAGGTTTCCTTTGTGACATATAAGCTAAACTGATATAACAAAGTCTCTCTAAAATCTAGGACTTAACCAAGATCAAATTCATTTCTCCCTTGGGTAAGCAGGTAATCCTGAATGGCTCTGCCATCCTCAATAGGGGATTTCATGTCTGAGCTCAAAACAAGTGTGCAAAGTCCTCACAACACCAAGCCAAGGGAAGAGAAAGAGCCCAGGGGGCATCTGTGCCTTTAAGGAAGAGTTTGCCCTGATATGTACAGGTCAAGAGATCCTGGTCCTCTTGTTCTTGGAGCTGTACCCCAACCATTCTGCTCTTCCCTTCCCTGAAGGGCAATCAATATTATTGTTCCATTGGCTACCAATGTGGACAAGTCTCAGGATAGCAAATATGTTTTATTCCTGTGATACCTCTTATCATTCGGCCATGCTATCTAGCTTCCTGTGTTGATCAGACTTTGGTGCTTTCTCCAGAATGAGAGAGCTGTGGGCATTAATGATGTTTACAGTGGACATGGGATGAAGGGGTGGTCTAGACAGAGCATCTCACCTGGGAAGATAGATGATCATGGCCACCTGTCCTGTGTGGTCTATCCTGCCCTGCCCTTCCAAGCAGCTGACAGTTGGAAGGATGTGTCCTCAGAAGATGGAGCCTGGGAGATCTTCTGTATAAACCCATTTCTAAATACATTTGGAACAGGTATCCTGCCATTTCTACGTCCTGGAGAATCACAGGGTACATGAGCAGTTTAGAGGCCTGGAGAAGGCTATATTAACAAAACAATTACTGCTTGACTTTAATTTGCCATTAACTATAAAATATTTTTTTGTCTAGGAATAACTATTAATGGCCAATAAAACTAGTGCTTACAAAAATCCATCTAAGTGAATGGATCAAGAAAATGTGATATATATCACACACACACACACACACACACACACACACACACACACACACACACAATGGAATTCTATGCCTCCATCAGAAAGAATGACACCACCCAATTTGTTAGGAAATGAAAAAACTTGGAAAAATTTATTTTAAGTGAAGTAAGCCAGGCCCAAAGAAACATAGGTTTCATGGTTTCTCTTATCTGCAATAATTAATATATGACTAGGACAAGCAGAAAAGGTCAAAAGCTGTGTACATATGACCAGATAAGATAATGCTAACTGAAATGAACCCCAAGATAGAGACACAAGAGGTTTTATCTTTGTTGCGGTTGTTTTTAATGTACTATGTGATTTTTTTGTTTCTTTTGTATGTTCTTCCCCCCATGGTATAACCCCTGTTGTCACTGTATTTGATTCCAGTGCCCTGCATCATATATATATATATTTTTTTCTAATTTGGGGAGGGGAAGGGAAATAACAAAATGCTGAAACAAGGATACAGGTTGACCCATTGTAACAATGAGATGTACAAGACACTATGTTGAAAATGAACTTTAGGGCTGGGAAGGTGGCTCAGTGGTAGAGCGCTTGCCTTGCATGCCTGAGGGCCTGGGTTCGATTCCTCAGCACCACATAAGCAAAAAGAAAAAAGCCGGAAGTGACACTGTGGCTCAAGTGGTAGAGTGCCAGCCTTGAGCTGAATTGCTGAGGGACAGCGCCCAGGCCCAGAGTTCAGGTCCCACGACCAGACCCCCCCCCCAAAAAAAAAAGAAAATGAACTTTACAACTTCGGGTGGGGGGGAGAGTTTGGGAATTGGGGAAGGAAGGGATGGTATAGGAAAAACAAAGGAGGAGATAACAATGCTCGATAGGAAATGTACTCATGTAACTGTAACCCCTCTGTACAGTATCTTTACAATAAAAATGTATATTAATTTAAGAAAAGAAAATCTATCTAAAGAGCCACTGTTCTAGGATAGACAAACTGAGCTACCTTTTTCCCAGCAGTACATTTTCTGAAAGAGTTAGCTTAGGAGTATGGTCAACAAGCAGAGCATATGAGGTAACCCATTCTTGTGATCACCAATAGGACATTATTGAACAGTACAGTTGTACCAGGGCTAGACTTGGTTACAAATTCCTCCTCCAGAAAGAACAGGCTGTAACTCTGAGCCACAAGTACTAAGATTCAGGCAGCCTATAAATGTAGTGTGCTTTTTAATCTGCTCATCCTCCCTCTAGGCAGGACACAGACAGGAAGATAAATGAAATTGGCATTTTTTATTAGGCACCTAGTTCCTGGTGGCTCCCCCGGGCTGGGGGTGCGTGTTTATCAGCATGCCTCATTTAGCCCTGCACTCAGCCCCTTCCCATCACTGGCTGCTTTTCCTCCCCATGCCCAACTGAGCCCCCAACTATCCATTGGGCACTGAGCGTGGCTCATTAAGCTCTGAGGGCCACCAGGCAACCATTTCTCAAGTACTGGCTCCATGGGCTCTAGCCGGTGCTGGCAGCCAATGACAAACTGTGTGCAAGGCTTTTGGGGGTGAGGCTGGGAAGGTGAAAAGCCTGGGTTTATGCCAGGAGCTATCATAGGGACCAGGTACTGGGAGCCAGCAGAGATGTAGAGATTTGGAGATGCAGTGAGAAGCAAAGGAAAAAACCTGATCAGAGCTAAGGTCAGGGGCCTTGGGTAACTGTGCTGCTCCTCCAGGCAATGCCCTGTTGGTAATAGTACAGGCCTTGGTCAAGTGGATTATGGGTTGTATTTGAGGCTAAGGTGACAATCTCATCAAGAAGGGTCCTTTATCCACCTTGAATTCCAAAATAGAGAGTCTGACAAAGGCTCGTATTGAAATTTTGTCTCTGCCACTTAACTTTGTGGCTTCAGTAAAGATGCTTAACCTCTCTGATTGCTTAGTTTCCTCATCTGCTGGACAAGGATTGTGGAAACGTCTGTCCTAGGAATAAAGAATGTAATTCATGTTGGTCAGGGCCTGCTTCCAAGCATTACCTGAGCATGTGGACTTTCTCCTCCTGATGGTGACAAGCTATTCAGTTTGCTCAGCTTCCTGCAACTTAGAGTAAGGAAACAAATTCTCTTTCCTTCACTCCTCTGTCTGCCTAGAGGAGACACTAGCTCACAGACCAATAAGCCCAGCTATACCCCAATCTTATTTTAGTCCCTCATCCAGATTGAGGGATCCCGGCTCCCACAAATGTGGTTCAAGGTTTGCTGTTGTTTTTTTGTAACAATTCCTCAGATCTACCCTCTGGATTATGTGGAATGAATGAGCAAGGGAGTATCTAAAGTAAGGAAGAGGGAGAGAAGGAGGGAAGGAAAGAGTAAAGAAAGGAAAGAGGGAAGGGAGAGTAAAAAGGAAGGAAGGAAGGAAGGAAGGAAGAGAGGGAGGGAGGAAGGGAGGGAGGGAGGGAGGATGAGGGGAGGGGAGAGAGTAAGGGAGGAGAGAGGAGAGGAAAGTAGAAGAAGGGAAGAAAGAATGGAAGTTCAGGCCGTTGCAAGCCATCTACTCTCAGATGACAGTCTGGCCAGGGCCAGGACGCAGAGTGAGGAGGGATAGCCTCAGACATTTCAGCTCCCAGGCTACCCCAGTCTTGCTTGTATCAGGCTCCTCTACCCTCTCACTCAGGAGAGAGCCATTAAGGCTGCACTGCAGTCTAAGAGGCTCGAAGGGATGCAGGCTGTCTGTGGGATAGAGATGCTGGTGGGGCTCGTAGGAAGATGGAACCCATAAAGCTCTCTCCCTTGCAGTCTGAGCTGTTCACCTGCTGCTAGATCCAGGCTCCAGAATGTAGCCGCATGGCACAGTGGACAGCTGCACCTGCCCTCCTCGTGCCCAGCTGAAGACAACAAAGCCATTTTCCCCTCTCTCATTCCAACACCGTGCAGGCAGAAGGGAGTCATTGATTGGGGTTTTTTTTCCCTTCTGGCTACAGGCAAATGAGGTCAGAAGTTAAATTAGTCCTGGGAGGTAAAAAGCAGCTGCATTTGTATTCCCTCTTTCTGCTGACTTCTACCAGGGAACCTGACAGTTCCCTTTGTTGTTCTTTATTACAGATTCAGTACAGGAGGGGCTGGGAAGAAATCATCCGCCTGTGGAACCCCTGGGGCAAGAAGGAATGGAGAGGGCGCTGGAGTGATGGGTATGGCTTCTGGAAACCTCCATAAATTCTTCATTGAGAATTTGGGGCTGGTAGAGCCACTTGCTGCAGGCCCGACTGCAGCCTGTCCAATCTATAGCTCGGTGTGGCTGTGGTGCAACTCCAGCTCCCATGATGCCTTTCTTCAGGCATCTATTATGTGCATATTACGCATGCTCTGGGAAGTATACATCATATGAGGTGACAGGTGGGTGCTGAAAGCTATAGGTAGATGACAAGACTTGGTGCCTGTCATTCAGAAGGCTAAAAGTTTAGCCAAGATTAGCAAAGAGAGTGTATGGCAGAGCAAGAGCCAAGTGAGAAAGAGAGAGAGAGAGAGAGAGATGCTTTATCCCTGAAAGGGGTCCTGTGTATTCTATATTCTAGTCCTAATGATGACATGGGATCAAGATGGAAAGGCTTCATGGCTAAGGGAGTTGGGAAAATCAAGGCAAAGATCTGATGGGCTTTTTCCTCTGTGTGCTCAGGTAGTAAGTCCTGTTAACTGATCTGGACTTCCTGTGAAACCCACCTCAGCCATGTTAAGAGTGGGTAGAGTAGGTGGGTCACCCAACTCTGACAAATAGATCCCAGCAAAGCTCCTAGCTGTGTGCTCAGTGGTTTCCTTAGGGAGCTGAGTTGGGCTTTCTCGGCTACCATATGACCTACCCTTGGTGTCCTGCCATCTGTCTTGCTGACTCAGAATGAGAGGACTGCTCTGGGAAGGACATAGGGGCAGCAGTGAGCTGCCTGTACCTCTTAGTGATTAGTAAGCTGGGTCCTGTTGCCTTCCACTGAGGACCTGTGCCAGGCCCATGAAAAGTGTCGCAGCATTCTTGCCAGCGGGGATGGGGAACATGATTGAAAAGGACATGCAATGCATTCAAACAGAGCAGGACCCAATGAGCAGCAGAAATCAATACAGTGAGTACAGTCAGCTCTGGAAGGCAGATGTAGACAGCCAGTGTGCCAGGCCCAATGGGCTGGCCAGACCCTAGCCTGCCACCCCAAGACAAGTTGTGGTAGGACCTTTCTGATTCCTTGTGAACCCCAGGGGCTTGTGTGTGACTGACCTACGTGGGCACTCGTCAAACATGAGATGAGGGCATGATGGTAGGGAAAGGGGACAATAGGCAGGAAACAGCGAAATGAATTTATAGAATCACCCTGGATATGACCGCCGATGCCGCCTGGAGAACAGAACAGCCAAACCTCTTACGGGAGGGAAATGAACTTGTAAAGCCAGGCACTAATCCAGCCTGCACTGTGTCTTTACTTCCTGTCTCCTGCTGTCCTTTTCTCTTGCCTCTGTTTTTTCTTCCTGCCCTTTCCTATCCCACAACATTCTGATATAAAGCCTAATAACCTCTGGCTCTTTCCAGTTCTCCTTCCTAGCCCTCATCCAAGCTGGCCCAGAAGGGTAACTTCAGCAGCCAGAATCCTTGATTTCGGGTTGGCTGTTAGGAGTGGAGGTGATGACAGATCCCCTAGGGCAGAGAAAGAATAAAGTCACATGCATTGGTGTTTCACCCATGCCTCCTATGGGAAATGTCAAGTGGCCATTGAAGGTGACAAGGGCCACCTCAGGAAGGAAAAGAGTGTCATGGATCGGCACTGTTCAGTGAGAGCTTCACAGGGGACAGTGAACATGGGGTGGGGGGATGGTGCATTTCAGAAGAAACAGGGGGTTGAGAGGAGCACAACAGGATCCCTAGCCAGGAACATGACCGACAAGCTGGCCTGAAGCAGGGACAGGCGAAGGGAACAACCAAATCTTGGAGTCAACCCCTGCAGGGAAGGGTATGAATGGTCTCTGAACAGGGGAGAGGTACAATGCAAAACAGCACCCCCCCCCTTCCCACCTCCAGGCCCGCACACATACACCAGAACCCTGGCTGGAAGGAAGTGGTGAAGATGTCTCCATGTAGGTAGTCGATTTCTTCCCGACTTTTTAGGAATGGAGATGGATGGGGAGAGCCGGATGTTCTAATCTCAGCCATAATTGAAATTTCAGTCGCACACACTTAAAGGCAAACTTGCATGAATCAATAGCATATTGATTTACACTACATTTATTTTCCCTTACACACTGCAGAAAAAAAATGTAATTATCGCTTAATTATAAAATTGCCATTTTACAATAACACATCTGACTGCCTCAGCCTACAGCCGGAAGCTGGAGTGGTAGTCCTTTGCCTTGCTGTCCTGGCACAGGACATTAAACTGTAGTGCCTCTGGGGCCCATTGCTGAGGTGCATGCCTCCACTTTAAAGCGTGGACTGAAGGGAAGGCAGCCTCTCCCTTCTGCTGGGAGGGTCTTCTCCACACCAGACCCCAGGACAACTTCTGTGACACATTATCCCAGTATTCATCAACTAAATAGGAAAAGAAGCAAAAGTCTATTGCATACAAATCATGTGTCAAGATGTGTGTTAAACACAACTGATTGCATGGAGAGCAAAGTCGTGGATCTCTTGTTGCTTAAGGCTAGCCAAGAAGAGCTCTAGCAAGGAAGGAACAATAGCAACACAGGGAACTGACTATTGAACTACAGATGGGAGTGGTGTAGAGAGTAGCAGTGCTCAAAGAGGGCTCTACACCTGTTCTGTGGAGCAGGTAGGGAATCAGTAGTATAGGCAAAGCATTTCCCTATGGTCTCTCTATGCACACAGGTCCTGGGAGTGGCAGGAAACCCGTGACCGACGGAAAAACCAGCTATACGAGAACAAAGAAGATGGAGAGTTTTGGTATATACCCTTCTTTAAGATTGGTGTTTTAGTGGGGTGCTGGTGGTTCATGCCTGCAATCCTATCTACTCAGGAAGCTGAGATCTGAGGATCATGGTTCAAAGCTAGCCAGGGCAGGAAAGTCCATGAGACTCTTATCTCCAATTACCCATCAGAAAACCAGAAGTGGAACTATGGCCCAAAGTGGTAAAGTGCTAGCTAGCCTTGAGCAAGAGAGCTCAAGGACGGTGCCCAGACCCTGAGTTCAAGCCTCATGACTGACAAAATTTTTTTTAAAAAAATCTCTTAACTACTTTCCAAGCTCTCAACCCTTCCTCCTTTCCCTAAACTTTTATGAGGATGGAAATAACATTGCAAAGATCCATTTGGAGGAATCTATTTTCTCTAATGAGACATAGATGGAGTATGGCTATCTACCCTTTCTTGGGCTAAAAATTACCTGGGTGATGAGACACTGGACTTTTCTGGGCAGTTTGACAGCAAAGGGGAATGATATCAGAAGCTTCAAACCAACAGCTCCTTGCAAACTAGAACCCACATCTTCATGCCATTTTGTGAGGATTCTAAAACTTCAGTTCCCTCCAATGGGGATCCCACAACTTCCAGCCCAATTCCAGTGTTCTGGGTGGGATGTCATTGTCATTACCCAGATATCATGCAGAAATCAATGTTTTGAAAATACATGCTCAAAAAAAAGAGAAAATACATGCTAGAAAATACAGAGCTAGGTTTAAAAAAAAAACAGAAGAAAGAAAATGCCTGCTTTGAAGAAGATGGACATTTCTTAGAAGGGCTATCTGGTTTACTTATTGTCATATTTAAATGTAATTTAGCATGGGTGACTAGAAGCCTGGCTCTAAATTATTGGGAATCAGAGGGACAAATATAAAAGAAAAATATTCCCAATATCTCCACATTCATCACAGTAGGAGGTGGGAATTTTAGGTGTGGGATCCATTTTTTATCTTTATTGTAAAGGTGATAAACAGGGAGGTTACAGCTACATAAGTAATCCATTTTTGTTTTTATAAAGACTTCAACAATGTGCTTGGCAAAGAGCCCCCCTGGAAGGGCAAGCTCTGCCAGAATCTAGGACCCAGAGCCTAGAAAGCCTGGACAGCATCCTGCTGGCCATGAGAGTACCGCAGTTGAATTAATGGATCAGGGAAATTGGTAGTGATACTTTTCCTGCCAAAAGACAGACCAAAACCCAGACTTTGACTCTGCCCTTGCCCTTTCACGACCAGGAGGGAAGAGGGACTGAGGCAGGAAGGTGATTGATACTGAATACACCAGAATCAGATGGTGGCCTTTGGGTAGGACAGTGGAGAGTCAACTTCAGGGAAGCACAGATGGTGCCAAAGGAGATGGACCCTCCTCCTGGAAACACAAGCAGTGGTCATTTAGTCATGTGCGTCTGTTTTCCACAGGATGTCATGTCAAGATTTCCAAGAGAACTTCTCCTGCCTGTTCATATGTAATCAAGTCCCAATCACCTTGGACCATGGACTCACACCTCATGAAAGATGGGGACAAATGATATTTAAGAACCTAGGAAACACTGCAGGTAGGTATGACATTAGTGGTCATTCTGACTGACCTAAAGCAGTCAGCTCTAGCACAAGCCTTCATTTCAGTGCTTTCTGCCTTGATTCTGTATATATGCTAGCCAGAAGCTGAAAAGAGAGGGATTTCTCAGCCTAAAGGAAGAGCTACTGCTCCCTCCAAGGAAAATGGCTGATGGTGGGTATGAAAAGGAGGATGTCCCTTCATGCCGTTCTACAATCCCACTCACCTTCAGGAATGCAGGAGTCTGTCTGCTCCTCAATAAACAGCCAGGTTGTGAAAGAACACTGGACAAAGCCAAGGCCTTGGTTAACCCATTATCGTTGATGTACATTACCTTTGCGACTGTAAGAATATACCTTGTCTCTTTGTTCTCAGTCTCCCTAACTATAAACATTAGAATTAATAATCCCTGTCTTTCCTTGAATGTACAAAACACTACCCAGAAACCAGGGAGAACTTCCTGTCCTGTCTGGGTTGTAAGGCAGCGGTAGTAGGTGCCTTTGAGCCTGTCTTTGGGCTGTCCTGAAATGTATGGCATAGATTGTGACCTTAAAAAGTTTTCTCTCTCATTGTATCTCGTCCTTCCTGTTTGTAACATTAAGAAGTGAATTCAAAGTTGAATATGCTAATACATCATTGGTAAGGAAGCTGTAAACAACATATGCATGTGTGATTGTGTACGTGTATGTTTGTACCTACCTGTCCACAATATTTTACTTGACTGACCCTAGACCCCAGGTGACCCCATTTTTGATCTATAGCCTCTTGATCACACTGGTACTCAGAGAGCTTTTTTATCAGGAGACTTTGGGCTGACTCTCCAGGTCAGCTGAGTCACTGTTACTGATTCGTTTTCCTGAGCTGTACCAGTCTGACCACATAACCAAAGCCTTCTCCTTTGGATAAAATGCATACTAATGAACTAACCAAAATTATACACTAGAGCCATTTTTAAGTAGTTCCTTACAAGGAATAGAGGGGAAGGAACAGGCAATTGAGGTCCTACTATGTGTATCCTCTTATTTGGTCCTCATAGAAATCCCATGATCATGACAGTCCTCCATGTCTAACCATCCCTTTGCAAATCTTCCCAGTTGTGATCCAAATGTTCTCATACCCATTCATTTCTATCCTGACTTATCAGCATTGCTGGTTGTATTTAAATCTATAGTTCCCACATTAGTTCACTTTTTTCTTTGCTTTGGCTTCAGTGGGCATGCCTACATAGAAGGCACTGTGAGTTGTCATCTCCTTGCCTGTTTTTCCATGCCCCATTGATGTTTGATGCTTGATGCCATTTTAAGACTCTGATGTACTGCCAGCGTATAAGTTCATGCATGCCTGAGGACACTGGAATGTCACTTGCCATGATCAAAATGGCCCTTGTGTCCAAATTTAAGACTTTTTTTTAACTAAGTAAGGACTATACTCTCCTATTTTTAAGATGAAGAGACTGAGGCTGAGAACACAAGGAACTAGGACTCTGGGGAAGGGATCCAGATCTCAGGTCTCCAACTCCAGAGTTTATAACCTTACTTCACAGAGCTCTCTGAGCTGAATATGGCCCCAACAAGAAGTCTGCGTATTGATAAGCACCAGTAAGGGCTCTTTCTCACACAGGAGGACCTGAGAGTGATTCTCAATACTTCTTCTCTGTGCGAGAGCTCATGGAAGGCAACAATGCTGTTGTGTCTGTCACTGTCATGCCCCAAAGCTTAAAGGCAGAAGATGAAGAATGTCCACTATCTTTCCAGGTATTCAAGGTAAGGCCACTTGGTTCAGGGCTTGTCCTTTTGGGGACAATTGCATGTAGTAATAGGACTGGGGATAACAACCAATCAGGCTGGAAATGTTGGGAACATACACCAATGATTTGGAGATAAAGCCCCAAATATCTGTGGTGTTCACCTGTCCAATTCCAAATTTTCAAGAACTCCAAAAAACTAGCAAGGAGATTAGAGTTGACAATATAACCAAAGGACATACCTCTTGGCAGTGTCATTTGTTGGTTTTCCCTGTTATGCTACAGAATCGAATGCCCATACCTCAAAAAGTTGCCTGGTCCAAGAGTAGTTGTATTGATGCAGATTCTTCGGCCAGCCTCAGATCTCCTGAGTCAGAATCTACAAGGACAGAGTCAGAAACTTTGAATTTTAACAAGCTCTTCCCAGGCAACTTGTAGTTCTTATGTTGAGAATCTTGGGTTACTTTTTTGGGAAGAATTTAAGAAAATACCAGGTATAAACCCAAAGTGTGTTTTCTTCTTATGTTTAGCCCAAAGTCCAGCCCTAGCTCAGTGAGTGACTCATATGTAAAAGCATCTGCTGGGCCATTTCTCCAAAACCAGGGCTACTCTTTATCCCAGGTTCCTCTCTCCTCCCTGACAATCCCAACCAGCTTCCAGTTCCCACGGGTATCAGCATGCATACCACTATGAGGCTATAACCAGGAAATTCAGTTTTTAAAATACCACATAGAAGAAAGGTTACATCAGAAAATCTGATACCTCTATTTCCTCTTTCTCTCCCAAACATTTCAACATATCCCAAAGATAAAGATGACATTCTCAAGTCATTCATCCCACAGCTTCCCGGCACTAATAAAGAGCACATGTCTCTCACATGCTGGAGAATACTCATCTCCTATCAGACTTGAAGACATGGGGCTCATGTCAGAGTTCATGGCAGAACTAGAACTAGGTACAGTTTCCCTAAGTGTGTTGCCAAACACACCTTTCACCATAGAGCCAGAGGTCTGTTAATCGACTGGGGTCAAGCTATGATTGACATTTCAGAGCGATTTTAGTTTCTGCTCACTGGCACTAAGGCAAGTTTCAAAGTCCATTTGTAGCCCATTTGTAGTCAGGCAGGGCACCTGGGTATTCTACTCTGATGGGACCAGTCTTGTGCACTGGTCATGGACCTCCCTAGGGAGAAGGCCTCATGATAATATGAAACTTCAAAGCCATAGTCACATTCATTGTCTCAAAACCTCGATTATCCCCAACTTTATAGATGTGGAAGCCAAAGC
The DNA here is from genome assembly GCF_019054845.1 of Dipodomys spectabilis. Classification (NCBI taxonomy): domain Eukaryota; kingdom Metazoa; phylum Chordata; class Mammalia; order Rodentia; family Heteromyidae; genus Dipodomys; species Dipodomys spectabilis. The sequence continues at coordinate 6,533,030 of NW_024870887.1, read as the reverse complement.
TTGGAAAGCAAGAATGAGCTTTTGAAGGCAAAGCTAGAGGTGATGGGGTCCTGTTTATTGCCAGCACTTGGGATCCTAGATCTCAGCAGAGCTTAGGCATTTGCCTTTCTGTAATGCCCAGAGTACCAAGAGAAACAAGGACTCTAGTTCTGCCAAGAGAGACTTCTCTCTTACTGGATATTTCTGTGACCTTTACATGTTCCTATTTCTTTTGCTAAATTCATCAATAGTCAAAGTTCCAGATATATGTGGCCTATAGAAGAGAAATTGTCAGGATTCAATAAAATGCTTTAGAGGTACTCAAATCTGCCTAAGCTATTAAAGAACATCTCCTAAGGATGCAATATTAGATACTTGTCATTTTTATTACCGCCTGACATCTGAACACGCTTTCCACCTTCGGGGCATCTTGGTATGAGGAAGAGACCTGCTCTTACTGTAGCAGCTAAAGAGGCCAAATGTTATCTCTCCCTGAACCTCGGATGCAAAAAATGTAGATGTGTGACCTAGATTTGTCCCCTTTGATATTACCCTCACCAAGGATTCACATCTGGCCACTCCAAGCTTTGGTTGCTGAAGAATTAAGTAAAGGGGTAGGAACAGCCAAAGGTTATTTACAGTAAATCTTTGAGCCCAGCAGTAGCAATTCAGTCAACCCCTCAGGGGGTTCCCATGCACTTTCTGCCCAACCATGCAAGCTGCAACACGCACTATGGGAGTTTCCCTTCCAATCAGTGTCTTTCCACTTTGTTCTCTCAAACTAGGTACAGTTTTCCCTTACTGTGAGAGGGTTCTTATTCTCAGTGTCTCCAACTTTGGATTATGAGAAAAATGCAAGGCTAGAGGTATAAGGGAAAATTTGGGAAGAGGAGTGAAAAAATTGAGACACCTGATCTACTGGCCAGGAATGATCAGGTCAAGCACCAGACACCAGACAAGTCTATTCAAAAAGAAAAGCTCAACAATTTTTGCTTTTCTTCAGGTGAGAAAGAAGACATGAGAGGATCTTAGTGCTTCCTGGGGTCACAACTCCTACACCTGCCTTTTGATCATCACATACAAGCCTGGGACCCCTGATCCGGGCAGTACCTCAGCCAGTTTTTTAATACTACCTGGGTTACTTTTCTCCTTTCCACCAGAAATGTGTTAGTTCTCAGTTTGCTGCAGGAGCACTAGAGATCCCACTGGATCTTTCAGAATCTCAAGTGCATTAAACACCAAGGTTCTAGCCCTTGACAACTCAAAAGACACCATTTGCAATTCAGCTGAGTAGCAACCAATGTATGTGCCAAAGACCAGGCTCTCAGGCATCCCCAGGACTAAGTAGGGTTCAGTGCTGACCCAGCTGAATTGAGGCTCCAGGTTTGTGGCCAGTGACTCTATGGCTGCTGTGGAACACTGCTCTGCTGGACTAATATAAGGACACCAACGGTGTATGAACAGGCAGGGTCAAGTCAGAGTAGTGAAACAGACAAGACATTCTATCTTTGCCTTAAAGCTCCTCCTCCAGAATGGACTTTCACCCTTCCCTTCCAGCTTTCTCCTGGCTGAAATATCTGGGAAAATCAACTGGTCTGTCCAGGTTGCATAGTGGGAAAGAATTAAAAGCCACATAACCTGGGAAAGTCTGTGCCCAGAAGTGATGGACCTTCTTACAAAGCATACAACACAACGTGCCTTGTTTCTAGCCCTTCTACATAAACTACTGAGCCTGGATTTCCACATGCATAATGTAAGATACTAGTGTCTGCTCACAAGGTCATGGTGAATGTCCAGCACTTGACATAGGAACACTTCACAAACTGCAGAGAGGTTTAAAGATAGAACTGCTTCCTCAGTGCTTCACCCCACTGAATGGAAAGAAGGGAACCACAGCCTCTTCTCATTCACATGTACCCCAAACATCCATCCCTACAAGCACCGAGGGTCCTAGAACAAATTCCCATCATATTTACAGGGGTACAAGGCAATCCTTGAAATTGCCTTCTCATGGAAGCTCCTGGCTTTGGGGAATTTGCACTTGACCTTGGGGAATAAGCATTTGATCCGTGTTCTGTCTTATCTTCAAGCCCTGCCAACGCATCCCCTTTTCTTCCTATATTCTCATCATTGTTATGAACAGTAACCACATGTTGCAGAGGGGAAAAGGAGCTGCCTCATCCTCTCAGACACCTTCTTTCCTCATCAAATTCTCTCCCATGCTGTTACCCACAGATAAGTAGACTTCTTGTTTTACAACCCTGCACAAGGAATCAGCAATCATCTCCCCACCCCAGCCTGTGCCAGAAAACAGGTGGATCACACAAGAAGAAAGAACATGGGGACTTGCAGCAGGCTGGGAACCACTTGCCTTCCTGCTGCAGTCAGGCTTCCTGAACTACCTTTCTTTCTTTCCCACAGGTGGACTCTCAGGTATGGCTCACCACCATCTTACCAGGCTTCTCACATCTCCGGTGCTGTCCCTTGGTAAAACGTTATACTTCTTCCAACCCTGGGTCATGAGTTCAGTCTTGCTACATCTTATACCAGAAAGCATTTTAGAATCTCCAGACATGTCAACAAAGAAGGAAAATATTTAGCAGCCCTACTCTGCAGGTTAGATCTCTTTAGGGTTCTCTTGTTTAACATTCAAGAGGGACTTGAGCCTGATAGAAAACACTGATGAAGCCCACCCTTATCTGTTTAAGTTGCGTATCATTAAGGGACCCCTGAATTAACCAGCCTCCAAATCCACCAGAAAGCAATGCTAGGCTTCCACATGCTGTTTCAAAGCACATCCTCTAGCAACTCTGACAAGTAAATTGTCCCCCCTCGTAATCAGATAACATGACCCAGTATTGGTGAAAGGCGATTTAACCATGAGGAAGGGTGGAAAAGTGACCCATAGGTACTCCAACTCTATGCTATGAGCTTTGGCAATGTCCTTTTCTCCAAGAGGAAGGCCCAGTGGATAGAAGGGGAAGGAAGATGTTGCCATGGGAAGTAGATGATGATAGTGTGCCCTCCAGGCATTGCAGAGGAGCCTCATCAGGAAAACAGAGGCCAGTTCAAGGAATCTCAGAGTAGTGGACATTTAGAAGTCTAGGGAGAAGGCTGGCAGCATGGAGGCCTGGCCCAAGGCTGGGTCTCATCCACAGAACTGGGGGTGCTCCCTGGCACCCCCACATTGAAAGAGAACATATGGAAGGACTTTGAAGGAATCACTCAGGTATAAGGAACAGATTGATATTCTTACTCCCAGCACTGGGGAATAGAGTAGAGACTTGGCCCAGAAAAAGGCCAAACCCCCTAACTAGAATACTAGAGTCAACCCTATATCAATGCAAAATGGGCTTTAAGTGCTAGGCCAAGACTTCCTGTCACCAATGACTCAGACTTGATGGTGCTGCTGAGCAAGTCCACTCTGAAAGAACAGGAGCCTGGTCAGGTCTGTAAGAGCATCATGGAGGGAGGAAGTGGGACAGCAGGTATGCCAAGCCACTTCTGCTCTCTAGATTGTAGGAGACACAGCACACACCTCTACACATACACACATACCCAGGGCCACAGGGAATAGCTCACCCTCTGCAGAACTGGACCCATCATTGCTCTGTCAGAAGTGTCCACGCCAGCCAGACTCTCAGAACTCTGGGGACTACTACCTACATCAGCAGAATTGCTTCAGAGGCTCCACTCAGCCCTGTGCTCTATGCCTGGGGCAATGACCTGTCTCCTGTCTCACCTCGGAGCCAAGCCCTACTTCTACCCCTTAAAAAGCTCTCCCCTTCCCCTGTTCTTCCTCTGAGGCAGAGCTCATAAATAATCATTTCATGCTGCATAACCATTCTAAATGGAATCCCCATGCTCAACGATAGTGGGGAAAATTTGTTTAGTAAGGGGTTTTTATTATGTAATATGGATGTGACATCCTATAATAGGAACTGCATTATATTTATTGTTTTACCGCTAAGAAAATATTGAAATAAAAGGAAAATGATCAGGGCTTATTATTTTCCAATGAGAAGAAATCTCAGGGCTCAGCTGGAGAGACGAAATAGAGGAAGGAAAGAATCCAACTCTGCCATGCCTGGAATATCTCACTAAAGGTGCTGGACAAAAAGAGATCTAGGGATCCTCAGAAGAAATTCAGCGTTAGAACAATGTCAGTAGTTCCATAGAGGTCATGTTAGCAGAGGGAAGAAACCAGAGATCCTAATGTAATTACACATAGTGAGATGGCTGCACGGAATTATTTCTTTGCATACTGTGATGTCTCGGGGCTAGATGAAATACTGGTCTGTATTCTCTTGGGTATTTCAGGTCAGCACTGTCTCCTTTGCCAGGACTGGGTGAGCAGAGAGGGTAGAGGTGGGGACCAGTATCCCATGCAGGGAGGTGAGGAAGCTTTCTCACAATAATGTCTCTTCTAGTTCCAGCACTTTCGGGAGAGATTGCCACCCACGTTTTTCTCCATATTCAGAAATGCTATCCAGGGCATAGATGATAAAACCAAAAGCAACTTCACAAAATTCTGCCATCTGAGCCCTGGGACCTATGTCGTGGTCCTCTCAGCACACAAAGGAAAAGTCGAGTTCTTGCTCCGAATCTTCCTGAAAAAGCCAGACAGTGACAGGTACAGGATTTGGGGGGATCCTAAGTGTTTTCCCCTACTTAATTGGGTAAAAACGCACGACACCATTAATTCCAATGATCTGTGGGTTATACATAGCACATACTGTGTCCGTGGAGACCCAATATAGATCTGCTTTCTAGAAACTCACTGTGAACCAATAATTATTCTCTAACTGGATGGAGCCATTGCTAGATACACAGATGCGTGTGATGACAGTAGTGGATCACTCTCTTCAGAGGGACTGAGAAAGGGAATGAATGGGTTCTGAAGGAAAACAGAATTGAATGGATTAAAAGAGAAGGTCATATATATATAAATAGAAGAAAAAAGGGCTGAGCAGATGCATGGAAGTAGGTGAGTACAGGGCTTGTTGAAAGTTAGATAGCACTGGCCATCTGCATAGAAAGATGACCATAACACGTATGTCCATGTGTCTTAAATGTGGTTGAAATGCAGGGTAGGTCAGGCAGAGAAGAGAGGCCTAAAAGGAAAAGAGACCCTCTGATCCAAGAGGGTCTTGAATGTCAGGTCAGTGGGTCAAGAGTGGAATTAACAAGTGTTGTACTGCTCCCTCTGGCCTGAGACACACATTGTTATAGTCAGTTATACAGTCTTTATAGTGAGTCTGAGAGAGAGGTAAAGGCCAGGAAGCCATTACCACCAATTCAAGGTGGAGCATGAGGCAAAACACATGATCTTCCTGGTAGTGTGGGTCTCTCTGTGCACATGTGTCTGATTGTGAAGGATGAACTGCTTATAAGACCAGTGCATGTCAACCAAAAAGATGGACACACAGCCATGGTGTTCATCTGTTCACTAAGGCCAGGCCTGCCCACTATACGTTCTGTGACACAGGATATATCAGTCTCACTGAGGGTTGGTATCCTTTTGATCCTGTTCCCTTGATTTTCTAGGAATGCAAGCCACAGTTTCAGCCACAGAGCTCTGAAGGTAGGTGTGCAGGAAGGTTACATTGGTGAGCCACAGCCCATCTTTGGCCACATCCCATCCCATCCCCAAGAGCTTGTATGTCCTTCTTCACCTCACTACTGACTAATGAAAACTGAGGTACCATGATGGACCAATGATTTCTCAAAGGGTGAGAAGAGTGGGAGGAGAAGACCAGGTTTCTAAAGCCAGGCTGGACCCAACCATTTTCTTTCCAGAAACTTTTCATTTCTTTTTTGAAACTTCACTTTTCTAACGCTCCACAAAGATTGTTTCTGGCTCTCTCAGATTTAGGTGGGACTTGTGCCCTCACAGTACTAGCTGATCAATTCCCCAAACGTTTAACACTAGCTCTTTTTCCTTTGATCTAGGGAAGTCTTTCAGAAATTGGATCCCAACAAAGAATTTTCTACAGATATGCTCAGGTAATGTACTCAGCTTAAAGGAGCCTTACATAGGGCCAATGATGGAGGAAGAGGGATACAGAGGAAGAGGATACAGAGGAAAAAGGGACCTGATAGGTTCTCTAACCAGACTCTGTCTCTCCCTGTATCAGCTCCAAAACTTCTCTAGATGCCAAGCTCTAAGAGACACACATTATCCCCTATTTGGGTAACAAATGATAGAACACGGAGTTAGAAAAGGAGAGGACGGTTATGGGGTGAGTATATGGGGAGTGTTGCATTTTAAACCTTTAACAAGGAATTGGTAGTATCCCTTGAAATCTTTCCTTCTCCAGATTGGTTCCCTCCCTCCAAGCTGGCATCATTTCTCCCAGGAGCTGGCCAGCTTCAGAAATCACCAAAGGTGCTCTTCCTGCCAAGCTGCCTATGTGCACTAGAAATTTTCCTAATGGTTTAACAAACTGTTGTAGAAAAAAAATGCTTGACTCATCAGGATAAAACAGCTGCCAAGGGCTTTGCACATGGGCCTTTTACCATTAAAAACCAGGTTGGTTCAGGAAGTGGAAAGTGATACAGATGATCATATATACCATGTTGGCTTGGGCCAGGCAGAGACCAAGGACAGGAAGGGATGCCAAACCCTGCCTTTACAATCAGAAGGCTAATAGGGTGCTGGTATCCAGGAGGCAGGCCTGGGGAAAATAAGCGAAGTGAAGAGTGTTGCTAGAATGAGGAGTACATGTGGCAAAAAATGCAGCTGACTGTGAATCTGTCTGGAAGCCACACTGGTGCAAGATTCAGGCCACTGCTGAGTTTGACTCTGAGGGCTCTCTTCACTTGGTGCATGACAAAGACACCCCAGATCATTATTGCCCCCACTGCGTGAGCTCTTACAGGCAAAGATGACTTCATGTACATTCTTTGGCCCAGAGGAGATCATCAGTTCTTAGAATCGAAACAACATGGATTCTTTTTCCCCCCAGAGCAATGCCCAGACCATGCCCCAGCGTGGTCAGCGGGTCCCAATCAGGATGCCTGACACAAGGTTTCTTCAATGCATTCTCATGATGGTTCATATACCTGTCCCTCTACAATAAAAATATAAGTTGCCATGTAGGTGCAGATTCTCTAATCAGTGCTTCCCAAACAACAGCCAAACGTCTCCTCCTAAAGTAACCAGCAGCTTACATTGGGTCTTGATGGGAATTAGAACAAGAGGAAGACAGAGAAATGGTGCCAAGCTCACCTCTCAGCTAGATACCCTTGATCAGGACCCATGTGGCACCGTTCTATACAACCTGCAATTATCCTTAGAGACTGCACCCTTCTAAGACATTTTAAAGCAAAATGTTCCCCCATGCACTTACTGTGCCCTCTTATTCTCTTATATGGATTCTTCTAGCTGTAAACTAATAGGATACCTTGTTACTATGAGCACAGTTAGTTTCATTAGACATAGCAATTGTGGGGTCTGCATATAGGAAAGGGTGGATGAACTTGGGCTCTGGGGTAGGATAGATCCATCCATCATATATTCAATTGGTAAGCATTTTCCAACTACCTGATATATTCCCGGCACCACATTCCACTGGAGAATATTGAACAGCCCTTGGGTGTCTCACAAACAGGCATAGAGGCAGATGTGAATCCCTGGAGAACTTGTTTACGGAAGTAGCCTCACCATTCCTGCCTTCATCTCCTCAATTGCGTTTGGCTGGTTGCAGGATGTGACATACATCCAAGATGGGGAATAGGGAGAGGGAAGCAGATGTGGCCCATAGTTCACACTGCATGTAATTTATGGGCGATTCCATACAGGTTGGAGTTCAAAGTGAGATGTCAGGATTCTTTGGGAGAGAATGTCAGTTACTGTTAGGCATGTAGGACCAGCTCCCCGGACATGCCTCAAATGTGAGATGTTTGAGCACTGTGCTGAGGTTTTAATTTCAGACACTGGCAGGACATTTTCTTAGGGTTCATCTTAAGGGCCTATGCTTCTTCTTGGAGGGGAATGGAACAAGCCTGGAAGATGGACAGGACAGTGAACCTGTCCCCTTTGAGGTACTGGTTCTTAGGAGAACCCCAGAAGGTACCTCTTGCCACCTAATCCAACCTCACCCTAAAAGGTACCCACTGAGAAACTTCAATCTAGTGCCAGCTTTCCAAGTGAAAGTTCCCCTAAAGCAGAGCAGCACTGCTTCTTGACAAAATTGTCATCAAGGACCCTGCCCACTAGGTTTCCCAGAGTCACCAGTGAAAGGCCAATGTAGTTAAGTCCTGCAGAATTTTAGTTCTTTCCCTGCAACCTCCATTGCCTCCTGCTTTCAATCCAAAGAAAGCCAGGACATCTTCCTTTCTGCTTCAGTGACTGAAAAGACTAATGTTAAATAATGCACTCAATTAATGCAGCTTCTCTTAGCTAGATTTCAAGTATTTTTAACTCCTGTCACACACACACACACACACACACACACACAGAGGCTCTTTCTGGAAGCAGATGGGGAACACACCTAAACGGGATGCATTGACTTAGTCAATAGTCCTTATCCTGCGAGGCTCCCCAATGCCCAGCAAGAGGTATGGATTTAAGGAAGAAGAAGAATTGCTTTTAGACCAGGAATAAATGAGGGGAGAAATGTAAGAGAGTCCAGAGCCCAGATCAGGTTCCAAAAATCAAGACTGACTGGCACCTTGGATGCTCAGGGAAAAACTTATTGACATGGCTGGAGCACCAGGTCAGACTCTAGACAAAAGCTGGATGGACTCAACATGGAAAGGGAGGGTTTGGAAATTGGAGAGTTGGACAGGTATGCACTCAGGTCCTGGCCTCTGTCTGATGCCTTTGTTCCTCCCTTGTTTGGATCAGGGCCTGGACATTGATGCCACTCAGCTTCAGAGGCTTCTCAACCAGGAACTCCTGACAGGTACCATCATCCTGGAGGCCTGCCGACCTCACTCTCATCTACCCCTGTCCCCACCCCTGGTGACACTTCAGTGCTTCTGCTTCTCCCTCCTCAGGACCTCCAGGGGATACTTTCTCCTTGGACCAGTGCCGCAGCCTCGTAGCTTTGATGGATGTATCCTTGGCAATCATCTCCTCCCCGACCCAACGAGCTCTGTGAGCATCCTCAGGGCTCTAATTATGGCTCACCAAGAGCCTGGGGGCCTGTTGATGCGCCATTAATTAAATAACTCTCTAAATCAAAGCAGTAGTTACCACTGATCAAGTGCCTACTGTGTGCTGGGATCCTACTAATATGTATATATGTATACATGCATGCATGTATATATGTATATATATGAATGCATATATATTCTCATAATACTTGAAACCTTTGTGATACAAATATTGTCCCACCATACAGTGGAAGAAACAGGGATTCAGAAAGGTTAAGTAGCTTTTCCAGAGCACATGGTTAGTGAGGACATATACCTGAATTTGAAGTGGGAGTTTCAGCCTTTGAAGTCACTGTTCTAACTTCTTAAACTGCCTCCTCCTATTGGAATGACTTTCCCTTTCCCTAAAAGCAATTCCTCTTCTTCCTTAACTCTATACCTGCTAGAGAGGTCTTCAGCAAGTCCCTGATTCAATGAAAATAACAATCACCCAAATACAAAGAAGTCCCCTCGGCCCACACAGCAGAGACACCCATTACTGCCATTCATGGCTCACCGAGTTCCATGGCTACAAGTTGTGTCCTGCAGTCTCCTGACTCTCATCTGACTTCCCTGCTCTGGGGGAGCAGCCCTTTCTCCCCTACCCACCCCAGCTCCCTGCAGGCAAGATCTCAGCCTGGTAGCTATTCCCCTAGCGGCTGTCTCCTGAGACAGATCACCCAGCTCTCCAACTGTTAACGAGGCTGGATTGCGAATGCGAAGCCAGCCATTGTAGAACAAGAGGGATTCTTGATGAAACCATAAATCAAGCCCTGTCTCTGCTGGCTGCAGTCACTTAGAGAAACAAAGGAGCCCAAGTGTCCCTCACAGTCCCAGGGCCCTGGGGGACAGCCCCGAGGGAGATCCCCATTGGCAGAACTCTGCCGAGCAGACTAGTGGACCCCACAGCTCTCCTTCTCCCCTCCTCCTCCCCCACAGATCCTTTTCCTGTTGGCAGAAGTTGATTCTTTACCCTCCATTAGTCACCAATCGTTTATCCTCTGGAGTGATCAGGACTACATTAATGCACATGTGTTCCCTCCATGGGGCTGAAACACTAACTTCTCCCTGTGCTTGCAAAGTTGCAAGTCCCTTTTGTTTTCTTTATCTTCCCCTGACAAGGAACCCAACCCAACTGGGAAGGCCAAGTTGGGGCTCTTCCTCCAGATGCAAATGAAATAGGTTCCTTCCCTTTGTTGGGATTTCCTTCTTCTTCCAGTAGTCCATTTCCCTTAAAAAAAAAATCTAATCCAGGTCAGCTTCAGATACAATGGGAGCCCATTGGCCTGGGACTACATCTAGGTGACCCTCTCCTGAGGGAGTTACTAGTTAATGAATGGAGCCTTCTCCAGTTTTGTTAGCAGGAAAATCAACACCTACCCCCTGCTCATTGCACACTGGACTGGCTAACTCTTAACTTGTCACCCAGCTGAAAGTGAATGGACGACTTGACCACGAAGAGTTTGAGAGACTGTGGATTCGACTTCTCCACTGCCAGGTACGGGCGTGCTCTCTATGACTAACACTCTTACGTGGCCCAAATTAACAAATATTATTAACCAATAGTAGCAATTAAATATTAACAAATTAACAATGCCTGAGTTCAGGGGTATGAGAGGAGAGGAAACTCCACTCTGTCCCCAAAGAGAGCTTACATTTTGTTTGAAAGACATGCAACAGAGAAGGCCAAGGCACTGCTCAATGTAGCAGCTGGATGTGGAAGTCGGAGGAGAAAGAGGCCACTGTGTGCCAGGGCTGGAGCCAGCAGTGCCTTCCTCATTTCTCCTCAGATTCATTCTATCCACCCTTCGTCTGTGACCTTCTCCCAATTTCTTCCAATGCCTTTCCCATAGAACCTACTGAAACACAGACATGGTTGGTCTCTGGCTAGGTTGGTCTCTGGCTAGGTTGGTCTATGGTCTGTGGCCTCCCATTACCCTCAGAACATAATCAAAACTGATTAGCAGAATTGGGCCCCTACTTCTGAGGCCAGGAGAAGCCCTAATTACTCATCCCACTTCCTCTGACCCCAACTAGGAGATGTCCTGTAAAGATTGTGCCTTCATACCACTGTCCTGACATTCCCTATCTCCCCTCCCTGCACCCCAAGACCAGTGAATGCCCACCTACCCTAAGAGTCCAGCCTCAGACACAATGTTCCTGCTGAAGATTTCCTGCCGGCCCCCACGATGCGATTAGTGTCCCCGCTGGATCTTCACTTGCAGGCTCACATCTGGGAGCACAAGCCACCCGCCTTGCCATGACATCATAAGCCACCTTATTATGTCATTCTTAAAAATAACCTAACTTCATGCTGAAAGCAGTGCTCACTCACAATAGAAAATACAGATGTGCAAAGATACAATTTTAAAAGGAATCATGATCTTGCCCAAGATAAAATTTTAAAAAAGCACAAAAGCATGATCTTGCCAATCAAAGAGAAAGCACGAAGACCTAACATGTATAAAAAATTATACATACATACTAAATAGAAGTATAAGCTGCTTCTTCAAAAGATGAAAAACACCAATATGTCAACCAGCTAGCCCTACTACTAAATATCCCGTAACATTATAATTCTAAAGGCTGAAGAAAGTCCTCCAGGGTGGCTATGCCAGGGTGCCATACCTACCTCTGACCCGGGATCATTTGGTGTCTTGCAGGGACTGTATGTCCAGCCATTCTTAGATTGCAGGATCAGGGTAGGGGCTCCCTTATAGTCATCTATCCCCAGAAACTTCCACAGTATGTACAGAATTTTGAATATAGCAGTGTTCAAAACTGCTGAGTGAATGGCAAGATTAATCAGTTAGTAAATGAATGGAGAATACTAATGGAGAACTCAGGAGGTCTGTCTGTCTCTATGCCTACCAAGACCAAGAAAAGGCTCTCAAGCTACTGCCACACAACCCTTGTCTCCCATAGTTGCTCTCACATGCATGCTGGTGGGTTATTTTGGCTTAGCAAAGCTCCTGTGGGAAGCTGTGCACAGACCAAAATTAAGAGTCCTATAGTCAGTCCCAAGGCTACTGTACACCCAATCCAAGTGTTTCCTCTGCCTGTCAGTTTTCTCACCTGGGAAGTAGCAGGATGACTGGGATGGTAATGAGGATTATGTAGACAAGTCTCAGGTATACGCTGAGATGTGAGATGTAATGGTTAGAAACATGAGGTATAGAAAAGGAGAAGTAACTTGGGCTAGGACTAAGCCCTAATAGTTTATGATCAAGTCTGCTCTTAATCACTGCCCTACCAACTCTCGAGAGTGTACCCTGCCATTTCCCTCAAAGGTGGCACACTGCCTTACATCCGGAGCCTGTCTGGAGGTGGGACAAGGAAAGGAAAATACATTAGCCGAGGAGAGTCCACGGCCCCCAGCCATGAACAGATGTGGCCTCCTACAAGTCCTGTCCTTTTTCTGTTTCCCTGCTCACCTCTGAGCTGCTCTAGGCAAGCTTTCACAAAGCCATCTCCAGGAATAGAAAAGGGATGTTCAGGACTTCCTCTGTCCACATTCTCTGGATCCACATAAATGTCTCATCGGGCTTTTGTGTTTGTCTTTGTTTTTCCCATCAGCATATTTTCCAAAACATTCAGAAGAGCTCCAGAGTTCTCCTCAGCTCCGATTTGTGGAAGGCCATACAGAATTCAGGTAACACAGAGGTCTGTGAGCCAGGAAGACTTGGGGTTGTAGGGTGAGTGTTACACCCACATTCCCAGCATGCTGCAGGGAGGCTAGTCAGTCAGGAGAGGAGACAGCTGTACAACTAAGCCCTCCCTATCTACACTGACCTCAGTGGACCTCCAGGGCTCTGAAATGAGATATCATCCCCATGTCGGAGTTCTCCTGGGCCACTCAATTTTCCCAGCTGCCTTTTCTCCCCAGTACAGCTCTACTTGTGAGACAGTAGCCCTGCATGATTGATACCTTACCAGGAATGGAGCTCATCTTCCAGACACTTCTAGCTCAGTGTCTGGGCCATCAGGATTAAATGCCTATGGGCTGGCAGATGATCTTGCTTCTCTTTCTTCATAGAGGTTTGGGACTAAATTAAACCAAATGGCATCTGTTGGCTCCTAGGAGGCAAAGCTTTCAGTCCAGGGATAATGCTAACAGCACCTCAGGATGCATAAATGCTCAGTAGTTCACATCATATCACAATCACATTTAAGTTCCAACTTCTAATCATGTCATCTCACGTTGATCTGGGAAGGGTAGGAATCATTACCTCCAGAGGAGCAATGGAGAAAATGGGTCACACAAAAGCTGTGTGATTAAGGAAGGCCGGTTTTCTTAATAAACTGTAAAATCATATTCTCCAGGTTAACTCTGGAAGGAAACGCTCCAACGTTCTCCCTCCCTTGGCCCTTGGCTTGGGAAGGAGAATGCAAAATGGTGTGCCTCACTGGAACGTAATTCCTCCCCTTAATTCCTCATGGCAGGGAGCTGTGGATGTTTAAACCTGATCTGCACCAGTCTCCTGGCAGGCCTGTGGAGGCATAGAAAACAGAGCTTCCCCTCACTTTTCAGTTTAGGACACTTGGGGTAGGGGCTGGGGAGTTTGCATCTCTAACAACTTCCCGGGTAATGCCCCTGCCCCTGGTCTGCTAGTGCATCTTGAGAGTCAGTGAAGAGAAAGTTCAAGATGCCACCCTTAAAGAGCCTTCACTAATGACTGCTGAATTTTAAAAAAAAGAGAGAGAAGTGAAATAGAAAATAATTCTAATGCAATCCAAAAGCTCTTGTGAGGACTGGCCTTTCCCTGAAGGACCAATTTGGAATTAAATCTCCTTTATCCAGGGAGACCAGGCCTGCCCACACTAGCAGCATCCATGCACAGACCTACAGAGAGTCATGGGTTCAGGGAAGATGGTTGTCTTATAAGATCAGCAGCAAGGAAAGGCATGAAAGTAAATCCTGGAAACCCCAGTGCTCCATCGGGAGAGAGTATCTGATCATCAGGAAGGACAGTATGGTTCCAGAACAGAGTCTCAAGTCTCTTGAGTTGGTCTCTGACTAACCTGTAGGTCTGGGTCACGGAGGATCCATAGCCAACAAATTAGAGGACACAGGATCATAAGAGAAATTCTGGTTACCAAACTAGGTGGACTGGTTGCCAAACCAGGCTGAGTAGAAAAAGTGTTAAGAGGCCAGGAGATCCTCTAAACAGGATTAGCAAGTCTCTTGAAGCAGAGGGTCACCTTAAACCGTGCCTCCTTCCCACTAAGCAGTCTGTGGCTGCAGATTTCCTTACAGGGATTTCCATCAGCTATGAGCTGCAGGATCTCTTGACCCTCCGGTATGGTGACAGTGTTGGTCGAATCAGCTTCCCCAGTCTGGTCTGCCTCCTGTTACGCCTGGAAATCATGGCAAGTGAGTGTCCCCAGGTGCCATCCTGCACACCTTTTTCTTCTTTGGGCTACTGGGTTTTTGTTGTTGTTGTTCTTTTTTATTCAAAGCCTTGTGTTGTTTGCCAGGCAGGTGCTTTATTGCTTAAGGCATGCCTCCAGACTTTTATTTGCTTTTAACTTGCATTATTTCTTAACGAGAGTCCCACTATTTTTTCCAGGCCAGCCAGGGCCGCAATCTGCCCATTTATAATTCCTGTATGGCTGGGATGACAGGCACCATGACCACACTCGGAGTTTTATTATTATTTTTTTAATTGGTTGAAACGGGAGTTCGTGAGCAATTTGCCTGAGCTGTGAGCCATGATCTACCAGGCTTCAGGCTCCTGAGTGGCTAGGATTACAAGTGTCACTATGTCTGGCTCTCATCCCAAAGACCATCATCGCAATGACCAAAGAACACAGGAAAAGACTTGAGAGACTGCTGCCCGAGGCCTGAGCAAGGCCTCAGAAATTGTAGACTGGCAACCTCTCAGAATTGCCCTTTCTTCATGACAACAGGCAACGAAAGCTGAAAATTGAGTAATCAGCAATGTCTTTATCTTCCTGATGAACTCCTCTCCCCCAGCATTCCTCTATCAGAGTCTCTCATTTCCTCCTTACCCTGTCTAGCTACTCTTGCAAGAACAAGTTTAGTAGTGATCACTCGTCTCTTCTACAGGTGTGGTTATAACTGACACCTACTCTGTAGTCATACAGACTAAGATTTCTATCTGTAATGAAGGAATTCCACGACAGACAAATGAATAGGGGTGGGGAGAAGGTCTTTCTTCTAGCTTTAAAAATCCAATGATGGAGACCAGAGGGTTAGACAGGTTTTGGTAGCAGAGCCTTTGTTTGAAATGTTGCTTGAAATGAAACTGTTAAGGGCGAGGTAGAGTGGGTACCAGAAATACTGGATCTTGGCCTCACTCCTACTATGAGTTAGCTTTGCAAACCCCATGCCTCTGGATGGAACAATGAAAAGACTGAAAGAACTGAGCCCTGGGAGGATAAATGATAAACCTAAAGCACTTTGGAATTCTCTAGAAGACTATGGAAGTCTCCAAATTGTTCCCATTAGAGAAAGACTAGTCTGCCCATGCCCACAGAATGTGGTAGAATGCAAGGTATAGGGAATCCAGAAAGGGAGAGGTCATAGAGCCATTCTGAGGTGGGCCTAGAACCATCCCATGGCACAGAGTTTGGCCAGAAAGGGAAGAGGATGGAGAACCATCTAGCCTCTGGACTGCAAGAGCTGCTTTCAACAAAGCCACCACACAGGCTTCTACCTTCACATAGGCCCTGACTTGGCCTGCTATACGTCTCCTATGTCCATCAAGAGCTCCCCTATGACCCAGCAATCCAACTTTTGGGCATTTACCCAAATGATCACAAACAAGGCCATACTAAAACTATCAGTACAACTATGTTCATTGCAGCATTATTTACCATAACAAAGATACCCAGATTTCACTCAGTAGATGAATGGATCAAGAAAATGTGGTATATATACACAATGGAATTCTATGCCTCCATCAGAAAGAATGACATTGCTCCATTTGTTACAAAATGGAAAGACTTGGAAAAAATTATATTCAGTGAAGTAAACCAGGCCCAAAGAAACACAGGTCCCATGGTTTCCCTTATTTGCAATAACTAGTATATGTCTGAGACAAGCAGAAAAGGTCAGATAAGTTGATGTTAGGTGAAATGAACCCCAAGATAAGTATTCAAATGTTTTTTCTTTCTTGCAATTGTTTCCAATATATTTATAAGATGATTTCTTTGTTGCTTTGTATGTCCCTCCCCCCACGGTATAACCCCTGCTTTCATTGCATTTGATGTTGGTATAATTTGTGGAGGGGAAGGACAAAAACAAACCGTTTAAATAGGGATTCAGGTGGACCCATTGCAACAATGAGATGTACAAGTAATTATGTCGAAAAATGAACTTTACAACTTTGGTGGGGAGGGGGGTCAGGGGGGAAGGTGGAGATGGGAAGGGATGGGAAGAGGAAACAAAGGAGGAGCCTACAATGCTTGATAAGAAATGTACTCATTATCTTGCCCATGTAATTGTAACCCCTCTGTACAGTATTTTCAAAATTAAAAAAAAAAAAAACAGATACCTTTATCTTTCTCCTAGAGGCCTTTCGCAACCTCTCCAAGGATGGAAAAGGACTCTACTTGACAGAAATGGAGGTGAGCCATCTTCCCATCCCAGCAGCAGGCAGAGTCCCAAGTCACCTTTCCCCAACGGATTCTAGGGGGAATTTCTCTCTCTGAGGTTATTGAACAGTTGTCAAAGGCCAGCCTCACTGCTGGTTTCCCCCACACACACCCCACCCCCCCTCCCGCCTCCAATTACTGTCTTTATATATTGCTGGCTGCCAGGCTGCTTTAGGATCTTGGCAGACAGATTTTATTTTTTTCCAATAGCTTAATAAAGCAGAGGATTATGTGGGAGTCATAAATCCAACAGGGAGCTGAAGAATAGCCTGCTGAGCTCACTGTACATTTAACTTGTTCCCACTGAATATTAGAACCACCCAATCAGACAGCTGGTCGACCTCAGGTATACCTCTCACTGCCTGGCTATTTAAGGAACAACAGAATATATGTATGTGACAAGAGGTTAAAATCTCCTGCTTGAGAGGAATTAGCTTCAAAGGGGTAATGAGACTGAACCATGATCTTCTAAGGGAAGAAGATGGGGTGTTCCTTATTCCCCATTAAGGAGGTGGCAATGATGATGTTTATTTCTAGTGGATGAACCTGACCATGTACAACTAAGGCAAAAAGTACAGCAGATTCCATGGACAAGGTAAGACATGGGGCTTTGAGGATTTTTTCCTCCTCTGACGAGCATTTCCTCTAGTCCTGCAGGAACTAACTGTACCTAAGACTCCCTGGGAACAGGCTCCTTAGGGAATTCTGACAGTTTATCATCTATGAAGCAGGCTCAATTGCTCAAGGACCCTAAGTCTTCAGGCCAATGCTTCAGATTGCATCTAGACCACATAGAACTATGAGCAGTCATGAAGAGTAGGAACTAAAAGTTATGAATGAAGAAATTAGAACTCTTACAAATTTCAAAGAGTAAAGGCAAGGGGAAGGTATAGAGTAATAGAAGCAACTGTCAGGTCTTAGATTACCTCAGGTCTACCATTACCTCACTGTGTAGCCTTGGTCAGACCATGGACATGTATAGGCATTTGTATGTATATCTTTGGCACAAGTGTGCTGATGAATAAATACCTATATTTCCTCTAATTTCTTTTCATAGAATAGCCCTTAGCATTACAGAGGGTATGGAGTTACCTAACTCCACTCTATGCAGTAGACTCCCTGGCAGTAGGTTCTAGAATCAAAGGCTGAGTAGTTTGATGGTTTGTGTCCCCATGTCCAGGTGCTATGTTGCCTATCTTGTGGTAACAATTTACTTCCCTAGAACTAATTCTCTCCATAATTCTATACCAACTCTATCCCCTGGACCATTGCAGGGGGAAAAAAACCCTAGACATGCTAAGGCTTAAAGTTCTTAAGGAAATCTCTGTTGCCCTACCCAATCAATGCCTGTCTTCTTTAGTGATGCTTGTTGGTTTCCATCTGGGTCCTTCTTGTGACCATTCTCTATCTGTCCTAAAGGTCCTTTTGAAATGTGGAGTTCTGGCTAGGAATGTGGCTTAGTGGTAGAGTGCTTGCCTAGCATGCATGAAGCCCTGGGTTCTATTCCTCGGTACCACATGAACAGAAAAAGCTGCAAGTGGTGTTGTGGCTCAAAGTGGTAGGGTCCTGCCTTGAGCACAGAGAGGCTCAAGGACAGTGCCCAGGCCCTGAGTTCAAGCTCCAGGACAGGCACAAACAAAGGAGAAAAAGAAAAAGAAATGTGGAGTTCTCCATGAAGCAGTCTTGAGATCCATATGTCCAAAACTCCATTGTACCTGTAAACACTGTTTATTAAATCTACCAATCATGAATGTACCTTAAAATCAGGAGATAGGCACTCTCCATGGGCATATACAATTTTGACATAAATACTTCCTAATGAACATTTGGTGCTTCCTAATGATCACAAACGAACAAACATTGCAGCAATCATTGTCAATTTGACTCAACTGTATTTTCCTGAATTCCCTTTTTATTCCTTCTTAAAAAGATAAATCCCTTCCAATTTTATCGTGCCACCTGCAATCTGCATGATTTTTAATACCAAGAATGACTCCCTAATTGTGTCTTAAAGCTAATTTGGCACACAGAGCTTAAATTCTTGGACTTTTGGAGTAAGTGATTTCTTTCTTGTAATCTTTTCTCTGTCTAGAGTCCCAATTTCCTCTTAACTATTCTTCTCTTTCTTTTGAAGATGATAGGAGAAGAAAATAGCGTGGCTATACAGATTTCAGTCTCTCTCATTGATGCCTATTATCAACCGTAAGAATGCCCCCCTTGGCCTCCTCATTAAACATCCTGATGCCCGCCATTTAACATCACTTAATAAGGTAGATAAGTATATTTATTCACTCTTGGCTGGAGTTGTGTTGCAGAACAGGAGGTAGGAGCATGAGAAAGTTCTGACTCCAAATCTACAAATCCGCCTGCATTGGTAACCCCCTCCCACTTCCTCCTGTTCTGTTGGAAGACATGTCCCTCTGAGGGTGTGCTGTTTCTCATTACCGTCCACCCTTGCAAGGGCCTGATTGAATGAATTTTCTCCTCTGTCTTCTGCATACTAAACCTCTCTTTGGAGTGTTCCAATTCCCATTCAAACATGTGTACCTTTTCAATTTCTTTTACCTCATATTCTCTTCTAGCTACAACTGCTTCTCTCTTCTCTTGCTAGAGCCAGACTTTACAGAAGAGCTCATTGTCTCCACATTCCCAACTCCCACTCTCACTTTGAAACTACCTCAATTTGGATGTCTTAGACATTATCTGTTCGTCTGAGTTTTTCACTGGCTCCTGATTTGACTCTTGCATCCATTCATATCCCTCAAATCAATTTCTTCTTACCTGAGTGGGCTTCTAAAAATTCAGATCCATTCACTTCATTCCCCAAGTTAAAACCCTTCAATGTCTTTCTGTTGCTACACATGTGGACATCCAGATCCTGCATCATCTGGGCCCGGCCTTCCCATGGAGGCACCCCTGCATTCCTATTCTGCTCTTACCATGCCCACCTCCTTTTCTTTCTTTCTATGTTTTGCTAGCCTCTGGTCTTTGCCTCTTTGTCAGCTCTGCTCTCTGTGTTCGTCCCTGGAATCCTGATGCTTTACTGCTCACCCAATGAGACCTCAAGTTACTTCCTTACATGTTGTCTTCTGCAACCACAACTTTCAATGTATTTGTTTGTGTGTATGCCATGCTGAACTCAGGGCCTTTCACTCTTTCTTGGTTCTTCTTACTGAAGGCTAGCACTCTACCACCTGAGCCATACCATTTTGCTTGTTAATGGGAGATAAGAGTCTCATGGACTTTTTTTTCTAGGCTGTCTTCAAACCATGCTTCTCAGATTTCAACTTTCTGAGTAGCTAGTATTACAAGCATACACCTCCGGCACTCAGCTTCACCTTTTTTCAGGGTTTAGAAAGCTATTTATTTTGTAAATCATTTTTAAAAAGTAATACAAAAGTGTTTTTAAAGTAAAATAACAGTTTTAATTATTTTTTAAAAAGAGCTGTAATCTTTGGTGTGTTCAGCATGGTCTGAATTTTAGATAAAAGAGGTTATATTTTCTAAGACTTTAATACTATATTATTATAAAGGAAGCAAACATACTTAAATGTTTGAAAATATAGCAAAACACCTACATTTTCAATAAATTTCCATTTTTTTAAAAAAACAAAAGTTCATGGTTTGCTTTTTATTTTTATTCTTTGAGATATCTGGAGCTTGCTTTGTCCAGTTACTGTGACAGTGACTGTAGACACTCTTTACACAAATACCTTTCTGATATTATGACAGCACTGAAGGTTTACTTGGGGATTTAGGTAGCAATGCATCATCAAAGTGATTTTCTTTTTCTTGTCCTAGAGTCAATTTTCTGTCAAACAATTGACCAGGACTATTTCCATTTTATAGACAATTATTATTTTATTTAACTTTATTTTAAGGTCATGTACAGAGGGGTTACAGTTACATCTTAAGGTAGTGAGTACATTTCTTATTGAACTTGTTACCCCCTCTCTCTTCTTTCTCCCACTCTCCCGCTAGCCCAGTCCCCCACCCCACCCGCAAGCTGTACAGATCATTTCCAAGTATCGCTGTTGCCTTGGTTCACCCTTTGTCCTTTATTTCACCATTTTGTTGTTCCCCTTCCCTTCCCTAATTCCCTAACTCAGGTAAATGTATAATACAATATATAGGGCACCAAAATCAAATACAGTGACAACAGGGGATAAACCATAGGGGAAAATAAAAACACAAAAGAAACAAGAAATCACATAGTACATTAAAAACAACAGCAAAGAAAAACCTGTTCTTAATGCCCACTCCTTCCCTTTCTTTGTATGTGTGTGTGTGTGTGTGTGTGTGTGTGTGTGTGTGTGTGTGTGTGTATGTGTGTGTGTGTGTGTGTATGTGTGTGTGTGTGTGTGTGTGTGTATACACACACATGCTAGTTCTGTGGCTTGAACTTAGGGCTTGAGTGATGTTCCTGAGCTTTTTTGTTCAAATATAGTACTCTGCTACTTGAGCCACAACTCCATTTCTGGCTTTTTTAGTGATTAATTGAATATAGGAGTCTCATGGACTTTCTTGACCAGGTTGGCTTTGAAGTATGATCCTCAGATCTCAGCCTCCTGAGCAGCTAGGATTACAGGCATGAGCCACCAGTGCCCCAGCTTCCTACCCTTGGTTTTTGAGATACAATTAGCATACCAAAAAGTTTATCCATTTAAAGTATAGAATTAAATGATTTCTCGTGTCTTTACCGGGTTATATAAATTACCACAACATAATTTTAAGACATTTTTGTCACCACTAAGAAAAATACCCCAGTGTCTATGTAGCAGCCATTCCCCAAATTGCTTCCCATCCTCTCATCCCATCAACCATGAATCTATTTTCTGAATCTGCCATTTTGCCTACTGTGAACATTTCTTATCAGTAGCATCATGTGATTCTTTGTAGGCCTTTCACTTCATGTTTTTCAGGGGTTGCAATGTTGTAGCACGCGTTAATATTTCATTTCTTCTCACTGCCAAGGGATACTTCACTGTTTCTATACCATATTTTATTCAGCATCTTCAGGTGATAGACAATGAAGGTGTTTCTACTTTTTAACCATTGTTAATAATTCCTCTGTGGATATTTGTGTGTAAGTTTTTGGGTAGATATTTTATTTCACTCTTTATATATGTCAGAATGGAATGGTGGGGTTGTATACTAATTCTATGTGGGACATTTGTTGTGTTTGTTTTCGTGATTCTGGAGTTTGAACTCCGGGCTTTTGAGTCACGCCTCGGGCCCTTTTTGCTCTGGTCATTTTTGAGCTAGTCTTGCTTCTTGGTTTAGGCTGATCTGGACCACAATCTTTTTATTTATGCTTCCCACTGCAGCTGGGATGACAGGCATGCCAACCTAGTGATTGAAATGAGATCTTGTAAACTTTTTGGTGTCAAACTAAAATCCTCCCAATCTCTACCTCCCAAGTAGCTAGGATTACAGGAATGAGTCACTAGTGGCCAGTCTACTATGTGTAAATATCTCTCTTCCTTTTTACATTCCTACCAGCAGTAACTGGGAATTCCAGTTTCTCTAAATGCTCACCAATGCTTGGTATTCTTTGTCTCTATATTGTATCCAGCCTACATGGTGTGAAGTGCTATCTCACCAAGGTTTGGTTCTACATTTCCCTAATGACAAATTATGCTGAGCTCTTTTGCAGTTCTTACCGGCTATTTTGTATAATTTCCTTGAAGAAATGTCTATTCAAATCCTTTGTCCATTATCAAATTAGATTATTTACCTTTTGCTACAGAATTGCACAAGTTATTTTTATACTCTGGCTACTCCTTCCTTATCATATGTGTAATTTGCAAAACTTCTCACCTATTCTTCAGGGTCTCCAGTTTTTTGGTGTTATCATTTATAGTATATGATTTTTAATTTTATTGTAGGTCAACTTACCTGGTTTTTGTTTTGCTTTGTGTTGTGTTGCTTACACTTTTGGCGGTATGTCTAAAAAACTCATTGGCTAACCCAGGATCACCAATGTTTACTCACTCCTGGCTGTCTCCTAAAATGTTTAGTTTATCTCATCATTTAAGTCTTTAAAATGTTTCAAGATGATTTTGTATATGTGTGAAGTCAGAGTCTAACTTCACGTTGTGTGTGTCCAGTTGTCTCAGTACCAATTGTCAGAAAGATAGTTCTTCCTTGCAGTTTATTCTCTTAGCAATAATATGGCTCAGTGATTACAGAAATTAAAAGATTCTTGATTAAAATTGATATATGACAGGTACCAAGAGCACATGCCTATAATCTAGCTACTTGGGAGGCTGAACTCTGAGGATCCCAATTCAAAGCCAGCCCAGGTAGGAAAGTCTGTGATACTCTTCACTCTAGTTAACAACCATAAATCCAAAAGTGGAAGTGGCTCAAATGGCAGAACACTAAATTTGAGCAAAAAAAGCCAAGGGTGAAAATGAGGCCCTGAGTTTGAGCCCCAGTACTGGCACACATACCCACACACCCACCCCCCCCCCCCACACACACACAAACGCAAAATCAATGTATCCTAATGCAAGCATTTAGTTCCAGACTTTTAGTTCTATACCATTGATTCACACATCTGTCCTTAAGGCTGGTACCACACAGTGTTGAAAACCAGGAAGTGTGAATCCTCCAACTTAATTTTTCCATAATTTTTCGCTGTTCTGAGTTTCTTGCACTTACATATGAATTCTAGCACTTGTTTGTCCATTTTTTAGAAAGAAAAACACAGGAGGGACAGCAGATACTTTTATACGAATCTTAATAAACCTATAGATAAATATGGAAATGTCATTACCACAATACAAAGTTATTGATGTATATAACATGTCTCTTCTTTTTCTTTCTAAAATTTCTACCAGCATACATTAATTATAAAAAGAGGAACTTATTATGCCATTTCAACACATGCATGCAATGTATTCCAATCTTACTGGCTCTGATTACTCTTCTCTTATCTAATTTCCCCATAAAATATTTCACTGTTTTCACTGTAGAAGCCCTACATTTCCTTTGTTTGATTTCTTTTGTGATATTGTAAATGGAATTTTCTCCTTAAATTTATTTTCAGATGATTTTTTGTGGTTCTTTTTTTTCAATACGCTCTTTATTGTAAAAAAATATTGTACAGAGAGTAAGTGCATGAGTACATTGTTGCCTCCTTTGTTTTTACCCTATCATCCCTTCCTTCCCACCTCCCCAACTACTCCTTTTCTTCTCCCCCTTCCCCCTACCAAAGTTGTAAAGTTCATTTTCAACATAGTGTCTTGTACATCTCATTGTTATAATGGGTCAACCCGTATCCCTATTTAAGTATTTTGTTTTTTCCCTTCTCCTCTCCAAATTAGAAAAATGTATATACAAGATGCAAGGCACCGGAATCAAATACAATGAAAACAGGGGTTATACCGTGGGGGAAGAACATACAAAAGAAACAAAAATATCACACAGTAAATTATAAGTACGTTAAAAACAATATCAAGAAAGAAAAAAACACTTGTATTCCTATCTTAGGGTTCATTTCACTTAACATCATCTTATATGGTCATATGTACATAGCTTTTGACCTTTTTTGCTTGTCCTAGATATAAACTAGTTACTGCAAATAAGGGAAACCATAGGAGCTATGTTTCTTTGGGCCTGGCTTACTTCACTTAATATAATTTTTTCCAAGTCTTTCTATTTCCTAACAAATGGGACGATGTCAATCTTTTTGGTGGAGGCATAGAATTCCATTGTATATAAATATATGCCTCATTTTCTTGATCCATTCATTTCAGATGATTTTTGTATACTGATCTTATATCCTACAACCTTTCTAAACTCATTTATTAGTTCTAATAGTTTGTTAAGAGATTTCTTAGGATTTTATATGTATATACATATAGATTCATGTATTCTGAAAATACAAGTCATTTTTATTGTTTCCTTTCCAATACATATCTCTTCTATTTCTTTTTTTGCTTACATAAAAAAATTCTCCTGGTGAGAACTTATAGTACAACATTGAATATAAGTAGAAAAAGTGGACATTCTTGTGTTCCTGACCTTGGTAGAAAATGCCTAGTCTTTCACCATTAAATATGATGTTAACTTTGGGTTTTAAATAGATAACATTTGGAAGTGGCGCTGTAGCTCAAATGGTAGAGTGCTCGCCTTGAGCTGAAGAGCTGAGGGACAGCGCCCAGGCCCGGAGTTCAAGCCCCACGACCGACAAAAAATAAAAATAAAAAAATAGATAACATTTGTCAAGTTTTTCACAGATACCATTTTTCAGGTTGAGGAAGCCCCCTTCTGTTTGTAGCTGGCTGGATTAACACACTTTTAATTCTTTGTTTGATGTCTGTATTTACCCTGAGACTCTAACATGGCTATATCCTACTTGTTGTTCACTTCTTAACACAAAGGAAAATGTCTAGCGTAGAAAAATCATTCAATCCCACTTCTCAAATGACTGAACGAAAATATATTCTTTCAGAATTTTGTCTTCCTCTGGCTTTTTATTTTTCATCCCAACTTTTACAAATATTATTTTGTTCCTAACTGGCCTACTCTAGCAGCTATTTCCCTTTTTCTCTTCCCCATAGGGATATGGGAGAAGAAGATAGTTTATTGTTTTGGTACGATCTCTAATGCACCATGATCTATACTCTCTTTGCAAAGGTTAGTAT
Organism: Dipodomys spectabilis; assembly: GCF_019054845.1. Lineage (NCBI taxonomy): Eukaryota > Metazoa > Chordata > Mammalia > Rodentia > Heteromyidae > Dipodomys > Dipodomys spectabilis. The sequence goes on along the minus strand of NW_024870887.1, from coordinate 6,507,636 downwards.
CTGACCTATTTATCCCTCATCTTGTTGAAATCTGTCTTCCTACACCATTTCAATTCTCCCAGCATTCCCTTACTTTTCCATTTCAATGTTGAACTTACTTTTAATGGTTATTATTATTACTGTCAGTGAAGAGACTTTCGCTGTTGACCAACCTTTAGTCTAGAAAGGAATTCCTTCTCCTTCTCCTTTGGTCTTGAAGAATCTCCCAAGTAAAGAGTTATTCTTGCTAAGTAAACTTGTCCCCAGAGGTGATTGTTATTGGAACCCTATAACTGTCACTAATCTACTTTGCTTCCAGAAAACTTTCTATAAAGCAAGTATAAGAAGTTTGTACCCTATCCTTGGACTCACTGGAGACATTGAGTTTCAGAACCATTGACAAGAGAATACTCATTTTCCTCTATGTTTTGCCTTTACCCCATTTCCTCTCTTCTGACACAGAAGCTCAGGATATACGTATGTACAACCAGGCTGAACTCCTCTTCCTCCTCTACCATAATAGTTTTTTTCTTTTGAACAAAGTATATGCCTCTGTTTGTACATTGTAGGTAACATTACATGAAAATATCAAGTTCATAGTTTTAAAAGTGCTAATAGTGATTGGGATGTACTTCTTGAAACTTTGGGCTATGTTGATCTGAAAAACAATTTCAGAGTCTAGAGGTCTGATGCATTCAAAATGTTGAGAGCTTGTCTGGTTAGTGCTATCTTTGTCCATGTTGATCTACTGCCAGTATGCCAGGAAAGGGCCTTCTTCCAACAAAATTTGTATTTATAACTGCCATTGCCTTGGGAGATAGTGCTGCCTTCCTCTAACCAGTGCAGAGGGAAGATGGGCAGCCATGGCCTCGATCCCACTGACTGTCACCAACAGCTTCCTCTAAACAGAGTTTGTTTTCATCTCAATGAATCCAGAGCTCTCATCCTTCCTGTGAAAGGATTTTTTTTGGTCAGGATTTTGCTTTGAAGACTAATGCCATGGAGCAGATGCTCCTGTCAGAATTTTGAATCCAACTTTCCCATGCAGTTTGAGTTAAGAAAGAGTTGGAATCCTGGATTTGCCTCTGGCAATGTAAAAACTTCAGACCTCATGGACACACACACACACACACACACACACACATTTGTTGGTTACCTAGCTTGTTATAAAGGCAGAATATCCAGTCTTATGGAGCTAGCTTTCAAAAAGAAACGCACCCACCTAGGAAAATAACAAGCACATCTCAAGAGCATAATCCAAGAGAAAGAGAAGTTGGAGAAGAGACAAAAGTAGGTGGAGGCAGGAAAGTCTAAACTCTGGAGCTGTGCAGCAAGGAAAGAGAGCAAAGAGTCCCATGAGAAATGAGAGGTGTGAGTTTAGGGAAAATAAAATACAAGGCATTTATTGACTTGTTTAACCATGGGAAAAATATGTCAGAAGGGTTCTGAAATTCTGCTGGAGAGTTTTGGAAGAATTATTGGGATAATGACAGACTACACGGACAAAAAAAATGAGGCAATTATTAACTCCTGGAAGGACAAAAAGTTATAGAAGAAAGGAAATGTGATCCTAGTGTATTTCTTCACTCAGCAGTGAACAGTACATATATAAATGTAAAAAAATAAAAATTGAATATTGATTTGACCAAAGTATGATATAAATATACTAAAAGAATAGAGGGAGAAAAGATATAGACATAAAAGTGGGTTAGGCCTGGTGTCAGTATCTCACACCTGTAATCCTAGCTTTGCAGAAAGCTGAAATCTAAAGTTCTCAGTCCTGGGCAGAAAATCCATGAGACTCTAATCTCAAAGTGATGAGCAAAAAACCACAAATGGGGCTGTGCCTCAAGTAGTGGAGCCTTTAGGACAAAAGCTCAGGGAGTACCCAGGCTCTGTGTTTAAGCCCCAACACACACACACACACACACACACACACACACACACACACACAGTGGGTTAGGAGCTCTCTGGCTCCATCTTCCATTATAAGAAGTCAATAAGCCTTTAAAACTGATCAGTGAAGAAATAACTATGAAGCGTATTCTGCTGCATGGGGAGAGAGCTCAGAAGAAAGGGCTAGGGAAAAGTAAAGGTGAGAAGGGAGCACAGGGTTGTTCTATTTTCCTCATATCTTGCCGTGCTGTTTGGGTTTTGAAGCTGAAAGCATTGGACTGGATTATTATTTTAAAGAATAAGTAAGGCAATGAATAAGAGCCTGAAAGACAAGTGCTTAGGACACAAGAGAGCCAGATTGGAAAGGTGAGTTCAGGCATCTTAACTCCATGGGCAGGGAAGCTGGCCACTTACACTTGCAGGAGGCATATCTATACAAATATGTCACTTTCCTCCAAGCTACAAATACCTGAAAAAAGATACTCCCTTGCAGAAACCTGCAGCATGCAGATCAGTGCTGATATGGGAGAGCGGACTCAGACATGGTTGTTTTGTCTGTCCTTGACCTAACCTTTCCCACTTCACTAGGGGTGAGGAAACATTAGCGTCCCAAGATTTTGTCCTTGCTGCTGTGAACACACTAGGTGGGCTTGTGTTTTGGACCTGGAATGTAGGCAGGTGCAAAGCAGATGGAGGATGCAGGGGAAAATAGGGGCACTTTCCCATCTAATGGGAGCCCCTGATGTATAGTGCCAGTCAGCCTCACAGCAGGAAGTTCCTGAGCTTCCTCTGGCCCATGGCTCAGAATGGCAGATACAGGAAAGGAACAAGGTCTCTACGGCCCCTCAGAGGGAAAGTTTCTTCACCTTCCCTGGGTTTGCTTCATATGCACCTTCCTGTCTTTCTCTAGGACAAGCTCCCAGTGGTCACTCAAGAATCTGGCTCATTCTGAGAGGCTCTGCTGCCCCATGCAGTCCTGAGAACAGCTGAGCCTGCTGTTTGGATGAAGTCAAAGCCTTTCAAGAAGCTAGTCTGAGTCCGTAGGCCAGTTAGGCACTGGTAAACCCCAGGCCACTTCACAGCTCACTCTGTGGCCTCAGCCGGAGTTCCCTGGACAACAAAACCAGAAATACCACTGTCAGAAAAGATGGGATATCTTCCTCTTTGTTCTCTCCCACCAGTTGGATCCATTTCTTGGAAGAGCCAGATGGATACAATATGCTTATCCCTAGGAGCTCTGAGTGAACCAGAATGGTCCACATCATGAACCCAACATTCTCCAATATCCTGGTTGTTTCAAAGCTAAATGATAAAATAAAACACATTTTCTAAGAAAGTCTCTCATTCTAAGAAGAATCTTAGTTCTGACTCAAAATATATATTTGGAGAAAGGGTACATTCAGATAACAGGATGGGCATATCTCTCCTCATTTCCATGAAGTGGTTCTTCACAGAGATCCCAAAGCAATATAGAGAACACAGGGAAGATTTCAGAGAATGACCAGGCCAGGCTCACCCTGTGACCCAGGAGAATTTGCAAATCAAAAGCTCCTTGCTGGAAGTGTCCCTCCAATACACATGTATATCTGAAGGACAGGAAGATGGGGACTTTCCTGAGTCTGATTTTCTGAAGAGAAAGTGCGCAGAGGGGATGTGTTTTCATGCTGCGCTGTGCACTCTGGCATGCCAGGAACAAGGTCATGACTTGGAACTGAACCCATCCTGTGTACAAGTAACAAACACTGCCAATGAACTTGTACCCTATGGGTTCATTATTCCTGCACATTTCAGGTGATATGTTCACCTTATGAAGAATCAACTTCCTCTTGATTACATTTTTCCAAAGGTTGGAGAACAAGACACCCAGAGCAATGCTTGGAGCAGGTCATTTTGCCACCTGGTCTCCTGCCTGGACAAAGTTGATACCTAAACACCTTATGTCCTGGTCAAAATTCCTTGTCACATTAGGTTTCCTGTATAGGCAAAAACATGTGGACCTTCACCTTCAGGTCAACATAGGCTAAAAGGGAGAGTTCCAAAGAATGAATGAACCATTCCCACAGGACTCACAAGAAAACCTTCCCTTGAATAGTTACATAAAAAAAAGTTTAAGAAGCTGGGTGCCAGTGGCTCACGCCTGTAATCCTCGCTACTCAGGAGGCAGAGATCTGAGGATCACAGTTCAAAGTCAGCCCAGGAAGGTAAGTCCATGAGACTCTTATCTCCAATAAACCACCAGAAAACCAGAAGTGGCGCTGTGACTCAAATGATAAAGAGCTAGCCTTAAGCTGATGAGCTGAGGGACAGCGCCCAGGCCCAGAGTTCAAGCCCCATGACTGACAAAAAGAAAAAAGAAAAAAAACTGTTTAAGGTGTGGATGCTGGTGTTTCACACCTATAATCTTAGCTACTCAGGAGGCTGAGATTGGAAGATTGTGGTTCAAAGCCAACCTGGAGAAGAAAAGTATATGAGATTCTTATCTCCAATTAACCACCAAGAAACCTGAGGTACAGCTGTGGCTGAAAGTGGTAGAATGCTAGCCTTGAGCAAAAACAGCTCAGGGGTAGTACTTAGGCCCTGAGTGCAAGCCCCATGACTGACCAAAAAAAAAAAAAAAGTCCAAGCACACCTGCATTTGGAGCATTTGGAGCATTTGATGATCCAGTCATATGTCACCCTGATCCTCTTCTGGCTTACTTGGGTCTACCTGGAAGACAAAGAAAAAAGAACACATCTACAGTGTCTACAGTGACCAGTGGACTAGATGCACATCCGCAGCAATGCAATACCTCTCTCTTCCTCATGGGGCCTAGCTCAGGAACCAGGCTTTAATTTTGTAACTAACAGGATGTGAGGGGAGATGTTCCTCCATCAATTGATCCCAAAGCTGACTCCCACCACCATACTGGAGTTCCAGAGGGCGCAGAGAAGCTGTCATAGTGGTGATACAGAGGCTCTGGCTTCCCTGCCTAGACTAGAGGATACTGTATCCTGGGCCCTGGGTGAAAGGAAATACTTCAATCCTTAGACTTGGTCCACAGCAGACCAGCTTGCAGGCTCCCAGGTTGCACCTTACCAAAGGTTCGAGCATCCTCATCTAAGTCAAAGCAAGGTGAGAAAACAGGCTGAGGACCGCGGGCACTGTGGGTCTGAAGCAGGAGGTGTCTAAGGAGTGTGCTTGTACCCCAGCAGAGGAATGGATGGACTGGGGAGCCCCCAAGGAGACAATGAGGACACTTCAGACACAAACATTGTCATTCCTTAGACTCTCCAGAGCTTCTGCCATTACAGCCCAAGGGGAGAAAATCAGTGCCAGGCTCTTCTTGCCCTTGTCCTCTCCCAGCCATAGTGTGTCACCCTGGAAAGCTGCAGGATCCCTTCCTCTGTCTACTTCCTGCCTTCCTCCCAGCTCTCACAGTTGTTTCCTTTTCCCCTCTAAACAAGCTAATTAAGCAATAATCCTGGGCGAATCCATCACTCTGACAAGGTTGTTGATTAACGCCCCCCAGCCAAGCCCCAAATGTTTAATATCCCAGCAGAACGGTCAATAATGACTCCGGCCGCAGTGACACAGGGCTGCGGCAATGCAGGTGCTGGCTGCATCTGAGAAAAATGGTGCAGAATGGGTAATGTAGCCTGGGTTTGCAGCCTTGTAGAAGACAGAGGAGGGAAAGTGGCCTTGGTTTGGGGATATACCGAACTGAACATCTTACAGGCTTGGAGTCAGCTTTGTATCCAGGATGGCTTACATACTCGGGAAACAGGCATGTTACACACATTTGTCCACACCCAAACCTGATGAGCTTCTTTGCGGTTTGGGTTTAAACCTTCCCATTGTTTCTTTTGGCCCGAGGAGCCAGTTAAGTTGCACACATTTGTTTGCAATTGGAGCAGCCCAGCAGGTCTGTCCTCCATTTCTTACAAACATCTCTAACTAGACTCTAGATTATTCTTTGAGACCTCCAAGGGCCCTCTGAGAGCTTATCAAGCTCTGAAAAACTCTGGACCATGAAAGAAGGGCCATATTGTAAGTAACTGCTAAAGGGACACAAACAAGTATCCAATACAGTGTGGACTATATAACATCTAGAGCAAAAGGAGCAAAAGGCAACAATGTGACCACCTTTGTGAGATAGATTTCAATTCTGAACTTGCCTATCTATCTCTCTCCTACATCTTTTCTATATCAAACTCTTTCTGTTACCCAAAAGGACTTACTTTCTTGAGTCTTTGGAGAAGCTGCTCTTCAACTGAGCACAATGTGAGGAAATCCTGCCCCCTGATGGTCACAGTGGTTTGCAACTTCAAACTTCCAAAGGTTCCAAAGGTTCCTGTCCATGCCAAATATCCTATGTGACCTGGGTGGAGGCGGCCTAGCCCCAGCATGCCGCATCCAGACTGTGACAATGGCTCTGAGACATCTGAACCCTCAATTCATTTCTGCTACTGTCTTCAGAAAGCATGGATGCTCTTAGAAAGCTGTCAGAGCTGCGGGGAAGGAAACTGACCCCCAGTCACCATAATCAGGTCCCTAACATGCCACATTTTATGTCTCTGAGAATTTCTATTTGGCCACAAGGGGAAGGAAATAGCATACAGTAAGTGCTTCATAAATGTTAACAGAAGGAATACACAAAGACAGGAAACATGACGGTATAGACAGAACCCTGCTGGATAAGCGCCCCTGGTGTAAGATTAGGTCTGGGTCCGGTCTCTTTCCAGCTGTGTGTCCTTGGGGACATGTCCTTTTCCATCTGGTGCCTCCTTCTCCGAAAATGAAGAAGCTGCACTTGAAAATCATCAAAGTCTCTTCCATGTTACAAACTTGGGCAGCCAGGTCCTAACAGATTCTAATCATCTCTATTCATCATCTCTGAGGGCAGTAATGAATAGCCAGAAACGCAAGAGGCCCTAGTAATATAACAACAGCAGCAATGCCTGAGATGGCACTGTCTGGGCAGGAGGTCAAGCAGTGCTCTCTTCCCTCAGCCTGAAAACTGTTCCTCGGCCTTGGACATTTATGACCATAGAAATGAAAAACTTCCTCCCTCTACCTTCCTCCCCCTACCTGGAGTAGCCGGCATTGCCAGTGCCTTAGACAAATAATGATCAGACAGTGACACCTGGTGGGCATCTCTACTAATTGCTGCCAGCCTTGCTGCTCAGCTCTGCAGACAAGGAGCTTGGCAGAAGTCCAGTTCCTACATTCAGAGAAAGTATATTACTGGTTCTATCTCTCCCAGCATGTTTTACCACACTTTAAGCATCATAAAGACAGAGTCTATGTCTGCTGGACATAGCATTCATTCTAGTTCCTGATGTAGTACAAATCTAGAGTGGACCCTCAGTGGGTTAGGAACTTTTTAGTCTACTCTGAAAGTACAGCAGTGTCCTTCCTGTGTGAACTCAGTTAATATGACTGTGTATTTTTGCTAATGAGGTGATCAAAGTTTACTCCTATTATTTTCCAAGACTGATTCAAAGGACGTTCATATAAATTTTTCAATAAAAAAAAAAAAAAGAAGTCCAGTTCCTAGTAGGGCTAAAGTGGGAATGCATGCTCTCAGTGTGAGTACTGTAGGACCAGGGTGCTCATCTCGGTCCTGGGGCTGCCTCTCTCTCTTGACTATAGTGCCTTCAATTGGGGCTTTGGCCTGGTTCCACAGTCATTCCCAGCTCCGTTGTTCTAAGTCTTTGCTATGTTTACAATCAGAATCCTTACAAGGTAGGAGCAGCCTAGAGGCTCAGTTGAGGTACCCTGGATTCTATCCAGGTTACTGGGCACATTTCTGTCCGCATGCCCGCCTGCCACACATGCCATGCCATGCCTGCCTCCATCTATCCACCACGTGGCAAGATGAGGAGGCAGCAAGACCACCTGGGATAAACTTGGTTGAGCTATCAGTCTGTGGGGGCAGGGGTCATACACTTGGCTTTGCCCACTTAGGACACCAGGACCTCTCCATATTGCTGGGCTCCACAGGGGTCACTTGGCCCTAAGGAACAAGGCAGATGGCTTATTTTAACATGCTTTCCTCCTATATTTATACTCACAAACTGCAAAGGGAAGGGGCCCATTGATTGAGGCTTTAGATCCTCTCTGAGTAACAGAGACTCAGCCTAGATTTGCTGAAGACAGGGAGCTGCCTTGTTGGCTCTACCTTGAGCCACATATACTCTTTATCTTACAAGAGCTTGGCCCCTGCCTTCTGCTCATGTTTATTATTTTTTGTAATCAGCAATTTTTTGACTTGGATTTATTGGTCTTTATCAAAGTGCAATCTTCCGCATGATTTCTACAGAAGACCCTAGGAACCTTCTAAGAGGTAAACCACAAGTGCTAGGCTGCCAACTTCCTCATCTTTACCTCTCCTACCCTTCCCTATGCCATGGGCAAAAAGTGTTCAGTGGGTTCCTTTGAGCTACTTGGAGAAGGAAGTCATTCACTCCAATGGGGAATGAAATTCTTAAATACTATAGTTTTTATTGTTGTGTGGCCATTTTCCATCATGGAATGATGTATGTAATCATACTTTTTCAGAGCTGAGAATGAGTGAACTACCATTTTATACCTACTCTGTGTGTGTATGTGTGTGTATATTATGAACTAGTAAGAGACAGTTAAATGGGTGACATTGCCCCAAAAGAAATGTACTCATTTCCTGACTTACATAACTGCAACCCCTCTGAACATCATTATAATAATAAAAAATTAAAGGACAGTTAACATCTTAAGGGAGAAAAAGGCAAATGAAGCCTCTAAGTAATATAGGATAGTAAAAGCAGGACATGAATGCCACCCCTGGAGCTGCGGGAGATCACCCTGAGAAGGTCTGAAAACCTGGAGGAGATTTACAGCTCCTTGGAAAGAGTATAGCTACAGGCGAGGTGAGGCTTGCACAAAAATTCACAGGAGGGCAGTGAATTGGAGCTGGAGCTCAGGATGTCCTGGAGACACCTGACACTGCTGCTGGCCAACTCAGTGCAGGAAGAAGAAAGGAACATGGAGCCAGGAGAAAGATCTCTGTCTTTGCTGAGCCTTGTAGTGTTCCTGTGGTACACACTGCTGGTGATAGGTCAAACATTACACCCACAGAGAAAGGAGAAATATGTGCAGATTGGGTCAGGGTTGGAGTTGAGAGAAAATGTACCAATAGCAGATGCACTACTCCATCGTAGGCCCTATGGTGTGCATATCACTTTGAATTTTATATAATCTCATCTGTAAATCTTTGCGCTCAATAGTCACATTTAATGTTGGGAGAAACATTAAAAAGCAGAAGCCTGGGGTGAATTTGCAATTACCCTGTGGCTTTGCTGATGTGTGTGATGCTCAAGTGTGTGTTTCTACACCTAGTCAACAGTGCCTCTCTCCATAATGGACAAAGGATAGTCAAATGTGTTAATCTGGAAGGATAGAAGACAGTAAAGATTTATATTCCCTGCCCTGATCTTTCTTTCTCTATTAAGTTGCCTAATCTTCTCCAGCTCTTGTTCATGGATTTACCTTCTCGGGGAAACAAACTGGAAGGCTGATATCTACATTGCGGGTGCCCTAAGATAGTGACTTAAGGAGATGGGAAGAAGTTGGCAGAGGAGAAGCTGGGGGCTAAACAAGCTTTTGTATAGAAAGCAGTTTTAGTGTTCCAGTGAAAATTCCTAGGCTAGAGAGTCACACCAAGTGTGACATCATAGTACAGAGAGTTTGGCTAGAGAGGAAATCCAGGAAGCTTGGTTAAGCAGACAGACTTGAGCACTTGTTGGTGTTTGTGGCAGCAGCAGCTGCTTCCCATATCAACAGGGAGAGCCCAGGACAAAGGCACCAGGGGTGGTGTGCAAGCAGATTTTACTCACCACCAGCAAGAACTGACAAGGAGTGGAAATCTTCATCCTGCGGACCACAGATAGTGGCAGACTGTGGACAGCCCAGAAACCAAGGATAGGCATGAGTATCCCAAGACATCCTCACTCCTTCTCACAGGGCAGCGGTGGTAAGATAGTCCCTTCCCCACCACTGGAGAAGAACTCCATCTTTGATACTGACAAAGACCCGGCGGCCAGAGCAGCTAGCATGTAACTCAGATCTTTGAAGAAGACAATAGGAGCCATTCAACAGGTCATAGGAACCTGATCTTCCTGGTTCAGCTCCACCCAGGGGAAAGTTACCCTTCCCAGGCAGAGAAAGCTCTGCCCATGGAGGAGTGACTATCTTCACTGGATAAACAGAGCCAGAGGATGGTCCTCCCCACTGCAGTCTAGGAAGCAGACCCATCAGCAGGAGGGGTAAAAGAAAAACAATTGAAATTCAGTAAACATAAATCCTGAAAATGGCTCCAAGTTGGGCTCTGTGAGTGTCTCAGGAGTTAGCCCCTCAGGGAAAAGCTATTAATTGCTGACAGGCCTCAACCCTGTCCACAACCTAGCCTCATCACAGCAACTCCAAGCTAGAGAAAACATCTCCCTCCTTTGTGATACTCAAAGCAGATCTATCACCCACTAAACTAGCCTGGGAGGAGGAGCATAAAGTCGAAGTAAGGCAGAGCTTCTTTCTCCCTGCTCAAACAAACTGACTTAAGAAACCAATCAAGCCACAGGAAAACCAAACACCACAAACAAAGCAGAGACTCCACCAAGAGACTGGTTATGGACACAGAGGAGACACAAGATTCCCTCACTCCCCCCACCCCCCAAAAAATCACAAACCCTTTTTTCTATCTAATTTGTTAATTTTTTAAAATTGTTTTCTATTTTTTTCATCATTTATACTTTAGGGTGTGTGTGTGTGTGTGTGTGTGTGTGTGTGTGTGTGTGTGTGTGTGTGTGTGTGTGTGTGTGTTTTAAACTATTTTTACTCTTTTCCCTTTTGGTCTTTCTTTATAGTTACATAATTTTTAAGTGTTTATTTTTTAATTTTTAATTTTTATCTTTTCATTTTCCTTGTTTCTTTATCTCTCTCCTTTCCTTTTATTCATTTCCTCTCTCTGAATTTAGGTGTTGGTTAAATTCCCTCTCTCATTTTCCTTCCCACATTCCTCTTATCTTATTTTCTCCCCTCAATTCTCCCTAAACCTATTAATTTCTGGTCTGCTGACTCCTTCTTTGACATTCTTAGCCCATTAATTCATAGTTGTTTGTTGTTGAACTAGATTGTATCTGTTGAACTAGATTGTATCTGTACTCATTTTGACTGTGTCAAACAATTTGTGCAACTACAGGGTTCTGGTTGATGCTTGCCTTAAAATAGTATCCTAGCATGGGATTGATTTTGCTTTCAAACCAAATGGGCAGAACAAGCCGGAGAAACACAAGAAAAATGGCAAGTCCAGGTATCTCAACTCCCATTCATGATAATCAAGTGACAGAGCAGTTAATGAATAATCCAGAGGAGAGTTCCCAAAATGCTCTATAAACACTACTGTTAAACATGCTGAATGAAAAGATTGAAAGCCTGTAAAGGACTCTGTGTGAGCATGATAGGGAAACGCATGAGCAGGATAGGGAAAAGCATGAGTACGATGAGGCTAATCAAAGATTAATACAGGAATTTTGTGAGCATGAGGAAGCTAATCAAAGATTAATACAGAAATTGCATGAATAGGAGGAGAATAGACAAAGATTAATATAGGAATATCATAAGCATGAGGAAGCCAATCAAAGATTAATACAGGAATTGCATGAGCGGGATGAGAATGGACAAAGATTAATGGAGGCATTCATGGAATCCACAAACAGACAGCTGAAGGAATCCAGGGAGGCCAGAAAGGGAATGCTGAAGGGAGCCCATCAAAAGGAAAGGGAGTCCAATGAAACTATCACAAGTCAACTAAAGGATTTGAGAATAAACACTGAAAACCAAATTAAGGAAGTAAAGAAGTCCATACAAGATCTAAAACAAAGCTCCAACAAAGAATTTGAAGCTATCAAAGCTGACCAATTAGAAGGAAAGGTAATAAAAAAAAAAAAAAACAATGTAGAAAGTCTTAACAGTAGGTTAGACCATGCAGAACATCAAATCTCTGGGATTGAAGACAGCCTAGATATTATGGAAAAAAAACAGACAACTATTCAAGACAAATCCAAGAAATATGATAGATCTATTCAATATTTTGAAGACACCATCAGAAGGCCAAATCTGAGGCTAATGGGTGTAGAGGAACACCTAGAGACAGAAGTTAATGGTCTAGGAAATTTATTTAACAGGATCCTAGCAGAGAACTCCCAAACATGCAAAAAGAAGGGACTATTCAGATACAAGAAGCTTTTAGAACTCCAAATAGACCAGCCCAGAACAGGATATCCCACCATCACATTATAATCTGCACAGGATCAATTCAGACAAAAGAAAGGATACTTAAAGCTATCAAGGAGAAAAGATCAATCACCTTTAAAGGGAAACCAATCAGAATAACTTCTTATTTCTCAAAAGAGACAATTAAAGCAAGAAAAGCCTGGAATGATGTATGCCATGCCCTAAAAACAAACAACTATCAACCAAGAATACTGTACTCAGCTGAACTCTACTTCATAACAGAAGGTCAAATAAAAATCTTCCATAGCAAAGAAAAACTAAAACAATATATCTCCACCAAATCATCCTTACAAAAGATACACATAGAAAACCAACAAGAGCACAATAAAGGCCAAGAAACTGCACCCAAACAGAGAATGCAAGAATCATAGGAAGAACCCAGTTGGCACAGCCCGCAAGAAGGTGGATAACATGGCAGGAACTACCAAAAACCGCTCAGTCCTCTCAATATTAATGGACATAACTCTCCAATTAAGTGACATAGACTGTCTAGTTAGATCAAAAAGCAAATCCTTCTATCTGCTGCCTTCAAGAGACACAATGAGCCCACAAAAACAAACATATTCTGAAAGTGAAAGGCTGGAATAAAATCTACGAAGCAAATGGCCCCCATAAACAGGTGGGAGTTGCAATCCTAATACTAGATAAAATAGACTTCAAAATAAAATTAGCAAGAAGAGAAAAAGGAGGTCACTACATACTAATGAAGGGATCTCTCCTTCAGGAGGATGTTACAATTCTAAAAATCTATTCACCACACATTGGAGCATCCAAATTTATCCAAGAAACACTATTTTCCCTCAAATCTCACATAGATCCAAAGACATTAATTGTTGGGGACGTTAACACACCACTATCCCTGCTGGATAGATCAACCTGGCAAAAACTCAACAGAGAAACCATGGATCTAAACAACTGCATAGATCAACTACACTACCGAATAATTCACGCAGCAGCATCAGAATACACATTCTTCTCAGCAGCATATGGAACATTCTCCAAAGTAGACCACATTTTAGGTCACAAAGCAAATTTGTCCAAATTCAGAAACCTTGAAATTATGCCCTGCATTCTCTCAGACTACAAGAGAATAAAATTAGAACTCAATACCAAAAGCCACCAAAGAAAGTCCTGTAATTACAATTAAAAACTTATTTAAAAAAAAGAAAGTCCTGTAGCACATGGAGGCTGAACAACACACTGTTGAACAACTAGTGGGTCATGGAAGAGATTAGAAAAGAAATTCAAATATTCATGACATTAAAAAAAATGAACACACAAATCCCCAGCTCCTCTAGGACACAGCAAAGGCAGTACTCAAAGGCATGTTTATAGCTCTGAGTTCCTATTTCAACAAATTGGAGAGATCTGAACCAACAATTTAATGAGACACCTGAAGCTCCTTGAAAAAAATCAGCAAGCTAAACCTCAATCCAATAGGTGGAAACAGATAATTAAAATTAAATCAATTAAATTAATTAGAATCCAAAAAAGCCATAATAAGAATCAACAAAACAAAGAGTTGGTTCTTTAAAAAAAAATAACAAAATTGACAGACCCTTAGCAAATCTTATCAGAAAAACATCACCACAGAAACAACCAAGATTCAGAACATTATAAGGGAATACTTTTCAAACCTTTATACTAATAAGTTAGAGAATCTGGAAGAAATGGACAATTTTTTAGCAGATATCAACATGCCGAAACTAAACCAAGATGGTTTAAACCAACTTAACAGATCCATATCAAGCATCGAAATAGAAACAGCAATAAGAGACTTCCCACCCAAGGAAAGCCCAGGATGGATTTACAGCAGAATTCTACAAAGCCTTCAAAGCAGAACTCACACCAATACTCCTCCAACTCTTCATGAAATTGAAAGTGAAAGTTTACTACCAAACTCTTTCTATGAAGCCATCAGGCCCATTTCTTTGATGAACATCGATGCAAAACTTCTCAACAAAATTTTGGCCAATCGACTTCAACAACTCATAAAAAAAATCATATACCATGATCAAAAGAATTCATTTCAGGGATGCAAAGCCAGTTCAATATATGCAAATCAATTAATATAATTCATCATATTAACAAGAGCAAGGATAAGAACCACATGGTTATCTCAATAGATGCAGAAAAAGCATTTGGAAAGATCCAACACCTCTTTATGATGAAGGTTCTGGAAAAACTAGGAATTCATGTAACATTTCTCAATATAATAAAGGCTGTATATGACAAACCTACTTCCAGCATTATACTTAATGGTGAATAGCTAAAGCAATTTCCTCTAAACTCATGAATGAGACAAAGATGTCCACTCTCTCCACTTCTCTTTAATTTAGTATTAGAATGTCTAGCTACAGCAATAAGACAGGATACAAACATAAAGGGGATCCAAATAGGGAAAGATGAAGTAAAACTCTCTCTCTTTGCAGATGACATGATCTTGTATGTAAAGAATCCCATGGACTCACTCCCAACTTACTTGAGCTGATTTGAAACTTTGGCAAAGTAGCAGGATATAAAATTAACAATCAAAAAATCAATGGCTTTTCTGTATTCCAACAATGAGAAGAATGTGGCTGAAGTCAGGAAGTCAACTTCTTTTGTAATAGCCCCACAAAAAAAATAAAATACTTAGGAGTTAACTAAGGAAGTAAAGGAACTCTACGATGAAAATTTTAAAAACCTGAAAAGGGAAATCAAAGCAGAACTTAGGAAGTGAAAAAACCTCCCATGCACCTGGATTAGGAGAATTAACATCATGAAAATGGCAACACTTCCCAAGGCTATCTACAAATTCAATGCGATACCTATCAATATTCCAACCTCATTCTTCAATGAAATAGAAGCAACCCCAAAATTCATATGGAACAATAAAAGACCCTGAATAGCAAAAACAATCCTTAGCAGAAAAACAGCACTGGAGGAATAACAATACCAAATTTAAAACTCTACTACAAAGTCATAGTAATCTAAACAGCTTGGTACTGGCATAAGAACAGACCTGAGGACCAATGAAATAGAACTGAAGACCCAAATGAACCTACAGATCTATAGCCACCTAATCTTCAATAAGGGAGCTAAAAATATAGAATGGAAGAAAGACAGTCACTTCAGTACATGGTGCTAGCAAAATTGGTTAAACGCCTGTAGAAAACCAAATCTAGATCCTTATATATCACCCTGCACCAGAATCAACTCCAAATGGATCAACAACCTCCAAGTCAAAGCAGACACCCTGAAAACATTACAGGAAGGAATAGGAGAAACTCTAGGGCTCTTTGGCACAGGCCAAAATTTTCTTAATAGAGACCCAGAAACACAACAAGAATGGTTAGACAGATGGGATTGCATAAAACTGCAGAGCTTCTGCATGGCAAAGGACATTGCTAGCAATAGACAGCCCACAGATGAGAAGATCTTCACTAGACATACAAAGGACAAGGGTCTCATATCTAAAATATACTTAGAACTCAAAAAATTAAATCCCCAACAACAAATCCTCAAAGAAACAACTGCCCCATAAATAAGTGGGCTAAAGACTTAAAGAGAAACTTCTCTGAAGAGGAAATAAGAATGGCCAATAGACATTCTCAACTTCTCTAGCCATAAAAGAAATGCAAATCAAAACAACATTGAGATTTCACCTTACCCCAGTGAGAATGGCTATAATCAAGAAATCTACTAACAACAAATGCTGGAGGGGATGTGGCCAAAAGGGAACTCTACTGCATTGCTGGTGGGAGTGGAAACTTGTTCAACCACTTTGGAAAGCAGTATGGAGGTTCCTCAAATGACTCCACATAGTGCTCCCCTATGACCCAGCAACCCCACTTTTGGGCATTTACCCAAACGATCACACACAAGGCTATACTAAAGCTACCAGCATAACTATATTTATCACAGCATTATTCACCATAGCTAAGATATGGAACCAACCCAGATGCTCCTCAGTAAATGAATGGATCAAGAAAATGTGATGAGTGTGTGTGTGTGTGTGTGTGTGTTTGTGTGTGTGTGTGTGTAATGGAATTCTCTGCCTCCATCAGAAAAAATGGCATAACCCTATTTGTTAGGACACGGAAAGAATTGGAAAATATTATATTAAATGAGGTAAGCCAGGCCCAAAGAAACATAGGTCCTATGCTTTCTCTTATTTGCAATAACTAGTATATGTCTAGGACAAGCAGAAAAGGTCAAAAGCTATGTACATATGACCATATAAGATGATGTTAAGTGAAATGAATCCCAAGATAGGGACACAAGTGTTTTTTTTCTTGCTTGCTTTATTTTTAACATGTTTATAATCTAGTATGTGATTTTTTTGTTTCTTTTGTATGTTCTTTCCCCATGGTATAACCTGTTTTCACTGTATTTGATTCTGGTGCCTTGCATCTTGTATATACATTTTTTCTAATTTGATGAGGGGAAGGGAAATAACAAAATGTTGAAATAAGGATAGAGGTTGACCCATTGTAACAATGAGATGTACAAGAGACTATGTTGAAAATGAACTTTTGGGAGTGGGGAGGAGTTGAGGAGGTGGGGAGGGAAGGGATGATAGGGGAAAAACAAAGGAGAAGGTAACAATGCTCGATAGGAAAGGTACTCATTACCTTACTCATGTAATTGTAACCCCTCTGTACCATATTTTTACAATAAATATATATTAAATATATACAATATAAATATAGACAATAAATATACATTATATGTATTTATATATTTATTTATTTATATATTATATATGTATTTATATATATATGATAGTGCGGTAACCAGGTCACTGGGCAAGCTGTGTGAATGATGCCCTTGGTATGCCTCCAGAAAGTCCCATCCAGTATACATGTGCACTTAATAAACTCCCAGCGGGGGAGATTACCATTTTCCCCTGGGCTAGGAGTATGAAGCAAGAGGCTGTCAATCTAGCTGTTGATAGGAGTTGGGGTGGAGGGGGGGCTTATAAACTTCTATCAACCCATCGGAAGGTCAATATTGATACCTCCCAAAATGAAGATCAAATAGGGCACTGGTGTCTGTTTTACGAGTGATAAAATTGTATCCATGGTAACAGAAATAACTATTTGTCAGGCTAGGAAAGTGTATGACTTGCTACTGGACCCTCTGTCCTCTTCCCTGGCAGCCCTCCTGGCATAATTCTCTAGACAAGGAGCTATTTTAGAGCTAGAGTGGACCAGGAGTTATCCTATCTAGTCTAGGAATGAGCCCCTATTATATGATAAGCATTATGCTGTAAGTCTCTACTTCCTAAACCTTCTTCAAGGATTAACACTTCTTTCCAATGAGGAACAAGCTCTTGCATAAGTCCAGCCAGACACATGGGCAAGGCAGTGCAGGTTGCACAATCAAAGCCATTGATCCATAGCAGCTGGGCCTGGCTTGCTACCAGCCAGGCCAGGTCCAGAAGGACAGAGGGCAGCCAGGGAGTGATTGGTCCAGACAGGGAGAGCTGTGGGGGAAGGGGAAGAGGAAAGAGTTTGACAGAGAAAGCCTAGAAGGGACAGGGGACACTGATTCTAAGCCCTAATCCTTCCTGGGCACCCAAAGATATGGGTAAGAAAGACCAAAGGGAAGCTCAGACTGTGCTTTGGTGAGGTGAAGTGCCCTGGTCAGTGGTAACTGTCACCCGTGACTGTTTCCATATTAGGTCAGTTTTCCTACGTGACTGTGGCAATGTCTCAAGTCCCAGCCTATTTTACCCTACTCTTCTGTGTCACCCTGCTGAGTGCTTTCAACTGGAGACTTAGTGACTAGGAAGGAAAGTCTGACTTAGGTGTATCTGTGTCCCCCACAAGAGCCTGTGACCCTCCAAGACCTGTTCCCCAGCCCCCCCAGGCCTGTTCCCAGTAGCTAGCTTATGCCTGTCACCAGGTAACAATGGGAAGCCATGTGGCCTGGTGTAATATGGCAGATCCTGGCTCAGATTCCTACAACCTCTCACTGAGGGACCGTGGCCCTGGCTTCTGGGCCTAGCTGCCCTCCTCTATAAATGGAAATTAAAACATACTACTTTTTGTCCTAGCTCATAAGATTTCTAGCCACCCTGAGTGATCTATAGCATGAACTATGCACAGTGAGGTGTCAATATTGGTTGGTACATCAATTTTATCAAAAAATTGTACTTCAATTTCTTTTCTTTCCTTCCTTCCTTCCTTCCTTCCTTCCTTCCTCCCTTCCTTCCTTCCTTCCTTCCTTCCTTCCTTCCTTCCTTCCTTCCTTCCTTCCTTCCTTCCTTTCTTCCTTTCTTCCTTCTTAAATTTCTTTCTTCCTTCCTTCCTTCCTTTCTCTTTCTTTCTTTCTTTCTTTTCTTTCTTTCTTTTTCTTCTTTCTGTGTGTGAGCTCTGCCGTTGTCTTGCACTGCGACCTTGGGAAGTTGCTTAACACCTCTGGACTTTGTTGCCTTGGGTCCACATAGTGAAGAAGATACATTTCTACCTGATGGGTATTATAGAGATGAAGCACAATAGCACAAGGTCTTCACTCTGGTCACATAAACAGCGATACTACTCTATTTAGTGACATATTATGAATCTCATCCTCAGGTGAGGTAAACCATGTCAGGGTGGGGCCACTTCTAGTAGCTATTATCAGAATATTAATCTTTATCATCCTTCTCTTCCATTGTTTTTGTTCCCTTCCTAGTGATCTCTAGGTGGCAGCATGTGGCTGTAGAACTAGATCATGCCTTCCTAGAAATTTCTTTTTCTTCTCACTGAATGTAGGAATGGGCAGGTCCCTATGGTGAAATAACCACATGGCTATGTCCTGAGCTCTTTCTGCACTAGGCAAATGGAGGACACTTTAACACCAACACCTGAATTTGAGATTTTGGCCTTTCTAAGAGAGGGGTTGAAAGAGGTGGAGGACCTTCTATTCAAGGATCTCTGGGTACCTTCCAGCCAACCATTTGCCACGGTGCTAGTCTTGTCAATGGGTTCCAGTATTTTCTCCTGTCCAATGAGGACAGAAAGGCCCAAGGAGACAAGAGACTAGCCCATATCCCAGGGTCCAAAGAATGCTCCCTCATTCAAGGCATGGAAAACCATAAGGCTTGTCTTAGGCTCTCTGGAAAGCTACTAGAAACCCCAAGAAAATAAGCATCTCATGTCTCATTATGCCTCTGCCTCACACAATAGGATCTCTTCCAATCCCCAAGTAATCTTTGCCAAGAGCAAAGATCCTCAGTTCATCCTTCTCTTCTACTGAATTTCTTTAGTGATTGCATTTGCAGCTCAGTGGTCTCTAGTCCCCCCCCCACCATCCCCAAATGTTCCTAAGGAAATTCTGTGGCTGTCAAAAGAGTGAATCAGCACATGGCCCTGACCCAGAGCCCAGCTTGCTCCACTCCATTTCATTATTCTTTTTTCTCTCCTAAGAGTCTCACTTTGAAGAAGGCCAGGGAGAAACATCGTGTGTAGGCCTCATGGTCTCTGTAGAGGCACATTTGCCATGGGCCTCCTTGCTCTCTGAACCAATCAGAGGGATGCTCATGTATGAAGTTAGAGCCTCTGTTTCTTTTCCTTTTAGATTGAGATGACCATTATCTTACCTAGAAGGGATGCTAAGAGAATTTACCAAGGCCATGAGCAGTGCCTGATATACAGCAAAAGATCTATAGTTATCTGGCTATAGATAACTTATAGTATCTATATGTCACCTCCATCCTAAAGGATTAGCACAGCCTTCTATTTTCTCTTGCCCCAGAAATGAGGAGCTCTGAGGGGCAGAAGCACCTCAAAGGTCAAGGATACACTGGTTGGGGCAACTTCTAGGCAAGGAGAATCCCTGTGGATTATGCAAGTTCTGGTGTCCTTCCTTTTCCTTCCTGTTCTAACAATGATTTTCTAGCTGGAGAGGGGAAGGAATGGGAGCGCAGAGCCAGAGACACCTGCATAAAGGAATGGCCAACCTGTGTCCAAGGCAGGAATAGGCCTGTCCCAGCAACAGTGGAACAGAACGGACTATTTCAGGCAGCTGCAGAGGAGAAGACGGGCAGGCTATGCAGCTTTCACAAACTAGAGTATACTCTTTAATTTTTGAGGCACTGTTAGGGTATTATTTTGTAACCTAAAGATCCCCAGGGCTCCCACTACAGTCAGATTCAAACCCCTGTGGCAAAGAGTTCAATTTACTCCCAGAAAGTTTTGGTAAGGCTCTGATCTTCTGCCTTGAAACTCTCCATTTCTGCTGTGGAATTTGAAATTAGTACCTCATCTCCTCCAAGATGCTGGCCAAATCATAGACTCTTATTTCCTTTCCCAATGTTCATGCTAAACAAACAAAAAAAATTAGAACAGAACCCACACTCTTCAGAATAGAGAGTCTCAAATCTTCACTTGGTTTATACCCTGCTTAACCTAGCAAAGAAACATGCCCTTGTCAGGCAAGAACACATCCTCCTTGAAAGAAATTCATGCAATGTCTTGCTTCATTTGTGCCATCTTTCTTCCCCCTTGCTTTCTTTGGCGTGAAACATTTCTAAAAGGATTACAAGAAATTACCAATGATGACTTTCTGTGATGAAAACTCTTTATAGTATACCTCTTTGAATTTTGAACTGTGTTACAGTATGCCATATTCAAAACTTTGAAATGTAGCATAACAAAGAACAGAAAGAAAGCTGCAGCATGAAATAAAAGCAAAGATGTACATTAGTTTCCAGTTTTACCTATGCATGGAGTGATCTGTACTCTCAAGGGAGCCAAAAATTACAAATACAAATTCCTGTTTGAAAGATCACTTAACATTGCTCAGCAAATTTAGATAGCTCTGGGTAATCTGGAGTAGCTGCCTGTCACATAGATGCTGGGGTTTCTAGATCCTGCTTAGGGTACAGAAAGCCACAAAGAACATTTTTCTTACCAAAAAAAATCAGAAAAATGGCATTTTTTAACTGATCAGAGAACAGGGTTCAGTCAAAGTCTATAAAACAGGTGTCTCTCAGAAGGGACAAAACAGGGTCACTTAGACATCAGACTCTTCACAAGCTAGAAAGAATTCAAGCTAACTTCCTTAATAAACTATAAGGCCACTCATATTTTCCACCTGGTGGAATATTGGAGCTACAGGATAAGAGAAATCCATTTCCATTGGTGGTCTCTCTCTACATGGGCCACACTAAGTGCTCACAAGAAATAGTAGGGAAAGGGAGAAATACCCACAAACCTCTCTCGGGTCAGGTCTACAGGAGAGAAACAGTTCTTCAGGAAAAGCACAAAGTTCTGAAAAGAACCTTCTCTCAAAAAATGAAAAACTGTAGCAAATCTTATAGCCCATACGGGCTAGGCAAAGGCTCATTTTTCTGGTATATATCCTATGATGATGGACAAAGGTACATGTAGACTTGTAGAATCTCCCACAGGACACAAAGCCATCACTTCCGCCTAGAATTGAAGCTGAAGCTGAAAGACAAGATTTCCCCTTCCTTCATCCTTTATTCCTAACCCCAGGCTAAAAAGTATTGAGTAACAAGTAATGAAAATCTATTGCTCAGGGAAAATTAATTAAACACATAAAGAATAATTTTTTTAAGATAGAGGCACAGTGGGAAGCCCTAAAGCCAAGGAGGAAACTGACATCAAGAAAAATCCTCTGGCAAATGGACTATCACCTGAAACATAAGGTAATATTAGAGAAATATGAAGCATGTGCTACACTAGAGGCAACTGTAACAATAGTAAAACCTAAACTCTGCTCACCTCCTCATCAGAGAACTCAATCCTTCATAATGAAAGCCCAGTAAAAGATAATGGCTAGGCATTTCCAAACATAAATACTATTTACCCAATCTCTACTGTCCTACATACTAAAAAAAAGTTTTTTAAAAAAATTTTTCTTTCAACATAAAAATTGTAAATCGCATGAAGAAGCAAGAAAAACAATATACAACTAAGAAACAAGACAGTCAACAGACCTAGAGTCAAACATGACACAGATCTTGGAACTACCAGACATGGAATTTAAAATAACTATGGTTAATATGTTTAATTTTTCACAAAAATACTAGAAAACATGTACCTGGTTAAAAAGGCAGTTCAAGGTAAGAGAAATAAATAAATAAATCTATGGAATGGAAAAACTAGACTTGCAAAACAAGAGATGGAAAATGTCAGTGAAGGACTCATCAGTAGACCTGACACAGCTGAGAAAGGAAATAGTAAACTTAAAGACAGATTAATAAATATTACTGTATTTTTTTGTCTTTTTTTCTTTTTTGGTACTGGGGATTGAACCCAGGGACGTTGCACTTGCTAGGCAAGCGCTTTGCCACTGAGCTACATCCCAGCCCAGATTAATAAATATTACAACTGAAACACAAAGAAAAAAATAAAACAGGACAGAACAGAAAACTTGAGGAACAATGTCAAACAATCTAACATAGATAGAACTAAAATTCCACATGGTAAAGAAAGAGAACAAGGTAGAAACAATATTTGAAAAGATATTGGCTGAGAATGTTGAAAAACAGTAACATCTCCAAACCACAAATAGAAGAAAAACAAGAAGGTGAAGGATGAGGAGAAAAGGGAGCAAGAGAAGGAAGACAAGAAATAGAAACATATAGATGTCAGAGTTGAAATCCACAACCAAAGAGAAAACATTGAAGGTAACCAGAGGAAAATGACCCATAACTTACAGAGCAGGAACACAACAGATTTCTTTTCAAAAACTATGTAGTGCAGAGGACAACGTAATGACATCTTTAAAGTGTGAAGAATGTGAGGGAACAATATATTGCTAACACAGAATTTTACTCACAGAAAAGATGCCTTCTACAAAAAGCACTAATAAAACTTTTTCATAAAAATCTATTGCTTACAGACTAGCACTCTAAAAAATAATAAAAGGAGTTCTTCAGAACAAACTATATGGTAACAAACAAAAACCTGGAGTAGAAAAGAAATAACAAACAAGGAAATGACTTACATGAAGGTAAAGTTTACTTACATACATACTATATATATATATTTGGTATTAGAGTTCTAATGCAGAGCCTTATGCTTGAGAAGCAAGAGCTGTATAAATTAAGCCACCAGCCTATGTTGGTACATTTTAAACAATTTTAAAAGATAACTAAAACAAAATCAGTATCAATGTCTAGGGTATTTATAGCATAAATAAAAATCAACTATACGACAACACTGGCACAAAAGTAGGAAGGGAAGAATAAGAAATATATTATGAGATCTTTACAGTTCAGGTGAAACTCTAGGATGGCTTTTGGTTGATGGACTCTGATTAATTTTATATTTTATACTATAAAGCCTAGTATGACCACTAAAGCAAATAAGATGAAATAAAAATAATAACCCAATGCTGGGGATAAAATAGGTAATAATAAATATTCGATTTAAAAAGGGAATAAAAGGGGACAAAAGAAACGAGTAGCAAACAGCTAGCTATATTGTAGATTTTAATCTATATACAGAAAACTTTTCCAGTTTACTGTTATGTGTCCTTCTAAAATTTTTATGTTGAATCCTTATTACTACCTTACCAGTGACTGTATTTGGAGTTTAAAGACTTAA
The DNA here is from genome assembly GCF_019054845.1 of Dipodomys spectabilis. Taxonomy (NCBI): domain Eukaryota; kingdom Metazoa; phylum Chordata; class Mammalia; order Rodentia; family Heteromyidae; genus Dipodomys; species Dipodomys spectabilis. The sequence goes on along the minus strand of NW_024870887.1, from coordinate 6,483,903 downwards.
AAATAGCAAATAATCTAAAGTGATAAGGATATGGCTCCAATCCAGTACTTACAGAGGAAGGTCATCTGAGGACACACCGAGAAGGGACCCACTTGCTAGTCAAGGACAAGGACCTAAGAAGGAAGAAAACAGCACCACTGACACACAGACTTGGACTTCCAGCCAGTAGAACTGTAAGAAAAATAAGTTCTGTTGATTTCCATAACTGTGCTAGTTTGGTATGGTTACACCAATTAAAACGTGCAATTGTCTAATTGAATTTGGGCAATATTATATTCTGTCACTTAATATAGAGAAATAGATGGGATAAAACTAAAATAAATGGGAAAAGAGCTATCTTTCCCAATTCCTCAGAAGTAAGTTGAAGTGGTCACATTAATTTCAGACAAAATGAACATCAGAGCAAGGAATATTGCTAGTGACAGAAGAAAGTGGTACACAGGGACTGTAGGGTACGTTCACCTAAGGAGATATTAAAAACTAAATTTGTGTTCACCTAAAGTGAAAGCTCCAAAATAATGTGAAACAAATGCTGATGCCACTGACAGGAGAAATAGGAAAATGAACAGTGTCTTTAAGAGCTGCAATGGTTTTCTGCAAATAACTCCAAAACAAATCACCAGAAAAATCTCCAAAAATGCAGAAAGCCCAAACACTAACTTCACCTAATTGATATTTATACAATATATCACCCAACAACAGCAAGATACTCATTCCTCTTAAGAGCACATGGAAAATATCACTAAAATAGACCATATCCTAGGCTATTTTTAACAACTAACTCATTTAAAAGAATTTAAATAATAGAAAGTATTTTCTCAGACCACAGCAGAATTAAACTAGAAATCAAAACCAGAAAGGTATCTGGAAATTCCCCAAATATTTGGAAAATTTAAAACAATACTTCTAAATAACCCATGGGTCAAAAAAAAGAAGGAACAGGAAATTGAAAAATAATTTAAACTGAATCAAAAAAGCCGCCTTCCAAGCTTTATGTGATTCATCTAAGACAGTGAGTTAAATATTTATATTAGGAAAGAAGAAAGGTATGAAATAAATGATTACTCTTCCACCTTTGGAAACTGGAGTAGAAAAGCAAATTAAATTCAAGACAAGCAGAAGGAAGGAAATAATAAAAGAAAGAGCAAAACAAAATCAATGAAAATGGGAATAGAAAAACAATGGAAAAAACGGAATGAAATGCAAAAGGTGATTCTTGGAAAAAGTAAGTAAAACTGATAAACTTCTAACTTGACTGCAAACAAAGCCTAAATATATTAAATATCTAATTATAAATTTTGCAATGTATGCAATATCCATATGCTGAAAATCAGAAATATTGATGTAAAAATAAAACAGATCTAAATAGTTAGAAAATCCATTATTAAGAAATCAATTCACCCCAAATTGATCTGTAGATTTGATCCAGTTCTAATGAATTAGAATTTTTGCAAACTTCTCTGCAAATTCTTTTGTTAAAACAAAATGATGCTAAACTTTAAGTGGAAGGTAAAAAATACCTTGAAAAGAAAAACAAAATTGGGGGACTCACTTTATTGATGTCAAGGCTTATTAGACTTGGATTTGAATAATCACTGAACCTAACTAATGTTTGTAGAACATTATATTCAACAAGAAGGAGGTATAAAACTACAGTAAAAGAATCAATCCTTCATTTTGAAGGAAAGAAATATGGATGGATGGAAGATGGATGGATGGTCATCTAATTTTTTACAATAATACAAAGGCAATTGGACAAACTCCAAACAAAGCAATAGGGGTAAATCTCAAAAATATCATGCTTAGTGAAGAAAAGCCAGAGTCAAAAGACAAAATGAGGTATCATTCCATTTATATGACATTCAGGAAAGTGCAGTACTATAGAAGCAGAAATTGGGGGTGGGGTGGGGTATCAGGGCAGGGAGATGAGGGAATAAAGGGGAATACATACAAGTGAGGTGCAGAAAACATTTGAAGTCTGGGAACCAACCTGTACCATGGTGGTAATGATGGCTACATTTATTTCTCAAAACTTACTGTCATGCACACCGAAAGGGTGAACTACAATCGTGTAATTATAAGTAAAAGTTTAAGTAATAGTGTGAAAAGAAATAGTGGATCTATATTTACGCTCCAGAATTTTCTCATGGCCATACAGCTTATAATGTGGAGAAAATGGATTTCAGCCAGACTCTTAGATTCCAAAGCCCATGTTCTACTCACAGCATCCTTAGCCTTGCTTAGAGGCAAATGCAACAATGCTTGTATTGAAGTGGCTGGTGCCATCTTGGCCACATGGTGAATGGTAGGGTCTGGCATCTTGTCTTCATGGTTGGGGAAGGTGAAGCCCCCACCTCCCAGGTGAGGGATAGACCTGAATCCCTGAAGGTAGGTGGATCTTGGAGGATGCCCCTGTCAGTGTCCTGTGACCTTGCCCCCTGACCTGACCCTATTTAGGCCTGGACCAGCTCAGGCGCCATTACCATGCCATGTGTCTCCATGTTTCTGTCTCCTGTCTCTTCTCTGGTCACCATGGTTTCCCACTTCAGCTCTCCATTGGAACTGAATTGATTTGTTGATATTGTTTCTGTTCTTTCTTTCCTCTCTGGCCTTCATGGCTCAGTTTCTTAACAGTGTTAAGTGTATTTGCTGGCTGCTGGTCTTTGAGACAGGAGTCCACCATGCAGTCATTGACTTTTTAATACAGATTCCAAATTCCACCTCTCAAAATGTGGCTTCTCTGTTTTCTCACGACTGGATTTGTGTCTGATTTACAGTACCACAGTATGTTCCAGTTCATAAACCACTCCTTATCCTCCACTGCCTTTCTCTGAAAGGCTCTCTTTGTCCTGTCACAAAAGCAAGCCACAGGTTTTGGAGATGAGACTATGGACCTCTTTTACAATGACACTATTCAACCTAGCATAGCTCAGTTTCCTCACTTGTAACATAGGAATGATGACCTGAAACTGTACCTCTGCTGGAAGGTCTTTGGGTGCCTTTTAAGTGCCTTTCAGGGTCCTTGTAAAGATGAAATGAAGTCAAGGAAAGGCTTTGTCCCCTTTTTTGTTGGGTGCATTGGTGGGTGGGGTGGTCACCAAGATTTCACCCAGGCCTGACTCCCAGTGGAACTTGAAGAAGTCCCACTCCCTAAGAATGGCTACTATCAAGAATGTGAACAACAGCAAATGCTGGTTGGGATGTGGGAGAAAAAAGAACTCTTTTACAGTTCATGGTTGGTGGGAATGTAAACTAGTGCATCCACTATGGACAGCAGTAGGGAAATACTCTAAAAACTAAACATAGAGTTACTCCATGGTCCAGCAATATCATTTTGGGCATTTATACAAAAGATTGAAAGTCAAGATGCAGTATAGGCATTTGTATATTCATGTTCATTACTGTACTATTCACCATGGCCAAGTTATGATGACAGCCTAGATTCCCTACAATGAGTGAGTGAATCAAGAAAATGTGATTGTATGTGTGTTATACAATTCATATATGTGTGTGATAGATACACAATATATATACAGGCATATACAATGAAATTTCAGTCATCTACCAGGAAGAATGATACTATAATGTCATTTTATAATGATACTATGTCATTTTCAGGGAAATAGATGGACTGGAAAAATTGTTAAGTGAAGTAAGTCAGGCTCAGAGAGCTATGGTTCTCTCAGAGTACATGTTTCTCTCATATCTGGAAGTTAGATCTAAATTAAAAACACATATAAAGACCTATACAGGGTCATATGCATATGTCCACCAATGGGCTAAAGTATGGGAAGTGCAAGGGAGGACTCCAGTGGCATAACTTCTCTGAACAACTTAGTTTAACAAACTAAATACCAGAAAGCTGAAATGTGTATTGTTGGAAGTGAAGGGAGGGGATCAAAGGAGAGGGAACAGAAGAATGGAGAGAGGAAGGTTGGGCAAATACAGCTATAAGATTCAATGTCCACATGTGAAAATGGAACCAGCTAACTTGAGGGGCTGGGTGGGGCTGGAAAGACGGGGGGGCGGGGTGGGATGATGGAAGCAGGGACATTGTACTTCGACACTGGCATGTTGAATTGAGATCATTTCTAGAACTGAAGATAATTTTTAAACACTTAAAAAATATAAAGAATCCTGCTGCCTCTGACTCCAGAATGTCACAAAGGCTATCTGCAGGTCGGAAGGCTTCTAAGCAGGGGGGGAGTGGTGGAAACATGGAACAGTGTGTACGGGGACATAAATTCCAAGTTATTTTTGCCAGGAGAGCTGAACAGAAAATCATTGCATCTGCATTCCCCACCCTGGAACTGCTCTCCCAGAGATGCATCCCAGCTATCCTGGCTCCCAGGGGTAGAGGTGAGGCCCTTGGAAGGGAATGGAGCAGGCCGACTGAGTTCCATGTCTGCCGAGAAGCTGTCCCTGCTTCGCTGCTCTGGCCAGGGAGTGTGATGGCTCTGGGTGTCAGGGGATTGAGCAGAAAAGCTCAGGGACAATGCTTAGGCCCTGAGTTCAAGCCCTAGGGCCAGCATGCACTCGCACGCGCGTGCACACATACACACACACACACACACAGAGGAATAAGAACAAAATAGGAAGAGGGGGAGCGGTTGATGAGGCTTCCTTTCTAACAGAGTTTGCAGAAGGAAGGTATTCAGTCTCCCTTTGTGCTCTTGTCCCAGGCCTTCCAAAGTGAGGTGTTCTCAGCTGGCCACAATGTTTATCCCAAAGGAACTGTTGTCACAGCACCCATTCTTGGAGAATTTATCTTTGATCCCATGTTCCCCTCTGGGTGGTTTCCAAGGTATCTCTAGCCAGTGAGTCTGAAGAGAAATATATCACCTTCCTCATCTCATCTGCTTTTCAAACCCAGTTCTCTTGCTCTCTTACTTTCCTCTCCTTATGATACCATTTATCCCAAAGAAGGCAAATTTCTAGTTCCTTTTTTCCTTTCTCCTTTTACAAAAAAGAGAGAAGGCAACAGATGAAGCAGCTTACTCATCTGAGCCCCACTAAGTAGTATAGACACATCAAAGGATGCCAGGCCCCTCAGGAAACCAGAGCCAGCCTTACATCATTCTGCAGCACATCACTAAGCAACTGTGGGATCAACATCTGTTTCCATGGAGATGTCACATCATTGCCATTCGCCAGGCAGAGTTGAGATAGAAATACATTGGGAGGAATGAATACACTGGGCTGTGCCAGAGAATAACAAAACCTGGTGGCCATGAGTGAAAAGCTATCACCAGAGTGAAAGACACACTACAATAAGGAAGAGAAGTGGAATTTGATGGAGTCCAGCAGGGGCTCACTGGCCAGATCAGTACAAATAGACATCACCTGGTCTAGCTCTCTTGCACACAAGAGTCACTGAGAGTCTCAGATTTCTGCCCAGTCTTGGTTTCACAACTCAAATCCCATGACTTCTAGTACAGGATTTATCCCATGCCAAAGGGAGGTTTTGAGGAGTGTCGATGTTTTCTCAGGTTGGTCCTGGGCAACCTGATAACTCTTGCTCCTTTCACGTCATCCTTTGTTCTGGCCTACCTAGCAGAGTTTCTTCCAGTGATGGTGGTCTCTACCTACCTAAGACAAAGCCTGTGATTTCAAGGAGGCCAGTCACATGAAGATATGGGAGAGAAGCAGAGGGGAACCAGCTTTTCTGACCATTTGCTATGGGCTAGGCCCCATGGCTGCATATTTATTACCTGCTATTTCTGTTCATTCTCAAATTCATGCCTGTAGGATATGAGCCTTTTGTCTTACAGGCATGGAATGGAGACTAAGAGAGGCGAGGTGACTCATTCAATATGATAAAAAGCAGCAAACACTGGGCTTGGGGAAGGACTCAAGGAGTAGAATGCCTGCCCTCCCAGGCTGTGAGTTCCAATTCCAGTACCACCAAATGAAATGATAAAAAGGATAAGGTGATTTGATTCATCTCCACATGCCATCTCTGGGTGAGTTATTGCTTCCTATCGGCTAATGTATGGCAAGGGCAGGAGGCTGCACAGGTGTCTTTTCCTCTGTTCTATGTTGAACTCACTGTCTGCACCAGGACACACAGCTTGGGAGTGCTGGGCCAGGCATACAGGGCGGGCTGACAATCGATTGGATGTTACAAGCTGCCCAGTGGAAGTTTCCCTTGTGTCCCAGAATTACAGACAGGGCCAAAGCTGAGTGAAAGGACAGTACTGACCAAAGTCTGACTGTTAGGAATTCAGGAAGCCACCCGAACTGGTGCCAGCTCCCACCTCCAGACTCTGGAGGGTGATGCTCTTCTCAGCACCTGGGCCCTGCAGCCTTCCCACGGGCCCTGTCAGAAGCTGGGGTGTGGAGAGGCTTGGAGGTATAGTAGAAATTACTGTGCTGCAGAGCAGTGAAGGGACTAGCAGACTCCCTCATTCCTTAATGTCTGCAACAGGGCAGCTAGCAGCTTGTTACCAGGCTGGGATGTTTGCTGGGACAGAGACCCCAGCCTTCTCCCACTGTGGTCGGGGCTGGGCTTGTTTCTGGAGTCATTTGGCAAAGGAGCTCCAGGTGTGTCCTCAGACCTTATCCAATGTAGGTCCTCCTCCAATAAAGGGAAGAAGAGGACACACAACTGGTTCTATTGACATTGAGGATTCACCTTGAGACCAGTACCTAACTCTAGAGGGTCCAGAGATTTTTCAAAGACCTGGTAATGTGGCCTTTGCTAATAGGGCTCAAGCAGCAGAGATGGATGGGGGATGAAGATGGGGCTATCCCACTCTGAGGCAGCTTTCCTGGACCTCAAGAGTCCGCATGGTACTTTGCTAGGTGCCCAGGGTTTATGTAAATGAGCACTGAGGTCAACAGGAGCTATAGAGGCAACTGAGACAAGTCACAGAGCAATTCTCCCTCTCCCCTCTCTTCCAGGAGGAGATGGTGGCTGTGCTTTGCTGTCAGGCCTGAGTGTAGACACAGATATCTTCTAGAAAGCTTAAGTCCCAGCTACAGAATGGACCATGGAGGGCTGTCCACAAGCCCCAGAAATCCTCATGCAGCATCTATACAGATAGAGACTACCATGCCATCAGCACCACTAGCACTGGCCAGAACGACTCAGACTCCAAACAAAGCTTGGGAAACTCCATCACCACCATGGAGGCCAGATTCCTGACCAGAGCTTCCTTGTCCTCCCAGGGATCTGACCAGGTAGGCCAGAAAACAAGTGGTGCTGGGTTGGAGTCTACAGGGAGCTTCTGGTACACATTGGCTGGCTATGATTGGCTGAAGTTCAGCTTTGTGATTGGCACAAGAATATACAACCTGCTCCAAGGCTCTCTGGCTCTGTTCTACTATGGCCTCGCCCCTCACTCAGTCTTGACTGCAATTCCTGACCACTTAGGGTCATCTTTCAGGATACAGCCACTTCTGTCACTTTTCCCCTTGTCCACTGTCAAGCACCAAATCCCACGTGGCTATACTGTAGGCTCTTCCTTCCAGTACCCAAACTATAGGTCACATCCCCAAGCCTAAGTGTGGAGCTACCCAACAAAGAGCAGGCCCATAAGGTACAAGATCAAGGCCATCCAGAGGTGAAATATTTTGAGTACATTCCTCAATGGAAGACCAAAGGAATTTTGCTTATTTATTGTAACATAATTAAAAGAGAGAATGGAATCGAAATAATTTTTTTTCCTATTTTCCTAGTCTTGTCCCCAGCCTGGTGTGCAAGGGGAAAAGTCTATTATTAGTGACTTGCGTATCATTATTCTTGTAAATTTATTCCATAGGTGTGTATGTATGTGTGCATGTGTATAATACACATATACCCCAAGCCACACCCCTAGTCCTTCGCTTTTAGTCTGTTTTTCAGATATGATCTCCAGGTTTTTCCCAGACTAGCTAGCCTTGGATCATGAATCTCCTAATTCTGTCTCCTGAATATCTGAGATCATGAATTTGCCCCAGCAGTTGTTCATTTTAAGGGAGCCCCATGCTAAAGATGCAACTATGAGAAAAACCCAACCCATTCCTCCTTCAGTATCCTGCAGCAGATGTAGACAATCATCAGCCAGCCTCACACATGAAGATATCATAAACTGAGATCCAGTGAGGAAATATGTGTGAAGGTCTGAACTGTGAAGCCCAACACAATGACAGCCACATCTGTCATCACAATGACAGGTCACATCTGTCACTATTTACAGGTCAGCCATGAGAAATCCATGTGCCTAAGACCTGGCTGTGAATATACTCGCTACAGGTTTCTGATCAGCCTCTGATTAAGATCCAGAGCTCTGATTCATTGTTCTCCACCATCTGTGGAAGCGGCTCACGTGACTGGGCCTCCTCCTACTCCACTTGTCCTCCAGGGTTACTTCAGAGGAACAAGAGACAAAAATCATCCCCTATGAGTCAGGAAGAAAGACATAGCATGGCCTGGCAGCCTGCACCCACTGCCCCTCTATGCCTGAGAAATGGGAGGCACTGCTTGATCTTTCAGGGACACATTTCCTCAGGTGAAAGGTGAGCTGGTAGAGGTGTCTTCGGGTTTGGGTTGCTAATTCAGCAATAGCAAAGGCGCTGAGCAGGGGGACAGAGGCAGTGAGGTAAGGTCCTGTGGAAGGAGGAGGTAGAATAAACAGATGAACTTCCCTGCTGCTCTACCAGCTCAGATCTCATCTTGAGAAACCAATCATGACTTGTATTCATTCTGAGAATCCCAGACTGGAGGGGAACGTCTCTGTTATAGACCGAATGACTGTAAACCTGCAAACCTGTACATAAAAATTCTAACCTCCAAGGTAATAGACTTTGAAGGAGGCAATGATAAGGCAATTAGGTCATGAGGAAGAAGCCCTCATCAATAGGATTAGTGCCCTTTATAAAAGAGATACTGCTGAACTCCCCTCTTCTTCCACTGTGTGAAGACTCAGTGAGAAAAACTGTCTATGAACCACATAGTAAATCTCTTACCAGACACTGAATCTACCTTGCTCTTGGACTCCCCAGTCCCTGAAACTATGAAGAATAATTGTCCCTTAGCCCCAAGGCTGATACCTCTTTTGTTTGTGCCTCCCCTGTACATTGTACCCCTTCCTAGTGGCAAGACAATGCCCTATCCATCCATCATGTGCTGAGTATATGCCCGCCCAGCAGGTACCCTTTCATGACTGGAGACAAATGAGCCCAGACAGTCTTAGTCCCAGAGCCTCCCTATGGCCTAGAGACTGTACTAATGAAAGGTAAGGTTCTTCTAAAATATAAACATATGTGTAAGAGTATATAGGATTAAATGTGTGTGTTAGCAATGCCACCACTATCTGGAGAATTGTGTGGGTTTCGTTGGCAATATGACTCTGGTTTTGTTTCTATGCTTCGTACTAATAGATTGGTCCTGTGGTTCTGACACGCCTTGTGAGTTTGGGAACATGGTCTATCTGTGTGTTTGCACACTGAGGGTCAGCCCGAATACTAACTCTCTAAGCCATTCCCCTACATCCCTAAACCCTGGCCCCCCAGCCACATACCAAGAGGTGGAGCTCAGCACCATGAAGAAGTTCTGAGTCACTGTCTGAGCCTCAGCCTAATGTACTCCACAGGCTTTGCTATTAGTAACCTGGCCCACTTCTTGCTTTGCAGTCCCTTGGTTTATGGCTAAAAACATCTGTATGAAAGCAGATCCTGCCAAAGTGTTTGCCACTGCTCCCCACCCTCCTTCAGCACCTGAGTTCTGCTCCCTTTCCGGCTGTTTATGACTATTTGCTGTGGAAACGCCTGGATTCATGGCCCAGGAGGGAGCAGGTGCAGAAGAGCTGGAGAACAAACGAGTTCAGGGGAGTCTATGTGCCTGCTTCTCATTGTGACCCTGAGAAGGAGATTCACAGCCTCCAGACCAACCAAGGGAAGACGTAGAACCCAATAAAATGTGGGCTGCTTTTCTCAGAGGGGTGAACTGGATGTGCACTGGGCTCCAGATGTAGAGCACAAAGGTCTTTTTGAGTTTGAAGCTTAGCTTTCAATAGTCTCCATGTGGGCAGCCAGAGATGCTCTGGAGGTGAGGGGACTTGGCCTGTTTTCTTTGCACACAGGACTGGGGCTCTCCATTCTTACTGCTGGGCTCTGGCTGCTGCGCATCAAATGGGCCTGCACATCACATCTGAATGTGACATTCTAGCAGAACACAGAGCCATCCCACCTGGTCAGTGTTTCCTGCAGGGCTGCAGGAGAACATTCAGATTAGAGAGGCCACATGAAAAGACCCGATGGGCCGGGAAGAGAGCTTTGCACAATGCAGAGCTATCCATTCACACTCCTCGTTATTGGTGGGAGTAGTGTTAGGCCAAAGAGTTTTCAGGGAGACAAAGACGCCCCTGCTAATGATCCACCACCCACTAAGAAATGCTCTCATTCTAGGTTCTGGTTCAATGAGTCTCTCAGCAAGCTAGTGTTAAGCTCCTACTCTGTGTAGAGGGTATAGCACGAGTTCTTCAGGAGACAAAGGGGCAAGACAAGACTCCATTCATAAAGGTCATTAGAGCTATAAAGCATGTGACTCATTCAAGTGCCATGGAGCATAAGAAAGGAGGTCAAGAAGAGAACAAGGCCTTGTCAGTAATGGGCAAGCCCTATGTAAAGACAGCAGATGAGAACTGGGAGCTTTGAATGGAATTTTTTTTCTTTGTTCAGAGATCTGAACTGGGAGGGTGTGGGAACAGGAAGATAGTTGAAGGCTCAGGGAGAGTTTGAGTCCCTAAGAAAGGCCCAAGAAGGAGGTGTCTTCAGGTACAAAGCCACATAGCTTTGTGTCCTTAGCAGGTGGCAGGGGGAGGGGGGGTTCCTCTTTTGCAGTATTCCCTGGATAGCCACAGCCAGTAGCAAACAGTTGATGGAAATCAACTGATGAAATGGATTGCCTACTTCAATGCCAAGAAGGCATTTCTTTGTTGACAGATTACAACCCTGTCATAGACAAGTGAGGAACTCAGCTTGGTGATATCAACTTTAGGAGGCCAACTCTGCCAGGCCTTTGGGACCAGGATGCTGAACTGAAGGTTAAGCATATGCCTTGCTCATTCTTCTCTTCCAGGAGGAAGTAGATTATTTTTTCTTTCCTATGATTTTGGTTTAGCATTGTTGCTGAGATCTAGGCTGGCCTGGATCCTTGATTCCCCCAATCTCAACTTCCCACATAACTAGGATTATAAGTATGAGCTACTGAGCCAGTAGGTCTGGCCTACTTTCCTCTTGATTTTTAGGAATGGTTATCCGGGTGGAGCAAGGTGAAGAATGGATCATCAACTATTCCTTCACTCCTTCTTCGCTTGTGGTGATTTCCTGTCTCCTTCTCCAGAAATACAAAGGCTAGCTTTTGTTGGGTAGGGGAAGGTGTAGGGGTTCTTCATGGCATTAGAGGTTTTAGTGATTGCTTTGAAAACTTCTGAGGTTCGTTAAGGCCTAGTAGTTCATGCAGATTCAGCTTTCCTTCCAGTTCCCCACCCTTCCCCTCCTGCCAGACTCCTTGAGGGCAGTTCTACAGATCAGATGCTGCTTTGAACCAAGGCCACACAACTAATGAGGAGCAGCTTCAGGATTCAAATGGCATCCAGGTTCCTTTACCTAATCAGCTTCCCAGCATGGCTAATACAAAGTCTACCCAGAGAGAATCCTCCTGGCTCCTGAACTTACTTACCAGCTCATGGACCCTGGGGCCACTGAAGCCTGTACTCCATGCAGCCTTCTGTTTTCAAGCTAGAAAGTCACAGCTCTCCATCAGCTGCATTTGTAATCAACTGCATAATTCTGCATAACCGGCTGGTAGTAATGATTATTTCCACGGGACATGCACATCCGAGGGACACCAAGTAGTTTTCAGTGTGATCTTCTCCATACCCTCAGAACATCAGGGTAACACTGGGAGTGTTGTCATGTAGACCAGAATATGATCGAGATTCAGGGAGGGTATGGAGAGACTAAGAGTTGTTTTCTGAGAGCATCTGAGCACAATAGGAGTCTCACTGACCAAATGGCATGGTGGATTCCACAATGTTGCATTAATCATTGAAATCAGCCCTGTTTTTTTTCCTCCCTTTCTTTCATGTTCATATTCTGTTGTGTAAAATCTTTTGTGTTTTCTTTTTTCATTCTATCCTTCCCTATTATTTCTCTCACCAAGGCCTTCACATCTCTAGTGTTAAAGGACCTGACTGAAAGCTCTGGGAGCATACCTTCTCTGTATCCCCCATAGCCTGTGAACATCTCCCTTTACTCTGCCTTGCCCCCCATTCTGTCACTGAAGGCCCTGGATGGGAACAAGAAGACATCTAGACAGAGGCCTGGTACAAAGTAGGAATTCTGGATGCCACTTCTGCCATCAGCTCTGCTCTGATTAATGAGGAGGAGGAAGAAGAGAGAGAAGAGGAGAGAATAATAGGAAACATATAAGAAAAAAGATATAGTACAAGACAACCCAGGGAAAAAAAAGAAATAATAAATAGAAGGGAATGGAAGATCCAATTGTAAAAATGTCAGCAAATGATGAAGATAAAGAAATGTTTTCCAGGAGAGAGGAAGGGAAAGAACGACATTGTCCCAAAAGAAATGCACTCTTTACCTGACTCATGTAACTGCAACCCCTCTGCATATCACCCTTATAACAACAATAAAAAACATAAAAAAGAATGCTTTCTATTTTTATCTGCAGAAGGAAGGTCCATAAGCTACTGCTCTACCAAAGAATGTTCCAAATCCCTAAATTGGCTAACCAAGAAGTATTGTTCCTCGTATTGTCCCTCCTTTATCTCAACAATGGTTCCCTTTTCCCATTCCCAGAGATGTAAGATAGCAGGTCTAATTTCTAGAATACTGTCTCTTTACCTTTGTTAGAAGAGACAGATATTTGTGAGATGTGTGGGGTAGTGAGCTGGCCTGGGGGAGCTCAGAGACCCATTAGGACTGACCCACAGTCCATCAATGATCAACGTCACACTGGCCAGAGTGAGAGCCCAGACTGCACACCCACTGTCCTTCATCCCATCATCTCCTCTGCATACCCCCAGATACCTCGTATCCAGGGAAATAATACCCTGACACCCCCTGCAGAAGACTGCCAAGGCATACTCTCCTTTATTGTTTCCACTGACTGACCCTGGACAGTCAGTGTCTGATTTGCTCATGTTTCACATTCTGCCTAGACAGCTTGCTCTGTCAGCCTCCTGATGCATAACAAACCCCTTCTCCTTGGCAGACTCTGCAGTGATCAGGGCATGCTGAACTTCAAAGGGCTAAATGTGAGTTTTGGGTCTAAGGCATGATGTAATCCATTCAGCCTGACATCAAAGCCTAGTTGGTTCTGCCCTTGGTGTCTAGAAGTTCTCCAGCCCTAAGGAGACATTGGTCACTGTCTTCAGGCTGAGCCTGGCTGCTTCTTGAAGGACTTTGGAGCAATCTGGAGTGTCTGGTCGATAAGATGCCTGGCCTGGGGGAAGCAGGATGTGCCTGAAGCTATGACTCTTGGGCTTCCATAATTCAGTCAACCCTCTGTGGGCCTGCCTTTCATCTCCAGCCTCTCTCCAGCCTCAACCTAGGGGAAACCCATTTTCCTATTTCTTTGGTGCTTTTACATTGAGTATCCAGGGTTCTGAACTTCAACACAGGGCCTTTCTCCTCTGGTATAGGGTTACCATAGGCCAGGTAAAGTGAAGATCCTGTGGCTTTGGTGCCAGCATCTTTTTATAAATTTGAGTTTTTATGAAATCAAGGATTCTTCCAGAAGATTTCCTTACAATACCATAATCATGATTTGCTCTCTTGTGACTAGCTACTGTGGTGGGATGACATGGGGTCAGTCATGGGAAAATAATGGCAAAGTGCTGCTTCTGTCTAGTTTCTTCTCTGTGGGTCCACAGACCATCTTCAGGTTCAAGGGCCAAGACCCTTTATTGATCAAGAGGGCCAGAAGTCAAATCCCTCGCCAGTTGCTTTTCTTTTTGTCATTTGATCTGGTTTTGTCCATATTGAGTAAGAAACTCTGGGAGTGTAGCTCCCAGCTTACCTAAATTAACACAGCACCATCCACCATAATGGCTTCTAGCAACTCACTTTCCTACCAAACTTTGCAGTTCATCAGTAAAACTGGGAAATAATGTCTATCTACACGAGAAATGTATACTTAGCCAGGTACATTCTAAATTCTCAATGCATGCCAATTGTTTTTTGCCTTTTAGAGAAGAATCCGTACATGTTGGATGAATGGGTTAGAACTCTAGGAATAGACGTGGAAGGAAGTAAATCATAAGCCAGAACCTCAGGGCCAAGCTGGAACTGTGTAGTTCCCTTATGGGAAATCTAGAAAATGCCTGTTAGACATCAAGACATCATCTGGGCAGTCTGGCACTGAGATCAGAGGCTGGGCTTTGGAGTTCAGTCCTACCTCAATTGTCTGCTTCAGTTCAGCTCTTCTAAGCCCAAATGAGGGCTGTCCAGAAGACCAGATGTCCAGGAACCAGAAAATTTGAACCCTAGTCCAGTTGTCACTCTTTCCTATGCAAGGTCCAGGAAGCTCTTTATCAGCCACTAGATCATCTGGGCTACCTTCCTCTAATGTTCCTCTGTAGGGATCACTGAATGGAGTGACAGAGAGAGCTAGCTTGGAAAACTGACTGTAGGCTCTGATGAGAAGAGACTGCAAACTTGACCCCAGTGGAGCTGAGAGTGGTGAGCCTAGGACCTGATTCTGACCAGGCTTCATTCTGACTTTGTGCCCAGGAGGCAGGAATGGAGGGGAGAAGCTGCCTCTGTCCTGCCTAACAACAACCTCATTTGGACATTTGCAGGCCCCACTCAGTCATGCTCATATCCTCTGACCTTCTTTTCATTCAGCCAAGAAAGATGATGCACTAGGCTGGGCCTTCTTCCCCTTGCTATTTTCCTTCTCAATAGGAGGATTGTGGAGATGTTTCCTGAAAAGTGAATGGGCAGCACATGGCCTGGATGAATGACATTCTCCTACAGTGGAAAATATGATGAAATTTCAGCCTTTGACATGTTGAGCAAAGACAGGAAGGGAATGAATGGGCCTTGGTGGGGATGGGGTGGGGACAGGGAGACACAAGAGGCCGGACTGCAACTGCCTTCACTCAGCAAGCTGGAAATGTTAACGCTGTACATATTGAGGGTACAGTTATCAAATTAACTTTGATGTAATAATATATCTTCTGACTTACAGAGGAGATTGGAATTTTACCAGGATCTAACCCAGTGTCTGACATTTATTTGTCACTTCCTAGCTTTCAAAATCTATTATTTCTTTGTCTTTCTTGATCTTAATGCTTTTGGAGCTGCTGGCCAGAGTTTTGTAAAAACGTCCCCTAACTTGGGAGTGTCTGAACTTCTGTTGTGATCTGATGAAGGTTATGTATTTTTGGCAAGAATAATGCTGCTTCCTCCTCAGGACTGGAGGATAATGTTTAAGCTGGTGACCTTTGCCACTTGGTTAGAGATGTTTGCCAGACTTCCCCCATCATAAAGTTACTTTTTCCCCCTTTGTAATTAAATATCCATCTGCTAGTGGAGTGTTGTGAAACTATGCATCTCTGAGTGCTCATTAAATTCACTGTTCTTGCCTGCAACAGTTATTACTGTGATGTTTGCCACACAGTGATTAACTATCTCCCTCATGTCTCCTTTATTTGTTTATTTATTTATTTAGGGTCCAGTCGTGGGGCCTGAACTCTGGGCCTGGGCACTGTCCCTCAGCTCTTCAGCTCAAGGCTACCGCTCTACCACTTGAGCCACAGCACCACGTCTGGCTTTTTTCTTTTTTCTTATGCGGTGCTGAGGAATTGAACCCAGGGCCTCATTCATGCAAGGCAAACGCTCTACCACTGAGCCACCTTCCCAGGCCCTCCTCTATTTATTAATAGGAAGAAATTAATAAATTCAGCAAAAAATTTAGTAATTCAGCAAGGGAAGAGTGGTCCTTTCTCCTCCATTTCTTTACACATTTAATTATTTATATACTTTAGTCAAACCTGGTGCCTGTTTATCTGTGGGTTATAATCCTCTCCTTTTAAAAAATACTTTTTATTGTAAAGATGCTATACAGAGGGGTTACAACTAGTTATATGAGTAATCAGTACATTTCCTAATGAGCATTGCTACCCCCTCCTTTGTTTTCCCCCTGCCATTCCTTTCCTCTTACCTCCCCAACTCCTCACACCCTCCCCCCAAGTTGTAAAGTTTGTTTTCAACATAGTATCTTGTACATCTCATTGTTACAATGGGTCAACCTGTATCTTTGTTTCAGCATTTTGTTATTTCCCTTCCCCTCCCCAAATTAGAAAAATGTATATACAAGATGCAGAGCACCTGAATCAAATACAGTGAAAACAGGGGCATACCACAGGGAAGAACATACAAAAGAAACAAAAAAAAATCACATAGTACATTAAAAACAACAGCAACAAAGATAAAAGCTCTGTGTCCTATCTTGGGGTTCATTTTGCTTAGTATCATCTTATGTGGTCATATATACATAGCTTTTGACCTTTTCTGCTTGTCTGGTAAGATTATCCTAGACGTATACTAGTTATTACAAATAAGGGAGACCATGGGACCTATGTTTCTTTGGGTCTGGCTTACTTCACTTAATATAATTTTTTCCAAGTCTCCATACTTACTTGGCTATCCTAGTTGTTCTGGGTGTGGCTTTAGTTTAGTTTTTGTGTCCTTTCCTTGTAACCTGTCACCTTAGAAGCTTTTACAGATCCTAGCTCCACACTCAGATATTCTGGTGCAAATGCTCTAGAGAGGGGGCCTGTCTTCAGCTCCCCAGTATAGCTTGGGTTGAGGTCCAGAGATGTGGTTCAGTGTCACTGTTGATTTACAGAGGACTCTAAGGCTCAGCAAAGGGGAAGGTACTTGCTCAGTTACAGCAACTGAATCAGGGGAACTTTCCAGGACCACCTCCTCTTCACTCCTTGATTCTCTCCCTACTTTATCCCCACACCCAGCTCTGCCAAGCCTCTCTCTTTCATAACCCTGGCTGCTAAAGCATATGTCAGAGAAAATGATGTCCAGATAGTGGTTCATACACTTGGGGACTCCTGTTGACCCCCAACACCTTTGCAGGGAGCCAGATGTCCCTTGATCAAGATGGGATCTCAGATTCATTCTCTTGCCAGCCTCTAGTGGAATTTTCCAGAAGCTACTTGACTTTCAAATGTCAACAGATATTTTAGCATCTTCTAGTAACACAGTCACAAAAGAAATGAACAAAAATGTAAAACTGTGCTGCTTCTCACTAAGCTTTTTGGTTGGGAAAATACAGCTTTTTCCATAAAAATAGATTATATACATGGACATGTAAAATGTTTCTTACTTTTAAATGTGTATTATTACAAGTATATTTATTAATAATTAATATAGCCCTACATACTAGTAAACATATATTGAAAATATTTAACACTGTGAATATTGATAGATATAACCCACACACAACTTTTTAGGGTCCTGAGCAAGTTTTTAAGAGTACAAAGAAGACTTAGAATCATATTTTCCTCTAGAATATTCTAGGTTTTTCTTTGCTAGAATGTTTTGATGAAGAAAGGTATAATATCTTAAAAATATAAAGAACTACTTCCCATCACCTTCAAATCCTATGGGTGGTGCTGAAATAGTAATATTAGGAAACCCTTTGTGATCTCCTACTCCACAACAGAGCCTGACCTCTGTCACCCCTACCCGATCACAGAGCCCACTCATTAGAACTGTTTTTACCTGGGCTTCATCAAGTATGTTCTGGCTTCATCAAGTATGTTCTGCTCAGTGCCAGGAAAGCAGGCTCCCAATCTCTGAGGACTTCCACAAAAATAAACATTGAAGGGCTTCCTGGAATAATACATATCGGTGAAAGTGGAACATGATTGCACTGTGAAAATAATAGGTATTCCAAAAACAACCTTGATTCTTTGATAAGTTTCTGAAAACTATAGTACATTTTAAAGCTGCTGATAAGGAAGTTAAGGGGAGGTAATGCAAATGTAATTGTCAAGTTGTCCTTGGAGCCCAGGGACAGCAGGTAAGTTTTGGCCAGGAGACAGCCTTTCTTTGGTATCTTTTACTTGTCTGCAGAGAAGCGCAATGGTTTGTGCTGATGAATCATCAGGTGTCCCAGCCTCCAGAGTTTAAGGAGCCAGTGATAAAACTGTGGACCTCAAACAGGTTGGAAGGGGAAACATTTCTTGTATACCAGCTGTATGTCAAGGCAGAGAACAAAGAGATCCAGTCTGAGAGGTAGAACAGAACCCTTTAGAGCAGCTGGCTAGGCTCTGACTCAGCGCTGCATGGGGAGGTGTCAGTAGAACTTCTCATAAGCCATGAGCTTAGAACCATTCGTTGGGATCAGCACTCTGCAGCATGACATTCTGGGGAATCACCCTAAGAACTCAAAGCCTGCCTGCTTCATTCTGGGGATGGCATGGGACTGGGTGCTGGTCACTTTTATGTTGAAATCTTTCCTAGTGATTCATGTGGAACAACAATCATAATTCCAAACCAGATTTTCTCAGGTCTCCTACAGCCATCAGAAGCACTGACTTATACATCCACAAGGAAGGTTTGAGAGTTCTTGTTCATAGTGGCAAGTTGTGCATTAAACCATAGTGTGGGGTTCTTCTAAGGGCAGACCTCTGTGGCTGCCCAGGTGCATGCCCACAGAGCCAAGTTTTGGTCTTTGGTCAGCTTCCCCAGAGCTCACTTCTCATCCTGGTGGCTTTCAGAGTAGGCTAGAGGCTGGTCCTCAGAGCAAACAGCTTCCACTCGTGGGCAGTCTCAGCACCAATGACATCATCTCCAGAAGAAGAGGTAGGCGAGAGGGCTTGGCTCTTCTGCTCCTCTCCTGTTCAGAATGATCTCATGCTTCCTCAAAGCCCAGTGCCTGCTGTCATCTGGCTGCAGGCCCAACATCACATTTTCCCCTGTGCACCTACATGCTAATAGACCATTCTTGGCCCTGGGCCACTCCCTGCACCCACAGGGGCCAAGCAGGGAAAATGAATCTGCTACTCCATTCCCTGGCTGGTGCTGGTCACCAAAGATCATTTCTCAGTTGAAATTTCAATCTTCTAGAATGAGAAGTTGGAGGGAAGATGGATTATTTCACCAGTCATGGAATGTAGTCTGTCATTAAAGAGGGATATAAATGGCTGTGCTGAGTGGGTTGTGCTCACTCATCATTTCACAGTGACTTCTCTGACCTTGACACTTATTTAGGCCTGGGGCAGTGGACAGAGGGTCAGAGTGGATGTCTTCTGCCCTCTAGTTGTGTTTGGGGAGCCTCTAGTCCGGCTTGTATCCAAATTTCCATACCGGAGCCAGGCCTGCACCTTGGAACAGGATGTCTTCTCTGATTTACCTTCTCTGCTTTTCTGTCTGGTTGACTCCATACTCTGGAAGGTGGTGCTTCATAAACATTTTGTTATTATTATTTTGAAAGTTCATGTAAGCACACATGTATGGAGGGCCAAGAATAAAGCTTGTTGCTTGCTTCCTTCCCAGTTCTAATCTTACATGTAGTAAAAAGTTAATATTTACTGAATGAAATCAACTCAGATATCAGCCAAGGCTTCCAGAACATCTAAGAATGCTCATCTTACACATGGGGACCAGAGGCCTAGAGATTGGAAGCTCTCAAGTCTGTGGTCGGTCCTGGAAGAACCAGGCACACTGACTGCTAATTAGAATTACTCAGGGAGATGGCAGGTGTGTGACCCCATACCTATCTATATCTGAATGGTTTCACCTTCCTAAAGATAGCCTAACTACAGACTGATCTTCTCTCTCTCTTTTTTCCCCCACTTAATGTAATTCCACTCACTAGCTCCCCTGAAATGCTTGGCAAGCTTAGTAACCCGTAAGACTTTTGTGGTATTTGGCCATCCAGCACTGATTCATGCTATTCTCAATAACAGTACCTGATTTTTGTCTTAAAATGCCTCTTCCTTCTCCCACTCTAAGTCCTTGTTGGTTCAGTGGAACAAGCTCTAGTCCTGGCTTCACAGGGTAGAGTAACTCAGGGATGTGATTCACAGTGTACTGCTGGGCAATCTATTAGTTCAGGAAAAAAAAACAACAACAACACAGATTTGAACCCAGATGATATACACCTTGTCCTCATGTAGCTCTTGAGAATCAAGTCCATACAGGCAATAACTTTAATAAAATACTTGGTAACAAAGGGTGCGCTGTACATGTGCAGATTATATGCTATGCCCCTGGCTGGCATCTGAGGTACCTTCAAATGCTCAAGTTCTTGATATGATTCACCAATGAAAACAATGCAATGATGAGTGGGTGGCTACAGATGCTATTCTCCCCTTTCTCTCTACTTGAATGGAGTTCAGTTGTCTTACAACTTACAAGTTGTCTTACACCTAGTGTTTGGGACATTACAAGCTCCCCTAAGAGCAAAGCTTTTACATAAAGCGCTCACTATAGAACTGAAGACACAAGTGAACATTAGGTCACACAAGAATAGGTTCTGTGATGTTCTTTTGTCTTTTGCCAAGGACATTTTTATGCACTTGTCAGGTTTTGGTCCAAGACTTAACTTTTGGAGTTATACTTCCAAACAGTGAGGTAAGAGAGAAGACATGCTTCTAAGAGCTGGCTTTCACCACTATGGAATGACTGTTCTGAGGACATTGGGCTCTGACTGCCACTATGCTCCTGGAGCCCTAAGCTGCCAGTTTTCCCTTAATAACACATAGGGCAAGTGAGAACCAAGTAGCACAAGATTCTGTCATCCTTGTAAAAACAGAAATGTAACACACATTGTCACCTCCATTTAGTTCACTCAATTTTATTCTGGGTGTATATTACAGATAACACAACTTAAAACATACCAGTGAATACTGAAAACTAAGGCCATTCTGTGAGTTCTATTTAAAACCTGGTGTTCTCCACATCATAATCTCTTTAAAAATGTAATATAAAAAACAAGACTCCGTTGTGAAATAAGAATTTAAGGTAAATATAACTTTAGGGTCAGATCTAATCTGAAGCTCATAGTGTAGCAAAATCATTCTCATCAACAGTATAAACAACTCTAAGGCAACTGCTACCTTAGCATCGAGTTCTCTCACACTGGGATACAACCAGCAAGTGGTATTCACAGACCATTTTCCTCCCAGTAAGTAGGAAGGGGAAACTTAACCTAAGAACCATACTTACAGAACTTTTGGAACAAGAAAAAGAAAAGGACCCATAACTAAGGCACTGAAAACACATCATTTATATAAAGAAATGTAAACAATTTAACACCAACAGGCTTTCTCCATTACTCTTTATTGTAAGAGTACACGGGGTTATTATTGTTGTTGGGCCACAGCGTGAAGTCTGGGTGACATGGAAATGTCTGCTTGTCTGCAGAGTTCAGTCTTGGCTATAAAGATATGGTTCTTGACACAGTGCTGCTCAAGTAACTAATCTCAAAGTGATTTTTAAGTGGAAGCTGTTATTCCTCTTGAATCTGCATTTTGAGAGCATATTGAGGAAGAATTTTATTGGCAGTCTTAAATGATGGGCTCTTTCAAATATTTATCTAGTGAGTTTTTAATCTTCTACCAAGCTCTTGGGCTAAGTTTGAGAGTTCCTTTGGCTTGTTTCATCCAAGATATCTGGGGGAAGAACTTGTCACCTTTCCAGTGCCCCTCCTTCTGGGTTCATACTTTAAATAATCGGTTCACGTTATAAATAAAACATACTTGGTATATTTAAAACCTTTCAGAATGGTGAATTTGGCAGCTAGACAAGTGGCACTGCAAACATTTCAAAGTCTAGCAAGTTCACTGTCAGAGGGCTGAGCGGTCACGTGGCACAGACCTGTGGTAGCCAGACACACAGCTGCGGAACCCAGGGCAATGGCGGGAAGTGTGGCAGGGGGTGTTTTTGAGGCCTGTCACAGTTACTGAGTTTCTTGAATTTATTCTAGACATTTGTACTCATTTAAGATAGTCCTAGGCTCCAAATCATTAGCTATAGTTCTTTGAGTTTTTTTTTCAAAGAAGAAACAGTTTAACACAGCTAAATGTAGAGGCAGTATGAACAATTAATAATTAATAAAATATACAATTTAAAAAGCCATATTGAAAAGCAATTAAAAGAGGAGACTTTTTTGTTGTTTGAAGTATCTCTAATCAATGAAGCAAGTAGAGTGCTTATAGTCCTTGGTTTCAGAGCTTTATAATTATGAATTTTTGGTAGGTAAAATTTGTTATCTTAACCATGTTTTAAGAGAAAAAAGATTTTCCATTTAAAGGCTGCTGAGTCTGAGGATACAAGCCAATGGGATACCATGCCTATGAGCGTGTGGAGCCTGCAGAGAGGGGAGCTACCGACTTGCAGGGTAGGATGTGCCTTTTCTCTATTACCTGAGACAAGCATAATCATATCGTTAAACTATTTCCAGGTTTATATACAATCCAAGGCAACCTAAAAGAAATGGACGACTGTTTCATGAAGGGAAGAAAAAATAGTTGCTTCTTTTATCTTAAGTCCACAAAGTTAAACAGCTCAGGTGGGGACGAGTATACTTAATAGTTATACTGAGTATGTATACTCAGCAGGATTAAAATTAGCTTTGAAGGAGCAGTAGTAAAACAGGAGTTGGTACACTTCACTACAGTAACTACTTAAAACTCTCAATAAAAACAGCATTCTGTCTGACTAGTGCTTTCTCAGGCAATCTGCTAGGTCCAGCTCCTGTGCACTTACCTTTCATGACCATGTATATGATTCAACTGTTGAGTAAAAATCACTGCCAAACAAAAATGAGATGTCACAAAGAGAAGGCATTCATGCCCAAAGAGTACATAAAGCAGGAAGTGACCTTAGAGGCTGGATCAACACAGGAGTAAAGAAAACTGACAGATCTGCCAACAGCTATTGACTTTTAATTGCCTTTTAAAGCTTCAATGGAGTAGAAACAATAACAACCCTTTCTTTAGCCCCAGAAGGATCATGGTGGTCAGAGTGGACTTAAATATTACTATTGAGAGAGTTCTAAAAGGAGATTCTGTGCTATCATTGAAAAGGGTTCATTTTGTATTTTAAATCTAAAGTTTATCAAGGGTACAGGGTTGACTAATTCAGAATAAAACCATTGCTGCCCTGTTTGTAGTCATTTGTTTTAATGGTAGAAGCTGCAAGCCCATGCACATGTAGAAAATACAATAAACCTTCCTTTTTTGGTAAGTTTTAAAGAAATGTTTCGCAAGTCAGTTTCTGTTTGCAGAAACAGAATGTTCCTCAAAGTGTGCCTTTTAAAAAGTATGTGACTGCATGTGTACCATTTTTAATAGAGAAAACGTTAACACCTGGCAACAAGTTGTAAAGAAAGCCAGCTCAGTGCATGCAGGATTGACTGGAATGGAGACCTTAATCTGAATTACTACTTTTTAAAATTCAAATGAGGGTTTCCAAGTGGAGAGCCTGTGGTTGCTCCCTGAGACGTGTGCAGGTGATCTCCAAATGGGAAAGGGCACAGGTGGTCTTCTGACAGCTTGGTCAGTACAACACACTGGGAGGAACAAAGCACTTCCTAGCAAACTGGACATCACTTTAGGTGATTAGTTAAGTTCCAGTTTCTGACATGGAAGAAGATAGAGTGGGTTTAAGGATGAGGGCAGTGCCCAAAGAAGGAGTCTGGGCATCACCTGCCTGGGCACCTGCGGGCAGGTGCTCACCTCGGGGGGTGAATTGGGCAGTCAAGTATAAGTGCGTGGTAGGCCAGTGCTCATGAGTTCAGACTCCGGCTCTGGGAGTCTGTTAGAAAACAGGGCTAGATCTTTCAGAAAACTGTGTGTGCCTTGTCTGTTAACAACGTGGTGATTGTTTAATAATATTCTGGCCCAATCGATCCCTGCTATATACGCAGCATCAAAATTACATTCAGAGATTTAAAAAAAAAGTAGCAATATTTTCTTCACAAAATTAAGTGCAAAATATCTTCAACAAATAATGATAGTAAGAAACGTCTGATATAGTCATGCAAAAATGTATCTATTTACAAAGGCCTAGAACTACTTCTAAAATATCCCTAGGGTTTTTACAACCCTCTTACTCATTTTTTTTCGAATTTAAATGTGGCTGCTTCCGTAAAAGACGGTAACATGCGAGTTCGATCATTTCTAGTCCGCCAAATATTCTCTCTTGCAGCACAAAGAACACAATGAAGACTATGAAATACCACCTAACAAAAGTATAATAATATATGAGCAGACACATGGCAGGGCTGAACAGGGTCCAATAGAGTATAGAGAGCAACTTGACCACCAGGACCCTGAGCTCAGACTTGCAAGGTGGGATCACGCTCTGCCCGGTGAATTCAAAGTTCCTCTCCCCTTGGTAGAAGGAGCGCAGCCTTTCTTCTTTCTCCTCCCACCGCTTGTGGCACCAGAGCTGAAGGTCCTCCTTGGATGCAGGCAGGGTGTCTACTGGGTACCGATGCACGTGAAAGTGGATTTCCTTGGGGAAGTTCCCACACAGAAGGTGCTTCTCTGTTTGAGGAATGTTGTAAGGGTATGCCACAGTGATATCATGGACAGCATCAAGGTTCTTACCTAGATTTAGAAGAGATAAAAATATCTTGGCTTTAATGGGGTGGAAATGTTGATTTACAATGCCAGGTAGAACCAGGAACACTGACAAATCAGGACAGAGTGAACCGCACTGAACAAATAAAGGCTATGAACACTGTTGTTCTTGGGCACTTGGGGCGATGTTTAGTAGTCAGTGCCACTTCTAGCTTTCTGGTGGTTTATTGGAGATAAGAGTCTCATGGACTTTCTTGCGTGGGCTGGCTTTGAACTGTGATCCTCAGATCTCAGCCTCCTGAGTAGCTAGGATTACAGTCATGAGCCACCGGTGCCCAGCTCTAGAAGTTTTTTTAGATTAAGGTGTGGATCAGATGGTATTACATCTGTTAGAATCATCATAGTTAGTGTATGTGTTGAAGTATATGTATTTCCCTCTGTGTAAGTTTTACTTCAAAAGAAATGAAACAACTCTCATGTTACACCATTATGCTCACCCTTTCCTAGTGAACCCATTGGGCTGGATGCTATAAAAATGGTTCTAGTCTTCTGTAATGTTTCAGTCTTTGTTACTCTTTTTTTAGTAACTCATTTCAAAACTTTTCTATAAGCAGTAACTCAAATTCCACCTTCTGCCGAAACCTTTTTCCTTGGTCTTACCCATATTGCTGTACCCACATCGACCAGACTGCTTCCCCACTGTAACTCCTAGCTTCTCATATTCACTATCACAATTCAACCTAGAATTTTATTCCTCTTGACAACTGCTAGTATAAGGGCATGTGTACGTATGTATAAGATCATCAGGTTCAATATAGAAGCATCATGCTTTGACAATGCCACTGTCTAGAATCCTGACTCAGCCAGCCTCCTGAATGAGTTTGCCTAAATCTCTCTGTGGCTTACTTAGTTCTTTTACCTATAAAGTACCTCTTAAAGTGGTTGTGAAAATTTAATGAAAGAGTGAATGTGAAGACAACTGATGAGTGTCAATGCTCCATGAATGGTAAAGAGATAATGTGAAGAAGATGGATCTTTCTACTGGCTGTTCATTTCCTGAGTTTTCCTTAACCAACAGACACTTGGAAATGTGTTAACTTCACAGCAAGAGGAGGAATGGAGAAGTCTTACTCTGGAAGGTATCTACTGTCCTGAAAATTGCATATTAACACAGGTTCCAGGCAACACAAACCCACGCGCCACTCTACTGCTGCAGATGAGAGGAAGTCCAATTCTAGGCATGGAGAAGAACTTGCTTCTACCCCACCTTATCTGGAACTCTGGCCCAAGGTCTCTAGCCTGGAAGAACCCATGCCACCAGACAAGTAAGCTTCCTCTTTGAAGGAACAGGGAAAATGTGGCTTGCCAAGACAAAAGTTGAGATGTGCCTTCAGTTATCAGAACAAAAGAGCTCTGCAATTGTCAGCGATATACTGCCTTTAAATCTTTTGGTAGAAAAAGGCAATGGATATTTAAACATGATGACAAAAACTATTTTTAGATCCCTCTGTTTTCAGAAAACTTAAATTACAAACCTAGAAGCTGTATTTTAGTCATATGCTTACATGGGGCTTAGAAAGTCGATCTACTCTGTTCTGGTACTGTTTCTTCTGGAACATTTAATACTTCACTGTTACTTTATAAAGCTAGCACTCTTAGAACAGTCATACTTACTTGGGCCCCAGTAGAAGAGCAAAGTAATTGTTTAATACTTCAAATCCTGGTTTTTATTCTTAAGACGGGAACTAAGGAAATTAGAATATTGTACTCATGTTAAAGAAATCAACAGAGGTTTGGTAACAATGACTGACTTTTACAAATGATTATCCAGAAGGAAAGGTCTCCAAGAATGTCATGAGTTGAGCTTATGACCATTAGAAGAGTCCTACCCAACATGAACAGCTCATTGGTAAGGCGAGACAGCAAAAGCCTTATGAATTGTATATTTAAAACCAAAGAACTGAAAGAAGTTTTGTAGACTCTCAATGCATGCTGGCGTGATGAAGCTCTGCTCTGCTCCTGCTGGCTAAAGTATCCTATCTAGCTGCATACAGCTCACAGAAGAATACAAATGTAGTTTTCAACGCAGTAATCTTTTAATAGAACTGCTACATTTGAATTCTTCCCATTCCATAGCCAAATATATGTAGAACATACAAAACTATAATTAATTTTATATTTCATTTTGACAATGATTCAAAAAATTGAGATGCAAAACACAAGTCTATTTTCTATTAGCTATATCTAAATCCATAAATGAGGTGACATACATTGGAGAGTTAGATAAAGTAGCCTGTCATGTAACATGCATTTGTGTTCAAATAAGATGCTGAGTGCTGCTGATTTTTATTCATTGTTTTTCAGGTGAAAAAAACAACAACAACAACACCCAAAACAAAAATCAATCTCATTCTAAGAGGAAAGAAGTTGGATTTAGTAACTGAGCAATCATTCACTGTACCACTCTGGTTCTGACATGCAACTGATAATAACACATAACAAATTAGCTGAAGTCTCTACGCTCTGAAGAACAGTCTTGGACTAATTCAGACATATATAGTCTAAAAACACCAATAAATACGACACCTTTCAGCTGAAAGAAAAAAAGTATGCATGAGCCACTTCAACTGGTACTAAGATTCAAACAGTATCAGATGGTTTGTTACAGAAATCACTATTGTTTCCTACCTGGAATGTCATTCACTTTTCCTTTGGCTTAAGTTATGAAACAATTGGTAGAATCAGATAGCTCCACGCCTGTCTCTTACCAGCTCTACAACATTTCCTGTTCACCAGAAGCCTGCTGGTAAAGTTGGACATTGGTATCTGCCTCATTCTGTGGGTTTGTGATCACCTGGGATCAGGATTGTAAAGTGCTTAGAGAAATGGCCAGGACACATGTTGTGGGTGCTAACATCAGTCCTCACTATGGGTGTAATCACCTTTAAAAGCTTAGGTAAGTTTTAAGTGTAGGCTGCTACTGTCACCTTACTTCTTTCTCTAGATTCATCTTTGGTAGAAATGTCAAGTGTGTGTGTGTGTGTGTGTGTTTGTGTGTGTGTACACTATGGTTTATTGCTTAACCATTACTTCCCCTCCTCTCTCATAGTACAGAAGCACAGCTGTTTAGAGGGCTGACCTCAGCACTACGGGACAGTCCTAATTTATCTCCTGACATATATTCCTTGCCATCTCCACTGCTGTACTCAAACCTTAGACATTTTGAGCTAAGCACAGATGTTCCATCTGCCCTTGGCCCCGAGAGTAGAAGCTCATGATCTGTCTGATGGTTACTGTCTGCTTGTCTCATCTTGTATTTTAAAATAAAACAATGGTGGCACTTAATCTTTTTCTAAGAATAAACTACACTGGACTTTAAAAAAAATCATTCTTCAGACAGAAAGGTAAAACTAAGTATGGTTTCTTTATGAACAACCTTGCTTATCTTATCTGACTTTGCTTCTTTAAAGATGGTTTTAAGACACCTATTTTCACATCTCTGTTGTGAATCTGCTAAACTTTGGTATTTTATAAATGTGTGAATCTTCTCAGTGTTGTGTGTTTCTCTACTAATGAGCATTGGTATTCTGGATCTTAAGAACTAGTTTAATTTTCAGATAGAATGGAAATATTTGACATGATCCGTAGTTTGACAACATTGGTGTATTAACAGATTGTAAAAGGCAAGATCAGTCCTTCCAAACCTCCTTCATGAAGGCTTTCCAGAGAAATCCAACCAGACTAGACACTGTTAGAAACACAGGTCAGCCTAGAAGGCAGATGGAGGAGGAGACATAGTTCTAGTTCTAGTTTTAACCAGAAGGGTCCCCCCTTCTCTAGACCCTCATTTTTGGTCTATAAAGCAGAGGAAGTGGCTCCTAAGCCACTAATTCCTCTACCAGTGACTGCTGGTATATCTCAAGGCTGGAGTTCTGGGTTCTGTCTCAGTTTGATACATTTGCCCCTCTGTGGACACCAGAGGCGCTTCTAATTCCTCCTCAATTGCTGCTATCCTTTCCCAGTTGCCTAAGCAGGACTCTGGAAAGTTAGGGAGTCGTCAGGACCCTGGAGGGCACACTGCCCCCCTGCTGTTTGGAAGAGGTATCTGCAAGCTCTTCTTCTGGATAGGCAGAAGTCAGTGGTAGGCACTTTTGACCATGTAGTTTTGATCAAACACAGTCAAAAAAGAAATTAAGACAACCTTTTAAACTCCTGTATATATTATGCTGATTAATTGATTTCCATGTCTTTAGTAGAAGTTGGGAAGCTTTATGGAAAAAATGAATCATGCATCCACAGTTTAGTACTAAACTCTATGCATACTGAGCATTGGCAGTTTTTTCTCAATGGTACCATATACCCACAGATATCAAGGGTCTATTACGCAAAACCATGTATGAATTCCACACATGATAATAACTGTGTTATCATGTATATAGTGTTCTTTTTTGGTCGTGGGGCTTCAAATCTGGGGCATGGGTGTTGTCCCTCAGCTCTTCAGCTCAAGAGCTCTTCAGCTCTGCCACTTGAGCCAAGCACCACTTCTGGGTTTTGGAGATAAGCGTTTCATGAATTTTCCTGCCTAGGCTGGCTATGAACCGTGATCCTCAGATCTCAGCCTCTTTAGTAGCTAAGATTACAGTTATGAGCTACTGATACCTGGCTATGGTATTTTTATAGTAATTTTGTTCCTGGCCACCAAGGAGTTTATTTTTTGGTTTTATTCCTCTGAGTATGCAGCTTCATTTCCTTTTTTTCCGTTCTTTCAGGTCATTTATTCCCTTTGAATCAGTTTGCAAAGCTCCTTCTTTACCACAGACTACTAACCCTCTGAACACCATTTTGCAAATATTATTTTACAAATTCATTATTTACTCTCACAACACAAATGTGCAAAATTTGTTCAAAACAGTTTCTCTTTTTGTTAACAGCTTTTTCATTCCTAGGTCTTTTCTCTCCTGTACGTAGAATATATGTATATCTTTTATTTTTCTGCAAGATGAAAAATGTTTATTGTTTTTGGCTACAAGAGTCAATTTTTTTAATAAGTTTTTTATTGTGAAAATACTGTACAGAGGGGTTACAGTTACATGAGCAAGGGAATGAGTACATTTCTTATCAAGCATTGTTGCCTCCTCCTTTGCTTTTTTCCCTACCATCCCCTTCCCCTCCCATCTCCTCAACTACCCTCCCTCCCTCTCTCCACTCCCCCCATCTAAATTGTAAAGATCGTTTTTCAACATGGTGTCTTGTACATCTCATTGTTGCAATGGGTCAATCTGTATCTCTATTTAAACCATTTGTTTTTTCCCTTCCCCGCCCCAAATTATGCCAACATCAAATTCAGTGAAAACAGGGTTATACTGTGGGGGAGGGACATACAAAGCAGAAGAAAAAATCACATGGTGTGTTATAAATACATTAGAAACAATAGCAAGAAAGAAAAAAAAACACTTGTGTCCTTATCTCGAGGTTCATTTAGCTTAACATCATCTTTTTTTTGGTGGGGGGGGTCTAGTCATGGGGCCTGAACTCTGGGTCTGAGTGCTGTCCCTCAGCTCTTCAGCTCAAGGCTAGCACTCAACCACTTGAGCCACAGCGCCACTTCCAGCTTTTTTTGTTTCTGCTTATGTGGTGCTGAGGAATCAAACCCAGGTACTCAAGCATGCAAGGCAAGCGCTCTACCACTGAGCCACCTTCCCAGCTCTCTCTTAACATCATCTTATCTGACCTTTTCTGCTTGTCCCACTAGTTATTGCAAATAAGGGAAACCATGGGACCTATGTTTCTTTGGGCCTGGCTTACTTCACTTAATATAATTTTTCCATGTCTTTCTATTTCCTAACAAATGGGGCAATGTCATTGTTTCTGATAGAGGCACAGAATTCCATTGTGTATAGAGACCACACTTTCTTGATCCATTCATCTACTGGGGGGCATCTGGGTATCTTAGTTATGGTAAATAATGCTGCAATGAACATAGTTGTACTGGTAGCTTTCGTATGGCCTTGTTTGTGATCATTTGGGTAAATGCCCAAAAGTGGGATTGCTGGGTCCTAGGGGAACTCTATGTGGAATCTTTTAAGGAACCTCCATACTGCTTTCCAAAGTGGTTGAACAAGTTTACATTCTCACCAACAATGCAGTAGAGTTCCCTTCTGACCACATCCCCTACAGCATTTGTTGTTATTAGATTATAGCCATTCTAACTGGGGTGAGGTAGAATCTCAATGTTGTTTTGATTTGCATTTCTTTTATGGTTAGAGAGGTTGAGCATTTCTTCATATGTCTATTGGTCATTCTTATTTCTTCTTCAGAGAAGTTTCTCTTTAAGTCTTTAGCCACTTATTTATTGGGCAGTTGTTTCTTTGAGGACCTGTTGTTGGGGGATTTAGTTTTTTGCGTTCCAAGTATATTTTAGATATGAGACTCTTGTCCATTGTGTGGCTAGTGAAAATCTTCTCCCAATCCATAGGCTTTATATTGATATTGCTAGCTATGTCCTTTGCCATGCAGAAGCGCTGAGGCTTATGTCCCATTCTGTCCCAGCTTGCAATCCCATCTGTCCAACCATTCTTTGATTTGTTGTGTTCCTGGGTCTCTAATAAGAAAGTTTTGGCTTGTGCCAAGGAGACCTAGAGTTTCTCCTATTCCTTCCTGTAATGTTTTCAGGGTGTCTGCTTTGACTTGGAGGTCTTTGATCCATTTGGAGTTGATTCTGGTGCAGGGTGATATATAAGGATCTAGCTTTAGTTTTCTACAGGTGTTTAACCAATTTTGCCAGCACCATTTACTGAAGAGGCCGTCTTTCTTCCATTCTATTCTTTTAGCTCCCTTATCAAAGATTAGATGGCTATAGGTCTATGGGTTCATTTCTGGTTTTCAATTCTATTCCATTGGTCCTGAGATCTCTTCTTGTGCAGTACCAAGCTGTTTAGATTACTATGGCTTTGTAGTAGAATTTGAAATTTGGTATTGATATTCTTCCAGCTCTGTTCTTTCTGATCATTTTTGCTATTAGGTGTCTTCTATTGTTCCATATGAATTTTTGGATTGCCTCTTCTATTTCCTTGAAGAATAGGAATATTGATAGGTACTGCACTGAATTTGTAGATAGCCTTGGGAAGTGTTGCCATTTTCACGATGTTGATCCTTCCAATCCAAGAGCATGGGAGGTTTTTCCACTTTCTAAGTGCTGCTTT
This sequence comes from Dipodomys spectabilis, assembly GCF_019054845.1. Lineage (NCBI taxonomy): Eukaryota > Metazoa > Chordata > Mammalia > Rodentia > Heteromyidae > Dipodomys > Dipodomys spectabilis. Next base: position 6,452,135 of record NW_024870887.1, on the reverse strand, counting down.
GCTTTCCTTTTTCAGGTTTGAGTTAGTTTACTTTCTTACAAAGACATCAATTGTTCAAGCTCCCATGATACTAGCCCCCTGTTCTCACTTGGTCATAGACTAAGGGCTCAAGGTCACACTATGTAGTCTCCCTTATCTATACTGCCCTCCAATTTGTATTTATTCAGCTTCAGTATCATTATATTCAGCTTCAATTATGATATTGGCATGACATCTGGTAAACAAATATGCCTTTGTATTCTTTTCCATACTATCTTTGGCTTCTCCTGGGTAACTATTTTGGAATATACAAACTCTAAGGGTATTTAACTCAATTCCAAACCAAATATTCTATTCCTTAATCCCTTCCCTAGTGTCTAGAAACTGTATTTAATTCTATTTATTATTTTGGATATTTACTTTTTTCATATTGTCTTTTTAGCCAAGGAAAGGGTATACATGTTTTTTCATTCACTCAAATCTTACTTCAAGTCTTCTAATAAGATTTCAGAAGTTGAGTGTAACACATATCTGTAATTTTAGCATTTGAGAGGCTGAAACAGGAAGAGTGAAGACCAATGTGCTTTATATAGCAAGTGTGAGGCCAGCTTTATGGTGAGACTCTATCTCAAAACAAAACAAAACAAAATACATAGCAATAACAAAGATTCCTGTTTTCTTCACATAGCTTCTGTGCCTTTTGCTTTATAATTTATTCTTAAATGATTTAATAGGTTTTTGTCTGTATAAATGGAATATTTGCTCCTATTTCTATTTGTAAACACTTACTGCTAGAAATAGAAAATATCTACAGTTGTTTATCTTGTTTTACATAGCCAACTCAACATATTTTCTTATTCTAGATCATTTTCACTTCTATCAGCAGGAAAAGGTTTTGTGTTTTCTGGTCTTCATGGTTATTTTTATTGTTAGTATTTATTTAATAATAGATGATAATTTTAAATTGAACAAAATGTGAGTCTTAGTTTTTTTTTTTAGCATATATGATATTTAGTATGTAAGATGATTACTTTTGAGCTTTGGTAAAAACCCTATTATATGTAAGTATTTAACTTATTTTTTGAGTCTTAATAGGGATTACTTGACTTTATCAAATATATTTTCAGCAATGACAGATGGGATAAATTAATTTTTCAAAGAATATATTAATCACATACCTATAGAACCAAGTAAAGGCAAAAAAAGAAGAAAGTATGGAGATACTGAAAAAGTACACAGTTCTCTAATATTTCTTCTATAAGTGAATAATTCTAGTAGGTAAAAATCAATTAAATCAAATAATTGAATAAGTACTGATAAATTTGAATTACTTGATATTTTACAGGACAAATATTTTTATATTTATTAAAAACTGGGCAAGGTGCCGGTGGCTCATGCCTGTAATCCTAGCTACTTAGGGGGCTGAGATCTGAGGATCATGGTTCAAAGCCAGCCTGGGGAGAAAAGTCCGTGAGACTCTGCTCTCCAATAAACCACTAGAAAACCGGAAGTAGCGCTGTGGCTCAAGAGGTAGAGTGCTCGCGTTGGGCTGAAGAATGCAGGGACAGCACCCAGGCCCAGAGTTCAAGCCCCACGACCAACAACAACAACAACAAAAAAATGGTTGGTGGCAAGAAGATTTACACATATTTTTGTAAAATTTTGGGACTTTTGCAATCATTCTCATATGAAAATTTCATAAGTCAAAATAACAATACAGCTGGGTGCTGGAGGCTCAGGCCTTTAATCCTAGCAACTCAGGAGGCTGAAATCTGAGGATCATGGTTCAAAACCATGGGCTTGAAAAGTCTGTGAAACTCTTATCCCCAATTAACCACCAGAAAACAGTGGTAGAGCTCTTGCCTTGAGCTGAAGATCTGAGGGACAGCACCCAGGCCCAGAGTTCAAGCCCCATGACTGACAAAAAACAAAACAACAATACAATTTCCTCCTAAAATCTTTTACATAAGCTTTGGATGAAAGACAAACTTGAAATGAAAATTACAATCTAATCAAAAAAGAATAAAAATGAGAAACTAAAGGATATAGTAAAGGCTGTATTCAAAAGGAAAACAGATGATATTATATGCTTCTTTATTAAAGAAGATGAAAAGGAAAAAGTACTCATCTAGGAAATTAGAAGGAAAAAATACAAAAGGAAATTGGAAGAGAATATCAGTAAATAAGATGAAAGGTGGTAATTTATAAAACTAGAAAATAGTTATAGAATAAACAAATGCAAAAGCTAGTTATTTGATAAGATGAATCAATATTTATACCCTATGAATCTGATTAAGGAAAAAAAAACATAAAATTATAGATAGTAAATGGTCAAGTGTAAATACAGAAGAGCTGAAAGGATTATAAGAATGAGAACCTACACGTGATCAAAGTATAAATGAGATTTTTATATTACATATACTCAAACTACAGATTAGATGTACACATAAAGATTTGCTTGACAAATAGTTACATTAAATTAAAAATCATGACAAATATTAAATTTAGATAATTTTCAGTGGAAATTAAAACTATTTCTATATAATTGGGACACAGGACACACATGTTAATTATATAGTCACACCAACCTTGTACTACACTCATGTGCAATGGCTCTCAATTCTAGGGACCTTCACATAAGAAAAAATAGGCAGCAATAAGCAGAACAGAATGTCATGATGTACTATGAAGGGAAAGATGCAAATGTTTTACTTCCAAACTGTCTTCCCTGTGGGACCTATGAAGCATAAATGTCACTTAGACTTACAATACAAACCTGTGCCTTGCATTTCTGATGACAAGGACCTTTTAGCCCAGTATTTAACAAATTCACATGCTTCATTTTCATTACCATTCTTTAAAAGAAAAAGGCATGCTAAAATAACATTGAAAGGAGACAATTAAAATTCAGCAGTAACAACGCAGTGACAAGTACATTTTGTCTTACTGATGAATTCAACAAAAATTTGTTGAGATGTTGCCAAAAACCCCGGACAGGAGTTGATAAAAGATTAAAGGATTAGATGTGTCAGTACATGCAGAATCTAATTATTTCTCGTCTCTGAAATAAAGGGGAACAGAGATGGCACATCATTACATCCTCCATGCTCTGAGGGGAGGACTGAAGATGAGTAATCATGTACTTAGACATTACTGAGTGCCTACTATGTATGAGCCATGCATTATTCATTCAACATGTAGTCTATACAGCACTTACTCATGTGCCAGACACAGCTGTAGACTTGTGGGCACACTGCTGAACAAAAGAAAGATTCCTGCCTTTGTGGAGTTTATCAGAGCACACAGTCACTTTGAAGTATTTTAACAACCCTGGAGTTATCATCTCTGTTAAAATAGCTATAGAAACTGAGTCAAAGACAAACACGGTCTCTTGAAAATCACAGGTAGCTGGCAGTCAGTTCTGCTTGACTCTAAAGAAAGCCCTCCCACGATGCTATTCTACTTTCTCACAGCTGAATATTAAGAACAAGAGCTATAGCATCACACTGACCTGGTTTTATATCCAGTCAGTAATTTAACCTCCTTGCACCTCAATAATGCTTCACTTAGGGGCTAGAAACACACACACACACACACACACACACACACACAGTCTCTCAGCCTCTTTGTAGAGGCTGTTGCATACTTGCTACACAGACACTTTTCCACATGAACCTATATCTAGCTCTTTTGTGTTTGTTACTTCAAGGTAGGATTTCATTTTATGTAGCCAGCCTGGGCTACAATCCTCCTACTTGTACTTCTCTCATAGTTGGGATAACAGGTGCATCTCATTGAGCCCTGCTATTGGCTATGATGGTGTCTTTCAAACTTTTATGCCTGAGGCTGGTCTCAACCTGTCCTCTCCCAAGGAGCTAGGATTACAGGCTTCTCAAGTTTGTTATAACCTTATAAATTTCTTTTTACTGCTCCCTCCTAATGAACCTATTAAACCAGAAGGTAGGTTCGTCCATCTGTTTTGTAGCAGCCAACTCTAGCAAAATAAATGCATTATAATCATGTATATATACAGCATGACCTAAGTATGTAAAAATATGCCCAAGGGTAATGGGCATATCTTCATTGTATATGTGATTCTGCCTATAAGAGAGTGTTCTAATTTCATTCTTTTTTTCTTTAAAAGGAATCATACATTTGGCCTAGGATGGGTTATTGTTGATAAATGCTTTGTCTTCAGGAGTAGACAACTAGCAAGTAGAAGGTGAATGTCTTTGGCTCTACTTTTGTCTTCTCCTTAGCCCTGGGTCCTGTGCTGGGTACCAGTCTGGTCCCAAAGTAGCATCAAAGGCCTTACACCATCTGGCCTATTGTTTTCAGCCACCCAGAAATCAGTATTGTTGGGGAGGAACTTAATTTGGGGGAAGGAGGTAGGATCAACAAAGATGATCTAAACATGGCTGCAGGCATTCTAAATTAGAGACTATGAATCCAAAATACCCTCTTGTTGATGAAAAGAATGTGGGGATATATCTGGGCCTGACAACACCAATTCTGAAGACTTGTTTCCTACTGCTTCTCCTCACTGTTACCTGCTCACACAACCCTCCCTTGCAGTCAGATTAAAAACTGCATTGAGAAGATATTCCACTGGCCACCATACTGCTTAATAGAAATAGTCATAATTCATTTATTCTTATCCTTGTTCTTTACAGGGTCATTAAACAAATAGATGGTGGTAATGTGGATTAATACAGAGATGATTTCAAATTTCACACAGTGAATTCTCAAATGTGGGTCTCCTGTACGTCGAGTTTTTCATTATGCCATGGCTGCTACTACTTTTCTACTAAGACAATGAATCAGGTTACGTGTAGTTCAACTGCAGGATGGAAGTCTCTGGTTCTTCCAAGAAGGTAAAATAACAGCAGACTCTATTCTCCAGAGTGTATAGGATGTGTTTTAAACTTGAAAAATAAAGCGTCCAAAGAAAATGAACTTTATATATTTCAAAATGATACATTTCAAAGAACAGAATAGACATATGACAATACCATCATACATCATTCTGATATACCTGTGGCCAAAATAGATTAATTTTCCTCTTCCTTTCTCTTTCCTTCCCTTCCCTTCCTTTCTTATCTCAAATATGGAGGCTAATATACAAAACAACGAAAGCACTCTCAAAGCCACATGGCTAGGCTAACTTGTTTTATTTATTTTGGTGTCAATACTGGGGCTTGAATGTAGGGCCTCTGAACTCTTGCTCAGCTTTTTCGCTTATAGCTTGTATTCTACCACTTGTGCCGAGTCTCCAGTTTGGGCTTTTTGTTGGTTATGGAGATAAGAGTTTCTTGGATTTGTCTACTTGGTCTGGCTTTGAACTTAGATCCTCAAATCTCAGCTTCTTAAGTAGCTAGAACAACAGGTTTGAGCCATAGGCACTTGGCTGGGCTGATTCTTAACAGGCAGTTTCTTTCTTTGTGGATTATCTATGATGAAACTGGAAGTTTCATCTAGGACTAACTCCTATGATCTTGCACCTGTCTGAATTTGGGCTACTTTAACCAACTGCCATACTTGGGGTACCTTAAACACCACACTTTCATTTCTCACAGTTTGGTGGTCTAGAAAGTCTGACACAAGATGCTGCAGACGCCGAGTATGGCTTGCAGGTGGCCATCAACCCTAGAGCTTGGGAAGGTCTTATAGTCTTATTAATACTTTCATTTCAGACCATAGCTTCCAAAACTGTGAGAAACAAAAATTTTTAGAGTTTTAAGCCACCAAGGATATAGTAATTATTTATGGCAGCCTAGGAATCTAATATAGCATACATTTGAAAATACTGATTATCAAGGACTTTTTTTGATAATCATGATTTTGGGGAAGAAATTTTCTTCTAAATTTTTATGGTAGTTTTGAGCCATATCATGGTAATTTGGAGAATAAAAAGCAAGATTGCTTGATTATTAGCAATAGCTACATACAAATTAGAGACTGTTTTCCAAGTCTATCTGATCAGATGAAGTGTAGGTTCTGGTGGTACACCTGGAACTGCCCCATTATGGCAGGTCTTTCAAACTGCAGAGATGCTCCTTAGCAGTGAGGAAGAGAGGCAATGGGTCTCAAACGTTAGGAGTAACCTAGGAATGAATCACCTGGGGACCTGGCTGAAAACAAGCTGCAGGTTTCATTCCCAGATTCCTGTTTAGTTTGTATAGTCAGGATCAAGGAATCTACCTTTTAACAACACACCAGGAGATTATTATTTGCTACAGAGGATCCATCAGGGAGAATACTATGGGTAATTCTAAGCACAGAAGACCAAAAAGAACTGTGTTTAAGCACTAAGTTCTAGACAGAGATAAAACTCTGGTTTCTTTGCTTAATCCTTCTCTTTGCTAAGGTGTAGCTTTAAAAAACCACCTCTGGGAAAATTGAGATTATATTTAGAAAATGATCAATGAGTGTTGCCTACTCAAATTATTTTTCAGGTGTATTCAAGAAGAAAATAATTTGAGGGTCTAAATTCTCATGACAGTGTAAAAATTACTCAATTATAATTACTAGCTACCATAGGCTGTGTCCATACAACGTACGACTTTATTAGGGTATCGAGGAGTTTATTATTATTTTGGGACATGAGGGAAAAACTTTGATAGATATGATTTTGATAATTGCGGGACAGGATTGGGAAGACAAAAGAAGGCAAAGATAAGCACCTCTGATATTGCAGTATTGCCCCCAAATCCTGGTAGTTTCTAAAACACTGAAAATCATTTCATGTGGTTTCTGGAAAGTTACAAACCCAGGCTAGATTGGCCTCCCTGACTTTTAATTCAGCCTATTGTCCTTTAAACACCAGGGGAAAAAAAGAATGAAGAACAAATAACAAAAAGCAGGTGTATGACTGAAGTATCCTTTTTTTGTTGATCCTACAACTCCTTGTGAAGTTTCAACAAGGGATTAGGACAACTCTGAAGTCTTTTATATGTCCTGCTTGATCCCATGATGTATAAATATTACAGCACCTAAAAGACTGATTCTTACTTTTCTCCATCCACATCCATTTTCTGGTGACCAAACACGTGATGATTCAAACAGTCTCTAGTATTTCTTCTCATTTTTAGACTCATATACTTGATAGCTAATTTCACGTTCTTTCTTGGCTGCCTGTAAGTATCTCAAACTTAACATCACTTAAACTGATCTTCATACTGGTGTCTTCCCCTCAAATCTGTGCTTCCCACAGTCTTTGTTTCAGTGGCAATGCCACTCTTGCTCCAATCAGGACAACCTTGAGGTCATCCTGTGTCTTCTCATTCTCTTATACTCATATCCTACCCCTCTGAAGACCCTACTGGTTTCATCTAAAATATATTCAGAATCCAGAAATATATATTTCTTATTATTTTCCAATTTTACCTCTAGTCACCTCCTACATGGGTGCATCTGACACTATCAAGCCTCTGACCCTCTGCATGTTCCCAATCAGTGCAACTGTTTCTAAGACTTGTTATTGCTGACGCGTCATTAGGCTGCCTGAGATGGTAAAGTTTCAGAAGATACATTGTGAAGACACGGTCTCATGTACGTAGTTATCAATTTGGGGAACTAATTTATAATCTTAGAATATCTACAAAGCTCTTCAGGAAGCTAGTCACCTATTCAGGAAGTTAGTAACCTACTCAATGTGGGCAGGTGCCTACTTGAAGACTTTCAAATATCCTATTCTCCTTTTTAATTTCACTCTCCAGATGACTGTTTTCTAGCTTTGGCATATTTAACAACGGTAACTATACAATACTATCTTTAAGCTGAAATGTGGAGAGCAGTCCCCTGTTCTTTATTGAGGTATTATACCCACAAAGATTTGTTTCCTAATCAATTCTCAAGAATGTGTCTTTAAATAAAACCAATAACCTCTTCACAGAAAGCCTTTTCATTCCCTACTGTGACATTTTCCCCCGCTTTCTATCCATAAAACACATGGGAGCCCTGATAGCTAAAAAGTAATCTCACAGAGCTAGCATTTTCATTAGTGCAGACATTTTTCTGAGGGCATTAACTGCTGACTAACAAGATAGTTGAATTCCTACTCTGACATTTCCTCAGAAAAGGCCCTTTTTAAAATGTTCATAGTAATTCTCAAGAGTTATGAGTTCTCTTCTTCCTAATATTATTTCACACAGCCTACATCTGCCAACCCAGCTGACGTCCAGCTTGATGAAGCTGAATTGTTTTGAGCCCCTCAAATCATGTCCAGGCCTGTGGTCTCTCAATTTCCAAGATTCCAGGATACCGTCTTTCTCTTCACTTGTAGCCAATTGGCTTGGGGCTCACTTTCATACCATTGTTTTCAATCAGAAAACAACTCCTGAAGGGCAGTTAGCAGGAAGGAGAAAAGAAAAAGGGAAGTGTCAGCAGCCCTTAGGAACCTGGTAATTAAAAGGATATAGCTAGATATGAGGAAGAAGCTAGAGTGTCTTTCCTTCCCTTCTCACAAGAGTACTCTCTTCCTCCCTCATTTTCTCTTTCCTACACACTCACCCCTCCCTGGGACCTCCTGAAACTTCAGCTAGCTCATAACTGGGACCAATCATTTGGTTAGCTTCCCATTGGTCTTTCTTTGTATCATACAAGAGAATGGTATCTTGGGGGATTTTTTTTTTGCTACAACAAATTAAAAAATATGCTTTATCTTTAAATGATTAATTTATATAGGTTTGTCTCAATCCACAGAGAGTAAGAAAATTTTTTTCATGCACATATAATGAGGAAGGCTAAAAGAATCAGGAATAAAAAGGAAGCTGAAAGCCAGGTGCTGGTGGCTCACATCTATAATCCTAGCTACTCAGGAGGCTGAGATCTGAGGATTGCAGTTCAAAGCCAACCTGGGCAGGAAACGCTATGAAACTTTTATCTCCAATTAACCACCAGAAAACCAGAAGTGGTAATGTGGCTCAAGTGGTGGACAGTGCCCAAGGCCAGAGTTCAAGCCCCATATGTGACAAAAAAAAAAAAAAAAATAGGAAGCTGGAGCTCACATCTATAATGCTAGCTACTCAGGAGGCTCAGATCTGAAGATCAATCATGGTTCAAAGCCAGCCTAGGCAGGAAAGTCTGTGGGACAAAGCTGGAAGTAGAATCATGACCCAAGTGGTATAGGGTTAGCCTTGAGCAAAAAAAGGAGCTCAGGGACAGCGCCCAAATTGAGTTCAAGCTCCAGGAAAAAAAAAAAAGGAGGCTGGGCAACAATGCCGAAAGAAAAAGGCTAAAAGTCTAAGAGCAGGTGATAAGATCATACCTGTAAGGGAGGAATGCCAGGGGAAAAATGATCAAAGAAGAAGTAAAGATATTATAACAAATGAAATTCAGTATTTAATGTGTACTTAATGGTTAGCATTGGGAAACAAGAAAATCAGAAAGATGGAAAAGACAAGTAACCTTGCTCAGTGGAACAGCATTTTTTATCACCACGAAAACAAAAACTCAAAAATTCCCCATCAAGTTACATTTATAACCATGAAGATTCCACATTCAGAATATACATCTATGATCTACTTGTTTCAAATACCACCAAACTTATGGTAAAACAGATGTATTAAATATGTTGAACCAACTAGTATGAAGGACAATTGATTCCTAAACCCAAGTAAGACAAGAATGTACTAACTCTAGGTGCCAACATTATGTGTGTGTGGGTATGTGTGCAGGTATTAAATACTTGAGAGACTTGTGAATACAATCTTACTATGCCCAATCAACTGGTGTCAAAAACAATTTCCACCATACTTGATACATAAGTGGATAAATCATATTAAATTAAGTTAATGTGTTCTTGGGAAGCAATCTTAATCAGAAAGAGATCAATGAAAAGCCTCAGCTTAGATGAATACTGTAATTATTACAGGCTAATATTTGTTCACAAAAAAAAAAGAGTTTGTTTCAGGATTAGTCAGAGACAAGAAGCCAGAGGCACCAATTCAATAATGGAATGCCTAATTAAATGATAATGGAGTCCTAATTATAATGTATTGCATTGCCTTGTAAATGACTGATTTAGCACATTGCTTTTCACACAATTCATTAAGGAAGCTGAAATAAAACACAATTACTAAAAATGAAAGAAGAAAAATTTGTAAGTTAAAACTTAAAAAATATGAAGAAAGTTGTTAGGTACCAGTGATTCATGCCTGTAATCCTAATTACTCAGGAGGCTGAAATTGGGAAGACTGCAGTTTGAGGCCAGCCCAGACAGAAAGTTGCAAAAAGTAGGGCTGGAGATATGGCCCAAGTGGTAGTATACCAGTCTAGCAAGCATGAGGCTTTGAGTTCAAACCACAGTACTACTAAAACAAAACAAGAACAACAACCAAAAAAAAGGGCATGGGGAGAAAGTCAGATGTATCTAGTCTAATGACTAGATAAAAAGGAAAGTCTGTTGAGCAGGTTGAAACAATGTACTTGTCTCCTTAAGTTGACCATAGTCTTTATGTGCTTTAAACTCTATTAAAAAGACATATATCCATCAAACTGCAAGTGATAATTAAGTTATGAACTGCTACCATTTCAAATTCAAAGGTTTGGAAACAATCCTTGCCTATTAGGTACTTAAAAGGTAGTTGAAATACAACATAGAAACTTGAGAAGAGTTAAGGAATAACAGGCAAAAAATAACAGCTAAAATAAAAGTTTAAGAACTGTAAAGTGAATATAGAATACCCAGTATAGAAAATGAACACTACCCAGTATAGAAAATGAACACTCTGTGGGCCGGGAAGGTGGCTCAGTGGTACAGTGCTTGCCTTGCATGCATGAGGCCCTGGGTTTGATTCCTAAACAACACATAAGCAGAAAAAGCAGGAAATGGTGCTGTGGCCCAAGTGGTAGAGCACTAGCCTTGAGCTGAAGAGCTGAGGGACAGTGCCTAGGCCCAGAGTGCAGGCCCACGACTGACAAAAAAAAAAAGAAAGAACAAAAGAAAATGAACACTCTTGAGTTTAGAAGAGGACAAGATCAAGGTGGGCCAAAATGCCTCAACAGTTCTATAAGCATGAAGACTATTCTGGTATAAGAATTGCATGAGCTTGTTCTTGAGCGTTAGAAGAAACTGGGTCTCAATGGCCAAAAATAAAAAAGCCAAAGGCCAATGAACAGAATAGAGTTCAAAACCAGTTTGTAGAGGAGAACTTGATATACAATAAAGGTGGTAAAACCAATTGTTTATTGCCCAGTGTTGGGGACAAACTCAGAGATTCACCAGAGACTAAAAAGATTCCAGATGAGTAACTTAAATGTAAAAAAATAGGTATATAATTAAAAGAACAAAATAGATACTACAGAGAAAGGAAGGTTTTCTTAAGCAAATAAGCTTGAAGAGCATAAATCATAGGACAAAAATTTATTAACATGATTACATTGAGAATTTCCATTCAATAAATATGTGATAAAACAAAACATGTTTGCAAACTGATCAAGGGATTAATATCTGGAACATTTAAAAAACTAGTTAGTTCAAATCAACAAGTCAACAGATTTCATTAGAAAATCAGATGATCAAACAGGCAATTTATAAAAGATGACACCGAGAAAACAACAGGCACTAAAAAAAAAAATCCTATTTCTGAAAAAAAAAAAACAGGAAAACAAATCTATACTAAAATTATATAGGAATACAATGAAGCAAAAAATAAAAATAGAAATACACATTTACTATATCAGAATGATTACCTATATAGAAAGAGAAAGAGGGAATATAGGGGAGAAGAGTGATGAACTCTATTCTTTGAACCTGAGATGTTCATTAATTTAAAATATTCCTAAATAATTAACACACTGGAAGTCAATCAATTCCTTTAATATTCTTCCCCACTCCTAATCTTCAGCTTCCTTATCCCTTCAAACAATGGCGTACTTAGAATGATCAACTCTCCATTTTCATGGAATATTATAATTTATTTTAATTAATTATTAATTTGAGATGAGTCTTTCTGTGTTGCCCAGGCTGGCCTACAACTCCTGGGCTATGGGATCCCTCTGCTTCAGTGTCCCAAGTAGTTGGTGCCACCACACCACACTTGGCTGACCACTGTAATTTTAATACATTCTGAAGCTTCATACAGTATTATTCCGGTTGTCTGGATTCAGATTTAATAAGGCACACATTATTTCTTCTCTCTTAGTACTTAGAACTTTTCCTAGTTTGTATGAAGTATTAATGTTGAATCTCTACTACCTGTACTTCATTGCTTTGCTTTTATAGGCTGTTCTATATGAGGCAAATGCTGTATCACTTGAGTCATGCTCCCAGTACTCACTCTGTTTTTGCTTTATTTTTCATTTAAGGATTCATGTTTTTTTGTTTTTGGTTGGTTGTGGGACTTGAACTCTGGGCCTGGGCACTGTTCCTCAGCTCTTCAGCTCAAGGCTAGTGCTCTACCACTTGAGCCACAGCACCACTTCTGGTTTTCTAGTGGTTTATTTATTGGAGATAAGAGTCTCATAGGATTTCCTGCCCAGGCTGTCTTTGAACTGCAATCCTCAGATCTCAATCTCCTGAGTAGCTAGGATTACAGGCATGAGCCTGTAGCCAGGCCTAGCCGGCTAGGATTCATGCTTTTAACTGGATCAGCATTGGACAATGATCCTTTTGCTCTATCTCCCAAGTAATTGGGACTACAGGCATATACCACTATACCTAGTTCAAAACTTTATTATTTGGATCATATACTTCCTAAGAACAGGTTCCATGACATTTTCAGCTGAATTCTTTAAATATACTATTCAAACAAATACTGGCTATAGGAATGGCTTAATTTTATTATGAAAACTATGAAATGAGAAAATAAAATCACACAAGGAAAGTCAAATGGTGTACTAAGTACTTTCTCATTCTTTTACTCAATATTCACAGGAGCCTCATAAAAGGTGAGTCTTAAGACTTGAGAGTAAGTCCAGGGTAACTGGGGTAACTTGCCCAGTTACAAAGCCAGAGGGGGATAGTCGATGGTTTAACCAGGCCCATTGTAAAAGCCTGGTATTAAGAACTGAATGTTAGGAGACAGTTCAGACTTTCTTCTTTACAATTTGGTAAACTTGAGAGGGATTAGTGATTTTTTTGGAAAAGGTTTACCGTTGGCTAAGTAGAAGGACTATTTCTTGCTTCCCGGCTTGGTTGGCTCTTTCCATGACATAAAAGGACATGAAATGAGGGCCCCCAATTTTACTTTTGTAGTCTCAACAAACACAGTTTTTGAACACTGAAATCTGAAAGTATATACTTGGTCTTTATATTATCATTTAAAAAATATCTCAAAATGTTAAGTTTGGCAGAAAGTCTTTTAGACACAGTCAAGTATCCTGATTTTATTATGTTGCAAATTTAGCTGAAATTCTTTCCATTTCTGAAATACATTATAAACATCAATTAATCAACATTTACCCACAGAAGAGGAAACACCCTGTTCTGAGAATATATTTAATGAAACAGGCTTGGTATGTTTTCCTGCATGTGGTTCTGAACTGAGAACATTTTCTATTTTTTCTAGGTATAACTGTTAATATCTAATTTTATTTGAAAGAATTATGGCATATGAATTCCTAAATTCTTTCATTGACCTGTAATAAAGTGAGAAATGGCATTACTTATCACACTGTGAGGGTGAGCTAGGTTATTATTCTAATGAATTTAGATGGCTTTAAGTGAATTTCATACTGAATTTTTAAAAAAATTTTACTCAAGTATCTTTCATATCCAGACCGACAGAAAAACCAAAGTTTACAAGTGAGGAAGATGACTTCTCTTCTACTTAGGTATTTTTTACTGATCAGTGTCTCTAGACCAGTGTAACCCCTTTCAACATTCCCACCCACCTCTCCCAACCCACCTTTTTCCTTACTTTTCTTAGTGTTTTTTTTACTTAATGAATTTTATGGGTTGATTTTATACCCTGCTACTTTGACAAAGTTTAGGATCAGCTCTAGTAGCCTGGAGGAGGAGTTTATAGGATCCTTTAAAATAAAGGATTATGTTATCTGCAAAAAGGGACAGTTTTATTTCATCTTTCCCTATTTGGATTTCCTTTATGTTTTTCTCTTGCCTTATTGCTCTTAATAGGAATTCTAGTACTATATTGAAGAGTAATGAAGAGAGTGGACATGCTTGTCTAATTCTTGATTTTAGAGGAAATGGTTTTGGATTTTCACCATTAAGTATAATGCTGGCTGTAGGTTTGTCATACATAGCCTTTATTTTATTGAGGAATGTTGCACGTATTCCTAGCTTCTCTAGTGCTTTTATCATAAAGGGGTGTTGGATCTTGTCAAAAGCTTTTTCTGCATCTATTGAGATGATCATGTGGTTCTTGTCCTTGCTTCTGTTGATGCGTTGTATTACACATATTGATTTATATATACTGAACAAGCTTTGCATCCCTGGGGTGAATCCCATTTGATCATGGTTTATGACTTTTTGTTTAATTGTTGAATTTGGTTGGCCAGAATCTTATTGAGAAGTTTTATAACAATGTTCATTGAAGAGATAGTTCTATAGTTCTCTTTCTTTGATGGTACCCTATACTGGTTTTGGGAAGAGTATAAAGCTGGCTTCATAGAATGAGTTTGGTAGTGATCTTTCCCTTTCTATTTCACTGTAGAGCTTGAGTAGTATTGGTGCCAGTTCTCCATTGAAAGCCTTATAAAACTGGGCTGTAAATCTGTTGGGTCCTGGGCTTTTCTTAGATGAGAGGTCTTTCATTGCCATTTCAGTTTCATTACTTGTTGAGGGTCTATTTAATTGTTTAAATCTTGGTTCAGTTTAGGTATACAGATGTTCTCTAGGAATTCTTCCATTTCTTCCACATTCTCCAATTTGTTGGCATAAAGTTTTGCAAAGTATTTCCCTATAATATTCTTTATTTTGCATGTTTCTGTTGTGATGCTCCCTTTTTCCTGTCTCTAATTTTATTTATTTGAGTGGTTTCTCTTCTTTTGTTAGATTTGCTAAGGGTCTGTTAATTTTTACATGTATGTATTATGTATGTATGTATATATGTGTCTGTCTATCTATCTATCTATCTATCTATCTATCTATCTATCTATCTATCTATCTATCTATCTATCTATCTGAATGTGTTGCCTAAACTGAGAAAATTAGAAAATACAACTTGATTACAAAAGTACATTCAATAAAACTCACCAAAAATACTAGATTGCACATTTAAAATGAAAGCTAAACTGACATTTGGTATAACTTTCAGTCAGGCAAACAACCCACTTATCCTAATGAGCTATTTGATTCATATACTGTGCTGGGTGCCATGGACTAGAAATCTACCTACTGTAGTGGGGCTACCTACTGTAGTGGGGCTAGTGATCTTGGCCTGAATTCCAAAGTCAAAGTCAGTTTCATACTAAGCTGTTTCTTTTCACAGAGATGATGTTATTCTTGATTCTATTTGTGTTTAGAATGTTCAGAAAAAGCCATTTAATCAGGTCCAAACCCTTAAGAATATACCTACAAGAAAACCAACACTGGTAACTGCCATAAGTCTAGGAATCCATCACTGAATCATATAGAAACAAGAGGCTTTTATAATTTCATGTTTTCTTTTAATTACATTTCTAAAACTCAGAAATTATGTTTTAAAAATATTACTAGATTGTAGCTGGGTACTGGTGGCTCATGCCAGTAATCCTAACTATTCAGGAGGCAGAGATGTGAGGATTGAGGTTCAAAGCCAGCCTAGGCAAAGACTCCTATCACCAATGAACTACCAAAAGCAGGAAGTAGAGTTGTGGCTCAAGTGGTAGAACTAGCTTTTAGCAAAACAAGCTTAGAGACAGCACTTAGGTCTTGAGTTAAAGCCCCAAGACTGGCAAAACTAACAAACAAAACAACAACAACAAAAAACTAGATTGAACAGGTTGTCAAGAATGATATTTCAGTGTTATAATAACATTGTATATTACATGTCACATAGGTCAATACTGACTTATAACCAACCAGTAAACATAGGCTGAATGAATGGAGAGCTGTCCTCACTGGCTTAATGATGATATCTTACCCTTGGTAATATTAATTTTCATTTAAGGGTCAATAAGAGATATTAAATTGTGTCTTAAAACAGTAACTAACTTACGTGGTGATTTACAACTTTTATGCCCCAGCCAGGAACGATTAGAGGTAAGGCTAGAAAAACAAGATACTCCTTTCCCTTCTGTATCTACAGCTCAGTCAAACCTAAGAATGGCAAGATACACTTTTTAGTAGGAAACAGAATGGAATGCTACTTGCTAAACTCTTATTTTAAAACTAATTAGGGCAGTTCTACTTATAGTCAATAAGAAGCAATAGTCGTGGGGTGATAGCTTGGGTTATCCTTCATTTTGAGAAAAGAATAATCTCACAGTCCCTGTGAATTATGTTTATTTTAATAATTTCAAATGACTTAGAAATTCTTGATCAAATTACCCCCAACCCAGATGCCTGCGGAAAAACAAATCAGTCTCTGCACATCAATGAAGTAGAAGTTCAAAGTTAGCTGACTGAGAGCTAATTATAATTTCACTAGATCATTATTAATGGGAATAGACTCCTATGGATATCCTTGGGCTGAAGAGAACCTCAATGTACTTGAAGTCTAGAATATTTTTTGGTTTTCATCAAAATAAGATGAACTATTTTATTTTCTACATTTATTCTTTGTGTATCACCTTCAGAGTAAGAATATATAATAATTGTGGTACTACAGAAAAGAAACTAAGTAGTCAGGGAGAAATAAGCCAGTTTGGTTTTACACATACTGTATTTGAAGTGATAGTGCATTATCTATAGACTATCAAACCTCCTTACTGAACAGTTATAGGAAATCCAGAGGTCAGGAGCGTATATCCAAGAATCACCAGCAAGCAGAGGATAGTGGAATCACAGTTTGGAAGAAATCTCTGGCAGCAGAAGGGGATCAGCTGAAGGCAGAAGTCAAAAAATGTAGAGAATCAATTCTACATAAGAGAGCAAAAAGGGAAGAAGCCATCCAGCTAAGGAGGTCTAAAACACAAAGTAGTTCTGAGGAGCAGGAGCATGATGAAAAGATACTGGCAAAAGTGTGAAACATGAAGTCCAAGATGCCCATGGTCCAGGTACATTCAGATAAAACTTTTATCTGTATTTTCTAAGGTGTGATCATTCTGATCATGATTAGACATTCTTAGCTTTTGCCAGATCAGCAAAAAGAAGCCTCTTAGAACAGCCCTTTTGATTAACCATCCTTTATGGGATAAATCTGAATTTCGTATTCTTGAAAGTAAAAATATAAGCTTGGTATTTGTTATTTTTCAAAACATGAAAGGTGCCAGGCCTCCCTGGCTTACTCCTGTAATCCTAGCTATTCAGAAAGCTGAGATCTGAGTATTGTGGTTCAAAGCCAGACCAGCAGGAAAGTCCCTGAGACTCTTATCACCAATTAACTACTAAGAGAAGCTCAGGAACAACACCCAAGCTCTAAGTTCAAATGCCAGAACTGGCACAACAAAGAAACAAAAACATGAAAGGTAATTGAGGGCCTCTCATGATATGAAAGACTTTTTGCTCCTGATATGGTAGCAGAAGTAAGGATGGAATATAATATTTGACTTGAATTGTATAAAATGGATAATGAATGATTTTAAGATATAAATGTAACTGTGCTTTCCGTGGATAAGACTTCACTGGTCACTAACTAGCTATTTTCACTAGTAACTAACTCTTGTTAACTGTAACTCTGCTTCTGCTGTTTTCTGAATAATGCAAGCCCTAACCCAGCAGAACCATCATCACCCTTTGTTCTATTCCCCTGCCTTCCGCCAACAAAACCTTGGCGGGAAATTTAAACTTAAGGTGTGAATTTCTTTTATCAATCATTGGCTAAAACCAACAACCAACCTCCCCCTTTCCTGGCCCTAGCCAAAATGCTTAAAGCCAATGTGAGCTGGCATTCGGGGTTCCTGAGATTCCCAATTCCCAACTCCAGGTACAGTCCTGGAGCATCAACACTTTTCGCTCAATAAAATCTTTTACATTTTCATGGCGGACTGAGTGGTCTCACTGCACATGCACACTACACTCCCCTTCATTTCTCTACTACTTACCAGATTCATTCTGATCATTCACTTCACAAACATTGCTATTGTACCTTTTTTAAAACCAGATGTTATGGTATATGCCTATAGTCCCAGAACTCATAAGGCTGAAGCAAGAAGTCAGCTTGGGCTACATGGTGAAACCCTTATTTCCAAAGAAAGGTACAGCTTCAGAGCTGTAAGGAGAAAAAAAGATTTAGCTTTATCTTAGAAGTGGAAATTTTATCACTGATGAGGAAAATGGCTTTGGGAATTCTTTTTAAATCAATGTAGCTAGGCAGCAACAGACCTACACATCTGAGTATTTTAGATATCTGAACACTTTAAACACTAGAGCACTCTCTAAGAATAGCAATACTGAGAAAATCTGGACAAATAAACTAAAAACACAAGATGCAAATTGGTCCTCTTTAGAATAAATCTGCATATAGTGTTCTGCAGTGGTACATTTTACAAAGGGAATTAAAGCCAAGAAATTAACATTTTAATGAAGCAGACAGACTATTGACGTCAAGACTAGTCACTAATTGGAGCTTCCAGGTGGCCAAATGAGCTGAAAATGAAGTTTACACTTTGAGCTAGTCTAAGCTACTGCTGTTTGGAGATGACTGAATTTAAATTAGAAAATACTGCTGTGTGCAAACATGGTTAGGCTATCAAGAAGTCTTTGTAAACTTTGGCACTATAAATGCTTAACTTAAAATACACACACACACACACACACACACACACGTCTTTCTAAAGAATAGCTCTAAAGTCCATGGAAATTGCTCAATTTGGAAAACATTAGAAGAGCTTTATATGAATGACACCTCTTGTGTCAGAGGTCCCAGTGAGAGAGCTGAGAGAGAGCTTGGAGGGCATCTGGGCCTACCAATGGGATTCCTGCCAAACAGGGATGCCTGTAGGCAGACACTTTCATCACCAAGTACCTCTTAAGCTATAGAGAAATGGAAAGTTCAAATTTGTTCCCCTGGGTTTCTTATTTTTTATTTTATCTTCCAAAAATAAGATAGAATGATAGATGAAAAGACTTATATGACATATGAAAGTTCTATGAAATTCAACAAATGATGTTTCACTGGAACATGGACCAACGTGTTCATTTGCATTTACAACAGCAGAGTTAAGTAGCTGCAAAAGTAACCACATGGTCTGCAGAGCCTAACTGGCCCTTGATATTATTACATTTGCCTACCAGATTTAAACAAGCTGTCTTTTCTTCCCTTAGTCTCCTTTTCTATTAAGTAGTCATAGTTCTAAAAAGCACAGAAAAGATTTCCAGACTACTACATTCCAATTTGTGCTTATCCCTTCAAAGCTGCTAAGAGGCAGGTGACAGGTCCCATTGAGGAAGAAATGATAAAAGCTTCTGCTCCACGGACAGAGTTAGTCAAGGCCTAATCATACCTGGACATATGTGCTTCTGCTTTCCCAGGAAGGAGAATAATGCCATATTCCTTCACAGCATCAGTAAGCTACATAACATTTATATGATATAGTTAGACAAATAGCAACAGTGGAATTAAGTAATAGCAATTATATTTTTTTCTTATACTACTAATAGTTTCCCTTTCTGCTTCATTTTCAAGAGAGCTGTCACTTATTCATTCCTAAACTGTCTGTGAGAACTATAAGTTTTCACGTCAAACATATTAGCTAATCTATCAGCTTCAGGTTCTTGGAGACATTCTTCCTGGATCCCTGCAAACCCTTACTAGGGTCAGGTCTGTGATTTGTTATCTTAGAGATTGCCTTTCTGTGGTGTTTTCCTTATTTCCTAAATCATGATCATCATCTTTTTGGCTTACTGTGACATTTTGTTTGAAATTTTGGATATGTTCAGAATTCTTCGTTTGAACCTATTTTTCTTTTTTTAAAAAGGAGGGAAAAAAAAGAGGACAAGGAAAAAGGGATGAAGGGAGAGAAGCAGAGGGAGGGACTTTTTCTGTCAGTATTGCCTTGAGCAATATAACATTGCTCTAATTTCTGATCTTCAGAATGTTTATGATTTCTCATTTTTGGAAGCTTTTGAGATCCCTGTATTGCTATTAATGTGTCAGTGTCCTGAAGTTTAATGGTGCCTATACTATGTGGTGACATTTTCTTTCCTCGTATTATGCCTCCATTTAGAACCTTCAGGATTTTAAATTCTGTAACTATTTATTGAACAATTTCTTTCATAATTTATTCCCTGAGGCAAATGCTACAAATACTCAGGAAGTAAGTTTTGAACATTTACTCTGTGCTACATACATACTATTTCTTACATATTTATTCTTCAGTTTATACAAGATATTACTGTCCTCCCCCTTCTCCTTCTTTGGCAGTACTGGGGTTTGAATTCAGGGCTTCCCACTGATATTCTACTTCTGAGCTACCTCCAGACTGTTCCTTTCCGCCCCCACCCCCCACTGGTTATTTTGATATAGGGTTTCACTTTTTGCCTAGCCTGTTCCTGGACCATAGTACACCTATTTCATATTTTATTATTATAGCTGAGATAACAGACATGAAGTCTCACAAGTCTTTCTTTTTTGGCACATGCTGGCCTGGAATTGTGATTTCCTGATCTTAATGTCCCACATAGTTGGGATGAAAGCACATGTACATTTAGACTTGTCTTAAACCACATTCTTCCTGACCTGAGCTTCCTAAATAGCTAGGATTTTAGGTGTGGGACACTGGTACCTGGTTTGAAATTCAGTTTCTCAGCTACACATTTTATTTCACTGAAGCAGCAAGAGTATCCTAAGGTAAAGCTTTATTATCTTCAATTACCAAGGAGACAATAAATATCACTCAAGATCATATAACTAGTGATATAGAAATATAACTCTAGAACCATTCTTAAAATTTCAAATTCCAGGGGCTGGGAAGGTGGCTCAGTGGTAGAGCGCTTACCTTGCATGCCTGAGGCCCTGGGTTCGATTCCTCAGCACTACATAAGCAAAAAGAAAAAAAAGCCGGAAGTGGCGCTGTGGCTCAAGTGGTAGAGCGCTAGCCTTGAGCTGAAGAGCTGAGGGACAGCGCCCAGGCCCAGAGTTCAGGCCCCATGACCGGACCCCCTCCCCCCCCCCAAAAAAAATTCAAATTCCATGCTATAAATGGTTAAGTTTCACTGCCCCTGAAAGATCTACAATCCTTATTCCTAGAGATTTTCTTGTTTCTCTCTAATATTACATTTTGTTTATTTAAGGGATGGGAAAGCAGAGTTGATCTTATAAATGAACTAGTGTAACTGGAAAAGCCTTATTCAAGGATATAAACAGTACTATCAAAAAATGGCTCAAGTTGATGGCCAGGGTGCTTAAGCTTCCCCCACACTAGAAACACTGAACTATTTTACAGCACTAAAGTAAAAGATGGTTCTAAAAGGGCAAAATGTGTAAAAAGGAACAAAATGTAAAACATTAGGAAGAATAACCTGTCTGTGACAAGCTCTTAAATAGATAAGGCAGAATGATGCTTCTGGACAAGGACAGAGTAGAAAAAAATTCTGAGAGCAGGTAGAAGTCTAGGCCAAAAGAACAGCAGGCAAACTCAATGATATGTATTGAGACTTATGCTTTATCTCTTAGCCTTCTTACCAAAAGCTGGTTTCATGAACTAACTACTCAAGATTCTCCCTCACTTTTAGTCTGAAATACTTTGGACTAGTAGTCTGATGCAAAAGGAATGAATGTAACTCTTCTGGGGAGTGTACGCATTTTCCAAGTTGCTGATAAGATCCAGTAAGTTACACAACAGCAAATAGTGTTAGTGGTTTTAAAAGCTCACTAATCTGCTCTGTGGCATTAACACAGATGCAAACAGAAGCTTTTTCAAACATACTTATCTGGCCATTATTTGCTGGTGAAAGCCCGACAGGCCATCCATTTGTTTATCTGATTAAATCTGATTGTTATAGCCTGCCACCTAAAATCCTTGAGACAAAACAAGAGTGGAAAACAACCAATCAATGAATCTTTTATACAGCAAGTGAACTTTCTAGACCTCCCCTATTTCACTCTTAAGAGCCCACTTGGAGATGGCCCTAAATCTGACATATGTTCTCAACTTTGTACTTAGAAGATTATAAAATTTAACATTCATTTTATATTTATATATGTATATACAAATTAGAATGTACTATTCGAAAGAACTTATATACATTTATCACTTAGTTGCCTATCACTGTATACATGTAAGAAGAAATATACAGATATTTTAAATGTTTTCATTAACATGTTTTATTCCTTACAGCTATTCACAGCCTGCACTGCTGACTATGCTAAAGGAACATGTGCTAAACTAGCTGTTCTCATGGAAACCCTGCAGGTATTTGTTGATGTGAAGTTAACTGGCCCACAAGGGATAAAACCCACAATCTTGGTCTCACTGGTTCCAACCAAAAGAAATAATGCATTGAAGTAAAATTAGTGCTCTGTTTTTTTTTTTCTCTGTTTTTACCACTTCAAAAATTATGTTCATTCACACAGCAACTTAATGTTGAAAGAGGCCCTAAAATGTTACAACAGTTCTTGGCATGTAGCAAAAACTAGTTGAAAAATGATAGCATGCTACATTCAAATTTAGTATCCCAAAATTTAGGCTTTCTTTTAGAAATCTATGCAGACCTATTATCTGAAGTTCTTGGTATAAATATCATTTTGATATAAATAATATATTATTTTTAAATATACCTATTAAGTTCAGCAAAGCTCAGAGTTGCTAGTGATAGCCTTCAAGTTTATAAGAGAAACACAAATATTTTGCAATGCTTTATAACTGTTTAAAATATTTATTTGAGGATTGTAGAACAAGTAATCCAATATGGCATAAACTATGTAGGTCCCTTTAAAAACATCTAAGAAAATCTGCCTTCTCTTTCCTAAAGAAGTATTCATTATACACTATTTCATTTCAATTAATATAGTACTCCTGAGAGAAGAGTAAAAAAGAAAGTGATCAAAATTTTGTGCTGAGAAATAAAGGAGAATCCAATGACAGTAACCGGTCACTCTGGTGTAAATGCCTAGGATCTCTGGTTATAAAAATGTGTGTCACATGTGCATAAACACAATCAACACAATTATAGTTAGATATGGCTCAATAAAACAGTGATATAACTTAATGAAAATTAAGAAAGTAACGAACAAACAAAGGGACTCACAATAGATCCTTGGTTAAGGGTTCATACCCAATTCCTATTCAGCTAGTCTGTCCTTCTTAATAATCTGTTGGCTCTATTAGGTAAGACAGATCTGTGTTCTTTAACTTCTATGTTTTCAGGGCCTGGCTCTAGCACAGCAATAAAACCTAGTCAACAAAAATTGTTGTAGGGTTATTTTCCTCTCTTAGTTACCTTAACATTTGAAATGTAACACAGGAAGTTGTTAAAAGTTGTTTAACAAATTGTAGCTGACTAAATTTTAAAATGAAGTAATACTATCTTATTTAATATCATAAAATAGTTCCTAAACTCCTCTTTCATTTGTCATTCTTTCCCCCCAACACCCTACCCGGGACTGGGGTTTGAACTCAAGAGTCTTATACTTGCTAGATAGGTGCTCTGTCATTTCCATATCCCTAGCCCTTTAGGCTTTTGTTGGATGGTAAATAGGTTCTCCCATTTTGTTTAAGCTTGCCTAGACCTCAATCCTCCTATTTAGGCTTCCTAGGTGGGATGACATCCCCTTCACCTACCTTTTCATTGGTTGAAATAGGGTTCATGGGTTACTTTGCCAAGACTATCTTTGAGCTAGGATTAGCAGGGATAGGTGGTGTTCAGCTTCCTTTATTAAACTTAAGGGCTACAACTTAAAGATTTTACTACTTAACTTTTTTAAAAATTTTTATTGTGAAAATACTGTACAGAGGGGTTACAATTACACGGGCAAGATAATGAGTACATTTCTTATCAAGCATTGTAGCCTCATCCTTTGTTTCCCCTTCCCATCCCTTCTCACCCCCTCCCGCAGCCGCCTCAACCAAAGTTGTAAAGTTTGTTTTTCAACATAAGAACTTGTACATCTTACTGTTGCAATGGGTCCACCTGTATCCCTATTTAAATGATTTGTTTTTTCCCTTCCCCTCCACAAATTATACCAACATCAAATACAGTGAAAGCAGGGGTTATACCGTTGGGGAGGGACATACAAAGCATCAAAGAATTATTTACTACTTGAGAGGTTCCGGGAAGATGGCGGAAGAGAAGCTGGAGGCTAAACAAGCTCTCGCATAGAAAGTAGTTTTAGAGTTCCAGAGAACAGTCATAAGCCAGAGAAACACACCAAGTGTACCATCACAGGACAGAGAGTTAGGCCAGAGAGGGAAAATCCAGGCAAGGAGACAGCTCTGAGCTCTTGCCAGCAGCTGCCACTGCTGTGGCAGCGGCCGCAGGCGCCATACCTGAATCACAGAGAGTCCGGGACGAAGGAGCCAGAAGCGGCGGGCGAGTGGATTCTACTCGACACCAGCAAGAACCAACAAGGAGCAGACATCTTCATCCTGCAGTTCTCAGACCAGAGACGACCCAGGAACCAAGACGGTGTGAGTAGAAGCCTGATGTCCTCGTCCTCACTCCTCCTCAGGGAGCAGAGGAGGGAAGGCCACCCCCCTACCCCCCCAGTACCGGAGATCTCCATCTTGGATACCGACAAAGCTCAGTGGAGCTGCTAGCTCCAACTCAGGCCTTGGAATAAAACTAGAGTCATTTAGCAGGTCATAAGAACTTAACCTGACCTGCCAGACTCAACTCCACCCAGGGAAAAGTCACCCAGCTCGGGTGCCAGCCCTAGGAGTGGCTTTCTTCACTGGGTAATCAGAGCCAGAGGCTGCCCCTCCCTTTAGCAGTCTGGACAATCAATTGAAATTCAGTAAACAGAAACCCTGAGAATGGCTCCAGGCTGGGCTCTGTGAGTTTCTCACAAACTAGCCTCCAGGAAAAGCTACTGTTTGTTGAAAGGCCTCAACTCTACCCAGAACCTAGCCTCATCACAGCATCTCCAAACTTGAGGAAAAAGCCATCTCCCTCTTTTGTGATACTCAAAGCAGATCTGCCTCCCATAGAACTAGCCTGGGAGGATGATCGCAAAATCCTGGGTAAAGCAGAGCATTTCTCTGCCTGTTCGAACAAACTGACTTAAGAAACCAACCAAGCCACAGGACCACA
Organism: Dipodomys spectabilis; assembly: GCF_019054845.1. Classification (NCBI taxonomy): domain Eukaryota; kingdom Metazoa; phylum Chordata; class Mammalia; order Rodentia; family Heteromyidae; genus Dipodomys; species Dipodomys spectabilis. The sequence goes on along the minus strand of NW_024870887.1, from coordinate 6,426,919 downwards.
AGCAGACCAGAGACTCCAACAAGAGGCTGGTTATGGACACAAGGGAGATACAGGATTTTTCCCACCCTTCCCAAAAAAATCAAATTACTTTTTCTTCTTTCTTCTTCTTCTTTCTTCTTCTTCTTCTTTTTCTTCTTCTTCTTCTCCTTCTCCTTCTTTTTGGTACCTTTTATAAAAAATTTTTTTTTCTTTTCTAAAACTTTTTTTTAATCTTTAATTTTTACCTTTTTTGAAAAAAAATTGTTTTCTAGTAACTTTTTCTCCTCTTATAATTTTTATTTTAGGGATACGTGTGTGTGCGTTTTTCGTTCTTTTTTTTAAATTTTCTTTTTGTTTTTTGTTTAGCTCTACTGAACTTCTGATCTTTTTTCTTCCTTTCTCATCCTTTTCACCTTTTCTTCTCTTTCGTTCTTCTTTATGTGACTTAATTGTTGTCCTGCACATCCTCAGATAAACCCGTAGTTGACTAATAGACCCTATTCCCCATTGCATACACACATAATCCACAAATTTATTACTCAATTCAAAACCTCTCAGACTTAAATTCCTTAATAGCAGTACTACCTCTTATACCTATATAATATTTTAAGCATTTTTATTTTTAAGTTTTTCACATCTCCTTTATATCCCTCCCCTTCTCTCATTATATTCACGTTCTTCTCTGAATAGATTGTTTTCTATCTGCATAATATTATTAATTTTTACTTTTCTATTTTTTCTGGTCTCTTTTCTTTTCCCTTTTTCTTTCTTCTTTTTTTCTCTCTCTCTACTTTCATCCTATCCAACCTATTTCCTGCTTTGAGATTAGGACTTAGTTAACTCTCCCTGTGCCTTCCCACAACACTCTATTCCTATTTTTTACCCACATCTCTCCCTAACCCTAACAATTTCTGGTTTTCCAAATTCTTCTTTGCGGTTTGTAGCCCATTAACATATAGTTGTTTGATGCTGAATAGTTGTATCTGTTGAACTAGATTGTATCTGTAGACTATTGACTGCAAATTCAAACTTTGGTTGATGCTTGCCTTAAGACAGTGTTCTAGCACAAAACTAGTGCTATTTTCATCCCAAATGAGCAGAGTAAGCCGGAAAAACACAAGAAAAATGGCAAATCCGGGTATCTCAACTCCCACTCTTGATAATCAGGGGATAGAACAGATAATGAATAATCCAGAGGAGAGTTCCCAAATGGTTCTACAAACACTTCTAGCAAACATGATAAATGAAAAGATTGAAAACCTACAAAGGACTCTGTATGAGCATGATAGGGAGAGAGAGGAGGCAAACAAAAGGTTAATGCAGGAAAAGATTGAAAACCTACAAAGGACTCTGTATGAGTGTGATAGGGAGAGAGAGGAGGCAAGCCAAAGGTTTATACAGGAATATCATGAGCGTGAGGAAGCTACTCAAAAACTGATACAGGATTTACGTGGCAGCTTGAGAATACTCAAAGAGAAAGGCAGGAATGGCGTGAACAGGCTGAGAACACTCAAAGAGAACTACAGGAATGGCATGAACGGGAGCGGGAGGAAGCTAAGCAAAGAGTAATACAGGAATTGAGAGAGCAGGATGAGAATACACAAATATCACTAAAGGCATTCATGGGATCCATTAACAAAGAGCTGAAGGAAGTCAGGGAGACCACAAAGGGAATGCTGAATGGAACCCAACAGAAGGAATGGGAGTCCAAGGAAACCATAACCAATCAACTAAGTGATTTGAGAATAAACACTGAACACCAAATTAAGGAAGTAAAGAAGTTCACACAAGATCTAAAACAAAGCTTCAACAAAGAATTTGAAGCCATCAAATCTGACCAATTAGAAGGAAAAGAAATACAAAACAAAGTAGAAAGTCTTGACAGCAGGTTAGACCATGCAGAAGATCGAACCTCGGGGAATGAAGACAGCGTAGATTTAAGGATAATGGGTGTAGAGGAGCACCTAGAAACAGAAGTTAATGGTCTAGGAAATTTGTTTAACAGGATCCTAGCAGAGAACTTCCCAAACATGCAAAAAGATAGGCCTATTCAGATACAGGAAGCTTTTAGAACTCCAAATAGATGAGACCAGAATAGGACATCCCACTGTCACATTATAATCCACACAGGATCAACTGAGACCAAGGAAAAGATCCTTAAAGCTGTGAAGGGGAAAAGACTAATCACCTATAAAGGGAAACCAATTAGAATCACCTCAGATTTCTCAGCAGAGACAATCAAAGCAAGAAGAGCCTGGAATGATGTATGCCATGCCCTAAAATCAAACAACTATCAACCAAGAATACTGTACCCAGCTAAACTCTCCTTCACAACTGAAGGCCAAATAAAAATCTTCCATAGCAAAGAAAAATTGAAACAATACATCTCCACCAAACCAGCCCTACAAAAGATTCTTAAAGATGTCCTACACATAGAAAACCAACAAGACCACAATAAAGGCCAAGAAACTGCACCCAAACTGAGAATCCAAGAACCATAGGAAGAACCCAGTTTTCGCAGCCCCCAAGAAGGTGGATAACATGGCAGGAACTCCCAAATACCTCTCAGTCCTATCTATCAACATTAACGGACTTAACTCTCCAATTAAGGGACACAGGCTGTCTAGTTGGATTAAAAAACAAGATCCTTCTTTCTGCTGCCTTCAGGAGTCACATCTTGCCCGTAAAAACAAACACATTTTCAATGTTAAAGGCTGGAGCAAAATCTACCAAGCAAACGGCCCCCATAAACAGGCAGGAGTTGCAATCCCAATATCAGATAAAATAGACTTCAAATTAAAATTCGTGAGAAGAGATAAAGAAGGTCGCTACATACTAATTAAGGGATTTCTCCTTCAGGAGGATATTACAATTCTAAATATCTATTTGCCAAACAATGGAGCACTCAAATTTATCCAAGAAACACTACTTTCCTTCAAACCCCACATAGATCCAAAGACATTAATTGTTGAGGATTTTAACACACCACTCTCCCCACTAGATAGATCAACTCGGCAAAAACTCAACAGAGAAACCGCAGATCTAAACAGCTGCACAGATCAACTGGATTTAACAGACATCTACCAAACATTTCACCCAGCAGCATCAGAATACACGTTTTTCTCAGCAGCACATGGAAAATTTTCTAAAATAGACCACATTTTAGGCCTCAAAGCAAACTTGTCCAAATTCAGAAACATTGAAGTTATACCTTGCATTCTCTCTGACCACAAGGGAATAAAATTAGAACTCAACACCAAAAGCCACCAAAGAAAGTCCGGTAACACATGGAGGCTGAACAACACACTGCTGAATCACGAGTGGGTCATGGAAGAGATTAGAAAGGAAACTCAAATGTTCATGCTATTCAACAAAAATGAACACACAAATTACCAGCTCCTCTGGGACACAACAAAGGCAGTACTCAGAGGCAAGTTTATAGCTCTGAGCTCCTACATCAACAAATTGGAGAGATCTGAAACCAACAATTTAATGACACATCTAAACCTCCTTGAAAAAGAGCAGCAAGATAAACCCCAATCCAGTAGACAAAAAGAAATAATTAAAATTAAATCAGAATTAAATGAATTAGAATCCAAAAAAACTATAGAAAGAATCAACAAAACAAAGAGTTGGTTCTTCGAAAAAATTAACAAAATTGACAGACCCTTAGCAAATCTTATCAGAAAAAGAAGAGAACACACCCAAATAAATAAACTCAGAGATGAGAATGGAAACATCACCATGGAAACAACCAAGATTCAGAACATTATAAGGGAATACTTCTCAAAACTGTATGCTAATAAGTTTGAGTACTTGACAGAAATGGACCTCTTCCTAGCAAATATTGACATGCCAAAACTAAACCAAGATGAGTTAAACCATCTTATCAGGCCCATATCAAGCATTGAAATAGAAACAGCAATAAGAGACCTCCCAGCTAAGAAAAGTTCAGGACCAGATGGTTTTACAGCGGAATTCTACAAGGCCTTCAAAGCAGAGCTCACACCAATACTCCTCCAACTCTTCAATGAAATTGAAAGAGAAAGTTCACTACCGAACACATTCTATGAAGCCATCTACAAGGCCTTCAAAGCAGAGCTCACACCAATACTCCTCCAACTCTTCAATGAAATTGAAAGAGAAAGTTCACTACCGAACACATTCTATGAAGCCATCATAACCCTCATCCCAAAACCAGGCAGGGACTCATCAAAGAAAGAGAACTATAGACCCATTTCTTTGATGAACATTGATGCAAAACTTCTCAACAAAATTCTGGCCAATCGACTTCAACAATTCATCCAAAAAATCATACACCACGATCAAACAGGATTCATTTCAGGGACACAAAGCTGGTTCAATATACACAAATCAATATTATTCATCACATCAACAGGAGCAAGGATAAGAACCACATGGTTATCTCAATAGATGCAGAAAAAGCATTCGAGAAGATCTAACACCCCTTTATGATGAAGGTTTTGGAAAAATTAGGAATCCATGGAACATTCCTCAATACAATAAAGGCTGTATATGACAAACCTACAGCCAACATTATACTTAATGGTGAAAAACTACAGCCATTTCCTCTTAACTTAGGAACAAGACAAGGATGTCCATACTCTCTCCACTTCTCTTCAATCTAGTATTAGAATGCCTAGCAACAGCAATAAGACAAGATGCAAACATAAAGGGGATTCAAATAGGGAAAGAAGAAATAAAACTCTCCCTCTTTGCAGATGACATGATCTTGTATTTAAAGAATCTCATAGACTCCACTCCCAAATTACTCAAGCTGATTCAAAACTTTGGCAAAGTAGCAGGGTATAAAATTAACCCCCAAAATCAATGGCTTTTCTGTATGCCAAAAATGAGAAAAGTGTGGCTGAAATTAGGAAAGCAACTCCATTTGTAATAGCCCCCCAAAAAATAAAATACCTAGGAATTAACTTAACCAAAGAAGTGAAGGACCTCTACCATGAAAACTTTAAAATCTTGAAAAAGGAAATCACAACAGAACTTAGAAAATAGCAAAACCTCCCATATTCCTGGATTGGAAAGATTAACATCGTGAAAATGGCAATACTTCCCAAGGCTATCTACAAATTCAACACGATACCTATCAAAATTCCAACCTCATTCTTCAAGGAAATAGAAGAGGCAATCCAAAAATTCATATGGAACAATAAAAGACCCCGAATAGCAAAAACGCTCCTCAACAGAAAGAACACTGCTGGAGGAATATCAATACCAAATTTCAAACTCTACTATAAAGCCATAGTAATCAAAACAGCTTGGTACTGGCATAAGAACAGACCTCAGGACCAATGGAATAGAATTGAAAACCCAGAAATGAACCTAAAGACCTATAGCCATCTAATCTTCGATAAGGGAGCTAAAAAAATAGAATGGAAGAAAGACAGCCTCTTCAGTAAATGGTGCTGGCAAAATTGGTTAACTACTTGTAGAAAACTAAAGCTAGATCCTTATTTATCACCCTGCACCAGAATCAACTCCAAATGGATCAAAGACCTTGAACTCAAAGCAGACACTCTGAAAACATTACAGGATGGAATAGGAGAAACCCTAGGTCTCCTTGGCGCAGGCCGAAATTTTCTTAATAGAGACCCGGAAACACAACAAATCAAAGAAAGATTGGACAAATGGGATTGTATGAAGTTGCAGAGCTTCTGCATGGCAAAGGACATAGCTAGCAAGATCAATAGAAAGCCCACAGATTGGGAGAAGATCTTTACTAGCCATACAACAGAGGGTCTCATATCTAAAATATACTTGGAGCTCAAAAAATTAAACCCCCCAACAACAAATCCTCAAAGAAACAACTGCCCAATAAATAAGTGGGCTAAACACTTAAAGAGAAACTTCTCTGAAGAAGAAAGGAGGGCCAATAGACACATGAAGAAATGCTCAACCTCCCTAGCCATAAAAGAAATGCAAATCAAAACAACATTGAGATACCATCTCACCCCAGTTAGAATGGCAAAAATCAAGAACTCTAACAACAACAGATGCTGGAGGGGATGTGGACAGAAGGGAACCTTACTTCATTGTTGGTGGGAGTGTAAACTTGTTCAACCACTTTGGAAAGCAGTATGGAGGTTCCTCAAAAGACTTCACATAGAACTCCCCTATGACCCAGCAATCCCACTTTTGGGCATTTACCCAAATGTTTACAAACAAGACCACACTAAAGTAAAGCTACCAGCACAACTATGTTTATTGCAGCATTATTTACCATAGCTAAGATATGGAACCAACCCAGATGCCCCTCAGTAGATGAATGGATCAAGAAAATGTGATATATATACACAATGGAATTCTATGCCTCCATCAGGGAGAATGACATTGCCCCATTTGTTAGGAAATGGAAAGGTTTGGAAAAAATTATATTAAGTGAAGTAAGCCAAGCCCAAAGAAACATAGGTCCCATGGTTTCCCTTATTTGCAATATCTAATATATGTATGAGTCAAGCAGAAAAGGTCAGATAATGTGATGTTAGGAAAACGAACCCTTAGATATGTATTTTAATGTTTTTTTCTTTCATGCATTTTGTTTCTAATGCATTTATAAGATTATTTCTTTGTTGCTTTGTATGTCCCTCCCCCACAGTATAACTCCTGCTTTCACTATATTTGATGTCGGTATAATTTGTGGAGGAGATGGGGAAAAACAAGTCGTTTAAGGATACAGGTGGACCTGTTGCCACAATGAGAAGTACAAGTTGTCATGTGGAAAACGAACTTTACAACTTTGGTGGGGGGGCGAGGGGGAGGCTGGGAAGGGATGTGAAGGGTAAACAAAGGAGGAGGCTGCAATGCTTGATAAGAAGTGTACTCATTATCTTGCCCATGTAATTGTAACCCCTCTGTACAGTATGTTCACAAAAAATAAAATTAAAAAAAAGAAATATTTACTACTTAACTTTAACACTAAACTCAAAGCTTAGCAGCTAAAAGCTGTAGGTAATTAATAACAATTATGAGTATAAATTTAATAATAATGATCATATAGTCCAAGTACTGAGCTAAAACTCTTTACCCAGATAGTTGAGATGTTTCTCTCAACAATCCTGTCAGACAAGGATACTGTTAGATGTAATAGTCTAACAAACTGATCATCATGCACTTGAATGGAAAGTTTTTCAACATTTTTTTCTTCAGTAACTATAATATTTATATTTTCAAGTTCAGTTACATGACTAAACTATTTTTACAGTGCCTCAAGTGTGAGAAGTATTTATTTAGGTCTGGATTAGTAATCCAATTTTGTTTCTAAGCTCAAAGACTGAAAAGAAGGAAAAGCTTTGAATCATACAGCTTAGAACATCATACCACCTTCAATATTACAAAACCATTCAGTGCATTTCATTTGTGATATAAAGACATGAAATACAGACATATTAACATTGGTTGGGCACTTATTAGCTGGTTTATTGGCACTTTCTAATTTTCTCATTTTAATACACTTGGTACCTTTGAACTTTCGTGTGTGTGTGTGTGTGTGTGTGTGTGTGTGTGTGTGTGTGTGTGTGTGTGTGTGTGTGTGTGTGTGTGCGTGTGCTTGTCCTAGGAACTCAGGGCCCAAGTACTGAGTACAACTTGAGCCGTAGCTTCCCTTCTGGCTTTTATTTCAGTAGTTAATTGGAATTAAGAGTCTCATGGATTTTCCTGCCTGGGTTGGCTTTAAACCATAATCCTCAAAGCTCAGGCTCCTAAGTAGCTAGGATTACAGATGTGAGCCACTAGCACCTGGCTGAACTTTTATTTGGGCAAAAATAAATGAACTTGCTGTTCTACATTCATACTCAGGTATCTGAGTTTTCTATGAGTATTTAATATATTTCTATGTCATTACTGGTGTTAGATAAATTAGTTCCTGAAACTCTTAAGTTTCAAACAGTGAAGCATCTCGAAGTAAATATATAATCTCTTTATTCAGTCTCTTCTTCCAGGTAGAAGCCATGGCTGCCTTATAACTCCTGGAATATATATTAATTAGAACCATCTCCTCATAAGAGCAGGTAACAGATTTCCTACTTCTTGCTAGGGCAAATTAATTCTAATTAATTCATCACTTTTAAAAAAAGAAATCATGTGACTTCCCTGCCACCTATAAAGTTGTTCTAGCTAAAGAATGAAGTAACTATCTTTTTTCTTTTTCTTTTTTTTTTTTTTTGGGGGGGGGGGGTCCATTCATGGGGCCTGAACTCTGGGCCTGGGTGCTGTCCCTCAGCTCTTCAGCTCAAGGCTAGTGCTCTACCAATTGAACCACAGTGCCACTTCCGCCTTCTTTTCTTTTTGCTTATGTGGTGCTGGGGAATCGAACCCAGGGCCTCATGCATGCAAGGCAAGTGCTCTACCACTGAGCCACCTTCCCAGCCCATAACTATGTCTTTTATTACCTCAAAAAAAATATCAAAAAGGCATAGTTAAGCGTGTTCTAAAGGTTATGTGTAATGGTACACGATTGCAATCCAATATACTTGAGAGGGTTGTGGTCTGAGGACTGCACAAAACCTCAAGACCCTATGTAAAGAAATAACTACAGTAAAAGTGGACTAAGAGTGGGGCTTAAGAGAGTACCTGTCTAGCAAGAATAGACCATGGAATCCTTACAGAAATAGCATGTTTCAAAAATCCTCTGTAGATAAAGCATTAGGATAGCATGCTTTTGTAAATGAAGTAACATATCTACAAGGCCACTACAAAGGCAAAAGTCCTTGAACTTTCTCAGGAGGATTCATAACCATCAACTCTCTTTCAAGCAACGGAATTTCATAAAATAAAATTTAAAATGCCATACGGGGGCAAAAGTTGCGTGACTCATCCCTTGGATTCCAGGTTTTATTTTAAGAGTTGCTTTTCAAACATGGAATGAATGGCAAGAAAGAATCTTGGACTGTTACTGAATATCTGTCAAAGACATTAAATGGACAGAAAAGCATGTTAAGAGCATCAGCCAGCTGGGCAAGCAGTTCAGTGGTAAAGCATTTGCCCAACATGCTTAAGGCCTTGCGGCTCTTGGTTTGAGTCTCACTAGGGAAGGAGGGAGGGAAGAAGGAATGGAAGGAGAGAAGAAGGAAGGGAAGGAGGGAAGGAAAGAGGACATATTCTTTTTTTTTTTTTTGGTTCATGGGGCTTGAACTCTGGGCCTGGGTGTTGTCCCTCAGGTCTTCAGCTCAAGGCTAGCACTCTACCACTTGAGCCACAAAGCCACTTCCAGTTTTCTGAGTGGTTTATTGGAGATAACAGTTTCACGGACTTCCCTACCTGGGCTACCTTTGAAAGTGATCCTCAGATCTCAGCCTTCTGAGTAGCAAGGATTACAGGCATGAGCCACCAGTGCCCAGCAAGGACATATTCTTAATGGGGCTGTCTAATTAAAATCTTTAGTAGACAGGTGTTCCTCTATAGCCACATACTGTCCCATTTTCCAACCTTTCTAGCCACTGGAGGAAGTCTTAGCCACTCCTCAGGCTGAGGATGAACACAGCTTAGTCAAGGGTTCTCAATTTGTCTAACTGAAAGTAAATGCTGATCAAGGTCAGCATCCAGCTCTGTGGCAGAGACTCTTAACATTGTGTCCTAGAAGAACTACTGCTATTCTGCTACAATATCCAGCCTTGAGATAACATTTTGTTCTCCATAAAGCTAAATGTGGAAGTCTTTCAAATGAAAGACATTATGTAATATTCCAAACAATGTTCCTGAAGCCCACTGTCATGAAAGAGTTATGGCAGTAAGAAGTCTCAAGTGAGCCTAACTGGGATTTAATATCTGATGAATAAAAAGCAGACCAATTTGCTAAAGGATTAGTCTGCCAAATAACCAATTTGCAGAATTTACAAAATGTACTGTTTACCAAAATCCTGTCTAACTATCAAGTATGTAGCAATTTGTAATGGAAAGATTTTTTTAAACAAAGATTTTTTTAAACAACTTTTAAAGACTTCTCCAGTTTTATTTCACTGGAGTTCACTGAATCTTTTATTAATTTGTTATAGCTGAACCAACTAAAGGATAAATAGGCAATCTGAGGCCAAAGAACCTTGGAGTTCTGGCTCGTAATAGCTTAATACTATTTATAACGTGAATTTTCATCCACTCACCTCTCCTCTCCCCACTCCCATATATGTGCATGAAATGATATGACAGGAGAAGATCTCTGAAGAGATGACTGAGGGACCAGCCACAAGAGCATAAAAAGAACAAAGACAATCAGGTGTTTTTCACCAAGGATTAGATGTGAGTCAGAGAGATTATTGGATATCAAAAGCTTCTATTAAAGGCTGAAGAAATGCTTACAGGACAAACTTTAGACCATTTTGATACTCAGGGTGGGGGAGAGGAGGGCATCACATCATGGAGCACAAAGCCACACGCATGGCCACCAACAGCCTGTACAGCCATGACTTGAACTAATTAAAGTAGCTTCTTTGAAGGTCAGACTTCTACCAAAAGCTGAACTGAAGCTCATGAGATGCTTACGGTAGACATTATTGGTGGGACACTTGGAGAGAGATACTTTAGTTTAGCAGCCAGGTTGAAAGAGGCACTAAGACAAGCAATTTGGTATGAACAGAACTTCATCTGCATTTTTAGGCTAGGAAAACTTGAGGAAATTTGAAATAACCCACACAACTTAAAAGACTAGTCAGTCTTTTTAAATCAATCACCCTGAATAAAAATAAAGTTGTTCCTACTTCTAACAAACTCCGAACTATTTTTCTACAGTGAGAGCTATTAAAAACAAAATGTTTATCATAAACAATTGAGTCTTTCATGCTATAGATAATGGATCATAGGAAAATAAAAAGTTATGCAATTTTTCCTTAGCTCTTATACCATTTACTTTCCATGTTCTCTTATATTATTGCATTGCCATCTTACACTCTTTAAAAAGTTAAGTTAGATAATATTTACAAATATGAAAGCCTTACAATATTACAAGACTTCTCAAACTTCAGATCCTTCAAAGATTAACTTAAATATCAAAGAGTATATCTGCAGATCTTGTGATTTCCAATTCAGTATTGCTAATGTCTGTTTAAAGTCTCCCTCGAGTGCTTTTCTGAGAAATTTTATAACAATAATATAGTTACCAAAAATAGTATCTTTAAAACTATAGTAACCACATGAGAAGGATGTTGAATTCTGTAGCCACAACATCATTAAGAAACACAACCAAGTTTAAATAACCACAAATTGCCTAGGCTTATAAACAAAAAGAACCAAGGATTTCTGAAATCTCAGAAAAATCATCAAATCTTGAAAGTGAAAAGTATCCTAGAAACAGCTCCACTTTTTTTTACCACTTTTTCCCCAAACTGCTCTTAAGGGACAGAAAGGAGGGGATAGCTGGGCCAGTGACACGTAAAAGGAAACAAAGTCTGAGTTTGTAACCAAGAGACTTAAGAATAGGGGACTTTTAGAGGTGAAGGCTGACAACAGGGGATGGAGTTAATAGGGGTAAGGATGTGGTGATAGAGAGTAAACAGTCTAAGGAGCTTGTGTCTGCACAGAAGAAAGGTGAGCAGAAACTGGAGTATCAGGGAATCAGGGTAAAGAATTGTGTCTGTGTAATTGTACAACTTTTTAAAAGACCAAAGACATTTGAACATAATTAAATGCTGAAAGTGAGTACTACAAAGTTAGAGCTTAAAGACACATGAAGTATGGGATGCTGGAGTGTTGGGGGTGGGCAGGGGAGGCTTGACTGTACCCACTGTAGAGAGGGTGAAATCTGGCTAGGGAAATATAGTCAACCAGTGTAAAGGGTGCAGTTGAGAGTGGCAATTGAGCTGAATGGTGGTACCTTCAAATTCAGGTCCACTGAAAGCTCAGAAAGTGAACTTACAGGTCAGAAACAGGGACTCACATTCATAATCCCAGTTATTCAAGAAGCAAAGAATGGGAGGACTACTATAGTTCAAGGCAAGTACAGGCAAAAGTTTGGAGACCTCCATCTCAACAAATAAAAAGGATTGTGTGCCTGTCATCTCAGCTATACAGGAAGTATAAACAGGATAATCATGGTCCAGGCCAGGCTAGGCATAAACATGAGATCCTACTAGAAAAAATAAAAAGCAAAAACGGCCAAAGATGTGGCTCAAGTGGTAGAGCACCAGAGCTCAAAAAAGAGGTAGTTTTGTTTGGAAATAGGTCTTTGGCATCTGGAAAAGTTAATGATGAGGTTAGTTAACAGGGTTGGGGCAGGTCCTAAATCCAATGTGTGGTAATTTAAGAGGAATACAGGACAAAAGGCCGTATGCAAATGAAGGCAGGAAACAGGAATTCTGCTGACCTAAGCCAAAGAAGGCCAAATACCAAAAGCTAAAATACCAAAAGCTAAAAGAAAAAGATCCTCTTTGTATGGTTCAGAGACAGCACAGCCTTGTGATTCAGAAATTTGGCTTTTAGACTACAAGACCAGTTAAACTTCTGTTCCTTTAAGTAGCCCAGTTTGTAGAAACTTATTACGGTAGCACCTTAAAATAATATGGCAACTTTCACTTATGAGGAGAGCAAGAAAGAAGCAGAAGGGGTAGTCAAACATATGAAAACTGAGCCCACCTTCCTGATGATCAAGATTAGTTCTTAATCAACCCATATTTACTTTACTGAGTTTGTAACTTGGCTATTACACAAAAAATCATTCTGATTTTTAAGACTTTATCTTTATTCACATACCTTAAGACCAGATAGTTTTGAAGTATTTTGAAATATGGTAATATTGGTTTCTTGTCAGGACAGTAACTGAGTCTTCTTTGGCAACCTTCTCCAAATCTCTAAATCATAAATATCAAATAACACTGCTGGGAAGATAACTGGTACTTCAATGATATGCTTGTGATGAAAAGTCCATCAATAAAGACATAAACCTATTTTTTTACAGTCAAGAGCACACTCACTTCTTATGAATATTAATTAGAGGTCTAATGATCCTATGGATAAAAGAAAATAATGGACTAAGGATGATTAAAAAGTAGAGGAACTGTCATCATGAAAAGTCTTTTTCTAAGCTTCAGCAGGAAATACAAACTAATTCAGCTATTAAAAAAAAAAAAACAAAACACTGTCTAGTTACACACAGACAAAGACGTAGAAAGAATTACAGCAAGAAACCCAGGGAACCTTCCAGGTCACTATAAGAGCATGGCCATCAAGCTGCACATCATACAACACAGTGATATCCTTTAATCTATAAAACTGTGGTATCTGGATTAACTATTAACTGCATACATCATCTTGAATGGATTCATTCACTGTAAATGTAAATCAGCCAGCCAGAAGACTTAGGAATAAGAACAAATGTCACTATAAAGCCATTTTGGTTGTATGTGCAGAGGGCAGGACCAAAAGAATGAAGCAAGAGCAGGGAAGCAAAAAGGCTGTGTAGAGAAACCAGAAAATAAACCAAGACATCTTTATATGGTACAGAAAGTACTACACAAATTTAGGGAGAGATTATTTCTAGCCAACAGAATATAAAAAGATTAGTGGATCTAGTAGCCATCTCTCATCTTCTTTCAAATATTCCAAATGTCAAATGAAAAAAGCAAGGCAAAAGAAAGCTAAAATCTAGAGTGGATAGTCAAGCAACATACTACATATACACGAATATAGTGTACAATCCAGTGACTAGAAATTCACAGTAGCTGGCATGATGGAAGGTGGCCTGTCACATCTTCTTCCCCATTTTTCTATATCTTACTCAGTTTTATCAGCTCTGATGCCATTCCCTAAGGTGAATTTTGACAGTATTTGCTGGAGATTGTACTGGAGGTTGCAGGTAATCTCTCTTATTTTAAGAACCAGTATTACTGAAACAAGAAAACAACTGAAATACATGCTTATTAGGAAACGGCCAATGGCATAGCACTATTGTTATGGCAGTGCATAAGATAAGTTCTAGATGAACAATGAAGCTTAGAACTCCCAGGAATGGAATTTGAGTCCTTAACTGATAGCCATATAGCAAAAGGGGCACAAGAAGCATCTGTGAAACTTCTGGTTTAGCTCTTAAAGTGAATGGAAAAATTTATAAAAATAAACTTTTGTAGTTGCAAATTAAGGTTTAAATACTAAGTTTTGTTTTAACAGTAAACCCCAACAACATCCTTTTAATTAATAGTCAATAGATAGCTAGTTCTATCTGCTGCTGACTAATTTAGCTTATCTTAAATTTGTATGGGCTGAACTTCAGATGAAAATACCCAACTACTAGAGTATAAAGTAAAAGAATCTGGTTTATAGGAAAAGAAAATTTTGAGTACAATTTACCATAGCTAAGATATGGAACCAACCCAGATGCCCCTCAGTAGATGAATGGATCAAGAAAATGTGTCATATATATACAATGGAATTCTATGCTTCCATCACAGAGAATGACATCACCCCATTTGTTAGGAAATGGAAAGACTTGGAAAAAATTATATTAAGTGAAGTAAGCCAGGCCCAAAGAAACATAGGTCCCAAGGTTTCCCTTATTTGCAATAACGAGTATATGTCTGGGACAAGCAGAACAGGTCAGATAAGATGATGTTAAGTGAAATGAACCTCAATATAGGGACATAAGTGGTTTTTTCTTTCTTGTTATTGTTTCTAATTTATTTATAAGGTACCATGTCATTTTTTATTTTTGCTTTGTATGTCCCTCCCCCATGGTATAACCCTTGTTTTCACTGTATTTGATGTTGGTATAATTTGGGGAGAGGAAGGGAAAAACCAAATTGTTTAAATAGGGATACAGGTCGATCCATTACAACAATGAGATGTACAAGACGCTATGTCAAAAATGAACTTTACAATTTAGGAGGGGGTGGGGGGGATGGGGGGTGTAGTTGAGGAGGTGGGAGGGAAGGGATGGTATGGGAAAAACAAAGGAGGAGGCAACAATGCCTGATAAGAAATGTACTCCTTACCTTGCTCCTGTACAGTATTTTCACAATAAAAAACTTATTTAAAAAACAAAGATCTTAATTATTAAAAATTCTGAATCCATAAAAGTGAATGACCTTTATAAGAGAACAGTAATGTGCTCCAACTTATGGAAATGTTATGAGCAACTTATCAATGGACACAAGGCTGCATAAAGTGACGAATTCTCAGGCATGCACCATCGTACTTTGGGATCGCTAATGTTCCTTTTTTTCTAATGGATGCCATCTTGATGTCTGCATCCTGAGTTTGTCTCTCCTTGGCAAACTGTAAGGCAAAAAGCGTAAGACCTAAAGTTGGTAGACAAAGGTCCTTCAACACAGGACAATGAGTCATACAGTAGGAAATGGACTAAAAGAAAATTTAAAAGAAAGCCTAACAGGAAGAAATTTGAAGAGGAACCTTTGGGTTTAGGGTACATTATGGCATTAGCATACTGACTGTGAAAAAACCTAAGGTAAGAGCTGTACAGCAAACAAATATGGACACAACAGAGACTGTACTTCAGGTGGATTGCTAATGGCTCAAATAATGCAAACGAATCAAATACTAAGTATCCTGAGACACCAATATAGGATTATCACCTACAAATGAATTTTACTCTAAGGTAAAAGGAAAGTTGTATATCTGTATAAAGTAATGTTCACCAATTGCTTATGGGATTACTAGTTAGGTAAAGAATTCTGATAACTTGACTATAAAGGTTCATTGGTCTATTGGTCTTTTATTTAACATGGCTATTGTGGATTTATTTCATTCTTTTTTTTTTTTTATTCAGTATTTATGAACAATTGAGCACCACTGTTTTAGGTGGGCCTGAGGTTTGGGATAGGTGAGTAGGTAAAGAGAAGGAACAGAAGAGAGGGAACGAGAAAAAGAGATGAAGACAAAACATAGTTCTTGTCCCAAAGGCACTTAAACCCAGCAGACAGAAAATAAATTATATTTGCAAGCTGTAGCAGACTGGATGGAGATTTGAAAGTACTTCCAGCTGAAGGGATCAAAAAATATTCTTATGAGCTAAGCATAAAAACACAGAGAGATGTGCCGGTGCCGGTGGCTTAAACCTATAATCCTAGTTACTCAGGAGGCTGAGATATGAGGATCTTGGTTCAAAGCCAGCCCTAGCAGGAAAGGCCATGAAACACTTATCTCCAATAAACCACCAGAAAACCAGAAGTGGCTCAAGTGGTAGAGCACTAGCCTTGAGCTGAAGAGCTGAGGGACAGCAGCCAAGCCTAGAGTTCAACCCCTATGACCACCACCAACAACAAACACTTTGGGTGTTTGGGGTGGGAAGAAGTAGGGCTATTGTGAGGAAAATGAGGTCGCTACTTGAGTGGAGCTTAAAACTCAGGTGGCTCAGAGTTGTCTAAGGTTATAGAGCTCTGTGAGGCTTTCACTTGGTTACCGTCAGCCTCCTCTTCTTTTTTTCATAACAACTGTTCCAAACTCCCCAAAAACCCCACCTCTGTCACTTAACCAAGCATCATTTTTTGATTATCTAACCTCAGAACCTTACAACAGAACATTCTTTTCTTTTTCATCATCTCCACCAGTCTCAATCTTTCTGACTTAGAAAAAGAGAAACCCTCCTATTTCTCTATCTATCCGCTTCTGATTTAAAAAAAGTAGTTCATCATTAATCCATTCACCTTTTGCTTTTCCTGTTGAATCTTCTCAGATATAAAAAAATACTCTAGTCTCCTGTTCATCCTTTATATGACTCCCCCTCTTCTGCTGACTATGCCAGCTCTCCTTCTCACCAGCAAGCCTCCTGTGGGAGCTAACCTCTCTCCACTGACCTCAATATTCATTATTACTTATAAACTGGCTTCTGTCACTCCCACTCTTGTGAAATTATGCTGTCTCTTATTTCTCCAAAAATTTGGTAGTTGCTTATCCAAAGGCCCTTTCTAGATGTAAGTTGCTTAAGAGTGAGAAAAAATGGTGATATCTTAGAAAATGTGTATCTGCGAGTACTGAAACTTGCAATTGCCCAACTACTACTGAAAAACTTTGATTCAGATGAAAGCAATACTTGATGATATAAAATCATTTATACTCATACACAGAAAAGGCAAGGTTTTTTGTTTTGTTTTGGGTTTTTTGGTCTGGAAACCATTAGTAAAAATATGAGTAAGACATTTCTTCAGTGATTCTTTCCTAGGAAACATCTTTGTAATTAGGATGAATCATACTCTATTCCTTCTATATGCATCATACAGTCTGTAAATATCTCACCCATGGTTCAAAGGAGATGTAGAAAAACATGACGTGTAATTACTTTTACTGAGCATCCCTTTAAATTAAAACATAATTAATGCAGAAACCTTAAAACATGATACTATTTTGGGATAATGATGATGATGACAAAACCAAGAGATCTTATTTTTTCTAAAAACAAGTAATAAACTTCTCAGGAGAACAATAAACTCTTCTTAGACTACTAAAAAGGGAATGTTTTATTCATTAGTCTTAGAGTACTTATAAAGTCAAAACTATTACTCTCAAAACTCCCACTAGTTCTGGTTCCTTGTGTTTCCTACTTTGTTAGATGTGAGATTTTATGACAAATAAAACTACCATTCTAACCTAGCTCTACCCCACCTAATAAGATGAACTCTGAGTTCTACCCAAACCAGTCTCCTCAATGAGATATATAACCTTAACTGTACTCTCCTAAGTTACAAATTTAAATCCTACTATTCCTCAGGATCTAATAATAATTCCAGTTCCCTGAACATCTCTCCTTGCTTCTTCTTCCTACTCTCTTCTCTAATCCTCCCTCTTTCCTTCTCCTTTCCCCTTTCTTTCAGGTACTATAGCCCTTCTCTGCTCAGTACTTACATATGTTTCTGTGGTACTAGATCTTATACTGGGTACATACCCTGTCCAAATGTGTGCAGAAGGTATGTTCATCCATTTCTATTCTGATGCTGTTAACCGCATGCCTTGATCACAAGGCATTAACAAAACACAGGCTTTGCCTAAAATTCATATTGCATGCATTTACAACAAAGGCATTTTGACTATTTAAATATATATATTTAATACACACAAGTTTAAAAAATACATATAGGAACAGCTCTAAGTTTCCTTGCCTAAACTCTATTCACCTATCAAGTACAAGCAAATCCAATCAAGCATTTCCTAATTATTTCACATCTTAACCAATATTCATCCCTAAAGTATTAAAATATGAACCTTCAATAAAACTAATTTAACAAGTAAGTTGCCATAGACTACCTGAATTAATAAATGAATGATTAACAAACATAGTAAAATTGCTTTTTACTGATAAGAAAGGTTGTTTTTAGGCTAAGTGAACTGCTTAATGACTGTAATCTAAGCTACTTTCCAAGTCTGGGCCCAGCAAAAGAGTACAAGACACTATCTGAAAAATACAGCCAAAAAATGGCAGGAGGTGAGGCTAAAATGGCAGAGTTCCTGCCTAACAGATACAAGACCTTGGAGTCTAGTATTTGAAGGAAAATAAAAAAAGGAAGGAAGGAAGGAGCGAAGGAAGGAAGGGAAGGCAGGCAGGTGTTACGTGGGAAAGAGAGAGGAAGGGAAGGGAGATGGTTTAAAAAATTATACTTGTAGGGGTATGAAGCATCACTATATAGCATAAGGTTAGAAGAAATGCTCAAATCTCAAAGGAATTGCAACCAAAGCAAAATTCATACCTTAATGTATATCTATACATCTTGATGTATATTTTGATCCAAGGGTATCGTGTTTATATTGCTGTTTTGCCTTTAAAAGGTAAGCTGATTTTTAAGTTCTATAACTGAGATTGATAAACTATTTGGATATTTCCTTTGGATTTAATATTATGAACCTTCTGTGGTTACTAGTAAACAGTCCTGGATGAAAACAAGCAAATCTTGTAACCCAGAAAAGAATGTTCAATTCCTTTTTAGGCATTGTCAATTATAGATAAGCATGAGTTATTCCCATGTACTCACATTAGGAATAGTGTAAAGCATATCATGGTCAAGTTGGTAGGTCTGTAAGAATGAATAAATGTTTGTAAAAAATAGGAAGAATCTGCTGTCCAACTTTGAGGAATATTGGCTAACTGATCCTGCTATCCAAGAAAATGATAAATGTACCCACAATAAAAAGGTCATTGCCATTGCAAATCATAGAAACCTAATGTAATGAACAAAATACAGGAAGAGTCCTAATGCTGTGACTTCTAAGAAGGTCAATGCTAAAGTTTATGTTTGACTAAAGCAGCTTTCCTTAGCTGGGATAATAACATGCCTTCCTTTCAAGTCCAATGCACACATAGTTTATTACTTTCCTTTGGTACTTAGGCCACATTTCACTTACCTTTACCTTTAAAGGCCATTTAAAATTCTATAAAGAAACAGGGAATACCTAAGTTATAAATGAAATATGAATATGTGATTTTTCTTTTGTTTTGTACAACAGTCTCAAAAGTCTGCTAAGGGTTTTTACAGGGGACCCAAACTACTTTCTGTCTACATTTGTACAACACAAAATTAAACTAAAGAACTGCAAATTTGGGGAGATAAAAATCTATCAGTGAAAGTGGATGCCATTCTACAGATAAGCCAAATGACTCTCAACCCAAATTCTGACATTTCTTATCTAAAAAATTGTTTAACATCCTCATACTACTAAAAGCTAGCTGTTTAAAAGTTCACAAATGGATGAGTAGAATTCCACGTGTATATGTACCATATTTTCTTCCACTGAGGGGAATCTGGGTTGATTCCTTATCATGCCTTCGGTAAACAATGATGCAATGAACATATAGTTAGACTGATAGCTTTAGTTTGGCATTGTTTGTGTTCTATTAGATAAATGCAAAGGGATGGGACTGCTGGGAAGCTTTATGTTTAGTCTTTTAAGGAACCTTCAATACTGCTTTCCAGAGTAGTTAAACAAGTTTACATTCCACCAACAGTGTAATAGAGTTCCCTTCTGGCTGCAACCCCACCAATATTTGTTATTATTAGTTTTCTTGATAATGGCCATTCTAAGTGGGACTAGGTGGAATCTTAATGTTTGGATTTGCATTTCTTTTACAGACAGAGATGTTCAATACATCTTCATTGGCCATTCTTACTTTTTCCTCTGAGAAGTCTCTCTTTAACTTTGTAGCACATTTATTGATTGGGTTTTTGAGGGTTTACTTTTGGGGAGTTTATCATTTGTAAGGAAATAGCAAGACTTAGAAACAGTTATATTAACCGCTGCTTTCATTGTATTTGATGTTGGTATAATTTGTGGAGGGGAAGGGCAAAAACAAATCGCTTAACTAGGGATACAGGTGGACCCATTGCAACAATGAGATGTACAAGTCGTTATGTTGAAAAATGAACTTTACAACTTTGGTGGGGGCGGATCCGGTGGAGGGAGGTGGGGGGAGGATGGGAAGGGATGGGAAGGGGAAACAAAGAGGAGGCAACAATGTTTGATAAGAAATGTACTCGTTATCTTGCCCATGTAATTGTAACTCCTCTGTACGGTATTCTCACAATAAAAAAAAAAAAAAGAAACAGTTATATTAAGCAAAGTAAGCCAGAGCCAAAGACCCATAGGTTGTATGGTTTCCCTCATTTGTGGAAACTAGAATGTGCCTATAAATCTACATGTAAACACTCTGATCAAAAAATATATATACACACAAACGCATGAATACACACATACACATACACACACACATGGACATGATAAATTATATAGGACTCCAGATATTCTATTCACACACTGAGGCTAAAGGAGGGTATGTATAGGAGTGGTTAACAAAGGCTCAGTAGCTATGTACATATGATCATATAAAGTAATATTTTATTAAATAAACTCCAAGAAAAGGAAACAAAAGCTATTTTTAGTTGTCATTGTTGCTGTTTTAGTTTTCTTTTCCTTTTGTCTTGTTAGTATGTTTGTATTTGGGAGGATGAGAGGGGTACAGGAAAGGTGGAACAAAGGGTGAACAAATACAACAATGGTACTCACTAGGCACTAGGTGGAAAATGAACTTTATCTTATGGGTGGGGATGGCAGGCAGAAACAGGGAGGAGCGAGGAAAGGGGCGACATGGTTTAAAGGAATTGTACTCATTACCTGATTCATGTTATAACTATGACCCCTCTGTATATCAACTACAATAATAAATTTAATAAAGTCTACAAATACCCATGCCGATTATCTTAAATGTTAAATATGATAAATAATTTTGAAATCACAAATATTTACTTAATAGTACTCCAATTACTGTTGGAGAGAAATGTGTGAACCACAGATTATGGTAATGGTTAAAGATAAAGATAAACAGCATAACATGGAGTTTACTGTCAAGAGATTTAAGGTATCACTCCCATCCATCCCAACCTGAGTAACATTAATATAAAGGCAAACTGACAACAGTATAGATTACTGTATTTGTTATATTCAAATGCAACCACAGACAAGGTACTTTATAAAACAAAATTGAGAAAAAAATTTAAATTAGTTGTCTTATTATTTTGTTTTTCAATTACCATTCTCTATTTCAAGAGACAAAAGTGATAATAAAATTGTTTGGGTTATTACTGATTATTGCAAAAATCAAACACATTAAAATATTCACTTTGTGTATGTGTTCAATTTTGATGGAACTTGTCAAATAAAAAAGTACTTCGAATGTGGTCCAATGTAAAACTCTTGTGGAGGGATGAAAGTGACTGAAAACATACATGCTTTTTCCCTCCTGCATTACTTCCCTAGGAACAGAGAGCTGAATCAGAAACATCTCAGGCTTTACGTAGTATACCAAGGATTCAACTTATGGTAAGTGTAACAGTAGTTTGCTCAACCCAATTTCTATGACAGAGCAAGTCTGGGTGTTTTTAGTAGTCAGATAGCAAGTACAGACACCTATCTATGTGACAGATAACTATCTTTATATTATATAATAATCAATAAATATAATTATTCTGTATTATATAATATGAAAATAATCTAAGCAAAATGAAAAGAACAGCACTTTTGATGAGCCAATTTTCTACATGAATAATTATGTATTTAATTTCATGTTCTTCCAGGACCATTTTTTTTTTTTTTGGAAGGTCATGGGCTTGAACTCTGGGCCTGGCCACTGTTCCTGCGCTCTTCAGCTCAAGGCAAGCGCTCTACCTCTTGAGCCACAGCGCCACTTCTGGTTTTCTAGTGATTTATTGGAGATCAGAGTCTCACAGACTTTTCTGCCCGGGCTGGCTTTAAACCATGATCCTCAGATCTCAGCCTCCTGAGTAGCTAGGATTATAGGTGGGAGCCACCAGCACCCAGCTCAGGACAGTTTTTTAAGTTCTGTTTTTTTTTTCTTCCTTTGGTACTAGGGTTTGAACTTGTGCTCCTGAGGCAAGTGCTCCCACAATTTGAGCCACTTCTCATCCAGCTCTGGGACTGTTTCCTAGTCAGAACTGTTTTTCAAAAGGGAAGGCATGTTGCCTGCTTTGCATATGCATGCACACATACACACATAATGACCACATTTAGTACTTGCATAATTCACAATACTCAAACATCAATATATTTTTTAAAACTGCATGAAAAGGTCTAACTGGAAAAGAATGCAAAAATTTTGAATAAGGATAAAGAACAACTGCAAACTAGAAAAGGTACACAATTTATAAATAATCAAAGGGACACAGGTCTAGAATGAAGGACAAACAAAGTAAACCTTTTTTGGACAAACCCAAAAAAGAAGTAAAATATTCATCATAAAGTTATATACTGCACAGAACCAAAAGGTAGGCATATGTTCCTGTTAAATTTTTGGATTCAAGGATCCATTTTATTTGAAAATCTCGGCTTCACAGGGAATAAAATTTGCTTTTCATATTGAACAAGAAGCTATAGTATACTGTTACATATAATTTGTATACTTATCTGAAATCTCATCTATCTCATTTCAGACAGTTTTTAAGGACTTAAAATTTGGTGCATGTGTCACACAGTCTCCAGCATGGAGGCCTATCTACTGGCATCCTCTGTTACTGTCTTTCATCTCTCACTTTTGCTTTCAGGAGGAGGAAAATGGAGAGAATGCTGCAGTATATGCAACAATATTCCTTATGGTTACTGTACAGTCCATAAAAGTTATCACGCACAGGCAATCTCACACATTCTACTTACAGAAGTTTCTTCCACAAATTTCTAAATTTTAAAATAAACATATTTTATATATGTCAGTTATCAGCATTTTTCAAGATGCTACTCTTAAGAATGTAAACTTTATAACAGAACACCAATATTTAATCATATACAAGTCTTCAGGATGAGTTAAATAAACATATTTTCACTCATCAATAAAAACAATAATCTTCTGGTAACAGAACTTATACTGAAACTTTTAAAAATGTACTGGTACCATAAAACATAGAGTCATTATAATCTACGCACAGTTTTTAAAATCAACAGTAGACACTTATATGAATGGCATTTGTGAAACAGTGTATCATCAGCTCAGGACAAAATTTTTCTCCTATTAAAGTCAAGTGGGAAGAGATACCCAGATTATGATGGCTTTCTTTTCAATACCATCTCAGAATCTGAAACTCCTTGAGTCAACATACTGATAAGTCATGGAAACATTAAGAACCACATTCTCATATGGATTTTTACATGACCAATGCCAAGGCTTTATTCACTTAAGTTACAAAAAAACTAAAAGAAAAAACCCTCATCCTTTTATCTTTCAGTAGTTAAAATGAATGAGTGCCTTTAAGTTAGTGATTATTATCTGTGTCTGCCTCAATTAGCCTGCATTGCCATTGATCGGACCCCAACAGCAATAAAGAGGTCCCACATGAATTACTCTCTGCCGAATGTCTGATTTCTAGCATCAAGATGGTAGGAGACATGGCAATTAGGTATGTGTGAGAGATGCTGAAAAATGAATCACTTACAAAAATTTGCACAAAACTATCAACTTATAGAGTAACTACAACATTTGACATTCTCTATAGAACCTCAGATATAAAAGTAAACAAGACAGCATCTTAGAGGAACTCAGTCCAATGGGACTCAGAGATCAAAACAGCAACAACAGTAAAATAATAGTTACAGAGGGATATGAAAAAAATGTATTACAACAATGACATGACTGTATGATAAGAATAAAAGGAGGACAACCTGGAGAATTCAGGAAATTGAAGTAGAAAAGACTTCAACTGTCTAGGGAACCAAGAAGCTAAACACACATGACTAGAGACAGTTTAGAAGACATAATAGGAAGAGAAAAGCATGTATCTTATGAATGGAATGAAGGGAAGAAAATATTTCACAGAAAGAAGACCAAAAACACTAGGACCTGTGCTTTGAACAATGGTCCACTTGTGCAAGCAATCACTTAGGTTCAAATGCAAAGTATAGACAAACACAAATAAAAACCCCATGAATCTCTGGCCAAGTGCCAGATCTGAGGACAGCAGTTCAAAGCCAGCCCAGGCAGGAAAATCCATGAGAGTCTTATCTCCAATAAATCACCAGAAAACTGGAAGTGATGGTGTGGCTCAAGTGGTAAAGCGCCAGCCTTGAGCTGAAGAGCTGAGGGGCAGTGCTGACGCCAAAAGTTCAAGCCCCAGGACGGACCAAAAAACAAACCCCAAATCCCACAAATCTCAATTATTTTCTGAGAAACATATTAGCCAACCTCAGTTTAGAGACAGGGTAGACTGCATATCATACAAAAAAAAAAAAAAAACCTTATTAGGTTCTGGAAAAAAAACAGGAATATTACATACAAATGATGAGTACCATCTTTCTAAGAACTGATTAAGACAATGGACGCCTTTATTATCTTTTTTACATTCATCTTATTTTTAATACTTAATGTTCTTTTTGCAATAAAATTTAGTACTACCATATAGTATATACATGTTGTTACTATCATAATGAAGCTCCTATGCTATAATTTTTAAAATTCTATCACCTGGAAAGCAAGCTAAGAAAATGAAGTCATAAAAATATTTTTAAGCTTTAATAGCCAGAAGGAAGAAAAAGATAGAGACACAGTTTGAAAAGACAGAAATTAGAATGTCAATTCTTTTTTTTTATACTCTAGTAGAAACATAAAGCAAATACACATCAAGACATCCAGGACAAATTTTTTTCAGTTATATAGTGCTAAATGACTGGCATTATATTTTAAGAAAAGTGTGTTTCTCAAGTGTTCCCAAAAGGTTAGAGAAATGAAGGAAGTAATAAATGGAGAAGTAACAAAAAATAAAAGAGGTCACTATAAAGGAAAACTCATATACTTTTCCACTTAAACAAAAATCCCCCAAAGCTAAAGAGATCAGAGAGAAATCTTGGAAGAGGGAAGGAAATCCTACAAGGAATAAGTTTTTGTAGCTTTTGGAATAGAATATATCTGCACTTATTACAGTGGGAAAAGCACAGGCTTTAAACAGATCGGATTTTAAGTTATGCTACTCTACTTAGCAGCTGTACAACCCTGGGAAAATTGCGAAAAGGAATTGGTCTCCAATAGCATGGAATGGCATAACTACTGCCTGGAGCTGGGAGAATCACATGACATGTGAGAGTGGCAGGAGGCAGTGGTGAGATCAGGATCTTATGACAGGCTGACTCCCAGGTCTGACTTCTGACCTAAGTTCCTTGAGTTTTTAGAAAGCACCCAGAGTGCGGAGCTGATGGCTCAGGCCTGTAATCCTCGCTTCTCAGGAGACTGAGAGAGATCTGAGGATTGTAGTCGGAAGCCAGGCTGAGCAGGAAATTTTTTTTTTTGGGGGGGGGGGGGGCGGGGGCGGTCTGGTCATGGGGCCTGAACTCTGGGCCTGGGTGCTGTCCCTCAGCTCTTCAGCTCAAGGCTAGCGCTCTACCACTTGAGCCACAGCACCACTTCCGGCTTTTTTCTTTTTGCTTATGCAGTGCTGAGGAATCGAACCCAGGGCCTCATGCATGCAAGGCATGCGCTCTACCACTGAGCCACCTTCCCAGCCGCCTGAGCAGGAAACTTTTATCTCCAATAAATTATTTAGAAAAAGACCAAAGTGGTGCTGTGGCTCAATTGGTACAGTTGCTAGCCTTGGGCAGAAGAAATGCAGGGACAACCTTCAGGCCCTGAGTCAAGCACCAAGACTGCCACAAAAATAGAAAGGAAAATTAAAGAAAAAAATCAAGAAAGCACCATGGATGGTTGGGTGGTTCTACTTTATGGGTAAGGCAAGGAAATAATATATACAATCCAATGCCTGGCACATGTGAGGTATGTAATAAATGTTAGTTATTTCAATGTACAAAAATAATAGCATTTTCATCTGGGCTGTTTTTTTCTTTAAGTATAAGATAAGATCTGTTACAAATGAATAGCTCATATTATTTTGCTAGGGGGGGGGGCGGGGGGGGGGGGGGGTAAAATGAACAAAGGATACAAAATAAATATCATTTCTAATCCAAAACATGATGTAAAGATTTGATATGAAGAAAAATCTGTAAGTCTCTGCCATATGATCATGAACAATTATGATTATGATTATGAACAATTTCTGTTTCATGGTATGTAAATCTCCAAGTCACTTTGGTAACCCATGTGTTGACCCACCAATCTCATTCTGGTTTTGTTGTCTTTTTGTCAAAATTAAAAGACAAAGTATTTGTTCCTATACTATGACCCCAAAAGAAAGTCAACTGTTAATCTACAAAGATATTTGCAAATTTGAAGAAATGGAAAAAATCTCAGAAAATATTCTAGCAAATGTCAAAGGTCTATTGTACAATTATATTATTAACATGAGGGAAAGGGCTTTCCATATTTCATAAATCATTTTTAGCCATGAAAAGCCTTCTGAAAAGGTCAGGGTGCATAGTATAAAATATACCCAATGTTTCAAAAATTTGTCTGTCTGCCTTTCTTCTTTGTCTCTTTTAACCTGCTGTTAGGATGGCTAAATGAAATGCAACCTTGGGAGAAGCTGACTGAGTAAAATAAATGCTGACATGTAAGCTGCCAACATGGTGGCCACAAACAGACTGAACTGCCAGCATGTAGTTGTGAACTGAGCAAAAAGTCCAAGGAATTAAAAGAGTTGAACACTGTTGAAGACAACTGTCTAGAACTGTTATATAGCTTTTTTGCTTCCAATTTTCTCTAAGCAAATGACAACTCCTGGGCCCAAATGAAAGAGGCAAACACATCTATCAGATAACAGAAATGTCAGAAATTCTCTCTTGCTGAATAAAGACCATGCAGATCCAAACTACATGGTGGGAATTTACTTTTCCTCTAGAGGTTATCTCTGTATGCCCTAGGTTAGTGAAAAGAGCATTAGCTTCATTTCTGCCTATTTAGAATTTATGAATGAGCTAAATATAAGTAAAAATGGGAAATTTTTTTACCAAAAACTCAAAATGTTTTTATGAATTTCCAACATAACTTTAAATATACTTTGATGATGATTTAGACTTATAAAATGATTTTCTTTGAGAGAATTAATCTAGAAGCAGACAAACTAAAATCATAAACATTTGGAACATCAAAATTTTAAATAGCAATGGTGTCAAACAACAGTCTTAAGTATTATCAGCTGCTCTACAGTTCAAGTCTTCAACTCCTTCAGTCTGACTTTTCCAAGGTGACTGACTATGTTACTCCCTGTTAATCCTGAGTCTGTGTCCTAGCTTACACTGCTTCTCAGCCATCCCTGTTTTTGTTCTGCCTACTCATATCACTTGCAGTCACTATTGTCTAAGAGAAATTCAGCTTCCTTCAGAAACCTCACTTGAATCTAGCAGTACTCTATGATATGTTTACTGAATATTCCTGCATTTAAAAAATCAGTATAATACCTATATCCAACACACATAGAACTTAGCACTTAAACATATTGTCTTATATTATGTTTTAGATTTTTTTTCTTACCGATCCATGACAATTGAACTTTTGAAGACAAGGTCATGTCTCAAGTAGTACATACTTTGAACCAAGGATGTTTTATTCGTTTTTCCCACTACTCCTTTTCAAGGTTTCAAATGTGCACACCTGTGCCTCCTAATGGTGAAAGTAATTATTGTTTGGCCTCAACTGAGTAATTGGCTTACAAAGAGTGAGAGCAAACAAATGAAGAGAAGATGTAGAGGAGAATGCAGTAACAAATTCAATGTACTCCCTATATAAAGAAAAGTGAGGGAAGGAGTAGTTTGGGATGGATGTAAAATGTATTCTCTCCCAAAAATGTACACAACAAAAATCACACATGGTAGGTCAAGAAGAACTGAGCTAGTATTGTTAAAAAAAACAACAACAAACCATGAGAGATCATTATGAATATAAGTAAGTTCTGGTATAATTATTTAAAGGTTTAAAACTATGTTGTCAGAAGCAAGTTTTAAAGAGTAGATACTTCTAAGATTCTCTTCATCACTGGTCCTTGTTAAAACTGTTTTCTCTCTATGCTCCCTCCAACTGTCCCCTCAAAAACTAAAGTAGTCCTCAGCATCCCAAACAACAGCTCTTTAGTCTACGTTTGCGTCTCCCATCATCTCAGGCAGAGTCGTAAACACCAATACACTTTGTGACTATCATTCTTCCATAGTCAGGACATTGAGCCTCTTTTTTCTCTTCGTTCTTTCTTTTAAATTGAAGAAAATAATCTAGTTGACTAGTGTTATAAAAGTGCTTTATGATTCTGAGGCTTTACAAAATAATCAGACTGTAAGAAGCAACAAACAGGAAGAGTATGTGCTTCTCAGTTAGACAAACTATATTCTAATAAATGATGAGATTCTTTGCCTCACTGCTCTGATTTTGTACTTTAACTACCATGTAAGGATATTACATGGATTAATTGAACTTCAGCATAAAATATTTAGTACAATGCTGCTACTTAGAAAATGCTTGATTAATGATATTATTATTTTAATAATAACGCATTTCTCATTACTATTATTAAAATGTACAGTTTCAGTTTACCTTTCAAAATGAAATAAACAGAATCACCTAAATGATCATCTAGTTTTCTAACTGAAACAAATGAGATACATGTTTTTCTCACTCACCTGACACATGGGGTATGATGGAGTGGGGTGGGAGGGCCAGTTGCTGGTTCTGTAGAAAAATTACTAGTTATGGTTAACTAATGCTATAAGTGCAAATACACATTCCTCTAATAGGTAGCAAAGGTATATGTGAGTTTTCTATCAAAATATTTCCTACATTTCAGAACAAACAGCTTAATAGATATATTGTTATCTACTATAACAACTTGCAACTCTCTTGTCCACACAAAGGATGTGTTCCAAAGTCATAACTCATCAACAGGGAAATGTGAAAGCTGAATATGTTCTATGATGTCAGAAACACCAATGAAGACCATCATTAAATACCACAAGATATAACTGCACTACTGGCTAGGTGATTACAAGAAAGATGCTACAATCAAGGTGTCACATTAAGAAAAGGAAAGAAATAGAACTACCCAGTATCTTTCCTCTCTACCCCACTCTCAAGGCATGAAGATCTATGTCTTCCATGAGCATTCACTTGTCATACACAATGGGATTGTTTAGGCCTTCAAGCCCATGCCCTATTAGTAACAGCCCCAGAATTGCCAAAACAAATTAAACGAAGGACGACAAAGTATCAGCTAAAAACAACATAAGGATTGAGAGAGCAAAGCACATTTCTTTAAAATCATGAGTTCTTAGTTGTAAAGAAGCTTCATCTTTGCAGGTCATACATTGTATCTTGAAGCACATTAGGGACTAACAGATCCACAGTGATGCCATTATCTTCTTGCATGATGGTTCAAGACTTGTCATTGTGAGACAGTGTGGAAATTGCAGATGAAGGCAACTGTTGCATCAGCTAAGGACTAAATACAAAGTTTAACAATGTATGCCAATTTTATTAGGAAAAAAGTATATTTTGAAATGGACACTTACCTTCTCTTAAATGGTCTACCACAAAAGTAAAGCCCGTAGTTCTTGGATGCAAGACGTACTCATATTTTTGAAGTCCATTCTTTTCAGCAAAATCATTACTTCGAGCCTTGCTATTTTCTAAACAAAATAATAGATTATTAAAATAAAGGGAGACAATGAGGTAAAGATATGCAGAATTTCTTAGCTAAAGATAGCAACTAAATGTTCTATAATTACTGAATATAGTATATGTATTACTTAATACAGGATATTTCAGACGGTTCAGCAGACATTTCAGATAGTCCATTACAAACATCTCAGACCCACTTACATGTTTTAAGTCATATATCATGATTTTCTTTTTTTTTCCCAGCTGTACAGTTTCAACTTAGGGCCTTACACTTTTTAGGCAGGAGTTCTCCCACTTAAGACACGTCCCCCCACTTTATTTTATTTTATTTTCTTCTCTGACTTTTTTTGGTCATTTTTCAGATAGAGTTTTATGTTTTACCCAAGGCTGGCTTCAGACCACGATTCTCCCAACCACAGCTTCCCTAACCACTGGAATGACAGTCATGAACCACATGCCAGCTTGTTTTGTGAGATAGCTTACTAACTTTTGGCCCTTGTTGACTTCAAATAGCAGTCCTCCTTGGTTTTACATGAGCCACCATGCCTGGCTGTATCAACATATTTTTAACAAAAGATTCTTGAACTTTATGTTCAAATCTACATTATTTAGAAGACTTTACAAAGTCAATATGCAATGAAACCCAAAATATAAATGAAATATAAATTAAAAATTTTACAATTATAATCCTTATGAAAAAATAAGATATTAAAATACAAAATTCTGATAAATTAAGATTCAAAAACTAACAGAAGAGAAGGATCTAGATAGGCAGAAGAAATAACTGGCAATCAGAAACAACAGATCAACATTTTTTGACCCAATAATTATGTTTTCACAGCAAATAACTGCCTTGCTCAGGCACAGAGCAGGCAAATATTACTAACCAAAACCACTCCACAACAGAATGGACAGAGGATTAGCATATCATGTACAAATATCTGAACATGGTTTGGCTGAATATAGTTACAGAGTCAAGTATATATTCCAATTGTTGGCAAAATCTCCTTTTTCCATTCCATGAGGTAACTTAAAAAATTCCAAGAAGAACCAAACCCATTACTCAGCAAATACAGCTGGAAAAAGTAAACTGCTCAGAAATTTTCCCTTAACTTCTAAGAGAGATCATGAAATACCTTTTGATCACAGCAGATGCTAGGACTTTTTATTCCATACTGCATTCTTAAATTTATAGGCTATTATTCCAAGTGCAAGAAAAATATCTATATAAACAAAACTTTCCTCAGAATCAATTTAGAAGAACTGAATGCTCAACAAAATATATATTTCACAACTCTAAAATATCCACAGAACACTGAAGAAAGTAATATATCATTTTATAATAGAAGAATTGAATTTTAAATACCCAGTTCCCTAGCAACTAAAAAAGAAAGGCCTTCACACATGGAGAGTAATAAGTTTCTCTCTATCATTGAGAATATCTTTGGCATAGGACTATGAAACATTATTCTATTAGCGGCAACTGACAGACCTTAATTGGGATTAGAAATCCCAGAGATACCACAAAGATAAGTAGAAACTAACTACATGTTACTCTTCCAGTAGACTGGGGATTCTGGAGACAAAACTGAATTTTGTTGTAGATGTGACTACAAAGAAAATAATCCTTAACTGTACTGTCACTATGTGGGAAAGTAGACATAATCTGAAAGATATAGTTAGGAAAGTCTTCCCTCCACACTAACTTCATCTACCTGCCCCAGACTCTGTTATTTTAGTAAGTGCACTAGCATCTCTCCTTGGACCAACCTTCTGTGAGCTCACTCCCTGTCACTGTCCTATTTCAGACTGCTTCCACCCACAAGTCTGAGACCACCTCTCTGCCATACTCAGGCTTGCTAGGTCTGTTTCCACCTTAGGTCTATGAAGTTGTCCTTCTGTTTACCCAGAGGCCTCCTACCTATTCAGACTATTCAGACGTAAGTCTTCTGCTTGAGCATTTAGTCTCTAAACAGAAATTTAACAGAAGCTGGGTGCTGGTGGCTCCCACCTATAATCCTAACTACACAAGAGACTGGGATCTGAGGATAGTGCTTCAAAGCCAGTTTGGGAAGGTAAGAGATTCTTATCTCCAAATAACAATCTCCCCAAAACAAACACCTAAACTCTGAATTAGACCCTAGTACCACTTCTCAATTTTAATTAATAAGTTAATTAATAAGCATTTTTAGAATTGTAATACCAAAATCATACACTATATAGGATTCATGTTTTAGAGATGTGCCTAGTTTATAAACTTGACATAGTTAATATTGTTCAAGTCTCTGCAACAGATGAATCAAAGATCTCTTTATGGATGTTTCCCAACACATCTGAATTTCTTCATCAACTATGGTTCAGTCACCCTTTATTTATTTAAATAATTGTGTAAATTACAGTGTTCATCTTGAATGCTATTTGGACAATAAGTTCTATAAATTATTAGGTTTCATAAATTATCTCTTAAGCATGTGTGTTAAAGTATGCTCAGTTATCTCTCTTCTTATGTCCTGAGGGTTGCTCATCTTGGTTAAGCAACAAGAGTTTGAAAGACAAGTTCATCTTCCTCTTCTCCATACTACTTGTAATTTTTAGATTTCCATTCTGTTCTGCTTTGATTGCTTTCCCTCATATAATGGACCTTCATCTACTGGATCTTTCTCAAATTCTATATTATGTTTCTTGAGGTTGTAGGGTATTCAATTTACTCTCCTGTGTGCAAGGATTCTATAGAACTACTTCTTGTTCCAAATTATGGCTTAACCCTATCTCTCCCAGTAATCAAAACAGGCAGTTCTACTTTGATCCATCTTATATCCTGGACTGCAATAGAAGCTTTCAACTGTAAAAATCATCTGTGGTTTAAATAAGTATGAAAAATACTGATTTTAATAAGAATATATGAACATATATATGATACACTGTATAATATTTTGTTACCAATTTTTTGTCTGGAAAGGTAAGAAAGTTCTAAATAAGTCCTCCTGTGTCCCCTCCATAACTCAATGATGGCTGATTTTTCTTCAGGAAGGGACAAAAATTTTCCTGCCCATATTAGGAGAAAGGCAGCATATTACGTCAAGTGCTAGAATAATAAGTGTGCATAATAACAGCCTCCTGTAGTTGCCTATAATGAATTCAATATAGTGAAAACCTGCAGTCCTGAGTTCTGACATGCTATTGATTAACTGAGTAACCTTAGGGGTGAGTACATTAATGTTGGTAATATTCAGCTACTTCACTTGATGATTTCTAAATTCCTTTGTTTTAAAACTGTAAGAAAATGGAGCTACCTTACCTGTGAGATCAGTTCCTTCTGGGAATATGAGAAGTTGAAGTGGTTCACGGATATCACAAAAATAATTAATCATGTCTTCAAAATGACTCTTGTCATCTTTCCACTTCCTATGAATAAAGATATAGGCAGCAGCTTGCATGGCCCAACCTAGAATGAATTTAACAAGCATGTGCATACAGTTTTATTACCAATTCCAATTCCAAATTATAGATTATTAGATACAACTTTTCACATTCAATTTTACCATATTTATCAGCATAAGCATCCCATATCACAAATTTAATATTAATTTTCAGTTAAATAACACATACAAAACAGATTATTTTTAAAGGAGTTTGGTCTTCCCTTTGTCAAATTCTCAAAAACCTTTTTTTAGTTGGGCATAGTGGTACGTGCTTGTAATCCCAATTATATGGGAAGCAAAGGTAAAGAGGACTGCTATTTGCAGCCAATCCAGGTTGTACTATCTTCATATGTATTCAGAGGTTTTCAGCTGAACAACACTGACAGGTAAAATGTATTTCTTCATTTCAAGTGAGAATGTCTACAAAGAGGTAGGGGTGATAGCTTCTGGAGAAAATACCGGACATGCAAAATACCCTCCTCCTATCAGGACTACCTTCCACCTGCTTTGAGATGGCAATGCCTGTACTACACATGAGATTCTACAAAGATCATGGGGATGGATCTATACAGTATCCACAGATTCTGTCTTTACAAACCTGCAGACTTTCAACTTTTGTCTGAGAAACTCATGTTAAAAATATAGTGTCCTGCAATGGAAAAGTGTGAAAAAGTTATATAGACTAATTTCAATTTTTACAAGTTATATTGCTATTAATTAACTAAAGTATGAGATAAAAGTCATAACAATGTAACAAGGTTAAGAAAAACCTGAGAACCTAAGTATTGCTTTAAACATGGAGGAAATGCTCACTGATAACAGCAAAATGGGAGAAAAGTAACCCCTTTTAAAGATGTTTTGTGATTTTTTTTAAGACACAAAATAGAGAAACATTTTAAAAGAGTCAAAAGAAAAAAGATTCAAATACATTTGTAATGTGCATGTGGAATGTAAAAAGGAAGAGGATCAAAAGGAAGAATCATTACATTCAAAGGAAAGGGCAAAGAGGTTAGATAGGTTATCTGTTCTGTCCTTCATTCTAGACTTTGTGAAAGATACAAAGTGTTTTAGAAAAGTGTTATAGGAGTGCCTCATAGATATAACTCCCCACCTAATCATGAAGAAACTTCAGAAAACACACAATATCCAACTAAATACTCTTCAAAATCACCATCAATAACTAAAGAAATACTGAAACAGGATGGAGGCTGAATAAGACAACACATGGACTGAAAAAAATAAGAGATTTTCTTCACTGTGATGCTAGGACAGAAAAACCATATTAGTAGAAAACCCAGCAAAAGTTAGTCTACTGTTTAATGAAAATATTGCACCAAACAAAACAATATCAATTGAAAATATGGTGTCAATGTTAATCTTGTTTTGAAAAATGCAATACTTCTATGTTAGATAATGAATGTTATTTTTGTAAATGTTCCATCAACCTAAAATTATTTCACATAAGTTTATTTTACATATATGGGCTGGGATGGGCACAGAAAAAAAATTATATTAGACCATTTATTGATGAAAATTCTGCTCTGGATACAGTTTGAGGACTTCTCAAAATACTAAACATAGATCTACCCTACCATCCATCCATAACCATTCCTAAGCATCCACCCAGAACCTCACAAGTCAGGATACAGTAAAGACTTGCACACTGTTGCACAATTCACAATAGCCAAGTTATGGAAACAGCCCAGATGCCCTAACAAGTGGATCAAGTCTTTCCCAGCTCTTTCTTTCTAAGCTCTTTCTCAGCTCTTTCATTCTCAGCTCTTTCCCAGCTCTCTCTCTCTTTCTCAGCTCTCTTTCCCAAGTCTTTCCCAGGCTTTTCCCTGCCTTTCCACGTGGAGGGCCAACATGGCCTGGTGCCAGCCAGAAGGATGAATAAACCTACCCCTTACCTGAAAAAAAAAAAGTGGAAAGAAAACGTGGTACATATATACAATGGAATTTTTCTCATCAATTAGAAAGAATATGTCATTTCCAGGAAAATGGATGGACCTATGGCAAAGTATGTTAAGTGAGATAAGTCAAGCTCAGAGAGATATCTGGTACATGTTTTCTCATATATGAAAGCTAGATTTTAAATACAACTGGACACGATAGCTTACACAGGACTCCATGCACTTACAAACAAACTAAAGGAGAATATACTTAGGGGAGGAACGCAATGGAGTAACTCCTCTGAACATCTAAAGTATTACTTACCAAAACAAATTCTAAGAAATTGAACTGTTTTGTTATTGCTGTTGGTGGTGGTGTGTTTTTGTTGTTGTGTTTTTAGGTGGACAAAAGCAGACAAAGGCCAGGTACTGGTGGCTCACACCAGTAATACTAGGTACTCAGGAGGCTGAGATCTGAGGATCACAGTTCAAAGCCAGCCCAGGCAGAAGAAACTCTAATCGCGAATAAACCACCAGAAAACTGAAGTGGCACTGTGGCTCAAGTGGTAGAGTGCTGCCTTGAGCTGAAGAGCTGAGGGATAGAACCTAGACCCAGAGTTCTAGCCCCATGACCAATTAAAAAAAAAAAAAGCAGAGCAAAGGAATGGAGGGGGCAAGAATAAACAAATGTAGTCATTGTATTCAATATATACTAAGTAAAAAGTAAACTGCAACTTGTGGGCACTGATGGGAGGAGGATATGGAGAAAAGTAAAGGAAGGAGAGACATTGTCCAAGAAGCATTGCACTCATTACCTGACTTGTAGAATTGTAATCCCTTTGTACACTCCTTAATAATAATTTTAAAAATTACACCAGATCAAAAAGATACAATGATCTTTTTATTTTAGAATAACGACAAGTATGGTACAATATTACTTGAATTATATCAGTAAAATATTTCTAAGAGGGCTGGGAAGGTGGCTCAGTGGTAGAGTGCTTGCCTTGCATGCCCGAGGCCCTGGGTTCGATTCCTCAGCACCACATAAGCAAAAAGAAAAAAAGCCGGAAGTGGCACTGTGGCTCAGATTGTAGAGGGCTAGCCTTAAGCTGAAGAGCTGAGGGATAGTGCCCAGGCCCAGAGTTCAGGCTCCACGACTGGACCCCCAAAAAAAAACAAAAACAAAAAAAAATATTGCTAAGATATAAATTTTGACATTTTTACCTTTGAAAAAAATTTTAATTTTTGGCTATATAATATCCCTAGTACAAGGCCTCAAATGTAAGGAAAATATTTTCTGTGAGATTTATTATAAAAAATGAAGAGATAGGGAAGGGGGTGAGAAAGCCACATAGCCTAAAAAAAAGGTATGTAATAAATTCCACAGCTAATAGTTAATCATCTCCTCACATAATATTGTGATTCTCTTTTAAAACTGACTTTCTTTTCTTAAAAAATCTATCATAATTTTTTAAATATAAATTTTTTATTGTAAAGATACTATACAGAGGGGTTACAATTACATGAGAAAGGTAATGAGTACACTTCCTATCAAGCATTGTTACCCCCTCCTTTGTTTTTCCCCTACCATCCCTTCCTTCTCTACCTGCTCACCTCCTCCCTCCCCCCTATTTCCCCCCAAGTTGTAAAGTTCATTTTCAACATAGTGTCTTGTACATCTCATTGTTACAATGGGTCAACCTGTATCCCTATTTAAGCATTTTGTTTTTTCCCTTCCCGTCCCCTCCCCAAATTAGAAAAATGTATATACAAGATGTAGGGTACCAGAATCAAATACAATGAAAACAGGGGTTATACTGTGGGGGAGGAACATACCAAAGAAACAAAAAAAATCACATAGAACATTATAAATATGTCAAAAACAGTAGCAAAAAAGAAAAAAACCACTTGTGTCCCTATCTTGGGGTTCATTTCAATTAACATCATCTTATGTACCTTTTGACCTTGTCTGATTGTCCTAGACATATACTAGTTATTGCAAATAAAGGAAACCATGGGACCTTTGTTTCCTTAGGTCTGGCTTACTTCACTTAATATAATTTTTCCAAGTCTTTCCATTTCCTAACAAATGGGGCCATATCATTCTTTTTGACAGAGGCATAGAATTCATGTATATATATCACATTTTTTTTTGATCCATTCACCTACTGAAGGGCATCTGGGTTGGTTCCATATCTTAGCTATGGTAAATAATGCTGCAATAGACATAGTTGTGTTGGAAGCTTTAGTATGACCTTGACTTGGTCATTTGGGTAAATGCCCAACAGTGAGATTGCTGGGTCATAGGGGAGCTCTATGTGGAGTCTTCTGAGGAACCTCCATACTACTTTCCAAAGTGATTGAACAAGTTTACACTCCCACTAGCAATGCAGTAGGGTTCCCTTTTGGCCACATCCCCTCCAGCATCTGTTGTTATTAGAGTTCTTGATTATAGCCATTCTAACTGGGGTGAGCTGGTATCTCAATGTTGTTTTGATTTGCATTTCGTTTATGGTTAGAGAAGTGGAGCAGTTTTGCATGTGTCTATTGGCCATTCTTATTTTCTCTTCAGAGAAGTTTCTCTTTAAGTCTTTAGCCCACTTATTTATCGGGCAGTTGTTTCTTTGAGGATTTGTTGTTGGGGGATTTAGTTTTTTGAGTTCTAAGTATATTTTAGATATAAGGTCCTTGTCTGTTGTATGGCTAGTGAAGATCTCCCAATCTGTGGGCTTTCTATTGATCTTGCTAACTATGTTCTTCGCCATGCAGTTTCATATAATCCCACTTGTCCAACCTTTGATTTGTTGCGTTTCTGGGTCTCTATTAAGCAAATTTGTCTGTGCCAAAATAGGAGTTTCTCTTATTCCTTCCTATAATATTTTCAGGGTGTCTGCTTTGACTTGGAGGCCTTTGATCCATTTGGAGTTGATTCTGGTACAGGGTGATATATAAGGATCTAGCTTTAGTTTCTACAGGTGTTTAACCAATTTTGCCATTTACTGAAGAGGCTATTTCCTTCTATTTTTTAGCTGCCTTATCGAAGATTAGGTGGCTATAGGTCTGTGGGTTCATTTCTGGGTTTCAGTTCTATTCCATTGGTCCTCCAATCTGTTCTTGTGCCAGTACTAAGCTGTTTTGATTACTATGGCTTTGTAGTAGAGGTTGAAATTTGGTATTGATATTCCTCCAGCACTGTTCTTTCTGCTATTCGGGGTCTTTTATTGTTCCATATGAATTTTTGGATTGCTTCTTCTATTTCAAGGATGAGGTTGGAATATTGATAGGTATTGCATTGAATCTGTAGATAGCCTTAGGAATGTTGCCATTTTCATGATGTTGATCCTTCCAATCCAGGAGCCTGCGAGTTTTTTCCACTTCCTACGTTCTACAGAAATCTACCATAATTTATAGACATTTTACTTATTCACAAAAGAAAGAACAATTAGAAATACTGGATTAAAATTGCCCATTGAAATTAAGGTTAGTAAACAACTGTAAGCTACAGAGTCCATATCTTGTATCTTTTTCCTATTATTGCAAAGAATCAAAGCTGGCTCAAGTCTGATTATCACCAAATTTATGGAATTTGTGCTTTACCACTAAATACAAAGCAGTCAAGAACCCTAACCTTTACTCCAAATAATTCTTTTACTACTGCTCATAAAAATCACTGTTATAAAAAACACATTTTAGGTAATTCTCAAAATATCTAAAGGAAAAGAATCTCTTGATTTTCACCAAACTCTGAAAGTAGTGAAAATCCTAGAGACAAAATATGTTTCCTGGCTCACATTTGGGATGCCTCACATCATACAATATATATGTGACTAAGGTATCATCAGTATCAGCACACATCAACAAGTTATCCAATTTAAGTACTGATTAATGTAATAAGTGGAGGATTAGATAACCTTAGGACCCAGAGCTTTTTTTTCCTAGCCAAGTAAACTGTCACCTTCCACAGCTTAGGGCTCTTGCTTTGTTCAGAAATCACTAATAAAAGTTGTCACCTTTAAAACAAAAGCTTCAGTTCAGTTTGCTCAGACTGAAATGTCATCCTTAAAAATGTACATAGTGTGAGAAGGTGTAACCCTGAAGATAATCCTAGGAAGTGTTATCTTAGTATACTACCTGCTATACTTTACCTGAGTAAAACATTTTCCCAGAGGTGCTTTTTTGTGTGCCACTCCTCCTCAAAACTCATCTAAGCCAAGCAACATTGGCAGATGAAGCTACAAAATCAACAATTACAAGAGCTTATTTTTCCATTGCTAATATGAAATTACCAGTTTTGTATTCAAAATAAGCAGAGATGTGTGTCATTGAGTCAAAAGAACTACCTTTGACATTCCTTTCTTACCAATACACCTCACTTGATGTTTTTCATAAAAACCTTGATTCATGATAATTATTTAATAAATTTTACTATATGAATGAATCGACAGTGGGTTCTCTACAGCTTAGTAAAACTGGAAAAAGCAAGTTATATCAGGATGCTTTGGGCTATAAATGAGAGAACACCAGTATAAAGTCTAGATCTAAATAATCTTGAACTAAGGTTCTCACCTACAGTGTGACTATGAAGCTGTTTCAGAAGCCAGGATCTCTTATTCTTACATGTTATCCCTTTGCTGTCTGAGGACCTATGTCTTGCCTTTAAGGCTACAAAAGCCCAAGAATCATATGTTTTACTAATACAAGCAGTAAAAATAATCCTTCTTGCTCAGAAGGAACATTTTTCCTGAAGCTTCCAGACAATTTCTTCCCTTTGTCCCTATAGTGAGATTGACTCAAACAAGCCAATATCAGGTATTTCTATCTTTTGTGATGGGATGTGTGTGCACTGTTGAATTAGTGAGCACCATTTCTGTATTTTAGTTGTTTAGTCATAAACAGAAACTGAAACTAGGTATATTAGGAAGCGATAAGCTAATCATGAAGGGCAGAGCACTAGAATGTCTGATGATAGAGTAAGAGCTGAAGAATTATTAGTAAGTAGTCATCAAAGAGTCACAGATGAGGCTTCCAACACATTCGAAGTAGAGTTCTTCCAGGTTAGTCAAGCAGTAGTTACTTTAGGGGACTAAGCACCATTTCTTAATTCAATAAAACCAACATCCTCCACATCACCTCCCAGGTGTTACTGGTACTGACTCTCTAACGTAGAAATACATTCACCATATTCTTCTAAGATGGTGACAAACAGCAAGAAACTTTGTTAAACAAGGGCCCACTGGATATAGTCAGACATGCATAGCTTTGTTCTAATTTTAGGGAACATTCAAGTAAGGAGCTCAATTTAAAAGGGGAAAATTTTTCTTCTTAAAAGATAATTTAGCATTATAAATATCTTGAATAGAAAATACCTATTCTTGTGCTGATATGATTAAAGTGACTTCAATATGTTTAGTTATTCTCAAAAGCAATGACATCTTTCCACAAATACATACAAAACCGTATAATGTGACAATATAGGAGTCAACAGTAAGCTCAACATACACTGGCTTTACCATATTATTTTGCTGAGTGACTCTACAGCTATCTTTGTGAGCACACTATGATGCCCACACACCATTATCAGTTCATTAATGACACATATATCAGAATGTGTTCCCACTACTAAGCAATGCATCACTGTAACATATGTGAACAAATCAATAAAATATAGATATAACTAAAATTCTGAACACATAAAAGATTGTCTTTCTGATTCACACATGACTGGACAGCTTTAAAAATCACTAATACTCCTCTTTCCGTTTCTAAAAGCCTCAAATTGTTTTGCCACTCAAGCATTAACTAATGATCCAGAAAAGCCAAGAAGCTATGAGTTGAGTGGACACAGATTACACATGTATTTCAAGGTACAAAATCACCAGACAAATGGACATCTTATGGTATCTTTAAGTTTAACATTT
The DNA here is from genome assembly GCF_019054845.1 of Dipodomys spectabilis. NCBI lineage: Eukaryota > Metazoa > Chordata > Mammalia > Rodentia > Heteromyidae > Dipodomys > Dipodomys spectabilis. Next base: position 6,385,707 of record NW_024870887.1, on the reverse strand, counting down.
CACTTCACTGGTCCTAAAGTTGGCTAAAAGTAAAAATTCTTGCGTACGTCACCATTAGAAAGATGGCCGAAATCTACAGGACATTTTAAATCTAATTTTATCTCTGCATAGTCTAAACAGTTTATGTTAATTTACTAAAACTCTTTATAACTTGACTTTGCATTTAAATACTCATCATAATTTCTTTCCTAGCTTGTTATATAACTGTTTTACTTTTATATTTTAAGAATGTTCATTTCCAAATCTGTACCTATTCTCCATCGTGTACTACAGACACAATCTTTTCATTTACTATTTTATAAGTGAAGCAAATGACCAGGTAATTATATTCTAGACATTCGGCAAGCAGACACTAATTTGGAAAAAAATTATGAACAGCAATCTTAAGTTCTCCCTACAATCACACCAGATTGCCAGTAGCTCCTGAAGCCAGACACAGACTGACTGCTTAGATGCATCTGTTCTCCAACTTTCTTTCCCTTTCATTTATATATGATTTGTTTTGTTTGCTGCCTATACTTATAGCTTCCTTAATTTACTTTATATGTGTTTGCTTTAAAGGTTCTAAAACCCTTTTCAATCCAAGCCAAGATCAATAGTTTCCATATTCATAAAATCATATCAAGTCTACAAATGGAGAAACCCTACTCTGTAAAATTAGTCTGACTAAAACTTATGTAAGAAATAAAAACAGACTAACATTCTAATGCAAAATGCTCAACCTCATTTAAAATACAATATAAAACTAGAGTGAAATACCCCTTTTGCCCAGCTAGAGACCCAAGAACTCTAAGCAGTATATCAGTATAATGAAAGGCCCCATACAATGCTGTTTGAAATATGAAACTTAATTTGGATAGAATTTGCATATCTCCCAAATGCCCTCTGATTAGCTTCAATTTTTTACCAATAAATTCAGAAAAAGAAAATCACAGCAACATTATTAGCAATTGCTCTAAGTTAAAAATATTATGTGCACCAAGGCACAATGCCTATGTGTCTCTGATTATATAAAATAATATTTATCAAAATGAACTTCCGGAAATGGAAACAGGAGATTTTTTTTCTCTGTTGTCATTCTGTTTCTCTTATTTATTCATTTATCTGTTCGTAGGAGGCTAAGAGGGGCAAAGAAACGGAGGGACAAAAGGTGAAGAAATGTAGCAGTGGTACTCACTATACACTATGTGAAAATGAACTGTACAACTTGTAGGTAGGAATGGGAGAGAAGAATTTGGGAGAAATTGAGGGAAGGGGTGACAGTGTTGATAAAGAAATGTACTCAATACCTGACAGCAGTAACCCTGCTGTACATCACCTTTATAATAACAATTTAAAATAAAATACATTTTCTACTTTTGGTAAAAAAAAATATTGTATGCATTCCTAACAAAGTGTATCTGCAGTAAGGCATCATCATGGAATAGTATTGAAGATAACTTACTAGATAAATAAAATAAAATAAATTAATTAAATAAATGAATCTTTATGAAAAATGGTGTACACATTTTAAACTCATTTTGTAAAATAAATAAATTAGATGTAACAAATGAACCTGTGGGTCTATACATGCATAGAATTTCTATGGAAGGAAGTGGTGCTGTGGCTCAAGTGATAGAGCACTCGCTTTGAGCTGAAGAGCTGAGGGACAGTGCCCAGGCCCAGAGTTCAAGCCCCACGACCAACGGGGGAAAAAAATTCTATTGAAACAACATTGCTTGCTCTGGGGGTTAAACGCCATTGCAACAGGGAAGAGATCATCTCCAAATTACTCCCTGACACAACTCTAGCTCTTGGTTCTGGACCTGTTCTGTATAACTTGTATAACATAAAGTACATATATTATTTTTAATTAAATCTTCCTTGTGCCTTAAATCTGGAGCCAAACAGATTTAGTACCAAAAGTATTTCTATGTCATATCTATATATGAGGTTCATTTAACATTCTTGAGCTTCATTTTCTTTAACAATAGGATTATGTTATGATATGCAGATGGGATGTTTAAGTAAGAAAATGTATGTAAAGCCCTCCAAATAGTTTTAAACATAAGTGGCAAATAACGAATTATTAGAGTCTCTTTTGCCCTTTCCTTCCCTTGAACTTATACCTAAAATGAATGGAATTGACTAACATTTTCTTTTTTTTTATTGTGAAAATACTGTACAGAGGGGTTACAATTACATGGGCAAGATAATGAGTACATTTATCAAGCATTGTAGCCTCCTCCTTTGTTTCCTTTTCCCATCCCTTCCCATCTCCCCCCCTCCACCCGCCCTCCTTTACCCCTCCCATCAAAGTTGTAAAGTTCATTTTTTGACATAATTACTTGTACATCTCACTGTTACAATGGGTCCATCTGTATCCCTATTTAAACGATTTGTTTTTTCCCTTCCCCTCCACAAATTATACCAACATCAGATACAGTGAAAGCAGGGGTTATACCGTGGGGGAGGGACATACAAAGCAACAAAGAAATCATCTTATAAATATGTTAGAAACAATTGCATGAAAGCAAAAACATTTGAATACTTATCTTGGGGTTCATGTCACCTAACATCAACTTATCTGACCTTTTCTGCTTGTCTCAGACATATACTAGTTATTGCAAATAAGGGAAACCATGGGGCCTATGTTTCTTTGGGCCTGGCTTACTTCACTTAATATAATTTTTCCAAGTCTTTCCATTTCCTAACAAATGGGGCAATGTCATTCTTTCTGATGGAAGCATAGAATTCCATTGTGTATATATACCACATTTTCTTGATCCAGTCATCTACTGAGGGGCATCTGGGTGGGTTCCATATCTTAGTTATGGTAAATAATGCTGCAATAAACATAGTTGTGCTGGTAGCTTTAGTATGGTCTTATTTGTGATCATTTGAGTAAATGCCCAAAAGTGGGATTGCTGGGTCATAGGGGAGCTCTATATAGAGTCTTTTGAGGAACCTCCATACTACTTTCCAAAGTGGTTGTACAAGTTTACACTCCCACCAAAAATGCAGTAAGGTTCCCTTCTGGCCACATCCCCTCCAGCATCTGTTGTTATTAGAGTTCTTGATTATAGCCATTCTAACTGGAGTGAGGTGGTATCTCAATGTTGTTTTGATTTGCATTTCTTTTATGGCTAGGGAGGTTGAGCATTTCTTCATGTGTGTATTGGCCACCCTTCTTTCTTTTTTTTTCTTCTTTTTTCTCGGTCGTGGGGCCTGAACTCTGGGCTTGGGCGCTGACCCTCAGCTCTTCAGCTCCAGGCCAGCTTGAGCCACAGCGCCACCTATCCTTCTTTCTTTTAACCATAATTTAAGATATACCATGGTAAAGGAGTAAAAACCATTCATAAGAGAAGAGACTTTAAAACTGAGTAAAGTTAGATTTATTTTACTGTGACTCACAAATAGGAATCTACAGAGTTTTGTTTATAGAGATTTATAATACATATTCCTAAATATATGAAATGTGGACAAGCAATGCCTATTAAACTATATAGTGGAAATGAAAAGGGAATGGTTATTGGTTCCCAAACAAGCTTGCCTCTAAGTTAATTTTAGGAAGAGAAAGGAGCATTCTATATTTATATTTGAATCAAACCGATTCATATCTGCAGAATGTGGCCTTTAAACACACTGCTATATGAAATGTGGACAGGACTTATTTAGCACTTTACTTACATTCTAGATTCACTGATCTTTCACATGTAGATTTTAATCTTACCAAATGACTTCTAGTCTACTTTGCTTTCTTAGAATCATCAGCCTGTGTTCAAATTCACTGTTTTCACAAGAAGACAAGTGAGAATTTGTAGGAAGAGAGCCTTCCATCTAAGAGCTAATGAGAGAGTAAGAGCTCTGTGTTATGGTCTGTTCTAGTCTAGAGTAGTATTGTCTGCCTGAGCTGACAGGAAAAAAAAGAAAGGAAGGTGTCTGATTTCAAATATCACAGATCCTTTTTACCCTTAACAAATCTTAGTAAATTTTCCTAGAGAAATATTTCTGCAAGATGGTCATGGTGGCTAAGTCCTGTAATTCTACCACCTTTGGAGGCCAAGATCAGGAGGACTACAGTACAAAGCCAAGCCAGAAAAACAAATTAGTATGACCTACAGCTGGACATGGTAGCACACACCTATCATTCCAGCTACTGGGAAAGTGTAAATAAGAGAACTGTAATCATGTTGGTCCAGGTGAAACACAACTAAAGCAAATTAGCTAAGGACATGACTCAAGGGGTAAGTGTGAGGCTGGGTCGAAGAATCAGTACCACCAAAACATAAAATACATTCTACATATGTTTAGAACCACCCCCAGATACCTTAAGTGGTTATTGTTAGAATTTTCACCAGGAAGCAGATAAGTGGGACCCCTCACTGGACACCAAAGTGGAGGTGAAAGTTTTTCCTGAGTATTTGCTTGGTTGTTTTCACTTAAAAAAAAAAAAAACAGACTTGAATATTCCTTGTCCACAATGTTTGGTACCAGGAAGGGTTCCATGGGACATTTTGCAATTTGGAACATTTGTATAAAACATGAGATACCCTGGAGATGAGGCCCATGTCTAAACATAAAATTCATTTGTTCCTTATACATACATCGCCTAAAGATAATTTTAAACAATTTTTACAATTTGTGGCATTTTGCCAGTTCCCATCACATGAAGTCAGGTGTGGAATTTTCCTTGTGGCATGATATTAGTGTTCAAAGTTTTGGATTTTTCGAACATTTAAAATTTTAGATTTCTAAATGAAAGGGCATTCAACCTGATGTATGTACTAGCTAGACTTCTTTTAACCATCATCCATTCAAAGTATATTTCTGCTCATGATTTTTTTTTCTTTTTCTCATTTCTCTTTTTTTGTTTTCTCCCTACAACATACTATGAAATTGCATGTTACTATACTTCTTGGGTTCCATGTATTTCTGTTAAAAAATGTTGTTCTATCTTTTTCCTTTAAGTGACTTCCATTATATTTCATTATCGTTCTTTGCATTTTTCAGTTTTCTTTTTCACATCTCAAAATGCTTGCTTGCTGATATTTAATTCCATTTAGAATGTTGGGTTATAGTTATTTTCTTTTTCCAGATCTTCCCTCTACTTAGAGGTTTTCTTTATGGTTACAGTTATTTTATGGTTATTGAATTTTTGTTAGTTTACTCCTTTGGGGAGGAGGAGGAGTAAAGGGAAGTTGTTTCTTGTGTCTCTTTTTAATTCCTACAGGTCCCTCTCCATATCTTCAAATTCCTTTTTTTATTTTTTTCTTTATGAGTCCATTGCTAAGGAGAACTGTCCCTCCTTTAATATATCTGACTCTCATGGACGCAATTCTTGTCAGAGGCTACTAATTAGTTTTCACTGCTTTTCAAATCAACATTTCCCTGTATCTTGTGCTATTTTATTTGAGCTACTTTCTCCTGATTTGTGTTCAGTATTTTGGCATTTTAGTTCAGTTTCCTCTTATTTGCACATCTGAGTTTATCATACCCCATCTAACTCAAGCCTTTATACCTCACTCTAGGTAAAACAAGTTATAAAAGTAAAAAGGGCAAAGGAGACTGAGGATTTACCTCTGGGAATTTATGGTACTATTCTTTGCCTTCTAGTCATGCTGAAGAGACAGGTGAGATGTAGTTTATTTTCTCTGCTTATTCGACAATTACTTTTGAAACAGTAAAGAAAATCAGGCAATTGTCATTGTCCCCAAAAGTCCTTTGTTAGAAAGCTTTTAATTATGGACTCATTCTCTTCATGAAAAATACAATATGTCACTTTTTCATTTATTGTTAATGTCAGATTGCCAGTTGTATTTTTCTATATTGTTTTCATGTATACTTTCAAGCTCATTGCCATAATATTACTTTTAATATCTTGTTACTACATTTCATATAGCATTAGGAATAAATCAAGACATTATTCTTATAGCTTTAATATGTGACTTCTTTTTTTTCCCCTTACTCTTTTCAAAAACTGCTCTAGTTTTTAAAATACTGTGATTTTTGACAATTCTCCCATCAAAAGGTGATCTTTGTGTATCTTTCTCTAGAATCACTGCTTGTTATTAACTCCAGCAATGACATATGGCAGGCATGATGCTACACGAATTCTGAGGCTAGATTATGACTTTTAGCTTCCTGCTGGTTCACTGGGAATTGTTACTCAAAGGGAAGTTAATTGTCATGTAATAAATCTGATTTGTTATATAAGTGGACCATTATATTGGAAAAGTGGTAAAAAGAAAGACAAAATTATAATCATGGAGGTAACAAACACACAGACCAAGTAAAGTAACCACAAACCTCCTTACTAAGTTATCCAATGCCCACTCTGTGTCCTCACAACTCATACCTTCAGTATACCCATAAATACATGGTTTAGAAAGAAAAGAGTTCAAATAAGAGATGTTACACATAAAAAACACAGAAATCTACATGTAACAGATAGGGCTGTCAGGAGTCCAATGGATGTTTCCTGTACCTATATGTCAATAACTGAGATCTGACATAAATTTTGTTAAATAATTTGTTCCCTATTCCAACTTTGCATTAGCAGGGAACAATTTAATTTTAATATGTGATGCCAAAATACCTCTAAACCTCTAGCACATGAAAATGTTGTATTCCTAACCATTTAAAGACAAAACAGGAATATCTACAGACGAAGGGAATTTCAGACACCTAGTATAATGCCTAGACTAAAGAGGTCCTCAGTTAATATTTATCAGGTAAGTAGGTACTGACCAGGTAATTTCAAATACCTTATCATCAGAAATCAATTTCTGGTCTAACACACAAGCATGATATGCAATAAAGTTACTGGCCTATTAATTTATAATCTTTGAAATTGTGGTCCTCAAAACTGCATGCACATTTTAAAGAGAAAATAAACTAGTTTTCTTCAAAACTAAATTAAAATATCACAACAAAATCACTAAGAAAAAAGAAACAAAATATTTTAGTTTACTATGAAAAAATTGGAATGGTTTTAACAGTTACATAGAGTTCACTATTGTAACTTATAATTTTGTTTTTGGTCAATACTGGGGGCTTGAACTCACGGCCTTGTGCTCTTGGATCAGTTTTCTTGTTTAGAACTGGACTAACACAATTTTAGAGTGGTATACATTACATGTAAAATCAGCAAACCAATAAAATAATATGTGGAAAAACCTACCAAATCCAGGAACACTTTTGAGACTGGCTTTGAGGCAAATTTTCTCCAATCTGAGGTAGCTGTATCTTGTGAGACAATTCCACAGGAACATCCAATCTACTCTTGTCCGATGGTTCATGATAATTACACTTCTTTCTCCAGGGACAAATGCATCACCTGTAATAACCACTTTTACACCAAATATGGTCTCCAACAATGCCTAAAAAACAAACAATGCAACAAACAACAAACTAAAGTTATGCCTTTCCTAGACCAATTTTATCATGTTCTAATATGTCATGATTTCTAATATATAAAAGCATATTTTCTCATAATTCTTGTTCTGATAATAAAAGAGGGAAACATTAAAAGAATGAGCCTATGAAGTACTATTTATGTTTTTAAGTTCTACTAATTTAAATCTGTGACAGTTTTGTAATAGAAAAATGTTAGCTGTCCTTGAAATCTTCAAGATATATTAAGTTAAAAAGACAAAAGTGGAAAAAGTATACAAGAAGATACTATGTAATTTTTTAAAGATCTAGATAGTTAAGACTACCACTGATTTTTCTAGATAGTCAAAGATATAACAGTGAAAACAGTGCTAAAGAAAAACAAATATTCTCTGCAAATTATCTTTTGCCAATCAAAACCAAAGCTGTTTTATTTCACTAATAGATGACTTTAAAATAACTGTTTGTCTACCTTAATGCTGTCATCCTACTACTTCCAACAGTGCTTGGCACACAGCAGATGGCTAAATATTTGCTGAATTTGCTCCATTAACTTTTCAAATAGCCATAAATATAATATATATGAAATACTTGAAGCAAAGCATATTATAGGCTGGGGTTCTTAAAAGTAAAAAACAGACAATATGAATACTTGATTAATTCAATGTGTTTTTAAAATTGTTTTATTTTTAAATCATTTATTAGAATATAAAAACAAAGTTCTCTTAGGTGCATATCATGGTTACCTTTCTAAATAAACTGTGAAAGTAAATGAGTTATAGGTATGAAAAGCAACACAGGAGATACAAACAATGCAGAATGCAGCAAGACAATCAAAAAAAGATCGTATACAACAAATATATATATGTAAAGCTTTCTAAAACAATGGGATACTTTACAAGCAAATATATGTACATATGACCATATAAGATGATGCTAAGTGAAATGAACTCTAAGACATGAACACGAGAGGTTTTCCCTTGATATTGTTGTTCTTAACATACTACATAATTTCTTTTTTCTTGTCTATCTTTTTTCGCCGTATGTTTTATCCCCTGTTGTCACTGTATTTTGGTTTTGGTACCCTGTATATTGTATATACCTTTATCAGAATTAGGGAAGGGAAAGAGAACAAAAAAAAAAGTGGCAAGACAAAGGACAAGGGGGAACCAACGCAACAGCGAGTTACACAAGACAGTATGTTGGAAATGATCTGCACAACTTGGGGAGACTGAGGAGAGGGAAAGTGAGAGAAAAATGAAGGAGGGGTAACAAGTTTAAGAAGAAATGTACTCTCTATCTTACTTATATAACTGTAACCCCTATGTCTATCACCTTGACAATAAAAATTTTTTCAGTATAAAAAAAAAAGAAAATAAGTACTTTTCTAAAGTCATGGCAGTTGCTTCTTCTTACCAAAAAAGAGGGCATTTTGACTGGGTGCTACCAACAGCTTAATATGCATGGAACTCCCTTCAAAATGCATACAAATATATATAAGTATGTACACAAGCACTCTGCTAATCAGGCCTGTTAAGTTATATAACTTGTATTCCAAAAAAGTCTCTAGAAAGTTGGAGCAGAAGATGGCATAGACTTCTAGACTCTGACCTACAACAAAAGTATCTTTTTCTACTTTTAAGCATAAAGGATCGTAACTACAAAAGCATATTGGTAAATTACACCGTGGCCCAGAGGGTATGTATGAAGTCATTATGTAATATCAATCTGGATTAACTCTGCTCCATTTTCCAAATGTGATTTTTTTCAACATTTTTAAAGAACTGAAATGCAGAATGCATTAGCTTAATTGGAAGAAGCAAGAAGTTAACTATTACATGTTCCACTAAAAAGAGTTATTTGTAAAAGCTTAAACACCCCAAACTTTAACCCCAACTCCAGATGTACAATTTCTAAAATGCAACTCCAATCGATACTAAACCATTTTTTGCACTTCATTACAGAAAATGTAAAAAATATCCAAGACTATTTGAATAGGAACATCACAAGACTTTCTGTCCCTTGATATCTAGCACTCTATCAGAATGTGACTTGAAGTTATTAAGCAGCCTAGATCTCAAGTTCACCATAATCATTTTTAACATCAGACAAGATATATCTAGTCAACATTATTTATAGCACCTACAAAGGCAGAATAATAAATAGCACTACAAGAAGTAAAATTATTATGTCTATAAAGAATCCAGAATTCAAAATAATCCAGATTAAGGACTAGAACAAAGATAAATATTTTCATACGTTATAGATTTGCTTTGTTTCTAGTATAGAACAGCATAAAAGAAACTAATATGAATCTTCCAAGATGTTGTAATGCTTTAGGTCTTTTTTTTTTTTTTTTGGTGGTCATGGGGTTTGAACTCTGGGCCTGGGCACTATCCCTCAGCTCTTTAGCTCACGGTGAGCATTCTACCACTTGAGCCACAGTGCCACTTCTGGTTTCTCTAGTGGTTTATTGGAGATAAGAGACTTTCCTGCCTGGACTGGCTTTGAACCTCAATCTTCAGATCTCAGCCTCCTGAGTAGCTAGGATTACAGGTGTGAGCCACTGGCATAACTTTCCTACAACTTTTACCAAGTATCACCTAGAATTACAAACATGGAAGCATTTTCTAAAATACTTTACGTATTACCACTTGCCCAAGTGTTTCACACCCTCATAATAAAGACACTCAGTTTTGCCATCATGCCTACTGTTCTCTTTCAGCACTTCAATGAATCCTCAGTCTAACCTAAGAACAACTCCATGATATTCTTCTCCAGGTCTGCTTTGGCTTTCTGGTTTGAACTCAGTCTCTAGCTATCTATATAAGGCCTTACAATCCTAGGCCTTTCTCCAAAGACTCAGCACCTACTTTGTTAAAAGGAACAATCTGTTAGATTCATCGACCTGTTTATTGAACATCTATTTTGTTTTAGGGCTAAGTAGTATCAGCAGACTGTGAAGACTTATGTCTGAGGAAGTTAGAAAATGATCTCTAAATTACTTACTCCCGATTTAAATAATTAAATTCCAAGTAATTTTTTGTTTGTGCTGGTACTGGGGCTTAAACTCAAGGCATTGGGCTCTGTTCAGCTTTTCAGTCATGATTGGCTCTACCCCTTGAATGATGCCTCTAGTTCTGACTCTTTGCTGGTTTACTGGAGATAAGAGTCTATTGGATTTGTCTACAGAGCCTGGCTTCAAATTATGATTCTCAGATCTCAGCCTTCTGAGTATCTACAATTATAGACATGACTACCAACCAGTACATGGCTAAGTAATTTTTATAATTCAGAATTTAACCCTGGTAATATTATCCAAAAATAAGGGCTTGGTAGAGTACTGGTTTGAATCCCTAGTGCCACAAAAAACAACTATCCAAAAACAAAATGAACAAAGACATTATATAAATGTTCAAAGATAGGATGGTCACTCGGCAGATGGACAAAGGACTCCTGCGCACACATGCATGTTGGACTAGGTAATCTCTCAGTCTTAACTAGACTTCTAATACTGCTGATTTTACTACTACATATCATTTAACAAAGCAAACATGTTCCTTAAAAATTGTCATACAGGAAATTCTGCCAACCAAATCATTTTCATTTACATGAGAAACTTAGAACAAAAGAAACGACTGCTTTATTTCACAAAGATTTTTCTTTTTAAAAGCATCATTTCTAATTTATTTTTGGGAAAGAATATTATTGCCTAAAAAAGTTTATGGAAGAAATATAAATTTTAGATTAAATTCCTTTTTAAAAATGTGCTTAAAAATGAAAACTCTTCTAGCACCATGTAACAGTATACAATAAAACATGATAGAAGGTATCTTCACAGTTTTACTTTTTCAACAACACAGATATTCACTAATTTAAAATGTTAAGTAAGTTGTTCTGTACCCTCCCTATGGAGTTCTGATTCTATAAATTCCTTAAACTGAAGGATTCGCTCAGCTTGATTTTGTGACTACTTAACATTTTCTCAGGGTTTTCTTTCTCCTTTTTCTTTTCCATTTTCTCAGATCAGGTATTTCCCAGCTTGAATGAACTTAAAACTTTTTTCGTTAGAAGCATTTATGAAATTCCACTGGTTCTTATTCTATTATATAGACCTCTTTTACGACTGGACAGACTGGATTTAATATCAACTTTTATTAAATAATTTGCTTACACAAGTTTCTAATTCCTCTTCTGTAAAATGGGTGTAATAGTGGCAAATGAAACAAAACCATCCTCCTTAGTGCATATGCGCACAAGTAATCTCAGCTATTACTATCATTGTTACCCCAAAGTTATCTTGTTAACAAACCTTTCTAATTCTTCTCCTTATATTTGACTCAAATATGAAGCTGTACTGTGGTTATTTATTATCTAACACCATGCCAGCACCCCTCTCTTTGTGCCTGCAGAGCAGACAGCTTTAAGTGCAATTAGAGGAAAGAGCAAGGAGGGCAAATCTGGAGGAGGGACAATTTAGAAGCATGACATTTCATAAAAGATATATCTGAATAAAAAATTTAAAACATAAATAACTTTTAGCAAGGGATGAATGCAGTTTGTAAAAATCACTCACTTCAGGATTCACTTTTAAAATTAACTTTTAAATTATAGAAACCCTTATAAAACAGTAGTCTATCAAGGTAGAATGAGAGTTTCTGGAAATAGACCCCAATCAACCTCTTCATAAGAGGTCTAGAATGGTACTTCCTTCACTACACACATCATATTGACTGTGGCCTGGGGAAAACAGGTTAAAAAGATCCTTCATCATATTTTGAATGTACTTGGACCTTACTTACATTAATCTAGACAGATAGGAAACCACTTAGGAAATCATTTGGTTTCTAAATTTTGTGTGTGTCTAAATTCGGTGATTACTGGAAAGAAATCAACATCAACATTAAAAGTTTACTATATTAATCTCTTGTTATTGTTTTATGAAATACAAAATTGAAATGCAAAATAAAATTAATGATATAAAAAAATCTTCACCCAATACCTTAAAGATTTATATGTTTTACTATATATAAAGTATACTACCATGTAGGAAATATTTTTTGAAGTTCATGAAACATATAGAAAGAAGCTCTTCATTTTCAATATGGTTCAAATAATTTATTAGGTGTTTTAAAGACATAAACTACCTTTATTTCTCTCTAGCTTTTCTATTTTCCACTGTAAAGTCTAACATGCTTTTTATATAACATGAAGGACTTCTTCTACAACTCTAATCTGACTCTAACAAGGTAAAATAAATGAACTGGATACCTGGGACAAGCACCTGTGTACCATATAACTTACCACAGGTAGTGTGAGCCAGGTGGCTACAAGGCGATTGCTGATCCAGCGATACCAAGATGGGTTTATAAACATCAAAGGTATGGTAGGACCCAGCATAAAAATACTTCCAAAAAAGCTTCCTCCAAACAGAGTAAGTATAAAATAAATCCCTTTCCATGACATCATGATTCTGAAAGATATAAAAAAGATTAATTTGAGTACATTTTTAACAACCCAAATTCCACATCTCAGTGATGTATAATGATGTTTAACTACAACTCAACTAAAAAGGCTCAAATAAAGGATACAAAGCTAAATTTTATGGAAGTGACCGTCCAACACGTTCTACCAGTCTAACAAGTTACAAGTACATTAGAAGTTAAAAACTGATATGGAAACAAGGGTTTATTGTTGTCGCCGTTGTTTCTGGTTTTGGTTTTTAATGTACTGTGTGAGTTTCTTTTTTCTTTCATTTTTCCCCCTTTGTTTTATCCCCCGTTGTCACTGTTTTTGTATTTTGGAACCCTGTGTCTCATATATACATTTATCTGATTTGGGGAAGAGTAGGGGAATAACAAAATAGTGGGACAAAGGGTAAACCCAATGCAAAAGTGATAATCACAAGACACTATGAACTTTACAACTTGGGGGGGGGGGGGGGGAGGTAAAGTGGTAGAAAACAAGAGAAAAACAAGGTAAAAATGTAGAAATGTACTTGTTACCTTACTTACATAACTATAACCCCTCTGATAACATCTTTACAATAAAATAAAACAAATTAGAAATTGATGGTCTCAGCCTATAACCTACTTAGGAGGCCTTAGATCTGAGAATCTCAGTTCAAAGAAATCTTAGAAACTCAACTCCAATTAAAACCAGCAAAAAGCTGGAACTGGAGGTATAGTGCAAGTAGTAGTGCCAGTTATGAGCAAAAGCTGAGCAAAAGCTTGAATACTTGAACTCAAGCCCCCAATACAAAAACAAATCAATACTCTCAACTAAGTAAAAATCTGATCTATGGAAAACAAGTCGTCTAGTAAGAAGTCTTTTTTTTCTTGATTAGTATTTAACATTAAACATAGTAAAAATATATTCTGTAGGGTTGTTGTTTTTTTTCAGGCAGAAACAATGGGCAGAGAACTGCAGAATGGCTTCCTAAGTGTGAGGATGCCGACGAGCAATGACAGGGTGGACTAAAATATAATTTTAATATTATTATTATATAGGTAATATGCAGAGGGATTAGTTACAGGTAGAGTACATTTCTTTGTGGACAATAACCCTTCCCCTCACTCTTTCCCAGTTTTTCCCTCCTGTTCCTTCCAACTTATATAGTTCATTTTCAGCATTACGGTCTAGTGAGTACCACTGCTGCATTTGTCCCCCCCCCCCTTCATTCTTTGATTCTAAAATATAATATTTAAAATGTCTAGAATTGTTCATTCTTTGCATTAACCCTAAAAATAACATTTTTGGCTCTTGGTCTTAAACTGATTATTAGCTAAGGGATAAATAGAAGTTAGACCTTCCCTAGCTTTACTGAACTATTTTCCTAGGATTCTTTAGGGGATCCTCACAACTAAAACCTAATGCAAATATTTTAAAAGAAATGGTTGGAAATACAGTTTAAAATAAACACTAAAACATTTCGATTTTATGATCTAAACTATAATAAGGAAAAAATATATTATACCTCAGGATAATAAAATTATTGAAAATATTACAACCAGGAAAACAATAATGGTCTTGAAATTCATTCATTTACAGGTTACAGAGATCAAGACCTCTGAAATATTTTTTAAAAATCATAGAAATAGCAACAAAAATTTCAAATATAATATTGCTTTTTAAAGACATCAGATAACCAATAGGTCAAATCCCTTACCAACACAGAATCAAGTTTGAGTACCAAGTATATTTTTAAATTTCTACCAATTCTTGACAGCCTACACACAAAATTTCCTCAAATATAGACAGAACACATATATATTAAGAACTGACTTTCTGAGGACCTATAGATCTGAATTTTTAAAAAGTGGTAGAAGCAGAAGAACAAAACCCCCCATATACTGGGGCTCAAAAGGCCTGTTGTCCCAGGCACCCTCCACTTCACTTTCTTCTGAAGCTAAGGGCTGCTTCTTTGTATTAAAAGGTACCACAGGCAGTTTCTCCCAGTATAATTTAAAGCTTTTTTAAACAGGAGATTAGAGGACAGGAACATAACTTAAATTTAGTATTCTCAACTTCCATTTCTTTTTACACCTTCCCCCTAAAATAAATTCTGCACTCTTTCTACTCTGTAAAACACCTTGTAACTACCTTTTTATATCTGCTGTTTTCTTCTGCCAAGCAACGTTCAGCAGCTCATTTATATACCTGTTCTTCCATCCCTGCAGAACTATACTTTACACTGTATCCACAAATGACAGCCTCCCCCAGATCTCCCAGTAAAGGCTTTGGTATGTGTCTTCTTCATCTACTAATTTCTAATTTGATGTGAGAAGAAAATAAAATATACAGTTACAAGAACTCAGCTATCATCTAATGAAATCTCTTCACTGTACAATTGTAAAGCTGAGGTCCAGGAGCATTAAGATGGCTTCTCTCTAAACACAGAAAGAGTTAGTGGCTTCTGATCTTTTCGCTCTATTGCTTCTCTGACTAACCACATCATGCTATTTTTCTCCTGCTGAAAGGCTGAAAACCAGAGAACTGAGGTAACTTTTAAGCATATATTTAAACACTTACTTGACATACAAAGATACACTGCATGGATATACTACACTGGGATTATTCAGGACAAATCTGAAATTACTTCTCTATCCCTTCCCACCCTTTCACTCATTTATTTTTACTGACTCAAAAAATACACAAAGAGATTCCCTATTATGTGCTTACACATTGTGTTAGTAGAGGATGTGACAGTAAATATAATAAACATTACTTAGCTTTTCATAAATCTGCATTCAATTTATTTATTTATTTGTCTGCTTAACTGGTAGTACTAAGGACTGAACCAAGAACCTTGGGTAAAAGCACATACTCTATCATTGAGCTGTATCCACAGTCAAACTGTCACAAATATACTGCTTTCTACATTTCTCCCTTATGAGTTCCTCCCCATCTCTTCATCTAATCTAACCATTTTTGGTATCTTCTTCCAAGTTTCAAAAGTTTGATGAACAAATCAGGTTAGGAATTAGTTACACATGGGGATGAGGACAGAGTACTTGTCATGAGCAAGGCTGAGTTTGACAGCATCAATGTAAAAAAAAAGAGAAATTAAAAATAACTAGCTATACACTTATTTGGAATTGTTAACAATTTATAAAATAAAACAAAAAACTGACAATACCAAGCATTGGCAAGGACGTACAGCCACCAAAACTCACACACAGTGCTGATAAGAACACAAAGAATGTGTGTATAGCACCTCAGGAAAAGAGTGTGATGGTTTCATAAATGGTGCATCTCTGCTTACCACGTAATCGCGAAATGCCACACTACTAGCTACCCAGAGAATGAAAGTTATTATCACATTAAAAAGCTCTATATAATTTTTACAGTAACATTATTCATAGCTGTCAAAAACCGGAAATAACCCAACTGTCAGTCTGGGGTACAATACCAAACAACAGGCGACACAAGAGCACAAGAACTGAGGCCACGCCCACGTGCACTTCCTTATTCAGATGCCTATGTTTTTCTTGGAGCCTGACTATGTGGGAGGATACTCTCTGACAAGGGCTGATAGAACCCACTGAGGAAAAGTATGAACTCTTGTATAGGATGCAACCATACCTTATTTCATGGACTCTTCTTATTTTATTCACATAATAAATCATGTGTTAACAACTAGCATTGTTCTCACAGACTAATAGGGAAGATATATGCACAAATGAGAGCAAGTCACTAATACAGTGCAATGCCTGCAGAGGTTCCACAACTAGGGTGAGATGTAGGGGAAGATGAATTCCTCTGAGATGCATTTAACAAGGCACTATCTTAGAGGACCCATGATTGAAAGGGGAGCAAAGAGAACATTTTAAATGGCAAGGCATAGTGAACTGGGTATTACTAAGATACACCTAAGACCTATTAAGAAACCACAGGCATAGCCCTTGAAAGAAAGTTGTACACATCCAAGTCAGGATGGACAAGATTACCTTTATTATGGAGGAAAACAAACTGAGGCATGCAATTCATTTTTTAGGATAAAAGTGACTTGGTGTATAGTAAGGATAGACTGAATCAATATACAGATTGCTTTTGTTAACAGTCTTCTTTGGACTTTAAAACAGTCAATGCATTAGGACTTACTATCAAAAACACCTCACAACTGAGAGATATGTGATCCAGGACAAACAGTCTCAACAACTGGAATACTCAACACCAATCATCATACCACAGTGCTTAATCTGTATACTTCATCTATGTAAAGTAACAAGGCTAGGAGGAAAAATCATCCTAAGGCCTCTAACACAGAAATTGTGAATATAGGCTCCTTAGTCTACCTAGCACATTACAATGGGATCACGGGATTTACATATGTAACTCCTACAGGTCTGGAGATGTACCTCAGCAGCAGAGCCCTTACCTAGCATGTCAGAAAACCAAATCATGATTCCAACTAACTTTCCAGTAACCTAACCTCTTTATTCTGTTATACTGACTTCATGTGCACTTCATGTGAGGAATTGCATTTATGAATTTCAGGTTTGGGCTGGGAAGGTGGCTCAGAGGTAGAGCGCTTGCCTTGCATGCATGAGGCCCTGGGTTTGATTCCTCAGCACCACATAAGCAGAAAAAAAAAAAGCCAGAGTGGCACTGTGGCTCAAGTGGTAGAGCGCTAGCCTTGAGGTGAAAAGCTGAGGGACAGCGTCCAGGCCCAGAGTTCAGGCCCACGACTGGATCCAAAAAATAAATAAATAAATAAAATAAATTTTAGGTTCAAGGGACCTGAAAATATATATATGCACACATACATATGTATACATACATATATATAAAATCTTGATAATATCAAATGTTTCCTAAAGTAGCGACTTTATAAAAATTTTAATCTAATCCAAACAAAAGCCTAAATGTAAAATACTGTAAAATGTAAAAATGTAAAAATGAAAGATTTTTGTATAAATACAAGTTCCTAGCATGGTCTACAGTGAAACAAGGGAGAGTAAAAAAAATTATACCCAGTGGCATTCTCAGAAAAGGAACAATGGAGTTCAGAACTGGGGACAAGACTTTAGAGGTCAAAAAGTAAATAATGAGTAATAAAAGTCTATGGAAATTAAGAATATTCATTTATATATAAGACAAAGAATCATTAAAGAACCCATAAGCCCAAACAACTACATTATATAGTATACATCTTGTATTTCTCTCCATCAATTGGGAACATTGGAAATTATCCATGTTTTATCAAAAAAGTAGGAAAATGGAAACTTTGCTGAATTTTATATATAGCTGTTATATTTATATGTTTAAATACATAAGTATAATTAGTAGTTGCCTATTATATCAAGTATATCTAAATGCTTGATTCAGCAAATTTTCCAATGAAAAACTCTAAATCATCCTTTGTAAAATATGCTCATCAATGAATAGTAAAGTAAAAAGTTAAATAAAATCCCATTTCTTCTTCTTGGCTAGAACAATAAAACACTTCTATAACATTAGCAAGGCTACTGGTACAAAGGTACCTACTTCTCTGTTTGGCTACTAAGAATTTACATTAGTAGCAGCTTTTTTAAGTAAACAATTAAGCAATATATGCAAAATAGACATGTACATACTTATATAACAAGGTATCTATCATACAGACATACAGAAGTGCACAAAGATATATGGGTAAAAGAATGTTTACTGAAATATAATTTGTAATAGTGAACAAGGGAGATAATAAAGCCTATCAATACGGGAAGGAAGCAATATCTTATAGTACTTCATACTATGTAATACTAAGCATTCAAGAGGATAAAGTAGCACATACTATCTAATATAGAAAGATTTTTTTCAGTTTTAAAAAGAAGTGAAACATATAGATGGCATGACCTATTTTTGCCTTAAGTGAAATTCTTAAAAATGTAGACATCTGTGTATTTGTGTATGAGAATACATGTATTTCTAAGTAAAAAAAAAAAGTTTATATGGGGGCACAGTGGTCCCAAGATTACTCCACAAAGGGTTTCCTAGTAATATATACCCTCCATCTTTTATCTCCTCCCTTTAACTAAACCCAACTAGAAATAACAAAACCTGTGCTGTCTCACAGATCAGATTCCAATGCAAGAAAACAAAGAACAGATCCAAATGGTAAAATGAAGATACACAGAACAATCCCAAGTTGTCCAAAATGACAAAGTTACAACCCATTACTATCACTATCATTGCTATCTTTATTTATGTGAACATTATTGAGTGTTACACCTACTTGTAATGTCATTTAGCTTATTGTTATATATTACTGCACACATTTATTTGCTCTTGATAAAAGCAATGTCCTAAAAGAATTCTAAATACTTAAAGCCAAATAAAACCATTTGTAGATTCTGAATCAAGTATTTTACTCATAAAACATTACTATAAATATAGTGAAAGTTTTCCAATCCTGTATTTATGAATAGCCATTAAAAAAGCAACAATATTTTAATAGTTAGAAAGCAGGCCAAGTGCTGACTACCTTGGCATATTGAAAAGGCAACGTGCACATAGGAAGAGGACAGCACTGAGGAACTGGAAACACAGGTACCAATGGGCACCAATGGAGATGGATGGAGCTTAGTAAAATGAGGTGAAAACTAAGAAATATGCCAATTCTTGGACCCTCTTTGCCCCCATACCTCAGAGTGCTGCCCGTACCCAGTTCAGCTAAACATGGAGGCCTATTCTTGAGAGGAGGCAGAAGATGGGTCATATACACTGAGTTCACAATTTCCTGTTCTAAGAAGTGGGAGTACGTGGCCACACACATACAGAAAGAATCCTGAGTGCAGGATTATATAAGATAAATACTCACAAGTTTCTCCCCTACTGGGTTGTAGATGGCTGGAAAGCCCATCCAGAACTTTAGCGAGGGCTATGCAATCTTACTTTCTGCAAGGACAGAAATCTGTTGAACAATAGATATGTAGTCTGCCATGGTAGCCACCAACTATAGGTCATTGTTGAGGAATGAAGAAACTGAAATATGCTTTTGGGGATCCAACCAGGCCATGAGAAAAGGTGAAAAATATAGAAACAATGGAGGACTCCCAATCATTTAAATCACTCAAAATGAAGCCCAAAATTTTAAGGCTCAACTACATATAAGCTTCGAATTCCGCTTAAGTTACTCATTGTTTATTATGAGCAGAAAAACAGGCACTTGAGAAAACATTTTAATATGGTATCAGAAAATAAAGTACAGACAAAAAAGAAAGAAATAAACTACTCAGGGAAGTGAGGAAAACCAATGAAAACTATGCTTTTAGGAAGATAAATACTACGTGCAAGAAATAAAATAGTATGTTCTTTGGAAAAATGAAGGAAATATTCGGAGAATAAAAGCACTAATATGTTTACCAAAAAATTAAATTAGTGGGTTGGGTGGGAAGCATGGCTCCTCAAATGATACAAGTGCCCTGCAAGGGCAGAGCCCTAAATTCAATCCCCAGTGTGACAGTGTAGGTAAGCAGTAAGTAAGTAGGTAGGTAGGTAGGTAGGTAGGTAAGTAGGTAGATAGTAAATATGAACCGATGGATGGATGGATGGATGGATGGATGGATGGATGGATGGATGGATGGATGGACCTTCAACTCCCAGGAACAAGGCAGAATAAATAAAATAAGTAATAACTAAACAAACAATTGGTTTTCAACTCCCCAAAGCAAGAAGAAAAGAGAACAATGTCTGGAAATGTCTACAGAAAACTATTTCCAAACCAGTGACTTATCAATCAAGTATCAGTATCAAGATAGTTACTATAAAACCATTATCAATACATGCAAAATGCCAATCAATATTATAATCACATGCAAACTTTTTAAAATACTGGAAAATTGACTCTACTAAAAGGTAAACAAAAAGGGAAGATCGGAAAAACAGAAAACAAAACATTCCACACAGACAAGAGGTCAAGAGAATCTCAAAGATGATCTTGAAGATACATCCCAGATAGACAGCCATGCATAAAGGAAGTTAGTCCAAACTGGAGAAAGGCAACTCAAGAGAAAGACTCTGGACTGAAATCTCTGTCCTCAAAAATCCTATTATAAATCATCTTTCTGAGCCAAGAACACAATGCCTAGGTAAACCTGGACCAAATTCTAATCTACACTTGGCTTCTTGACCATGTGCTAATACAGCTCCTGTTTTCTCTTTGATATCCTACTTCCAGCTCAGCTGATGACACTAATTTTATTTGTCATAGTTCTTTGTTTTGCCTTACTCCTGAGGTATGGAAAGAGAGCATGATGAATTCAGAAGCAGAAAACATATTCCCAATGGACAGCAACATCTGCAGACTACTACCAGATGCCCAACTATGGTGAGGCCTTTTTACCAGGATTCATTTGTGTATGAACTTGCCAACTACTTTTCCCAGAAAAGGATATGACCAGTCTCTAAGAAGTAAAGTCAAATGATCACCTAGAGACTTTGCACCTCTGAGAGCCTTCAGCTAATAATGGCAATGTCAGAGTATGCTTATTTCTCACTCATTCCAAAAACAACAAAGTCAAACTATATGAAATGTTTAGGGATTAATATATAGATGGTAAAATTTTAAAGGAAAACAAGAAAATAAATACTAACTTATAGGATAATATAGTTGTATTAAAGCTACACAGAGGGTTATAAGGTACTGGAAATGTTTTGCTTCTGAGAATGGTAGCTATAGTTCCATTTACCAACCATGATCTTTAGATTATCAATGGCAATATGAATGCACACCACACACCATACCCATTTGCTCTAAGTTACATTAACAATATAACAAAAATGCTTTTATTAGTTACCAATGTGGAGAGAAACAGAGAAGGAACAATTTTCACTTCTTAACTCATGAACTTTTATCTTACTGTAATTTTTAAATAAGTATATATGTTTAATTATAAAAAATTAAGGATACATTAATTAAACCATGGTAGAATTCATTTTTATTATCCCTAATCAACTATAGTATTTTTAAAGAGTAACTTTTAGAAGTCAGTTGAGACAAATATACCTGAAAATTTTATACCTTTTCAAAGACTATGCCAAAATAAATAAGCAACAAATTTTTAAAAATCTAATACATATAATAAAAATATAAATAAATGTTAACTTCAATCACTGCATGTCTGTACATGAATCACTACAGGAAAAGGATCACTTAGCCAAAAACTAAGGATGCCTTAACAGTTAAAACAGTCATGGCCCGGTTACTGAAATTGTTTGGCAATCTGAAAGCAATTAACCACATTCTCTATCAGAACTTTGAAGAGAGGTGCTTTCTCTTCATGCATTACTCTTCCCATAATTTTCACACCCAAGACAATCACATCAATTTCATTTTTTCAAGCATAAAGTAAAGTATTTGTGAGCTGGCTAATTTTTTTAATTCTATATACAAATACTAAAATCTTGAACAGTGTATTCTGAAGAACACATCAGCACTTTCTCTATAATTGAAGTTTAAGAGAATACAAACTTTTCTGTTACCCCAAAAGGATCCACATAAAAATTTTCACAACTTGGTAACATAAACATATCTCATATTCCTGATGATATGGTACATTTCTTTATTCTCCCAATGAGAATGCACTTGCTTTCTTTCTTGTATCTAAGGACAGAAAGGATAGCTAAATTTAACATTCAAGTCTAGAAACAAAAATTATAGCTATTATCTCCTTCTTGTCTTACAATCTTTTATTTTTATTCTCAATGGCATTAACATGTGTCTTTCACTATAAACCACTTTAAATTCTTTAAGGAAGCAGACTACCAACTTAAATTAAACCAAATGTCACCCACCAGTCATGATCTTATTCATCTTTCTAGTTTAAAAAGTCTCTATTTATGTGTGATGTCAAGAAACCACTAGAAAATTTTCTTTTAAAAAAATCTGTTAAAAATATTCTGAAGGCAAAAACAAATACTCCTTTAGTAAGAAAATCGTAAGAAACAAGTAAAAACTTATTTTGACAAAAAACAAGTCAAAAAGAAAACACCTTTCTGTGTCAATGAAGCATTCATATCATTCATAAGGCAGGCAGAGAAAGCTGAAAGGATAAGAGCTAGCTGGAGACATACCGTACAAGGAGAAAACACCCCCCACCACCTCCATTACCACCCCCACACACTCCCACCCACGCCACCCACCCACAGACACACACAGACACACAGACACACACACACACACACACACACACACAAACACAAGGCACAGAAAGCAAGCAAACTAGAGAAGTCTTGGAAGAAATCGAATTACATTTTTACCAATTCTGATAAAGTACAACAGAGTTGTTAAGGAGAATAGGGTCAAGCCTCAATCACCCAAACTGAGGAAGGAAGATGTTCAATTAATAACAGCTTTCAGTCAACAAGCCAGTAAGTCCCTTGGGGAAGGTTACTCTGAGTGTTCTTGGAATTGGGTAAGGGTTGTGTCAACACAATGTACCTTATCTCTTATACCTATCTTTTGATATTTGGTGAGAAAAGAAATTGTAGGTATCAACATAAAACTTACAGATGGAATATTAAACAAGTATTAGATCTACATAAACATTGCCAAGGCACTTAAGCCCTCAAGCAATTATTTTACTTAAAATGTATTCAAAAAGTTAGTACAAGGAGGGTATATGTGCTGTGGGATTCTAGTCATCTAATGTTTGATAAGCATTTATAATGATATAAGTATGGTAACGGTTATGCTAAGAAGGTATGGAGCAGGTATAGTAACTCTAAGGAAAATCAGGGGTTTCTAAAATTTTAGTAATTAATTTGATGCTAGTTAGACTTGTATTTGCTTTATGGAAATTTACTGAAATGTGAACTTATGAACTTTATTATATATTTAAATAATATTTATAAAACTTTTCATATATAATAAAAATTTTGGTGATATTAGGGTTTGAACTCTAGGCCTTATGATTGCTAGGAACGTACTTAAGGCACACCGCCAGCCCTTGCTGGTTTAGTCATTTTCAGATAGGATCTCATAGATCTGCCTGAGCCAGCCTCAGACCATGATCCTCCTACCTATGCCAACTGTACTCTGAGATTACAGGAATGAACCATTATGCCTGACTTGTTTGTTGAGATAAGTTCTTGCTAACTTTTTGCCTGGGCTGGCCTCCAACTGTGACCTTCTAGATCTCAGCCTGCAGAGTATGTGTAAATTAAGCTGAAGACTTCATAAATGTTACAATTTTATTCAGATTACAGGAAGAACATATGTATATACAAACAAATGTTGTACGCCTCATTGTTTGAGACCAATAAAAATTAAAACAAGATAGGCACTCTCAGCAGATTGGCAGCAATGTCTATTCTGACTTTTCTACCAGTTGTTTGTGCCCTTTCCTTCCCAGAGGGAGTACAAAGTGACAGAGTCCCTTCGGAGGGCACAATGATAAGTGGCTACTGCAATTTTGAATATGTCTACCATTACGAATTTCTTCTTATTTACCCACCCCAGAAAAATACTCAAATGCATACCAACAGATTCCCTGTGGCACTGTCCTCTATTGATGGAGGAGGACAAGCTAAATAAACTGATACATTTGACACTGTGAAACCTTATGCAGCAGCTGGAATGAATGAAATCAAGATGGTTAGGAAAAAAAAAAGAACTGCTTTCCAAAATGTACTGTCAAACAGAAAAACAATGTGATACCATTTTTGGAAAGGGGGAAAAGATGACATCCCAAGTCTCTGCTGCCAGTATGGTTAATATAGATAAATGAAGATGGGCATGGTGGCACACATTCATAGACCCAACTACTGGAAAAGATGAGGCAAGAGGATCTCTTGAGCCCAGAATTCAGGACCAGTCTGAAAACAAACAAAATGAGCGCCCAGAAATCCATCTACAAAGATGACTGCCAGTGGCACATGTGGTGGGCTCTTTGGGGTGAGACAGGGTGGAACTGGGGAGGATGGTCAAAGAACCTTTCTGTTATGTTTCTCAAAGAAAACACTTCCATTTGTTAACTGTTATAGGAAAAAAGGAAGAACATAAGAAGATGCAGTTTAAAACAGAGCTGAAATAAGTCACTTTCCAGTAATTCCTATTTCCATGATCCCATAAAGAAAAGCAGAACTGATTAAATATTCAAGTAGAAATAACTCATATCTCTTTGCCAATTGATTGTTCACCATACTCCAGGCTCAAGTAAATTTTAAAAGACAAATCAAAAAGCAACAGAAACATAAAATGAGATTGGAATAATAAGCCTCCTTGCTAAATTAAAACAACACTGATATCATCAAGGATCTCGGGCCTAAGCAGTCACTTCAAAGTCACCATTCAGGCTGGGTCTAATGGCAATGTAATTTCAGCATTCAGGAGGTTGAAGTACAAGGATCACCAGCTCTGGGCCAGTAAATGAGATCCTGTTTCAAAGCACACCCACTTGCAAATGCAAGCTCTCCTGTGCTCTCTGGCTTGCTCTCATGCTTGCTCTCTCTCTCTCTCTCTCTCTCTCTCTCTCTCTCTCTCTCTCTCTGTCTCCTCCCTCTCCCTCTCTTCCCTCTTCCTCTCTCTCCTCCCTCTCCCTCTCCTTCTCTCTCCCTTCCTTTCTCTTTCCTCCCTCTCCCTTTCTTTCTCTCCCTCCCTTTCTCTCTCCCTTTCTCCCTCTCTCCCTTTTCCCTCTCTCTCTCTCCCTCTCTTTCCCTCTCTCTCTTTCTCTCTCTCTCTCATACACACACATACACACATCACCATTAATTTACTGTTTGGCATTTATCTCCATTGACTTGAAATGTAAATTCTTATTTTGTTTTTCCTTTCATGAGAAATAAAGCTAGTCAGTTAGGTGTAGATAGGCCAGGTATTGAGATTATTCAAATAAACCAGGGATCTACTGAAAATTCCATATACATAAAATAGGAGCCCATAAATAGGGTGCACGCGCGCGTGCATGTGCGTGTGCGTGCGTGTGTGTGTGTGTGTGTGTGTGTACAGTCTCTCCAGAACAAATAAAGTTCTAGCAGAAAACAGTTGTTTAAAAAGTTACAAAAAACAGAATGAATTTTTTTTCTGCATGTGTGCTGGCCCTGGGGCTTGAAATCAGGACCCCAGTGTGGTCCCTGAGTTTTTTTGTTCAAGGTTAGTGTGCTCTACCACTTGAGCCATAGTTATACTTCTGACTTTTTGGTGGTTAATTGGAGGCAAGAGTCTCTAGTACTTTCCTGCCAGGGCTGGCTTTGAACCATGATTCTCAGAGCACAGCCTCCTGAGTAGCTAGGATTACAGGTGTAAACCACCAGCACCTAGCCAGAATGAGTACTTTTTGTTATACCCTTGTTTACTTCAATCAAAAGTATACCCATGCATTCTTTGTCTCTCTAGGCCTTATTTACTTGATTTACCGTGATTTTTTTTCCAGTCATTCCATTTCTTTACAAGTGAAGCAATATCATTCTTTTTTTTTGGTCCAGTCGTGGGGCCTGAACTCTGGGCCTGGGCGCTGTCCCTCAGCTCTTCAGCTCAAGGCTAGCGCTCTACCACTTGAGCCACAGCGCCACTTCCGGCTTTTTTCTTTTTGCTTATGTGGTGCTGAGGAATCGAACCCAGAGCCTCAGGCATGCAAAGCAAGCGCTCTACCACTGAGCCACCTTCCCAGCCCCAATATCATTCTTTTTAATGCATGAGTAAAACTCTATTGTGTATTTTTTATATGTGGAACTTATAATTTATTTATAAATATACAGTAAATACTTTGGGGTGATATGCAATTGTATATAGTAGATTCAAGGGAGAACTCAAATGGTGGTGTAATTCCTTAGACTAATTCACAACCCACCAAAATAAACATCAGGAAATGGGTTCTCAAAAAGGCCTGAGAACCCATTTCCTGGTGTTTATTTTGATCCCCACCCTACTCATCAAGGGGGGAGGGGTTGACAAATGAAGAGAGGAAGGGGGTAGATGCAGTCATAAAATTTAATGTATATCCTACAAAATTAAGAAAAATAAGGGATGGGGAGGAGTTGGGAACAATGGAATAAAATGAAGAAAAGGGTGACATTTATTGATGCACTGTATTCATAAACTGCTTTATTGAATGGCAACTCTTTTGTACAACTATTTAAAAGATAATAAAATCTATAATCCTATAAGACAAAGGGAAAAAATTAGTCTATCTAAATATACCAAGTTGTTTTCATCATTTCATTTAAACAGTCTACAATCAACAAAAACACAAATAAACTCCACCATCAAATACAACCATCTTCAGGCAAGGTGCTAGCAAGGATACTAGAATGGAGTCTGTATACATCTATGGCCATTCCCTTGGTGAGGAAGAAAAGAAGAATTTTAAAGAATGGGAAGGAGGGCAGAAGAAGAAAGATAAGAAAGCACATAGTAAATGTAAAGTCATGAAAAGTCACCAAATGTTTCACAGGAAGTCCAGAGCTAAAACTAGAGTCACTATACATACTTTAGACCAATTGTTTTCAGCACACAATGAAAAAAGTGAGGACTGGAAAGGCTGAGGGACCTCACTACTGGCAGGGCAGCCAGTGGTGATGTAACTTAAGACTCACCCGTGCCTGGTGACCATTAACCAGGATCCCCCAAGGCTAAGCCATGGAGAAGGAACTAAGACATAAACAAGGTTTGGGCCTGGAGGATGGACAAAGCTTAGTGCTAAGATAAAAAAGACAAGAAGAAGTAGGCCTAGGGAGGGGAAGGGAAATAACAAAATGCTGAAACAAGGATAAAGGTTGACCCATTGTAACAATGAGGCATACAAGACACTAAGTTGAAAACAAACTTTACAACTTGGAGGAGAGGAGATGGGGAAGTGGGAAGGGAAGGGAATATTAGGGGAAAAACAAAGGAGGGGGTAACAATGCTTGATAGGAAATGTACTCATTACCTTACTCATGTAACTAACCCCTCGGTACAGTATCTTTACAATAAAACTTTTTTTAATTAAAAAAAAAGGAGTAGGCCTAGTACAGTGACTGGGTAGTAATGAAGAAGTTATACCCAAATCTCGGATTCCTGCTGGATTTTGTTGCCTCCAAATTATTTCAGGTAATATAAATTATTAGAAGCAAAAACTTTAAAATTAATTAAAAAAATTAAAACCCACCACTACTTTTCTGTGTAAATGGCAAAAACACATTTCAATGATTTCCTGTTATTACACAAGGTTTCTCTATAAGACATAAAAGTAAAACCACATACACCCACACTAAGTGGAACACTGCTAATATGAAACCATTTCAGAAAGGACGATTAGGGTAACCAGGGTACCTCCTACCTTATTTAAGAGACTGCCTTCTTCTTCCAATTACAGTTATAACACTCAAAAAGGTACTCTGCTATTTACACCAAGTGAGAAAACATATGTCCAAACAAAATATGTATGCAAATGTTCAGAGCAACACTATTAAAAAATAGTCAAAAAGTGGGGGAGAAATGCCTTCACTTACTGGATGAATAAATAACAGTGGTATATACCAGTATATCTGATAGAATAAACAAAAAACAACAAAAACAAAAGGTCAAGGTACATAGGGTCATAGTTCAAAATCAGCTTAGGCAGAAAATTGGAGACATTCTCCAAAATAACCAACAAAAAGCTGGGCTGGAGGCAGAACTCACATGGCAGAGTGCCAGCCAAGTTCAAGACCCTGACTTCAGACCCTAGTATCAACCACAACAAAAGCATTGGGCACTGGTGTCTCACATCTATAATCCTAGCTACTCAGGAAGCTAAGATGTCACAATCACAGTTCAAGACAGCACAGGCTGAAAAAGTCACAAAGATTCTACCTCTAATGAACCAGAAAAAAAGATGACTGGGGGTTTGGCTCAAGTGGAAGAATACCCACCATGAGAGAAAAAGCATAGTGAGAGCATGAGGCCTTGAGTTCAACTCCTCATGCCAATACACAATAGACAACACACACATACACACACACACACACTCACACACACACACTGTGCACAGTTAAAAATACCAACCATGAGAGAAAAAGCATAGTGTGAATATGAGGCCTTGAGGTCAACTCCCCATGCTAATATACAATATGCCACACACACACACACACACACACACACACACACACACACACACACACACACACACACACACACACACACACACACACACACACACACACACACACACACACACACACACACACACACACACACACACACACCGCAGTTAAAAAATATTGATCCCGGGGCTGGGAAGGTGGCTCAGTAGTAGAGTGCTTGCCTCATGCGTGTGGCCAGGAAAAAAGCCGGAAGTGGTGCTGTGGCTCAAGTGGTAGAATGCTAGCCTTGAGCTGAAGAGCTGAGGTGCAGCGCCCAGGCCCAGGCCCAGGCCCCAGGACGGACAAAATAAATTTAAAAAAAAAAAAAAAATGATCTCTATTGTTTATACAGAAAACACATCATTAATGTACTGAGCCCACTATATGAAGTTAAAGCAGTCATAAAGGTTCATATATTGTACAATTTCATTCATGAAATGCCCAGAACCAACAAAGGTATAGAGACAGATAAGTGCTTCCCTAGTGCAGGGAGCCCAGGGAATGGGAAATGACTACCTGTGAATACAAAGTTTGTTTGTGGGGTTTAAAAACAATATTCTAAATGTGGAGAATAGTGATGGCTGTAAAACCTTGTGAACAATCTTAAATAAATTGAGTTCTATTACAAGGATATACATTTTTGACCTATTTGGTCTATAAATTATATCTCAAAACAAAAGTTAATTTGTTGGTAGATTACCAACAAATCTACCTGGGAGATTATGAGTCCTGAAAGGAAAAAGAAATTATAATCATCTCAGAAATTAAGACACAAGTGTGTTTCCTCTCATATGCAATCTATGGAAAAAGACATGAAGTGGAAGGGAGATTATTAGGACAGAGAAAGGGGTTCAGTGTGTTGGGGGAAGATAAAATGATTAACAAAGTGGACAAGTATATAAAGTATATAAACGCATATATGAAAATGTCACCATGCAAACAATCTCTTACTTTGCTACATAGATGCTAATAAATTTTTAAAGACTCAAGGGAAGTCAAAGAACAAAAGAGGACCAGAAACTGGACAGGGTAAACTTAAAGTTTAAAAAAAAGAAAGAAAAAACTAATCAGAAAGACATCAAGATGTTATCAATGACTGTCCCTGTGTTGATTCTGATGGTTGATCCTGTTTTTCCCTCTTCCCTCTACCTTTGCTTTCCAACTGGGTGCAAAGGGTATTATTTTTACATGATAGCAAAATCTAAACAATATTTCCAAAGAAAAAGTCAAAAGTCAGTATGTCTTATGTTAAGGGTAGGTAGAGTCATTTCTAACATCTATTGTTGAAAGCAGAGTTAACATCTAATGAGAAGTAGAAAATTTGAATTACACAGTATTAAGGATACCTGCCCATGGTTTTTCATATATAAGTTAATATTCAGACATCAATCTTTTTTCTGACCTGAAATTACTTGCATTCACTAGAAGTCATAAGACATCAGTGCTTCAAGAAAGCACCTGACCACTGACAGGACCAGACAAAGCATAAAATGCTTCCCTCTGTATAACTACGGCTCTCCAAAACAACTCAAACCAACAATCTTCCTTACTAAGATCCATAGTGTATAAGTGCTCATAAGAATGTCTTCCGAAGTATATATTAATATAAAGTTAACATACCATACCAATATTCATTATAAAGCAAAGGTAATCATTCATTGTACTGCTTCTTTTAATAGACATAAGCAAAATGAAATGGAAAAAAAAAGTTAAATCTGCTTCTTTCTTACAGTATATTCTTCATGTGGCACAGGGTATTTACCCATGGGTGTACTTAAGGTTTGACTCTCTAAAGGTGTATGCTAGGTTATCTACATGTACTTTCTTATGGAAAGTACCCCAAACTTTCATAAAAGGAGTTTGAAACACAAAAGAAAAAAGTAACTATAAAATAACAATTCAGCAGCAGCCTGAAATAGTCCTCTGCTGGAAAGAAATTCTAAAGCCAAATTCATAAAACCCTGTTATGTAGTTTTCATTTATGAAATAAGTTTTTCAGGTTATCAAGGCAATAAGGTAGAACCAAAGTCACAATTCTAGAAAATAACTCTTTAAGAGTAGGGTATCGGTGTGATTCAAACATAGCTAGCTTGCAAGTGTGACGCACTGAGTTCAAATTCCAGTACCACTAAAAAGCAAATAAAACCCATAAAGTACTAAAGAAAAAATTATAGATTTATCATTCACACATATTATAGTATATTATTTTGTTTCAGAAATATTTGAGATGTTCGTATTATTTAATAACTCAAAAACTGAATCAAACTTTTTTCTAGCACCAAGGTTTGATTGAGGGCCTTGAATGTGCTCAGTTTATCTGCTTAGCTGACACTCTTTTAGATGGTTATTTTGGAGGTCAAGTCTTACAGAGTTTTCTGCCAGGGCTCACCTGACATATTAGTTCCCCAGATCTCAGTCTCCTGAGTAGTTAGGATTACAAGTATGAGTCGCCCCCATCCAGCAAATCAAATGACTTTTTTATTCAGTGTATTTCGGATGAATTCTATCAACCCTGAAGTCTCTGTGAAAGTTATCAAGGTTTCAAACACTTCTTTTCTGGCTTATCCTGAATGACAATGGTTAGGTTTCATTTCACATACAAATGTATATTTTGTACAAATAACAGGGTTCATATTTGGATCATCTGCCCTGTTATTAAAGTTACTACTGTAATCCCCTTTTTCCCTCTAGACTAGCAAAAACTCAAAATAAATAACAGATGGAGAATGACCTTAGACTCTATCCACATATTTAAAATGTCTCATGTAGTATGCTGTCATTACAAATAGAAACTTAAGTGAATAAATTTAATATGAGTGACAATAAGAATATCTCATTTGGTAAAGAAAGGTATAAGGCATTAAAGAAAGCAATTTATATTTATAATTTTTAAAAATAATGTATGGAACCTGACACAGAACTCTACTATTAGATAGACAAAGATGATAGTTTTCAAAACAATGTACAGCATACATTAAGATATTTAAAAAGACATCTCTGAAAATAAAATCAGTTTTAAAACCTCACAGGCTGTCAGGGGATAAAAGCATAGATCCAGGTTCACTTTTTGATAGCTTTTGACCTTTCCTTTCTTTCCTCTTCCTCTCCCCTCTTTTCTCATTTCCATTCCTTTCCCTTTTCCCCTTTCCTTTTTCCTTCTCATAATTTTTTTTGGCAATACTGGGGTTTGAACTACTCAAGTCTTTGTTTGGGCTTACTACAGTCTATTTTGCTTACTTTTCAAATAGTGTCTTATATTTTTGCCAGGACCAACCTGATCATAATCTTCCGATTTATGCCCTCTTCCTGGCTGAGATAAAATAACAGACATACATCATCATGCCTGGCTTTCGTTGGCTTTTTGCTTGGGCTGGCTTCAAACTTATTTGCTGCTATCAGCCAGGTGTGCACCCAGAAGAATTTCTTATCTAGATCAGACCACTTCGAAGATTGTTTACTCAAAAAAAATTCATTTACTCTTGTTTTAAAAAGTCACCAATACAAAACTTTTGAAATAGAAAAGGCTTCTCACTCTCAGTCTTGTTCTATTCAAACTTGTTAGTTTAAAAATAAGCCTTTTTGCTGGGCGCTGGCAGCATATATCTATAATCCTAGATACTCAGGAAGCTGAGATCTGAGGCTCTCGGTTCAAAGCCAACCAGAGCAGGAAAGTCTGTGACACTGTTTCCAATTAACCGCCAGAAAACGGAAAGTGGCCCTGTGGCTCAAGTAGTAGAGCACTGCCTTGAGCTGAAGAGCTCAGAGACAGTGCCCAGGCTGAGTTCAAACCTCATGACCGACAAAAAAAAAAAAGCCTTTTTACAGAGATGAATAAAAATTTATGGGAGAGAAATAATGAAGTACTTTACATCTTACATTCCCACGACTCTACTAGTTAGTAAAAGTTTATCCACTATACAAGTGAAAAAAGTGAATTCAAACATTCTAACATACCTCAACTGTGTTAACAGGTAAATTGGCAGAAACAGGATTTAAACACATAACCATTTAGCTGAAAAGCCTGTGCTTTTTTCAACAAAGGACTTTTTAGAAATGTTGAACAAATGGGACTGCATTAAACTACAGAGTTTCTACATGACAAAGTACATAGCTAGCAAGATCAATAGAAAGCCCACAGACTGGGAAAACTAGCCATACAACAGACGGGTCTCATATCTAAAATATACTTAGAATTCAAAAAATAAAATCCCCCAAAAGCAAATCCTCAAAGAAACAACCACCACATTAATAAGTGTGCTAAAGACTTAAAGAGAGACTTCTCTGGAGAGGAAATAAGAATGACCAACAGACACATGACCAACAGAAACATGGGCTGGGAAGGTAGCTCAGTGCCTTGCAAGAAATGCTCAACATCTCTGATCATAAAAGAAATGCAAATCACTGAATCTTTTTTTTTTGGGGGGGGGGGGGGGTGCGGGTCCGGTCATGGGGCCTGAACTCTGGGCCTGGGCGCTATCCCTCAGCTCTTCACCTCAAGGCTAGCACTCTACCAATTGAGCCACAGTGCCATTTCTGGCTTTTTTGTTTTGTTTTGTTTTTGCTTATGTGGTGCTGAGGAATCGAACCCAGGGCCTCATGCATGCAAGGAAAGCGCTCTACCACTGAGCCACCTTCCCAGCCCAAATCACTGAATCTTGTATCTATATTTTTCTAATTTGGGGAGGGGAAGGGAAATAACAAAATGATGAAACTAGGATACAGGTTGACCCATTGTACAAGACACTATGCTGAAAACGAACTTTACAACTCTGTGGGGCAGGAAGGGGTCCGGGGGAGGGAAGGGATAGTAGGGGAAAAACAAAGGAGGGGATAACAATGCTCAACAAGAAATGTACTCATTAACTTACTCGTGTAACTGTAACCCTTCTGTACAGTATCTTTACAATAAAAAAGTAACATCAAAAAAAATGCAAACCAAAACAACACTGAAATTCCACCTCACCCCAGTTAGAATGCCCATTATCAATAAATCTAGTAACAACAGAAGCTGACAGGGATGTGACTACACTGTTGATGGGAGTACAAATTAGTTCAACTACTCCAGAAAGCAATATGGAGGTTCATCAAAAGACTACACATAGAGCTCCCCTATGACCCAGCAATCCCACTCATGGACATTTACCCAAATGATCACAAATAGGGCCATACTAAAGCTACCTGCACAACCATGTCCACTGCAGCATTATTCACCACAGCTAAAATATGGAACCAACCCAGATGCCCCTCAGTAGATGAACGGATCAAGAAAATGTGATATATATATATATATATATACACACATATATCTGTATACATATGTGTATACATATGTGTACACACACACACACACACACACACACACACACACACACAATGGAATTCTATGCTTCCATCAGAAAGAATGACATTGCCTCATTTGTAAGGAAATAGAAAGACCTGGATATTAAGTGAAGTAAGCCAGACCCAAAGAAACATAGATTCCATGGTTTCCCTCATTTGTAATAATTAATATATGTCTAGGATAGTCCCAGAAGAGTATCACAATAGCTCAATAGCTTTGTACATATGACCATATAAGATGATGCTAAGTGAAATGAACTCCAAGATATGCAAACAAAAGGTTTTTCTTTGCTGTTATTATTTTTAATGTGCTGTGTGAAGTTATTTCTTTCTTCTTTCATTTTTTTCCTTTGGTTTACACCATTGTCACTGTATTTGATTTTGGACCATGTGTCTTATATATACCTTTATCTGAATAAAGAAAGGGAACAAAATGGTGAGACAAAGGACAAAGGGTCAACCAATGCAACAGCAATACTCACAAGATAATATGCTGGAAACGAACTTTACAACTTGGAAGTGGGGGGTTGGGAGGGAGGGAAAGCAGAAGAAAAACAAGGGAGAAGCTAACAATGTTCCACAAGAAAAGTACTCATTACCTTATGTATGTAACTGTAACTCCTCTGTACATCACCTTGACAATTAAATGTAAAAAAATGAGAAAAATCCAAGCTATGAAAGAAGCAATGCATGCATGGTACAGGCAGAGAAAAACACACAAATATTCTCCAAAACAGGATCAGAGTAGGAGTGTCTCCTACCATTAGTATCACAAAAACTTGTTACAAAAGTGACTTTCAGCTGTTTAACAAATCTGACAAAAATTTAAGAAACACAAAAACAGATAATTCAGAAGTGATAAGAACATTCTAGAAGTCACAGAGACAATACTCTTCCAAGAAATTGAGTGGATGAGCAGCTGTACGGTTAGCTGGCTTGTGAACACTGCCAACATCACTGCAAACACAAGGAAGACACAGAGTACCCAGCTGGGCACTTCTCTCATGATCCATTTTACTTAGACACAAGCTAATAAAGAAAAGTACAAAATCAAATGGAACTCATCATGTAACAGAGGAGTCAAACTCTCAAATAAAGTGAGAGTATAATAAAGGCACACCTGGGCGAGGTATTACAAGAGGCAATGCTCTGCAGGAAGGCCAGTCAGCATAATCGTAGAGCTACACTAGATATTTTATTTGTTTTTATTTTTTGTACTGGTCCTGGGGCTTAAAGTCAGGGCTTGGGTGTTGTCCCTGGGCTTCTGTGCTCAAGGCTAGCACTTTATCACTGAGTCATAGTGTCTTCCAGAATCTCTACTGAGTAGTATGTGAGTTACCCATACCCAGATGCTTGTTTTATTTTTTATCTGGCTTTTTGTTTGTATGGTTTAGGGACTGAGCAGGTAGAGCTAGGGAAGGGAGAGAGTAGAATGTATAATAACCTGTTCCTATGTTTCTTTTCAGGAAAAGGACCTTAAAACATTCACAGCATCTTCTACCTGTTTTAAGTTACAAATGAAGTTATGATGGTACTTAAATATGTGATATATGATGTGATGTAAAAATCTAATGCATGCTCAACTAAACTCAGCGTAAGTCTCCCTTTAGAAAAGAAAAAAGCTTAAAATTCGGTGTTTATCTTTTTGTGGTTAAAGTTTATGTAACAGTGTTTAGGCAGAGAAAAATCTAATAGCAAATTACTGAATTTCCGTTTGATACCATTCTTTTAAAATATAAAAAGTTAATTGGTTATTATTTGCCACATATTTTCTCCCTCAAAGTCTAAGCAGACCTTTTGTAACATACTAAAATCTGTTGAATATTCTACCAATATAATTAGGCTGAAATTAAGGAATAAATAACCCACTTTATAAATGTTAACTTACCAAAAATTATTCCCAGACAGGAAATTAAAATATAATCCTATATGTGAAATATAAATAAAGCTGGCACTGAGCCTACTCCATTAAGCTAAAGAAAATTTCTAGTAGGTTATCCACAAAGTAATTTGATTGGAAAAGTTAAGGGACAGCACCAGGCCCTGTATTCCTGGAAGAGAAAGAGGAAAAGAAAGAGACAGAGACAGAGACAGAGAGAAAAAAAGAAAGAAAAAGAAAAAGACAAAGTTCATATCTTGTTAATAATGCTAATCTAAATTTATAAATCAATTCTTTTATACTATATAATCATAAAAAGAATATCAGGCCTTAATTTCTTATACTAAAAATTTTAAAAATGTCAGCTAAGGCTGTCAGATTTTTTTTTTTCTAAGCAATGACCTTTCCTGACCATACATAAGGGTTTTGTTTTTTGTTTTTGCCACTATGGAGGCTTGGACTTAGGGTCTCATATTTGCTTATCCTGCTTATTTGACTGGTGCTTTACCATTTGAGTCATGCATCTAGCCTGATTTTCCTGATTATTATTGGAAATGGAGTCTTGGGAGACTTTTCTGCAGGACTGGCATTGAATGCATGATCCTCCAGGTCTCAGATTCCTGAGTAGCTAGGATTATAGATGTGAGCCACTAGCACCCAGCTTAGTAAGTATTTTTCATGGTTCAACCTTCTGTCAAGTCTGTATTAGAAAAGACACAAGGGTTTAAATAAAAGAAACAAGAACTTCCTCTGGTTGGAGGTGTGACTCAGGTGGTAGAACAAAAGCATCAGGCACAAAAATCAAGTCCCACTATCAGGAAAAAAAATTCCTACATGTACACTGAAACATTTACTAGCTCATACATATAAGTTATAGTTAAAATATATGCACAAAGAATGAAACGATTTTGCTTGTCTGAACCCAAAGTCAAATCTTATGTAAACATATAATATTTATGACAAATACTAATTCTGAAAGATTATAAGACTTTAATGGGGCTGGGAAGATGGCTCAGTGGTAGAGCGCTTGCCTTGCATGCCTGAGGCCCTGGGTTCGATTCCTCAGCACCACATAAGCAAATGAAAAAAGCCGGAAGTGGCTCTGGCTCAAGTGGTAGAGTGCTAGCCTTAAGCTAAAGAGCTGAGGGACAGTGCCCAGGCCCAGAGTTCAGGCCCCACAACCGGACCCAAAAAAAAGACTTTAATTAGCAAGCCAAAAAAAAGTCTCTTGAAGCAATAATACAAAAATTCCTTTCCTAACTACTACAAACTAAACAATTGGCAATATGTACTATTTATGTAATTATTTGCTACATGTTTAGGTCACAATGTTTACTTACCATTAAAAATAGCACACAAAAAATAAAACACTCTTGCTATTAAGAACAAAATCAAGTAACAACATTCAGCAATGGCAAGGCACCAGTGGCTCAAACCTGTAATCCTAGCTAGTCACAAAGCTGAGATCTAAGGATCACGGTTGGGCAGAAAAGTCCCTATGAGACTCTTATCCCCAATAAACTGCTCAAAAAAGCTGGAAGTGGTGTTGTAGCTCAAGTGGTAGAGCGCTAGCTTTGAGCACAAAGAGGCTCAGGGACAGTGCTCAGGCCCTGAGTTCAAGCCCCAGGACTGGCAATCAATCAATCAACAAAACATTCAGCAATGAACAGTGGTGATGCATGCCTGTAATATGAGAACTGAGGAGGTTAAGGAGGGTGAGAGTTCTAGATAATCCTGGGAGATCGTGCCTCACAAAATTTGAAATAAATAAAAATAAGAACTTTATTTGCAGTATAGGAGTATTTAAAATTGAACAGGTAAGAAAGTGAACATTTAGGAAGTAGTCATGAGCTTATAAAGACAGAAAGCTAATTACTAGTCTAATAAAACCAAAGCTTTAATTTTAAAGAATCAATTCTTCAATCTGTCCCCCCAGACCATTAATAGCAAGTGCTGAAAAAGATGACACTAAACAGTATACCTCCCAGAGTAGAGAAAAAAAGTTGTCAAAAAAATTCAAATGGCACAAATTCCATTTACTGGAAACCTAGCGCAATGCTTTAATAAGTTCCAAATATTCGTGTAAATGTTAGCCATACATCTTTCTAGTTGATTTAGAATTATTCAGCTACGGAAAGACCCAAACAAATGAAGCAAACCATGCATGGAAAGCATGTGCTGGTAATTTCTAGAGTTAGTGGTGTCCAATGGTAGCATGTAACTCTTATCATGATGACTTCAATGGAAAATGTTCAAGTTTTTATTGATGACAGCTTAGACTGAGTTAAGGAGACTTACTATCAAAAACCACTACTTCCGCATGTTGGTCTTTTCAATGTTTGGATAACTGAATTAGTCAGATTCTAACTCATTTCTGCTTGACTGAGAGTTACTTTAAAAAAAAAAAGTTTAATGCACCATAGTTAAAAAAAAAATCTGAAAAGTTACTTTTAAAAATAGAAGACATTTCAGGCCACTGAAATTTAATTTTTCTGCAATTTAGAAAAATAGAACTATATTTAGTAATCATTCAACTTAATTGTTTAAAAATAAAATTATTTACTTAAAAAGAATGGTTGGCAATATTAATGTTATACTCTGATACAAATGTGCACGTATTTATGCATTCTGACCATAACAGTCTTAGTCATATTAAAATTTGATGACTAAGATTTACAGAATGGGCAGCCAAATTCTAGCTTTCCCCTAAGTTTTAGAGAGAGAAACTAGAACTACAATAGGAATTTTATTCTTGACAATACGGTTCTGACAATACTTTAATAATGTTATTATCTTAGAATTACATACAAAACTGTACTAATTAATGGTTAAGCCATGTGTTCTATGACATTAAGAATAGAGTAATAATTTCAAGCTGATTCAAAACTTTGGCAAAGTAGCAGGGTATAAAATTAACCCTCAAAAGTCAATGGCTTTTCTGTATGCCAACAATGAGAAAAGCGTGGCTGACATCAGGAGAGCAACTCTATTCGTAATAGCCCCACAAAAAATAAAATACCTAGGAATTAACTTAACCAAAGAAGTGAAGGACCTCTACCATGAAAACTTTAAAAACCTGAAAAAGGAAATCAAAACAGAACTTAGAAAATGGAAAAACTTCCCATGCTCCTGGTTTGGAAGGATCAACATTGTGAAAATGGCAATACTTCCCAAGGCTATCTACAAATTCAATGTGATACCTATCAATATTCTAACCTCATTCTTCAAGGAAATAGAAGAGGCAATCCAAAAATTCATATGGAACAATAAAAGACCCCGAATAGCAAAAACAATCCTTAACAGAAAGAACAGTGCTGGAGGAATATCAATACCAAATTTCAAACTCTACTACAAAGCCATAGTAATCAAAACAGCTTGGTACTGGCACAAGAACAGACCTGAGGACCAATGGAATAGAATTGAAAACCCAGAAATGAACCCATAGAGCTATAGCCATTTAATCTTCGATAAGGGAGCTAAAAAAAATAGAATGTAAGAAAGACAGCCTCTTCAGTAAATGGTGCTGGCAAAATTGGTTAATCGCTTGTAGAAAACTAAAGCTAGATCCTTATATATCACCCTGCACTAGAATCAACTCCAAATGGATCAAAGACCTCAGAGTCAAAGCAGACACCCTGAAAACATTACAGGATGGAATAAGAGAAAACCTAGGTCTCCTTGGCACAGGCCAAAATTTTCTTAAATGAGACCCAGAAACACAACCAATCAAAGAAAGGTTGGACAAATGGGATTGCATGAAATTGCAGAGCTTCTGCATGGCAAAGGATATAGCTAACAAGATCAATAGAAAGCCCACAGATTGGGAGAAGATCTTCACTAGCCATACAACAGACAAGGGTCTCATATCTAAAATATACCTGGAACTCAAAATATTAAATCCCCCAACAACAAATCCTCAAAGAAACAACTGCCCAATAAGTAAGTGGGCTAAAGACTTAGAAAGAAACTTCTCTGAAGAGGAAAGAAGGATGGCTAATAGACACATGAAGAAATGCTCAAGCTCCCTAGCCATAAAAGAAATGTAAATCAAAACAACATTGAGATACCACCTCACCCCAGTTAGAATGGCTATAATCAAGAACTCTAATAACAACAGATGCTGGAGGGGATGTGGACAGAAGGGAACCTTACTGCATTGTTGGTAGAAATGTAACTTGTTCAACCACTTTGGAAAGTGTATGGAGGTTCCTCAAAAGACTCTACATAGAGCTCCCCTATGACCCAGCAATCCCACTTTTAGGCATTTACCCAAATGTTTACAAACAAGACCATACTAAAGCTACCAGCACAACTATGTTTACTGCAGCATTATTTACCATAGCTAAGATATGGAACCAACCCAGATGCCCCTCAGTAGATGAATGGAATTCTATGCATCCATCAGAAAGAATGACATTGCTCCATTTGGTAGGAAATGGAAAGACTTGGAAAAAATTATATTAAGTGAAGTAAGCCAGGCCCAAAGAAACATAGGCCCCATGGTTTCCCTTATTTGCAATAACTAGTATGTCTGAGACAAACAGAAACTGTCAGACAAGTTGATGTTAGGCGAAATGAACCCCAAGATAAGGGTTCAATGTTTTTTTTTCTTTCTTGCGATTGTTTCCAACATATTTATAAGATGATTTCTTTGTTGCTTTGTATGTCCCTCCCCAGGGTATAAGCCCTGCTTTCACTGTATTTGATGTTGATTTGATTTGTGGAGGGGAAGGGAAAAAACAAGCTGTTTAAATAGGGTTACAGGTGGACCCATTGCAACAATGAGATGTATAAGGTTATGTTGTAAAATGAACTTTACAACTTTGTCAGGGTAGGGGGGACGAGGGAGGGGGGTGGTAGGGGAAAGGATGGTATGGGGAAACAAAGGAGGAGGCAACAATGCTTGATAAGAAATGTACTCACTATCTTGCCCGTGTAATTGTAACCCCTCTGTATGGTATTTTCACAATAATAATAGTATTTTTTTTGTGGGGGTCCAGTCGTGGGCCTGAACTCTGGGCCTGGGCGCTGTCCCTCAGCTCTTCAGCTCAAGGCTAGCGCTCTACCACTTGAGCCACAGTGCCACTTCCGGCTTTTTTCCTTTTTGCTTATGTGGTGCTGGGGAATCGAACCCAGGGCCTCATGCATGCAAAGCAAGTGCTCTACCACTGAGCCACCTTCCCAGCCCATAATAACTATTTTTTTTTAAAGAGCAGTTCTGAAACACTATAGTAAAAAAAGAATAGAGTAATAATTGAGTCCAAAACTAGGGTTACAGAGTAAAGTCAGTTACTAGGCTTTAAAAATAAAAGTAACAATTTCCAAATGAGACATGTACCCTTCAAAATTACTGATTTGGGAAGGCTACAATACTTATTCCAACAATCCCATCCAGCTAGAATGTTTTTATAACTCCTTTTTGGGAAATCCCTGCAGAACTTTTTATAGATTTCCTTCAATAAATGGTAGCCAGTCTCCCAAAATGGAAGGTGCATTTGAATTTTAGAGGCACTTATAAAGTCCCATGAGGCTTGTTACAGAGAATATAGTGGGTCATCAATTGAGCAGGATATCTGTATTTGCTCAAAAACAAGATGTAAACAGAGTATGATGAGACAAATTTACCTTCAAGGCAACCCTGGAATGATAAAGCTTTCCAAGGTAACTGCTCCGAAGCACATTCTTCATTTTGGTATCAATGTAACTCAATTCCACAACTAAATATGCTCTCATTTTGTCAGTAAAATGAGTGAAGAACAAAGGAGAATTACCTTTAAAATCTATTAAGGATCTTAGTCTTAAATTCAAACTAGGGAACTGGGATGTCCAACATTCTATGCAATTTGATTTAATATCTACCCCCTCTTCTCTGATCCTTCCTTTCTTCCTTCTCTCTCCCTTCCTCCCTTCTTTTCTTTGTCTTCCCTCCTCCCTCCATCTCTCTCAGTGATCCCAATTCCCCTACTATGCATCTCAGGCTGGGATAAATACAGAAAAATCACCTAACAAAAGGATGGAACAGGAAGATCTCAAGCCCAGGCAAAGTTAGCAAACCTCATCTCAAAACCAAAAACAGGCAGGCATATCACATTTGGAAAACAGACTCTTCAATAATACTTTCTCTTTCAGTAACTATCTTACTATATGGCATATTCAAAAGAACACATGAATGAGCTTCAGTAGCGGATAAGACTATGATTCTAAACATAATGTGACTTCTAAATACAAGTAAAATCATATTCAGTGACAGATTAAGCAGGTTATGTGTTACTGATTTTGAAGTAGCCACACACACTCTTTGTGCACTGTTATGGAAAAACATGAACTAAATTTAAATATATATATATATATATATTCAAATGATTGCGATTTGTTTTCATTTAATGACAAGAGTACTTATAAAATAGTACTAGAATTATTATACACATTTTGGGATTAAGTTGTAGTCAGCACCAATTAAAACATGCTTAGAAAAACTAACCTACAATGATTAAAATTCTATTTATAAGGGAAAAAATCTAAGCCACAAAAACAGTGCTTAGTTTAGAACAAGAACATGTATATAACTGCCAAATGAAATCCCTATTTAGATATCTTACTACAACATTGCAATTACCCCCGTCCTCCAAAAAAAGAATTTCTAAGTGTTTAAAGATCAAAACATCTTTGCATAATTTTAAAGTCTTATAAATTACTTTCCTGAAAAGGTAGATACTCTCAAGTTTTAATTTTTGTAATACTCAAGAAGTTAACATAGACTAAACATTAAACTTTATTCTAAAATGGAATCCACCTATGAAATTCAGAATCTCTTAACAATCAATTGCTAAAAATTAATGGAGGCCAATGTCCAGTGATAATTTCCTACAGTTCTTTATGGATTGTGCAAACTCCTAAACTTATTAAATGGTATTTTAGACTCCTTATATAAGCCAAGATACAAAGAACTGTCCACAGAGATTCAAACAACTATATACTCTCATTTCCCACTTCCTGTTCCGTCAACCATAGTAAGCTTTTTGTTTCTACCATTCCACTGAAACACTAGGCATAAAAGCCCACTTTCACCTTGCCATATCCAATGGCACTTTTCTCTCCTATACCCACCTCATGGAACAACTCTACACTTATGGCCCTGTCCTCTTCAAATGTTAGTCCCTCTTGTAGCACCACTCTTTCCAGGAGAGTGATTCCTTAAGGAGTCATTCTTTTCTGATCAACTTGTTTCACTCTTCCTCTTCTTCTAAATGCTGACACTTCTTACCATTTAAACACTGATTATCTTCTCTCTACCCTTTTCTTTTCTCTATGCTATCTATCTACCTTTATTCTTTTGCAATGCTTTTCATTGATTTTCCCAAAATAGATATCCAACACAATCTTCTTTCAGC
The DNA here is from genome assembly GCF_019054845.1 of Dipodomys spectabilis. Lineage (NCBI taxonomy): Eukaryota > Metazoa > Chordata > Mammalia > Rodentia > Heteromyidae > Dipodomys > Dipodomys spectabilis. The sequence continues at coordinate 6,342,198 of NW_024870887.1, read as the reverse complement.
TCTAGACACAGATTCATCTGATGAATGACACTTGCACAATAAATGTCTATCAAAGCTAGCATATCCAAAATAAATGTCCTAATTACTCCTCCCCTGGCTGTTCCATGGCTCCTAATTTTTCTCCATTTCAGTCAATGGTCTAAGTATCCACACCAAGATGTTCTCCTAGGATGTAACTTTGATTCCTTTCTTTTCCTCACTCCCTAAAGTCATTAAATCAGCAAGAAGCCTGTCAACTGCATCACCAAAATAAATCCTAAATCCAATATTCTGGAATAACACCTTTGTCAAAGCAATAATCTTTGGGTTGGGCAATTGCTGCCTTCTCTTTCATTTTTGGTCAACCCAGATATTCAGTCCTTTCTCCACACTGAGGAAAAACAATCTTGAGAATCTGATCGTACCATTTTGAAGTTTTCAAACCTTCAGTGACTTTCCATTGAATCTTGAGGTAAAATGGAAATTCCTATAAAATTTACATGTCTTGCATGAATTGGCCGACACACTTGACCAAGAGCATTGTCTGGCAGTCCCCTCACCATTAGCAGGCTGTGACCTTCATCAAGGATGCATACAAATTGTCCATACAGCCGAGAATAGTCTTCTGAGACTTTTTGCTTAAACTACCTCCTTTTCTTTCTTTTAGGTGTAAGGTGTCAACTTAATGTCAATCCCTAAAGAAGTATTCAACAAGGCTGGCCGGTATTTTAATCCTCTCAGTAGGTATTCTTGGCCCCAATCATGATTGCTTCATTTCCAATTCTCATTAGAGCTTGTTGCTATTTTACTAATTTGTTTTCTTGTTTTCCACCTGTTATTGTTGTTTTCCCTCTAAAATTTTAGTACTGTAGTTCCATGTCTGTGAGGATGTCAATCAATTCAAGCTCAGAGAACGCAAATTAAAAAGGACGTTATCTGTGGTCAAGGAATTTTAATTAAGGAGGGAGATTAAACAGCCTCAAATAAGTGTGTTGAAAAAGTAGGAAAAGTGGAAGTGCATATAGAGAACTGCATATGGCAAAAAAAGAAGACTATATGACCAAAGGAAGATGAAAATGTACATAAAATAATACCCTCTAGATAGGTATTTTGAGCCTCTGTGGGCACTATGAAACTGTCTGATTATTCCTTCTTCAAATGCTGATAACCAAAGAAAGTGACCAAAGTTGACAGTCTAAGTACCAGCTGAAGACCTATAAAAGTTTTGCTTCTAAATGGCCTCCCAATTACATTTTGAAAAGCACATCCCATGTTGTTTTCATAGTGATTTTCCTTCTATTTTCACAAGGGTTATATTATATCCTTTAAATAAGACCCAGGACACTTAGGAAAAAAAAAAAAAAAGGCTTAACATGTACTTGTAGAAAGACTTAGTATAAAAACAGTAAGTCAGATAAACTGCTATTACCCTGGGGAAAGGGTATTCAAAACCTGTTAAGCAAATATTCAGTTACCAAAATGTCTTCCAATTGTTGGCCCTTACAGTATTTTTGAATTTATATCCTTTCTATGTAAAACAGTAAAAATACAGCAAATAGAAAGATATAATGAAAAATGTCACTTTATAGTGAATATTTTCTATAGTCACCAATGCGCTGTCATATTTTTACCTCCATCATAGATACAGATATCATGGTATATGTGAAGTTTAAAAGCACAAAATTTTACAGAATAGCGAGATTTCAAACCTAGTTCTCCTGGCATTCAATCTAGATAGTTGTTTCTTGTTTCTTTGGGTTTTTTTTTTTCTTTGTTTTTCTCCTTTCTTTTTTTTGTTTGGCAAACCCTTGCAGCCTTTCTAAAACTGAACTAAGCCAAGTACCAGTTATTCATACCTCTCATCTCAGCTCTCAGGAGATTGAGATCTGGAGGATCTCAATTTGAAGCTAGACTAGGCAGAAAAGTCTATGATGCTCCATCTCAAAAATAACCAGAACAAACAGAGCTGGAGATATGACTCGAGTGGTAGAGCACAAGCCACACAAGCAATTCAAACATTCAAGCAACCATGAGGACCTGAGTTCAAACGTGGGTATCATAAATAAATATATATATACATATATAATTTTTAGAATTTGAGGTATTTTTTCTTTTTTTCTTTTTAAGTTTTTTGTTCTTTAGTGAGGGGTACACGGGGAGTCTATCAGGGTCTCACTATTGTAGCCCAGGCTCATCTAAAACTTGTAAAACCTCCTGCATCAGCCTCCAAGGACTAAGACAGCAGATGTGCATCACCACATCCATCAACATTCTTACTTTTTAGAGAAAGAAAAACTGGCCTGAAATGGAAAAAAAAGGACTTAGTCAAAGAATCACAACTGAAAAACCCAACTAGACCCCTAAGAAGCCAGGTGTCCCCTTCAGTTTGTGATATAAATGAGAAACTCCACCTGAATATTACATTTTAAATTATTGCACAGTGCAAAACCAGTCTTAAGTCTCCAATTACAAATATTAAGCCATATAGTATACTCTTTGGTTAGCAAAGTTAATTAATTAAAATCTTTTAAAATAAATCTGTAATTTTCCATTCAGTACAACTGTGTAAAGTTGCACTGAGATAGAATGTTATTATAAAATCTCTATTCTTTTAATCAATTTACAGTCAAAATTTTAACTCCCAGATGAAAAATTAGGCTTTGTAGTTTGAGAATTCTATCAAAATATGGAAAGACAACAGCCACAGAACTAAACTCAGGTCAGGTAGCATTCCAAAATTCAGCTGTACTGAGTCTAACAGAAATTACATGATAAATAGTGATCAGGTTTTCAGGTCAGCCTACAAAAGAAAACTCTACTCAAAATGTACCTGAAAATAATATCAATAGCATCGTCTTTAACCACTATGAATAAAATCTAATCTGGAATCATTGTCTCTGATGCCTCCAATCTCCTATTAGTTCTCAGAGACTGTGGGAGGCCCCTCTCCTATCGTCCCGCTCTTTCAAAGGCCTCTGTGACTCATCACTTGGTTCACAGATTCTGGCCCACAAATTGTGGACCACAGTTTATTTATTCCTTAATTTCTATTACTTAAGTAACATTTTGATATCTTTTCACTGCCCAAAAAACCTCTAGAATACTAAAAAAGAAGTAAAATACAAGGCCAGTTATGGTGGTTTATAATCTCAATTACAACAGTGGGGAAATCAGAGGGATCCAAAGCCATCTGGGACAGAAAGTTAGCTAGACCCATCTCAACAAATAAGCCAACCATGATTGGTGTGTGTCTATGATACCAGCTACTCAGAAGGCATAGGACTGTTTGTTTAAGGCTAGCTGTTGGCAAAAATGAGAAACCCAACTCAAAAAATAACTAAAAACAAAAAAAGGTCTGAGGCATGGACTGGGCAGGTGGCTCAGAGGTAGAGCGCTTGCCTTGCATGTATGAGGCCCTGGGTTCGATTCCCCAGCACCACATAAGCAAAAAAAAAAAAAAGCCAGAAGTGGCTCTGTGGCTCAAGTGGTAGAGCACTAGCCTTGAGCTAAAGAGCTGAGAGAAAGCACCCAGGCCGAGTTCAGGCCCCACAACCAGACCCCCCCAAAAACAAGGTCTGAGGGAATGACTCAAGTGGTAGAGTGCCTGCCTAACAAGCATGCTCAAATTCCAGTACTGCCAAAAAGTAAAAGAAAATAAAGTATAGAGAAAAAAATTCATAAAAATTACAAGAAATCTTTAAGTGTTTTGACCACTTCACCAAAAAGCACAGAAGAGTCCAATGAGATTTTTATAAGCTCCTACTTTAATTGAAATGTTCTTGTCTAGTACCCCTGCTTAATCCTTCTAGACTTTAAATCTTACACTGGGCACTTCTGTGCATTTCTCCTCCCAGAAGAAAGCTTCCAATTTCATTCCTTCTCATGTTCCCTCTCGTTTCTCATTTATACTCTAAATGGAAAGATAATGAGACACACCGAGAACAAGTCTTTGGTGCACACAGAACTGAAATAAGAGATGAGACCTAAGGGGCAGTCAGGCCCCGAAGGTCATCATTAATCTGTGACTTGGTTATATACAAGTTAGGGATTATATATAAATCTCTGGCAGAAAGAAATAGTTTGATAAATGGAAACTAGAAAATCTCATGGAATTTTCCAAAAAAAAGCGACCTTATATATCGCAATATGTAATAATGCCTGTGTTCATCAAGGCTCACCCTATCTTTCGAAAGATTAGACTGAAGATTAATCCTAAATTGTCTCTATATAATATTGACCCAAACACAACATAAAATGTCAATCTAAAATATCAAAAGCTAGTTCTAATTTGATGAAATTAATTTACCTACAAATAGAAAAATCAATTTCTACTTAGTCAGTGATGAAACCTAAAAGGGCAACAGCTACTATAGCCTTGAAAATCCAATGGGAGAGAATGGTAAATGGCTCCGAAAGGCAAAAGGAATCTAAAAGCCATGACTTACTTCCAGGAAATGTTCAGCAACATAATGAGAGCAAATTCTCTAAATTACAAATAATGAATATTTTAAAGAAAGTAATGTAGGATGAATGAATAAATGTGTCAGTCAAATACATCTTTAAAATAAACAACTTACATGCTGGATCTATAGATACAAATTATTAAACTACCACTTATATGATTGAAGCTAACCAGAAACCACAGTCTTAAGCAATGTAAAGAAAATATGATCAAATACAATTTGAGCTGACTTGGTACAAACAACTAAGTACCCCAATAGAGAGCTGTAAACAGTTAAAACTACATTAACCTACCCACTATTATTTTACATAAGCTGGTCCTAGTCCTATCACTTACTATATGACCCTATGCAAACTATTTAACCTCTCTACATCTTGATTTATGCACTAGGAAAATAAGATTTGCTTCAGGATTATTGTGAGAATTAAATGACAAAGAACACTGCTTTGAGAATCTCTAGAACAGAGTGCATGTTCTCTAAAGGCTAGTTTTACTCATTTGATGCATGTTTACTTGAACTCATATCCATGACTTTGCAACCTTCAAAACCCCAAAATGCTAGCACTCAGTAAAAGCTAAGTATTTGCTGGCTGAGGACTAGTGGTCTATATTGTGTCTAGAACCTTGAAGCTAGGAGACTTTAGAAGTGATCTAGAATAATTTCATTAATTTAACCTAAGACTTATTAGGGATTGTCAAATCTTTGTTCAAACACATCTGGGGACAGAAATTTGTTATCTCAACAAAATATGTAAGCACAGTATTAACTGCTAGAAAGTTCTTTCTAAAGATTTCACTGTACTGATTATTGCCTCTCAAAAGGATTTCTGGAAAGACAAATTCACTAGGGGGCATCATTTATCAAGAGAAATTATACCAGAAATAATCATTTTAAAAGAATTTTTCAATTATCATTCTGACAGATACACTGAGCCTAGTTGAACAAAATATGTATGTTCATTTTAAAGTTATTTAACATATACTGAAATGCTCAAGAGAAATTAAAATGAAGACTGTCAAGTTGAGGGTCATGAAATCCTAAATGTACCTATCTTGGTATAGAGATAAGTGATTCAGATTATAATATAATGTCGGTTCTTTTCAACCTACTACATTGCCTCTCAATAATCTGATATAATTTTAATAAGTTTGTAAGAGAAAAGCATACAAAACAAGACTGCATTTGTTATGTCCCTTATAGCGAGAATACAAGTCACCATCAGTAACTGGGGGAAAAAAAGAAAAAGATATGATACCAAAGAGCAAATTATAAATATCCATAAGACTAACAAGAAAAGGCCAAACCCAAATCTATTATGTACAATTACTGAAATTATAAAACCAAGTTATGTTTAAATGCCTTTGCATTAACAATATAATGGTACAACTATAAAAAGTCATCAGGTTCCAAGAGGGTAACACCTACCTACTGCTGTTCACAGTAACATGGGGAAAAAATCATGACCAATACCAATTACCATATTTGCTTACGATTTATCCAACTTTACACTATAGGAGCTATTTTACAACTCTGTACCTTATGCTGCTAGGTAGAAGATTTGATTAACTTCCCAGTCTCTGCCAGCACATCCCCCCCGGAGTTCTGTCTCTATATGCAATATATTTCAACATTCTTTCACTGCACATAAATTTGTAGATTATTTTACATTTTCTCTGAACCCGCTAATCATGTGCTTGATTCCCTCATCGATTGTCAGTTAAACAAACCTTTAACACATAGTTCTTTTAATACCTAAGTCCCAATCTTTACCTACCAAGGACCTTTAAAGACAGTTTTGTGGTGTTTAAGCTATTACTTTGCAATGAGAACCAACAGGTGACAATCAATAGCAAAGACAAGTCAAAAACCAATGGTTACTATTTAATAATTAATGTAAGGATAAATAAAATTTTGTTTTTAATAAAAAGAAACAGGTTAGTAGCCCTCTTCTCCCCTCAGGGCAAACAGTAGTTTCTGATGGCTTTGGCAATGAAGTTCTTGATGGCTTAAAACAAAGGAAATTCATTGGGTGCCAGTGGCTCACACCTGTAATCCTCTACTCAGGAGGCTGAGATCTGAGGATCGCAGTTCAAAGCCAGCCTGGGCAGGAAAGTCCCTGAGACTCTTTATCTCCAATAAACCACCAGAAAACTGGAATTGGCGCTGTGGCAGGGAACTAGCCTTGAGCTGAAGAGCTGAGGGACAACGCCCAGGCTCAGAGTGCAAGTCCCACAACTGATGACACACACACACACACACACAAAAAAAAAAACAGAAATTCATTGTCTAGTGCTGGAAGACCAAAGCCTGAAATCAATATAAGCATAAGAGGAGGCCATATTTCCTCCTGATCCTCAGGGATAATCTGTCTTGTCCCCTGCCTCTTACCAGAATTCTTTGTATTCCTTATCATTCTAATCTGCCTCAGTGGTCACATTGCTTCCTCTTCTCTATATACCATCTCCCTCTGCCTCAACTTCTTAAGGATATATATGATTGTTTTTAGAGTCCATTTATTCAATTCAGGATAATTGCTCCAGCCTCAATTCTCAATTTAATTATAAAGACTTTTATTTACTATATAAAGCAACAGTGCACAAGATTAGCACTTGGATACCCTAAATTACGATCCATTTTCAACCTACCACAAGGTTTCTCTTGATAAACCAAATAGGTCAAACCTTTGGTTAAGAATTAGAAAATTCTGCTGGAGGCCAGTGGCTTACCCTGGCTATTTGGGAGTCCAAGATCATAAGGACTGTAGTTCCAGGTCAGCACATGCAAAAAAGTCCATGAGATTCCATCACAAAAAAAAGACACTGGGTATGGTGACATAGACCTGTCATTCCAGCTACAACATAAAGCCAAAAGCAGACAGTGGTTCTATGCAGGAAGTAAGACCCTATCTCAAAAGCAAGCACAAAAAAGGGTATGATTTATCAACAAATTATCTGCCTAGCAAGTTCAACAGTCCGAATTCAACTCCATCACACACACTCACTCCAAAAATAATATGATAATCTTACTGTCAGAAATTTAGGAGAGAAGGACTCTTCTTCTCCAGGCAATGTAAACAATCCCACTGAAATTAATCAGGAATCCCATCAAGTGAATAAAAACCATCTCAAGAATTTTACAAGAGAGCTGGGCGCTGGTGGCACATGCCTGTAATTGTAGCTACTCAGGAGACTGAGATTTGAGGATAGGTTCAAAGCCAGCCCAGGGAAGGAAAATCCATGAGACTCTTATCTCTGATAAACCACTCAGAAAACCAGAAATGGTGCTGTGGCTCAAGTGGTAGAACACTAGCCTTGAGCTGAAGAGCTGAAGGACAGCGTCCAGGCCCAGAGTTCAAGGCCCACAACTGACAAAAAAAAATAAAAATAAAAATACAAGAGAAATTTTGTCTATTATCTAGTGCCAGTGGCTCACACTTGTAATCCTACTCAGGAGGCTGAGATCTGAAAATCTTTTTGACTCTTTATTTATAATTAACAACTAAAAAGTCCATCGATATCTCAAGTGGCAGAGTACTCCCTTGAGAAAAAAGGATCAGGAACAGCATCCAGGCCCTAATTTCAAGCCCAAAGACTGGCACAAAGAAAAGAAAGAAGGAAAAGAAAAATACGGATCAAATTTTATATATAGTTTCTTCTGAACCAACTACGTGCATGCAAGTGAACACATATACTTAATAATTTTTTTTTTCCAGTCCTGGGGCTTGAACTCAGGGCACTGTCCCTGAGCTCCTTTGCTCAAGGCTAGCACTCTACCACTTAAGACATAGAGACACTTCTGGTTTGTTCTGCTTATGTGGTACTGAAGAATTGAACCCAGGGCTTCATGCATGTTAGGCAAGCACTCTACCACTAAGCCACATTCTCGACCCCTTAATAAATTTTTTAAATCAAGATTTCTTTCCCTTGTACTTTCGTGAGGGGGAGGGGGGTGTCTTTTTCTTGGCAGGATGTTCTTATGACCAATATACTTTATAGAGTTGAGTAATACTAAAATAAGTTTTTAAATAAATTTGAAACAAACTACTTTCCAAAGGCAGCAAAATTTATTTTTATCCTCTAAATTTTTCCAGACAATTTCAAGGTCCACTAGCCCTTGAATCTCCTCCAGAATTGAGCAGTTTTAATTCCATGAAATTAAAATAGATTCCAGATGAATGAGGAGCTACATGTAAAATATAAAAATGGAAAAAAAATCCAATAGTCACATATGAAAAGATATACAACAAAAATTAGATTAAGGCAATGTTATAACATGATTCCAATCACTACATTTTCATATTTGACAATGTTATCTGGAAAACATGAGGGAAGCAAGAATTGAAACATAGCTGCTAGCTAGGAACATAAACTGATAGTGCTCTTTTTAAAGGCAATGAGAAAAAAAACTAAAAAGAATTTTTAATGTATATACATTTTACTCAGTATTTTCATCCTAATCTTCTCTACAATAGTGGCTGGTGCTGGTGGTTCACGTCTGTAATCCTAGCTACACAGGAGCTGAGATCTGAGGATCATGGTTCAAAGCCTGCCCGGGCAGGAAAGTCCATGAAACTCTTATTTCCAATAAACCACCAGAAAACCGGAAGTGGCACTGGAGTTCAAGTGGTAGAGCGCTAGCCTTGAGCTGAAGAGCTGAGGGACAGCGCCCAGGCCCAGAGTTCAAGGCCCACAAAAAAAAAAAAAAAAAAGATCACTAATGGCTGGGATTTGGCTGGGGGGCGGGGGGGCGGGGGGGGTGGGGGGGGGGCAGGGAACAAAACAATGTTTCATTCCTGAAATTTATTTATGTGAAAATTAGAATGATGATTATCAATAGATATAATGGCTAAATTATGACAGTCATATAAAGAAATTTATGTAGCTACTTATAAAAACATAAAAGTACCCAATGTAAGTTGTCATTTAGAAAGTTAACCATGATAAAAGATGTTTAAAAAGCAACTTACAAAATAAATGAGTGAATTTAAGAGAAAGAAATAAAAATACTAAACATATCAATATATGATAATACATTATGAAGCCACATTTTCAGAGTACATCATCTGATATGGGAAAATTCTAACAGTACAAGTTTTCAAAAATAGAATACAAAACTGTATACCAAACTGGGGATATAGCTCAGAGATAAAATGATTGGCTAGTCATTTTATCCCTAGCACCACTAAATTAATTAAAGCAAGTTCATGAACAAAGAAGATTTCTGAAAACTATTCTTTATCAGAACTTACTCAACCTAAAGATGGTTTACTTTAAATACCTTTATTTCAATGTCCCACAACTAAAACTGTTCTAAACTTTCATGATTTAAAATTTCTTTTGGTGAGCTCAATAATGTATAAAAAGGTAACTACTGAGCTGGGTGCCAGTGGCTCATACTTATAATCCTAACAAATCAGGAGACTTAGATCTGAGAACTGTTTTTCAAAGCCAGCCTGGATAGGAAAGTCTGTGAGACTCTTATCTCCAACTGACCAGCAAAAAGCTAGAAGTGGAGCTGTGGCTCAAATGGTAGAACACTAGTCTTGAGCACAGAAGCTCAGAGACAGCACCTGGGCTCTCTTAAAGCCCCAGGAATGGTGGGGAAAACGGAAAACAAAAAACAAAAGACAAAAAAAGTCAACTCTTGATAAAATCATAATCAACATGCTTACTCAAATATCAAATAAAGATTAGACATAAAGTCAGTGGATCAAAACAATCTGCTTTTCAAGATTTTTGGGCAAGGTATATCCCTTGGTCTCAGAAAAGGCTCCCTCCAGACAGAGAGGAAGTATTCATTGGGACCAAAATTTACTAAATACCCTCATGTTCTTGCTGCCTCTCCACCACCACAATTCTCAAAATGCTACCCTCTCTTCAAGACCACACTCAAATTATACCTGCTGTTCCATGAAGCTGCTCTCCCTTTTAACTCAAAAAAACATTTAATTACCAGAACTACTCAGTTGGTTAGCATGTGCTGTTTTTATACCAACATTCTTTTCCTACATTCTAACTTTCCAATTATATTTTACAAGGAGCTAGAACACACATGTTGTATCACTAATAAAAACTAGAGATAAAAATGGAGTGACCTATCCAAAAAACACAGTAAAGGTTTGTTTTGTTCCACGTAAAGACTGGGGTAGTAGTGTTAGTTTGTACCTTGAATAACTGCCTAAAGAAATGGGTTTTACCTTGCAGTAAGAAAGCAACTAAAAGTTTCTGAACTGAGAAATTATGGCTGAGTTTAACAGAAGACACTTGTAATACCAGCATTCAGGAGACTTAGGAGGATTAGTGGGGATTGCTGACTTCAATCTTCCTGTAGCTTGGCCAACATAGGTAGATACTAAATTAAAAAAAAAAAAAAAAAGAAAGAAAAAGGATGTGATAAAAAGCTTCTTAGAAAAGGAAGTTCTTATCTCATACAGTAGAGGGGAGTAGTAACATTTACAGAAAGAAAAGCAGTTGACTCAACATAAAAAGTTAAAGGACTTCAGGGTAAAAAGCACTGAATTCTCCAACAAGATCTAGCTATGTAACCCTGGGAAAATCATGACTTTGCTTTTTCTACCCAAAGAACAGGGTAATAAAAGCAGACCTTACCTCACTGTGGTGTTCTATAAAATCATGCATATAGCACAATAACTATAATGTCTGACAGAGGCAGGCACACAGTTCTCTGATACCAAGTCTGTGACACCATATAAGTGCCCTACAATTCACTTCATTTCTGCTATTCAATCAGATTCCACAGGTATGGAAGAAGATGCCCACAAAAGTGCTGTTTCTGCAGATGTCTCCAGGTTTTCCACAGTATGGTTACACTTGACTGCAAATCCAGAGGTTCCCAAAATCCTTCAAAATTTCACTACCACAACTCTGCAGAAGCAATATATTTAAACAACCACACCTTTACGATAAAGGCTGGACTCAAGTAAGAACACATAGGTCAAGGTCCAGGTGAGAAAAAGAGGCCTCATGCTTTGTCCTTAAGAATTCCAGGAGTCATTGCAACAATGAGATGTACAAGACACTATGTCGAAAAACGAACTTTACAATTTAGGCTATGTCAAAAAACGAACTTTACAAGTTAGGGGGAGTGTAGTTGTGGAGATGGGAGGGAAGGAATGGTAGGGAAAAAACAAAGGAGGAGGCAACAATGCTTGATAAGAAATGTACTCGTTATCTTGCCCATGTAATTTAACCTCTCTGTACAGTATTCTCACAATAAAAAAAAAAAAATACATTAAAAAAAATGTATTCATTACCTTGCTCATGTAATTGAAACCCCTCTGTACAGTATTTTCACAATAAAAAACTTATTTAAAAAGAAAAAAGAGTTCCAGGAGTCATTTTGGATACACTTATCAATGAAAATAGAATAAAGAATCTCAGTGAAAGCTGCTGGCAATAGGGCATACGGGGACAGAGAAAGAGAAAGAGAAACAGGCTCTGTCCAAGGATAGGCACTAAAGAGGAGAGGGTTGTACTACTAGGAGGATTAAAATGGTAGAAGTAAACTGTTCACAAACTGAAAATTAAACAATGAAACCTGGTGAAATTGTTTTGAGAAGAGTGACAGAGGGAAAGACTGCAATATACTTTAAACGTGTAGAAATATATCAATGAACTCCATGAACCTAAATAACTAATGTAAAACTAATAATTTAAAAAGAAAAAGAAAAACACAATCCACGGGTCAATCACCTAGCACATTATGTGCTCACCAAAACCCCAGGCTTTTTATATGGGATTTCATTATCTACACATGACTGATTAAATAACTAGCCACTGGACTGAACTCTGACCCATCCTTCTCACCTCCTCTAAGTCCTCAGAGACCACAGAGTAGGGCTCAAAGTTCTAAACCTCTAATCTTAGTCTTTCAAACGTGGACAGTGCCCTCATTAAAACTATTTAAGGACTTTGGGCCCAGGGTGTGACATCACATGCCTAAATCCTAGTTACTTAGGAAGCAGAGATAGGAGGATTATAGTTTGAAGCCAACCCAGGCAAAAGTTAGGATATCAGTCTCAAAACAAGCCAGCTGGGATGGCACAGACCTAAGAACTTAACTAAAAAACTAACTAAAAGAAAAAAAAGGTCTACAGCATGGCCTTACCTAGCAATCTCTAGGCCCTAAGTTCAATTTCCAGTACAGATTCCCAGTATTCCTATCAGAAAATTTCACAGGATTTTGAAGCTCTCTGTTATGGTCAAAGGAAAGATCAGAGACTATTCTATCACATATAAAATAAAAGGAAGATGTTATTTTAGAAACCAATGAGTAGATTATTAAAGAAATACAAGCAAAAAAAAAAGTATTACAAAACAGCAATAGAAAAAAGGCTGGAGGAGGGGTTAAAACTGTTTAAGGTTTAAGCCCAGACAATCAAATAGAAGAAACAGGTACATCCCAGGGCAGCAAGGTGGCAAGTTGAGGCAAAAGGCTGATTAGCCAAGAATTTCAAATGGGCATTGGCCAATGCACCTAGAGATGTGAGAAGATAAGGCCAGAATTAGTTTTCAGTTACCCACACAGTCAAGATCCCCACCTCCTAACTCCTCAAAGCACTCAGTGTTCCAAGGAGATACCAAGTCAATAGTACCATTTCAATCAGTATGTGCCCTATAACAGTCAACTAAAAGCAAGTTACTGCTTACAGCAAAAAATGCAAGAAGGTTAAATTCTAGAACACATTCCACGCTTATTTTGGACTCTAAACAAAATGGCACAAAATGGTACTTCCAATCCTAAAGACTGAAAAAAAATCAATCATATAATCAAGTACCAAACAGAAATGCTGATTTTATTCTTTGACAAAAGCATATCATTTCATTTTCTATCAAGAAACAGCTTAGTAACACCGTGGTTCAAGTGGTAGAGCACTTACCTTGAGCTGAAGAGCTCAGGGACAGCACCCAGCCTCAGAGTTCAAGCCCCACTTTCAAGAAAAAAAAAAGTAGCTTGTAATACATATTATCAGAAATAAATGCTTACTCTCCAATGAGAAGGTTTTGAAGCAAGCAAAGACTATTTCTACACTAGCATAAACAAGACCAACTATGATCAACTCAAAAAGCTATGTGTATCTGGACACAAAATGAAAACCTGAAGTATGGAAACCTGCAAGAACTTACCCCAAGTTTTTACAGTCCTGCTTGTAGAAAGTACATTCAGTGGCTAGGAATGGCCTTCTTTATCACTCATCAATTAAGAAGTATCACAGTTTATGGAAAATAAACTTTTCAACTTCCTAGAAGAAAATTCCAATTTGGTCTTTTAGAGCCTGTGAACGTAACAAAATGAGACAAAATAAGCTAGGCACTGATGGCTCATACCTGTAATCCTAGAACTCAGGAGGCTGAGATCTGAGAATCATGGTTCAAAGCCATCCTTGGCAGGAAAGTCTGTGAGACTCTTAACTCCAATGACCATGAGCTCAAAGTGGTAGAGTGCTGGCCTTGATCAATAGAGCTCAAGGACATGACCAGGCCCTGAGTTCAAGCCCATGACCAACAAAATAAATAATAATAATAATAATAATAATAATAATAGTAACAGCCACACTGCAGTGGCTCATGTCTATAATTCTAGCTGGAGACTGAGACCTGAGGATAGTGGTTCAAAGCCAGCCAGAGCAGGAAAGTCCATGAGCCCCTTATCTCTAATACACTACTCAGAAAAAGCTAGAAGTGGCGCTGTGGCTTGGTAGAGCACTAGCTTTAAGCACAAAGAGGCTCAGGGACAGCACTCAGGCCCTGAGTTCAAGCCCCAGGACTGGCAAAAAAAAAAAAAAAGGACAAAATAAAGAACACAAAATCTGGGACACTGTAGTAGTCCAGTCAGATGGTCATGGTGTAAAGAGGTTGTAAATATCCATGGAAGTAAAACACTGAAATACAACTGACTCCATTCCTACCAGTACCACCTAGGAAGGGACTGTGTTGTCCTAATGAGGAGGATGGAAGTAAGATGACAGCCTAGCATGTGTCCTACAGATTCCAGAAAGACATAAAGTCTGAAATAGTAGCATTGTTCAGGTCCTTAGAGTTGCTTTTCCTTAAGAGCAATGCTAATAAACAAAGATAAAATCTCCACCAGGAAAGGAAGGAATGGATAAGGGGAGGCTCTCCTCCCTCACACACGCTTAAAACATGGGTGACAAAAGAAAATTTCTGATAAATCCTTAGTTTAATTGCAAGGGCATGAGGTGGAGGAGGGAAGAGGTAAGGGAAGTTCATCAGTTAAGAGGTGAGACCAACAAAATTAGTTTCACATTTTATAGGAGGAAATCTTGACTTAAACCACATTACAGACCATCAAACAAACAAGCATACACACACACACACACACACACACACACACACACACACACACACACACAATTCAAGCAATCTTCAGCCAAATTTCTTAATTTTCTTTGTTTTTCAGGTAGGGCATGACCACTTCTGCCCTGGATCACACTGGACTGCAATCCTCATAGAGTCTCCCATCCACCTGGAATTACAGAAGTGTACAGGGGGCCTGGCATCACAGGGTACTATTTAAACTTTCTGTACTATAACCCCCAACCAATCCATAAGCAACAATTATTTCCTCCTGACTGCCCTCCTATCTAAAATCTGTCCTCACTTTGTATAATTATACCCTTCTTATCTACTGTCATAGAAGTTTCAACATAATTTATGACTGTCCATAATGAATACTGGCAAGGATGTTAGGAGGAAAAGAACCTATTATACTTACTTGGTTAGGATTGAAATTAGTTGAGCCACAATTCCTGGATATATTTCCGAAGGAAACAAAGTCAGCATACCATAGAGATTCCTGCAATCCACATTTACTATAGCACTATCCACATGTCATGTAATCAGCCTAGGTGGTCTCCAACAATAAATGAAAAAAATAGACTAAATACAACGGAATATTCCAGCCATAAAGAAGAAAAACACTGTTGGGTGTTGGTGGCTCATCCCCACAACCCTAGTTTCTCAGGAGGCTAAGATTTTGGGGATGGAAGTTTGAGACCAGCCCAGACAAAAAGGGTCTGTGAGACTCTTATCTCCAATTAACCAGCAAAAATCCAGAAAGAGAGGTATGGCTCAAATTGTAGAGCACTAGCTTTGAGATTAAAAAGCCAGAAAAAAAAAACGGATAAAACTAGAGCTCAGAAAAAATCAGAAACCAGACTCTGAAAGACAAATATGGCATATAATAAAAGCAAAAGGAGGGGATCAAGGAAAGAGGAAGGAGGGAAAGTAAAGGTAAATATGATCAATTACATTAATTTTAGGTATAAAGGTGTCATAGTGAAACCCATCAATTTGTACAAGTAGTATGTATACACATACATGCACACCCATATATCCTTATCCGAATGAAAGCTGTAAACAATACCTTATGAGAAAAAGACTTGTAAATGGATATATATTGAATATTGTATGAAAGGACTATAATTTGGATTATCACAATATGCCCTAAATAAAATCCCATGTAGTATAATCCTTAAAGAGGATGGCAACCAGAAGAGGAAGACTGAAGTGAGGCAACCATGAACCAAGGAATGTCAGTAGTGACCAGAAGCTAACCAGAGACCAGGAGTGACTCTCCTCTGGAGCCTCTCAAGGTGAAATGGCCCTCCTATATTTGGTCTTATTTAATTCATATTGACTTCAGAATTCTTGTCTCCAGATTTTTTGTGTTTTTGCCACTACCAGGGCTTGAACTCAGTGTATCACTCTTATTTGGCTTTTTTGGTCAGGGCTGGCACTCTACTACTTGAGCCATATCTCCACTTCCAGTCTTTTGCTGTTTAAGCAGAAATAAGAATCTCATGGATTTTTTTTTTCCTGCCAAGACTGACTTCACACTGCTATCCTTAGATCTCAGCCTCCTGAAAAACTACAATTACAAGCATGAGCCACCAGTGCTTGGCTTATCTCCAGAATTCTGAGGAAATAAATGTGTATTGTTTTAAATAACACCTATCCAACTCTTAGGTACATTGTAAAGAATAAATACATATGGAAAAGCCCTTTGAGAGGTTTGAAGTAAGAACAGCAAGAGGGAAAAACACACAATTTATGCTTCCTAATTCAAAGCAAGAATGTAACATCTCTAATGTCTGGAGAGTTAAAGAAATTCTACATAAAAAGATAAGTAGAGCTGTGGAAACAATCACATCCAATGTAGACTCCATTTTCTGAAGATTAGCCTACGATAAGAACTGCTTATCCCAGTAGCCAAGGGAAGAACCAATGATGTTTAAGTCTGACTTCTAGAATGTTTCTCTCTGAAGAGAAATGAAAATTATGATAGCTTCATTACTATTAGAAATAAATTAGCAAAATAAGGCCATTCTAGCACTGCATTGGCTACTGTAGATCATTTCAGTCTTGCTTTTCTTCTGTTCTCCCATTCATAGAGAATAAAACAAACATAATTCTTCCTTTAAACAACTGGTCTTATGAGTTAACTACATTTACGATATTATGTAAGTTTAGCCAGGTATGATGGTTCACAGTGGAACATGCCTTATAGTCCCAGTACTTGGGAAGCTGAGGATATAGGATAATGAGTAGCATACATAGAGACCTTGACTGGGGGAGGGAGGGAAGAAACCTGACAATATTTTTTATGAATTTCAAAATGACATAATGAAACATGTCATGATGATGATACATGAAAAAAAGAAAAACGAATAAGGTACTTAAAACTCCCAAATAACAGAATTACCTTAACAGCTATAGGATGCTGCATTTAGAACTTTGGCCATGTAATACAGAATTTACTCTTATTCAAAACTCCCTTAAATTTAAAACCACAAAGCCAGGCACCCGTGGTTCATGCCTGTAATCCTACCTACTCAGGAGGCTCAGATCTGACAATCGTGGTTCAAAGCCAGCCCAGGCAGGAAAGTCCGTGAGACTCTTATCTCCAATAAACCACTCAGAAAACAGGAAATGTCGCAGTGGTTCAAGTGGTAGAGCGCTAGCCTTGAGCTGAAGACCTGAGGGACAGTGTTCAAGCCCAGAGTTCAAGCCCAATGACCAACAACAATAACAAAAAAAAACTCACAAAAGTACCAAATTTTATAAGTACATCACAATTTGTTAATCTGTTCTGCTGCTGATAAACATTTGCATTATACACAATGTAGAATTATTCTGAGTAAAGACTCTACAATTTTTCGTGCATCTAGTAGACATTAGGCATCTTTTAATTTTAACCATGCTGGAAGGTAGGTATATTATACAGTCTCATTATTGTTTTGTTTTTCCCTGTTGTCTAATAATGTTGAATCTTTTTATATGCAAACTGGCCATTTCCAGTGACTGTTAAGACTTCTTTGCATTTTTAATTAAATTTTTTTACTATTACACACACACACACACACACACACACACAGAGTCCTTGATAAGACATTTGAACTGCAAATTTCTTCTTGCAGATTGTAACTTTTAATTGTTTCTGTTAACCATGACTTTAGATGGAAAAACTGTCAATTTAATAAGTCTGAAGGCAAACTTATCAATCACTTTTTAAGGTCAATGCTTTCTGAGTCCTCTGAAGGACTCTGCTCTGTCAACTCTACTACTAGTTCTTTGATTTGTACTCATAGTTTCAGTAGTGCTGAAATAAATGAAACCCTGGAAAATTTGCCCTCACAGTTGACTTTCAATGCATTCATATTGTCTGATTAAGTACCTGATAATCCTAGTGTATTAAATGTTTGGGTAATCAGTTTTAGAATTAAATCATCCATCAGTGACTACTTCTGTATTAAAAATCACTTCTGAGCTGGACCTTGTGTTATATGTCTATAATCTCAGTACTGGGAAAACTGAGGCAGGAGGATCTCAAATTCAAAGCCAGTTTAGGATACAGAACAAGACAATAACTTCTGTACAAATATATTAACAATCTAACATTAGAAAAATTTTAGTATATACTGGAGAGAAGTTCCAAGATGGCATACTAGAGACAGGGCAATCCCAGAGCTCTGTCTGCACAATCAGAAATACAAAGTCCTAACCTGGAAATCCAGCTCAAGAGTGAATGCCAGGGAAAGGCAAGCAGTCAGAGCCTAGTGCCAATCAAGAAATGGTAAAACTTGTAACTCAGAAATAAGAGAAAAATCAACAAAAACAACAACAACAAAAAAAAAAAGGAGAAGTGGCACTTGTGGCTCAAGTGGTAGAGGGCTACCCTTGAGCTGAAGAGCTGACAGCGCCCACACCGACAGAAAAACAATGACAACAAACCCAGTAAGTCCTGGAAACCAGGTCACATTGCAGCACACCAGGCTGCAGCCTGCAGCTCTGTGCAGATCACAGCTTGGCATTGCTGTCTGCACAGTGAAGAGCCCCACTCAGAACAAAACCACATTCGGTGCAAACCTCCACTTTGGGAAGCCCACCACACCTAATGGCCCTCTGCTTGTCACGGATCACCGATCAGAACAAGACAATGGTTAGAGAGCAACAGAGAAAATGAATGCACAGGCAAAACTCATGAAGAACCAAAAGCACCAAACACCATGAGTCAGGCACTCACCACCCCTAGGTGGCCAGTGAGAAGGGCTGGGGAGGAACATTCAACCCCTGGCTCAAAAGCAAGCTGGGACATAGGAAGGTGGGAAGGGAGCATAAACAAGAGACAAAATTCTGAGCTCAGAACCCAGGTCTCAGCCTGCACCAAGAAAGTGAGGGTTTAACTTCCTTTAGACTGTCAGGAATTGGCGCTTGGGGGAGTGTGGGACAAGGGATAAAGTTTCGGTGCTCAGTACTCCAAAGACGGCATTAGTCTCAGCCTATACCAGGCAAGAAGATTCAGCCTTTGGCCAGCTGCCTCAGAGATTCTACGTGGGTGAACCCGGGACAAAGGACAAAGCCTGTGCTCATACTCAAAGATTACACTAGTCTTAGCCCACACCAGTGCCTGAAGATTTAACCTCCTGCCAATCTTGGACAAAGAGTATGGCAAAAGCTTCCAGCCAAGCCCACCACCAATTCTAGTACCAGGAACCCATACAGAGAGGAACCAAAAGGCAGTACTCCAAACCAGAGTCCCACCATTCAGCTTAGCCTTCGGAGATGAGGAAAAAACATGCCTCCAGCCAGTGCTACCCAGAAACGGAGACCTGGGGCCAAAAAGTTCCAACTTCTGACATCTGCCCCCAAACTCAGTCAACTGTGCTGAGTGAAAAGTGGGCTCCTACCCCCAGGACTGGTCTCAATGGGGGGGTCCTAACCCTAGGAACAGTCTCTGGGAGCCCCTAACACCACTAGCAGACACAGGGTGGGCCTAATCCTGGAAGAAGTCTTGACAGGTCCCTAAATGCTTGACCAATGACAGTGGGTCTTTTAAATCAGGGAAAGGCCTCTAAGGCTGGCCAGTAGACACAGAAAGGGGTCTAAAAAGCCCATGCATACATCCCCATGTGTGACACTGCCAGCACCCTGTCGTTGGTCTGCACATAGCCTAGATCATTCATGAATCCACAAGAAGAACACTAACCTCCACAGCACTCGGGAGAGTGCCCACCTAAACCCAGCTATACACCCCTGAGTAGAATGCTGCTGGCCTCCAACAGCATCAGAGTAATGAGGTCTGAATCCCGCCAGACCCAAAAGCGCATATGTGTACCCTCACACAAGAAGCCACTGCCAAGAGTTGAGGGTTGCATCCAGACCAGTCTCAAAAGCCAGCCAAGGACATCCATATATGGGATGGCACCATGCATAGCTCCTGGAGTCTGTGACTAGCTGACCACCAAAAGCCTGTCTGTGTTTTACATGGTGGGACACACTCACCAACAGTACTGGGGGCATAGGGAATGTCTAAACCAGCTGACCCCAGAAGTCTGAACATTCTAGCACAGGACACCAACATCAGCTCATAATGCCATGATTCATGCCTAACCAGGCACAAAAGGCATCTGTGTGTCCTGCATAGTATACTCTGCACCCTTGGACAAAGCATAGCTGGAGACAGCACCCAGGTGGACCCAAAAGCCTACCTATACCTAGCCAGGGGACACGAACTACACAGCACACACAAGAAAACCAAAAAACCAGAGCCTATCACCCCAAAACTAATAGCTAATCTTAACATCTACAAACCCTGAACCCAGATGCATAAGTCACAGCAGAAGATCACAAAATTCATGAGCAATCAAAACATGTCACTGTCAAAAACTAACAACTCTAGGAAGGAGTAAGAGCACAGAAGAGAAGGAGATCAAATGATCTTTCAAGAGAGAACTGGCTGATGACATAAAATGGCAAGTCCAAAAACAAATAGAAGAATACAAATAGAAAGAAATGATCAAGATAATGCAAAGATTCCAAGAAGGCACGGAGAAGAATGAAACATTATAGACCTCATTGAAAGATAAAATGAATATCCTGAAAACTGACATCAACAAAGCACTATGAAACATGAAAGTCTCTATCACCCTATTGCAAAGCAGAGTTGAAAGCATAGGCAAAAGAATAAGCAAAGTAGAAAACAGAATATCAGGAGCTGAGGATAAAGCAGAGGAATTAGAAAAACAAACAAACAAAAGCCCAAAGGCTTGGAAAAAACACTCAGAACATGCCAAAGCGACATTCAAAAATTAGCAGATTTGGCCAAAAGATCAAATCTACATATAATCAAGATAAATGAGGAAGAATTAAAAAATCAAGGGCTTTAAAAACCTATTTAATAACAGAAAACATTTCCAATCTCAACAAACAGAATCTCACCCATCTGACACCCTAGCAGACAGGAACCATGAAGATTTCAAGACACATAGTGAAAACTTTGAACTTACAAACAAGGAATTAATTTTAAATGCAACAAAATCAAAGAAATACTACATGAGAAAAGAAATATTAGAATTACTGCAGATTTCTCCACCCAAACTCTGAATGCAAGGAGAGCCTAGAATGGTATAATTTAATCTCTGAATGACAACCCAACCTGGTGTCTCCAGTGAAGCTAATATTCACAATTGACAGTGACACCAAAACCTGTCACAAAAAAACAAAAACTAAAAGAATTCATGAACATTAAACCAACACTACAAAGGATACTAACGGGAAGCATACAATCTGAAGAAAACAATCAAAGTAAAGGAAACACAGAACTGAAGAACTAGAAGTCTAGTCTAGTAAACACAAGGGGAAGCAGCAACTACTGTACAGGTAAACAATATAATGGCAAGAAACATGACATGTTTCTCTCTAGTAATGTTAACCATCAACAGGCTCAACTCCCCAACCCAAAGACAGAGCAGATTGGACCAAAAAACAAGATTCAACCATTTTCTGTCTCCAAGAAACCCATCTCACTGTCTAAGATAAACAGAAATTGAGTGAAGGAATGGAGTAAGATTTTTCATACAAATGCATCCTACAACAAGATACGAGAAGCCATATTATTATCTGATAAAATCAACTTCTCATTAAAATCAGTAAAAGAGAAAAGGAAGATCAATACATACTTATAAAGGGAATGATCCACGAAGAGGAAATCACAGTGATTAATATTTACGTACCAAACAATGGAGATCCTAAATATATTAAACAAACACTCTTAGACTTATAGAACATGACCGACCCCCAACACAATAATAGTGGGAGACTTAACACTCTATTCTCACCACATGAAAGGACAGGTTAACCAAACAAAAGATCAGCAAAGAAACACTTAAGTTAAATGACACCATGACACAAATGGACTTGATAGACTCTTCAGAGTATTCCATCCACCAACCACACAATTCACATTCTTCTCAGCAACCCGTGTAACATCTCCAAAACTGAACATATCTTACAGCATACAAGCCTGAACACATACAGAAAGACTGATTAGCTCTATGTATCCTATCAGCCCACAATGGAATTAAATTAACTCTTAACCAAAAACCATATTACAGAAAACAAACACATGGATACTGAAAACAAAGTACTGAACAACACCTGGGTCATTGAAAAAACAAAGGAGGAATCAGAAACTTCTTACAATTCACTGATACTGGAACCTCTAGAATACAGCAAAAGCACTGTTAAGAGGCAAGTCTATAGCTCTAAGGGTACACATAAAACTGAAAACAGCCCAAGTTAAAAAAAAAAAAAAAAAATCTCACAATGCAACTAAAGCTGTTAGAAAAAAGGAACAAACCAAACCCCAAACTACTCAATAAAGGTAATAAAGATTAGGGCAGAAATCAATTAAACAGAGACTAAAAACATGATACATAAAAATTACTGAAACAAAAAGCTGGTTATTTGAAAAAAAAAATCAATAAGACTAATAGTTAAACTGGAGAAAAAGAGATTCAAAACAACATTATCAGAGATGCCAAGGGAAATATTCAAGAAATATTCAAGGAAATATTCAAGAAACATTCAAGAAATCCTAAAGACTATGAAGGTCTACTTTCAAAACCTATACTCAAATAAGATGGAAAAATCTATTAGAAATGAATAAATTCCTAGAGACATACAAACGGCCTAAGTTGAACCAAGAATATATAAACCACTTAAATGGGCCCATAAAACACACTGAGACTGAGGCAGTCATCAGGAGTCTTCCAATAAGGAAAAACCCAGATCACAATAGATTCACAGATGGATTCTAGATTTTTAAAGATGAACTAACACTGGTACTCATTAACCTTTTCCATAAAATAGAAACAGAATAATCAACTCCAAACTCATTTTATGAAGCCAGCACCACACTTATCCCAAAACCAGATAGCAATCCAACAAAAAAAAAAGAGAACTATAGACCAATCTCTCTGATGCACACAAATGCAAAGCTCTTCAACAATAGTAGCCAAAATATTCAGCAATTAATTTTTTAAAATCATACATTATGATCAAGTGGGTTTTATCCCAGAAATGCAAAGCTGGTTTAACATACACAATCAATAAGCATAATACATCACATCAACAGAGCCTAAGACAAGAACCACATGATCACCTTAATAGATGCATAAAAAAGCTTTCGACAAAATCCAATATCCATTCATGTTAAAAACTCTGGAGAGCTAGGAATAGAAGGAAAATACTCCAAAATAATAATATATTATATATAAAGATTATATATAATTATATATATAGATATATAGTATATACCTAGACTAGATAGATATCACTATAGATAGATAATCAGGAACAAGGCAAGAATGTCTTCTTTCTCCACTCCTCTTCAATATAGTTCTGGAATTTTTAGCTAGAGCAAGAAGGCAAGACAAAGACATAAAAGGGATTCACATAGGAAAAGAAGTTAAACTATCTCTATTTGCAGATGACATGATCTTATATCTAAAGAACCCAAAAGGCTCTATCAAAGCTCCTAGAGCTGATCGATAACTTTGGCAAAGTAGCAGGAAACAAAATTAACCCACAAAAATCAGTGGCCTTGGGCTGGGAAAGTGGCTTAGTGGTAGAGTGCTTGCCTTGCATGCATGAGGCCCTGGGTTTGATTCCTCAGCAGCACATAAGCAAAAAGAAAAAAGCTGGAAGTGGCGCTGCGGCTCAAGTGGTAGAGCGCTAGTCTTGAGCTGAGGGACAGCGCCCAGGCCCAGAGTTCAGGCCCCACGACCAGACCCAAAAAAAAAAAAAAAAAAAAATTCAGTGGCCTTTCTGTATACCAGTAATGAACAAGCAGAGCGGGAAATGAGGAAAACAATTCCGTTTGCAACAGCCTCAAAAAAAAAAGCTAAGACTAAACCTAACCAAGGAATCAGAAGATCTTTATAGCAAAAACTATTTTAGAAACACCAATAAAGTTCTTTACCAAAATGATAAACCAATCGAAAAATTCAAGAGACAGCAAAAGACCTCCAATAACCAAAGCATATCACAATCCAGACCTTAAGCATCTACTACAGAGCTAAAACAACAAAAACAGATTGGTACTGGCACAAAAAGAGACCCAAAGAATAATGGAACAGACTGGGAGACCAGGAATAAAGCTATATAATTACAGTTACCTGATACTTGGAGAGCCAAAGATATACAGTACAAAAGAGACAGCCTCTTCAATAATTGGTCCTGGTTAAACTGGGCATCCATATGCAGAAAACTAAAATGGATTCCTGTTTGTGACCATGCACTAATATCAACCTAAAGTAGATTAAAGACCTCAATAACAGACTTGAAACTTTGAAATTAATGCAAGAGGGAGTAGGAGAAATGAGAACTTATAGGCACAGGCAATAACTTTTGAAGAGTCTCAGAGGCACAGAAGATAGGAGACTTGACAAATGGGATTACATTAAAATAAAAAGCTCCGCACAGGTAAGGACATAGTTACTAGGCTAGAAAGACAGCCAACAGACTGGGAGAATACTTTTACCAGCAATACATCCAACAAAGGCCTAAAAATATCCAAAATATACAAAAAGCTCAAGAAACTAACCCCTCCCAAAGCTAATAAACCAATCACTAAATTGGGAAGGGAGCTAAGAAGAGACTTTTCAGAAGGGGTAAGAATGGCAAAGAAACACATGAGGAAATACTTGTCATCCCTGGACATAAAGGAAATGCAAATCAAAACAACTCTGAGATTCCATCTCACCCCAGTTAGATTGGCCATGAATTCAAACAACAGATGTTGGTAGGAGTGTGAGGAAAAAAGAACCCTATAGCACTGTTGGTGAGAATGTAAACTAGTACAACCACTTGGGCAGCTGCCTGGAGGTTCCTCAAAAAGCTAAATAAAGATCTTCCCTATGACCCAGCCATACCACCCCTGGGCTTCTACCCAGAGCACCACAAGCCAGGATCCTGTAAAGATACTTGCACATCCATGTTCACTGCTATACTGTTCACAATAGCCAAATCATAGAATGAGCCCAGATGCTCTATAATGAGTGGATGAGTGGCTCCAAAAATGTGGTACTATACATAATGCAGTTTTACACATCCATTCAAAAGTATACTATCATGCCATTTTAAGGGAAAAGGATGGACTTAGAACAAATGATAAGTGAGGTAAGTCAAGCTCAGAGAATCAAATGGCAGGTGTTCTCTCTCCTATTCAGAAGGTAGATTTAATACACGATAAAATACACAGGACTAGGCATTCACACACAGTGAAACAACAGGAGGATATTCTTGGGGGAAGAACAAAAAGGAGCAGTGCTTATGTGCCTCTGATCATATAATATTTATTGAAATGAACTCCAGGAAATGGAAACAAGGGGTTTTTTTCCTTTGATGTTGTTTTTGTTTTCTTGCCTTCTTGTTTATCTGTCTTTGGGAGGATAAGGAGGAGCACAGAAATGGAGGGACCAAGGGTGAATAAATGCAGCAGTAGTACCCACTAGACACTAGACTGAAAATGAACTGTATAATTTGTGGATGGGGACAGAAAGGAAAAGGAGAGAGAGCAAGAGAAGGGTTGACAGTATCCAAAAAGAAATATACTCATTGTCTGATTTATGTAACTAACCCCTCTGAATATCACCTTTAAAATAACAATAAAAATATTTACCAAAAGACCCATACAACAAAAAAGAAAAATTAAATAGGCACACTGAATTAATATACAGTATATATTATGTGGAAAATGACCTATGCAATTTGTGGGACAGGGGAGTTGGAACTTGGGGAAAGCAAAGGAGGGGGAGATATTGTCCAATTTTTTTAAAATGTACTATTTGACTTATAAAATGGTAACCCCTCTGTTACATATATACAACACCTAATAAGGAGTTGTATATATAAAATAAAATTATATATTAAGAATTGTAATACCCATTTTCCTCATATTTCCCCCCAAATTTATCTTGACAAGTCCTATCTCTATTAAGCCTAGTCACAAAAAGAAAAAAGAAAAAAAACTGGCTCTAATCTTTGTCCCAGATTAGTGGACAATAATATCTTGTTTCAAACCATACAGTTACTAAACAACCTTTCTCTTTCTCTCTAATGGTTCACAAGTATTCTACCTCCCTGGCCCTGAGACTCTTCACACCCAACTCACCGTCCATTCTGCTTTCAAAACCCACGTAATCTATACTTTGATTTTTTTCAGCTGATGCCCTGGTTCATACCAACCAGAATGGTGTATGAAACTGTTCAAAATTGGCTTTTTGTCATATACTGTCACCAAAATCACCTCTCAAGAATATAATGTTGATTGTATTAATCATCCAGTGAAGATCCTCATTTAGTCACCACTTCCCGCCCACAGGATAAAATCCTTCTAGTAGCTGAGAAACCCCAACCTCTGGATTCTCTCCCAATAATGCCTATGACACTCTGGCCTGTCCCTTAGACTCTTCCTAATTACACCCAGTTCTTCCTCAGCCACTGCTAAGCATCCTTCCTCTTTTAAGCCAAGCCCATCCAGCAGACATGATCCCAGGGCTCTTAGCACCCACAACAATATTTGAGTTCTTAGCACACCACATCAATCATTTATTTGTTGCTCTCTTTCACTGGTTTTCAACTTTTAGACTTGGGCTTTTCTCTAAATTCCTCAAGGTTCAGATCAAGAATTAATCTTTACATCTCAAGAGTTGGCAAAACTACTCCAGAAAAGTTCACTAAGAGAATGCTACTGTTTTTATTCATGCCATCTTTTTGTTAATTAAAAAACTGAGAATAGTATATGTATGTCAAAGCAATGAACCTTACTAAAACAAATCTTAAAAGTAACCAGAAGAATTATTCTGTCAAAGAATTTAATCAGAACTAAAAATCTTAATTACTTACTTGTGCTTCCTGGTAGATCTTAGTCAAATTTGTTTTAAATACTTTTTTTAAAAAAGTAATGGGCTTCAAAGACAGTATTAACATACCACAAAGCAAAGTAACTACAGTCATTACCACCACACTAGCTGGCTAGATGTCAACAGAATGAATCACAATTGCTATACAACTAAAAACTCACAAACAAAACTTCTTTTTAAAAACTCTATGTATTTCATGCTGACATGTAATACATTTGTATGTATATACAGTATGCCTAGTGGTTAAGAATATAGGATATCTGGATACTGTGGCTTCCATCTGTAATCCCAGCTACTCACTCAGAGATCAGGAGAATGGAAATTCAGGGCCAGACCAAGCAAAAAGTGAGACCTCCACCTCAACAAACATGGTGGTATGAATCTGGGATGGTTGTATGAATCTGGGATCCTAGCTATTCTAGGTGTATAGGGAGAAGGATCAAAACTAGAAACCAGCCCCCAAAAAGTGCAAATATCTAAAAAACTAACTGACAGTGAAAACTATCTGGAAAATAGTTAAGGCAAAAAAAGGCCTGGGGAATGGCTCAAGTGGCAGAACACCTGCCTAACAAGTGCAAAGCACCGAGTTCAAACCCAGTACCAACAAAAACAAGGAGCACAGGCTGGAATCACAATGACAGTTGTGCAACTTGAGACAAATTACTTAGTCTAATGTGCTTATTTCCTTATCTGCAAAAGCTGCTACATCACAATACTGCTTGCTGAATGAGTTGGCACTTAGAAAAGTCATTGCCACAGTGCCTGGCAGGCTAGTGCACAGTATATGTGTCAACTATTATCACTTTTTTTTTAAGTCATTTTATATGTACTCTCATTCAGACTGCCTTACAATAGCACAATGAGATTGTTTGGACAAAAATGTTATTCATCCTGCAGAGATAAAGCACCTTTAGACAGGTCATATAACTACTCTGGGAGGTAGATTTTGAATACAACCAAAGATAATCTCAATCTCAGGCCAAACTGACCAAAGCTGCACAGATCAATTTGAAAGAGTCTTTAGGACTAGTTTATTCCTGTGGTAAGCAGCCAGCCTTTTTAGACGTGGTGGGATTAGATGAATTCTCCCATTTGTTCAAGCTAAGGGCAGAAGCTTGGTTTTCACAGTGTCTAACACACAGTGGGCACTCCAGAGACAGCAGCTATTGATGGTCTCTCAATTACAATACAAAGTACTCCATCAAAGTCAACCTCCTCAGAGAACAAAAAATTCACTTCATGTATCATGGCTGGGTGGCTCAAGTGGTTGAACCCTTCAAATGCATCTCAAGTATTGGGAAAAGCATATAGACAGATATTGTCTATCCCAAAGTAAAATGTCACAACTGAAACTCAAAAAGGGAAAGAAAAAAAATGACAAAGAATAACTCACTAATTCAAAAATATACAATTTTGCAAAAGGGCTTTTGGAGACAGTTTTTACAAAAGTAACCCAACTATATTCCAGGACATTATGTTTCTCTGCCCACATGGGTGACGGTTACCACTGAACAGTACACTTCATCTTGGAAACAGCTTCACCAGCACTTATCTTCGATATTTTCCTGGTGTTTAAAATAAATCCCACCCCATCTAATCCACAGCCATCCAACGCACCTAGATAAAATTAATGGATTTCCACGGCGGATGCAATGCCAACGGGGCACCCACCTGAACCCAGGAAGAACCAGAAAGCCAAACAACAGATGTCCACGCCCGCAGCGAGCACCTTATCTTTCTATTTTCGTCTTTTAAAGGAGCGATTAAGATACTAAGGCGCCCCTTAAACACAATCGGACTTGACTTGAGGCCCTGGCAAGGCCCACCTTTCCTTTCGTGACACTGCCCACGCTGGCGCCCTGGACGGCTGGCCTGACAGCTCCGTGCGTCCCCTGCACGCACGTGGTGTGGCCGCTCGGGACGGGTTTTGCTTTTGGGATTTAACGGGGCCCGGCCGGGGTGGGGTTCCGGGGACCGAGCGGCGCCCAGATCGGCCTCCATTTGGGCAGAAGGGCCCCAGGGCTCCTTCAGGGAACCTCGACGGGGCGACCAGCCCCCGTCGTCCCGCGGGCCCCCGGTCCCGGGCCCCCCAGCTCGCGCGGCCCTCCGGCTCCCGACGGCCCCCCGGGCCCCTGCTGGGAGCCGCTCCTCCGCGGGGCGACGCCGCCCACCGCGCCGGGACCCCCACTCCGTCACCGGGGGCCCCGGCTCGAGAGCGGCCGGCCCGGGACTCCGGGGAAACGGCCGCTCCCACTCCACGGACGCCGAGGTCCCCACGCCGCCGCCATTTTCCCAGTGCTGTAACCCCCACCTGAGAGCTCCGGCCTCCCGCCTGTGACAGGCGGGGGCCGCCGTGCGACGCCGCGGGGGAGGGGGGACTCGCGAGCCGGCCGGGGACCCCGGGGGTGTCACCACCTCGACGTAGAACCCGCCGCTAATTTATCTCCCGGCGAGGAGGCGTCCGGCCCCGTCGCCCTAGTAATGCGTCCCATCGGGCTCCCTTCTGATTGGCTGCGGGCCCCGTGACGTAACGGCGTCCCGGCTGCGTGAGCTTCGGCGGTGTGGTTAGCCTGGGTCCTGGGGGCTCCGCCCCTGCCGTGCCCCCGTGGTCCGGGTGGACGACCCCGAGTGCAGGTCTTCGAGGGCTCCCTTAAAGGGGCCGCGCCTAGTTTCCAGTCGAGTGTCTTTCAGTACAAAAGCTGGTCCCTATTTGTTAGGAAATGGAAAGACTTGGAAAAAATTATATTAAGTGAAGTAAGCCAGGCCCAAAGAAACATAGGTCCCATGGTTTCCCTTATTTGCAATAACTAGTATATGTCTGAGTCAAGCAGAAAAGGTCAGATAAGGTGATGTTAGGGAAATGAACTCCAAGATAACGACTCAAATGGTTTTTTTTCTTTCAGGTGATTGTTTCTAACACATTTATAAGATGATTTCTTTGATGCTTTGTATGTCCCTCCCCCATGGTATAACCCCTGCTTTCACTGTATTTGAGGTTGGTATAATTTTGGAGGGGAAGGGAAAAAACAAACCGTTTAAATAGGGATACAGGTGGACCCATTGCAACAATGAGATGTCCAAGTCGTTATGTAGAAAACGAACTTTACAACTTTGGTGGGGGGGAGGGTTGGGTGGGGGAAAGGATGGAATGGGAAGGGGAAACAAAAGAGGAGGCTACAATGCTTGATAAGAAATGTACTCATTGTCTTGCCCATGTAATTGTAACCTCTCTGTACAGTATTTTCACAATAAAAAAAAATAGCTAATTAAAAAAAAAAAAGCTGGCCCCTCAGAACCAATGGGTAAGAAGGCAGCAGGGAACCTTATGACTCCTCAAACCCTTAAGAGTCCCTCCGTGGAAAACATCAGATCCTAGAGATTCATTTGCAAGTCTTCATTGTCCTGTCAGTGAGCAAAGCCAAAGAGCAAACCAGCAGTCAAGTGAATCCTGGAACCTAAAACTCTTGCTGAAATGCCAGTTTTCCAGGCCCTAGCTAAACTTTCCCTCCTCTGGGTACCCATCAGAGTTGCAAAACATCCCTTTTAAAGGTCTTTGTCCCTTCCTACCTTTTATATGTCCTCCTGAATGGTAGAGACTGCTGAATCAAACTCGTTTGCATTTCTTCTGTACAATGCTTCCTGCCTGCTAGCTTTCCACAAATGCTCAATAATAAATCTTGAAAATAAAATGGGGGAGAACAAAGGAAGGGGTGACATTGACCAAGAAGCATTGTACTCATAACCTGCCATATAGAACTGTAACCCAATTTTACAACTACTTAATGATAATTATTTTTAATCTCAGAGAAAAATAAACCCTTTATGTATGTTTGGATATTTTATTCATTTATTCAACAAAGCCCAGAGAGGAGTGAGTTTAAAACAAAACAAAATAAAAATGCAAAGTTCCTTCCCTTACAGAATTCATATCTTCTAGGTTTTAGATGCTTTAGCTTCAATGAACTAAGTAAGTCAGGACATGTCCCCACCCCCAAATCCCTGCAAATCTAGGGTTTCCTAAATCAGCTTCACAACTTCTCTAATTTTGTTCAAAACACTTAAAAATGTGTTAAAAATGCAAAACAACCAAGGGACACACCAGTGCAAAAACCAGTGCTGCCAATGGTCTTATGATGGTGGGCCTCCCATCAACCTTTACAATAAAATGACTGGAATAAAAGATCTGTAAATTCTTGAGAGCATTGTGCTAGCATGTCTTTAAGCGTTGTCATGGCCATGCTGCAGAGCCCTAGAATGCTGCCCAGTGATTCTTCTTTTGGACTTGTCAGAGGTTCCTCCTAGGCTTCCCTCTACTGCAGATACACTCAGTATGCTGAGATGTGGGAAAGGTAGGCCGATGGACTACTGCCCTGCTGTGATACAAGGTGGTTGTTTGAGTCTGGCCTAGAAGTAGCCACATTCCACAGACCCTGCCAACTGAGTAAGATAGGCTCATTCATTCTCTTCTTCTACCCCTTGCACTCTAGCTCCGTTTCTTAGTGATTCTTTGGTTTGAACTCAGGGCTCCCTCAAATCCTCTGCTACTTGAATCACCCCCCAGCCAGAATCCTTAAACCTGAAGACATTTCCCAAGTATTCTAACTTGTCCTTCCTTTTTGAAGAAAACATATTTTGTATCTAATTGAACCACTTCTTCCACATAAGGCCAATACTTTAATAGCATTATGCAGGATTATTTACTCTGTTTTGATAGAAGTTCTATGTTTATCCATGATGCTAATATGAGGGTAAAATGTATACAGAGAAGTCTCAGTACTTTTTTTTTCATCTCTCCTAAATCTAAAAGTGTTTCAAAAAAATTTAATAACAACTATTTCAAAAGTTTATCCAGGTAGCAAACTCTTGACTTTCTGTAAGATTTATCTTCTAGAATGTATGTTTCTCCTCAGGATATCCAAAATATTTACATTTCTTGCTCATCTGATCTGACTAGCTTGATAGTTCAATATGGTAGACCAATGTGATACATGGTGTATTGTGTCAGAAAATAGAAAAATGAGCATAGCCAAGGAGCAAGACAGAAAAAGTAGAATGCTGTCCATCCTACGGGAATATTATCTTCCCTGGATATGAGATTATCTTTGTGTACAGTCTTGATTGGTGGGATGGGGTAGAGGGAAGTAGACACAGGAACATTTCTGGGAAAAGCAGCTCTTACTTTGCAGGTTGAGGGACAGTTTAAGGGTTCAATCAAACTTCTAAGTGTCTTTGTTCCAAACCACATTCAGCAATTCACAAAATAACCACCAGGTTGGTAGCAAGATCCACTAGATCCATTGAGATGGAACTGGATGAAGACTCTGTTATCTGCATCCAATATGTCCCTTCTCTATTCTAATGAAGAGTGAAGAGAAGATAAAAGATTAGGAAAGGGGGAGGGGACAGGATGGTACCTAGGATCCCTGAATAGCCACATCATTTTTTTTGTCGGTCATGGGGCTTGAACTCAGGGCCTGGGCACTGTCTCTGAGCTCTTTTGCTCAAGGCTAGTGCTCTATCACTTTAAGCTACAGCCCCACTTCCAGAATTTTAGTGGTTAATTGGAGATAAGAGTCTCACAGGGATTTTTCTGCCTGGGCTGCCTTCAAACTGCAATCCTCAGATCTCAATCTCCTGAGTAGCTAGGATTACAGGCTAGCCACATCATCTTTAATTCTATATTCAGAATCCCTCAAAAAATCAGACTAGGGGCTGGGAAGGTGGCTCAGTGGTAGAGCACTTGCCTTGCATGCTCGAGGCCCTGGGTTCAATTCCTCAGCACCACATAAGCAAAAAGAAAAAAGCCAGAAGTGGTGCTGTGGCTCAAGTGGTAGAGCGCTAGCCTTGAGCTGAAGAGCTGAGGGACAGTGCCCAGGCCCAGAGTTCAGGGCCCACGACTGGACCCAAAAAAAAAAAAAAAAAAATCAGACTAGTCCTTTTTCCCTAATCTATGGTTATACAATAATAAAAAATAGAAAATAGTTATAAATCACTTTGAAGAAAGACTGCAGCATCTATATATACTTGCTATGGTGATCTATATGAGTCCTACTTCATGGACAAGAGTTTTGCCTTCAGTCCATGCATTCTCAGTCTGAGAACAGGCTCGGTTCTTGAAATCAGGGGTTATGATTTTTCAGTGGAATCATGTCTGACCCCAGCCTTCACTAGACACTGCACCCATCCCTAATCTGTTCATATTATATATTAAGCAGTATCTTTTCTTATCTGCACATTTCTCTTGATCCTGGAATGACTGTCTTCTAACAGACATCTCCATAAGGTCAGGTCAGGCCCCTGACTGCCACATTGTGACCTTGTTATCCATTCTGGTAATTAGGTTGCCATGGCTTCCTGCTATTCCAGAAGCCTGTCGTCTCCACTACCACTAGGATTTCATGTTTTCTAATGGAGCCTTCCACTATCAGCCATGGGTTGCAGAAGGCAAACACCACTGGGCTTCTCAATAATACTGGTGCTCCTAAGTAGAGCCTTTATCATCACTTTGATGAACGGGGACATTTAGGCCCTCCAGAAGAACACAGCTGGAAAGTTTTGTAATTTTATATAGTTAATGCATCAGTATACTTGCTTTTCTAATTTTTTTATTTCTTCATCTATATTCTGTCATGAATGGTCTCACATCTCTACTTTATCTAATGTGGCCATTTACTGCTTCTAGCTTCTGAGAGCAATCTCAAGAACATTCTAGAATTAACTCTTGGAGCTCTTGCTATGTTATTAAATACTATGACATGGCAATATGCTTCTGGAGCATGCCTCTGACTGGATAAGTTCCCCTAAACTCCCTTTATATTTAGACTGTTCCTAATCCATCACCCTTGGGATCCACAGAGGCATAAACTGCATGCTATAAGCAAGGTTCTTCAGTTATTATAGTATGTAATCCCTTTTCTCTCTTTATAGTCTTACAACAGGATGAGATTTGATCCACAAGAGGTCTCTTTGTAGAGTGTAAGTAAGGGTGAATCTCTGTCTTCCCACAAGTCAAAGAGGCCAGCTCCAATCTAAGGGTTTAAGGTTCTCCAGATGACCTCTCCTCAAGTCTTAAGGTTTGGTTCATTCTCTATGAAGACCCTGACTTTCACATTGGAGATCTTCCCAGGTGAGAATCCAGCCTTCTCTGAAGTTCTTCTCTGTATATATCTAAAGCTCTGTCTAATTTTCAGCCTGGACTGCAGACCATGAGAATCTTTCTAAATGCTTCTGAAGATACCTTCTACCTCTCACATGTTGCTTGGCAGCAATAGGTCCTTATTTCCATAATCCTTACAGTGAGTCATTTCTCAAAACCTCTCAGTCACCAGCTTGGGCAGCTTTCCACGTGAATTTTCTCTGGTTCCATAAAAGCCATTTGCTTGTGCCCCTGTATCCAAGATCAAACAGTAGTCTGGTAAATAACAGTGGGCTAAGTCCTCATTGCCATCCAGGAATCCAGCTGCAGAATATCATCTCAGCTTCCTATGCCACCTCCAGTTGGGGGTTTCCTAGAAACAGAGACCCAAGCAAGAATATCCATGCAATGAAGGCTGATGATTGTTTGTTTGTTAATTAGTTTTAAGTACTCTCAACAGAAGATGGTGAAAGAAACAGGAAGAGAGAGAAACAAAAATGTGTTTACTGGTAGATTTATAGACACATTGTAGCTACCACAAATGAGGGAAACCATGCAATCTATGTTTCTCTGGTCTGGCTTACTTCATTTAATATATTTTTCCAAGTCTTTTATATGTCCTTACAAATGGTACAATATCATTCTTTCTGATGGAATCATAGAATTCCATTGTGTATATATACAACATCTTCTTGATCCATTCTTCCACTGAGGGGCATCTGGGTTGATTCCATGTCTTGGCTATGGTAAACAATGCTGGTCACTTTAGTGTGGTATTGTTTGTGTTCTATTGAATAAATGATTTAAAAAATACACACACACACACACACACACTGGGACGTGATAAATTATATAGGACTTTAGACATCACACATTAAGGAAAAAGGAGCATATGCATAGGAGCAGATCACAAAGGGTCAGTAGCTATGTGCATAGGATCATATGAAATACTATTTTATGAAATGAACCCCACGCAAAGGAAACAAGAGACATTTTTTAGTTGCGGTTGTTGCTGTTTTTGTTTTCTTTTCCATTTATCTTTTTTTTTTGTCTTTGGGAGGGTAAGGAGAGCACAGAAGTTGGAAAAGAGTAAATAACTACAACTGTGGTATTCACTAGGCACTACGCAAATAATGAATTGTAGATCTTTTTTTTTTTTTTTTAATTTTATTTTATTTTATTTGAGAACATACTGTACAGAGGGGTTACAATTACATGGGCAGGATAATGCATACATTTCTTACCAAGCATTGCAGCCTCCTCCTTTGTTTACCCTTCACCTCCCTTCCCAGCCTCCCCCCTCCCTCCCACCCAATCATACCCCCCCTCCCCCCCCACCGACATTGTAAAGCTGGTTTTGACATGACTTTTTGTACTTCTCATTGTTGCAACAGGTCCACCTGAATCCTTAAACGACTTGTTTGTCCCCATCTCCTCCACATGTTATACTGACATCAAATATAGTGAAAGCGGGGGTTACACTGTGGGGGAGGGACATACAAAGCAACAAAGAAATAATCTTATAAATGCGTTAGAAACACATGCATGAAAGAAACAAAAACATTAAAATACATATTTGAGGTTTCGTTTTCCTAACATCACATTATCTGACTTTTTCCGCTTGACTCATACCTATACTAGATATTGCAAATAAGGGAAACCATGGGACCTATGTTTCTTTGGACCTGGCTTACTTCACTTAATATAATTTTTTCCAAGCCTTTCCATTTCCTAACAAATGGGGAAATGTCATTCTTTCTGATGGAGGCATAGAATTCCATTGTGTATATATACCACATCTTCTTGATCCATTCATCTACTGAGGGGCATCTGGGTTGGTTCCATGTCTTAGCTATGGTAAATAATGCTGCAATAAACATAGTTGTGCTGGTAGCTTTAGTGTGGCCTTGTTTGTGATCATTTGGGTAAATGCCCAAAAGTGGGATTGCTGGGTGAATTGTAGATCTTGTGAGTGGGGACAGGAGGAAAAAACTAGGAGAGAGGGAGGAAGGGGAAACATAGCTCAAAAAGAATTGTACTCATTACCTGACTCATGTAACTATAACCCCTCTGTATATAACTTCTACAATAACAATAAAATATTAAAGAATAAAAATAAAATAAGATATGGTCTCCACTGGAGACTAGCTTGTGCCCAACCCACAGAGAACCTAGAACATTAATTTCCTTTCAAGGCATCTCATCCTCAAGGAAAAGGGATTAATTTTCTTATCTTCTTGTATCAGGTAGTCATTGATTACAAGTAAGCCTAAGAGTAAGGATGCTGAATCAACTGGACAATACAGACCTCATTTGACAGAATAGCATCCTCTGAAAAACGTAATCCATTATCAGCTAAAGTCCATAGCAGAAGAAGGATCTATGTCCACCTAGCAGTGGACCCATCCACCACAGACATACACATGGTAACTATAGTAGGTCAACTATTTTTATTCAATTAAAAAAGAAGGAATACATTGTCCATGCCTGGCATCTCAGCGTGCCTACAGAAGCAATCAGTACAGTAGTAGAATTGGGTATCAACAAACTGACACATCACTTGCCCTACTATTAGAATTCTAGTCAGGTAGATGTTTGCCTTTTTTTTAATTTTCGGGAGGGAAAAATTAAAAGCTTCTTTCATGTGTCCATCAGCTGAAGAGATCATATTACCCAGAAGGGTAATTCCACCTGCCCCCAGTTTCTGAATCCTTCCTTACTCCTACAACATAATATCACAGGTGATAAATGGCTCAAGTTCATGGGTCATCAATTTAATAGGCACATTTAATAGGGCACTCTTCAAAGCTCAGGGAAGCACTCTCTCAAACAGGAAAAACCAGGTCCCAGTTCTTATTGTAGAGGAAACATACAGAGCTGGCAGAGGGCCCTGACACTTAGCTGGAGACCAGGGGTGACCTATTTCTTCTAGCTCATAGACTCTCTGACTACAAAAGTCTCTATGCCTAAGACTTGGCACTATTTTCCTAAGTTATACAGTGACATCTGGGGTTCAAATGGCACTTAGAATCTAAGTTTTGATTTACTGAAAGGTAAGCTTTGTCTTTGGTAGTTGGAGAATCTTGATGTTAAAATAAATGGCTTCAAAGAAGTGATAGACTAATGCTAATGCAAAAGAATGGTGGACCCTAATTCTGAGTTTTCTTTTTCACTCCTCCATCTACCCTTATCTTTTGTTTTATGTTCACTCATCCAACTTTCATCCTATGTCCTATGTCCCAGGCAGGACTCAATCAATGGAAGGCACTAGAGGGAATCTGTGGGAGATCTAGGGGAGCATTTTCCTGGCTTCCAGCTTTGTGGGGCTTTCGAGCAGCATGTGCTTTATACTCTACCTTATCTATTGTTCTTCTCTCACTGAGTTCTGGGATCCACTCTCTCCTCTTGTCCCATTAGGTCAGTTTTTTTTTTTTTTTGTAGGTCGTGGGACTTGAACTCTGGGCCTGGGTGCTGTCCCTCGGCTCTTCAGCTCAAGGCTAGTGCTCTACCACTTGAGCTACAGCGCCACTTCTGGTTTTCTGGTGGTTTATTGGAGATAAGAGTTTCACGGACTTTCCTGCCCATGCTGGCTTTGAACCACAATCCTCAAATCTCAGCCTCCTGAATAACTAGGATTACAGGTGTGAGCCACTGGCACCCAGCTAGGTCAGTTTTTATATATAGACTCAAAGTGTTTCCCTAATGTTGATTGCACATTCCTCCTTCCTTTTCTTCCTTTTCTTTATTTCTTCATTTATTTACTTGCTCTAACTTTTTAACATCCTTTCAGTTCTCTATCATTTCTGAGCCAGTTATGTCACATTCTTTTTTTTTTTTGTCAAAACCCTCACTGATACATGGGTAAACCAAAATTTCACTTAGACTATAAAGACTTTTTTTTAAAACCAGAATATATAAAAGTAAAACCAGAACTACCAGAAGATCCTATTATATCACTCCAGGGCATATTTCCTGAGGAACATAAGCCAGCATCAATAGGACACTTGCACACCCATATCTTAAGCAGCACTATTCAGAATAACCAAGCTATGGAATCAGCCGGAACGTCCCTCATTTGTGAATACATACACATCCATGTGTGCACACACATACACACTAGAGTATTATTCAGCCATAAAGAAAAATTAAGTTCTGTTGTTTGCAGGAAATTGATGGAACTGAAGATCATGATATGAAATCAAATATTGCTTGTTGTCTCTTATATGCAGAATAAAGACCTGAAAAAAAATGACATGAGTATAAAAGATGGAGGAGAGGCTGATTTGGGGTGATAACTAGTGAAGAAAAGTAGGTGAAAGCAGGGGTAAGGCGAGGGGTGAATATGGTCATAGTACTTTATATATAAATAAAATCTCTTAAAAATGTTTAAAAGTTGGGATAGGAAATTTTTAAAAAGTAACGGGGTGTAATTCATCAAAGTACAATATGTGCATGTGTAGAAATGTCATAATGAATTCCCTTTGCATAATTAATATATGCTAATTTAAAAAATAAGACAAATAGAAATGAAATACAATTTCTTGTATTATTTGAACAGAAGAAATGCTAAAACGCAAACTTAGAACTATGGTGATAAACTATTCATCCAAAACAGACATAAACATTCCTGTTGCTGTTCACTGCAAGCCCTCTGTGTTCATAAGGAATGCTTCAACAATAAGTAACAGTAAACTCAGCTCACAGGGCCTTAAATACAAGGACGTTCATTGTTACTTAATTAGGTGTACAAACAGGCAGTCTTGGCATTGGTTCTGTAACTCAAGAATGGTATCAATGACTCTGCTTCTTTCTATCTTTCAGCTCTGCCTTCCTTAGCATCATGACATTGAATTTTTATGGTTATTGCTTTGTGACCAAAGACAGTCACCACAATCCTGGACATCACAATTATTTCCTAGGGCAGGAAGCAGTAGGCTTTGTTGAGGCTTTGTGTTTTGATCAAAAAAAAAAAATCTTACCCAGGTGCTCCCCAACAAACATCCCTTTTTGTCCAATTGATTTGGTCACTGTCCACTTTCATCTGTGAAGAATGTAGTAGAAAAGCAAGTATCTGACTCTAGGGTATGCAGCAGCAAGTGACAAAGGAAAGGGAGCCACCAACAGTGTCTGGCATGCCTTGTGCCACACAGGAACCCTTAGCCTGATCGTCACTCTCTGAGAAGTTCTTATACTGTCTGCTGATATAAATATCTTGGTACTTTTCTCCTGTTATTTCTCTAAATAGCAAGCAAGGCCCAATTCTTTTTTAAAAAATATTTTTGTGGGTTGGGAAGGTGGCTCAGTGGTAGAGTGCTTGCCTTGCATGCATGAGGCCCTGGGTTCGATTCCTCAGTATCACATAAGCAGAAAAAGTCCAAAGTGACACTATGGCTCAAGTGGTAGAGCACTAGCCTTGAGCTGAAGAGCTGAGGAACAGCACCCAGGCCCAGAGCTCAGGCCCCATGATCAACAAAAAGAAATAACTAAGTAAATAAATAAATAAATAAAGTATTTTTGTTATCTTTATGTAGCTGTACAATGAAGTTGCCATTCACCAAAGCAGTTTATGAATACATCTTGATCAATGTCACCCCTTTCAACATTCTTACCCATCCTTTTCAATCCACCCATTCCTTCACTTTTCTTAATTTCTAGGTTATGTATTGAGGTTTTTTGGCATTTAACATAGCAGTTTATGTATACAATTCATCTTGATCCTGTCATCCCTTTAACATCTTCATTCCCCCCCCCCCTTTGACCTATGCCTTCCCTTATTTTTCTCAACTCTGTTGTATATCTAATGAATCCTTGCTTGCATTCCCCCCTTTCCCACTTCATTCCTTTAACTCTCTCCCCTGGGCCTCAACTCCTCTCTTGCAAGTACCCATTTCTTGATACTTACTTGGGCTTTGACTTAGTCTTTTTAAAAGAAGTATACTATTTGAGCTCTCCATAGAGTCTATTAAACCTCAAAAAATAAACCCTCCACAATAGCCAAGATATGGAAACAACCTAGATGTCCCACTACTGATGAGTGGATCCAAAAATTGTGGTACCTATATACAATGGAATATTATGCAGCCACTAGAAAGGAAAAAATAATGGCATTTGCAGGGAAATGGATGGAACTAGATCAAATCATGTTGAGTGAAGTAAGCCAAGAGCAGAGAGACAAACGGCACATAGTCTCCTTGATATGTGAATGCTAAAGCCAAAATTCAAGGAGATATGACAAAGTAAACAGAACTCGAGACACAAAGGACAGCCACTCATTTTGTCATAATTACTAAATGACTCCATGTTCTTGACCAAATAAATATATATATATATATGCACACAATGGAGGGAAGCTAGGAGGAGAATGCAGATTAAGTAAGAAATGGAACAACATACAACAAAGCGATCCATCACCTGCACTAACATAGATGAAAATGAACTAAGCACCCCAAAGGCAGCAATAGGAAGGGAGGAAAGAGCGAAAGAGGGAACAGCTTACACTAAGCAAAAAGAAAGAAACACAAATATCACTTGATGTGGAAGAAATAATTTATATTGTCAAAGCTCATAGAATTCACAAACTATGTACCATGATAATGATAATTTGCCTTGGTTAAAATGTATTTGTGACTTTAAGTATCACTATTCCACAATACTGTGAAATTTATGTAACCATCTAATCTCAATTTAACAAATAAATAAAAGAAAAGTAAGAGAAGGGATGGGTTAGGAGCAATGGGGGACAATATTGTCAGACACCTTGTATTCATATACTGTTTTATACAATGGGAACTTTTTAGTACAACTACTTAAAGTTAATAAAAATAAATAAATAAATCCTCAAAGAAACACCAGTCCCGCCAATTAATAAATGGGTTGAGAACTTAAAGAGAGACATCACTGAAGAAGTAAAAATGGCCAATAGACACCTGAAGAAATGTTCAATGAATCTGGACATAAAAGATATGCAAATCACAAAATCCTGAGATTCTGCCTCATCCCAGTTAGAGTGGCCAATATCAAGAAAAATAACAATAGCAAATCCTGGTGGAGATGTGGCCAAAAGAGAACTCTATTACACTGTTGGTGGGAAAGCATGCTTGTTTAACCACTCTGGGAAGACGTATGGAGGATTGTCAACAAACTAGAGCTATCCTATGACCCAACAATTCTGCTCTTAGGCTTTATCCAATAGAGAATAAGCAAGGCCACACTAAAGCTACCAGCACAACCACATTCACTGCAGTATTATTTCCCATAGTCAAGATAGGAA
This sequence comes from Dipodomys spectabilis, assembly GCF_019054845.1. Taxonomy (NCBI): domain Eukaryota; kingdom Metazoa; phylum Chordata; class Mammalia; order Rodentia; family Heteromyidae; genus Dipodomys; species Dipodomys spectabilis. Next base: position 6,300,604 of record NW_024870887.1, on the reverse strand, counting down.
ATCAGCCCAGATGCCCCTCAATGGACAAATGGATCAAGAAAACAGTGGTTATATACAGTGGAATTCTACTCATCCATCAGAAAGAATGATGTTGTAGCATATGTAAGGAAATGGAAAGACATGGGAAAAATTATATTAAGTGAAGTAAGCCAAAGTTAGAAAAACACAGGTTTTATGGTTTTCCTCATCTGTGGTAGCTAGAATGTGCCTATAAATCTATAAGTAAACACATTGGGTGGTAAGCAAGTAGTTACAAATGAATTAACTGAAACAAGTCTCAATTCTAACCTTTCAATGTCTATTTGTGTCCTTTTCCTCACCAATTGACTCACCTCTTACGGATACACTGTCAGAGAGTACCATCCATAAAACTTTCTTGGGCTTATTCTATCTGGTATAAATCTGGCATCTAGCTCCCAGGAAGGATTGCCTAGCTCAGAGTTAGCTGATTTCAAGAGACAGCAAAAAACATCCTATAAGCTTGCCTTTCATAAACAAACAAACAAAAAAATCCAGTAACCCACTCCTTCCGATGTGGGTCCTTGTACAGGCAAGTCAGGACAACTCTGTTTCCAGAATGGCCTGAAATTATTGAAATCAGCTTACCTTGAGACTGTCTGGCACATTGTGCTTTCTTCCAGAAACCACAAAGAAGCATTTTTCCCATGTAATTTTTCTCCTTCAATACTTCTGCATCCTGCTCTACCTTGGTACACTTGCTCTCTGGCCCCCACATGGCATTTGGCATTCGCCTCTTGGGAAGTGTGAATGACAAACTTCCTTTTCCATGGCAGTAGTTTCCTCATCTGTTAGCCTTACTATACCTGAAAACGGACTACATCTTTAGAACAAAACCCTTCTGTATCTTGTTTCCCTTGGTGGGCTCCTCTTCATTTTCCCTCTGGCCTCAGAGCTGGACTTTGTGAGATGGCCAGACCTGGCCAATGGCTGGCCAGTTTCCATCCTTCCTTATGATAATCCCACATCATCCACCATCTCTTGACCAGTCCTTCTATCAGAGAGCTATTTTTCCTGCTAATAATGGCCATCCCCAGAAATACAATCTGTCTACCAAAGACCACATGCTTTCAGGATGGAGGAGAAAGGAATAAGGGAGATTGCAGGCAAAGTACTCCAACTGCAGCAAACTAAGTTTTTTTTTATTTTCTTTTTGTTTCACTTTTCATTTAAATTTTAATTTTATTGTCAAGGTGATGTACTTAGGGGTTATAGTTACATAAGTAAGGTAGTGAGTACATTTCTTGTTGAATTTGTTACTCTCTCCCTCATTTTTCTCCCATTTTCCCTCCCCCAAGTTAACTTTTAAAGAAACAATGTTACTCTTAATTTCCAGATGTAAAACTGAGAATCAGTTTATGACTTTTCTTTTGCTGCTGTGGCCACAAACCTAGTGATTATAAACAGCATAAATTTACCATCCAATAGGTCCAGAGGCCAGATGTCCAAAATCAATGTCACTAGAGTAGTATCAGAGTATTGGTAAGACCGCTATCCTCTGAAAGCTTTGAGGGGAGAATATGTTTCCTTCTCTTTTCAGCATCTGGTGGTCATCTCTGTGGTTTGTTTTAGGGCCCTTTTCTTGATCCTTAAAGTGCATCACTCCAGCCTGACACCAGTGGCTCAAACTGATAATCCTATCTCCTAAGCTTAGGATCGTGGTTTGAAGCCAGACCAGGCAGGAAAGTCCATTAGAGTATAATCTCCAATTAACAATCAAAAACCCTGAAGTGGAGATGTGGTTCAAGTGATAGAGTGGCAAGCCCAGAGTAGAAAAAAACTAAGCAAAGATGCAAGGTCCTGAGTTCAAACCCCAGTACTGGCACACATTAAAAAAAAAAAAAAAAAACAAGTAAAATAGCACATCACTCCATTTTCTGCTTCCAGCATCACACCACTTTTGCTGTCATAGTAAAATCTCTCTGTCTTTCTCTTATAAGGTTACTTCTGATTACATCAAGGCCCACTGGATAATCCAGGATAATCTCTTCATCTCAAACTCCTTAGTTGAATTGAAATTGCAAAGTTCCTTTTGCCATGTAAGGCAGCATTCTTAGGTTACAGAATTAGGACATGGATAATTTCATTTTGTTTTGATTTTTACATCTTTATTTATTTACTTATTTGTTTTTCTTGGTGGGGGGGAGGGGCATGGATAGTTTTGAGAGCCAATCAAGATATTTGCAGGACCATACTCCTCTGAAGGATCCAGGGCATAGGCTATTTGCTTGCCTTTTCCAACTAGAAGCCACCAAACTTCTTTGCTTCTGGCTGCCTCCTCCACTTTCAAAGTCAGCTTAGCATCATCAAAGCTCTCAGGAAAATTCCAAACCTCACCTCCTTTATCACAGCGCTTTCTCTAACCCTGATCCTCCTGTCTCCTTCTTTTCCTTCTAAGGCTGTGTCCAAGGTCATTAGGAAAATCTCATCTGAAATGTTACTTTCGCAGATCCAGGGGTAATGTTCTCACAGATCTAGAACATGAGGACACTGATGTATTGAGAGGAAGAGGCATTGATCTGTGCTGTCACACCCAGCTAGGCACAGCTCAGGGGTTGCTGGGGACAAGGGTAGCAGGAGTAATGAGAGGGGCTAACAAAGGAGTCTGAGAAAACTTTTGGGAGCTGATGGTTCTAGCTATCTTGAGGGCATGAGAGTTTCACAGATTTCATATTTTGACATCTGTCAAAAATTAAATTGAATGTTTTAAATATGTGGAGTGCATTGTGTGTCTATTATATCTTAATAAAGCTGATTTAAAAAAAAAGAACCCCAAGGCACAAAGTTCTGGGACAAAGTTAATAGAGGTAGGCATTAGTGCAATTGAAATAGAGCACATTTATGCTGTCATCTAATGGGAAAGCCTGTACCTGAGATGGAGCATCCTCTGACTAATTTTGTATAACTGAGATGGTAACTCTTACCACGGGGGTTGTGAGTACCAGATCGATACTCAATAAATAAATGATCATTTCCTTCCTTCTCTTTTTGAGATCTATAACCAGAGTTTCAGAGAATTCTGGAGTATATTCTATATTACAGGAGCTGAGAATCACTGAGAATCATTCTTGATGAGAGGGAGAAAGGTATCTGAGAAAAACAACAATTGGAGTCAAGACTTGCAAATTGGCCTTTACTTAAGGAATACTTTACTCTCTATGTCCCACACTCTAAATTACAGAGGAACATATAACATACAATGTATTCTGTTCTTAAAAATTTAGCCTGGTTCATCTTGTTCCCTAGTGACCAGACAATTACCACGAACAAATAAGAAGAGAGAAATGTGTAGAAGTTTCCACCAATTACAGGCAATGAGATGAATAGTGATCACTGTACCTAAGGTCACAAAGCTCTGTTGACAAATATATCATGTTTGGTTTACAGTAATGAAAAGAAAGAGAACAGTACTCCAGACTAGTCAAGTAATCCATCTCTAGGGTTTTCCTAAAGGAGGAAAATATCACTTACATTCTCCCATCATTTGTCATTCATGTGTTCCCATATTCAAAAAAAGATATCCAATATCTCCTACTCTTTGATCAATGGTAAATGTCTTGAAAAAGGTGTCCTTGTGTTGAGTTTGCCTTGGAATTGTTCAAGAAATATACCATATACCATGGCTATCCTAGGTTTCATTTTCTTTCTTTTCTGTTCTTTTCTCTTTTCTCTTCTCCCTATTTTCTTTCTTTTCAACTCAGAGCCTAGGTGCTGTACTTTAGCTTTTCTGCTCAACGCTGGCACTCTACAACTAGAACCACATCTCCACTTCCAGTTTGTTGCAGACTAATGGGAGATGAGTCTCTTAAATATATCTGCCTGGGCTGACTTAAAACCTCGATCCTCAGTGTCCTAAGTTTCTGACTCAGATGGTAGAGTTCACCTGAGATTCATCTGCTATTTCTTAATTTTTCTATCATTCTCTCTGACATGGTGTCATGCATGTTAATTACTGCTGAGGTTACTGAACATCAACCAAGTTAGGAAAATAGAAATAAATAACAAGGAGATGATGAGGAAGAAAAGAGAGAAGAAAACAACAGATTTCTCAGTTTTTACTTTGTCACTGTAAAACTATCCAGTTCACAGTACTGCAGGCAAGCTGCCAATACAAAGTGAACTTATGATTTATAGCCATGATTACATCAATAGTAAGTACAGCAGAGAAAGCCAGCTGTTCTCAAGCTGCACTTACCAACTCTGTAACTGAGGAAAATGGGCTTACCTCCCCTGAGCCTTAGTTTCCGCATTTGCAAAGGGTATATAGTGAATACTCCCTAACTTGTGAGCTGTTTGCTAGCATGTGTAGTAGATCTTAAGCAAGACAGAATTGTCTTCTCCTCCCTTTGCTCTTTTATCCACTTTTCTAGTTGGGCTTACAAATTTTCTCCAGCTAAATTCCTCAGGGAAGAGGAAAATGCAAATGTCAATCAACCCAGATAGAAAGTGTTCCTAGGCTCTGACCCGTGGAGAAACATTAGCCCTCCAAAACACTAACAGAGTAGACAGTTGTGGCCTGTAGCCATATTTTGACACTGAATCATGTCCTGTTTTGCATTGTTCTCTAATTGTTTCAAGTCATTTCCCCTTTCCCAGATTTAGTTTCCTAGATGATTATAGCAAGATCTCAGATAGGATCTTCTTTAAACCTCCTCTATTATTAGTTCTCCTTTTTACCCATATACCTCTGTTGGCTTAACAAAAATAGAATATATGACTACTAAGCAAAGCTCTCATACACAAAAGAAATTCTCTCCGGCATGAGAACTAGGCAAGCATCAGGACCTTTGGCTGCTGACTAGAACATACCGTATCTTGGATCATCCATCCTATTACAAAGTCATTGCCTACCACATTCAACTCTCTCCCCACCCTTCAGAGAGCATTTCATCAATCTCTGAGCTCCGTGGGGTATAAGATCAGAAGAGTTCTTCTGCAATCAGTCAGCTCTCAAATACTTTTCGTTTTTGTTGTTTCTTATAAAGGAACAGCAATGTCTATGCTTGCTCACAAGACTTAAGGCTTTAAGTGTTAACTATATGCTAGAATCACCCGGGGAGCTTTTTCAAACAGCAGAGATCATAATTATATTGGTTTGCAATTGGGTCTGGGCAATGGTCATTTTTAAAAGCTCCCCAGGCAATTCTAAGTGCACTCAAAATTGAGAATCATTGATTTAGGCCCTGTTACTGGAATGTAATTATTGGAGCCCATACCTGATTTCCTGCACACATCTGCAGTGGCAGGGACAGGCCCTAAGTAGGACAGATGTTAGATGAATGGAGGCATGAATAAACAAGTAAGAGAAGGTTCAGTCAAGAGAGTATTAAAGTCCAGCAAATTGTGATTCCATGTCTAGTCAAATCACTACAGTAAATACAAGCAATTATTTTCCCTATGCCTCACTCCATTCTTTTGTCAAAAGAGGATAATAATACTTGCTTTATGCTACTCTCTAAATGGCTACAAAGATAGTGTGTGTGTTGGTACATCATATAATTTTAAGAAATTGTTTAAAATGATGCATAACAGCAAATGGAGATGTGGCTCGGGTGGTAGAGTATCAGACTTGAGCAAAAAATGAAGCCTAACAGCATCAGAGCCAAAGGACTTTTTAATCAAACCTAGAAATGTGGATGGGGGGGGGGGTTGGAGGAAGGGCCCTGGGTTGGAAATAGATTCAACCCTGCCACTACAGCAGCAATGTTTCTCCCTTCATCTCCTTTTTGGGGATTTCTATAAACAAAGTTTATATCTCATCAAAATTCATATGTTGAATACAATCCCCAGTAGGATAGTATTTAGAGTAGGCTGTTGAGAACTAATTAACTCATGGAAGCATATCTCTCTTGAAAGACATTCCAGAGAGTTCCCTCCCCTCTTCCATCATGAAGGTCATTGTGGAAGGCACCATGCATAAATCTGAGGGACAGACAATGGGGAAAACATTAGGCAGATAGGAAGAGGTATCGTTGGGTGAAGATAATACCCCCTTCCTTCCTGAAAAGGCTAGAAAGCCAAGGTAAGTCGGAAAGACAGCAAAAACGCTGATCTTGAAGCAGAACTGCACAGAGGACAGAAGCCCCTCCACATGAAGTGACTCAACTGGCTGTCAGAACAGCTGAGACCTAGAGGATCTATAAAAGAAGGGATGCCACCAAGCCTTCATCAGGCTTCCAATTTCTGGGCCTCCGTCTTGCTCTCTTGGACAAAGAATTCTATACTCTCTCCTTCTCCTTGCCTAGAAAGCAGGTTGGACAAGCCTTCCTATGACATAAGGTGGCTCTCCCAGTTGGAAGCCTGATGGGAGACTTGTACCCATCTACCAGTGGCTAAGAAGCTTGGTGCCTTACTCTCGCTTTCCCATAAACTTTGCCTCATTCCCACTTTTCTTGCCTCATAGTTCTTTATCTGGTGGAGGAAAGAAAAGACCCAAGATGCCTAGATGATATCAAATCAAGAACTATTTGCTTTCCAGAGACCAAATGACCCTAGCTTCCTAGACTCCAGAATTTTACCAAGTATTTTTTTTTCTGATGCTACCTAGTGTATATTTAGAATAACTCAAATATATTATGACCAGGATCCTGGTTGCCCTGGCTCTTATTTCTCCACATCTTAGCACACTCTATCCTAAAGTAGGTGCTCAGTGAATGTGTGCAAGAATATTCCTGGGCTTCTTTTGTTTTTAATTATCTTTAAGTAACTGTGCGAAGAGGTTTCAATTCAACATAGCAATTTATGAGTATAATGCATCTTGATCAGTGTCACTCTTCTATCATTCTCCCCCATCTCTACCGAATCCACCCATCCCCTTAAGTTACCTAGTTTCATTTAAGAAGAGGTGCACACCTGTAATTGTAGCTACTCTGGAAGCTGAGATCTAAGGACTGCTGTTCAAAGCCAACCCAAGTGGGAAAGTCGGTGATACCTGTGTCTCCAATTAACTACCAACAAGCCAGAAGCTGGGCTGTGGCTCAAGAGGTATAGTGCTAGTCTTGAGTACAAAAGATGAGGGACAGCACACAGGTCCTGACTTCAAGCCCTGGGATTGCCACTGCCCACCAAAAAAAGAGACTATTCTTAGATTTCTAATACCAAGCACAACTTTAATATTTCTTGGTTCTTAGTGTTGTTATTTGGACTACCCACCTAAATGCTTTGGAGTAGTTTCTTGTAAGGACCAGGCATCTGCTGGAGCCCCACACCTCTGTCCTCAGCAATTCAGCCTTACCCTTCCCAACTAGCCAGGCCAGCCCTTGGCCCTCTTCATGAAGAAGTATGTGGAATTCAGACGAAACATATGGTGTTTTCCCAGAATCTTGCTGTTTTTATTTATGTTTCTAAATAACTTATTTTTCTTATTGTTACAAAATAGCACATGTTTGTTTGAAAAAAAATCTGGAAAAAGCCAGGAAAGCAGAAATTAAGTACAAATCTTTATAAATCCCCCTAGCCTAAGAAAATTACTATTTAATGTTTCCAGTTTTGTGGATATACACAGAAACACACATGCCTATTTAGAAAACGGGGTCATCCTGTACTTAGTGATTTGTAGCCTGCTTTTTCACATCGCTATGTCTCACCACCTTAAATGGTCATCTTGCACGATTATTTGCACCATTATTTATCCCTCTCCCGTGTGTCCACTTCTGCTGCCATTAATTCCTCCCAGTTATTTACAAACTGAGAAATGTAAATTAAAACAAGCTATCTCAACTGGCAACATAGAGAGCTTTTCTATCTACCAAGTACAGTGGTAATCCAATCTTTGACCAGCCCTGTCTGCTCAGAGACAATCTCTACTTCTTAAGAAATGTTTGTTTCATCAAGTGTTCCAGGGCTCAGGCTTAATAGAAACAAAAGAGTATATGGAGCAGCCATACCCTTAAAACTGCTACAGTTTTCTAGCAAACTGGAAAATTCCATTGCCATAGCCAATGTCAACAGCACAGGCAAGAAAGGAATGTAGAAATTCAAAGGAAGAATTTGATTACAGAGACTATAGGTAATTGACAGAAACTCCATTAACAAAAGGAGAAAGTGCTGGCTTACAGCCATGGGGTCTAGTACCTTTGCTTTCCCTGGCTTAGGTCCTTACCTAGTAGGCAAGTAAGACAATATGTTTGTGTCAAGAATGAAACTAGGCTTAGTTCCAAGTTCTGGAAGTAATGCATCTAGCAAACAGCATCTTAAGAAGCCCCCTGAGATCTAGTCATGGGTTCTCATTCACCAGTCTTAAAATGCCCCATGGTCAAGTGTGCACATGCCCATACCTGCTATGACCTGGTGATTTCTGCAGAGCTCAGAGCTCAGAACAGAGAATCCTGATGCTGATGGATGGAAGGTGGTGGGGGCTTGCAGAAGAACAACAACAGTTAGTCTGAGGGGTGAGGCTCACAGAGCACACAGCATAAAGGCTTCTACAATTGTAGGGAGAATAGCAGCCTTTATGGATCTAGAATCCTTTCTTTCCTGATGCAAGTCTTCATGATCCATTCATCAGAATGCCATTCAGGGCCATTTTTAGGCATCTATCTAAATATGTGATTTCTTGGTTCAATTCTCATGAATGAATGGATAAAAGAAAAATTTATACACACATATGTAACTTAAAATGTTGTCTTCTAAATTTTAATACTGGAGACATTGCTTAAAACCAAACAGAACTAAATGGCCCTTAATAAAAGACATTCATCATTTGCTTTTCTCCACTGAAGGCATCTGCTAATCTGCCCCAGTTCTGGCTTAGAAAAGCAGCTAATGCTTTATGGCGTTTTTTGTTTGTTTTTGTGCCAAACATGGGGCTTGAATTCAGGCCTAGGCACTGTCCTTGAGTTTTTTCACTCAAAGCTAAAGCTCTACCACTTGAGTCATAGCTCTGCTTCTGGCTCTTTGGTGGTTAATAGGAAATAAGCGTCTCGCAGACTTTCTGCCATTCTGCTCTCGCTGGCTTTCAATGAAGTTCCTCAGGCCTCTGAGATTGCAGGTATGAGGCACTAGCATCTGGCTGTTTTCTCTTTTTTTTTGATTGGCAGTTCTTTGGGCACTTGGCTCCATATTTCCATACATTACACTTATTTTATTTCAGGGCTGAGGACCAAAGTTAGGACTTGTACTTGCCAGGCTAGTGCCCTTCCACTCAGCTAAATCCCCAGTTCCTACATTATGCTTATATTGTTATTGTTTTAAACATTATATCTGTCTTCTTTTATGTAGATAAAGATATTTTTAAAACTGCAAATAGCTTTATTAGGATATAATAGACATGTAATAACTTGCACATATTTAAAGAATATAATTTCATAAATTCTACCATAGGTATTCAATTATGAAGACATCCTCAAAATCAAGTTCATGAACATATCCATCATCTTTAGAAGTTTTTCACATCATTCTGTCATCTTTTCCTCTTTTTCCTTCCCTGTCATAATCTCCCAGACAACCACATTTGCTCTCTGCCACTATTGATTAGTGGCAGATTTTTTTTGTGTAATGGAGCTACACAGTGTGTACTTTCTGTTTGTCTGATTTATTTCCCTCAACATAATGACTTTGTATGTGTCAGTAGAGTTGATTTCTCAATATTGCTGAGTCCACTGAATGGATATACCAGTTTGTTTATGAGCAAATGGTAGTGTATCCAGCTTGGGCCTGTTGCTGATAATTTACATTCTTGTACAAGTCTTTGTATGGAAATCTGCTTTCATTTCTAGCGAGTAAATACCTAGAAATGAACTAGCTGAATCCATGTGATGCATGGTTAATGTTATAAAGAAACCAACAAACTCTTTTCCAAAGTCATCTACAATTTGGTAGCCTCATCAGCAATGTCAGAGGTATAGTTCTTCATATTTTTGTCAACATTTGGTATGTTTATTCTTTTCCATTTAGCCACTTTATATAATATAATGTGATTTCTGTAGCTCTAGTGGCTAATGATATTGAGTTTCTCTTCATGTGCATGCCATTCCTGTATGTTAGAGTAAATTAGACTTTGCTTTAAAACCATGCAGATATCCAGGTACAAAGAACAAAGAAAAGGTTTATTGCTGGTAAAGGGGCCAGCAAGATCCCTTCTCACAAGAAAGAAGTGAGAAGTGCTGGATATTGTTGCAGGTGACTTTCATAACCTTAGAGATTTGGGGAAGCTTGATGCCTTATATGGTCATAGCTGCCCCAAAGGAGTGCCCTCTCAGGTGACCCATATGACCTGTGAGGTTTAGGGATCTTGCTGCCTTGTATGGTTATACCCTATTTCAATGGAGAGCCCTCACAAGTAAAAGGGGTAGGAGCTAATCACTGCCTTTACTAAATGGGCCTAGTGTTGCCCAGGGAAAGAACTTGCTAAGCAATGAGGGAGGAGGTTTCTGGGCTAACACTGTAGGTTCTTTGATGACACATCCAGATGAATGGTGTCTCATCCAGCCTTTCCAATATTTTTTACATTGCAAAGTCCTATCTATTTTCAAAGTGCAGATTTGTAACACATCATCTTTCTTTCTGCCTCTTAGGTAAACTGAATCATTCTCTATCGATCTTTATTTATTTAAGATTATTTAATTAGTTTTTTCTTTGTGTTTCCATTATCTCTTATTGATATCTTCACCAAAAGTATGATCACACAGTAAAATGGCCTCTATTGAATCCCAGAAACCAAAACTTTTCATAATGAAAATGGATACTTTATAGAGTAGGTTAGATACAAATATTGGCTGTGGGTCTTGTTCCTAGAAGTTACTAGTAGTATACAGTAAGTATACCCTGTACCCTGGAACATAGACATTAAGTAGAAAGATTGGGTATTGAGGGCTGAAAATATTGACCATTACTTCAATTTTGAAGTTGGAGCTATTGCTAACTTCAAGTATAAAGATCAAAAGCATCAAACATTGTTTCTAATAATCAAATCAGACTGGAGGATGAGGGCATGCTCTATCACTCCTTGTCATCTTCACTGACAAGTAAATAGCTAAACAGTCTCTCCTAGTGTACCAGATTTCAAAACATACAGGAAGAAAAGCTGAAAATACTGTGAGATAAAATCTGAACATGAGATAGGACACCGAACAGAAACAAAAGCAATGCTGGAAGTGATAGAACGATGAAAGATTCTGACAGTACAGGAGTGTTTTCTTCATAAGACAGACAACTCTGGATCTAGATAACAAAAGGAAGTAGTTATTGCCTGGGTTTGGCCACTAATATAAAAGCTAATGGGTACACTGTGAAATTGTAAGCAAAATATTACATCTCACTGAAGGTCTTTGCCTAAGAACAGACAGGAACTCAGTTAAATGATAACCTTGTGACTGTCCAGTATCAGGCCCTGAGATGAAAATGGCCTCTAAGGTGGGGTCAGAGGGGCAGGAAGAAATCTGGCACAGGCAAACCATGGATTGGCCTGAGGGCAGCAAACAAGAAGAGCAATAAAAGGCAAAGCTTTCAAGGTAGCAAAAGACGGTTGATGACAAACTGCCGGAAAGCGATTTAGGAGAGCAACCTTTTATTACTTTTGGATAGGGAAAGCTAGTGTCTCATATCCAGTTTTCCTGATGGTGTAGTGATAACAAAGGCAAAGCAATAATAAAGAACAAAGTAATCAAATAAAAATGATTTATTTTATTTAGTTACTAGGATTGGCAAAAGCAGATGTGGTGCAATGAAAATACATGGTGACCAGTATAAACAGAGAAGAGGGGCTAGCATAAAATCCAACTAAAAGTGCAGAAAGACAAGGAGTTTTTTAGGCCAGAGGCAAGCATAATTAAAGCCAACAATTGGAAGCATTTGGGGATCTTGGTTCTTTCTCCATATAGAACCTTATTGCTCTTTATCATTATGTCCATGGACACACGTGAGCATGTAAGGGTTCCCTAAAGTCAGGGTGATCCAGACAGCCCAATATTCGCTGTGTCAATGCCATAAGAACCTCATTTTCAGAGATTACCCATGGTTTGAAGTTCTAATGTGTATTAGATTAGAGGTTGCTGTTACTTTTTAATCCCTGGGATAAACATGTACGAGTTTTTGCATAGACTTCAAATCTGTATATATCTGGTTTGGTCTTTTCCAGTTTGGAACCCTCACCTCTTCTTTCACTCAAGACTTTGCTGGACCTGGAACATGATTTTCCTACAGACCCTGAACCTGATGCCTTCAATTTCTACGGTCTAGAGGTTACTCCCAGCTGATCTATTGACATGCTATCCCAGAATTGTCAATTCAAAATCTCCCTCATCACAGAACATTTCATTGGATGATCACAAAGTATAATGCCTTCTTGCTTACTCTGTGGAGTAGAAGAAAAAAGGATTGAGGAAAAGGAGATACTTGAAAACAGATTCTTCTCTTTTATTCCATAGAAAATCAAGGACTTCTTTTTTCATCACCATCATCATCACTATGGAAACAGAAATTAGACATTTGTGGATCAGCCAAGCCAACAGCTTTATATGGAATAATATCATACAGTCTTTCTCTTAGTTCCACAAAGAATGCACCATTACCATCCCCACTGTACACATAAAGAAATTTAGGTTTAATTCACTGAGGACTAAGAATCTGAGAGTCTCAGATCAAACCACAGCCTGCCATCTTACCCACTAGGCTATACTTCTCCTTATTGCTTTATTGTTCCTAGATCGAAAATGTAAGTTCCTCTCCAACTTTGGGTTCAATACACAGGAGATGTTCAATGGTATTTGTTCTTTGCAATTCAAATAATTCATTAGTGCTTATGATGGCCTGTTTGATGAGTTTTTTAATCTTCATTTCTTCATCAGCTGATATCTTTCCCTCAGCTGGCCAGCCTGTCTTAGATGAAGTATTACTTTTCAAGTTTCAAGACCTGGGTCACTGTGACACTATGTGAAGAGCAGCAGGCAAATTTTCACTCATGGCAACTCAGTATTTATTTTGTCTGTAGTAGAAGGAGACATGGTGAGTCTCGGATGATCAGGCAACTGCCAGCTTGAATCTGTCTTAGCCCTCTTCATTATTGTCCCAGAAAAGCTGAAGCCAAAATGAACATCTGTCCAGACCAGTCAGAGAGGAAACAGATTTTTTTAGCTTTTTCATTTGCATCAGATGATTCCATTTTATTCCAGTGGCTTAAACACAAGGACCCAAGAGCCTGGATTCACACTTTCCTACATAGTGATCATAGGCCCTGTGATCTCCCAGACCCAGTCCCATCCTTCTCTGGCTGGGCCTTAAAGAAGAAGATATCATACCTGCCTGTGCTGAGTGAACAGCTGGAGCAGAGAAAGGCAATATAGGAAAGGGTCAAAGCAAGAAACAGCGCCCAGTGACATATTTCTGGTGACATTTTCCCCCCAACTAGGCCACACCTCTGACTTTTGCCCATCTCCCATTGGGCCATCATATTATGAATCCATTATGTGATTTACCCATTCATTTGGTCATAGCTCTCATGAAACAATTTCCCAGGGTGCTCTCAAAGACATACCCAGAGAGGCATTTTACTATTCTAGGACCTACGTAATTCTCAATCCAACCAAGATGATCATAAAGATTAACTATTATAGCTGGCTTGTTCTTCCTTAGGAGTGAGCATCAGACCCAAAGACCTTTGCAATCTACAAGTTTGGAAGTAGGGTGCACATGCCCTTCAGTGGAGATTATTTGGACTCATCCATGATGCATCAAAACAACACATTGCATGCTATAAGATATGAATGCTATGATTACTTAGGAAGGCTAACTCACCATCCAAAAAAAGAAATACAGCACCAGGGAAAGGGTACTTGAAAGTGAGGATGAGATCAATGGAATAGGGTTAGACCAATGAAGAGAGGAAGAAGGGGGAAACAGTCATAAAATTCAATGCATATCCTACAAAATTAAGAAAATTGAGGAAAAGTGTGGGGTTGGGAAGTATGGAAGAGAATGATGAAAAGGGTTACAATGATCATGATTCATTGTATTCACATGCTACTTTGTTGAATGGCAACTGCTTTGTACAACTACTTGAAGATACCGGAATGAATGATATTGTACAATTTGTAAGGAAATGGAAGGAATGACTTGGAAAAAATTATATTAAGTGAAGTAAACCAGACCCAAATAAATATAGGTTGCATGGTTTCCCTCATTTGTTGTAACTAGAATGTGCCTATAAATCTACAAGTAAACACACTGGATGGTAAAAGACAAAATAATATACTTGGACATTATCAATTATACAGGATTCTAGACATTCACACAGTGAGACCAAAGGAGGATATTCTTAGGAGAGGATCATGAAGGCTCAATAGCTATGTGCATATGATCATATAAAATGATGTTTATTAAAATGAACTCCAAGAAATTGTAATAAGAGGTTTTTTTGTTATTTTTCTTTCTCTTTTGTCACTGTTTTTGTTTTCTGTACCTTTTCTCTTGTATGTAAATTTGTCTGTTTGGGAAGGGTAAGAGGAAGCAAAGAAATGGTAGGACAAAGGGTTAACAAAGGCCGCAGTGATACTCACTAGACACCGTGTTGAAAATGAGCTATACAACTTGTGGGGGAAGGGGATTGGGAAGGAAAAACTTGGGAAAAGAGGGAAGAGGTGACACTGTTCAAAAAGAAATGTACTCATTACCTGTCTTAAGTAACTGTAACCCCTCTGTACATCACCTTTACATAACATTTTTTTTTATTTGTCGGTCATGGGGTTGAACTCTGGGCCTGGGCACTGTCTCTCAGCTCTTCAGCTCAAGGCTAGCACTCTATCACTTGAGCCACAGTGCCACTTCTGGCTTTTTCTGCTTATGTGGTGCTGAGGAATTGAACCCAGGGCCTCACGCATGCAAGGCAAGCACTCTACCACTGAGCCACCTTCCCAGACCAACACTCAGAGTTAGAAGAGCTCAGTTTGGAATGAAAAATACAAAGAAAGAGAAATTGAAGACTTACGGGAAGAATAGCGTACATGACATGGAGGTAGCAGCAAAGAAGGTTAAGACTCAAAGTCTAGTCTAGGCTGGAGTTTTCCCCCAGCCAGGGATCACATTGGGTAATTCAGTGTTTCCACCTCTCAAAATTTTTCTAGAGACTTCATAGTTTGCTGACCAGAGTTCCAACCTCTCCCTCACATAAGCTTCTTCTTCTTTCTTTCTTTTCTTTCTTCATTTTTTTAATAATGAAAATACTGTACAGGTTACAATTACATGGGCAAGATAATGAGTACATTTCTTATCAATCATTGTAGCCTCCTCCTTTGTTTCCCCTTCACATCCCTTCCCATCCTCCTCCCACTTCTCCACCCAATCCTCCCCCCCACCCCCACATAAGCTTCTCATCTTCGAAAGTTTTATCCCTTTAGGCCAGTGTCCTCCTTTGAAAAGTAATGTTCTGAAAGTGGAGGACCATGGCTTATTGATCATTTCCTGGCACAGAAAGCATGCTCAATAAATGTGTTGAACAGAATGAATGAATGTAGACATCACTGATGGTGAGGTTGAATGAGTAGATGGATTTTACAGTGAAATACCCTGTTTACCTCAGGCATTCTAAGTGTCTCCAATTGACTAGGTATGGTATCTTGTACCTACACTGATATATTCGATCATTAATGCTTTCCACAAATATTTGTTGGAAGTCTGTTGCTTCTAGATACTGTCATGAGAACTTAGGATTTAATAGTGATAACACAGATAGTTGCTCAAAGGCAACTGATATTTTGGAGAGAGACAGTCAGATCCGCTACAGATTCATGGAGACTAGTGAAACACAGAAATGTGTGACTTCTAGTTTAGAATTGAACAAAACAAAACAAAATGGTGTTGTTAAAGATACCAAAGTATAGGACTGGGTGTGTAGTTTAGTTGTAGAAGACCTATTTAGGACGCTTTCGGCTCTGTGTTCAAGAAAGAGCACCACCACCGCCATCACCACCACCACCACCATCACCACCAACAACAACAACAAAAGGGTACAAAATTATACTCATTTCTCCCTCAACTTTTTATTGCACCTTTAAATTTACTACTTAAAGGTCTTTCAAAAACATCATTTAACCATTATCATCATGATTTTGATCATTTTTATTTATAATGTATTATTCTAGCTCTAAATGTAAATAAGAGCATATAGTAAAAAATGGCACATATTTTCTAGCCTGTAGATTCAGATGGATATAATTTCCTTCCCAGAACAGTAGAAGCTGCATAAAGCAAATTTAATTGTTTTTATTTGTATTTTATCCTTGATATATAGCATTCTACTGGCATTCTCTACCTTTAGTTTACTGGGGAGTAGCGCAAGTATAAAAGGAAAGGAGCAATGGGTTCCCTTCTCCTTCCATTTCCTTCTATGCAGTTATTTCCAACGTGTATCTGTGTGTGTGTGTGTGTGTGTGTGTGTGTGTGTGTGTGTGTGTGTGCATGTGTGTGCCATCAAAGTACTAACCATACTCAGAGGCTACAAAAGAATTTGCCTTAAATGCAGAAAGAATACAATGGTGCTCCTAAAACTGAACAAGAAATCTGTCCTATCCTTCCTGACTCATGTTACCTCCCTGTATTACATTAAAATTGCATTGGCATGTGCCTTTCTAGAAGCAATGTATGTTTTATCAAGAGCCACAAATTGAACCTCCAATTCACCAGCAAAAAGCTAAAAGTAGAGTTGTGGTTAAAGTGCTAGAAGCACTAGCCTTGGGCAAATAAAGCAAAGGGACAATGTGCTGAGGCCCTAAGTTCAAGCACCAGTATTAGTATATATACAAAAAAGTATATGGGAGTAGAGGACCAAGGTACTGGGGTGATGCCAAAGCTAATGTGATGATGTATGTGGGTGATGAGGGTGAGGTTCAAGTAGGGGTGTGTTGGAGAGGGGTGCATGTGACTTGGGGAACACATGATCTCTGTGTGTGTGTGTGTGTGAGATTTATGGCAGTGGTGTGTTTGTATATGTGTACATTATGAAATTAATATCTTGAAATTTTCCAGCACACTTTACCTCTGGGCCATGTAGCTCATATCTTATGCTCCCCTGAAACACTACTTTATTCTCGTGTTCGTCGAAGTAAAATACCATGCAGCTTTTTGACATTCACAAACAAAACCAGTGGTTTTTATCTGAGTCAAGTATTCCCCGGGGGCTTTTATTTTTTTATTTTTTTTCCTCCTCTTCTTCCTGTAAATCCATTTTATGCATTGGAGTTAGAAAATGACATCTTGTTACATCATGTTAGACAGCATCATAATTTTTTCCAGCAAACCACTTCCAATCTGGCTAGGCAGACATAACTGAACAAAGAGAGACAACCTGGTATAAATAAAGGATCAGCTCGGGGTCCTTTAGGAGGGTCCCAGGGGAGTTCTGTTCCAAATCTAAGACTGACTTGCTGTTTTACATGTTAATTCTTTAGAATGGGGAGGGAGAGAGAGACTTCTGCATGCTCACAGATCTTTCATCCACATGGTGCAACTTCTCTCTGCTGAAGATGAGGACCCCTATGGAGGGAAGGCTCCCTGTAGGGAAGGGAGAATGGGGGAGATTGATGGTTGGCTTGAGGTCTTTTCTATACTTTGCACAGGTCAGGCCTGTCTTTTTGCTTTCCAGCTGCAGCTGCTATTTATAGTTCTGTCTCTGTTTTCTCTTCTGCCTGTGACCCCTGTGGTCAGACGCTCAAGGTCTGTGTTTAAAAGGAGCTGTTATGTGCTCAAGTTCAAGCCCACCCTGAAGACTTTCCTTTAGCAGTCTGTAGTCTGAAGCTCAGTGGCAAGGCTTTCCCATATCCTCCTCCCACTCTGATACACTGTGCATCTGTCTGGGCATCTGGGCTCCCTCTACCCTGGTGTGAGTCTGTACCCCCTAGCTTGTACTGTGCTGAGGGTTTGCTCTGGTTGGAAATTGTCTTTCAGATCTTCTTGTGCGTGATCCACCAATGTGTTCTTTCCAAAGCAATGTCACCATGTCAGTGTTTGGTCTGATAATATTCACTGGCTCATTAGCTATAATGCCTAATAATGAAGGCACAAACATTAGAATCTATAAAGTAATAGAGGGGCAAGAATCCTGGACTTTGATTCTGGTGACCCAAGACTGAGTCATAATTCCAAACTTTATGATCCTGTTCAAGTCAGTGAAACTCTCTGAGCTTTCCCTCCATGTGCAAAGAGAATACCTACTTTATAGGAATGCTATGAGGACTAAGGTGAGATCATGCAAGTGTGAAAGTATTCTGGAAATTTCCTTACTTTCATATTCTGCTATTTCCACTTTTTATACTTCTCAAAAAAGTATAGCAAGGAATATAGATGAGACCGGGCATCAGTGACTCACACCTGTAATCCTAGCTATACAAGAGTCTGAGCTCTGAGGATCAAAGTTTGAAGCCAATCTGGACAGACAAATCTGTGAGTCTCTTACCTCCTATTAACCAGCCAAAAGCTAGAACTGGTCAGAGCTCAAGTGGTTGACTGTCAGCTCTGAGTGAAAAAAATTGAGCCAAATTGTAAGGCCCTGGGTTCAAGGCCCAGTATTAGCACAAAAAAAGAAGAAGAACAACAACAGCAAAAAAAAAAAAAAAACAACTGAACTATAAGTGACAAAGAATTGAGATACTCTGAAGATAATAGAGAGCAAAATTGCTAGGTATGACTCCATCAGCCAGTTAGGAGAAATGGTAATTTATTTTTTTAATTAGAAATACTTGGGGTTGAAATTTATTAGCTATTTTTAAATGCTTTAAATTTAACGCAAGTCAATAAAGATTAATTGAATATAGACTCAGCTACAAAGATATTAAAAAATTAACAGAAACCGTGAAAGTAGGACAGTTCTTACCACAAAAAAAAAGAAATTAGATCAATCCAGAACTCAATCTCACCATACAAATTTAAAATTATGATAAGAGAAAAAGAAAAACTACTTAATAATAAGATGGGAATAATCATATTTGGAAAATGATTTCAAGCAATACTCCATATCATATCATATCTTAAAGGAGATGCCAATTTTACTAAAACTCGTATATAAAAATAGATTTGCCAGACTTTGTCAGATCAGTGGAGAAATAACTTCTCAATTTTGAGGCAATAGAAGAGTCACTAGAATTGACAGGCACTGTATTAGATTGATTTTCTGTGGCTGTTACTGAAGAAAAACAATGTGCAGGTATTTATTTTGACTCATGGTTTTAGAGGTTCCATTCTCTAGTCCTGGGATCTGTTGATTTTGTCATCAGATGAGTCATTGGAGAGGCATCAAAGAAGTAAGAGCATGTGGTAGAGGCTGCTCACCTCATGGTGGAAAGGAAGCAGAGAGAGGCATAACAAGAAGGGCTAGGGAAAGATGACCTCCAACAACATTCTCTCGGTGATTTACTTCTAACCAAGCTTTCCCTGCCACAGTTCCACCAGTCCCTAATAGTCTATTTAAAATTTGAATCAATTAATGGATTAATCCATTCATAAAGGCAAGACTTTATGATCCATTGACTTCCCTAAAGTCCATCATCTGTCAAATGAGCCCTCAGTACATTTCCCTGTGGAAGACATTTAATATTCAAGCCATTAGAGATACCAATACACATTTTAAGAGCTCTCAAACAATGAAAATAGGTCTCTCTACTAAAAACTGCTGACAGAAGGTTGAAGAAGTACTTTTATCAATCAGAACAAAGTGATATTTATAAATTACTTATTAAAAATGAAAATAGGTGAATGCAAAGATGGACAAGGAAAAAAATCTATCTTTATAATTTTTAAAGTATAGATTTAAGCAACATTGAAGTACCAATTTACATTATTAAGTCAGAAGTTAAAATGTTAGAACTCATTTGGAAAACAAAATCATGGTTCATATTAAAACTACAAACGCATTCGCACTTTCTAAGCTAGATATTGCTCACCTCAAGAAAGAAATCAGCAAGAAAATAAAAGCTACATGATTAAGTTTTGTATAATGGAGTTTAAAAAATCAAATGCTCAAAACAAGAAACCTAGCAAAGAAAAAATATGAATATGACATTTGAAGAATACAAATATTAAAAATGGTAAGAGTTGACAGATAGAAAGTACATAGAAAATTTAAAGATATATAGAAGTGGAATGAGAAGTATGTAGAAAATATTTGTGAAAAAAATAAAAATATCAAATGTAATATCACATAAATATACTAATTATGGAGGTTTAAAATGAGTTGTTCATTTGGACAAAACCAGAAGAAGGCATGCAAAACATGATTCAAAATGATGACTTTTGTTAAATAAATGATTTCTTAATTTTGTTCTATTGACTTTGGCTTGGAGAAAAATGTAAAATTAAAAAATATTAATTGATAAATAAAAGTTACATATATGTACAATATTTGGCATGATGTTTTGATATACAGCACACTGAAGAATGGTGAAATCATGCTAACATATGCATTACATCATGTACTTTTGTATATGATGAGAACACTTCAAATGCATGGAAATATTATTTCATATAGCTGTTAGCCAGCCACTATATGTCTTCCTTTAAAAATGTCTGTTCAGTGGACAAATACAGTCATAATATTCATATGTGAAAATGAACCCAGGTAACTGGAGGGATGGGTGGGATTAGGAGAGATGAAGGAGAATGATATAAAGGGTGACATTGATCAAGATATATTGTACTCATGAACTGACATGAATTGAAACTCTTTTGTGCAACTATTAAAGATAACTTAAAATTATCCAAATCTTCTTTTTTCGGTGATTAAACCTAGGGTTTTATACATGTTAAGCAAATGCTCTGCCTCTGAGCTGCATCGCCCAGTTGTTTTTTCTACATTTAAATTGGATTGTTTGTTTCTTTAGTATTGAGTCAGATGAATTCCTTACATATATTTTTAGATAGGAAAAAATCAAAAAGCAGAAAAAAAACTCTCTCCATATTGATCCAAGTTTACATTTTAGGTGTATTCTTATTTTAGCTCTTGCTGTTTCTATTTTAACCTGCTGCTTATGGGCAAAATTTTCCATCGTCCAGTCCCAACTCTTCCATGGTTCAAATTCCAATTACCTATCCAGGTAATTGGCCTTCTGATGTAGCTTTCTGTGTTGTCACTGCTCTGGCAGAACACCAGGAAGGAAATATTCCTTCCAATCACAGTAACTCTATGATTCCCAAATTCCCTTCTAGTCTGTAACAGTATCCCTCTTGGCCCAATGGTGGCTACTATGGAACACCGGGTATATTCCACCCTCGTCATGTGCTCAGTTATCGTATGACAGTGAGAAGAGAACTCAGATAGTCTCAGCATTCGCAATTTACTTTGAACAGGTTGAGAGAAAATGACGGAAGGAGTTAAAAGCTTTCTATCATTCCTCTCCCTATTTTTTAGCTTCTTACTAGGGCCAACCCTTGAGTCACTGTTCCTTTCTGTAAGTTGACTCTATGTGCACCTGCAAGCCATTTCAGCAGTCTTTTAGTGTCATAAGCTGTTTGCAGCTTACAAAGATGAATGAGACACAGTCTGAAGGAGCTTGTTATCTAATAGGAAAGTATATATTCAGCCAAGAAATGTTTTCCCTATATAAATGTACTAAGTCTGATGTCTGGTGTCCCATTCTGGGAAACTAAAGAAGGTGCCAGCCCAACTTGGAAACTCAGAGATGGCACAAATGAAGTATGTGAGGAGGGGTTGTGTGTGGTGAAACAGAGCAGAATGGGGTATGGTAGAGAGTGTTTGGGATGGAGTGGACAGTGTTCACCTGAAAGACAGCAAGCACAGTGAACTTAAGGAGAACTACTTTTCAGTTCTATGGTGCTTTCAAAAATTGTGTTAGTGTGTGACAGAATGAATATACATCTAACTGGCTGGTCCTTTCAATCATTTTGTTCTGCCATAGAAGGCCCTCAGTCAGCATACCGGGCTTCTTCAGTTCTTGGTCTGGTTTTCACTCCTGTTCTCATATTCTTCTGGCTATTGGCTCAGATGTACCTGTGTTGTTCTTTACTTTTCATTGTTCTTTACTTTTCTGTTCCCCCTAAGAGTGTTTAGCCTCCGTATTTCCTCAAATCTTACTCCAAATGAACGCTTTGTGGCTGTACTATTCAACTTCAGTCTTCCGTGTGTTCATTGAATTGAGAATTCTCTACAAAATTGTACTCATTTTCAGTGCAGATAAGAAATGATTCTCATTTTTACTTATGATGGGTTTCTCTGTTGTCGAGGTCTGAAAATAAACAACTCTCTTCCTCTGTTTATGTGATAAAAGATAACCCACACAATTTACCTCCTAAATAGTGAAGTTTATATTATCATTTCAAAAGTTTAAGGTATTCGAACTACCTGGAACATTCATAAAAATGTTCTACTTCGCATGTTGATGACTTTTCTTGGGTGGATTCTGAGGTATGTAGGATGAAGTCAGTTGAGGCAATTATGTTCTAAAATTCTTGCCATTACTAACTTTCTATATCTAAACATGGATGATTTTATGCCAAGTGATGAATTCAAGAAAGTAACCATTTAAAAAAGAACAAGAAATTGATTTTTAACCAAGAGTCCCATAGGTCTTCAATAGGGAAAAAATAATTGTCTCAAAACTCCTTCTGGGACAACTTGACGTCCAGAATGAATGTAAATTTTCATCTTATACCATATAAAAACATTAGCTCAAAATAAATTTTTAAAATCCTAAATGTAATGTCCCAAACTGTAAATCTATTAGAGGGAAACATAGATATAAGTTTTCATAACCTTGGATTAGGCAATGGTTTCTTGGATACGACATCAAAATAGAAGCAATAAAAGAGAAAATACGTAAAGTGGACTTCATCAGAATCAAAGACCTGTTCATCAAAGGTCACTATCAAGAAGATTAAAAACTTCAACCAAAAGAGTGGAAGAAAAAATTGCCAGTAATATATTACTTTTTTATTTCTCAGAATATAAAAATAGCTCTTATAATTCAATAAAAAATGACATAACCCAATTTAAAAATGGACAAAGGGTTTAAATAGGCATTTCTCCAAATAGCCAATAAGTATATGAGAACATTCTAAATATCATCAGTGAGAAGGAAAAATGCAATTTAAAATCAAAACGAATTATACTGGTTTTCACACCTATTAGGACAACTAAAATAACAAAAAATAAACAGAAAATTACAAGAATTGCTGAGGATATGATATGGAGAATTAGGGCCCTCCTACATTGCTAGTGGGGCTGTAAAAATGGCACAGCTGCTCTGGAAAATGTTTTGGCAGTTTCTCAAAAAGTTAAACATATTAAACACAGAATTACCAATAACCCTGCATTTCCACTCATAAATATATACACAAGAGAATTGAAAACATATGTCCACACAAAACCTTGTACATGAATGTTCACAGCAACATTATTCATAATAACTCCAAAATGGAAGCAATCCAAATGTCCATCAACTGATAAATGGATAAACAAAATGTAGTACCTCATACAACAGAATGTTATTCAACCATAAAAAGAAATGAAGTATTGATAATGTTACCTCATGGGTGAACCTTCAAAACATTATGCTAAGCATAAGAAGCCAGACACAAAGAGCCACATATTGCATAATTCCATTTATGTGAAATGTCCAGAAGAAGTGAATCCACAGAGACAGAAAGTAGGTTAGTGTTTCCCTAGGGCAGAGAACAGGGGACAGAGAAGTTGGAAACAGGGTTTCTTTTAAGAGGGATAAAAATGTTCTAGAATTAGATAGGCACAATGATTGTATCACATTGTGAATATACTAAAAACCACAGAATTATCTACCTTAAAATGATATATTTTATGTTATGTGAATTTAGTCTCAAAAGAATAAACAAGTGAGGAGGTTCTTTACACTTGACTGAATTAGATTTCAGGTAGCCCTCACTGTGAATCTAAGTGACATGGTATAATTTAAGAAGCACATTTTATGCTGGGTTCTCAACTGGGTATGGGTAGAGAAAAACGCACATAAAATATAAGCTCTGTTCCCAAATTGTGCATGCCCTGTTGGAGAACATAGACCTCATAGACTTAATTAACTGTAGAATGTATTCTACAGGCTCTATTCTACAGCCTGGAGATAAGATGTACCCCAGCAGAGAATGATTCTATAGGTCCTCCTAAGTTTTATTGCTCTGTCCACATTCTGAGTAGTCTCAACACTGAAATCGATCTGACTCACAGCTTTGCTGGTGCACTGTGTCTCTTCAATCTGGAAACCCTTCATTAATGCAATATGTAGATCCATCTACCTGTCAGACAGCTAGGCCCTTTTGCCTTCTTGAAGAGGCTCTTGTTCCTTGGATGAAGAAGTGAAGGGTAGGAAGGAGACTCATCCCATTCTTCTGGGAAGAGTTATTCCATCCAATCCCAACTGGCTATATTTGGCTTGTATTTGGATGGTGAAAACCCATTGCCTGGAGATGGGGAACAGGGAGAAAGGTCTCCCATAGGAGGAGTTTGGTGCCCGATGAATTGTACAATGATGAGTGCTAAGCAGAAAGCATTCCAGAAGAAAAGGAAGATTTTCAATCTGGAGCCCTGGGGCCCCAATGCCTTCCAGATGAAAAACTAAACAGAGTGGTGCTCCCAGTGTAGGCATGCTGACATTGGCTCCCTGTTGTACTGAATATAAGCCTATTTTATTATGTTTATTATTTTGTGTCTTCAGAGCATAACTGGTGCATTGCAAACATGAGCTCCCTGTACAATGGAGCTGTCACTGAAAAAGACTTTTCCCTAAAGCCAGGGATAATCTCCCTACCCAGAGATACAGCATGATGAACTCATCAGTGTCCTGAGCCCCATGTGCTTATAAGAGATCAGGACTCAGAGACATCTGTCTCTGGCAGTTCTACTTAGGACAGAATATTGTCCTTCCCAG
Organism: Dipodomys spectabilis; assembly: GCF_019054845.1. Lineage (NCBI taxonomy): Eukaryota > Metazoa > Chordata > Mammalia > Rodentia > Heteromyidae > Dipodomys > Dipodomys spectabilis. The sequence goes on along the minus strand of NW_024870887.1, from coordinate 6,275,753 downwards.
GAGTGAGTCTGAGTACATCATGCCTGTAGTGCATGCCTGAGACTATGTCTCCTGCCCTAAGACCACAGAGTAGAGAATATAGGCCCATGGGCATAATGAATATGCTCCTCAAAATCCAGGCAAAGACATGAACTTAATACTGACTTGTCCTTGAACCAGTTGATGATTTTTCCTCCAAACTCAAGAAAACACAGCTCTTTTTCTGTCTCTTTCCTCTGAGGGATAAATGGCCTGACAACATAGACAAGGACCAGATGTGCAATGCACAGGTCAGTCTGTACTGGGAAGGGGTGAGGAGGGAGAATGGGGAAGCAGGCCTGAATGTCATTACTTGGAAGGGTCAGGGGGTCAGTGACAGTGGCAAGAAACAGATTTTTCCAGCTGCTTTCAGGCTGAGATTTGTACTGCATAATCTGAATGCTTTTATCTGTTTCTGAAAATAGACAGGAATTTTTTCCACAGGCTGCTCCAATCTGGCTGTGGAGACGTGAGGGAGGATTGTAGGGAGACAATTGCATGTGGTCCAGTGTATTCATTTTGGGACCTACCCCCTTCCTCTCTAGCACTGCCCTGTATTGGCTCTAAGGAGCCACATTATCTGAATAGCTCTTGAGTTAGGGAGTCAGAAATGCTGGAAATACTTTCCATTCTGAATTCAGCATCATTTCTGAGAGAGCAAGTGATCATTTCTTACTTTTGCTTAAGTTGACAGGATGAAAGGCCTTGGTGGAATCACAAGTACTACTTACCCAGATAAAATGGTTCCTTGAATCTGTATAGAACAGGGGAGATAAATGAGGCCAATGGAAGAAAATGGCTTGATCAGCCATTGGACTTAAAGAGTTTATGGTTGTTATGGAGTCCACAAATCATTCTCCACCTTTGTCCTAGATTTAGACTACAAAGAAGCATCACAAATTATCTGCAGAGATCTTTTGGAAGGTTAACTCTGGATTAAATCAGAGTCTATCTCTCAGCAGCTGGTCCTTCTCATCTAAGATCAAAAGGATTTTGAACCTTCCAAGTGAACTGCTGTCAAGCAGGCAGCAGAAGGATCTCTAATATTATTTACATAGAATTTTCTTTTTCCAATTATGTATTGGTTCCTTCTTGTTAGAAGGCTGTCTTATAAATGTGGGAAAACAACACACACACACACACACACACACACACACACACACAAACACACACGTTAAGAATCATGTAGAGAACCCCCAGCCCTCCGCAATAATTTACCAGACCAGAAGCCACTGATGTACAGAGAACATTTAAGAAAAATGTATTTTATGTGAAAACCAAAAAGGTTAAAACTCTGTATACTGTATCAACAGCTTTGTGTAAAAATGGCAATCCAGAGAGTCTAATATATTTAAAACATTTTTTAAAAAATCCTCATGGATGTTTGATATTGTACTGAAGTAACTTCCAGGTAGCTCCTTGCCATGTGGCTGTTCATGTCCCAGACTGGGTTTGATCACATCCCAAAGGATGCCTCCCCATGGAGTTGCTTCCGGTCGACAAGGCCTGTGATGGAATTGCTGTTAAGAATTTTTAATTAAGGTTATTAAATTCATTTTAATAACAAAAAAGAATCATGTAGAGAGTCAGAGGATGAACTAGGAATAAGACAAGAAGCTTTTAACATACAAATAAATGCATCCAGATACCATCTGTTCTGGAAGTATTTTTCAATTGTCATTCTCCCACCTACCACCAACAAGAAGATATTGCTGTTGAGTGTGCATTAAAGCTTACCAACTTAGTTTCCAAGTCTCTTGGCCCTATAAGAAAATGATACTTGAGGCTGATAAGTCTGAGTAGTTTACTGGAAAAGGTTCATCTAAAATAAACCTTGTTATGAATGGAAGCAAGAAAAAAGTACTAGATTATTCTGGAATGCTGCCAATACCCTGTGTCTCTGAGACTGTTTCCTGGCCTTTTTGACCAAAGAGTATCATCATTAACTCAGGTACCAGTGAGGAGGAAAAGAGCAAAAATGTGAGCTCACATAATCACTTCTAACAGCCAAGGTCCTTCTCAGAGAACTCTATCCATGTAGGCTGTGTCTGGGAATTGCCATTTGTGAATCAGTTTTCTACTGAGGCAGCTCGATGATGGGTGTCAAGTGAATCACCATGTTTACTAGCACTCTGGGGCTCCCATACATGGTGTCGTGGCTTTAGGAAGATGGTGTCGTCTGTGGCAAGTTGACTTCAATCATCTGAGTGTCTCCCAGTGATGGACACCTGGCTATCAAGTTGAAGAATAGAAAGGCACAGAGATCAGACAGAGATGGGAAAAGAGATATGAAGGAGAGTGACTAGAGAGAAAAAAAATAATGATGGAGAGACAGTGAATGGCTTTGAAAGTATTAGGGCATGCTAAAGAGGAAAGGAGAAGGGGAATGCTAGCAGAGAAGTCTCCTGAGGAACCTGGACTAACAATCTGATCTTGCCCAGAGGCTTTCAAGTACAAACCTGTACAAGGCCTCAAATGAAAGAGGAGTAGGAAGCTGACTCTCCCACTCTCTTAACATAGACAGAAGCCTACAGATGAGATCATCCAGTCCTGACTCGGCAAGACTGATTTGGTGGCATAGGGGCCAGGCACTTATCATTATTATTCCTTATTTTTTTCCCAGCACAACTCAAAGTGGACATAGTTTCTGCTCTTTTATGATGTATGGGAAAGAAAAAAATGAAGTACAGAGAAGGAACAAATTTAAGCAAAGAGGTTTGGCTATAAGAAAACTAAGCAGACATTTTCTTGGGTCACTGAGATGATATGATGTAGGAGAAAACACCTGAGCTCTGGTATCAGAAAGATGTAGGCTGACGCCTGCTTTTGCCATTTGGCCATTAGTAAATGTTAGCTATCTATTGGCTCCTATCAGTACTAATTTCTCTAGGGAGTATTTTGCTAGAAGCCCTCTTGAAAAGCTTCAAGATCATTTGGTTAAAGTCATTAGAGGTCACAATGAATATCAGTTGAGTACAGAGCTGAGATTGAAGCCCTTGGCTTTCTAGGCTACTGCCTCCATATACCTTCTGGCCTATTTATACAGGTGGTCCCAATGGCTCTCAAATGCATTTTCCAGAGAGATTGCTGGCTCACAGTCCTCATCTGCAATAACTCTTTAGAAGAAAAGATAAAGGTGAAGATGACCTACAAGTCTCCCCATTGGTTCCCTTCCCCTCCCTCTGTGCCCTACCTCCCACAAGTTGTGGTACAAAACAGATAATCTATCCAGCCCTTCGATGCTGGCAGCAGACTGCTGAGGGATTTCTGCTTATAACTGAGCTGGTGGCTCACCTCATCAAGCCTCCATGAGAGCTTTTTCTGCTTTCCTGGGAGGAGACAAAAGCTCTTCCTTGCTACCATGGGATGCTCTGTCCACTTGCTGTAGATTGTGGGAATCCATCCAATGACTGGGCAGGAGGTCATCTCAACCTTCCTTGCCTGTGAGGAGATTTAACACTGGCCAGAATCTCAGAGAGAGAGAGAGAGAGAGAGAGAGAGAGTTCAGCTATTAATGGAAAGTGAGTCAACACTGAGGCCCTTACAGACCTGTGTAGTATAAACGACATTCCTTCCCATAGACCTTGAAGCACAGCTAGCAAGCCTTTGGAAAGAAAGTAGAGGTAGCCCCATCCCAGGCTGTGCTGCTTTCTGTTAAGTCAGCCTGGGTAGTTTTGCATCTTTTACAAAGCTGAGATACCTACAGATGTAGAGTTGGAGTGGCAGAGTCTTTAAGATGAAAAGAGACAAGAAAAACAATCACTACTTGGAATCACATCCAGAGCCCGACCTGGCCTCAAGACTGAGTTCAACCTCAGGTCTTCCTTTCCTTTAAGTTGGAATAGAAGAGTGGGCCAGATAGGGATGGAACCAAAGGGAAATCTCTCCTCTCAAAAAAAAAAAGAGTCGCTTTCTCTGACGAGAGATGCTTGCCTTTTAGAATATGGATGGTAGGTCCTGATGGGGGCTTCTCATCTGTGGCACCCAAGCTACAAGACTTCAAGCTGGCCAGATATTTTAAGACTAAGGACACTGCAGTCTACCTACTGAATACAAGGCAAGAATGCTTAGTTCTTACCCAGGAGACTTAGTCTAGTAGAATAGCCCTCAGGGGGTACCAGGAGGCTGTTTCTAGGCGCAGGGCCACTTCAGTTCCAGATAAAGAGGGGATCTCTTTCTTCTCCCCTGACAATTCCCCAATACCTCCCTGCCTCATTTCCCTCTCCATGCTCAAATAAGAAACTAGGCTCAAGGTTCTAGAGTTTGGGAGGAAGGATGCTACCTGCCCTTCCCTTTGCACATACCAACACAGGCAGACACATATACACGCACATGCACGCACACACGCAAGGATGGACCCTTGCACACATGCCCCGTTCCACTTCTATCAGCCCAGACTCATTTCCTTCCATGGCAGGGCCTTACAGCCCAGAGCTGAGCTGGTGCTGCTCTAAAAATAACCTCGTCCAACATGATGAATGGGAAGGCATTCGTTCTCCTTTTCCTGCCTCAGCGTCGGGCCTGAATCATGTTGGGAAATGACATTCTGTTAACACAAGCACTTTTGTTTCCTTCTGTGCTCTCTCACTATCCGGTGAGGGCCCTGGCCAGGACTGGCTTTCAGTCTTTAAAGCCTCCACTGGGGGTCCATTCCATACCCCTATCCAATGACATTAAGAAAAGCCATAGACGAAGAGAAATGGAGAGAAATGTCCTGTGCCTTTCCAAAGGATGCTAAAGACATGATGAGGTGCAGGCCACACAGATGCTCCCCACTTGGGCTAACTAGAAACACTGGCCAGGCATGCCTCTAAGGACAGGAACTAGCCTCCATTCACATCTGGCTTTAGATTACTACTCAATGAACAGTTACGGAACAGGACATGACAGGGCTTTAGATTGAACTCAGTGGCTCAGACTTGTACAAGAAATGGCTCTGACTCCTCTTGGAGCTGGTCTTGTGGGGCAGTAGGCCTCTCAGTCAGGTGGGGAAAGTATGCTACAGAGTTTTACAAAGCTTCCCATACAGGGGGAAATTGTCCCATGCCTATAAATCTAGCTACTTCGGAGGCTGAGAGAGGGAAGATTGTAATTACATGCAAGCCAAGGCAGAAAAGTTCATGAAATGCCTTTGCAACCAATAGCTGGGCACAGTAGTAGTATGTGCATGGCTTCTTACATTTCATGGGAAGATGAGATCAGGAAGATCATATCTCCAGACTCTCCTGCAATAGAGGGAAGCTAAACATAGTGGCCTGTCATCCTATCAATGAAAGAAGTCTAAAATAGGTGAATCAGTGTCCAGGATGCACTCAGGCAAAAAACAAGATCACATTCAAAAATAACATGGAAAAATAAGGCTAGAGTTGTGGCTCAGCCAAAGATCATGCTAGGCAGCAAGCAAAACAAGTCCCTAAATTGAAACCCTATCCCCTGCGTCCAAAAAGAAAAAGAAGGAAAGGAGGGAAAGGAAGAGAGGAAGAAAGAAAAGAAAAAGAAAAGAAGGAAAGAAGGAAGGAAGGAAGGAAGAAGGAAGGAGGAAAGAAAAGAAATAAAGGAAGAAAGAAAAAAGAGAGAGAGAAAGGAAGGAAGGAAGGAAGAAAAAAAGAAAGAAAGAAAGAAAGGAAGGAAGGAAGGAAGGAAGGAAGGGAGGAAAGAAGGCAGGCAGGCAGGCTCTATAATAGGCAGTTTGACTTCTTTTGCCCTTGGTTCTGTGAGCATGAGGCCTATCCCCTAGTTTATCTTCATATCCTTCTTAATCCCTAATCTGTGTACTTGGCTCAGAAGAGGTTTTAGATAAGTGATTTAGGGTTCAAAAAGAACCTAGAGAGGCTCAGTGGAAGAACTGGAGCCACTATAAAAGGTGACATACCTATAGTCTTAGCTACTCAGGAGACTGAGATCTGAGGATTGTGGTTTGAAGCCAGCCCAGGCAGGAAAGTTGGTGAGACTCTTATCCTAATAAACTACCCCAAACAGAAGTGGAAATGTGGCTCAGGTGATAGAGTGCCAGCCTTGAACAAAAAAGCCAAGGGATGGACACACACACACACACACACACACACACACACACACACACACACACACACACACACACAAACGTGCGCGTGCAGAGACAGAGCGGTGGGAGGGGACAAAGCTTAAGCTTTCTGGAAATTGAGAATGGGCCAAATCCTTCTACCTGGGTTCCATCCTGGCTCACAGGCCTCTGGAACTATTGATTCTCTACAGCAAGAGAATAAGTGGTTTAGCACCCCTTTAACCAGTTCCTTTTGTGAAATCTTCTTTTTCATAAGTCTCATCTCTATTTTTCCACTTGGAGTCATTAAAGTCTTGTTTTAATGGAACCTGATTTAATGCCCTTTTTGACCCTCTTAACCTTTCACTTGTTCTCAAACAAAATGACAGAAGCTGTTAACTTGAGAAGTGGACCCATAAATAACCTGTCTTGGAAACCTATGTCTTCAATTGCCAACAGAGTTTCATTGCTTAGTTGGGGCAAATATAGCCAGCACCCATACATGATCATCACTCCCATCTATGTGTCTGTAAATGTGCACAGACATTTGGGACAGGGCTTAGTGAGTGTCTACACCTTACTCAGCTTCCCCTTAATCACATATAAGCCTGTCCTGAAAGGAGATAGGGAGTCTGTACTCCTGGGAAGGTCAAAGAGTATCCAGATTTGGTAGGATAATGGCAGCCAACTGGTCTCCAAAAGCTGGCAGACATTGATGCACTTCTGATTCCAGGGACAAAGATGTGCTACCACTGGAGAAGATATAGATTCATATAAGTAAAAGCCATAGTTGAGAGTCTCTGTAGGGCAGAAAGACTGGTAGATACCACAGAAGACTCTCAGATTCCCAAAGTGGGAGCACAGAGGTGTGTCACTAGTGGCCTTTCATAGAGATTGATGGAGGAGGAATTTGGACTTGGAAAGGACAGTGACGCTAATTGTGGTTACAATTCCAGCTTTTATTGTAATCTCTGTGACTTCGCTGGTAAAATGAGGACACAGAATTGGTGTCTATTCTGTGATGCTAACATACTTTTGAACTTAGTGTTGTATACATGTGTCAATGGGATCCAGAGAACAGCGCTGTGATTACCACATCAGTGGCGAGAGGGATGGGCTTACGTGGTCCTTAAAAGAAGGCATCCTCTGCCCTTCCACTGTCTCCATTCTTTTCCCAGAACCCCTTGTATTCATTATTTTCATGTTGCTGTGACAACCTGACATAAACAACTTAAAGGAGGAAAGATTTGTTTTGACTCACAGTTTCAAGAGGTCAAAGGGTCAGTCCGTAGCCACTTACCGTACATGCTTGAACAGAACATCATGGAAACGGGAGCACAAGCATGGCAGAGGAGAGATGTTTACCTCATAGCAAACAAGAAGCAGAGAGAAAGGGGAATACAGGAAGGGACCAGGGCAAGATATAGCCCAATGGATGCTCCAGTAATCTACTTCCTCCATGAGGTCCCATCCCCTAATTTTCACCATCTTCCAATGATGCCATCTTGTAAAGAATCCAGTAAGGAATTAAAACATTCCTTAGGTCAGAGCATACATGATCTCACTGCCTTTAGAAATGCCAAACATTTCCAGAGGTGTACTTAATAGTCTCTTAAGCATTCCTTTATCCAATCAAATTGATAGAAATGAATTCTCATACTTTATGTAACAAGCTGCCAGTGCTATTGTCTTAGGGGGCCTGAACTCCATGTAGTGATTAGATCCTCCCTAAATCCCACCTACCTCTCTCTATCACACCTTTATCCCTCCCCTTTTCTCTTTCCCAACTGTCCTTCTATATGGCTTTTCTCTATGTCACAGTTCTGACAAGAGAACCAGTGAGAACTCTGGGTTCTCTGGGGGGTTAGGCTTGACTTCAGAAGGCCCCTGTAGCATGTGAACAGTATTCTTCTTCTTCTACCCACAGGAATTTCTTTAGAGTGCTGTGGTTCGAATGCCAGAGGAGCTGACAAAGGCTGATGCACTCCTGAGCTCATGTATGCTACCACTAGAGAGCACACAAGTTTGTTTATATACAAGATGCAGAGATGACCATCAAAGTCTATGTACTGGAGCCATCTCTAAATTCATATATTGATGGTATTTAGAGGCAGGCCCTTTGGAAGGCTAGGGCTATAAGATGTCCTAAGGGTGGTATTAGTGTTATTATCTGAAGAGGAATAGAGATCTGAACCTGTTACACTCCATCCCTATATGATGTGACACTCTCCTCCATGTCACAATGTATTAAGATCCTCACCAGACATTGCACTTTAGTATTGAATGCCTCAATCTCAGAATTGTGCAAAATAAATCTATTTCCCTTATAAATTGCTTGGGTATTCTGTTACAGCAGTAGAAAAGGGACTAAGACAAAAGGTATGGACAGTTATTTTACCAAGTCAGCTTCTCTGAGGATCTGGGTGTTTTTCTTGCTCTTCAAATTTCTTTGGCAACCACTCCCTGAAGGCCTGTCTAGAATCAATTCATATTCATTTTGTCCTCTGAGATATGTCTTGCATGGACACATGACCTTTTCTAGCTTTTCCTTCATAGTCTTTGTCTTTCTCTTCTCCTTCTCCAAGACTTATTTTCTGTTCTTCTAAGTCCTTGGCCTTCATCAGTGGTAATATGAAAGGAATAGCCAAGGGGAAAGAGACGCAAACTGGCTACATCCTCTATTTATCTCCATAAAGAAAAGGCTAGCACAAGGTCTGGGAACCTTACCCAAACCAGGCTAATATGGCTAATAGATTCCAGGGGACCATCCTAGCTGTTTCCAGAGGAAAGCAAAGTCCCATCTCAGGATATTTATATGGTAGTAGAAATTTCCAGCACTGATCAGGACCATGCCTGGACAATCTTCGCTTGCTTGTGCCAAATCCTCTCTTTTTGTAGGAGTCTCCTGCCTGCTAAGTATGTCATTCCCTTGCTGAAGCATAACTGCTCAGGAAGTTTTTGATCTGTACGTGGAAAAGCAAGCAAAGTCATTCCAGCAGCAGCTAGTCTGCTGGCTCTTGCCTTTCTTTTCCTGTCTTTAGATGACATCTGAATCGTCCTGCTCTGAAGGGTGCCAGAGAGTAACTATTCTAAAACTGAAGGACAAGGATGTCTTTTCAATTTGTTTTCAAACTTGGATCATGTAACTTAACCTTTTCCTTGGTGAGGTAGGCTTGCGGCAAGAAGATAAATGAAAGGCTAAGTGGGGCTATGAGTAACTCCCGGGGTGATGGCTGGTGACTTGACAAGTCATTTATTCTAGGGCATAACTTGGCTTCTTACCAGGTCTTCCAATGTAACCAGAGCCAAGGAGAAATCCCGGTGAGGTGGGTGACCCCCAGCATGGGTCCTCAGCCTCCCATCCTAAGGCCTTCCAGCATCTGGTGGATGCACACAATTAGTAATGCCTTTAAGGGGGATGATTTGGCCTTATGGAAAAAGGAAACTTGGTCCAAGATAATGTCTGGTAAACTTTGACATTCCACCCTGAAGTGGTCCTGTACCCACGTAGAATCTCTAAGCAGCTGCATGATCATGTTACTGCATCTTCCTCAGGAGACAGCTTGTCACGGAATCCATTCCCTGACTTCAGCGTTTCCCAAACAAAAGGAACCTTCATGGGGAGGAGCTGATATCAGCCAGATGGAAGTGAAGCATGGGTTGTCAAGTCTGGAAACATCTCCTAACAGTTTTGGCACTATTCCCTTCCTTTGCTATATGAAACAACTGAGATGGAAGAAGGCAAGAGAATTTCCCCCAGGTAAACGAAGAGCTGAGATCAGATGATGGGACTCTCGAACTCTAAGATCCTGACCAAGCTGCTCTCACTAACCTCATAAGGTCTCATGGCTTTTCTTGGGTAAGATTCCAGGCCAGATGGGCAGTGGTGGAATTTCTGTCATGACAAGAAATGAAGCTATATCTTGCTGCTCTGGAGTAGCAATGAGAAACGGTGGCCTTGTTCAGTTTTTCCTCAATCATAAATACAGTTCAGCAGGATGAAGTTAGATGCCCAGGGAAGAATCTATAATAGTGAAACCATTTTAGCAGACCTAAAGAGGAAATAATATTGAACAGCAAGTTATAAGTACCTGCTTAGTGTCAGACATTAAGCTATCATTCAGTGTTCCCTGGGGCAAAGGATCAGAATAGTCATTTTTTTAATTTTATTTTTATTTTTTTATTTTTTATGTCAGTACTAGATCTTGAACTCAGTGCCAGACTTCTGCTCTATCACTTGAACAACACTACTACTTCTGTCTTTTTGCTTGTTAATTGGAAATATGAATCTCTTGGATTTGTCTGCCCAGGCTGGCTTTAAACCAGGATCCTTAATCTCAACTTCCTAAGTAGCTAGGATTACAGACATGAGCTACCAGCACCTAACCAATATGGGTATTTTAAGAACCATCTGGTGCCTTCCCTTGACAATATTTTGCTAGGTACATGTGTAAGTGCATGTCAAAGAATGGAATATTGACTTTAGCTCAATTTGTTCTCTTTATTCTGAGATTATGTCATTGTGTCCTATTGTTTGGGGCTGTTGTCACTAGAACTTTCTCCATTTTTAATAATATCCTCTTAATCTAATGCTGACAATTCACTCAGGATCCTCTGGAGTGTTTTGAATCTGCATTAGATTATGAAATCCAGAAGTCTGGCAATTATAAATGTGATCCAAACTCTTGGGACAGAGACGTTGGTTCAAATCTGTGTTCAGTCATTTATTAGCTATGTGACCTTAGGACAGCTTCTTAACACTCAGAGTTCGAGTTTCTTACCTGGCTTATGAAAAGTCCCCAGAAGAGTGAGAACTTCCTGTGGAAATACTTTTAAATGTTACCTCCCCCTATCTTTTACAAATATTTCAAGTGTGCACCTACATTGTGCTAGGTGCTACATCAGAAACAGGAGACCTTTAATAGCCTTTTCAGAGAGCTAAAAATGTTGCCGGTGACAGAGTCTCCTTCTCCAGAAATCATGAAAAACAAAAAGATGTAGAAAGCCTGGCATAGTTTTCCTGTTTCCTAGCAGTTTCTTTGGTTTGGTAATGGTGACAGGAATTTTCAGATATTGCTTTCCACAGTTCACATTATATTGTTTTTCCATGGCTGGTTTCAGTTTATACTAAGGCTCCCTCAAAGCTCATAAAATTCCCTTTAAAACCTCATAAAATTTCACCTGTGGATGTTTATTGCCCACAGGATGTGAGCTATGTCCGTTTGGTTTTGATAGATTTACCATTATTAAACTTGGGCTCCCATTTCCCATCAGTGTTATGAAGATGACTGCCTCCTGATTTGGCACAGTGGGCACTCCTTTTGTCCCCCAGTGAGGAAATAGTTTAGTTCTCTGGAACTGAGCTTAGTTAGTGGGAAAAGCTTTTTGCTCCCAGGATTCTGGGGTTTGAGAGTTTGCTCCATCGCTGGACAATGGGTGTGTTACCTAAAGTTACCTAAAGTTCACCCAAGCCCACTCCAGACTCTCAGACTCCTCCCCATGCCATTTCCAGTAACTCATCCCTGATTGTTTGTTGACTTGCACTATCATAGGTATTAGAGACACTGCAAAGATGTTAAAGTTGTCCTTCCTAAAGTCAAGTGCAACTCTCAAATGCACAAAAACAATCCGAACTGACACAGACTCATTTCTCTGGGGCATTAACTATTATTGTCTTATATTATTGTCTTATATGACAATCCTACAAATATTTGCAGAAAGACATCATGTCTTTCCTTTTATCGCCTCTTTTCCGGGCTACACAATACCATTTTCATCGAGTCTGACTTTAAGGATTTGGTTCACAGGTTCTATGCTCTTCAGTTTGGTCCCCTCTGTGTTCCTACTTGGATGTGTTTCTAAGTCACACTGTCAAGAAGTCTTTAGGGCTAGACCGCAGTCTGCATGGCTTAAAATCTTGTTCTCAGGAAAAAGAATGGAATTAGCCATGCAAGAGACACACTTCAGTGGCATCCAGAAAGTGTCCAAAGTTCCCAATTAGTCCAGACCCTGACCAAACAAAGACCAGTTTGGTGAAGTCCAAACAGTGAGTCCCTTGATCCAAGAATCCAGAGCAATTTGAGGAGTCTAGATTCCATAATAAGAAGGCAGGATTAAGTGTAGAGATACAGACTGAACAAATGTGAAAAGCATAAAGGTTACCTGAAACTCAAGGACATAACTCATGGATCTCATCCTGCCTAGGGGATCCTGGGTATAGGTATGATTGACATATGCAAAGCTCTGGGAAGAACCCTGAGGAGCAATATGTTCCAAGAATTGTTATTTAATCCTAAACTAAAAAAAAAAAAAGTGAGGCCAACATCATTGACCTCTCTTTTCTGGATTGCTGGTACTCCTTTGTCCAGAAGTGTAAATATCTCACTTACATGCGCTAAAGCACAAAAGAAGTTTATTCCTACATCCCTAAGGTACAGAAAGGAGCAGCCAAGGGTAGTTTGTGCTTCAGGAACCATTGGACAAGGTGATTCTCTACCTCTCAGCTCCCAGTTTGGCGTTCTTTTCAGACAGCTCTTCCGAAGTGCTAGCTTCCAACAGTTTTCATTTACTTTCTCCCAGCTTCAAATTCAACTGAAAATGTGCTCTTGCTTTCCTAAGAATTCTTGAAAAAAAGGTCTCAGAATTGGATCATGGGCAAATTTTGGAGCTCAGAGGTAGTCATCTAATCTTGTAAGGCAAAAACTAATGGAGGGTGGTTTCCAGAGGAACATGGGTAGATCCTGGTAAGGCACAGATGGTCAATGTCTATAATTTGTCTTATTCCAAATTAACTCTGGGGCTGGGGGCAGTAGGCCTGAGAGAGGGCAGTAGGGAGAGCTGGCAATGGTGCCTGCTAGCTGGAAGACCTTCTCTTTGTTGTAACTCAGCCCTGCCATGTAGAGATGAGGTCCCTTTGTCCAGCAAGGGGAACAAAGGAACTTCATCTTTATATGGCAGGCTCTGTTTGTTAAAGCAAGTCCACGCATGGACTTCAAGTGTCCCCCTGCATCCCTGATTTTCCTGCTCACCACACAGGCCAAAGCTTCTGACTCTTCTGCATGTGGCTGGTCTTCAAGACAATCTGTATCCATCCTTTCTCAGCTTTGATATTCATTTTAGTTCTGTCCCCTTCCAACATCAGGGTAAAGAAAGAACATTTAATGAAGTCTTGCTTCTCCTCATCTTTCTCTTCCTCTGGAAATAATCACAACAAAGCCTCATCATAATTTTAAAATGCAAGGCTTGGCTCGGTTTGGGAAGCCTGAGTCTGACTTGGACATAAATGCCAGCACAGAACTAGCTCAGTCCTGGATGCCTGCTAAGTTGTTTATCTTACCCTGATCTTAATCTCAGCATTCTCTTCTGAAGGCTTTTGGGTAGGGGGCCATCCCTCAAGGTAGGGGGGCTTATTGCATAGTCAGAGTGACTTTATCCTCCACCATAAGAGCATTGCACTTTCTTCTTTTGGGATAAAAAGAATCTGTCCTTCTTTGTCCTCTCCTTCAACTCTTCCTCTCTTAAAGCTGGAAACTTTCCTGACAAAGAAAAGACAGAAGTGACAAATCATATACGGGTCACATTCCTGTGTCTCCTCCTTTTGGCTAGCCCCTAGGCTACAGAGTCTGGAAGATGTCAAATGATTCAGAAAGTGATCTGAATGGGTTCTTCATGCTTTATATTTAGTGCCAGGCAGTAGATCAGTGACTGATGCAAGAATTGGCTAGAGCAAGAGTGGAGTTTAAAAAAAAAGAAAGAAAGAACCCAACAATAGTGGAGGACTCCCACACCAAAGCATTTAGGAGAAGTGCTCAATGGACTTGTGCATGACTGTACAACTTCTGTTGCTACAGAAAACCAGACACAGTTAGGCAGGATGTGCTCTACTGATGTTTACAAAAGTCCCTTCTTGGCTCCTTATTCCTGTTCAGGGACAATGACCAAGGAGTGGTATCATAGGGCCATTGAGGACCATTGAGCATCCCAACTGGGATGGGGCTTAGCAAAATCTTTTTTTGGGGGGGAGGGGGGAGTCCGGTCGTGGGACCTGAACTCTGGGCCTGGGCGTTGTCCCTCAGCTCTTCAGCTCAAGGCTAGCGCTCTACCACTTGAGCCACAGCACCACTTCCGGCTTTTTTCTTTTTCTTTTTTTTTTTTTGCTTATGTGGTGCTGAGGAATCGAACCCAGGGCCTCAGGCATGCAAGGCAAGTGCTCTACCACTGAGCCAACTTTCCAGCCCTTAGCAAAATCTTGAGAGATGGAGAAATATTATTCGTTACATCTAGAGGTGACAACTAAGTAGCTATGGAGAAAATACCCTTATAGGTCAATGGTGTACAGCATGCTATTAACACATTCAATAGGTTGGGAAAGCAGGGGCCTTGTCCTTGTCAGTGGAGAAGACTTCCTGAATCATGACTCCATTTCTCTTCATGAATCTTCAGAGTCCTTTACCTATAACTTACATCATGCCAGACCACTGATCTCTAGGATCCCACGATAGCCTGTTTCCACCCTAAGCCCTTCTTCGTTTTCCCTGGGGGTCCAGCAGAGAGAATAGGGTAGTCTGGTCTTTCCAGTCCATGTCAAGAATAATCTGTCCTGTTTCCCTCACAGTTGCACCCTTGGATGGTCAACAATCTTTTCCTCTTTCATTAAAATCTAGTGCCAGCAGCTTATGCCTAGCACGTATGAGGTCCTAATTTCAAACCCTAGTACATACATTTTCTACTTGAAATTTTAAGAAACATTGTACTCCTGTTTGAATAATCCTAACTTTCCCCAAATGCCAAATATCTTGAAGAGAATTAAGACTGAGAAAAGATAAAAAAGAAAAGCAAAAGATGGATGTTTCAAAGTGAATTACTTTTCATTTTCTTTAGTTCTTTATAGTCAAAGAATTCACTAGTAGAAAAGTGACCTCTACTCTCCTCTTCCTTCCTCCTCTTCCTCCTTCTTATTATTACTATTATTGTTAATATTGCAAGTACTTGGTCTTGAACTCAGGGTTTTATACTCCGCTTGTTTACATGGCTGGTTGCCTTTCTATTCCTTGAGAGTCATGCCTCTTAACATTTTTATTGGGTTATTTTTCTAATGCCACATAATTAACTCCTTTAAAGTGTATGATGCAATGGTTTTCATTATATTCAGTCTTTTAGTATTTCTAGAAAGTCAACATGGGAGCTCTGTGTGTGTGTGTGTGTGTATCTTACACATAGTCCGCTTCAAAAATGTTCACCTGGTCAATGTAAAAGAAAGCTCAAAGGGGTGACACAGACCAAGATGCATTGTACTTACTACCTGATTTGTTGAATGGAAACTTCTTTGCCCCTTTGTACAACTACTTAAAGATAATAAAAATATAATAATAATAAAATAAAACCCAAGTGGTTTGTAGGACACACAGTTCCACACCTTTACTTAGCTTAGAAGAGAAGAAACTCACTGAGAATCGACCTTGACATAGAAATGATCATACAATCTTTCTAAGAAGATTTCTCTTTAGAGGAAGATAGTCTCTCCATTTTTCAGATGAAGCGTTTGAGATTCAAAGTCACCCAACTTGTATATAAGTAGAGTTATATATCCTAACACAAGTTTCCATGAATCCAAGTCCATTTTGTTCAAAGGTCTCTTTCCTACCCTAACTTACCTGGGTGGACAAAAGAGAATGCACGAGACATTCCAGAAAGGCTTCTCTACTTTCCTAGACTTAAAATGTGAACTTCTCTACCATTCTGAGAGGACCTGCAAAGGAAGATAGGCCAAGTAGTGTTTCTAAACTGTGGTTTGTTATGGTGGCCCCTAGTGGAAGGTCAGATGTTTGGAGAAGATTTTTTTTTTTTTTTGTCGGTCATGGGGCTTGAACTCTGGGCCTGGCCGCTGTCCCTCAGCTCTTCAGCTCAAGGCGAGCGCTCTACCACGTGAGCTACAGCGCCACTTCCGGTTTTCTAGTGGTTTATTGGAGATAGGAGTTTCACGGTCTCTCCTGCCCGGGCTGGCTTTGAACCGCGATTCTCAGATCTCAGCCTCCTGAGTAGCTAGGATTACAGGCGTGAGCCACCAGCGCCCGGCTGGAGAAGATTTTTGTCATAGGCCTCTGCTACAAGAGAAGTGGCATGATCTGGGGTCATGAGGTCAGTTCCTGAAGCCCTGTACAGAGAATGCCTCGCACCACTCTTCATCCTGGGCATGCAATAAGCTGGGTAGAGGGACAAACTCCTGGGTTTTCCCTCTAGAACATCCTCATCCTGCACATACTAGAGCCAGAGGAGGGATAGGCATGCCTACACTTGAGTGGGTTAGCCCTCTGCTCGCAGTACCTGACCCTTCCTTGGACTTCTTGAGCCTTGTTACATACTTTTTAATGCCTCTTCATCTTTTTCTATGGACTTGCTCCTTCCCCTTTCTGTTCCAATAAATCCTATATAGAATAGATTTAGAAGATCAACTGTATACCTAGAGCTGGTAAGTAGGTGTGAAAGACAGTGTGGTTACCATCAGTGAATTCCCACTTAAGATGAGAATTTACAATAATGTGCCCATTTGGAAGCTAATCAGAAATACCCATGCAGACAAAGCATGGTCTCAAAAATTCCAGTTGATGAAATTAATACTATGGAGATGAGTATTTGTTAAAATATTTGGCAACAATCTAAACATCTACCAGCAAGAGTTACAGCTATACTTTTAAAATAGTGGTATTCTTTCTTTAGTTTCAATGAGTTCAAAATAATTTATAAATAGTTGAAAGCATTATACATATTATAACAGTTAATATTTATTAGCAACTTGTGCGTTCATTCATTAGGTCTCAAAGCAATCAGATGTATATAATTATTGTCCCTATTTTCAAATTAGGCTTTATTAAAAAATGTACATATCTAACCCTAGTGCCACATACCAGTCCAAGATGGAAACTGGAATCTATCACACTTGTTTCTCAGTGTAATCCCACTTTTGTAGAAAAGGTGAGGGCCATCTATGTAGGAGTGGAGGTTAGCACCAATGTTGAGTGAACAAGGGTTGCTAGCTGAACTGGTCTTTATATTTCTAGGCTTGCTGGGTGTCTATCCTCTCTTCTTTTATCTTAGGTAGAATTAATTATCCCTTCTGGGGTTCTTCTATAAATAACTCGGATACCCATCATTAACCCCATCTTAGACATTAGTTTATGTGTTTATCATTTATGCCTATGTTCTTTCCTCATAGGCGAACTCTCCCTGATTCTAAAAGACAACAACAAAAAGTACTGGTGTTTGATTTGGTAGATACATACCAAAAGCATTGTGAGTGAGAAGATGGAGGTGAGGCTTGAAAGAGTAAGTAAAAGAAGGTGATGCATTTTCAAGCTGGGCACTGTTGTATGACCAGCCTGGAAGAAGCACAGCAGGTGTGTCTAATGTCTACTTGGATGCCTCCCCATTGGGTGTACCATTGAAGACAGTGCCTTGATGTAATTTCTGGAAGGGACAGAAGAAGGCAGAAATGATCTGACTGGCTCTTTCATATCTCCCATTTCCTAGTAGTCAAGTTTTACCCAATGGGTGTCAACTCCCTCAAACTTCTAGGTTGCTATGACAACCTGTGGTACAGCATTCTATCCAAGTCTGTTAGAGACCGAAACTCTGGGTTTAGGGGTGGTCAGTGACAGAATCTGATAAGGCACATGACATAATACAATCTAGTTCTATTTATCTATTTTTCCAGAAGATAAAATAAAACACAGTGTTCAAGGACCTTTTTCAATCTCATATGTCTAGTGAGATAAGAACATAATTTAGCAATGGAAACTTAAATGACCAAGATTAAAAAAAAAAACAACACCTTGTACTTTATGTGGTAAGCAGAGTCACTAGAAGATAGGGAGCAACATACGGTAAAGAGCTTTTTAGTAAAGCTCCCAATTTCTCTCTGTCTTCCAATCTGGCTAAATAGCAGGAATCAGACCTTTTTTCTAAGGGTTTTGAGGAAGCCCTGACCAGGCCCTGACCTTCATTTGTGTTTCAATGCTACCTCCTGATCTTTTGGTGCCATGTAAAGCAATACCTACTGAAGAATGATCAGAACAGGTAGGATCTGGATAGAGATAGCAAAATGAGAGGAAGAGGAAAAGGAGCTAAGAGCAGGAGCAAAAGAGATCATCTGACTGTCTACTGTTGGCCTTAGGCTCCACTAGCCTCCACTGATGAATAGTCTGGTGTTGCCTGAGATCTTTGGTTCTCATGAGCTATTGGCAGCACTGATCATATCTTTGTGGTCCTTATCCCGTGTGTATCCATAGATGGCATCCTGTTTCCAATGGAATGAAGACCAGGTACAGCTTTGCAATTGCATATACAGGCCTTCTCACATTCTGTTTGGATGCCCCAGCAGATGCCAAATAGGTCCTTGACACTCTATGCTCTGAGGACAGTGTTGAATGCTTAGTGAGCTATGGCTCCAATGTGTGCACACTGCACTCCTTCCAGAAGATTGAGATAGACAAGATGGACATTGAGTTATTTTCCAGGGCATGCTGTCCATAACCTGCCACTGACCCAGCTCCCCAGCTTCCTGCTCCATCTCAGCTGGGGGTCAACTGCATATTAGGATTGGGGGCATCCACACCTACTTCATACCAGGGGGAGGTCAGTCACAGAGACTATGTGGAAGGTAGAATCCCAACTCAAGCACTCTATAGTCATGCCCTAGGCTTGGATTTACCCCTACATTATAGGGCAGAGTTAAGATCAAGCTACCTTAACCCTTCAGCTGCCTATCCAGCCCCAATCCAGCAGTTGCTGCTCCTCAGCAGGTGCTAATGTCCACAGTAAGGCTGTGATGGCTGCTCAATTTTATAACCCCGTGCCCAGAACAAAGGAGAGAGGTAGTATCAGAGCACTCATGGAAACACTAAGGCCAGATGTCAGGGCAGAACTTCTTGCTACTATTCTGCAGAAAGGGTCTACTGAGCTGCATCCCCAGTTGCTTTTAGGATGGCCTGAGCAGCTCTGAACCTCCACAAAAAAGCCTTCCTCAAGGTTGGAACCAATCTACTGGGAAGCTGGAAAAGCTCAACTTCAAGACTCATGAATTTCCTATATTAATTTTGCATTTTAGGTTCGCGATCTTTATTATAGAGATGCCATTCCCTTCCATCCCCTGAAAGATGACCTACAGTCCAAACTTTATGACACCTGGATCCCTTCCCTCATCCAGACCTCCCATTACTTTTTCCCTCTCCTATGTTGATCCTTTCTCCTTTAAAGCCCATATTCTTTTGGTTCTGGGTGTCCCCTCATCAATCACTTTAATTGTTATTTTCTACTTCAAAGCACTGCTCCTCAGGAAGGCAGATTGGATGTTTGGGCCTCCAGGATGCTCAAATATTTTGAGAAGCCCAGGGGAAGAAATATATTTATCCATCAGACCTCAAAGGTCAACTAGCTTTGTGGCAAGCTGTAATTGTACCTTCTCAGGTGGGATCAGTGGGCATTCTGTTCTCAGAAACCTGATTGGCAAACACGTTCATTTATGATTAATTAAAACATGAAGAAACACCATCATCTTAATGAGGTCATTTTAGAAAGTCATTTAATTGCTTAGAGACTAAATTTATCAAAAGCAAATGTTTCCACAGAGGACTTTGGAAAAAAACTGGGAATCACCTCCACTGTCCTGAGCAATTAGCCCGTTCAAAGCAGACCAGACCCCAGAGCCAGGGGAAAGCAGCTCCAAGCACAGTATGTGGCAACAAGCTTAAAACTAATTTACTGCCTGAAGGTTTCTCAGTCACTACTGGCTGTTTCTCTCTGGAGCTCTGGAATGTTCTTTAGGATGGAGAATGTTGGTGATAATTGAGTGGTCCCTACACAACTGCTTTCTGCAGCCTGGGTTATGATCATACAGCTAACCCTCAAGGTTCTGCTGCTAAGAACAAACTATCTGCACAGCCCATGGTTTAAGACCAATTTTCCTTCTTTCCCTGCCTTCCCTGCCTTCCCTCCCTTCCCTCCCTTCCCTCTCTTCCCTCCCTCCCTCCCTCCTTCCCTCCCTCCCTTTCCTTCCTTCCTTCCTTCCTTCCTTCCTTCCTTCCTTCCTTCCTTCCTTCCTTCCTTCCTTCCTTCCTTCCTTCCTTCCTTTGTTTTTTGTGGTATTGTGTTTGGACTCAGTGCCTCTGTCTTGCTAGGCACACACTCTACACGATCCAGGCCCCCTGACTTTTTTTTGCTTTAGTTACTTTTTACATAGGGTTTAAGTTTTTGCCTGCGTTGCCTAGACCATGGTCCTCCTATTTTTACTTAGTGCTGTAGCTGTGGTATCAGGCACATACCACAACTGTCAGCTTTCTTATTAGTTGAGATGGGGTTTCCTGAACCTTTTACCTGGTATTGCCTAAACTACAATCCTTTTCCCCTCCTAAGTAGCTAGGATTACAGACCAGAGCCATGCACCCGGCTCAGTGTCTCATTTCAAACTATACCCTATCTTAGTCCATCTCTTAGCCTTATAGTATCTATTTCTAAAAGGCATTCATGGCCAAAAACTAAAGCAAGCAAAGAAAAGGAGTGCAACAAAGAGCAAGAGAGAACAGAAAGACATAATGAAAGGCAAGGAGAAAAATTCCGGAAGACAAATAAAGGAAGGAAGAAGAGCCATGCACCATTGGCTCATGTCTTTAAACTTAGCCATATAGGACTGAGATGTGAAGATTGAGGTTTAAAGGCAGCTGGGGCAGACAAATCTGAGCCCCTCTTATCTGCAGTTAACCAACAAAAAGCCAGAAGTGCAGGTGTAGTAGTTGAGTGCCAGCCTTGAGAGAAAAAGCCAAATGAGGATATAAAGTCTTGAGTTCAAGCTCTAGTACCGGTACACTTTTTTTTTTTTTTAAGGTAAAGTGAGTTAGACCAGAAAAAGGAGAAGAAATAAAATATAAGCCTGAAAAACATTGTTTATGACAGTGACATGGCCACAAAGCTAACCAAATATTTTGAAAACACCCCGGAAAGGGCATTGGTTCTTTTTCTGTCTTCTGACAAATGTTCCCTCTCAGTCCAGGTATCCTCAATCCACCCTCAACTCCAGCATAGCGTTCTTGCCAGGCCAGAACACATAATTCCAACCTAACACGTGAGTTTATGTCACCCAATTCAGGGAGTCTATTGTTTTCACAAAGGTCTTTTAGTATCGTGGTGGGCTTTTGCAAACCCCAAAACAGCACATAGCAGAGCAATTGCTCAGCTGATTCCTAAAATTCCACTACCTGGGGTAAATGCAGGCCAGCTGCTCAACAGCTGTTCCACATCAGCCCTTAGAGCCAAAGGTGGAACATAGCTGTAATTTAACAAGATAAAGGGATGAAAAGAATGGCCACAGATCCCGGCTAAGCAGCAGCCGGAGTGCTTGGCTTGAGTTTTGTCTTTGCAGTTTTATTACAAATACACTCACATAAAAATAAGTACCACTCTAACTTTTGTATAACATTTTTTAATTTAAGCATTTCCCTATGCATTGTCTTATTTGATTGCTTTGCATTGAAAATTGTTTGAAAATTAGCTCAATGTTAAATTATTTATAATTTTCCCTACTCAACCCACCTATTTTCTACAAACATTTCCTATTGGTTTTTTTTTTTAAAATAAATATAGCACAGGCAAAAAAAAAAAATCATTCCACCTTTTTCTTCCTCTTGTCTTTTCTAAAGCAGCCTTTCCTCCTCTGGCCTGTTCTCTTGTGACATGGTAATTACAGGGGTTTTGCAATTTTGCTTTCTTCTCTGCATCTCCAAGATTGCAAACCTTTGTTCCCCTTTCCACTAACCTTTGAAAGGCGGTTTGTTCTTTGTACCTGTGGCTACCCCTTCTACCTCTTCCTCCTCCTAACAGCATAGCCAACTGTCACCAAGTGCTGCAGGACCAAAGGACAATGAGAGCCACAGAGATAAGTCATTGCCAAATCACCTCCTCCTCATGAGCCCTCTCCCTTCAGCTGCCTGAGACTCTTACTGAAACATCTAGGATCCAGTTCTTCTTTTACCTAGTTGGGCAACTTGGGAAAGTTTTTTAACCTCTCAGAGACTAAAAGATCCCTCAATTTTAAAATTAGGATATAGTAGAGTCAACTCCATAGGTTTGTGGTTCAGACTGGATCCTCATGCCTGATACGACATGGAAGTGCGTGGATGTAAGTTCTTAACCTCTCCCTTGAACTTCTACTTGATTTTAGACTCATTGGAGCTCTTTGCTGTCATTTAAGCTCTATGGTCTCCTTGGACTAGACCCAAACTATTGTCTTATTCAACACTTGCATAAAATGGCGATAACAAAATCTTCCATGCTTACCAGTTGACATGAGCGTAGGAACTTCTTGAATGGGAGGTGTGTAAAAGGGCCTTTTCAAATAGGTATGCTACCACAACTCTTTCCATCTTAAAATTTCCTAAGTTTCTTTTGTTTTTATCTGAGACCAGGACTCAAACTTGGTACTTGATGCTTTCACTCATGTTCTACCAACTGCCCTGTAGCTTCTTAAGGAGATTTAAAAAAATACTAGCAATGCACATAAATCATCAAAGTTACCATTTCATCTGTACATCTTATAGTGCTAGTCACATTGCCATATTGTCATATAGCCAGTTTCAGAACATTTCATCTGGCAAAACTGAGGAGATTTATTTTTGGTGTTAGTACTGGAGCTTCAAAGAACTCAAGGTATCTTCTTAGGAGGATTTTAAAATGTCTATCTGGGGAACTCCAGTGTCTACTGTGTAAGAGGGTTTCCCCCCGCCTCTTGAAATTTTCTTTTTTTAGTCCTGGAAGCTGAGCCTCTAGGAGGACACCTAGTTAAAGACAGCTTTAAAGTCCTACTCAGGGCACTGCCCACAGTTTCCCCCACTGTCATCAGGAATCTGTTTTCTGACCAGGGAAACGTTTGTTCCCTCCCTGACACCTTTGTGACAATTCAAGTTTGAACTGCAGTATCACCTACTTTTTCACTATGAAAAGAAGTCATTACAACTCTTAAGATGGTGAAACTGGCTCATGGCTCCAAGAGCAGGAAGACCACAGAAAGCCTGTGTTAGCCCTAAGGCCTGTCACAAATTCTTCTTTAGCCATTGTTTGCCTTCCACATTAGTTCCTTTTCTATTTCTATAATGAAATAATAGAAGCCAAGTACTCAGAAAGAAAAGAGATCTGTTTATTTGGAGAAGTCCAAATAGCATAGCACTAGCTCTGACGAGTGTCCTGTGGCTACATTATATCAGGGAAGATGAGATCATGGGGAGAGGATATGTGAAAAGTGGTGATCAAATGACAAGACAGGAAACTTCAACATGCGATCTCTGATTCAAGGATCAGTCTTCCTTTTAGATGACGTGCTCTCATAAGAACTAAGTCAGAGCTCCCTTAAAGAACTACCTTAAAACTTTCCAATGTTCCACTACTTCCCTTCCCACACCCCTTGTAAAGATCTCACCACTTCTTAACATGCTCATATTAGAGACTATGGTTCCATACATGAGCCTCTGGGGTCAAACCATCCCGCCATCCTTATGTCATTTTAAATGAACATTGATTCACTGTCCCCATGGACCATGTAGTATTATTAATGATTTTTGGGGGTTGTCTGATGAGTGACTCTCTGGAGGAAGGCTCTCTGTCTTTACCCTCTAGACAGAGTGTACCCTATTTTGTCTTTCTGTTTCTAAAGTATGTCTTACTAGTGGGGGATGTGGGGGTGCTTGAACTCAGGGCCTGGATACTGTCCCGTAGCTAGCTATCTACCATGTGAGCTTTCAGTTCCATTTCACTTCCAGCTTTTTGCTAGTCAATCGGAGTCTCATGGACTTTGTAGTGCAGGCTGGCTCTGAAGTGTGATCCTCAGATCTCATATTCCTTAGGAGCTGGGCCTATAGGCATAAGCCATTGGTGTCCAGCAATAGCTGCTTTTTTTTTTTATTGGTTTGTTTGTTTCTCTTCATTAATCTTCCCAGTCTAGCTTTATCTCTGTGGCCCTGTTTGAAACTTCCTTCATTTGTTCTTTGATTTTTGCTATTTCTGTTTCATTTTCTTCACCATTTTTGAGGGGAAAATGTTCTGCATTGATCACCTCTGTGAAAGACGTTGTGTGATTTCAAGTCCTTGGTTCCCTTTTCCCATTGAGTATTTTCAATGTAGTTTTGTTTTTTTTTTAACATATCCTACTTCTAAGAGAAGAGATTCCTGTCCTTTTAATGACCTCTTTAATAGCTTTAATCTCTTCTTTTTTCTTTCCTTTTCGTTTTTCTTATTTGGTCGGCCGTGGGGCTTGAACTCTGGGTCTAGGTGCTATCCCTGAGCTCTTCAGCTCAAGGCAAGTGTTCGACCATTTGAGCTACAGCACCACTTCCGGTTTTGTGGTGTTTAATTGGATATGAGTCTCATGGGAAGTGTTCTACCCAGGATGGCTTTGAAACTTGACCCTCAGGTTTCAGCCTCCTGTGTAGCTAGGATTACAGGCATGAGCCACCAGCACCCAACTTAAATCTCTTCCTGTTTCAAGATGAATTTGCTTATTCTGTGTATGGTCTTGCCAAGCCTCCAAGATTTTCAGAAATCTTCTATTTTTATCAGGAGAAGAAATCTTGGTCATGACTCAACGAATTACAAGACTGGGTCAGTCTTTTGCTCTGTGTTTCTGTGCACCTTTGTTTTTCCATTTCTACACAAGGAGAAACATCCTTTGCCTAAAGGCAAAATGCTATAAGGTTCATTTCTCTAGCATTTTTATTGCTTTAACGATTGAATTCTCTGATCTGAAAAGATACAGCTTTTGTTT
Organism: Dipodomys spectabilis; assembly: GCF_019054845.1. Taxonomy (NCBI): domain Eukaryota; kingdom Metazoa; phylum Chordata; class Mammalia; order Rodentia; family Heteromyidae; genus Dipodomys; species Dipodomys spectabilis. The sequence continues at coordinate 6,250,917 of NW_024870887.1, read as the reverse complement.
TTTATCAACCCCTAGTTCATGCATAACCTGTCATTTGTTTAGCCTATTTCTCCCTTACCTTTCTTTTCACTCAAAGATGGTCTCTCCTGCTTGAGCAACAGCTCCATTTCCAGCTTTTCAGTGGTTAATTGGAGATAAGTGTCTCATAGACTTGTCTGCCTAGGCTGACTTCAAATCGTGATCCTCAGATTTTAGCCTCTTGAGTAACCAATATTACATGCATGAGTCACCAGCTCCTGGATACCTTCATTTTTACAGAGGAGAAAACTGATCTTTACCAAGTTTATTTTCACCACTGCCAGATGGCTAGCAAGTGGTCATTCTTCTTCAAGTGGCTGCCCACTTCCAAGTTCCGTGGTTTTCTCTCAACCTTGTCATATCACTCTGAAAAAAGTTACCAAAGAACACCAGATAGGCAATAATTATTGTCTGGATAGTAAAACGTTTACCTCAAGTAGTCTAGCCAGATCCACTTAACATCTATGAAATTGTGTCCAGGCAGTTATACCAATCAAGGTAGTATTAGGTTAAAAGGCCAGCTTTGACCCTCCAGAGAGCAAGCCAAGAGCTATCCATGGTGCTGAGATGGCCTGTCCCTAAGCCCACTTGACCACTCTTCACTCTCACATAGCGGGCTGGCTCTTTCCCTGTCTATTTCCACATCAATCCCTCCTTGGTAATTGGCTCACAGTTACACAGTTACAGTTACACAACTCTCCATACAAAGCTGTCACTCCTGAATCAAGGAATCAACACGGCCTTGATAAACAATGTATTTCTCTACACACCCCCAATCTTCAGAAGTGCAAATCAACCGATGTTAAAATTAGCTTTCTCAATGTATATTAAATGCCATGAGTATCTGTGTTAACTCTTGCTCTATTAGTATTTGTGTTAAAATCTCTTTTTCCTTTAAGGCTTTTAAAAAAAATTTCTCTTAACTTTACCATGCTTGTGTCTTCTCTGATTCTCACTCACGCTTTGTTCAATGTTTTAGTTCTATTGTTATTTTCCTCCTTCTTGGTTTTTGGTTCTAGAAACTAAGGTGCTATCCCACTTTTATTTGTCTTAATTTATCTGATTCAGTGTTTCTCAAAGAATAGCCCAGAGTCTATCTGAATCCAAATGTCCTATAACATTCAAATTTCTAGATGCTATTTCTGATTGATTCTTCTCTTTGGCTTCAGCCTTTCTACATTTGATTTTCATTGTAATGGAATTAGAAGCCCCATATTCCTAACGAGCACACCAGGAAATGGATGTGAGCTGAGCCTTTCCAAGACCTTCCTAGCCCCATTCTTCCCAGTGGCTATTTCTGTTTCACACTGGGGCTGACAGGTAGCTACTAGCATGCAGAGATGGGATGGGACATGAGGGACCATGGTGGTTTCTGGAGAATGGAGTGGTTGAGAATGAACATGTATTCTAGTACTTTGCTGTTTTCATGTGTTCCTTGTCAATAATCTTCTTAAAATAGTCACTCTATGTTGACAATACTAAGACACATGTATGGTGTGTGATCATATGGTGCTCTAATTTGTATCCTTCCTTAATCTTCTTCTGTCTATCTTCCTCTGCAATCTTCTCCTGTCTATCTTCCTCTGCTTTCCACTTCAACTCCACTTTTCCTTTGTTCCTCATCTTGTATATTCTGCTTAACTTGCTCAGGTGTTGGCTCTGGCTGTAGTGTCAAGTTTGAAAAGCTCTAGTATTCCTCTACTATTTCTGAATTGCTCTTTTGTCCCCTCATTTTTTGGGAATGTGTGATTTTTACCTTAGAAGGTGCTACAAGTGAAACAAAGTTAGCTCCATTCTAATGATGATATGTGAGTTGCTATTTTACAGATAAAGAAACTGAAATCTAGAAAACTTAAAGCCTTAAGTAATCAACAGAGGCTGTATCAAAATTTAGTCTGAAGACTTTATATAGTAATTCAAGTCCAAAAATACTCTGTGCAAGGCACTGAATCAAGCACTACAGATACACTATGGAGAAAATTTGACTTTTCTGGCTTTCCTAAGGCTTCCAGAGTTTATGATGGAGTTAAGAAATACCCAACTAACACAACACCAGAAGACATATCTAACACTTCAACTCCAAGACATGAAATATTAAAAAACAAGAATCAGAAAGGAATGCTTTTTATAGGCAGAGTGAGATGGCACAAATAAGTGAGTAGATAGTAAAATATAATATGAAAAAATATGCAAACTTTTCCAGTGGAGATGCATTGCATGTTTGGGAATTGTCCTGCAGATTTCAGATTCAAGGGGCTGAAAGACTCTAATGTTCAGCTAATCTGGATGTGAGTGAAATCTAAAATTTATGGTTTGACCTTTCTATCTTTACACATGCATAAAAGACACCCTGGAACTAAATATCATGTTTTAAAAAAATAGTTCAAATAAGCTCATGAAATGGAGAACTAAGCCAAAGTGGAGGGTAAGATAAAGAAAACCCCCCCCCCACACACACACAAGCCATGTGCCAGCAGTTCTGAACATTTAGTGGAAAACACACACTGGATGATCATCCTGGAGACAGCTCTCCATCTCAAAGAGGAAACTGGCTGGCATGTGCTGCCCAGGGCTTGCACTTGCTTCCTGGTCAGTATCCTGAGTCTGAACATTCACAGTCCACATTTTGACATCTTTGTGGCTTATTTCATATTACAGTAATATGGTAAACAAAATTTCCCACCCATGCCTTAAGCCCCTGGAGCAAGGCTATGGGACTAGGAGAGAAAGGTAGATGTTTAAATACAAGGCAAAGAATTGACTTTCCTAAAGCATAAATTAAGCAGCATGTGCCTAAAAATAGCCACCTGTTCCAGGTCGGATCCTAAATTGGAAGAGCTTTTCACATAGCAGACTCAAAAAGCATCTGTCACCCAGTAGCCATGGCAACAGCTATCCCTGAACATGGAGAGATGCTTTGGGAATGGGGATGGGAAAGGAAGTGGTCAGGATAGACTGGGGAGGAGGTGCACCCTTGTGCTCCTCCCTGGGCTGAAGCCTCGTCTTTCCTTCTGACTTCTTTCCTCGCTAACTGTTCATAGTCATTGGTTCTTGTTTCCTCTGCATGAGTAGCCTCTCCAGTGGGATTCTCAGGGAGAAGAGAGCATCTGATAGTATCCAGTGGCATTGCTGGGATGAGAGGATGAGGGACCTACATGATTGAGGACCAAGCAGCTTCTAGAGAAGGGACTCTTCCAGCTTGAATGAATGTGTGCTACAATAGTTTGCTGTTTTCATAATTCCCTTGCCAATGATCCTCTTAAAACATATGTATCACTTCATGTTGACATTTCTAATTGGTAAGTATATATGCTTTTTCCATTTATAAAAATTTTATTATCAAGGTGATGTACAGAGGGGTGACAGTTACATAAATAAAATAGTTATCACATTTCTTGTCTAACTTGTTACCCCCTCCCTCATTTTTCTTCTTTCCCTCCCCTTAACTCCCCCCTGCCCAGTTGTACAGATCATTTCCAACCTATTGTCTTGTGAGTATCACTGTTGCACAGGTTCCCCTTTGTCCTTTGTCTCACCATTTTGTTGTTCCCCTTCCTTTCTCTTCCCTAGTTCAGATAAACATATACACAATACCCAGGGTACCAAAATTGAATACAGTGATAACAGGAGATAAAACATAGGGAGAAAACACAAAAGAAAAAAGAAATCACATTGAAAACAACAACAAGGAAAACATCTTGTGTCCATGTCTTGGAGTTCATTTCAGTTAGCACCATCGTCGGCATATATGTTTTTGTTTCCATTGCTTTCTATTCGATGTAAACCCTTGAGGCAGGAAGACCCTTGGTTTCCCACATGGCCCTGGAACACCCCTCCAACCTATCATAATGTTGCTTTCATGACTCATCAGCATGGAGTTTCCTCAGCGTCCCCAATGTCTACCTCCTCTCAATTCCTGACTCTCTGTACATCACCTTGATAATAACATTAAAATTGAAAGGTATTAAGCAGGACTCTGTATAGACATTTTTTGAAGACAGTTGTAAATTACAAATGAAGCCACACCTCATCACTGTGCAATCTTCACACCACTGAGTGTATAAATAAATGCAAATGACCTAAGGTGGCATTGGTGATAAGGACCGGTACGTAACAAGGAAAATAAAAACCTAGGATCTCCAGAGTGTGTTCTCTAGGTGGCTGAATCTGCACGATACTGAGGAGAGACTGAATTCAGAATAGTAGTGAGGCAAGGGGTTAGCACAGATTTTCTGAAGACAAAGTCAGGACTCTTGTGTCGTTTAGGAGATCTCCACTAGGCAAAATCTGCAAACTATGTGGGTGCCTTAGGAGAACTCTTGAAAAGCACAGAATTATAGAACCTGGCTATTGTGGTGCTCAAGAGACTGTTTACCTTGGTATTCTTTTCTTGCTTACCTGGTGGAGAAAATAATACAGAGTACCCACACCTGTGTGTCCTTTCAGTGCATGAAGCCGTAGGCTCAGCACATTCATTCATTCAACAAACCTATTCTGAGGGCTACTGTATGCCAAGCACAGTCCTGGGTGCCATTTGGTCCCTGCTCTCTTGGATATGACTTCGGCACTGTTCCTGAGCTTCTTTTGCTCAAGGCTAGCACTCTACCACTTCAGCCACAGCTCCACCATTTCTGGCTTTTTGCTGGTTAATTGGAGACAAGAGTCACACAAACTTTTTCTGCCTGGACTGGCTTTGAACCTCAATCCTCAGATCTCAGCCTTCTGAGATCTAGGAGGATTCACGAGGATTATGGGCATGAACCACCAGTGCCTGGATTCTTCTCTACATTCCTAATACCCTGGCATGAGAGGCCTTGCCAGTTCTGAAGTGACATCTAGCTAATTCCTAGAGACAGTCCCTCTGTGAGCACATAATTTATAGGCAAACCTACAAATGCAGAGCCCCTCCCTGCTGCTGCTTCTTTATGGAGCTCTCATTTTAAGCTATCATCCTCCTGCCAAAATCACCCCAGGGCTGAGTACCAGGCCATTAGAGGCAGTCACTGTACCCCCAGGAGCCCAGTGAGATTATTTGAACTAATCAATTCAGAATCTGCTTGGTCAACTCACCTTGCCTCTTCTACTAGTTCCTACAAGAGCCACAATAAGACTCTTGTTAATTTCATCATTTCAGCTGCTGCATGCATTACTTGAAACCTATTTTTTAAAAAAAAGGATGTGTACTTAGGATGCTGAGGTAGGAGGGTTGTGAGTCCTAGGCTTGTCTGGGCTATATAACAAGTTTGAGGCCAGCTGGCTGCTACTACATGACTTGTCTCCAAAAAATATATAAAACATGGAAAAAGCTTTATGTACAAGGTTGCTCATCACAATGTTGTCTAAATAATACAATTTAGAAGCAAATTGCATGTTCAATAATAGGGGAGTAGAAAAATTAATTGTGATATATCCACACAATGGGATGTGCTATGACTCATCTCCCTCTTTGAAGTTATTGTTTCTTTCAAATCAAAGTCACACATGGCTTAAAGAGGCAGATCGTTTACCAGGATACTTGTTAGGAGAAAAATACAGTTCCATCATGTGTCCCTCTCCCCAGAGACAACTGTTTTCAATTCCTTTAGCTGAATAGCTGGTATTTGTCTTTATTGTTACCTTTGATTTTTGTGTTCTTTCGCACACTGAAGAGAAGGGACCCAAAGAGGCTGAGCATTACTTGTCCTGTTCTTTCCTCCATCTCACTGAACAGCAGGTGCTAGAATGTTCTTTTCCAAATCCCTGCCCCTCGAGCGTGGAGCTTGATCTCTCTGTCACAGGAAATATACAACCATTGAAGGCATTGTTCTCCCTATGTTTAAAGAATAAGGGAGAGATGTTTCTAGTTCTCTACTGAATAGAAAGGAAAGCAGTGGGTTTTCAATGAGATACGTGCAAAATAAGAGCCAGGAAGAAAGCTACATCTGTTAAGTCCAAGGAGATTGCTGGAAGGTACAATGATGAGTAATCTTTTACTTTTGCTCCTCTCATATTTCCAAAACTTCTAAATGATCATTCCTTCCTTTCCTTGTGGATAAAATATTTAACTCTGAAAAGCTAATGATGCTAGGTGGCCTGTAATCCTAGCTACTCAGGAGACTGAGATCTGAGGATGGTGATTTGAAGCTAGTGCAGGCAGAGTAGTCCCTGAGACACTTTCCTTCAATTAACCAGCAAAAAGCCAGAAGTGGAGATATGGCTCCAGAGGTAGAGTGCCAACCTTAAATAAAAAAAGCCAAGTGAGAATGTGAAGTCCTGATTTCAAACCTCAGAACCAGCACACAAAAAAGAAAAGAATAAGTTAATGACAATCATGTTTACTCCTTACAAATACCGTACGACCAAATCCCCACAGCACCTACTTCCTATTTACTTCTCATCAGGCATCAGGAATGGCTACTTCCTTTCCTCTATTGGTCCTGCACTTCCTTGTGGTGTCCACTCCTTGTCAAATGGACGAGGTGGACTGGTACTGAGGTTGGAATTGAATTCTATGCAGAACCTGAGCAGAGAACCTGCAGAGACACCAGGTTCTGGGGAGAGGGTAACTCTGGCTCTGAGCCGGGTATGTCAAGCCAGGCAGCAAGCCTCAGCGACCCAGACTCAAGTCCTCTGAGAGCTGTGGATGACTCAGGGCTGTGCCAGATGGGAAGCACTGGGTCCTGACACAAGGAGAATAGAGACAGGTGAAGAGCAAAGGCTTGTGGTGACAGAAGACAGAGTAGGATGCACAAGAAGGGAGTGGAGGGAGGCCACAGTGAGGTCCCTTAGACCTTGGGGAAGAAAAAAGATAGCTTGGTTCTCCCAGAAGCAGTCCCTGAGACAAAGACTCTAGGGAAAGGAGTTTATGTTGCAAGTACAAAGGAATGAGGACAAGGGACCGGAAAGGGAGAGAAAGGATTCGCAGGTTCATGTTCTTATCTGTTATTGAACAGATACTATCCTGAACAACTGAAGTGTAATTGCATGGGAAGTTCTGGGAGACTGTGTCAAACACACACTGCAGGGCTTTCCTCTCAAGGAGGTGCACTTGCTGGGCTACGGGTACACACACCCTTTGTCCCTGGTGAAGTGTGCTTCCAGAAGAGGGCATTCTTGGCCAGGGTCAGCCTGGTGTGGACACGGGCAGATTACCTTTCCATGGCTTCCAGAAAGCACTTCTAGGAGCTGGGAAAGTGGCTTAGTGGTAGAGTGCTTGTCTCACACACATGAAGCCCTGGGTTCGATTCCTCAGTACCACATAAACAAAAAAAGCAGGAAGTGGCGCTGTGGCTCAAGTGGTAGAGTTCTAGCCTTGAGCAAAAGAAGCTCAGGGACAGCGCCCAGGCCCAGAGTCTAAGCCCCAGGACTGGCAAACACACAAACAGAAAACCAGAAAGTACTTCTAGTGAGTGGATGCAGCTCTTGGACTGCTGAAGCCCGTGCACTGGAACACCTCAGCGGTGGAGCCTGCCTATCCTGGAGTGAAAGGTCATTCTTCCAGCTGGTAGAACCAGAAAAGCTACTTTTGCCTTCTTTGCAAGTAGATTAAAGCAGTGGTTGCTAGAGATTAGGAAGAGGGCAAGGAATCAAGGATAGAGGGTGTTTGATAACAGATGCCAAAATACACTTCCACAACATCTGCAAATTCTAATGTCCTACATGAGATAAAACTATAACTATGTATTAGAGTTATAATAATATAATTTATAATATATAAGTTATAATAGCATATGTTGCACAATTATAATTACATAGTTATTATTAGAATTCAATATTATAATTATTATAAGTATTATAAGTATAAACTTGTAATTTATAACTAAATATAAACTTACAATAAAATTTTATTAGTTTCTTAATGAATTTACTAAATTCTTTACTTTCATAAACTTATTTAGTTATTAGTTTATATTAGTACAAACATATGGGTATTCGTGTCATATATATTGTGTTGTATATATACTACTGTGTATATATACACATGTAGATATATGTTCATATATACGTTCATTCTGGTACTTTTGATTCTCATCTAACACCACAGTAAACACCACATCTAAGGGAAACAGAGGTAGGGGCAGACCAGGTGGATCCAGGGTAGACTGGGTATGAACAGAAAGACACAGGGCATGGCACAAAGTAGGCAAGAGGTGAGACTTGTGGAGCTTGTGAGCATAAGATTGGCCTCTAGGGTCCTGGCTGGGTAAGGAGGAATACGCCGGGGGAGGGGAGATTAAAATAGTATTATGGGAAGGATAAAGCATGTGTCTAGAGAAGTAGATGTTTTCATTTTAATTTTAAGAGAGAAGCTGTTCAGGATGATGATAAAATTCACTTAGACAACAAACCCGAAGTGCTCACTCTACTGCAGGCACCGTGCTTAGCTGGGGATACAGCACTGTCTCGCTGGAGCTCATATTCCATTCGATTATTAGTACTATTTGTGGAGCCTGGTATGTATCCTATGAGCTTCTGAATTGCACAGCATCTTATGGTAAGAGATTCTTCTACGGTTGCATTGAGAATATAGGGAGTGAAGTTAATCTGGTCGCAGTGGCATGCCTGGTCAATGGCAGAACAGGCTTCCAGGCCAGGCACGGTGGCTTCTGCATGTGTACTCCAAATGTTGTGATGAATGGGAGTCAGGATGAAGGGTAGCCATGCAGACCAGTCCTGGAGTGCAAAAGAAGAAGCCATTGGACTAGAACAGGGAATGAAGGAAGTCACCTATCTAGAAGTAGAAATGGTCTGGGATAGGGGCAAGGTTGGGGTAGGGAGGAAGACTGTGAGCCAGGTGTCAGGTGAGGGTGTCATGGTTTTCTTACTCCTCTCTCCTTAGTCCTCTACTCTTTGAAAGCAGGTCAAAGCCATCCTTAACTGAAAGAGAAAGCTCTGCCCCACACTCTGGGCTAAACCTAGTTTATATTGAGGTCCTGTAATATTGAATTTGTGGGTACTTAGCCTCTGCTTTGGGGGCTCTTACTCCTGGTTTGTTTCTGACATGTCTTTCTCTCTCAGTCTGACTCAGGGAGGCATGGATTTAGGTCCTACCTAATGGTCATGGGAACAATGCTCTCAGGTGACCTCCTCGTCTCAGATCCACTTTCAGGACTAAGGTCCTCACCTCTGGATACACTTGTGAAAGTCTTCCTGCCCTGGTCTCTTGATGCCACCACCGGGCTGACAGGGGACTCCTTGAGGTCTGCAAGGGTGTCAGGGGTGAAAGGTTTAGAAGAAACAGACCAACCAGCTACAGTAGAGCCTATAGATCAGCCACTTGCTCTCCAGCTCTGAAGGTACCATGCTGAGATCCTTGAAAAGCCAAGCATTTGTTTGCTGATTTGTATCCTAGTACTTCAAACCGACGAGACAATTCTTTCTACCTTCATTTCTCCTGCAGTTGTAAACAGATTTCCTTTTGCACTTCAGCGCTCACAAGGTTCAGCTTACACTTTCCTTTCTCCAGGAAAACTTTCCTGATGGGTGAGAGAACAAGATGCGCATCCTATGTGCTCCTGTATGGTCAGGACTCCACGAGCATCGGCACCAGCAACTCCACCAGCATAGAAAGGCAGGCATTGTCTGCTCTACTAGGCTGATCCCTCTCCCATCCACAACCCGCAGAGGTTCAAGACACTTTGGTGCACGAATATACATATGTGTGAATGACATACACAATGTGGTATTTGTGTGTGAGAGAGAGGGAGGGGAAGGGGGGAAGGGGAACAAGGAGAGGGAAAGGAAAGAGAAAAGAAGGAGGAGGAGGAGGAGGAGGAGAAGGAAGGAAGGAAGGAAGGAAGGAAGGAAGAGCAACAACAACAGCAACAACTAGGAGGAGGATTTGGAGTACAAACCTCTGCGACTCTGAGGAACAGGCAGAACTCTGCCAGCCCCAAATTAGTTCCTTTTCAACCTTGCAAAGTCACTTATATGTTTTTCCCTGTGCTGTCCCTCAGGAAATGGAGCATTAACTACAGGGCCACCATGTGGCAGTACAGCAGTTCCATGGAGCCATGAGGGTAGACACTAGCCCAATCTTTCTTCCAACACCAGCCAAAGGTCCTGAGAGAGCTGTTTAGGGCTGTGGCGGAGAAGTGGGTGTAGGAGGCCCTGAGCTGGGTCCATATCTACTCTGCAGTAGGTCTCTCAACCCCTTTGGCACTGTTTGTGTGTCTTTCTGCTTCCTTCCAGACAACCCATCCCAGCTGGATCATAAATAAATGAACAATATAGCCACATATTTCTAGTCTCTATGAATCACTGGTGACTAATTTTCCCCATTTTGTCACCCCGAATAGTTTTCTCTTTAGCCACCCATGGAAAGCTCAGCACCAACCAATCATTTAAATGAAAATGTACACTTTTTATTAAAAAATTCCTTTCTTAACACGGGACAGGAGGTTCACAAACACAAATGTTTAACTGCATAATGACCAGTGTTCTTTCTGTAAACGTGACATTTTGAACTGTATCTAACTCAGCAGAATCAGAGGATTGTTCCTACTGAATCTGGGCAGGGCTAGGATTCCCCCCCAGGCTCTGTGGTCTGTCCTCTTACACCCAGGGAGATTTTAAAATGAAAAGTACTCCTAGTGTGAGAGGTATCATTCCTATTTTTCCACTGCGTTTGTTGGCTGGGGCTCCTTAGCAAAGAACCAGTCTGCCAGTATTTTGGTCACATATCATTATATTCCGTTTAGTAAACCCAAATAACCAAAAGGAGGCTGAAGCTGCCAGTCTCCAATATCCCAGTGTCTCTGACATGTTCTTATTTCATATTAATTTCTCTGTAAAATTTGGCCTGTTGAATTCTGTTTTTTTTTTCCCCCCACAATCAGCATTCTTCATGCCTCCTACCCAAAGGCTCTATCACTCATGCATAACTCCGATCATTTATTGCATTGCCTTCATCCAAGGAATTTATTTCTGTGCTGTGTTTCTAGAAAATTCTGTGGACTTCTAAATAAAACCATAGAGGACTGGAGGAGATGAGGGGAAGGGGAAGAGTCCAAAAGGGAAATCTTTCAAAGGGTAAATAAAACAAGTAAATATCAGAGGATGTTGTTTAACCAGAAAGCAAGATTTTCTGTAGGTAAAGATAAATGAATGGATAAATAAAGTCATATTAAGTGAAGTAAGCCACAACCAAAGAAATATAGGTCCCATGGTTTCCCTTATTTGCAATAATTAGTATATGTCTAGGATAATCTTATCAGATGAGCAGAAAATCTCAAAATCTATGGACATATGACCGTATAAGATGATGCTAAGCGAAATGAACCCCAAGATAGGGACACAAGAGGTTTTTCTTTGTGGTTGTTGTTTTTAGTGTACTATGTGATTTTTTTTTGTTTCTTTTGTATGTTCTTCCCCCTACTGTAGATCCCCTGTTGTCATTTGATTTTTGGTACCCTGAATCTTATATATTCATTTATCTAATTTGGGGAGGGGAAGGGGAATAATAAAATGCTGAAACAAGGACACAGGATGACCCATTGCAACAGTGATACTCACAAGACACTATATTGGATGAACTCTACAACTTCGAGGGGAGGTGGAGGACTGTGGGAGGTGGAGGAGGGAAGGGATAGGAGGAGAAAACAAAGGAGGGGTAACAATGCTGGACAAGAAATGTACTCATCACCTCACTCACTGTAACTGTAACCCCTCTGTACAGCATCTTTACAATAAAATAAAAATTTTTGGAAAGAACAGAGATGCAAGCTCATAAAATGAAAAACAAAACAAAACAAACAAAAGTTAGAGCTGGCCTCTGTGAGGTGTGTGTGTGTGTGTGTGTGTGTGTGTGTGTGTGTGTAATTTGTCGACAGAGTATGCTGAAAAGGTACAGCCAGCTACTAGATAGAGCCTACACTGGAGGGAGAACTTTAAGGCCAGTAGGCTCTTCTTGAAAAATCTTTTAGAATGGTTTGACAAATGTCAGTCTCCTCTGTTCTGACGCAGGCCCAGACATAATAGGAAGATGATATCCTATACCTTTCCCCTAAAGATTCCTGCTAGACTGTAAATCTGGACTGCCATTGCCATGTATGTATACAATCATTTAAGCTGGCAATCCTCAAAGGCCTACGGCACACAATGTCACGTGACCTAGAGAGCTGAAAGCTGCTGCTTGGGATCTGAGTCAGCTTCATCCTCCCAGAAGCAAATGACTTTTCACCTCTGGATCTCAACCCAGAGCATGTTTTGACCATGGAACTAAGCAGGCTTCAAGAAGCCAGGTCTTCTTGCCTGCCAATTGATATTTGCCAGTGCTGATTTTACACATTCCTATTCATTTTTAACGAGTATTTATTTTAGTTATAAAACTGCAACTGCAGAGCCATAAACTTCCAGTTCCTATGATTGGAAGTGCATGCTTTAATATTTGAAGAGTTTCTATGTAGAACAAAGTTCCTGACCCTTCATTAACCCCGGCACTTTGAGCACATAAGGTATGTGAAGATCCATGCTAGTATCTATGGCAGGCATGAGAAAGCTCCAATCTCCCTCCTGATATAAGGAAGAAACATAGATAAGAGTGCCAGACATTAACCTCATCAAGCCTGGTGCCCTCTTCCCTCTCAAGCTTCATTTCCATTCACCCCATTGTCCTAGTGTTCCAACTATTAGCAAGAGTTCAGTTTCTGAAAAGTAATGTTTTCTCTCCAGTCACTGATCACTAAAACTTGCTGTTCCCATGACTTAAAACACAAGTCTCCAAGCCAGGTGCTAGTGGTTCATGCCTGCAATACCAGCTACTCAGGAGGCTGAGATCTAAGAATCAGGGTAGCTAGCCCAGGAAGGAATTGACCACCACAAAAGCCCAAAGTAGAGGTACAGCTCAAATGGTAAAATTCTAGCTTTGAGTGGAAAAGCCAAGGGAAAATGCCCAGGCCCTGAGTTCAAGCCTTGGTATTGGAACACACACACACACACACACACACACACACACACACACACACACACACACACACACACACACACATGTCTCCCCTTAAATCCTTTCCCAGAAAGTCCTCCATCTAAGCCTAGCCTTGATCCTATCTCAGCATCTACTATGTCCCACTGCCCATTGTAAATAAATGACAAGGAATTTCTAGTGGACTGTCTTTCTCCTCAGGGGCTGTCTTGATTTGACTATGCCCTTTGTGCCTAGCACAGTGCCTTGCTCTTCTGAAAGGGGCCCAGGAAGAAAATGTTGCAGAAGAAATTCTGTCCCCTCTTTATGGGAGGAGACAGGTTTGGTAGCAGCTCAGTCTCATGGCTCAGCCTGCTTTGGAGGCTCTTCATTAATCTTACTCAGTTCTCTATCAGGATGATGATCGTATGCTTCTCCCTTGTCACCCCCTTCTTCACCTACAAGAGTCCCAGAGAAGCCTTCCAAGGGCCAGTTAGCACCTCTCCATGGGGAAGTTTCACAGGGTGTGGATGAGTCATGGCCCATTGACTCTGGGAATTTCACTACTAGCCTCTGCCCTCACCAACTTCAGCTAGTTCCCTCACAATTGCCTAGCCCATATCTATTGTTTAGTATTTAGGCCTGCTAGGACTAAATGTTCAACTCTTTTTTCCCCAACAAATTGACAATCGTTACTTGGCTGGCAGGAAAGGATGAACACAACCTCATAATCCTAGAAGTGGTATCTCTTGTTGAAGCTTATTTATCTACCACAGTTATTTGGGGACATCTTGGCCACACCTCATAGGACACACACATACACACACACACACACATTCTCACTCTCATACATACTACAAACTCAGGAACGTCCATTATGGCATTGGTTACAAAGGGCCCAATAATAGGCCTATGTGATAACGGGCCAAGGACTGGGGTCAGAGGTAGAGCCTGTGGTTGGAATCATGAAGTCAAGTATGAGAGTCAGATGGAATAGGAGTAGGGAAAAGCAGATAAGGATCCAGTCATTAAGGCTCTGGATGAAGGGCTGCCTGGTGTGCAGTTATGACTGGGAAGCCAGAAGTGTGGTCTGTGGGTAGGTCCAGTTGGTTTCAGTAAGTCCTAGCCAGATATAGAAAAACAGGACAGGGTTCACACATCCAGTAAATTTACAGCTCCACAGCAGGTAGTAGAGGTGTGGTATTAGTAGCTATCCTATGAGAAGGGAGTGGAAATCTGCTCCTCAGTGGCTTATGTAGGAGGCAGAGGAGCCTAGTGGTAGAGGTAAATACAATATTCTTGACATAAGTGGAGATGAGGCATTTCATAGAGCAAAGCCATCATCAAAGGTCTGGGTTCCAGTTGGCTGGGCACTGGGCTGGGAGGGAATTAGGGTCTATTACACTGGTGATATGCAGATACTGGGCTTGAAGTTACTTCTAGGCAAGCTTTAATAAATGTTCATAGGACTTGGGGTTTTTACCATGGCACAGTGAGGCATGGATGAGTAAATGTATTTTAGAAAGAAACTGATGGTCAGTGAGATGAGGGAAATTTACCCAAAGGCCTGTGAAATCATAGGCTCGCAGTGTGGAGGTGGTGAAGAGAGTTAGGATAGGCCATAAGGATAAAGGCCCTGAAGTTAGGAGAAGGATTTCTATTCACTAGGAAGGCTTCTGATTATTTAAGTTTTATAACAACAAGGCTTCAACAATTCCATATTAGTGTCCAAGGCATTTCAGAGACTGTGGCCAGCTCTGACTCTTTGGCCAGCCTTTTCTAGGGACTTGGAGAAGGTCAAAGGTATGATTTTCCCCACTCAGGAAGTGAAATATTAGGGTTTTGTTTTGGTCGGTCATGGGGCCTGAACCCTGGGCCTGGGCGCTGTCCCTCAGCTCTTCAGTTCAAGGCTAGTGCTCTACCACTTGAGCCACAGCGCCACTTCCAGCTTTTTCTGCTTATGTGGTGCTGAGGAATCGAACCTAGGGCCTCATACATGCAAGTCAAGCGCTCTACCACTGAGCCACCTTCTCAACCCGAAATGTTAAGTTTTAAAAGAACCAAAAAAGAAAGGCATCACATACTTGGCTTTTGAAGCTTAAGGAATCCATCCAGATGAGAGACAGCAATGATTTTTACAATGTGCTATCTGATCTGTAAAGCATCTTTTTTCGAGGTATACACACAAAATAAACGATATGGCTTGAACTCAAACCTTAAACATATTGGGCATTTTGCCACTTGAGCTTTTGTTTTTGTTTGTGAGACAAAATCTTGTTACCTTTGTTCAGATTAGATTTAAACTCACCATCTTTCCATCTCCACCTCCTGAGTAGATGTGCTTATGGCCATACCTGGCCAGATTTTGTTTTTTAATTTTTATTTAAAACAGATTTCCCAGTCTCCTACTCCATTCAGAACAATATCCTCTGGGCTGGAAAAGAAGAGAGTTCAGAGAGTTAGGTACATCTTGACAAGTTTCCTCAAGACAGACCACTCTTACAAGAAGTGGTCAAAATAACACAGCAGGGAGCACCCAGCCACGGGACAGGATGAGAGTGGTGTCTCTATGAACCTGGAAGGGAGGAGCACACAGGGATGTTGACTTCTCTAAAGAAGAGTGGAGCAAATGGAGCAAGAATCCAGTTTCCTCTCCCACGGCTGTCACAGATTCAGCCCTAAGCACCAAGTCCTGGGAGGCAGTGGGAAGGATCATCTTGAATTTAACAGAGTTGAATGTTGACAGGATGGAGAAAAGGGTTTGGGTGACTTTATCTGAAAGTAACCACACTAGCCTTTCTGTATTTGCCAGGAGGAGGTCTTGGGATGGAAAATAAATCCAATTACAGGAAAATAAAATGACATTGTACAGCCAGAATTTTTTGGCTGGGAAAATCATACCCTTGTATTTATTTATTTATTTAATTTTAATTTTTTTATTTTGCCTTTTCCACTGACTTTCCCAATATGAAGTCCATGCTATCTGCTTAAGCATGTCGAACTGTGCTCTTGTGATTCTGTTTCAGAATCTACGGGTCTTGTAGGCGATTTATAACCCCCTCCACACACAAATAAAGGCAGAAAAGATCTTAGATATCATTTTATTCAGTCTCTTCATTTTCACAACAATAAAAACCACTTGGAGTGTATGGGGACATGACTTGCTCAGGGTTCCAATAGAAGTGAGTGACAGAACTGAGAAAACTGGGTTGTGGAGCTGTTCCTCTTACTCTTCCCCACAGCAGCCCCCAACTACCTGGTCACTTCTCTCCGGGCTCCTCCTTCCAGCCTTGTTTTCTCCCACAGCCACAGGCTATTGCTAAACCTCTTCAAAGTTGGCCCAAGTCTGGGCCTTTGGCAGGAAAGCAGATGTCCAGTCTCCCAGGCTGGATCTCTGATGTGTCAGGACACAGAGCAGAGAAATGAGGGGTAAGAGTAGCTGCCTAGCATGGACTTACAGGGGTCCCTCCTACAAGGTGACCTTTTGGCCCTGGAACAAAGCACTTTTCCAACACACCATGGATCATGGCTTGTGGGGGAAGACATGACACATGCCAGAGATTCTTTCCAGGCCACAATTGCTTTGGAGACATGGAAGCCAGTCTCTCCTGATGGGGCCAGAGAATATGCTGAGAGGAGAGGAGAAACTCTTAGGCCTCATTGGGTTAGGAGAACTGCCTGCCAGGAGACCATTCAAACCATGAAGAATGCAAGGGAGCAACAAGTGAATTCTTGTTCTGAAGATCAAGTCTGAATCAATAAGTAATCTTACAAAGATGTCAAACACCAGTGTTGAATATATCCTGCCAGCCCTGGGCGAACAGCTTTGACTCACTCATCTCTAATGCTCAGAATCTAGCAGACAGGTGATCATTCTCGTCTTTGGAGAGAGAGGTTTGGAAAGGCTAAGTGGCTAACTTGGCCAATATTACACAGTTTCTAAGAGAGAAACTGGGATTCAAACATAGTTATGTCTCATTCACTGGATCCTATCTTTTCAAACTGGCTCTAGAAGGATCTTCAGCTGCCATGCTTCACAACTTCCCCAAATCTCTCTCAGGAATTTCTTCCCTTAGATTCCTTTCTGTGGGAATTTGAGAGGTAGAGAGGGAATTATGAGGGCTCAGACCACACCCTTGCAAATCAGGGGTCTGGAGTCAGGCCTCTCAGGCATTTGGTTTCACCTCTGGATAGCATGTCCCATGAACTTCTTTCCTAGGAAAAGATTGTTCTCTGAGAAGCAATTGGTCATTGGATCTCAGATATGCCATTGTCTTAGTCCATTTCAGCTGCCATAACATAATATTTGAGCATAAAGTAGAGAGATTAATTGCTTATAGTTCTCAAGGATGGGCTGTCGAAATCCAGGCGTACGTAGCAAGGGCTTTCTTCCTTCCTCAGAATGTGGTGGAGGGTATCTCATGGAAAGACAAAAGTAAGCATGCAAGCTCTGTCCCTCTTCTTATAATGCCACTACTGCTCCCATAGGAAACCCACCTCCAACTTTATACAACGCCAATACCTCCCAATGCGAGAATTTGAGTATTACGTTTCCTATAATTCATTCTAACTACAATACTTACCTTCTCTTAGGGATGTTTATAGTTGTGAGTGCAACAGTACAACACTGGGGCAGCAATCCATGAAGGGTGATCATCTATGAGTAGAGCTAAAGAAACTAGATAAATCCTGAAGCAAAGCTATTCTTACATAGGGGCTCATGATCTGCAGAATCAGCATTGAACTGCATAGAAATTAGACGGCCATGATGAACAGTTTCTGAAAATGACTAAGTATTACTTTTACACAAATTGTCAGTTCTACTGGCTTATTTGGAGGGTTTTATAATCTATAATCCAATCTAAAGTTTTCCTTGTGTCACAGATAGTTTATTTTCATTCAATGACCCAATCCTCACACCTGCTGATCTGATCTCACACATATGAAAGGGTAGAGGTTGGTATGTCTGCTAACCATCAATGGGGTTCCTTACCTGCTACTACCCTGGTTAAGACATAGTTTTCCTGGGCTTTTTCAGAAGTTTGTTGATGATTTTAATTTCTTCTACACCTATTCCTTCCCTTATCTGCCATTCCATTCTCTCTCTCTTTCTCTCTATTTCTCCTTTCTCTCTCTCTCCTCTCCTCTCCTCTCTCTCTCTCTCTCTCTCTCTCTCTCTCTCACACACACACACACACACACACACACACACACACTTCTTTCTGGCCTGGAGAAATCCTTGAACTGTGTGTATTCCCCAAACCAAGCTTTGATTGTGGACTCCAGGTGCAGGAGTTTGGCCCCTGTGGCTGTAGAAAGCCAGATTATCAGGGTCAAGGCTGAGAAGAGCCTCTAGTCCCTTCCTTGAGACTCTCAGTTGTATCACTTCCTGCTCCCCAAAGGGTTAAGGTGTCTCCTGCTGTGACAACATGGCCCAGAGATAGTGAGCACTACTCAGCACTGGCCCTGACCCAGACAGCGATGTGTGGTCCCCTGGTACATCCTGTTGTGAAGGATGCTGTTTGATAGTTCCAGGAGGCTGCTCTAATACCCAGATAGAGAAGGAAGTCAGGAAAGGGAAACAATCATAGGGCTGGAGAAAAGGCAGTTCTTACCTCCCAGCTTTCCTGGGCCTATGTCAGCTCTCTAGAAGCAATTCCTGTGGGTAAGAAGACTCTGGCATCTGGAGGAGCCATTCCAATCAACTTAACCAGAGGTCAAAGGAAAGGTAATTTGGGCAGTAGCAAAAATAGGCCAAGTGGTGATTTTACAGCTGTTTTTGTGAGCATTAGAATAGCAAATCTTGGATTTTGCTCTAATTTCCTGTCAATCCTACAAGTGCTTCTGTCCCCAAGCTTCCCCAATGGCAAAGGCTATTGACTGTCATTCACAGCCATTGTACATCTAGGTTTGTACAAAGAGAGGCACATACTCACAAACCTGTAAGGACCCCAAAACATTACTTGACTAGGCACATAAGTCACTAGTTTCTCTTCTCTTCTCTTTCATTTCTGAGGAAGAGATGGTTTCAGTTATGGATCTCGTAGTGAACCAAATGGTTGAGAACTGGCAAGGAGCACCCATGGTTTCAAAATTTATCCTTCCTTTTTTTTTCTGATTGCTGTTACACAGCCTGAGCCAAGTCATCTAGCCATTAGGGAACCTTTGTTTTTGTTTTCATACTCTGGAAAGAGACTTATTAAAGATGTTTTCAACTCCCCACAATTCTGTGATTTGGGCTCTTTCTTCCTTTAAAAAGCATCACCTGTGCCATTTCCCAAGGAGTCCCATGTGGGACTCAAAAATGTCCAGCTTAGCATCTGAAACCCTCTGGTTTAGTTATGACATTGTGAGAAAAGATGAACTTGGGAGGGGAATAAGGAAATCCTAGCTCTCCACACATGAGCTCCCTGGTGTCCTTCATGTCCTAGAGCCTCAGGTTTCTCAGCTAAATAAGATGATAATACCGTTTCATAGAATTGTTTTGGGGCTTAAATATGACAACAGCAGTGAAATCCTTTCCACAGTGTTTGAGTGATTGTCAGTGATGTGGAATGACGAAAGTTATTCAAAAATTTATTCAGTTTGAATGGCCTTGGTGATAAAATACCTGTATAGCTGCCAACTCTTCCTTTCTTCAGTTTCTTTCAAGAGTCATCTTTATCAGGGGTGAAATCACCAGTGCCACAGGAAGGCCAAATATGGGGTTCTAGATCAGGCATCTCTACCTGTCTGGAATGGTACAGTGGTAATGATCTCAATCTTTGGAATCCACTGTTATTGTCCACTTGTACAACGGGAAGCACACGTGTTTACAGAACTCTGTGTACTTACTCCAACAGTCTAACTCCTGTCCTCACCCTCCAGTTTTCTCATCCTGGCAGCACAGGTAAGGAAGATTTACGATCTCTGCCCTCCTCCTTCTTCCCTTCTCCCTTCCTCTCCTTCTTCTCCCCTCCTTTCACTGTCTTCTCCTTTCTCTTCTCTCCTTCCCTTTCTCTCTCTCCCAACTTCTCTCTTTCTGGTCCTTCTCTTTTGCCTTTTTAAATTAAGAATGAGGGAGGGGATGATCTTTGCTCTCAGATTTACTGAAGATCTTTGTAGATACACTTTGTCAACACAACCTCCTCCGTTCAGTTTTACCCTTTGTAGAGAATTTTCACTGTGGATATCCATGGTCTTTATAAGCATCCTGTGGTTTGATATAATGTTCATTTTACAGATTACAAGTGTTAAGCTGAAGGGACACGTTGAAGGTATTTCAGCTCTCAGAGACTGTGGGCTCAGACAAAGACAGCGAGTTTCTCTGAACACTTGTTTCTTTACAAGAGCCTTGAGAAGAGCCCTTGACCTGGGAAGAGGCTATTGGCAATTATTGGACAAGTATCAAGGTTATGCTGAGAAGGAACGGTCCTAGGTGAGCTTTTCTCACAGGTTAATTTTCTTTGTAGGCCATTACCAAAAATGGCTTATAATAAGAATAAAGAAATTTTTTGATTCATTCTGACCTTTACTATTATGTCTAATCACTATTTGTTTGTTTATGTCTCATTCTTTACTAAAATACATCTGCTCCATCTGGACAAATATCATATTTGCTTCATCATGGTTTTATCCCCAACACTTAGCACCATGTTTGTTGTTTGTTGCTTGAAAAATATTGTTCACTTGATTACAGAGATTTTGTTACTATTTAGGGAGGGCCTAGGCCTACCCTTCTAAACTAAGTCTTTTCAGGGTATTTTAATCTTTGTTGCTGTGTCGCAATGTCTAAGTATTCTAGCACTTTGTACTCAATTATATTATCCTTTCATCTATATAGTAGAAGCTATAGATTTTGATATCAAGTAAATGTAGATATGATTCTGAATAAGATAAATGAACTCCATGAAATAAAAAAATGGTTTTTATTGTACTGTTTGCCATTATTTCTTTTTTTCTTTCTTTGTTGCCTTTGGTTTATTCCCTTTTGTCACTGATTTTGATTCCTGTACCCTTTATCTTGTATATAAATTTATCTGATTTGGTGAGGGAAAGGGAAGTCACAGAAATGGTAGGACAAAGGGTGAACCAATTCAGCAGTGGTACTCACCACACACTATGTTGGAAATGAACTTTACAACTTGGGGGAAAGGGGTCGGGAGGGGAAAAAAGTGGGAGAAAAGAGGGAGGGGGTAACACTGTTCAAAAAGAAATGTACTCATTACCTGACATGTAGCTGTAGCCCCTCTCTACGTCATCACCTTTACAATAAACTTGAAATTAAAAAATAGTAAAAAAAAAAAAAAAAGTACTAATTACCTGACATGTAACTGTAACCCCTCAGTACCTCAACTTTACAATAAAATTTGAATTAAAAAAAGACAGCTAGAAAGGGGAAATTTTTATCAATGAAGAAACTGATAAAAAGGATCCATAATAACTTCAAGGGACTGATCCAGATTAAAGTATTTATGTGTAAGGTGCTATTAGCTTTCAGTTTCATATATCAGTGTTAAGTTATAGGTTAAAGATTTCTTATCTGAGATGCTGGAGCCAGAAAGAATTAAGATTTCAGATTTCTGTCCCTGGATTAAAAAATATTTATTTAGACCTTATTTTTAACTCTTTTAGGGTTTGGATTTTGGAGTGCTTCTGATTTGAATGTTCAGATCAGGTATGTTGAGTCTTTTCAATAAATTAGGAAAATCACCTCTTCCCAGATTTCCGTCTACCTATCTATGAACTGGGTAAGATACTGGTTCTTATCTCATAATGTTTTAGAGTTACAACAAATGATCTTAGAAAAAATATGTACTGTGCATATGAAAAGTAACATTCCTCTCTGGCATTGTCAGAGAAGGGAATATGTGAACATGTACATGAAATAACTTATTATAAAAGTGTTTGGCAAAAAATATTGTTGAACATGTGATGAAACATGCCACCCATGGAGATGCGAGCCTAGGAAGCTCTGTGTTTATTTATGTGGCTTATTAAATATTTATGTTCTTTGACCTGCATTAATGCTATGTCTTACACATACACACAGCAGCAAGAGAAAATTGAAGCAATTATGTAGGTAATTCAGGCAGAATGGACCACCCACTCTGACCTTGACTATCCAGTTACTTTAGGTGGAAGTAGCTTAAAACCTGAAGAACTGGAATAATTGCCTCACCTCTCCATGCCACCTTGTTCTGGCAGTGCCAGCTGCAGACAGATGTGGAAACACTTCCTTGTGAAATATATGAGACCTACAGCAGGCCCCTCGTATCCAGGAAACAGGCTGCAGGTGTGAATGCAGGCATATAAGGAACGTGAAGGAGAACAGACATCACGAGAACAACACGAAGTAGTATTTAGAGGGCTCCCTTTCTTCCAGGAGAAACATATACACACAGACACACAGACAGACACAGGTGCACGTGCATGCGTGTGTGTGCCCAGACACACACACACACACACACACACACACACACACACACCTGGCCTTCTGTAGCCTTCAACTTTGCCCATTTAAGTTGCCCTGCTGTGCATGACCTTGAAAAACCCAGGCTAACTCCAAGCTGGAGTCTCATGGGCCGAAAAAATAATAATAATTGGGCTGACAGACAATGCTAAAGGAGATCTGTTCTTAAGTTGAGAGTTAAAAACAGAACACACACACACACACACACACACACACACACACACACACACACACACACACACACACACACACACACAAATTCAAGCCTAAGCCAGGAAGTTTGGCTTGGTCATGTCAATAGAATTTAAAGACATTTCTTGGCTGGGGCAGTAAATTCTGCTAATGAAAAACAACTTGGCCCTTTCGCCTCTTCTTCTTTCCCTCTCCCCCCTGCTGGTTCTCAGTTCTGCCTTTCACCCTAGTAAAGCTGACGCTGAGAAGCGGGGAAGCCATGTGTGTATTTCGTACCAGGCCAGCCAGGTGCCGGTGTTCCTCCTGTGCTGCTTGCTCCTGAGCACCTTGGGATATCCCTATTAGCCACTGGTCTCTGAAAAGAATGGCATGCTATGAGGTCCGAAGAACCTTCCTGTCATCTTAGGGAAGGAGAAATGGGGGCCTTCTTTACAAAGAAGGAAATGAAGTAGAAGGGAATCTGCTACTTCCTGCCTACCATGTGTACTAAGTAGCCATTGGCTAATTGCTCTATATGATAAATCTTGTGAAGTTCAAACAGCTCTGTTAGATGGGAATGAAAGGAAGTTAGCAATGGCCCCATTTTACAGATGGGAAAATTGAAGCTAAGAGTGGGTAAGTGATCTATCTCAGGCCACATGTTTAATAAGTAGCCAGATCTTCTGAATTCCAAACTAAACTGCATGCAGCACTCTCATGTGGCTCTTAGCCAGGCTTCGCTTGTTCGTATGATGAAGCTTTGGCTGTGCCATTCTATTGATGTTCTTCCTTTCCCTCAGACCTGGTTTATCTCTTTCCTCCTTCTCAAGATTTCCTGATTCTTGGAGGCAGAATGATTCACTTCCCACTCTGTCCCTATTAATCGTCACCTGTGTGGAAACGTGTCAGATCTTACTTACACTGTTTTCTGGAGTGTGTAGGAGGCCTGTGCCAAGAGAGAGGTATCTGGTACAACCTTGACACCAACTTGAGAAGGTACAGGGTAGAGACAGGGTATGGGGTTACAGGGCCAAAGAGCATCTTCTCCATTCATGGTCTTGCCACTTAAAATCCAGAGGCTGCATACACCCTCCTCCCTGGACTTGGCTCAAACAAGGCCTACGTACATCACAGATTCCAGCAGAGTCCTCATTCACCCTGCTGGAAAACTGGCATTGGAAAAAACCTCAGGAATAAGTCTGAGTGTAGCAGAGTGCCAGTTCTGAACTCTCTCAAAGCAAGGTTTAGGTATGCTCAGAAATGGTTATCATAACTTAATGATTCTGTGTTGCTACTCTTAAGAGCCACCAGCTTGGTGCTTGGTCAAGGGAACCATAGGAAGAGACCTAGAATGTCATTCTTCACTCATCCTGGCCTTACCCTAGGCACAATGTGTAATTAGGCACTTGCTGGTCTTACAAGGGTTTCCTGGGTTGAGTCTAGCCTTTTTGCCCTCTCTGTGGGTATAGCAAAGCTAATATGACATCCTTACCTCCAGGCTTATCCTCTAATGCTTTTTCCTTGATGTGAGTCTCTACCTTACTAAAGCTACAATACAAAGAGACTAGGCAAGTTGGTAGCTCTGGGTTAGACCATCTGTGGTGTATAGTGTGTGTATGGTGTGTATGTGTATGTAGATACACACATATATATGTGTACACATACGTGTGATTTCTATAGGGACGCTAGATTTCATTGGGGCAGAGCCTGACGGTTTCTTCAGTTTGTAAAGAAAGTAACAGTACTGTTTAATCCATAGGACTCTTCATCTCCATCTGAAACATGGGACATTAGAAAAGACTCGGGCTGATCTCATAACCACCAGGGAGGAGGGACATACATCTGCTCCTCTGTCTTCTCCTCTCCACTCCTGGGCTCTCTTCCACTAACCCATATTCTTTCTCCATAGCCTATGTTAGAAACTAAACAAACAGATGTAGAAGTCTTGTTCTTCCCAGGAGTCCCATCTGTCCTTTCTTCTCCAGTCTCCACAGGAACCTGCCTACCTCAGCAGACATATACCCAACTAAAGGACACTTGTACCTTTGTCCCTTTTCTCATGAAGCCTCGCAACAGCCCTGTGAAGGTAACCCCATTCTCCCCAGTGTACAAATGAGAAGGATGAGGGCCAAGGAAGTTCAACAACACTCAACTGACCCCACAGCAGGAGTGAGGTGGGGTCCTTGGCCTTCCTGGCATCAAGTATGTGCTGTGACCCACAGAGTAGACTTGTTTGTGGAGTAGATGTAAGTGTCTCATGACTACCAGGCTCCTCTGGGCCAGGAGCTGTCTGGCAGAAAGCCCAGGGCTATTGTCTCCCTCTGCCCCTGTTCACACTCCAGCAGCACCCAGCCTTAGCTGATAACAAGCAGGTGCTGGTGAGATGGTCTGACACCGCAGGGGCCCTCTGAGGGACCAGAGGGTGGGTATCTGCAGAATCCACAGCTCCACCTCACCGTGGCAGGGATGGATGACCCCCTACACTAACATTGCCAACTCCCATAAAGTAAGTGGCCCTATAGCCCTGGCTCCCAGCTGTCAGCACCAATGATCCGATTCAGGAGTTAAGCCTTGGCACTTCTCAGCACTGCAAGAGACCAGGTCTCACTGCCAGAGAAACACTTCATCTCTCTCTTTGCCCAAGGCCATGTCCCCCAGCCAATGTCTTCATAGTTCAGATTCTTGTAACTACAAAAGGGTTGACACCCAGGAGCACTAGTTCTTCCAGCTTTGATCCATGAAAAGTGATACCTATGCTGTTAAATACCAGGCTCTCGAGTCCTTTTAGCCAGTAATGGACTAGAGCAACTTCCCAAATTGTGGTGGCCTCTGATTCAACAGGGATACTCCAGGTATCTCCTACAATGGAGCCATTAGTTTTCTTTGGGAGATGAAGGACTGGGTGTAGTCAAAACCTGGAGTTGAGGGTTGGAACTAAATGGAAAGAAAATAGAATGTTAGCAGCAAACTGACCCCAAAGATCCTGAGGTGTCTACAATGGCATATATGGGGAGTCTCATACAGGGCTGCTCCCTAAACTCAGCATATAAGAAAAGATGAAGTGGAGTCAGGATCACCTTTACCTATTCTTTCAGAAGGTACCAGGTGGTAGATTTGGATAGATGGTCTTGCGTTAAAGTCAACTAGGAGCACTCATTCTTCCAACCATGATCCATGGGAAAGGTGATACCTATGCCATTAAATACAAAGAGTTTCCGTCAGTGGAGCCATAGGAGCTGTGATTTGGGCAATGAAGTTATTGTCATCCATTTAGGGACTGTGTTGTGGGATAAGTGTATACCTTTAAGTAGTTAATATCTGCTGATGTGCTTGGGAGCAAGGCTGACTTGAGCATGCTGACACATGGCTTCTGGCTCCCAAGCCAGAGGCTCTCTAGATGGGGCATTAGTGCAGCAGCACTTAAGCTAATGATCACATGACCTGACTACACAGTATTATACCGGCATGTCCAAGTGTAAGCTGGGCAAAATGGCAGCACTGGGGTAAATAATGTAAAGACCTAGGTCAAATCACGCTAAGTGAAGTAAGCCACACTCAGAGAGACAAACAGCATGTGTTCTCTCTCATGTGGAGGCTAGATCTAAAATGTAACTGCACATGATAACTGATATAGGACTCTACACATTCTCACACAGTCAGACTAGAGAAGTGTACTCTTCGGGGCAATAGTTAAAGGTGCAACTTCTCTAAACATTTAAAACACTATTTATTGATTGAAACAAATTCCAGGAAATGAAAACATGGAGGTTTTTGGTTGTTGTTGTTGTTTAAGGTGGTGGTGGTGGTGTTTGTTTTTGCTTTGGATTTTCTTTGGGGGGGGCAAACTAGGGTACAGAAAGGGAGTTGTAGGAAGGAGGAAGATAGGATAAACAAATGCAATCATGCTCTTCAGTCTACATTATGTGGAAAATGAACTATGTAACTTGTGAACAGAGATGAGATGGGAAACTAGAAGGCAAAGGAAGGGGTAACATTGTCCCAAAAGAGAAAAGAAAAGTACTCATTACCTGACATGCAATGGTATTAACAATAAAAATTATTGTTAAAGAAGCTGAGAGGCAGCCCTGTGCACATGCAGGCCGCTCAGGAAGAATAATTCTGTGGAGTTTCTTCCATGGAGGTGCTTCTCATGACATTACAGCAAGGGAGCCTGGGCTAGGGGGTCACTTCCTGGTACAAAGCAAGGAGTGTTCTCTGGCCCAATAGTGTTCTGGAGCTGCTACCCCCTCTACACTGAAAGGGATCATTTGTTACAAACTGGAGGCAGACATCTCCCTGGTGTAGAAAGAGGGATGAACAGGTGGCACTTTGATGTAAATTATATCTTGCAGAGAAGCTGGCTGGGCACAGTGAAGTGTGGAGAGAAAGGCAGGAGTCACTTTAGATGGCAAAGAATACTAGGGACAGAAGAACTGAGTAGACTCTAAAAGTAATAGACTGGGAAAGTGAAAGGCAACCCCAGAATTAAGGAAATTTGCATTGCAAGTAAAGAAGAGACCCAACTGCATCCAGGTTGTACTCATCTGAAAATCTTTCCCCAAATGACTGCTTTTCCCCCCTATAAAGTCCATTTGAAAGCAGAGATAACTAATACTTTTTAAATATTTATGTCAGCATTTTAAAATTCATTATTTTCATGACAAAAGTAGTACAACGGTTGTTATAAAAAAAGGTAAATATCAAAGTAATGGATAACCAAGAAAGTAAAAGTCCTTCATAATTCCATTGTGCTGGAAATAAACACTGGTAACAGTTTAAGTTATTTATACTCAGGCTTTAATCAATTATTTATTTATACAGTAAAGACATATGCAGGAAGGAAGCATGTATTTTAACTTACCTTTCAGTGTCTAGAGAACACTGTGCTAGCCTGTTGACTAGAAGTAGAGGAGACAACCTACAAGTTGCAATTGGCATCAGAAATGAGGGGCTGAGTTTTGAGGTACTGAGCCCTCATCCTATGGGATCTGGCACTGCATCCATCATCAGGTCAAAACTAAATCCAGTAGTAGGATGTCCAGTTGTGTCCACTAGAGAATTTCTCCTTATGTGCATGTGGAAATAGCCTTGCTTATGTGGTATTAGATGCATTGTGTTGAGAATCATGTGAGAGCAGGAAACTCACTGGGTTTTGCCATCTCACATAGCTCCTTTCCCAGAACTGCTCTGGGCAGGCAATACTTCTAAAATCCCCACACACAAATGCTTTCCTATCTTCAAGGCTCAAGGAGGTTTAGATTCTTGAAGTCATCATTGGCTACACCCCCAAGGGAACTCAAGTAGAGGGGAGGAACCAAGGAGAGATGGATGGTTCTTAAATGTGTATTGTTCAGAATTTAAACCACATTGGAGTCTTTCATAATGATGTTCAGTGACTGGCTCAAGGATATACAGATAGTAGATGGTAGAGGTGATTCTGAATGTCACTTTGGCTAATGGAGAATGAGACCATGATGTTAGAGTTACACATCTTGGAAAAATGACTTCATCTCTGAGGGCATGGTATCCCTAGAAGGCAAGGAAGGCTAGTTCTTCCTGAGGCTTCAAGTTTCATTGCTATAGAATGTGTAATGTGGTGTGGGACCCTCACCTTCCATGGCCCTGTACCATGCTGTGTTGTGGGTTGAATCTGAAGAACCCAGCTGTGAGCTGGTCCAAACCCATCACATTGCCTATCATGAGATCTAGATGGTACTGACCCTACTTTATTTTTTCTCCTCAGGTTTAGTCACCTAGAATGGAAAATCCTCCAGCCTAAAAGAGTCTAAAATTGATGGGTTTGAGTCTCAGCTCCTTCACCTGGAAATCTCAGGTAAGTATCTTAATTTCCCTGTGCTTCTACTCACCAGCCTATACTATGAGGATAAAAATAGTGTTTGTGTGTAAGACTCTTGGGAGACTAAAGTGAGACAAAATATGCAGTGGGCCAAGCTTGATACCTGACACCGGCAGGGTCCTTTGATCTTCTGTCTCCTCGTCTGCCTCCTGCAGAGGACTCACTCCAACTTCATCCTAGAACACAATTCTCATTCTCTCTGGGTGCCAGGATCATATCAAAGAACCTTGATGTGCAAATAGAAGGCAATCAAAGGGAGGCCCAGCAAGTCATGCAGAGGACCCCACGGCCCAAGCTTGCATGTGTAATTGACATGTTTTCTTCTGTGACCCTCCCCCTTTCTCAGGAGCATTCCCTCATGCTGATACGGCTTTGCAGCGGGGAAATGGGTTCACCCTCCCGACTGCCTGACTGTAGACAGATGCTGGAGAAGTTGCCTTTTTGAGATACAGAGATATCCTTAGCATCTGAGAACTATAGACCAGTGGGAGACACCTGCTATACCTACCTAGATGGTTCAGAAAAGCATTTCAGATCCATCACTATCGGGTTTTTCTCTCAAGGGTTGGCCTGTATCTCATGATTGAGCTTCCCAAGGCTTAGCTAGGCATCTTGTTTATGGACTATAATCTTAGCCCAGCTTAATATGGTCACATAAGGAAGGCATGACCAAGGATTCACTTGCAGAGAGGATGGAGCTGAGCTGAATTCCCTGCTCCCCTCTGCCATTTAGCTATGTACTCTTATGTCTGTGGCTTTCCCTCTGGAGAGTAACTCAGTCCTGAATTCACCTGCTTGACTCCATTTACCTTCTATCAGACTTGACGACTTGACCTAAGTACTTCCTCACAGTGGGGAAAAGGAAAAAGCTGAAGAGGTGGTGGGTCAGGAGCAGAGATAGATTTCTAGGGCTTCCCACCCAGTCCTTGGACAGAGAACTGTACACTGTTTGATCCCTGACAATAAGTAACCGCACAGCCACAAGTTGAGTGCCACCTTGGAACAATCAATCGCTTCCCTAGACCCTGTTTAAGGGAATTGGTCTATACCAATTATTTTCAAAAGTGAATTATCCACTCATTTGGTCAAATCACTACTAAATAACCCCATGCTGTTGATCACATATATGGTATATATGTGCACACCAGAGGGAAACCAGGAGGAGGAAACAGAACTAGAGGGAATCTGGGAAAATCATACAACAGTGGGACCCATCAGCTGCACTGGACATTGATCAAAATGAACTAATCAACTCAGTGGCAGCGATGGGAGGGAGGGAATGAGTGGGAAAGAGGGATCAGCTGATGCTATGCAAAACAAAAGAAATGTACATACCACCCAATGTGGGAGAAATAACTGTATTGCAAAGCACATAGAACTCATAAATGTTATAGACCATGATAGACAATTTGCCCCATGAAAGTTAGAATGTGTTTGTGACTTTAAGTAAGTATCACTATTCCACAATACTGTGAAATTTGGGGAATTAGGTAATCATTTAATCACAATAAAGAATTTGAAAAAAGTGTATTATTCAATAGACTCATTTTGAAAGCTGTTTCTCAAAAATGGAGAACTCTCAAAAGTCAAATATATGTGAGGAATACTGCAAACTCTATCCCCAGCGAACACCACTTAATATACACCAACATCTTATTAAAGGCAATGAGAAATCCAGTAACAAAAAGACTGTTTGGCTTTATCTCAGTTTTTCCTAAATTGATCTGACCAAGATAACTTATTTTCCCTTTTCTTCCCAGTACAAGTAGGACTTGGAGTAAGACAAGTGAGAGCTGATGAGCAAATTCAGAGCTCTGATCCTCCAGTTTAAAACTACACCTAGCATACCTAGAGTCCTGTTAAAATACAGATACTAACACAGCTGGTCTAGTTGGGGCTTGATATTCTGGAAATCCACCAAGATCTCAGGAGATGAGATACAAACACCTCATGTGAAGATATGAAGGGCAGCTATCTAAGATTCTTTGGCTTCAATATTGGAGGCAGTATAGAAGGGTAACTCAAGGACTCTAAAGTCCTAGAGAGCTGCAACAGAGCCCTGACTCCACCACTCACCAACAATGTGGGTTTGAACAATATGCTCATCAGCACTGGTTTACTCATCTGCAAAATCTAGATATTACTCCATGGAGTAATTTGAGAATTTAAGAAGATTATACAGGTAAAAAAAAGTGTGCATTTAGAAGGCATTGACTATGATAGGAACAAAATATATCCTAGTCCCCATTCGAGCCAGCTCCCATTACAAGGAGCCAGTACTCATCCTCACCAGCATTGCTGACTCAAGTCCTCAAATCCCTTTCCTCTTTCACAAGATCTCTCTAACACTTTCTAGAAATTTCTCTTGCTTTAAAGGCATCAGAGGAGCTGAGAGATTAGGACTTGTCTGAAGGTCATAGACAAGTTATACTGGCAGCCTACTAGTAATAACCCAATGCACTCAGTTGTGAGCCTGGCTCCTATAGCTCCTCCCGAGGAGGTCCTAAGACCCTGGGTCTTCTCTCATCAGCATGTGAAGCATGAGGCTAGCCATTATTCTACCACATCATTCTGAGTGTGGGTTCTGCTAGAGTAGAGCATGTGTTGTCTCTGTAGCTATTGTAAGGGCATCACTTATAGTATTCACCTTCGTGTTCTCAGTGTTTCTACCACAGAATGGTATTAAAACCTCTATATAAATACATTAATATGGCTAAAATAAATCCTTTTGAGCAAGCAGTCCCTATATTTGGGCTCCATTAGACTTGTTTAGTTGTAATTATGTTTAGACAGAGGGTTTGGATAGCACTCAGGCTGTCCCTTGTCTGATGTTAGAAGCTAAGGAAAGAGTAAGGAAAGAAGACCACCATTTGTTGATTACTTCTAGGTTTGTGTTCTGATATTTGTCATCTCATTTAGGCCTCTCGGCAGCCCTTATGTTGTAGATACTCCTGTTCTTGTTCATCAGACTCAGAAAGGTTCAGAAATTTCCCCAAATGTCCCACAGCTAGGAAATGGTAGAGCAGGGCTTGAAGCTCAGGATGGTTTGACTTTATATGTCACTTTGTTCTGTGACCCCATTTTGAGATATTTTTCTTTTTGTGCAGATACTGGGGCTTGAACTCAGGACCTCTGACTATTGCTTGGCTTTTATATGTTTTTGCTTAAAGGTAGGGCCCTATTCTGCATGGCAGAAGCTATTACCTTTGGCCTCCAAGTTATACTTACTTTTAGAATGCCTGGAGTGAAATAAATCCTCTCTGGACGTGACCCCAGACACAAGTTGCACATTTGGTCCAGTTTGTCTGTAGAGACAGTGGCACATGGTGTAAGCACAACTTCTGCCACCTTGTGTGGATAGGAGGAGGAGGGGGGAGAGGAGCTTAGTCATTTCCTAGAACTAAGGGTGGGGGCAGGTCCGCTATAACTGCCATGCTACAACGTACTGCTTATTCAGATATCAACTGGTAAGAAAGACAGAGAAGAATGATTTTTCATCTTGACCAGATGCTGGCACTATGCCCGCTACTCTGGTTTAGGTCAGCACGTCCAGCTGCCAGTCTGCAGTGACCTCCCTCTTCTTTGGCTGCCTTGCCTTCTTGGGTCACAGGGACACAAATCTATCACATATTTACCTCTGGCCTAGATGGAAGCTGTCCCTCTTTCTGGTGAAAGAGACTGCATGTGTAGTGAGATATGTCAGGCTAACTCACAGCTGTACACATCTGGGAGGCTTTGGGCCCCCTGGCTCCATGCCACACCATATCACATGCTTCATTTCTCTGCCTTGCCATCTTTCCTGTGATGGATGGGGAGTGAGACATGACCCTATCCCAGGCCTACGTGAGAGACCATTGAAACCATGACTTCCTGGCACCTCCATGGGGCTAAAGGGTAAAATGAGGTGAAGTGCAAATTGTGGTCAACCATTCCTCTAAACTTGCCCCCCCTGCCAAAGACGGTGGAGAACCCCTTTGACCTCCAGTTCCACTGCCAAAGACCATCCAGACATTCAAACACCATTCAAAGCTGACAGCAACTTGACAATTCTCCTCTGCCCTGTATAACTATGAGTGTACTTCATTAATAACCCAGCATGTCCCATCTCCTTCACACCAGCCTTTTTCCTCAGCGACTTTTTCTCAGCAGCCACTACTAGCTGAGTTATAATTATCTTTCAGCACTATCATCCCGTGGAATGCTGGAAGAGAATGCTCAGCTAGCTGGGCTGGAGCCAGGCCTGTTGGCCAACAGTGTGCATCGCGGCATCCATCTTGTTTATCTGTCATCCAGACCACCAGCTCTCAGACAGGAGAGGAACACTTCACTGTCCACCAAAGGAAGATGGAGCTTGGTACCTTCTCAGCATTTCTGTGGCTGCATGCAGGGATTAAGACTTAAACATAATGATCTCTTTTAAAATCTTATTCCATTTTTAAACTTTATTCCCCACTGACTAAGATAATCAGGGTCTTGAGCAACATGAGGATTTTTTTCCCTCTCATGAAATGTAGCAAACGGTATTGACGGAGTAACTACTCTGCAACAAGCACTGTGTTTTGGGTGCATCATTAGATTTATACCATGCAATTGGAAAAGCAGGCCACCTTTTTTTAAAATAATTTATTGCCCTGTTTTACAGAAAGGGGTCTGTAAAAGAGTTTAAGTTCCTACCCTTTAGCTGTAATCTTCTTCCACCCAACTTGGCTACAAGTTCGTTGCCTTGATCTTGGCTAGGAACATGTACTGAGAAAGCACTCACGAAGACCCCAAACTTCTGGTTTATAACTTTCCCCTGCTTCACCCAGCAACCTGTGTCTCTCCTCCTTCTGGCTAATGGAAAGACTATGTGGGCTCCAGGTTTCCTGTTCTTCCCACCACAGTAAGCCATGAGAATGAAGGCTCCACGGACAAGTATACAGACAGACATCTGTTTTTAAGGTTGGAATGCCAAGCTCCTAGATTACAGGTTTTGGCATGCTCTCTGGCCAGTCATACTGGATACTTCAGAAAAAGGCATCACATTCTCTCTTTATCTGGAATCTAGGCCTTGAAAAAGATAAATCTGGGCATGTTGGTCATGGACCATTCCAAACAGAAGCCTTCCTGCCAGCTACTTATTATGCTTACACTGCCTCAACCTTGGGCCTGTAATCATTCTCCTCTACTTCTTCTGTGACTTTCCTCTCTAGTGTTTTCTAAGCTACAAAGTCTACAAACCAGACATGTAAAGAAACTCTTGGCCAAGTGTGGTAGATTGAAGTGTGTCTTCCTTAAAAGATATGTTCAAGTCCTAACGTCTGCTACCTAAGAACGTGACCTTCTTTGGAAAGAGGATCATTGAAAATGTAATGAACCTAAGGATCTTTAGATGGAATTATAAGGATCTCACTGGTTGGTCCTAAATTCAATGATTGGTTTTCCAAAAGAAAAAGAGGGAAACGAGATATAGAGGCACGCAGAAAGAAACACAATGGCTGCATGAGGCATATGTGGATGACAAATTCAATGGATAGGACGTGTCAATCCAAAGTAAAAACAATATTCAAGAAAGAAATCTCATAAAAAATTGAATCTGATCAAAAGACATGGACCCATCCAATTGGGCTCTGCTATGTTCCATGAACTTCTATCATCCAGTTGAACTTTGTTATCCTTCATTTGCATCCTAACATCTGATAGGTTAATAAACACTTAAAAAGAGACAGGAAAAACCTCCAGGTATGGGTAGCTCACACTTGTAATCCTAGCTACTCAGGAGGCTGAGATCTGAGGATCACTGTTCAAAGCCAGCCTGAGCAGGAAATCCATGAGACTCTTATCTCCAATAAATTACAAAACAAACAAACAAACAAAACAGCCAGAAGTGGATCTGTGGCTCAAGTTGTAGAGCACTATGAAGCCATGAAGCAAAAGAAGCTCAGGGACAGTGCTCAAAACCCTGAGTTCAAGCCCAAGGTACACAGAGACACACACACCTACAAAGAACAGTGGGGATAGGAAAAATAGAAGTTTGCAAAACTACTTGTAAGCTAGCATTGTTCACAATAGCCAAGATTTGGAAATAACCCAGATGCCCCACTACTGATAAGTGGATCCAAAAGCGGTGGTACCTATATACAATGGAATGTTATGCAGCCATTAGAAAGGACAAAATAATGGCATTTGCAGGGAAATGGATGGAACTAGAGCAAATTATTTTGAACAACATAAGCCAAGAGCAAAGAGACAAATGGCATGTGGTCTCCCTGATGTGGATGCTAAAGCCAAAATGCAAGGAGATATCACAAAGTAAACAGGATGTGAGAAACAAAGGACATCCACTCATTTTGTCATATCATTACTAAATGACTCCATGTTCTTGACCATATATATGGTAGTTATATGCATGCTATGGAGGGAAGCCATCAGGAGGACACAGAATAAATGGGAAATGGAACAATATACAACAAAGGGGCCCATCAGCAGCTGGACATAGAAGAAAAAGAACTAAGTAACCCAAAGACAGCGATGGGAAAGGAAGAATGAGGGAAAGAGGAAACTGCCTACACTAAGCAAAAGGAAAGAAATACAAACATCATTTGTATTGTCAATTTGTATTGTCAAAACTCATAGAATTTACAAACTTTATAGACCATGATAATGACAATTTGCCTTGTGAAGGTTAAAATGTGTTTGTGACTCTAACCAAGTATCACTATTCCACAATTCTGTGAAATATGTGAAATTTATGTAATCACCTGATCTCAATTTTTTTAAAATAGTGAGAAAAAAAAATAAAAATAGTGAGAGAAGGGCTGGGTTAGGAGCGATGGGTGACAATGCTGTCAGACACCTTGTATTCATATACTGTTTTATAGAATGGGAACTTCTTTGTACAACTACTTAATAATAATAAAAATGTTTTAAAAAAAACTACTTGCAAGCTAAGTGACATGGTTTTATTTATTATTTTTGCATTGATACCAGAGCTTGAACTCAGTGGTTTGTAATCTTGTTTGACTTTTTTTGCTTAAGGCTGGTGTTCTACCACTTGAGCCACACCTCTACTTCCAGACATGAGTTTTTTAAAGCAAAATACGAAGTGGCCATTCGCTACCAACTCAACTTTCATATTTAGATATGTGTGAAGCTGTGGCTCAGAAGATAACACACTGGTATCAGCTATGGCTTGATATGAGTAGTGATGTGGCATACTCTTATATTAACTTTTCATGGCTTTACTATGGTTTTCTCATATGTAATCATGAGCATTTAAAACTAATTCATCAGAAAAGAAAAAGGCAATTGGGAGGTTGCCAGGAAGGGAAAGGAAGGGTTGAAATTCTGCTTATTGTTGGGATGGGAACACTGGGTAGTGACCTGGACATAAAACACAAAGATGAGCTCAGGGACTTGAGGCCAACTAAGAGGTAGCTGCTGGGGTCAGATATGTGACATATCTCCTGGCTTTCCACAGTACTAGCATGGCGCATTGCATTTGACAAATGCTCAAGAAATTCCTAATAAATAAAGTATGTCTTGGTGGGGTCACATGGAACTAGAATTGTATGTAACACAATATTTATTCCTGGGGGAACCCAAGGTGTTCCCACAAATTGAACAGGGGGCTTATGGGGACAGCTTGATTTTTTTGGTCCCTTTCCACCCAGGTGAACTTCCATTGCTTCCCCAGCCTCTTTCTTCTGAATAAATTCTCCGTTTTGAAGCTTTCTTCCCAAATGACTTGCTTAACAACATATAATTCTCATCACTCCAAGCTGTCTATATTTTCCCTCTGTTCCTTTAAAGCAACATCTATTACTTTTCACCGGGCCTTTGGGATTTCCCCATCATTGTATCTGTCTCTTTCTAATAAAAGCCTTATTCCACTATAATTCACCTGCCATAAAACTCACCCCCTTCAAGTGTACAGTTCAGAGCATCTTGGACTATCCACAGAGACGGGCTCCTACCAGCACTAATAGAAGACTTCTCGTGACTACAAAAGGAAACTCTGTATTACTGGTCATTCCCTATCTATCCTTTCCTCAAGCCCTTGGTAGTCACTTATCTACTTTTTCTGCCAATAGCTTTGTTTCTGCTGACTATTTCAAATAAATGGAATCATGCAACCTGTGTCTTTGTATGGAATGTTTCACTCATCATAAACTTTTCAAGGCTCACGCATGTTGAAGCCTGTCCCTCAGTTCCTCCCTGTTTCTACTGATTTTCCACAGTAGGAATAAAACTTTTGTTTGTCCATTTATCAACTGATGGGCATTTGGGTTGCTCCTACCTTTTCAGTTATTACAAATAATGCTACAAAGAACATTTATGTATATTTGTGTGATTGCACATTTTCATTTATCTTGGGTGGATACCAGGAATGGAATTGCTGGGTTATGATAATTACAAGTTTAGTATATCAGGCTTGATTTGATAAACTGTCAGACTATTTTCAGAAAGGGCTGCACACACCACAATTCCAGTTTTTGCAGTCTTGTCGATGCTTGTTTTGTGTCTGTTTTTTCTGTTGTAGCCCTTAATTGTGTCTAAAACATACTTTCTCCTTTTTTCTTGTGACTAGCCAGTAGTTAAAGATTTTCTACTTAAAATAAGCATCTACACATCTACATTTAGATAACTGTTTCTCTTGTTTGTCCAACTAGCCACAAAATCAGATGGATTAAATAACATCCCCAGCCAAAGCAGGGATGAAGTGTAGCAGAGTATAGATAGAACAAACTAGCACCTCAGAACTGTGCTTGTGCTGGAATTTGTCATCATGCTATTAGCAATAAACACATAACCTTTAACATTTAAATTTCTAACCCTAGAAATCCTACAGTAAGCTCCTGCAAGTCTTTCTACTTCTGATTAAAGACTTAGATGCCCTGAGATATAAAGTAACTTGTCAAAGGTCAATCAGCAAACAAACGATGCACCACAGACCACATTGTATTTCTTGCCTTTCTCCTCATTCACAGGTTGTTACCAAGTACCAAGATACAGAATCTCAGGATCTTTCTATCTTGTCATTGGATGTGGGGGAGTAGGTGAGGAGGGGGTCTTCAGTGAGACCTTCTTTTCCAGAGCCCTGCATATTCTAGGATTTAACCAGACTCTTATGGGCTTGTCCCATCATCTGCCTGCCTGGCGCTTCCCAGGTCCTATCCTGACCACGTGGCTAGTTTGGCAGAAACTAGCATTTGGCATTTGCTTTAGCTGTTTTCTTTCCCACTTCATTGTTTCCATAGGATGTCTATCTTCCCAAAATAACACTGGGACATTCCAGGTAAACTCAACATCCGACCAAAATTCCCCACAGTAGCCAGTCTGAGAGGTTCTGGCTTGCCATTGTTTTCCACTCTTCCTCTGATCAGTCTGGCTCAGAGGGGTGAGAGTCTGGAACAGCTTTACCACAGAGACTCTACAGGAGGAAGTAGGGGGGGGGGTGGAGGCAGGCTTTGCTAAGCTCCTTCTGTAGCTGAAGCCAGCTGGCTGACCTCTGACCTCTGGCCCAGTGCTAGAGAGGGCCATGTTTTCTGGCCTTCTCCCTGCCTTGCAGAATGTTACAGAGACATACTCAATACATTTTTATGAAATTAAAGTAAACAGGCACACCTAATAATATTCCCAATTGGCCTCATTGGCTTTAAGATCCATGCCTGGTAGACACAGCGGTAACATGCCTACGTTCCTTTTCCCAGGTTGTAACTGCGCTCTGAACTTACCAGCCTTTGGGTGTTGAAGAGTTTTCTGCAGTTCTCCCACCCTGATGCAAGCAAATGGAATGTCATCTGGTATTTGATTTCCTTTCCAGCTCTTTCTGAACATTTCTTGCATTTTTCCTTCATCTATATGATAGTGCAGGTCCAGAATCACTGTTATCGTCACCAGATTTAGTAACGTTGCTTTGCAGCATCCTTCTTCAATGCATGTAAGATGGAGAAGGAGCCAACTAACAAGAAATCTTAGCTCTGATTTCCAGGAGGAGAGATTGCTACCTCCAAGGAATTGTTCCTCTTGCCTTTGATCCTCAGCTCCAAGGAGATCCTCTTCAGTGTGCACATCCTCTCTGATCAGGGTGTAGGTACTCAACAAATGTTGAATAGTGAGTAAAATGAATCAATCCAATGGAAATTCGGTTTTGAAAAGTTTTGTTATGGGAGATTGCAATTGAAGCCAAAAGGGAACAGAAAGAATAGTGCTGTGACTACAGAGGCCACCATGCCCCGCCTACCCCCGCTCCTACAAGTGTGTGGATGTCAATCATTTTATCCCCAGCATCTCCGTCTGCAGTCCTAAAACATAAGGTTCTTCAAAAATAACCTGAATTAGGTTGAACATCAGTGGCTTAGACCTGTAATCCTAGATACTCTGGAGGCTGAAATCTGAGGGTCAAGGTTCAAAACAAGCCTGGGCAGAAAACTCGGTGAGACTCTTAACTCCAATTAATCAGCAAAAAGACTGAAGAAGAGCTGTAGCCCAAGTAATAGAGTGCCAACGTGGAAAAAGCCAAGTGAGAGCATGAGGTCCTGGGTTATATCCCACTACTGGTATGTGCGCGCATGCACACACACACACACACACACACACACACACACACACAAACACACCCTTATTTATAATACCTATGTCTTCTTGGAAGTTGAGGATTACTTAACATAGTCAGTGAGTGTTCAAATTGGCATGATTGTCTCACCATTGTTTGGTGGCTTGGAAATTCTTTTTTTTTTTTTTTTGTCAGTCATAGGGCTTGAAGTCTGGGCCTGGGTGGTGTCCCTCAGCTCTTCAGCTCAAGGATAATGCTCTACCACATGAGCCACAGCGCCACTTCTGGTTTTCTGGTGGTTTATTGAAGACAAGAGTCTCATGGACTTTCTTGCCCGGGCTGGCTTTGAACCATGATTTTCAGATCTCATCCTCCTGAGTAGCTAGGATTATAGATGTGAGCCACCAGTGTCTGGAAGAAATTCATTTTTAAATATTGTTTTGAGCTGGAAAAATGTCAAAGATTTTACAAATATTTTAATAAGTTTTATTGTAAAAATACTGTACAGAGGGGTTACAATTACATGAGCAAGGTAATGAGTACCTATTTTTATCAATGTTTTTACATACCTAGGATTTACCCAGAAAGGATTGTTAATATGAAGATTCCCAAACCCCAGCCAAGCCTAGAAAAGCCCTCCCCCCTTATTTTGGTAGGATCACATTATGTATATATATATATATATATACATAATATTATATATGTAATAATATATGTATATAATATATAATATAAATTATATGTAATATATTATAACATAATATATGTAATATATATTATGTATATAGTCTAGCCTGGCCTCAGACTCATGGTTCTTCTCTAGAGACCTGGGATTACAGGTGTGCACCACCATGCCTAGCTAGAATTTCTTCTCTCTGTCTCTGTCTCTCTCTCTGTCTCTCTGTCTCTCTCTCTCTTTTAGAAGTTCCCCCTTTTAAGAGTCATCTTCCAACATTTTGGTGTACCTAGTGAGCCATACTCTAATAATCGAATCTACAAGTATTGAAACTCGGGTCCTGTCCTTGTTTAACTTCTTGGACTCCTCTCCTATTCTGTGATCCACTGCAGTGAGTTTGCTTTGGTTCTTGGGATGTGCCATGCTCTCTGCACCTGGTCTGCTTCTACCTGGAGCAGGCTCACTCTGTCCCTTCCCTATGAACTTGATTCATTTTCACCTTGGGGTCCTGATTTAGCACCATCTCTTCCTACTGCCTTCTCTAGTGTTGATTGTACCTCAGGTGTCCTTTCTACCTGCTCCCTCGTGCTCCCTGGTCTACTTCTCCATCATAACCCCCATCAAATTCTATTGCACAGTTCCTGTTCTTATCTTCTATGATTCTGATCTTGCTTTCCCCAAGAACCTCTTGTTTACCCCTAGAGTCTTTGACCTTGCCACGTGCCTGGCGCACAGCCAAGGTGTGGCAAATCATCACAGAAACAGAAACTAAATTCAGTTGAAAGTTCATTTCAACACCACCAACTGAGGACAATTTTGCTAGTAGACAATATCTCATTGTGTGTGTGTGTGTGTGTGTGTGTGTGTGTGTGTGTGTGTGTGTGTGTGTGTGTATACAGCATAAAGATCTTAAGTATTAGCATATATAGGAAAAGCATAACCCATAAACTTAAAGAGCACTCTTAACCCTGATCTCTGGGAAACAAAACTGAATTGTTTCCAAGGAGTTCATTGGTTTTTGGTTTTTCTTACCACATAGTAACTGACAAATAGCAGCCATTATCAAAGAATTAAGAAAAATGTTACATACACTTACTTAGTTCTCTTATTGAGAAATACCGTGTTTTCTCTATGCTATGTTTGAGTCTAGGACAGCCAGGTAAGTTGTGAAAGCAGTCTTTTTCTTCCTGTCATTGCCAGTTACACTGTGGCTCTATTTCTAACCATCCTAGCCACAGGTTGCTACGGAGCATCTGAAATGTAACTTTTCCAAGTTGAGATATGCTTTAAATGTGAACTGCATATTATTTTAAAGAATTGAAAGAACTCACTAAAACTCATTAAAACTTTTACATTGATTTTTATGTCAAAACGGAAACATTTTGAGTCTATGTAGTTGAATAACACATATATCAGGCTCTCTGTGGTGGCACACAGCTATAATCCCAGCTATTTGAGAGGCAAAGGTATGAGAGCTGAGACTAACTCAGTCAAAAGTACTAGACTCTATCAAACACAAACTAAAGCAAGAAGGACCACATGTGTTGGCTCAAGTGGCAGAGTTCTTCCTACAAGTGGTAGGGCCTGAGTTTAATCCCTGTTAAACACACACACACACACACACACACACACACACACACACACACACACACAATTATTTTCACTTGTTTCTTTTTATTTTTTAAATGTAGCTACCAGAAAGTTTAGAACTACATATATATCTTGTATTGTGTTTCTCTATCAGACAGCAAAACTCTTGTGGCTAATAAATCTCTGTGCTGCAATTTCTTTTCTATAAATTAGGGATAACAAACATCTCTCTGATAAACACACATATGTAGTATTTGTGAGGCGCATAGGGCAGCCTATGGCATACAACTTTCGTGAAATGAATAAATGGTGCCTATCATGTGAAGCATCTGAACTCCCTGCTTGATCTCAGGTCCCCTACACAGCAAGCTTGAGGCAAAGCTCAGGGGGAAGGGTTGAGGGGGAAGGGGGTGAGGCAGGGGAGGGGGAGCACTCAGGTGGTGTGTTGTGGGGCTGGCCACAGCCTCCCCAGGGAAGGAAGTCTTTGAAAGTTGTGAGTCATGCAGAGGTGGGCAGGGTACTGCAGCCTGCACTCCATGCTGGGTGAGGAAGGTGGCAAGTTACCTGCCAATTCCTTCCTATCTCCTGTTTCCTTTGTGCTTTCTGGTTATGTCACTGGGCCCTTCTGGACAGTCACCCAATTAGTTAAGTAGCCAAAAGTCCAGTGGCTAGACATGGGTTCTCAAGCAAGCAAATCCCCTGATGGGTCAAGGGTTGTGGAAATCTTGGTGAAATCTGAACCTTAAGCCATAGGAAGTCATCATGATATCAGGAGGTTAGGCCACAGTCGGGCCTTGTGACCATTTGAAAATCATGGTACCATGTTTGGGCTGGAGTTGGTCCAACTAGAATCAGAGTTAGTAGCTAGCCAAGGAAGATGGGGTGAAATGGAGCTGAAGAGGCCAGGCATGACCTATCGTACCCTGAGATTATATTAATGTCTTGCAACATCTAATGTAGGCATGTCTGAACTATACTCAAGCTATCCATTTCTACATCCATCCCATGATCTAGTCTCCATGTCTTATCTCTGCAGCTTAGTAACTTCACCCACTTGCTCAGGCCTGAAACCTGGGTGCCACACATGAGGGCTTCCTCTTCCACAGCCTGTGTGCTGCCAATCCTACCTCCAAATCACACTCCAAAGACAGTGTCTTTCCCCATCTGACAGATATCCAGACCATCTCCATTTCTTCAAATGGCTATTGCAATGGACTTGAAAGTTAGTCTGCCTTCTTCCTTTCTTTCTTTTCCTTCCATTAACCAGAGGAATCTTTTTTAACTTATTTATTCGCTTATTTTTCCCCTTGGGATTCAGGGGATCAAACCTAGGGCCTTACATACGCTAGACATGAACGCTGCCACTGAGCTACCTCCCCGCCCTTTGAAGAAATCTTTTAGAGTATAATTTAAAACCTTGTCTC
Source organism: Dipodomys spectabilis (assembly GCF_019054845.1). Taxonomy (NCBI): domain Eukaryota; kingdom Metazoa; phylum Chordata; class Mammalia; order Rodentia; family Heteromyidae; genus Dipodomys; species Dipodomys spectabilis. The sequence continues at coordinate 6,208,313 of NW_024870887.1, read as the reverse complement.
TTGCTACCTTGAAACCTTGCTGCAGTTCTTAGAATAAAGTCCTTTAAAATATAGGGACACACACACACACACACACACACACACACACACACACACACACACACACACGACCCTCCATAATCTTTCATTTCCTCAGCTCACTCCTACATCTTCTCCTTTGTTTTCAGCTTGACAGCTTCAATCTTTCCTAATACATAAAATATACCTTATCATTTGGGGGGCAGAAATTGGCAGAGTACTTCCAGCTGCTGTTGTGCAAATAAAGTTTTATTGAAACCCAAGCAGACTGATGGGCCATGGATCCTGAAAGTTACTATTTGGCCCTTTGCAGCAAGTTAGCTGGCCCTTGTTCTTGGCCTTTGAGTTTGTCTTGGGATGTGTTTTTACATGCAGCTTGTAGCCAAGCTGATTCTTTGATTTAGACTCACGGTTCATATGTTTCTTCCTCAAATAGAGCTTACTGGGTGCCACTGCTAAAACAGGAACATCTCCCCCACCCCAACCCATCTCAGATTTATTTCCTGTTATACTGCTGGCTTCTTAAGCTTCTAACAAGTTCTAGCACTTTCTCAACGTGAGGGATCCTATGTATTACTTGTTTACTGTCAGAACCTTCTGGAATATTGGCTTCAGTATTCTTGCTCTTAGTTTTTGTTATGTGCCTAGAAACTGTATTTTACTCTTTGGAGGTCATTTTTGCAAATACCCCAAGGAACAATGCTGTCATGATATTTTCACTTTTATAAAAGGTATAAGCAAGTATGCTTATGTAAAATGTTATTACTTGGTAGGTTGAAGTACAGCAATGTATGTCAAGGTCCTACATTTGGAGCAATGCATGTGGATTGTTCAGTCCTCTTACTTGGCTAGCAACAGGGGCCCAACAACCATCTGGAAAGGGCAAGAAAGTCCTCTGGACATCCAGTCGCTCTTTGGGAAAATATCTATGATGCAAGACCATGCACAGTGAGTCATGAATGTTCTAAGTTTGATAAAAAGGATCATTGTTTGACAGTTATTCAGAGGTCCTTGAGATCTCAGAGCATGCTGCTTTCCCCACATCCAAGTTTTCCAGCTGTGTTCTCAGGAATTCTGGGTGTTGAGCAGAGGCTGCCCACCAGCCCCCACCCCCTACAGAGACAGCCCCCTTCCACTGTGGCATAGGGGCTTTCTCTGGAAGACTGCAGTGGCATCAAAATTTTTGTAACTGAAAATCAATTTGTAAAACAGTACCACACAGACTTGAAATAATGACGTCTGGACTCTGGCTTATGTGATCTATCTATATCTATCATCTGGTCTGGTATGCCTTGTCCTATACCTCCAGGTCATGGGTGAGGAGGCCAAGGAGAGAAGAAAGGAAGGCACTGGCTCCAAGAGCTAAGAAAAGAAGGATTCCAGGTCTGAATCCCAGACCTATCTCTAGCAAGCACCTCCAGACCCATAGAATGATGCCATGGAGAGGTGTGAATCACATGAGGGTCCCAGCTGGATATCCAGGTTCAAATTGTGTTTCCATCTCTTCTACCATGAATGATCCCTCACTAGGCCTGTTGTCCTCCGAACCTCATTTTGATAATACCAGTGAGAGGAGTCACACACCATATCAAAACCCTGCCAGTGGTATTTGTGTTGTGTCCTAGGAGACACCTTGACCTCCTCCTCAGGACCTCCACTCTGGCCAGCACTAGAGGCAGCAGTCTCCATTTCTTTGGGTTATAAACAACAAGATGAAGCCTCTGGAAATGGAGGAGGGAAGAGGGCAAGAATCCTTCTTTGTTCTTAGTTCAAGGCTGTCTGAGCCCTGAGGCTCAAGATCAGGATCAAAGCATGACGCTCTGTTCTCTCTACGTTGACACACCCCATCACCCCACAGCCCTCTTTAATTAGCTTACAGCCTCAGAGCAAGGCCTTTTTTTGGGTTCTTATCAGTGCTTCCTGATAAAGTAATTAATGGTTTTCTCTTCTCCACTGAGCATCCTCCTGCCCCAGAGGGCTGTGCTCAGAAGAAAGGTGCTAATTAGTTCCCTGGGGATTATCAGGTTAAAACAACTCTCCCAAGTCTCAGCAAATATCTATGGAACCCTCATTCTCTTCTGGATGAGGATCCAGCCCTCTGAATCTTCATTCCTTCTGCTTGGTGCCAACTCTGCCCACAAAGTTCAGTCCCTTCCACGAACAGCCTTTCTCTTTCAATCAGTGTCTGCAGGTGGCATTCTGACACCCAGGGCCTAGCCTGGAAGCAATCAGCTGGAAGTCCTTGGGGAGGCTTCTGGAAACAACATGGCAAGACAAGTCAGGATTTTCCAAAACTTTAAGCAAAGGCAGTGGAGGTGGGGTGTGAAGGCCCTTCAGCTGAGTCCAAAAGACTGACCTTAAACTAAGTCCTGCCACCCAGCTGTGTTGTGTGATCTTGGGAAAATGACACTTTCTCTCCAAGTATGTTTCCTTAGCTATAAATAAAGAAGAGAGTTGGTCCACACTCCGGGAAGGGGTGTGTGTGTGTGTGTGTGTGTGTGTGTGTGTGTGTGTGTGTGTGTGTGTGTGTGTGTGTGTGTGTGTGTGTGTGTGTGTGTGTGTGTGCGCGCGCGCGCGCGCGCGCGCACATGCAAGAGAGAGAGAGAGAGAGAGAGAGAGAGAGAAAGACAGAGACAGAGACAGAGATTTTGTTACCCTCTAGGGGTCAGTTCATTGTTTCAATCTAGCTGACAAAGAATTGAAGGAAAAGACACAATAAAATAGGGTGAGAAGTTAGACGTTAGGGTGAGAATTTAGCAAGGCACACAGAGAAAAGTTCCAATCCATGAACCTTTTGGTAAGTAGTGGATCATTATAACCCCTGTATGAGGCCTGAGCAGTCAAGAGGAGATGTTTAAAAAACAGAATGCCAAAAGAAGACAGAGAACAAGAGGGAAAGATTTATTATCTAAGCTGAGCTAGCTAGATGTAAAAGTAGCAGACTTACTTCTCTAAAGGGATAGGGGTCCCAGAGCCAGATGGCCAATGATATCTTCCCAGGTTGTTCCTATATATCTTAATTCCTCTCTGCTACTCATATCACAAGCATAGTCCTGTCTCTCCTGGATTGGTGGGTGTAATATTTATGTGTTCCTGTGAGCTTCTGCATTGGACAGCCTGTGTTAGAGTGTTTAGACAGGAGCCTTGGGCAAGGATAAACTGGCTTTGTTCCATAGGACCCCAGCTTGCCTCTCTTTCCCTATGCCATCTACACAGTTATAAATCTCCCTTGGTTTTGCTGACTCTAATCTTGGCCATAGATTTGCATTGTGTTTCCAGTAATGGATCCATATCCATTCTTAGTGGGACATTGAACAAGTCTATCTAGACATCTAGAGATGAGGTGGTATGTCTTACCAGTGGCACCACTGGCATTTGGGAAGGGTAGTTCCTACTGTGTTTGACTGTGCTGTACTGGATTTTTCTTCCGAGACTACCAGCCCCCCCCCCCACCTCCAGTAGATATTTGGAACTTCAGATGGTATTGAACTCTTTCTCTGCCATGTTTTTCATCCCTATATACACATAACTATGACAAAGTTTAATCTACAGAACAGTCATACTAAGATCAATAATAATAAAACAATTACAACAATATACCATAATAAAGTTGCCAGCATCATTATCTTTGCACTTTGAGGACACTGAATAAGTAAATAAAATAAGGTCACTTAAATACAAGTACTGTGGAAATGCACTGGTAGATGGGAAGGTGGAGGCAGCTGCTAGGTGACTCTCCGGTGGATGGTATATATAGTATGGCTATGTTGGACAAACAGATGATTCTTACTGCAGCAAGATAGTGCAGACAGCATGGGGTTTCATCTTATTGCTCAGGAGAGTGCATAATGCAAAACTCACAGACTTAATTTCTGAAACTTTCCATTTAATATTTTCAGACTGTGGATGACCTTTAGTGACTGAAACTTCAGAAAGCAAAATACAGAAAAGAGGCAATAGCGACTGTATATTCACATCTCCAACAATCCCCTACCTGGAGCCAGGCCACTTAAGGTTAAGAATCACAGGTAAGTGGATGGCAGAAAGAGAGACAGACTGTCCTTAACTTAGCTCGGCTAAAATGAAATGGATCCATGTCATAGACAAGTCATGGGAGGGCTTTGGGCTGCCTTTCTCCATCCGATTAAGATAATGTGGCTCTCCTTCAGCAGAATCTACAGTAGGGCAGGTTTTTCTATATTCTTAACCTCCGTAAACACTTTCTGTCTGTGAGGCAACATCAAGGCCTTCCCAGAAAACCTATAGAGTAATCCCGTTCTTCAGCCATGACAGTGAGAACACTAGCAGGGACTGGAGTTTCCCATGGTTGTCTGGGAATTGGAGGCCACACAAAGGCTCAAGGGTTCATCCATCGGGGATAGCTCCTGACAGTAGTATTGAGGTGGAGAGCTGGAGGGAATGGGTAAAAAGGTCCATGGGTAAAGGAATCCAGAAGCGCATCAGCAAGTTTCAATGGCAGTGGTGGCTGTGGTTCCTTTGAGACAGTCTAAGTGCTTACTAGCTGAGAGCCACCACCATGTCACTACAATCAAGGGATTTGAAAGTGCTATTTTTCTGGATCAAGTTGACCAGAGTTGATTTCTGTTGCTTGCAAACAAAGCCATCACTAATAGAGAGAACAGGAAGGCTGTACTAAAGTTCCTGAGGGCCTGTGAGAGGCAATCGGGAATCAGAAACTAGCAGAGCCCAAAGGCCACCCCTAACACTTTCCATGAAGGACACAGTACCAGTGATCTTGTTGAAGATGAATTCCCTTCCAGAGAGGCCGACTGACTTCTGTGAAAGGTTTAGTTTATGGGGATTTGTTCCTGGCATCCTGATCCATGATCTACATCTTTGCTAAGTACAGAACTTGATGGCAGATGGGAGGAGTCTATACTATATTCTCCATCCATGAGGGCTTTGTCTTTCCTGTTATTGTCAGTTTCAGAAGACAATGTAAAACAAGTGTCTGAACTTAAAACACACACACACACACACACACACAAGAAGTACCTTGGTCTTGCCCCACCTCTTGATTGAGTAAACATAGTCAAAGAAGGGCTGTGTTGTTACCATGGAATCTATGAGTTGGGACATTCCTATATGCAGTGAAGTTGATAATAATGCTCTTTTTTTCCAGCAGGAAGTGACAAAAGGTAAAACCACAAGTGAGGACCAGAGTCTAGAAGAAATAGTTACAGGAGCATAAACAACCTCAAAAAGAAGAAATGAAGCTGGTTGTTTCTCCTTTGAGTTCCTTTTTTTTAATCTTGATCAAGGCTCTTTGTTGAGTTCTCCTGGCCAATTGTTGGCTCCTCTTACTCCACCTCACAAGTGGCTAGAGGATCAAAGCCATGGGGTCTGGGAGACCATGAACTTTAGACCCTGGAGACAGATGGGCTGGGTCTAAAGTCCAGCTGTCACCAGCTAAGTATATTTGGGCAAGTTGTTCGATTCTGTGCCTCAAATTCCCTCTTTTGTAATGATAAAAATAGTGATACTTTCCTCACAGGGCTCTTATGGAGTTAAAAATGAGTTATAATGTGCTCAGAACGGGACCTGGCACAAGGAGATACAGTCTCAACAGATGTCAACATTTTGGTTCCCCGTGTGGTGCCTGGACCATGGTCGAGTCTCCTGACTTGCTGAATTAGATCATTTGATCTAATTCTTCAGGAAGTGGCAGGTGAGGACCAAGAGAGGAAGAAGAACAATGCACTCATGCCTAGGAGGACCTAAAGTTGATACTTATCCCTTAAAGGTGGCTGCTGTTGCTGTCCTGTGCTACAAAGGGACCTGGTGTATGCACACAAGCACACTCATAGGACTCATGCAGAGCCATGTGGGCCCCTGCACTCCCTGGGACACACACACACTCACCAGGACACAAGCACACTCACAGATACTCAAATGGACACACCCATGTGAACATACGCTGCTCACATAGATAAACATGTCCTCACATGGACACACAATAGCATAAACACGCAATAACCCAGACTGACACGACTCAATGCGTTCCCCACACCGACACACTCAGTCACTTGTGTAGACACATCACATGTTCACAATGCATGAGCACTGAGCCCCATTTGTACACCCACAGCAACTCCTGGCCACTTTTGACTTGGCTTCCCAGTAACCCTTCAGTAACTTGGCTCCAGTAACCCTTCAGTAACTTGGCTCCAGTAACTCTTCAGTAACTTGGCTCCAGTAACCCTTCAGTAACTTGGCTCCAGTAACCCTTCAGCAACTTAGCTCCAGTAACCCTTCAGTAACTTAGCTCCAGTAACCCTTCAGTAACTTGGCTCCAGTAACTTGGCTCCAGTAACCCTCCTCAGTCTGCAAGCCTATGGGACACTCTAGGGGTGGATGATAAAGACCCTGGAAGGAAAGCAGACTATAATCAATCATTCTTAAATCCCACCTGTGCAGAGATCTTCTTGCATTTCTCCTTCTCCTTCAAACACAGAATTGACAAACTCTAGAATTGTTGATTTTCTGGCAGGACAAAATTAAACTCTAGAATTGTTGATTCCCTTGCAAGTCTGGGAACACTCAGCCCTGCATCATCTCCTAGGACCAAAGGAGACCTTTAGTGACATTAACACTGATAATACAATAGCAAGTGTGTATAAGGCATAGACAATATACTTAGCATGGTTCTATATCCTTTTATAGACTAATTTTGATCCTTTGGAACTATCTTATGAGTTAGGTGCTGTAATCATCATCCCATTTTACAGATGGGTAAACTGAGTCACAAAGGAGTCATAGCTTCCCTGATAGTTACTGACAGTCATTCTGGCACCAAAGGCTAGACTATTTTCACTGCATAATACCTCTACTCTGTGTTCCTAGGGATTTATAGCCCCCACTCCCACTTCCATATGTAGTTCAAAACAAAACCAAGGCTAGGTCATCAAAGACTGTGAGAAAGTGTAGCTGGATTGTGCTCATTCCCCACTCCCCCCACCCCAGGACCACCTTCATGCTTTAAAAACAAGTCGAAATCTTTGCAGCATACATTTTCCTCTAATTTCTCCCCTCTGAGCCAGAGCCCTGCATTGGTTGTTCAGTTTAAGCAGCAATCCAAGCATTGTTTGTTTCTCCTTCTGGCCAGCACAACTTCTACCTGAAAAGTTGAGGCTTGCTGGGTCTCAGTGTGGTTGCTTCCCCTTGGGAGGTATGGAAAAGTTTCCTTGCTGCTCTTTGGCTTTGGCTCTGCCATACAAATGGTAGGATGGCTGCTAAGTGAGGTTCTATGACAGACAGTCCCTAGCTAGGAATGATCATCTGTCCTCCACTGAAGAGTGTCCCTTGGGAAATGTGTGTGTGTGTGTGTGTGTGTGTGTGTGTGTGTGTGTGTGTGTGTGTGTATGTGTGTGTGTGAGAGAGAGAGAGAGAGAGAGAGACAGACAGAGACAGAGACAGAGACAGAGAGACAGAAAGAGACAGAGAGAGAGAACAGTGAGGGGTTATACTTGAATCTTGATTTCCTTGGTCTTCTGATCACTGAGACAATTTCTGCCTCCCTTTCACTGGTGGGACTTGAGTCTAGTGTGCCCTACCTTGGGGGTCATTGAACCATCTGCATGTTGGCATGATAGGGTGGATAGACTGCCGTGCCTCTTACTCCCCCTCTGTATTGGTCTAAAGGCTGTCAGGAAGTGACAAGCCAGCAGGTGCCTCATGGCCGTGGCGCGAGGGAAGCCAGCAGACCCAGCAGATGTGCAGAGGAAATTCACTTTGCTGCAGAGGAGGCTGCCTCATGGCCTAGTCCATGCAGTGGGCCTGGCACCCTCTCTGTCTGAGGCAGGGGCCAGCCTGGAACAGCCCTGTGCGGTCTCAGCTCCCCGCAGAGTCACAATTATGAAGCCGTGAGTCAGAGCTTGCCACGGCTGAGAGGTGCTAATTGGTTCACATGCTGTTTTCCAAGATGCGAGCTGGGAAGGGCGAGCTGTTCTGACCTACTCCATTCCAGAGGATTCCCTGGAGTGCTCCTCAGCCTGGCCATGGCGTGGATGAGGCCGAGGGACAGTAAAGAACAGAAGACTGGTGGAAAACTCAAATGAGGGTAGAAATTGTAAACACATTGGGTACCATAATGACTTGAGCTGAAGACAGCAGTCAGCTTTGGGGAAAGATAGTCTTAGGGGCTTTTCCTCCAATCTGTGTCTGTCTGTCTGTCTGTCTGTCTATCTGTGATCAGATTATACAAGTCCTGCTAAGTCCGTCAGGACTAGTGATCCATTTACTGCCAACCAAGTGAGGCTGAGACCAATTCTGGGGAGTATTGGGAGAGGTCCCCTAAGTGGGGCCTCACACTACTATTGGTCCTGGGCTTTCTCCCATCACAGGAGCTTGTATGGAGTTAAAGGGCAGCCAGCACCTGGAAGGCTTGATAATAAGTATGCATGCATACATGTGGTGTGTGTGTGTATGTGTGTGTGTGTGTGTGTGTGTGTGTGTGTGTGTGTGTATGTGTGTGTGCGCTTGATCAGTGAACAGGGTCTAGGGCCTACTTTACCTGGCCAGCTATGGCCTTCCCAAGGATGCCAGGCCTGAGCATACACAGGCCCGGCCTGCTCCCGGGAGAAGGCCTGAGGCACACACGTGGTTATTAATAGCCCTGCCTCCCGGCGCAGTTTCCATGTGAGGTTCCACTGGGGTTTTGTTTTTAGTTCCCATGAGTTATTTCTGCCCTCTGCCCTCTGCCCCTCTGTGGTGGGTCAGCTGGGGAGAGGGAGGCTGAGCAAAAGGCCTGCCTGGTGGCACGTGCAAGTCCTCAGAGAAGAGAGTGGCCGGGTCCTTCCTCAGAAAGATTCCATCTTGTGCTTTGTGAGGCCTCCAGGGTTGGGCCAGGAGGGAGATGATCCAAGTACTCTGAGGCCTAAGACACCCCATCCCACCCCCACCCCAGAAAAGGGACAGATGTGTTCTCTCTGCATGGGAAAGTCACCCTCTGAAGCTGTTGCCCAGAACTCTCCAAACAGGCTGCTCAGTTTGTCCACGCAGGCTCTCTGAGCTTCAAGGGGCCCACTCTGACAAGGGACTGTGCATGGTTTATGCACACCATTGCAACCCAGGACCAATTTGTTTAAAAAGGGTAAGCGCATCCTGGCTAGTAATATTAACTGCTGTTATTTAATCGGAGCCATGATATTCATTGGGTCAATTCCTTAACCACCTTCAGGAACACAAGGTTAAGAAGCACACCTACCAAGTGTCTTCTGCTGTGGCTGTGGACGAGGAGGGCAGGGGGCTGCAGGACCTGGTTGGGGGAGGAGGGGAAGGAGGGAGGAGAAGGAGCATGTGGACATCCTCAGGGAGTTGGGAATAGCATCATACATTTCAGAGCCTTAGACTTGCAAGTCTGGATGTTGTTGACCCTTTGTGAGTTGATCTTGTGGAAGAGTGAAACCCTCTACCAACTAAAACACTGGAAATGAGAATGTGATCCTGTGTTAGAGCTGGGGTAGGTCACATGCAGGGGTGAAGGAAGAGGGAGATCATGCTTAACTCAACTATGTATTTCCTAAGCTAGCCCTAGTGCCTAGAATTAACTCCATGAAAGCTAAGAAGGCAAGAAGGAGGGAATGAGGAAGGAGGGAGGGAGAGAGGAGAAAGGGAAGGAGGGAAGAAAACAAAAGCCATTGGGATTGGCAGGAACTAGTGTTATCAAGCACCTCTTCTGTTGTGTACTTTAAATATGTTACCACATGTAATTGTTCCTACATCTCTGTAACTGGTGACAATGACTCGTGTTCCAGATGGAAGTTTGGCAGTTCAGAAAAGTACAACAGGTCATGGGTCTGGGAAGGTAGCTCAGTGGTAGAGTGCTTGCCTTGCATGCATGAGGCCCTGGGTTCAATTCCTCAGCACCCCACCAGCACAAAGAAAAAAAAGCCGGAAGTGGCACTGTGGCTCAAGTGGTAAAGTGCTAGCCTTGAGCTGAAGAGCTGAGGGACAGCGCCCAGGCCCAGAGTTCAGGCCCCACTACCGGAACCCCCCCCCCCTCAAAAAAAGAAAAGTACAACAGGTCATATATGGTAGCTCAAAGGGGGAAGCCAATACAAATGAAAGTTATTCTCACCTCAGCATTTCATTACAAAGAGTGGATGAAACTCCTAGAAAGAAATTAAAGATTTGAGATGGGGTGGGGCAGGCAGTGGCATTTAAGAGAATATAGTGCTTAGTTCTACTCTATAATATATCTCATTCAGTGTGACATTTAAAATATTTATCATGTGCCATAAGATTGTGTTTAGTGGGGAGTGGCAGACAACTAGCCCAGTGGCTTACACAAGTAGAGTTCATCTTTCTGATGTAACCGGAAGGCTTGTGTGGTAGTTTCATGAGGCCCCATGCTCTGCATCTTTAGATTAAGGCATTTGTCTTCTTCATCACAAAATAGTTGCATTCCATCCAAACACTGTGTTCGAGTTCCAGGCAGGAAGAAAAAGGAAATGGTGGCTAAATCTTTGCCCATTTAGTGTGATGCCACTTCCTCCAGGACTACTTTTAGCTACTTTGTATGAACCAGAATGGTATCTCAACAAATCTTACCCACAAGGGAAAGGATAGGGATTTCAGTATTTTCTATTTTCATTCTAGTAGAAGGCAAAGCAGAGATGGAAGACAAGACATGAGTAGCTTACACCTGAAATCCCAGCTACTGAGGAGATGAAACTCTCCAGTTGGCTTTGACTCATGCTAAGAGATCAGTGCTACTGGCTACCAAAAAATACCTGGCTATCTTTCCACTGTAATCTTGAGTTTGCTCACAGACAAACAGGTCGAGCATTGTTCCAGAAGTTCTATATTTAAACCTCAGGAAAATTTCAAGGATAAATATGTTTTATTGCTTTTTTAATCATCTTATCATATCTGTGCTCTCTTCTCTCTCTCTCTTATCCATGCACTCACACATCATCCATCCATCCATCCATCCATCCATCCATCCTCCATCTGTCCATCTATTCATTCATTAAGTATCTGTTATCCATTTTCTGGACATCCTATCAATGTGATAAGCTTGTTTTTCTCGTTCTTTTCCCTAGAACAGCCCTAGACCTTTTCCAAATGTGGGAGCCTGAGGATGAAAAGTTATCTAAAACAGTTGCTATTTCAGTCCAGAACTTGAAGTTAAAAATGTTCAAGTGGAAAAAAAAAGTTTAAAAATATGGATGTGTATTTTTCTAAAACCCCATTAAGCTGTCAAGGGCCCTTACTGCGTGTTTCCTTTCCCATCGTTGCTAACGGGCAAGGTATGTGTATGCCCTAAACAAAAGAGTAGCCAGCCTCCTCCTCTTCCTCCTCCTATTCCTATTCCTCCTCTTTCTGTTTCTCCTCTTCTTCATTTGCCTTCTCCTCCTCTTCTTCCCTCTCACTTCCTTACCCTTCTTTCCTCTCCCCTTTCTCTTCTTCCTCTTCCTCTCCTTTTCTCCCCCACCCCATTCTTCTGCTGCCAGAGATTAAGTTGTTGTCTAGCCTGGGGGAACCAAGAGTCTTGCTTCCACTCCGTTGGAAACTGCTAGCTGGAACAACAGCCCAACTCCCACACAGGATCAAGGCCTCCAACCCCACCCTCCCATGGTGCATTTAGATTGCCTGTGCTCAAATTCCAGCTGTATTCCTTATGAGAAGTATAATGAGATTGAATGAGCCAACATGTAGATCATTGAGCATTCAGGCTCATGTTGGCTGTTACGATTGGCCCCCATGATTGACATGGCTTCCATCTCACCGTTCCAATCCTGTCCTTCCTGCTGCCCTCCCCCCTCCTCCCAGTTCAGAGTGTTGGCATAGAAGAACTATAACAGAGTCCCTGAGAGCTTATCCAATCATACAATTTTACGATGAGACCATGAAATGGAACTATCCTCAAGCTGTTCAGTAGTAGCAGGGCCAGAACATGGCAATGACACCTTGGTGACAGAAACATGGCTTGGGTCTTCCCTTTTCATTTCTTTCCAGCCTTCAAATGCTGTAACAAAATATCTCATAGTCATAGTACTTATAGATAATGCTATCCACTGCCATGGCCTATGTTACCTTGCTAAAGTCTAGAGAACAGATGGTACATACCTAACTTCATCACCGCAACCACTACAGAGCGAAGCCTAAAGAGGTGCCTAAAAGGGACACTCCAGCGGGGAGGGTGACACAGCCAGGCTAGAACCGTGGGACTAGCAGGGGGTTATGTGTGCTATGAGGTATTCCAAGATGAGAAGATTACCTTTTCAGTTGGAGAGATAAACTATCAACAGGTGAATGTAAAAATGACAGCAGCCATAAATGACAGTACAGGATATCCCAGGACAGCAAGGTGAGGACCAAGTGAATTACAGCCCTAGGCTGCTGTGACAACACCATTGTTAAGAATCAGGAAGCCAGTGTTCTTCTTCCACACACTATCACCTTGCTGTTACAGGGTAATCCTTGACTTTTTTTGAGTCTCAATGCCCAAATCTGTGAAAGGAGTTATTGAAGCCCTACCAACTAGGACTGCTCTCTCTGGGCCTCCATGATTCTCATCAATAAGTATGAGATTTGTTCCCCAGATCTGCTTAGCTCTCATTCTGTAACTCCACACCAGTTCCTCAAGTACATGGCTAGGACTGGGCTTGTCATGGAAGACCTAACTTAACTACAAGACAAGAAGCAGGATGGGAAAGGATGATACCTCCACCTCCCCAAGCCCAGTGCATTCATCTGGAGGTAGAGAAGAAAAAGATTAGCAGGGAGAAAGGACTGTAATGATTGCAGGAGCTGAAGCGCTCGGACATGCATACACTAGATGCCTGATTAATGAGGTCAGACACATAGACAGTGGGAGCAAAAGCATTCTTAGTAAAGGTCTGAACTGGAAACCTGCTCATCACCACTCTGTTATTATATATGAAACAAGGGGCCAGATAAATCCTAGTACTGTGGGCCACTGGTGTAATGGGAAGCTGGTGCGCAGCAATGGTGGGGACTTTAGCACAGCTTCCCAGAGCACTGTTCCTCCAGGACACCTGAATCACATCCCTTATTAATACCGAAATGCTTGGAACTCAGCAAATCAGCCTACCCTCCGCCCTTCAGGCTCTAGTCTGCTTCCATAAATGCTCTATTTTGAGAGGTCTTTTATTAGTGAAGCAACTCCATTTGAGTTAGGAGATTTCAGATTGCAAGACCCAGAGAATTCTACTGGTAATGGCTTATAGCACATAGACATTTATTATCACACTTAAGAAATCTGGAAGCAGGGCTGGGAAGGTGGCTCAGTGGTAGAGCGCTTGCCTTGCATGCATGAGGCCCTGGGTTTGATTCTTCAGCACCCCACAAGCAAAAAGAAAAAAGCCAGAAGTGGCGCTGTGGCTCAAGTGGTAGAGCGCTAGCCTTGAGCTGAAGAGCTGAGGGACAGCGCCCAGGCCCAGAGTTCAGGCCCCACGACCGGACCCCCCCCCAAAAAAGAAAGAAATCTGGAAGCAAACAGTGGTTCTGATTGTTTAGTGATCCAGTGATTTCGCTGGGCCATATACTTTTCTGGTCCTTTCTGTCTGCCATCATGGTCCAAAGATGGTGGTGTTGGTTCTAAGCAGCAGAAAATCCTCACATGAGAGAACCAAAGCAGAAGGGGATAAGCATGAAAAGCATTGCCCTTCACAGCTCTCACAGATCAAAAAAAAAAGTCTTTCCTCAACATGATTTCCTCATGCTTGATTGACCAGAACTGGATCAAATACTAGCTGAAGAACAATCATTGGCAAAAGGAGTTGTTTGGTTGGCATGAGCCATTCATCCTCAGTGGGGTTAATGCCATGCTACAGGACATGGGACTTGGAAATTAGTTTCTGTGGAGCAAAAATATGCTATAAATACACACACACACACACACACACACACACACACACACACACACACAGCACAAGAGAGACAGAGAGAGAAAGAGGAAAGAAAGAAAAAAGGAAAAAGAAAGGAAAGAAAGAGGAAGGAAGGAAGAAAGGAAGGGAGAAAGAGAGAGACAGAAAGAAAGAAAGAAAAGAAAGAAAGAAAGAAAGAAAGAAAGAAAGAAAGAAAGAAAGAAAGAAAGAAAGAGAGAGAAAGAAAAGAAAGAAAGAAAAAAAGAAAGAAAAGAAAGAAAGAAAGAGAAAAAAGTTCTTAGGTTCTTAGGATCTCTGTGGTAATATATCTTCATGGAAGTTGGTAATCAGAAACAAAATGTCTAAAGATTTCCTTAAGGAAAAGGATCTTAGATTCAGGAGGGCTAAGAAATGATGGCCAACAATGCCTGACATGCCCTTCCTAGAGACATGAGGGTGGGTATGTATGTAGGTATGAGAAGACTCAAGAGAATGCTGGATTGAAAGGTGACATCACTGACCTTCTCTCCCCTTCTTTCAAAGAAAGAGTTAGCCAGACCTGGCTAACTACATGGCTAACTTGGGCTAGCTAGATGAGAGCCAGAATTAAGTTTCTGGGGACAAAAATGAAAATTAACAAGGACTTGAGAGAAATAATGGAGACACCTAATAGAGATTTTTTTTTAGAAGTTTGGCCTTGTGATGAATGACCATGTCAAATTATTCAACATATTTTCCCCCTCAGTATGGGACTCCAACAAGATGAAGTCCATGGGCCTCAATGCTCACTCGAACATTGTACTCAAGTGAGCTCAGACCATCATGCTCGGGGGAAAAAGGCAAGGGCATCACTCTTCCTGAGTAGATACCTGGCTTCTGCTGATACCTGGAGCTCAGAAACAAAGGGAGTAAGGTACTGCTTATCACCTTTCCCATCTAGTCCTAACTCCCCACCCTACTTACTCTTTTCCCTCTAAATCCTTCTATACTGTACTGGACATTCCAATCCCTCCCCTTGCTTTGAGTCAAGCAATACTCTCAGGAGATATTGGGTAGTTTTACCAGCATTCTTTGTTGGTGGTTGGATGAGTTCAGAAAGATGAAGTAATGTCCTGGAGCCACTGTGGAATTAACTTACCACTGTTTTGCATCCACCACTATTTTCATACATTCCATTCTTGCTTATCCTGAAGTCTTGTTTTACAGACTCTAAATGCTTCCTCGATATTTATTTTAATGGCTTCCCTGGGGTTGTAGGAGGTGAAGGTTGGCAGGGCCACATATGTCACAGGAACCTAGTTTCTGAAGGACAATGGGCTAATGATCTCTGGAACTGGAAACCTGCAGGACCTAATTTGGTGCCTCATGGAAAAATGGATTCTTATATCCCTTCTCTTTTGACTAGGTTCCCACAATGATTCCTCTGCTGACTTCATTAAAAGTCAAAAGTGCCATCTCCTGGGAATGGAGTCTAGGTGATAGTTAGGGGATGCTCACTCTCTTTACGCCTTTCTGTAGATAAGTGGTGGTTCCTGGTGCTGACTGTTCATTTAAATCAATAGTGAGCTTTTAAGCCTGATCCCGATCCTAATCAATTAAATGAGAATCTCTCAGGTGGGAGAGGCAGGCTTCAGATTTGTTTTTTTTTTTTTTTTCTTTTTTTGGAGGTCATGGGTATTGAACTCTGGGCCTGGGCGCTGTCCCTCAGCACTTCAGCTCAAGGCTAGCACTCTACCACAGTGCCACAGTGCCACTTCTGGTTTTCTGGTGGTTAATTGGATATTAGAGTCTCACGGACATTCCTGCCCAGGCTGGCTTTGAACCGCAATCCTCAGATCTCAGCCTCCTGAGTAGCTAGGATTACAGGCATGAGCCACTGGTGCCCAACTTCAGATTTTATTTTTTTTAACTTCCAGGTGACTCTGTCACCAGCCCCAAGAAAATCCTTCTTTCTCTATGTGTGTGCATATTTGTAGTTTTCTACAAATATGAGCAGATATTCTACAAATATGAATGCAGATTCTATTTTTAAAATTCTTGAAGAAAATAGAGCAAGTCTTGCCTTCAGAAAGAAATCAGCCCTATTTCTGCTCAATTCTTTGAAAACTTAGCTCTTACACATTTTTATTTTTCATAAGATCTACTAGAAAATGTAATGAGAAAGTTCACATTTTCCATGTTGAGCATAATGAAAAATCAAGTGAGAAATTAAGTTAGTAAAGCAATACTTTCAAAATAAGCGTAATTTGTATTTCACTTATTTAAATGAGGCAGTTATGTTTTTGCGATACTGTGTAAGGAGAAAAGTATGGAAAATAAATTAAAATTGAGTAAGAAGCCAACACTGGACACCAACATATGTCCTTGCCATATGTTGATCTTTAAATAGACTTTTTATTTCTGTACCAACCCAGATGATAGTTGTTTCTAGTGGAAGCTGAGATTTTGTAATTACATGGGTTTTTGTTGTTGTTGTTGTTTTACCAGATGTGGTTGTAAAAGTAGTAGGTACTTGGACTGAGGTTACCCAGAGGAGAAAATAGAAGCATAAAAGGAAGAGAAGAAAAGACCAAAAATAGGATTCCATAGCACTGTACTCTGTCCCTTTTGCCTGTCCACAGGAGCAGGTAAGTTGGAAGAGCTTTCTCAGGGTCTTTCCCCTGACCCCTCTTCCCCCCAACATTGGCAAAGAGCATACAGAAATGACTTTGTTGATTGGGTACTGACAGTTCTCAGACACTGAAGCAGAAAGACTTTGAGGCCCTGATCACAGTCAGAAATGGCAAAGTCCAGAGCCTGTGGCCACACAGAGCAACAGGCAAGTGATCACCACTGGAGGCCCTTAATCAAGCTTTCCAGAAGATCAACCTTTGGCCAGATTCATGACAGCTCTGTGTGGGTGACCAAGGCAACACTCAGAGATAATGCTTATTTTTCTAAACCTTGGCTTTTAATGTTATCATGCACACTTGTGTGCCCATGAACTTACCTAAATTTTAAGGATAATGGAGTGAAACACAAGCGTTTGCTAAGCCTGTCTGGGTCCGGTGTTCCTATATCATGTGCAAAGTAGCCTAATGTTTTATGTGTGGAAACTCCAAATATAATAACATAGTAAACTAATGTTATAGTCCTCACCTTCTTAATAACAACTGCATCTCTCCCACACATGTGAGGTAGCAAGGCCTTCACTGTGGAAGAACATCGATAGCTATTGATTAACCCGTGTTTTTGTTCTTTAATTATTCTCAAATATTTGTCCAAGAATACGCTTTCTCAACATAGATCATAAAACCCACAAAGGGAAGGGCTCACGATACTGATGTTCTTCCTGAAGAAGTCTCTAAGATGTTGGGTTGGGTCCCATGAGTGCCTAATCAATGCACGGCAAGGAGGTAATGCTCACTAGACCACCAGCCTTTGCAAAGTACCTTCACAACACAGAACACAGAAATGTCCAGAGTGGAGATGATATCCAGAGGCAAGGGACCTCGAGGGAGCCTTTGAGATGAGACCCAGCCCAATGCCCTCCTTTTACAGAAACAGACCCACAGAGGTCAAGCAACACACTAGTAAATATTTGCTAGAAAGGAAAACCTTTGATGTGTCACTAGGCTGCTGTCAGCTGCTTCACCTTTCCCTGGCAACAAAATTAATAAGGCTGGGATTAATTAAAATTCATTTTTTTTTTAAAAAAGAACAAAAGCTGTCTGCATATGAACTGAAGAAGGGTGGGTTGATTTGTCAGTTGCAGTTGAGATACTAGGCAGCACAAAAGGTTGTGTAGCTGCTATAGCTCTACTAAAAGAAAAAGAAAAGTTGGACTGATTAGCTATTAGGATAACACCCTCCAGAGTAAGCCTGTGTGATGGGGGGAGAAAATGAAGACAACTCAGTTACCAGATGCCCTGCCAGATGGTCCAAATAGCCCCCCAAGGGAGCACATGACCCTGGCCTACAGGAACTGAACTCACTGAGAGTGAGCAAATCTTCATGGTTGGCTTACCTCCCTGAGGAAAAAGGAGCTATGTGCATGTTTACAGTGTGTCCTGTGAAGTCCAGGAGCACCCTGGACACGAGTCTCCACATCCTTCTTCCCACTCTCTGTGCTGCCACAGCCATCCCTCCTCCCCCGCCCAACCCCCCCCCCCCCCGCCCCCTACTCCTGTGGCCCTGCGCCCTCTCTTTCTCCCTGCTCCCTGAGCTGTGACTCTCTGCTGCTAGTTTCTGTCTCCGGCCTTCTGAAGTCTATGCTCTAGGGCCTCCTCTTTCCCTGTCTCTTACTCTTTGCCAGCCTCTGAAAACAGAGGTGTGCGGGTTTCTGCTACCCCCACCCCCCTCCCATGCCCCCAGGCCCGTTTACCAATCTGAGTGTGAATTTAGTCTTAGTTCTCTACTCACTGGCTGGGAAATTGCAATAGCGGTGCATTCCTTTTCTGAGTAAACCAACTTTATTGTGGTGCAACTTCCATTAAAATATGTAACAATGCATCCATTTTAAGGGTTTAGGTCAATGAATCTTGACAAATGTCTATACACCCACACAAACACACTCTATCAAGAAATAAAGAGTGTAAGGCGGGCACTGGGGCTCACGCCTATAATCTAGCTACTCAGGAGGCTGATATCTGAGGATCATGGTTAGAAGTCAGCCCACACAAGAAAGACCATGGATCTTCTTACCTCCACTTTGCCACCAAAAAACCAGAAGTGGAGCTATGGCTGAAATGGTATAGTGCTAGGCATGAGCAAAGCTCAGAGATAGTGCCTGGGCTCTGAGTTCAAGCTCCAGGACAGGAAAAAAGAAAGAAAGAAAGAAATAGAAAATGTTCATCACTTCAAATAGTGCCTTACCCACCAGTCCAGGACACTGCAGATCTGATTTAACTATTGATTAGTTTTGCATGTTCTAGCATCTCATATAAATGGGATCTGCAATTATGTAGTGTGTTCTTTTTCTCAGCAAGTTTTTGAGATTCATGCTTGTCAAACTACATTGAGTAGTTTGTTTTTATTGCTAGATATGATATTGTATATAATATGTGTTATTTCAATGTTTTAAACTTCACCTGTTGATTGGCATTTTTTCTAGTTGGAGGCTATTATGAATAGACATTTATATATATGATAAACATTTATATATGTATTTTTTGTAAGTACATGTTCTTTCTCTTTGGAAAATATTTCTAGGTGCAGAATTCCTGGGTCATATGGAAAGAGTATGTTTATTTGTTTGTTTTGTGCCAGTACTGGGGCTTAAACTCAGGGTTTACACACTGTTCCTTAGCTATGTCACTCAAGGCTAAGCTCTTCCATTTGAGCCACAGATCCACTTTTTGGTGGTTAATTGAAGACAAGAATCTCATGGACTTTCCTGATTGGTCTTGCTTCAAACTGGGATCCTCAGATCTCAGACTCCAAAGTAGCTAGGATTTACAGGCATGTGCCACCAGCACTTGGCAAGAATATTTACTTTAAAAAATTGCCAAAATTCTCCAAAAGGATTGTATTATTTCATACTACCATCAGCTCATGAGAATTACAGTTACTCAACTTCCTCATCAACATTTGGTGTTTTCAGTCTTTCTAATTTTATCCATGACCAATGGAGTGGAGTGATATCTCACTTTGGTTCTAATTTGAATTTCCATAATGACTAATGATGAACATCTTCCATGTACTTATTTGGCCATTCATATGTCAAGAATGTTATTATCATTATTATTATTATTATCTTTGTCAGTTATCGGTTATGGGGCTTGAACTCTGGGCCTGGGTGCTATCCTTGAGCTCTTCAGTTCAAGGTGGGTGCTCAGCCACTTGAGCCACAGTGCCACTTCCGATTTTCTAGTGGTAAATTGGAGATAAGAATCTCTCCTGAGTAGTTGGGATTATAGGCATGAGCTACCGGTGCCTGGCTCTAGGATGTTATTTTTAACTTCTTTGAATCTCTTCTTGTTTGCACTGAAAGTTAATCTTCCTATCTCTCCTCAAAAGAATACTATCACTCAAAAAAGTGATAGTATCTGACAAAAAATATTTCAATTAACTCTGAGATAAGCATAATGTGTTAGAAGATTCTCTTCAAAGTAAAGAGTTCCTTAGTGGGGGGGGGGGGCAGTGCATGTGTACACACATACGCACATGTGCACACTTGTAGTGGGGTTTGAGTTCAGTGCCTTGTGCTCTTGCTTAGCTTTTTCTGCTTAAGGCTGGTGTTCTACCACTCAAGCCGTACCTCCACTTCAAGTAATCCTTCTATTAGAATACACATCCTGAGAATATTCATAGATACCAAGTTGTCATAGTACAAGTCTGGATATTTTGCTTATTCTGAATAAGGTTTCATTTTTTTCCTTCCCCCTTCCCCTTAGCCAAGCCTCATCATCAAAGTTTATTTGCTTATGAGTCTTCTATTTGGCATTGTGCTAGATTCCTGTATGATTCAGGTCAGGTCTAGCAAGTAAGCCTTCTAAGGTCAAGGCCAGAGTTTAACCATCTTCCTGCTTTTGGTAGAGACCATCTTGTTTTCTGAACTCAGGTTTTCACTCATTGCTTGTTGAGAAGATAAGGCAATGAAACTCCTCTTGCATTTCAGCACCATTGGCAACCTGGAGCTACTTGCTGAGTTAATGTGTTAGCTCTCCCTTCAAATATAAACTATTGCCAACAATTTGTTTTGAGTCTATGGAAGACTTAACTGTAAAGTGAAGTCATACTCCTTCACTCAGCCCTCAACTTACCATGTTCATCTCTAGATCACCATGGAAGAAATACTGTCCTCAGGTATTTTAAAGGGGAGCTTTCAGAATGCAGTTGGTCATCCTGGAAAGGATGATGGAAAACAGAGACTGGCTGAGGATGTGAGTCCCCTATGGGACAGAATAAGAACAAGAGTCCTGCCTCAGGCATCGGACGGTGGAAGAAGAGCTTGGGCTTTGGAGATTTCAGCCAGGGAGAACTCAGGGTCATGGTGTTTCTCCTGGGACCAGGATGCCTTGAGGTACAGGCTCAGGCCAATGTCCATAGGAGACATAGGCTGAGAAGCAGAGAAAAACATGTTGGCCATGGTCAGAGGTAAGGGCTGAAGGAGACATGGAGATTCTTCCATCACAAATGGGAACATTGCCCCAAAGGACACTATCTGGACCTGACCTAAGATCTTATGCTACCACTTGACCCAATAACTTGGCTCCTCCAGGAGGAAGGGCTGGTCTGGGAACAAGAGTTATAGCGTGCCAAGCAAATCAGAAGGTAGGGCATGGAAAATGCCACAGAAGAGCCTCAGACACCAGGGCACTTATTAGCCTCATTAAATGTAGTGTAGTCCTTCACAAATGGAAAGTGTCCATTTGTCAATGTCTCTCATGTGGAGCCAATCATTGCTTGGGAGGGCTGACACAAGGTGGTTGAAATCCTCTGCCCACTTGCCTTCGTGTTATTTATTTCACCTTGTCAAGCCAAGGAGAAAAGGCAGTCAGAAGTGGAAGTCTGACCTGTAGCAGCGTATCCTATTACTCTGTTCTTTTGTTTTTAGCTTAATCTTATTTATTTTCATAGAAAATACTTCAAAGGCTTTCCTTTTTCTTTTTTTAAATTAATTTTATTTATTTATTTTTTGGTTTATGTGGTACCAAGGAATCAAACCCAGCGACTTATGCATGCTAGGCAACCATTCTACCACTAAGCTACACCCCTAGCCCTGTTACTCTGTTCTAATTGGCCCTGAGGAGCAGGTGCATAGTGTGGTTACATGACTACATGACTCCCGTGTATGGCCCAGATGATCTGCTCTTCCAGTGTGCCAGAGAATCTGGAATGTCTCCATTAATAGAATGAAAAAAGCAAGATGCTTACTGCCTAGATTATCCTCTAAAACAAGGATTTACATGATGGTATAGATTGGAGAAGGGCCTCGACCCTCAAATAAAGAGGATTGAGTGATTTCCAGAAATTACAGCGGGGAAGGGGAGCAAAGTGGGAGTGATGAGAAAAACGGAAACACACGATATTGCTCAGCCTAAACTTCACACTGTGCTGCAAGCCACTCTTTGGACTCATTTAATTGAACTCCCTCTCCGTTCTGTGGCCTAAAAATAGTCATCCTGGAAATAGTGAATATTTATTGTGCACTTCAGATGCCTGATCTCCCTTAATGCTCACACAGCTCTATAAAGGGAACACTCTCATTCGCTTATTTTTCAGTTCCTTGCTCTAACTTGACAGCTGGTAAGTGGCAGAGCTGAGGATAGCACTGCATGGCTGGTGTCCCATGGGCCCCACTCATTCATTCATTCATTCATTCATTAGGTGAAGGATTGCACTGTGGATCTAAAGATAGACACAGAGTCCTGCCCCCAGGATGCCATGGGTTAGTGGGAGAAATACAGGATACACAGATAGCTGTAGTATGTCACCATGAGTACTAGAGTAGGGTCTCCAAGTGAGTCATGTTGTCCTTGGTGTGTCAGTTCTGAACGTGTGCCCTTCTGAGATGCAGGTGTTTGTGATTGTGACCTCATCTGATACCCTGCTGACATGCTTTTACATGTCCTGGACTTGGCTGCTCTCCAGCTCCATTCCGCATTGGCTACATGATGTTCTGTCAGGTCTGAGTGGGCAAACGGAGAGTCCTAAGACAAGATCTGGGAGTCAGTTCTCACAGCTCTGCCTCTGTCATCAACCAGTCCTCGCTTGTAAGAAAGAAAAAAAGGGTCTGGGACTGGGAAGGTGGCTCAGTGGTAGAGCACTTGCCTTGCATGCATGAGGCCCTGGGTTCGATTCCTTAGCACCACATAAGCAAAAAAAAAAAAAGCCGGAAGTGGTGCTGTGGCTCAAGTGGAAGAGCGCTAGCCTTGAGCTGAAGAGCTGAGGGACAGCGCCCAGGCCCAGAGTTCAGGCCCACGACCGGACCCCCCCCAAAAAAGGTCTGGTTGGATGTATTTAAAGGTTCCTTTAACTTCAGATGTTTTATGAACTGGGCCTGAATCTTTAAAATTAAGTTAGCACAAAAGGGAAAGCGGTAAGTGGAGTTGTTATCCAGAACTTTCCAGCCAGTCCACTTTTTCTTTCATTCTTTATCCTAAGCCTCCCTTCTTTTTTGGGGGGGGGGGGGGGTAATTGGCCATGGGTTTGAACTCAGGGCCTGAGCACTGTTCCTGAGCGCTTTTGCTCAAGGCTAGCATTCCACTATGTTGAGCCACAGCACCACTTCTGGTTTTCTGGTGGTTAAATGGACTTTCCTGCTGGGGGCTGACTTTGAACCAAGATCCTCAGATCTAAGCCTTCTGAGTAGCTAGGATTACAGGTGTGAGCCACCAGTGCCTGGTGCTAGGCCTCTCTTCGGATAAGCCTCCTTCCTTCATGCTCCTCCTTCCTAAAGCTATTCAACAGGTATGTTCAGGCCATGGTTCCACCCTGGGTCACAGCCCACCCACCCATTAGCAACTGTTTTCAAGGGCTACATCACCCACACCTGTGTCCAAATGTCAGCTTGGGCCCTGAGTCCTCTGTGGAAGCAGAGGGGCTATAGACCTGCTAGCCCTTGACCCCTCAGAGCTAAGATCCCTGGAGTAAGAGGGCTGCCTCTCATGCTATGGAGGACAAGAATCATTTCTCCACCAGCAGAAGATCACAAGCCACTGGAAGGGAAGCTGTCTGGCTGCCACCAGACCATACGCCCCTTTGTGAGACCCAGAGTTTATGATATATGAGCAGCACTTCAGAAGTGGGGGAAGTAGGCACTTTTGGTGTGGGATTCAGGTTATTATTCTTTCTCCTCTTCTTCCCAAATCATCCCTAGCCATGGCACTGGTACCCATGTTAATGCTACTCGCTCAGCATCGTTGTTTGAGAGGTGACAATGATGGGACCCCTGGATATGGAATAAATGGATTGAAGGACCTTAACTCAGGTAATTGAGCTGGCAGTAGATCTGGCCAATGTCAGACACTCATGCCTTCAGACACCCTAATGCCTGCAGTCCATAAGCCTTTATTCCTAGTGACAACCTTAGTATGCCTGTCACACTTGGCTTAAGACAATCCATATAAAAAACACCTCCTGTCCCTTCCTTAGCAGACTCCACAGCAGAGGAGGGGATAGAACTGGCATCTCAGTGTCACATTAGGTACTGTGTGGATATCAGTTGCTTCAAGCCTAAGCCATGAGCTTTGCTTCTTTGAGTTCATGCCATTGCCCTTCTCAATGATTTTTGTCAATGGAAGGAGGGTAGAAATGAGAGCACAGCTGCCTCCCAGATACCCATGCCTCTTGCTCAGTCTCATAGGCAACCTTCCTCCCAGGAAAAGAGGACATATTTGCTTTGAGCTTGATTCTTAAGTAGTTACTGCACATCTGCTATGCCCAAGACACTTCAGTGGAACCCCTGCATAACAACACTTTCACGGAAGGAAAAATTATAATGTACTCGCACATGCAGGGCATAGGGTTGCAAATAGGAGACAAGTCTTTACCCTCGAAAAACAAACATGAAAATATGAACATATGAAAAGAATAAGTTCCTAATCTTGAAGGATTTACAATCTAGGAAGGAAATAAAACAATGATTGCATTAGCCAAGATTTTCCACAGAACCAGAGACAATGTTTATATATATGCAATATATATATATATATATAGAGAGAGAGAGAGAGAGAGAGAGAGAAAGAGAGAGAAAGAGAGAGAGAAAGAGAGAGAGAGAGACCAAAAGACAGGGACAGAGAGGCAGATACACAAAGAAAGAGAGGGAACTGGTTCTTGAGGAGATGTAAAAGCTGTGAAGTCTCAACATCCACAGTCTGCGAGCCGGAGAGACAGGAGAACTTGTGGTGCGATTCATTTTGGAGACGGGTAAAACAGGATCTTCAAGGCCTGAGGACAAGAGAAGATGGATGTCCTTGCTATAAAAAGAGAAAGGATTTGTTATTTGCCCTTCTTCCCCCAACTTTGTGTGCTGTCCACTTCGATAGATTGGATGAGGGCTGCCCTCATCCAACAAATCTTTCTTTACTCTCTTCTACCTGATTCAAATACTTGTTTCTAATAGAATCATCCTCATGGACACATCCAGGCATAGTATTTTATCAGCTCTCTCGGCAGTCCTTAGCCCAGTCAAACTGACTTGTAAAAGCAACCATCAGAGTAATCCACCAGCTTCTATTCTTTTTTGTGGTGCTGATGCTTCCTGATTGCTAAGCAGGCTTGAGCTGTTCCTTTAGTTCTTTCGTTTTGAGATAGGGTTTTACTTCATTCCTAGGCTGGCCGGGTCTTTGGTCTTTCAACTTTGTGCTTTTCTCTGCATCACTGGGGATGACAGACATGTGTCCCTGGCAGCTGGGGACATGGGTATGTGCCCAACCATTGATTGAGATAGCCTCAGAACTTCCCTTTTTCTTACCCAAGCTGAGCTCAGACTGGTATGCCCTCATCTCTGCCTCCTAAGTAGCTCTAGAAGTACAGGGTTGAGCCACCAGGGTGAAGCTTCAATTAATATTTTATCTGAAATTAATAATATTTTATCTGAACTCATCGGCTGCTAGAAGGAAGAATAGTAGCTGAGCGCCGGTGGCTCACACCTGTAATCCTAGCTACTCAGGAGGCTGAGATCTGAGGATCTCAGTTCAAAGGCAGCCCGGGCAGGAGAGTCAGTGAGAGTCTTATCTCCAGTTAATTACCAAAAACTCGAGAAGTAGCACTGTGGCTCAAGTGGTAAAGCACTAGCCTTGAGCACAAAGAGGCTCAGGGACATTGACCAGGCCTTGAGTTCAAGCCTCAGGATCAGCAAAAAAGAATATCCCCCTGGTTCCCTCATCAGCACTGGCCAGGACGTGTGGTGGTAAGAGCTTGGTACGGGCCTAGAGTCAGACCTCCTAGACATGGTTCTACGGCTTTGTCATATACTGGCTTCAGGCTTAAGCAAGTCAGCTTTTATAGACCTTTGTCTGTTCATTTCCCCTGCTTCCTTCCCAATTGGTGGGACAACAAAGAAGTTAATATACACAAAAACAGCAATAGCACCAAGATATAGCTATTATTCTTGAACCCCCACATGTAAAGTTTTACTAGCATAATACTAGCTATCTTTGGATTCCCAAGGACAATAAAGTTCCTACTGGCACAAGTACTCTCAAGTATATCCGTTGATAATCATCAGGCCAATTTTCTCACCACAACCCTCTACCAGACCAGAGTCAGTTTTAAATGGAAATTGCTACTACTCGTACTAGGGTTGATTTCCAAGCAGGTTACTGGAGTTGAAATTCATAATGAGATTATTACTACTTTATATTAAATTAGATGGCATTTGTCACCTCCTTGAGAATGGGTTTCTAGACTTGGGCACAAGTTCTAAAAAGGTGATCCCTTCATTTGACATGCATCTGCTTCATCCTAGGCTCTAGGAAGAAGAGATGATCGAGTCAGGAGGTCTGCTATGCTCATGGGGCTTCTGCCATTGGATACTAGAGACACAATCAGACAACTCTGGAAGAGTGAACACCGGGATGAGAGGTTAAGAGGCCTGTGGGTACTTTCTTAGCAGCACCCCACCCAGAATGGGGCATGGGACTGAGGTTTGGAAAGAGCTTCAGGAAAGAGCAGCTCACAGTGGTAGTGGCAAGGTGAATTGAAGTCAGCTATGAGGGGATGGGAAAGAGTGATCTGGGGATGCTTGGGGCGAAGGGAACAATACATACACAGATGCTGGAGCACAAGTGCCATTGGGAAGTGGCAGAAGTCTAAGACCTAGTGGCGGGAAGGCAGGGCCAGTATGGCCACAGCTCAGGTCGTAGCACCAACAGCATCTGGTCATGAAGAATCCCACGCACCCTGGGTCAATCATGATTTATACCTCTTGCTTCTGTGTAAGCATGAATAGCACCATCACCTTTCACTCTCCAAAGGCTCCTGGGGTAAGATGATGAATTATCTAACCCAGCTGGGCAAGGCTCAGAGGGCTTGGGGAGAGAACCACAGCCCCTCTCTCTAGGAGGTGGGTGAGTGTGGACACAGACAGCCATGTCTCAAAGACATGCATCAGCTCATTTCTGCCTTTAAGATAACTGGGGGGAAAAAGTAAAAACATTAACTGCAACATAAAGACACAAAGGAGTGGGTGAGCTCTCCACCTCAGAGCTTCTTTGTAACCACCGTGTCAGTCATCCAGAGAAGTCTGAAGATGGAATATTTTGGATGGAACCCCTGAAGGTTCTAGGGCTAGTTAGGGAGCCCCTGGATCCAGGAGAAAGAGCACAGAGTAGCAAGTCTCTCCAGAAAAGAAGCGGAGAGGAAAGAATGAGTACTAAAACTCACCTGACTCCCAGACTCAGCCCTATTCTTCGACCTCCTTAACCTGCAAGGGATTCTGGGAGCTCAGCTCCCCAAAGCCTCTCCCAGCAGAGGAAGGCTGTTATCAGAATTAATGAGAGTTACTCATGGTGCTTCTTCCCAGCCTGGAGTTGTCATATCTGCTCCCTGTTCTGCCTCTCCCACAGTAATTAACTAATTAACTGCCAACAAAGGGGTGATGCAATTATGACACACTGAGCAGACCTCCTAATGCTTCCACCTGAGCTCTGCCTTCCACAGGAATTCCTGGGGCTTAGAGTGTTCACAGCTGCATTACGGCCCTTCCCCACTCCGCCCCCCGCCCCCCACCCCACACTGTGTTTTGGTCCCAGAGGCCAGACAAAGGCTGGATTGGATCTGAACTTGATGGATAGATTTTGGAGAAAACTACTTAGTGACTGACCACCGTATGTCCTTAGGATGCACCTGGTGTTATAGTCTAGGGTCGGTCATGATGGCTCTCTGAGCTTCTGTTTCTTCATCATAAACAGACCTCACAAAAGCTGTCATATATAATGCTTTGTGAAGTGCTCTGCCACCCTTCCTTGTACTGAGGCATAAACAGAGGCATTAAGGAACTTTCCTGAGGCCAGCAGGCAATTAGAACTAGGATCCTGAATCCAGAGCACCTGCGTGCAGCCGGGCTGGCCAAGTAGGCATCTTGGCCTTGTAGATGCAGTTCTGACAGACCATAGAACCATCAGGTTTCCTCTGTCTTTTCTCTGGCTTCTGAAGATAAGGGCTCAAGATCTCCATGGGCAGAGGGCAAACTACTGGCTGGGAAGTTTCAGAAAGCCCAGCTGCTTATTCTAGGAGTCCTTGGTGCTGAGGTCAAGAGACCCAAGAGCATTAATCCTGGGCTGGCGCTCAAGCAGCCATAGGCTACCAGCTGACCACCAACTTTATTTAATAAAAAATGTGCCTCGCCAGCTGCCTCCATGCCCCTGACATGCCTGGCAGGGATGTTGTGTGAAAGCACTTCCATCCCTGATACCATGATAGGCCACTTTGGAGTCCAGAAGCAGAATCATTGTGGCAATGGCCTTCATCAGAATTGATGCATCCCCAACTCTGTTGTGAGGTGTTCCTGGGGCAAACCTTAAACCACATTCACCTCTGAATCCCAAAAGCACTTAGTTTAGGACCTGGATAGAGCAGCTACTCAATCAAGCTCATATTATTATTCATGGACTGTCTGCAGTGACTTCTAATTTCTTTCCAAATCCTGTCAATGGGATTTCTAAACATGTTAGCATAACTGTAATGGTATGCAAGTGCTATTTGAGTCTCAAATTTTTTTTAAATTTGACATCGTTTTATCTCTTACACATTTGGGTGCATAGTCCACATGCTTGTCATTGTTAGTAGCTATGCTGGATTCCAGAGTCCCAGCGTCCCATGCTTTATTTAAGCATCCCCTGATTGTTGAGCATTTGGGTAGCCTCCAATGTTTGAACACTATAAATAGAGCTGCTGGGCCACCTGGCTTTTCTCCCTTTCACCTGAACAGGAGGAGGTAGGGGGACATGGGGAGGGAACCTCTCTCCTCTCCTGCATCCCCAGACCAGAAAGGTCTATTCTTTACACAACTTCCCTGGGCTGGCCTGCTGCTTCTGGCACAGATAGGCCAATATCTCTGACTGTCATTGGGAGACTTCTTATCTGGCTGTTGGTACCCTAACAATGAGGGAGGACACTTAATTGGCTAGAGCCTCTGGATCCTGATTTGGCAGAGCACTTGCAGAGAGTTGTTTGCTCAAGTTGGCTTCTCAGACAGTGTGGCTATGTTGGAATATCTGACAGGCCTCAAGGGTGGACCTGATAATATGATGAATATTCCTGGCAGGTCATTTCAAGGTCATACTGAGAGTCAGAGGACATCTGAGCTGCAAGGTGATCCTTTGCTTTAGCCAATCCAACCTTTCTGTTTTATAGCTGAGAACGCAGAAGGCCAGAAAAGCAGAAGGACTCTCTCAAGACCGTTCAGTTGTTAGTGGAAGTCAGGGATCTGACTTCTCCCAGAAGGATCTTCCATTCCTAGGCTGGGTTTAATATCTGCTATCCTCTTCAATGAAGAAGGTTTACAGATTAAAATATTCACCATGGATAAGATACTAATTCTCCCACTCACTGACTTACAGATTAAACACAATTCCAGTCTAAATTCTTGGCAGATTCTAAAGTTTATATGGAAAGGTAAAGCTCAAGTGATTTTGAAACAGTAAGGTTGGAGATTCACAGTTCTCACTGAAAAGCCACGGTAATGAAGACAGTGTAGTATTGATGGAAGGATGGGCAGAATAAAGAGTTCAGAAAATAGACTCCCATAAATGCAGCCAATTGATTTTTGACAAAGACATAATAGCGATTCAGCAAAGGACAATCTTTTTAATAAATCATGGCTTAACAATGAGTTGTCCCATGTATAAGTTATAAACCTTAACTTATACTTCATGCCTTATTCAAAAGTAAGCTAAAAATAAGATTTAAACCTAAATGTGAAATGTATAACTATAAAATTCTTAGAAGAAAACAGAGGAAGAAATTCTTTGTTATCTAGACATGATAACTCCAGCCTGATCCATGAAAGAAAAAATACATTGCATTTCATCCAAGATAAACACTTTTACTCTTGTAAAGATACCTTGTGGCAAAGCAACCGGTGAGAAAAGTATTTGCAGATCACATATCAGACAACAGACTTGTGCAAGTTATATTTTTTAAAAGAAATTCTGGAAACTCAGTAACAATAGACACAAAGAGCCACATTTTAAAAATAGACAAAGACTTGAAAATATTCTTCACCAAATAAGACAGAGATAGTAAATAATTATGTAAAATGGCTCTCAATATATTCATTAAAGAATAAGTTAAAGCAAGAAGTACCATCATATGTCTATAAAATGGCTAAAATATTGGCAATATGAAATGCTCACAAGGATGTGAAGCAGCTGGAACTCTTCTGCATTAGTGGTGGGAATGTAAAATATGGAAAATAGATTTTTTTCTTAGGAAGTCAAGCATATATTTACCATATAACATAAAAATTCCACTTCTAGGGTTGGGAAGGTGACTCAGTGAGAGTGCTTGCTTTGCATGCATGAGGCCCTAGGTTCGATTATCCTCAGTACTACATAAGCAGAAAAGGCTGGAAGTGGCGCTGGGGTTCAAGCGGTAGAGGGGCTAGCCTTGAGCTGAAGAGCTGAGGGACAGTGCCCAGGCCCAGAGTTAAGGCCCCATGACCAACAACAACAAAAAAGTTCCACTTCTAGATATTTATACCAAAGTAATGAAAATGTGGCACATAAGTCAATCACCAGTAGTTCATATTTGTAATCACTCAGGAGACTGAAAGCTGATGGTATCAGCTCTAAGTTACTACCAGGTAGACAAATCAGTGAGATCATTATCTCCAATTACTAGCAAATAGCCAGAACTGGAATTGTGGCTCAAGTAGGAAAACACCAGCCTTGAGTGAAAAAGTCAAGCAACAATATAAGGCCCTGAGTTCAAGCTCCAGCAACCAACACACACACACACACACACACACACACACACACACACACACACACACACACACCTGTACAAATGTGCATATCAACATTATTCATAATTGTCAAAATGCAGAATCAAGCCAAGTGTCCCTGATTTGGTGAATGGATAAATGCTCTGTGGTACATCCATACAATGGGATACTACTTTGCAACAAAGAAAAACAATTACTGTATACAGCAACTTTAATGAATTTCAAATGTATAATGGCAAGCAAAAAAGCCATAGGTCGTATACTGTACAATTCTATTCATATTGCATTCTAGAAAAGGAAACATTATAGAGACAAAAATAGCTTAGATTTTTTTCAGAAGATGAGAATAAAGGCAAGGTCTGTATACTAAGGGTTAGCATGAAGAAATTCTTTGCAGTGTTGGAATTATCCTTTGTCTTTTTAGAAGCAATAATTATGCCCATCTATTCATATTCAGAGGACTGAATATTACCTCACAAAATACCTTCTACTATATGTAAATTAAAAACACAAAAAGCTGATAAAGTACTTTTGTATTGTTAATTTATCTGAGTTTCCGAAGAACATATTAGTGAATTCACTGGACACTTTGAAGAAGGATTAAATCATTCACTCATTTATTAGTTTCAGAAATATTTATGTGCCCTTATCATGAGCACTAATCTAGGTAAAGATCAAAGCAACAGGCAGAAAGTTCCCATTCCCGAAGGCAATTGTTCTAAAGACTCAGTGGAACCTATTGGAAACCTGTTAACTTTCCATTTCAACTTTCTCTGCCTCCTGAAGAGCAAGCTACAGCTAACCTATCCATCCCAGGATTGGGCTATCGTCTCTGTGGATGCCTGTCCTTCAGCCCTGAAACTCCTACCAAGCAGTAGAGAGAGCCTGCAACCTCATGTCTTTTATCTGGTCCAAGCTGACCCTGCCAAGGTAGTATTTGACCTGACCTTTTCTAACACACTACAAGGATCCTCAGCATAACTTTGTTCTTGTACTGGGTTTTTAGGCCATTTCTGCTGTGAGTTCCGTTGTGTCTCTGGTGATTAGAATCAACTCAAATGTGATTAGGAAGGGGGTAAAGAGTAGTATGAGCAAGAGGCAGAGAGGTAAATGGTAGAGGATGAGTGGTTATGCAACACTTGTTTAGGCCAACTACCTATGACAGGTAATTCTTTGGATCTTTCTTGAAATCTTATAAAGCAGGTGCCTTTTCTCTGTAGACAAATGACCCTTGCAGGAGAGGCATTTAAGTGACTTAACTAGTACTACAAAAAGACTGAACTGGGATTCTAGCTCAAGTCCTTAGGATGCAGGGCCTGTGCCCTTCCCTGTACCACCCTGACTTCAGTCCGTGTGAGCCACAGGCCATTTCTTGGACAGGCAGCCCAGAGCGTCTCCACTCTCCCCAAAGTCCCCTGGCCTTACACACAGAGTGTACACAGCTGCAAAACTCCACCTGAGTCTGGGTTCTACCTTGCATTGCTTTAGACAAAGAGATCATTGCTTCCCAGCCTTATGTTTCCAGGGATTGTTGGGGGGAGGGTATTTATGAATCTCCATCCTATGATGTGATAAACAGTTACTCAAACAGCAACTACAAATTGCAAGGTGAGCCTGATAAATCTCAGTCTAAGTTGGCCCTCAAGCCATCTGAAAGAGCTACTTGGCCTGTACTTTACCGGCCCTTACTAGTCTTGACAGGGGCTCTGTGGAAACACAAGGTGGCTTTGTGATAGAGTACACTTGCCTAGCATGCATGAAGCCCTAGGTTCAATTCCTCAGTACCACATCAACAGAAAAAGTTGGAGTGCCACTGTGGCTCAAGTGATAGAGTGCTTGCCTTGGGCACAGAGAGGCTCAAGGACAGTGCCCAGGCCCTGAGTTCAAGCCTGAGGACTGGCAAAAAAAAAAATCAAGAGCTCCTCAGGAAGTCACTGCTAAGTCCCATGAGAGGCTGGAGGAGGGCTGAGAGCTGGTTAGCACAAGAGAAGGGCCTGGATGTAAACAACTCATGGACCAATACTCAAATTTGACTGAGCATCCTTGGGGGGGGGGGGGACTTGTCAACAAGTTTTGCTGCCCATTCCTAGAGGGAATCTCTAAGTCTGTACCTATGGGGTAGGATCAGAAGATGTGCATCTCTAATCATTTTCTAAGAGCATGCTCTCTTTGAGACCACCCTTTGAGAGGCAATGGTGAAGCGCTCAGGCCAGCACCTAGGAATAGGGGGGAGATTCTGGTTCACTTTCTAGCTCTGAGAGAGACGCTAAACAATTTACTTCATTGGGTCTTAGTTGCTTTGCTTCAAATATTAAAGACAATTGTACCTCAGAGTTGTTGGGGAGTGTTGTAAAGGTTAATAAATGCATAAAGGACTTAGAAGCGTACCTGATAAAATGTAAACACTCCAATGTGTTAGCTCTTACTACATGCTAGGCTCTCTGAAGATACAGTATCTCAGTTGCAAAAGACCATTCAAGGTCAATGTCATTATCATTCTGCAGAGGAGGAAATGCAAGCTCAGAAAGGTGAGGTGGACCAGGCGAGCAGGATCTAATCTCAGTTTCTGTCTCCATAATTGGGGTTATTAAAATCTGCCCTCACTGCTTCCTTCCTTCCTGGCCCCTTTCTTTAGACCCCAATGGCTGAGAATTAGTGCTCCGTTAAGCTGAATGAAGACCTGGGTTGCTGAGAGTACACAGAGCTTGGTGCTCAGAGACAAAAGGAGGGGTGGAGGAAGATGTTTAGATGGGACTCTAGCACAGAAGTTGCTCAGAACATCCAAGGTGGGCAATTTTGTATGTTCAGAGGGCAAATTTGTGAGGTGATTCAATGTTGTGCCCACGCATTCCCTCTTTTTTCTTTTCTTGGCTGCCTTGACTGATTGAAGGCATTAGTGAATGATGAGGCAGGTGCAAATGGATCACCCACTGATGGTTTACACAGCCCTGGAGGATATCCCTCCTCCTTGCCTAATATGGACAGAAAATCCAGCTAGTGGACTCAAACATCAGAGCTGCTCCAACCTGTGGATGATGAATCAGAGCACCCACTCACCCACATGGACCACAATGTTCTTCTAACCAGCAGGAAGGATCCACATAACAGGCCCATCTGCAGTAGGTAGGGAGCCTTTGTATCCTCCATTCTAATTACAGTCAGGATCACATGCTTATAAACAAGGGGGAAGCAGTGTGCATGCTCAGCCTAAACCCTCCTGGTTTCAGAAGAAACTTAGATCCCTATTTAGCATTTGGTGGGTGATAGATTGATCAAAGCCTGAATTCCAAAGTCTGCAATGCACTGGTCTTGAAGATGTGGTTACCTGAGTGTGCCTCACTTTTTGGATTTGTCATATCTAAATCTCTATTCCATTTCTTGTCTTCAGTGTATATCCACCCACTGAGCCACCCAAGCCAGAGACTCAGAGAGGACCAAACATGTACTTTTAAATTTTAACTGTTAGATTTTATTTCTTAGAGAATTTTTAAGTTTATAAAAAATCAAAAAGAAAATACAAATAGCTTCTCTCCCTGTTTAGGGCCCCCCTATTACTAACATTTTGCGCTAGTATTCCATGTTACTGTTTTTATAACTGATGAATCAATATTGACACATTAATTATACACTAAAGTCCAAATTAACATGGGGACAGCATGGGACAAATGGATTCTGTATAAATCCATTATAATGGTGAAAATATCACAGCAAGATGCACAATTTAGTTATAAAATTCATTTCTGAAGGGTATAGTGACTTGAAAGTGGATCCTGGAAGAGGAGCATCAGGACATTTTTAAAAATTTTATTATCAAGATGATGTACAGAGGGGTTACAGTTACATAAGCAAGGGAGTGGTTACATTTCTTGAATCAAGACATTTTTGATAGCACCTTGCTCTCTTTACCCCCAGGTCCCAGGGATACCCACAACCCTTATTGGGTTTCCTATTGGTCCTGGCCCTAACCTGCCTCTTTCAGAAGGGAAGTGTCCATGGTTTGTAGATTAACTCTTATCTTGAATGCTAAATTCAGGGAGCTGCCTTACACACAGTATTGGCATGGTCTGATAGTCTTTGGTGTAGAGCACATACAATAGCTAAGCCAAGAGCCCACACTCTTAACCTGAGTGTCCGTGACTCAGCCCTGGCTCAGAACCTGATGTCTACAATGGGATTTCCACTTCCCAGGGGGAAGCAGTGACTTGGGACATCTGAAGTCCTAAAAATTTTCCATTATTCCAATTGAGTTCCTTTAATAGTCTGTTGAAAGAATGCTTTTTACTCCTTCTTCCTGCTCCAATAAGGCCTTGAAGTTCAGTCCTGGCAGTAGGATATGGTGAAGGAAGGGGAAAGGATAGAAAGAGGAAGAAACTGAGATATTCAACCATACTTCTTACTCTTCATTACCATTACCTTAGCTCGAGTATGCTACATTACAGTTTATAGAATATAACATGCTAAATCACTAGAAAATTTGTTGTTAGGGGGTAAAAACATTTCAATAAGATATATTTACAAATATGTGTACATTTGTAATAAACCTTATTCCTGATCTTCATATTTAGACTTCTCTCAGCTAGAACAGTTAACTTTTAGAAGGAACAATAGACCGACTGATCTGGAATGCCTCCACTTGTTACAGGATAATTCATCCAGGGAAAAGGAATGCATTGTTCAAGTCTCCAAGCCTTCTTTTTCCTTTTTGCTTGTGTGATGCGGGCTATTAAAATGTTTTCCCCAAAGCAACAACAGAAAGGCTTCTTTAAAAAGAAGCCTAGGAAGGTAATCATTTTAGTGATGTTGCTTATAACTATAGAGTTAGGCATGCCCTAAATGCTGGGAGGAAGGCGCAGCAGCAAAGTGGTCTGTGTGATGAACATTCTAGACCCATCTCCAGAAAAATCCACTTTGATCAGGCACCCATAGATAGACAGATCTGTATTTTCATTGCCCTATATCTCACAATAAGATAGATAAACAGGCAGGCCAACAGGCAGACAGACCGACAGATGGGAGGAGAGAAAAAGAGAGAATTACTATGTATTCCAGGC
The DNA here is from genome assembly GCF_019054845.1 of Dipodomys spectabilis. Lineage (NCBI taxonomy): Eukaryota > Metazoa > Chordata > Mammalia > Rodentia > Heteromyidae > Dipodomys > Dipodomys spectabilis. The sequence goes on along the minus strand of NW_024870887.1, from coordinate 6,172,515 downwards.
CTGGAATTTACTGTGTAATCCAGTCAGGCCTCAGGAATCCTCTTGCTTCACTAGATGAAAGACATTTTTTATAGATGATAGTTGGGGTGTGTCTTAGTTCCTCTGCAGCCTGTCTAGTGATGGTCATGAGGTCAGAAAGGTAAAGCACAGCTAGGTGGTCCAATCCCAGCCCCAAATCTCTGATTTCTCATCTGTGAAATGTGGACCTAGAAGATCCATCAAGACAGAGTCTCCCAGCTTTTCCATTCTGATGGCATGTCTATGTTTCTATGTGTGAAGTGGATGATAATAAAATTATGAGGCTGTCTGGTGCTGTTTTGGCCCAGATCTACACATAGAAGTCCCAACAACACTCCTTCCCTGACTCTTCTTACCTTTGACTTTCCCTTTCCGGGAAAGGATGCTCCTCCAAAGAACCCAACTTCCCAACAACCTCTTACAAATATTGTAGATAACTGTTGTGTTCTAGTGGAAAACTATGCACCATCTACAATATGGCCTTCTAGGTTATCCAAGTTTACTATTCATTTTCTTTGAGTTATTTTGCAATACTCTATAAACTGTAAGTATAAGATACATGCACCCTGTCCTATCTGATAGTGATTTAATTAACTTCTTCTCCTTTGGGGAAAAATATGTCTATTTTGTCTCCATATATAATGCATCTTAATAGAAATGTGTGTGTGTGTGTGTGTGAGAGAGAGAGAGAGGGAGGGAGGGAGAGAGAGAGAGAGAGAGAGAGAAAGAGACTTCTTTTGAGAACATCTGTTTGGTTTCTTGGCATAAGAGTAAATAAATTCTTATATTAGCATATACTTTTATGTTTGTATGTGAATCATGATTTTATCTTTTCCTGAATATTTCCTTTTAATGATATATTGTCTCTTCCAAAGCTTTTAAGAGATGATTTCTATTTTCATCTCATTGCTTTGATTTATTGTCCTTCATCCCTTTCCATTCCTTACAAACACCCCTTTCCTCTCCTCCTCCCTACCCCACCTACTTACAGCAACTCCTAAATTCCTCTGCTCTTTTACCCCAGACTTGGGCAAAATCAAACTTGAACACATGCTGGAAACCAAATGTTTTGAGGTTTGTTATGCTGGAAATTTCAGCTCCAGTGCCTAAGAAATACAGCCTGGGCATGTTTTGGAATTTAGGAACAGGGCTATGTAGCTGGTGCCAGGAGACAGAGACCATAGTTAGCATTTTCCTAGCTGACCTAAGGTCTGCATCTTTTCACATGTTTGGTATGACATTAATTATGTGAATAATCTAGTCTTGTGCTTCAGACTTTTTTTTTCATTTTATGATATAGTTTAACATTGAAGAGGATCTCTGTTACCTTTAATGTTTTTGTTTTTAAATAGCTTCCATGAAAAACTACAGCAAACCTTCAGTGTAACTTTGTCAGTATATTTAGGCTGATTTATTCGGGTGTGGGTGTGCATGTGTGTGCAAAACACAGACAGAAAATAGAGGAAATGAGAGATGGCCCCACCGATTTGCAACGCGTATGAACTGTAATGCACTCACAACCCTCCTTTCTTCAGCCACCAGGTTTGAGCTGTAAACACTTCTTATCTCAGCAAAGACAACTGCTCTGTCAGCAGTCCATGTTCATGGCTTTTCTGGCCCTTGGTAGAGTCTGAGCCAATTTTTTTGTTTGTATAAACTAATTACAGACATTCAGTTTACTGTTAGTCAAATTCTTCACGAGGGGAGGTAGGAGAGAGAGGAAGTGAATAAATTTTTCTTGCTGAACTTTCTATTTTCTTTTTTTTTAACTCCTTCTTTACAGGTGTGAGCAAAGTGAATTATAATCCAAAAGGTCATGGTTCCAATTGAACACTTGATTTATGTTCTTAGATCTCCTGCCAGAAAGCATGTTGCTACCTTGGAGAAAGGGGGAAATTATATGCTTCACAGCTTGTGTGTGTCTGTGAAAATGAGGATGGAGGCTGGCTTGTAGATTGGGACTAAACATAGACTATGGGCCTTGAAGAAGTTTCTCTGGATAGCTCAGTGAGCATGGATGCCATTTCAATGTTTTATGAATGAAATTCTTCATTAACATTTTTTCTTCATTAGAAAGAGAGACAGACAGACTTGATCCTAGACTAATATAATTGCAGCACAGAGCCATTAATGTAATTTTGAGGCATCATTTCACATGATAAAAACACAGTGCTATAAAAGACTCTAATTTGCCAAACACCCTGAGGCACCAGATGGTACACGTACACAGAGAAAATTGTTCTTTGAACAGGAGAAAGTCTGTGATGTTATAGGCAGGAAAAATCATCGATGCTTAGGGCCTTAAAATTGGACACTGGTAAAGGACAAAATCGTAACAATTTAGTCTAAAGATCTTAATTGGCTTCATTTTCTATTTTAAAATCTGACAACACTTCATTCCATAAAATGGAATGAATGTTTGGATAGACTGAACAGAGAGTTTGGTTTTATAGATGGAAGAAGGCTGAAAAAAGTTTTTTTCTTTTTTTTTTTGGGTCGGGTCGTGGGGCCTGAACTCTGGGCTTGGGCGCTGTCCCTCAGCTCTTCAGCTCAAGGCTAGTGCTCTACCACTTGAGCCACAGCACCACTTCCGGCTTTTTTCTTTTTTCTTATGTGGTGCTGAGGAATCGAACCCAGGGCCTCATGCATGCAAGGCAAGCATTCTACCACTAAGCCACCTTCCCAGCCCCTGAAAAAAAGTTTTTGAAGAGTGTGGTTTCGAAGCCTCTCTCCTTATAAGCCAGAGACAGAGAGGCAAGAGTCAAAGCGTAGAGCAATAACAGATGGGTTAGTGACAAGCTATCTTTTATTTTAAGGCAGAGAGTTCATTCTCATGCAAGTTAAAACTGGCCTTTTGGGGAAATGTGACTAGCTTTCTCATTTGTGATGTTTTGGAGCATTCAGTAAACATCTAATTTTGGTTTGATGGTATATAAGTTTAGCATGGTGACTTCATTTTAGTTTTTAAGTCAGGTCTATGGCAGAAGTTTAGTCTAAAACAGTGGCCTCCTGTAATGTCTTTTTCAACAGCACTAAGATTTTTTTAAGCCAAGAAATAAAAACTCAGCAGACACTCAAAGGGAAGTGCTCGGTTGTATGGTCCTGCCTCTGCCTCTGTCTGTAGTGGGTCCTCTAATACTAACAGAGACTCAAGAAGGGGTGATGGGAAACGCTGGCCTCTAACAACACTATTATGATTTCATCTCCTCAGAACCCAACAGAAATCCAAGTGGGAAACCACAGATCACTTCAAATTCATCCTTTTATTCTGTTCATATCAAGCACCATTGACTGGAACCCTGATATCCCAGACCCTTGCCTTGACTGCTGCCTGAACTCCAGGATTCTCTCCTCGAGCTAGATGAACAGTGGTCTCTGCCTTGGATCTCTGTCTTCTTCATGCTTCCACAATGGGTTTTCTTTTCTTTTCTTTTTCTTTTTTTTTTCTTTTGGTTGGTTGTGGGGCTTGAACTCTGGGCCTGGGCACTGTCTCTCAGTTCTTCAGCTCAAGGTGAGTGATCTATCACTTGAGCCACAGCACCACTTCTGGTTTTCTGGTGGTTAATTGGAGATAAGAGTCTCACAGATGTTCCTACCAGGCTGGCTTTGAACCATGATCCTCAGACCTCAACCTCCTGAGTAGCTAGGATTATAGGCGTGAGCCACTGGTGCCCAGCTGGCAATCGATTCTTAAATACAAATCCTATTATGCCCTTTTCTTGCTTAAAAAAATCATGGCACCTCACTGTCTATACCCCTAACACATAGGAGGTGGTCCTTCCCCAAAAGCAGCTCCCCATCACACTTCCTACATTATCCAGACCGCATAGTTGGTTAGGGGAAGAAAAACTGAGCCCCAAATAGGGTGGAGCTGTGCCCAAGGGCTTTCAGCGGCACCCTTCCCACACCCAGATGGCTTCCTATGGCCTTGCCTCCCTGCCCAATCTGCTTCTCTCCACTTGGTCAATGAACGTGAACCAGCCCAGCAGACCTGCTGTCCAGCTGCCTGGGTAGGGTCCATGAGGGCACAGGAGTGGTTCTGTGGTCACAGGCCTCCTTAAGGCTGGGTACCTAGGATAGGAGGGAGTGGCTGCTGACTGAGTTCAAGATCAGCCTGAACCAGATGTGGAAAATTCTAGAAGAGCAGCAGGATCCAGATACTAAGTATCTCTTCCTCTTTGCTGAGGTCCTGTAATAGACTTTCTCACTGTACCCAGGTCTCTACCCTCTACTCTTTTTTTTTTTTAATTGTGAAAATACCGTAGAGAGGGGTTACAATTACATGGGCAAGGTAACGAGTGCACTTCTCATCAAGCATTGTTGCCTCCTCCGTTGTTTCCCCTTCCCATCCCTTTCCATCTCCTCCCCTCCCCACCCCGTGCCAAAGTTGTGAAGCTTATTTTCAACATAACATCTTGTACATCTCATTGTTGCAATGGGTCCACCTGCATCTCTATTTAAACAATTTTTTTTTCCTTGCCCTCCACAAAGTATACCAACATCAAATACGTGAAAGCGGGGGTTATACCGTGGGGGAGGGACATACAAAGCAACAAAGAAATAATCTTATAAATATGTTAGAAACAATAGCAAGAAAGAAAAGACATTTGAATCCTTATCTTGGGGTTCATTTCACCTAACATCAACTTATCTGACCTTTTCTGCTTGACTCAGACATATACTAGTTATTGCAAATAAGGGAAACCATGGGACCTATGTTTCTTTGGGCCTAGCTTACTTCACTTGATATAATTTTTTCTGTCTTTCCATTTCCTAACAAAGGGGCAATGTCATTCTTTCTGATGGAGGCATAGAATTCCATTGTGTATAGATACCACATTCTCTTTTTTTGGGGGGGGGTGTCCAGTTGTGGGGCCTAAACTCTGGGCCTGGGCACTGTCCCTCAGCTCTTCAGCTCAAGGCTAGCGCTCTACCACTTGAGCCACAGTGCACTTCCAGCTCTTTTCTTTTTGCTCATGTGGTGCTGAGGAATCGAGGGCCTCATGCATACAAGGCAAGCACTCTACCGCTGAGGCACCTTCCCAGCCCCAGATACCACATTTTCTTGATCCATTCATCTACTGAGGGGCATCTGGGTTGGTTCCATACCTTAGCTATGGTAAATAATTCTGCAATAAACATAGTTATGCTGGTAACTTTAGTATGGTCTTGTTTGTGATCATTCGTCTACCCTCCACTCTTTGCCTGGAACTGAGGCTTCTAGTTTTAACCAATAGTTCCAATGTGGGCTTAAAAATAGTTAGCTCCCCAAGGCAAATGATTCTAGGACTAGAGGAGGGAGGCTGGGCTGCAGAAAAACAGCCGCCATGAAGTAGAGTCCTCTGTCTTTCAGCAGTCCACCCTATAGCATGCTTCAAAGAACTGCTTTGTCTGGAGAGGCCCAGGAGGACAATCCAGAATGGCCTGGCCAACTCTGCTGAGAATGATCCAGAGTAGACAGAGTGCTCAGGCTTGCAATTGGTGAGCAAAAAGAGCTGATGAAGTTCTTTATTCTAGGATCCAGGAAGTGACGTGATGAGAGGCGAAATGTGTTGCGTTCTGAAAGCCACAGCCCTTGCTGATGTGAACGATGGAGTGCAGCAGTCATGGTAGTGGGATCCTTGTGAACTGGAACAGGAGAACTATAGTATTCCGCAGGAGGAATAGGGCCTGATTCAAGACCTGGTGTGCTCCAGCCTCGGGGCTTTTGCACCAGTGATTATCCAAGTGTTCTAGCTAACTCCCATCTTTGCTAGGATGGAAGCTTCTCCACAAGGCTTTCCAGGCTAAGGACGACTCAACTGAAAATTGTACTTTCCAGCTCCATTAGGTATTTTTTGTAATCCCTGTTTTCTGTTTTCTCCACTATGTATCAATTCGATCTGCTAAACATTTTGCTATGCATATATGTTTTATTGTCTAACTCCTCCTATGAGAAGACAGTGTACAAAGACTGCCCCATGAAGTAGGTTAGGGGGAAAAGCAGCAGGGAAAGGAATCCGTGTGATTTCCTGAGGAGATGGTGAAGTAAGAAAGATTTTGAATCCAGTGTGAAACAAAGAAAAAAAGACTTTTTTAATTTAATTTTTTAAAAGTAATGACATTTTAGTTAGCGTGCATTAACTATTCAAGATGGGATTTCATTGTGACATTTCCACACACGTATAGAATGTATTTCAATCAATCTCTCCTCCCTATCCCACCTCTCATCATTTTCCTTAATCCACTCTGAGAAGGGAAATGTTTCTTCCTTTGGACTTTATGGGCTGGCAGATTTAGCTGATGGTTTGGGGAAATAATGCAGAGACTTTCTAAGTAAAATAAGAAAGGCAACAGATGTAGGACACTCTAGGAAATGGATTAAGTGTTTTGCGTGCTTTGGCCTTGAGTGTTGGCTGACATGGGGGTGGGGTTCTCCTGGATCTCTCCAAGGACATCTCATGGGCAACACTCAGCCTTTTAAAGACTAACGCTGCCCTGTCTCTGTCTGACTGTTTCCCTTGGTAAGACAGAGCATTCTACAAAGTGAGCAACTTGTGGTCCACAAAGATTTTGCCCAGTGTTCCAGGAGAAACCATTCAGCCAGAGCAGGCCTATGGTGGGTGATGAAGTAGGCCAGGTACCTAGGGTTCCAGATTTAAGGAAGCAACTCAGTCACAACAGCATGAACTCATACTTGCTGGAACCTGAAAACAAGAACCTCCTTAAGAGTGTGTGCTTGGTTCCTCATACTTAATAGGATGCTCACTTAGGATGGCAGTCAGTAAGACACTGAGGGCCCCTGGGTTCTTTTGGTTTTGTAGTCCACTGTAGGCATAGTTACATTTTAAAATCATATTGATATGAAGCCAGACATGATCTATTTCTTCATTTCATCCATCTATCCCAAAATGTCCTGCATCCTGGAATTATTAAGTGCTTCCTAATGGAGAATTTGGACCCTTTGGAGGGGCACACAAACCTGGAAAGGAGTCTCCCACATTTCACACCCTGGATATCTCACTTATGTCCCAGCCCTGGGCACAGAAATATTAACAACCCCAGTGAACAGCCTTCATTGAGTGAATCCATGTCCTTAATTTTTCAAGTTTCAGTGTCTTTGTGTTCAAAATGACTACAATAAAGCAGTTCTTGGTCTGAGGTATAATTTGGTTGTAGAGCAGGACATATATAAAAACCTGGGTTTAATCTGTGTTTGAAGGGAGAAAGGAAGGGAAGAAGAGATGGTGCTTCATTTCAACATAAATAAGAAAGAATAACAGAATTACTATGAAATCCAGCCTATCTTGCCCCTAGGTATATACCCAAAAGAAGATACTTGTATAGATCAATGTTTGTATCTATGGGCAGGTGAATGGGCAAACAAAATGTAGTATTGTACACACACATACACACAAACACACACACAAATATTATAACAGAGTATGCATTAGACATAGAAAATGAATAAGTTCTAATATGTGCTGCAATATAGAAAACCACAAGCATTTTGAGTTAAGAGTAAGTAAACCATACACAAAAAGACAAATACTATGTTATTTCATTCCTTTGAAATTCATATAGATGAGAAATCATTTCGTTTCTGTTTGCCAGGAGGAGAAACTTTTGAACATGGATAGGCATGGTTGTTGAACAACTTTGTGAATATACTTCATGTCACTGAATCGTATACCTAAAAATAGGCTGGTAACTTTTATGTACATTTTCCACAATAAAAAAGGAAAATACCTATGTAAGTGCTTTATATGGGGTAAAACGTCAGACAAATCATTATTGATAATTACTATATTGCTATGGTAAATGAGTGTTCCAAAGTTCAGACAGACTGGCAGGCATAAACTGCTGTGTAAACAGAGCCTCCTCCAGCCCAGACTTGTTGCTCACCACCCACTCCGTTCAACCCACAGACTTGATGACCAAGTGGAAGAATGAGTGGCCCATAGCCAGGATTCTGGAGGCCTGGGCATCCCAGAGCAAGCATGCTCATCCTGGAAACCTGTCATCCCTTGCTCTTTAACAGCATGCCCCTTGGAAACCAGGGATTATGGTTTGGGCCCAGAGGTCTAAGACACTAGAGAGCTATCTAAGACAGTGATGTTGAGCGAACAGGAGTGACTGGTAAGAGATAAAGCCACCTACCAGGCCCTGACCATTGGGCACTTGTGCTGGGGTGGGCCTGATAAGATTTCCCAGTTTGGAAAGAACATCTCAGTCCTTGAAAAAGCTGACAAGGGAGAATTGTGGAGGTCTTGACTTGGAACTTGTACCCATCAGCTTCCGCATCTGCGTTGCTTCTCACTCTGAACCCACTTTCAAACATGAAGTTTAACAACACACAGAATGGAGACTTGGCAGGAGAGGCTCCAGGGAGAAAAGGACATTTCGCAAACAATTCTCATATATGTTTCTGTCTCATATAATTTGGTTTTCAGGGATGCCCTACCCACTCCCAACCCCCTAGAGCTTTGTAAAACAAGTTTGTAGGGAGAACGTCATCTATAGCTTCTATCATATTCTCAGAGGAAATGACTGAAAATGCTCTCCTGGAATTTACGATCTCTGAGATCAGCATGGAACTTGTGTCCAGTGTTTGCTAAGCCATATGCGTGGCTTTAGTGATGTGTTCTCTATGTATATGAGGGCCTGCATGCATGATGTCAGGACTGACCACTGACTCATGTGACATTGTCCTCCCAAGCAGAACCATTTGTTTTGAAACAAGCAAACCACAAGAGTGAAGCTGTTATTTCACACCTGTACCAAGACACTAGTTGCAAGTGCCAGCACTATCTCATTGCTGACCATGATTCCTCCTCATTCTGCCTGGCTTTGGTAGATGTGTGAATGACACATTCAGGTCACCAGTTCAGTTCTGAGCATGCAGGATCTAGAGGCCAGCCTTCCAATAGCCACCTATCCTTTAAGAACCCATTTGGGTCTCTTTCATGCCACGAGGTGAGTCTTAGGTAGTGTACAGAGTCTTCCCAGGTTGTCAAGCAGTAGGAAAATGGCAGCTTTCATGGCCCTGCCCATCCCCTGGGCAGGGAGGGGACAGGGTGAACCGAAGGGTCAGAATGAACCAACTGGTCATTTAAAGACTCTGCAAGAGTGACTCAGACATTCCAGATGAGCTTTTATTTCTCCTTTGTGTTGATCTGTGAAATGTAATTGTGATCATTTTTTTCCAACAAGTGGGTAAACAATGATTAGGCATGCCAGCTTGTGAGCCGGGGCATCAGAAACAGTCCACATGCCAACATTCCTCTCTCCTGCCCTAACGTCTTAAAACTCAAGCCTGGTGGTTTCTTGACCCCAGGTATTTTAACAAAGGTCCAGGCTGCTATGCCAACGAGGGGGCTGGAAGCACTGGGCTGATCTCCCCAGCCTTCACTTCTTGTTACCTGAGGTGAAGCTAGAGTACAGAGATGGCTTGTTGGCGGCAAAAAGGTGGTCACTAGAAAAGAGACCAAAGATGATATTTGGTAAGCACCCTGTGATCACTAGCAGGCATGCTAGCTAACTCTTCAACAACATCCACGTCAGTCCATAGCAGAGGAGAAATGAAACGCTTGGTACCCACTCATGTCTGGCTTTACAACAACACACAGCCTCCCTGTCCTGTCCATAGGTACCACGTCCTCAGATTTAGCAGCTCTGGATTGAAAATATTTTTAGAAATTGCATAGAATTCCATTGTGTATATATTCCACATTTTCAAGCAGAAAAGGTCAGATAAGTTGATGTTAGGGAAATAAACCCTAAAATATGTATTCAACTGTTTTTTCTTTCATACGATTGTTTCTAACACATTTATAAGATGATTTCTTTGTATGTCCCTCCCCTACGGTATAACCCCCGCTTTCACTGTATTTGATGTTGGTATAATCTGTGGAGGGGAAAGGAAAAACAAATCATTTAAATAGGGATACAGGTGGACCCATTGCAACAATGAGATGTACAAGTCGGATGTCGAAAACGAACTTTACAACTTTGGTGGGGGAGGGGAGGGTTGGGTGGGGAGGGAGAGAATGGGAAGGGAAGGGGAAACAAAGGAGGAGGCTACAATGCTTGATAAGAAATGTACTCATTATCTTGCCCATGTAATTGTAACCCCTCTGTACAGTCACAATAAAAAAAAATCGCGGCTGAGCTGAATGTGTGCACACTTTTTGTTTCTTAAACAAGGTAGTACAACAAATATTTACACAGGACTCACATTATATCAGGTATTTTAAATGATCAAGAGTTGGCTTAAATCCTACAAAGGGGAGGTGTAAGTGATGTTCAAATACTATCCTGTTTTATATAAGAGACGAGCATCCGAGGGCTTTGATATCTTGGCAGGGGCCCGGGTTCTAGAACCAGTTCCCTGCACACTCTGAGGGACAATTGTATTGCAGTATAATACAGATTACAAAAAAAACTTTTATTCTACAGTAATTTATCTGATAATTACTGTCCTTTCTAATTTACAGACAAGGAAACTGAAATGCAGGGAATTAAAGTATGTGACCATTTGGTGAGTAATGGGAGAATCAGGATTTGAAACTAGGATTGTCTATTGTAAAATCTATTTTTTTTCACTGCCTGATAGAGAACTGTCTTGCATCAGGCTCTGGCCTCATTAATCCCAGTGGCCATGTGAGGAAGTCAGTCTCATATAAACAGCTGTGGTGATGTGTTAGAGCCCCCAGATAGCCTCTTTACCAACTACATGTATACAGGCTGCCCAGGAGAAACTGTTATATGTACCTATCAGTTGGCTCTATAGTAATTCACTCACACTCATGTGGTTGTGAAGGTCATAAAGTTCCCCCTCCATGTGCAAACTAAGCACAGGTTTAACCCAGACACATCATTCAAACCCAGCTGAAAGTCTGAGAATTAGGGCACTGAGCCAAAAGCCAGACAACCAAGAGCTTAGCATTCAAGGGCAAGTGAAGATGGATGCCCAGCTGAAGCGAGACAGTGCATCAACCCTTCCTCCGCCTGCACTCCTCCCAGACTAGGAGGGTGCCACCCACACTGGGAAAAGGTTTTATTCAGCTCAATCAATTCAAATGCTTATTTCTTCCAGAAATAAAGTTTTATCACCTATGTGGTAAAACCCAGTCATGCTGACATAGTTTACTAGCACAGCAAAGCTGGGACACAGCCTTCACCTCTATGGGGAAATTCTCTTGTTGGTGGCATTTGGAAATCAAAAATACACAGGACTCTTGGAGAGCTCCATGCCAGGATGCCAAAGCCCAAATCTTGCTGGTACTAAGAGAAGGATGAGGAAGCAGGGCAGACCTGGGGTGATTCTTTGGGGGGCTGGTAAAAAGGATTCTGAGCTGCTCTCTCTCATCAATTCTCGAGGACTCCTGCCGGAGTCTTCTATACAGTGATGACAAGGAAGGTTGAGACAGCAGGAACAGTTGGAAGCACAATGGGAAAGATGTTTTGGCAAAGATGGACTGGTCTTAAGGAAATCAGAAGCGAGCCAGTAATTTGAAGCTGAGATTAGGATGGAAGGAACTTTTTCCAGTTAAGTTCATGCAAAAGACCAAGTAGAGCTTGGCTCTCCAAGCTAAAACCGTGATTGGGTCATTTCTTCCCATAATGCTCTGGGTGTCTACTCAACGAACAAAAAGAGCCTGAGTAGGCACAGGAGCTATCAATCAATCAATCAACACAGCCTAAGAGAGGTGATATGGGAGGAGCCCCATACTGTAAAAATTGCCATTGGATTTCTGGGGGGGGGGGTGCTCTTTTGGGGAAAATCTATTTCACGGCTTTCCTTCCCCTTCTAAATAAACTTGCACTGAGCTAAAAATAAGTAAAGACAGTAAGATTGTAATTAATTCTAAAACTTAGGCACAAGTTTAAAGAGGGGTGAGTGCTGGAGGTGTGGCTCAAGTGCGGGAGGATCAGCCCAGCAAGCGTGGAGTTCTGAATTCAAACAGATCAGACCTTGGTACCACAAAATCAATTAAGTAAGGTATAAGTTTAGAGATAAACAAAAAATCCATAAATATAAGAGGGATGAGTAAGGGTATTTGATTTAGTCAAAGTCTTGGCACTGGAATTAGAAGAGCCACTAATATGGGAAGTGGGGAGAAGGGGGAGGGCTTGGAGGGGAGACTACTGTCCTTCATTGTTAACATAAGGATGCCACTCCTCATCGATGTTGAGGACAAACTTTGTCATATAGAAGCCACATGATCTGGGCTAGGAAGGTGGCTCAGTGGTAGAGCGCTTACCTTGCATGCATGAGGCCCTGGGTTCGTTTCCTCAGCACCACATAAGCAAAAAGAAAAAAGCCAGAAGTGGCGCTGTGGCTCAAGTGGTAGAGCGCTAGCCTTGAGCTGAAGAGCTGAGGGACAGCGCCCAGGCCCAGAGTTCAAGCCCCACAACCAGACCCCACTCTCCCCCTACCCCCGCAAAAAAAAAAAAAAAAAAGAAACCACATGATCAATCAGTGAACCCTTCCTGGTAAAGAGAGCCAAACACACATGATTACAGTGGGCAGGGAGTCGGATGCTTGATAGACAAACTGAACAGCAAGTCATTGCAAATAGATTTCTATGATCAATCGGGATAGACAGAAGGAAGAGGACAGGCCTTTTAGATCTTTGCTACTCTTCAGTATGACTTATGAACAGGTAGTGTCACAACTAGTGCCACAACTTGTCAGAAAATCGAACTCTCAGGCGAAACCCAGCCCTGCTGAAACAGAACCTGCCTTTGAACAAAAGTCCCTAGAATATTCATTTGCACTGATGTCTGAGCTTCCGAGCCACGGCTGGGAATAAGAGTCACCTGAAGTGTCGGAACCTGGCTCATCCCCAGAGGCGATGGTTTCTGTGGTCTGGAGTGAGGCCTGTGTACTGCAATGGTTTTAAATCTTACTTTTGCTATACAGCCGGGGTTGAGACCCACTCCTGTAGTTCCTGTCAGCTGGGAAAAGCATTTGGAAGGGGTGAGGCAAGGAAACACCTGTCCCTTCTCAGCCTTCCCCAGGCCAAACCCTTCTAGCCAACAGAAATCAGCCCTGGCTTTCCCCAGAGAGCTGAGTTCAAATCTCAAGTCTGCTTTTGCCAACTGAGTCCAATCGATGCTGGTCAAAGAAATAAAGGATTAAGTGAACCATCCCTTTCTGGATCCTCTGTGTTCTCATTGAAAATGAGGCTGTTCGTTTCCTCCAGCCAAGGTATCCTGTGTTCCACCCACCTTCCCAGCCCTGCTCCTTCTGGTGGTTCTTCAAGAGAAGGATCACTTGCAGCTTCTATCATATATAGAGGTACAAAGGATCTGCTTCCATGGACAAAGGTCACACTCAGCTCTGGTGACAGAAGTCAAAGGTGTGGTACAACAAAAGGCATTACAGAACCTTCTAGGGCCAGGTGCCAGTGGCTCACACCTATAATCCTAGCTACTCGGAAGACTGAGATCAGAAGATCACGGCTCAAAGCCAGCCCGAGCAGGAAAGCCTGTAAGACTCTTATCTCCAATAAACCACTCACAAAATGGGAAGTGGTGCTGTGGCTCCAGTGGTAGAGCGCTAGCCTTGAGCTGAAGAGCTGAGGGACAGCACCAGGCCCAGAGTTCAAGCCCCACAACCAACCAAAAAAAAAAAAAAGAACCTTCTAGAAGGGATTGCATTCTGCATCTTGAGCTGGGTGATAGTTTCATGGTTTATAAATGGAGGCTGAGCTGGTCAGTTAGGAATTGAGCACTTTATGTTAAACTTCATTCTGTGAAGGAAGCATCAGTGGAGCTCAGCAGGCCCCCACAAGGGAAAGGCAAGTCCTCAATGCACTTGGCCCACAGAGCTAGGGCCAAGCTTGAATGCTAAACAGAAACTGGGGGGGGGGGGGGGGGGGAGGAGAAAGGTGAGCAATACAGAGACCCAGATAGGCAAGTATGGACAGAGACAGACAAACTGGCACTTAATGGTATTCTTGCCTCCTGATTCTAGGCAGCAGAATCAGTTCCAGGTGTAATAGCAGAGCTTAGCTTCCAACCAGGGTGACCAATCTTACTGGTCTGACCTGGGATTGTCCTAGTTTCAGCACTGGAAGTTCTGTCCTCTTGAGCCAAGATGAATGGGGACAGTTCATCACCACCCTGCTCACAGGCCTGGGGCTGTGGGTGGTGTCTGGACTTCTTAGGGAGGAAATGGAGCTGGCCCAGGAAAAAAAAGCCATTCCATAAAGGGTTCCCAAGCTCTTCACGAGAGTCGATGCTGGTGTAGGAAGCCAGCAGTGGGGTCAGGAATCCAGAATCTAGTGGAGGCAATCGCCACCTGATTCTCAGCCCCAGACTGCAGCAGCCCTTCCAGGCTCTCCAAGCCTGACCTCTGACCTGCAGTCTCCTGCACAGTTGCTCATCAAGTCAATGTGAAATTTGCTTATGGGTGTTTCTTTCAGGCCCCTGGGGATATGGATGAGGCCTTTTTACCTTCCCACAATACTGCAGCTCTGCTCAGGGCTCTCAGGCCAGCTCTTCTGCAATTTTTCTCTCTTTGTTTCCCTTTAGCTGTCTTAAAAAAAACATTACCATCAATTACTTATGCATGAGGGGGCGTGTCTCATTTTTGACATGTCCCTTTGTGCATACAATGCATCTTGTGCAGTGGATCTTTTGGGCAGCTGAAAGAATTTTTAATCCCCTTTCAAGTGTAATGCTTTAATACTATGACATGATTGTGGGAAAACCTGTAGGAGGGGGAGGGAGAGCAGAAAGGAGAGGGTGAATATGATCAAAATCACCATATATATATACATATGAATATATATGTATGAAAATAGAATATTGAATGAGCTGGTGGCTCATGCCTATAATCCCAGCTATGCAGGAGGTTGAGGTGAGAGGATCTCATTTGAAAGCCAAGCTGGGCAGGAAAGCCTCTGAGATTCTTTTTTTTTTTTTTGTCGGTCATGGGGCCTGAACTCTAGGCCTGGGCGCTATCCCTCAGCTCTTCAGCTCAAGGCTAGCACTCTACCACTTGAGCCAAGCACCACTTCTGGCTTTTTCTGTTTATGTGGTGCAGAGGAATCAAACCCAGGGCCTCATGCATGCAGGGCCAGCACTCTACCACTGAGCCACCTTCCCAGAGCCACTCTGAGATTCTTTTCTGGAGTAAACCACCAAAACATGGAGCTGTGGCTCAAGAGCTCTAGCCTTGAGTGACACACACACAAACTAACATAATGAAACTCACGGAAACTGGTAAAATATGGAGCAAGAAAAAAAGGATTAAGAAAGATCGATCAGGAGAATTTGATCAAAATTCTTTGAGGGCATGTATGCAAATATCCCCCAAAAAACCCCTTTGTATGAGAAATTGATGCTAATAAAAACAGAACAAAAAAGAATAATTATTTAAATGTATAACATGATATACAGAGAATTGCAAAGAAAGTCAATTTTGCTGAGATAAAACTGTCAAAAGTGGGGGGAGGTTTGGGTGGGGGGGTGAGGGATGATGGGAAGGGATGGGAAGGGGAAACAAAGGAGGAGGCTACAATGCTTGATAAGAAATGTACTCATTGTCTTGCCCATGTAATTGTAACCCCTCTGTACAGTATTTTCACAATAAAAATAAATAAAAATTAAAAAAAACTGTCAAAAGAGGTGACATTGATCAAGACTCATTGTATTCATAAACTGCTTTGTTAAATGGCAATTCCTTTGTACAACTACTTAAAGATATTTAAATGTTTAAAAGCATATACATTTTAATGGAAAGACCTCCCATGCTCCTGGATAGGCTGCCTTAATATAGTAAAGATGGTAATACTTCCAAAACTAATATACAAATTCAATGCAATTCCTATTAAAATCCCAATGACGTACATCACTGAAATACAGAAAACAGTCCAAAAATTTATATGGAACAACAAAAGACCTAGAATAGCCAAAACAATTCTAGGGGATAAAGACAATATGGGAGGGCTATCCATGCCAAACTTCAAACTCTACTACAGAGCTATAATAACAAAGACAGCATGGTACTGGCACAAAAACAGACCCGAAGACCAATGGAACAGAATAGAAGATCCAGAAATAAATCCACAGGCCTACAGCCAGCTGATATTCGACAAAGGAGCCAAAGACATACAATGGAAGAAACACAGCCTCTTCAACCGCTGGTGCTGGGAAAACTGGGCAGCCACATGCAGAAAACTAAAAGTGGACCCCAGCCTATCACCATGCACGAACATCAACTCAAAATGGATTAAAGACCTTAACATTAAACCTGAATCTCTGAAACTACTGCAGGACAGAGTAGGAGAGACACTTGAACTAATAGGCACAGGAAGGAACTTCCTGAACAGAGTCCCAGGGTCACAACAAGTTGGAGAGAGACTCGACAAATGGGACTACCTTAAAATAAAAAGCTTCTGCACAGCTAAATCTATCGCAACTAAGCTAGAAAGACAACCAACTAATTGGGAAAAAATATTTACCAGCAATATATCAGACAAGGGGTTAACATCCTGTATATACAGAGAACTCAAGAAACTAATCCCTTCCAAACCTAACAAACCAATTACTAAATGGGCAAGAGAACTAAAGAGGGACTTCTCTAATGAAGAAATAAAAATGGCAAAGAAACACATGAGGAAATGTTCATCATCCCTGGTGGTGAAGGAAATGCAAATAAAGACAACCCTGAGATACCACCTTACCCCAGTCAGAATGTCCCACATCCACAAATCAGCCAACGACAAATGCTGAAGGGGATGTGGAGAAAGAGGAACCCTATTACACTGCTGGTGGGAATGTATACTTATACAACCACTTTGGAAAGCAGTCTGGAGGGTCCTCAGAAAGCTAAATATTGACCTCTCTTATGACCCAGTCATACCACTTCTAGGCATCTACCCTGAACAACAGGAACCAATATACAAGGACACGTGCACCTCCATGTTTATTGCAGCACTGTTCGCAATAGCTAGGATATGGAAACAACCTAGATGCCCCACCACAGATGAATGGATCCAAAAATTGTGGTATCTATACACAATGGAATATTATGCAGCCATTAGAAATGACAAAATAATGGCATCTGCAGGGAAATGGATGGAGCTAGAAGGAATCATGTTGAGCGAGGTAAGCCAAGAACCAAGAGACAAACGGTACATGGTCTCCCTGATAAGTGGATGCTAAATCCAAAATGTTAGGTGATACGACAAAACTAACAGGACTTAAGAAACAAAGAACTCCCGCTCATCTGGTTGAACCACTACTAAATATCCCCATGCTGCTGATCACAAATATGGTATATAACATGTGAACACTGTTATATATTACAGACTGTGATAGACAATTTGCTCCAGGAAAGTTAGAATGAACTTGTGACTTTGAAATTATGTAATCACTTAATCACAATCAAAAAAAAAAAAAAGAACCTCGGGGAAGGGAGGGAGGGAGGGGATGGTAGGGGGAAAACAATGGAGGGGGGTAACAATGTTCAAGAGGAAGTGTACTCATTACCTCACTCATGTAACTGTAACCCTCTGTATAGTATCTTTGCAATAATAAAAAAAAAAGCATATACATTTGTAAACAATCATAATGTCTTTTCCCCCCACTTTATCAGTGCTGGGGTTTGAACTCAGGACCTTATACTTGATAGGTGCTCTACCACTTAAACAATGCCCCCAGGTCTAAATACCTTTTTTTTGTTGATCATGGGGACTGAACTCGGCCTGGGCAGTGTCCCTCAGCTCTTCATCTCAAGGCGGCTAGCACCCTACCACTTGAGCCACAACACCACTTCCAGCTTTTTCCTGCTTATGTGGTGCTGAGGAATCAAACCCAGGGCCTCATGCATGCGAGGCAAGCACTCTACCTCTGAGCCACCTTCCACAGCCCAATACCCTTCTTTATTAAAGCTTTGCCTATTGTAATCCAGCAGCATGTATACTTTGAGGTAGCTATGCTGTAAGTAATAGCTCATGATACCTGCCTGCAACAAGTGTACTGTGAAAATAAAAATACTTGTGATTTCTATGAGTAACAAATGGAGGGTGTTGCTGACATTACTATGATTTGTTTCCTACACTCCTAATAACAGGAAATGCTAAATTTCACTTGGGAGTGTACAAAATATAGATGTCATTTTTACTCCAGTTTCACATGCACTCCTAAATTCTGCAGATTCCAGTTTAAGAACTGCAGTACAAGCAAATGAGAGATAAGAAATGTGCTTTGCCAACTGTCAAGGGCAATGTCCTTCTGAAGACCATTAGTCCTTGAGGGATGAGGCTGTTTCTAGAATCTACTAGAAAGATACAAAACTGGGCTCAAACTGCATTGTTTATTTGCTAAGGAACTATGAGACCAGAGGTAAACAGAGATCTTTTGTCTCTTTTTTCCAGAGCTGGCTGATGATTCCTGATGGGTTTTCTTGCAGCAAAATGGCATTTGATGTGACCCTCACCACCCTAGTGGCTGCCTGATGTTCAGGAGAACAAGCTGGCTGGCCAATCCCAGGTATCAGGGGCACATGGAGCCTGTCTCTTCATTCTGGAGAGAGACCTTTGAAGAACAGCAACAAGCCTGGGTTGGAGTCAGCCCATCTTAGCCAAGAAGAGGGCTGCTTAGAAGGCCTGTAACTCCCATGGTTCTTTGCATAACTGCACCAGGCAATCCTTCTTATAAAAACCGCAGCGCCCCTTTTGAAGATGAAATCCATGTTGGAGTGGGTGTGCAATCAGACCTCAAGATTTTGGCATGAGTGAGGCTTAATTATCACCCTGTACAAGAGAACAGAACATGTGAGACCCCACAGGCAAGTCACCTGCCTCCTGGTACCAGTCCAAATGGCCCCCCTCCAACAATCAGAAAAGCAAGGCCTATCACAACACCAAGTGGCAAAAACTCTGCCCCCACCCAGCCTGGCAGAATTTGAGTCCTCCAGACAGCTTGCCCTTTCCTGCCACTGCACACCAGGCTGAGACCCCGGAGCTATTTTTGTCCCATGGTGCTATTGCTGGTTGTTGTGGTAGCTGCTGCAGTGGCAACAAGCATGTAGAGATTTCCTGTGCAGCTTCTTCCTTCTCATACACTGCTGCCCCTCCCCTCCAGGGTTCATGTGGCAGATGCTTCCTGGAATCTAACCTTGGCCTTGGAGGAGACCAAGGGCACAATGGTCTTCCCAGGCTTAGCCCCTATACACTGTCCACCCAAGATTTACCCTTGGATGTTGCCACCCAGTTTCCTTTGCAGAGAGGCTACCTAGGTACTTTTCCTAGTTGTCTCTCTCCCACTCACAACTCTGTTAAGTGCCTTCTAGAAAACTAGATTCACCAAGTTGGCACCCAGCAAGAAAAGTACTTTCCCCATGACCCAGTGTACATATTCACCCATATCTAAGGGTAAAACAAAAACTTCAGGGACTTGCTCCCTTCCTTTATTTGCTGAACTTGGATCCCTTCACTTCTATACTTATCATTTTTATTTGTTTTCTTTCTTTAAAAATTTCTGGTTTTCACCCATTAGTAAATTGATTTCATAACTCATTAATGAGTTATGATTCAGCTCCAGATAATTTTCTGCCTGAAGGAAGGTCACTGGAACTTACAGGGGCCCTATAAACTAAGCCCTGCTTTGAGGTTATACCCACTTTACAGAAGAGGAAACTGAGCCTACTGATAAGTTAGCTTAAAGGGGGAGGTTTAGAAAGTACTAGAAGTATGCCCAGCAGGCTCATCCTGGCTCCACCTCTGATCAGTCTCACAAAAATAGCCAGAGTGGAAGAATTCATACCATGGAAATGGGCAAATGCTTTAAGTCAGTTCATTTGTTCTGTTTTGTCTTTCAGAGAATTGGTTGTTCCATATTACCAGTACATAATTGATTCTAATTCTGTCCTATTTCCAAATGCAGTATAGTATGAAGCCCTCTGACTTCAGCTTCTTTGTCTATAAAACTGCCTACTTCAAGGGGAAAATATATGCATTGAGTATTTTCTGGTAAGTAGGAGGGACACTGACTGGAAGGAAACCAAAATGCAAATAATTGATTTACTATCATGATGGGATTTGAAAGACAGAGTCCCCGAAATTCCACCCTGTTTTATCATTTCTGTTACTGCTAGTTTGTGTGGGAACAAAACAGATAGGAGGCCACAATTTGCAGAAGTGGGATGAGAATGAGAAGAAATGAGGGGAAGCCAGCTCTCTGTAAATGGCAGTCAGTGGTAGAACAGCATGAATCTGTGTTTTTCTCACTGGAAATGGCAAAGGAAATGTGGTAAATGAATTGCATTTCGAAGCAGGACTCCAGGTAAACAGAGAGACGGAAGCAGTTTAAGGGATACTCTAATTTAAAAACTAGAATGATGAAAATGCCATGCATGAATCACTCATTCTCAAGTCTACAAGGAGGGTTTTATAGCTATAGAGTTACTCAAACCCCCAGCTAACGTAGACCCACTGTCTGACAGATGCTGCTGCTTCATTACACCCACAGAAGATTCTGAGCCTCAGAATATTATGGTCCCTGGCTAACAACAAGCAGCCTCAGCCCTCTTCTACTCACTGTCACCCTGTTGCCTAAGGCCACACAGATAGATGATAGCTCCAGGATCATTACCAGTTACGAGGACCAGGGATATACCAGTTTCCTACTGTGGCTGTAACAATCTCCTAAAAATGAGCAGCATAGAATAAAGCAAATGTATTATCTTACAGTTCTGGAGAGCAGAAGTTTGAAATGAATGTCACTAGCTAAAATCAAGGAATTGGCAGGGCTGTGTTCCTTCTAGACGCTCCAAGAAGAATCACTTCCTCCCCTTTCTCCAGCTTTTCCAGATGCCCGCTTCCTCAGTTTTCAAAGTCAAGAGGATGTCATCTGCAAATCTCTGATTCTCACACTCTCCTGCCTCCCTCTTTTACTACAAGGGCCTTGGTGATTAGATTGAGCTCACCTGGCTAACTCAGGATCCCCCCTAAGCCCAGGTCAGCTCATTATCTGCAACCTTAATACCGCTTCACCACATCACATAACACAGCCCCAGGTTTCTGTGACTTTGAGCACTTATCAAGTACCTGGTCCAATTCTAAGCATGTTGATTTAATAGCCTCACCCCATACCATGAACATGTATGCATGTGTGGTTACTTGCAGAAAAGGGAAAATGATGTGTGGAGAGACTAACTTGCTCAAGTCCACGCAGCGAGTAAGAGGAAGGGCTGAATTGTAGATCCAAGATTCTAACAGCAGAGCCTATGGTCCTTACTACAATCGCACTCATTTGAGGACAGTTACACAAACAGGTCTCCCTAACTCAATCCTCTTGTGAGGATCCAGAATCCCCTCAGGACATGACAATGCCTCAGGGTCATCCACTATATACCACTAATTTGGGATAGGTTTCCAAGGGCTAGGATTCTGTGATGAGCACATTTCCTTCCCTAAACACTTCTCACCCTCATGCAAACTCACAAGGCGCTGCCATGTGTGGCTCACCTCAGCAGCTTCTTTCTCTCTACTCCAAGGCCATATCTAACACAGGACTTTTGTACTTGCTGTCTCTCTCACCTGGAACTTCTCCCTAGTCTACACAAAGCTCCATCATCACTTCAAACAAGTGTCTGCTCAAGGATCATTATATAACCTCCCAAGTGAGAGACTACCCCTTTTCCTTTCTTCAATATTTCTTTAATGTTTCCTTGTTTTCTTTGCCTTTTCCCTCTCTGGATAGTGAACAACAAGGTGTAGACCAAGTGAGTTGCATTTGAGGATAGAGTGTCTTTCCCTTGAGTCTACATGAGGTGTGGTGTCAGGACCTTGAGCTTCCTTAGTAGGTGCTCTACTTCTGAGCCACTTCAGACCCTTATTGCACTAGTCCTTTTTGAGACAGGGCCTCATTTCCTATTAGGAAATGTTTTTTCTTTCTCTACCACTTGACCCATAAACCAAGTCCTCTTGCTGAATTTTCAGTGTGTTTTGACATTTTAACGACATCAGGTCGAGGGTCCATGAACATGGTATAGCACTCATGTATACACCTCTTCTTTAGCATTTCTCAGTGTTTTGCAGTTTCCGTAGAACACATTTCATAGGCCTTTTGTTAGACTTACCTCTTCTTAAATTGTATTCCTGATGCTAACACAAATGAGATTTTACACTTCAACTTTCAATTATCCAGTACCCAGAAATAGAAAGTTCCATATCAGTTCTCATAACTTTTTTGGGGGTAGTTTTACCTTTTTTTTTTTTTTTTGCATAGAGGATGCCATGTAGAGATAAAGCTCGATTTCTGTACGAGTCCACACAATAAACTCTATGTTCAGGCTGTTAGAAGGAAAAGGGCAGTCCAATAGAAGGATGGACAGATCTTGCAAGCTGTCTACAGGACAGCAGTTCTGTGGATCCGGTGGCTTCATTAAGGCTAATGATAATATGGACTGGTAATCATATTGGAGGACCTCCTCAGTACAGATCCATACTTACCTTGGTTAAGAACCCAAAGACTGAATGTAAGTAAAAATATTCAGCCATGGATTTTTAAAAAAATGTCCAAAAAGTCCTTCTTACTAAACACAACCTTTCACTCTTTCACAAATCCTCTTCCCAGTCTCTGGTTTCTCATCTTGCCTTCTCCAGCCATCACCATCAAGATATACCATATAAAAATGTATCTCATACTGGATAGGCCTTGCA
This sequence comes from Dipodomys spectabilis, assembly GCF_019054845.1. Taxonomy (NCBI): domain Eukaryota; kingdom Metazoa; phylum Chordata; class Mammalia; order Rodentia; family Heteromyidae; genus Dipodomys; species Dipodomys spectabilis. The sequence continues at coordinate 6,149,833 of NW_024870887.1, read as the reverse complement.
CTTAGACTAAGATCTAGACTTTTCACCCAGGCCTTAGTAGCCCTCTGCACCCGACTTCTTTTCCCAACTGATCTATAAACTACAGACACAACACAGTTAAAATCTCCTCCATCAGGCTGATTCCAGGCTGTCTCCCTGCCCACACCATTCCCCATGCTCCAAATCCCTCTTCTTCCTGCTACTCATTATCTGTTCACCTCCTTCTAGTCACTTCTCTAGAAACCCTTCCTGACCTTGCTAACTAATGTGTGCTTTCAGAGAACCCTGGCTTTCCCCTACCTTGCACTCATATATTTTCAGGGCCTGTCCATTAGCTTTTTCCCTCAACAATGGTGCTGTACCACTTCCAGTTTTTTTTGCACAGGGTGGGGGTGGTGGCTAACTGGAGATAAAACATGGACTTTCCTGCTAGGGAAGGCTTCAAACTGCAATCCTCAGAGGTCAGTCATCTGAGTAGCTATAGTGTTTGTCTTTAAAAGTCTCCAGTCCAGGTGCTTCTGATGTGAACCCAGAATACAGAACCACTGACACAGTAAAACAAAATTGGAAGGGAAGAGGTGGGAAGGGGAGGGGAGGAAGAGGAAGAGGAGAGAAGGGAAGGCAAGGCATGGGAAGGAAAGGAAAGGGAAGGGAAGAGAAGGGAACAGCAAAAACCAAGACTGCTTTCAGTCAGCTAAGTGATGGGCCAGCTTGTGAGATGTATGAGGTACCTCACGGGGCTCCATCATCCCCAACTTAGCCTATTATGAGGGCTTGCCTTCTTCCTGAGTTGACTCCACCCAAATTGAGCAGGATAAAAGAAGGAAACCAGACCAGAGTGGAAAGCATTTTCAAACTTTATTTACAACTGTCACAGTGACAAAAAGTAGTTTGGAAAAAAAAAATGCTAGTTTCTCCCTGAGCCTCAAAAAAGAACAGATAGAAGTTACAGGAGGTTCATCTGACAACAAGCATGTTACTCAAATACTAGGATTTTTTTTTCAATACAATCAATTAGAAATACACACAAATTACTGAGAAAAAAAAAAAAAGAGGAGGCCAGACAGGAGCTCAGCCACTTGTCCGAGAGCAGCTGGGTCCCCGACAGCAGGTTCAACCACTGAGGGGCCTGGCCTTAGCTGTCAGCCCCTGGCCTGCTCAGACTGCAAACGGCTGTACAGAGCCATTTACGTGACCGGCAAAAAGAAGAAACCACCCCGTACACATACATATACACAAAGTCAATTGGATACTCAGTTTACAAGCACGTTCCCGTCACACAGCAAGACTGGGACAAACAATCCAGGGTCAGGGATGAGGGAGACACCAAAACACAGGGATTTCAAAGGCAAGACCCCCCCACCCACCCATGTCGGGAGGCAAGGGATGAGAAATGCTGCAAGGGAAGGAGAATGGGGTGAGCAGATCTCCTTGCATGGCCGGCTGCAGCCCTCTCCTGCTTCCTTGAGGAGCCTGGAAGAAGTTATTGCCATTGGTGTGTGCATTACTGGCAGACGACAGAGGGAAGAGGCAGGAGGCGGGGATCCCAGAACCAAAGCCGGCTGCCTACTGGGTGAACAGCACACCTCCACCCTCCTGCCCCGACATGGCCCACAGCCACACTGACCTTGAGGTATTAAATACAGCTAGACACACAAGTCCAAAGCCCGGGGGGGTCAACCTGGACTTATCAGAGACCTGAGGGGGTAGAGGGGGGGGGGGTGGACAGGGGACAACTGGCAGGATATAGTCTAAGGAAGGCTCGAAGAATGCTTCTGGGCCCACAGAGTCCCGCTCTGAAATGGAAATGGAAGAGTCTTTTCTGCAATCTGCTGCTCCAGAAGTTTGGGGGCTCTTAAGTCCAGAGGTGTCTTCCTCACGCCACTGCAGCCCTTGCTGGAAACAGGTGGGAGGGCGGTGGGGATGGACGAGGTCCACCATTCTACAAGGACACCACTGTGTGCCCCGTGCTGTCCTCCAACCCACGCCCAGGAACAGTGAAGAGGAGAAGCAGACACACGGTGACGGTTTTTGTCTCACACTGACCCACACCCGCAGCACAGGGGCTTGGCATCTCTGTACAGTCCTGCCTTGACTGCACCAGTCCTTAGGACCTGCACAGAAGCTCCCTTCCCCACCAACAAACTTGCTGTATTCTCAGTTCCCACAAGAACCCATAGGGGTGTGGTACTACTGCTGCTGCTGCTGCTGCTTCTCCTTCTGCTGGTCAGGTAGGCTTTGAGCCAGAATAGGACTGGAAACCACTGCCTGGCTGTCAGGGCTAGAGGAGGATGGGCAGACCTAGTGGAGCAGCTCCTCCATCCCTCTGCTTCCTGGGACTCTGAGAGCAAGTTTGGGGAAGGGGACAGTGGAAGGAAGGACCTGCCTGCTCAGGCAGTGGCCTTGGAGTTCAACGATGGTTGGTGGGAAGAGTTCTCGTTACTCTCCCAAAGTGCTGGGAAGCAGAATGGATAAATCAGGGGCAAAAAGCTCAAAAGTACTGCTTTAAAAAAGAAAGAAAGCAAAGCAAAGCAACTTCCAGGTGTCTGAGGTCTCTGAGAACCTGGGGCAATGGGGACAAATCCATGGGAAAGACAGGGTGCCCTGCCAGCCAGCTTTGCACACGGCCCCTTTCCCCTCCTTTCCACCACCGACCAACACACCACCGGAAGTAAAAGCAAACGCTGGCTCTGGGTAAGACAAAGCTGGAGATGAGGCCGCAGGTGTCTGGTGCTCTTGCAGCCAGAGCGAAGGCTGACTGAGCACTTCCTGGCTGTGGCACTCCGTTTGATAGCTTCTTAAAAACACGTACTTTGGGCTTTTGCCTGTTGTTGATTACCCCCCACACACAAAGTTCCTTGTTCAGTTGCCCATCCCTCTTAGCCCCACTGCCTCCCCTTCCGACCCCTTCCTGCAAACACTACTGCTTCCTTCCGGGGAGTGGAGCTCAGATACTGATCTCAGAAGCTGTACCCCTTCCCCACACCCCACACCCCTTTCTCAGCAGCTTCCTTTCTCACAAGGCTTTGCAAGTTACCAGAGGGCTCCGCTGCTCAACGACTTAAAAAAAAAAAGTCAAGAAAAGAAAAGAACTCAAAACCAACTGGGTGATTTGCAGGTGTAAAACGGAAGCCTCGTTTGATATTTTCAGCTTGTGGCTCACTCTCTTCTTCCATCGAGATGGGAAAAAAAACAGTTCAGGTACAAGTTGTTGGCTGGTATGACCCAGGCGAGATTGCAGGGACTCTTACTGCTCCTTGTTTTCTTTCGCTGTCTCTTCGCAGGTGTCTTGCTCATTCTCCTGGACCAAGAACTCCTCAGGAGGCCATCGGAGCTCTCCACTTTCCACCTCTCCCTCCGTGGGTTCCACTACTATGGAAGGCAGGCGGTCCTTCAGTTTACAGCAGCGGTCGAAGTCCGATGGGTCAGGAAAGATCTGAAATCAAAGCAGGGCACAGACCTGGGTCACAAGCATATCTGAAAAAGAGAAATTCAGTTCTCTTCATACACACATATTGTCTGTCTAGAGGAGACTAAGCTCCGCTTCTCAGACACTGTGGATACATGAGACAGAAACCAGGGAAGAAAGTTCTAGGAGCAACTGTCCCTCAATCAGACTTCATTTTGAATCCTGAAGCTGCAAGTTTTGGAAGGAGTGCCACCGAATTGTAAAGCCTGGTTTATTTTATTTCCTATTTCCAGATAAAAAGAATTAAAAATCATGTCATCACAGTAAGCCATGTTTTTTCTTGCCAGCAAGCATTTTATTCTTGGAGTCCAAAGCATGCAACAGGTACCGAAGTATTAAGTTCTTGCCAGCATAATCACTGGCACCTAGCAGTTTCTTTACATAGCTCATTTCAAACCAAGGCAGTCAAAAAACGGTGCTTCTCAGGCTGCCTGGAAGAATCTCAGGCTTGGACAAGTTAGCCATACAGACAGTTGGGGATGGAATGAGAAGCCAACTCAGGTCTGTCTGACTCTTGTCTATCCTCCAAGACCACCCTGCCCCTCATGTAGACAGGTCCTGATCCCACTATAGCTGCCAAGTCCAGACCCAGACAGAACGCAGGACTCCCAGTCACTGGCAAGCGGGAAACAAGATCCAAGGTACCTTCCTTTATCACCTGTGAGTAACTCCAGGCTTACTGGCAGCTCTACATCTGGAAGAAGCTACTTGGCTTTCCAGAGTTCCATCAGTGAGTCTGTTTTATAATGCCTACTGTGTGTCCTGCTTAGAGTTGGCAGAAACCCCAAGCCAAGCTATAAAATCAAGGGCCAAGTCTGGCTCTGTGGTTTCCCTCTGCACACACTGCCCTGTGACTACAGCTGACCCAATTCTTTGCCCAACCGCTTAAGTACTTAATCCGCTGGGCTGCTGCTCCCTTGCCTTTCACAGCCCTCAGTGACACACCCAAGAGCTGGAGAAAGGAGGCTGGATCTGGGAAGCAGGGGCTCGCCCAATCACAGACATTTTGGCACCTTTAAAGCTACCTCTTTCCAGCTCTTCACTGACAGAAGAAGAAACTCAGGTCCAGAGTGACCAGAGGACTTGCTCAAGGTCACCAGCTTGTTCATTGCGAGAGAACAGTTGGCAGACACATATGAAGAGTTCCCAGAAGGCTGCCTGCTCCTATCTGGATGAGGATAGATCCATGGCAACAGACAGTGGTCTTCCGTCCCCAAGAGGTAGAAGAAATGCTCAGGACCTCCCAGCTTCCATGGTGCACTGAGGGTGTCCAATCTTACTGTACCCCAACTATACACACGGTGCTTCCCCAGCCATGTCACAGTCTGACCATGTCAAGGCCACATGGGGCTTCTGAGAATCACAGGCCTCAAGAAGCCTCCCAATCCCTACAGACCAGTGGTTATTAACCATTTATCCAATAAAGGCCTATTGCTGGGGATTAAGCCTTAAGCCAGCTGCCCAAGCAGGCATCATTAAAGACTTAACAGGGCTCATAAAAAATATCATAATAGCAGCCAGAAGAAAGACAAGCCAGGGGGGGGCCAGGCCTGGGCAGGTGAAAGGAGGGAAGCTGAACACCATCCGCAGCTTTCTCCTCCTGTGTGAGCTAACCCCAAAATTGTGTCCTTGGTCTGCGCTATGTGCACAGATTGGAAGGTGCTGAGTGGGGAGCGACAAGGTTAGAAAGGCACGAGACCGTAGGAGTGGAGAGCATTTGATTTCAATGCAAGCTGGGAAGAAATATCTCTCATTTGGATTTTAGGTAAAACAATGTCGATGCTGATGCTGATGGATCAGTTTGTGTTGAGCACCCTTTCTTCATAAATAATAATTCCACAAAGTCTGTACTGGGTGATCCCTGTGTGTGTGTGTGTGTGTGTGTGTGTGTGTGTGTGTGTGTGTGTGTGTGTGCACGTTTGCCAGCTTGAACTCAGGGCCTTATATTCTCACTTGGCTTTTTGCTCAAGGCTGGTACTCTACCAGTTAATCCATATCTCCACTTCCAGCTTTTTTTTTTTTTTTTTTGCTGGCTAATTAGAGATCAGAGTCTCTCAGATTTGTCTGCCTGTGTTAGCTTCGAACCACAATCCTTAGATCTCAGCCTCCTGAGTAGCTAGGAATACAGGTGTGAGCCACCAGCACCTGGTTGAGTGATTCCTATTGCATGGGTCAAAAAAAAACCCTGTAGTACAGAGGGCATGTCCCTTGCTCAAGGCCATATCCTTGGAAAGTGACTGTAGAATTTGAAGGAAGTATTCATTTGAGGATACTCAGTTGAGCCACAGAACAGAGGTCCTCACTGTGATTGCTATTGATTGATTTCTGTCAAGTCCTCTCAATTCCAGGCTTAATTTCTCCTTTTGAGGAGTCAAGTAACCTTCTGGTCTCATTACATGGTTACAAGTTCTTGACAAATACTGAGATGGTGGGATGCTTTGGGGACACAAACAAAATTCAAATGTCTTTTCCGGAGCAATTTCAACATCACGATAGCAAGTAGCCAGTTTCTAAGCAAGAGACAGCAATTAAAATAACTCCAAATATGCTTTTCATACCAAGCATGCCACAATTAAGTCTTTGAACTCCTTGGAGGGAAATCTGAGCAATGAACTTCTGATACTGCTTAGTTGCCGAACAACTTTGCTCCCTGAATTGCTCAAAATAGGAACCATTTTCTTTTTAAAAAGTGCGTGGACAGGGCTGGGAAGGTGACTCAGTGGTAGAGCGCTTGCCTTTCATGCATGAGGCCCTGGATTCGATTCTTCAGCACCACATAAGCATAAAGAAAAAAACCCGGAAGTGGCGCTGTGGTTCAAGTGGTAGAGCGCTAGCCTTGAGCTGAAGAGCTGAGGGACAGCGCCCAGGCCCAGAGTTCAGGTGCCACGACTGGACCCAAAAAAAAAGTGACTAGACAAAGCTTGTTAACTGTACTTTAAAAACCATTATAATAATTACTCAGATAATAATAAAATCAGAGATTTTATTATCAGATTATATGAATTTTTGCTTCTGAAAAATTGCTGCTCTCTTCAAAATTAAACAGAAGGTGCCCAGACACAAACAGCCTCACGGTTTCCTTGCAAACAAGACAGAAAGTCTTACAAAGTGTTGCTAAGTCTTTTGCTAGAACAATCTTATCTCCAACAGCTGCTTAAGAGGCTGACCCTAAGGAGGTCAATGTTTTTCCACTAAGTCATGCTTTTTAATCATCCAGGCAGCAGAAAAATGAGAGGTTGCAACTGTAATTGGATGGTGTGGGGAAGGGAGTGGAAAAGAAAAAAAAAGAACTTGAGCTAGACTTGCCAAGCACATGACAGGTAGGGTTGAGGCCAGCCCAGCATGTCGGTTGCCTGCAGGAATTGGCAGGGAATAAAGAATGACTCCTGTTCCAAAAAGAAACTGCTTCTGGTCAACATCCTAGTCCAGAGTGCCCCTTCTTTTCCTTCTGAATTGCAGAAAGTCAAGGGGAGGGAGAGAGGGGAGGGGGAGGGAGGGAGAGAGAGAGAATATCTTTCTCAGCACAGACACTTCTCTAAGAGGGTCAGAAATAAAGATGGGGAAACTGAGGATTTTTTTTTTTTTTTTTTTTTTGGAAACTGAGCATTTTTTATCCTCATCCAGGGCAGGGTAGATCTAGAAGCAGCCATCCCCAGCTGTGATTCTCCCAGCCCTACATCTATAGCCATTGCTGGTTGCATCCAACTGTCATATGGGCTGCCTGGGTGGAGGGCTTGGACATAAGGAATGGGCACCAAGCCTTTCCTTTGCAAATAGAATAAAGTCTTGTTAACCACACTCTAAGAAATCATTGAGGTGTGTGTGTGTGTGTGTGTGTGTGTGTGTGTGTGTGTGTCCCCTCTGTGCAAGCGTAGCAGGCATTACCAGGGCCAACTCTGGAGAGGCAAATTTTGTCAGGTGGTCCCCAATCCCAGTAAGTCATCACATTCGGAGTACTCAAATGAATTCGTGTGAAAGGTCAAGGGGGATTCAGGATAATCGAGGAGGGATATAGCCTGTGAGATGGAGTTGAGAAGCTAATATATTGGAGTTTCTAGCAGAAGTGAGTTCTGTCCTTCAGAATGCTCTGTTATAATGAAAATATTCTGTAATGTCCAATAAGCAGACACTAGTCAGTCACGTGCTGGCTCCTGAGCACTTTTAGTATGTCTGAATTTCATTGAGATGAATTTACATATGGCTTAATATAAGATAAATATAAATATAATAAAAACTTTAAAAGCTACCTGTGACTAGAGACTACTACATTGGAGACATAATTACGAAGACAACGAAGGAAGAGCTGTCCCAAAAACTCAGGTGATTTGCTTGGCTGACCAACACAGGTGACCTCACAACTGAAAACTAGGGGCTTGGGGACAAGCTTCTGGAGAATACTAGTTCATCAGCAAGGTTTTGCTCGGGTATGAAAGTCCCAGGTAAGCCAGCTCCCATTTCATACATGGAAGGGAACTGAAAGGCAACACCAAGTCTCCAAAGGCCCCAAATTTGGAGGACTGGCTATCAACTGTCTGCTTCTAAGCCAGGTGACCGAAAGCTGGCTACCCCTGGGATGGGGACAGAAGACAGAGATGCTTGGCATCTCGTGTGGAAAATGTGAGTGATTCTGGTCAGAGCCACCCTTGCCCGTGTGTGCATCCCTCAGTCGGCAAGTCGAGCTGGCCACAGAGAGGCTGGAGGGGCTCCACAGAGGGCTAAGTGATGCTGATAGGGAAAGCAGACACCAGCAGGTGGAGGAGATGAAAGGTGGTTAACTGGACACAAAGAGCTAATTACCAGCTCTGCAAGCTGAGACCTTGGCAGCCTGAACACCCTGCTCCTCTTTGCTGGGGAGGAACAGAGGAAAGGAGTGATGGAGGAGGGGCAGTAGGAGGGGAAGGAGGGCAGAGAGCCTGGGAGAAACAGTCTGGCTAGTTCCCCAAGGCACTGGGTACAAAACCACACAGTAAGCCTCTACCCTCTCCAATTGCAGAGAAGAACAAAGAATCAACCCCAAAGCTGCTATGGAAAATCACCATCCCACAAATGAGCCAGGAAAAATTCTGTTTTTACCTTGTTCCATCTCGTCCTAGCCATGCAACCATGATCAAGTCATTTTGACTTTTTAGAACCTCAGTGGCCTCCTGAGAGAAATGGAGAAATGAAAGCCGGGTACCTCAGCAGCTCACACCTGTAATCCTAGTACACAGAAGGCTAAGATCTGAGGATCACAATTTGAAGCCACCCTGGGAAAGAAAGCCTGTGACACTCTTAATTAACTACTAAAAAGCTGGAAATGGAGCTGTAACTCAAGTGGTAGAGTACCAACCTTGAGTGAAAAAGCTAAGCAACAGCACCCAGGCCCCAAATTCAAGCCCCAAGACTGGCGCACACACACACGCACATGCACACACACACACACACACACACACACACACACACACACACACACACACACTCTCTTTGCAGTGTTTTCAGAGTGGATACTGATGTTGGCTATTAAGAGGCAGACATTCCCCTCTTCTCCCCCTGTATAAATTCAGATGAATGCACTAGTAGGGCCTTGGAGAGAATCTAATATAGGTATGTGTAAACTCTTGAGTTCCTAGGCCTGGTTCTTAACTTAGTCAAGCTGGCGTCCCCACAGAGCATTTAGAGTGAGGAGGGACCTGGAAAGCCAACAGCCATAGCTTGGGATAGTAGCATATGAACAGCAGTTTGGGCTCCAGATTCACTGGAGAAATGACTGTGGCATCACTGTCTACCTCCCAGTGCTTCTGTTTCCTCAGCACTTGAATAAGTCCATGGATTGTGCAGCCCCTGGACTCTTTGCGAAGACCCTAAAGCCAGAGGGTCTCCTACTCCAACCCTCAGCTCGTCACTCTAGGGACCTGCACCTGGGTAGGTCAGATTCCTCCTGACTCCCAGTGCCCCATATCTGAGTTTATTTTTTTCTAGAGATTAACAATGGATTGGCCTTGTATGTTTATTGCTTCCTAGGAGGGGGTTGGTCTGTAACAATGATCAGATTTCTCCCAGCATCCTGTTCTGCCAAGGGGAGAATGAATGAGCAGCAGCTCATTGATTCAGATGAACAGAACATCCTGCACTTTGCCCCTGACCATCTTTGGAACATTTGCCTTCTACTATTTTCTAATCACTATAGTGTTTGTACTGTTTGCACCTTAGTGGTTTCTCATGTGGTATGTGACTGGTAAGAGCAGAAAGAATTATAGCACCGGAGTAGCAGGGCAGTCAGGGATAGGAGGGGAGAACCCAGTTCTGCTCCAATGCCAGTGACTCGCTGACCATCCCACTTCCCTGAGCTGGGACTAAGTCTACCTCACTCTGTCCTGCTCTTCCTTGGTGCCTCTAATCCTCAGGGCACTTGAGCAGAGATTTGGGCTGTAGAGCAACTGCTGAGCCTCCTTCCTTTGGATCAAAGATGCTTAAGCCTCTAGCCTGGAAACTTGAAAGAAAAGGAAATCCTTGGGATAAACACCATCTGTCATAAACATCTTTCAAACACACACCCATCCTGCAAGGCAAGAGTTCCAGATTCCAATTAATTAATATTAATTGCTACTAATAATGCTGGACCCAGAGAACAGACGAGTATTTTTGAAATGTGAGAGGTTTCCCAAAGCTCTCTAGGTAGGACAGAAAAAAAAAGGAATAAAGTTATCTGACATAGATGATTTCAGATACCCGCATCTGACTATGTCATCACTGAAAGAAGACAGGTCTCCAGTCTACCAGATCTTTCTCTCTCTATTGTACACTCATACTACCCAAACGTCCCATGATCAGACCCGATTCCTTCTTTCATCATACAGCCTTCCCATCCTTGCCCAGAGTACCCTTCTTAATCCTACCATATCTTCCAAAATCACCCTGAGTGGAAATAACTCTTTTTTTTTAGGCCTTCTTTGCAGCTCTATCTCATGGTCACTGTTTGACTTCCAAAGACATTAGCAGCACCTTACCCAAGCATGAATAGTATAAAAAGCAACAAGGAGTGTCACTAGTGATTAGTGACACTAACGAATACAGTTGCTGTAAATCGTACAGGTCCCACAAGCATTAACTCCACAATTAAAATGAAAACCAAAATGTAATGTCCTTTCAGGTCCATTCATGTCCTTAATGCATCAACAAAGATAATCTTCATTGAATATTGGATCTTACATGCAGGTAATTTTTAATCATAGGGAATGGTAAAACAGAAAAGTTGAAATATTCTTCTGCTTACTCAGGTGTCGAGGTCCTAAGACAAGCAAAGCACTCGTATGACTGAGTGGCCAGCTGAATTAGTCACTTTCTCGATGGAGTACCATTGTTACTTGAAAGAATGACTAGCAAATGGATTATTCCAACTTGGTATTTGGTAGCCAATTTCTTTAAAGTGAACCAAGTGAACTTGTCACTTTGAGAAAAATGATTGCTTGCATTTGTTACTGATGATTTGAAAAACTGGGCTTTCAAATGACAACTAGACTTGTATCAGCTTAATAATACTTACAGACTTTCTGCTGAGACCAGTGGAAATATTAACAAATATGAATTTTTAACTATTACAAAATGAGATATATCAACACTGAGACATCTGCATAATTCAGTGAGTTGATTTGTTTTTCAAACAACCAGTGCATTATACTATAAAACAAAGTATGGGTAAAAGATTCAATAAAATGGCAATCCAGATGAATGAATGTTATCTGTTAGTGGTGCTGGAGACCGTCCAGGGCCTCATGTATACCAGGTAAACACTGTACCACCAAATCATGTTTCCAACCTGCACCAATGAATTTCAATGTAAAAGATGAAAACTTCATTCATAGACTTCAGATATCATATGACTTTTAAGGAACTACCACTTGGCTGGGCACTGGTGGCTCACACCTGTAATCCTAGCTACTCAGGAGGCTGAGATCCAAGGATCGCAGTTCAAAGCCAGCCCAGGCAAGAAAGTCCGGGAGACTCTTATCTCCAATTAACCACCAGAAAATGGGAAGTAGCACTGTGGCTCAAGTGGCAGAACACTTGCCTTGAGCTGAAGAGCTGAGGCACAGTGCCCAGGCCCAGAGTTCAAGTCCCACAACTGATTTAAAAAAAGAAAAGAAAAGAAAAGACACTACCAGTTAGGGTTTGATGAAGTATCTAATTCAAAACACCTGAAAAAGCTGTGAACATATATGTCTTCCTTTTCTAACTACATATCTATATAGGCCAGGTTTTTTTCCCCTAACTTCAACCAACAATTGTAATTGACTGGCTTATGGGAAACACATGTGAGGATTGAGCTATCTCCCCTTAAAATAGACATGAAAGAGAGTTACAAACATGTTCAGCAATGTCCCTCTTCTCATTGCACATCTTCTGTTTTGGAAAATATAGTTACTTTTATAAAAATCCAATATTTATATTAACATATGATGGTTTTATTGTTCTTCTAAATGAATTAGTAATGGTGGAAAAATCTGTTTTAATTCTAAAACAATAAATAGAGACAAAATCCACATAAACAAAAGCTCTTTGGGTGATCATAAATAATTATTAAGAACATAAAAAGTACTGAGACCAAAAGTTTGAGATCTCTTGGTCTAGTGGGGGAAAAAATACCCTGAGGAAGAAAAACATGTAAGTCAAGGTTAAAAGGCAACATTTCAAAACTGGAAAATAGTTAAGCGGAACCTACCAGGGGTTTTAGATGGCTCATGCCTATAATGCTAACTACTTAAGAGGCTGAGATCTGAGAATTAAGGTTTGGAACCAGCCTGGACAGACAAATCTGAGGGATTGTTATTAACCACCAATTAATTAATTAATCAGTTAATCAACAAAAGCTTGAAGTGGAGGTGTAGCTCAAGTGGTAGAGCACCAGACTTGAGAGAAAAAATTAAGCAAGAGCATGAGGCCTTGAGTTCAACCTCTACTACCAGCACAAAAATTAACAAGTGGAAAATCAAATGAGGTGCCTTCACACCTGTCCAAAGGAGGATATAAGAAATACTCTCCTCCCATCCAATGTGAAAATCTAGGATCAGATTGAAGGATTCCATTTTATTACTTATTTTTCTAATAAAAATGAGAGAGAGGAACTCTGTAGGTAAGGAAATGAAGGTCCAAAGAGGTGACATAAGTTGCCTATGATGGCAGAGAGATCAGCAAAGCCAAGGTCAGGAGCCAGCTATCCAGAGTTGCAGTTCTTTAACTCCCTGAGCTGGGGAATCCTGAGTTCTTTGTCACTGGTGGTGTCCCAGCAACCCTTGGGTGACCTAATGTCACACTTCTGTAGAGAATGACCCATGTTCAGATGGCTGGTCCAATCTCAAAGCTGCATCCTGCTCTGAGAGGCAACAGAGTACTGATTCCAGGAAGAGTGTATATCCAGTGTTCCTAAACTCTTAGTCTATGCGCTTCTCCAGAAGAAGTGTGTCTCTATTTGCATGTCCTAAACTTCCCACTATATTATAAATATTAACACTGCAAAATGAAACATGTATACCTCTCTTTCTGTGTGTGTCAGTACTGGGACTTGAACTCAGGGCCTGGATGCTGTCCTTGGATTTTTTGCTCAAGGCTAGTGCTCTAGCCTCATGGACTTTTGCCCAGGTTGGCCTCTAACCATGATCCTCAGATCTCAGCCTCCTAAGTAGCTGGCATGAGCCACTGGCATCAAGCACCACTCTTATTAATGAACTCAATAGGTTATAAATACCATAGCAATTTAAGATCAAACATCAGCTACTAAGAAATTCATGAAATCTAATACTTAAGTCTTAAAGCATCATTTCTCTACCAGAAACTTTCTCCTTTATTCCATAGATATTTTCCTTAATGAAATATATTTCTTAATATAATATATATATACATAAGTTTCAGTCATTAGCTTTCCATGGTTCTTTGTAATAAGAATATCTATTATGTATATAAATAGATATATTCAAATGTCCAGTGACCTTAAGGTTTTGTTAAAAGAATTCTGTGACATAATTCTGAAGCTGTGTGTGGTAATGCATTCCAGTGCATTCCTATAATCCCAGTACTGGTACTTAGGAAGCTAAAACAGGAAGATCAGTAGTTCAACCAGCCTCAGCTAGATGATAAGTTTGAGGGCAGCTTGGACTTCACAGCAAGACTATATCTTACAACACAACAATAAGGGGCCAAGAGAAGAGGAATAGATGAATGAAGAGAAGGAGGAGGGGTGGTGTAGTCAAGAATTCAATGTATATACTACACAATTAAGGAAAGTAAGGGAAGAGGTGCATTGGGAAGAGTAAGTGAGAATATTGAAAGGCATGACACTGACTGCGGAGCATTGTATTCATAAACTGCTTTGTTAAATGGCAACTCCTTTGTACAACTATGCAGAAAAAAATGTAAAAACCCAACAAGTAACAAAAACTTATGGGTTGACTTATTGTAGCTAATAGTACCTAAGTGATCAAGGAATATATCACAATAATTAATAAACACAAAGGTAAATTCTCAGTGGATTAATTTCTTACTGTGGAGGAGAGATGGACCTTAGAGGGATACCTAGACCACAACATTTGTTTGACATTCTTAAAGTTTCAAACCGTGGGGTAGCATCATGAGAGAAGGGTAGAAAGCAGATCTTCTCTTAGAAAAAGGGAGGAAACACTGGAAAATGGTATGGAGGTTCCCCAAAAGACAAAACATAGAGTTTCCCTATAACCCAGCAATCCCACTCCTGGGCATTTGTCCAATGACCGCAAACCAGGCCACACTAAAGCACAACCATGTTCATTGCAACATTGTTTACCATAGCTAGGATATTGAATCAACCCCTATGTCCCTCACTGGACAAATGGATCAAGAAAATGTGGTATATATACAGGATGGAAGTCTATGTTTCCATCAGAAAGAATGGCATTGCCCCATTTGTAAGGAAATGGAAAGACTTGGAAAAAATTATATTAAGTGAAGTAAGCCAGGCCCAAAGAAACATAGGATGCATGGTTTCCTCATTTGTAATAATTAGAATGTGCCTATAAATCTACAAGTAATCCCAGTGAATAGTAAAAAACAAAAACTTATACGTAGACAAGATAAATTACACAAGACTCCAAACATTCACACAGTGAGAGCAAAGGAGGATATTCCTTAGAGAGGATCACAAAAGCTCAATAGCTATGTGCATATGCTCATATAAAATGATGCTTGTCAAAATGAACTCCAAGAAATGGAAACAAGGGTTTTTTTTTTTTAATCACACTATTTGCGGTTGTTTTTTTTTCTTTTGTTTTTTCCCTTTTGTCGCTGTTTTTTTAATTTCTGTACCTTTTGTCTTATCTGTAAGTTTATCTGATTTGGGGAGGGGAAGGGGAAGCACAGAAATGGTGGGACAAAGGGTGAACTAACTCAGCAGTGACACTCACTAGACAGCTCTATTGAAGATGAACTACACAGCTTGTAGAGGAGGGGGGTCAGGAGGAGAAAAACGAGGAGAAAACAAGAGAGGGAGTGACATTGTTCAAAAACAATTGTATTCATTACTTGACTTATGTAACTGTATATGTGACTGTGTGTATCACCGTTGTGATGTGCACCTTTACAATAAAAATAAATAAATAAATCTGCTAAACCAAGAAAGAGAGAGAGAGAAAGAGGAAGGAAGGAAGGAAGGAAGGAAGGAAGGAAGGAAGGAAGGAAGGAAGGAAGGAAGGAAGGAAGGAAGGAAGGAAGGAAGGGAGGGAGGGAGGGAGGGAGAGAGGGAAGGAGGAAGGGAGGGAGGAAGGGAGGAAGGGAGGAAGGGAGGGAGGGAGGGAGGGAGGGAAGGAGGAAGGGAGGGAGGAAGGAAGAAGAAAGAAAGAAAGAAAAGAAGAAAGAAAGAGAGAGAGAGAGAAAGAAAGAAAGAAAGAAAGAAAGAAAGAAAGAAAGAAAGAAAGAAAGAAAGAAAGAAAGAGAGGGAGGGCAGTCGTGACAGAAAGGTAGGAAAAGGAAATCACAGAAGCCTATCTTCAGGAACTGTAATTTGAAAAAGTCACAGAAGGAAGCTGAAAATGAGGATATGAATTTCCTGAGAACCCTTCCTGCTGACATGGCTCTTGGAAAGTTTCTATGAATCCCTGGGCCAGCCATCTTCCTGTTTAACACTGTTCAAATGCGGAGTAGTGTATTCACAGAAGCATTATTAAGAAGTTATTTGGCATGAAACTCTCTGAAACTAACGTGCCAAGCAAAACAGCCAGAAAGGATCCGGATGCTTCAACTGCCTCCTCCAAGGGAGCGAAAGACCAAACAAATACAGAAATCATAATTGCATAGTAGCTGTTGTTCTGAATGCTTCTGTCTGAGAGGATAGAAGCAACTTCTGAAGAAAGCAAACTCCCTTGTGATATCAGCAGTACTGTCCCCTAGAAGAACTGTACTGTATAATTTCACAGTTCAAGAAGCTGAAGTATCAACCTTCCAAATTCTTGTTATATCCAGATACCTGCTTTTTTTTTTTACTCACTTGTTGAAAAGCATAGGTGTGTAAAACTCAAACTCCATGACCACAAAAATGTAAAACTAGTGTAGGTGTCATAGATAGTAACCAGAATAGTACTAACATTTCTAAAGTTGTCTGTGTAATGCCTGAATTTACTTTATAAACCAATAAGAGGATTGTAGCCTCTACTCAAATGCTTGGCTAGGCTGTCTGTATGCACCTGGAGTCCAGCAGACTTGGGGTAGAAGGCCCCTGGATTCTGAGTTCAAGATATCCATTATGTTTCAATCTACTTCTAAGCATCCAGCTGAGCCTTACTGCCAGGGAAGCAGTATCTCTCAAATGTGACCATTCCATGACCCAGGCCAAGAACCCCTAGGACCTCATAGTAGTTTACTGGACTAAGCATGCATCTGGCCCAGCTTCATAGGTCTCTAAGTCAAAAGGATTTCCTGGTTTTGTCCAAGGTCATATAGTACTCCAATGCTGTTAATGGAATAAAAAGGACACTTGGAGCCATGGCCAGCCCATGGACATGTGTAATCCAGAGTGTGCCTATCATGGCTAAATTTGGCTTCAACATCATCATTATCATCATGCTTGGAATAAATAATGAACTACAGGAAAAGATAAATAATGTTGAAACACACTGCAAAAACAAGCACCTTTCTGACTCAGTACACAGTGCTCCTCAATCATTACCCTATCTCAGTAGATGTTACCCCCCTGAGCTGTTGTTTTCTAGAGCTTTCAATGCTAGGAGCTTAATGTTTTGATATGCTCTTTTATTTTTTTAAGGTAATACATAATCAAGAGGCTTAATGATGTTGAATTTCTCTGAATCAGACATTTTACCTCCAGGAATTTATTCAAGGAAACAAACCAAGCCTGTGCAAAAAATTTATGTAAAATAGTGTTCAAAACATTGTTTCTTGTAAGAACAAAATATGCCACAACTTAAATATTCAGTAATTAGAAAGGCATGTAACAAGATGCAATACTATTTTGCAAAGGAAACAAAATACAAAGAATACAGTCACAATATTATATTAAATGAAAAATAAGGATTCACTACAGCAGATTTTTAAAAATAGAAAAATGTAAAAAATAGATGTACAAATGTTTTGGTATTCAGAGAGCAATACACGGTGTTTTTATTTTTCCTTCTTCTTCTCTTTGAACTACTGCATGCTTTTCTAATTGCCATAAAAAATGAATTGAGGTCAAGCATGGTGGCAAGGGTCTGAAATTTTAGCTATGTGAGAGGCAGAGGCAGGAAGATCTTGGCTTGAGGCTGACCAGGGCAAAACTAAGAAATCCCATCTTAAAACTAAAGCAAGCTGGGCGCTGGTGGCTCACGCCTGTAACCCTAGCTACTCAGGAGTCTGAGATCTGAGAATCATAGTTCAAAGCCAGCCTGGGCAGGAAAGTCTGTGAGACTCTTATCTCCAATAAAACCCACTAGAAAACCGGAAGTGGCATTGTAGTTCAAGCGGTAGATCGCTCGCCTTGAACTGAAGAGCTGAGGGACAGCGCCCAGGCCCAGAGTTCAAGCCCCACCACCAACAAAAACAAAAACAAAAAAACTAAAGCAAATGAGGGCTGGAGGCATGACTAAAGTGGGAGAGCACCAGCAGAGCAAGCAAGCCAGTGAATTAAAAAAACAGTACTACCAAATATTTTCTTAAATAAAATACATACTTTACCAAGAAAACTACCCCCTGAACCACGGTAAGCAGACCTGGAGATCAACCATCTCTGGATGATTGGGTGACATTCATCACACTCTCTTTGCTCAGGTCCATCCAGAACCTTCCTTCCCATTGATACCATCATTTCTCCTGGCTGAGAGGCCAATGTCCAGTGTATAGCTAGATGCTTAAGGGCCTTTTAAAAACAACTTATCAAAATGAACAAGCCACAGGGAACTCAGTGAAGTCCCCACACCCAGCCTACTCCCCTCGAGGCCAGGATGCTTATTTGACAACACTTTGGGGAAATTGTAGGCACATTTACATTTTGTCCAAGGTGGGCTTGAGCCACAAGGAGTCATCTTCAGACTATAGAGGGAAGCACTCAGTAGACACTGGACTTGATTTATGGACACAGGGGAGAGGCTAGCAGAAGACTGGAATAGAAGGAAACCCCCCACAAGCCTCCACCCTGCATGAATGAGGGCTTGTCTTCATATCCTCTGAGGACTGTTTCAGCACTTGGCCCTGAAAGATCAGCTCAGGACATTTGCTAGACACCCAGGAATAGCACTTGGCTTCCATCACAAGATTCACCACCCAAAAGCATCCCTTTTCCTCACGGTACAATCCTCCTTTTTCTTATCCAATGGAAGAGACTGGGTGAACTGGAGGGGAAAAAAATATCTGATTCTATGAAAACATTTGCCATGGGATATCCAGAGTACCGGATCGTTCTCAGCACAGGAAAGGGAGAGGGGAAGGACCTAATCATTAAGGGACTGTGTTCTCAACACTGTAGGAACAAAGTGGAGTCTAAGACACAGCCCCTGGCTCTGCAGCGGGATGGATGGATGCACAGCCACTGCGAGAGGGAGGCGATAGGTCCAACACAGGCTCTTTGAGAGCAGCTAGCTGTATAGCTCCAGTGTGCAGACTGGCTGGAGAGTGAAGAACGCTTGTTCTCTTGCTGGCTACGCACAGACCCACGGTTGTGTGCACAGGAGACAGGGGGAGAGGGAGAAGTCTCCTAGGGGACCAATTCCCAGCCCTCCATAGGCCCTAATCCAGGGGTCATCCACAGCAATGAACATGACTTTGTGCTGAGGCTTTCAGCACAGGAGGGAAGATGCTAGATCCTCAGACAACATGGACTTGGTAGAAAGAAGAGAGGCGATGGCTCTGTAAGGGCCAATGCCACTGAGAGAAGTAGGCACCTTGTGATTCTGACCCCCATGGTCCTAACTGCCTGCTGTATTCCCTTCACTATGATTTCTACCCAGGAGAGGGGTGGAGGGAATAAGGAGGATAGGAGAAAGAAAACTTGTCCCAATTCCAGTAACTTGTCGTGTCTATGGCTGCCCTTCTCCTGCCAAGGCTTTTGGAATTTTAGCTTTATGTCTCCCTAGGGACAACGAAGGCTTTTTAAAGTCTGGTGTTGTGAAAGACGATTTCCTGACGACCATGGGACTTGTGTGCACAGCTGCTCATCGCAGCCTCCGAGAAACTCTGGACTCCATGTGGGGTATGATGGGCTGGGGGTAACCAAGGAGACAAGGGGAGTGGGGAGGAGGACACAAATGTAGCTGATAAGTTGTGTCCAGTCTGGAGGAGGAGGAGTTCCTGGTGGGGACAGGAAGGTGAGTAAGAACCTGCCTGAGGGCTTCACCAGTGATAAAGGAAGCAGATTCTACTGTTAGGCAGCCCGGCTGTGCTGCGTGGGATTAGAGGGGCACTTATAAGATGACAGTGTTGGACTGGGAAGGTGGCTCAGTGGTAGAGTGCCTGCCTAGCATGCATGAGGCCCGGGGTTCTATTCCTCAGTACCCCATAAGAAAAAAAAAACGGAAGTGGCGCTGTGGCTCAAGTGATAGAGTGCTAGCCTTGAGCTAGAGAGCTCAGAGACAGCACCCAGGCCCAGAATTCTGGTCCCATGACTAAGGGGGTGGGGGGGGCGGGGGAAGATAACAGTGTTGAACTTTGCTGCTCCAGATACAATAATGCACAGTGAGTTCATGCCTACTGCTGGGCACTGGTGTGGCTCACACCTATAATCCTAGTGACTCAGGAGACAGAGATCAGAAGATCACAGTGTGATGCCAGCCAAAACAAACAAACAAAAAAAGTCTGTGACACTTTTATCTCCAATTAATTGCCCAAAAATTAGAAGTGAAGGTATGGCTCAAGTGGTAGAACACCAGCCTTAAGTGGAAAAAAAAAATCAAAAACTAAGGACAGCATTCGTGCCCTGGGTTCAAGCATCAGTACCAGCACATTAGGGTAAAAAAAAAAAAGACTTCATGCAGACAGACTTACAAAGATGGGAGGAAAGTTTGTGATAACAGGGAGCCTCTCCTTAGAGAGAAGCCACTACTCTTATAGAGTAAGGGGGCAGAGAAGGCAGCAGCTGACTCTAAGACCTGGTACTGGGAAGCTGCTCTTCAGGCCACACAAATCCTTCAGTCCTGTCCCCAGGAACACAGCCACAACTGAGGTTCTTGGTACGGGAAGAAGCAAATAATAGGCAGACATAAAGAAAGGTCAGCCCAGCACTCTCCCTCCTGCCCAATTTCTCTCCCTCCTATCTTAGCAGAGGAAGCACTAGCTCTGTGATCAAAAGGGAGATCTGTGATCTGTTCCATACACTGGGCATGGGAGCCCTGCATGGGGCCTCCTGGAGGAGAGACCCGATTCCTGCCTGACCCAGAGTAACAGCTCTACATGACCAAGAGTAATGGTGGCTGGAAGGCAAGTGCAGCCACGCAGGTGCTGCTAAGGGAAGGATTTAAAGAGCCCAGGAAAGGATGACAGTATCAGATACAAAGGAAGGGACAGACAGAAATGAAAACCAGATATCACCAAGGGCATAAAACTGTAAGCCTCCGCATGCCATGCTAGGGGAGTTTAGGCAGCAAGGCCAGCATCCCAGGGCCCCTTGGGTTTCCACAGACAAATCCCCAGGACTCTTCTCTGTCTAGAGCCCAGGCCAATGTGGGTATAGAATGGAAAAAGTCCCTCGGAGAGAGACAATTTCCCAAACTCTATTTATTTGTTTTTTGCAGTGCTTAGGGATTGGATGCAGGGCTTGGGCATCCTAGACCAAGAATCTACCAAGACTCTACCTCAGCCCCAATCACCATATTCTTAAAGAGTCCTAGAGCCGTGGAAAGAGCAGGCTCCACCAAGAAACCAGTGACTTGCATGGGATGGATGTAGACATCCTGTCTCCCAGGCTGGTACTCAGGAACAAGGTGCAGAGAGAGAGACAAACAGGCAGGCCGACAGACAGACAGACAGATAGAGACTGCAGAAGAAAATGCTACGGCTCTGGTGGACACAAATGATCCTCCCACTCATCTCTGAGAGCTGGCTGCTGCCTGCAGCCTGCTCAACATGTCCTCAGACTTTCTAGTAACCATTTACTCACCCACTCCATGAGGTGTCACAATTTGTGCCAAGTAAATGTGCAAGCATAGGTTCCACTTGTTTCACGGGAGATGTAGACAAAACAAGGCAGAGGATTTGTAGACTTTTAAATATGCTCGCAATATGGCACTAACTTTCAAGGGACAGTAGTAGACCGACCTAAATCTTTCAGGACATAAACATGCATCTATCTGTAGTAACCTGGACAGACATAGGTCTGAGGCTAGCGAAGAAGTAATAATGGGTGCCTACATGCCCAGCACCTGCCATGTGAAGATGCTGGGCATCCAGGGTGAGGGAGGGAGAGGGATAAAGATAACAGTAAGTTATCCCTTGCTCTCAATGACCAGGTAAGGAGACGGTGAGGTATCATTGAGAAGTACAAAATGCCACAGGTACTGATAGACAGGTCACGCCCAGGAGAAAGAAATCAGAAAAGCTTCATTCTCAGTAGGGCTAGATGGTGGGGGCAAGGATTGACAAATTCCAATGGGTCATATATATCTGATGACCTTGTTCCAAGGTCAAATCACAAGCTTGAGATTCTGTTCATATGCCAAGTCAGGATTAATGCCTCTCTCAGTTCCTTGGAAAAGTAGGTCTCAGAAAAAGCTACATACTATTATTATCCTCAGGAGTAAAGCCAAGAACAGAGCTCTGAGACTCCTAGCCATGAGCCAAGCCCAAGTATTCATGGTGATAGACTTAGCTCAAGAGGCGGCCCAGACAATCCCCAGAACGTTAGTGGAAAAGCTTTTAGTTGGATATCACTAGCTTGAAGGGGCCCAGAGAGTCAACTAAAAGTTGTTCTACCTGCTCATTTCCGAGCCCCTCATTTAGCCTAAACAGGAGCTAGCCAAGAGGGATCTGAAGCCTCAACAAAATTACAGAAAAGGTGGTAGTATCCCTCCCAGGTCCTCATTTTCCTTTGAAGCCCTACCCTGACTTCCCTGCCCCACACTTACTCAGCTTCTGTCCATCAAATTGCATCAGCACGGCTTCTATTGAGATTGACTGTAGCTTCCTACAGCCCATCCCTGAATGACTGACCACACTGCCTGTGTTCGGTAAGTTCATGTGCATGTTAGTTCCCCAACCCAAACCTAGACTCTGTGGAAGTGGCCAACAGAGCAAGTTTCACATGGACAAGGCCCAATAAGTGTTGCTTCATGCCACATCAAGGTAACCAAGAGCCCTTTCTGAAATCCTCTCATGAAAATAGTGATCCAAAGTTCCAGGTAAGGTCTTATGGTACTGGGCAGTGGTCCCCACTCAGAGGACAGGGACAGATTTCCTGGGGACTGTGGGAATGGGATTTAGAGCCAGCATCATGAGGCCAGAAAGACATGATCTTATTTTTCTCTGGCCACTGCAGCCCTAACTCAACTCCTCTAATTCCTTGGTCACTTGCGCTAATAACCCTCAGATCTAGAAGAAGGGCCTGAAGGACTTAAAGTTCTAAAAGACTACCCTGCAGTGTCTGGCTGATGTTGTAAAGAATACAAGAAGTACATGCAATACTTACTGATGACTATGTCTGGAAAGGTTCTGTGATGGAAATCTAGAACCCAGAACTGAAAAAAAACCTCACCTATAACCATTAAGAGATTCAATGTGACTCAGAGGCTTGGAAATTACTATACAAAAACACACTGGATGGTTGACCAGGAAAGTCCTGTACCTCCCCCTAGGCCAGGAGGCCCTTGACTGTCTTTCTTGACCTACTTTGATGGAGGAGAATATGCAACCAGCCCAGGAAAAAGCAGCACCCTCAGCTTCCTACTTCTATAGCTTCATGGGATCCTTATTAGCAACCAGCAAGACTGACTATATTGACACAAAACAAAGGGGCCTCCTTGATCCTCCCAAGCATTTCTGAAGTTATGTTCCCAACCTTAGTTTTCATCTTTGCTCCTTTTGAGTCCCTTCTTCCTATCATTCCAGGTTTCCTACTTGTTTCTATCTTTATGAAATCAATGCCCCTGGAACTACTTTTGGGAATAACCAACCAGATAGCTCTAGACTACAATCAGAACCAATCTAAGGTGCAGGTGCATGGTACAGCAGAAGAACAATGCTTTGAGGGTAGAAAGACCCATGTTCTTCCCTAGGGCTGGGTCTAGGTCCTCATCGCAGGATGAGAGGTCATAATTTTGCTAGTTACTTGGAGGTAGGAGTCTCTCAGATTTGCTTGCCCCAGCTGGCTTCAAACCGTGATCCTCCTATCTCAGCTTCCTGAGCAGCCGGGATTATAGGCATAAACCACTGGCACCTGGAAAAAACATTCCTTGACAGTCCAAAACCAGTTCTCTACCCCAGAGATGACTGAAGTGCCCTGTCGCCTGCTAGGCATGGCAAGCCTGAAAGAGCACTGGAAAAGGAGTGTGGAGAAGTCACTTTACTCCCTTTTTGTGATCTTTCTGCAGTTTGGATCTGGCATTCAAGATGTTCTCTCTGCTAGATTCCAGTAGCAGCATACCTTGAGAGAACTTCCTTTGTTATTTTAAGCAGCTCATTCACAACCCTGAGGAGGCAGAGAGGGTCTGACAGTCATTCTCCCATCAGATTGCCCTCCCCCATGGGCCTTCCCATTGCCATGTTCCTCCTCCCCAGGCATGGCTGGCGAGGGAAGTTCTGGTCTGAACTGAGTACACCTTTGCCAATGGGAATGAGATTTCTCAGAGCCAAGCTGGCTAATTAATAATGACAGCTAATGTCTGCTGGACCCTTATGTGTCCCAGGCATTATGTCTTAATCCCACACTCCTGTGACATTGCATGCTTACCGTGTGTGTGTGTGTGTGTGTGTGTGTGTGTGTGTGTGTGTGTGTGTGTGTGTGTACAGCCCAGGATTACTGATATTCAAGGACTGTCCTGGAGTCACATAGCTCTTATAGGTGTCACTGGGACACAAAACCAAGTCTTCTTCCAATCCCAATGAAAGCCACCAGGCTCTAAGCAATCAGAGGGAACCTAGTACTGAACTTACCTGATAAGACAGACCATCCTTCCGGGGGCTGAGGCCAATCTCCTCCATGGATGGGGCGTTCATCATCACCTCAGTCATCTCGGCCGATCTCAGACAGTCAGGGCTGCCAAGAAACCCAGACCAAAAGTCAACACACACATGCATGCACGCATGCACACTCTTACATTCCTCCTCTCAGCATCTTTATGGCTCTGAGAACAGGGCACTGTCTGAAGACAGGAAAAGAGGTGCCCAAATCAGACCTCACAGCAGCAAAACAAGCTTACATGGAAGGAGGCACCTTCCAGGCCTCCAGTACCATGGATTAGCAAAGCCCATGGTCTGCAAACCTCCTTTTCCCTACTCTCCTCTACACTGTAATCCCCTCCCACAAAGGGTGACCCTGGATTTTCTTTCCATTGATGAGCTAAAAAAAAAAAATCCACAGCAATAGGTAGCTGAGTTGTGTGTCCATATAAAAGCTAATTCCTCCAGGTCACCCTTCATTCCACTACCTAGAATAAAAATCTCACATAAATTTACAAAGAGAAAGTCCATATCATTATTATTACATAATAACAATAACAGGTCAGCCACAGGGAAACAAAGCCCAGTCATGCTGGCTCCCTATATGGCCGTCTGTTTGGTGCTCCTTTTAGCAAACTGTCCCACTTAGAGTCCCAAGGGGTCAGCTTTTCAGCCAGCTTCTTATCTGCCATCCAACTCCCTCCCCTCGCCTCGCCTCGCCTCGCCTCAGCGTGGGCAGCTGCATGCTCATAGTTTGAACAACACCCTCTGGATTAAAAAGCCTTAAGGATACCAGGACTCTGATTGCAAAGGAAATTTCCAGAGGGGCTAAGCCGGCCCACCAATGGCCGGCATGTGAAAGTGCTTTGTACTCTCTAAGCAGGATACAAATGTCCCATTATCCTCGCACAGCCACGGGAACACACAGGGTTCCCATAACACGCAATGCCAAACACATCAAATCCAGGTACCAGCTACGTAACACCTAGTATTTTCACCATCATGTCTGTGCAAATTGTTTAAGAAAAAGGTGAGGTGGGCATTAGAGAGATGATAGCTAAGAAAACAGGGACAGCAGGTTCTTCATTGTCTTTGTTACTACATAGAGTACATAGAAATGGCATTGGAGCTGGGTGTCCAGGGCTCATTGTAATCCTAGCTACTCAGGAAGGTGAGATCTGAGGATTGAGGTTCAAAGCCAGCCCAGCAGGAATGTATATGAGACTCTTATTTCTAATTAAGCATGTGTGGTGCGTGCGTGTGTGTGCCTGTGTGTGCACGCGCACACACACACATACACCTCTGAAAGTGGCACTGTGGCTCAGGAGGAAGGATGCTAGCCTTGAGAAAAATGCTCAGGAACAATGCCCAGGCCCTGAGTTCAAGCCTCCAAAACTGAAATATGAGAGGGGATAGAGGGAGAGGGAGAAGGGGGGGGGGGGAGTCAGAGGGAGAGAGGGAGGGAGGAAAGGAGGGAGGGAGGGAAGGAGGGAGATGGTTAGCATCAGGTTTGGAAACAGAAGCCAAGAGTTTCTGTTCTAGACTCTGCCATTCAAGAGCTGTGTGATCTTGAAAACAGTGGTACAACCACTGAGCCACAGGTGCCCTGTTTGTTACTAAGAGGCTGATCTTAATGCATGGCATGATTGTATTAAAGACATAGTCTATGGAAAGGAAGTGTTACAGACTATCCAATGCTCGTCAATAGAAGAACCTTAAACTTCCAATTTCTTGAAGTCTAACATATATATATATATATATATATATATATATATATATATATATTTGAGGGGCCATCTACTTACTAAATGCCAGCTACTTACTTAATTTTAAGAGACACAAATCTCTACCAGCCTTCAAACCCTCACCCTCAAGACACCCTACCAATGGTGTACCAAGGAGGAAGGAACTAAGGACCCCCCCTCCCAGAAAAGAGGGGTACCAAAGTCTCAGGGATAGGGAATTTACTTCGTTGTGAGAGTTCAGTCCCCTCTCTAAACAGCCAGGTTGTTGGATGGGAGGGGAGATTAAGGGAAAGATGCTGGGCTGGAGAACAAGTTTAGATTCAGGAACTGGGACTTGCAAGGCAATTTTCCCCTGGGTCCTTAAAATCCCCCCAAAACAAACGAATAGCCAGAGGAGCATCCTCGGGGCTCTCGTGGTCTGGTGGAGGGGTGTTCCGTCCTCTCTTGGATTTGAGGAACAGGTCCCACAAGTTGAAGCGCGAAGCATGAACTTGCCGGGGTGGGGGACGGGGGCTTTTCCCTACAGTCCACCCCTGTCCCCATCCCGTCTGAGCTCTTTGTGCCGGCACCTGAGAGCATGCGCGGGAGATGGCCGGCTCTGGTCCCCCTCGGCCGCCCCCTCCTCTTCCCCGGCCCCCCCAGCCCCTCCTCCTGCCCAGCTCAGGAAGGAAGAAGCAGCCGCCTGCGCGCACGTCCCAGCGACCAGGAGCCTTCTCTCCCCCATCCTTCCTCTGCCTGATCACGCTGGCTAGGGACAAACGTCTACCCACCCCAGCTCGCTCCCGGCAACCTGGCCCAGGAAGGGTGGCTTCTCCCCAGCCCGGCCCCTAGGAGACAGGGGGTCTGGGAGGACAGGGGTGGAGAGGGTGCGCGCGGGCCGGGCTGCAGCTGGTGGCTTCGGTGTGAGGACAGCGTCCCCCGCCCCCCTTCCCCAGAGCTCTGCAAACCCGGAGGCTGCAGCGGCTCAGCCCCGCTGCAGACAGCCGGCCTCCACGTCCGGCCTCCACGTCGAGGCTCGCAAGCAAACAAAAAGGAAAAAAGGGGGGAGGGGAGGGGAGAGCAGACCCCCCCCCCGCGTCGGGCGGCACGCGTCTCCGCATAGGGGGTCCCCCCGGAGGGTGGGGGTTCAGGCAGGACCCTGGGCTCCTGCACCCCACCCCAGCCCTCCCATCCCTCCAGGGAGGGCTCCCAGCTCACTTCCTTTATCTGGCTGGCCCTCGGGCCACCCCCCCCCCACCTTGGGCCACCTCGATGTGACTCCCGCAGGGGCTGGGGCGGGCAGTGTCCGTGCCACCGGCTGACCTCGAACCCGCAGCCCGGCACACCGGCTTAGGATACTCACCAGTGAATGGGGAAATACACAGACATGAAGTCCTAGGGGAGGCTGACCCACGCCCTGGGGGTTTTAAATGGTCTGTGCGTCCCGAATGAGGAGGACACGGGCGCTGCCAGGCACGACGGGCAAGCCGAGCGCGGGCACTGCGCGATCGCCGGTCCGCCTTCCCGAGACCGCCCCGCTGCCGCTGCCGCTGCCGCTGCTGCTGCTGCTGCTGCTGCTGCCAGCGGCGTCGGCGGAGCACGCGGCGCGCCTCGCTCTCCACCGAGCTCCGGGTCCCACAAAGAGCCGGGCCGGCCGCCTTTATAGCGGAGGAGGCGGGGCTTGGCGCCGCGGGGCCCCGCCCCCTCGCCCACTCCTGGAATAACGTCACCAAAATCATGAATGGCTTCAGCGGCGCGCGCTCGCAGCTCGCGCGGGCGGCGGCTGGGGGGCGCGCTCGGCCGGGCCTCGCCGCGGCCGGAGGTGTGCGGAGAGCCGGCTGGGAGCGCGCTCGGCCCGGCCTCCCCGCGGCCCGAGGTTCGCCGCGCCGGAGCGCCAGCCGTCACCCCCGCCCGCTCGCGCGCCCGCGGCCCCGCTTTGTAGTTCAATGACACGGCCGCTTCCAGCCCCGAGGCACCGCTCGGCGCCTGCGCACCCCCGCAGGGAACGCGGGGGCCCGCGGGGGCCCGGCCGGGACCGGTCCTCGCCCCGGTGGGGGGGGGCGCCTGGCACCGCGGCCCCCTGGGGCACCGCTCACTGTCCCCAGCACTCATCCTCCAAACTAGGCCTCTCCCCGCGATCGTTGTCCGGGGCAACGTCATCGCGATACCCCCTCCACGGCCCGGGAGCCTAGCGCGCATCCCCGGGATGCTCTGCGTGGAGATGAAGACGGAGCTGGGGAGGAAGCGGTGAGAAGGTCGGAGAGGTGGAGAGAGGCGGGCCCGCGGCGCCCGCGGGGAGGGGACATCTGCAGCCCTGCGACCCGTGCGGGGGTCTGTTTATGGGAGAAAGGATGTGGCGTCTTACTAGGGTTTTTCCATTGCACACGCGCACACGCGCACACGCTCCACCAGCCTTTGCTGCTCCCCAGATCTGCTGCTCCCCAGGGTTCGTTCTCTCACCGCAGAAATAAAGGTTCAGGCTCAAGCCGCACACACTGCCCCGAGATTGCAGCTCCAGGCAGTGAAGCGGCGCAGCCCCCAGAGCCGGGCCGGATGATGAAGAGTCTCACTGGGCACCCAGCGCTGCCCCTCTGTGGCCTCGGCTTCAATTACTCCTGTAAAACAGCTTTATAACCTTGACCTACGGGAAGAAAAGGAAGCTGCGGAAATCGGATAGGGCTTCTCAAAAACTAAACCAAATTGAATTTGCTTTGAAGTCCGTTATTTGAAAAAAAAGAAAAAAAAGACTTGAGTATTGAATTCATGTATATGTGCAGCAAATGGAACTATAAAGCCAGGTAAGATTACACACCTATAGCTTAGCAGTCTGGAGGCTGGGACAGGAGGCTCATAAATTCCAGGGTAGCTTGGGCTATCTAGCAAATTCCAGATTATGCTGAGCCATATAGTGAGGCCTAGTCTTTGAAGAAGAGAAATGGTAGAGCACTTGCCTTGAGCTGAAGAGCTCAGGGACAGTACCAAGGACCAGAGTTCAAGCCCCATGACCCACCAAAAAGCTATAATAATTTTTTAAATAATTGTGCTTTTTTCTCTTTCTTTCTCTCTTTCTTTCTCTCTCTTTCCCTCCCTTCCTTTCTTTCTTTCTTTCTTTCTTTCTTTCTTTCTTTCTTTCTTTCTTTCTTTCTTTCTTTCTTTCTTTCTTTCTTTCTTTCTTTCTTTCTTTCCTTCTTTCGCCAGTCATGGGGCTTGAACTCAAGGCCTGAGCACTGTCCGTCAGCTCTTTTGGTCAAGGCTAGCACTCTACCACTTTGAGCCACAGCTCCACTTCCTGTTTTATGTTTAATTGGAGATAAGAATCTCACAGACTTCCTGCCACAGCTGGCTTTGAACATTGGTCCTCAGATCTCAGCCTCCTGAGTAGCTAGGATTACAGGTGTCAGCCACCAGCGCCTGGCAATAATTGCTATTTTTAATTGCATTTACACATATACAAGTTGAATAGAAACAGCATACTTCCTAATAAATTATAGGCTTAGGATAAGCTGACTCCTCCACTCAGAAAAATTCAGGAGCCTGCCTTTACTACTCAGGTGAAGCCAGAAATAGATGTGTGATGCACAGGACCATATACAGGTGGAGGCCATGCTTTTCACAGGCAGGGACAATGTGAATTTTCTGAGGGAATAGGGGAACTTCTCAGTGTCATTGCTGGGTGTGACTTGTCATCTGAGGAGCCAAAGGAGAAGCCAGTCTTTGGAAAGCTGGATCCCAGGCTGGGGCTTTCCAGGGCCCTCCATAGGAGAGTTTGAGCCAGGTTCGGGGTGAACAGGAGGACATTTTTGGCCAGAGATCGAGGCAACCAATCTCTTACAGTTGAGAAGCTGCCGTGACACTTTGACATTGAGCAAGCCACCTTTTACATATTTGTCATTTTGACCTAGTGAAACTTTCAAAACTTAGAAAGCTACCTCACTTCCTTTCAGTCCCCCCCACCACACACCTTGAGTCAAAATGGGTTTCTTTTATTTATTTTTTATTTGTGCCAGTACTAGTGCTTGAACTCAGAGCCTACGTGCTATCCTTTAGCTTTTTCACTCAAGGCTAACACTCTATCACTTAAACTATATACTTCCTCTTACAGCTTGTTGTTTGTTAAATAAACATTTTTAAATTTGTCTGCCAGGGCTGGCTTTGAACTGCAATCCTCAAATCTCAGTCTCCTGGATAGCTAGGATTTCTGGTGCTGCCAAAATGAGCTCCTTTTGGCAAGATCTCCTAAGGCCTCCCATCCCCTAGCAGTGACCTGGCCTCAGGATAAACCCCTGAACTGGAGTACACTGAGGTAATTATCTGCTGCCTAACCTTGGGAAAACTATATGGGGTCCTGTTTTGGCTGCATTATCACTTATTAGTAATTACAGTGAAAATCAGCCTTGGCTGAGATCCTCCCAATCTACACTTAGTCTTTCCTCTGGGATCACAAGACTCATTCATGTGAAAATCTTGGAGGAGCGGTGCTGAAGGAAGCTATCACAGCATTTCCCAAGCATGCCCATTCTCAGTTTACTCTTTTCCTTGGTGCCTTGCAAATTTTCAAAGCACTTTTATTAACTCAGCTTCTGAAAGATGATGAGCTTCACGCAGCGCAATTTCTGGTGCCTAATCTACAGAGGTGCAAGTAGAGGCTGAAATTAATTAGGCGTCTTGCCAGACTGCATGGCTAGATGAGTTACGCTGGGCCTGGAACCGGAAGGTACTCACACTCAGTCTTCTCCTCTGTTACATTGCTCTGCACACATCATTCCTTATACCTCTAAAGCTACAGGGACTTCAAGAAGTGCACTGACTATTTCTATCCCTAAATGAAGAAATAGAAACAAGCGAGTGAAGTGACTCAGAGCCCCAGAACCTTAGAGCTGAAAGAAACCTTCCAAATAGCCCAGTCCAGTCTCCTCATTTTACAGGTGAGAAGACACTTAAGAGAGATTAAATAGCACATCCAGTGTCACCAGGCTATGAAGTAGGATTGCTGGAAGTTGGACCTTCAGACCAATGGCCAAATGTTCTTTCCACTATAATTACTAGTGGCTTGCTGTATTTGCCAAGAAGTCAGCAACATAGATCAAGGCCAAGATGAAGTCTTGCTAAACTTCTACTGCCAATATTTGTTGAACTTCATCTATTACATACAGACCATTGAGTTAACCCCTCCCCCGACCCAGTCAGAGCCCTCAATTCTCTCTTTCTTCCCACCTGTTTTTACTGGGGAGCAATAATAGGGTCGATTTGTGCTTCAGCCTCAGTAAAAATCCAGATAGAATTGTCTTGTTTTCCAACATCACATAAATCCACTTTCGCAATTTCTTCTCCCCTTTGCCTAAAAATTTTAAAAAGAAATGCTTAAAAAATAAAGGCAACCAAAACACAGGTGTTCATAACCTGTAATCTTCAGGAGCCTGCGATCTGAGGATCAAAGTTCTAAGCCAACTTGGACAGCAAAGGCCAGGAGGTTCTTATTTACACAGAGAGATGGAATTAGATGTGTGTCTTAAGTAACAGAGTGTCAGCCTTGAGCAAAAAAGCTAAGGGACAGCACCTATGCCCTGAGTTCAAGCCCAGCACACACAAAATAAATAAATAAATAAGTTAAAGAACTTGTCAGTTACTTTAGTTGCAGCTGTGCAGTGATTACAACTATGTAGCTAATTATTTACCTAGTTAAGAAAGACTCTATCTAAATTCATTCAGCAACATTTATACCTACATGACATCTCCCTGTGGCTTGCAGAAAACAATGTTGTGTTTAGGTTGCCTAGTTGTGGTGAAACTGGTACTTTCGCTAGTACTTTGGGTTTAGTTATAAGGAACTTCACAAAGTGGTTGTTTGACCTCAAAGAGGAAAAAAGAGGAAGCAAAGGGACAGCGTTTCTGATCTGATCTGCTGCCACCTCATGCCTCACAACACCTTAGAGGTAGGCATTATTACTCCATTGCACAGAGGAAGAAATCAAGACTTTAGAAGGTAAGTAACTTAACTATGGCCACATGGCCCTCAAATGGTTGGATCAGAATTTGACTTGCTGGTTCCAAAGTCTGTTTCACACACACACACACACACACACACACACACACACACACACACACACACACACACACACTACTGTACTTACCATGGTCTCTGTAGCTTTTGTGTGTGTGTCTTAACAGCTCAACTATGAAGTGAATTACAAAAGTGTTAGTTCCAATAGCAAAGACTAAGGACTCCTACTCTCCATTCAGCAGAGCAGGGCAGGCACAGTAAACAAGTTTGCCACCCTGCCTGGGGATGTGGAGCCTCTTGGGATATCAGTTGAAGTTTTAGGGGTTGGTTTGGTTTGGTTTTGAAGTGAGTAGGAGAAGAAGAGTTTCTGTCCAATTTTTTTTTTTTTTTTTGGTGAAACTCATTTGGGTACATAAGAAATGTGAAAGGCAAGAATGTATGTGGGTGGGTTGATGAGAAGGCGAAATGAGACAATGATGGGAAAACACTTGGTAAATGGGAAAGCACTGAGCAGATGTAGGGCTTAAGTGTTTGGGAGAGAAGGGGGAGTTTAGCAGATTTAATTGCATCCACTTCAGGCTTTTGCTCATTCGTACACAAACCTCTCAGTTCCACTGATTGATGTGAGGCTCTGCCCAGATCAGGCTACTGCTCTGGTCCTACCATCTTCGTACTGTACCTCCACCAGTACCTCCCAGGAAGTACCCAGCTGGGTATTAGGCACACAATGAATACAGAGACCTCAAAATGTGATCTTGTGCCATAGGAAAATGAGCAGATGAAAATACAAAGCAGACAGGTGCCAGCAACTCACTCCTGTAATTCTAGCTATTCAGAGAGCTGAGATCTGGGAAAAGCAGTTCAAAGCTAGCCTGGGCAGGAAGTCCATGAGACTCATTTGCAGTTAACCACGCAAAGGCTAGAAGTGGAGTTGTGGCTCAAGTGGTAGGGCACGGGTCTCAAGAAGATAAAACTAAAGGATAGTTCCAGACCCTGAGTTCAGTACCAGCACCAAAATAAATAAATAAATAAAAGCAGCCAAAACCCACTGGACAAAAACCAGCCAGCCTTTGACTTCTCTTGCTGTTTGTCCTCAAGCAATAAATACACTTGACCTCTCTGTATCTCGGATTCCTAACGCAATCAAAGCAGGCAATGGAAGTCTCTCTTTTTAGGTCATAGGGTTGCTGAGAGGAACTGCTTCTATAACTGCCCAGAAAAGTGGTTTGCTTCAGGACTCAGTACAAAGTCTGGGGGGCTCCCTGTTCTGGGCCATCTCAGAAGGCGCCTTCTTCTTTCCATCTAGAATCCTCCTGCCCTTAAAAGAAGCCTGGAATCTGACTGCCCATAAACTCTTGCCTTCCCAAATATCAAAGAAATTCAGCCCTGACTTTTTCTTTATGTCTATCAAGGGGCCTTTGAACCAAAGGGATTTTTTTTTTTTTTTTGAGAAAGAAAACTATGGAACCTTAAGGGTCCAGGCCCTAAAAGAAAACACTCCATCTGGAACCAGTTCAAGGCTCTCATGTCCAATTAAGGAAGTACATTCCTGCGTTAGCTCTGGCTCTATCTTGCCTTTTCTCCTTCCATATCCGCAAAGGAATGTGTTTCCACAGCCAGAAAAGAGAGGTTTACTATCACCGGACATGCTCACATAGCAGAGCACCCCTTAGCAAAGCTGCGAGCTCCTTCAAATTAGATGGGTATGCCCGCTCACAGAACAACATAGACACCGTCACCTGCTCTCTACATCCTGCGTTTAACTACGAACTCTACTGTACCTGCGGGGATGTGAAGAAAGAAGAAAACAATCCAACAGTTTCCCCTGGAGAAACCCACTTTCAGTTTTCTTTTCGGGTAGACAGGATGTCAGCCAGCTTCCTCCAGGAACAGCTGGTCTCTGCCGATTTCATACCCCTGCCCCTCCTTGGAGGAGCAGGCAGTGGCCAGTCCTACATAGGGCTCCTCCTGAGCATCACCTCGCTGCCTGCAAGCTGGACAGAAACCCGAGCCTGCCTAGCCTGTTGGAGTCTGTGGTGTGGATCACACCACACACGCCTGCCTTGGAATCAGATAGCTGGGTGTCTGATACACCTCCCTGCCCTTTCAACAATTCCAGGAGGCATCCATCAGTGCCTACTGTCTGCCAAGCAGGAGGCGGTGCTGACAAAGAATAAAGTTAGGAGGACTTTTATTCTCTCCCATCTTTATCACCTGCAAACCCAGCCCAAGGAAGCAAATAGTCTGCATAAGCATTCAGGTTAAGACAGGAGGGAGTTCAAGGCCATGCAGATTACAGAGTGAATTTCAATCCAGCCTGGGCTTCCCAGCAAGGCCCTGTCTCAAAACATTACAACAACAACAATGACAAAAACCCACATCATAGCTGGGCATCACTGGCACATGTCTATATGCTAGCTACTCAGGAGGTTGTGATCTGAGAATCTCTAGTTAAAGCCAGTCAGGACAACAAAAGTCTGTGAGACACTTACCTCCAATGAACCAGCAGAAAGTCCTGGAAGCATGGCTCAAGAGGTTGAGCACCGGCCACAAGCAAAAAAGGCCAAGTCAGTGAGGCCCTGAGTTCAAGCCCTGGTACTGGCAATAAAACACCACCACCATGAATAAGAACAACAACAAATTCCCTCAACGGCTTCCAATGATGCCTAAAGATCATGAAGTTCGGAAGAAGCGGCACAGCCACCACGCAAGTACAGGGTGCAGCTGAGTCACACCCTCTAGGCTTCCCATGGATTGCTGCCTGAGTTCCTGTTATAAAGAAAGGAAGAGCTGACCCTGTTTCTTGGCAGAATGTCAAACACTGGGGAGACAGGACAGAGATGCTAGCTAGCTGCAAACTGTCTGCAAACTGCCACAACCCAGACCCTGGTCATGTGACATGGTTAGGTCTGCCTAGAAGAGAGGCTAGAAAGAGGGGTGTTGACCTCAAGGTCGTAAGCTCTGTCTGAGAAAGAATTGTGCTGGTTGCATCCTGCTGTAACTCTACTACCCAGCACACAGTAGTTGCTCCATCATAGCTATTGAGTGAATGGTAGCAGGAACAGTTAAAGGAGGAGGGTGCCCGTTGAGGGGCCTAGAAGGATAGGTAGATGTCGGAGAAGGACCATTCTGTTGATGAGAATGGAGTGAGTGAAGGCTCATGGGTAGGAAAGGCCAGGGGCATACCAGGAACTAGAAGAGAGCAGAGAGAACCCTGGGAAGAGGGACTAGAGCCCCCTGCAGCCACAATTGAATAACTAGTGGTAGGAAGAGGCCTTGTGCTCTGCGTACGGGAATATGAAAAATTTCTTACGAGCCGAAAAAGATCTGTCGCTGTTATTAGTCCAGCCAATCTCACTTCTTTCACCTGTTTTCACTGGGATAATGTCAGCGCCTTGTTCCCAGCTGGGAGGGGCCTCGGCAGAAGTGTTAAGTAGGTCAACTGTAGTTTAT
The DNA here is from genome assembly GCF_019054845.1 of Dipodomys spectabilis. Lineage (NCBI taxonomy): Eukaryota > Metazoa > Chordata > Mammalia > Rodentia > Heteromyidae > Dipodomys > Dipodomys spectabilis. The sequence goes on along the minus strand of NW_024870887.1, from coordinate 6,114,633 downwards.
ATGACCCGTGTCTTCTGAGACTTCCCTTTGAATCCCCACTGGTTTCACACCTCTCTGCAGACCATAACCTCAGGAACTTGTTCCTCCCTTCCTAGCGGCCTCTCAAGCTTCCCCCACACCCCTTTGCTTTTCCACTGAAACTTCCATCCTGTGGCTCCCTGGGTTCCTGAAGCTGCTAGGTGGAGAACTAGATCTAACAAATAAGTTCACACTATTATGAGAATGAGTGACATGTAGCACTGGCTCAAAGCTTTGATCTAAGGTGGGGTTTCAGGCAGGGTCAGTAGAGAGGGGAGGGCTGTCCAATGCAGGAGCCGGGATAGGCCGTGATGACAGACAGGAAGGAGGGAGCTCTCCTTAGAGAGTCTGGGATGTGCACCATCAGTGGGCACACGTAGGAGGAGATGACTTTCTTCATGGGTCACTGGCCCTTCTGGAGAGGGATGATTAGATCCCTTAACCCTAGCAATAATGTGATAACAATATTTCAGTGTATTAGCTCCAAAGATTAAAGAGGAAAAGGGGGGCTGAAAAAATATGTTTCTTCATTTTAAGAAGAAACAGCTGGGCCAGGTGAGCATGGGGATCTGAGGATCACAGTTTCAAGCCACCCCAGGAAGGAAATTCCATAAGACTCTTCTCTCCAATTAACCACCAGAAAACTGGAAGTGGCGCCGTGGCTCAAAGCGTGAGAGTGCTAGCCTTGAGAGAAAAAGCTCAGGGACAATCCCCAGGCCCTGAGTTCAAGCCCCATGACCACCACCAACAAATGAAACAGCTGGGTGCTAATGCCTCATGCCTGTACTCCTAACTACTCAGGATGCTGAGATCTAAGGATTGGGGTTCAAAGCTAACCCAGTCAGGAAAATACATGAGACTCTTATCTCCAGTGAACCACCCTAAAAGCCAGAATTGGAGCTGTGGTTTAAGTGGTAGAGTGTCAGAAAAAGTTAAAGGACAGCACCCAGGCTGCCCTGATACCAGCACAAGTAGAAGGAGGAGAAGAAAGAGGAGGAGGAGGAGCAGGAGGAGGAGCAGGAGGAGGAGGGGAACAACTCTTAGAAGAAAGAAGAAGATAATGAGGAGGAGGAGAGTGGGAGAAGAAGGGGAGGAGAAGAGGAGGAGAGGAGGAAAGGAAGAGGAGGAGGAGCTTTTGACCTAAGGTGATTCTCTCAAGTGCTTTTCCTGGGAGCCTACTACCCTGTCCAGGTGTGTACCTGCAGAAGAGGCCCTGGCCTTGCTGCACCAGCCTACATGAAAGCTGGGTGACAACTGAACAAAAGGCACCTGGCATCTCTCATGCTTGAGGAGGCAACAGAGGCTTTGCACAGGTTGCAGACTCACAAGAGGAGTAATGCAATACCTTTGGGGCTTGTTTAATATTCTTGGCCCTAGGTACTGAGGATGGTGGGGCCACTGGCCATGTACACCTCCCACCCTTACAGAGGGTACTTGCCCTCAGGATTCTGGCCCTGCCCTTACAGAGCACTAGACTCTTCTGCTGGCTCTCCTCAGGAAAGGAAAAGTAGGAAAGCACAGTGATGTCCCCAGGACCTTAGCTCTGACGCTTCTGATGTTAGTCCTGGAAAAGCAGGAGCAACTTGTGTGCACAAGTCTCTCCAGGGTGGCGTCATTTCCTGTGTGTAGTCACCAGCTCTTTTTTATCTGGGGTGGCCGCAGAGTACACCAGTGACAGTCGTGATCCTGCTGAGGGTCCCTCATGCACATTCCTAGTGTTATTTTCATCTTACTGTCTTCATCTCCAGAAACCCTCCTCATTTCTCCACTTAAGAAAATATAGGGGCTGGGAAGGTGGCTCAGTGATAGAGCGCTTGCCTTGCATGCCTGAGGCCCTGGGTTCGATTCCTCAGCACCACATAAGCAAAAAGAAAAAAGCCAGACGTGGCGCTGTGGCTCAAGAGGTAGAGCGCTAGCCTTGAGCTGAAGAGCTGAGGGACAGCGCCCAGGCCCAGAGTTCAGGCCCCACGACCAGACCCCCCCCCCAAAAAAAAAAAATATATATATATATATAACTGAGCATGGTGGTACAGACCTGTAATCCCAGCATATAAGAGGCAGAGAAGAAAAAAAGAAAAGAAATGATAAGGTCACAGCCAGGTGCCAGTGGCTCACACCTGTAATCCTAGCTACTCAGGAGGCTGAGATCTGAGAATGGAGGTTCAAAGCCAGCCCTGGCAGGAAAGTCCATGAAACTCTTATCTTCAATAAACCGGAAGTAGCGCTGTAGCTCAAGTGGTGGAGTGCCAGCCTTGAGCTGAAGAGCTGAGGGACAGCGCCCAGGCCCAGAGTTCAAGCTCCACGACCGATGGGAAAAAAAAAAAATGAAAAAGTCTAGGTTTGGATTCAATCCATAATCACAATTCAGATAGATCCCATCTCAATCAATAAAAAGCTGAGCATGCCTGTCACCCCGGCTGTGCAGGAATCAGAAGCCAAAATAGGAAAACCAAAATCCAGGTCAGTCTGGGGAAAAAGCAGGACTCTATTCCTAATATAAATAAAGGAAAAAGGTCTGGGGTTGTGGATGAAGTGGTAGAGCACCTGCCTAGCAAGCAAAAAAGTGCTGAGTTTATACCCTAGTACTACCAAAAAATAAAGGGCTGCATAGAAGACAGGGTATTTCCTGGCATTCTTCTTTTGGTTTTTGTTTTGTTTTGTATTTTGTTCTACTGGGGTTTGAAATCAGGGTCTTGTGCTTGCTCAGTTTGCCTTCAAACCATGCCTCCAGACCATACCTTTCATTCTTAACAAGAAACAGCAGTTCCCTTCTCTTTTCAGACCTTACCTAGTCATCGTCTGTAAAATGGCCCTGATATTCCCCACCCTCAGCTTAAGGCACAATATGACCAGTGTTAGCTTGCAGCACTAAGGTGCAGCACTAAGGTGCAGCACTAACTTTCCTTTGATTGGATCTACTTGAATATGGAGAGAGGAAGAGGGAAAGTAAAAGCCACACTGGCTGCTCCATTTTGCTGCTTAGCAGGCAAACAGGGCAAAGGAAGCAGCCCTCTTTCTTGATTTCTGAACAGGAAGCCAAATCAGCTGTAGAGGAGAATGATGCCATGTAGAATAACTGTACTTCATCGGGTGTATTTGTCTCACATTGGTGACACCTTGTGTACTAGCCCGCAGGAGTGAGAGCTGACCTATGTGTATGGCAGTACAGGGAGGTGACACTGATTTTTGATGGCAGGCTTGAAGTCTCCACCCTCACCGCTTGCCCTTCTGTACATGTAGCCAATGGTATTGCCTTCAGCATCTTAAAGTTGGTTCAATAGGAATATTAACAAAATACCCTAAACTGACTGCTGGAGCATCACACCTGCAATCCTAGTTACTCAGGAGGCTGAGGTCTAGAGGTTCACAATCTGAAGCCAGTCTGCAAGATCCCACCTCCCATTAAGAAGCAAATGTCTTACAAACAAGACCACACTAAAGCTACCAGCACAACTATGTTTATTGCAGCATTATTTACCATAGCTAAGATATGGAACCAACCCAGATGCCCCTCAGTAGATGAATGGATCAAGAAAATGTGGTATATATACACAATGGAATTCTATGCCTCCATCAGAAAGAATGACATTTCCCCATTTGTTAGGAAATGGAAAGGCTTGGAAAAAATTATATTAAGTGAAGTAAGCCAGGCCCAAAGAAACATTGGTCCCATGGTTTCCCTTATTTGCAATATCTAGTATATGTATGAGTCAAGTGGAAAAGGTCAGATAATGTGATGTTAGGAAAATGAACCCTTAGATATGTATTTTAATGTTTTTTTTCTTTCATGCATGTGTTTCTAACGCATTTATAAGATTATTTCTTTGTTGCTTTGTATGTCCCTCCCCCACAGTGTAACCCCCGCTTTCACTATATTTGATGTCAGTATAACTTGTGGAGGAGATGGGGACAAACAAGTCATTTAAGGATTCAGGTGGACCTGTTGCAACAATGAGAAGTACAAAATGTCATGTCAAAAACGAGCTTTACAATGTCGGTGTGGGGGGGGAGGGGGGAAGGATTGGGTGGCGGGAGGGGGGAGGCTGGGAAGGGAGGTGAAGGGTAAACAAAGGAGGAGGCTGCAATGCTTGGTAAGAAATGTATGCATTATCTTGCCCATGTAATTGTAACCCCTCTGTACAGTATGCTCTCAAATAAAATAAAATTTAAAAAAAAAAAGAAGCAAATGTCTGGGCTGAAGGTATGGCTCAGTGAGCAAGTGTGCCAAGACAGCTGGAGACACTGAATTCAAACCATGAAAAAAGAGAAGAAAGAAAAGAAAGGAAAATACGATGAGAGAAAAGGAAAGGCTACCCTAGTATGGAGTGCCAGCTAGTCAACAGGCCACCCTGATCTGTTGGCATTTCACATGTCCACACAGACTCACCTCATGAAGAAGTGCTGTTTTCTCTGTTGAAGCTAGGGAAAGAACATGGCCTTCCACTGAAACAGAGACTTCTACACTTCCAATTGCATTACCACCTTATGTTTGTTTGGGTGTTTCCAGCAAGCAACAACCAACACCCGCCAATGAAACGGGTATGCAGGATGGGCCTGCCTCCAATACGGCATGCTCTTCCCTCTAGAGAGCAGTGACCCCAGGAGGGCAGACAGCAGAGGGGACATCACATGACAGGACTGGCCACTAGGGAGGAAGGAGGGTCTACCAAGGGCCCATTACATGACCCCAAGAGAGGGAGTGTCCAGGAGAGGGGAGTGAGGGTGAGGGTGAGTGACAAGGCAGAGACCATGCTTCTGAACTGTAGGGATGAGAGCCAGAGGGAGACAGAAGGGAAATAGGCTTGGAGATCTTGATCTGGAGTAACTGGAAAAGAGCATCACCAGCTGGAAAAGCTGTCTGGAAGGGCAGGTTGAGAAGAAGAGGGTGACACCTATGGTAGAGCTCCACGGGACTTCCATGTGTGACAGCATACAGTGCAGTAGCCGTGGCAACCCGTGTGGCCAAACCATCATCATATCCATGGCTTCTCAAGCGCTAAGGCTTCTGTTGAAAGGTCACGTCGGAAGCCTGTGATGGGGGTGCTTGGCTCTGAAGAAGCAGGAGCTGAGGAGGCAGGACCTGGATCAACCTCTCAGAAAGAAAGAGGCCAGCTGGGGTGATAAAGGGATCCACTGGAGATGCAGGCCAATGAACCTTGATCATTGGAGAGGTTTGGAGCAAACAGTACCTGTCTGGATGCAATACTTGGGCCTTTCTCCCCTTGCCTCACTCAGTCCATAGTATGGGCTATGTTGAAAAGGCAAAAGTAGCCAGGCAGTACTGGCTCATTATTTGGGAGGCTAAGAAAGATCTGAGGATTATGGTTTGAAGCCAACCCAGGGCAAGAAAATCTGTGAGATGCTTATTTCCAGTTAATCAGCCAGAAGCTGACATAGAGCTATGACTCAAGTGGTAGAGAGCCAGACTTGAGCAAAAAAAATCTAAGGGACCATGACTGGGCCCAGAGTTCAAGCCCCAGTACACACACACACACACACACACACACACACACACACACACACACAAATGTTTTTTAAGGGGAGGGAAAGGAAGAGAAGAGGAGGAGAGAGAAGGGGAGGGGAGAGAAGAGGAGAGGAGAGGAGAGGAGAGGAGAGGAGAGGAGAGGAGAGGAGAGGAGAGGAGGACATGAGCTTGAGCTAGGGAGGCAGTCCTCTGCCACCAAGGCAGACTTGGAAAGGCTGCCAGCTAGAAGAGTTGCCCACAGCTGGGCCTAGGGTTCTAGATGGTCCTTTGTGTGTTTCACAGACCCCGAACTTTGCAGTATTCCTTCATTGCATCTCTTTCGTTTGCTGTGCGTCTCAGAACATTGCAACTTGGAGAACTGCTGCTAAGTTCACGGTCAGTGAATGGCAAGCCCAGGATCAGCTCAGGGTCCTGCTAGTCCTGCTTGATTCCACCATGGAAACTACTCTGTGCCCGTTTTCCATGTCTGCAGCTTTGCTCAGAGCCCTAGCAAGTTGTTTTCAAAAGCACTGAGTGGGGTCAGTACAAGACCTGGGGAGAACCAGGTTCAGATTCCCTGAAAGGTGGGGACCATCAGAGTCTCAAAGCAGGTCATTCTGAAGCCTTTCATACTTGCTCTTGCTGGACATGGGCATCTGCACCACCTTCTGCCTGCACTGAAGGAGTTACAGGAAGCATCCCATGAAAATAATTCCCTCTAGGCTTTGCTGTAGGGCTGCCGCAGCACATGCCCTGGAACTTTCTGAAGTGTCTTCTCATTCTCCCTTAAGAGGCCCATAGGGGTCTCAGCACTGAAAATCGACCTGTTTCTTTGAAGCTCCTTTCCTTGAGCTTTTGCTTTATAGAGTCAGAGGATCAGGGGTTGCGTTATAGGGTCAAGACATCCAAGCTCAATTTAATGTGCCAGGTGCACAGGAGCTCACAGCATGCTGGGAGGCAGCAAGCACTTAGGATCCTCCTCTGCCTTTATTTTCCCTTCTGTTTATACCCTCTCGTTGAAAAACGAACAAAAGACAACAACAACAAAAATCCAAAAAGGGAGGTATTGCTCAAGTGGTAGGATGCCAGCCTTGAATGAAAAGCTAAAGAAAAATGCCCAAGTCCTGAGTTCAAGGCCCATTACCAGTACACACACACACACACACACACCCTAAAAACAACAACAACAAAAAATCCCTTTGTTTATTTTATATATTTTATTTTATATAGAATGCCTCAAAGCCATTCTGGAACAATGCAACATTAATATGCCTTTTTTTGTTGGGGGCGGGGGGGGGGGGGAGCTTTGGATTTGGCCAGTGTAGGTGGGGAGGTATTGCACAAAGCCCACAGTGCAAATTCTTCTCAGAACAGCTCCATTTGCTAAGTGGTCATTAAAGCTCAGGTCTTCCCAGATCTTGTGGGGAGGGGCAGTGGTTGGAGGAAGCATGTCTTACATTTTTTCCCTGAGTTTTCCTGAATGTACCCTAGGGCTAGGATCAGCCAACCAGGCTACCTTCCCCCCTGCCCCTTTGTAGTCCAGAAATGATGCAAGCTTCCTGCTGAGAGCTGATGAGTTTTGCAAGGTATATTGCAGTTCTTCAAGGTTTGTTGTTGTTGTTGTTGTTGTTTTGCCAGTTGTGGGAGGCTGAACTCTGGGCCTGGGCGCTGTCCATCAGCTCTTCAGCGCTTAAGGCTAGCCCTCTACCACTTGAGCCACAACGCCACTTCTGGCTTTTTTCTGCTTATGTGGTGCTGAGGAATCGAACCCAGGGCCTCATGCATGTGAGACAAGCATCTTCAAAGTACTTTAATACCTCCACATGGGTCAGTCAGTTCTTCGTGGCCTTCTTTTGGTGTTTCCACAAGCTGAGGCTTCTGTTGCTGCTGCTCTCCTGTGGTCCTGAATGGCCTGCACCAGGCATTCTTTCCAAGCTGACACATCAAAGAGATTCTTCCTGGTATTAAGAATTTTCTCCAACTGTATGTCCTAGAGCCAAATACATCAGCACCAGGCATTTGAAAAACAGACAGGTCCACCTTTCTGAGCAACTGTCTCTTGATGCTAGGCCTTGGTAAGTCAAATGCTGATACTAGGATCCTTGAATCTCTGTGCTTGGCCCTGATGATTCTGTACAAAAGGAATTATTCATGCCCAGGTGTTGAGAAGGCCACGCCCATCTCTACCACAGAGTATCTATTATCCTTTGTCTTTGGGTTATTTCAGATCACCAGGAAGGGAATAAAGATAGCAATGAAATCTGTCAAAAAATGACATGTAGAAAGCATGAACTAACCTCTTCCATCCCCTTGCCTGCCAACAAGGGGGCGAGATTAACAACAGCCACCTTACAGAGTTGATGTGAAGAGTTAACAGAGAGAGAAGATAGAAAACACCTGGTCCAGCACCTGTATCCTGTCTCAGTGCAGCCTAAAGGGTAACTCGTTTATGCAAAATCCAGTCATCTGAACAGTCTTTACAACTTTGCTGGTTCCTTGTGACCCACACACTGATCCCTCCATCAGCACCTGAAGTGCTGGCAAATTTGATGGGAAGGCAATTTCTGGCCACCCAGTCCTGCTGAATCAGAGCCCACATTTTCAATGAGATTCCCATATGCACATGTTTGAAAGTCTTCTATTTGAAGGACAGGAATGTTTGATAGCGTTTCACTTGGCAACTAGTATTCAGTTCTGCCCATCAAATTAAAAACAATATTGACCTAACCCAAGTGATCCTGGGCCAGTCTGGCTCCACAGTGGTTCTGGCCAGTCCAAAGCTGGCTCACCTGCCCTGTTCACCTGCCTCTCTGTGTCACCTGCTCGGTGGCCAAGGCTCTGGGGAGATTACAGCTCCTGGTTTACTGGGCAGGCACAGATAAGGTTTCTCACAGCCCCACCTGAGCTCTTATGCCAAGGTAAACTTGCTCTCCAGAATCGCTCCCTGACTGGAAAATGTGTCAGTCTATTTATTTCACACTCCCACTGGAAAAAAGGTGGGGTGGGGGGGGGAGGGGTTGGTGATGATGTCATTTTTTCCACAGAACTTCTCAAAGGCATCGCATGTCAGGCTCTACTTAGGTTTCTCTACACAGGGCACACAACAAAACTGGCTGAGGATGCAAGTTTCTCTTTCTTCTCTTCCTGCCCTACCCCTCCCATGCCAGGGCGTTTAGTCCCTGGGGGTTGGAGTGGGGTTGGGGGTGGGGGGGAAGAGACTTGCAGGCAGCTCTGAAAAGGAACCTGGGCTGGCTAGCAGGTGTGGGAAAGTTTTCTTGACAACTCTCTGGGGAGGTGAGCTCCGGGTGGGACAAACAGTTGTTGATCAGTGGGGATTGGAGAGCAGGTGCTGGTCAGACACATCAGAGAATGTAAAATGAGCTTTCGAAAAACCACACCAAGAGTCAGCAACAGTTGCATTCTTCACAACTCCATTTACATTTCTCTGAAGCAGGGCTAAGCTTTCCGTCTGAGCGACATCAGTCAGTATGGAATTGGCTCTTGAGGTCATTTCATTTATATTTCACTGGCCAAAGGAAGCTTCTGGGCTACCCCTACCTTCCAAATGGATAGGAGATACAATCCTCTTCCTGAAAGGAACATTTATTAGTAGTATCCATGATGGCAACATCCATTTAGCAAATATTAACATATCACCTTATTTGCTTCATTGCTTTTACTTGAAAGTAAGTAAATATTGGAATTACAGCTGAGTGACTGTCTCTAGGCCTCCTCATCCCATCCCTCACTTCCCATAGCGAAGCACAGTTCTGAATCACCTTCCTGCATGTATCTTATTACTGCATTTTATGAATTCACAGACATTATAAAACACGACGCAAGCTTTTCAACTTTATACAAAAACTATTAGAACTTTTCATAATACTTCATATGACATAACACATAATCATATACATACAGAGTATTATAATCTACAGTGTGCAATTTCTCCCTTAGCCTGACAATAGTGAGATTTTTATCTCTGCTGACACCTGGTGTTGTATTCCATTGTATTACCAAAATACAATGTCATTATCTGTCCTGTTGTTGATGGATGCTTAGGTTGTTTTCAGTGTGGCAGTGAACACCTTCATAAATGTCTTTCTGTCTGTTGATCTAGAAGTGGAATTTCTGGATTCAATCACTTTCAACTTTGCTAGTTCTTGCCAAAATGTTCTCTGTCATGCTTGGATCAACTTACAATCCCACTAGTGATGAATGAGACTCCATGATTTAACTGCTCTTTCCCAACATTTGGCATGAGTGACACACATTTTTGCTGATCTGGTGGGTGTGAAGTATCTCACTGTTGCTTTGAGTTGTTTTTCTTTGATTAATAGTGAGAGTGTACATCTTTTTATGTTATTGTCTCCAATGAATTTATAGTTTAGTTTCTTTGCTTATTCCCCTTCTATGTCATCTTTTTTTATTAATTTGAGATTTGTATATATGTCATATTCATTGCAAATATCTTCTCCCAGCTATATAATTAAAAATCCACTTTGCTACAGTGGCTTTTAATAGAAACAAGTTAAGTTTCACATAATCAAGATTATCAACTTTTTGAAGCTTTTATTTCTCTATGTTTATGTGTTTGAGGGTTTTTGTTGTTATTTGATTGTTTGATTTGTTGTGGTTTTTAATGAAATAATTATTATGGGGTCATGAAAATGTTTAATACTTTCTTTTTTTGGGGTGGGGGGTCCGGTCGTGGGGCCTGAACTCTGGGCTTGGGTGCTGTCCTTCAGCTCTTCAGCTTAAGGCCAACGCTCTACCACTTGAGCCACAGTGCCACTTCCGGCTTTTTTCTTTATGTGGTGCTGAGGAATCGAACCCAGGGCCTCAGGCATGCAAGGCAAGCACTCTACCACTGAGCCACCTTCCCAGCCCCATGTTTAATACTTTCATATGATGCTTTAAAATTTTACTTTTTAATTTTTGTCATTTGATTAGGATTGATCTAATGTATAGATCTTTTATGTTTTCTGTACAGACCACAGCTGTTCCTAGAATGTGTGGATCAGATAGTCTCTCCTTTCCACACTAATCTATAACATCATCTCTGCCCTACATTGTTTTCAGAGCATGGGTGGGCCAGGGCTGTGTTCTGTATTCTGTCTGTCTGTCTGTCTGTCCCTGAATTGTACTGTCTTCTTTACCACATATTCTGAGAATAAATTTTGACATCTGATAGAGCAAGTTCTTTGGCCTTGCACTTTTTCAAATTAATTTCCTAGTTATTTCTGGCCACTTTTTGCTCTTCCAAGAGAATTTTGTGAACAGATTGTCCAGTTCAAAGTAAGACAAAGACCCTATTGTACTTTGTACTTAATCTATAGTTTAAGTTGAGAAGAAATGCTATCACAATTATTTTGAGCCTTTCCTTTAATTATTTTCTTTTATGTAATTTGTGCTTATAATTTCCGAGTGCTCCATAAGACTCCTAATCTCTTTCTCTCATCTCCTTTTCCCTCTTTTCCTTTTCCTCTCCTCCCTTCTCATTACTTCAACTGAAACATTACGTTTTATTGCTTATTGTAACTTCAACATCTTTCTTTATGGCAACATCAATGTCTTTAAAAAGTTTCCTCATTCTCCTAACCATTCTTGGTATGCAAAAGCTAAAGCCCAGATATGCATCATACTGAGGGGAGGGGAGGAGAACATTCTGGCAGTCTCCTATGAAGGGTATAAGGGGCAGTTAGTTACACATGAGAGGTACACAAAAAATCCTTTCTGAGCTTCAAAACGTATGTGCCAAAAATTTTTTAAAAACATACGTGCCTGGGTACTGATGGCTCATGCCTATAATCCTAACTACTCAGGAGGCTGAGATCTGAGGATCACAGTTTAAAACTAGCTCAAACAGAAAAATCCCTGAGACTCTTATCCCCACCCCCACCCCCATTTACTACCAAAACACCAGAAGTGGAGCTGTGGCTCAAGTGATGGAACACTAGCCTTGAGGATAACATACAGGCCCTAAGTGCAAGCCCAAGAACCAGCACGTGCATGCAAACACACACACACACACACACAAAAAATATGTATAGTGGTTAACACACACATAATGTCTGGCATGTAGCCTTCTGGATTTGAATTCCAGCTCTTTCATAGTCCTGGTCTTGAGTAAATTATATAACTTCCCTGTGCCTCAGTTCCATCCAACTATATGGGGCAGAAAATATTACTTATCTCGTAATCATTGTGAGAAGTAAATAAGTTAATATGTATAAAGTACTTGGGACAGTGTCTGACTCATTGTAGGTGTCTCCAATGTATTGTTTCTCTGTCATTAGTGAGATGGATATCTAAAGCATGCTGAAAATACTTAGCTTGAATGTTCAAACTGGATTTCAGAATTATGCACTGATCTTCCTACTAGACAAGAAACTTGCTTGTTACTGTTGTGTGTTCTCCTTAAGCAGAAGGGCATCATGCTTGCCATATTAGATCTAATAATTAGCGATCTAAAAAGATGTTATGTTAGTGTTAACCATGTTCACATTTTCCCACAATATAGCTGCTCCAGGTGGAATGACACTTGAGGTAACCCAATTCAATATCCCACTACATGCTAGAAACCTCTTAACATAAAGCATCTATGAAAAGGAGGGTTTTAATGAGAAAAGAAAAAATCAGAAAGGGAGGAATATTGAAAGATTATCAGACCTTTAAAAACTGAGGAGGGCTGGGAAGGTGGCTCAGTGGTAGAGCGCTTGCCTTGCATGCCTGAGGCCCTGGGTTCAATTCCTCAGCACCACATAAGCAGAAAAAGCCGGAAGTGGTGCTATGGCTCAAGTGGTAGAGCGCTAGCCTTGAGCTGAAGAGCTGAGGGACAGCGCCCAGGCAGAGTTCAGGCCCCACAACCGGCCAAAAAATAAATAAGAAAAATAAAAACTGAGGAGATGAAAATAGTATGAATCAACAAAGCAAGGTCAAAGGTTGCTGGGAGTGGCTAAGAGAAGCCAAGAGAGGAAGTTTCTAGAGAGCTGATAGTGGGAGGTCTTAAAGAGAGTTACCAGAGAAAGGTCTGAACCTTGGCTTAGCAATCATGAACTATTTCTCATTGGTCTACATTACTAACTGGCTACTTGTGGTGCTTGGGACATGGTCCCCCATCCCTACCCTCGGCACCTAGGAGACCTAACAATTTCCACCATTTTTGTTGGTGGTGGTGGTGGTGGTGGAGGTGGTGGGGCTTGAACTTTGGGCCTGAGCCCTGTCTCTGAGCTCTTCAGCTCAAGGTGAACACTCTACCACTTGAGCCACAGCACCACTTCTGGTTTTTCTGGTGGTTAATTGGAGATAAGAGTCTCATAGACTTTCCTGCCTGAGCTGGCTTTGAATCACAATCCTCAGATCTCAGCCTCCTGAGTAGCCAGGATTACAGGCATGATCCACTGGTGCCCGGCTTCAATTTCCACCATTGATGGCCCCTCTGGTTAGGAGTTTGGATGTCCCTATTGAAAAGAAAATAAAAATTATCTTCTGAGGAGTAGGTCCTTGTTACCTTGGAGGCCCTTAGTTTAAATCCCCTGGCTTAGGCCTAGCTGAGAGCCCAGTTATAAGGTAGAGTGTAGCACAAGACTTTCTGCTGGGAACAATGGGGAAAGGGAAAAACTTGTTAAGTCAGGAAGGCCAGAGGGAGGCCCAGGGAAACTAGAAGAGGGGCTGTTGGGAGGATGGGAAAAGAGTGAGTTGAATCACAGCCATGGAGTTACTTCTCCATCTGACTTAAAGCTGGCTCAGGGATCCAGAAAGGCCTTTTCCAAAGATCAATATGGGTCAGGATGCAGGATGAAATCAAGGACTCCACATCAGCATGCAGGATTTCTCTTTAGGCCTTTAAACTGCACACTGGCATAGGGGTGTTGAGAGTTATCCCTATTGTGTGTCACTCTGCATTTATAGAATACATAAAGGTCTCATTTGCTTCCCCTTAGCCCCTGGGAGTTTGGCAAAGCAATGGGTTTGTTCTCTAAGAAAACCGCTTATTCCTCAAGAAGAGGATAAGTTAGGCCTAGCTGTCAGAATGATACATGATGTCAAACAGAAACCTAGTGAAAAAAGCCAGCACTTCCTCAGGTCCTTAACTCTGGGTTGGGTGGGGCTGGGCTGGACTAGGCTAGGCTGGGCTAGGTGGCAGCCCCAAGTGTTCCCTCCTACTGGGAGGGTCTTCTACAGGGGTTACCACCCTGATAGAGGTCATGAACCTGGGTGTGGGCTCACAATACAGTACAGGCTGGAGGCTTGGTTCCTGCTACATCTTGAGCTCTTCCTGCTCCTGCTTGTGGTCACATTCACTCCCTCCTTCATTGTCTTCATTCATTCATTCATTCACTCAGTGCACAGTGCCACTGATGAATTAGGGATACAAAGATAAAGTAGGGCCTTTCCCTGCCTTTCAGTGCAGTAGAAGGAGGCTGGACCTGAGCAGACAACCACAGGAAAAGGCTGATTCTCTTTTCAGCAAGGGAGGACCATATGGTAGGAGCAAAGGCTTGGAGCCAGCAGGAGAAAAACAACCCCTAGTGTAAGGTATATTAAGGAGGTAAGTTTCATTAGGTAGCCAGTGAAGAGAACACCATGCACTATTCAGACAGGAAAAGAAGTTTATTTACCCAACTGCTGCCCTCACTGTGCATAGTAGAGAGGCATGGCTGAAAAATGGGGGGGCGACCCACCCCTGGGCTAGGACTTATCTAGGCCAGGGACAGAAGAGGTATGGCCAGGTGGGGGAAAGCTGTGGTCACACTGGATCTGGATGTGACCTCAGGGCCTGGCACTCTCCTAAGGTCAGATGGGAGGCATGTGACCAGAGCCTAGCATTTTGTATCCAGACAAACAAAATTTATAGAAAATGACTATTAATTATTTAAGGTTTCAGTTGGATTATCCCAAATCACTTTTGGAAACATTCTTGTAGTTAATTTTTCTTTCTTTCTTTCTTTCTTTTGGGTCCGGTCGTGGGGCCTGAACTCTGGGCCTGGACACTGTCTCTCTGCTCTTTAGCTAGCGCTCTACCACTTGAGCCACAGCGCCACTTCTGGCTTTTTTCTTTTTGCTTATGTGGTGCTGAGGAATCGAACCCAGGGCCTCATGCATGCAAGGCAAGCGCTCTACCACTGAACCACCTTCCCAGCCCAGTTGTTAATTTTTCAATTCAAGAGTTTAGGGGGAAAGCCAGTGCCACTGTTCACACCTATAATCTTAGATACTCAGGAGGCTAAGATCTGAGGACAGTGGTTTGAAGCCAGCCCAGGCAGGAAAGTCTATGAGACTCTTATGTTCAATTAACCACCAAAAAGCCAGAAATAGAGCTGTGGCTCAAGTGGCAGAGTACTAACCTTGAATAAAAAGCTCAGGAACTGAGTTCAAATCTCCAGGGCCTGCAAAATAATAATAATGATAATATGATAATAATAATAATAATGTAATTTAGAGAAAATTTCTAAAAAAAAAAAAAGCTAAAGGAAAAAAGAAGTAAGCTGTATGTGTCTTAATATGGAACCTTAAGGGATCCTAAATAATTCTGATAAAAAATAACAAAGGTGGCCAGGTGCCAATGGCTCATGCCTGTAATCCTAGCTACTCAGGAGGCTGAGATCTAAGGATCACAGTTCAAAGCCAGCCTGGGGCCTGGGCAGGAAAGTCTGTGAGACTCTTATCTCCAATAAGCCAGTCAGAAAACTAGAAGTAGTGCTGTGGCTCAAGTGGTAGAGAACTAGCCTTGAGCTGAAGAGTTGAGGGACAGTACCCAGGCCCAGAGTTCAGGCCCCACAACCAACAAAAAAACAAAAACAAAAACAAAAAACAAAAAAAAGATGGAGAACCCAAACTTCTTGGTTTCAAAACATACTACAAAAATACAGTAACTGAAACACCATGGTACTAGCATAGAGACAGACAAATGAGGGAAAGGACAGTCTTAAAACAGTATTGACAGAGAATGGGGTATCCATATGTAAAAGGATGAAGACAAATCCTTACCCTATTCCACATACATATGAAAATGCACTCAAAATATGAGTTAAAGATCTATACATAAGACCCCAAATTACAAAATCCTAGGAGAAAACATGTCAAAAAAGCTTCATGACAATGAGCTTAGCAAGTATATCTTGGATATGATGTCAAAATTACAGCCAACTGTAATTCTTTTTTACAGCCAACTGTAATTCTTTTTCTTTCTTTGGTTTTTCTCTCCCTCCTCCTCCTCCTCCTCCTCCTCCCCCTCCTCCTCCTCCTCTTCCTCCTCCTCCTCCTCCTCCTTCACCTGCTCCTACCCCCCTTTATTATTCTAGAGAGAGAATGTTACTATGTAGCCCAAGCTGGCCTCAAACTCACCATCCTCCTAGCTCAGCCTCCTAAGTGCTGGGCTTACAGGTGTGTACCATTAGGCCTGGCACTCATTTCACTCTTCAGTGGATTCATTTAGACTGGTACTTGTAGGTTTTGCATTTCTTATTGTATTTCCTGAATTCCTCCTTCAGTTGTATCAGATTCTCATCTTCCAGTGCTATGTTTCTAAAGCCACGCTCTGCTATTCATTGCAAGGAGATCCAAGTCCACTGAGTGCCACCTGCAGCACAGGGGGCAGAACTGCACCTGGAGAGAGGTAGAGAGGGGAGGAAATCTCCCTGAAGGAATCTGGGACAAAGCATTCCAAGGCCAGAGAAATATAGTGGGGGGGGGGGGGGGGGGGGGGGGGGGAGGGGAGGAGGAAGAAGGAAGAACTAGAGACTGACTTTGGTTACCTGAAGTTTTGGCATAGGAGCTACTGAACACCATCTGTGCTCAGCCTCTGCCACTGGTGAAGGTTTTGCATTCCTGAATTAAGGTGTCACATCTTCTGGAAACCCACACACCTTGGCCACTCACAGCCTTGCTCTTTCTACCTAGGACTCAACTCTTAAGAGCCAAGCATCTGCCTTGTAGTTCATTACAATTCTCTTTCATCTGTGTTCTATCCCCTTGGGGAGAAAGTAGGTGTGGATTTAAATGAGATGGCATTGTTTGCTAAGAACAGTTTGCTTGGCCTGCAGCTTACCTGCACACACCCAGCTGCATGACCGTGGTACAGAGGGTATATGGATCTGCAGGATCCAGTGAGGTAGTGGCAAGGAGAATCTCAACCCCTGCTTCTCTAAGTGTCACCCAGAGCAACAGCCTGGATCTCATCTGGGGCTCATTAGATGCTGAGTCTGGTTTGCACCATCACAAGATTGCTGGATAATTTACAAAGGTACTGAAAGGGAAGACGCATGATCTTAAAGAATGCTTGCCCCCAACCTCCCAGGGAGACTTCTTCTTTCTCATCTCAGTAGTTGGTATTGGAACTCTTCCAATATTTTCAAAACCTTTCTGATTCCCCCTGACCTTTTCTCTTTATAGGGAAAAGAAAAAAAAATGAAGAAGAAAAAAAAAAGAAGAAATAAAATAGCTGTCATCACTGATTTGGAGCCCTGGGGGAGAGAGGAAGAGGTCAAGGGTCAACATCTGTGCTTCTGCAAATAGAAAATGAAGTTTCCCAGGCAGGCTGGGAAGTGGCTTGAGGTTGCCTGACTGGTCCTCCCTGGTCCCTTCTGAGATGGCTGTGCTCAGTGCAGAGCCTTTAAAGGGAACACCAGGGCTGGCTGGCATGGGGAGGAAGGCACATTCAGCCAGGTCCTCGGGGAAAACTCGAGGTGGGTGTACAAAGGCCTGGGAACTAGCAGTAACAGACACAGGGAGTCCTGATGCTCACTGGAGACCTTTAGGAGGGGCAGAAAGTCCCCCCAGACACAGGACACTTAGTACAGGTGACATTCCAATTCCCTTTCTGTCTATCACTTCCTGGCTTATTGCCAGAAAGTGAAGGAAGATAGGTTTGTCTGGGACACAGGAAATGATTTAAGAGGCTAAGTCCTCTTCCTAGTGTTCCTTTTTAAAATTTCTTTATTGAGATTAAGTGATTAGATAAATTTCACAGTATTGTGAGGTAGTGATACTTAGCTAAAATCACAAACACATTTTAACTTTCACAAGGCGAATTTTCATTATCATGGTCTATAAAGCTTGTGAACTCTACAAATTTTGACAATACAACTATGTCTTCCACATCGGGTGATAAGCACATTTTTTTTTCCTTTTGCTTAGTGTTAGCTGTTCCCTCTACCTCTCTCATTCCCTCCCTGCCATCGCTTCCCTGAGTTGCTTAGTTCGTTTTCATCCATGTCCAGTGCAGCTGATGGGACCCTCTGCTGTATTTTTTTCACTTGTTTCCAGCTGATTCTGTGCCCTCCTCCTAGCTTCCCTCATCTGAGGGAACATGTATTTACCATTGTGGGGTCAAGTACTTAGAGGCATCTAAAAGTGATGCGACCAATTAAAAAGAGGCCCTTTGTTTCTTGAGTCCTGTTTACTTAGTATTTCTATTTGGCTGTTTCAAAGAGAAAAATCCAGAAGGTGGAAGAAGAATCTGGCTGGTCTGAATGTGGTGGGCATGGTTGGAACTCTCTGGGTGGATTTTTCCATCAGGACTCCCAGAAGAGGTGATGGCAGTAAATGAATGTTAGAACTGACTGTAGCGAGGTCTTCTGGGGACCAAATAGGACACTGGATCTTGCCAGGTGAGCAGTGGCTGGTTGCAGCTCTGGGGGAGGAGTCACCCTGCCTAGGTTCAAAGAATTCATAAGAGGCAAACCTTGGAGTAAGTCCAAAGTTGATGATCTTTCTATGCTGTATCTGCCTCAGTACCCAGGGGTTGAAAGTATCCAGTTCTACTCCAAGCCTTCTTAATTAATTAGTCCTGTAACTTTAAGTAAGGCCATTTGTTTCTCATGGCCTTGGCTTGCTCTTTTTGAAAAAAAAGATGAGAATATTAATAAGATTCCCTTGTGTGGGGAAGTGATGGGTAAAGAATACATCTCCAAGCAAGCTTAGTTTTCTTCCTTCTTGTTTTGTAAGATGAACAGATTTGCCTTGGCCCTGTGGGGTGAGCAATGGAGGTTTAAGATGGTGTTACTGTGTCTCAAGGAGACTGGCCATGAAGGACACTCCTGGCTTCATTAGTGATCCGAGTTTTGCTGTCCACATGCAAGCACAATCATCTCATCATCCTACTTGGCTTCAGCTCCATGTGCCTTCTCCTCCATTTAGCCCAAGGGCTGCACCAAGACAGGCTCACCTTGGCCCAGATGCGTTACTCCTCCCTGCTCTGAATCCCAGCCAAGAGCAAAATACAGATGTACTGGTGTCAGGAACATCCATTCCTCAGTGCCTGGCAGGCTGCCCAGCTGGAGAGAGAAAAAGGATGTTCATGAAGCCAGGTGGAAAAAGGCTCCTGAGTTGTGCAAGAGGAGGTACTATTCCAGCCAGTGCCTCCTCTACCCCACCACAACACAGCCTGAAGGATACTCTCTGAAAAGCTCAGTGCGGAGTCCTGAGCTGGAGTCCCTGGTTCACTGCATGATTGCTCAGGTTTGTGCCTTCATGGCTGCCAAGCACCTGCCACCTCTGATCTCCCACCATCAATACAGAAGCCCTTCCAGGCCCGAGTATAAGGAGCCACATCTGGAGAATGAGCAGATATCTATACACACTCTTGGTCCTGTTCCCTTCCCACAGGGGTCCAGGCCAGGTTCCAGCTGGGCACAAGAGCCTGTTCTCCAAAGAACTTGTATCTGCCTCAAGACAACCCTCTACCTGGTACACTGGGTGGGCACTGTCCTCACCAGAACCTGCCTCTGCCATTCTTGTTGCTAGCCCTCAAGGCTGAGAAAGCCATGAGCAACGGAGCTGACAGAACCAGAGAGACCTCGCATCCAGGCTGTATACTCACTGTAATATTCCCTAATCTGAAGTTTTGCTTTCCACAGTTTCAGTCACCCATGGTCAATGGTGGTCCAAAAACTATGAAATGGGCAAGTCTAGAGATAAATCATTCATAATTTTAAGTTACATGCTTTCTGATGAGCATGCTAAAATCTTGCATTTTCCAGCTGTGTCCTGTGTTGAAGTTGAGAATATATTTGTCCAGTGTGTCCACACAGCATGCGCTACCTCCCCACTAGTCACTCAGCAGTCTTCTTAATTATTGTTAATCACAGTGCTTGTGTGGAGTAACCTTTATCCCTCTTCTTTTCTTTTTTTCTCTTTCTTATTCCTTCCTCCCTCTCCCTCTCTCCTTCCCCCACTCCCTTTCTTTCTTCTCTTGTTTTCTTTTCTTTTCTTTTTTTTGTCAGTCGTGGAGCCTGAACTCTAGGCCTGGGTGCTGTCCTTGAGCTCTTCAGCTCAAGGCAAACGCTCTACACTTGAACCACAGTGCCACTTCCTGTTTTCTGAATGGTTTGTTGGGAGATAAGAGTCTCACAGCCTTTCCTGCCCAGGCTGGCTTTGAACTGTGACCCTCAGATCTCAGCCTCCTGAGTAGCTAGGATTACAGGTATGAGCTACCATGCCCAGCCTTTTGTTTTATCTCTTTCCTCTTCCTTTCTACCTCTTTCCCTCCCTCTCTCTCTCCTTCCCCTTCCTTTCTTTGTCTCTCTTTCTTTCGGTGGTACTGGTGTATGAACTCAAGTCCTCACATGTGCTAGGCAGGTACTCTACCAATGAACTATGCTTTTAGACAAGTAACTCTTATTTTTCCTAAAAACAGCCCCAAACTTGGGGATGGGAGAGAAAAATTGGGAGTAAAGGAAGGGGTGACACTGTTATAAAAGAAATGTATTCTTTACCTAATTTATGTAACTGTAACCTCTCTGTATATTACCTTTATAATAACAATGGAAAAAACAATGGCTTCAAACAGCCAGCCTAGCAATGCTGGCTATTTAAGACGTAAAGAGTTTCCTTCCTAGGAAAAAGTATGTTGTTTACTTGAGGAAAGAAAAAAAAAAAAGCTAAAGTTGCTAAGAGAATTAATCCTCTGTACAGTTTTGAAGAAAGTAAAAGAAATTCGTGCTGATTTTCCTATCATAACTCAAACTGCAAAGGTTACAGTATATGATGAGTGCTTAGTTAAGAAAGAAAAGGTATTGACACAGGAATGGAGTGGAAGATTAAGTGTGTCAGTCATTATATACCTCATGTAAAAATGAACTATGCAACTTGAGGGTAGGGATGGGAGGAGGAAAATGGGGGAGAAGGAAGGAGTGACACTGACCAAGAAGCATTGCCCTCATAGCCTGACATGGAACTGTAACCCCTTTGTACTACTACTTAATGATAGTAAAAGAGGAACAGGCATTGACCTGCAGGGTTTGGTGCCTATCTGAAGTTTTAAGCATACTGAAGATTGGCATTTCCCCATGAAAGAAGGGAATTTTGCTCCAGATTCTCCAGTATCCCTTTTGTGAGGATCATTTTGATGGTCTCAGGCCTCAGCAGGCAGTCCAGGACAGCCCACACATCCTGATCCTTCACAGATCCTTAATCACAGCTGTGGAGTCACTTTGGGAAAGGTAACACAGTCACATCTCCTAGGAATTAGGCCAAATTCATCTTTGGTGGACATGATTCAGCAGACCTTATCCTGAGAGTGGACAGCTAACAACCTTCCCCACCCTGCAAGGTCCTGAGGTGTGAATCACACCCCGGCCTTTCCTGTGTCTGTAGATCTGATCCTATGACCTAGTCACCACCCTGCACAGAGCACACAGGTGCAGAAGGACCGCCAGGCAGTGCCTGAGGCACCGTGAAAGAGACGAGGCTCCATTTCCCCCCCCCCCCCCCCATCACACGCAAAACCCCAATTCTAAGGTAGAATAACGAAGAATGTCAAGAGGGTAACTAGAGAACTAGAGAACTTAAAGTTCCAGGTCTAGGAGCCCCACAGTGAGCCAGGTACCCTGTGGGATGGCATAGATCCCATGTCTGTGAGACTGGTCCTGCCCAGGGTGCCTAGCCTGATGCCCTCCCTTGAAGATCCGTTGGGAATCTTCAGGCCTCAGACTCTGTGAGGCACAACCAGTTATAGCAAGTCCAGAGAAGAGGGAGCTAGGAAATAAATACAGAGGGCAGGGTGGTTGTAAACAGTCACTAAGGCCTAGGAAACCAGTGAGGAGACATACGGCTATGTAAGATGGCCCAGGATATGTTTTTCTTTTGAAATCACTTCCTACGAGCTAAATGCTCTGTTGTGATGTTTTCTTTTTAACAAAAAACTCTATTTTGATTATTTTTTTGTCCCTGCAGACTATCTTTTGACATTCAAAATAACATTGGTACCATCAAACTGAATCTGTGCCTGCCTGAAAGTAAATGTTTTTTGGAGAGTTGTAAAAATATTTTTGTTAGTAGACTGGTTTTTATTTTTGTAATCTTAGCCTAAATAAGAATATTACAGAAATATGAATTTATGATGTTTTCTTCATTTTAAATGTCAACTTAAAAAATAAAAGGATTTTGCAAAAAGCTGCCTGTTAAAGCTTCCTCTGTTTTTCATCTTATTGTTTACAAATGTTTTGTGTATATGTCAAGTTACTTGACAAAAATATAATGCCATCTATCTCCTATTATAGTATCAGACAGAATAGTTTCATGTTTATTCTCTAGGATCAAAAACCAAAGCATAAAAGTTGCATAGTCTTGGAAGTGGTGCTGTGGCTCAAGTGGTAGAGCGCTGGCCTTGAGCTGAAGAGCTGAGAGACAGTGCCCAAGCCCAGAGTTCAAGCCCCATGACCAATAACATCAACAACAACAACAACAACAAAGTTTCATAGTCTAAAAACCGTTAGTACTGGGCCTGTTTGCATCTCCATTCCCCAAGCCACTGCAGGATGTCAATAGTTTGGATGATACAGTGTATAGTCTTTGCAGCCTGAATTCTTTCATTTACTAAAAATGCTTATGGCTCCTCCATGTCTTTTTATCTCTGAATAATATCCCATTGTCTGGATGTACTAAAGGTACCTACTGAAAGACATCTTGGTGGTTTCCAAATTTTGGTTGCATAAATATCTCTGTATAAGTTTTTGTATAGACATAAACTATTTCAAAATACCTTATTTACTTATTTTGAACACCAGTCCTGGGGCTTGAACTTTACCATTAAGTCACATTCCCAGCCCAACGTACCTTATTTTGAAGGAGGTACAATGAATAGCCTAGTAATACTAGTTTCTCACACCTATAATCCTAGTTACTCAGAAAGGTGAGGTCTGAGGATCACAGTTTAAAGCCAGCCCCAAATAAAAGTAGGCAAGACTCTTTATTTCCAATTATCCAGCAAAAACAAAACAAACAAAAAAAAACTAGACTGGAGGTGGGGTTAAAATGGTAGCATGACAGTTGTGAGCAAAACAGTCAAGTGAGAATGCAAAGCCCTGAGTTCAAATGCTGATTTTAGTGTGTGTGTGTGTGTGTGTGTGTACACAAAGTTACAAGGCAAAGAAGAAGAAGGAATTTTTCAGGCCTTGTGAAATGAGTTGGAATTATGGGGACCTGTGGTATCTTACCTTGAAATCTTGAGACCAAATTTACATTTCCTAAGCATCAATCTTGTGACCAAATTCATTTTCTAAGCAGCAATGGGAAGATAGCCTGGAATTCCCTCCTCCAAAGGAAAGGAGGAAAAGGAAAGTGCCCTTGACCTTCCCTCCTGCTGCCTCCAACTCAAGAGACCTCCAAGTTGTCACAGGAACATAACTTGATTGTGCTCCTGGCATGTTTAACACTGACCTCCTTATCAGAGGCTCTGGATGGGGAACTGTATGTTCCTTATCTCTGTGTGCTCCGTCCTGTACCCTCTTAATAAAAACTACTGAATAAATAATAAATAAAGTATTTTTTAAAGTGTTACCACTTTTAAAAGTATGCATTAGATGTATTAGGGAATGCTGGTAACCACCACAAGACACACTAAATCCAGATTTTTTGCTATATCTAGAGCTGTATTCGTTCATGTGTTTGGTGACTGCTCTAGGAGCCAAAGGGTTTACTAAAAACTTATCCATTTCACTGATCCTATGAGTCAGAAGGTGTTGCTATTCCTGTGAGGATGTAAATTCCAACATCACTGAACAAGTCCTCAAGCCAGGAATAGAACCTGGGTCTTGAGTTTTAAACCAATCTCTTCTGTATCTATGCCAGCACTGTTTTCTGAATATCACTGTATAGATCATCATTAAGTCAGGAAGGGTCAAAGTTCACTTGATAATAATAACATAATCAAGTAATAAATCTAGGATCTAGACTTCCTAGATCCCTCGCCTTATAATATAGAAACTCCGGGGCTGGGAAGGTGGCTCAGTGGTAGAGCGCTTGCCTTGCATGCCTGAGGCCCTGGGTTCGATTCCCCAGCACCACATAAGCAAAAAGAAAAAAGCCGGAAGTGGTGCTGTGGCTCAAGTGGTAGAGCGCTAGCCTTGAGCTGAAGAGCTGAGGGACAGCGCCCAGGCCCAGAGTTCAGGCCCCACGACCGGACCTAAAAAAAAAAAAAAAAAAAAATAGAAACTCCAAGCCATACATACTAATTTCCAGGGACTCCCATAACAGTGTGTTCAGTATAAATAGGGCTAGGACTATAACATGTACAGAGCTGCATTTAGTCACAAGCATAGAAATAAAAAGGGGGGAGAGAAGGGAAAGGGAGGAAAAAGAAAATGGAGGGGGAAGGGGACAGAAGAGAGAGAGGGAGGAGGGAAAGTGGGACTGGAAGGAGGAAGAGAAGGGAGAGGGGTAGGGAAGGGGAAGAAAAGGGAGAGGGAAGGAAAGGGAGAGGGAGAAGAAAAGGGAGACGGAAGGGAAGTTTTCTCAGAGTCTGGATGGCCAGAGGGCCATCTCTTTCCAAAGTCCAGAGAAGAATTTCCCTTGCCTCTTCTAGTTTCTGGTGGCTGCTATTCTGGGTGCTTTTTGGCCTATAGCTGTGTCATAGCCTTCCTATTCTGTCTCATAGCCTTCCTCTGCATCTCTGTGTCCACATTCCCCTTTTCCCATAAGGACACCAGCCATACTGAATGTAAGAATTCCCTCTAACTTAGTGTAATATCATCTTAACTTGATGACATGGTCCAAGACCCTATTTTCATTCAAATATGTTCAGTCACAGGACTTTGAGGCTAAAATTTAAAGACCTAAACATACCTTTCGGGCTGAGGCAACTCCACCTTTAGCACTTTGTTTTCTCTATCATTTTGCTCTGATGACAGATAATGAAAATGTAAAATACTTTACCCTCACACATTATTTATTCTTGATCTGTTTAAAGACATTAAAGTACGGAAACAGAAGTAAGATGATCATTCCTGACGAACTGTGCTTCACACTAAAAGCAACTGCTTCCCTTCCTGTTCAGGGCCACTGTTTCCACAGGTTTGATCTGTGGGAATCAAACAAGCGAGGTAAGGAAGTTCCTTTCTAGCCTTCCAGATGGATATGTGGGCTAATATAAAGAAGAGAAAGAGAAAATCTCCTAGCCTGCCTCTCTCTGTCCTAGTTATGGCTATTGAATCCCATTCACTAAGTATTCACTTTACACCATTCTGCATCCATCTCTAATGATAACTGCTATTTCTACTACTAGATAGGCTCCTGAGTGGTAGTGGTTATATCTGGCACTGAGGGTAGGCTAAGGAAGTGTCTGTCAGATATACACAGTGTGATAGAGTGGTCAGAACAGAGGAGGCAGGGAATTGTGTACTAATAGCCTGTAATCCCAGCTCTTCAGCAGGCTCAGATCTGAGGCTTGAGATTCCCAGCCAGCTCAAACAGACAAATCTCAGAGTCTTACTTCCAACGCACTAGCAAAATCTGAAAGTGGAGCTGTGGCTCAAGAGGTAGAACTCTAGGCTTCAGTAAAAAAATCCAAACAAGACTGCTAGGCTCTGAGTTCAAGCCTCAGTACCAGTTCAATAAAGAAACAAAGAAAAGAAAGGAAAAGGAAGAGTATTGAATTATTATGTTGACTTGCTCACTAAGTGCTTCATGGATTAGTCTTTGTTTTCAAATGGGTTTGAAAGCTGCCAGTGAAGAGAGTATTTCTCTATTCAGTAGAGTGTAACAGGGCTAGAGCCAAGGGAGATACATGCACAGCTTTAATATCCCACCTCTCCCATTGTTAAGTAAACATATAAATGTGATCGTATCATTCCTGCCCGACTGGTGTTTTGGTAATTTTTTTTTAAATTTTGGCACATGAGCATATATATACATATTGAGAAATGTTAAGTGGGAGTTGGTTTTTCATTTTTTATATAATAGGATCATATCACAGATGCTTTAAAAGCTACAGTACCTTGCTTTCCCCCATCAATAATACCTGGTGAAAATCCATCCAAGTTCACTGATGCAAAACTAATTTGTACTTTTAAATGGATGCACGGTATTTCATGGTGTGGGTGTACTGTAATTTATTGAGCCGTTCTCAGGCAGATGGGCAGTGTTGATTTATTGATCCACTGAGGAAGAGAGTTGCTGAGAATTCTCTGCCCTCACTGTCTAAGTACACTGTCTCCATTTTACTCCTTTCCCCTCCCATCTTCTCACCCAGGTGTTCACAAAGTCTCCAGGTACTTGGAGTTCTGTTTTCTTCCATCAAATCTAAATCC
Organism: Dipodomys spectabilis; assembly: GCF_019054845.1. Classification (NCBI taxonomy): domain Eukaryota; kingdom Metazoa; phylum Chordata; class Mammalia; order Rodentia; family Heteromyidae; genus Dipodomys; species Dipodomys spectabilis. The sequence goes on along the minus strand of NW_024870887.1, from coordinate 6,088,620 downwards.
ACATGGTTCTCTATATTTCATCTTAATGGGATCTAAGGCTTTTGAAAATGGAATCAAACTTTTTGGGCTGTTTCCAAAGGAGAAGAAATTTTATATAATGGCATCAACCCCACTAATCCTGTCTGAAATCTAATCAACACATCAGACAAGGGAGGAAAATTCTGTTTCTTACATGAAATGGAAGAAGCTGTCTACAAGTTATGCCTCCTCTCCATCAGAAGCTCTGAAATGAGCCCTGAAGTCACCTGGAAGGGGAAAACAATTCCTGGGGACTTTCTCTCAGAAAAGGACAGCAGAGCCAGTAGTTAGACCCCTCCTTGAATTGAAGCCACTCTACCTGAGGTCATTCCCAAAGCCTCAGCTCTGCAGTTACATCAAAAGAACAAGTTTCAAGCATTTTGTGGTTTAAAGCTTTTTGAAGTTGTACAACACAGCACATATACACAACAATATATAAAACACAGGTGTCAGGAAGCATTCATGAATGTGCATGTAACACCTCCAGGTCTAGAGCAGAAAGTGATCTCCAGTATACCTTTAGGAGCCTTTTCCACTTATATCTTTACTCTTTAAAGATTGAAGTCTCCTGTCTCCTATAAGAATTATCTCTGCATTAAAAAAAGTTTACTTTAAAGCTTTATACAATACTACGCATTTGGCCTTTTCTTGAGTTGCAACAAGTAGAACAAAATGCCTGAGTCATGATGGAATGTTTGCATATGGATATACTTACAGAATCAGTACCTAGCCCAAGACCTAGAACCTTCCCTGCGCTCCCAGAAGACTTTTCATGCCCATTCTCAGGGAACATTTTCCTAGGTTACCTCCTTTTCACAATCACCCTTAAAAAAAAAGTAGTATCTATTTTTGAACTTCATCTAAATGGAATCTCATATTGCAAGTCTACTTTTCCCACTTGATAAGAGATGAGATTCATCATGTGTAACAGTAGTTACTTCTCTTTTAATGTGGGGGTAGTCTTTCACTGAATAACTGCTTGCTTTCGATTTATCCAGTCTATTGATAAATGTTTGTTTCCAATTTTTAGGTCTAAACAAATACAAAAAGTTGTGTGCATTCCTGTGCATATTTTTGTGGACTGTTGCTCTCTCTCTTGAGTCTGTTATATACTTGAGTCCTATTGCTAGGTGATAGAATAGGAATATATCTGACTCTAATAATACTTCCTGGTAACTTTCCAAGTAAATTGTACCAATATACATTTCTAATGCCAATTTATGAGAGTTCCAGTTGTTCCCAGTCCTTGCCAGCACCTGATATTTTTAGCCTTTTAAAGATTAGCCATTTGAGTGCACCTAGTGCTACATCGTTATAATATTAATTTATGCTTTTTTTCTAGTGACATTGGATGTTAGCACTTAAGACCTGGGGGGAAGATAGGAGGGCAGGAATGGTAAGGGGAAACAAAGGAGGAGGCAACAATGCTTGATAAGAAATGTACTCATTTCCTTGCTTATGTAATTGTAACCCCTCTGTACGGTATTTTCACAATAAAAAAAAACTTGTTAATAAAAAAAGACTTAGAGAGACCTTACAGTTGATTGACATCAGCTTTCAGAGGGGACACTCAGTAGAGCTGCCACTTGGTCCAGCCAGTCTATAGCAGGGCTCTTTCCATCCCTATACTCATCTCCGCTGAGCAGCCAATACTGGAGACTCCCAGTACTTAAATTTGTTCATTCATATGTAGCCACTCGGCCCACAAAAAGGTTAGCTCCAATGTGATTTATGATGTATTAACTGGGAAAATTTGGTCAACTCACTGTGACAATTAATTCTATGTGTCTAAAGGGCCAGACTGTGGGGCCCTATGTTTGCTCAACAAACTTAAATGTTGCTGTTCAGATATTTTTTTAGCTGTGTTTAACATTTACAATCAATAGATTTGAGTAAAGGACCTCCATAATGTAATGGGCTTCATCTATGTATTTACTTATTTGTTTGCTGAGTTGTTTGTTTTGGTTGTTTTTTTTTTTTTAAACAGTGTATCACTATGTATCCCAGACTGATCTCAAACTTAATATCCTTCTGCCTCAACCTCTTAAGTGATGTGATTACAGGCATGACCATCATGCCTGGCCTCTAAGTCCATCAAAGATTGAAGTTTCCCAAAGAAGAAGGAATTCTTCTCAAGAATGCTGCACTAAAGCCTACTAGCTTGCTGAATGAGGCACAATAATACAGCACTAGCTCTTACCTGAATTTCTAGTCTACTGGCCTGACCTGTGGATTCTGGACTTGCCAGCCAATTCTTTAAAATAAATCTCACACTTTCTCTCGTCTATTGATTTTGTTTCTCTGAAGAACCCTGACAAACACATTCATTTCATTTTTCAAGCTTCAGTTTGCTCATGTGTAAAACAGGAGATAAAGAAACCAATCTGTCACTGTTGTTGTGAAGAACAGATATAATGCATATGAAATTCTCTACTCTAGCATAAATGTTTGTATTTCATATATAACTATCAAAACAAGCACTAATTGTGCCAGGCATGTTGGTACATGCCTGCAATTCCAGCTCTTGTAAGGCTGAGATAAGAGGATAGTTAAGTACAGGAGCCAACCTGTATTGACATACTGTCTTAAAAACAAACAAACAAACAACAACAAAACACTGATTTATGCTAAACAAGTTTTAAAAACAACATGCCTGTGTTGAGAAACTTTTTAGTAATACAGTATAAAATAAAAGGAGGCATTTTTAGTCCAGAGAAAACTACTGTTAATGGTTGCTTGCAATTTTTCCAGGAAGTTTCTATTAAAAAAAAAAAGGAAAAAAAAGGCATAAATGGAGGCAGGCCCACCCAGTTCTGAGACTTAATTTCAGTTCCAAATATGTAATGCATATAAAATGTTCTCGATGTGGTCCAGACTCTGAGAAGTATCCTGCTTGGACAAGCAAAAGTTAATCCATAGAGACTTTAGTTTCTTAGGCAGTTTTGAACCACACAAAGAGTTTTTGTTAGGAAATATTACTTCCTCTTGGCTACACATCTGAACTGAACTTCATTCCACTCCCATACCTGAGCTGACCTGCATTTTTCTTCAAAATTCCTTGAAAACCTCTTCCTTAGTGGGAGTCCTGGTTTATTTTCCTCATCTTCTGTTCCTTCTCTCTTCCCACACACAAAAAAAGCTCTAAGCCAGGCACTGGTGGCTCCCACCTGTATCTTAGCTACTCAGGAGGCTGAGATCTGAGAATCAGGGTTCAAAGCCAACCCAGGCAGGAAAGTCCATGAGAACCTTATTGCAAATAAACCACCAGAAAACCAGAAGTGGCGCTGTGGATCAAGCTGAGTGCTAACCTCGAGCTGAAGAGCTGAGGGACAGCGCTTAGGCCAAGTTCAAGCCCCATGACCAACAAGAAAAAAAAAAAAAAGCAGCTCAGTGAGAGGTCCTCAAGCCATTGTGAGCATGAAAAGGATCATGCAACCTCCCTCCCACCTCCCCACCCCGACCCGCACTTTTTTCCTATTTTATAAGCTCTTACATACAGTTGTGCCTATACCATGAAATGATGCTGCCTAGAGAAAGCACCTCTCTCTGTAGATAAAAGCACCATACCCCTTGAACCTCCAAAACATGAGTTTAATAAACCTCTCCTTCGTAAGTAGACTGTGTCAAGTATTCTACTATAGAGGTAGAAAGCTAATATATTTAATGATGCCTCCTATTACCTCTCTTTATTTACAGGATAAAACCTCCCTTCCCTGCATCACAATCCTCATTTCTAAGAACTCTTGTGTTCTTCTGACTGGAACCTGAAAGAGTCCTCCATCCTCTTCTCCTGTTTTTGGGTTGGGGACAGAATGGCATTGAGAGCAAAAGTCTTAATGAGTTCTTTCAGCATCTACTCTCTTCAAGCTTCAACACCTTAATTTTCAGGAAGAAAAGGGAATACAGGATGCAACATCCTTAAAAGACCCGATTTATCAAAATCCCTGTAACTCTTAAGATCTATGGTAGTTTTTAAATAATCTAAAAATTCTCCACTCAAATGATGGAATCTATTTCTCCTCTTCTTAAGTACGTTTCAGGCTTTGTGCTTACTTCAAAAAATAGCACAAGGCAGAAGTCACCCAGTGTGGCTTCCAAGGTTAGGTTATCAAAGGATACAGCTTCTCCCTGGCTTTCTCTCTTGGGACCTTTGCCCAGGCCTCACAGAGAGGCTATATGTTGGTGTTCTGGCCAACAGCCCTGGAGCCCATGGTCAGCATCAATATTTTTAGGCCCTTAGACTTTGCTTTTCCCAAACAGGATCCAGATCTACTGAAGTAGGGACAGGCTATTCTCTCCGTACTCTGCTCTGTCTACATTTCTGAGCCACAAAAATTATAAGTCATTATTGTTTTAAGCTACTAAGCATTGGAGTGATTTGTTAGGCAGTATTTTCAACCCCTTCTAGTTTTAGGGTTAATTCATTATGATGAAATGTCAGAGTGAATGACTAGGGTGCAGTGTTCTTATTCTTGGACTCTTCTGCTAGATGGGAAGTGGATTAGAGACACATACCCAATGTCTGAGTGGAAGCCTGTGTGCCTACACCTTACAAGGCCTGGAATGTTGGGTAGTGGCCTTCAAAGCATGGGGCCACACCTGCCTTGGGTCCAACAGAAGCCCATCTGGACACCTGGGACCTGAACTCCCTTCTTCTTCTTACTTTCTGTTCATCATTAGTGTTGTTGCTCTTCCTTCCTGGCATTCCTAGTAGATTGTAGATCAGAGAAACAATGAGTGTCTCTATCCTGCTTTAATTCATCTCTAGTGGCAAGTATCTGTTACCTTTTAATGTTTCTGATCTCCAAAACTCATCTCATATATTAAAATCCTAACACCCAAGGTGATAGAATTAGAAGCTGGAGCTTTGGAGAGGTAATTGGGCCTTAAAGGGATTGGGCCTTAAAATTGGGCCTTAAAATCCCTTAAAAGGGATTAATGCTCTTATAAAAGGCCCAAGACAGCTCGTCACCCCTTTCCCATGAGGAAATGGCCAGAAGGCAGCCATCTGCCACCCAGAGGAAAGCTTTCCCCAGATCCCAGCTGCGTTGGCATCCTGACCTCAGACTTCCAAACTGTGAGAAACAAACTCACATTACTTAAAGGCCATCTGATTTATAATATTTTGTTAGCACAACAAGAACAGACCAAGATGCCCTTGTAACAGGAGTGCTGTCATAGCTTTTATGGACTTCCAAGTCTTGTTCTTGGGTCCCAGGCACTAAGTACACTACCATCAACGCTGCCCAAATTTCTTTTGTGAGGACATGAATTCAGTGTATCTGTTGCTATCTGCCCTACCTTGTGCTCAGAGTACAGAAAGTGACCCATCCAGAACCAACCTCCACAGTAGTGGCTCAGATATACAACTCCTCTTGGGTGGGGCCTTGCACAAATGTGCCCATGAGTAAAAGCATGTCTCTTCAAAGGCCTGTCCAGCGTTATGTCCTTGCTGTGACACAGAACTTTGCTTATTCTAAGCCTTGTCTTCTCCCCAACATAGGGCTCCCTCCTTATTCTTCTCATTTCCAGTAGATAATGGGGTTTCCTAAATTTTCAGACCCACAATGGCAGGGTAAGTCCCCGACTCAAGGATGGCCTTGAGCCATCCTTACCAGGTCACATAGATTCCATAAGGAGTCTTAGCCTTCCTCATTTTGGTGACTCATATTTTGGAACATCCAGTTCTGAACCATGCTGTCCCCTACAAATTGTAATTCTATTCACAGCCTCTTCTCTGCAATGTCCCCTTGGCTTTCCAATGATGTTCCAGGAAACATGGACATGCCAGGTCATCTCTCTCTCTTTTAAGTGGCCAGGATACAAATGAACCTTGGGCTCCAATCCAGGGGTATGATTTTAATTCAAGATGCAACTGACATCTTGGGCTCCAAATCTTTACAATTGCCCACCTCTATCATAACACTCACAAAGCCACCAGTATGGCACCGATTTCCAGTAGTGGACCATTAATGAAATATCATGCCTTGTTCTACTTCATTTAATTTAATGGCTACATCATGTACTATGGATGTACCCTAATTTGTTTAACTAATTCCTTACTGAAGAAAATTAAGGTAATTATTATTGTTGTTGGATGAGCCACTGAACCTTGGAAACACATTCTTCAATGCTTTCCCTATGAAGAAGATGAAGCCCCTGTTTCTTATCGAGCTCATTGTACCCCTTAAAGGTTGTTATACCTGAGTCTGGGGGTACAGGCTCCTTGGTTGTTAGAAAGGGCAGTAGACCCCTTAGGAGAACCGGGATGGAATAAGCTTCACAATCACAGCTTACGTGGAATGTGTCTAATGTCTACAATAGCCCCTAATGGAAAAGGTATAAAGCCAGGTGCTGGTGGCTCATGCCTATAATCCTAGCTACTCAGGAGGCTGATATCTGAGGATTACAGTTCAAAGCCAGACTGGGCAGGAAAGTCCATGAGACTCTTCTCTCCAATTAACCACTAGAAAACCAGAAGTGGCGCTGTGGCTCAAAGTGGTACAGCACTAGCCTTGAGTTGAAGAGCTCAGAGACAGTACCTGGGCCCAGAGTTCAAGCCCCATGACTGATAAAAAGAAAAAAAAAAAAAAAAAGAATGAACACTCACTTATATTTTTCTCTATTTTCCTCCCTAGAGTCCTCCTGTTCCTAACCAAGGACTATGTCTTCCTGCACGTGCTTGAAGCCCTGCATTGTAGATAGTTAGAAAGGACCTGATGTGAAGCACAGAAGCCAAGAGGCTCAGATATCTGTACAACTGCAGGATCCTCAATTGAGGGCTAATTCCTTGTGTCTTCTTGCCCCCAATGTGCCATGTCTTGTGACAGTATTAGATAGCCAAAGGCCACCACATCTAGGCAGACAGAATTCTGCAGCCAAGAGGGGACACGACATTGAAGAGTGGCAGATGTAAGAAGAGCCTAGACTGGATGGGGAGCCCATAGAAAGATGATGGTGGCCGCAGAGGACAATTGTCAGTAGTATTTGCTGAGTGTCAGACACTCTCCTAAAAACTGCTGTTCATATTCGGACTCCTTTAATCTCATTTCATTTTGCAGATGAAATGGCATGACAGGTTTCTATAAACAGCCCAGAGAAGGACCCAGGCAGTGTGGCTCATGCTTCTTCTATCTGTCCAGTCTTCCAGCACAGCTGCAGCAGAGGTAGCTACAGAAAAGGGAAATGGAAAAAGAGAGAAAGGAAGTATGCATGTGTGAGAGGGGGGGAGACAGACAGACAGACAGACAGACAGAGAGACAGACAGACAGACAGAGAAACGGTGCTGGGAAATAAGAACTTCCATGCTCTGAGGGGAAGATAATCAGGGAGTCAGGATAGCCCTGAAGAAGGAGCCTTGGTTATTAGGCACAGGGGTTAAGGGGCCATGCCAGACAGGCCTGCTATTTCCATTGAATCTATCAGGAAGCAGAAACCAGGGAAGGTAGCATAAATGCTTCACACTAATACAATGGGGGAAGGGGAGGAGTGAGCAGCAGAACCAGACCATTAGTGTAAATGTGTTAGGTAATATCACACTGTGAGAGGCAAGTGTGGACATTAGTCACCAGCTCTACATTCTGTGACATCACTACCTAACTGTGGTGGCTTGTTGTTGCCCAGGGTTGGGAATAGTTATCCCCAAGGAAAGTGGTGAGCACTACAAAGCAGATGCTTTTGACACCCCCTGCCACTCAGAGCTGGCTGCTAAATATTTACCAGCACTCCACTAAAAATATCTTAATAATTGTTCAAATAGGTGATAATGAAAATATTGCACTTTAAGATCAAAGTTGATGCTTCATAGCAGAGAGAGGGGAAATGTTGTCTACCCCCCCCCACCCACTCCATGCGCCATCCCCTTCAATTTACCCTGTTGTGGGAACAGAAGCTAGAAGAACTAACATTTATTTGTGTTTGCTAAGGGCCAGTTGCTCTGCTGGGTGCCTTAGACATTTGCTAACTGATTCGGCATCATGCCCCTACGTTGCACAAGTCATGCAGCTAAAAAGTGTTGAAATGGATTCAAATCTAGCTTTGTCTCAAGTTCTTAATTAAACCTTAATAAGAATAATAAGAATAATTAAGGTTTAACTATTCTTTTTTTTTTTTGCCATCATGGGGCTTGAACTATGGGCCTGGGTGCTGTCCCTCAGCTCTTTAGCTCAAGGCTAGCACTCTACCACTTAAGCTACAGCACCACTTCTGGCATTTTCTGCTTATATGGTGCGGAGGAATCGATCCTAGGACCTCATGCAGGCAAGGCAAGCACTCTACCACTGAGTCACCTTCCCAGCCCTGTTCTTATTATTTTATAAGTAGAGTTCTCTCTTCAGTCCCATGGTGTTCCTCCTGTCTTGGAAGCATACAATGGAATTATAACTAAAATCAATCAAGACAACTGATTTCTAACACACAATAAATATTTTAAGGGCCATCTCCGATCTTAGTAAGATTCCATAACCTATGAGACATTTTAGCAGTTTATAATCACTGCCTATAGAGAATGTCAAAATTAATATTCTGCCCTCATTATTTCAACCATTGGAGATCTCTTACATGATAATTGGCTCTTAACAGCCACAATCTAATTTATTTATGAATACCTAGTATTTATATTTCATGGCTATTGTTTTAATTATTAAATCACTACATATTATGAGGAAATATAATTTTGTTCTAGGGCAAATGTAGCTCATGTCGACATCTCTAATGATATTTTAAAAGTGTATGAGGATTAAAAGATTGCCTAAGTTTCAAAGACAAAATCTGTCACATTTTGCTGAAAAACAATTTGTCAGAAAAATCGATCTTTTACATGCAGAACTGTTTATAGAGAGCTACAGCAATTATCTGCATGACAAATGAAAATAAAACAGCTGTTGGTGCATTTTTAAATGCCTAGAACTTATGTTCTAATTTAAGGAGGTACGAAGACTTGAGCTAGACAGCTAAGCCAAGGAGGCAAGAGCACTCAGTCATCGCAGAGCATTGACCTGGGACCTGTGGAAAGAACCTGGCTTCAAACCCCAGAGTTACCATTCTCAATGGGATCCTCAGTTGCCCACAGTAAAACTGAAATTAATGGTATCTACTAAATAACAGTCACGGAGAGGGTAGGAATAATTCTATGATTTGCAGGGTATGGTACAAAATGAAAACGCAGCATCCCTTGCTCAAAAAGCATTAAGAATTTCAAAACTACAACAACACAGTAGATGGCCCTGTTGAGACAGTCCCTGGGCAAATGCAAAGTCATAGATGCCTTCGAAGATGGCAGTGGGGCCAGATGCTCGTAGCTCATGCTTGTTATCCTAGCTGCTCAGGAGCTGAGATCTGAGGATTGCAGTTCTAAGCCAGCCTAGGTAGATAAATCTGAGAGATTCTTATCTCTAATTTATCAGTAAAAAGTCAAAAGTAGAAGTATGGCTCAAATGGTAGAATGCCAGCCTTACCCAGAAAAGCCAAGTGAGAGTACAAAGACCTGAGCACAAACCCCTGTGCTCCATATAATGGCTTCTTAGCTACCTAGGACTGCACAGGTTCAGAGCAGGGCAGGGTACAGAACCAAGCTATGCTCCCATTGCCCCTCCTCTTGGGTTGTGTCAATTTTAGGAAGAGGAATAAAGAGTATAGAGGTGCTGTTTCCTAGCACAGATCTGAAACCACAAAGCTAATCTCATTGGGCTTTGTACTACATTGAATTAAGCTCCTAATTCTAATTTCACCAAATAGGGTTACCTAGGGAACAGGAAGCAAAGCTGGGTAACAAAGTTCCACTGTCCAGAGAGAGTCAAGAGGGAACAGAAAATCAATTTTGTGACTGCCAAAGAGTGGGTGAAACTATTCTGATCTGGTGAGGAAGTTTGTTTCCTTATAAGGAATACAAGACATTTCTGTTTGGGGACAGCATGGGGTGGGGGGGAAGAGGGCGGGCTGTGTGACTTTCCAAGCATGATTTTTGGGAGATCCTGATTATGATGGGTTGATGGAGGCTCTGCTGACTCTCTTTATTCCTGACTAGAACAGAGACTGTAAAAGAAGAGTGCATGTGAAACAGAAACATGCATTCAGCGTGCATAAGATAATCCAGAGAGCTTGTTTGGGATACTTTTTTCTTCCTAAAAGTTTATATATGAAGTTTCTCCCTGATGACTAGCACCCTGACTTTCTTCCTTGTGCCAGAAGGGACCTTCCCTACTTCTTAGTGATTTTAGAGCACTTTTCGTTTTGTATACAGCTGTGCTCTTCCATTGGTATAATCATGTGGGATTGCCTAGTGTACTACAGTTTTGATACTGTTCTTCCAGATGGGAGGTCTGGGTCTCTACTTCTGTCTTTGCACCTGGGAAGTGACTGACATAGACCACTCAGATCCCAGGAAGATCTCTGTGGTCTATGATACCTGTAGAGGCCTCCTAGCAGGTAGCACAAGGTCTAACGTGCAACTGGCACATAATTTTTGCTCATGAATGAATGTAGTCCTATAGTTTTATCTATTTAGTTTTATCATGTCATGTAGATGATAAGCCCTTGAAGCATTTCAGGGGGGAAAAGAAAGTCTTGTCAGCCATGTGACAGAAAACTCAGAAAACAAAGAAATGGACAAAGATTAACCCCATCCAACACGGACACATATTCTTTTCTAGCAAGGGCGTGGCTTTTCTGGAAAGCAGAAACCATTGGAGGACAGAGTTGGATCTGATTTTTAAGACAGATTTCCCCAGGGATGGAACTTTACCCCACTGCTAGAATTTAAGACCTGGGAAGGGGATTGAGGAAGGACACAGGACAGGTATGCTTTGTGGCACTAACTCAGAATCAGACTTGTGATCAAGTGGGCCGGTATTGTCTGCAGCATCATCAAGGCAGGGTGTGACAAGCGTGGTCTTCTGAGTCCAACAGAGTCATTTCTTCCACTGCCAGCTGAGCTGTGGAGAGCAAAGCATTTGCATTATTTCAACTGTGGGGTGAAGGGACCACCCTTGGAGGACTGTTACTAGAACCAGAGATGGAAAAGTACACTTAGTAGACAGCAATGAAGGGACAGCCCCCACAGCATGTTAGCCATGGGGCTGATACCAGCACAGACCAAGACGTGCAACCAGCTAAGAATGAAAGCACCATCTATCTCTACCTTTCAACCAGAGAAATAACGATGAGCCTAGGAGGGAAGTTCCTGCGGCAGGTCTGGATTGCCGAAGAGTGAGCTAGGGCCATCATCTACCTTTCACAAGCAGACCCAAGGCCCTCATTTTATAGTAAACATGTTAGCGTCTCTCTGTGATGCTGAGATCCACAACTGAGATCTATCTACATGCATCGTTTCAAAGAATTAAAAATAATGCCCTATAATATAAAGAAATAAGAATAATTTGTACTATTACATATATCAGTGCATTGCAACCCATACATGGTTAAGCATAGCACAGGCCTTCCCTGCATTTCCATAGCATCCTGCAGGTGTGTCCTGCCTTCTATTCAGTTCTACAGGCAGGGTGAGTCTATACCAGGGCTCATTACTCGACTAGGGATCAGATCACTCCCAGGACTCTGGAGATCCATTGACCTTTTATCTTCTCATCACTTCTGCTGACAGCCTTCCAGCCCTGTGTCATATGCCAACACACAAGGAGGTGATACATCTAGGATACACCCATCCCTTCCTTTCTTCTGCTACAAAGTGCTGCCTTTCCCTGGATGTAGCAGAAGGACACGGAAGGCCTTTTATGCTTTAGGTCTCAAGTTTGCAGGTAATGAAGAGTCCTAAAGGCTGTGTTCTTTCTGGTGGGCATGGGAAGCAAGCTGAGGTACGCTCTCCTGCCTCACTCACCTCATTCACCTGCTGGAAGGAAAGTTGGTTCTGCATTATCGCAGCTGTCTCCAGCTTACTGCATAGCCCTGTTCAGGCTGGCTGGCTGTCCACTGGTGTGGTTCCTGGCTGCACAGAAGTTCTCAGGCTGCGGTTAACTAGTGACAGGCCCTCATTCCTTAAGGCTGGGCCTCAAGGAGGCTAGGCATGTAAGATCAGAGAGGCAGTGATATCTGAGGGTCAGTTATGAAATGCAGAGTCAAAGGCTCACCTGTAGAACACATTCCATGGTACCATGAGACAATCACAGGGCCGTTACTGACAGGGAAGGGGAAGGTGCTAGGACAGCAATGCACAGGACAGCAGCAGGAGGAGGAGCTAACAGAAGGGCCTCCTCCCTCCCCCCCCCCTCAATCCTGGGGCTTGAACTCAGGGTCTGGATACTGTCTCTGAGCTGCTTTTGCTCAAGGCTAGCACCCTACCACCTGAGCCACAGCACCACTTCTGGCTTTTTCTATATATGTGGTACTGAGGAATCGAACTCAGAGCTTCATGCATGCTAGGAAAGCACTAAGCCACATTACCAGCTCACAAGGGCCATTCTTAAAATCAAATTAATTCCTGGGAAGACAGAGGCGCCTCTTCCCAAACAGCTCTGCTCACAGCCTCAGCAATCTCAGCAGAGTCTTTGCTCAAACCCAAGACCATGAATTTTGGCCATTTGAGGAGCTGAATTCAAAGGCCACCTTGAAACTTGCTTTACCAACCATAACTGAGTCATTCTCTGTGTGACAGGGGTAAAAAGTCTGCTTAGAACTAGTTCCTGGTTCTAGCTTTATAGCTGGTCTCAAGAATCATCAGCTCATTCCTGAGTAGAAGCAGGGAGGGGCCTGACTGGTCAGGCATTTGGCTCACTGCTTTAGTGAAGAAAATGCCTGCTTAACCAGTCCAGATAATGGACCAAGAGCGCCCCCTGCTTTCCACACACTAAACAATACTCTCAATTGGAAGGGAAAGGGGATGAAACTTTAAAAGGTTGTTTTGTGTATATGTGTGCATATGTGCATGCACACACTGGTTTAGGGACTTTAATGTAAAGCCTTGTACCCTTGCTTGGTTTGCCCAAGCTGGCACTCTACCATTTGAGCAATACCTCCATTTCTGGCTTTTGCGGGGGTGGCTTTGAAACTCTGATTTGCAAACATCTGCCTCCTTGAATAGCTAGGATTACAGGCATGAGCTACCAGTGTCCAATAAATAAAAGTTCTCTTTTAAAAATTAGGCTGGGGGGGGCTGGGAAGGTGGCTCAGTGGTAGAGTGCTTGCCTTGCATGCCTGAGGCCCTGGGTTCGATTCCTCAGCACCACATAAGCAAAAAGAAAAAAGGCGGAAGTGGCACTGTGGCTCAAGTGGTAGAGTGCTAGCCTTGAGCTGAAGAGCTGAGGGACATCGCCCAGGCCCAGAGTTCAGGCCCCTTGACCGGACCCCAAAAAAAAAAAAAATTATGGCTGGGTAACAAATGCAGAGCCTAAAACAATGTAAAAATTTTTACCTTGCATTTTTTTGTGGCAGTCCTGGAGTTTGACCTCTGTTCTGCTCAAAGCTAGCACTCTACCACTTGAACCATAGTTCCACTTCCAGAATTTCTTTTTGATGATAAGTCTAATGAACTTTCCTGCCTAAGGTTGGCTTCAAACTTTGATCCTCAGATCTCAGCTTCCTGAGTAGCTGGGATTATAGGCATGAGTCACCAGTGCCCAGCTTAGACAGTTTTCATATGAGATAAAGATTTGGTCTTTGCTGTAGTCTAAATGCTTGTGTGCCTCTCTAAATTCTAATGCTGAACCCTAATCCCTGATGTGATTGTTTTAGGAGGAAAGTCCCTTGAGAGATAATTAGATTGTGGGGGCAACCCATATCTGCCATCAATGGTTAGTGCTCTTATGAGGGCTGAAGACATGAGTTCTTCTTTCTACGGAGTTGAGGACACACCAAAGCACTACTCTTATGAAGAAGGCCCTTACTCCAGACACCAGATCTGCAAACAGCCCTAACCTTGGACTTACCAGCCTCCTGAACTGTGAGACGTTTGCTGTTCTTAAGCTACCAGACTATGGTATAGGGTGAGAGTATCCCTTTTATGGAATGCTCAGGACTAGAAGTGTTTTAGATTTCAGGTATTTTTGGAATTTGAAATATCTACATAGACTTTTACTGAGTATCCCTGAGTCAAAATTTGATCTAAATTCGGCCAAATGTTTGGTCTGGAATGGCCTGGCTTTGGGACTTTTAAGAGCTTACTAGGTGTCTACTGTGTGGACAAATTTTGGAACCACTACCTAACATACCAGATGTGGTCTTTTTGGAAGACAGGTTGGTCAATACTAGAAATTTAGAACAGAAGAATATATTGTTAAATTAGTAATATATGACAGTGTGAGGCTATGTGCATGAATGTTACAGAGGAGGTATTCCAAGGTATTCTTAGGGTGGGCCGGGAGGAACACACCATTCACACTGCAGTGGGGACATGAGGAATGAGGAGTCTGAGGAGCCCAAGCTTCAAGGACAAGATCCTAAATGACCCCCAGAGGCCATGTGCTGAAAGTTCACATGCCAGCAGGTAGCACTATTGGAAGGTAGGTAAGGCCTATTGGAAGAAGTTAGGCCATTAGTCATTAGGGGCATGTTCTTCTAGGGGATATTGGTACCCAACAGTTGGAAGGGGAAGGAGAGTCCTTCCTCTACTTCCTGGCCACCCTGAGGTGAGTAACCTCCTCTTTCATATTTGGGTCTTCCATACCATGGTGTTCTCCCTTCCCAGAGGCACATCACAATTCAGGAACCAAATCAATCCTTCCTCCTTTGAATTTATCTTTGGTATTTTTCCACAGGATAGAAATCTAATACACTCTCTTTTGTTCCTCTGGCAGAGAATAAATGGTCATGCGTAGGCCACATGTGCGAGTTAGAAAAAGAACAGCCTTCAGTCAAGCCAACTTAATTCAAAACTAGTTTTATTCCTTACAAGTGGTGTGAAACTGGAGGGGCCAGCCACATGCTCTGATCATAGTTTTCTCCATGATAAAATAGACATCATGCCAGCCCTTAGGGTTACTTCAAGGATTAAACAGAAAAGGTTTGCTTGGTACAGTGGTTCACTCATGTAATTCTAGTTACTTGTGAGACAGAATTAGGGAAAATCATAGCTCAAGGCCAGCTCATCTCAACCAACAAAAGCTAGGTATGGTGATGTACTCCTGTTATCCCAGCTACACATAAACAGAATTAAGGTCCTGGCCAGCCCAGGAATAAAAGCATTATACAATTGGAAAAATTGTTAGCACAAAAAATGGCTGGTGGTGTGGTTCAAAAGATAAAGTGGGCTGGGAAGGTGGCTCAGTGGTAGAGTGCTTGCCTTGCATGCGTGAGGCCCTGGGTTCGATTCCTCAGCACCACATAAGCAGAAAAAGCTGGCAGTGGCACTGTGGCTCAAGTGGTAGAGCACTAGCCTTGAGCTGAAGAGCTGAGGGACAGTACCCAGGCCCAGAGTTCAGGCCCCACGACCAGCAAAAAAAAAAAAAGGTGAATGACTAGCAAGTGCAAAGTCCTGATTTTAAACCCAACTAAGCACTAGTGGCTCATGCCTATAATCCTAACTACCCAATAGGCTGAGATCTGAGGATCCAGTGTGAAGCCTGCTTGAGCAGGCAAATCTGACACTTCTCTCCAATTAAACTGAGAAAAACAGGAAGTGGAGGTGTGGCTCCAAGGGGCTAAAGCATTAGCCCTGAATGAAAAGACAAAGTGAGAATTCAGTGCTTTGGTTTCAAGCCTCAGTGCTAGCACAAAATAAAAAATTCTCGTAGTGAAGCCAGTTTCAGTACACCTTCCTGATTGTTCTTATGTATGCCCAAGTTTGAGACTATGTGGACTACTTCTTTATCTTGTGCTTGCTTTTAAGAAGCCTATACTATTCCTGAAAAGTAGAAAAGGCAAATAGCCTCTAACTGTTCAGTCCCTCTATTTGTTTGCCTTCTCAGATCTGGTCACTGCAGATGTCGTACATTGAAATCAGTATCCAATAGTGAAGTTTCATACCAGCTGCAGGCATGTGCATTTGACCACCAGTAAAGCTGTGACTTTGACCTCTAAGCAGCAACCTCCTCATCAGTAAATCAGAGTGATAATGTAGGTGGGTTGGTCTCTGGTATAAGCACTTTACATCTATCAACTCATTTTGGCCTCACCACCAGAT
The DNA here is from genome assembly GCF_019054845.1 of Dipodomys spectabilis. Lineage (NCBI taxonomy): Eukaryota > Metazoa > Chordata > Mammalia > Rodentia > Heteromyidae > Dipodomys > Dipodomys spectabilis. Next base: position 6,072,533 of record NW_024870887.1, on the reverse strand, counting down.
TGTAAAGCTACTAGTATTATCATCCCTATCTTTGTTCTAGCTGTTGAGATGAGGGACCTGAAGCACAGAGAGGCTAGGCAGCCGGCTCAAAGGTAGAGCCACTGGGAACACAGGCACCAGTGCTCCTGCTGTAGGGTCCAGATGCTCACAGAATGTCCTCAGATTATTTCTAAAGAGTTAATAAGGGCTGCCGGCATAGCTCAAGTAGTAGAGCCTACTTTAAGTGGTAGAGAACTAGCCAAGCAAGTAGGATGCCCTAAGTTCACATTCCAGTACCAGAAAAAAAAATAAGAACAACGAAATCCCTGCTAATAAATGGGTAAAACATTTAGCATTCTCTGTTGCTATGGTTTCATTGAGTCAGCTTACCATAAGAAGAGTTTAGCTTAAGTCACTTCAGCTCTCCGGCCTTAGTTTCCTAAGTTAGACTAGAAGAGAGAGGTAAACTGGAGAGCTTAAGGCACCCAAAATAAGCTGTTTGGACAAACTGGTTTTTTTCCTTTTAAATGGAAGTGACTGCCTCTGTGAGGCACTCCAGATCCACTACTTTGCAGACCTGCTTCCTTTAAATGTCTGGTATCTGGAGACATCGAGATCCCTCATCAGTGTCTAGATGTGAAGTACTATGGATTTATTAAATACCCTTGCATCTTCACCTTTCTTCCTCTTCAACTTATACAACTCTTCACTGGCATGTTTCTTGGGCAAAGGCAGCTCTGAACCTGTCACTGCAATGGAGTCTTCTACTTTGCTTGTGAAAAGTCAGTGTTCCTGCCATGGGATCCTGAAAACACTGATTTATATTTGCTTCTAGAAGAGAGATGGATAAAAGAGGTGAGTCTGGAATCTAACTGCAAGAGTATCTACATTGTCCCATTAGTGTTCTTTTTCCAGAAGACAGGTCAGTCTAGAGGCTAAAATGGAACTTCGTGTCCTCTCATGCCATCTACTGGTACTTCTCTAGCAGTGTGAGCTCTGGCTATAGTTCATGTTATTGACATTCAATTTTCAGTGTAAATTCAACAGGCCAAATTGAACAATTTTACTCCTTGTTACTCAGGTCCTTAAAGACGTATCCCCTCCTACATCTTTGAAACTGGGTTAAAAAGAATGTTAATAATGTAGTGATTTTAGAGACAGTCAGAATACTTTCGATTCCTTTGTATATAATGCAGCTTTCAGAAATGCTTCTGAGCGTCTCTGAAAATGCTGGTTTGCAATTAGGGGAAGGATGATGGCTTAGCTGAAGACAAAACTCACTGAATTTTTACAAGTTCACTATAATGATGATACAATGAGTTGTCCAAGATGGAGCAGACAGGGCTAGATGCTGACGGTGGCAGGAGTAAAATTTGGGCAACAATTGGAGCCAACCTCCTGACTTAGAAGTATGAGGGAACACCAGTTCCAGAAAACCTCTGGTCCATCTACAGGGATACAGTAAGATTCCCAAACAAAACTACGTCTTCAAATTTGCTCTGGATACAGGCTTGTTGTTACTACAAGATGGAGTTTGCCTATATTTCATTTTAAATCCAAGGACAAGAGAGGACTTGTCCATTTTTAGGAAAAATCAGAAGAGAATTAAAATAAGAAACTTTGGTATAGAAGCCACTTCTCTCCCTGGGAGTCTTTAAATACTAGACTATCTTTACAACAGTGGCGTGAAGCACTGAGATAAAGAAAACTGGGTTTTATTTATTTATTTATTTATTTTTGGGTCCGGTCGTGGGCATGAACTCTGGGCCTGGGCGCTGTCCCTCAGCTCTTCAGCTCAAGGCTAGAGCTCTACCACTTGAGCCACAGCGCCACTTCCGGCTTTTTTCTTTTTGCGTATGTGGTGCTGAGGAATCGAACCCAGGGCCTCAGGCATGCAAGGCAAGCGCTCTACCACTGAGCCACCTTCCCAGCAGAAAACTGGGTTTTAAAAGTAACTCTAGTCAGTAGCTATTAGTGAGAATTCTTGCAAGATTCTTCTCAATTACCTTGTCTGGAAAAAATGGTGGCTTTATTTCACAGTGAGGTTGTTGGTATTCGATGACCGTTTCTGTGGGCCTTTTCTTTTTTTTCCTCTATGACAGGAGAAATATAGGAGCTCTGAAGATTTTGAAAGCAACATAAAACATCGGTTGCAGTAGATTATGAAAGAGTTCTCATAGCCCAAAGTCAAGATGACATGATAAAGTACACATTTCATGCCCAGTAATATGTGTCAAGTCCAGGAAGAATCCAAAGAACTTTCAAAACATTCTGGTTACTTTCTAACTTAAATCATATTAAACTCTCAAGTTCAGGGTTTTAAGATTAGTTATTCCATAAATTTGCATAATACTTAACAGGGGAGTATGACCTATATTTCAAGATATTCTAATAAGAATCACTTAAGACAAGGCTTGTTTTCACATTCACCCTTGAGAGAACTAAGTTTCAGAAGTGACTTCCCAAAGTTACAAAGCCAGTTCAATTAGTCACCATTGAGGACAGGTCTTTAGATTTTTATATCTTCTAATCTTTCCAGAAACTAGATTCCTCTTTCTCAGAGCCTTTTTTACTCTTTAAAGACAGTTTGTAATTCTTGTATTTAGTTGACTTATGAGTCACTTTAAGCAAGTAGAAAACATAGTAATCTGTTTTTTCTTATCCACACCTGAGCTTCTGGGCCTAATTACATGTTTTACCACAGAATAACATATCACATATCACAAGAATAGATTATTTTGATTTTGAACAACTTTTAAAATGTAACTCCTGTATTAGATGTTATTTTTGGATCTGGCTAAAAAAAATCCTTTGGATTTTTAAAATCTATTTCAGAGACCCATTCATGCCTTGGGGGGTGGGGTGAACTGGTAGGAACATCGTTCATATATTAAACATGCCTTGTAGGTGGTCCTGTTGTAGAAAAATCTAAATGTCCAGAATCACCCAATGCTTTGAAATGTGTTTTATGCCCTACTATACAATTTTGGAAGCCTGTATTTTTTTAAAAAGCAATACAATCAACATCTAATTTAAGGATGAGTGCCCATCAAATATCTACTTACCTCTGCTTTATTCCTATAGTAAATACCTTATCATTGCAAAGTGTTATCCTAACAGGGAGGTTTTGTTCAGCTTAATCCTACTGTTTAGTCCCAATTCACAATTCCTCAAGATCAGAAGTTTTATATGGTTCCTGGTGGGAAGGAGGTGTTAAACACACAAGTAATTAGTATGTATCTGATAAAACTGTGAGCTTTGGAAATGTTTGGAACTGAATATGCATCTCTGAATGTTTTACAACTGGAAATGTTCAATTCTGCTACATCAAATGCTGAGATCTATACTCAGCAATTTATACAGCCCATGTGATATTTATGAATAGGTAAATTTAGGAAACAAACTGTACTGACAGGGCTGGGAAGGTGGCTCAGTGGTAGAGCGCTTGCCTTGCATGCTTGAGGCCCTGGGTTTGCTTCCTCAGCACCACATATGAAGAAAAAAAAAAAAAAAGCCAGAAGTGGCGCTGTGGCTCAAGTGGTAGAGTGCAAACCTTGAGCTGAAGAGCTGAGGGACAGCGGCCAGGCCCAGAGTTCAGGCCCCACAACTGGGCCTAAAAAACAAAAAAACAAACAAACTGTACTGACATTGTTTTTCTTTCCAACCCTAATAAGCTACCATTGTCTCTAAAATCATTACATTATTAACATTATTTTTAACCCAGAATACTCACATCAGGGCCTCTTTAAATAAAACTTATGGTCACTGTCACCTAAAACTAGTAAGAATTCTAAAAGTTTTTTTGGGGGGGGGTCCAGTCGTGGGGCCTGAACTCTGAGACTGGGCGCTGTCCCTCAGCTCTTCAGCTCAAGGCTAGCGCTCTACCACTTGAGCCATAGCGCCACTTCCGGCTTTTTTCTTTTTGCTTATGTGGTGCTGAGGAATCGAACCCAGGGCCTCAGGCATGCAAGGCAAGCACTCTACCACTGAGCCACCTTCCCAGCCCAGAATTCTAAAAGTTTTTAAAAGGAAAAATACTTACTTTGTATTCCCTTCAGTAATTCATACCTGAAGCAATAAGTTCATCTGCATTTGACCAGTTAACTCACCCCAAAGCAGAATCATTCCCATGTATGTTTTTCAGTAATCTGGCTGGAGCCCCCGATATCTAAATTTATTTTGTGACTGTGCTAGAGGATCCACACCAGAGCCTCATGCTTGCTAGGCAAGTGCTCTACCACTGAGCTATACTTCCAAACCGAGCAAATAATGGTATATGGTGTATGTATACATATATGTATTTCATGCCAGTACTGGGACTTAAACTCGACCTTGTACATTTGCTTGGCTTTTTCACTAAGGCTAGTGTTCTCCCACTTGAGTCACACTTCTTCCAACTTCTTGCTGCTTGATAAGAGTCTCAGCAACATTTCTGTCTGGGCTGACTCTGAACTGCTATCCTTAGATTTCAACCTCCTGAGTAGGTAAGATTACAGGTTAGAGCCACCAGTTCCTGGCAAATTCAAGTTTTTAAAAGGAATGTATGGAGGAAAGCTTATAGTTGTACCTAAAATATAACCTAGTATGTGACATTTGTAAGTACTTTTTCATATACCAAACTATAGTTGTCTATCTCCAAGGCAAAATGACCTCAGAGAAGTTAATAAGGGCAAACTCAAATATTTTTGGCATAACTTAGGCAGAGTTAACAAAGAATGGTCATTTTATCACTTCCAAGCACAGAAAGCAATAGCCATTCAAAGGCATGGAGTGTTTGTTCAAAGATTTTTAAAAAATGATCATTAATAAGATCAGTGGGAAATAATTAGCAGTATTGCACCAACGCAAGACAAAATATACTTTATTTTGACAGCAAATGCACACAGTGCTGTAGGTAAGGCATGCTTCTAGGTATAGGTATCTGCATTTCACCAAAGGCCAGTATGGAAATCAATGGAAATGAATGCTGTTTCTCAAGGCTTCAAGATTTCATTCATTATCGCAGAACAGAGACAATCTGTGTCCAACTTACTTCAAATGCAATATTATACTATACCTACTTAATGCCTCTAACCAAGAGCCCAAAGCTTAACTGTACTCAGAAGTCACTAATATCAATGACAGAAAGCTTTCACTAATTCAACGGAAGCAAATTTCCTTTCTAGACATTTTGAAAACTGAACATGCAAACATTCATGCACTCATTTGACAATTAGCCATTTTTGCTGTCAGATGTTCCAAAAGCAAATACTAGAATACCTAGTATATCCTAGCAGTTTGGACAAGGAAATACTTACACATTAATACTTTATAATGTCATAAAATTTGGGGCTAACACCCTGAGTCAAATTGACGACCCCTTCTCACCTGAGAGTACCAAGTACAGTTCAAAGCCAATTAACTGAACTTTTAAGGGAAGATCTGAAGAAAGGTAAGGCTAATATGAGATCTAGACCTTTGGGTGAAAACGCATAGGATCTGTAGACCTCAATGTCAATGAAAAACTGAGGGGTTAAAATGTTTTGCCCCTCCTTTTAAAACAGATGCAGATTAAAGGCTTTCTGCATGGATATAGACCGATGATCTGTCCAACTGTTTTCAAAATACTATAGGGATTTAAACAGTATGCTTTCATTTATACAAATATCCTCTACAGTCTCAATTTAGTGTAAGGTATGGAAAAAGCACTTAACTACTATAAAAGTTACTTATCAAATACTCTGCCCTTCTGTAAGGTGTTTTTAAAAGCAACACAGGACCAAAAACATCCAACTATTACTTTATTTATATTACTATGCTTAAGTTACATGGAAAAAGACAACCAAGCAGTTCTGCCCCATTTCGAAAAAAATTTCCAATCAACACCAATTATGTGGTGACAAGCAACTGGGAATGGTGACATCTTTGGGTCAAGACTGACAAGAAAAAATGGGCTCTGGTGCTACAGTTCATCTCCAACAAGAATATGGCACACTGGCCAGCACAAGCCATACTAACACTGAGCCTTTAGCGCTGGGCACAGATTCGGATCTCTTCTCTGAAGCTAGCAAATCAAGTGAAATAACTGGGTTAAAAAAAAAGTTTTAAAATGAAGCCCAAATAAGTTTTAAAACCATGCTCCTGACATATTCTCCATCAAAGTTTACATAAAACACACTTTTTCCACTCTAATAGCCCCAATTTTTTTCCTCACATAGCCTACCATGTAGCTGCAGAGACTCTTCTGCCTCAAGATGTAAACGAAGGGAAAAAAATTAATGGCATGTGCATCATATTCTCTACACACTGCTGTTGGATGGAAAATACAAAATTAAAAAAAGAGAGAAAGGTTCCATCTTAGATTCTCACAACCTCTTGTTCCGCAGTTCATGAATCCGACTCTGATGCTAAGGTGACAGTGTATGTAAGTAGATTTGTTTTCAGTGAAGGAAACCTGGGAAAAGAAGGATTTATCTCTTTTTCTTCAAGAGTTATCTGATGGTACATGCTCCTCAAAGCCCTCACTCTCTCGAACTAGTGCACGTTCCAGGATCACACGGCCTTCCTTATAACGCTGGCTGTCTTCAGTGGCAAACTCATAGATCCATCCCAGTTTGCTATTGCAGTTTTTGCAGCTCACATCTCGAACCATGTGGCGGCCAGTGAGCATGACTCGATCTTGAACTTCACTGTACTGCAGATTAACTACCTAAAAAACATACAGAAAGAGAATGGCAAAGGCATGTATGTTATTTGTCAAGTAAGTACACACTATTATGGTTGGTGCAGTAACATCGACTTCAGAATAGAAAACAGATGTTGCTACTTTAGTCAAACCCACAATACCCTTCTCAACAGCTGATTTTTTCATGTTGCTAGGAGAGATAAACATTGCCAGTTGCACTGTATTGGTCATCTAATGGAACCATCTAATGGCTTGTTGTACTAGCCATTTTATACTATTTATACACAAGCTAGTTGTATTTTTGTATTGTAGTGAAAAAAAAAAAAAGAGTCCTGGAATTGGGAGTCACAAAATGTAGGATTCAGTCCAACTACTACTGTATAGTATTTAATGATTATAACTGCAGATAAATAGATGTAAAAGAACATATTACACCATCCATGTTCCAGAAAATGTTTGTCAAATATGTTTCTGAGAACAAGTTTTATATAAAAATTAGATCAGGATACTTAGCCTATTAAACTACTCAGTGCAAAAACAGTTTTCAAATAAGTTCAAGGACAATGAACACAGGAAGTGGTTCTAAGACAGTCTGTGATGAATTTCTAATGATTCTAAATAACCAACAATCCTCTATACTTTACTTTCCTGCAACCAGATGTCAAATATTTTTGGCTTCGAAGGCTCTCTGGACTTTACTGGAACTATTTAACTCTGGTACTGTAGTGTCAACACAGCAATAGATAATATATAAATGAACAGGTATGGTTGTTTATATCAATACTAATTTATTTTTTGGTCGTGGGGCTTGACCTCTGGGCCTGGGCACTGTCCCTCAACTCTTCAGCTCAAGGCTAACACTCTACTATTTGAGCCACAGTGCCACATCCGGCTTTTTCTACTTATGTGGTGCAGAGGAATCGAACCTAGGGCCTCATGCATGCAAGGGAAGCACTCTACCACTGAGATACCTTCCCAGCCCATTAACAGCAAATTTTATTTTCAGAAATAGATGGCTAGCCTGCTGCAGCATAAACCCTGTTCTGTATTTAAGTAAAGCTCAAGGGAAACACATAATTCTTCATTCTTTAATCCTTTTGAAGTTACATTCCAAACTAGGAGTGGCTACACATGCTTGTAATCCCAGCTACTCAGGAGGCAGTGACTGGAGAAGCACAGGTTTGAGGCCAGTACAGGCAAAGGTAACAGCAAGATTCTCAAAACAACTGGGAGTATAGCTCAAGTGATAGAATGCTTACCTAGCATACACAAGGGCCTGGGTTCAGTCCCTAGTATGGCAAATATATGTCACTTTCTACTAATGCTTCATAAGGTCTCCTAACAGATAACATAAGCAGTGAGCGATCAATTCTATTGAGTTAAGCTCATTCTGGCTCTTCTCGGTATCTGTAGTTCTAAGGAGGGTACTCTGGTGTTGCTGTCAAATATAGCCATTTAACTTAGGAATGAAACTTTTTTCTTACCAACCTTGTTAAAAAGAAATGCTCTACCAGTGGCACCTGTAAACCGGGTAGAGATGAGTTCTGAGCGGTTGGTGAGGATCGTATCACAGTTTGCACAAGAAAACAGGCGAGTACCACCAATATGATCAAGGAAAATTCTTCCCATTTTGATAGCTGAAGTTCTAAAAACCTAGGAGCAAATAGAAAATGAAATCATTATGATTAAAAATTGGCTAGCTAGCTTCCATTTGGGCAATGTCATAGAGAACCATTTATATATATATGTCATCTTTGCTTCTCAGTATTTGCTATGTGAAACAGCTGACCCTGAACAAAAGGTTCTAGAGTTTGAACATTGGACAAACTGGCAGATGCCAAACTAAAACCCTTTTAGAAGCAGAAAGAATGTTATCACTGGAAAAAATATGGAAAGTGGAATTTCAGAAAATGAATGATAACAAAACACTGGTACAAAGACAAAGAAAGAACAAACATGTAGCACAGATATTTAAGAATACATTCTGAGAATGTGTTAATTCAAGAAAAGGTGTGGGGACTGAGTGGATACAAAGGATAACTGACAAACAAGGGCAGAAAATATAGTGGTGAAACACTTGCTTAACATGCTTGAGGCTACATGTACATATGTGCGCGCGTGCGCGCGCGCGCACACACACACACACACACACACAAACACACACACACACACACACACACAAACACACACACACACACACACACACACACACACACACACACACACACACACACACAGTTTGGGAGCAAGAGGTGAATAAATCTGATTACTAGATGTACCAAAAACTATATAGTGGTGTATAATTTTGAGTACAACGGTCTAGGCAGCACCATGGTTTATTTTAAAACTATCATAGCTCAGAAATTGTTACTGCCCCCAGAGATGACTCTAAGCCAATCGAAAAAGGCTATTAACTGGTCAAAGGTTATACGGTTGTTAAAATACAGAAAATCAGCTGGAATGCAATGCTACCCAATTTCAAGACAAAGTTCTTCCATTACTTCCCATTAACATCCCCATAAAAAGAGGATCCAAGATGGTCTAGGCCTGACATAGGACTACAGCATCAAAAAAAGAAAAGGGAAAGGTTACTTTTATTGTCCATACAGAACTTATCTTCAAACCCTATGGATAAAATAAATCACAAAAGTGCTGAAACACTCAAAGTTTTTTTTAACAAATTTGTGAAACTACAATAATTTTATTTTAGTATTTTTAAGTTAGAAAAGCTGGGCACCAATGGTCCATACTTGTAATCCTAGGTAGCCTGGACAGACAAATCCATGAGAATCTGTCTCCAAAATAATTAGCAAAGGGGGTAGGAAGGTGGCTCAGTGGTAGAGCGCTTGCCTTGCATGCCTAAGGCCCTGGGTTCGATTCCTCAGCACCACATAAGCAGAAAAAGCCGGAAGTGGTGCTGTGGCTCAAGCGGTAGAGTGCTAGCCTTGAGCTGAAGAGCTAAGGGACAGTGCCCAGGCCCAGAGTTCAGGCCCCATAACTGACAAAAACAAACAAACAAACAAAAAAAAAACTAGCAAAGAGCAGGACTGAAGGCTTACTTTAAGTAGCTTAAGTAGTAGTGTCTGCTGAACAATCAAACTGGGCAAGGGCAAAGTTCTAAGTTAAAAACTAACTCCTTATATACATCATAATGAATTATCCTAGGAAATATGCTTAAGGATATAGATATACTCAAGAATATACTTCAGCCTTCATTTTAAAAACTATTCTGAAGTATAGTTATCAGCTCCTAAGTATTTAATCTTATAAATCTTTAATATGACATGCAAGGCAGATATAGCTGCCTTTTGGGGTAGGGTTGGGAAGAAAGGGCAGAAAGTCTGTACTCCACTGTCATAAATTTAAAAAGAAAAATTCCAAGGGCTGGGGGCATGGCTCAAATAGTAGAGTGCCTGCCTAACAAGTGTGAAACCCTTCCCAGTACTATTCCCCCCCCAAAAATCACCAAACCAAAAAACAAAAAACATTCTACAGACTTCCTCTGTGTAATCACTAATAATCATCATTATGACTCCCCGCAAACATTAAGCATAAAGTTTAATAAGGAATACAAAAATTTAATGAATACAATTACCATCTGAAGCTATGAAAAGGAAAACCAAGGCATTATCAAGAATCACAATAAGTAAACCTTAGACTGAAAATAGTAATTTACCTATCCAATTACATTTCTGCACAATAATAATAACTAATCCTTATTGCCTATCTTTATCACCTGTAAAACTCCAGCTTTACTTTTTCCAGATGTTTAATAAACAACACAAATAGCTGCTGTATATAAATCAGACTGTTTAACAAGTGGTATAGCACTTTCCTAGCACATAGTATCCTCCTAGGGCAACAACTGACTAGAGATGAGCAGTAACTACTCCCACCCTGCTTCCTCCACTCCCCCACTCCCATTCCTAGACCATTTCATTTGTTCATTTTCCCGTTTTATACAATCACCTTAACTTGCATTTATGAGACTCACACAATACAAATAAAACATTCAACAGAGCCTGGTGCTGGTGGCTCACACCTGTAATCCTAGCTACTCAGGAAGGCTAAGATATGAGGATCACAGTTCAAATCCAGCCCGGAAAGTCTGTGAGACTCTTATCTCCAATTAACCACCAGAAAACTGGAAGTGGTGCTGTGGCTCAAGTGGTAGAATGCTTGCCTTGAGCTGAAGAGTTCAGGAACAGCGCCTAGGCCCAGAGTTCAAGCCTCATGACTGACAAGAACAAAAACAAAACAAAAATCATTCAACAAATTTGTGAATGATGATTCATTATGGTTGTATGTGCATACTGGTGATTTCCAGGAAAGACTCCACAGCAAGGTATTTCCGGTCTCAGTAACAAAGGTATTCAGCTCTCTCATGTTTCACTTGAGGGGTCACAGCCAGCTAGAGCTTCTAGGTCTCATTTCAAAGCTCATTTTCCTTCGAACTTGTTACATTTTCATATTGTAATTTACTTCAATCCTAATGCAGTACTAACTAGATGTTTCTGTACTGAGCTTGGCAAATAAAAGTGTTGTGGGAAATGTCATCCACTTCAAATGAATGCTCTCTATACCTTCTACAGAAGCCTTTCTATTTTTGGCTCAAAATTAGATACAATACAGCTGTGACTGACCATTTGGTACTGGGCAAAAAGATTTAATATGCCTTCTTTTATCCTGCTTCAAATTCAGTCTATTTTGACTCTTCACCAAAGTATTTTTACTGGATCCAATTATATGATTCATTACCCACAACCAAAAATATATCTGGGCAGAACCTTATGTTACACTATTCTGAGTGTGGTTGCCATTTATAGAGTTCTATCTATGTATTTTTAAACTGTAGAATGTGGGGGGATTTTGCCAAAAAAGACAAACTAGAATGTTATAAAGTCTAGTCTTTAAGAAGTATAAAAACTTCTGCACTGACATTAGGTTCTAGGGTTAAGTGTTAGCTTTGCAAGGTTAGAAATTGAACCTAGTACTGACTTAAAACTATTCAATCTCTCAAGAGGATTACATCAACTAGAATGTCATTACTATGTGTCTCTGCAAAATTTATGTTGCATCTTAATCACCAGTGTCATGGCATTTAATGTTGATTGGTTCATAAGAGCAGAACACTCATTAGGAGATTACTGTCCTCAAAAAAGGCCCCAGAGGGGGCTGCCTTGCCCCTTTCTATCAGATCAGGTAAGGACACAGCTGGATGACACTATCAATGACCTCAAAATAGACCCTTACTTATCAGACACCAAATCTGCTAGTGCCTTGATCCTAAAATCCCCAGCCTCCAAACCGAGCTAAAGAAACTCCAGTCTATAGCATCTGGAAACAGAAGCTTGAATGGATTAAGGCAGCCACACTTTATCCTTTGATGAGGAAGGTCACTAAAAAGCTAACTCACCACTTCAGAATCAGGCTTCTTTGGATGATAGTGAACTTCGCCTCAGAACTAATATTTACTGACTCTATAGGACTTCGTATATATTAAATATCATTCAGTTGTGACAAATTTTTTTTTTTTGCCAGTCTGAGGGCTTGAACTCAGGGCCTGGACTTCTTTTGCTCAAGGCTAGCACGCTACCTCTTGAGCAACAGCACCACTTCCAAATTTTTCTATTTTTATGGCACTGCAGAATCCAACCCAGGCTTTATGCATGCTAGGCAAGCACTCTACCACTAAGCTACATTCCCAGCCAAATTATGACAATTCTTAAGGCAGACATTGCCCTGCTGTTATTGATGAAATAAAGACTGGGTACTTGCTCAGTTCACCATTCCATTTCAAGTGTATTACAGTCCAGTTGTTATGAGCATTAAAATGCATTTCAACTTTATTCTAAAAATTGAATATAAATAAAAGATCAAAAAAGAAAAATAAAGAAATAGATTGTTCACTTTCCAAAGTGGCCAAACAAGGCTCTGAAGTAAATCTTGCTCCACCAGTTCCTACTCAGTCACCCTCTGGTAATTGAATTTTTGGGTTGTGGGATTCTGTCTTTTCCCTCCTCCCCACTCTAGGCTCTTCTACCAGTGCTCCTTAATCTTAGGAGACCACAATCAATCACAACCTCCTAGATTAGGGAGAACAAGTGACTGCAAAACTGATAATAAAACAAAAACAGAAACAACCCTCTAGAGACATCAAATTTACCCTATCTAGGTTTTACTTCATGGTCCGTCTGTCTATTAAACACACAAGCACAAATGCCACCACAATTGTGCTGAATTAAGACCAGAAGAATGTGCTCATAAAGACTGCTTCTCTATAAAATTTGAAAGTGTTTTTGACAGGATAAAAATAGTGCTTTTTATGAGACAGGGTCTCAAAATTACAGTGCAGGTTGACCTGGAATGCTGTAGGACAGGCCTTAGCTTCCTGAATGCTGGTATGAGAACCGTGTGCCAGTATATCTAGCTAGAGCTGCTTCTTAAAAATGAAAAAAACCCAACTTTACTGGGCTTGGGGTGTGGAGTTCAGTGGAAGAATGCTTGCTGGTATTTATCCAAGAGGCCTGGGTGTAAGTTCTATCCCTACCATCTCCTCAGGACTACAAAAAATAAAAAACTATGGTTTACATATGATAAAGTTTATTCTAAGTGTGCTGTTCAATAATTTATAGCAATTTTACAAAGATGTAACACCGCTACCACAAACAAGCTTTAGAACACTTCCATTTCCCACAGACCAGTCTGTAGCCAATCCCTTCTCCCACACTCAGCAACCAGCAAGCACTAATCTGTTTTCTGTGATTATTTTTACATCCAAAATATCTCCCACATATGCTAATCACTTTACTTGCCTTAGTGGAATCTCAAGTCCCTTCAGCCACATACTTCTGAAATGGAGTGAAAGCTTTCACAGATGTCCTTTCTCTGTTGATTCTGAGGAACCTTATTGTGTCCCACAGTAGGAAAAATGGGTGCTTTGTGGTACTTATTAGTGCTGCTGTTCAAGGTTTATGGAGGAAATTATGGCCAAATCCAAAATAAACGCTCAGGTTTACTTAACATGCTCCCTTCCACATCAGCATTTCAAGTAAAACCCAGTAATTTGATAATCTTATTATTTATTTATTTTTATTTTTGTCCATCATGGGGCTTGAACTCTGGGCCTGGGTGTTGTCCCTCAGCTCTTCAGCTCAAGGTGAGCACTCTACCACTTGAGCCACACTGCCACTTCCAGTTTTCTGGTGATTAATTGGAGATAAAGAGTCTCAGACTTTCCTGCCTAGGCTGACTTTGAACCACAATCCTTAGATCTCAGCCTCCTGAGTAGCAAGGATTACAAGTGTGAGCCACCAGTGCCTGGCAATAATCTTAATTTTTAAAAATAAGACTTCCATTCTAGTTTTGCACAGCTTACAGTCTGAAATAAGAAAATTACCCAACTCATTTAACTGGGGGTGGGAGAGTGGTAGTCTCAGTATATCCTCTTACCTGAAATTATCAAGGGCCAGGTTAAAAATATAAGTGAATTCATTAGTGATCTGTAGATCATATTTCAGTAATGTTTTCAACTTATTCTTCCCAAATACCTCCCTTTGATTAGAACTTCAAATTCCTATTTTTGCCAGGAGTTTCTGGGGGAAGCAGATTTTTATGACCTCTACTTTTGTATTTTAATTTACAGAATTTAAATAAGAAAAAAAAGATATTTCTCTTTCAGTAATCTATGAAAGACAAAATCCCCAGGAATGTATTATATTAAAACTGGACATGCGCTGGGAATATGGCTCAGTGGTATATTGTTTACCTAGCATTCATGAAGCCCTGGGTTCGATTCCTCAGTACCACATACACAGAAAACACAGGAAGTGGTGCTGGGGCTCAAGTGGTAGAGTGCTAGCCTTGAGCAAAGAAGCTCAGAGACAGTAGTCCAGGCTCTGATTTCAAGCCCCAGCCCCAGGACTAGCAAAAAAAAAGAAAAAAAAAAACTGGACATGACAGATTATATAATTTCTTAGTTTGTAGGTCATTAAGTAATTCTCTAAGAAGTCTATTTCTTGTGTATATACACTTGTATATATACACAACTGAAACATGACTGTATTTTTAGTCTGTATTTTCCTTAAAAGCAGGGATGAGCAAACAGAGGCCCATGGGCCAAATGTAGTTTGCTCTCATCTAAGCTAAAAATTAGTTCTTTACTTTTTAAATGGATGATAAAAGAAACAAAACAAGGAATATTTTGTGACACAGAAGCATTACGTGAAAGTCTAACAAATAGTGATAAAACGTCTTTGGCTCACAGCCATCCACGTTTGTGTACACTCAGCTGCTTTCTCGATACAATGGCAATTTAATTAGTTGCTAATCAAGTTTGCTACACAAACTTGGGGTCCCAAAACTCAAAATAATCACGATTCCTCTCCTTACAAGTAAGTATCCTGCTCAAAAACATTCATGCCATGAACACCTTTTTAGTTAGAAATCCATTTTTTCTTAGAAAAAACAGAAACTTGTTAACAATTAGGTTTAAGAATCAACAGAAACATTTGACAAGATTAAAGTTCCCTGCTCCCAGTTTAAAATGGATTTTCTAGATAAAATTCTTAACTTTCTATAACCAGTTCAATGTTAAAGGTTGAAGATGAACTATATAAAGACTATATACACTGATATTTATATACCTAGTTACATATAACATATATATGTGCAAAATATGTATATATTTGAAGGATGAGAACACATATATGAAGGATGAGAATTAAATGGATGTACTATATTCTGAGAACAAACAATAAATGCTAAACAAAGGTCAGTGAAACTAAGACTATCTTTTTCTACATATCCCATTCCAACTCCCCCATCACAGATAAGGAAACTCGGCTCAGAAAATAATAAACAATGAACTGTTTTTACCTCCTCTTGCTGGCAGAAATGTAAGAAATGAAGGGACAGAAATCAGAAGGAACACTTGAAACCTTCCGAAGCATCTCAAACTCTTGGTGCCATCATGCTATGTCTTAAAATGTTTTTCTTCCCTATAATTAAACATCCAGTTTGGTCTCAACCCTGGCAAGTGGAATTAGCAAAAGGAGGCACCACTTCCCCCAACATTAAAAATATCAGGGAGAACAATAGGTATCTATTTGCATCTCATAGGACCCTTCAAAGAAAACCTCCCAGGGGCTGGGAAGGTGGCTCAGTGGTAGAGCTCTTGCCTTGCATGCCAGAGGCCCTGGGTTTGATTCCTCAGCACCACATAAGCAAAAAGAAAAAAGCCGGAAGTGGCGCTGTGGCTCAAGTGGTAGAGCGCTACCCTTGAGCTGAAGAGCTGAGGGACAGCGCCCAGGCCCAGAGCTCAGACCCCATGACTAGACCCAAAAAAAAACAAAGAAAACCTCCCAGTTCTGAAAGACCTCTCTCCAGTAAAGGAATTATCCACAGAACACACACTTCAAGGAATTCCACTACAGGATAGATCACAGGGGAGTTTTCATTGTACCAAAAAGGGGTACACAGTCACCAAAACTCTGAAGCAGGAATTCTGCTACATTAGAACCTAGTTTATGAAGGGCTAAAGACATCTGCCCTTTTTCCTGAGGCAGTTTTGGTTTAAATCAAAACAGAATCATGTGGAAGCCATGAGTATTCCATTTGCAGACTCTTCCCTTCAAAACATACTAAAGAGGGCTGGGAAGGTGGCTCAGTGGTAGAGTGCTTGCCTTGCATGCATGAGGCCTCAGTGGTAGAGTGCTTGCCTTGCATGCATGAGGCCCTGGGTTCATTTCCTCAGCACCACATAAGCAAAAAGAAAAAAGCCAGAAGTGGCGCTGTGGCTCCAGTGGTAGAGCGCTAGCCTTGAGCTGAAGAGCTGAGGGACAGCACCCAGGCCCAGAGTTGAGGCCCCACGACCAGACCCAAAAAAAAAAAATACTAAAGAACAAAACCCAAAGAATTGCCAATGCTGGGTTAACTACAATATTGATCATCATCATAAACACAATGCTTCTATAATTTTATCAGGTATTATATAGATTTGTAGCTATTTTATACTGATTTGATGTTATACAGGAAAATAAGTTTTACTCATAAAACTAATTTTCAAGTTTTTGTAGAAATATTTACTGCCAAGGATAAAGTGACAGAGGAATGTTATATATGCCTTTGTTCTTTCCTTGTAGAATACCTTATTTTAGGTCTTGTTTCCAAGTTTACTACATTTCTATAATTCCACTTAATCATCACTGGAATATAAGACCAGCCATATAACTCAGTTAGTTATGAGTCAGCAAACAATCTGAGTTGGTAACCTCCCCAAAAAGTCTGTTGGCATGAAAAATGAATGATCTCCTGTTCGTTGTGATACAATGCTTAAAGTTTTGAACTAGATGATGTGAAGTTCAATTTAACTTCTGATTTCCTGATTCAAATGTCAGAGTAAATTCCTGTCTAGCTAAGATTTGGGTCCTATATTATACACCAATTACCACACAGGATTACCAGGGAAATAAATATTGATATAATTAAGGCACTATAAAACCTTAAAGGATATTCTGGGCATAAATATACTGAATATACAGTAATATGTTAAAAATTAACCTCAGGTCTCACAACATTTGAGGGGTAAAAGTTTTACTTAAAAAAAAATTTTTTTTAAGCCGGGCTCTGGTGGCTCACGCCTGTAATCTTAGCTACTCAGGAGGCTGAGATCTGAGGATAGCGGTTCAAAGCCAGCCCGGGCAGGAGAGACCGTGAGACTCCTATCTCCAATAAACCACCAGAAAACCGGAAGTGGCGCTGTAGCTCAAGTGGTAGAGAGCTCGCCTTGAGCTGAAGAGCTGAGGGACAGCACCCAGGCCCAGAGTTCAAGCCCCATGACCGACGAAAAAAAAAAAATTTTTTTTTTAATTGGCAAGGCAACATTTACTTCTGTGCAAAATGGGGCAAGCAAATACTAAGTTTCTTTTCCACAGAATATTTTTAGTCTTGTTTCTAAATTTGCTTCTCTTCCCTTTCACTTAAAAAGGGAACCGTAGATGCAAATAAGTCTAGAGAGACGCTCTCAATGATCCAGCCAGATAACATTATTTTTAAATATTATTTTTAAATAAATATTTCACCAATCTTGTTTACAAAAGCTACTGTTAAAGTTCAACTTAGGTTTCCCATATAAATAATTAAAACAAATTTCACCACTTTTTGTACAGATAAGAAGGTTGCTAGTTATCAAACTGTAGTGGGCAGTAGCCCAGATGAAAGTTAACAAAAGCAGATATTCGCTCCTTCCAAAGAGTGTATACAGTGTACTTGATGTTCCAGAACATACCCAGAAAGACAATGGGAATATCTGTGTGCCATATTCCACAAGCCTCCACTTTCTTGCTAGATGTAAATGTTCCAGGCCTGGTATTTTTTTAGTCCTTATCTGCCTAAAAGCAACCAAAGCCTCTTCATTTTCTAAGCCTAAGCAATTACCAATTCATTGCAGAGTGCCTCCTACTTCCTCTTCATTGCCCAATCTTTGATTTCTTGTAAACTCTTATTTCATGATTTATATCTATTATATATATGTGTACACATATACATTTATATGGGGTTTTTGTTGTTTTGTTTTTTGGGATTTTGAACTCAGGGCCTCTGTTCTCACTCGGCTTTTTCAATCTAGACTAGCGCCAGGTTTTTGTCTGGTTGAGTATACACTCTACAAGAGTTGCCTGCCCAGGCTAGCTTTGAACCTAATACTCAGATCTCAGCCTTGGGAGTTAGGATTACTGGCATGAATCACTGGGACCCGGATTCATAACTAATAATAAACTGTGTTGTTACTCAATTTTGTGACTTTTTCTAATTTCCTGTTAGCCTGACCCAGAATAAGTATGTGAAAAACTTTTAGGAAAAGAATTCACCACAGTCTTTCACATCTGGCATAAATTATGTGCCCTGGAAACACTGTGTGCTTTCTGCTTCCGCTTTACTGGGTTGCAGCTGAGGTACTGTATATGTGTCTGTACAGGTTAGCTAACACCTATCCTATTAGCCCAGTTACTTCACCAGCAAGTCTACTAATTTTCCAAAAACACAAGGTTAGCCCGAGGTTACTTCAGATTTTCCGTCTGTCAAGGAGACCTGGAATAAAAAATCCTCAGATTACCAATAGGGCTCAGTAAACAGAAAAAGTTTAAAAATAAATGAGCTGTACACCTTCCCCGACTCTCCCTTGAAAGGGAGATTAGTCGGTGTCAGGGACTAAACCGATCTGTGTAGCATTTCAGTTTCCCACTCCTGCTGACACGGAATACTCGCTCGTCCTACCCACCTGCACTCGAGGATGGAAGAAAGGGGGTGTGCAGGGCGCGCCTACCTCCCCACCGGCCGGCGCGAGCAGGTGGCGGGACGGCTACGCGGTGGGATGGACCGGCCCCCCGCAACTCTGCAGGGGAAACCGCGAGGCCCTTTCTTTCCCTCCCCCCCATCCCCCCCCCCCCCGCCCGCAGAGGGCCCAGCTGATCACGGTCACGTGACGCCTGCCGGCCAATCACGAGGCGCCGGGCGGCGAGCGCGGCGGTGGCGGGGCCTCCTCCGGCACAACAAACACGGGTAGAACAGCTGGGCGGGCGCTGCGGCCCGGCCGGGGCAGGTTGCCCGTCGGTCTCCCCGAGCCCGACGTACAAGAGGGTAAAGGCGGTAGCTGTTTACCCGACGGGGCAGAGGCGGGCACCGACCCCGCCAGGCACGAGCTCAGCCATTGGGAGCAGTCGGGGTCGTCTTCCAGGCTGCGGCGACCCCCACGCCCGGCCGGGGACTCCGCGCCGGGCCCCGGGGCGCGGGCCTGCAGGCCGACCCCGAGCGCGCCCCCGACGCGGCGCGGGCACGGCGGCCGTGGGGGCGGGGCGGCCGGGAGGGGGAGGGCGCGGGGCAAACTGTCCGCCGCCGACGGGCGCCCGCGCGGACGCCGCCCGCGCTCGGCGTGGGGCCGTCCCGGGACGTGGGCGCGCCGAGGGGTCGCGGCTGTGGCGGTCTCGCCGGTCGCGCCGTAGCGCGGCGGGGGCGGGCCGACGGCGGCCGCTGCGCCGGGGCCTCACAAAGAGCAGCGGCCCAGCCCACCGGGCCGCGGCCCCGCACCGCGGGCCTCCCCCACGGGCCGGGGGGCGGCCGCGCCGGGACCCCGGGAGGTGCGCGGCGAGGAAGAGGCACTTCCTGCCCGGGCCCCCGCCCCGGGCCGCTCCCCGAGGGCTAGGAAGCCACCCGACGCGAAGAGTTCCTCCGTCCCCACCGTCTCCCAGCCCAACCCCCCGTCGTCGCACTCACCCGGAGCGGCGGTGAGGTCGGCGCTGCCAGCGACTCCTCGCTCCTCAGCCGGGTCGAAGCCCCTCGGCCTCCCGAAGCTCCAGGTTTAGTCAGGCCCCAGCCTTGGCCCCGCCTCTCCCAGGCCCGGCCTCAGCGCCAATCACCCGGCGAGGCTCCGCCCCTCCCCCATTCCGCTCTCCCGGTTGGTCCGGGACAGACTTCATTCCTAGGCCCCGCCCCTCTCTCTGGCACCCTGCCCTTTCTTCTGGGCCCCGCCCCTTCCCTGACTCACCCTCCCCCCACTCCCGCTTCCCTGGGCTGGGCGGCCCACCCCTCGCCCAAGCCGCAGAACTGGGGCTGGCTAGCAGCTGCTCGCCCCGCCCCCGGCCTGACACCTCGGACTCGTACAGCCAATCAAAGAGGCTAACTCTGCCTCCTCTCCCAAGACCGCCAATGTGGTGAGACTGAGGATCCACCCCCCCCTCCCAGCTGAGAGCACACAACACAGCGTCCACGTGAGTCAGCTACTTAAAGGAAAAGGCTCAGCCTTTCTCGTCGTGGCAGCTGGGACTCCGGCGCGTCATCAGCATCGCCAGGTGGCTTCTGAGGCCTAGCTTCCTGATGGCCTGTGAGGCCCGATGACCAGGAAAAACAACAGGCTGTTTCCTAGACAAAGCAGGTACCTGGGTTCAAATGCACCCTAGATTAAGAGGAACCTTGTCGTTCATTTCTTTGAGGCTAATTCCTCTTTCCACTCTTCTATTTACAAACCGAAGCCCTTTGGAATTCCTGAAACATTTGTGGCCAAAAAACAAAACAAAGGGTATTTTTTCGACTTTATTTACAACTCCCCGAGTTTACTCTTGGCAGTGGAAATGACTGTCTTAAAAAAAAAAGAGAGACTCCAGCAGGGTACCTCCAGTAGGTGACTCACACCTGAAATCCTAGCTACTCAGCTGAGATCTGAGGATAATGGTTCAAAACCAGCCCAGGCAGGAAAGCTTTATCACCAATTTACTACCAGAAAGCTGCGAGTGGAGCTATGGTTCAAGTGGTAGAGCCCCAGCCTTGATAAGAAAAAATGTTAAGCCGGGCGCTGGTGGCTCACGCCTGTAATCCTAGCTACTCAGGAGGCTGAGATCTGAGAATCGCGGTTCAAAGCCAGCCCGGGCAGGAGAGACCGTGAGACTCCTATCTCCAATAAACCACCAGAAAACCGGACGTGGCGCTGTAGCTCAAGTGGTAGAGCGCTCGCCTTGAGCTGAAGAGCTGAGGGACAGCGCCCAGGCCCAGAGTTCAAGCCCCACGACTGACAAAAAAAAAAAAAAATGTTAAAGGAAAGCCCCTGAGTTCAAGCCATAGTAAACCTCCCTCCCCACCCACCCAACCCCCAAAAATTCTCTCTACTGTTGCTTCCTAAGTCTGAGATTTGTTTGTTGAAAAGGTAGTTGTCGCCGGGCGCTGGTGGCTCACGCCTGTAATCCTAGCTACTCAGGAGGCTGAGATCTGAGGATCATGGTTCAAAGCCAGCCCGGGCAGGAGAGACTGTGAGACTCCTATCTCCAATAAACCACCAGAAAACCGGAAGTGGCGCTGTAGCTCGTGGTAGAGCGCTTGCCTTGAGCTAAAGAGCTGAGGGACAGCGCCCAGACCCAGAGTTCAAGTCCCACGACCGACAAAAAAAAAAAAAAGAAAAGAAAAGGTAGTTGTTCCCTCAGCCCTTCATCAGTGTTAAAGGTGGACAGGCTTCCCACCTATTTCATTGGTTATCTCTGTTTACTCACTTTAAGAATAATGTAAAAATAGGGACTGGGAAGTTGGCTCAGTGGTAGAACGTTTGCCTTGCATGCCTGAGGCCCTGGGTTCAATTCCTCAGCACCACATAAGCAAAAAGAAAAAAGCTGGAAGTGGCGCTGTGGCTCAAGTGGTAGAGCGCTAGCCTTGAGCTGAAATGCTGAGGGACAGCGCCCAGGCCCAGAGTTCAGGCCCCATGACCGGAACCAAAAAAAAAAAAAAAAAGAATAATGTAAAAATATGTCTTCATGTCTATTTCTTGTCCTAAATATGTATAGGTCAGGAATTGAGGTTAAGATGCAAGATGTGCAATGTTCTTGGTGGGATAGAAGTTCACATGTAAATCCCAGCACTAGACTCTTGGTCAACTCCAAATCCCCAAGACTTTTCACTCAATTTTGGTTAAATAAATCTGAACCTCAAATGTGAAAGGAATGGGTATCTTTGTGTAAGTGAATTTCCTAAGAGATTGAGCAATTTTAAACAATGGGTTTTTCTTCCTTATTTCTTGGTTTGTATTAAGTTTGAATTAGAAAGAACCTTTTTCCCCCCTTAATACTGGAAAATGAACCAAGAGCTTATAGAGGGCAAGCTCTCTAACTCTGAAGTACATACCCAGCCCTAACTCCCATGTGAGAGTCTCCATATGAGCACAGGCTAGCATGGAATTTGGGATCCTCATGCCTTAGCCTCCCAACACTGGCAGGGAGTACAGATGTATACCATCAGGCCTGTCTGACCTTTATAAAATCATGAGACAAGAGACTGCTGATTTCCCAAGCTGGCCTCCAACTTTCTACACTCAACCATCTGAGTAACTGGTGTTATAAGCATAGCTCATCATGCCCAGGGTTCTGCCTCATATTATACCAACTTCTGCCCTCTATTGAGGGCTTCATGTGTATCCTCCTATTCTTCCCAAAATGAATATGCCTGGGAGCTATGGGTCTTCAGCTTGATCTTTTGCACTTAGCAATAAGTTATGACCATCTTTAAACATCCAATGTGTCTTTTATCTACAAATTTATCTTTGTCTCCCTATTTTCCATAGTATGACATCACCATCTTTTATTAAAAAATGTTCTACTAATGGACATATGGATTACCTTCTTTTTATTTAAAATACAGCTGCAAAAGAATAAAATAAAATACTGCTGCAATGAGCACCCCTGTTCATTGGTAAAATATTTTCTGAGCTTTTCTGAATATAATCATTTGAAAAGGAAGTACACTGACTTAACCTCATAGGAAACAGTACTTCGAATGTTAGGTAAGAAAATGGTAATTATATATATTTATTTTTATTTTATTTTATTTTTTTATCAGTTGTGGGACCTGCACTCTGGGCCTGGGTACTGTCCCTCAGCTCTTCAGCTCAAGGCTAGCACTCTACCACTTGAGCCACAGTACCACTTCCGACTTTTTCTGTTTATGTGGTGCTGAGGAATCAAACCCAGGGCCTCATGCATGCGAGGCAAGCACTCTACCACTGAGCCACCTTCCCAGTCCCAGTAATAATATTTTTAACAAATACATATTAGCCAGGTGCTGGTGGCTCATGCCTGTAATCCTAGGTACTCAGGAGACTGAGTTCTGAGGATGGTGGTTTGAAGCCAGCCCAGGCAGGAAAGTCTGTGAGACTCTTATCTCTAATTAAGTACCAGAAGGGTGGTGCTCTAGCTCAAGTGGTAGAGGGATTGCCTTGAGCACAAAGAGGTTGAGGGACAGCCCTAGGCCCTGAGTTCAAGCCTAGGACTGGCAAAAAATAAATAAAAGTGCACATTAAGTATTTCCTATTCTAAAATAGAAAATAATTTCCTATTCTAAAATTATTGAATTGAATGTATATGTATATATTTTTTGGTTAGTTGTAGGGGCTTGAACTCAGGGCCTGGGCACTGTCCTTGAGCTTTTTTGCTTAAGGCTAGGGCCTTATCACTTTGAGCTATAGCACCACTTCTGGTTTTCTGGTGGTTAATTGGAGATAAGAGTCTCTGGGACTTTTCTGCCCAGGCTGGCTTTGAATCCTGATCCTCAGATGTCAGCCTCTTGAGTAGCTAGGATTCCAGATATGAGCCAATAGTGTCCGGCCTCTTAAATGTTTTGTGCTGGTACTGGGGCTTAAACTCAGGACCTTGAGCTTTTTCACTTGAGGCTGGCACTTTACCACTTGAGCCACAGCTCTTTAACCTTTTTTTTTTTGGTCAGATCTTTGGCTTGTGAACTCAGGGCCTGAGGCTGTCCCTAAGCTTATTGTGCTCAAGATCTCTCCACCACTTGAGCCAAAATGCCACTTGCAGCTTTTTCTTAGTAGTTTATTGGAGATAAGAGCCTCACAGACTTTCCTGCCCAGGCTGGCTTCAAACTCAGGGCCTGGGCACTGTCCCTGAGCTGTTTTGCTTAAGGCTAGTGTTCTAGCACTTGAGCTACAGTGCCACTTCCAGCTTTTTCTGTGTATGTGGTACTGAGGAATTGAACCCAGAGCTTCATGTATGCTAGGCAAGCACTCCACCACTGAGCCACATGCCCAGTCCCTCTGCTTTCAGATTTTTAGTGGTTAATTGGAGATAAAGGTTTCATAGACCTTCCTTCCCAGGCTATCTTTGAGCCAAGACCCTCAGTTCTCAGCCTCCTGTGCAGCTAAGATGACTGGTGGCATCCTGGTTTATAAACTTAATTTTGAAAACTATTAGATAAGTACTGTTGTCACCCCTTTTTTATAGGTAAGTTAACTGAAGCACAGTGATTAGCTCATTCAAGGTCACCCAGTTAGACATATTGAATACAATGTAAACTTGAAAGAAGATGAAAATAATCAAATTGTAACCGTTAATCTAGATAATGGTAATGTGCAGAATTAAAAGCCCTAGTATGCTTTGTGGGGAGCAAGAAGTGTTCTCTTCCCTAGTTCTCCCTACTTGAACTAAAATCTTTGCTATAATTTTAGAGTCTTAAGTATTAGGAAAGGAAAACAGAAATGGAATGGAAGGGAGAGGTTTACTGGTAACAAGAATGGCTGCATGAGTGGGCTGAGGACAGACTTTTCCAAGTTATTGTTAAGTGACTGGTTAGAATGATGGTTTCCCATAGTTAATAAAAAGTATTTGGAAATGCTGATTAGTGTTGAAAAACGATGCATCAGAGCTGATGATGGAACACTCATATGAAATAAAAAAATACCAAATTAAAGACAATATAGCTAGTGTGCTGGTCTACCTGCAATCACAGCACTTGGAGGCAGAAGCAGTAAGATCTCCAGTCTGAGGCCAGCATGGGCTCCATAACAAAACCATGTCTCAAAAATAAACAACAAAAAACTAAGCCGAGTACCAGTGGCTCACGCCTGTAATCCTAGCTACTCTGGAGGCTGTGATCTGAGGATCACCATTCAAAGCCCCCTCCCTTCCCACCCCCCTCCCGGCAGGAAAGTCCATGAGACTCTTTATCTCCAGTAAACCACTAGAAAACCAGAAGTGGCACTGTGGCTCAAGCAGTAGAGCACTTGCCTTGAGCTAAAGAGCACAGGGACAGTACCCAGACCCAGAGTTCAAGCCCTATGACCGACCAAAAAAAATCCCCCAAAACTAGTAATAAAGAGTCAATGTAGCAAATATAGAATAGCAATGCAAAATGAAAACAAAACAAAAACCCTAGGAGGTTGATTTGAAAAAAATCTATTTGATTCCACACTGCCCCCTTCCCTCACACCCCCTCCTTTGGTAATAAAGTTTGAATTCAGGGCTTCAGTTATTTTTCCCATAGGGTCCTGAGTTATGCCCAGGCGATCTGGATCTCAGTGTTCCTGTTTATGAAGGCTGTGTAGGATGATGACAGACATATGCTACCACATCCAGCTTTTTTCTTTTTTGGCTGTCCTGGGATTAGATCCAGCTTTTCATCGATTAAGATGGATCTCATGAATTTTTTGTCCACACTGACCTAAAACTGCATCTTCACCTCACTCTTCACCTCTGAGTAGCTGGGATCTATGTATAAGCCACCATGCCGGGCTCTACCTGACTTTTGATTAGAATCATACAATTTGGCACAAATTGATGTTTTAATTGAAACTAAGATTTTCCCACCATAAACAAGATGTTCCTTTCCATTTATTCAAACATTTTTCAATGTATTTTGGTATTTCATGGTATCCAAGCCTCCTCCTAGTCTACATTGTTAATATATCATCTTAGGGTTATATTTAGATATTATACATCTGCTGAGGGTGTGTTCAGCTGAATTGTAGCCATCTCTGGAAATATGTATGATGAAATCCAAACTCTTAGTACCTCAAAATGAGACTGCAAGCCAAGCACCAGAGGCTTGGTATAATCCTAGCTATTCAGGAGGCTGAGATCTGAGAACCTAGGTTCTAAGACAGCCAGGGCAGACAGATTAAAAAAGCTTTCATCTCCAGTTAACTTGAAGAGTTTCTTGAAAAAGAAATGAAGAATGGGTATGCAGTTCCATCAAATATTATTTTAGCAAAAAAACTGATATTTGAAGTATGGCTCAAGTGATAAAGCAAAATATAGCCAAGTGAGAGCAAAAGGCCCTGAGTTCAAGCTCCATTAAAATACAGAGGCTCTGCTGGGAATGTGACTTAGTGGTAGAGTGTTTGCCTAGCAAGCATGAAGCCCTGGGTTTGATTCCTCAGTACCACATAGACAGAAAAAGCCAGAAGTGGCACTGTAACTCATGTGGTAGAGTGCTAGCCTTGAGCAAAAGAAGCTCAGGGACAGTGCCCAGGCCCTGAGTTCAAGCCCCAGGACTGACAAATAAATAAAAATAAATACAGGGATGAGATGGGGATGTGGCTTAGTGGTAGAGTGTTTGCCTAGCATGCATGAAGTCCTGGGTTCCATTCCTCACTACCACATAAACAGAAAAAGCCAGCCAGGTGCCAGTGGCTCATACCTATAATCCTAGCGACTCAGGAGGCTGAGATCTGAGGATCTCAGTTCAAAGCCAGCCCAGGCAGGAAAGGCCGTGAAACTTTTTTTTTTTTTTTTTTTTGGTCGGTTGTGGGGCTTGAACTCTGAGCCTGGGCATTGTCCCTGCGCTCTATCATCTCAAGGTAAGCACTCTACCCCTTGAGCCACAGTGCCACTTCCTGTTTTCTGGTGGTGAATTGAAGATGAGAGTCTCACACTTTCCTGCTCCAGCTGGCTTTGAACTGTGATCCTCAGATCTCAGCCTCCTGAGTAGCTAGGATTACAGGCCTGAACCACTGGTACCTCTGAAATTCTTATCTCCAATAAACCACCAGGAAACCGGAAGTGGCACTGTGGCTCAAGTGGTAGAGTGCTATCCATGAACTGATGAGCTGAGGGACAGCGCTCAGACCCAGAGTTCAAGCCCCATGATTGACAAAACAAAACAAAACAAACAGAAAAAGCCAGAAGTGGCGCTGTTGCACAAAGTGGTAGAGTGCTAGCCTTGAGTGAAAGAGATCAGGGACAGTACTCAGGCCCTGAGTTCAAGCCCCATGGCCAGCCCCCCCCCCCCAAAAAAAAAATTATAATACAGGGGATTACTATAAATGGGAACTTCCCATATTACATATTATAAACCCCAACTGGTTATTATTTTGTAGGAAAGGTAATGATTTTGCAGTTTATACTATCTTGCATTTTTTTGGCCAGAAAAATTTCCTTATTTGCAAATGATCATAGTTTTACTGCCTACTTTTCAGTCATTTTGCCTTTTATTTCTTTTTAAAGCCTTGTTCACATTATCTTTGAATACATGTGTGAATATTTCTGTCATATTCCTAGAATTCAATTTGCATCATTTCTTTAAAAAGAAATAAAAAATGGGTATGCAGTTCCATCAAGTACCATTTTTAGTATCCATTAAAAGGACCATAGTTTTTCTCTCTTGTGCTATTTTTTTTATAGAATCCATTTTATAGACCATCTCTACATTTAACCAGCTTTGCATTGCCAGGATAAAAATCCCTTCATACTGATGTGTGCTATCTCTAACATTCTTTGAAGTCTATAGAATCAAAAATAAGATGATAGCTAGAATATGGCTTAGTGGTAGAGTGCTTGCCTAGAATGCATGAAGCCCTGGGTTCGATTCCTGAGTACCATATAAACAGAAAAATCCAGAAGTGGCATTGTGGCTCAAGTAGTAGAGTGCTAGCCTTGAGCAAAAGAAATTCAGGGACAGTACCCTGGCCCTGAGTTCAACCAAAAAAAATTAAAGAAAAGAAAAAGACAACACACCCTGGTACTTTTTTCTAGCTAATAACAAGGATATTTCCTGTATTCTATGCTCCCAGGAGATGATTCTATTTAATAGCTGTGAACTCTAGCCCAGGTTCTCTGAGTCCCCTGCCACTGAGCCTTCCTGGATTTCTTCACTCTGGGATTCTTCCTCTTGCTTTGAAGAACTCTCACCCTGGAGCTGCCAAGCAGCTGTCAATTTTCTCTCTACTCCTCACATTTTCCACAGCCTACTAATCTTCCCTTCTCTCCCCCAGCCCTTCTACACTGGGTCACACATCCCTAACCCTTCTAAAGGTAGTTGTACCTCTCAGGCAGTGCCAGTTAGAGTCCTGTTGAGACCCAGTGGAAATGAACTGCCTCAGATCTCTATCTTACTTATTTTTCTTGGCTTTTCCTTGGATCTAGGATTGATTATCTCTGATGGATAATGAGAGACTCAGCCTGTCCTGAATAAAACTCATGGATTTCCTCCATAGCACAAACTACGAATATGTCCTTCGGCCTGGGAGTGTCATTCCCTTCTTGAGTCTGATTATGGGCCATAATCTGCTTCACCACTCCCCTGGCTCCTTCAGTTGTTTATCATCTCTGCCTGGTTTAACCTGCTAGATAAATGTAAGAGACTTCATTATGGACTAAGCTGCTCCACTAGGCTCAAACGGACCAGATTAAGTGTGTGTGTGTGTGTGTGTGTGTGTGTGTGTGTGTGTATACTTATATATGTGTATATATAAATATGTACTTACATATGTACTGTATATATAAAGTATATTCTTCATATAGACTTTATATGAATATATATACACATATACTTTATATATTTTATATATACTTTAGCTGAGCTTATGAAAGCTCTGGTTAATGTAACTAAATAGAAGAGCTCCTTAAGGGAGAGTCTTGGTCAGTTCAGGCTGCTATTAAAAAATTACTATATACTAGTGGCTTAAACCACATTTGTTTCTCATATTCTGGAGACTGAGAATTCCAAGGTCAAGGCCCCTGCAAACCTGGTGAAGGCCTGCTTGTAGGCACAGTCACCTTCTTGCTCTGTTTTTACAAGACCAAGGTATCTCCTCTCTTCTAATGAGGTTATTAATCCTGTCCTTGAGGGCTCTGCTCTTGAGACAGAGACACCTCCCACAGGCCCTGTTTGCTATACTCTATCTCACAGGGTATTCAGTTTCAACATATGAATTTGGGGTGTGAGAGTGTGGGAATCTTAGAGTCCTGTGGGGACTGTGACTGGCTGCAGGAGGTTTGACTGTGTGCTTGAAGTATGAATGATACCAGTGGAAACCCCTGGTTTATGTTGTTTTTAATCCTATGTCTAAAGACATAGGATTCTGAGTGTTTGACCTTTTTCATTAATTCCTGTCAAAAGACAGAGTCCCTATATGTACCTACCTTAGTGCAGAAATTACTGGATCCCTTACAGAAACTGCTTTAAAAACTTCCTGATTTTTTGACATCTACACTTTAGAATGTGCCCTTTTGTTTATTTTCCTGTACCCTTTTTTTCCCCCCAATTTCCCCAGGCCAATTTGAATGTATAAAGTAGAAGCTGGGGGCGTGATTTTCAGTTTAACCATATCTGTGGGTTAAACTCATTCTTTGCCCCATGGTGCTAATTGCAATATTAATTATTTAATAAACAATGTTTTGAGATATTACTGCATGGGCATTTCTTCATCCTTTGCCTAGGAGTCTGCTGGTCAAATCTGGCAGAGGAGGGGGATATGAACAGTCTATAGTATGGAGAAACAAATATATAGCCATAATCGCCATAATCACAAGTTTGTAGATTAATGATTTACAAGCTTGCCATTTCATTAAAAGTTGTCACAAAAATCATTAATTATAAAATTTTACTAATCCATATGATCTAGCAACTTCACTTCTGGGTATGTAGTCACAAGAACTGCAAGCAAGGTTTCAAAAAGATCTCTACATCCCTGTTCAGAGTAGTGCTACTGACAAAAGCCAAAAGGTAGATGCAACAAAAATGTCCACATAAGCAAGATATGTTATATCCATACAATGGAATATTATTTAACTTTAAAAAAGGAGGATAGCCGGGTGCCGGAGGTTCGCGCCTGTAATACTCAGGAAGTTGAGATCTGAGGATCGAGGTTCAAAGCCAGCCTGGGCAGGAAAGTCCCTGAGACTCTTATCTTCATTAAATCACCAGAGAACTGGAAGTGGCACTGTGGCTCAAACAGTAGAGCATCCGCCTTGAGCTGAAGAGTGCAGGGACAGTGCCCAAGTCCAGAGTTCAAGCCCCATGACCAACCAAAAAATAAATAAATAAATGAAAATAAATAAAAAGGAGTAAATATCTGATACATACTACCACTTAAATAAACCTTGAGGATATTATGCTAAATGAAATGACCAGTTATAAAAGGCAAATGTATAACTCCATTTGGATGAGGTACTAAAAAGTAGTAAAATTCACAGAAGAAAGTAAAGTAGTGTTTATTTGGGCTAGGAGGATGGGGAGATGAGTTATTATTTAATAAGAGTAGAATTTCAGGCATGCAGAATAAAAATGTTCTGGAGATCTGTTGCACAACAACATGAATATACTAACACTACTTTTTCTTTTTGACATATGGTTTCACTGTTATAGCTCAAGTTGGCTTCCCAATAGCCTGCAGAAGAAGCAGCACCCTGCCAACTTAGCTGTGTTTTGCACAGTAAAATTCATTTTGGACATGACCTCTGGAACCATAAGATAATCAATTCATGTTTTAAATTCACCCTTTATTTTTCTTTTTTTTTTTTTTTTCCAGCACTCTCCCATTTGAGCCACAGCACCACTTCCAGCCTTTTCTGTTTATGTGTTACTAGGGAATCAAACCCAAGGCTTCATGCATGCTAGGCAAGCACTCTAAAACTAAGCCATATTCCCAGCCCTCGATTCATGTGTTTTGAGCCAGTAAGTTTAGGATAATTTGTTATAGCAGCAGCAGAAAAAGATTAGATCATTGGATTTTCCTAAAAGTCATATTTTATATTGAATTTTGTTATTTATTACTTGATATTGTTTATAGCGTGTGTGTGTGTGTGTGTGTGTGTGTGTGTGTGTGTGTGTGTGTGTGTGTGTGTGTGTGTGTGTGTGTGTGTGTGTTGGTCCTGGGGCTTGAACTCAGGGCCTAGGTGCTGTCCCAGAGCTTTTTTGCTCAAGATTAGCACTCTACCACTTCAGACAAAAATTTGCTTCTGGAATTTTTGCTGGTTAATAGGAGATAAGGATATTGTGGACTTTTCTATCCTAGCGGGTTTCAAAGCATGCTCCTCAGATTTCAGCTAGGATGATAGGCATGAGCCACCAGTGTTTAGCTTTATAATCAGTTTTTTTATAATTAGTTTTAATTTCATTGGTACACGTAATCTCTCTCTCTCTCTCTCTCTCTCTCTTGTGTAGGTATTAGAGTATGATTTTTCAGGCCTTGTATTCTTGCTTGTCTTTTCCTCACTCAAAGCTGGTGCTCTATCATTTGAGCTGTACCTGCACTCTGTGCTTTTTTTTGCTGGTCAATTGGAGATAATAATCTCATAGACTTTTCTGCCTGGGCTGTCTTTGAACCCTGATCATCAGAACTCAGCCTCCTGAGTAGGCTGTAACATATAACTTTAGGAAAATCCAAGCTAGAATGACTGGGGTGAGCCACCATACTTGGTAATAATTTGATTTCTTGTAATGCAAATTATTTCTATAAGTCTAACTTATAGGACTGTCCAAGGGGTGAAAGAACAGAGATTTTTGTCCCTTAACTGATATCAGATATCTCCAACTAAGAGGATATTAGACAATTCCCTTAAATTATGTTAAAAACAACAAAAGCTTTAGTAAAGCTTCTGCTAACTCACCCCAACAAGAAACCTCTTTACATTTCAATATCTGAGTCTTAGGGCAAGAATATCCAAAGTTAGGTGAGCCAATTAAGAAGCAGAATAAAATGTTAATGAACATAACCTTCAGAGTTTTTTAGTCCTAGGTCAAAGCTCAGCACTACAACTTCCTACGCAAGAGCACCAAGTAATTATTTAAAATAGTAATAATGTTAGGTTATTGTGAACACAAGAAAAATAATGGATGCTAGGTGCTTAGGTAATGTCCCTAAAACCTATTAAGTGCTCCATAAATGCTGCTATTGCGTTGGTCCTTGTTATTTCCATGACTCTTGATGATGAAACAGTCTGAGGTAAGCAGGGTTTGCTATTTTATCTGCACTGTCCACATTACAGAACATTAAGGTCACCTGAGAGACTGCCAGGCACATGCCTCCTAGCTTGCTTTTTTGTGAGTTAATCCTGAATGGAACACTGCCAGTAGTCTGAGGTGATTTCTATCATGGAAATGAAAAGACATTCAACTTCTTTCAAAACCTATCTGCACAAAAAACATCAATAGCAAGCTGGGTTCTGGTACCTCACACTTGTAATCTCAGAGGCTGAGATCTGGAGGACTGTGGTGTGAAGCCAAGACAGACTTAAAAGTCCACAGGAGGGCTGGGATATAGCTCAGTGGCAAAGTGCTTGCCTAGCAAGTGCAACATCCTGGGTTCCATCCCCAGTACCAAAAAAAGAAAAGACAAAAAAAAAAAAAAGTCCACAGGACTCCTTCTCTACCACATCCAGCAAAAAGATAGGCTGAAGTACTGGCTCAAGTGGTTTGAGTGCCAGCTGAATAAACAAGCCAAGAGCATCAAGCCCTACAAAAACAAGAACCCATTCTGTAGATTCTAAATACAAATTTTATCAGTGGAATTATATACACTTTAGTGATCATACTCTGAACATAAAATTAACATGTGTGTATGTGTGTGCTATTATTACTGTGCCTTGAACTCAGTGCCTGGGTGCTGTCCCATAGCTTTTTTTGCTCAAGGCTAGTAGTGCTCTTCCCCTTGAGCAGTACCTCCACTTTCTAAAATGAACATTTAGTGTCACCAAGCACTATGATGAACTATATCATGACGTGCAAATTTGTTAATATGTGGGAAATGCAATCTGTATAGGATTATATACATCATCTGAACCAATTTTTGTAAAATATTAAATTAATGTGAATATATATGTATATGTGCTGACATTTGAGGTATCTTCTGTATTGTCCACCTTTCATAAACTTATTTTACAATGCATATGCTTTAACTTTAGAAATTAGAAAACATATAGATAAATGTTACCATTGTAGCCATTTTTGTTTAGTTTGCCCTTGAATTTCACTGTGGCACAAAATAAAATGATCAAATGAAGAATCAGTGTCTTATTTAAAGAACAAGAAGTAGTTAGAACTAGTAGCCTGTGGGGGGAGGGGGAGAGGAGGAGAGGAGGAGTGTATGGGTGTGTATACCTGTGCCAGGAGGGTTTTTTGTTTGTTTTTGTGGTGGTATTGGGGCTTGAACTTCAGGGCCTGGGCACTATTCTTTAGCATTTTTGCTCAAGGCTAGTATTCTACCACTTGAGCTACACCTAGACTTCTGGCTTTTTGGTGTTTAATTGGAGATAAGAATCTCATGGACTCTCCTGCCCAGCCTGGCTTTGAATCTTGATCCTCAGATCTCAGCCTCTTAAATAGCTAGGATTGCAGCCGTGAGCCCTCAGCCCCCAGCTGGCACCAGAGTCTCTAAGCAGCAGAAATTTAGGTTGAAGCAGCTGAAGCATAAGAAGGAAAGGTGTTGATCCACATCACCAAAGTATGGGAAGAGTGTTTTGAGCTGACCACCTAGGTGCTGGGAAACATGGAGGAGAATGGAAAAGAAATAGGCCAGACTTGATTGTCAATAGGTGAGGACTGTTTATTGAGGAACAGAGGAGCATAAACCTTCTCATCGTTTGGAGGTTGTGCCAGGGACTGGATTTGGGGGTGGGCTTATATAGGGCTTAACAAGGAAGCAGAGCATAAAAAATGGGCTATGGTCTCCTTGGGATCAAGGGCATTGTCCTTGGCCAGACCCACAGTGGGGGCTATTGTCTTCTGGGGACCAAGGTCGGAATGAGCAGCCTGCTGAGCACCTGAGCACACACCTGGTTCTTTGCTTGACCCTGAGGAAAAGGCAAGACTCAGTCCTTATATACCATCTTTAGATACATAAAAAGACTGGGCTGAGAGGGGAGAGGCAGATCCTTCACTAGGGCACTTGGATGCAGGAGAGACTGGCTGGCTTGTGTCTCCACCTGACTTTTAACTCCTTCTCTGCCTTGCCACACCTTCAGCAGCTCCATGAGCACACAGGGCTTCCTGGCCAGAAAGGAAGCTCCAAACTGAGCTTTGGAGAATGAACAAAAGGATAACTTCTTGGGTAGAGAAGGGAGAAAGAGTGAAAAGACACAGATTGTGAAGATACAAAGATAGTGAATACAGAGTAGATAAATCAGCCTTGAATGCTTGTTTATTGAATTGTAAAGAGTCTTCTCTTTCCCTAACACCCTGATCCCTGTGTCCTGCTGTGTTCCTGGAAAGTCTACATCATCTAGCAGCTGGAGAGATAGCTGTGTTCTCTGCAGTACTTGTTATACTAGTGCAGCTTGACTCCATGAAGATCTTGCAGAAAGACTGCTACAGGGCAGGGCCATCTCAGTGTCAGGATGAACACACCGTGGATAATCGCCAGTGGCAGGGGTAAATGGAAGTACACCAGCAAGCTTGTCTTGCTGTTAGATTTACTCAGAACAGCATTTAATTATGAGAACTACTAAGATTTTCTTTTTCTCAGTCCAGTGTTTGAGTAACATATCTTGAAGGTAGAGTAGATGTATGTGTAGCATTCTGTGTGATGCACAAACAAGTTGAAATAGATGAGAAATTTAATAAAGAGTAAGAAATCTTATAAGGGGTTGCCCAGCATTGGTAGCTCAAACCTGTAATCCTAGCTACTCAGGAGGCTGAGATCTGAGGATCGCAGTTCAAAGCCAGCCCAAGCAGGAAAGTCTGTGACACTTTTATCTCCAATAAATCACCAGAAAACTGGAAGTGGCACTGTGGCTCACCATAGAGTGCTAGCCTTGAGCTGAAGAGCTGAGGGACAGCGCCCAGGCCCAGAGTTCAGGCCCCATGCCTGACTAAAAAAAAGGGTCAATGGAAGGAAATGATTAAGACAGAAATTTGTACAGTTTATGAATGTGTGAAGATCTTTTCATGTTTTAGCAAAAAAAAGCATTAAGAGGTAGCTGTGTTCTTCATGAAATGATGCTTCATGCACCCAAATCAATCACAACATCAATAACCAGAGCACTTGGATAGTATTTAGTGTGTGTTACTCAACATTCTGCGTATTTGACACATACTAATTTATGTAATCACAACATTTCTGTAGGATTATGGATAACCTTTTTTTTTTTTGTCAGTTGTGGGGGCTGAACTCTGGGCCTGGGCACTGTCCCTCAGCTCTTTAGCTCAAGGCTAGCACCCTACCATTTGAGCCACAGTGCCACTTATGGCTTTTTTCCACTTATGTGGTGCTGAGGAATCTAACCCAGGGCCTCATGCATGTGAGGCAAGTGCTCTACCACTGAGCCACCTTCCCAGCCACCCTTTTATTTTTTTTAAGCCTCTACGCTTTACTGGGGATTGAAGCAAGGGCCTTGAGCATGCTAAATAAGCACTCTACCACTGAGTTGTATCTTGGCCCAAATAATTTTAGTTAAAAAAAACTAAGCCAGGCATGTTAGTTCAGGCCTATAATTTCACCACTTAGGAGGCCGAGGCTGGAGAATGAGAATAAATGTACCTTGGGCTACATAGTGAGAGATAGATAGATAGATATGCATATATTTGCATACATGCAAATAACCTTTACATTAAACAGAGCCCAAAGATACGTGTCCTTCCCACATCTCAAGTTCTTAGTGCCACTCCTCCCTCCCCCCTCATTCCTTTCCTGCTGTACTATGCCTGCTAAGCCACCCCATCCTGGGATTACTAACCGCACTACTCACAAGAAAGGCCTGCCCAGTCTTCTCTGTTCATTGGCTAATAGGTTCAAGGCCTGCCCCACTAGTGGGGATTGTATTGAACCAGGATCTTGAGCTTGCTATGCAAGTGCTCTACCATTGGAACCACACACTTCTCCCCCTGGCAAGAAAATAGTAAAGATCACCTTTTCAAAATACTTCAATTTTTTTGTTTTGTTTTAGCACCAGGAATGGAATTCTTGGGCTTTCCCAGGTTAGGCAAATGCTTTTCAATTTTAATCAGGCAGTTCCCCAAATTTGACATCTTAACACACTCAGTTTGTAGACTCAGGAAGCTGGAGATTAGTCTGTCCAATGCTCATTCAACAGGTGAGCACCCCAAGCTCAGCAAGAGATCTGGGTTCAGGTGAGCTCAGGTGGTTTCCTAGAGTGGTAACACAGAGCAAGCTGCTGCTTGGTAATCTGTCAGATTCAAAGTACAGGTTAGTTGTGTCCCTTCCTGTCACCAACGAAGTGTGTGTAGCTCAGCTATTCTTCACCAGGGTAATAGCAAAAACTGTGAGCTGGCATGGGACCTGTACATCCTCAGCTCTAGGAAGGACGTTGGCTAGCCCAGCCAGCAGTGCCTGGGTTCTGGTCATCACAATACAGAGCTTCTACCCAGCTTCCTCCTTCAGCAGTCATAGATTCTCTGTATGGCAGTTCAGGATCTTCAGGAAGACCACGTTATGGGGCCATCAGACAAGCAAAAGATATAGTGAAGGAATTGCTGGTGAGGAAGAAGAGGAGGGAACAGCAGGAGGCAGGAGAGACATCGGTTTGCCAAGTGGATCTGACAGTAGGAAGGAGAGAGGCAGGGCAAAAGGACTGCACACAGAGCTCAGGACCATGAAGCAAATCTGGGAGAAAGTAGCAGTGTTGCCAGGAATCCCATCTCAGGAAGGGAAGGGCCCAGCTATATAGCACTCCTGTAGCTCACGCCCCACAAGGTGGGGCTGGATAGCCCCAGGAAGCCTGTATGCTCTGTGATGGGTCCAGTGTTGTATATCTGGGAACAGCAGGTTCTTTTGAAGGGAAATGTGGACAGTGACAGACTCTATCTGCTTTTGGCACCCATCCCCTCTTCCTGCTGTCTTCCACCTCCAAAGCAGGCCTAATGCTCTGGCTGTTTTGCA
This sequence comes from Dipodomys spectabilis, assembly GCF_019054845.1. Taxonomy (NCBI): domain Eukaryota; kingdom Metazoa; phylum Chordata; class Mammalia; order Rodentia; family Heteromyidae; genus Dipodomys; species Dipodomys spectabilis. The sequence continues at coordinate 6,035,514 of NW_024870887.1, read as the reverse complement.
TCCTGCCTGCTCCTCTGAGCTTGGCAGACAAAACCAAAAACCTCTGAACAGCTTTTAGGACTCTGGTTCTTGATATAGTCAAGTTTAGACATTTCACATTTTCTTTATTTTTGGCTTTTTAATATTTTGTTTTGACAGTACTGGAGTTTTGAACTCAGGACCTCATGTTTGCTCAGCAGGGATGCTATCACTCTAGCTACATTCTCAGTTCTTATTTGTTTTTGGTCCTGGTACTGGGGCTTGAACTCAGGGGGTCTATACTGTATTTGGATTTTGTATTGGGGTGTACAAGCTTCCTAAACAAATTTGTGAGGTGATCTTTCACCTGTTTTCCACAAAAGACTGATACAATTTATCAAGCATCATTATGTTTTTCAAATGTATGCACCTTGTTTTATCGGAGTTTATGATTATCTCATGTATTAGAAATTATTTCTCATTTTGCACATAACAGCATAGAGGTGCAGAGAGGTTGAATAACATGCATGACGATTATAGTAAGCTTAAAGACATAGAGTCAGAACCAAGTCCTTCGAATTCCACCACCCCTTGCTTACCTGTAGCCCACTCATTTCTGTACTGTGTATAGAATGAAACTGTCACATCTTCAGTCCTAGAAAGAAATTGAGAAGAAAATATTTGAAAAAATGTCTTTGGTTTTGTCTGCACTATTAAAGCTGCAGCTGATTTTGCTTTCTTCTATATACTACAACTACAGCATTTTCTTAAAATATTTGTAAGAATCTATATTACATAAATGAATAGGAAAAAAGCTTTTAAGAAAGAAAACAGACCCAAGAAAAGTTAAATGTGAAGCCAGCTGTAAGTGGGCACAGTGTGAGAAAAACACCCATCTGAGAATAGATATTATTTATATACTCTGCCCTCATTTGTAGAAATGATTCAATTTATACATAAGATGAGTTTCTGAAATGAGTTTCTTGTCTAAGTTGAAGCTTATTTTTAAAAGGCTATGGAAAATACTTACAGATATAACAATGTAGTAGTTTTCTATGTAAAGTTATAACCATACATTTGCATTTTACAGTTGAGAAATCATTTAATACAGGTTGAATATCTCTTATTGGAAAGTTGAAGCATTTTGATGTTAGATCTTTTTTTTTTTTCATTCTGGATTTTTAAATATCTTAGAAGTGGCACCCATATTGAATACACATAGCCCTGCAGGTAAATTATACACTTTCTTTTTTTTATTATGTTTGCTGTCCTGGGTGAGGACCAGGAGACCTTGCACTTATAGGCAAGTGCTCTACCACTAGCTATACCTCACTTCTCATTTCAAAGCAACCTGTCACATGAGGTCAGCTGTGGAAGTTCTTGCTTGTACTGTCCTGCTGGTGTTCAGAAACTTTTGGATTTTGGAATGTTTTGGATTTCAGAGTTTTGGATTAGGTATGTGCTTTTTGGTGGTTAATTGGAAACAAGAGTCTCATGGACTTTCCCTCCAGGGCTAACTTTGAACTATGATCCTCAGCTCTCAGCCTCCTGAGTAGACTACAGGCTACCATCACCTGACTACCTGACTGCTTTCTTATTTTAATACTTCTTTGATAGTTTATTTATTTTTGGTCAGTTGTGGGGCTTGAACTCTGGGCTGGGTGCTACCCCTCAGCAATTCAGCTCAAGGTAAGTACTCTACCACTTGAGCCACAGCACCACTTCCAGTTTTCTGTTGGTTTATTGGAGATAAGAGTCTCATGGATTTTCCTGCCCTAGCTGGCTTTGAACTGCAACCCTCAGATCTCAACCCCCTGAGATTACCAACTAGGATTACTTATTTTAATTCTCTAAAACTTGTCTTCATTATGTCATCTTTGGATTTAATTACCTAAAAATAACAATTTTGGAGACAACTTGGAATGAAGACATTTGTAGTTTTGCCAGGAATCCTTTCTAAAACCATTGAGTGTTTACTGTATCCCAGCCTCTTTTGAACACTGAACAAAGCAGATAAGGTCTTTGCCTCCAGGGCTGTGATGGTGTTGCGAACTGAAGGGAAGGGGGATCCTTTCTGGTTAGGTATCCGGAGGGCAGGAGGCTTATTCCTGTGTGGCTCTTCCTGGGCTATTTATTAGGCAGAAATTAAAGCCAGATGGAGAACTTGGCCTGCGGACCCAGGGGGCTGAGCATATACCTGCAGGGAAAATGTCCCCAAGCCATTGCTTGTTTGAGGAACCAAAGGTCGGATCAGGAGATATCAGGTGTATCTTGGTGAGGATAAGGCCTCTGCCCACACATCTGGTGTGTCACCAGAGGCTGTTGTGCAACCATAGCCGACCTGCTCTGAGTTCCAGACCTGGCTCTGGCCCTGACTCCCAGCCTCCCATTTCCCAACACAAAGACAGCAATCATCATTGTCCTTTTCTCCTACTGAATTCATTTTCTCTTCCTGCCTAAACCTCAGCCCATCTCTCCACCCATCTCCAAAGAACACAGAGGCCATTTTTGCTAAATCACATCAGATCTGCAGATATCAAAAGCATTTAAACACACAGGGCTCCAAGAAGCTGGATGTGTTGGCCAGCTGTAAAAAGTAGCAATTAGGATTAGTCATAAAAAAAGAAAAAACAGAAAGCTGTGTGGGCATCATAAGCAGCTGGCTCCCTGCTATCTCCCAGTTTCTCCCCTCCCTTTGGGGCCCGGGGCAGAGCCCAGGCTCCAGATATGGAGGAGCCTCAGGAGTAGCTTTCTCTTTGTCTTAGTCTAGAAGGCTTTTTTCTTTTTCCAGTCGTGGGGCCTGAACTCTGGGCTTGGGCGCTGTCCCTCAGCTACTTCAGCTCAAGGATAGCGCTACCACTAGAGCCACAGTGCCCCTTCTGGCTTTTTCTGCCTATGTGGTGCTAAGGAATCGAACCCAGGGCCTCAGGCATGCAAGGCAAGCACTCTATCACTGAGCCACCTCTCCAGCCCTCTAGAAGTCTTTAAGGATGAGATATCTTTACCTAATAAGCCCTATTTCCTACCTGAGGCTCTATCCTTTGCAACCTCAGTAAAAGGAGAAGTCTTGAGGAAGTGGTAGATAGCTTAGCTTGCTTAGCTCCAGGGACAAAGGAGCGAGCTTTCCAAATTCCATTCTGATACTATACTGAAATCCCTGCTCCAAACTCTTGTGGGACTCACTATCGCCCCCACAAGGAAGTGAGGTGTCATTATAAAGATGCTCAAGGTCCCGCCTGCTATAGCTTCTACCTGTCTCCCTTCACAGCGCCACTTCCGGCTTTTGAGTGGTGAATTGGAGATGAAGTCTCCTGGGATTTTTCTGCCCCAGCTGGCTTCAAATGGCAACCCTCAGATCTGGGCTTTCCCCTTGGCTGGAAGCTCCCGGAGGGCAGGGTAGCTGCTTTGGTGTGTGCAGACTCACAAATTTAAAATGGCAAATCAGTGTTTAAATAGAGTGCACACCAGTAGAAGAAAATGGTGGGAGACACCACCCCCCCCCCTTACTTAGTAGTATTCTAAAATAGAGAGATGTCACTGGGCCTTACTCAAAACATCAAACTTTACGACTTCCTTTTCTCATCTTCCTAACTCTACCCTTTACAAAGAGTTCCTAAATTTTTACTATTTCAAAGGACAGGGCAGATTTAGATAACTAGTTCTCTCAATCATGGTAACTTAGCATTTAAACAGAGGGAAGCTTAACTGTTTAATTGCTTCCTGTTTCTTCTTTTGTTGAGACTAGACATCTTAATATTCATTAAAATGAATAAACCAGATGTGGTGGTTCATGCCTGTATTCCTAGCTACTCAGGAAGCCAAGATCTGAGGATGCCAGCCTGGGCAAGACAGTCAGAAAAGAGACTCTTTATCTCTAATTAATCATCAAAAATCTAGAAGTGGAGCTATGGCTCAAGTGGTAGAATGCTAGTCTTGAGCAAAAAAGCTCAGGGACATTGCCCAGGCCCTGAGTTCAAGCCCCAAGAATGGCATTAAATAAATAAGCACACATTTCCTCAGTGTGTGTGTGTGTGTGTGTGTGTGTGTGTGTGTGTGTGTGTGTGTGTGTGTCTCCCTGTCTCCTGGACTAAGCACACATTTCCTCTGTGTGTGTATGTGTGTGTGTGTGTGTATGTGTGTGTGTGTATGTGTGTGTGTGTGTGTGTGTGTGTGTGTGTGTGTCTCCCTGTCTCCTGGACTAAGCACACATTTCCTCAGTGTGTGTGTGTGTGTGTGTGTGTATGTGTGTGTGTGTGTGTGTGTGTGTGTGTGTGTGTCTCCCTGTCTCCTGGACTATCTCTTCTGTCACAACCCCCACTCAGTGACTTAGTCCTTTTTAATCTTACATGAGGTGGCAAAGGAAGGAGAAAGAACCTTTGGTGTTTCCAGGGTGTGACTAGCCAAGGGGTTTTGCTGCAGGTAGCCAGATAGCTAGCTTGCTCAGGTGGATGAACAAGAAAGCCTTTGAAGCATTCCAGCATCGCCTAGATTCCAGAATGAAATCAGAGCATGTCTTGAACTTCCAATTTTCGGGCTCCAGTAGAAGTGGAAAAGCCCAGGACCTATGGCTAGGAAGGGAGGCCTTGGAAGTGAAGCAGCAACAGAATACTTCTCTTCCTTCCTTCCTTCCTTCCTTCCTTCCTTCCTTCCTTCCTTCCTTCCTTTCTTTCCTTCCTTCTTTCTTTCTTTCTCTTTCTTTTTCTCTCCCTTCCTTTCTTCCTTTTTTTTTTGTCAGTCATGGGGCCTGAACTCTGGGCCTGGGTGCTGTCTCTCAACTCCTCAGCTCAAGGCTCCTGCTCTACCACATCAGCCACAGCACCACTTTCAGCTTTTTTTCTGCTTATGTGGTGCTGAGGAATTGAACCCAGGGCCTCATGCATGCAAGGCGAGCACTCCACTACTGAGTCACCTTCCCAGACCCCTTCCTTTCATTTTTACTGGCATATATAGTAGTACAAAGGAGTTTCATTGTGATGTTTTCATACATTCATATAGTTTATTTGCTTATCCTGTCATCCTTCCTTTTTAGAATAATTTCAGGCCAGGATCCAGTGGCTCGCGCCTGTAATCCCAGCTGCTCAGCAGACTGAGATCTGAGGATTGTCGGTTCCAAGACAACCCGAGCAGGAAAGTCCATGAAACTCTTTATCTCCAATTAACTAGCAAAAAAGCCAGAAGTAGAGCTGTGGCTCCAGTGGCCAGAGTACTAGCCTTGAGTGGAAAAAGCTAAGGAACAGAGCCCAGGCCCTAGTATTGGCATAAACCACAACAACAATCTCAACAGTTCTCATTGTTACATGTTCATATGTGTGTATAAAGTACTTCAACCATATTCATATTTTTACCCTCCCCCCTCCACTGGTCCCTACCCCCAAAGAGATCCCGTTTTACAGTCCTGTTCTTTATTTTTAAGGACTCAATTCCACATATGATAGAAAACATGTGCTATTTGTTTTTCTCAGTCTGGTTTATTTTGCTAAACATGATGATCATCTAAGTCCATCCATTTTCCTGTAAATAGCATAATTTCACTCTTCTTCATGGCTGAATAATACTTTAAATTTTTTTTGCGGGGGGAGGGGGGGGAGGTCTGGTCGTGGTATCTGAACTCTGGGCCTGGGTGCTGTCCCTCAGCTCTTCACCTCAAGTCTAGTGCTCTACCACTTGAGCCACAGCACCACTTCCAGCTTTTTTTTTTCTGCTTATGTGGTGCTGAGGAATAGAACCCAGGGCCTCATGCATGCAAGGCAAGCCCTCTATCACTGAGCCACCTTCCCAGCCTGACTTTTAAACTTTTTTGTTGTTGTTGTTGGTCATGGGGCCTGAACTCTGGACCTGGGTGCTGTCCCTCAGCTCTTCAGCTTAAGGCTAGCGCTCTACCACTTGAGCCACAGCATCACTTCCAGCTTTTTCTGCTTATGTGGTGCTGAGAAATCGTACCCAGGGCCTCATGCATGTGAGGCAAGCACTCTACCACTGAGCCACCTTCCCAGCCCACTTTTAAACTCTTATCTGTGTTGAGCCTTCTCTTCATATAAATCATCTCCTGAGTCCTACAAGTGTTGCCACGGTCTCTACTCCACAGCCAGTGCTGGGAGTGAGGGCAGGTGGGCAATGAGCAGCACTAGGTACAGAGAAAATCAGGAAATAAAGTGGGCAGTGGGACTTTACATAGACAAAAAAAGCAGGCTTAATGTCAGGTCAGTTGGAAGCAAGAAGAGAGGTCCCAGACTGGGCCCAGGACTTGCTACCTGAGCTTGTACTAGGAAGACCCCTACTCAGGGAAGCCCACCTAGTCGTCTGGAGTGGCAGAGCTCGTCGCAACAAAGTTGTTAACAAAGAAGCAACTTTATTGAGAAGGTTCCTACACTGACGGTCAGAACCGCAGCACAGGCTCTGGAGCTGATACTGTGACCCTGAGCGGCCCCCATGCTTTGGTTTTTAAAGGCAAAATCCATGAGCTCGAGCCAGTCACAGGTAGGTGACCAATAGGATCGTAACACACAAAGGATTGTACAGTCATTCCAGACTACACACAGGTGGCCAATTAGGCTATAGTTTGTCTGTAATGGCTGTTTAAGCCAGCCAACTTTGGCACACAAAGTTAGCTTGTAAGGTGGGGTCTACCTTTTGGTGGGCCAAAGGCAGAGTTTACCTTAAGCACTTGCAAATGACGGGATTTACCATAAGCACATGGTGTCTCCAGTTTGAGCCAGCGTACAACTTATCTGTTTTATCAGTCAGTCTTTAACTGAACAATCGAGGGTAGGTTAGGTTGTTAAGGGGAGGGAGACCAGATGCATTTTTTTCATTCTGGGAGCTAGACCCTTCGAGTCTAAAATCCCGAAAACAAAGGCAAAGCTCAAACTGGAATCATACCAGCTTGGGCTCCATCTCAGGGTCCACTTCAAGCTTAAATTGACTGGAAGTCTAGTCACATACTAGGGACTCCTGCATGGGCTGGAAGAAACAAGTGTGTCTGTAGCTGAAATGTGTTTACTTGAAACACACTGTGGTAGGGATTTATACAAGCAACATACTAGCCAGGTCAGTAAGATTAGGCCTGGGGGAGCCCACACATAGACTCTGTCTCAATAGAAGAGAGATTTACCTTACATTCTTCAGTCTGGATGCTACAGAAGCCTCTTTTTTGTTGATACTGGGGTTTGAACTCAGGGCCTTGTACTGGCTAGGCACTCTACCTGTCTCTAGTCCCTCCCCTCCTTTTTTGATAGTGACTAATTTTGAAATAGGTCTTGCTTTTTGCCCTGCCTTCACCTCCACTACAGTCTGCATATTTTAAGTTTCCCGACTTAGTTGAGATGATTGGTGTGTACCTACCACACCCAACTTTTCTGCCCAGGCTAGACTGAAACCAAGTTCCCCCTGATCTCAACCTCCCATGTCACCCCATTGGGGTGATAGGTCATGCCACTACTACACCCAGTTACTGGTTGAGAAGTAGTCTTCTGTATATGGCAAGGCTGGTCTCAAACCATAGCCTTCCCAAGCCCAGCTTACCAAGTGGCACGGGTTATAGGTATGAGTCATCAGCTGTGGCCTTCAGCTGAAAATTAGCAGTCTGAAGATATTCCGACTCTTGATCAGAATATTTCTGGATAGTATTCTAAGTAATTTATCTGCTCCATAGGATAATCACAAAACTCGATCTTTTCTCTACAAATAAAATAAAATCTCCTTCCAAAGCTTAATGTGTCAGGTGTCTGAGGCTCATGTCTATAATCCTAATTATTCAGGAAATGGAGATGTGAGAATTCTGGCTTGAAGCCAGCCTGAGCAGAAAGATATTATCTGCAATTAATGACCAAGAAGCCAGAAGTAAAGTTGTAACTTAAGTGGTAGAGCATCAGCCTTGAGCAAGGGACAGTACCCAGGCTCTTGAATTCAAGCCCCAGGACCAGCACCAAAAATAAATAAAATAAAAATAAAGCTAAATATCTTCTACCACTGGCCAAAAGCTAAAGGCTCTTATTTCTTACATTTTCTACTTGCAGTGTCATTTCATCTCTCTAGATGTGGTGACCAACTTACCCTGGGAACTTTGGTGACATTAACAAGGTGCCCGGTGTTCTAGGTAACCATCCCTGTTTCACACAGACCGGATACTTTGTCATTCTACACTGGAAGAGAGCAATGCTTTTTTTTCCCACCCACCATCACCTTAGCTGATTTCATGACACTGCCACCAACATTTCCAGAAATTGGTAGTCAGGTGGAATGAGTTCTGATGTTCTTGGTGCATTTCATGCCTACATTACCCCATATTGGACACTAGATGGCGACCTTTCCTGTTGAAACAACCAGCTTTTTGGAAGGGCCACCATTTGGGAAGATCTCTCAGAGGAAAATGGAATATATATGTTTATGAGAGAGACTGGACAATGTCGACTTGTGTGAAGTGGTCAGTGGTAAAAAGGCAAGAAAAATAAGTATCAGATGTGGTTTAAAAATCTCTCAATCATTTAGAATCGGGGGTGGGGAGTTCCTGCCTCTCTGGCCATGCTATTTCCTAGCATTGGGCTGTCACCATCTGATCTGAAGAACATATCCACTGTGAACGGAATTGTGTGCAAGAAAAACAAAAGCTAACTGGAGTTAGAGAAGCTGAGGGAGCAGGGAACATCTGTGGGTTTAATTACAGCTTTGGTTCCCTTTAGGCTCAGCTGACTGGGCGGGGAGGACAGGCTGCAAGCTTGCTAGGGCTCATGCCACCTGCAGTGAGCAAGTGCTGAGCCTGAGCAGGCTCCTGGAGCAGCTAAAGGGAAGTTCTAAGAAAAGCATGTAGTGGATCTGAAGCTGAAGGAGGAGCACAGGGGCGAGGGGAGCAGATGGGATGGATGCGCTGAGAAGCTCAGAGGTCCCAGGCCTTTTCAGATTGGAGGACTCCTGGATGTGTATAGCACAAATCCAGCACTGCCTAAAACCAAAATGCATTTTATTCTTCACATGAAATGTTTAAAGATTTGAAACAGGATACCCCCTGTATGGGTTTTATGTCTTATTTTAGGCTCTGGAAACATTGGGCATGAAAATCTCTTATTAAAAGTTTGGACTAAAGCACTGAATGGATCATGTATGTAATTCTAGCTACTGAGGAGAATGAGATCTGAGGAGTGAGGTTCAAAGCCAGCCTGGGCAGGAAAGTCTGTGGGACTCTTATCTCCACTTAACCACCAAAAAGCTGGAAGTAGAGTTGTGACTCAAGTGGTAGGAGTGCTAGCCTTGAACAAAAAAGCTCAGGGGCAGCACCTAGGCCCTGAGTTCAAGCCCCAGGACTGGCACACAAAAAATATACATTAGTAGGTGGCCCTCTATATGCCCTAGGCACTGTTTGTGTTTCATTAATATGAGATTACTTCTTTTCTTTTTTCGTTGGTTGTGGGACTTGAACTCTGGGCCTGGGTGCTGCCCCTGAGCTCTTCAGCTCAAGGTGAGCATTCTACCACTTGAGCCCCAGCACCACTTCCAGTTTTCTGGTGGTTTACTTTCCTGCCCAGGCTGGCTTTGAACTGAGACCCTCAGATCTCAGCCTCCTGAGTAGCTAGGATTACAGACATGAGCCACCGGTGCCTGGCTCCTATTGTATTTTAGACCTAACTTCCACATACCACTTATCTCTCTGAACTTGGCTTACCTCACTTAGCATGATTTGTCCTAGGTAATAGATTACCTCGGCACCCCGAGTCTGCCTGGCATCCCCAGGCACTCATGAACTGCTGCCCAGATGTAGCCTATTCTTCACAGGTCAGCGGGCCTGGAGAGTGGATGCTGGTGCTGTGGAATTTGGACTCCCTTTATGCAGAGATTAAGGATTTGAAACTTTTCATACACAGCAGTTTCTTTGCCCTATAGCATTTACCAGGAGTTATAGTTAGGTGAGGGACACAGTTCCTGTCCATAAGGTAATCCGAGTTAATTTTTAAGAAAAAATTCAAGATATTAGTAAAAAAATTAATAATGCAGCATATGTAGTCTATGCCCAAAGTCAAATGACAGAGCCTGCATGCGTCCTGGATGCCCTGGACAGCCACTATTTCAAATATTTTGCTCCCTGGCTCCATCTACCATTAAAACATTTGTGCAAGTCCAATTCTTGAACATCCGGGCAACATGTCTCAGACTGTCTTTCACATCTGTCAATTGCACAAAAAAAAAAATCTATATCCACATGCCCCAATTTTGGGTTCAGAAATATAGTTTCTAAAGATAGGTTTTTAATGAAAGGAAAGACAAATAAATGATCATGTAGTGGTGAAGGCAAGACAGGATTTGCAGAGGGTGGAAAATGAAGCTGGGCCTAAAAGGGGGAAGCGCAGCCAGGGACGGAAAGGAACCAGGTACAGCAGGGATGGCCGGGAGGGAGTAAGGACCACAGGGGACTGGCCAGCAGATCAGATCAGATCAGCACAGAGGAGAAAGTGCGAGCTGCATCTGTAAGCCATGTGGCGGGGGCTGCAGAAGACCCCCAGAGCTCACAGTGCCCAGGCTCTGAGGATGCTCACAGGATAGTTAGGGAATGAGAGCCTGAGATTATTTTTTTTTTTCCTACAAAGGCATTTGTGCATCCCGGATCGTTTCTGTGCCATTCAGGGGGTGTGGATGGCACTCAGCCTTTCCAGGGCCTTCAACTTCGCGTGACTATGGCTTCAGTCTTCAGATCTGCCCACGTTCTCAGTTTCTTTATCTGAATATGCGATCAATGGCTTTCCCAGGAGGTTAGTTCCTTGTAACGGGGGCTCCAAAATGCCGTTAATCTCTTTCTAATTTGTGCACATTTTGTTCTGCCTCTTGGTTTATTTTCCCCTCAAGATGAGTGGCCTTCTCTTCCTGGATCAGTGTTTGACAAACGGTAGTGGTTATTGGAAAGCCACTTCACAAATATCATGGACTTTTAGTGGCTGTACAATGGATTGTGCATATTTTAAAATGCAGTGTTGGATGTGTTGACATATTTAACAACACAATCCAGTTTATGCATGCACATGTTACTGATGCAAGTTTTCTCCTGTCAATTAGGAGACCCTTTTAATAACTGTATTTTCAGAGAGAATATCTTCCTGGTTGAGATGGTGGCGACTGGATTGCAGGTGCATCTCCTCCCCACACCTCCAAATCAGGCAAAACTGTGGACTCTATGCCATGTCATGGGCAAGCCCAGTTACCACTCTGTCTCACTGCTGTGTTTTGTGTTGAGCATCCCCCAAGGAGCTATTGTGATTAAAGACTTGGACCCCAGACTGGCACTATTAGGAGGTGATGGAACCTTGAAAGGTGGAGCCTAGTGGGAGGTCATTAGGTCATGGGGGGGCAGTGTCCTCGAAATCATGAGATGCCTGTCTCCATATTGCTGATTGGTGATGTAAGCTCCTCCATAATATGCACTGACTCTTCAGTGTCCTCATTGGCAAAGGCACACTCATCTTCATTGTATTTTCCTGATGGGCATGAGTCTGAGGAGGGGCAGGGAGGCAAATCCAACTATGTGCCAGGAAGGCAGAGGACTAGAAAGCTTAGTTAGCCATTCTGGAATTTTCCAAAGGAGCCATGCATACCACAAGACACCATACAGACCTTTCCAGAACGGATGTAGACTCTATCTTTTCCATCACAGAAGACGGACTGGGAGGAAACAAGTTTGTAGCAGACAAAAGGAGGTCAGGATGTGGAAAAAGATGACAATCATCCAGAGCTAAGGAGGCAGGAGAAGAGGAGAGGAGAGGAGAGCCAGGTGACAGGTGTGGGAGCCAGGGTCTCACCACTCCCCAGCTTCCTTGCTCAGGTGAGCTTCCAGTGGACTGATTGCTCAGGTAAAAGCCACACATGAACAATGTGTGGTGAGGGGGTTCAGGGGGGTACAATGTGGGTCAGTGAGGAGAAAGAAAGCATAGGAACTCAATTAAAAGAGAGTGTTACACCCTAGGTACAAAGAACTGAGAAGTAGAAAGGAAACCCTAAGGAACCTGGAGGCAGCAACACAGGAGGTGCCTGCCACTTGTAGGTCTGAGAAGGAAAGGAAGACGCTTGAGGCTTAGAGGAAGGAGTTCTTTTACCTGGTGCTGGTACTGTCCCTGTGCATGATGGATGGCCTGTGGGCCAGAATCCATTTGTGGGATGTTGGTGGAAATGCAGACAGCCGGGTATGGTGATTCTGAGGCTAAGACTGGCTGCAAGTGCTGAACAAAACCCACAACCAGCATCAGCTGTTGCAAGGAACTGGCACTGCTGGCGTGAAGCAGCAGGGCAGGTGATCTCAGAGGCAAGAACTTTCCAGAAAGAGCAGGATCCCTCCCTTCTTTCATCCAGGCTGGAAGATGCCCTCCAGGGCTCTCCATCATCACAGGCTGGCAACAAAGGAGGTCCTGCATTTCAACCCAGAGAAAGAAAGGTGAGTGTGAAGCTGAGACATGATAGCTTACTGAATCAGCCCACCTATTCTGATAGCCATCCTTCAAGAGGAAAGATGAGCTTAAGAGAGCAAATATGGAGCAAGTATTCCTTTCTGGAAGATTCCATCCTGGCCAGAGAACACACTCTATTTCTATTCTATTCCATGCATTTATTTAATTTATTTATTTATTTATTGCCCAACTCAGTATTTGAACTCAGGGCAGGGTGCTGGCTCAGCTTGCTTGCTCACAGCTGGTGCTCTCAACTTGAGCTATGCCTCTACCCTGGCTTTTTGGATTAGAGATGGCATCTAGTGTATTTTTCTGCCCAGGTAGACTTCAAATCATGTTCTTCCAGATCTCTTTTTCCTGAGAAGCTAGGAGTACAGGTAGCATGGGCCATCAGTGCTTAGCTCATGCCTATGTTTTTATATTCATTGAGGTTTGCCTTGTTTATGCTTAAGGATCTAAAATACTGTGTACTTTGACACACTTCCCTAAGTACTCCAACGTGTGGAGTGTTTCCTACAATTTTTTTGGGGGGGGGTCTGGTCGTGGGGCTTGAACTCTGGGCCTGGGCACTGTCCCTCAGCTCTTCAGCTCAAGGCTAGCACTCTACCGCTTGAGCCACAGCACCACTTCCGGCTTTTTTCTTTTTGCTTATGTGGTGCTGAGGAATCAAACCCAAGGCCTCATGCATGCAAGGCAAGCACTCTACCACTGAGCCACCTTCCCAGCCCCAATGTAGAGTGTTTTCTAAAGGTCAATTTGATTCTGATAGTCTTGATGGTGTTGCTGGCTGTTGGGCTCTTTTATAACCTTGTTGCATTTCTGTCTCATTCAGTTGCTAAAAGAAGTATGTTGGGCATCCCAAGGATACTTGTGAAATGATATCTTTCTCCTTTCAGTTCCTTCGGTTTCATGGAACTTGCAGTTATATAGCTAGGCATGTACACATTTGGGAATATTGTGTCTTCTTTCTAGATGGACTCTTTAAGTGTGGTGTATGCTTAATTCTTTTTTTTTTTTTGAGTCCGGTCGTGGGGCCTGAACTCTGGGCCTGGGCGCTGTCCCTCAGCTCTTCAGCTCAAGGCTAGCACTCTACCACTTGAGCCACAGCACCACTTCCGGCTTTTTTCTTTTTGCTTATATGGTGCTGAGGAATCGAACCCAGGGCCTCATGCATGCAAGGCAAGCTCTACCACTGAGCCACCTTCCCAGTCCCTCTTTTTTTTTTTGTCAATCATAAGGCTTGCTCTGGGTCTGGACACTGCCCCTTAGCTCTTCAGCTCAAGACTAATACTCTCCCACTTGAGCCACAGCACCACTTCTGGCTTTTTCTGTGTATGTGGTACTGAGGAATCGAACCCAGGGTTTTATGCATGCTAAGGCAAGCACTTTACTACTAGGCCACATTCCAAGCCCAAGTAATGCTTAATTCTGATAATCAAGTTGATTGGGCTGCACTTAGAGATTAGTAAAGAATACCTCTGCGTATATCTGTGGAGTGTTTCCAGAAAGAATTTACCAAAAGGGGAAGATCTGCCCTGCCCTGGATGTGTATGAAGGGCACCATCCCACACCCCGTTGGCATGAAGCAGACCACAGTGCTCATGATCTCCCTCCCTTCCTTTCTCCCTCCCCCACCTTTCCTTCAGGGCTATCATGATGTGTGAGCTGCTCACCATATCCCCTCCATAATGGCCCAAGAGACCTCTGAAACAATGAACCAAAACTAAAACTAATTTGGCTTCCCTCACTGTATTTCTGTCAGATATTGGTTGTAACAATTTAAAATGAACACCTTAAGCCGGGCACCAGTGGCTCACACCTTTCATCCTAGCTCTTCAGGAGGGCCGAGATCTGAGGATCAAGGTTCAATGCCAACCCAGGAAGAAAAGTCCATGAGACCGATTATCTCCAATTAGCCACCAGAAAACTGGAAGTGGTGCTGTAGCTCAAGTGGTAGAGCAGCTCCCAGGCCCAGAGTTCAACCCCATGACTACCACCACCACCACCACCAACAACAAAGGAGCACATTATGTAACAGCCCTCTCTGTCCCTGGTAATTTATTTAATTGGATAATGGAGTAGCAGCAACCTGCATTATTTTATAGGTGTTTTCACAGCATAGGGTTTCTATCCTTTTACTATAAAATACCTATATTCTTGTATTTTTTGGGGGGGGTGGGTCCGGTCATGGGCCTGAACTCTGGGCCTGGGCGCTGTCCCTCAGCTCTTCAGCTCGAGGCTAGCACTCTACCACTTGAGCCACAGCACCACTTCCAGCTTTTTTCCTTTTTGCTTATGTGGTGCTGGGGAATCGAACCCAGGGCCTCATGCATGCAAGGCAAGCGCTCTACCATTGAGCCACCTTCCCAGCCCTATTCTTGTATTTTAAATGAGTTTCTTTTTTTTTTTTTAATTTAATTTAATTTTATTTGTGAACATACTGTACAGAGGGGTTACAATTACATGGGCAGGATAATGTGTACATTTCTTACCAAGCATTGCAGCCTCCTCCTTTGGTTTACCCTTCACATCCTTAAATGAGTTTCTTGTAGGAAGAGTACTGTTTGTTGAGTAATGCATTTAATTTCAATCTATATATTTTTTATTTTGACATGGCAATTGTATATAAATATAGTGGTACAGTGATGTTTTAATATGAAATGACTGAATTAGGCTACTTGAGTTAAACTATTTAATTTTTGTTGTTTGGGTTTTTTTTTTAACTGTATTTTTTTGTCTTTTCTTTTTTGGTACTGGGGATCGAACCCAGGATGTTGCACTTGCTAGGCAAGCGCTTTGCCACTGAGCTACATCCCATTTTTTTGTTTTTGTCGGTTATGGGGCTTGAACTCTGGGCCTGGAAGCTGTCCCTGAGCTCTTCATCTCAAGGCGAGCACTCTACCACTTGAGCCACAGTGCCACTTCTGGTTTTCTGGTGGTTAAGTGGAGATAAGAGTCTCACGGACTTTCCTGTTGGGGCTTTTTTGAACCGTGATCCTCAGATCTCAGCCTGCTGAGTAGCTAGTATTACAGATATGAGCCACTGATACCCGGCTAAGCTATTTAATCAGTCACTTAAAATATTTATTGCTCTTGTCTAATTGGCACTTTGCACCATTGACCAATGTCTTTTCAATATCTTCAGCTGATACATTTTGGTCATTTATATTTAGTGTCATCATTATTGGTATGAAGGAGCTTAAATTCATGATTCTTGTTTTTGTTGTTTCTCTCTCTCTCTCTTTCATTCTCTTTCTTGGTGTCTGTTCTAGGGCTTGAACTCAGGGCCTGGACATTGTCCTTGAGCCTTTTTTCTCCACCCCCCCTCCCCAGTTCTGTGGGTTGAACTCAGGGTGTGGGCATTGTCCCTGAGCTTCTTTGCCTCAAGGCTAGCACTCTACCACTTGAGTCACAATGCCACTTCCAGCTTTTTCTGTTTATGTGGTTCTGAGCAATCAAAACCATGGCTTCATGCATGTTAGGCAAGTACTCTACCACTAAGCCACATTCCCAGCCCCCTTGAACTTTTTTGTTTAAGACTAGCACTCTACCACCTAAGCTATAGCTCAACTTTCAGCTTTTTGATGATTAATTGGAGATAAGAATCTTAAGAGGGCTGAGAAGGTGGCTCAGTGGTAGAGCGCTTGCCTTGCATGCATGAGGCCCTGGGTTCCTCAGCACCACATAAGCAGAAAATGCTGGAAGTGGCGTTGTGGATCAAGTGGTAGAGCGCTAGCCTTGAGCTGAGGGATAGCACTCAGGCTCAGAGTTTAGGCCCCACGACCGACAAAAAAAAGAAAGAAAGAAAGAAAAAAGAAAAAGTAAAAAAAGAACCTCAGGAACTTTCCTGCCTAGGCTGGCTTTGAACCAAGTTCCTCAGGTCTTAACCTCCTGTAGCTAGGATTACAGGCCTGAGCTACTGGAGCCCAATTTTTTTTTCTTCTGTTTTTTATTTCTTAGTTTTCTTTATGTTCCCTTATCTCCACTTTGTTTTATCTGTGGTGTTTCTGAGTGTTCATCTTTGTTAGCATCTATGGGTTGCTCTATGTCTTTGTATATGTAGTTTATCACCATCTATTGCCATCAGTATTTTGTCAGTTTAGATGAAGTATAGAAACTAAAACTCTCTTTAGAGAGTATATATATATATGTATATATATATGCATACACACATATATACACACATATATATGTATATATGTATATAAAACACCTGCTTGTAATTTTCTTAATTTTTTTCTACATATATAACAAGCCATATTAATAGCTTTGCTTTAACCATTATGCATACTCTAGAAAACCTAATATAGGGAAAGTCTAGTGCATTATTTTTGCCTTTTTTCTTGTTCTTTCATCCTTCTTGATGTCTACATTCCTGTCTAAAAAGTTACTTTCTCTTTGTTCAAAGAATTTCCTTTAGAAGTAATTTTAACATAAGCCTGGTAGCAACTAATTCCCTTAGCTTTGCCTCATCTGACTTTTTCCTTTCTTACTAAAGGATATTTTCTTATAGATATGGAAATTTGGGTTGATTGTTTTCCTTCAACACTTGAAAAATGTGGAGCCATTTTCCTTTTGGCTCTGTGTGTGTGTGTGAAAACTAGTATCATTCATATTGTTTTATTCTATGTGGTGTTTACGTTTTCTTTTCCTTTGTTTTGTAGTTTTTCACAAGTTTAAAGGTGATGCACCTTAGTATGGATGTTTTTGGGTTTCTCCTATTTGGAGTCCACAAAACTTCTTCAATCTGTACATTATATGTTTTTCCAAATTTGAAAAAAAAAGGCCATTATTATTATCATTTTTGTTTGTTTTTGTGCCAGTCCGGGGGCTTGAGCTTCTTTGTGCCAGTCCTGGGGTTTGAGTTTCTTTTGCTCAAGGCTAGCACTCTACCACTTGAGCCACAGCACCACTTCTGGTTATTTCTTTGTATATGGTACTAAAGAATTGAACCCAGGGCTTCATGCATGCTAGGCAAGAACTCTACCACTAAGCCACATTCCCAGCCCCATTATTATTATTGTTATTTGTGAGTACTTTTTCCAGCCTCCTTCCTTCTCCTCTCTGAGAATACTGATGGAAACCAACTGTTCAGGAGAATCTTACCGGTACTTAAGGTTGAAAGATGAGCCTCAGGTATCTCAGCTACTTTACACTTCACTTTGTTGGATATTGCCACCTGGTGAAGCAAGAAGGAATTGCATGGGACTGAAGGAGATCCAAGGACAAGGGAATATCAGAAATTAATCATTAAAATGTCCCTTGAGTAAACAAACACCCTTTCTTTCTTCTCTTGATGTTGTATAGTCATTTAACTGGTCGGTGATTCTGAGTCATATGTATCCCTTTGAAGGAAAGTGCTTAGAGAAGTGTAAAACATGGACTTTGGAGTTCCAGAAGAAATAGGTTGAATCTTAGCTGAGCCTCTGGAGAGCTGGATGACCTTGGGAAAGTCACCTGGCATCTTTGAGCTTTTGTAATTAAAAAAAAAGAGGAGGAATCCCAGGGTGAATTTCCAAAGGCCACTTAAGGAGAAAGTGCTCTTGAAATGTCAATTTTCTTCCTCTTGTACTAAAGGAAGGAGAGGGTTTGCATGTGAAGCTTTAAGAGAAAAGGGCTAGCACACCATCATGTGGGGGTCATGGTGAACAGGGTGACATTTAGTGATGTGGCGATTCCCTTTAGTCCTCCCAGCACCTTTTTTTTTGTCAGTCCTGGGGCTTGATCTCAGGGCCTGGGCACTGTCCCTGAGCTTCTTTTGCTCAAAATTAGCACTCTACTGCTTGAGCCACAGTGCCACTTCTGGCTTTTTCCGTTTATGTGGTAGAGAGGAATTGAACCCAAGGCTTCATGCATGCTAGGCAAACACTCTACCACTGAGCTATGTTCCCAGCCCCTCCCAGCATCTTTTATTTTTATTTATTTTTTTTTGCCGGCCATGAGGCCTGAACTCTAGGCCTGGGCGCTGTCCCTCAGCTCTTCAGCTCAAGGCTGGCGCTCTACCACTGGAGCCACAGCACCACTTCCGGCTTTTTCTGTTTATGTGGTGCTGAGGAATCAAACCCAGGGCATGCCAGGGCCTCATGCATGCAAGGCATGCCCCGCCTAGCTACCTTCCCAGCCCCCTCCCAGCATCTTTTACAGAAGGTTCTAGGATTGTCTTTTTAAAGTGGTGCTTCAGAAGACAACATATTGTTCCTCTGATAAACTGTAAGAATGAATGAATGAATGAATAGTTGGAGGCAGGTTTGGGGCTCCATCTACTTTCTCTTTCTTGCTTTTCCCCATCACATCATCAGATTAGTGTGAGCAAGGGTCTGCTGAATTAGACCTGGTTTGTTACTGGCTGATCTTGAGATGGCCAAGTTTAGAGTAATCTCTCCCCAGAGGAACTGGCAATAAGCAAGTTACTGCTCCTTGGGTTCCATTTCATCCTCTGCCTTGTGGCAGGAGGGGAAAGTCAGGGTTATCTGATGAGATTTCAGTACTGGGCTGAGGAGCTGGGCTGAGGGAGGAAGCCAATGCAGGTGCTATCTTAAGGGAGGATGATTTGTCTGACTGGAGAGGGCATTTGGGGGAATCAAGCCTGTCTCACACCCCTGAGACCCTACATGTAGAACAGCCATTTCTGTGCCAGTTCCCAGGGAAAACTGCTTCTCAGTATCTCCTGATCTCAAAAATCAGGAAATCTTCATTGTGTGAGGGGATTGGGGGGCCACATTTTCTTGCCTCTGGGTCAGTTGGCTGTGTGTTTGGGGAGATCTAAGGGAAGCTTATAGGTTGAAGGGTGGATTGGTCAGGTAGAGGACAAGAAACTGTAGGTCATGAAAGAAGGCAGATTTCCTTTAATATCTGGATTGTACTTCCTAGTTGGCACCCACCATGTAAGCTATCATTTAACTATCAATGAGTTTCGAATCGGCCATGAGGCAGGCATTGTGCAAGGTACAGAGGTTCAAATAAGGAAGGAGAAGGGCTGGGGTATGTATATGTAGCTCAAGTGGTATAGGGCTTGTCTAGCAATTGCAAGGCTCTGAGTCCAGATCCCTATATTTCTGCCCCAAGCAAAATATTCGAGTGCATTGGCAGTGTAGTGGTGGACATAGCTGCCTCCCACATGAGGATCCACAGTCATCATTACAGTGCTGGGAAATGCGCAGATCAGGCACTGATGGGACCATGGCTCAGCACGGCTGGTGATGTGACATGCCTGCTAGCTGAGGCCATCGAGGACTTGACCCTGACCCAAGGTTGATTTGCCAGGTCCAGTCCTCTGGGCACACGCCATCAGCCTCTGTTGTGAGATCTCACTGTGGAGACAGCCAAGGCTGTAGCTACTCACACCCCACGGGCACGCACAGACCCATAGTCTCTCATAGCCAGGGGCCTGAGCAGTAGAGATGAGCTGACAGAAAGGTGACCACAAGTGACTCCCTTCAGTTCCTTTGTTGAAGTTCCTTCAAATATTTAAACATTTCTGGAATGTTCCCTAGTTCTGCAAACCATCTATTCTTGCTTTTTTTCTCTTTTCTTTGGTTGGTTGTGGGGTTTGAACTCTGGGCCTGGGCGCTGTCCCTCAGCTCTTTAGCTCAAGGTGAGTGCTCTACCACTTGAGCCACAGCTCCACTCCCGGTTTTCTGGTGGTTAATTGGAGATAGGAGTCTCATGGACTTTCCTGCCCAGGCTGGCTTTGAACCACGATCCTCAAATCTTAGCCTCCCTGAGTAGATAGGATTGTAAGTGTGAGCCATCAGTAGGGTCTTTCTTTTTTCTTTAAAAAAATTATCTCTTGAAGCACATCCTGGGAATTTCTCAAGCTGTAGAAATGGATTGCAACCATCAAAAGAAAAACAGCTGATTCATTGGCATATTTAATGGAGACTGTAATTACAGAATCACCTGTATATATATATATATATATATATGTTTTTGGGTCTGGTCGTGGGGCCTGAACTCTGGGCCTGGGCACTGTCCCTCAGCTTTTCAGCTCAAGGCTAATGCTCTACCACTTGAGCCACAGCACCACTTCTGGCTTTTTTCTTTTTGCTTATGTGGTGCTGAGGAATCGAACCCAGGGCCTCATGCATGCAAGGCAAGCGCTCTACCACTGAGCCACCTTCCCAGCCCCAATCATCTGTATATTTATATATACTCAAACACAAACAAGATCACCATTAGTCAACTCCTTCATCTCAGCTACTCCCTAGCTTCCCGCTTGCTTTGCTACTGCTACTGTTAGCTTCTCCCCATCAGCAATGCTGCTGGTTTTCAGGATGGCATTGGCTCTACCAATTATGCCTTGTTCAGGACTTCAGGTTCTTTAGCTATAAGATGCTGGAGGTGAACTCAGTGGTCTCTGGGCCCTTTGGGTGTTCATTGCACGCGAACCTATGAGGTACTTGAGGTCTTTAGTTGATGTTTCTACAGAAGGAGACTCTGAGACAAGAGTGTAAGTATTTTCTTTGGAAGGTGATACTGGGAAATACTTAGGAGGGGCAGAAGGGTGAAGCAAGAATGGGAACGAAGGCAATAGAGAATTACTTATTCACTAGTTCACCATTGCGGGCAGCCAGAGCTCATTACTGCTGGGGCATTCTGGGAGTTAGACTCCTGGAATAGTGGGAAGAAAGTTTTTTTTTTTTTTTCCTACCACTACCCCATCTTTTATTGCTGGAGGCTGCCTCTGGGGCACTGACCTTCAAATATCACTGGCTTTTTTCTGGTGGGGAGTGGGGAGGAAAGGGAGTGGTAAGCTCCTGGGGCCAGGGAAACTTTCCAGAGGTACAACTCTTCACAATCTTTGATGTATAGACGTAAGTTTCCATGAGACAGAATCTGGATATCTTTGCTACATTTTCCCCCTTTAATTGTTTGTCTATAAAAATTGGGGTTGAAAGTAATTTTTCCCCTTAATGCAGGCTAGTTCTGTTGCCATATCTTAAGAGGTGGAGAGATTGCATTTTGTGAGAAGCCCTGGATTATAGGATCACCCTAGAAGTCGAATCTGTGATAAGATGGAGACAGCAGTATTTGTATTAATATTGTCGAATTGTCATGAAAATCATTGAGCTACAAATATAATTCCTGCCCTGCTCCATGACAGTAGTAGGGCTGAACTCAGGGTCGGTATACTATCACTTAGCAATTTTGCTCAAGGCTGGCACTCTACCACTTGAGCCACAGCTCTACTTCTGACTTTTTGGTGGTTAATTGGAGATCATCTCATGGAGTTTTCCTGCTCTGATTGGCTTTGAGCTCTGATATTCAGATCTCAGCCTCCTAAGGAGCTAGAATTATGGTCATGAGCCATTGGCACCCAGCACATCTTTCTCTTGTTATCCTGCCCACCCCAGGTGGTCTAGAAGTGACCTTATGGCTGGGCAAGGGGTGGCTCATGCTTTTAATTCTAATTACTCAGGAGGCTAAGATCTGAGGATCACATTTCCAATATAGCCTGGGAAGATAAATCTGACAGACGCTTACTTCCAATTAACCATTAAACTGTTTGAAGTGAAAGTATGGCTCAAGTGATAAAATTCCAGCTTGAGTGGCAAAGCTAAGAAAAAGTGTGAGGCCCTGAGTTCAAGCCCCAGTACTGGGACTTGTCAAGCAATATCCTCTACTCAGTGCCCCATAACTATTGCTGCTGATCTTTGAGAATATGAAGCTGAGAAATTTCTCCTGTAGGCTATCAAGTAAGTCTAAAAGAATGTGTTGAGCTGGGTGCCCACGGCACACACCTTTAATCCTATCTACTCAGGAGGCTGAAATCTGAGGATCATGGTTCATAACCAGCCCCGGTAGGAAAGTCTGTGATACTCTTATCTCCAATTAACCACTAGAAAACTGGTAGTGGCTGTGGCTCAAGTGGTAGAGTGCTAGCCTTGATCTGAAGAGCTGAAGGACAGTGCCCAGGCCCTTAGTTCAAGCCTTACAACTGACCAAAAATAAAAAAGAATGTGTTGAAAGGGTGGCCTCCGCCCAGGCTCTGGTCATAAAAGTTTCTCCCTTTCCTGGTAGAGAAAGCAATCATGACTTCTTTGGCTAGGACTGAGATTAGTATGTGTTGTCAGAGTCTTATGGTCATCATAGTTTTTAATAATAGACACCTATAATTATATTTGGAAATTTTGCTACTTCTCTGATAAAAACAAGTACATAGAAAATCTCACAAGGAAATCGAAGCCTTGAGCATCATAATCAACTAACCTGTTAGCGTTGGTATTGGCAGAATTGTTCACCAGGCAACAGCATGATATTTTCAAGTATACTTGGAATATTTATTTATATAAGCCATCTTTGAGGTCAGAGAACAAGTCTCATGTTTAAAAGGATTCAATCATGCAGGGGCTATTTCTGACCATAGTGGGATTAAATTAGAAACCAATAAAAGATAATTGGGAAGTCCCAAACATTTGGGAACTACACAGCACCCTTCTGTGTGACTCATGGCTCCAATAGGAAATCACAGCCTGGAGATATTGCTTAGTTATGGCAGGCATGCTCAGCATGTGTAGGATTCTGCGTTCACTCCCCCAGCAGGACACACCACAGCCTTGTTTCAGTGAGGATCAGTTATTTTTTGAGAAGATTATCTAATTTGGCTGATGAGCACAGGCATCCCTCTCTCTACGTGAGCACTGGCTGTTGTTTATTTCCCAATCCAGGCGATTTTTTCCCCCTGGTGTCAGGTACCTTCCTCTCAAGTGTATACAGTCGTTACACTTGGATGCTCTGGGCACACTGTGGTGGTCTTTGTGGCTTTATGTCTGTAGCAGGTTCCTCTTGAGGATTCTGTTCTGTCAACTCTGACAGCATCATGCTTCTCAAGTTCTCTAAATGTTGTCTATGCAAGGAATGCTCCAGGGTACTGCTTGATTCCTTCTCTGGTTTCAGCTTGGAACTTCTCTTAAGGCAGGTAGCTGGAAAATTGTAGGCCTCATGTTTCAGGGTTTTTGTTTACTCTTTTGAGACTCTGGATGTGTGTGTGTGTGTGTGTGTGTGGTGTGTGTGTGTGCGCACACGTGCACGCGTGTATCAGTCCAGGGGCTTGAACTCAGGGCTTGGGTTCTGCCGGCTAGCACTCTACCACTTGAATCACAATTCTACGGCTGGCTTTTGGTGATGAATTAGAGATGAGTTTCACAGATTTTCCTGCCCAGACTAGCTTTGAACTGTGATCCTCAGATCTCAGCCTCCTGCATAGCTAGGATTATAGATATGAGCCATGCTACTCCGAAATTCCGACTTTAATTTTATCTGCGTTTTCGGGTTGTTTTGAGCCTCCATAATGAAAAGATAAGGTTTGACTAAAGGAGACTGTCACATGGTCAGGCAGAAGAGTTTATTTAGGGGGGAGCAAACTGCTCGTTTGCACGAGATGGAGGTGTGCAGAGGAAGAAGAGAAGAGGGGGAGAAGAAGAGGAAGAGGGATTAGATAGGGAACAGTGGAAGGCGGGATCAGCAGATGCTGAAGTGATCTCAGAGCCTTGGGAAACCCCTGAGTCTGAAAGGGGCGTGACTGGGGCATTTCAGGAAGTGACCTCAGCAGATGAGGAAGTGACTTCAGCGTTTGAGGCCCTTTGCTGACTCGCAGTTAGGTGATTGACAGTCAGGTGATTTCTGGTACGGCTATGTCATTTCTTTCATGAAGAAGAAGGCGCAGTGAAGAGGCTCTTCTCCCAGGCAGACCTAACCGAAAGTTTATTCTTTAGAAGCTTTGCAAAGGGCTTTAAATTCAATTTATGAACACACTACATCTCGATCAAAGTCACTACTTCTGTAGTTCTCCCATCTCTCCCAACCTTCCATTCCTTCAAGTTACCTAGTTCTACTTTCACATATGCACATGAATATTATGACTGTATTTGCCACCTTTCCTCTCTCTATTTACCTGCTCTCCTCCCCTTGGCTCCCCCTCCCAGAGAACACGTTCAACTTTGTGGTATTTATTTTGTTGAGCTACAGTACGTTAGTTGTTTGAGTTACACCACTGCAGTCCTCCCCAGCGTACACCAGGCTTTTAACTCTATGTTTATGTATATCTGCATATAATCCTGTATATGTTTTCATATATGTTTATAATTTAAATCTAACTTTCACCTATTAGAGAAACCATGTATCTTTTGTCTCTCTGAGCCTGACTTACTTCACTTTACATCATTTTTCCAGGTCCATCTAGTTCCCAGAAAATGATGGAATATTATTCTTCCTGGGGAATGAATAAAATTCATAGATGCACGTGTTTGTATGCATGTGTGTTGTGTGTGTGCATGTGTGCACATGCATGCATGTAGTGAAACTATTCTTTTTAAAGAGGGGTTTAGACAGACTGTTAAATATGATTTTAATTTCTTTTTTACTAGTAAATCTTTCTTCTCTGCCATACCTCAGGCACCCATTGTCCTGTTACCTTGTCAAGACCAGTACCTACACTTCCTTCTGGTCTTAAGCATTCCGCTCTGAACACCATCCTTATCACCATAGCTCACTTCCTGTGGTACTCCAGTTCCAACCATCCCTCAGAACCCCAGACACATGTGTCCCAACTTTTCCATTGCCTCCCAGTTTCCTCATATCCTTCTCAGGAGTCTTGGCCAATCACACATACTCTCACATATACTTGGTATATATTGTGTATTTTTGCTTTGTGGTATTCTTTGAATGTCAGTGAAATGTACTTTTCTATGTCTAAACTCATAGTGCTTAAGGTACCTGAAGAAATACAGCTCTTCTCAGCCATCTGGCACATTTTCACCACATATTTGTTCTCTCTAATTTTTATTTTTAGCCAGTCCTGGGGCTTGAACTCAGGGCCTAGGCAGTATCCTTGAGCCTCTTTGAACCATGACACCACTTCCAACTTTTTCTGAGTAGTTAATTTGGAGATAAGAGAATCACAGACTTTCCCGCCTGGGCTGGTGTCAAACTGGGATCTTCAGATCTCAGCATTCTGAGTAGTTAGGATTACAGATGTGAGCCACCTTGGAGATAAGAGAATCACAGACTTTCCTGCCTGGGCTGGTGTCAAACCGGGATCTTCAGATCTCAGTATTCTGAGTAGTTAGGATTACAGGTGTGAGCCACCAGTACCTGGCTGTCTCTCTAACCTTTATAGGTGATACTGTTTTCATATTTTCTTTTTCGGCCAGTCCTGGAGCTTGAACTCAGGGCCTGGGCACTGTCCTTGAGCCTCTCTGTGCTCAAGGCTAGCGCTCTACCACTTGAGCCACAGCACCACTTATGGCTTTTTCTGTTTATGTGATACTGAGGAATCAAACCCAGGGCTTCATGTATGCTAGGCAAGCACTCTACCACTAAGCCACCTTCCCAGCCTGTTTTCATATTTTCTTTCCAGCTTCTAAATTTGACCTGTGAGAAGACATCTTCCATTTCTACATTAAGTTAAAGATTTTTTTCTCCCCAGCAGTGTGTATTGAACTCAAGGTCTTACACATGCTAGGTCTCAGTATTTTCATTTTTGTTTATATATATAGGTGCTATTGGGATTTCAAGGCAAGAGCCCTATGCTTGAGCCATGGCCCTAGGTCCCCCTACTTTTGTGGTACTAGGGTTTAAACTCTGGGCCTCTCGTTTGCTAGGCTGCTGCTCCACCACTGGATCCACACCTCAAGCTCCTCTTTATATTTTGTTTTTGAGATATGGCTCTTGTAGAACTGAGCCTCCTACCTTTGCCTTTTCAGTAGTTGAGATTACAGACTGCACTACCACACCCAGCTTTTATTTTCTATTTTAGATTTTATTTTCTATTCTGTTTCTTTGGCATGATGTCTTTCACTAGTTTTTTAAACCTTCTTTTTTTTTAAACCCCAATCTTCTTTTCAGATACTATGCCATGTTCTGATTCCCTTAGCTGTAAACTATATTTTTTGATATCCACAAAAGATATCAATAAGATAGTATAAGAAATTGCTGTTTTCTGAAAGCTACGATCAATTATTCTGCCCCCACCCCCCGCCCCTGAGCTGCTATTTTAAGACTGTTCAAATGCTATTGGTTTGTAGAAACCCATTTTTTTTGGAGGGGGGTGGTACTGTTGTGGCATTGCAGAGATCATGACTACGTTTTAGATCATGCCTACTTTTTAGCGCCAAAAGAAGTTCGGATAGACAGGAAGGGGAGCCCTTGGGTTTCATATAAGGTGGTTACACACTATATAGATATTAATCAGATATACAGAAGATCAGGGATGTCAGCAACTTTTTTTTTCCAGTCCTGGGGAACTGAACTTAAGGCCTGGGCACTGTCCCTGAGCTTCTTTTGCCCAAGGCTAGCACTCTATCACTTTTTTTTTTGGGGGGGGAGAGTGGGTCTGGTCGTGGGACCTGAACTCTGGGCCTGGGCGCTGTCCCTCAGCTCTTCAGCTCAAGGCTAGCGCTCTACTGCTTGAGCCACAGCACCCCTTCTGGCTTTATGTGGTGCTGAGGAATTGAACCCAGGGCCTCAGGCATGCAAGGCAAGCGCTCTACCACTGAGCCACCTACCCAGCCCCTAGCACTCTATCACTTTGAGCCACAGCACCACTTCTGGCTTTTTTTTGTTTATGTGGTACTGAAGAATTGAACCCAGAGCCTCATGCATGCCAGGCAAGTACTCTACCACTAAGCCACATTCCCAGCCCTGTCAGCAACTTCTAACCAGGTGGGCAGTTCCTTTCTAGTTGTGTAGGAATTGAGACCCAACTGTTGCTACCCTTCCTGTATTATCATTTAAAATAATGCCTTGTGGGCTCTTGCTATCCAGATAGCTCCACCTTTGGGCCCTCAATCCCCATTCCAGCAACAGCCCCACCAGGCCACATTCCCACAACTGGGTGGGGGCCACATTCTGGGCAAGTGGATGCTACAAAGTCCCTTTGTCAGGAAGGGTAACTTTTGTCTACTTCAGTACTAGGGTTTGAACTTGGAGCCTCATGCTTGCTAGGTTGGCACACCTTTGATGGCCTCCTACCTATTGTCCCTCTGTGTCCAGCCTTTTAGTGCTGAAACACCCTGGCATGTCTCAGTTCCCCATCCTCTTGTCTTTCCATGCTTGTTCTTGTCAACACTTTTCCATCTCATGTTTCTCAGTATGCCCTACATGCCTCTGACTTACAATGTCCTCTTACTCCACACTTCTTCTTAGAACCAACGTTTGTATATTCTACTGCCTGCAAAAAATGATCTTTAGCTGGACGCTGGTGGCTCACGCCTGTAATCCTAGCTACTGAGGAGGCTGAGATCTGAGGATCACGGTTCAAAGCCATCCCAGGCAGGAAAGTCCGTGAGACTCTTATTTCCAATTAACCACTAGAAAACTGGAAGTGGTGCTGTGGCTCAAGTGGTAGAGCGCTCACCTTGAGCTGAAGAGCCCAAGGACAGTGCCCTGGCCCAGAGTTCAAGCTCCAAGACTGACCAAAAACAAAAAAAATCATCTTTAGTAGATGTTTTAAATTTAACATGCTCCAGACAGTGCTCCTGCCCTAAACTTGCTTTCCTTTCAGTCTTCTGTAGGATGGTTGATGACTTCAATTTTTCATTTCCAAATTAAAAAAATTTTTTTTTGTGGGGAGGGACCAGCGGTGGAACTTATCTTTAATCTCTTTGAAGCTGTCACACTCTACTTCCAATGACAGGTTATACTGGCTCTACCTTCAAAATACACTAGAACTTGACTATTCTTTTTGTTTTCTTCTGTTTTTTTAAAAGGCATAGATTAGTTGTATAAAAAAGGTTTCATTGTGACATTTCCATACATATATAGGATTGATACTTTCTAGGGGTAAGCTCATTTTCTCCACCTATTAAAGAATTAAAAAGCAGAAAAGTGCTTAATGTGGATGGAGCACATTTATTTAAAAGTGAAGGGAAAGTAGCAAAAAGTTTTCCAAAGAGAGAGGCCCCAGAAAGGAGGCCTGTGGAGTTCTCTCTTAGGTCAGGGCTCTTCCCGTATTTCCACCTTTGGGCTTTGCACTGATTGATGGATTGACTGCTTGTGCATGCACCATGATCCACCCCTGCTCTTCTCATTGGTGTAGTGGGTACTCAGAGCATTATGGGAAAGAAAGGCATTTGAGCAGGAATTTTACCATATTATGAATAGCATTTGAGCAAGAGCTCAAGGCACTATGAGAACAAGAATTGGGCAGATGGACCACATATTTTCAGCCATATATTACCTCCATGACTTTTTTTTTTTCCAGTCATAAGGCTTGAGTTCTGGGTGTGGGCTCTTCAGCTCAAGGCTAGTGCTCTACCACTTGAGCCACAGTGCCACTTCCAGCTTTTTCTGTGTATGCAGTACTGAGGAATTAAACCCTGGGCTTCATACATGTTAAGCAAGCACTCTGCCCTTAGGCCACATTCCCAGCCCCCTCCACGACTTTTTATCCCCATCTATCAGTTCTCTTTTCATTCTATCATTCCATCACAATTAACTACACTCTCAATATGATTCCTTTCTGAAACAATTTCAGCAAGTTATATTAGTCTATGTTCATACACATCAACAATCGACTGACCACAAAGGACTTCCTTCATGTTCACTCTCATTCATCTTCTTCTTTGTTCCTGCTCTTCCCTATACGATCTTGGGGGAGAAGAAAAGAAGCTTTCTCTAGGTTTCCCAGTCTGGCTAGCAACTTGCAATCCTCTTGTCTCAGTTTCCTGAGTGCTAGGATTACAGACCCATACCACCACTCTGGAAATTGAGGGTTTGTTTTTGGTTGGTTATTTGGGTTTTGTTGGTCATGGGGCTTGAACTCAGGACCTGGGTGCTGTCTCTGAGCTTTTTTGCTTAAGGCTAACACTCTATCACATTGTGCCACAGCTTTACTTCCGGCTTTCGAGTGGTTAATTAGAGATAAGAGTGTCAAGAAATTTCTTGCTTTGGCTGGCTTTGAATTTTAATCCTCAGATCTCAGTTTCAGAAATAGCTTGGGTTATAGGTATGAGCCACTGGCACCCTGCTGAGTGATTCTATCTATCTATCTATCTATCTATCTATCTATCTATCTATCTATCTATCTATCTATCTATCTATCTATCTATCGTTTTATCTTTGTAAATATTCCATGCATGCTCTGAAGGAAAGTTATGTTCTGGTGCTATGTGCAGAGTATTGAAGACATCAAATGGCTGGCTGACTATAATTTATTGTTCCTGTCACAACCTACCTTATAGTGGAGGGGAACACTGGTAGTAACTAGCAGCCAGAGCATCAGGCATGAACAAGCCCTATCCTGAATGTACTTAGTCACTGTTGATAATTCAAGGCTATTAATTATATTGGTCTAGTGTTCAGTATCCTTGTCATTTTTAAAAAAATTTGCTTTGTTTATAGACTTCTTGAGAGATCGTATAAAAATCTTAAGTGATAGGCTCCAGTTGATCTATTTCTCCCTATTTTGATATTTATGTATTTCATATATTAGATTTTACCAGTGCCTTTTAAGCCCTGATCATTTTCCGTAATTATAGGAAACTTAGTTCTATTATTTCTCAGATGTTTCCTCCTCATCTTGTTGCTTCTTTTGCATTTACCATTTTCCAGATGTTTGCCTCTCTGCCTCCATCTGCCCTGTCTCTCAGTGATATCTGAAGAGCCTTTCAATGCCTCATGTGTTCCTGCTTGCTTTTGGTCAGTCTAATTTTCCACTCACAAATGCTTTTTTTGGTGCTGCTCCTGAGGCTTGAACTCAGGGCTTGGGTGCTGTACCTGAGCTTTTGTTGCTTGAAGCTAGCACTCTTTCACTTGAACCACAGCTCCACTTTTGGCTTTTTGGTGGTTAGTTGAAGATGAGAGTATCACACTTTCCTGCCTAGGTAGTTTTGAACAGCAATCCCAAATCTCAGCTTCCTGAGTAGCTAGGATTATAGGCATAAGCCACTGGTTCCTGGCTTTCAATTTATATTTTGTATCACCAACATCTTTACTAACTATATTTTACAGCCTTTTTATAAAATTTTATTTTTTTATTGTGAAAATACTGTACAGAGGGATTACAATTACATGGGCAAGATAATGAGTACATTTCTCATCAAGCATTGTAGCCTCCTCCTTTGTTTCCCCTTCCCATCCCATCCTTCCCCCGCCTCCAATCCTCCCCCCACAAAGTTGTAAAGTTTGTTTTCGACATAATGACTTGTACATCTCATTGTTGCAATGGGTCCACCTGTATCCCTATTTAAACAATTAGTTTTTTCCCTTCCCCTCCACAAATTATACCAACCTCAAATACAGTGAAAGCAGGGGTTATACCATGGGGGAGGGACATACAAAGCAACAAAGAAATAATCTTATAAATCACCTGAAAGAAAGAAAAAACATTTGAATATATCTTAGGGTTCATTTCCCTAACATCAACTTATCTGACCTTTTCTGCTTGACTCAGACATATACCAGATATTGCAAATAAGGGAAACCATGAGACCTATGTTTCTTTGGGCCTGGCTTATTTCACTTAATATAATTTTTTCCAAGCCTTTCCATCCCTAACAAATGGGACAATGTCATTCTTTCTGATGGAGGCATAGAATTCCATTGTGTATATATACCACATTTTATTGATCCATTCATCTACTGAGGGGCATCTGGGTTGGTTCCATATCTTAGCTATGGTAAATAGTTACAGCCTTTTTTTTTTTAAACCACAAAATGTTGGCTTCTCTGTCCCAGTGTTTTGGTTGTTCATATGGACATGCAGTTCTTCAATTTGTTGACTTTCTTTGAGGTGGTTGTAATTCTCAGATGTCTAGTTAGTCTCTGAGCTTATGCTCCACTGGGGCTATCAGATATTGTTTGGTAATGTGCATTTTAAAAGTGTTGTTTGCTTTTTGCTTTTTAAATTAATCACTTTGTGAACAGAAAAAGTGAACTCTTTCACATAGACCTTTTGAAATGCAGGTACTTGCTTTAGTCAATTTTTCTGGTAGTTCAATATGAGATTTAGAACAATACACATTCTTTAATTGTTGGAGTAAGCATCAGTAAATATTCATTAGATAATGTATTGTTGAACTACTCTGTGACTTTGTAGACATTTGGCTCTTAAATCTTTTCAATACTGAAAAGATGCATTAAAATAGGTCTCACAAACTGGGCACCAGTGGCTCATGCCTATAGTCCTAGCTACTCAGGAGACTGAGATCTGAGGATCATAGTTCAAAGCCAGGAAAGTCAGTGGGACTCTTATCTCAAATTAATCACAGAAAATGTCAGAAGTGGTGCTGTGGCTCAAGTGGTACAGTGCTAGCCTTGAGCAAAAGGAGTCCAGGGATAGCACCCAGGCCAGAGTTCAAGCCCTGTGACCTGAAAAAAACAAATCTTACTAGGATGTTGAATTTATTAAATCAAACAATGCAGCGATCTCTCACCTGTCTCAGGAGTTGTGCTCCAGCAACCCCTGCAATAGGTGGAAATCCTCAACATAGCAACAGTAAGTTGTCCTTCACTGTATTGTGGTTCACTTATTGCTACTGTGTGTATATATTTATATATATATATATATAATACATAATATATATTATATAAATATATATAAATAGACAAATATATATATTATATGTTATTATGCTAGTTTGGTGCTTGATTTCAGGGCCTGGGCACTGTCCCTGAGCTTCTTTTGCTCAATGTTAGCACTCTACCACTTGAGTCACAGCTTTATTTCTGGCTTTTTTGTTGCTTGATTGTAGGTAAGTGTCTCACAGACTTTCCTGCCTGGGTTGGCTTTGAACTGCAGTCCTCAGATCTCAGCCCCCCTGAGTAGCTAGGATTGCACATATAAACTATGACACTTAGTCTTCTTTTTTATTCTTTTTTTAAAGTGGAAAATAAATTTTATTAAAATTATATTGGAACTGGGCATGGTAGTATACATCTGTAATCCTAATATGAAGGATTCTTTTTTATTCTTTAGGCAATCATTTTAATTTCAGATCCATTGTATTTTTCTTTTCCTGGTGGTTTGTTTTCTTGTGTGTTAGGATCATTTCTAAATTTGACCATGTTTTACTGACTGGGGTAGTCCTGAGAAGTCTGTGCCATTTTCTCATTTGTCTCTGCTGGGTATCCTGTGTCATTACAACTGAGAAGTACTGGAGATTACTTTTTCCCTGGAGGAGGGAGGGAGGGAGGGCAGGGAGAAAACATCTTTATATACGTATCTGTACATATATTTCTAGTTGTTTTTTTCTTTCTTCTTATTTTATTTTCCATTAGATTTTTCATTCAATGCTGGCACTCTTACTTGAGCCACAGGTTCACCTCCAGATTTTTGCTGATTACTGGGAGATAAGAGTTTCACAAACTTTTCTGCCAGGACTGGCTTCAAACCATGATTCTCAGATCTTAGCATCCTGAATAGCCTGTGTGAGTCACTGGCCTGGCTCAAACTTGTTTTTATTTTAACCTCAACCTGTGTCCTGAGACAAGTTTCCCAGTCAGTTCCTCCCCTTGCCCTCTCCCTTACCCCTTTCTTAGAGTTTAGCTCCTCAGAAATCCTGGATTCACACTCTACCCCAGGTGTCTCAGTGCTGTAGCTCCCCCACAGAGGGCTTCTAGACTGTGGGCAGAATCCCCAGGGCAGTCAAAGCTCTCCCATCCATCTTTGTTCTGTTCACTCTCAGACAACATGGATTCCTTTACCTCCTTAGGCACTTAGCTACGAATTTAAAAGGATGCATCTTGTATGAATCTCACACCCTTAGATATTTATATGGATTTTATACCCTTACATATTTACAGCAAGAGTTCCTCTTCTTCCCTGCCCACCCAGGGCAATATCTGGTTACCTTTTTTCAGAAGTTCAAGTCCTCACAAACACTTCTTCACAAGCTCTGCTCTGCCTTCAGCAGAGGGTGCAGCTCTGTTTCATGACTCCTGTTTTCTATGTTTGCTCCTATTTGGGGAGTGAACAGCAAGTCTGCTTACTCAACATCAAATCCCCATTATGACACAGGTTTTTAAATCATGCCCTAGCATCCATTTCTTGGCTATCTTTGATGAGCTAAGGTAGGGCTTTTACCATTACCAACCTCTGCTTTTTGTGTGAAGGTTTCTCATCCAGTGTACTTCCTGCTTCTCCTACCACTGGGTGGATGTGAATTCCAGGTCCTCCCTTGCCAAGTTAACAGTTGATATTGATGAATGCGTTGACTGCCACAGAACGACAGGACTAGGTACCACTCAGGGATGGAGAGATGCTTCTATCCACAAGCATTGACTGTCCACCAGCTGTTTTCTACTTCCATTTCTTATTTTCAGTGACTACTCTTCTTTCTTTTCCATCCCTTGGGAAAGGAGCCTTGTGTAGAAATGTTTTCACACTGTTGTTTTGTCCTGAGCGGCTCAGTGAACAGGCGAGAGTGTTCACCAAATGCACTTGGAGACGGAATCTGATTTTATGTCGGGGGGCCCAGATGTGTGGGCCTCTGGATGCGCACCTCCATCTAGAAGGTGTCTCACAGCTAAGTCGATGATGAGCTGGTTATGCAGTGAGCACTTGACTCAGAACCAAGAGACCTTGAGCTATAGACCTTTGCCTGTGTCTCAGTCTCCTTTCCATAAAATGGGGTTGTTTTATCTGGCTCTACCTGCTTCACAAGATTGTGCAAGGTGGCATAGGGAGAAAGTTCTTTTACATAATCATGCTTTCACCCGTTGTTACCCGGCACTGCTGCTTACTGTTTTATATGATTTTACCAGTTCTCCCATGGTCACCTAGTTCTGCTTCTTAGCCTGGCTTTCCCTTTTAACCTGGGAAGCTCAAGGGCAACTATCTGAGTGATGCCAGCCTCTGACATTCTTCTGCTCTGGATGAAGAGATGGGTTGGTGCTAAGAGCCTGCAGCAATCATTATGACCACTAGGTGTCACTCCTGACCACAAAATGTTGTATTATGGCCAACCAGTCAATTTCCTTTCCAAGTCAGCCATGGCTCTCCTGAGTCTGGCTAGTTTGGATTCCCAGTTTGTGCCTCTTCATTCTAAAGATTCTTGTAAAGAACACTTGGGGAGGGGGGAGTCGGTGAAGTCGGGAGAGTAGGGATGGTAGGGGAAAACAAAGCAGGAGGTAACAATGCTCAATAGGAAATGTACTTATTACCTTACGTAACTGTAACTCCTCTGTACAGTATCTTTACAATAAAAAAATATACAAAATAAAGAAGAACACTTGGGGCCATCAGACAGCATCCATTTAGGTTTTCACGTTCACGTACAAGGTGTCCGTGCAATTCTAATTTATTTTAATTTTCACCTAACCAATGCATGACCAGAAATGGGGAAAAAAAGAGTTCATACGTTGAATTTCAGGATGAAAAAAATCAGCAAAATTTGGGAAGTCAGCAAATGAAGGATTGGTTGTAACAAGTGCTTTGACACCTTCCCTTCCCCATATCTACTGTTGTTCAAAAATATGCTTTGAAACAAGCACCTCAGGGTGGCCCAGTTATTGTAATAGCAGGATGAGAGACTTTACTCCCCCAAAGTTCTCTAGATCAAGGGAGCTAAGGCATGCTTTTATCTTCCTGGAGCTTTCTGGGGGCATTTACTCTGTGGATTAAACTCTTGTTTCAAAAAGTCTTCCCCAGCTGGGTGCCGGCTATCTTATCTCTGCAGAGTTTGACCAATGCATTCTTCATTTCTCAGTAGAAACATGCTGAATACATTGGTTTTAAGAAAAAACTCTTTTTTCCTGAATGATTTGCTCTTCATGTCTTAAAGGCTTTGGTTCTTTGTTCTCCTGCCCTAAAATCTTCTGATTTTTTGCATTTGATCCTCTACTTGCCCCTCCATCCTTGGTAACCATGGGCCTGCTTCTTGTTATTATGTTGCTTTGCCTTTTTTTTTTTTTTTTGCCAGTCATGGGACTGGAACTCTGGGCTTGGGTGCTATTCCTGAGCTTCTTTTTGTTCAAGGCTAACAATCTACCCCTGGAGCCACAGCTCCACTTCCAGCTTTTTCTGTGATTAATTGGAGATCAGAATCTCACAAACTTTCCTGCCCAGTTTGTATTGAACCACAATCCTCAGAGCTCAGCCTCCTGAGTAGCTAGGATTATAGACATGAGCCATTGGCGCCCAGTTGCTTTGCCTTTTGAGAACTTCATGAAGGTGGAATCTCACGCTTGTTTGATTTTTTAAATATTTTTATGTTTTACAAATTTATTTATAGTACAGATAAGGAGTCAAGTGTCTTCCATACAAACATGTTGACATGTGTGCTTTCTTACACTGAACTCCATCACCCCATTTTGTTTTAACGTGTACAGTACAAGGGCTTGAACTCAGAGCCCAAGTGCTGCCCACTTAAGTCACAGCTCCACTTCCAGCTTTTTGGTAGGTAATTGGAGATGAGTCTCACAGACTTTTCCCACTCCACTGGCTTCTAGCTATGACGCTCAGATCCCAGCCTCCTGAATAGTGAGGCATGCAGATGTGAGCCACAAGTGCCCAGATTTCATCACCATATTTTTTTTTTTTTTTGGTGCTGGTCCTGGGACTTGAGCTCAGGGCATCGGGCCCCGTCCTTGAACTTTTGTGCTGGAGGCTAGTGCTTTACCTCTTTAAGCCATAGTAGTGGTGGTGAATGTCTCACAGACGTTCCTGCTCTGAACTGTGGTCCTCAGATCTCAGTTCATCCTGGGTAGCTAGATGACAGGCGGGAGCCATGGGTGAAGGCGAGGCCGTGTTTTCCTCCAGGCTTCTCACACAGTGGTGTGTCTCCCTGCACGCCAATATCAAATCTACAAAGCTGGTGCTATCCCGCCGAGGCTCTCTCTCCCTTCTCTAACCCCTTTATGCAATTAGTCAGGAAATTCTCCTCCTCCTCCTCCTCCTCCTCCTCTCTGTCCTCCTCTGCCTCCCTCCTTCTACCCCCTCCTCTCTCTCTTTCCTGAGACAGGGACTGGTGGTATCTGACACTTGTGTTCATTGGTTGGTGCTCTACCACCTGAGCCATGACTCCAGCCTAGCCCTCTTCTTTCTCATGGTTGCCAATGTAATTGAGATACTTTTAAAATGATTTTTTTTATCGTCAGGATGATGTACAGAGGGGTTACAGTGACATAAGTAAGATAATAAGTACAAACTTGTTACTCCTTCCCTCAATTTTTTCCCTCTTCCTCCTCAACCCCCCCCAAGTTGTACACATGGTTTCCAGCACACTGTCTTGTGTACATCGCTGTTGCATTGCTCCCCCTTGTCCTTTGTCTCACCGTTCTGTTGTTCCCCTTCCCTTCCCTAATTCACATAAACATATATACACAGTACCAGGGTACCAAAATCAACAGAAGATATACCATAGGGGGAAGAACATATAAAAGAAACAAAAAAATCACACAGTACATTAAAAGCAACAACATCGAAGAAAACCTCTCTATGTCTTGGAGTTCATTTCGCTTAGCATGATCTTATATGGTCTTTTGTACATAGCTATTGAGCTATTCTGCTTATCTGCTAAGATTATCCTATACATATTCTAATTATTACAAATGAAAGAAACCATGGAGTCTATGTTTCTTTGGGCCTGGCTTACTTCACTTAACATGATTTTTTCCAAGTCTTTCCATTTCCTTACAAATGGGGTGTTGTCATTCTTTCTGATGGAAGCATAGAATTCCATTGTGTGTGTGTGGATATATATATACATATATACATATAATGTACATAGATACACTCAATGTTCCTCCAAGGCTTCTTAGCTTAGCAAAAGGAACCTTCATGAATTCTTTCATTTTTACCTAAACCTCTGCATCTTGCTTCCAGAACTTTCCCAGTGTGCCTCCAGGCAGCCTTCCTTGCCATTCTCTTGCGAGGGCCATGCTTACTGTGGCTCTCTGCCTTTGTACGTGCTATTCCTTCTATCCGGGACCCTTCTCCTCCTCCTGCATCTAGTACTCTTCTTATTTTTTAGGAACCAACCCAAGTGATGCTAGCCGTTTTGCAATATCTTCCCTGACCCCGGCCCCAGGCTCTGTTAAATATTTTTCTAAGGTATTTCCTCCACCATGGCATTTTTGCTGGCTCCTTCCCAGTTGTATATCAGTTTACAACTAGATTTGATAATCTGTCCTTTCCACCAGACTTTATATTTACCAACCTTTTTGTTTTGGTTGCTTGTTCAGTCTTGTTCCACATGCACAAGAGGTGTCTAATGAGGATGGAGGAGACACCTGACACTTCACTGGAGTGGAAAGGGTCATGGGTCATGAGTCAGGGTCAGAAAGACTGGAGATGGGAAACAAATATACCATTTTATCTGACCTCAATGATAGACTAGTCTGCTCATCATCCCATCATGAATAGAGGTGAATAGTTAGGGTAGAGCCAAAGGGGGGCAGATTTTTTCCATATAAGTATGGAAGGGCCAAGTTGGAATGTCTGGATATTTGGTTCCAGCAGCAAAGGTATCTACTTAAAGCCAAAAAGAGTTTTAGGTGAGGGAAGGTTTTAGCCAAGAGGGAAGATTGGAAATGATGGGAAACAATAGACAGGAGAGAAGCACCCTTTCCTAGAGAAACAGAGTCAAGAGTCTCAGCTAGCGCTGTTTTCATATTACAGAGAAAAGTTGGATAAAACTGGCATTTATTCACTTATTTATTTTATATTGGTACTTGAACTCAAGGCTTGGGCACTGTCCCTTAGCTTTTTCACTCAAGGCTGGCACTCTATCAGTTGAGCCACACCTCTGCTTCTGGTGTTTTGGTAGTTCATTGGAGATAAGAGTCTCCTGCCTGGGCTGGCTTTGAATTCAGATCTCAGTGCTGTAAGTAGCTAGAATTATAGTCCTGAACTCAACTACCACTGGCTCACTGGCATGTCTGTCTTTTTTTTTTTTTGCCAGTCCTGGGGCTTGAACTCTAGGCCTGGGTGCTGTCCCTGAGCTTCTTTTACTCAAGGTGAGCACTCTACCAGTTGAGCCACACTGCGACTTCCAGCTTTTTCTGTGTGTGTGACTGAGGAATCGAACCCAGGTCTTTGTGCATGCTAGGCGAGCACTCTACCAGTAGGCCACCTTCCCATCCCTGTCCCTGGCATTTCTAATCATAAATGTGTGCTGCAACTTCCAAGCCACTCTGTGGCCTTGTCCTCTCCTTCCCAGTCACCAGCTCTGCGAGTCAGGGATAGCTTTTAGGCGGAGTCTCCACTAAGCAGTGTGAATCCCACCCCTGGGCCTGCCTCCGGCCCCAGGGCTGCCATCTGCCTCCTCCAGCTCCTATCTAGAGAGGGCTGAGTTGTCCACTCCAAGTGTGTTCACAGAGCCCAGCATGAGAAGGTATGGGGCTATTTATAGAATCTCCAGTAAGATACTGAGACCCAAGAAAGAACTTCCAGAGGCGGAAGCTACTGTAGGTTGGAGAGCAATCTCAGAGTCAATGAAATGTTCCAACAATTTCATATTAGATTAACAAGAGAGCTGTGAGCTCCCTGAAGTCTTCATGTCTTCCAGTTGCACAGCTGGGGCAGCTGGCCCAGGAAACTTTGATTAGCTGGAGCTTTATGGAATGCAGCATTTCCTGTGATACAGTTGTGTTTTTTTTTAATTCATTTTTTTATTTCAATGAATGAGGAAAGAAATGATCCTCCAAAGGGAAAGGAGAAAATCATAAAAAGAAAAGGTTTTTTTTTTTTTTGTCGCTCTTTAATAGCTGTTCTTATATTAAATGATGTTCAATCTTAATACCATCCTGTTAATCTTACCACAGTGTAAGCTATGAGAGCTTTTGTTCTGAGTGAAAGGCCAGCTTTTTTTTTTCTTTTACAGCTGCATAACCTAGGGCTTAAGGACACAGAAGATCTGGGTTTAGATATGGTTGTTCCATTTCCAACTGTTGGCCTTTGGGCAATTTGCATGATTGTTCTGTGCATTGGATCTGTTACTACCTCTCAGAGTTCTTTAAGTGTTAGTTGATATGATCAACAGAATGTACTTAGCATATTTTTGATAATAATGTAGTTATTATTATCTAGACTTATATTTGAATTAACTGTTGTTCATTAACTTTTAGAAACTTTCCATTTAACATATTTGGGAGTGGGGGTTGTGAGGCTTGAACTCAGGGCCTGGGTGCTATCCCTGAGCTCTTTTTGCTCAAGGCTAGTGCTCTACCACTTTGAGTCACAGCTTCACTTCTGGTTTTCTAGTGGTTAATTGGAGATAAGAGTCTCAAGGACTTTCCTACTCAGACTGATCCTCAGATCAAGCTAGGATTATGGATGTGAGCCACCAGTGCCCAGCTCCATATATTTGTTTTAACAACTCTATGAAGTCTAGGGGTGTGTGTGTGTGTGTGTTTATTGTTGTGTTTTAACAGATGAGAAAAAGGCAACCCAGAAGAGGTATTTATACAAAGTCACAGAGCAAGTCAAATATATCTCTTGTCTGCCAGTTCAGACTGCTGATGTGTGTGTGTGTGTGTGTATGTGTGCTGGTAGTGAGGCTTTAATTTGGTGGCTTGGGCACTGTCCCTTAGCTTTTTTGCTTAAGGGTGGTACTCCATTAATTAAGCTACAGTTTTACTTCTAGCATTTTGGTGGTTAAATGGAGATTCGAGTTTCAAGGATACAGGAACTATGGAAAACCTCTCAGTCCTAACTCTCAATATAAATGGACTTAATTCTCCAATTAAATGAAAAGACTGTCTAGTTGGATCAAAAAGCAAGATCCTTCTCTCTGCTGCCTTCAAGAGACATACCTTGCCCACAAAAACAAATTCTCAGAGTGAAAGGCTGAAATAAAATCTACCAAGCAAATGGCCCCCATAAACAGGCAGGAGTTGCAATCCTAATATCAGATAAAATAGACTCCAAATTAAAATTAGCAAGAAGAGATAAAGAAGATCATTACATACTAATTAACGGATTTATCCTTCAGGAGGATATTACAATTCTAAATATCTATTTACCAAACAATGGAGCACCCAAATTTATCCAAGAAACTCTACTTTCCCTCAAATCTCACATAGATACAAAGACATTAATTGTTGGGGACTTTAACACACTATTATCCACGCTAGATAGATCAACCCAGCAAAAACTCAACAGAGAAACTGTGGATCAAAACAACTGCATAGATCAACTACACTTAACAGACATCTACTGAATATTTCACCCAGCAACACATTCTCAGCAGCACAAGAAACATTCTCCAAAATAGACCACATTTTAGGTCACAAAGCAAATTTGTTCAAATTCAGAAACATTGAAATTATGGCCTGCAGTCTCTCAGATGACAAGGAAGTATAATTAGGATTCAATACCAAAATCCACCAAAGAAAATCCTGTAACACATGGATGCTGAACAACACACTGTTGAACCACCAGTGGGTCATGGAAGAGATTAGAAAGGAAACTCAAATGTTCATGATATTTAACAAAATGAACACACAAATTACCAGCTTCTCTGGGACACAGCAAAGGCAGTACTCAGAGGCAAGTTTATAGCTCTGAGTTCCTATGTCAACAAATTGGAGAGATATGAAACCAGCAATTTATCAAAGCATCTGAAGCTTCTTGAAAAAGAGCAACAAGCTAACGCCCAATCCAATAGATGGAAACAAATAATTAAAATTAAATCAGAATTAAATGAATTAAATGAATTAGAGTCCAAAAAAACCATAGAAAGAATCAACAAAGAGTTGGTTCTTCGAAAAAATTAACAAAATTGACAGACCCTTAGCAAATCTTATCAGAAAAAGAAGAGAACACATCCAAATAAACAAACTCAGAAATGAGAATGGAAACATCACCACAGAAACAACCAAGATTCAGAACCTTATAAAGAAATACTTCTCAAATCTTTATGCTAATACGTTTGAGAATCTGGAAGAAATGGATGAATTTCTAGCAAATATTGACATGTCCAAACTAAACCAAGATGATTTAAACCAACTTAACAGAACCATATCAAACATTGAAAGAGAAACAGCAATAAGAGACCTCCCACCCAAGAAAAGCCCAGGACCAGATGGATTTACAGCTGAATTCTATAAGGCCTTCCAAGCAGAACTCACACCAATACTCCTCCAACTCTTCAATGAAATTGAAAGGGAAAGTTCACTACTAAACTCTATGAAGCCATCATAACCCTCATCCCAAAACCAGTCAGGGACTAATCAAAGAAAGAGAACTATAGACCCATTTCTTTGATGAACATTGATGTGAAACTTCTCAACAAAATTCTGGCCAATCGACTTCAACAATTCATCCAAAAAATCATACACCACGATCAAACAGGATTCATTTCAGGGATGAAAAGCTAATTCAATATACACAAATCAATCAATATAATTCTTCACATCAACAAAGCAAGGATAAGAACCACATGATTATCTCAATAGATGCAGAAAAACCATTCGACAAGATCCAACATCCCTTTATTATGAATGCTCTGGAAAAACTAGGAATCCAGGGAAAAATCCTCAATATAATAAAGGATGTGTATACAAACCTACAGGCAGCATTATACTTAATAGCAAAAAGCTAAAGCCATTTCCTCTAAATTCAGGAATGAGACAAGGATGCCCACTCTCTCCACTTCTCTTCAATTTAGTATTAGAGTGCCTAGTTAGAGCAATAAGACAAGATGCAAACATAAAGGGGATCCAAATAGGGAAAGATGAAGTAAAACTCTCCCTCTTTGCAGATAACATGATCTTGTATTTAAAGAACCCCATGGACTCCACTCCCAAGTTACTGGAGCTGATCAGGTATAAAATTAACCCTCAAAAACCAGTGGCTTTTCTGTATGCCAATGATGAGAAGAGCACGGCTGAAATCAGGAAAACAACTCCTTTTGTAATAGCCCCACAAAAAATAAAATACCTAGCAGTTAACTAAAGAAGTGAAGGACCTCTATGATGAAAACCTTAAAAACCTGAAAAAGGAAATTAAAGCAGAACTAAGGAAGTGGAAAAATCTGGGCTCCTGGATTGGAAGGATTAACATTGTGAAAATGGTAATACTGCCAAAGGCTATCTACAAATTCAATGCGATACCTATTAATACCCCAACCTCATTCTTCAATGAAATAGAAAAGCAATCCAAAAATTCATATGGAACAATAAAAGGCCCCGAATAGCAAAAACAATCCTTAGCAGAAAGAACAGTGCTAGAGGAATATCAGTACCAAATTTCAAACTCTATTACAAAGCCATAGTAATCAAAACAGCTTGGTACTGGCACAAGAACAGACCTGAGGACCAATGGACTAGAACAGAAGGCCCAGAAATGAATTCACAGACCTATAGCCTCCTAGTCTTCAATAAGGGAACTAAAAATAGAATGGAAGAAAGACAGCCTCTTCAGTAAGTGATGCTGGCAAAATTGGTTAAACACCTGTAGAAAACTAAAGTTAGATCCGTATATATCACCCTGCACCAGAATCAACTCCAAATGGATCAAAGACCTCGAAGTAAAAGCAAGCACCCTGAAAACATTACATGAGGGCTTCTTGGTACAGGCTGAAATTTTCTTAATAAAGACCCAGAAATACAACAAATCATAGAAAGTATGGACAAAGAGGATTGCATGAAACTGCAGAGCTTCTGAATGGCAAAGGACATATAGCTAGCAAGATCAATAGAAAGCCCACAGATTGGGAGAAGATCTTCACTAGCCATACAATGGACAAGGTTCTTCTATCTAAAATATACTTAGAACTCAAAAAGTTAAATCCCCCAATAACAGATCCTCAAAGAAACAAGTGCCTGATTAATAAGTGGGCTAATCAATAATATTCTGATGTCTGGTGTTCTTGGCAGATTGCCATTATGGGATACCTCTGAATGGCATGACTTCCAGTCTTCTACAAAGCAGAGTGTGTGGTCAGTTGATCACTTGAAAGTAAGGAGGCTCCTTTTCTTTATTTCAGTGCTAGAGATGGATCCCAGGGCCTTACACTTTCCTGTGCTAGGCAAGTGCTCTACCATTGAGCTATATCCTAGCTCTTGGCTTTTTGAGACAAAGCTGTACTATCTATCTAGGCTGGCCTGGAACTTGAGGTCTTCCTGCATCCACCTCCTGAATGCTGAGATTATCAGCATATGTCACCATAACTGGCTAAGGGTGAAGCTCTTACATGCTTTTGGTCCTATTTTTCAATCCTGTCCTTATCCTGGCCATTGGAGTTGTCTTCTTCCTCCAAATTCAGAGCTCTCCAGTGATTCTGACATGCCAATTAGCTTTGTTCTTGATGCCCCCCCTCCCCCCTCCACCTTATTCCTACTTGGTTTTCAGCAGTCTCCCTACCACGCCGTCAGCTGTCACTCACACCACCCAACCAGTCTTCCCGATGGATATATTTCATCTGCTCTCATCTTCTTTCTCCTCTTTCCTCCTCATGGATTCACATTTCAAAACATCTTTCCTATCATTTTACCAAGATGGAAGAAGGAGGACAGATAAATGCATGAATATAAGCAGAAGTTGTACACAGAACTACAAAAGCAAGGCAATCAGGTAGTGGTTGTATTGTTGAGTCCTAACCGAGCTGCCTCCTCCTGTCCTGTGCCCGGCCTACTCCACAGAGCTGTGATGGAACTCCTCCTCACAGGCATCAATTTCACTGTTGCTGGACCAGGCCCTGGGGCTTAACCCAGCCCTGAAAACTTGTCTCCCCTGTGCTTTCTAGAAGCGTCCATGCCTTGACTGACAGGAAGGAGATTGAAATCTCTGAATCCCATGGTCCCCCACTTCATTCATGGGATTGTCTTCTGGGGCTTCAGTGCACACAGACAAGCTTGAACAATGCCATTAATTAAAGCAGGTTTTAATTGATTGGGTAATCCCTAGGTAGCTTAAGTTGAGGGAGAAGGAGAAATGAAGCAAATAGGAATAGATGCAGCAATGTAGACAGAAATATTCCTTATTCTCTCAAGCTTGTCCTACGCTTACACACCTAACAAATAAAGGTCATTGTCACCCATTATTTGCTAAGTCATCCCCTCTGTCTTTGCCTTTTTCTACCTCCATAAACCTACAATGTCTCTTAACTGTGAGGCTGTGGAATATGGTGACCAAGAGTGGGAAGTCTGTGTTATATTATGATTCATGAGGTTGTCCTTTGGGGCTTCAGTGCACACAGATGAGCCCCCCACTCCCTAGTATTGGGATGTTGTACAAGTGCCTTTACCCCTCTGTGCTTGAGTCCCTGCTCTCCCATCATGAGCTCAGTAGTCATGGCCATCTCACGTGACTTTTGGGAGAAGTAATATGTTAAGTTATAAAAGGATGGGGTTGGAGATGTGGCTCAGTTGGTAGAGCGCTAGCCAATGGGCAAAAGCAGCTGTAGATATGGACGAGTCCTGGTCTTGGGCCTAAATAAAAAGATATAAAAAGGTGTAGAATGACACAGTCACATATTAAGACATGTTACTTGTGATTATCATTTTGTGTACTTCTCT
The DNA here is from genome assembly GCF_019054845.1 of Dipodomys spectabilis. Taxonomy (NCBI): domain Eukaryota; kingdom Metazoa; phylum Chordata; class Mammalia; order Rodentia; family Heteromyidae; genus Dipodomys; species Dipodomys spectabilis. The sequence continues at coordinate 5,990,737 of NW_024870887.1, read as the reverse complement.
ACAGACAAAATTGAAAGACCATCATTATACCCAATAGCATGACATCAAAATGAACAAGATAGTGCATGGGAGCACAGGACATTACCAGGGCATTCACTGGTTGGCAGGGGTTAGCAGTGGAAGGTTGGGCAGGGAAGGATCATTTGGGAAATTATCCTTACTCAGGCAGGATGAGTTGGTGGCCACCAGAAGGTGAAGTATTAGGAGGACAGAAACAGTGCCCAGAACATGATAAATGCTCCATAGACATTACATGAATGTCTGAATGATGAGTTGAAGGATTGGGCAGAGGAGTAAAGGCAGAGGGTATGTGGGAAGGCCAAGGGAAACTAAGGCTGGGAGAGGTAATGTGATTTTTACCAAGATTACTCAGCTAGCCTGCTTGCAAACTAGGAATTTGGACTTTTCTTGCTTAGTAGTAGTGATACTGACATATATTTCCTTGGACAGCTGAGTGGTCACTGATTTTAGTTGTTATTGCTGCAACATAAATGTGTAGTGTAGCGAATAGTTTGAAAAGACATACTCATATATCTGTGGCCTAGGTGAAGTGATGGAAACACTGCTCTTCAGATGAATGGAGAGAGGAAGTGTTCATATCAGTGTGCATATGTGAAAATGGAATCAGGAAACAAGGGATGGATGAGGTAGAGATAGATGAAGGGAGAATGATGGAGGGAGGTGACACTGATCAAGATACATTGCATTCAGAAACAGACATGCTGAATTGAACTGTACAGCCACTTAAAAATAATAGAAACAGTCGGGCACCAGTGGTTCACGACTGTAATCCTAGCTACTCAGGAGGCTGAGATCTGAGGATCATGATTCAAAGCCAGCTAGGACAGGAAAGTCTGTGAGATTCTTATTTCCAATAAACCACTAGAAAGCCGGAAGTGGCGCTGTGGCTCAGTGGTAGAGCGTTAGCCTTGAGCTGAATTGCTAAGGGACAGCGCCCAGCCCCTCAACGACGACGACGACCACCACCACCAATAAAACAAATAGTAGAAACATCATAAAAGTCAGGTACTGGTAGCTCATGCTGCTTGTAATCCTAGATACTCAGGAAGCTGAGATCTGAGGATCATAGTTCAAAGCCAGGGCAGACAGGAAAGTTGTTGAGAGTCTTATTTCCAATAAACTACCAAAAAGAAAAAGAAGAAAAAGCCAGAAGAGGGGCCGTGGCTCAAGTGGTAGAATGCTATTGAGTGAAAAAGCTCAGGGACAGTGCCACGGCCCTGAGTGCAAGCCCCAGAAGTGGCACACACACACACACACACACACACACACACACACACACACACAAACAACATGCACACATGCACATACACGCATGCACATGAATAAAAAAGAAACATTATCCTTGATCCTAGAATGTTGCAAGTGTTCTGCTCTTCTGTCAACTCATCCCTCCTCCAGAGATAAACAGCCTTTGCATTTATGGTATAGTTACTTTTGCTTTATGATCTAATAGTTGTTTACAATCTGACCCTTTCCCCATTTTCCTGTAAACTAGAGGGATCACCTCAGTGACTTGATTCAGAGTTCTTTTTTATTGTCGTTGTTGGTCATGGAGCTTGAACTCTGGGTCTGGGTGCTGTCCCTTAGCAATTCAGCCCAAGGTGAGCCCTCTACCACTTGAGCCACAGCGCCACTTCCGGTTTTCTGGTGTTTTATTGGAGATAAGAGTCTCACAGACTTTCCTGCCCTGGCTGGCTTTGAACCATGATTCTCAGATCTCGCCTCCTGAGTAGCTAGGATTACAGGCATGAGCCACTGATGCCAGGCTCAGAGATATTCTTTCATGGGATGTTTAGAAAACATCTCCCAGGAACTCTACCAGAAATAAAACAAAACAAAAACTATTACCTGTCTTCAAAGTGGCTTGAAGTTAGGGCTTCTTACCCTTGCTTAGCTCTACTACTTGAGCCACACCCCCACATCCAGCTTTTTGCTGGTTAGTTGGAGATAAGAGTTTTTCAGATTCATCTCTCTTAGCTGGCTTTGAACCTTTATCCTAGATCTCAGCCTCCTGAGTAGATAGGATGATGCATCTGAGCCACCAGCACCCAACCATGGTGACTGCTTAGTTATTTATAGGAATCCTAATTTTAAACATCCAATAATAGAAGCCACCGAGACTTGGAGCAGCACTGGGATGGGGATCATTGATGGTGTTTGAACACTCACAGGTGTCCTCCTCAGTCTTGTACCAGGAGTGCTTTGTCATGTGAGAGATGGCAGAGAGGCCCAGATGCCTGCATCTCACTTGCTATCATGTTACAGCTGGAATGGCATTAAGTATCAGTCACCTGTGGATATAAGCTTGTTATTCAATATTTCCCCAACTTGGAAATTCTTGGGTTCATGAGAGTACATCTATAAATGTCCAGAGAGAGAGAGAGCATATATTAAAAACACATACAGCACTTACAGTCTGGGCAGTCCCTGTGTGCCAATGATCATAGTAACACCCAGTTCTCATGGCAGTGTTCTGTTACCAGTGGCTTTCCATGAGATACAGAATCCACTTCGATTAATCTTTTAAAGCTTATCATAAAAAATTAAAATGGGAAAGTATTCTTAAAGCAAGTACTTCAAATTCCTGAGGGTATCTCGACAGATCAGCTCAAGAAACATTGATGTACTTAAAGGCAGGGACTCCCATGTTCTCTGAAATCATAGATAAACTCAAGACCCATCGGCTTTGGGCTCCATTTTTGATGCCTCTGATGTGAACTGTTTACCTTCTGGTTATAGTTTTTTTTTGTTATTTGTTTTTTTGTTTTTGTAGGGCCTGTTCCTGTTCTTTTGCTCAAGGCTAGCATTCTACTACCTGAGCCACAGCTCCACTTCTGGCTTTTTTTATGCATGTAGTACTGAGGAATCGAACCTAGGGCTTCATGCATGGGAAGCAAACACTCTACCACTAAGCCAAAATTATGTTTAAGTTACATTCCTCTAACAAATGCTGGCTCCAGGGAAAGTTGTTGGGGGCAGTGGGAAGGAAGCAGGAGGCTCTGGATGGCAGATTTATCCCTGTAGGGTCTATGTGTAACCAACAGCATTCTAAGCCCAGAGACCTGGCTTTGGGTCTCCAGAGCAATTTTAAGTTCCATTGAACTGAAATGTGATCTGTTTTTCTGATGTGGTTGCTTGGTAAAAATTTTTTTTTGGTATGTATTTGTTTTTTGTGTGTTTTCTTTTTGCTTTGCTCTTTCTGTGGTCACTAGCCTCGCTAGAGTGAAGAATACACTGGCGGATTGACCCATATTGGGGTTAGCATATGCAACTGAGTTAATGAGCTTATTGCGACTACGAATAGCACCTTCCCCAGCCAGGAAATTTCAGTAGAACAGAGAGCCTGCCTGCCTGCCTGCCTGCCTGCTTTCCTTCCTTCCTTCCTTCTTTTTGTACCTTATAAGGGCCTAGGCTTTTGTGCTCAAGGCTAGCATTTTACCATTGAGCCATAGCTCTTCTTTCAGTTTTGTTTTTTTGTCTTTTGGTTTTTGGTGATTAATTGGATATAAGGATCTCATAGATTTTCCTATGGCTTCAAACCTCATCCTTCTGAGTGGCATGTTTTTGTAAATCTTTACTTTTATTAAGTGGTTATACTAAGCGGTTTCAATTCCAGAAGTCGGGTCCTAAGTACAATGAATCTTGATCAATGTGTCACCCCTTCCATCCTTCTCCCCATCTCTCCCAAGTGATGTGGCTCAGTTTTCACTTAATCTACATTGACTATAATGCCTGTATTTTCTCACCCTTCCTCCTCTGGTTGACCTCTCCTTTCAGGAACATGTTTCAGCTTCCTGGTATTCATTTTGTTACAACAAACCAACATTTCTTAACTGGAAAGTTACAGCAGCCATGTAACTCATATTCCCGCCTTCACGCTTCCCTGATCTTTTTCTTTTTTTGTTTTTTGTTTTTGTTTTGTTTTGGGTCCAGTCATGGGGCCTGAACTCTGGGCCTGGGCGCTGTCCTTTAGCTCTTCAGCTCAAGGCTAACGCTCTACCACTTGAGCCACAGCGCCACTTCCGGCTTTTTTCTTTTTGCTTATGTGATGCTGAGGAATTGAACCCAGGGCCTCATGCACGCCAGGCTAGCGCTCTACCACTGAGCCACCTTCCAAGCCCTCCCTGATCTTTTCTATGCAGAATCTTAGCTGCCTTGGGTCAGGCTCCCTGTAAGCACTGCCTAAGTGATGGCTTGGGGATGCTTATACAAGGGATTTAGAAAGAGAAGGCCTTCCTGAGGAGAGGCAATGAGAAGCAGAACCTGGGGTTGAGGGCTGATGCAAGGCTGTGGTCCTCCCTGGAACTCAGCTTGGGCTGGGTCCTATGGGATGCTCTGGAGTAGAAATGGCATCACACAGGTGGCCCCACCTTGAAGCAAGGAGCTGACACTTTGCACTCTGAGGTCAGTCAGTCATGAGAGGAGGGCTGCCCAGGAGAATGGAGCACTGGAGGGGTGATTCTTCAAAGGCAGGGGGCAGTGGGGGGTGTTTGCAGACAGCACAGCCCTGAGGAGAGGATGGGGGGAAGGAAGAAAGGGGAGAGGGGAGGGAGGGAGGGCCCAACCTAGAAAAGAGGACCTGGGCTGGGCACCAGACGTGAATACTATGCCAGGAAGCTGCAGAATGCTGTCAGCTTCAAATCTGCTGGGATATAGTCTTCACGCCTTCAATTGCAGTCTGGCTTAGGTGGTATTTGGTGATTTGCCCAAGGTCCTATAGCATATAGCTTATAGTTCAAATGTTTAATCTGAGATTATACTTTTTTTTTAGGTAGAACAAGGAAAACCAAAACCAAAACCAGGGCACTGGTGGTTCACACTCATAATCCTTGCTACTGTGGAGGCTGAGATCTGAGAATCAAGTTTTTTGTTGTTTTGTTGTTAGGCAGAGTTGATATACAGAGGGGTTACAGTTACACGAGTCAGGTACTATCAGGACAATTCTTTCTGAACCATGTCTCCCCTTCTGTCACTCTCTCCCAATCTTTCCCTCCCATCCTCACCCACAAGATATCCAGTTCATTTTCCACATAGTGTCTAGTGAGTGTCACTTGTATTTGTTCATCCTTGTTCCATCTTTTATGTGTCCTCCCTTACCCTCCCAAATAAAAATAAACTAACAGACAATGCAATAGAAAACAAAAACAGCAACAATGGCAACTGAAGAAGGTCTCTTGTTTCCTTTTTTTTTTTTTTGAGTTCATGTCATTGAATACTATTTTATGTGGTTATCTATCCATAGTTCTTGAACCTTTGTCTACCTCTCCTATGCATCACCTCCTTTGACCTCTGTATGTGAACGGCTAGGGGAGGATCAAGGTTTGAAGCCAGCCTGGACAGAAAAGTCCATAAGACTCTTATCTCCAATTAACCAGAAAAATGTTAGAAGTAGAATTGTGACTCAAGTGGTAAAGTGCCAACCTTGAGAAAAGTGCCTCAAGTGTGAAGCCCTGAGTTCAAGCCCAGTATTGATTAAAAAACAAACAAAAAACAAAAAAACAAACCGGGCTCTGGTGGCTCATGCCTGTAATCCTAGCTACTCAGGAGGCTGAGATCTGAGGATCTCGGTTCAAAGCCAGCCCAGGCATGAAAGTCTGTAAGACTCTTATCTCCAATAAACCACCAGAAACCAGAAGTGGTGCTGTGGCTCAAGTAGTAGAGTGCTCGCCTTGAGCTGAAGAGCACAGGGACAGCGCCCAGGCCCAGAGTTCAAGCCCCACAACCCCCGTCCCCCCCCACAAAACAACAAAATGAAACAAAACAAATAATAAAATGATATACAACCCAAACATTTCTGACTTTTCTGCCTGGGCTAGTTTTAAACTCTGATCCTCAGTTCTCAGCTTCCTGAATAGCTAGGGTTACAGCATGAGCCATTGGCACTAGACTCAAAAATTTCTAATAATCAAAAAGATACAGAAGATAGATGCCTTCAGGACTGGGGAAAGGCAAACATGGAAAGAGCAGAGCCAGGACCAAGATGTAGACTCATTAGAACACAGATTTCTGAAAAAGGATTCCTACAGTATCCAACACAATGGCAATCTTAAAGTCAGGTAGGGAATAGGACAATTCTGAATAGGACACAAAGGGCCCAGCTCATTACTAAACTTGGACCACTACCTCTGATCAACATGCTGTCTACTGAGAGTGAGTCAGGGCTGGCTCAGAGGCTGGACTCTACCACTGGGTGTACAGGGCTAGGTAAGATGGAGACTAACAGGAACTAAGCTTTGATTAACATTTTCTTTTTAGGAAAAGATAACAATTACCAATTGAGAAGCTCTGGTGGAGAACCAGTTCCAAGGGGAATCTCTCTTATTTTGTTTGTTTGATGAGAATGAGGCTTTTCCCTGAAGTCTCTGGATGGTTTGATGTTTTTGTGAGAGCAATTGCAGATGAATGAAGTCAGGAAGCTGGTGTAGAAGGAGAGGCTGTGGTCCGCATCCCTGTGTGCTCTATTGACTGGCAAATATGGCACAGAGAATTTCAAGCATAATGATTGCTCAGCCAACTAGATCCAATCTTATTTCTAAAAGCCGTTTTCTCTCAGAGCGAATGCGTCTGTTCTTGACTTACTCTGATCGGTGGGGCATCGAGTGTAAGGAACGGATTGGAAATTATTTTATTGATTTTTTTCCCTTCCTTCTTTTTTTCTTTTTCTTTACCAAAGGTGAGAGAAAATTTCTCTTTCCTGAGTGATATTCAGCAACGAGTTGGCCTAAGGACACTAGGAGGTTTGCATAGAGGTCGATTTGTAAACACCATAACCTGACACTCCTGCCTGGTACGTGGACACTCAGGGAAGCAGTAGTGTCTTTCTTCTACTGTCTAATGACAAAAGTCAACTTTTCTATGTAATCCCGGCTGTCATGGTTATTGGCAGGCTGGTGGCTGCAATGAGAAGGATCTTGGTAGCTCATCAAGGATGCAGAGGCCTCGCTTTTTCTTGGCTCAATTCTCCTTTGCAAATTGTCTGCTTGAGCATCTTTCTTTCCTCCTCTGTCAAGGGGAGGGAGGATAAGGAGAGCTGATCTCTTCTGAAGCCACGAGAAAGAGCCTTCCTCAGTGTTTGCAAGATGGAGGGGCAAGCATGAGGAATTGAAGATCATCTTTTCGCCACAATTTATTTCTTCTTCACAGACCTCTCCTCATTCCACCTTCACGTTAATGATGTTCTCCCATGATCCTCTGTGTTTTTTAATCCTCTAAATGATTTCTAAAGTTATGCAAAGTGAAAACTTTTCTGTGCATTTTTAGAAAACATTAATTACTTACCATGACACCGTACTAAGTAGCTTTACATGCATTACTTCATTTAATCCCCCAAAGAGCTCTATGAATTAGATAATCATGACTAATTCTAATTTACACAACTCAGAGATGTTGGACTTGGAATTCAAGGAGGGATGTATCACCTAGCCCATGCCCTTCACTATGAGGTTGTGTCACCTCTCAGTTCATTGCAGGTAAAGCTAAACTTAATTGGTGAGCCTGCTGTGGAGCTGTGGATTCATGCCCTAGTGCTCTTCACACAGTTTTCACCTAGCCAAGATCTTGTTGTGGGGTGATCATGGTGATCAGAATACACTCAGAGCCAGGTACATGCACAGAGCCCAGCAAGCTCACTCCTGACTGCAGTAGATGCTTGGTCAGGTACATGCACAGAGCCCAGCAAGCTCACTCCTGACTGCAGTAGATGCTTGGTGTCCACAGGTCTCTGGTTCCAAGAAGAACCATATAACCTGGATTCACGCTGGGGAAACAATGTGCACGCTCAGGATACACAACATTCAGAGCTGGACTATGGATACTTGATTGATTATTTTTCTCATAATACCCTCCAATTTCCACTAAAGACAGCTGTCTTTCAACAAATCTGAAATGTTCATATTATTGCTTTGTTATTGCTTATGTTAAACATGTTAACTCTGTGTGTGTGTGTGTGTGTGTGTGTGTGTGTGTGTGAGTTGTGAGGCTTGAACTCAGGGTCTAGGTGTTACCCCTTAGCTCCTTATGCTCAATGTTACTGCTCTACCACTTTGAACCAAAGCTCCACTTTTGTTTCCTGGAGCTTAATTGTAGATAAGAGTCTCACAGACTTTCCTGCCCAGACTTCCTTTAGACTTCAATCCTCAGATCTCAGCCTCCTGAGTAGCTAGGATTACAGGCATGAGCCATCAGAGTCTATCCAGAGACTGGCTTTGTAAGCAATTTGCTGTGCTTAGAAGTTTCTTGGTCTGAGAGGCCCAAGGAGGTAAAGACCAATCACATTGTTGTATCATGACATGATCTTACCTCTTTCACTTCAGCTCAATAGATGTACCTTCCTGACTCCAGCTTCTCCCCTCCTGGAACCACAGTGGAGTGAAACAGAAAGAGGATGTACACCAGTATCTACAGGACAGTTGAAGTTTACACAGCAAGGTAATATATCTTCCTGTATCCTCAGAGTTGGGGGAAAGATAATTTGTAAAGATACAGTATAATGTGCAATAATAGTTAAGCTGTTAATATGATCAAGATCCAAGACATCAAGCTATAGTTCAGCTCCATTGCTCTATTTTTCATGTCAAACCTGATACTTAACACAAAATCATATGCTCTTTGGAAATGAGGAGAAGCCCACAGGAACAGAAATTCCTTGAGCATTCTACCAAGAAGAGGCCATTACAATATTTACGTGCCCCGGTTTTCAAACTAGCTCTTCTACCATGGTCTTTCGTCCTCACCCTGAGCCAAGTGAGGAGACCAGCTTTGACATATGGGAGAACTTTTTGGGGTGTGAATTATTCTAGAGGAGAAAAACAAAACATGATTTGCAAATGCCATCAAGGAAATGTTTCTTTCTCCAGGCTGAGAATAGAGAATGTGGTTATTGGCTTTGAAGGTGGTTGTGAATGGAAGGACTGAGGGGACCAGAGGACCAGGTACACCACCTGCTGTCATCTGGATGTGCCTTGTTGGGGGGGGGGGCGCTAAACTTCCATCTGTAGTCTAACGGTGGATCAGATCTGGAAGGAGCGGATTTATCTCATTGAAACAGGTTGCTATGAAAAGAGTGAGGTTGATCCCTCCCTGGTCTCTTTCTGTTTTACTGTGGGATCACTTCTGCATGCTGTCCTACCATTGTGATGCCACCCACTATGAAGCCCTCACCAGAGCAAAACTCATGCTGGCATCCTGCTTTTGAATCCCCCCCAAACTGCGAGCTGTAGAAATCTCTTTTCTTTATAAAGTACTCAGCCACAGCTATTTTATTAGAGTCACACAATATGGACTAGTATATAACCCATGCTCTCCACACAGATACTTTGCTACAATGATCTTCTGACACAAGCACAATCACTTGAAATCCCCAAGGAATCAAACATTCCAGGGGACAGAACTCGTATGCCTCTGTCTCCCATTAGTTATAGGTAGGCGGTCACCTGGGTGTCGTTAAACACTGTGGCCAAGCTCTCCCAAGAGCTATCTGCTCTTGGTTGCACCACTGAATGGCCTTAAACGAATCTTTAGAAGGCATTTTCTTAAATTATGAAGATCGTTGTAACATTTTCCCTGCAGGCTATTTTTTTTCACTATATCCCTGTGCAGTCATACTGAGTGGAAGACAGAACTGGAGCACAGGAAAACCAGGAAGCATTTATCTCGCAGAACTTACCGGGAGGCAAGCAATGAGTGTGTGAGGAAAGCGTCATTTCCTTGGTGACTGACACCTCCTCCCACATTTCCCAGGAGCACTCAACAGGAACCAGATACTCTGCAGGGTGTTTTTCCCCCTATTAAATGCATGAGATATGCGAGTGTAATAGATAACAGCATACATTTTGAAGTTCAATAAAATTATGGATTCTGTGATTTTCTAGTCTGATGATTTGAGGTGAGGTTTGAACTTCACCTCTCTCAGCCTCAGTTTCCTGAGCTGGGAAGATGGAGGACAATAATGATAGCCTCTGCTTCATAGGGTTGCTGTAAGGACTGTGGGTAGTAGTGCTTGCAAAGCCATTGCCCAGTAAGTGCTTGCCATGGGTGAATTAGGTACTTCCTGCTGAAGTTAGTGAAGCTCAAGCATTGTTATTGCCAATAGTAAGTGCTGCCATGCTCATGCCTGTAGCCAGACAGAAGGTTATCATAGATAGTCACTTAGGAATGCAACGGATGGCATCTCCTGGTTTCAGTGAGCTTCTTTATGATTTCATGATGCACAAGATGCTCAAGTTCAGTTCCTGTGTGTTTGCATTGGGAATTAGCATGCTATTTGATGGTTTCTCTCATTCTAACAGGGTAAGCAGACAAATCTTTAAGCAGGTCAGAATTTAAAGAACTTGTGATTTGCTTTTCATCTTCAAAAACTTTTCCAGTTCTGCTCTCATTGTCTTTGTGAACCTGTTATTCCTTTATTGCCATTTTAGTGAAGTTTGAGATGGAATTAGAAATAAATGCTAGGCTGGGCATTGGAAGCTCGCTCATTCCTATAATTCTAGCTACTCAGGAAGCCTAGGCAGGAAAGTCCATGAGACTTCTGTGTGTGTGTATACGTGCGTGCACACGCATGTGCATTGTTGGCTCATGCCTGTAATATTAGCTTCTCAGGAGGCTGAGATCTAAGGATTGTGGTTCAAAGTCATCCCAGGCAGGTAAATCCCTGACTCTGATCTCTAATTAACCATCAAAAATCAAGAAGTAAAGCAGGGTACTAGTGGCTCACACCTGTAATCCTAGCTGCTAAGGAAGCTGAGATCTGAGGATCATGGTTCAAAGCAAGCCCAGGCAGAAAAGCCCATGAGACTCTTATCTTCAATAAACCACTCAGAAAACAGAAAGTAGCTCTGTTGCTCAAGTGGTAGACCACTAGCCATAGCAAAAAAGCTCTCAGGGACCGTGCCCATGCCCTAATTTCTAGCCCTAAGACCAACACACAGATACACACACACACACACAGAGTCACATAGACATCAGAGTATAAAATTGTTTTTAGCATGGAAATTTCCATTATTTCATTCCAATTTTGATTTTTTCAAAGTTCTGAGATGTAGCTTTTTAAAATTATTTTATGCCAGCTTAAAATTGCTTTGGAAGTAGTAAAACAAAAAGGATTTTTGCTCAATCTGAACAAAAATCTTAAAAATTGACTAAGTTTTTGAACTCAAGCCAGTATTTTGTATTCTGATAGCTTCTGGATTCTTACTGTGGAATGGCTGACTAGATATACCAAAAGCACCAATAAAAGTAAAGCTTTGGAAAAAGAAAAAAAAAAAAAAAGTAAAGCTTTGGAAAAGATAGGAGAAACACCTCTTTCATCTGCTGCAGGTATCTTGGGTCCAAGAATGAAGGCAAATGGGCAGTAATAGCAGCCACTGTAATTCGTGAAAGACCCAGAAGAAGTGAGGGGTGAACTATGATTTGAACTCCTCTTGGTCCATCTTGGTTTTAGCCATCGTACTAAACACAGGCATCCAATGCCTTGGGACAAAAGTGAGAGATTAGAAGGTGTAATTATACCTGGAATATTCAAGAAAAGCTTTATCAACACTGTAACATTTCTACTCAGGAGGCTGAGATGTGAAGATTGTGGTTTGAAGACAGTCTGGAAAGAGAACTCAGTGAGACACTTTTTTTAAGGTTTTAATTTTATTGTCAAGGTGATATGCAGAGGAGTTACAGCTACATAAGTAAGGTAGTGAATATATTTCTTGTCATACTTGTCACTTCCTCCCTCATTTTTCTCCCACTTTCCCTCCCCCTAGCCCCCCTTCCCTCTAAGTTGTACAGATCATTTTCAACATATTATCTTGTGAGTAGCCTTGTTGCATTGGTTTCCCCTTCATCCTTTGGGTGAGACTCATCTCCAATAAACAACTCAGGAAAAGCCGGAGTGGTGATGCAGCTCCAGTGGTAGAGTGCTAAGCTTGAGCACATAGAGGGTCAGGGACAGTACCTGGGTCCTTATTTCAAACCCCAGGACCATAGGAACCTATGAGGATCCGGATTCAAAGCCGTCCCAGGCAGAGAAAAATCCATGAGACTCTTTATCTCTCTTAACCAGCAAAAAGCTAGAAGTGGAGGTGTGGCTTAAGTGATAGAGTACCAGCTGTGAATAAAAAAAGCCAAGTGAGAATGCAAGACCCTGAGTTTAAGCACTAACACGCACGTGCGCACACATAACACACACATACACACACACACACACACACACACACACGGAGCTTGAAGAGGGGCAGTCATGGCAACAATTCAGACTTTTTAAAGGATCATCATAATGATCATCATCATCCATCGACACTATTCTGTCCAGCAATCAGAAAAAGTAATTGTTGCTAGAATGCAAAAAACAAAACAACCCACTCCAAATGAGTTGGTTTAATTTTACAATGTTAAAAGATCTTCATAGCAAAGAAAACAATGAAAACATGAGTACATTTCTACTTTAATATCACTATCCCAAAGTCTATAAATAGGGACATAAATGATGTCAAACTGAATTGACTAAAGTCTACCACCTTTAATGGTTCATGAGATTATCAAGCAAAACAAGGGGCAGGGAGAAATATGTAATTAGAAGTTGCCTAGTACATTTGTAATGGATAAGTATGAAATATCAGGGTTCAAGTTCAGTCTGGTGTGTGTGTGGGGAGAGCTAGGCAGACACTTAAATCAGACTCAGAAAGATCTTTCTTTGTCCCTCTTTAGTGGCAGAGAGGAAGGCCCAGATGAATTCTGGTTGAACAATTTTTCCCAAGAGGGCTAAAAGAAGAATCCCTGGGCTCTGCTCTAGACTTGTTGAATCTCTGCAGTAGGGCTTTTATTTTAACAAGCTGCACTTAGGGCTTCTTAGGAGTGCTAAAGCTTTCAAATCACTCTTCTTCAGGGGCCCTATCTGTTTATCCTCCTAATTCATCTCAGTCTTAGAAGAGAGATTAAAAAAAATCCTGCTATAGAGTTAATAACAGATAACAGCTTATATGTGTTTCTAAAGTGTTTGCATTTTCTAAGTCTTGATTTACAGTGGTCTGGTTCTTCACTCAAAGGAATGAGTGTTAGGAGCCCTAATTGGCAGGTGTGGATAAGAAGGTATTCAACTCACATGGGTCAGTGCTCTTTCTCTAAGTACAAAGTTGGGTTTGTTTCTATGACTGTGTTAGGTCATGGCCCCGCTCCTGTGGGCCCGCTGGACTTGGTTTTGTGAATAAGTCTGATTTGCTAGTCCAGAAGTCCCCCCACTCTCTCTTTCTGTCCTGGTACTGGGCTTGAACTTTCATCCTGGGTGCTATCCCTTAGCTGCTTTTGCTCAACGTTGGTGGTCTTGTCACAGCCCCACTTCCAGTTGTTGTTGTTATTGTTTGCTGGCTAGTTGGAGGTAAAAGTCTCATGGACTTTACTACCTGGATTGGCTTTGAACTTTGATCCTCAGATCTCAGCCTCTAAAATAGCTAGGATTACAGACGTGAACCACTAGTGCTGGGCCCAGAAGTCAATCTCAATGACAAAAATACTAATGGAGTACATGACAAAATCTCTTCCATCTTTGAATGAGACTAGACTTCGTGGTATTGACTTGCTCAGATGGTGAGAAATTAGCAATTTCTAACATGTGCACTGAAATTCTGACTCACTCCTTCACTTATTAATCGACTATGTGGCTCTATTCTGGGCACTGACAGTACAGTAGATAATAAAATAATTTATGTGTTCCTACTTGATTGTAATTTAGTTGTGAAAGGAGTGAATGGATTAAGAAAATAAAAGTGTGGGAAGCCTTTGTGGCCAACACCATTTTGAACTGCAGGTATTTCCAATGTGTTCATATGTTATTGTGCGGTTGAAGAACCAGGGTAGACAAAGGTGAGGATATGCAATACAGTGTTTTCGAAACTTATTGACCATGCAGCCTGGTTATTAAAGTACTCCTGGGAGGATTCATGTTCTCCAGAAAATACTTTGACAAATGTAATCCCAAAGTCTTAATAGTGAATTTCTTGCTGCCATCAGTGTTGTTTAGGGTCTTGGTGGAGGTAAAAATTTGTCTTTCCTACAGCCGAGAGATAGTTACTTCTCTCCTTTGCCTGCACATAATGATATTTTACACTTATTTAACAAATAACTGTACTGATACTGAGAACACACTGACAATACATCATAATGACGTTAAGGCTAACTAAAGTAAGACATCCTGACTCTCATATAAGAAAGGTGCCGGGCGCTGGTGGCTCATGCCTGTAATCCTAGCTACTCAGGAGGCTGAGATAATGAGGATCATGGCTGAAGCTAGCCCAGCTAAGAAAGTCTGCAAAACTCTTATCCCCAATGAATCACCAGAAACTGAAAGTAGAGCTATGGCTCAAGTGGAAGGATGTTAGTCTTGAACAAAACAACTGGAAGGATAGTGCCCAGGCCCTGAGTTCAAGCTCTAGTACTGGCACATAAAAAATGAGAAAATTATTAGAAAGATAGTAACTATGATGGAGTATGTGGAGCAGAAGCTTTAAGGTGGCGATGGCCTTCATTCCTGGTATTATTCCTGTGGTTGAGGGTTTGCAGATGTAATTAATGTTTCTAGCCACTTTATCTTAATACAGGGCACTATCTGGGGAGCCTAGCCTAATGACACCAACTTCTGTATAGGTAAAAAGCTTTCCTTGGCTAATACATGGGTTTTTGGCCTTTTGATAACCCATATGAAGACCCTGTCTTGTGGTTGACTTGGATTTCTGATCTGTGAAACTCTGGGATTTGTTCTAGCTGCTGAGCCTGTAGCTGTTTGTTACACATAATAGAAGACTAAAACACAAAGGTAAAATACAGTCATGCCTCTCCTTGGCTAATGAAGAAATGGGAAGCTACAGTTCGCTTACTGTCAGTGTCTTCATTTGGCCTCTGAGGCCACTTTCAGCTTTGAGAAGCGGTGGTGTTTTTGTTTTCGTTTTTGTTTACATTTGTGTCCCCTCTCATCTCTCTCTGGAGGACTTACCTAGCAGGCTATTTCTATTACTTGAGTGGTGCACACTAGGCACAGCACCTTTCTTCCAAGAGCTTGGCTGCATCTTTCTGGGGGCAGCCAGTGAACAAAGCTATTTGATGCAGCATACCCAGAAATCCATGACAAGAAGGTGGGGTATACCCTCTGTATACTGTTGGTATGTTGGTAGGAAAAAACCATATGCTTTCTATTGGGGTTTGGAGATTTGTGATATTGTGAAGTCCTATTATGACAACGAGGCCATGGACTTTCTGCTGGGAGCCATCAGTCATTTAATTAATTAATTTCATTTTTATCTTTTAAATTAATCTTTACTATTTATTTATGTATTTATTTATTTATTTGCCAGTCCTGGGGCTTGAACTCAGGGCCTAGGTACTGTCCCTGAGCTTCTTTTGCTCAAGGCTACCACTCTACCACTTGAGCCCCTGCACCATTTCCTGTGTTTTCTGTTTATGTAGTACTGAGGAATCCAACCCAGGGCTTCATGCATGCTAGGTAAGCACTCTACCACTGAGCCATATTTCAAGCCCCATCAATCATTTTATTGATGAGGAAATCATGTACAGGAGGGAAGTCATCGCTTGCCCAAAGTTACCCTGTGCAGTCTTCAAACTGACGATGAACTCAGGTTCACTGATTCTAGAATTGCCTTTCTTCTGTTAAGTTTCATATATACATAGATATATGTTTATACGTCTATGTATATATTTATTTCCTATATTTTTTTTCTCAAAATAAGCTATGGTTTTTCTTACATTTGTAATAGTCTACAAAGGAAAGTGTGTGGGGGCAGGGAGAGGGACACAAAACACTTCAGTCCACTACAGAAGAAAAACTTTAAGCTTGCCTCTAAGATGGCATTTTCCACCGCGTGTTGGAATTTTACTTCCCCAAAGGGCTGGGTGGATCTGATGCTGTTGGTCTGCTCCTGTCTGCCCTGGGGCTTCTCTGGCTATTTTCTGTGCCTCTATTCCTACAGCATTTTTCCTAGGATCCATGTGGCCTCCACTAGGTGAAGCCTTGGAAAACAAGCTCCTAGCCGGGCTTTTTTCCAGTCCTTACTATATTGTTTGTCATTTGGGCATTTGAGAGCAGTTGTCCACTCTTGGCCTGCAAGTGGGCTATGCCTTTAAGAAGTAGATCCCAGAGATCATTATTCCAAATGCCATGTGAGGGTGGGTATAGCTCATTAAAAAACTACCTCTTCCCTGGCAAGCTGTACCACGTTATAAAAGTCTCATTCTCGTTCCTCCTATTCTCTAGTAAACCCCATTACCCAAAGACCATTTAGGTCATTTCCTTTGTTGCTTAATCTTTAATTCAGCTCTTTCATCTTTCAGCTTTCCCACTAATGCTTTTTGTCTCTCCCCCTTGAATTAGAATATTCGTGGAGGACTTTCAGGACATACCTTTAATAATTTCCCATGGTCCCTGACATCTTCCCTTTCTTTGTCTGTGTGAAGAACGGCCTCAACCTTGATGTGTCCTGACTTTGAGGACAAGACCCAAACAACCCCGGCTGCAAGGAGCAGATGGGATGATGCTGACATGTACTCTGAGGGCCCAGCTGCTTGGCTGGTGTGAATGCCAGGTGATGTCCGTGAACATGACTGCCGGAACCCCAGGGCCACATTTGGCTCTCCAACTCTTCCTGTGATTCACCCTCACTGGGGACTGTTGAGTCACTACAATCAGGAAAAGGTACTAATACTTAGCACTGAAATTTAATAGCTCTCCCAGCCTAGGGACTTCATTAACGGGAGGCAGAATCGATGACAAGCTCTTTATGACCCTGGGCTTCCTACTTAGAGTTCCCTAGACCCATGAACAGGAGTTGCTGGCATCTCAGAGTGGACATTTGAGAGAGAGAAGAAAGAAAAAAAATTCTGTGTGGTTTTATAGACCTAGATATTCATCGATCTTTTTCTAGAGCTTAGACCTGCATCTTATATGCAAAGGTCATTGTGCTTTTGGCCTGTGGAAAAATGTGAGAAAAATAGATTGCAGATATTTGGTAAAGTCTGACCTGAGAAAGCTAACAGCTTTGATGTTGGAATCCCCACTGTCTTTGGGGATGTATGTGGTTAGCAGGAGTGCCCCTCTGCTTGCTTGCTTAGCTGTATCCTGAGGCATGTCAATTTATATGTGAGAACTACCCCCTTCTTGTAGGAGTCACTTCTCTCAGTCCTGATCAACTCTTTAAAACATGTCCTGCTAACAGCTCTGTTTGATTAGAGTAGATTAAATGCATAGGTTTGGCTTCAGAAGATTTGGGCTCTACTTAATTCATGCTGTAGGCTCGAGCTCATCAACTAGGAAGCTAAAGATAACTACCCTAGCTACCTCTTAGCATCAAAAGAGAACACCACTGGAAGTTGTTCTGCTTCTTGGAGCTTGGCTTATGTACCTTTAAAGTAGGCGTAATAAACTTTGCTATGCGAAATTCTGTATTTAACACGATATAACTTAACAGGAGATAACTGAGTGTGTAGGATGTAAGTATTATTAAAATATTAAAGATGATGACCTATAGGTAAGTTTTCATTCCTCTAAATTTTGTATTAAGAGTTTAGAGGTTTGTTTGTTTGTTTGTTTGTTTTTGGGTCTGGTACTAGGGCTTGAACTAAGGGCCTCATGCTGACTTAGCTTGCTTATTTGCCTGGAGCTTTATCACTTGAGTCATGCCTCTAGTCTGGCATTTTGCTGGTTAACTAGAGATACAGCTTCATGGACTTTCCTGCCTGGACTTGTTTCAAATCTTAATCAGATCTCAGCCTTCTGAGTAGCTAGGATTGTAGGTATGAATAACCAATGCCCAGATGTTTATGATTTTATTATGAGGAACAGGGAGAAACATCCTATAGACACTCGAGGAGTAACACCACAAGTCTTGTTTGTATGTCTTGAGAACTACAAAGTTCCATGAAGGTAAGAATTGCCATATTTACTCTATGGCCACTGAGTCTCCCTGATGATCATTCCACTCTTGTGGTACCACCCACCCAAAAGGCTGAGCCTATACCAATGACTCTCCCTAATCAGAGGCATTTCCAGAAGCACATTCCACAGGGCCAGCCTCAGGTCTTGTGATCTGTGATCTTGTGAACTCAGACCCGGCTGGGCAGTCAGCAGACATGGTTCTTCTCCTTCAGAACATTCCTTTGTTTAAGCTTCTCTTCCTTCTCTACCTGTGCCCTGGGATCCCCCAAAAGCCTCTTTTTGGGAGGATGACAAAATAGGTTATGACAGCTGTTTTGTTAACCTTTCTTTCATCTTTGGGTAAAACCTTTTCTTTGTACCTGTACTTAGGATGTTTTAGATTTACTTTCATTATCCTTCTCGAAGGAATGATTTATATATATCTTCTGAGTCAGACTTTAACAAGACGCAACGCGCACACACACAGGAAAATCGAAGATTAATTTTCCTCCTTCCTCATAGTTAACTTCTGTCATGAAATGAATTTGGGTCAGTCTTTTATATTAATATTTTCTGATTTAGAAGTGATAGGTCTTTTCATTGCTTCCATTAAAAATGTAAAGTGAACATTTTTATTGAAAGGTAGCATGCGTATAGGAGAATTACACAAATCCTAAATGTAGTGTTGGATGTAGTGGGAGAATGTGAAAGTGGTTCACCCAACTTTGCACAGTAAGGAGGTTCATTGTCCATAGTGAGTTCAAATAGGATGGAGACAGTCAATCTGCTTTTTAGTATCATTTTGTATTGAGTGCCCTAAACGTTGGCAGTGATAAAATACAGTGACAAAGGCTCCTCTTGTGTCCACTTTTGTACGTGACTCTAGCTCCGGCCATATCACAGTGAGCTCATCCATACAACCATCACCTTGGTTTACAAGCATGAGAGGACCCACATTCCTGAAGACACTTACTTGTGATACTATATAGATTCATTTTTCCTTTCCAGAACTTTGGCTAGTACTAGATATTGATTCAGGGTCTCATATTTGCTTGGCATGTGATCTATCATTTAGGCCTTGTTCCCAGCCCTGTCTAAGATTTTTGCCTGAGGCTGGTCTTATATTATGATTCTCCTATCTCTGAGTCCTGCAGCTCTGGAATCCTATATGTGAACCACCATTCCTAGCTCATTGAAATGATTGAAATGGAGTCCTTTTTATTGTCTTTTTTTTTTTTTTTTGGCCCAGGCTGGATTCAAATTATGATCCTCTGCCTCCCGAGTAACCAAGGTAACAAGTGTAAGCCACCATGCCTGCCCCTCTAAGAGTTTAATCATATATAAATGGAACAATATATTCTGTATTTTTTTTCAAGTTTTACTTCTTTGGCTCAACATGTTTGTGAGATCCTCCCATCTTGTTTTGTATGGCAGCAGTTTATTCTCTGCTGTGTAGTATTTCATTCTGAGTATCTGTTCTAATATATCTTGCCTGTGCTTGATGAATAGTAAGGTAGATTTTGTTTTAGGGCAATTGGAAACTGTGCTATTGGAAGCACTTTTGTACCTGTCTTCCAGTGCATACATGCAGGCTTTTTCCATCAAATATATATCTGGAAGTACAACTGCTAGTTCATAGAGGATGGGTATGGTTAACATGTTCGTACAATGACTCTGCTGTTGAAACCCTCACCAGAAATTCAGGAGAGGTTTAGGAGGTCCATATGCCCGCCAGTACTTAGATGGGCCAACACTTAAATTTTTATTCCTTTTGAAAGAAATATAGTGATAGCATAGTATATTTTTAGTGAACATTTTGCTTGACTTTTACTGAGTTTAAGGATTATTTGCATATTTTGTGGGTATCCTTTTTTGAGAGATGCTTATTCAAGTGGTTTGCTACTTATTTATATCAAGTTGTCTGTATAACTGATTGGCAGAAGTTTTTTTTAATATAGTTTGGATAAGTTCATTTTTTTCTAGTTACATGTGGTCTTCTCTAACAATTCTGTGTCTGGGAACACAGCAGCAATTTCTAATTTTTCTTCCCTTTCCCTTCCCTTCCCTTCCCTTCCCTTCCCTTCCCTTCCCCCTTCCCTTCCCTTCCCTTCCCTGCCCTCCCTCCTCCCTCTTTCTCTTTCTATCATGCTCTTCCTTCCTGCCTTCCTTCCTGCCTTCCTTCTTCCTGCTTTCCTGCCTTCCTATTTTTTTTTTTTTTTTGCCAGTCATGGGGCTTGAACTTAGGTCCTGGGCACTGTCCATGAGCTTCTTTTACTCAAGGCTAGCGCTCTACCACTTGAGCCACAGTGCCACTTCCAGCTTTTTCTGTTTATGTGGTACTGAGGAATTGAAACCAGGACTTCATGCGTGCTAAGTAAGCACTCTACCACTCTCTCCTTTTCCCTCCCCCCTCCCTCCCTCCCTCCCTCCCTTCCTTCCTTCCTTTCTTCTTTCCTTCCTTCCTTCCTTCTTTCCGTCTTTCACCAGAGTTTGAACTAAGGGCTTTCTGTTTGCTCAGCTTCTTTGCTAGGCTGGTGCTGTGGACTGTTTTCCATGGGCTGGCTTCAAACTGAGGTCCTCTAGATTTTAGCCTCCTCCTGAATAGATAGGATTATATTCATGAGATACTGTTTCTAGGTTAGTTGCTTCTAAGTTTATATGATTTATACTCATTATAGTTAGGGCAATTAGTGTCTTGTTTAAGACATCTTTGCCTACTATTAAGGATAATTATTTACATCATCACTTAGAAGGTTTCTTGTTTTGCTTTTCAAATTTAGGTCTATAAATTTTTTTCATTTTTCTATGTGATATGATTTAGGTGTCAAAGTTTTTTTTGTGCCATGTTTGAACTTACCCAGAAAACAGAAAGTGAAGCTAATGATCATGATGGTTTGGCTCCCAGTTGCAGAGGGAAAACTTTGAACAACTCACCACCAAAAGACATATTTGCTGAGAGGTTTTGTTACCCATCTTTTGTTAGATGAGGGATGTTTCCTTCCCTACTTGATTAAAACATTATCTTTTTCTAAGCTGGGGCAGCTGGCTCATACCATTTGGGATGCTGAGTCAGCCTGAGCAGGTAAGTCCCTGAGATTCACATTGTTAATTAACTAGCAAAAAGTCAGAAATGGAACTGTGGTTGAAGTGATAGAGCACCAGCCTCGAGCAAAAAAGCTAAGGGACAACACCTAGGCCCTGAGTTTAAGCACCATTACTGGCACACAGATGATTTGTTGTTGTTGTTTAAAATCATAATTAGGGTTGAATTTTTTTTCTGGTCCTTGAACTCTGGGCCTGGGTGCTGTCCCTGAGTTTCTTTTTGCTCAAAGCAAGCACTCCACCACTTTGAGCCATAGCACCACTTCTGACTTTTTTGAGTAGTTTATTGGAAATAAGAGTCTCACAGAGCTGGGCGATGGTGACTCACACCTGTAAACCTACCTACTCAGGAGGCTGAGATCTGAGGATTGCAGTTCAAAACCAGCCTGGCAAGGAAAGTCTGTGAGACTCTTATCTCCAATTAATCACCAGAAAACCGGAAGGGGTGCTGTGACTCAAATCGTAGAGCCCTTACCTTGAGTTGAAGAACTCTGGTCTGGCTTTAAACCACAATCCTCAGATCTTAGCCTCTCAAGGAGCTAAGATTATAAGCTTGAGCCACCAGTACCTAGCTTAGGGGTAGAATTTTTGTCAGGTGATTTCCCCTCATTTAGTAAACTGACAATATTGTTTCTTCTTTTTACTTTTGCTATTTTAAGTTGGGGAACCAGGTTAATGTTTAAAAGAATGTTAAACATTTTGGAGTCAACTTGACTTGGTTTCAGTGGTGTCTATTGTTTTGCATACTGCATTTGGTTTGTTTTATGATTGTGGATCTTGCTCTCATGCCCATGGGGACAGGAGGATGCCTAGCACAGATTTGATTCCCTCTCCCAATAGTGACAAGCCCCGTGGGGTTGCTTATTGGAAGGAGGCAACATAGTGTAAATCTGAGCAGAGTCCTTTTCCCTTCCTTCAGGTAGATGGGTTTGACAGCTTGGATGATGTGATTCTCCCAGTGGCTAATGAGCAAGCTCAGGAATCCTAATGAAGGACTTCCTTTGGTTGTCTCTTGTGAGTCAGCAAATGAGTTCTGTAACTTGGAGAGCCCAAAGTTAATTAGCAACCTGGTATAGACAGACCTTGATGGAAATGGGAGAAACAGACCTTGGTGGAAATAAGAGAATTTAGGTCTGGCACAGCAGAGTGGTAAGAAACTTTGAGGGTAAGGCCAGGAAAAGAAGGAGAGAGGGAGAGAGAGGCAGAGAGAGTGTAAAAAGTGAAATGAAGTCAGAGCCAGGGTTTATAAATGAATTTCAGTGCCAGGGCCTTTAAAGAAAGCCAAGAGAGGCCAAGCCAGTGGCATGCAAGGGAAGAGAAGCAAGCCCAACATTGGCGTATGGCTGACATTAAAGGTGCTATCGATTCAGATCTCTCCCTGATAGCAGAATAAAGGAGAGAAGTGTAGAGACGTGCTCTCCGTGGACAGCTGAAGCAGATCACCTGCCATCTCATCATGATGGAGGAGGAATTGCCCGTGTCTTTGAATTCCTTGTGCATTTTTCTTTGAGACAGGATGGAAATCTGAAATTCCATCTGCTTACAAGTTTACTACGATAACCCAATGGATAAATAAGTTGCCAGGCAATACCATGGATAATGGTCTCCAAAGACAGTCACACAGACTACATATGTCAGACAAAGATGAAGGACTGGAGCTGTCCTTGTCCAACTGTTTACGTGAGGGTCTCCATAAGCGCTGGACGCAGATGTGCTGGAGGTGTTCACAATCCTTGGAAGGTTAACTTTGGCCAGAATAAAAAAGAAAGTATAACTCCCTTGGCTTCAGCAGGTACCTAATTAGGTTAGGAGGGCTGCCAAAAAGCAACCTATTGAAAGCTAAAGGATTGCAAGGCACTGTGGGTAAAATATGCAAAATGTCATTGAGGCAGAAGTAAGGATGCCTGCAGAACAGGTGTGACATAGAACTAACCTGCCAGGGAAATTGTTAGTTCTGATTCCTTTGGAAACGTGTGTGTGTGTGTGTGTGTGTGTGTGTGGTCTCCCTCCTCCCAGCTCACCATCACTGTGGAAATTCTGCCCTCTTTGCCTTTGGAAATGCAAACCAATGCCTCTCTCCACTCAAATTTTAATAAACTGAAAATGGAAATAGGATTCTGATCCACCATGCCCGCAGCAGGAGTCCTAGCCAGGCTGACCTCACTGGGAAATGGTGCAGAATGGAATGAAATGTCTCAAGGCATATCTGCCCAGTTTTAGCCTTTGGAAGTTTTATCAATTTCAATGTGACATTCCTCTTCCTCTTCCTCCTCCTCCTTTCTTCCTTTTTCCTTCTTTCTTTTCTTGTGCTAGTACTGGGGCTTGATTCAGGACCTTGGGCTCTTTGCTTAGTTTTTTTGTTTGTTTGTTTTTTGCTAGTTAATTGCAGATAAGAATCTTTCAGGGTTTTTTATTTTCTGCCCAGGTTGGCTTTGAACTGTGATCCTCACATCTCAGCTTCCAGAGTAGCTAGCACTTCAGATGTGAGCCACCAGTGCTCAGCTCATACTTTTCTTATTACAACAACAAGAATGCCACCACTGGTATTGCCTGGGGTCTCCACAGGTGAGGCCTAAGCCTGTCCCGATGGTTTTCTGCAAATTCTGGCAGATTTGCTTTTTGGTCATCCTGAGCTTCATTGATTGGAAGGGCCAGGTGTAAAACACAGCTCAGCCCGCATTCATACTCCCCCTGCTACCAGTGCAGTACAGTGGGATGGGTGTTGTAAGCGTGCAGCCCCTGGCCATCTCTCTCACAGTACTTTCTCCTCAGCCTTTCATGCCTTAGTTTGCTTCACTTTGTTTACAAATTTCTCTTGTGTCATGCAGAGAAACGTCAGCTTCCTTCCCTGAACCCTCATTACCAACCCGATCTGTGCCCTACAGGATGTGGTGAGCATCAGGTAAGCTTCTCAGGGAGGCTTTCCTATGAAGGAACCTGCACCTAAAAGGAGATTTGCAGTAGGTCTCATTAACCCCCAGGGCTTGAGGTGGTCTCAGGTCTGGATTGAGCAAGGACTCAGAATAAGTTGATCTGATACCTAGTCCCATGATCTTTCTATTGACTCCACGCTGGCTTCAAGGACCACTGATGAGCATTTCAAAATACACTCTTTCTTATGGTCAGTCAGGAAGAGACCTTCATGCTAGGCTTTTGTGTTGTACTTTTACCCATTTGGTTTTATTTACTGCTTCCCACAAGGCTGCCAGTGACCCATTTTTAAGGAAGAGGAGGGACGTGATTTGGCTAGTGTCCTGCTTCCAGGAAACATTAGACTGAAGTCTCAAAACACTGGCCTCCTGCCTCCAAATCTAACATTGTTCTTTATGCCATCGAATGGCAGCACTTCGAGGTGAACAGCCAGAGGATGATAGATTTCTAATGATTTTGACTTGGTTTTTCAAGAGAATGTTTGGCTGGAACTAGAAAAAATAATTAGCTCAGCCACAGATTCAGGCTTATACTGTGCCTGCCTATGGTCTCCAGCTCTGGTCCGAGGTAGATTCACATCCAAAAGCATCCAGTGGGTGTCAAGCAGGGAGCGGAGATGCCTGGGCCTTCCCATTTATTTTTCTCCCTTCCTTTGGCTTTTTGTGAAGCTAAGCGTATCATTAATCAGGCTGCGAAGCAAGGAAAATAAAAAGCTGCCTTGGATAGAATTCTTATTTATTTAAAATTGAAAAAAAAACCCAGAATAGACTGAAACATGTTTCCAATATACTGAATTTGATTAGCTGGCTGTGAACAATGGAGCCTATAAAATTAAAGTTGAGATATTTGGCAAGTTTGTTTGATGAATCAATTACAATGAGAGGAGCCCCACCCACAGCCGTGGTGAAGCTTCTTCCAACTTCTCTCATTCTGGGCATCGGTTAATTGCTCTGATTTTTCAGTGCCATTGTTTTACAAGCTCCTTACTAGGGAGGGAGAGTATCAGCAATGTCCAGTCTGTCTTTATATGTGGGCTCAGATGATGGTCTCTATCTCTGGTCTTTATCATGGTGACCATGAAACTACCCAGTTCTCTGTTAGAGTTGCTTTTTAAAAAATATTTTTATGCTAGTATGGGGGCTTGAACTCAGGGCCTGGGCACTATCCCTTAGCTGTTTTGTTCAAGGCTGAGCCTCTACCATTGAGCCACAGCCACACTTCTGGGTTTTTGCTGGATCATTGGAGATAAGAATCTCTCAGATTCTCTTGCTCAAACCTGGTATCAGACCTCAATCCTCAGATCTCAGCTTCCTGAGTAACTAAGATTACAGGCATGAGCTACTGATGCTTGGCCATAGTTAATTTTGACTTCGATTGTGATATTCAATCAGCAACCCAAGCCTTGTCCTTGGAGGAGCAAGGACACATCATACAGATGTAGGGCAGAATGGAGGCTGGCAGGAAGCAGAAGATGTTCTTCTTGTTCTCTAGGGTGGCTCACAGACGAGAAACCTGGCAGTGAGTACACAGGAAGCTATAACTGGTGAATAAAACCCTGCTAATTTGAACACTGGGGCCTATTGCTCAGCCTTTTAGGTAGAATCATAACATACAGCCCCTGCAAACGGGAGATCCTCTCTCCATGAACTCGTGTTCTTTCCTCATACTGCAGGGTTCACTTAGGTTTTTTCTTCCCTAATGCCAACTTGACTTTCCTAAGTTGCAGTTCTGGTTGTGCATATCCTGTCTGTCCTAGAGCTCATGGTAGGGGCCTCCTCGTGCCTAAAGACAGTGAACTTGCCACTCACTGGTGTTTCCTGTAGCATCCTGCTCGCCCATTGGCCCACCTGTTGCTCTCACGCCTTTTCTTGCACCTGTATTTCAGCCAGATAGATAGAACTTGGCTTCCATACCTCGCTCTGTCCCCAAATTCACTAAATCCCATCTTTGCAAACCCTCATTCCTCCTATGACTTCAGAGCTCTATCAGAATGGCATCACCTTCTTTGCTTCCTCTCCCCATCCCTTCTTCCTCCAGACTCCTCTAGCACTGTCATAACATTGTATCACAATATCCATCAGTCCTATTTCTGCAGGCATTTCTTTGTGTTCTTTGAAAGCAGGAGGGATTGATTCCTTGTTTTGTCCATTCTGGGGACAGGCAGGATACTGTGAGTGGGTACCTGTCTCTGATGAATGAATGAGAAGTTTATTGAAGCAATGCTTATCAGGCTTTGGCCCATGTTGTCCCCATTGTTTTATCTCTTCATCCTTTCTATCTCTTTTGCATCTCTCCTCTCTCTCTCTCTCTCTCTCTCTCTCTCTCTCTCTCTCTCTCTCTCTCTCTCTCTCTCTCCTTACTGTGTTTTTTTTCTTGTTAGAGCTCACCTGCCCCTAAACCTTAGTATTCTCTAAACAGCTCTGTCTTCTACTGCCATAGAAGAACTTGTTATAGTACAGGGAGAATTACAGGGCTTTGAACTCAAGACTTTACACCTTGTAAACAAAGCACTCTATTGCTTTAGCCATACCTCCAGCCCTTTTTGCTTTGGTTCTAGGCTCTTGGTTTTTGTAGGAGTCAGCCTGGATTGTGATCCCCTTATTTTATACTTTCCACTTTAGCTGGGATCACAGTTGCACACCACTATGCCAGGTTTTTTTTCTGTTTAAATGGAGTCTCATCTACTTTTTTCCCAGGCTGGCCTGGAACCATCATCTTTCATCTCCAGTCTCAGCATTCAGCGTAGCTTGTATAACAAGTGCCTGCTACTGTGCCCTGTTCTTGTTGAGATAGCATCATGAACTTTTTCTTAAACCATGGCTGGCCTTGATCCTCAATCCTCCAAGTCACAGGCTCCTGAACAGTTATGGTTACAAGTGTAAGACACTGACACCTGCCTGCAAACAACTTTTAAAGAATAACAACAAAGAAACTAGATGGTTAGGATGGTCTCATATCAGGGAAGTAGGGAACCTTATTTCTACATGAAATAAGGAACCTTATTTCATCTGCTTTGGAAACACTATTTGAAAATGTTTCAGATAGAAGGGATGTCCCCTTCTCTTCTCTGAGACATGAAAGACAGTCTTCTGGTAGTATCTTCATCATCTCCAAGAGAGGGCAAAGCCCAGAGGAGGCAAGGAGTCCTGAAACAGGATAGCGATTCAGCCAAGCCTCTTCACTTGCTAAGATCCCTACTCTGTGTGGACTTAAAGAAGCAGAAAACCAGCAAGGCACCAGCGAACGAGGGCTTTAGGGCTTTGGAGAAAAGCCTGCCAACCATTCTGGGAATTGATTTTCCTCCCTGCACAATGGGTTGACATTCAAGTCCACTTTTCCATCCTGCTCCTCTCCTTGGCCCACCTGCATTGTCCACCTGTTACCTCACATCCCCAATATGTCCCAGTGTGAATGAGGACCTCTCTGTGCTAGACCAAACATTCCAGAATTCCTGATTCAGGATTGTGACATCTCTGGATGAGTGTGGCTCAGGAGAGCTGGAGCCAGGAGATGGCAGCACTTTCTTTGCTCAAACTGCAGGCAGGATCTGAGCTGTCACTTCAATGGGGGCGGAGTGTACATCATCTATTACTCCCACTTGGGCTCTTTTGTAATGTTCTACCTCAAGTTATTTGTAGTCTGCTGGGTTCAGAGATGGATCCTGGCAAGACTGCTAAGCACAGGGCTCAGGAAGCACTTACTGCTACTTCACTGTCTGCATCTGACTTTACCTAGAATGACACACTTATTCGTAACGAGGCCCCAGTGACTGGCTCATATCCGGGCTCTGGCTGGCACTCCTTGACGCAAGCTTGGGTCTCCCCTAGAGCAGGTGAGGGCTGCATCTGTGAGTAAGTCTGAGTCCTCACCCACTCCCAGCATGCCCTCCTGTCTCCACAGCCCCTGTCTCCCAACAGCTGCATTGGCTCAGGACAGAAATGGAAATGCCTGAGTGCCAGGCATGACAGAGCCAAGGATGGAGAAAACAACTGTGTGTGTGTATGTGGCGGGGGGTGGGGGTGTTGGTCAAACTTGCAGCAATCTCTGACAGGCAGAGATGGACAGGCACTTTAAAATGCTATACGATGTCCGAATTGTGAGATCCGTCAGGCTGATCCAGCTCAATGATTCTCAGACCTCATGGGGCATCACCTTGGAAGCTTGTTAAACACAGGAACTTCTGGGCCCAGCTTCAGTCTCACTGAAACCAAGAATCTGAATTTTGAATAAGCTCTGCAGGTGTGTGGCATGTAGCTGCTGCAGAGGAAAGACAGTTAGGGGATATTAGCTAGTCTGTATCCAGGCAGCGTTCAGGGAGCTTGTCAGCACACTTTTGGACCTCATTTCGAACAACCCACCCAGAGGTTGAATGACCCTTGGGGCCTGGTTTACTGGCAATGTCTAGGTTTTAGCATTGAAATGTCAATAATCCAGGAACTCCCTTAGACTTGGAAACACCAGCTAGTTACACAGTCTGAAGTGTAGGAGACACTGGAAATGGTTCATTGCATGTATGAGGGAACAGACACAGGACAGGAGGCACACAGTAAGTAAGCGACACAGGCAGGAGAAGGTCTCAGCTGAGTGTTCTTGTTACTCTTGGAAATGAGGCTGAACCTCTCTCTTGCTCTCCACCTTGGAGAGGCTCACTATGGAGTAGCTATACTTGAGGTGAACAATCCCTGTGCTCTGGCCTGGCTGGAGAGAGGTGTTCAGGGGTGGCAGGCACAGGTTCCATTGTACATGAATGAATTCTTCCAGGGCTTCATGTGGTCTGTGTAGGGATGGTGATTTATGATTTAATATATTTGCATTTGGCATTATCTTTGGAATAACAGGATTACAGAAATGGGGAATTTTGTATCCAGGAACCGTGGTACAACTAATCAGGACCCCTGGCTACTCTGCTTCCTCCAGGGTTTCCCCTAGAGTCCCAGGGTAAGTTCTAACATGTATGTCTCTCTTTGTTCTATTACCATTAGCCACCCGTATTTCCCAGTTTCTACCGGATTGTTAACTCCAGGTCTGATTTCTTCATTTTAGGTGCTCATTGCCCTGCTGATTAGCATGGGGTGCAGTGTTAGGCAAGAAGGTTCTGGAAACCCAATGTTTTGTATAAGAACCACCTGGAGGGCTTGTTAGAGCCCCTTTCTCAGCCCCAGCCACAGCAGATGACTATGCAATGAGCCCTTGAACATCTTTGTCATGTTAGGTTTCTCTTGATGTCATCAGGTTGACCTTTTACAGTATGTAGCAGGATTCTCCTGGCAACAAGAATTTTAATGTGCAGAAAGTAGGTATAACTTTACTTATGACATACTTTCATCCTTCCTCTTCCTCTTCCCTGCAGCCTTCTTGTGTGCCCACAAAGAGTAAGTCTTTTTAAATTTTAATTTTAACTGACCTTCATGATAATAGTATAAATTTAGGGCATGAATAGACAAAGAATGGTGGCATGCATATACAATGGAGGACTACTCAGCCTATAAAATGAATGAAGTCCTGTCATCTGTGGAATCATGGATAAATATAGAAGGCATTTATTATGTAGGTGAAATATAATGATAGTAATACTTTTTTGATGTAAAGGTTTAGCTTCATCAACATATGAATATCTAAGAGCAGATGAAGTAAGACAAATAATATTTATTTGAAATATTTTTTGTCTAACTATTAAAGAGTTCTGTGCACGTACAAGTTTCTGTAGGAGCGTGGGAGGGGAGTTCTAACCTAGCTGGTTGATTTAAAGCATGGAATCTGGGGGCTGGGAAGGTGGCTCAGTGGTAGAACGCTTGCCTTGCATGCCTGAGGCCCTGGGTTTGATTCCTCAGCACCACATAAAGAAAAAAGCCGGAAGTGGCGCTGTGGCTCAAGTGGTAGAGCGTTGGCCTTGAGCTGAAGAGCTGAGGGACAGCACCCAGGCCCAGAGTTCAGGCCCCACGACTGAACCCCCCCCCCCCAAAAAGAAAAAAACATGGAATCTGAACAGGCAGAATTAAGGTTTTTTTGTTTGTTTTGGTGCCAGTATTGGGGTTGGAACTCAAGGGTCTGAACACTGTCCCTTAATCTTTTGCTCAAGAATCATCCTCTACCACTTGAGCCACAGCTCCACTTCCACCTTCTTACTGGTCAACTGGACAAAAGAATCTTGTCGACTTTCCTGCTTGCATTGTCTTTGAACCATAATCCTCAGAGCTCAGCCTCCTGAGTAGCTAGGATTACAGGCATAAGCCACCAATGCCTGGCTTTGAAATTGGTTTTAATTCGAGGCATTTAGTACTTATGAGGTAACTATAAGCAAGTTGTCCCAACTGCTTTTGTCTTGATTTTCTCACCTCTATAACAGAGGAAACAATGGTACCTGTTGCTGTTGTGAGGAGGTGAAGAAAAATTGTATTCATCATTATGACATGAAGCCTGGCACATAGTAAACACACAGTAAGTGATAACCACTTTGCTCATGATCATAGTTCTAGATTGGATAATTAGCTTTAATTCTAGTCTATTTCTTTCTCATTATGAGGATTGAGCATCGTTTCTTATCAACATCGGCCTCTGTCTGTCCCTGCTGGGGTTCACATCCTTAGTGCGAAGAGGTCACATTTGGTCACATGACATGCTCTGGACCATATAGACTGTGAGGATGTGATATGTGCCAAGTCAGAGCAGAAGTTGTTTCCAACAAGAGACTAGATGCTGTGTCATAGACCAGGGCTGCTCTGTGAACCTGTGTCCTAATGGGAGAAGGTACAGCGAGCAGCGCTGGTGTGCACTGTGGC
Source organism: Dipodomys spectabilis (assembly GCF_019054845.1). NCBI lineage: Eukaryota > Metazoa > Chordata > Mammalia > Rodentia > Heteromyidae > Dipodomys > Dipodomys spectabilis. The sequence goes on along the minus strand of NW_024870887.1, from coordinate 5,960,002 downwards.
CCTGGCTGTTTGTGGTAAGCTGCTGAGATTTGGTGGTTGACAGTAGCTTCCTATCAAAGAAGGGGAAGATTGGGAGACATCCTTTGGAGGGAAGCCTTCCTATGTCAAAGAGGATATACATATGTGTAAATATGTAGACGCAATGGGCTGGGGGAGAAAAGACTTGCCCAAATTCACACCTTCAGGAGATACTGGGGCTCACCAGAGGGAGGGAAAGTAAGTTCAGGAATGCTGAAGGATGGGAAGTGCGGCTGCAAAGGAAGTTAACAACATTGCACTACAAGCACCACGATACCACCTTGCGATCTGTTTTTGCCTTTTGGAAAGACCATTCTGGCTGACTGCAGCCTAGATCAGAGGGTCAAGAGGACCCTAGAGAAACCAGGCAGGGGACAGGTTAAGTAGATGAGTGTGGGAAGTGTTTGGAAAGATTTGATGTTGTCCCACGAGAGATTTGAGAAGGAGCCAGTGAAAAACAGTGTGGGAGTTAGATGGGCGTGTTGAATGTGAGAGGGTCAATTTATGACCAGCAGATGAACAGGTTTGTGTGTGTGTGTGTGTGTGTGTGTGCGCGCGCGTGTGCGCACAGTGTGTTTGTTCTAGTATTGGGGCTTGAAATCAGGGCTGGACACTGAGCTTTTGTTCTCAAAGCTGGTGCTTTATCACTGGAGCCACAGTTCTACTTCTGCTTTTTGGTGGTTAATTAGAGATAAGAATCTTATGGACTTGGACTTTCCTGTTTTGTCTGGCTTTGAACCACAATCGATCTTCAGATCTCAGCCTTCTGAGTAGCTGGGATTACAGGTGTGAGTCACCAGTTCCTGGCTCTGTAACTTTGTTTTAAAATTTAACCCCCTATCACATACAAACTAGGGCACTCTTTTTAACTGCTGCATAGTCTTCCAATGTGCTAGGTAAGTGTGTGTCTAGGTCTTTGGCTTTTTGCCACAATGCTCTGAATGTCTTTGAACTTGTTCCTTTCTGTTGGTGGTTTCTGTCTCTTGCAAATAAAAATCTTACGAATAATGTCTGGGACAAATAAGGGAATAAGATGATAGGCAGATAAACATGTTTTTAGTTTGAACAACTGCTTTCTATTAGTTACCAACATGTTTGTATTGATTTTTACTACCACCAGCAGGGCAGGAAAGTACCTGTTTATCTGCACCCTGCGATCACTGGATTATGATGTTTTAGCCTTTGGAGAAACTATTGAGTGAAGTTTGTTTTCTCGAGTATTAATGAGATTGAATATTTTCTGATCAATCTCCATTTGTAAATATCCTATGAACTTGTTTGTCCATACCCTTCACCAGATCATTTTCTATTAGGCAGTTTATCTTTTCCTTAAAGGTTGCTAGAAGTACTGTGTATATGTATTACCTGTAGTAACCTCCTAGAACCTTGGGTGAAACACACACCTTGTAATTTTGGTCAGTATTGCATGAAATAAGTATGATACCGAATCTCCATCAATGATGAGTCTTGCCAGGAATTCATATCTTCATTCAGGGTCTCTTGTTCTTGCTTGGCTATTATTTTTATTTTTTTATTTTTTATTTTTGAATCTCCATCAATGATGAGTCTTGCCAGGAATTCATATCTTCATTCAGGGTCTCTTGTTCTTGCTTGGCTATTATTTTTATTTTTTTATTTTTTATTTTTGGGTCCGGTCGTGGGGCCTGAACTCTGGGCCTGGGCGCTGTCCCTCAGCTCTTCAGCTCAAGGCTAGTGCTCTACCACTTGAGCCACAGCGCCACTTCTGGCTTTTTTTCTTTTTGCTTATGTGGTGCTGAGGAATGGAACCCAGGGCCTCAGGCATGCAAGGCAAGCACTCTACCACTGAGCCACCTTCCCAGCCCCATTGCTTGGCTTTTTTTATATAAGTTTTGTTATTGTAAAAATACTGTACAGAGGGGTTACAGTTACAAGGTAATGAGTACATTTCCTAGCAAGTATTGTTGCCTCCTCCTTTGTTTTGTACAACTCATTGTTACAATCGGTCAACCTGTATCCCTATTTAAACATTTTGTTTTTCCCTTCCCCTCCACATTGCTTGGTGCTTATTTTTGCTCAAGTTATGGCTCTAGTACTTGAGCTACTCCTCCACTTCTGGCTTTTTTCTAGATAATTGCAGATAGGAGTCTCATAGACTTTTCTGCTTGGGCTGACTTGTCACTGTTATCCTTATATCTCAGCCTCCCAATTAACTAGTATTACAGATGTGAGCCACCAGTGCCCTGCTATTCATGTCTTAAAAAAATCTTTAGAGTTTTATGGTTTGTTTTCTCAAAGCTGTTTTACATATTTTTTGTTTGATTTATTCCTAGGAAGTTTATATTTTGGCTCTATCATGAATAATCTTTAATTGGGAGGTTTGTAGAAAAGCCACTAATTTCTTTTCAGGGAGGGAAAAGGAAAGTGACTTTGTATCTGATTACAAATGGTTCCAATATTTTTCAGTCAAATTGCTCTACATATCTAGGCATAGAATGTATGGGGAAACAAAGAGGAGGCAACAATGCTTGATAAGAAATGTACTCATTATCTTGCTCATGTAATTGTAATTCCTCTGTATGGTATTCTCACAATAAAAAAAGAATGTCTATAGATAATGACAATTTTATTTCCTTTCTGGTTTTTTATAGTTTTTGTTTCTTTCTCCTTTCTCCTCTATTTTGCCACTAGCTATGTTAATACTATTGGTGAAAGCAAACATTTTTGTTTTCCATGATATTGACAAGTGTCTATACCAAACTTAAGACTTTAGATTCGTATTTCTATGCTAAAGGTTTATAGAAAAAGTAAATAGTTAATGGAATTATATCCAGTGCTTTCTCAGTGATTTTGAGAGTAACCATGGTTTTAAGACATTAATTTTTGCCAGTGCTGGTAGCTCAACACCTATAAACCTAGCTACTCGGGAGGCTGAGCTCTGAGGATCATAGTTCAAAGTCAGCCTCAGTACAATGGTCCATGAGGCTTTTATATCCAAGTATCTAGCCAGAAGTAGAAGTAAGGCTCAAGTGGTAAAGTTCCAGCTTGAACTAAAAAGTTAAAGGAGAGTTCCAAGACCTTAAGTTCAAGCCCTAGTGCCAGCACACAAAGAAAAAAAATAGTTTCCTTAATCTTTATCTCTCTTTCCTTTATTCTCCAAGTCAGTATTTCCAGTTTGTTTAGCTATTTCTTTTGGATATTTGATTCTGTAGTTTTAAGTTACATGTATCTCCTGTTGCTTTTTAGTTTAAAAAATTCTTCACTGGTTAGAGAATAATATACTTTATCTTGATTTTTATAGGCATTTCCCCCATTTTGTCATAAAAGCTCAAATGAATATTTTTCTAATGAAGTTTAGAGTCCATTAGTATTTTTAATCTTTACCTGCATATAACAAAAAGCACACCTTTGTTTGTCTTCCCATTATCCAACACTGTGTTACTATTGACTAGAATTTTAGACTCAGATTTTTATTAACTCCTGTTTTCATTTCTAATCAATACTTCTTTAGAGTTAGCAATATGCATTTCTGATTTCTTTCTTCACTATTTCTTCTTTATAAACATTATTGAAAATTTTTATTAAATATTGAGTATACACAGAGCAATATTTATAAAATATGCATAAAGTGCAGAATAACAAGACATTTGGAACTCAAATCCAGTACAAGGAACAGACATTTTTACTGGGGAAGCCCCCTGGACTCACTTCTTTTAATTTTATTTTTTATTGTTATTATAAAGGTGATGTACGAGGGGTCACAAGTAAGCCAGGAAATGAGTACATTTCTTTTTGAACAGTCACCCCTTCCCTCACTCTCTCCCAGTTTTCTCCTACCATCCCCACCTACAAGTTATAAAATGTCTAGTGAGTACCACTGCTGCATTTGTTTACCTTTTGTCCCTCCATTTCTGTGTCCCCCTTATCTTCCCATAGACAGGTATCCTAGACTCTTTATTTGTTCTTTTCTTCTTACTTTTCCTTTTTGATACATTTTCTCTAATTAATACATCTTTCTCTCCCCAACTGAAGTACATTATCTAAATTTTTAAGTTATAATTGCTTTCAATTTTTTCTTTTTAAAAATTGGCATATAAGAATTGTATGTATTTATAGGGTACAGTATGATAGTCCATCCATGTGTACAATCTGTAATGATTAAATGAAAATAATTAGCATTTCCTTCCATATCATCATCATTATTATTATTATTATTATTATTATTATTATTGCCAGTCCTGGAACTTGAACTCAGGGCCTGGGCACAGTCCCTGAGTTCTTTTGCTCAAGACTAGTGCTCTGCCATTTTAGTCACAGCTTCACTTCTGATTTTTTCTGGTTAACAGGAGCTAAGAGTCTTGAAGACTATTCTTGCCTGAGATGGCTTCAAGCAGCCATATTTAGATCTCAGCCTCCTGAGTAGCTAGGATCACAGGTGTGAATCATCAGCATCCACACAGAAAGGAAAGTTTTGATAAGCTATTTTCTTAAATATTTAGCCAATATCTTGAAAGGATTCTTAGGAATGGCATGGTTGTGAAGTTTGAGTCGTGAGAGCAGACCGTGCCTTTGCAATTCTAACTTCCTGCTTACTCTCCATTCTCTTAATTAGAGTGATTTATCAAAGATATTCTAATTTTGGAATTTCCCTCCTCAAACATCTAAAATGGGAAGATTAATTTTCAGTTTATAATTCATGCTCATGTAAGAAGAAAATTAAACTTTATCACAGGCAGTGACATAGTTTGGATGTTGGCCCCCAAAGACCCATGTGTTAACATTGTCAACTGCAGGCAAAGTGGCGCTATTGGGAGGGGATGTGGACATTTGCATGATATTTAAGAGGTAGCCCTGGAGAGAAGTCCATAGCGCACTGGGAAATACCCTTGTAGGGTGTTGTTATGGTATCCCAGCTCCTTCTTCTGTGTCTGACTTTGTCTGTCTCTGTCTCTCTTTCTCTCCCTCTCTTTCTATCTCTCTCTCCCTTTTCTTCAGTCATGAGATGAACAGTTTTGTTCCACTATGGTACGCTGCTTTGCTAGGCCCAAAGCAATGGAGCCAACAAACCATGGACTATAATTTCCAAAATTGACCCCAAATAAAACTTTGGTCTTTATAAGTTGAGTCTGGGATATTTCATTATAGTGATGGAAAGCTAACTAATATATGTATGAAGGTATAGGGGAAAAACATAGTGTAGTTGGAGTTTGGTACTAACCTCAGTTTCAGGAATTTGTTATGGATCTTGCACTATGTCTCTAGCAGGTAAAAAGGATTACTATATATGATAAACACAATATAAATAGGAGCTATGGTCACTGTGTAAGTATTACATAACTCATTTATCTATTTAGTGGCTGGTGAATATTTTTTAAGATATTGAACAGGATTCCTATGACTATTTTTTAAATAAATTTTTTATTGTGAAAATACTATACAGAGGGGTTACAGTTACATGAGCAAAGTAATGAGTACATTTCTTATCCAGCATTGTTGCTTCCTCCCTTGTTTTTCCCCTACCATCCCGTCCTTCCCACCTCCTCAACTACACCCCCCAGCCCCCATCCCTACCTAAATTGTAAAGTTCATTTTTTGACATAGTGTCTTGTACATCTCATTGTTGCAATGGGTCCACCTGTATCCCTATTTAAATATTTTGTTTTTCCCCTTTCCTTCCCCAAATTATACCAACATCAAATACAGTGAAAACAGGGATTATACCATGGGGGAGGGACATACAAAGCAACAAAAAATCAGATGGTACCTTATAAATACGTTAGAAACAATAGCAAGGAAGATAAAAACCACTTGTGTCCCTATCTTGGGGTTCATTTCGCTTAATATCATCTTATCTGAGCTATATGGTCCACCTTCATGTACGAAGTCAAAGGCAAGGAGAATCTTCAACCATGCCACTTACCTCTTCATTGTCACTGTCTTCTTTGCTACACACCTTTATTATACTTGAAGTTAAGATTTCAAAAAGTTGGCCAACATAGCAACTATACAATAATATTCTGAGCTTGGCACTGGTAGATCATGCCTGTAATCCTAGCTACTCAGGAGGCTGATATCTGAGGATCACAGTTTGAAGCCAGCATGGGCAGGAAACATCCTATCTCCAATTAACCACCAAAAAGTAGAGGTGTGGCTCAAGTGATAGAACACTAGTCTTGAGCCAAAAAGAAGCTCAAGGACAGTGCCCAGGTCCTTAAATCAAGCCCCAGGACTGGCAAAAGAAAAGTCAACAAAGCAAAGAAACAAAAAACATGATCTTTTGGGGTTGGAGGTATGGCTCAATTGATAAAGTGCTAGCCAGTGGCAAAAGTGGTCACAGGTACTGAGTTTGAGTCCCAGTCTTGGACCATGAAAAAAAATAAGGAAAAAGAAAGCAATATTCTGTTTTGTATTTTCCTTGATAAGCAGAGCATCTGATTACCAATTGTTCAATGGCCAGTGCCATCTGATCTTCTGTGCAATTCTCTATTCAATGAATGTTTTTCATATTTTCTACTGTATTTTTTCCTTATTGCTGTTTAGAAGTTTAAAACTATATATTGGACAGCTTACTAATAAAATATGCAAAATGCATTGTAAGCTTGAAACTTGTGTTTATACTTTTTGTTTTGCTGGTCGTGGAGCTTGAACTCCGGGCCTGGGTACTATCCCTCAGCAATTCAGCTCAAGGTGAGCACTCTACCACTTGAGCCACAGCACCACTTCTGGTTTTCTGGTGGTTTATTGGAGATAGGAGTCCTACTGACTTTGCTGCCCAGGCTGGCTTTGAACCATGATCTTCAGATCTCAGTCTTCTGAGTAGCTAGGAATACAGGCATGAGCCACTGGAGCTTGGCAGTGTTTTTACTTTTTAAATAGATTTTTTATTTTAGTGCTGGAGATCAAACTCAGAGCCGTGCTCATGTTAGGCAATTTATCTATTGCTGGGCTACTATGAGTGTGTTTTGATAGTTAAATGTTACTCAATTTTATGATTTATATAATTTATCCTATGTAATACTGCTATTTTAAAGAATGTGTGAATATGCATTCTGTGAATATGTAACTATCATTCTGTATTATCTTAAAAATGCCTTTCCCTATTATAGCTTTAATCTGCCTAAAATTGAATTTTATATGTGATAGGAGGTTTGAAGTTCAATTTCATATTTCTCCATCAAGAAAACAAATTGTCTGAAGAATACTTTTTGAAAAGCTCAGCTTTTTTGTACTGATAGGCAGTATTCTGATATAATTATTTTTCTTGTTGAATCTTTGTCTTCTACCATAGTATTAGTCAATTTGCACTTATGAGAAGCACCAATTTATTGATCATTTTCTACCACCTTTTTATTGCTACCATTTATATACATATATATCTGTGTATATGTATATATATATATATTTTTTTGTCAGTCCTGGGGTTTGAACTCTGGACCTAGGCACTGTCCCTCAGCTCTTCAGCTCAAGGTGAGCGCTCTACCACTTGAGCCACAGCGCTACTTCCTTGCTGCCATAATCTTTGTCTTGTGCTTGCTATATGTTTTATTCCCTCTCTCTTACTGTTTATTGAGTGAAATTAATTCCTCACTTTACTTTCCTTGTGTACTTCTTTTAAGTTATTTCCTCTAGAAATGTTTGTATATAGGTGTGTATTTCTTTCTATGTATGTATGTATGTATGTATCTATCTATCTATCAATTTCCAAGGCAGGAAAGTTGATAAGATCTTATCTCCAAGTAACCACTAGAGAACTGAAAGTGGTGCAATGGCTGTAAGTGGTAGAGCACCAGCTTTGAGCAAAATTGCCAAGGACAGTGCCAAGGCCCCGAGTTCAAGCATCACCACCAACAAAGAAAAGAAAAAAAAAAAGAAAAAGTAAAAAAAAAAAACCTTACTTAATATACTTAAATAATATTCTCAAATCTAAAATCTATCTAAATACCTTATTTAAAATAATAAAATGATCTTAACACAATTTAGCTATGCTTGGCTCACCCTCAAATTATTTCTGCCTTTGTTGCAAAATTTAGTTTTTCTGTCTTTTCCAAAGGGGACAGTACAGGAGTTTGAACCTAGTGCCTTGTAAGTACAAGGCTTGAAAGATGCTCTGCTTCTTGATCCATGCTGACAAACTCCAGGTTTTCTTATTTACCTTAACTCCTACAGATGATATCATTGGTAAATTTTTGGAACATATTTATTTAAATTTGCCCATGTATTTCTGTGCTCTTTAGCCTTCTTGTATCTTAGATCAGCTTCACTAGAAATAGTCCCTTTAGAATTTCATGTAGTGATGATCTATTGTGTCAAACATTCATCTTTTCTTTGTCTGAAAACGCCTAATTTTGTGATGATAATGATTTTTGGTTGTGGGGCCTGAACTCAGGGCCTGGGTGATGTCCCTGAGCGCTTTTGCCCAAGGCTAGCTCTCTACCACTTTGAGCCATAGCACCACTTCTGGTTTTTGAGTGGTTAATTGGAGATAAGAGCCTCACAGGGACTTTTCTGTCCAGGGTGACTTGGAGCCACGATCTTTAGATCCCAGCCTCCTGAGTAGCTAGGATCACAGGTGTGAGTCCAGCATGGTTAATATTTTTTTAAGTTTTCATGACAATTTATTTTAGTATAACATGAAAGAGTATGAAGAAATTGGGAAGAGAGTGAAGTGTTTCCTGCTTCCTATGTAGGAGATGGGAGTTAAAGATCCTGCTTTGTTTTTGGAAAAATGTTTTCACAGTGAATTTTTTTTTTTAAGCTTGGGAATGTCTTATATCTTATTTCACTATCCTCAAGTTTCCATTGTTGCTATTTGGAAGTCAGCTGTAGGATTAATGATCATCTTTTCCTATCAATGTATTTGTTTCTATGACAACTTTTAAGAACATTTTTTGGGGCTAGAAAGGTAGCTCAGTGGTAGAATGCTTGCCTTGCATGCATGAGGCCCTGGGTTCGATTCCTCAGCACCACATAAGAAGAAAAAGCCAGAAGTGGTGCTGTGGCTGAAGTGGTAGAGGGGCTAGCCTTGAGCTGAAGAGCTGAGGGACAGTGCCCAGGCCCAGAGTTCAGGCCTCACGCCCGACCAAAAAAAAAAGAACATTTTTATCCTTTGAGATTTCCATTTCATTACTATATATCTTTTGGTCAGAGTAAATAATGAGATAAGCCCAGATTCAAAGAATGAGGAAACAGGTTCTACCTCTTGATAGAAGAAGTACAAAGTATTATGTCTCTTTTTCCTAATGAGCATGCATTTTGTAAGTTAGCAAATCCACTTCTTTGTTTATCTCTGAAAAATTTTAGTAAACAAATGTAAAAGATACCTTTTACTTAAGACAATATGAAGCTAGGCATGGTATTACAAACCTATTATCCCAAGACTTGGGAGGGTTTAAGACAGGCAGATCCTGAGTTCAAGTCCATACTGGCTGCATAAAATTCGAAAGTCAGCCTGGGTTGCAGAGGAGAATCCTATTTCAAAAAATAAAATATAAAATAATAAAGACAATATCTATTATATACCTAGATTCTTCACAAAATTATCCTCCGAGGTAGGAACTATCAGTGTAGGGAATTCCTTGTTTTGCTAACGTTGCAAAACCACCACTAGATGGTTCATAATCAAGCCTTAGCAGAGGAAACATATTAGCATAAAATATCTTAAAAGAAAAGCTATAACAGTAACAGCCTTATGTTGAATATTTATTCTCTATAGCCACTGTCCTAAGTGATTTAAAAAGTTTAATTTTTATGTAATTTTAAAGATATAGGAAATTTACAAAAATAGTGCACAGAATTTTAATCTATCCTTTATTACACTTTATGTTCATGCTGACATCTTATGTAACCATGGTATGATAGAGAAATGTGGAAATTAATACTGATACACTATTTTGTCTTTTTTTTTGTGGTATTGTATGCATGCTAAGCAAGCATGCACAACTGAGCCATACACCCTACCCTGATGTACTGCTTTATTCTTTCTTTCTTTCCTTGTTGGGTTTGAACACATGGCCTGCTCACTAGGCAGCCACTCCATCTAGCTGAGGCATGGCCAGCCCCCACCCGTTCTCTTAAACCAGGCAGATGTGCTTTAATTTACATTAGGGAAAATAAAAAAAACAAAAATCCCCAATACATTTCAAAGCAGGCACCTGGATTTCACTGGGTTTATAATAATTTAATATGCCTGAGAATTTCTGTGTAAATAGATGTATTTCATTAAAAATAGGCACTTCGGAAAAAGTTGTAATTAACATTCTTTATTAAAATTTACATATATAATTAAACAAAGTAACCTAATTCTCAGTGACTGAACTTCTGGTTTAACCATTTCTAGCTTACAAGGATATTTGTAAGATATGGAATTATGTTTTTTTTCCTTGACCACTGTTCTAGCCAGAAGAAATATTCTAAAACAAGTTACTTTGGGTCCAATTCACCCATATTTTTTTCTTAAATTAACCAATTCTTACTCATACTGTTGTGTTACTTTGGATATATTATTAAACTATGTTTTTTATGGTACTGGGATTTGAACTCAGGACCTTGAGTTTTCTTTTATATATATATATATTTTTATTGTAAAAATACTGTACAGAGGGGTTCCATTTACATGAGTGAGGTAATGAGTACATTTCCTATGGAGCATTGTTACCTCCTCCTTTGTTTTTCCCTTACCATCCTTCCTTCCCTGCCTTGACTCTCCACCTCCTCCCTCCCCCCACAACTTGTAAAGGTAGTTTTCAACATAGTGTCTTGTACATCTCATTGTTACAATGGGTCAATCCATATACTTATTTAAGCATTTTGTCATTTCCCTTCCCCTCTCCAAATTATAAAAATGTATATACAAGATGCTTAGAAAAAATTATATTAAGTGAAGTAAGCCAGGCCCAAAGAAACATAGGTCTCATGGTTTCTCTTATTTGCAATAACTATTATATGTCTCGGATAAGCAGAAAAGGTCAAAAGCTATGTACATATGACCATATAAGATGATGCTAAATGAAATGAACCCCAAGATAGGGACATAAGAGGTTTTTTCTTTCTTGCTATTGTTTTTAATTCCTTTATAATGTATTATGTGATTTTTTTTTGTTTCTTTTGTATGTTCTTCCCCCACAGTATAATCACTGTTTTCACTGTAAAAGTACTTTTTTTTGGGTCCGGTCGTGGGGCCTGAACTCTGGGCCTGGGCGCTGTCCCTCAGCTCTTCAGCTCAAGGCTAGCGCTCTACCACTTGAGCCACAGCGCCACTTCTGGCTTTTTTCCCCCCCTGCTTATGTGGTGATGAGGAATCGAACCCAGGGCCTCAGTCATGCAAGGCAAGCGCTCTACCACTGAGCCAACTTCCCAGCCCCTAAAAGTACATTTTAAAATAAAAGAATTTTAAATAAACATTATGCCAATACTGGGGCTTGATTTCAGAGTTCAAAGCTGTTCCTGACTATTTTTTTTTAACGTGACAATCCAGGGGCTTGAACTCAGGGCCTGGGTGCAGTTCCTGAGATCTTTTTGCTCAAGGCTCTTGCTCTGCCACTTGAGCCATTGCTCCAATTGAGCTTTTTTTGGTGCTTAAAGGGAGATAAGTGTCTCATGGACTATCCTGACAGGTCTGGCTTCAAATTCTGATCCTCCTATCTCAGCCTCTTAAGTAGCTAGAATTACAGGCATGAGCCATTGGCACACAGCAAATCTACTTAGCTTCTACTATAGCTTTTGGTCAAATATCTTCATCAGCTCAACTTCAGGATGATCTTCACTGGAGCAGACTTCCTTAGTGTCCTCAAGTCTCTGTGATTGCTACTCATGAGGTTTTTTGTCTTTTGGTTGTGGTATTCCCTTGCCATGGTGATGTAAAAATGGGATTACTCATGTGAATCCTTTCATGATTATGAAGGATAGCTGGGGTATGAATCAGAGTAAAGGAAATCCATCAAGCCATTTAATAAAGAAATGAATATGGTGATGTGGGTGCTTTCTCTGACACAGTGACTTCTGCAGCAATGATGCTCTCATGTGATTTATCATTCGTTGCATAGTCATGACCAGAATGGCCTGCTGTCCTCCATCCTCTGCCTACTTAGATTTATCTGATTTTGTGTTGGGAACAATACCATGTCAGAAATGTGCCATTTAAAATGCAGTATATCTTCTGCATACCAGTGGATCACACCTGTAATTCTAGCTACTCAGGAGTCTGAGATCTGAGGATTATGGTTCAAAGCTGACCTGGGCAGGAAAAGTCCATGAGACTCTTATCTCCAATTAACCACCAAAAAAAAGAAAGAAAAAAAAGAGTTGGAAGTAGAGCTGTAGCTCAAGTGGTAGTGCACTAGCATTGAACAAAAGAGCACAAGGACAGTGTCCAAACCCCAAGTTCAAGCTCTAGTATATACATACACACACACACACACACACACACACACACACACACACACACACACACATACTATATATATATAGTGTATATACTAGATATATATATCTAGTGTGTATATACTATATATATATATATATATATATATATTTGTGTGACATGGTGTTGATTTATCTTGTTACAAGAAATGTGAACTTTGACCATATTATTAGAATGATGTCTCTAGGGCTTTTTGTTTGTGAGATCACTTTATAATTACTAAAATTTACTTATCAATTAAATCATAATTAATAGGAATATGAAATAAGTGCTGTGATATGCTACTGTTTTAATCTGTAATCCTGTAATTAATCTGTCACTTTATTTGCTGCCCTTTCTTTGTTTAATGATAAATAATTATTATTGTTTTATCATCCAGTTCTTTAATTTTTTCTTCAGCTGTGTCTCTTCTCCTGCTGAACACATCAATTATATTTTTAATTTCAGGATCTTGATTTCATTTTTAAGGAACTATTCACTTAAAAATCTCACTTTGGGTCTGGGAAGGTGGCTCAGTGGTACAATGCTTGCCTAGCATGCATGAAGCCCTGGATTCAATTCCTCAGTACCACATACACAGAAAAAGCCAGAAGTGTGGTTGTGGCTCAGGTGGTAGAGTGCTAGCCTTGAGTAAAAGAATCTCAGAGAGAGTGCCCAGGGCCTGAATTTAAGCCCCAGTACTGGCAAAAAAAAAATCTCACTTTATTGATACTTTTTTGTACTTCATTTTGAAGATAATTTTAGTTATATTTTTGAAAATACTCCCTGTTTCCATTGGCAATTCTGTCCCTGTGCTGGAGAGTTATCTCTAAGCCTACTTCACCTGACATAGTAACTCTATATTAAGTAAGTCTATATATTAAATAAGTCTATATTTTCTGACAGGATCTTCCCTGTGATTCTGGGACATGCTCGTTTCTTTCTAGGTGACAAGTAAACTCTCCACTAGTGTCATCAGCTGTTTCCTGGAAGAGCAGATGAGAAAACCTCCTGATAGAGTGCCTGCTGTGGTTCCTCTGGCTTTCTGGCATGACCCATCAGCTTTTCCTGTTTTTTTTGTTTTTTTTTTATTGTTTTCCTGGGTGCATCAATACTCCATGGAATCTTAGCAAATACAAGGCTTATCAATTTTTTCTTACTATGCTCCATGGTTTCATAGCCACAAAACATTATTTACATATATTACTTAAAAGATCTTAGGGATTTGGGCAAAGCAAACACATTTATATCAATCTTACCACATGCCCTAGTGTTTATTTGCTTATTTATTCTATAAGTTTCTTTATTTTATTTTATATTTGTGCCAGTTCTGGGGCTTGAACTCAGGACCTGAGCACGGTTCTTGAGCTTCTTTTGCTCAAGGCTAGCACTCTACCACTTGATCCACAGTGCCACTTGCAGCTTTTTTTCTGTTTATATGGTACTGAGGAATCAAAATCCAGGGCTTCATGTATGCTAGGCAAGCACTCTACCACTGAGCCACCTTCCCAGCCTTCTACAGGACTCTTTATCTTCACTTTCTACAACAGAATACTGAGGCACAGAGACAGCAGTGGCATCCTCAAGACCACAGAAGCGAAGTGCCATGGAACCAAGGTCTTTCCAACGCAGGTATCAAGTTTTCCCTTGCATTCCTGTACCGACCAGTGACCAGTGGCCCCAGCTTCAGCATAACATCCCACTACTCCATGGGCTGCTTGTCACTACAGAGATTGCCATTTCAAGAAGGGCAATTAGTTCTGCTAACAGAACCCATGTGACCTTTAGGGCACAACAAGAGAGGAGGATTTTGTTCCCAGCTCTTTCTGCTCTACCTTCCTGTTTGATCCTGGGCCTGTCTTCGTTGGAAAACTGAGGGCGAGTAATTTCTCCCTTCTGAGTCTTTTTTTCCCCACATGTAGATGTACAAGACTATTTAGTGTAAACTAGAGGAGGGGCTTCAGATTTTTTTTTCCTAATTCTATAGGTACTCTGAATCTATAATCCATATGTGACCATATTTTCAACTTGGATCCCTTTTATTTGCTCTATTTGTTTTAACCAGCTTGATAAAAACGAGAGGTTAAAATTTGATTATACAAGTGCTTAAAATGAGAACACGTGCCCTGCTACCCACCCTTTTTGTCCTCCCAAATATTGCTTCCTGAAAACAACCAGTCATGGCGGTCACTGGCTTTGATTCTACCGGAGTTTATTTCCCCAAAGCTAAATAATGTGTGTATTACTATGTCATGATTTATGAACACCAGACATCATCCATTGGCTCCTGCATTGAAAGATGAGGACATAGCTCACCTATTATAGTCTGGGGTGGGAGCCGTTGATTCAGCTCTGTGACCTCAACTCAATCCCATGACTGCAAGGTGCCTCTGTTAGAGGGGAAATTGACCCCGCGATGGCTGCTGGGCACTGCGGGGGCTTTATTCATGTTTGCCAAGTGGAAGTTAGGAGCACAGAGAGGCTGGCAATGAATGGCTCATGATTCACTCTGAGGAGGAGCTTTGTACTCTTGGGAATAGTGGCTTGGTTTTTTAAAGAGGTTAATCAAGAGGGAGTGAGGTGATTGTCTTTGATGAGCACACAGTTTATTGCTCCCAAGAGGGCCTTGTGGCATTGGGGAGCCAAGAAATAGGAGCTATTTTACTATAATAGATGTGTGCTATCATTCCAGGCAGTGAGGGAAACAGCAAGATCATTTGAGATAGGGAGAGCCAAGTACCCAGAAGTCCTCTGGCTACATCCAGTAACTGGAAAGGAGAAATGGAAAAGTGACCTGTGTTGTTTTCTCCTTCTTCCTGGGGACCAGGAGAGCATCATTTGGGACCTCTGTGGGAAGGGTCTGTATCTGGGGACTGGGAGCAGGTGGCTGCTCCCCCACAATTAGATTGCACCCCAGGAGTCCTGCAGGGAGCAGAAGCCACCAAAAGGAAAGCTGCGTAACTCTGATCATCTTTCTTTGTCAGGGTGGGCATATTAGTTCACAGAGAATGCTGCCCACACTTGCCACCTGTGCCAACTTCTGCAAAGGTCACCTTCCCAGTGTCTTTAGAGACAGAGGATTTGGTTTAAAGCTGCTACCAAATAGTCTACTGGAACTGGCACCCACTTCTCTGTGGGCAGGAGTACCCCACCTATTCCCAGCTATGCCCTGTCTCCCTTACCACCTCACCATTGTCACCATGTGGAAGTTGGAGCTGCCATCTCAGGCAGGCCTTAGTGAAGGAGCAACGCGGGGAAAGTGACACCTCCCTGGCCTGCTCTGCTCCCTTTTTCCCTCCATCTCATCTCTGAGCTGGCTGAATGGCTGGGGACAAAAACTAAAGGTAATTACTGAGTGGGAGGAAAACGTGAATTCGTGTTTGCTTTCCCTGTTTCCATAGTCCATGTGGGGGTAGGGGTGGGGGCTGGCAGGAGGAGAAGCAAAAACCAAGCAATTAAACCCCTCATGGGGGGGCGAGTGTCTCTCAGGTATAACTTGAGATGAGTACCCAGCCTACCCCCCTGTGCTTGATGTCCCTTCTGTACCTTTTTCCTGAAAAATTTCTTCCCTTATTCAATGTACAAAACCTCCATCCTTTTGAAAGTCAAATCTCAGACCCTTAATCACAGGGCCTGGTCTGACACCAGGTCCAGGTTTTTGTCACTTTATTTCAAACCAGGCATCTCATCCCTCACAATGGGATTTTGAGAAATCAGGGTGGGCTTAGGAATTCTAAGGTCTAACTTTGGTGTGAGAATAGGCCCTTTATTTATTGCTGGCTCTCAGATCTATACACACACACACACACACACACACACACACACACACACACACACACACACACACATACACACACTGATGCACACAAACATGTGCATGCACACATACTGTATCTTACTGTGGCACAGAATAGCAAAGAGAATACAGTGCCAAATTGTTCTTTATCCATCCTCCAATGTATCCCAGACTCATCTAAAGAAAAAGATGGTCAAAGATACCAAGCATTATAGAAAACAATCACTTGCCCTTACCTTTGATCCAAATAAATTCTCAGGGAGAGGCCTTCTCTTAGGTAGATTGCTCGCTAGAGATAATGGAGGATGGCAATATCAATTTCCACATACATACATGAGCTCACCTGATATCACAGCAACACCATGAAGGCTGGCATACCACCCAGACCCCCATTTTAGAGATCAGGGCACATTTATAAAAGTTTCTCCCAGTTCAGGTATGGCCACTCTAAGACTCTAAGCCAGAACTTATGGGTAAAGACCTAGAGTTCTTTTCTACTATATTAAAATGGAAAAACTTGTTAGAAACAGACTTCTGTGCTCATGAAGAAGCTACCATGAGAATGTTCAAGGGACAGGGAACCCAGTGTTCAACATAGATCAAGATGTCTGTAGTTAGTGTTTTCCAAGGGAACATAAAGAAGAAGAATCTTGATTGTGATATTAGAAGTCTTATTTCTACTGTTCAGTGAAATTTTTCATCAGAAACTTCAAAAGAATCTTTGTTTTTTCCATCTGGATATGGGAGAAAAAAAAGGAAAATAGTTGACCCTTTCCAACCCAGCCTTCTATGAGATAGTATGATATGTAATATAAAGTAAGGTGATTTACTTCCTTCATCACATGTAGACTTAGGAATGGTCTTAGAAGAGTATCCCAGAAAAACAGCTGACCTTACAATCAAAATGTATTTCATGTTGGTGAGTTAGTCCAGCTGCAATATGAAGGACTTGATTTCATGGTAGTAGGAAATCATTGGCCATGATCAAGAGTGAAGAGCTCACATCAGATTCCCCATTAGGTTAAACCAATCTTCAAATGAGATACTTGACATGTAAAAGGAAATGTAAGGGGACCAAGAGAAAGGGCTGTCCACTGACACCGGAGAGCTCATGAAAGTCATGGACAGGTGTGAAGTGGGCCCATCATCTACAAGATGGATAACAATTTGAAAAGGTCAGAAATTTCATTTGTACAAAATAGACAGTTATCTGAGAGAATGATGGCTGGGACTTAGATTGAGATGAAGGAGCAGGATTGTTTTGAGAGTGTGCTGGTGTAGGACAGTTTCTGTGATGAGCGTGTGGAGCATATGATTAATCGTCAGACCCAGCCATGTCTTGGTATTCATCTGGATCTCTCAAGGGAAGCTAGACACAGTAAAATACTTCTGAGGGAAATAGTAACTGGCTGAATCAAACCTTTCTGTCCCAAGCTAACCTCTTGGTTTACTCACGGTGGCAATTATTGATCTGGAAGTGCTTGTGGGGAAAATAATGAGGATGATATCTGTCTAGATAACTGTGGTCAAAATAAGATGAGATGATGCTTATGAACAGGAAGTCTAACTCACCAATTCTTCATGTTGGGCTGCAGGGAGGGGTACTGGCAGAGAAAGACAGTAAGGAGCAGAGGGTATCTTGGCCAAATTGTGTACTTTGAATTAGATGGCAGTTTTCAACCCTGGCTTTGCTACCTGCAGATGTATCATTTAATGCTTGACTCTCACAGCCTGCATCTGTAAAATGGGAGTTACAATCCTTAGTTTTGTGTTTTTATTTTTGTTTTTCTGTCAGTCGTGGGGCTTGAACTCTGGGCCTGGATGCTGTCCTTCAGCTCTTCAGCTCAAGGCTAGCGCTCTATCACTTGAGCCACAGCACCACATCTGGAGTTACAATCCTTATTTGGCACAGGTGTGAGACTTAAAGCCCAACACACAGATGGGTAACACACAGATGGACTCTGAAAAGCCTGAGCACTATGGAGGTTTGAAGAATTATAAATAAGATTGTGATTGCTTGGGTCTTCAGTATATGGAATTAAATTTCAGCTGCTCCCATGACAGCTGCGTGGGAATACATGAATAATTACCCCTACAGTATACTTTTTTCCTCCTTGCCACCTATCACCAATAAATATTTAATTTACATTTGAAATCTGGCAACTCTGAAAGCCATTAATGCAAATAAACACTCAGTGCTCTGTGAAGCAACGTTTGTCCCAGCCAGAAT
Organism: Dipodomys spectabilis; assembly: GCF_019054845.1. NCBI lineage: Eukaryota > Metazoa > Chordata > Mammalia > Rodentia > Heteromyidae > Dipodomys > Dipodomys spectabilis. Next base: position 5,941,582 of record NW_024870887.1, on the reverse strand, counting down.
CTCCACCCACACGGTGACACCTGCCTTTATGCACATGCTAGAAGACCTGGCCATGGCTGCTAGAACTGTATACACTGACTACCCACCATGCCATCAATAGCTTAGAGTGGTGGCCCTGGAGCTGCTGGAAGGAAATGATGGCCATGACTAAGGGAAGACAATATGGTATCCACAAGTGAATTGACAAACTAGTAGAAAGAATGAGAGGAACACAAAAACCTCATGGTGGACAGATCATCTCCACCTGCCTTTCTGCCTTCCTTCATCTCTCTTCCTCTGGTAAGCAAGCAAGCACAGGGACATTTTCCTTTAGTTATCCAATCCCCCCCTATTCTTACCTGGGAGGTAGCTGGGTGAGGCGGATTTCACGCCCTTGCTCCAGAAGTGGGTGGTATTCTAACCAGAGCCTTAATGGCTGCTTCTGGGAAATGCAGATGACTTTGCTTCAGATCCAGAGCTACTGCTCAAAAACGAAGTATTTTCTTGAACCTCATGATATTCATAAATAGCTGCTTCCTGGTGATATTTCTGAGCACCTGAAATGAGATGGACCTGAAGTTTACTTGGACTTCCCAAGCATTCCAACCAGTGAATTGATTTGTTGAATCCATTCAAAGAGATGCATAACCACAGAACTAGGTCAAATTCTTGCCTTCTGTCAGTGCACCTCCTTATGTTAGAACTTGTGTAGGACATTTTAATGTTTAATTTAATTATATTTTTGCCAGTTCTAAGGCTTGAACTCAGGGCCTGGGCACTGCCCCTGAGCTTCTTTTGCTCAAGACTAGCATTCTACCACTTGAGCCACAGTGTCACTTCTGGCTTTTTCTGTATATGTGGCACTGAAGAATCGAACTCAGGGCTTCATGCATGCTAGGCAAGCCACTAAGCCATAATCCCAGCCCTCACTGAGCTTCTTCTGTTCAAGGCTAGCACTCTACTACTTGAGCCACAGTTCAGTTCTGGCTTTTTTCCCCCCAGTAGTTTACTGGAGATAAGAGTCTTTTTTTTTTTTTTTTTTGTTGCTCACTCTGGGTCTTGGCGCTATCCCTCAGTTCTTCAGCTCAAGGCTAGTGCTCTACCACTTGAGCCACAGCACCACTTCTGGCCTTTTCTACTTATGTGGTGCTGAGGAATTGAATCCAGGGCCTCATGCATGCAATGCATGCAAGGCAAACACTCTACCATTGAGCCACCTTCCCAGCCCAGATAAGAGTCTTATAAACTTTCCTGACCCAGCCAGCTTCAAACTGTGATCCTCAGATCTCAGCCTCCTGAGTGTTAAGATTACAGGTGTGAGCTACCAGCACTCAGCTCTGTGCAGGATATTTTGGTGAACCAGACTCAGGCTCACCCATTGCAAGGTAATAGTAGAGATGCACATTATTAATAGTAAGTATGAAGTATTAAAATGGAAAGTTGTTAACTCTTCTATAAGTGGATCAAGCATGGAGAATCCAAGAGAGAGCAAAATGTCAAGCATTTCTCCTTAAAATGTATTCTACTCTAGAAATACATTAGAAAAAATTTAAAGAATAGCTCCTTTTGTTTTTTAAATTAGTACATATAAACTGAACATTGTGTTATTTCTATACACACAGATATTATACTTTGATTAAATTTACCCTATTATTACTCTACATCTTCCCTCTGTCTTTACTGTTTATAATTTTAGTGAGTTTCATTATGTTGTTTTCATCCATGCCTAGAAGTCTTCATTCTTTGTTCTATAATTGTCAGGTAAAAGAAAAGAGGTCTGGAGGGAATCACAGTAAAAGAGAAACAAAGTGGGAAGGAGAGAGAGCCTTTCAGGGCCAGATAGAGAAAGATGGAGAGAGAATGGCCTAAAGATATGTCCTAGGAGATGTAAGAGGCATCTGTCTAGAGAGATAAGAAGAGAACATATGGTAAGTGAGTGGCGAGAGCAGCTAACATTCACCATGCACTGACCATGGAAAACCACACAGCCAACCAGATGGCAATAAGTAAGCTTCATCTTGTGTTCTTTAAATACAGTGTCATTCATCTTTCCAGTAGTGAGGTGGTTCTAAGTCAGGGCACAGATGGGAAGCCATATTTTGTTACTGTTCCTTGGGCTAGGATAAAGTTAGAATAGCCTTGAGGCAATGGTAATCTCAACAGTTTGTCGGCCACCAGAGGAGGGTGAAGGTCAGTTCAGCCCAGGTCCTACCACATGGACCCCATCCTCTCTGCCCAGCTCAAGGGAAATGGGAACCTAGTTTTTCAGAATTCCTGCCACAACACTATGAGCTTAAACTCAGGAACTCTAAGTGTGTCCCCCACCGAATCTTCACATGAACTCCAAGCCGGAGGTCTCATTGTTCTCAGATGAATGTGAGACAAAAGCTTAGAACAACTTTCATTTGCTCAGGATCAGGTAGCTAATCAAATCAGCACTTAAGGTTGATGGTACTTGTTCCCTAAAGTTTACCTTTTTATTCTCTTTCTTGAGAGACTGACTGTCAGGGCTAGGAAGTACAGGTTACAAAGGAAAATAAGATAACCAAGTCCTGGCTCTGCTCTCCGGGAGCTAACAGGTCAGTAGAGGAGATAATGAAGATGAAGGAGTCCACGCACAGTCCTAGGTGCATTGCTAGACGGTGTGGCTGGACTGTGAGGACTGTGGCCTGTGAAGGGAAATGTCACCAACTCTCAAGCACCATCCATAGAATCCATTTTCCCAGGTGAATAGGATGCTGGAGGTGCCCGGCCATTCTTGTGGCCATTAGGTTGTGGTTTAAATGCTGCCTTCTCCTATCTGGGAGGCCACAGCTCCCTTCCTTCTTTTTGATTTGGAAAAATGGGACAGCAAGAGAGAGAGAAAAAGTGAGAATAAGAGAAGAGAAATGAGAAGGAGAAATGAGTGATAGAGAATGAGGGAGAAAAAAGAATGAGCAAGACAGAATGAGTGAGCGTGGGTGAGAGTAAGGGAGAATGAGAGAGAGGACACAAAGAAAGAAAGGGAGAAAGAGGCATGCGGGGAGGAATAAATAGGGCTTCGAGACTCTCATAGAAACAGAGGAGCAAAAGGATCTGGGTCTGTGTTTTCCACAATGAGTTGTGGGCACTGAATCATCACAAAGTCATTAACATAAATGCCCACAGGAGCTAGGACAGGAATTGGAAAGGCAGGTAAGATAGAAAGATCATGTGGCCCACTTGACCAGCCTTGGTCTTCCTGGCTCTGAAAGTCTTATCTCCTTGTAAACAACAGAGCGTGGACAAGGATCTGTGGTGACTGAGTGGAATACGGTGGTTGCCTGAGTCATTGGTGATCAGGAGAGCAGAGGAGAAGGCTGAGGCTGAAATGAGTATTGGCACAGGCAGTGTGCTGACTTGCAGAAATGTAGACTCAGTTTTTCCTAAATCTGATCCCTTGAGAGAAACTGGAGAGCTAGCCTTTAATGTAAAATCACTCAATTTTTATGTGTAGACACCCAATTAATTTTTTTAAAAGATGAGTTGAGATATTGATCTGCAGGCCAAACAAAATAAATCTGCAAGCTACTCTTTGCAACTTTCAGCAAGCAGCACCCTGCCGTATTTTGGAGTCTTGGATAGCTTTGCCCCTTTGGGAGAGAAGTCTTGATGTGGTAGTTGAGGGTGCTCTTTTCTGGCCCACTGTAACTTATTGTTCTATGGTTTATGTTTTTGTTTTTCCAAGAGAGCCTTTGCTCTTATTTGTGTATATACCTAAAGTAGAAATTTCTGGAATGATTGTAGATCGCAAAGAGTGTGACTTTCTGGAAATTCTACCATGAATAGGCCACCTATTAATATAGATACTGGGCAGATGTGAATATTGAGTAGCTTAAATGTGGTCGGTCTGAATTGACACATGCTGTAAATGTAAAATACATACAAAACCAATGTTCTAAAAGTGATGTAAAATAGATCCATAATTTATTTATTATTATTACTATTTACTTTAAGTTTTATGTCTGTCCTAGGACTTGAACTTAGGGTCCTGGAAGTTGTCCCTGAGCTTTTTTTTTTTTTTGCTGGAGGCTAGCATTTTACCACTTGAGCCACAGCTTCCTATCTGGAATTGTTTGAGTAGTTTTTTGGAGATAGAGTCTCATGGACTTTTCTGCCTACACCTGCTTCAAACCACAATCCTAAGGCTTCAACTTCCTGATTACAGGCATGAGCCACCAGAGCCAGCTTAGCTCACCTTGCTTACATGTTGAAAATAGACTATAGTATTAAAATTAATCGGTTTGCATATTATTAATATTTTTTTGGGGGGTCCAGTCGTGGGGCCTGAACTCTGGGCCTGGGCGCTGTCCCTCAGCTCTTCAGCTCAAGGCTAGCGCTCTACCACTTGAGCCACAGCGCCACTTCCGGCTTTTTTCTTTTTGCTTATGTGGTGCTGAGGAATGGAACCCAGGGCCTCAGGCATGCAAGGCAAGCGCTCTTACCACTGAGCCACCTTCCCAGCCCTGCATATTATTAATATTAATCTTTATTTTCTTTCAAGTACTGTCCCAGGGCCTCTTGCTCTCACTTAACTTTTTCACTCAGGCTTGTGCTCTGCCACACCTCTGCTTCCAGCTTTTTGCTAGTCAATGGGAAATAGGAGTCTTGGGGATTTGTCTACATGGGCTGACTTGAACCCAGATCCTCAGATCTTAGCCTTCGAAGTAGCTAGGATTACAGGCATGAGCTACCTTAATGTTTGTTTGTTTATTTATTAACACAGGTGCTAAAAAATTTCGATGACATGCATGGCATATATTATATTCTTGTTGGACAGAACTATATAAGGCCTCTGCACCCTTGGTGTGAGTCGGGTAAAGACACTTGCTTATTCTCACACCATGTGCAACAATCACACGACAGTGCGGGGAGATGGTGGGGGTTCTGAGGGGTGAACATCTGGGCCTGTAAGTGTTGGGCATCACTGTAGGCATCCATGCCTTTAAAATATGCAAATTTGGGCACTTGGAGGAACTGGCAGTCCAAACACTTCACCCTACAGGTCCTTATCTTTGGCTTTTTAACCTCTGAATGGTAATTCTACCTCCCACTCCTTTTCTCTAGTATCAGACACAGCTCTCTGTTTGGACAAGCATATTTGAGGGAGTAGCCATAGGTGTTTTCGCCTATAATCAGGATAGCACTGAGACACATACTGTCCTAATTCCAGTGAGCAGGTCTGGAGATCAGAGGATCTTTCACAAGATGGCCAGAATACCTGCAACAAAGTCCCTTTCCCTGGCTGGTATTGGAGCCTGGATAGTGGCCTCTATCTGCTCTCTCCAGACATGAGATTAACATTCCCTTACTTTGGGCTTTGTGGTATATGATTCTAATCCCAGTGCTTGTAAGGCTGAGACAGTAGGACTGAGAGTTCAAGACTAGCCTGGCCTATATAGGAAGACTTTTCTTCAACAAAATAAAATGAGAAAAAGCAGCCCTCTCCCCAACTATTCCTTCTGCTATCTGGTAGAAGTTAATAGTCTATGCAGTAGAGTCCAGAGCCCCTGTCCCATCTCCTTTTTCAAAGAGGGTACAATGGAGCCAACCTGTGCCCTGTCCACTGGGGAGAACTTAGTGCACACAAGCGTGGAACCTAGAATGTGCTAGCAAGAATTTCAGCTAGCAGAGAAATCAAAGTAGTAGGGATGAGGGTACAAGTGTTGGATGAAATGATTAGAAATCACTTATAGGAACAATGTGCTACATGCTACCGCTGGCATTATCACAGAAAGGTTCCCTCCGTGTCTACCTCCACTTCCATCTGCCTCGTTTTTTCTTCTTGCATCCTTTCTGCCTTTCTCCCCTCTCCCTTTTTCCTTCTCTCACTCCCTCCTTTACTCTCTCCATGTCTTCTTTTTATCTTTCTTTGTATTGGAGCATGAACCTGCCAACATCTTTCGGAGCAATCCATCAGAGTCCTGATTTACACCACTCACAAGTTTTGCATGGCTGTCACCTCATTAAGGTATTTATGTCCTGGCAGAGCCTGAACTTGAATCTACCTTGAAGGTGTAATTGTGTGTTGCTAATGTAATGGCTGGAGTTGCCCATGCAGACAGCAACATGAGAAAGGTCACTGGGAGGAAGGCAAGGTCACAGAGCCACCTGAAGCGTGCTTGGTGTTGATTTGCCCATTTCCTCCAATCCCAGGGAGGACCAGACTCATGATAATGGCTAGGGCTTGTGGAGGGGAATGGAATGACTCCAGCATGGGCCTGTGCAGATGGCAGTGGAGAGGAGTTTATTGTGCTTTCCAAATGGCTAAAAGCCTCACTGATGATCTGAGTACTGGCCCAGATGCCTGTAAACATGAATAGACCAATAGGAGAGGAGAAGCTTCTCCCTGTATCTCCCTCAAAAAAATAGCTTGCTGTTTTCTCCACACTAGTCAATCAATCTGCAAAACAAATTAAGATGTTTCTCTTTTCAGGACATAAAATCAGGCCTTTCACTAGCATTTGATCTACTTTCCAGATTTCCTAGGTATGAGAGTTGTGGTTTACCTTTACCACTGAGATTATTTTTTTCTCCTACTGTGCAGGGGAGGGGTGGCTGGCTGTGGTACCAGAGCCTCTGAATCTTAGATTATATCACATTTGTCAACTTAGTATCTATCTATCTATCTATCTATCTATCTATCTATCTATCTGTCTGTCTGTCTGTCTGTCTGTCTGTCTGTCTGTCTGTCTGTCTGTCTGTCTGTCTGTCTGTCTGTTTTGTCAGTCAGGGGGCCTGAACTCAGGGTCTGGGCACTGTCCTCAGCTCTTCAGCTCAAGGCTAGTTCTTCACCACTTAAGCCACAGTGCCACTTCTGGTTTTCTGGTGGTTTATTGGAGATAAGAGTCTCATGGACTTTCCTGCCTGGGCTGGCTTTGAACCATGATCCTCAGCTCTCAGCCTCCTGAGTAGCTATATTATAGTCATGAATCATCGATGCCTGGCTTGTCAACTTAGTATTTATTAAGGAACTTCTATTAGATGTGCCAGGTGGTGGGGATACAGTAGAGGACCAGAGAGACATGACCTCACCTTGGTGGTGCCAACTAACTAGGTGAGAACGAAAATGGTGTGATGACAAATGCTACCAGGAAAGAGAGAGCAGGACCCTGGCTTATATACAATAGGACTGACTCACTCAGACTTGTTGGGAGTAAGCAAGCTCTCCAAGGCCAGAAAATCCTGCAAATCTCAGAGACTTAGAGTCAGGGAAGAAATCTTAGAATTCACCTGGTCCAATATTTGCAGCAGTAAATACTGAGTCCTAGAGCAGGAAGGTAACTAGAAAACTGCCTAGATAGAACTTGACTCTGTTCCATGGAAGTTATGGAATTCTTTTGCCAGAGCTCTTTTATGAAATGAAAGAGTTGATGAGGACCAAAATATTGATGTGATGAATACTACAACTAATATTGGAGATGGTCTTAGGTGAAGGCTGAAGGCAGATAAGAAGGACCACTAGTCTTTGACTCTCTTTTCCAACCCAAAGACTCTCCTCAGAGAATGTTTGATTGATGTCACAGACTCCTGAGTTTAGAAGGGGCTCAGTATAAATACATGTTGATCTTGATGAAAATGGTTTTTCTGTTGTTTTAGAACAAAATATGGAGACAAATTATTAATTTGGGGGCAATTCCAAGGAGCAGCAAGGAAGAGTGGGAAAACAATATAAAGAAGAGAACTAAAATAGCTAGTATATGTCTCAGACAAGCAGAAAAGGTCAAAAGCTATGTACATATGAGCAGATAAGATGATGTTAAGCGAAATGAACCCCAAGATAGGGACACAAGTGGTTTTTTTTTCTTTCTTGCTGTTGTTTCTAATGTATTTATAATGTACCATGTGATTTTTTTTTTTGTTTCTTTGTGTGTTCCTCTCCCATGTTTTCACTGTGTTTGATGTCAGTGCCCTGCATCTTATATAGACACTTCTCTAATTTGGAGAGGGGAAGGGAAAAAACAAAATGCTTAAATAGGGATACAGGTTGACCCATTGTAACAATGAGATGTACAAGACACTATGTTGAAAAATGAACTTTAAAATTTAGGTGGCGGGGGGAGGGTAGTTGTGGAGATGGGAGGGAAGGGATGGTAGGAGAAAAACAAAGGAGGAGGCAACAATGCTTGATAGGAAATGTACTCATTACCTTGCTCATGTAACTGTAACACTTCTGTACAATAATTTTACAATAAAGAACTTATTAAATAAAAAAAATTTTAAAAGAAGAGAACCAAGCCAGACAAGTGTGGATTAAGCAACAAGTGACTGTTTGGGTACTTAGGAGTCTCTCTTTCTGAGACCCCCAGAGAGACTGTGTGCAACATGCCTTAGAATTATCCTGGAGAAGCCAGGCACTGGTGGCTCATGCCTATAATCCTAGACACTCGGGATGCTGAGATCTGAGGATCATGGTTCAAAGCTAGCCTGGGCAGGAAAGTCTGTGAGACTCTTATCTCCACTTAACCACCAGAAAACCAGAAGTGGGACTGTGACTCAAGTGGTAGAGCACTAGCATTGAGCTGAAGAGCTGAGGGACAGCACCCAGGCCCAGAGTTCAAGCCTCACAACTGAAAAAAAAAAAAAAAGAATTATCCTGGAGGGGTGAGGAAGGCAGGGTTCTTGCCCAGTGAAGTTCCAACTCTTACTTGGTAAAGGTTGTTCCTGGGAATTATCTCCTTAAAGTTCTTGTCCCAAAGCAGATAGTTGAGGCCAAAAGCCATCTGGTTTGGGCAAGATTACTTGGCTATGTCTCTGAGAGTTTTTCATGCTACTCTTTGAAAAAGAACACCATTGTACTTACGACTCTTCAACTTTACATTAATTTGTCAGTTTATCTGCCTAATGTCGATCTTATTTCATACTATGTACACAGCAGCTAGTCCAGTGTCTGGAACCTAGGAAGGCTTCCCTAATTATTTGTTTCCTGAGTGAATGGGTGAATGAATGATTCCATGCTGAAGAGTCATCTTTCCATTCTTGGCCTAAGTCTTGGATCATCTCTGAGGCTTTAGATTTTGGAAGGAGGGGAGTAGAGATTGATTGATTCTAGGTGTATGTTTTTCGTTTTTAAAACTCCCTGAGAAGTGTCTGTAGGAACATTGTATGTGTTTCATTCGAAAGATGCCTCCTGTCCCTGGAGGTCAAATTTGTCTGGACACTTAAAGAACCATTCATCGGCTCACTCCCTCACTTGACAAATATCAAATGTCCAATATGGACAATGTGCTATACTTAGACTATAAGAAATACAAGACAGATACAAGATACAAATCTTGCTTTAGTGAGTTTATAGTCCAGTTCAAAGAACAAAATAAACCATGTTAGCTACAAAACAGCTTATAATCAAGTGATGAATTGTGCATTCCAAATAAAGTGTTCAGCATTGCCCAGAGGATTCAGGACAGCAAGCTGACTTGTAGTGATGAGAAGATGGGATGAGGCTCCCTTCTTTATTACTATACCATATGACTCATGAGGGTATAGACTAGAGTTGGGCTGGGCGCTGGTGGCTCATGTGTGTAATCCTAGCTACTCAGGAGGCTGAGAAATAAGGATCACACACAGTTCAAAGCCAGCCCCCGCAGCAAAGTCTGTGAGACTCTAATTTCCAATAAACCACCAGAAAACCAGGAGTGGCACTGTGGCTCAAATGGTAGAGCACTAGCCTTGAGCTGAAGAGTTCAGGGATAATGCCCCAGCCCAGAGTTCATGACCCACGACTGACAGAAAGAAAAAAAAGTAAGAAAGCTACTCCCAGTATCTAGATCTCACAGTGGTAACATTCTCTACCCCCCAAGATAAAAAGAATGGATTCTATTGATGGCATTCAAATCCTCTGGTTTCTGGTTGGGTTTGGCCAATAGAGAGAGCAGCCAGAGAGAGGAAACTGAGGCCAGCATTCCACACATCAGTCACCAGGACTTGACGTCTGACTCTGTCTCACTTGTTCCTGCTAGGCATCATTAACTTGACCATGTCTCTTATTTCTTGTCTCTGAGATACTATCCTACACTAAAGTTCCTTATGTCCTAATAGCTTAGAAACAAGTCTCCTTGAAAATAAGCCATTTCCATTCTCCAGTTGCATTTTGTTTCCTCTTTAGACCTGAATTCTGCATATAAACTCAGGTCTTCCTTTTTTTTTCCTCCTCAGAATAGAGGCTTGAACTCAGCTTGTTTGCTTATAGCTGGTACTCTACCACCTGATCCATTATTTTCACTTCCAGCTTTTTGCTAGCTAATTGGAGATAGGAGTCTTATGGATTTGTCTGTGCATACTTGCTTTGAACCTTGATCCACAAATCTCAGCCTCCTCAGCAGCTAGGATTATAGGCATAAGACACTCTCTGACAACCTCCAGACCTCCACTTAAGAAACTCAGTCTAACCTCTTCCAACAGAGGAAGACTGAAGGCAGAAATCCGGTACAGAGAAAAGGGGGATGATTCAGATGGCAAACAGGGGCCTTTCCAATTGTACTATGCGAGTTAAGTGATGAGAATCCTTAGAGAAGAGTTTCTATGGTAGAATTACAGTAACAGGATAGTTTACTGAAAAAGCAATTGAATTCATTTTCTTGGTGTTTTATAGTTAGGTTTTTCCAATCCCTGAAGGCCTCTGATCTCTGACCTAGGGGCTTTTGCAGGAAGCTGTGTTCAGGCTCAGGGGAGACAAGTCATTTTCCTGGCTTTTGCTTTGCCAAAGTCTGTGCTCCAGAGGGCAATAGCTGAGCTGCAGCGGGAGAGATGAAGGTGGAGGGAAGAGTTCAGCTGTTCAGTATCCAAGAGGATCAAGCTGTTGAAGCTGTCATAGGAGAAAGATGGTTTTAGCTTATCCACTAATACCAAGAAATAGCAAAAATATTCACATTTAGTATGTGCTAGGAACCAGGGCCTCATCCCCGAAAGTCCTTGAAAACAGGGAGAGCACAGGATCTCAACTGAAGATGACTGTTTGGGTCATCCAGAAAGCTGGACCTGAGGCTCTGGACACTCAGCTTTGGCCATGAGCCCAGAACAGAGTTGATATTGACCTTTGTGGGATTTCATGGACTTGAAGAATGAAAATATTAGTGATGCCCTTTGAACAGAGAGCCATTCCTAAATGACATACACTGTATCAGATACCTGGGAACTTTGCCAATTTTGAGTGAGGAAAGGACACCCCAAGAATGACTAAACTGAAATTTGCCACCAATATAATGGGATGGGAGTTCAGAACAGATTAAGACTCCCACTGCAGAACTTACCTGTACCCCAGGTTGACTACTGTCACAGCAATGGGACTAATTGGTTTTGAGGCAATGGTTTCCCTTTCGGAACACTGGTGGGAAGAAATGAGAGTGAACCCTAGAAGTCAAAGGTGATTTAGGGGTATCATCTATGTGCGGTGAAGCTGGTTTGAAAGTATATCTGAGAATGAGATCAACTTCTGGGTCGATAGAAGGTGGTTGAGCAAATGTTTAGAAGGAAGAGCACACAAGTGTAGCCTTTTTAGATGACATGAATGGCAACAATTTCTCTGCAGTTCTCAAGGAAAAGGAAGAAAGATTAGATTCACAGAAAGAGGACTCCAAGGTCTCACAAACCAGGAAAAAAATACAGTTGAATCTCTTTCCAAAATAGAAAGTGAGGGCTGGGTAATACCAGAGAGCTCATTGAGAGGAGTTTGGGTCCCAGAAGTCATGGTGGGTTGGAGCTTGGGCGATTGGAGTGTCAATTCTTTCCAGGTAGGGCACCTGGGACCTTCAGCCAGAAGATACCCTGCCAGGGAGAGGAATAGGACTTCAGCCCACTTGACACAGTGACTACAAGAATAAAATGTTTGTGATGATAGGAATCATCTCCATAATGCACTCTTTAATGAAATGTGTTTTAGCCTCAGTGCTAGGTCCCCCCAGAAGAGGTCAAAGTGAATATAGAAAGCATGTATTTGATAGATGACCTGTAGCCAAAGCATACAAACAACAACAACAACAAAAACCTCTAAAAGTCAACTGTAAAGAAAATAACCCAATAAAAAGAAATGGGCAAAGATCTGAACAAATATCTCACCCAAGCAGACTTTTTTTTTGTTTGTTTGTTGTGGGGCTTGAACTCTGGGCCTGGGCACTGTCCCTGAGCTCTTTAGCTCCAGGCGAGCACTCTACCATTTGAGCCACAGCGCCAATTCTGTTTTTTGGTGGTTAATTGGAGGTAAGAGTCTCATGGACTTTCCTGCTGGGACTGTCTTTGAACCATAATCTTCAGCTCTTAGCCTCCTGAAAAGCAGATATAGTTATTAAAAAAATGTATTGTAACAGCGATATACAGAGAGCTTACGGTTGTATAAGTTAGTAATGAGTACATTTCCTTTTGAACAGTATCACCCTCTCCCTCATTCTCTCCCAGTTTTCCCCTCCCAACTCCAAGTCCCAAGGTGTACAGTTTATTTCCAGCATAGTGTCCAGTGGGTTTCACTGATGAGTTGGTTCACCCTTCGTCCCACTGTCTCTGTGCTTCCTTTTCCCCTCCTCAAATCAGATAAACTTATATATACAAGACAAAGGGTATAAAAACCAAAAACAGCAACAGAAAGGAATAAACCAAAGGGGGGGAAAAGGAAAGAAGTAAAGAAAAAAAGGAGAAATAAAAAAGAACCACAACAGTACAATAAAAACCTCTTTGTATTTAGAGAAAAGAAACATATGAAAAGAGACAAAGGGTATAAACACCAAAAACAGCAACAGAAAGGAATAAACCAAAGGGGGAAAAAAGGAAGTAAAGAAAAAAAAGGAGAAATAAAAAAAACCACAACAGTACAATAAAAACCTCTTTGTATTTAGAGAAAAGAAACATATGAAAAGGTAGGCATTGTGTGTCATTAACGATTGCAACTTTAACCATTACAACATTATCCCCACCTATTAGACTAATTTGAAAATAGGATCTGGATCATGTGATAGAGCATCAGCCATTAGCAAAAAAAAGCAGTAGTGTGAGACCCTGAGTACAAGCTCTAGTCTTGGCATACTATAATGGACAATACGAAGTGTTGAGAAGGATGTTAGACAGTAACTCTCCTTTATTACTGGTAAAAGTGCAAAATAGTACAGCTACTATCACTTGGATCATTCATATAAGGAAAATGTGGCTCTACCATATGAATTGGTTGTCATGATCACAAGTATTTACCCAAAAACGTTGAAAACCATGTCTGTATCAAAACCTGAATAACCGTTTATAGCAAATTTAATTGTGGTTGCTGAAACTTTGAAGTGGACAAGAAGCCCTTTTGATGTTGTTATTTGAAGCTAAATGTCACTAGCCTTAAGCTCAAAATTCTCTTGCCTTGGGCTCCTGAATACCAGGATTACAGGCATGTGCTACTACACCAGGTTCCAAGTTTTCTGCAAATGAAGAAACAAATTGTGGCATGCTCATACAACAAACAGGATATGACAATGAGAAGAAGAAATGAACTACTTTTCCTTCATAGAAACCCAAAGAAGAAACTTAAATGAGTATTACTTAGTAAAAGGAGCTACTTTTTTTAAACCTGCTGACAACATGATTCTACTTATATGCCATTCTACTTATATGACATTCTAGAGGGTTACCATATTGCAAAGAATTTGTTGTCAGATAGCTAGATAGAGAGGCAAAGGACCAACTGATGTCTTAAATTACAAATATTATTGGCTAGATACAAGAGTGTGTCTCTAGATAATTCTAGCCCTCTCAGTCTATCAGTGGAAGACTCAGGTACCATAAGCAGAAAAGCATACAATCCTTAGGGTATTCTGCAAAAATTCCTGATGCATGGACTTCATGAACCTATTATATGCTTGTTTCATAGCACTGTATGGTCGGGTAAATTGTAATGAACTAAGCCATACATTTTATTTGTTCTGTTTTCCATCAGAAGCTTTGATTTGTAGCCTAGCAGGCTAGGCCTTGAACTTATGATCTTTCTGTCTCAACCTCCTGAGGGCTGAGATTCTATGTGTCAGCAGCTAGTCAGGATCACTCAGAGACAAAACTCATTTAGAAAGGAAAAGATGTTAACTTGCAAAGGAGTACAAGAAAATAAGAAAGACTGGCTTCGAATTAAACAAAACAGAACAAAGCTCAGCTCTGATACTCATTTCTTATGACTGCTGTGCTAAAGTATTTAAAAACCTAGTGCTTAAAACGTCACCAAGTCATCAACTTAAGTTCTGGTGGTTCAAAATCCAAAAAGGATACAGCTGGGCTGCAATCAAGCCGTGAGCTGGGTTTTATCCTTCTGGAGAGATAGTTTTTTGACTTTTTCTAGTTTCTCAAGGATGCCTAGCTCCCAGGCTTTTAGATATTCTCTTAGATCTTGAAAACCAACCGCATTGGGCCCAGTCTTTCCTGTACTACCATTTTTGTTGTTTCTCGGAATCTTCATATTTTGCTTTACTTTTGGAACTACTTAGCTCTCTTTAATTACATTTAGCCCACATTTGATCTTTCCATCTCAAAGTCAGCTAGATAACACACTATTCCTTATGGTTACTTTATTTTCTGTTTCTATAGAAATGTACACATGCACAAGTTCTGGGAGTTCAGATGTAGACATGCATGGGGCTCATGATTGTGTGTACTGAAGTCCCAAACTAGCTTTGCTCTCAGTTATAAGCTGAGAGTAGAGGGTAGGCATTTCTATTTATTACGGTGACTGAAATTAAGTTTCATACTTTTGCCTTCCTTTACATGTTTTTCCTGTGGTAGATTCTCCATCGATTTTTCTTGGGGATGCCCTTTCCCCCTTGAAACGTGCAAGTAGTGTAAGTAGGCATTTTTATACCAATTATATTGTTCCATAGAGAGCCAAAAATGAAATGACAAGCAGTACAATCTGAAATCCACCTGTGGTACGATAATCTACCTCAACTCGTGTGGTTCATTGAATCCTTAGAGTAAATGTGGAAGCCATGCAGTGGGTCTGTTATCCATATTTTACACATGGGAGAGGAAGCTGCAAGGGGGCGAAGGTACTCCCTAAAGTCACCAAGGGTCACTATGGTGCCAGCCTCAGCTTCGGTCTCATTTCCAAATGCTATGTATTTCTCCTCTACACCTCCGCCACCTTCCCCTTGGCCTGTTTCTGGGTAGGTGAATTTCTGGTACATGTGAATCTCAGATCTTCCTCACTCCTTTCTTTCTTCCTATTCTGGCCCTGAATTGTCATATTATCCCTCCTTTCTCCTCTTATGATTTAATTTCCAGCCTGTTGTTTGAATGAAGGTTAATACTTCAGGGCATTCTCTGGGACCAGCCAAGGAAAACCAGCCTTTATTTCACTCTCCTCTCCTGCATGCAGATGCTCTAAATTCCTGCTTTTGTTCCAGTGTGTTCCCACTGGCAACCGCTGATACAGTTGAACTCACTCTTAATGTCAGGACTAAACTCCCAAGAGTCTTGTAGTTATGATTGTCAGGGGCAAAAAGACAAAGTCATCACTGCCTGTTGCTCCTTTGAGCATTCAATAATTTAAACATCCATCTATCTGTGTAAAAATCATTATGGACATACTTGGAAAAGGGGGAATTGTTTCAAGGTCACTCTGCCAGGTAGCAGCAGAGAGAAGATTAGAATCCAGTGTACTTCCCAAGTTACTCTGGTCAACATAATTAAATCATTAACCAAAGCCATCATGGTTAGATGCTGTGGACAGGCCACAAAGATTGCATATCTCCATAAGTCCCCACGTACTGTTTTTCTAAGCTTTCTTATGTTCAGAGATTTGTTGACAGTGTATGATAATCAGGGTCTCGAGGGAAGAGATTTGAGTGAGATGGGCATTTGGGTCCTGACTCTGCAAGCTATATAATTGCTTACTGCAGAGTTGTCTCTTTTCTTACATTTCCTTTTTTTTGGTTGGTTGTGGGGCTAGAACTCTGGGCCTGGGCGCTGTCCCTCAGCTCTTCAGCTCAAGGCTAGAACTCTATACCACTTGAGCCACAGTGCCACTTCTTCTTTTCTTACATTTCTGTGTAACGAGAATGGTAACTGTTTTTTAATAATTTAGTTTATATGTTTTCATATGAAAACATGTGACAAAGCATATGGCATAGACAGTATTCAGTAAATACCCTGTTCATTCCCTTTTCCTGTCTGAAATACACTCAATTACTCCTCAACTTTGTCACTGAGAGACACAGAAGGTACAAAGGATGAGGAAATCCAAGAGCGTAGGTAAGATACACCAAGCTCGTAGCTGTGGCCTTGCTTTAGCATTGTTGCCCTGGATAAGATGTATTGATATTTCTTTATTTTACTCACAATATTTATCTCTTTATTTATCAACTTGCTTATACAAGATACATTTCATTACTGTATTTTGGTGTTTTTTCTCTCTACCCATTAAAATGTGGCCAAGTTAAACCTGCTCCCTCCTAACCTCAAGAGGCTTGTCGAATATCTAAACTTGTGTGACTAAAAATTCAACAGAACAATGTGTATACAGAAGAGGCCTAGTTTCTAATTTCACTGTACCAACAAGTAGAAAATAAGCCACCAGACAACTTGCCAATGATGGAGGACTATAAATATTTTAGGATGAAATTAGTTTAGCACTGGTCAAAAAGTATTTGATTAATAGTGCCAAGGATTGCAATCCTTTATCAATGTCATTACTATTTCTGATAGATACATATTGAGCAACAACAATGCTCCAGGCAGGCTACAAAGAAGAATAGTTAAACATAGTATGTCCATAATGAAAGGAGATGAAAAATATGCCAAGCATGAACAATGAGATACGCACTAAGGAGAGAAAGCGGTGGGTTAGAGTGTGTGAGTCTGGAGAGCCACAGATCACAGTGTACGTCGTGAGGCCCAGATGTCATATGAGAAGGATAGGGAAGTAGGCACTGGACCAAAGCAAACAGGGCAAATGGTTTGTTTTGGAAAGGGTAAAAGTAACTAAGTTTTTCCTCTACTATGAAGAATTGGCCTTATGAAACTCCAAGCGACCATTGCACGCATTAGATCCAACCTCTTCTGAACAACTTCCTCCTTTTCCCAGTCACATTCTTTGTGGTCATTTTGCTAGACTGCAAGTCTTCTAATATCAACCCATTGGCGCTTGCTCATGGTAAAGTGCTTACGGACATTTGGTGGACTGTTGAATGACTATAAGGGAGAATAGATGGTGTGTGTTCAGGCCCCATGTGGCTCAGAGAACTGAGAAAATACAGACCCTTTGTCCATAATCTAAAAAGTTCCATCTACCCCATTCTCCTGTCTTTCTAATAGTGTGTAGAGTGACTGACAGGGAATCACCTCACTCTTAGAAAATTTATCTGTCCTCCTCACCTGGGTGTTGGTCTAGGGTCAGGGTTAAGCCAGGTCTACTCCAGTCAATGCATTGCCATATCTTGATCACTGTTGGTTCTCAGTCCAAATAAGAATAAAGTTTCTTAGTCGATTCCTAGTTTTGAAAGAGAAGGCATTTTTTTCTCCTCTCTCTAGATGGTGTAGAGCATGAATATTGTGTTAGAATCATTGTCACAACTTCGGTCCATGAGGGATGCCAGTCAGAGATGAAACTAGCACAAGAGAACCATAACGAAACCTGAATCTACCCTCTAAAATGCACTGTCTGTTATAAATCAATGCATTGCATTTAAATTCCATTGGATTCCATTAATACTCACAACCCAGTGCGACAGAGCCACGGTTCTGCCGTCACAGGGGTAACCGGGAGGTCATGGCATGGCGGTGGGGGCTGTAGGCCTGTTTTTGCCATTCTAACAGCTGTGACCTGGGCTGAATGATTCGACTTTTCCGACTCGGTATTTCCTGTGTGAAAGTAAGGTAAGGATAATAATAGGCTTGCCAGGATTAAGTGAGATAATTCATGTGCACTGCAGAGCATATAATGAGAGCTCAGAAGAGAACAGCACAATGGGACTGACATAAATGGCAGGACCTTGAAGGGTCCTACCTGGGAGTTTAAGTATAAAACCAGAGGCCTCAAGTTATAATTGAACTTTCTTGTCACATTTCTCTTACTTAGACTTCACTTTAAGTTCTACTTAGAAGCTCAAGATAACTCAAATGATTTATTGTTACTAACACTTTCTGTTATTGTGCTCTACAAGTCTCTCTCTCTCTCTCTCTCTCTCTCTCTCTCTCTCTCTCTCTCGCTAGCTAGCTATCATCTTGGCTCACATAAGTAGGAAGGCTGAGAAATCTCACAATTGACCAAGAGAACTGGTGGTACCATTTTCTATGCAAGCCTGAGAACTAGGAGAGCTGATGGAGCAAGTTCTATTCTGAGGTCAGATAATGATGTCCCAGCTCAAGCATTCAGGCAGGTAAAGTTCTTCTTACTTAGACATTTGTTCAATTCAGATGTTCAGCTGATTGAATGGAGCCCTCCACACTGCAGAGGGCAATCTACTTTACTTAGCTGTTTATTCAAATACTAACATTATTCAGACAAACCCTCTTAGGTAAACCTAAAATAACATTTGGCCAGATATTTGGCCATGCTGAGATCCAGTAAAGCTGATCATGTAAAGCTAGTCATCATATTCCTGTGTACTTGATATTGTTCTATACTAGGATATGGGAATGGACACACACACACATATGTATTTGTGTATGTATGTGTGTATATATACACATACATTTATATAGAAGGAAGGTAACCCTAGTTTCATATTTTTATGAAACAAGTTTCTTTGTAGGCTAGTAAGTTATTTCTTCTCTTCATTGTCTCACTTAATCTTCACAATAATCCTTTGACACTGTTTTGACATGTATTACATCCTCACCTTATGAAGGAAGGGATAAAGACACAGAGAGATTAAGTCGTCCGTTTGGCCAAGGTCACTGAGCTGCTAATTGCTGAAATCCAATATGGTAGTCTTTAGCTGTACTCAACTTTTACCTACCTGATTACCTGCAGACAGCTACAACATGGAGAAGAATCCATTTAGTGTTACCTGTCTCACCTCAACAACATGTTTAGGAGAGGCTGATACAATACAAATTATCAGATCATATGTAATTATTATTATGACTCATTTGCCAATATACAGTCGGACAACCTTTATGCTTTGGTCCAGTGAGAATCTGTGTTAGAGAAACACCCCTAGCTAGGCATTGCTTGACCACTTAATTCTCAACCTGAGAGGGGCTCTTGCTTTGTTTAATGGCTCTGAAAAGGTTGACATGCAAGAGAGCACAAAACAGCATTCTTTCTTGTTTTTCCCTCCTTCTAAAACCACACGAAATTATTTAAGGAAGTTTTAATGAAATGCATCTGTCACTTATTAAGATGGATGGCTGGAGTGCAGCTTTCCATTACTGGAAATGGCAGAATCAAATTAGGAAAGAACGGTCCTCAGCATCTTCTCCAACTGGCGTTTGCATAATGTGTTGGGAAAAATGCCACCTCGGCAGAAAACAGTTATTGTGAGGGCCAGGGTTCTTTCCCCAGAGGGCTTGTGTTTGCCTGCGAGGTTCTCCTTCCCCTTTGGCAGGTGGAGTGGCTGGGCTTGGGGGTGGAGTCTCCTTGTGCAGAATGATATTGGGGGTTTGGAAACCAGAGGCTCTGTTTCACACTCCAAGGAGCTCAGATACATTGTTGTGCTGTACAAGTCAGAAGCTCTGCCTTTTGGTTGGTTCTCTAAGCTTTGTATTTCCTTTCTTTTTGTGTACACCAGTATTGGGGTTTGAATTCAGGGCCTGGGCACTATTCCTTAGCTTTTTCACTTATTCTTTTTACTTTTTCACTTAAGTAGAGCCACTCCTCTACTTCTGGCTTTTGGCTGATTAATGGGAAAAAAGAGCTTCAGACTTTTCTGTCCAGGATGGCTTTGAACTGTGATCCTCAGTGCTCAGCTTCCTAAGTAGCTAGGATTGCAGGTGTGAGCCACAGTTATCTGACTTCATAGTTCTCATCTTTATTGCTGTATATTAAATTGTACACAGTAAGGATCTTCATATAGAATTTCCATACACACTAGATACACATGTATATGTATATATGCTTATATATATATGCATATGTAAGTATTATAGTACACAATTGTCCTCCTTTTACTTTTCATGACCATTTTGTTCTATTTTCCTCTAGCTCCCACAAATGAGAGAAAACATGTGAACCATGTCTTTGTGAGACTAGCTTCTTTCACTTAACATGATTAGCTCCAGTTGTATTCATTTTCCCTGAAAATGGCATAATTTCCTTCTAATTCATGACTGAGGAAATCTCTATTGTGTCTATATCTCATATTTTATTGGGCCAAGTGGCGTCCATTCAACAAATACTGAGTATTGCCTGACTCTTTTCACACAGAGGTTACCAGAGAGAATAAAGTAGTGCTTTCATCTTGCCACTGTGCTAGCTGCGGACACAGTAAATAAGGTTCAGGAAGTGCAGCACATTATCAACGTAATGAAGCAAAGTAAGAAGTAGATGGGGAAGGGTTTATTTGAAAGAATAAAAGCTCTTTCATAAGCCACAAAACCCTGGTCATTACTTGAAGATTATCATTGCATTTTTATGTCTCCAAATGCATGCTATAAGCAAATTTTTTTGTTGTTATTAAAAAAGAATTTTGAAATAATTTAATTTGCCTTCCACCTATTCAGAGGAATCCGATTTCAACATCCTAGTAAGTGATGGCAGTCTAGTCACCCTTTCCTAATAACCTTTTCAGTTTTGAAGTTCTCAGTAAGAAGATTCACAGTCTCAGAAAACATTTATTGAGCTTCTACTATGTGTCAGACGTGGGACTGAGGTGTTAAGAGGCAAGCAATGAATGAACGAGATGTACAATGCTCTCACATCTGCTCATTTTAATAGCACTTTGCCGTTTGTGAAGGGTTGATACACACATGATTTTATGCTCTCATTATCCTACAAGGCAAGGCAGGACATGCAAAATCAGGAGGTTGAGGTTTATGATCTTCATTAGTGCTCTTCTCCAAATAGTTCTAGAGTTCTGCTCTCTGAAGACAACTCTTTTTTTTTCCCTCCCCCTTCCCCCCTGAAGACAACTCTTTTAAGTTGTTGTACCCATGTGCCAAACCTTGGTCACTGAAACCTGCAGAGGAACAGTCATGTGACTTGATCACAAAAGCTCTAAAAGGACCTTCCCCTTTCCACTCAAGCCCTGGTCATGGTACTAAAGAACCCATCACCAGCCCACTGAGTAACCATAGCGATCACAGAGCCTGATACTCCACATTGGGTATATAGTATGAGTTGGAAACTAAGCCTTTGCCAGAGAAGCTACTGACATTATATATTGTTGGGACCCTCCCAGATCCCAGTCCCAACGAATGGAAGGGTCCACTGGATTGCCTTTCCTCAGTGGGCTTTACTGTCTTGCAGGGTAGAGAGTTCATGCCATTGCTTAACAGGTGTTGGCTGGGAAGTTCTCTCTTGAACACTGAAATAAAGCCTGTTTTCCTATCATTTCCCCTAACCCCAACTCTTCCCTCTGGAATGCAGGGAGAAGCTAGCCCCTCCTCTCCATGCCTGCTCTTCACATAACATGACAGCTGTCACATCTCCCCTCAGAGTTCTCTTCCCAGGTGAAATGTGACTGATACCCTCAAATGAATTCTTGCATGACATGGTTCCCAGTTGCCTCATTATTCTGGTTCTGAGTCTCCTGATTTACCAATGGAACTCTTAAATGGGGATATCACTGCCTTCAGATCACAGCTAATATAATGACACCATACTGTTTTTATACACAGGAACTAAAATTAAACATATGTATATATGTATTATATTTAGTAATTTCTTAAGATAAATCAATCATAAGCTTCTGCTTAAAAACCCTTCAATACGTCTTCATTGTGATTAAGATGAAGAACCTGCCTACTTTCCCTCAGATCTGTTCCCTTCCCTGCTCCACTATCACAAAGAGTGTGGCTCACCAAAGGCACTGCTGCTAGATTGAGAGTTTACAAACCCCTCCCACTCTACCTCCCTAGGTCTCTGGTAGTAGGTGCATTTCCTGTTTCCTCCATGGCTCCAGCCCCCATTACACAGCCACAGCTATCTGATAGTTTGGCCCCTGCAAGATTAATCTAGCTGTGGGCTCTGGTGACTTTCTTTCCCGGTGGCTTTCTACTGATACTGATCTCTGGGTTGTTTCATTGTCTCTTGAGTAGTGATTCAATTCCTCCACTATGCTTTTAAATCCCCCTCACACACACATGTTAAATCTTTTCTTAAAATACCTTGAGAGGTTTCTGTTTTCCTGATTCTAATACCCATAGAGCATTCAGATCTCTAATTGCAGTGAAGATCTTTCAGTTCTTGGAAAAAGCCATAGTCTCTTTTGCACACTAATATAGCGTTCTCTCTTTCTCCTAAACACAACTGTCATCTTTTCATCTTTCAGTTCTGAGTGTAGGCACCTTTCTTCTTGGCTTCCTTATGACATCATGCGTACCTTTATCAGGATATTTATTTGCCATTGGCTATTTCTCTTTGTAATACTGAATTCATGGCAAGCAAAGATTTTGGCTGCTGAACCTTGTTCAATGTTGTAGCCTCTGTACTTAACCTGGTGCCTGGTTCACAGAAGGTGCTCAGCAAATAACTGAAGAACAAATTAATGAAATATACATGGAAAATATGGCTATGAGCCAAGCATTATGTATTTTGAGAAGTAGATAAGCACCTTAGTGCTACCAATAATGTTTAGGAAGGCTATACACAATTGTCTGATGCCTGTAATCCTAGCTACCCAGGAGGCAGAGATTGGATTGGTTGTAGTTTGAGATAATCCCTGGAAAAATATTTGTGACATCCTGTCTTGACTAGTAAAGTTGGACGTGGTAGCATGCATTTGTCATCCTACCTACATGGAAAATCTAAGGGTCTAGGCCTAAATGTAAGGTCTTATTTGAAAAAGGACTAAAGCCAAAAGATCTAGAGGCATGGCTCATGTGATAGAGTGCCAGGCCATGAGTTCAAACATCAATACCTCCAGAAAATTTTAAAATAAGAAAAATTATGTTTGGAGCCCTGTGATAAGGAATGATAAGTGATAAGGAATGCTTTGATGAAGACTTACAATATGCCTTTAATGTGTCCAGTGACCACTGTAACTTTGATTTACATTCTGTGAGGCCAGAAATTTCCTGTGGTTTTCTTACTCCCACAAAAGGCAGAATGTTTGAGTAAGAAATTGTCATATCTATAAGTCTAGCACTATCTGTAATTCAGAATATGGAGATCTGAGGATCATGGTTTGAAAACAGTCCAGGCAGACAAATCTGAGAAACGCATCTCCAATTGCCAGAAGTAGAGCTGTGGCTCACTTGGTAGAGCTCTAGCCTTGAGCAAAATCATGAAGGGACAGAGCTCAGGCCATAAATCTAAGCTCCAGTACTGGCACCAAAAAAAAAAAAATGGTAGCTGGACACTGGTGGCTCATGCCTGTAATCCTAAGCTACTCAGGAGGCTGAGATCTGAGGCTCGTAGTTCAAAGCCAGCCTGGGCAAGGAAAGTCCATGAGAATCTTAGCTCCAATTAACCACCAGAGAATCAGAAGTGGCGCTGTGGCTCAAGTGGTAGAGCTTTTGCCTTGAGCTGAAGAGCTCAGGGACAGCACCCAGGCCCAGAGTTCAAGCCCCACGGCTGGGGCTGGAGAGAGGGGGGCGGTAAAGTTGTTACCAAATTGTTACAAGATAATCATAATTTTGGCAATGGCTCAAGATTCTCTAAAAATAAGTGGATGGGTCTGGTTGTTGGCCTGGCCCTCTCAAGCACTAAGACAGCTCCTGGAGGTTTGCCCGGATTTTCTGTCCAGTTTTTCTGACCCTTGGGCCCTGTCCTGGATGTCAGGACTGTCTTCCTGCCAGAGGATGGAAAACAGCAGTTCCTGAGGGGGCTCTGTCTTGTGTGATGGTGCCACTGTCATCCATGAAGCACACAGACTTTCTTTTTTGATCATTCAGTGGATTCCTAGGGACTCCTAGGTGACCAATGGCTTGGAAGGTTGATGACCTCTCCCTGCACCCTTGTGCCTGACAAGGGACTGAGGATGGGGGAGGCCATTCTTTCTCCTATGCCATGCGGCTTGGCTCTGTTCTATAAATATTCTTTCTGATTTCTGTCAGGAGGCCTCTCTGCCCATGCTGATCCCTTACTGATGCCTCCAGGATCATACTGTGCCAGGTGGGGAAATATGGGTCTGTTAAAGCTGGGTAAAAGTTGGGCTCAGGATCTGTGAAAGTTTTTATCCATCTCTGGGGGTGCCCAGTGTACAGCAGAAATTGTGACTTGATTGTGTGTCATACAGAGCTGAGGAGCTTTATGTACAATAAATGTGCCTTAATAGTGTCATCACAAGTGGCCCAGAGACTTTAAGAATCATAAGAGGAAGTTGCTCATGCCTCATATCTGGTGGTCTTCATGAGATTGCCAGTGTATCTGGGAAGATTTTACAGCTTCTCTTTGTGGGGTCCCCCTCAAATTGGCCAGTTTGTTAGTATTAGCATAAATGAATGTAAATAAAATTTGTAAATGAGGAGTTACAGCAATCCCAGAGAACCAGTGAATGCGGAGTTTTCTTCTAAGTAGTGGATGCCGATAATGTGAAGAATTGATTCTCTCCCTTGACAGATCAAATAATATCCAGAAATTTTGTTGAAGCAGTTTAAAGTCTTGACTTGTAACAGACACACTAGCTCAGTCCCTGTTGGAAGAGTTCTGTGACACATCGTTTTGTATTCTGTGTAAGTATACCCTTTAAATACCGTCGGAGGAGGATGCCATCACCATAATGTCCTGTCTGTGTTTCCTAGAGGAAATTGGATATGGTGAAGATCCTGCCTGCAAAGACTGACTGTGATCGCAGGGTGATTGAAATACTCATGGGGAGCAAGTGAAGATGTGTTGTGTCTAGCCGGGTACAGTGGGCTCATGTCTATCATCCTAGTTACTGAGAGACTGAGATCCAAGAATCGTGGCTCAAAGCCATCCCAGGCATACTCTTATCTCCAATTAACCAGCAAAAAGCCAGAAGTGGAAGTATGGGTTCAAATGGTAGAGCACCAGCCTTGAGTGAGAACATGAGGCCCTGAGTTCAAACTTGCATGCACACACACACACACACACACACACACACACAAAGATGTATTGTATTCCTTCAAAAGTAAGGGCAAATAATGGCTGAAAAGCCATTAAATCATGCTCTGTAAAGTACATATTAGTCAAAACTATCACAGTAAAATATTTCTCAGTTGTTACTATATGAAATAAGCAATATACTCATTACCTTGCTCATGTAACTGTAACCCCTCTGTGCAGTATTGTTACAATTAAAAATGTACAAAAAATTAAATTAAATAAAAAAATCAGCAATGTCAATGTTATTAGTTAGGTATGGGACTTTGTTAAAAGGACCATGACATTAAGATTTTGGTAAATCACTCTTAGGCATCATTTATTTCCATTAGACTTGTTCACTGGCCAAACTGGGCCTCTCAACAGGGAGATAGTGGGAGCAGTAACTTTTTAATTCACCAGGTCTTTTATAGTGATTCTTCATTCTTCTTGCCTATATTTTGAAATACATTGGACGCTAATTCTTTTAGGAAGGTGCAGGAGGGAGTGTGTGTGTGTGGTAAAGGCCTGTAGGCTTCCATTTGGAGAAACTATAGTTACAAAGACATAATTTGCTTCCAAAGTACTACGTATTGAGTAGTGTACCTCTACCAAATATAGGATACATTACAGCATTGAGTGCTATGACTGTAATGAATTTAGGCAAGAGACTAGTTCTGATATTTAAGATGCTCTATGTTTTAACTTTTATTTTCCCAAAAGTGTAGAGATAACTTGGTTGAGCTTTGTATTTATTAAAGCCATGAAGATTTGCCAATTATGAGAAGGCCAATAAGCCAACGGGAGGCAAAGGGGCAATGGTCTCCAGGGAGATGCTGAGTCTCTAGGAGACTTAATGTGGTTGCCCTTGCCTAGGTCAGGCTATAGAATGACAGGTGCCAGAGCATGAGAATGAGGGGGCCTCGAGCCATCTTGCTGGATATCTGATAAACTCTGGTATTGGGATCTTTAGCTTTTCAGTATTCAACTGAAAAGAATCTGTAACTTTTCATGGGTGATGACCAAGGTTAAATGGGTGGGAAAACACAGATTTTAAATCCTCGCTATCAAGACCTTTTGATTAGGTTCTTTGAGGGAAGTTGATTGCTGGATGATCTTCTAAGGAGTCCATTGACTCCTTTATGATTTTTATTCCTTGGATTATTTCATTGATAGGCAATCATTTCTTTGGGCTTCATATTGTTCTTTACAAGTATCTGATAACTCTAGGCCATTTAGTATTTCCTTACTAGCCATAGGTTGGCTAATAAGGGAAAGTAAGTTGAACTGATAATACACTTCTTAAAATATCTGTCTTCTATCAGCATCCAAATTTAAGGATAGTGAGGGTCTGTGTTCCATTGTGATGTTCAGGAATATGGCAATAAATTCCGTACCTGGCCCATTTTCCTCAGAAACCATTGTCCTATTCCCAAGGCTTTGCAACTAGTGAAGGCATGAGTATGTACAGTGTTAAATGTGAAGGCATGAGTATAAACAGTGGTAAATGTGAGTAGGCTACATTCTATACCATGAGCACCCCATAGAAGAGAAGAAAAGCAAGGAAATGAGTTCTAGAATTCTGCAGAGGACCTGGACAATGGGCATATCCATTAACTAAATGAGTTTCTAATAAATTAACAACTTTTAGATCACAGGCCTGCCAGGTGCCATTGGCTCACTCCTGTGATACTAGCTACTCCGGAGTGTGAGCTCTACGTATCACGTCTTAAAGTCAGCCTGGACAGGAAAGTCTGTGAGACTCTTATCTCCAATAAACTACTCAAAAAAATCTGGAAGTAGCTCTGTGGCTCAAGTGGTAGAACACTTGCCTTGAGCAAAAAAGCTCAAGGACATTGCCCAGCCCTAGAGTTCAAGCTCCAGGAATAGGTGTGTGTGTAGGGGGGTGTGGATAAAGACCATGTGCCTGCTAATTGGCACCTCTCAGCAGATTTTGAAGGTAAGCCTGAACTAGTTTTCTTTCTAGTACACAAAAAGTAAAACAACTGACTTCATATTCATCTTCCTATTGGATAAATTTTTAAAAGAAATTTTCAAACAGCAAGTCACATACTTTTGTTTCTATTCCTATTTCTTCTATGTGAATAAACTTGTTTGAATAGTCATGAGAAATATTTCAGGGAAGTTTTTGCCTGACCTATATTTTAAGTTTCTCTGTGTATTGTCAGTCACTTTTGTCAACATCAGGAATTTTATACACACACACACACACACACACACACACACACACACACACATACATACACATACCATACAATATCCCATGTGGCTCAAAACCTGAAGACCCTCAAATCTGGTAAGTCTGGACTGGCCATTTAACAGCTATCAGATGGTGGCATACAGAGTCTTTGGTGATCACTTGTCCAACTTTCCAATGCATTTGAAGCTTCCCTTTGCCTCTTTGGGATCTAGGCCTTGGGAGATCAGGATTGGGATCCACTTATGTGACAAAGCAAAGCAACAACAGCAGAGACCATATAGACTCTATGGATTCCTGATAAGTCAGGTGCTCTTGAGCCCTGTTCCTCAGCACACCATGAATTAGTTATCCTTCTATACATGAGTGACCCCTGGAAGGCCCACACATCACATAGGGTTCCAGCCTTGTCTTAAGAGCACTAATAAACCAGGCGTCAACACCTTGTTGGTACATACAAACAGGAGCAGGTGACATGAGGCCTTTCCTAAGTCTGGAATTAGTTGACTCCAACTTATACTGGAATCAAAGCACATTAATCAATCTGAGACACAGGGATAGATCTAGGTTATGATATACAGCCTCAAGTAACAGTCCCACTTAGGGACCATCCCTAAATACTAGCTATTGGAGTTTCTGGCTTATGTCAGTTAAATCTATAGCAGAGTCTCTGACAAATGCAACACACACTAGCAGAGCCCAAAGTACACATTGGCCAGCATGAAGCAGAGCTGTTGGTAAGCCAAAAGCTAGAGAAGAAAACAAAGATTATGGTCACTGCAGAGAACCCCCCCCACTTCCTCACCCCCAACCCTGCTCATGCTGCCTAAAATCTTGTGGTTACCTACAAAGGACTACACCAACCTCTCACCCAAAGTTGGTGTGAATGACAAGAATGATAGAACCACAATATACTCAGGGAATATGAAGAATTGATTAATTGCTGATTAAAGCTTTCTGAAATTACTTGAATGAAACAAAGGACTTTTTTTTTTATTGAGGTTGGGGGACAGGAGTAGAGTAAGAATTCTTATATGTGGCTTAGGTTTTTTTTTCTAGATGATTTCTATTTTTTTATTGTGAAAATACTGTTCAGAGGGGTTACAATTACAGGGGCAAGATAATGAGTGCATTTCTTATCAAGCATTGTAGCCTCCTCCTTTGTTTCCCCTTCCCATCCCTTCCCAGCCTCCTCCCACCCAATCTTCCCCGCTCCCCCCCCCCACCAAAGTTGTAAAGTTCGTTTTTGACATAACAACTTGTACATCTCATTGTTGCAATGGGTCCACCTGTATCCCTATTTAAACGATTTGTTTTTCCCCTTCCCCTCCACAAATTATACCGACATCAAATACAGTGAAAGCAGGGGTTATACTTTGGGGGAGGGCCATACAAAGCAACAAAGAAATAATCTTATAAATGTGTTAGAAACAATCGCATGAAAGAAAAAAACTTGGCTTCAACTTCTTTGCTCCTGGGATAGGCTACTTGGACTTGCTTATCAGCCTGCTCCACGTAGGGCAAGCGAAGAAAGACAAGTAGGGCCTGTCAACTGTCAAAAAAAAGGAGTCTGCTTCTTCAGTATGTTGCTAAAACATGTTTTACAAAATTCTAATTTTGGCGAGAAAGCTCAAATCATATCATTAGCTCTAAGAATTGTCAGGTGTTTCCCTGGAAGTGACAGTCTCTGCCAAATACATATGTCTGAATAGGTGGAGCTTGTTAGTGATTCTTTCAAGTAAAGACGGTGTTCTCTGGACAACATAGCTGCTGTAAATCACAGCTCCGCCCCACATAAATGTTTCCTCCCTACTTGGATATGTGGCAGGTATACTTTATGCTTAACTGCCCATTTCCTCACAGAGACCATTGGAAGATATTTACTTGAGCATCAAGACTTGATAACATTAGCAGGGTAGGATAACATATACCTATAATCTCAGTTACTTGGGAAGCAGACATCATGAGGCTCATCATGTGAGTCCAGGTCAGAGAGACACTTAGTGAGGCCTCGTATCAACCAATAAAAATGAGTGTGGTGGTATGTGTCTACAATAGGTGGTGGGATAGTGATCTAATTCTGGCTAGGGCCTGCACAAGGAGATCCTATCTGAGAAATAATAAAAGCCATAAAGAACTTGAGCCATGGTTCAAGTGGTAGAGTACCTACCTAGTGAGTATAAGACCTTCAGTTCAAACTTAAGTACTGCCCTCCCCGCAAAAGATTTTTTTTTTTTGTTGGTCATGGGGCTTGAACTGTGGGCCTGGGTGCTGTCCCTCAGCTCTTCAGCTCAAGGTGAGGGCTCTTCCACTTGAGCCACAGCGCCACTTCCAGTTTTCTGAGTGGTTTATTGGAGATAAGAGTCTCATGGGACTTTTCCTGCCCAGGCTGGCTTTGAACTGTGATCCTCAGATCTCAGCCTCCTGAGTAGCTAGGATTATAGGCATGAGCTTCCAGCACCAGCTCCCAAAAGATTTTAAAGCATGAATCCTGTCTATTGGTTCCTTAAGGAAAATCCTAGAGAGATTACCATTCTCTTTTACTGTGAGTGAATATTGGTGAAGATTAGATTACAGGGATTATTGATGGAGTTTGGTGGTGTAACCATCATTCATGCTGAGGTACTAGCAGATCTGTTAAAAAAATAAGCTTAAAAAAAGCTGGCTGGGCGCCAGTGGCTCACACCTACAATCCTAGCTACTCAGGAGGCTGAGATCTGAGGATCGTGGTTCAGAGCCAGCCTAGGCAGGAAAGACCAAGAGACTCTTATCTCCAATAAACCACCAGAAAACCGGAAGTGGCATTGTAGCTCAAGTGGTAAGAGTGCTAGCCTTGAGCTGAAGAGCTGAGAGACAGCATCCAGGCCCCACGACTGACAAAAAAAAAAAAAAAAAAAAAAAAAAAAGCTGGGCACTGGTAGCTCACACCTGTAATCCCAGCTAACCAGGAGGCTGAGATCTGAGGATTACAGTTGGTTTGAAGCCATCTTGGGCAGAAAAGTCCCTGTAAGACTCTTATCTCCAATTAACCACTAAAAAACTGGAAGTGGTATCATGGCACAAAGTGGTAGAGCACTAGCCTTGAGCAAAAGAGCTCAGGGACACTGACCAGGCCCTGGGTTCAAGTCCTACAACTGACAAAAATAAAATAAAATAAAAAGTAAAAATGTCCACTTAGTGAAAAGAGCAAATAATGTCCTAGTATTGTTATAAAAGTAGTTTTGAAATTGTTTTCTGTCTAATGGTATCTCAGAACTCCCTATTTCCAGATATATGCATTACATACTTTGAATGATGTTGGAAAACATCACAGGCAAGAGGTAAGGAAGTGTAGTCCCCAGCTCTGAGGCCATGGAACAGGGCTACTACGATGAGACTGAGTGGTGGTGAGAAATTAAGACCAATCTTTCGGAAAATGAGGGAGAGGGTGACACTGTTAAAAAAGAAAAAAAGAAATGTCTTAATTACCTAACATATAATTGCAACCCCTCTGTACATCACCTTTACAATAAAAAAATTTAAAGACCAATCTTTTAATCTTACCAATCTCAGCTTGTCTCTAACCAAACTCAGTTCCTTAATTTACATTATGTATGTCCCAGGCAGCAGAGCTGGGATGCACTGCAATCAATAATCAAGAAATACTTATTGACAGATTCAGCAATAGGATATGTGCTGTGTACTGAGAGAATATGGTAAACCCCCAGTGTGTTCTGAAAAGGCTTTCCTAAGGATATGATATTTGGTCTGAGTTTCTAAGGACAGAGAGAGAAGACAGGTCATGACGGGAAGGTCACAAAGGAGACCTGAGACCTGTTGACATTTTTTTCAAACCAGTTGTAACTCTGGACTCTGCGGTTCTCTTACCAATCTTTTAGCTGTTGCAGATCACAGACAAGCTAAGGCTTGTGACTCATTCGTGAGACTCTTCTTTAGCCAATCATTTATTAAAAATTATACCAAGTACCTATTAGCTGAATCTTATTGGGAATGATAAGAGAGGCTCAAAAGTCTGAGCTGGAGAAGATAGACTGTCCCAAGGAATCAGATACTCATGAAAAATCATAGCTGACCCATAAAGCACAAAATGTATAGCTTGGGGGAAGATACAAAGATTTGATTTGGGGGTCCATGTTGGATATGACAAAGGACTCTATAAATTTCATGTCTTACAAATTATAATCTCATGTGTAAAATTCGAGGTGATGTGAAGCACTTGGGCCCTAAGATTAAAGGAGGGGCTCACAGCTTCCTATCTGTCTCTCTTCCTCTTTCCTTCCCCCTTCCTACCTTCCTATAACTAAATCATGCAGATTAATGTTTTTTTTTGATTTTGTCTCTGGTTGGTGAGCATTCATCACTACCTATCTGCCACATTTGTGGCCTCCTACCCTGGGCTCCTGGGTCATTGCTACAGTCTAGGATAGATGGCCACTTACCTTGGTGTCTGTAATTCCCACCCACTCTTGGCACAGAGGTAGAGGAAGTTCCTAAAACCTCCTTGATAAAGACTTCCATATGATCCCCATTGTCATGTAGACGCTTAGAACAGACAGTTTTTACAGAATAGCTTAATCTCCCTGAGTTCTCCAGCCAGGATGAGGGATCTTTGAGGGAAAAAAAATCACTTTTTTTCTGTGAATATCCTTTGATTCTTCCTATGGCAGGATTCCAGGAATCCTGCTCCTTCTCAATGATGATGACAATGACACTGAAGCAAAGTACACTTCACTGCCTCATGCTCCTATCACATGGCCAGTGTGATGTCATAGACCTTTTGGAACCTCATATCCCGTTATGACCTCATAAAGTTTTACATGTGACATGCATCTTGACATCACAAACCCATTGTGACATCACATTGCCATTGTAACATCACTAACCTATTGTGACATCACAAACCTCCTGCGACATCATAACATTGTGTTATCGCATTGCAGCTGTGACAGTTTCGAATGTGACATGAATTGTGATATTAGAAACCTACTTTGACATCCTTACTATTGTGCCATCACATTGTCATGTGACATCACTAATCTGTTGTGACATCACAAGCCTATTATGATGCCATACATTTTGTGACATCCCATTGCAATTGCGACATGTGAACTCATATCCAGACTGTCAGTTCATGATCCTTGAGAGCTGACATGGCGTTGTGACATCACAAACCCATTGTGACATCATGACCTTTTGAACATTCATTTCCATTGTGACATCACTAATGTGACATCACAAAACTATTAAGAATTTATAATGTATGTGATATCATGTTGCCATTATGATGTCACTGTCTCATGTGACACCTTACACCTATTATGACCTCATAGTTTGTGCTATCACATGGGACATAGTGACACCACAGTCTCTTTGTGAACTCATATCCTCACTATCACTTATGACAAGTGAGCTCTGACATGACATTGTGACACCACAAACCCATTGTGACCTCATCACCATTGGGACATCGCAGTGTCACCATTGCATTCCTGAGCCATTGTGATCTCATAACCCTATGATGGCATCATAACATTGTGTCATCACATTGTCATGGTGGCATCAGAGAGCCATTGTGACCTCATATCCTGTTTGTGACCTCATAAAATTTCAGATGTGACATGAATTGTGATACCAGAAAATGCTTGTGACATCCCCCACATTGTGACATCACATTGTCCTCATGATATCACCATCCCATTGTGATGTCACAAGCCTATGATGGCCTCATAACAGTTGCAACTCACATGGACATGGTGGTATCATAGTTCCTTTTGTGAACACATGCCTCATTGTGACCTCATGACAATTGAGATCTAACATGTCATTGTGACATCACAAGCCCATTGTGACTTCACATTGTCATCATGACATTGCTGTCTCAACGTGATATCACAAACCTATTATGACATCATAATATTGTGACATCACATTACCATTGTGACATTATAGACCTTATGTGACCTCTTATCCTGCTTGTGACCTCATGAAGTTTCAGATGTGACATGAATTTTCATACCAGTCAACCATTGTGACATTATGAATTGTGTCATTCTATCCTCGGGCATCTACTTGGCTCCTCCCTTTCTCTGCCTTAAGACACTTATGACTTCTGCATCTAGAAAGCCTAAGACTGTAAACCATTTTATTTCTTGCGGATCTTTCTTCTTTTTTCCCAACAGCGTTCTTTAAAGTCCCTAGGGCAAGTGCAACCAGTTTTGTAGGCACTTACATGGTAGTTCCTTCTTCATGGGGCACAATTGCTCCCTGTGGAGTGAAATTCTTCCCTCTGGCTGACCTCACTACTGTAGATCTTGGAAAAGCTTTGACACTGCCTTGTCTAGATTTGGAAAAAGAGTCCTGGGCCTCTTCCTTTAGTTCCTCTCTTTCTTTCAAGGCTTTAAAGTGATAACAAACTTTAAGTCACAATGCCCAGAGATAGAAACAACCCAGTTGATTAAACAAAATGTAAAAGCTATTAGTCCAGACTGAGGTTTTTGCTATAGCTTTTTACAAAGAGGAACATACAGGAATGAAGTCATAGCCATACAGTTATCACATGCTCTCAGCACAGATGTGGGAGTAGGACCATGGAGCATCTCCATATGTAGCTGTAGAGAGAGAGTGCACTGTCTTAAAGTTTCCTTTTAGCTCTTAGGAGAGAAGGTGGGTCTATACTAAACACTCACAGAGCAGAAGAGGGCAGAATGTTGTCCTGGTAGATCAAGACAGCACTAGGCCAACAAGAATAGGCAAGACTGAACTGGCCAGGCACAATGGAGCAGAACAGGATTGGATGGAACAGGGCTTAGCTGGCCAAAGCTGAGTTAGGCAGATACAAAGCATGTCTACATTGTCCTGGGCAGAGCTTGGCTGGCCTGGGTAGACCAGGGCAGAACTTGTTAGTGCTCCTAGGGTTGGATAGAATAGGCAGAGGAGAATGGGGCTGGGTGAGACTGGACAAGGCTGGGCAGGCCTGGGCAGGGAACAAAGCATAGCAGGATAGAATCTTGGAAGAAGTTGCTAAAGGAAAGAGAATGTCCCCTGTTCCTGCAATCCTGGGAAATTTCAAGCCAAGAACTCATCCTTTTGGAGTCTCAGAAGACTGGTTTCATGGTGAATTGGGATTCCTGGCAAGGAAAGCACTTGAGGATGCTGTAGAAGCAGACTGATTGCCTTAGACTGGACAAACTAGATAGAAGCATTGATGAGCACCATCTGAGAAACTCTGTCTTATGTCCATGAGGACTTTCTTTCCTGGGAACCTTCATCCTTCAAGACACAATGCCAGTAGTATTTTCTCTGTGCCACCTTCCTGGTGCTCAGCTCTACAGCCTGACCTATCACTCACACTCACCTAGGATGACCAGCAATGGATAGCTGTGTCATTGATTGACATTCCACTTCTGTCTGTTCTGCATACTCACCAGGAGTGAGATGTTTTGGTGCATGTTATAGATCATGTTTAACACGTTTCACAATGAACACAGAACAAAATGCAAATAACTTCAGGAAGGCTTTTTGGAAACCGAGGCTCTTGAGAGGATAAATGGTTCACCCAAGAGCCACTCAGAGAGTAAGGGGGAAAAAAAAATCTAAGTAAATTTTCTGACTCTTGGTCTGGTGTTATCCCCTGGGAGACTTTCTAAAAACACGTGACTTCCTATCTCTGACTCTCTGGGTTAATAGCTCTGAAACAGATTCTCCAAATTCAGGTCAGCAACTTCCAGGATCTGGGGATTTGTAGAAACTTCTCTGGGATGTCACCAAGCAGTCTGACTTCATGATTCCATTTCTTTCTCAATCCCGTGGTGTGCCCACGGGCTTCCTCTCCTCTAGGAATGAAGGGAGTGAGCGTTATAAATCTACACTCAGGCCTGCCCAGTAGGTGAGGCAGACCTAGATTCAGTTCTTTTGTTGCCAACGTGGCCACTGGGTTTCAGCTTTCTGAGACACAAGTATTTACTTTGTAGGACTGCCCTGCAAAGCATACATCAGGAGTACAGTGCCTAGCGCAGAGCAGGCCCTCAGTCAACACCTCTTCTGCCTTCCGCACCTCCTTTACTCATATGGAGAGGCAGCTAGAACACCAGGGTGGTAGGACTGCAGACTCTGAGCTCAGCCCCTAGAGCTGGGGTCAGCTTTGCTCCATTTGTAGGCTGAGTTGACTTCCAAGGGTGAGCCTCAGTTTCCCTATTGTTCCCATACCCCACAACCACTGTGAAATAAAATGAACTAGTACAAGCTTAGGGGTTAGTAGCTCAGGGTTTAGTGCCAATCAAGACCAGCTCCAACATAAAATTTTAGACAGTTGACAAGGAGAGTATTCCCCAGGCTGGAGCTGCTCCCTGCTGCTGGCTGTCCACTTTGCCTTGTCCACCCACATGGCTGGCTTCTTCTAGGAGCCATTGTGAAAATGAAGGAGCCTTAGATAGCTGTATTTCCCATCCTGGGTGTGAGACAGCCTCAGATCTGCAAAGAAGCATGTCTGAAAACTGGATGTGCAAGCCAGAGTTTCAACAGGCACTAGGGTTCCTCTCTCCACCCCTCTCCAATACAGCTACCTTCCTGCCACCCTTTTGGATCTAGAATGGCTCCAGCTTGGCAGATACCATTAGCACTGCAAACTTCAAAATCCCAGACCCACCTAATCCCTGTGTTTGAAGCTTTAACCAGATAATCAGTTAATGAGCTGGGACAGTCCAATGGGCTCAGTCCTAAGAGTGTCAGGAGTCCTAAGAGGAGCAGGTCCTGGGACCTGAGCCTGAGAAGCAGCTGCTTGCTTGGATCAGCATGCTCCAAATCCTGCTGTCCACCTGGCTTGCTTTTGAGTCTGGTGCATTAGCAGGCTCCCTGTGGTGAGCACACAGTTTGACTCACCCCAATCTTAGGGCTGTATTGCAATATTCTCCAATCACTGCTGGCCCTTTGTGGAAGCAGGCCATAGAATGGGAACAGGGGAGAAAGGGTGCACCATGTCTGGGGGACTTACGGGACACAATGGAATGAAAGCATCAACTTGGAAACCACTTGGACATGTTCTGTGAATTATGTTGCATTTCCCAGGGTGCCTGTAGCAGGAACAGGGGCATCCCCAGTTTATGGACAGAACCTGAGGCCTAGACAGTAGGGCAAAGCCTCCGAGGTTGCTGAGTGAGTCAGGCAGGACCAACATCAGAACCAGAATGTAAGTCTTCCCACCGCAGTCAGGGGAAAGAAATACCAGGCAGCTCTAGCAGCATCCTCAGAGCCCTCTTGCTCTGGATCAGGGCCCCAGACAAAGCTAGGCCCAGATGTCAGCAGCTGTGAATCAGTGCTGGGCAGAATGGACAGGGATATGGGAGAAGCTCTGCATCCCCTATGGCAGCACCGGTACTCAGATGTTTCCACCTCAGAAGAGTGGGTGTAAGGGCTCTTCCCGACATGTCCTGGTATCTTGTTTGTTTTAAAATCTGGAAGTGTCCAACCTGGTTTTAAGGTGAAAATTAGATTATATATAGCATATAATTCCTAAATTTCCCCCAATTTCATATTTTAGGCAGCTTCTGATGTTGATAGTTTATTTTTATATGTATGTGTGCATACAGGTATGTATGTATATATGTATGAATGTATGTATTTAGTTAGTGGTAAGGTTTGGAACTTACAGCTTGGATGCTGTCCTTGAGCTTTATTGTTCAAAACTAGTGCTCTACCATTTGAGCCAGAGCTCAATAAGAGTCTCATGGACT
This sequence comes from Dipodomys spectabilis, assembly GCF_019054845.1. NCBI lineage: Eukaryota > Metazoa > Chordata > Mammalia > Rodentia > Heteromyidae > Dipodomys > Dipodomys spectabilis. The sequence continues at coordinate 5,904,540 of NW_024870887.1, read as the reverse complement.
TTCCTGCCCAGGCTGGCTTCAAATTGCAACCCTTAGATCTGAGCCTCCTGAGTAGCTAAGATTACAGGCATCAGCCCCTGACACCTGGCGATGCTGCTAATTTTAACACCATTTTCTCTATTCCCAAGAATTCAAGTAGGGTATTTATCTATTTGACACTGTGCATTAAAGTAAAAACAATTTAATTTGGATGTGCTGATGTAATATGCACACAGTTAGATACCACTTAAAAATCATGTCCTAAAAATGTCAGGCTTACCTTGAACAAGTTTTAGGGTGGAGAGATTTCAAAGCAGAGGCAATAAATGCATCATATGGAAAGTTATAAAATAAAGAAGCTCTACTCAATTACAAGTACAGGTTTAGACTCCAATAAAGCAGAATAATTATAGGCAAATGAATAATTATTTTAAACACAGTTATAATTGGTATTACATTTTGGCTCACTCAAAATATTGGAAAGCAGGAACTTTATACAACAATGACATTTTGTCATTACTCCCCAGTATTCCTGATAGAATGTTCTTTGAAGAAGAAAGATCTTTGCTAAGATGGCATGGGAAGACCTAAGGGAATAAACCAATGTCTTAAACCCTTCCTTATCTGGGGCAGGAGCTGAAGCCAGCATGATTTAAGTGATCCCCAAGGTCACGCTGTTATAATAGGTACTTCGATATTGCTTTTGCTAAAAAGCACCAACTCTCTACTTGGGCCTACAAGTTGGCTAAAAGGATAAAATCTTGGCATCTCTGTTTCTATTTTTTAAAAATCTGCCTTCACTCTGAGCTCTTCTCTCAGCAATCAACTTGCACCCCCTTTAGAATCCAGGAAGGACAGGATTGATCAATAAAATCTTTACGATGGGAGTTGAAACTACCCCCAAGGGAAGCTTTAGCAGAGCCTCCCAAGTTAGACCACCTCCAACCAGGACAATTACCTATAATGGGTTATAAGGAAGAGTGGGAGTTAATTATCTCAGAGGAGCCAGATTACTCCCCTGGAGGATGGCGGAGGTAACAATTTCTCTAGAACCCCTTCTGAGCCAGGACTAAGGTAATGATCTACCAGGTAACACTGTAGCTGAGACCGTATTTATCCTTCTTACCTCTTGCTCTCATTCTTTCTCTATTTAAATCTAAAGCTCATGAAGATGAGCTGAAGAGCTCACTTTGCCTCTTTCCCTGGAGTGAGTGCCCATGTGGTGAATCTCTCATCTGTGACTTTCATCATCACTCATCTCTTTATTCATTCTATAGGGGCCAGTGGTCACACCTGACTCCAGGAGCCCTTGTCATTGGCCCTGTGGCCTAGAAATATGGCTTCACTGTGGATCAAAGACAGAGAGGCTGTATCCTAAGTGCCACAATGCCCATTGGTCTCTAAAGTTTAGATGCTTCTTTTCGTGTGTGAAGAATGCTGTCTGGTGCTATAATCTCATTTCTAAACTTCATTTATGGAACCTAAATATGTTATTTTCTTTCCCAGAATTGGTTTTCAGATTTTAATGCAAGGAGTCCTGAGAATGTGACTTGGTCCCTTCATGTCAATGTTACTACATTTACTAATGGTGGTAGGCGACTCAGCAGAGTGCTGCAGCCTCCTCTCCTCCCCAGCCTCCCCCACTCCTTTTCTAGAATCTTCTCTATGGACATAGAGTCTAGATTTCCTCTACAGCCAAAAAGAGAGTATGGAGACCAGCAATGAGAGGAAACATCCCCTCTCGGTAGCCAGATCTAAGGCTGGGGGGAGGGGAGGTCCATGGCTGGACAGCACAGGGCAGGGGCAACTGTTGTTTCAAAGGGAGACAGAGGGGAAGGCTGAGGCCAGAAAAAATTGGGCCCCTGAATGTGCTTTGTTCCCGCCCCAGGTATGAATCTGGAAGAGCCTGTGAACACCTGCATCGCCCAGCTGCTCTGGGCTCAGGGAATCTGGGGCAGCAGCCAAAGGGTGACTCCAAAAGGAACAGGCTGCTTTCTGAAAACAGGGCATTTAGCATCTTTAAAAGCAGTGTGCCCCCAGCTTTGAAAGGGAGGAGTATCCCAGAGCTATTCTGTACTGCATGAAGGGTTCAGAGCTATGTTTCCATCAAGCAGTCCGCAACTCCATCTTTAATAAGGGACTCAATCATTTCATCTTAGAATCTCAAAGCACCTTTCCTGGCATTAAGGGTGCTTACTTAGCTTCATAGTGAAAAGAGAGAGAGAGGAGAGAACAGAGGCTGCGGGATGAGATAGTGGGGGAATGGTGAGCTGTGAATAAATCATGGGGCTGGAGGAGACCTTGAAATGCTGCTGGAAGTTTGATGGGTTCTCTTCCTCTTCCCCCCCTCATGGAGCTTGAGAAAGGAGCGTGTATGCTTTAGAATCTAACTTTAATCGCCAATGAAATAATCCTAAAGTAGGGGTTAGGAGGTTAATAAGAAACCTGCAGAGGAAGTGCATCTCATATCTTTAATAGTTCCTACTCCACAAGAATATGTAATACCGTGCTTCATTGTGTACCCCTAAGCTGTGAGGACAGAAACAGACTATGAAATATATAACACTCAAGAGCCCAAGTTCGGTGTTAGTTATATCATGAAAAGAAGTGGTGATGGTAACTCAGTATTGTGTGTGAATGCGTGTGTGTGCACACTTGCACGTGCATGCGCATTCTTGAACTTAGCCTCACATTATCGCTGGCTTTTTCACTCAAGGTTGGCACTCTATCTCTTGAGTAATACCTTCACCTCAGGCTTTATACTGGGTAATTGGATATAAGAGTCTTGAATTTGCCTGCCTGGGCTGGCTTTGAACCGTGATCCTCAGATTGCAGTCTTCTGAGTAGTTAGCCATATGTGCCTGGCTATGTGTGGGTTCACTCCATGTCTCATCTTTTTTCTTCCTCAGTCATGGGGCTTGACCTCTGGGCCTGGGCACTATCCCTCAGCTCTTCAGCTCAAGGCTCTACCACTTGAGCCACAGTGCTACTTCTAGCTTTCTGGTGGTAAATTGGAGATAAGAGTCTCACAGACTTTCTTGCCGAGGCTGGCTTTGAACCATGATCCTCAGATCTCAGCCTCCTGAGTAGCTAGGATTACAGGCGTGAGCCACCGGCACCTGGCTACACTCACATCCTTATCTCACCTTATCAAACACTGATGTTAGGTAAAAGGTCAAAATTATTAGAATTTTGAATGTAGTTAAGATATTAAAAACAATGACAAAGTATATTAGGATAAACTTAGCAATAAATATGTGAACCCCCAAGGGAGATCTCAAACAGTGAAATTCCTTAGAAAGCCAAAAATCAATGTGCAGCAAAATAGAACATCAGGAAAGGGTACTAGACAAGGGTGGGATGAGGTTAAGGGGAAAGGGGTAGGTAGACAAATGAAGAGAAGAAAGGGAAATACAGATAAGAATCCAATGCACATTCTACAAAATTAAGAAGGGTAGTCCGAGCTAGGCATCGGTGGTTCATGCCTGTAATCCTAGCTACTCAGGAGCTGAGATCTGAGGATCTCAGTTCAAAGCCAGCCCAGGCAGGAAACTCCATGAGACCTCCAAAAAAATCAGTCAGAAAACCGGAAGTGGCACTGTGGCTCAAGTGGTGGAGCCCTAGCCTTGAGCTTGAGAGCTGAGGGACAATGCCCAGGCCCAGAGTTCAAGTCCCACAACTGACAAAAAATTAAAAAAGAAAGAAGAGTGACAGAGGGGTGGGGAAGGATGGGTGAAATGTTGAAAGGGTGACACTCATCAGGATATATTCTATCTCCAGGAAATGGAAACAAGAGGTTTTTGTTTGAGGTTTTCTTTTTGTCTTGTTTGTTTATCTGTCTTTGGGAGGCTAAGGGGAGTACAGAAATGGAGGGACAAAGGGTGAACAAATACAGCAGTGGTACTCACTAGACACGATGTTGAAAATGAACTATACAACTTGTGAATGGGGACTGGAGGGAAAACTGGGAGAAAAAAAGGAAAGAGGACATTGTCCAAAAAGATATGTACTCATTACCTGACTTACATGACTATAACCCTTGTGACATCACCTTCATAATAACCATAAAGATAACAAAAAGAGAAGAAAAAAAGATGTACTCGTAAACTGTTTCATCAAATGGCAAGTCCTTTGTACAACTACTTGAGGATAATAAAATAAATACATAAATACCTCCCACCCCAAAGAAATATGTGAATCCCATATGAAGAAATCCCTGGAACACTTCTAAGAGACACAGTGGAAGCAAACCCTTTGCTATCGGGTAGACTATTTCAGTGTCATCATTATGCTGGCTCTGCTTAAGTTAATTCATCAACTTAATGCAATCCCAAGAAAGTTGGTAATATGCTTTTTCTAATTTTTGAAGTTAGAAAAGATGATATAAAACGTTCAAGTGGGAAACCAGCATGCAAGCAGAGACATGAAATAGTGAAAAGGAAGCTAGATGCAGTGAATGGCAAGTCCTAGGAGATATGACTATTCAGTGCAGACACATTTTCTTTTAATATTTTTTATCATAAAATATTTGTACAGGGCTGGGAAGGTGGCTCAGTGGTAGAGCGCTTTCCTTGCATGCATGAGGCCCTGGATTTGATTCCTCAGCACCACGTAAGCAGAAAAAGCCAGAAGTGGCACTGTGGCTCAAGTGGTAGAGCACTAGCCTTGAGCTGAAGAGCAGAGGGACAGCGCTCAGACCCCACGACCAACAAAAAAAAATTTGTACAAAGGGGTCTCAATAACACGTCTGCTTATGAGTGTAATGTATATGATCAATGTTACCCATTCCATCATTCCCCATCTCTCCCAACTCCACCCATCTCCCCATTATATGGTTCCATTTTCATATATGTACATTGAATATCAGGACTATGTGTTATGAGGATATATGACATGTATTCACCTACCTTTTCTCTCTCCTTTCATCTACCCTTGCTCCATGACAAAACATGTTCATCCTTTTAGTATTAAGCTGTCAACTAGTCATTCAAAGGAGTCACACCACTGGAATTCTACCTGTGTATACCATACTTTAGTTCATCTATTTAGGTCTGTCTGCATAGGACACTGTATATGTTTTCATAAATGTTTAGGATTTAGATCTGACTTCCACATATGAGAGTAAACATGAACTCTTTGTCTCCCTGAGCCTGACTTAATTCCCTTAGCATCATTTTGTTTGCTAGGTTCTAGGAGATATTAAGTCACAAAATCTGGGGCTGGGAAGTTGGCTCAGTGGTAGAGCGCTTGCCTTGCATGCCTGAGGCCCTGGGTTCGATTCCTCAGCACTACATAAGCAAAAAGAAAAAATCCGGAAGTGGCACTGTGGCTCAAGTGGTAGAGCGCTAGCCTTGAGCTGAAGAGCTGAAGGACAGCGCCCAGGCCCAGAGTTCAGGCCCCATGACTGGATCCCCCCCCCAAAAAAAAAGACACAAAATCTTTATGATTTAAATAGTAGAGGAATGGCACACAAATAGTCAAGCTAATGGAATAAAATAGAAAGTTCAGGAACTTCATAAATATAGGAATTTAGTATATGGCACAGTGCCTCATTACTTATTGCGATACCTATTTTTAGTAAGGAATAATGGAAGGCAATTAGATAATCATATAGTCAATAGTAAAATCCAATTTGTACAATATACAGGTAGAAACTACAAATGCATCAGAGACAGGGTAGAATCTCTGGCTACAGGCCTTAAGAATTTGGCAGGTTCTCTTCCCTCAAAATTAGCATAAAACTGGGCAAATGTCATTTCAGGGATCTGGAATCAACCAGAAGCTGATTATTTTTTTTTAAAAAAAGAGGAGCATGTATAATGAAAAGCTTCTAATGCTTTATCTAGGAAGGTACACCTGTTGCAAATCCCCACATCTCGAGTTACCTACAGATTCACTGGCAAGAATTATAATCTCATTATTACAGAATTGGCCAGGAAAAAAAATCAACAACAACAAAATAAAACAACTCCTCCCACCTCAAATTCCCAATAAAATCCTCAAAGTAGCAAACTCAGTAGCAAATGAACAGGGAAAATCCTACAACTCAGGTATAACTAAGGTTGTGGTCCCAGAGCAAATCGGTGCAAACAGAATCAATCAGACACTTCATAGGATGTCATAGAAGTAGTAGGTAAGCTTCTCACCCATCTCTGGCTGATTGGGAAATAATAATACATGCTCAGGAGAGATCCAAGAAAGTCCAGTGCAAAGTGAAGGTCAAGGCAGATTTGAGAGCTGGCTCAACCTTGCGTGCTTATATGCAGACAAATCAAAGAGTAGAGGATGGAGCCTAAGGGATAAAGTATTGTGAAAAACTTCAACACAAATGATTGGTATTCGCTGAATTATGCAATCCTTAGGAAGTCAGATTTAACAAACAAAAAGTGATGCTCTCGGGAGTAAAATAAGTGAGCAGAAACACTGGAGGAAGAGAGCATCTGTGGTTTAGAGGAAGATGCCTTGCCCTCCAGAAATAAAAGATACAAAACAAAACAGACAAAAGCCCTCCAGAAAAAAAATCATTGGAATTAAGAGCTGAATAGTATATTACCTAAAAAATCAAATTTCTAATAAAGATGAGACATTCATGCAAAGAGTAAAACAGAGAGAAATCAACAGAAATGGATGCTGAGTGGGCCTGGAGGTGACTTTCTTAAACAAAGAGGCATTTCTTATGTTCAAAGAATTAAAGGAAACAATGTCCAAAGATGTAAAGGAAAACATGGTTTCAGTGGCTGAACATATAGTAACTCTCATTATAGAAGAGGAACTTACAGAAAAACCTGAATGGGATTTTCAGAACTTAAAACTATAGTACATATTTTTTAAGCCAGGTATTATAGTACATACCTATAATCTCAGCAATAGGCACCTGAAACAGGAGGATCTCAAGCTTAAGGCCAATTTGGGCTACCTAGTGAGAATCTGTTTTCAAAAAAGTAAAAGAAAAAAGAATAAATCTATCTATAAATTACTAACAATGAGGGTGAGCAGAATTTCTGACTACAGGCTTCAAGAAGTTGGCCAATTTCCTTTTCTTAAAGTAAGCATAAAATTGGACAAAAGTCATTTCAGGGATCTAGAAATAAACCAGAAGCTGATAAACCAAGAATCAAAGAAATGGAGGAGCACTTATTCATAAAAAAATCTCTTAAAGCTTTGGGTAACGATATCAGAATGCCCACAGCAGATTCAAGATAGCAGAAAGAATCAATGAAATCCAATACTTCAGTATGTCCAAAATGCATAACACAAATCTAATCATGAGGAAACATCCAGACAAACCTAAATTAAAAGATATTCTGCAGAATAACTACATTTAATTAATTTTCTGTAAGACAAGTGACCTATAATCTTTAGAAAAATTCAATGTCATGAGAGACAAAAACAAGAAGCTGTTTTAGATGAAAGAAAATTAAGGAAAACAAGTTAAGGCAATTCAGCATGTGATCCTGGACAAGATCCTTCTGGAAAAAACAGAAAACAAAAACATTAGTAAGACTGGGGCTGGGAAGGTGGCTCAGTGGTAGAGCGCTTGTCTTGCATGCCTGAGGCCCTGGGTTCGATTCCTCAGCACCACATAAGCAAAAAGAAAAAAGCCGGAAGTGGTGTTGTGGCTCAAGCGGTAGAGCGCTAGCCTTGAGCTGAAGAGCTGAGGGACAGCGCCCAGGCCCAGAGTTCAGGCCCCATGACTGGACCCAAAAAAAAAAAAAAAAACATTAGTAAGACTGGTAAAGTTAGGAAATAATTTATAGCTAGATAAAATCATATTAATGTTCAACTTTTTTGACTTGAACTTCACTATGATTTTGTAAAGAGCATACCTGTTTTAGAAAAGGTAGAAGGATGTGTGTGTGTGTATGTTATAGCATGTGTGTGCTGTGGGGTGTATGTGGTGCATATAGTCTTTTTCTGGGTTGTGTGTGAACGTGGTATAAAATGTATATATTATGTTTTCTTTTTTTTATTGTGAGAATACCGTACAGAGGAGTTACAATTACATGGGCAAGATAAGGAGTACATTTCTTATCAAGCATTGTGTGTGTGGTGTGTCATGATGTATGTTTGTATGTGAAGTATGTGTTTGGTATGTGTGTATGATGTCTATCTGGTATAATATGTGTTAAGTTGTGTGGTATGTTGTCATTGCATGTATGCTATGGAGGCTGTGTGAATGTTATATGATGTATATGTTTATGTATATGACATGTGGTCATGTATCATATATGTATTATGTTGAGTGGTATGGGGTGAGTGGAATGTGGGGTGTGTGTGTGTGTGTGTGTGTGTGTATGTGTGTGTATCCTACTATGTTCTGTGTAGGCCTTCTCTGTATTATGTATGAAGTAGAGTGCCCTTTAGTGAAAAATCAGACATATATCATACTTTTCATGGGTTCTGGATCTTGGATTTTAATAATCTTTTGAAAATGCTTGGTTTTCTTTCTTCTTATTCTTTTCAGTCATGGGACTTGAACTCAGGACCTGGGACGCTGTCCCTGAGCTTTTCAAGGCTAGCACTCTACCACTTTGAGCCATAGTGCTACTTCCTGTTTTCTGGTGGTTCATTGGAGAAGAGAGTGATGGGAATCTGCTTTGTTCTTGCAACTCCATGTTGCTCCCACGGCCCACTGACCTCCCTACCCCAAGAACCCCTCCTGGTTCTCAGGAAACATTTTCCCCTGACCTTATCTGAAAGCGCAGGACTGTTGGCATCAGGACACCTCTATCATAAAACCCCAAACAGGACCATTTCCACCACAAATCCCAAATAGTACAGTTTGTACCATAAATCCCCAACAGCACAGGAACAGCACAGGACAAAGAAATTCCAAAGCACAGTCTTACTGTAGTCTTACTCTAGAATGTATAAACTCTTTAACCCCCCCTCCCCCCCTCCCTGCACTTTGTTTCTCTGGCCCGGCTCCGTGTCACATGGAATCCCTCAGCAGCTGCGACTAAAGCCTGTTCTAGATTGCTGAAGTTCCTGCCATCTTTCTCTCCTTTTGTCCTCTTGATCTTTCCTAACAACATGACTCAGTTTCCTAACAAAGAGTCCCTGAACTTTCCTGCCTAGGTTGGCTTTAAGGATCTCAGCCTCCTGAGTAACTAGGATTACAGGTATGAGCTGCTGAAGCCTGGCATGGTTTTCTTTAAAAATAAATAAGTAAATAACCCCTGCTTTCACTGAATTTGATGTTGGTATAATTTGGGGAGGGGAAAGGAAAAAACAAATTGTTTAAATAGGGATACAGGTGGATCCATTGCAACAATGAGATGTACAAGTTGTTATGTCGAAAAACGAACTTTACAACTTTGGCCGGGAGGGGGTGAGTATAGTCGTGGAGATGGGAGGGCAGGGATGGTAGGGGAAAAACAAAGGAGGAACCAACAATGCTTAGTAAGAAATGTACTCATTACCTTGCTCATGTAAGTGTAACCCCTCTGTATGGTATTTTCACAATAAAAACACTTATTATTTATTATTTATTAGTTATTAATAACTAAATAAATAAATAGGGCTGGGAAGGCGGCTCAGTGGTAGAGTGATTGCCTTGCATGCATGAGGCCCTGGGTTCTATTCCTCAGCAAAAAAAGCCAGAAGTGGTGCTATGGCTCAAGTAGTAGAGCACTAGCCTTGAGCTAAAGAGCTGAGAGACAGAGTTCAGGCCCCATGACTGACAAACATAAATAAATAAACAAACAAATAATATAATTATAAACTAGTTTATATATTTGTATACTTACACAAATATGTATTTATAGTTATGTAAAAACCATATATAGTTTATCTGTTTATATATAACCATAAACTATAAATTTATAGTTATATATGAACTATGTGTATATATTTTTTATAATGGACTCCTCCACCATTCATACTCACTGCCCTTCTGACAATGTCCTCAGCCTTGCTACTGAAGAGCAATGGCGTCTTCCTGGTTCTAGTCTGGTTCCTATACATGTTACATGTCCACTGACGTCAGACTCAACCTGGCATAGTATAAGGTGTCTTCCTCCTTCCATTCAAGCCTAATGACTTAGCTTATTTATCATCATCCTGTTCTTTCTTCTAAAGAATGATGTCACTACTGTGAATCCCTTTAGCTTTGAAGTTTTAAACTTGTGCATCTCATGACAGTATTAAATTGTACGGAAGCCTTTGAGTCTCATGACAGCAGGTAAAGACATACCTCCTGACTCTCACTTCATAAAATGAGAACATCAGAACCCTATCCTTCCCGCTTCTTTCTTTTCCCTCACCTCTCCTTTTCCGTGAGATGAATTTTTACATTGCTGAAGTTGAGAGTATCTACACTCTATTTTGGGACTATAATTAAGTTTTCTTTCCTTTGACTCTAAGTTGTTCTAAATGTGGAAACCAACACAGAGATTTTTTATATTGTCACAAAGAGGTGCTGATTCTTTATTGCAGAGCCAATTAATTACTGTGCTCCAATTACATTTTTTCCTCTACAATTGCAAATGCTTTTGTGCAACCCCAATGAATCTTCAGATAGATCATTCTTCCTTAAAGCCTACCAGTTGCTCAAAATAATGCTGCACACAATGCACATACACATCCTCACACACACATACACACAAACTTCATATTTGAACAATCACCTTCTTATACCTCTTCTTTCTTAATCCCAGCTCCAAATTATGGACTGTTTTTCATTCTTCCTGTTGGGGAAAGAAACCCACACCTATTTGTTTTATTCCTTTTACTATTCAGTCAGTATTGTTCACAATCCATTCCATTTTTTCCTCAAGGCCAATGATCTCCTCTTCTTTGTTGAACCAGCTGCTTCATGTTTTCTTTGGGGTATCTAAGTGTCTTATTTTATTTACTCGCTTTGGTGCTTTTGTATTGCTAAAGTGTTTCAAAGCCTCCTGTTTTTTCCAGTCCTCCCACTCCTATTTTTTCTGTCTCTCTGTCTTTCTTTCTTAGAACCTTCTTTCACAGAGACATAGTCTCTTTACTGGTTATTAGGCGTGGGTCAGAATTGACATACTAGGACTTTTTGATATTATTTCCTCTTTATTTCCAACTCTATTTTGTTGAAATATCTCCCAAAATACTTTTAAAAGCAGACGTGTAAGATGCAAGCTTCCTGAGATGTCATCTGTATCAGAACAGTTTTATTCTCCTTTAACATTTGACTTCTCCATTGCCTGGCTATAAGATTCTCAATGGTAAGGAAGTTTCCCTGGGTCTTATAGATAATCATCCATTATATTCTAGCATCTTGTTTTGCTGATGAGAAATATGGTATTGTTTGCATTAGGATGCTAAAATATTTCAGTCTTGTTTAACTGTTCCCTCTCCTGTGATTGTATTAGTTTCTGTTTAGACTTAGTGGGCATGCGTCTAGATCTGGGTTTCTTTCATTCTCCAACACTGTGATTTCTCTCTTAGGAAGCCTTATCATTGAACTGTGCATCTCTTCTCTTGTGTTTTGCATCTCTGTGTCTTCTTCTTCTACATTCTAAAAGTAGTCCTTGAATTTTTATTGCCTAGTGGTTTTATTTATTGCCTTTTACTTTGGAGAAATTATATTTTTGATTTCTAAAAGATCTATTGTTATCTGATACTTAAAAATGGCACCCGAGTCTTGTTTCATGATGGAATATTTTCTAGAATTTCACTAGGGACATTTTCTTTGAATCCTTATGTCACTGAGTGATGTTGCTGGCTTTGCTTGTCCTGTTGTTGTTATTATTGTTATTGAAGCTGAGAAATGACTGGTTGGGAACTTTCTCAGCTTGCCTGGACTTCTTGATTAGCAACTTTTCTTAGGACTTGTAGACTGAGGGCTCTTGTGGGGGGGGGGAGGGGAGGCTCTCCAAATGCCCAAGTGGAGGGCTTTATGGAGGACATAAGTCCTGGCTCGTCTCCTCATCAGGTAGTTTGTTTTAGTTCATTAGGAAAAGAAGAGTCTTTCTTCTTTCCAGTGTATTCTGCATATGAGGGCAGAGGCAAGGTGTTCCCTAAATTAACAGTAATCTTTGTACCATTATGACTCATTATGTCCCATTCTTACTGCTTCATCTAAAGCTCTGCCTGGGCCTGGAAATGGAACAATTTCCCTCTCCCTATCCTCAGCTGCAGCTCTAGCCACCACACTCTGGTACCGGCCAAACATTGCCTTCTCCCTTTGTTGAACTCAGACCCTCCAGTTCTGTTTGATGTTTAACAACGTCTTGTGAGGAATATGACATTTTTGTCTATTATCTTTGTCTACTTTGTCTGTGTGAATGTGTATGTGTGTGTGTGTGTGTGTGTGTGTGTGTGTGTACTGAGGCTTGAACCCAGGGCCTTGCACTCTTGCTTGGCTTTTTCACTCATGGCTGGCATTCTACTACTTGAGCCATGAATTTACTTCTGGCTTTTGGCTGGTTATTTGGAGATAAGTCTTTCAGATTTGGTTGCTCAGATTGGCTTTGAACTGTGATCCTCAGATCTCACCTTCTGAGTAGCTGGGATTGCAGGCATGCATCACTGGCCTGCCTAGCTGCCAACTATCTTGTCTATGGTCAAGCTCTCTGCCCTTATCCATGTAATACCATGTGCTATCCTGAGCAGATTGCATTAACCTTTATTTTAAATTTAGATGGAGTAGTACTGCAAATACTTTGTGACACCCTATTAATGCATTCCATTTTCAGAGGAATAAGCCTCCTTGTTCCTGAATTCGTAATTCTATTTTCACCAGAGGCAGTATTTATCACTTGCTAAGTAATCATCATCTTCTAGCCAAACCAAGATCATGTAATCTAGAGAGAATTTTGTTCTAAGCATCCTGTCTTTAGGACTTTAACCATCCTCTTCGTTCTATTGAATGTTTGCTCTTACTTTCATGCACCCTGAACTCCCATAAAAATTCTCCTCCCTTGCCAGGTGCCAGTAGCTCATGCCTGTAATCCTAGCTACTCAGCAGGCTGAGATCTGAGAAATCAAGGTTCAAAGCCAGACCAGGCAGGTAAAGTCTGTGAGACTCTTATTCCAATAAACTACCAGAAAACTGGAAGTGGTACTGTGACGCAAGTGGTAGAGTGCTCGCCTTGAGCTGAAGAGCTCAGGGACAGCACCCAGACCCGGAGTTCAAGCGCTATAACCGACAAAATTAAGAAAGCAAAAAAGAAAAAAGTTCTCTTCCCATAAAAGTCAGCTTCCAGGATAGATTGGGATGGGAGGTCATTAAAGTGAATGGCCTACCAATGTCCTCCTTCTCATAGAATGTCTTCCTTGAGCTCTGCTTAGGAAGATGCTCACTCATGGTTCCCTAAAAAGCAAGTACCACCAGTGAGCCACATGATTCCACCCCCTTTCTCAGCATCACATGGTGCTTAGCCACAGCCCTAGGAAATCAATATATAACCCTGACATCAGTCTCTGAGAGGCCCTTGCCTTGTTTTACCAAATCACAGTGATGTAACCTAAGTATGATCCATCACTGTCCTCTGGGTCATTAGCCTGTGACTGAGAGGGTGGACAGAGTCAGGTGTATGCAGAGAGGAGCAGAGTCAAGCTGCATCATTCTCATTTATGAATGAAACCAAGAAGAGTCAGTTGCTGGCTTCCTTATTCTTGCCTACATGCTAATCATTAGTCTTCCATTACTTGGGGAATAATGTGAATATATTTCAGCGCTCAAACAAGAGTAAGACAAATGCAAAGGCCCTGTTCTAAGGCCAAGGGCTCCATGGGTCTGCTATTGCAGCTCCAAGGCTTTCTCCTTCCTCTCACTGCACACAGTGATTTGAACATGATAGGCATTCCTTACAGGACCTGGCCTCCCTCCTTTCAGACCCATGCCAATAGTCCTATAGGACGACAGAACAATGAAGCCTGGGATTTTTTACATTATCTGTTCCCTCAGTGCCTGGAGTGGAATGACACCTCTGAACTATTCAACGGATGTTGGCTGAATCCGTGACTGACAAAGATAGAAGGGCAAGAAAGGGAGAGAATGGTGGAGAAAAGGAACTTCTCTGAATACACGTGTGAATTGCTTTTCCCACCAAGTGCAGGATATATGAATTCATTTAACAAACTCTTTGGGAAGGCACATTTTCCATGCATTAAAATGCAAAGAGAGATAGGAAAGCTACAACTTTTCTTAAGTGGTTCTAAGTCGAGTAGGAAAAGGGAGAGTTAAGAGACACAATTGTAATACAATATGTGTTGTGTTTGATAGTTTCTGGAAGCAAGGGAGAAGCTGAGATATAAAGAAGAGGAGAAAAGCTTGAGCTCCTGCTCTGTGGTGCTGCTGCACACATTTTAGCTGACTCTGAAAGCATTGTTTGGGCTGGGACGGTAGTACAGTGGTAGAGTACTTGTCTATCATGTGCAAAGCCCCACGTTCAATCCTTAGCTACAAAAATATAATTACGGAAAGCAAGGCCTTTGTAGGACATTCTTGGCTCACTCATATGTGAAGAAACAGGCTTAGGGTGATGGATTTGGGGGTTTTCTGTCAGGTCACATGACCAAAGACATGATTTCATCTATTTCTTCTGACTTCAGGCCCTCCTGATTTCTGCAGGGTGGGACACCTGGCTCAGACAACTGTCTTTCAGAAGATAAACCCTTCTGAGATATAATGTGGAAGGAAGGAATACACAGGGTTTGACTTGAGAAGATTGTTCTGATGGTAACTCACCCCTGGCACCTTTATAGGAAAAACAAACTCATTGCTTATTGGTCTCAAAACTTTTAACCTCAGTAGTTGGCTTCTGTGCTAAGGAAGCCTGGTTTTCCCATTTTATATCCATTTTGTAGGCTAATTCTGCAGGGCCCCAGCTGCTAGGCCCAAGGGGAGGTGCAGACAGAAGCTCCAACCTGCAGCTCACCCTGCTTTACTTTGGACCTGGGCTTTGCATCTGCCTTCAGGCCTTTAGTTAATTATGGAAAACCTGATGACTCTGGCTTTTTTTTTCTCTTGTTAAGTTTTGGATACTTAGGGTCTGCCAGAAGTCTGGGAGAAGAAGTAAAATATTTATCTACCATTGGTGATTTCACTACTTGGAGCCAATCTGGAGCTCAGCCCAGCTCCAGGACAGAGGAAAATGCAGACAGATGTAGAACAGGGCTACACGGGGACCTACCTGTGCTCACCAGTCACCAGTCAGCAAGTATTGAGACACGGCCGCCAACCCTGCAAAGCATACTATAGGACTAGCAAACGCAAGAGGAAAGATACAGTACCTACATGCCAGTCAGCCCTGGAAAGAGGCTGGCCTTTACAAAATGTGATAGAGAATGCAGACATACACAGTGTGAGGGAGAAGGGATGAGGGGCAGGAAGGGAGGGAGGGAGAGAGCTCACAAGCAGACTGCCCCAAGGAGTGCATGCCTTCCTGACAATGCCACCAGGCGGGGAGAAAGCCTTGTAGAAAGCAGGCTGCCAGGAAGCACCACTGCTGCCTGTACTCCTAGATTCACGTGCTCCTCTTGGGGATGTCACACTGGATGCCCAACCCCACATCTTATGAGTTCTTTGAATGAAAGAAGGCTGAGAAAGTCCAGGTTGAAAGACTGGCTTACCCAGGTGGGATGGAGCTCATGTGTGGTATTACTGTGTGGCCCAGTAGTGGGGCGGGGGGCAGCCGAGTCAGCCTGAGAGCCAGTAGTATAGTACTACATGTAAATGTGGAGACAACAGGCTTGCAATGCAGTGCCAGGACTTTCCTTTATCACTTGTTTCTGTATGTAATTGGTCAAGGAACTTGACTTCTTTATGCCTTCATGATCTGTGTAATGAAGCTAATGCTACCTAACTAGTGATCTGCTATGGATGTCCAGTTAGATAACATTTCTAAGGGATAGATGGAGGGAGAGCTCCCTGTATGTGGGTATTATGTGAATAAAGGACTCTTGGTTTCACTGTGGGTCAGGATGCTGTCCCAGAGCCTTAGGTTCTTTCTTCTGTCCACAAAATAAAGATTTATGGGACAGTAAAAGTAAAAGTGGGAGCAGAGGCAAAGTTTATTTGAAAGTGTGAATAAGGCACCAGGGAAGGTATATTGAACTCTTGGCTACTAGTGGGTTGGAATAAGCCCCCAAACTGGGACACCCCCTGGGAGGATCACCTCAGGCCTTATGAGGTCCTGTCCACCAGCTTCCTGGGAGAGGAGGAAGAAGAGGTGGTTATGGGGTCAGTGCTGGTAAAGGACAAAGAGGTGTGGAAGAGGAGGAGGAGGAGGAAGAAGAGAAGGGGGAGGATAAAGGGGAGGAGGAAGGGAAGGAAGAAGAGGAGGAGAGTATAGATTTCTTGAAGCAAGAGATCTAGAAGGGGACTAGAAAATTTCTAGTCCGCTGCAGTGCTAGTGGTGGTCCCCCTTTCCTGTCCTTTTGGGCAAGTCTAGATGCTCTAGCCTCTGAGTGTCTTGCTGTCTACCTCCCAAGTGGAGGGGTACCTGACCCCTGCATGGGTATACTCCAGGGCTGTTAGGGGCACTGTTCTCTGCCAAGGCTGCTGTCTCTGTCTTCTTGAGGAAGAAGTAAGAGCAGGGTCTCTGCTGGGCCACTGTCTCTTCCTATCTGCCTACTTTTTCTTTCTCTCTGACTTCCCCCAGTGAGCCATCATTAGGCCTAAGAGATGCTTCCATCCTTAGTGGGACCTAGACTTCTTCTTCTTCTTCCTGGGGTTGACTGGCTCTTACTGATCCTAAAAGAATCAGATTAAGTATTTCTCTGTCTGGATCATTCTCTGACCTCTCTCAGATGAGGCAATACCCCTCGCCTAGGTTTCATAGAGTGGCATAGGCATCACCTTACTTTTCAAGCCGTCTGTGGATATGTTCTTCTTTATTACTTGGTGACAAACTCCAGGAAGACAGAGATTATCTACATTATTTCCCCTTTGTATTGCAGCATCCGTCATAGTGTGCCACATAAAAAGGTCCTGTTTGAACAGAACTGAATACAGGGTGAAGTTTATTTCTTTCTACAAGTCAGAGTAAGATGGCTGGAGAAGGGAGGGGGACAATAGCATTGACTGCTTCTTTAATATACAGGAATCCAAAGGGGAGCAAGCTACTCCTGCAAACTGGCAGATCTAAGTCTTCTAAGGGCAGAGGAATACAATGGAGGAAGAGGGGGAAAGATCCACTATAGATCTGAGCACAACTATCATTGCTTAATTAAGCAAGAACTTGGGAGAAGTGTGTGAGGAAGAGAATAGCTAGACAGATTCACACCCACCTCAATGAGAGATCTGAATCCATGTAATAAAATTGGAAAGTTGCAAGTAGTATGGAGGTTCCTCAAAAGACTCCACATAGAGCTCCCCTATGACCCAGCAATCCCACTTTTGGGCATTTACCCAAATGTTTGCAAACAAGACCACACTAAAGCTACCAGCACGACTATGTTTATTGCAGCATTATTTACTATAGCTAAGATATGGAACCAACCCAGATACCCCTCAGTAGATGAATGGATCAAGAAAATGTGGTATATATACACAATGGAATTCTATGCCTCCATCAGAAAGAATGACATTGCCCCTTTTGTTAGGAAATGGAAAGACTTGGAAAAAATTATATTAAGTGAAGTAAGCCAGGCCCAAAGAAACATAGATCCCATGGTTTCCCTTATTTGCAATATCTAGTATATGTCTGAGTCAAGAAGAAAAGGTCAGATAAGGTGATGTTAGGGAAATGAACCCTAAGATATGTATTCAAATGTTTTTTTTCTTTCATGTGATTGTTTCTAACACATTTATAAGATGATTTCTTTGTTGCTTTCTATGTACCTCCCCCTGCTTTCATTGTATTTGATGTCGGTATAATTTGTGGAGGGGAAGGGGAAAAACAAATTGTTTAAATAGGGATACAGGTGGACCCATTGCAACAATGAGATGTACAAGTCCTTATGTTGAAAATGAACTTTACAACTTTGGTACGGGGGAGGGGTGAGGGGAGCAGGGAGGACTGGGGGGGCAGGGGGAGGATGGGAAGGGGAAACAAAGGAGGAGACTACAATGCTTGATAAGAAATGTATTTATTATCTTGCCCATGTAATTGTCTGTACAGTATTTTCACAAAAAAATCAGAAAGTTGCAGGGAAATTTCACTCAGGAGGAAGAAAGAAGATGTTCAGAAAAGAACTCCAACTCTGGAGTTGGACTGTGTGGTTTAGGATCCCAGTTGCACCAAATGGCTGTTTAGGTGGCTCTTAAAAACCTCATTTCCTGATTCATGCAATGAGAATAATACTGATATCTATTTTGCTGTTGTAGGGATTAAATGAGGTGCTCAATGTAGAAGCAGTCCATAGAGTGCTTGGTGTATACTAAGTGCTCAATAAATTATAGCAATTATAATCATGTTGGTCTTTCCCCCTGATCATTCTAGGCCTGACTTTGGCATATCAGAGAGTGGAGTGAGAAGGTTAGAGGAAGGGGAATCCTTGGACATAGTATAATATGGTATAGAAAAGATCCAGTCTAGTCTCAGCTTAGGCTCATTAAGACATTGGAAATATTTTTACTGTGGGTCTAAAGGACTTAGTCATATGGGGAAAACAAATAATAGATTGTTTTCCTGAGTTCTGGCCCAAGTCCCACCTCTGCTCAGCTTTGTGACCTTAGGCAAGTTCTATAAGCTCTCTGGGACTCTGCCCACTCATCTGTCAAATAAAAGAATTGGTTTGCAGTTTTGTTTTGTTTTGTTTTGTTTTGGCTACAAAACCATTGATTGTAATACCCAGCCAAATTGAGTTGAAACTTTTCTTCTTGTCTACAGTTACTTGCTATCCTGCCCAGTTGGCTAAGAGCTATAAATTGATTAATAGGCTAAGCAAACCTCACTTAGATTAGGCCTTTTGTAAAGGGAATTGATGGTTGAATAAATACAAGCTACATCTAGTGCTGTGTATTTAAGTACTTCAGTTTAAGAACCTAGCTTTCTGATGTGGAGGTGAGTCTTTCCATTTCCTAACAAAAGGGGCAATGTCATTCTTTCTGATGGAGGCATAGAATTCCATTGTGTATATATACCACATTTTCTTGATCCATTCATCTACTGAGGGGTATCTGGGTTGGTTCCATATCTTAGCTATAGTAAATAATGCTGCAATAAACATAGTCGTGCTGGTAGCTTTAGTGTGGTCTTGTTTGCAAACATTTGGGTAAATGCCCAAAAGATACATCCCTCCACATACATGACCAAGTGTGT
Organism: Dipodomys spectabilis; assembly: GCF_019054845.1. Lineage (NCBI taxonomy): Eukaryota > Metazoa > Chordata > Mammalia > Rodentia > Heteromyidae > Dipodomys > Dipodomys spectabilis. Next base: position 5,885,371 of record NW_024870887.1, on the reverse strand, counting down.
ATTGGCACGGGTTCTCTCTAAAATGCGAGGATGGTTTCCAGGGGAAGGGTTTCTATCTTGGCAAAGTTGGAGCTGAAAGCAAATCATAGTCATTGATAACACTTACCCAGAAGGTAGTCTGATGGGGGAGGGTGGAAAGCTATCTGATGGAGGAGAATATACCCTCTTCTGGAATTTGAAGAGAAGAAGCAGGGCCACCAAAGCAGATTTAATTTTCCTGTGCAATGTAAGAAAACCCAGCCTTGAGATTAGCAGAGGTTGGGAGACTATTTTGTAAAGAAATAGCCAGTAGCAATTCTAGGCTTTGTGGACCTTCTGGCCCTTGTCACAATTAGTTGACTTGTGCTATTGCAGTACGAACTCAGCCATTGACAATATATAACAAGCAGAGTTGTGTGTAATAAAGCATTATTGATGAAAACAGGTGATAGGTCAGACTCAGCCTGTGGGCTGTAGCTTGCTGATCTCATGCACCAGAGGAGGCCCCTAGGGTACATGGTTGTTAGAAGTAAGTGGTAAATGTCCCTTCCCATCTCCCCCATCAAGGCAAGTAGTGCAGAGAGGTTCAGAGACTCTTAAAAGGAGGTATATACTTTCCCTGGGTTACCCTGGCTCTGATAAACTGAATTGTCAAGTCCCTTTAAATGATCAACCCTAAAATGTCATTAGCAGGCAGCACTAGGAAGGACCTGTGGGACACCTAAGCGTTCATGGTGATCAAAAGACCTTGGTAAAAGAAACTTGGTCTGAAGGACTTGCCTCTCCCCTCTCTTCCCAATGGTTGTTTTGTTGTTGTTGTTATTGTTTTGTTGGGGATTTTTTGCCCAATGGTTTTATGTATCCAAAGATGGAATATAAAAGATTGACCCCACCCTATTATCCCAGGTGCATACAGATGCCAGGCACAATCCCAGGCCTACACAGACTTGTTGGACATGCAGGCAAAGCAATCCACCTAAGCCTGGATGTAAAACATGTGGACCCAACTGAAAAGCCCCCGCCCCCACCCCTAGACCTAATGGCTTATTCATTAACCTCTGCCTCCATGCTCAGACCCCACATAAGCCAGACCCCAAATCCACCCCTTCCCCACAACCTCCATACCGGCAGGAAGGTTTGTGCCCTTTGCTGGCAATAAATGATCTTAGCCTGTTGAAGATCAAGTCTGGTCTAATCTTTTTTCTTTTCTCCTCCACTTTCCTAACAGGTCTCCTAAGACAAATTCCACAGCTAGCTTGGGGTTACTGTAGCCTTGTCTCACACATTGCCAATATGAGTCCTCCTCACTTGGGAGAACATATCTGGGAGGATTTGTTTGTGCTTACAGTTTGGTATATTTGAAAGGACTCTCATAAAGATGGTCAATTACCAATATATCTAGTGAGGAAAAAAAATCCTTCTGACTTTTTGGTTATACACACACACACACACACACACACACACACACACACACACACTTGAATAGCCCAGCTATCAGAACTGTGGAAATACATTTCTGTTGCCTACCAGTCTATGGTATTGTATGAGTGCAACCCAAAATACACATGTTGATCTCCCTCAAGAAAAGTGACCACTTGTCTCTATGTGGATCAAGAGTGCACGTCAGCCAGTGGACTCTTTGTGATGGTAACAGAGACAGGAAACAAATCAGAAAACAGCAATAACAGCTGGAGAATGAGTTGGTGTCAGAAGCAAGACAGACATTGCATACCAGATAAACATGATAGCTATGTTTACAGTCTCACGTGGCTAAATATTGGGCAGACATCAGTAATGCTAACGAAGCATTCTGGAGAAGGAAATTATAGCCTTTTCTCATCCTTAGGGCCTCTTCTTCATGGTTTGATTCTCACAAACACCATAACATTGTTGGGTTTCCTTTATAATCTATTTAGTTTTCCTTAACAATACAGCAAGACTTGTAAACAGGAGAGGTCTGGGGCTTCTGGAAGGAATATCAAGTGTGCTCATGCCCAGCTTGCTGTCATCTGACTGGGCTGCCAGGCACTACTTCATCTGTAATTCTCAGACATTGAACTCTTCCTGGAGCTGTCAACATCTCACTTTGGATCCTGCAATGGGCCACTGATAAATCATGTCCTCCTAAGGGCCAATTGAACCCAGGCATGAAATCTTTACCTCATGATGAGGTCTTTACCCTCACCATTTCCTACAGTTAGAGAGTCCGCTAAGGTATTCTAGCAGACTTGGCCTGAATTAGAATTATCTTTCAGTCTGCTGCACAGCTGATTATAGATTTCTAAGACCTAGCCCGAGGGACAATGGTGTTTCTGCTATGTTAGCATCTGCTACATTTCAGACTAGAAATATGGTGGGAGTGAGAATCAGACCATTTGTGTTCAAGTCTTGGTTCTGTCACTTAGTAAATATGGAGCCCTGGGCAAGTCTCAGCCTGGTGAGAATTAGAGACTCCATTTGTGAAATGTAGATTTAAAAGTAAAATAAAATGAGGCTATTTCAAGTACAGTTGATTCTCATTATTCATGGCAGCCATGTTCTATATAGTTGTTATGAATGCTGAATTAGTAAATACTGAGCCATTACTCCTAAAGGAAATACAGTGTTAGGTTCCTTGCAAGCCTTTGGCCATAATATTTTAATCAGGCTGTCAATTTGCAATCTTGTTTTATGTGCATTTCGGTTTGGGCATATTTTTAATAGACATTGCTGATTCGTTAACATTGAACTCACAGTGAATGGAACTGTAATTTTAGTATGCATTGTTGATTCATTAGCATGGCACTTGTAGCACATAGCACTGAAATACATGCCTGAATGAAACCTCCCCAAGTATATGTTTTCTTGGTGAGGCACACCACAGCCTTCTTGCTTTGCAGCTCTTCCGTGCTACACATGGGAGCTATTTTAAACAGTGGAATCACCAACAAAAAGCATAAGAATGAAAAAAAAAACCCAAACCCTTGTGCTCTCTAGACTGCAAAAGGGTGATGGGATACAAGCTGAAACATAAAGAGACCTATCTTGTTCCACCTCAGCTGGAGACATGTGTGTATGTATCCTACCCCATTCTGTGTATGTTGGTAAATCATGCCAAAAGCACATCAACGGTAGATTTGGGGGTTGCTCAGACATTTCAATGAATAGGAGAATTGGTAAATACTGAATCTGTGAATGAGGATGGACCGTAGCGCAGCTCCAGAGGCATGGTGAGAATCTATGATGATTAAGCCTAAACTCCCCAATCTGGAAGACAGTGCTCCGATGTCTGTCTTGCTTCCTAACACTTCCTGCTTCTGACACCAACTCATTCTCCAGGTATTTTTCTGACTTTTTTCCTGACTCTGTTACCATCGCAAACAGAGTCCACTGGCTGACGTGCATTCTTGATCCTCATAGAGACAAGAGGTTACTCTTCCTGAGGGATACCAACAGGTGTATTTGGGTTGTTCTCATAGGATGCCATAGACCGGAAAGCAACAGAAATGTATTTCTCAGTTCTGATAGCTGGCTATTCACGATGAGGTTGCCAGGGGATTAGGGAATCTGGTGAGGGCTCACTTCCTGCTTCACAGGCAGACATCTTTTTACTGTAGTTTCACCTGGCAAAAGGGGCAAACAAAATCCATGGAGCCTTTTTTAATTTTCTTTTAATTTCTAGAGATCTTTATTTTATTTTTTTATTTCTAAATTGATATTTTTTTTAAAGTTTTATTGTAGCAGGGTGCCAGTGGCTCACGCCTGTGATCCTAGCTACTCAGAAGGCTGAGATCTGAGGTTCACAGTTCAAAGCCAGCCCAGGCAGAAAAGTCCATGAGACTCTGATCTCCAATAAACTACCAAAAAACCAGAAGTGGTGCTGTGGCTCAAGTGGCAGAGTACTCGTCTTGAGCTGAATTGCTCAGGGACAGCACCAGGCCCAGAATTCAAGCCCAATGACCAACAACAACAAAAATATTGTTGTTTTTTTTTCATTAACTTAATTTTTTTATTGTGAACATACTGTACAGAGGGGTTACAATTACATGGGCATGATAATGCGTACATTTCTTACCAAGCATTGAAGCCTCCTCCTTTGGTTTACCCTTCACATCCCTTCCCAGCCTCCCCCCTCCCCCCCAATCCCAATCCTTCCCCTTCCCCCCCCTTCCCTCTCCCCCCCCCCCCCCCCGCACCGACGTTGTAAAGCTCGTTTTGGACATGACAACTTGTACTTCTCATTGTTGCAACAGGTCCAACTGTATCCTTAAACAACTGGTTTTTCCCCATCTCCTCCACAAGTTATACTGACATCAAATATAGTGAAAGCAGGGGTTATACTGTGGAGGAGGGACATACAAAGCAACAAAGAGATAATCTTATAAATGCATTAGAAACACATGCATGAAAGAAAAAAACATTAAAATACATATCTAAGGGTTCATTTTCCTGACATCACATTATCTGACCTTTTCCGCTTGACTCACACATATACTAGATATTGCAAATAAGGGAAACCATGGGATCTATGTTTCTTTGGGCCTGGCTTACTTCACTTAATATCATTTTTTCCAAGTTTTTCCATTTCCTAACAAATGGGCAATGTCATTCTTTCTGATGGAGGCATAGAATTCCATTGTGTATATATACCACATTTTCTTGATCCATTCATCTACTGAGGGGCATCTGGGTTGGTTCCATATCTTAGCTATGGTAAATAATGCTGCAATAAACATTGTTGTGCTGGTAGCTTTAGTGTGGTCTTGTTTGTAAACATTTGGGTAAATGCCCAAAAGTGGGATTGCTGGGTCATAGGGGAGTTCTATGTGAAGTCTTTTGAGGAACCTCCATACTGCTTTCCAAAGTGGTTGAACAAGTTTACATTCCCACCAACAATGAAGTAAGGTTCCTTTCTGTCCACATCCCCTCCAGCATCTGTTGTTGTTAGAGTTCTTGATTTTTGCCATTCTAACTGGGGTGAGGTGATATCTCAATGTTGTTTTGATATGCATTTCTTTTATGGCTAGGGATGTTGAACATTTCTTCATGTGTCTATTGGCCATCCTTCTTTCTTCTTCAGAGAAGTTTCTCTTTAAGTCTTTCGCCCACTTATTTATTGGGCAGTTGTTTCTTTGAGGATTTGTTGTTGGGGGGTTTAATTTTTTGAGTTCCAAGTATATTTTAGATATGAGACCCTTGTCCGTTGTATGGCTAGTAAAGATCTTCTGCCAATCCGTGGGCTTTCTATTGATCTTGCTAGCTATGTCATTTGCCTTGCAGAAGCTCTGCAACTTTATGCAATCCCATTTGTCCAACCTTTCTTTGATTTGTTGTGTTTCCGGGTCTCTATTCAAAAAATTTCGGCCTGAGCCAAGGAGACCTAGGGTTTCTCCTATTCCATCCTGTAATGTTTTCAGAGTGTCTGCTTTGACTTCAAGGTCTTTGATCCATTTGGAAACAACAAAAATATTGTAAAGGTGATGTACAGAGAGGTTATAGTCACATAAGCCAGGCAATTGGTACATTTCTTTTTGAACAGTGTTACCCTAAATTATTTTTAAGCAGTAGTACAAAAAGGTTTCGATTCAACCTATCAATTTATAAGTACAAAGCATTTTGATCAATGTCACCTCTTCCACCTTTCCATGGAGCTTCTCTTTCTTCCCTTTCCTTTTCTCTTTCTTTTGCTTTGCCTCTCCCTCCCTTCCCCCTCCCCCTTCTGCCTCCTCTTCCTCCACATCCTCCTCCTCTTCCTTTGTCTTCTTTCTTTTTGAGCTCATCCTGAGGCTTGAACTCAAGGCCTGGGTACTGTCCCTTAGCTTTGTATTCTACCACTTGAGGCACAGTTTGATGTCTGTCTTTTGGATGGTTAATTGGAGATAAGATTTTCATAGACTTGACAGACTGGGCTGGCTTTGAACTGTGATCCTCAGATCTCAGCCTCTAGAGTAAGTAGGATTATAAGTACCTGGCTCATGGAGTTTTTTTCATAAGAACGGGAATTTATTTATTGTCCTTAGTTGCTAATTATCTGCCCAAGGCCTCCTTTTCAATACCATTGCTCTTGTGTGTGTGTGTGTGTGTGTGTGTGTGTGTGCATGTATCAAGATTTCAACGTAGGAATTTGGGAGGGCCACAAACATCAGAACATAACAGTAGGAAGCTTGGTTTTCCATACCAGCTGTATGCATAGTTGGCTCAGAAGAAAAGGTTTTTATTTCTAAGGTTTTGTTTTAAAACAAAATGAAAAGTTTTTTTTTCATTTCATTTGTTTTTTAAAACAAATGAAAAGTTATTTTCATTAAGGATCTGCTTTTTTTTTTTTTTTTCCCAAACCATCAAACAACTCAATCCCTGGTGAATGCTCTTGGTATCAGGGCTTGGGAAAAAATTCTTGTTCCATTTTTTTTTTACTCAATTATTTATCTTTAAGATTTGAGGACTATTTACCACTGGCTTATGGATTTTATCCTTGATCTAAACTTTGATCAGAGGGGACCCTCGAGAAATAGGAGGTCAGAACATCCACCACCAACAGTAACAGCAGAAATCAAAGCTAAAGCTTTCTGTCTGGAATAATAGACTTAACTCCTAGTCTTGGTCACTTCAGATGATCAAGGAAGAACCAGAAAACCCTGTGAGTCTGGCCATCAGGTAATTACCAGATTAGTTGATGTCACTGGGTTGGGCTTGGACTTCCTTCTGTTTGATCTACCCTTTGGTCATACTTGCTCCCTTTCTGCCTTATGATATACCTATCTTTGTCTGGGTCTTGTTTTTGTTTGTTTTATCTTCACTGGAGCCAGCTAGTTTCCAGCTGCTTTTGGCTTCTTTCAGCTGAGTGGTCCTCTGCCAAGACTCTGATCGTGCCATCTGACTCACAGAAGAGTATAGTGCAAAGAAAACAGAGTTGAGAGTTAAGCAGACATAAGTTCCTCTCTTCACTACTCAGTACCTGTGTGTTCTTGTGCAGGCCCTTTATTTTCCTGTGTTCTCATTTCCTCATCTCTAAAACAAAAAAAGCTGGCTGGATCAGCAAGGGCTTTTCCGGCATCCTTTGAGCCTTTGGAAGAGAGACGAGTAGGTTGCACCTGACTTTTCACAGATGGATAAACCATCTTTGACTGGCTCCAGGTCTAATGGGAAATCTGTTCTATGACTGTTTGGGTTGAAAAAAGTTCAAGATCAACATTTTCACAACTCCCATGTGAATGGAAATGCTGTCAACAAAAGTGAAAATTAGGCCAAAGCAAAGACAACACATGAGAGGTGTTACTTGGCCTTCAAGTAGTCTTACATTGATCTATTACTTATCTTTTTTGGAGAAGAAAAGTTCCTCAGAGTGCTAGAGAAAGTGGTACTATTCAATTTTTAAATACTGATTGATGGTGTAAATATTGGATCAAAATACAAGCAACCATCAATCAGGAAAATAAATGTTTTGTTGACTTTGGAACATTAGAAATTCATGATGAACCATTATGGTGGCCACTGGTGATAGGAGTGATGTTGATGATGATGATGATGATGAGGATAAGATGATGGTGATGTGATTATAATGGTGATGGTGATCATCAGGATGATGAAGGTGATGATGGTAGCAAGTTATTTTGTGTACTAAGATCTTTGGTGACTCTGTATACGTGCTATCTCATTTAATGGGTCACATCGCTATGTAAACAGCAAACCCAGACATGGTTAGGGGACAAAAATAATGTCATTGGTTTGTCATGGTATATCAGAGTATCTTACATTTATTTCTAGCATATAAGCCACTGCTCATCTATAATGCCCTTTCTTTTTTTTTTTTTTTTTTTTTGACTTTTTTTTTTTTTTTTTTTTATTGTAAAGCTACTATACAGAGGGTTACAGTTACATGAGTGAGGTTATGAGTACACTTCCTCTTGAACATTGTTACCCCCTCCATTGTTTTCCCCCTACCATCCCCTCCCTCCCTCCCTTCCCCGAGGTTCTTTTTTTTTTTTTTTTTTTTTGATTGTGATTAAATGATTACATAATTTCAAAGTCACAAGTTCATTCTAACTTCCCTGGAGCAAATTGTCTACCACAGTCTGTAATATATAACAGTGTTCACATGTTATATACCATATTTGTGATCAGCAGCATGAGGATATTTAGTAGTGGTTCAACCAGATGAGCGGGAGTTCTTTGTTTCTTAAGTCCTGTTAGTTTTGTCGTATCACCTAACCTTTTGGATTTAGCATCCACTTATGAGGGAGACCATGTACCGTTTGTCTCTTCGTTCTTGGCTTACCTCGCTCAACATGATTCCTTCTAGCTCCATCCATTTCCCTGCAAATGCCATTATTTTGTCATTTCTAATGGCTGCATAATATTCCATTGTGTATAGATACCACAATTTTTGGATCCATTCATCTGTGGTGGGGCACCTAGGTTGTTTCCATATCCTAGCTATTGCGAACAGTGCTGCAATAAACATGGAGGTGCACATGTCCTTGTATATTGGTTCCTGTTGTTCAGGGTAGATGCCTAGAAGTGGTATGACTGGGTCGTAAGGGAGGTCAATCTTTAGCTTTCTAAGGACCCTCCAGACTGCTTTCCAAAGTGGTTGTATAAGTGTACATTCCCACCAGCAGTGTAATAGGGTTCCTCTTTCTCCACATCCCCTCCAGCATTTGTCGTTGGCTGATTTGTGGATGTGGGACATTCTGACTGGGGTAAGGTGGTATCTCAGGGTTGTCTTTATTTGCATTTCCTTCACCACCAGGGATGATGAACATTTCCTCATGTGTTTCTTTGCCATTTTTATTTCTTCATTTGAGAAGTCCCTCTTTAGTTCCCTTGCCCATTTAGTAATTGGTTTGTTAGGTTTGGGAGGGATTAGTTTCTTGAGTTCCCTGTATATACAGGATGTTAACCCCTTGTCTGATATATTGCTGGTAAACATTTTTTCCCAATTAGTTGGTTGTCTTTCTAGCTTAGTTGCGATAGATTTAGCTGTGCAGAAGCTTTTTATTTTAAGGTAGTCCCATTTGTCGAGTCTCTCTCCAACTTGTTGTGACCCTGGGACTCTGTTCAGGAAGTTCCTTCCTATGCCTATTAGTTCAAGTGTCTCTCCTACTCTGTCCTGCAGTAGTTTCAGAGATTCAGGTTTAATGTTAAGGTCTTTAATCCATTTTGAGTTGATGTTGGTGCATGGTGATAGGCTGGGGTCCACTTTTAGTTTTCTGCATGTGGCTGCCCAGTTTTCCCAGCACCAGCGGTTGAAGAGGCTGTGTTTCTTCCATTGTATGTCTTTGGCTCCTTTGTCGAATATCAGCTGGCTGTAGGCCTGTGGATTTATATCTGGATCTTCTATTCTGTTCCATTGGTCTTCGGGTCTGTTTTTGTGCCAGTACCATGCTGTCTTTGTGATTATAGCTCTGTAGTAGAGTTTGAAGTTCGGCATGGATAGCCCTCCCATATTGTCTTTATCCCCTAGAATTGTTTTGGCTATTCTAGGTCTTTTGTTGTTCCATATAAATTTTTGGACTGTTTTCTGTATTTCAGTGATGTACGTCATTGGGATTTTAATAGGAATTGCATTGAATTTGTATATTAGTTTTGGAAGTATCACCATCTTTACTATATTAAGTCGGCCTATCCAGGAGCATGGGAGGTCTTTCCATTTCCTAGTGTCTTCTGCAATTTCTTTCTTTAACTTTTTATAGTTCTCATTAAATAGTTCTTTTACATCTTTGGTTAGGTTAATTCCTAAATATTTTATTTTTTGGGAGGTTATTGTGAATGGGGTTGCTCCCTTTATTTCCCTCTCTTCCTGTGCGTTATCAGTGTATAGGAAGGCAACTGATTTTTGTGGGTTTATTTTGTATCCTGCTATTTTGCCGAAGTGACTTATGATTTCTAAAAGTTTGGGGATGGAGTTTTTGGGATCGTGGAGGTATAGTATCATGTCGTCGGCAAAAAGGGATAGTTTCACTTCTTCTTTCCCTATGCGGATCCCTTTAATGTCTTTTTCTTGCCTTATTGCCCTGGCTAAGGGTTCTAGGACTATGTTGAAGAGGAGTGGAGACAGTGGACATCCTTGCCTTGTTCCTGTTTTTAGGAGGATTGGTTGTAGCTTTTCCCCATTAAGTATAATATTGGCTATTGGTCTGTCATAAATGGCTTTTATTGTTTTTAGAAATGTTCCTTCTATTCCTATTTTCTCCAGAGCTTTTAGCATGAATGAATGTTGAATTTTATCAAAGGCCTTTTCTGCATCTGTGGCGATAATCATGTGATTCTTGACCTTGGCTCTGTTGATATGCTGGATTACATTTATTGACTTATGTATGTTAAACCATCCCTGTGTCTCTGGGATGAAGCCTACCTGATCATAGTGTATTTTTTTTTTATGTGTTTCTGGATTCTGTTAGCTAGAATCTTGTTAAGGATCTTTGCATCTGTGTTCATCAAGGAAATTGGCCTGTAATTCTCCTTTTTGGTTGGGTCTTTGCCTGGTTTGGGGATGAGTGTGATATTGGCTTCGTAGAATGAGTTTGGGATAGCTCCCTCCTTCTCTGTTTCTCTGAAGAGCTTGAGGAGTATGGGTATTAGTTCTTCTTTAAAGGTCTTATAGAATTCTGCTGTGAATCCATCTGATCCTGGGCTTTTTTTTGTTGGAAGACTTTTGATAGCTTCCTGTATCTCATTATAGGATATTGGCTTATTTAATTGGTTAACTTCTTCTTTGCTCAGTTTGGGTAACTTGTATTTCTCTAAAAATGCATCCATTTCCGCCAGATTTTCTTCCTTTAGAGAGTATAGCTTTTGAAAGTAGTCTGTTAGAATTGTTTGGATATCTTGGGTACGTGTTGTGATGTTTCCCGTGGCATCCCTAATCCTATTAATATGGGTTTCCTCTCTTCTTTTTTTAATTAATCTTGCCAACGGGCCATCAATTTTGTTTATTTTTTCAAAGAACCAGCTTTTTGTTTGGTTTATTTTGGTTATGGTTTTCTGATTTTCTAATTGGTTAATCTCTGCTCTCAATTTGGTTATCTGGCTTCGTCTAGTAGCTTTAGGTCCCATTTTTTCTTGTTTTTCTAGCTGTTTTAGTTGCAACATGAGATTATTTACTTGGTCTGTCTCCATTCTCTTGATGTGGGCACTGAGGGCAATAAATTTGCCCCTCAGGACTGCTTTTGCTGTGTCCCACAAGTTTCTTTGTGAGGTGTTTTCATTTTCATTGAGTTCTAGGAAATGCTTTATTTCTTCTCTGATCTCTTCTGTTACCCAGGCCTTGTTAAGGAGTGTGCTGTTCAATTTCCATGTATTAGAGAAATTTCTGCGGTATGCTTTGTTATTGAGAGCTAGCTTGATTCCACTGTGGTCAGATAGGATACAGGGGATTATGTCGATCCCTTTGTATTTGCTTAAGTTCCTTGAATGAACTATGATATGGTCTATTTTGGAGAAAGTTCCATGAGCTGCTGAGAAGAATGTGTACTGTGTTGTTTTAGGGTGAAATACTCGGTAGATGTCAGTTAATTCCGCTTGAAGTATGGCCTCACTTAATTCGGTAGCTTCTTTGCCAATCCTCTGGTTGGTAGACCTGTCCTTTGGTGAGAGTGGCGTGTTAAAGTCTCCTAGTATTATTGTATTGGGATCTATTTTATTCTGTAAGTTTGAGAGCATTTGTTTAACATATCTGGGTGCACCAATATTTGGGGCATATAAGTTGATGATGGTTATATCCTCCTCTTGGATTGTTCCCTTTATTAATATGTAGTGTCCGTCCTTGTCTTTCTGTACTGATTTTAATGAAAAGTTTATTTTGTCAGATATCAGGATAGCTACACCTGCTTTCTTATTGGGGGAATTTGATTGGTAGATCCTTTTCCACCCCTTCACTCTGAGTTTGTTTGTATGTTTGGCTGAGAGGTGGGTCTCCTGAAGGCAACAGATGGATGGGTCTTGTTTTCTGATCCAGTCCTCAGTTCGTTTTCTTTTAATTGGCGAATTCAGCCCATTTATATTAAGAGAAAGTATAGAGAGATGCATTGTTGTCCCTGCCATTCCGTTTTCCTAAGTTTTTCTTCTTTCCTTTCCTCCTGTGCTTGCTCAGTTAGACTTTGAGTAATGCCTGTTTGGGGCAGGTCCCAGTTCCTGGTTGCTTTCTTCAGGTTGTGTCCCCCCTCTTAGAATTCTTTGTAATGCTGGCTTAATGTTTATGTATTCATTTAGTTTTTCTTTGCTATTAAAAGTTTTCAGTTCTCCATCGAATGTGAATGCTAGCTTTGCCGGGTATATCAGTCTGGGTTGGCAGTTATTGGCTCTCAGGGCTCGTATGGTGCTTTCCCAGGCTTTTCTTGCATTCATTGTTTGTGTGGAGAGATCTGCAGTGATTCTAATTTTTTTCCCGTTGTAGTATAGCTCCTTCTTCATTTTTGCTGCATGCAGGATTGTTTCCTTATTATTCAGATCCATCATTGTTACTATTATGTGCCTAGAAGTGTTTCTCCTGGGATCTTGCTTGTTGGGTGTTCGATAAGCTTTTGTGATGTAGTTAAGATGGTCGTTTTTGAGGTGGGGAAAATTTTCATTGACTATCTTGTTAAATAGGTGTTGCATTCCCTTGCTCTGGAATTCCTCACCTTCGTCCACTCCGATTATGCGAAGGTTAAATTTTTTAGCATTATCTGCTTGCTCTTGAATTTCCCTTTGGTTTAATTTGAGTGATTTTTCCATATCTGTCACTTTTTGGTCCAGTTGGTGTATTCTGTCTTCTGTATCTGACACTCTACCTTCCATTTCATTCACTCTGTTGACCGTGGCTTCTATTGTGGTTTGCATGGTGGAAATGGATCCCTTTATGGATTCAATGTTGGTTCTCAGAGTACTGATCTCACCTCTCAATGAGGTGAGATCAGTATGCATTACCTCTAATTTGGCGTTTATCTCACTTCTTACTGAGGTTTGTGCAGCTTCTATTTTTGCATCCAATTTTTGTTTGATATCCTGTATATCTTTTGATAGTTCATCCTTGTGCTCTTTCAATTTCTGATCCATTTCTCGCTTTATTTCTTGAGTCATTGCCTCCAGCAACCCTTGGATGTAGTTTTTGTCTTCCATTCCTGCTTTGCTCCCACTGGGGCTCTCCCCTGCGTGGCTGCTGGCTTTTGAGGTGAGCTTGCTGTCCTGGGTAGTGGTAAACCTTGTGATTTTTCTCTGTGATTTTCGCATGGGGGTTCAGGAGACTGCTCTTCAATCTTTTTTTGGTGTGTCTGTCTTTGCTTGGTTGCTGATTCTGTATTGGTAGAGAGAGTCTGTGCCTGATCTGGATTCTGTTGGGAGCCTATTTCCAGCTGCTATTCACTTAGGATTCTCAGCTCTCTGCTGTAGCAATTCCCGCCTTTGGAAGGGTTGAGCAGCCTAGACTGCTTGTGTTTGCTCCTGCGGGTGCTCTTGGGAAGATCAGATGCTCTGGATGCACTCTCCCAAATACTGGAGTCTGCTATGGGCTCCTGATGTGTTTTTGTTTGTTTGTTTTGGGTTGGTTGTGGGCTTGAACTCTAGGTTTGGGTGCTGTCCCTCAGCTCTTCAGCTCAGGGCTGGCACCCTACCATTTGAGCCACAGCCCCACTTCTGACCCTTTTTGCTTTGTTCAGGCGCCGGTCCCCTGGCCTGGTTCCGGCCCCAGCCTGGAGCGCGCTCGTTAGGCCTGTGCTAATGTGTATACCACCTTGGTTATGCAGCCTGGAGGACACAGTTCAAATTTCTTCTACTGTTGGTAGTCTTGACCCAGGGGCACTGTTCCTGGTTTGAGCATTTAAGCTCCCTTCCAGGGGCGCTCTTGCTCTGGCCTGGCCAGCAGAGTGTGCTCCACCGGCTGGTGGAGCTCTCGAACAGTTCCCAGTTTTAGTGGGTCCTGTGGTCCGGGTGTTGGGGTAGGGAGTCTAGGTCAGGGTCTGGGGATTCCCTCCAGCTCTGGTCTCCCTTGATGGATTCCCTGTCCCCTGATGGGTACTCACCCTGTAGGTCGTCAGTTGTTGTTGCAGTCCGTCAGTTGTTGTTGCAGTCCGAGTTCAGTTGGGGTGGTTGCAGGCTGGGTTGGGCGGCCCCCCCGCCGGGTCGTTGCGATCGCGATTGGGCGGGTGGTCTGTGGACAGGTCCCTTTGTGGCGCTGCTGGTGCCGGGCGGCTTTGGCGGGATGGAGCCTCTCCGCTCCGGTGGAGAGTGATGGGTGGGGTGGGATCCTCCTGGAGACTCCCGGCTGGTAGGTTTCTCTGTTCCTGGCGATCCGCTGTTCTGCAATCCGGTACCTGGTGATCTGCAAGCAGCCCCCTGTGTCTCTGTGGCTCCGGCAGCCCCCGCCGGGCCCGCTGGCCGGCGGCTTGGCGCACTGCCGCGCGGCCAGTAAAGGTTGGGGGAGGGGTCTTCGCTCTTCTCTGTTCTGAAATTCTTCTTTTCCTCTCTTTCTTTTTTTTGTTATTTTCCACCTCTGGTTTTTCTCTGAGTGTTCGTCTTTTTGTTGTTGTCGGTCTCTTGGGGAGATTAAAGGTTGGAACTCAAACTCTCTTTTTGGTTGGAGAGAGCTGTGGCGTTTCCCTACTGCCCCGTCGCCATCTTGGTCCCCCCTCCTATAATGCCCTTTCTGTATATTTAATTCATTTTCATATCTACGAGATACATGCATCTCATATTACAGATAAGAAAATTAAAATTTGCAAAGGTGAAGTAACAGCCCAACAAGCACTATTGCTTGTTGAAGAAGAAAGAACTGATGAGATTAACTCCAGGAGAAGAACAATTACACTGTTTTCATTTACATCACACAGAAGAAACAGACTGGTAGCTCATGCCTGTAATCTTAGCTACTCAAGAGACTAAGATCTGGAACATAATGGTTTGAAGCCAGCCTGGGCAGAAAAGTCCAAGAGATTTCATCTCTAAAATAACCAGCAAAATGGCAGGTTGGAGGCATGGATCAAGTGGTAGAGGGCTAGCTGAGTTTAGCAAACCCCAGCACTGGCGACAAATGAACAAAGAAAGCAGATTCATTGAATTGCATGCTGTGTTAAACTCTGATTTGAAAATATGAAGACTACGAAAAGTTCCCAGGGTAATTTAAATAGAATGCGTGCTCCCTTGCCCCTCCATGACCTGACCAGGGTCTTGTTTTTCTGTCCTAGTGGCATTCTGCCCAGCCTCACAAGGCTCATTCTCCAGGTCAGCTGAGAAAAGCTTGCTGGTTTGCGCTTCTCAGTAACGGCTGCTTTTTTTTGCATTGAAATTTTCTTTGAAATCACTGACCTTTGAAATTCTAGGTTTGCTTGGTCTCCAGCCTAGGTTGCCATGGCTGCAGCCAACCTAGAGTCCAGGATCTGTGCAAAGTAGAGAAATGGGCAGTGAAGAAGAGTCCAAGTCTTTGGCCCTTTCTCCCTCTACACTGCTTTCATCCTCCTCCCGGGTCAGCCAAGACAAGAATGAAAGATGATCTCAGTGCACTCTCTTCCAGCTTCCACACTTAAGAACTTCATGAACTCATTCTTTTCATCTTTCTTCCCATTTCTGCCTGGTCTCAGCTTGGTACCATCTGCCCTTCTGAGTAGCTTTCTTCTTATTTCATCTTCTAGGTCATTCTGAAGGATGTTAATCATTTAGAAGGATGGAGTTTTCCCTACCTGGAGTATGCTTTTTCGTGAACTCATTGAAAGTCTCTTTGATTTGTTCAAGAACTGAAAAAGTAAAATAAAATCTAGACTAAGTGGGAAAAATATTCTATGTGAATAACATATTTATAAGCTCTGGGTATTATGTCAAAATCTCTACATTGTGCAGAGCCTTGCTGCTTGCTCCCGATTGGCAGAGTAGGAGGGTTGACTGTACAGTGTGTTTTAAAGTTTGCTAGAAAGTACTTTCTGTCTCTAAAGATAATGCCCTGGATTCAGCCATTCCAGATACATAAGGATGTGCTAAGTATTTTTCTCTGTGTTAATGTGATAGAGGAGAAAACCTTTTCTAAAGTCAGAATATTGCCAGGATGATTATGAGCTAGGATTGCCTTTGCCCAGGGTAACTGAGTCTAGGTTGAATTTTCCCAGATGTAGCAGCTGCTGTTAGACTCTATCTTTCTATTGGGATCTTACTGCCCTTCCAAATATCTCCAATCTCAACAATATATTTTGCGTTTAAAAAAATTTAATTATTTGTTTATTTATTTGTTTTTATGTAGTACCACAGAATTGAACCCAGGGCCTCATGCATGCTAGGCAAGTACTTTACCACTAAGCAACGTTCCTAGCCCTTGTTGTTTTTTTTTTTTGTTTTTTGGCCGGTACTTGAACTCAAGGCTAGCACTCTACCACTTGAGCTACAGCACCACTTCTGTTTTGTTTTTTTTTTTTTTCTGAGTGCTTTATTAGAGATAAGAGTCTCACAGACTTTTCCTGCCTGGACTGGCTTTGAACCAAGATCCTCAGATCTTAGCCTCCTGAGTAGCTAGGATTATAGGCGTGAGCCACCAATGCCCCACCTAGCCCTTGTTTTCTTCTTCATCTTTTTTTTTAAATTGGGGCAAACAGAGTGCTGAAAACTTAATGCTCTACAGAAAAGTAGCCTTCCCCAAGGACGGATGGGATCCCAGATCCTAGTTTCTTCATTCTCTTTGGTGGCATAATCCTGATATGTGTTCTGCACTGGCTAGGGATTAAACTAGTTTTCCCTTGGACATGCTGTTACTGCCTTTTTGTCCATCCCTGTGTTATACCCCTCCTTTCTGTTCCTAGTTTCACTTCCTTCCTCTGTCTCCCCCTATTCTTTCTTTCATTCTTTATCTCTCTCTCTCCCTTTCATCCCTCCCTCCCTCCCTCCCTCCCTTCCTTCCTTCCTTCCTTCCTGCCTTCCTGCCTTCCTGCCTTCCTGCCTTCCTGTATTTTTCATGTGCCATTTCTAGGGCTTGAACTCAGAGCCTGGGCACTGTCCTTTAGCTCTTTTACTCAAGGCTCTTTTATACTTGGGCTCTAGCTCTACCTCTGGCTTTTTACTGGTTAATTGGACATAAGAGTTTCACTCACTTCCCTGCAGGCTGACTTTGAACCTCAGTCCTCATATTTCAGCCTCTTGAGTCATGAGGATTGCAGGTATGAGCCATAGGCATGCAGTCCCTATTTCTTTCCCTTCTCTTGTTTCCTTATTCTTTTCCTTAAAATAAAGAAATGCCCTCAACTAACGAAGTAGTCTTCTTAGATCTTTCTAGTACAGGTTACAATGGTTACTAGTATTGAATAAATATAAGGGTGTGAGCAGAGATGTCAACATTTGTTGGCAGCAAGACTCTGGGCATATCCAGACTGGAGGGAGCTGTTTTGCTTTAATGAGGTGGTGGGGCTTGCACCCTAGCCATGGGCTTCCCCTTCCATGATGCTCTCAGCCCTTAAGCACAGTGCACTGTGGAGAAGATGCACCCTAGCCATGGGCTTCCCCTTCCATGATGCTCTCAGCCCTTAAGCACAGTGCACTGTAGAGAAGATGAGCCATAGCCCACCGTTTGTCCTTTTCAATGAGCAATAGAGTTGGTAGGCATAAAAAACAGAAATGGAGAACAAGAAAGTCAACAAATTGCAGGAAACTCATGCTACAAAGGAAAGTATATTGCATATTATTTGCATTGTAAAAGAGGCTCACCAGCACATACAAGAGTCTACTTATTCCAGAACAATGCCCTGTGATCTTAAAATAACTCAGTGATTTTATTATACCTTCCTTGATAGAAGGCTCAAGTTATGCAAATGGCACAAGTTCATAGGCAGCACATAACAAATTAAGTGTCGAGCACAGGGATATAGATGATTAATATTAAAGTTTAGTTAGCAGAAAGTCATAAGCTCCAAATACCATTGATGCCACTATAGATCACTACACACTGTAGGGTTAAACAAAAAAAATTGATAATAATTAATTGATAAATAATATGATTTTGAAAAATCATATTATTTATATGATAATAATAAAAATAATAATAATAGAATAAAATAATAATAATAAATTAATCATAACAAAGCAAAAAGAACAACTTATAGATCTCTCTCTCTCTTCCAATGTATACTGGGGCTTGAACTCAGGGCCTGGGCACTATACCTTAGGTATTTTGCTCAAGGCTGACACTCTACCACTTGAGACACACCTCCATTTCCAGTTTTTGAAGACTTTCCTGCCGAGGCTGGCTTTGGGCCATGATCTCAGATCTCAGCCCCCTGACTAGCTAGAATGAATAGACATGAGCTACTGGCCGTTGGCTAACTTGCAGTTTTGCAAAGGAAAAGTTCTTGAAAGCCCCACCAGCCTCACCCCGTCCTACAGTGCTTGTGACAAGCTGTTCTGGTAGGAAATCCTGAGAAGCATTTGTTCTTCGCATTGTGTATGCAACCCGCAGAGGCATTGGGACCCATGACCTCAGAGGAGGCCGCGTGCTTGAAACTGCCAGAGTAGAACCATGTGTAAGACATTCAGGGCCCTCTAGGAGCTGGGGACCACAGCAAGCTCAGAAGTGGATACCCAATTAGAGTCCTCTGCAAACTCTAGGCAGGACTTTATTTATTTATTTATTTTTTAACTTTATGAATGCCACAATTTAATAACCGGGGTGACTCACAGGTTTGAGTTGTTATCGAGTAGCCTGAAGTCCAGTGTCAAGATGAAAAAAAAAACAAAAAACAGTCTTTTCTGAAAGAGAAGGGGACCTCTTGCCTTCCCCAGGCTTTGAAATCACTGCAGTAAAGGTGGCAGAGAGAAAAGACTGGAAAAATACTCTGCTTCCCTCAAAGGAACCTCCTTCTTTATGGCGTGCTGCTGAAGCTAGAAGCTAAACTCGCCAGATGGACTCCCTCGGTGGGCCAGGAGCGCATTCGTTTCTCTGCAAAAGCCCCCTTGATGTGGATGTGGTGTGGCTGGCAGGGAAGTAACTGGCAGCAGTGCTGAGGTTCATTAGCAGAGTCCCTGCAGGCCCAGGAAGGCAGGTCACTGGGACAGTGCTTAGTGGGCGCGGCCACGTACTCTTTTTTTTTTTTTTTTTAAAGAACGATCTGAAAGCAGCTGAGCACTTCTGCCGTGTCCCCTCCCCATGGCCTCTCCCTTAAGAGGTTACCACAGGACCTCAGTGCTCACCGGTCACTTCCAGAGTGGTTCTCACGGGGTATGGAATCAGGGGGCAGCCCTAGATATGGCCGTTCCACCTGAGGTCATAAATTGTTCAGCTTGCAGATGGGGCTTAAGTTAGCATCGTCAGGCATAGGGGAAAGGAGGAAGTAGGATGGATGCAGAGCAACCAGATTTCTCCCTTAAAAGTGGGAATCTTTGGGTAGGTGTTGGCTGCTTAAGCCTATAATCCTAGCAACTCAGGAGGCTGAGATCTGAGGATGGTAATTTGAAGCACTGAGCCATGGCTGTAAAGTCTGTAAGGCTCTTATATCCAATTAACCACTGAAAAGTCAGAAGTGGCGTTGTGGCTCAAGTGCTAGAGCACCAACCTTTAATAAAAAAGCCCAAGCCATGAGTTCAAGACCCAGAACACTCTCTCTCTCTCTCTCTCTCTCTCTCTCTCACACACACACACACACACACACACACACACACACACACACACACACACACACACATGCACACTAGGCTCCAGCAGTGACTGGTTTAAGAAGGGGCAGCTGACACCATGTTGGTTTCTGTAGGTTGCTACACCCGAGGAATCTCATGAGTAGATGTCAGCTTCTGAGTGCTGTGGAACTGTAGGCAGTTGGCTCTATAGTACAAGGATACATACCAGCCTTGGGCAGTTAGTTCCTTCCTTGCTCTATTTTGAAAAATCTTGTCATAGGCTCTCATGATCTATAACAGTAAAGGTTGATTTCTCTGAAGATGGTTCCCAGGTTGTGCCATTAGTTCCAGATTTGACAGGTAAGTTTACCCACTGCCTTTAGAATATCCACTAGAATCAACCCAGAGATAGATTATGTGTAACTCTCTCCACCATTACATAATGCATATGCCCTCCCCCCACCCCAGAGATTCTGAGCCAACATAGCTTTACAAGTATTTATTCCCATAAAGTGGTACCAGCACCCTTCAATAGTTCTAGGCATGGCCTGATGATTTAACACGGACCAGAAGAGTTTGAGAAAGGAGAAGGAGGATTGGTTGAGTCTTGTAGGTCCTTCAGCAGCATTTGTAGTACCTGTTGAACTGCCAGACTGTGTTTGAATGTTGGTATGCGCAAGCATCAGCTTCCAAGAGCCTGGGATTCCAAAGCTCTACGCAGGCACCTTGCTTTTCTGTTTGTTTACAAATACTATTGCAAAGTGTGATTTTACAGCCTGTACCAGACCAGCCTTAGTTGGGTTAGAATGTGTCTGAAATGGTTTTGAAGTCCAGGTTCATCTATGTTTTCTGAGTCAGATATTGAAGCAGGGACTTAGGGAGCTCAAGGGAAGGGGAGCACTGGGATAGAGCCATGGTGTATAAATTGGTGTGGGATGAAGGGTTTTTTTTTCAGGCACTATTGCTTTCCTGTAATGTTCTTTGAAAACTAGTTAGGAAGACAGTCCTCTGCTGAAATTTGTGTGCTTTTGGGTACTGCCTTCAGAGGAAAAAATATTTTAAAAGACTTAATCTTGGTGATCCATGGCTTACCATTTGGTTCTAAACAACAAACTCATGTATGCTTCATTTTGAGATGAAGATACATCATTTGGCATGATAACTGATCAGGGAATCTGAACTTTTGGTGGAAGCATGAAGTTTAGAAATGTCAGAATTGTAATATAATAAAACAGAATGGCCGGGTGTTGGTGGCTCAGGCCTATAATCCTAGCTACTCAGGAGGCTGAGATCTAAGGATTGAGGTTCAAAGTCAGCCCAGGCAGGAAAGGCCATGAGACTCTTATCTCTAATAAACCACTCAGAAAACCAGAAGTGGTGCTGTGGCTCAAGTGGTAGAGCGCTAGCCTTGAGCTGAGGCACAGTGTCTAGGCCCAAAGTTGAAGCCTCATGACCAACAAAAAGTAAAAAAATAAAATAAAACAATATTTTTCAAGGTAAATTCTAGCATCAGGCTTAATGGTGAGGTATTAGGCTGATCCTCATAGTCAGAAATAGTATGAAAAATTTACCCTTACTATGATATAATTATTTTGAGGAGCTGGCAAATGAAATTTGAAAAAGAGAAGAAAAGAAAGAATAAAAACCTGAAATAAAGATCAAAGAAGGGAAGAAAGAAAGAAAGAAATTATTGTTTGCAAGTGATGTAGGTGTTTACTTGGAAAACCCAAGATGAATTGTCAAGCGGTTACAAGTAATACATGTTTCCAGAAAAAAGGCTAGATACAAAATGAATATTAGAAAATCAATGGTATCTCAATGTATAATACAAATAATAATTAGGAAAAACATTTGGAAGGGAAATCCCATTTGCAATTGCAAAATAAACAATATGAATAATCTTCACAAAAATGTGCAAGGCCTATGTGAATAGATTATTAAATGTTACCTGAGAACATTGTAAAAGCTGCTTCTTGTATTCATAGAAAGAAAGACTCAACATTGCGAAGGAAGCAGATATCTCATCATTAATTTGTGAGTTTTAAATCATCGGAATAAATAGTATTTCTGTACTACCTGGGACAGTTCTAAAATCATATGGCAAAATAAAGGAACAAGAATATATATAGGAAATCTAAAAAGATGAATAATTTGGAAATGAATACAGCTTTCTTCCTATTCTAAACCTATAATATTACTGATAGAGTGAGCCTGGGTAGAAGTATAAAGGGATTCAAGTCCATAAGTATTTTATAATTAAGGTTATATTACGTATGAAATAGATACTATTGGGATAGTGAGTGCCATGTGACTCAGCCCATAGATTCGACTACTCAGGAGGTTGAGGCAAGAGGATCTTGAATTTGAGGCCAGCCTGAGAAACAGCCACAGTAGGAGAGACACTCTCCAAAAAATGAATAAAACAGCATAAATTATAATCTAATTCTTTACAAAAAAGTCCAAATAGATAAAAAATAAGAATGTATAAGAATGCTAGAAGAATATACAGGACAAATTTTAAAATATCTTGTGTGTGGATTTATGTGTTTATGGATGTATACGTAGCTTAGATATAACTCACAAGCTATAAGAGGCAGAATATTATTTTGAGTATTGTAAAAGACACTTAAGGCAAGAAAAAATAACCAACAAGCAAAAGACAGGGATGTGCTTATTTCCCACAATATATAAAGGTATCCTACTAGTCAGTAAGAATGCCCAGTAGGATACAAATTAAAAGATAAATGGGTAAATACCATAAAGACACACTTTCCAGAAAGGAAGATATAAAACAGGAATATATACTTGGTCTACTCATAACAAAAGAGGACAATTGAAAAGCACGGGGGACCAAACTCAGAGCCTTATACTTGCTAGACAACCTTTCTACCAATTAGGTCAAGTCCCATCCATCCTTCTGCTTTTTGAGTTTGTTTTTCAGATAGAGGCTCATGCTTTTCCCAGGAGTCAGCCATGCACTTCTGTGACTCTTCTACCTTTGACTATCTGGAATTATAGAATGAACCCCCATGCCTAGGACAGGGTATTATTATATTTTTAGCTATCAGAGTTGAATAATCAGAAATTTGATAACATACTATGAGAATGGAAATGTTAGGAAACATTGCTCCTAACTATTGTGACTTTAAAGTTAAATACTTCTATGAAAGGCAATTTGGCAGTGCCTATTTTAAATGTGCATGCCCTATAACCAAAAGATTCTACAACTAGAAGATGACCATAACTGTTGCATTTGTACAAAACAAAGATCAAACAGGTTATTTGATACAATATATGATATCATATAGGAGCAGTAAATGACAGTAGAGATTTAAGAACAAAATTCTACCAATAAGAGCTATTGGATGTATGTAGAACAACCATAAATAGAATGAAATTAAGTCACTTAAAACCCCAAGGCTGTTTTATGGGTCTGGAGTGAAACACTTTCAAAGATATGCTGATATATATACATATATACATATATATATATATATGTAAATTTTTTTCCGGTCATGGGACTTGAACTCTGGGCCTGGGCGCTGTCCCTTAGTTCTTCAGCTCAAGGCTAGCGCTCTACCACTTGAGCCAGAGCACCACTTTTGGCTTTTTCTGCTTATATGGTGCTGAGGAATCAAACCCAGGGCCTCGTGCATGCAAGGCAAGCACTCTACCAGTGAGCCACCTTCCCAGACCCATATTGTTACATTTTTAAAAGCTACAGAATCTACATAGCATGCTAATAATTGTGTTTGTGAATGTGTGTTAAGATGTATACCAACAAATGTCAAACATTTTGATCACAAGAAGACTTTACACTCCTAATAATGATCAATAACCCTAAAGAGATTGTCTTAGAAAGTCCTAGAAAGCTTAAGAATGTGCAAGCAATCTCTGTTGATGTGATGAAGTTATGTAACCTGTGGCAAACAGCACACTCCTGAGGGAGAATGAAAGTGAAGCAGTGACTATTGTTTGTATATTAGTGTGAAAATAGTTTTCACCTTATGGACTTCTTGAAAGAGAAGCCAGGAAAGAGTCTTGAAGATCCCATGAGTCTGTATTTCACACCCTGAGAACTGCTAACCTCTATCTAGATGATTACATATTCATAGACAAGTTTTGCATGATGTTCTTGGAATGGTAAGAATTAGGTCTCTGGAGAAATAGACTTGGAGGACCAAGAAACCCTGGTGGGAAAAAGATGTATTTTTCACTGTGTAACCTTTTGTAACTTCTCAATTCTAGGCATGTGTTAGTGATTACTTAAAAAAATAAACTTACAGATCTGAAGAAATGAATTGAAATGCAAACAGAGATTTATGGCCTCTAGAATTAATTTGAGTCATGGACAAAGATTGATGCCCATGAATATTTGTTGCAACATTATTTATAACAGCAAAGACTTGGAAACAACCCACATGTCGAAAAATAGAGATTGGTTAAACAAATTATGGTACATCTATACATTGTAATTCTATGCAATCATTAAAAATCATAAATCCTTAGAATGTTCTGTGATCTGGGAAAATGCTCACAGTATAATGTTAAGTTTAAAAAACAGCACAGGATATAATTTTGCATGAATCAAATTATACTAATTTAAAACAATACTGGAAGGATATATACCCAAATTTAAAGGCATTAGTTTGGGGTGGTGAGTGGATGAGTTATTCATACTGTCTTTCAAATATATTTCTGAGTCTTCTAAATATCCTACAGTTAATATTCATCACTTTTATAATCAGAGAGCAAATACTATAAAAATATTAAAGTATTTTCCCACCATGGCTATTTCTTCTTAGTTGCTTCAATTGTGGGTGTTAATAGGACAATGGGGCATGGCTGAAGGCTCCTCTGCCTCTGGCTGTAACCTGCACTGATGAGTCTTACCTTGGTGGATGTTTGGCTACAAGTGGTACCCATTGTGGTGTATTGGCCTGCAGTGGCTGGCTTGTTTGGGCGAACAGGCGTAATGGAAAATAGAAGAGCCTGATAGAATTTATCCTGCAAAGCAATTATGCTATTATTATTTTAGCAGCCTAAAATAATAAGAGGCATTTATTATCTCTTTGATTATGTGAGTTAAAGATTTGATCTAGCGAAGTGGTGCTGGCTCACACAGTTACTGATACTGGCTGAGTCCGTAGGCATCTGAAGGACTGACCTGGGCTGGAGGATCTACTTCCTAGGTCACCTTGTTGAGATGCCAGGCCAGTGAAGTGAAGGCTAGCTACAGGCGAGAGTCTTTTGTTCCTTGACTCGTGGACTGCTCCATTGTGCTGCTGGCTTCCCCTAGTGCAAGTGATGAAAGAGGGTCCCTATGTCTTTCATGACCCAACTCAGAAGCCACTCATGCTCATGTCTGCATCTCTTATTGATGACTCTAGTGATGACCCTAGGCAATACATAAGAGCACAAATATGAGACGATGGGGCTGTTTGTTAAGGTTGTTTAACACTGCTACCAATTTGCTTTTCAGAATAATGGGCAAGGTTACAGAGACTTGGCCGAGTACTCCTGAGCCAGACTTCCAGGACTGGTGGAAAGTCTAAAAAATCCGTTTTGCAGAATAGGGCCACTCTGAGGCTGCTAAGCTACAGCGATCCATCATGTAGGTTTTGTGACTTGTAAAGGGGAGGGATGTAAAAAGAAATCTTTTGAGACTAGCTAGTTCTCCCTGTTTACAAGAATGCTGTGCCTTGGTCTGCGGGCCCTGGTATTGGCCACTGATTATATAACCTTATATTCTGCATGCCTTGAATCAACCAGGATACAACTTGATTTCCTGTAAAGCTTTGAACTATCTACATGATACAATCATTGCAGCATTTGAGCAGCTTCTCCCAAATTGCCTCAAATAAGCTTCTGTTATACACAGAAGTTCTACCAGGCAAGGAGTGTAGCTTGGTGACTCTGGAAAGATAATCGTTGTGGACACAGGTTGCCTTAGGGCTAGGGAAATCCACCTGCAGACTCTGTTCACCACTAGCAAGGGGTAAGAGCAGAGGACACTGGGGCTCTGTCACAATGGGGAGAACAAGGCCAAATCTCAAAGCCAAGGTGGACAGGTGCTGAGCGTTATCGGGTCTATATGGGGCCTCTGCAAGAAATCAGGGCCAGGAGAGACAAGTGGCAGGAAAAGGGCAACTTCAGCTTGTCTTAGTTTTATTTTCCAGGACAAATTCCATCCCAAGTTTGCTCAAAAAGTGAAGTGTTCCTTACAAGATCACAGATCTGATGGTGTGATCAGTTTTCAGAACAGGGGGCCTTTTGGAACTCCAGTATTAACATGATGAATACCAGTTCTGCGTGGTCTCTGTGCTTCCTAATACAAATGTTAGAGAGGAAAATCCAACTGGTTCAGACTAGCCTGAGGTTGGATTCTCTGGACTCTTGTTTGCCTCTGCTCTTATCAGCCATAGCCATAGTCTGGAGCCCACAGTACTTAGTGAGGTCTTCCATGCCCAGCTGTGGACATAATATGAAGAAGGGGAAAGCAAGAGAAGATGGACATCTCTAATTTATATACCTAGCAGAGAGGACTAGGAGTTCATGTGCATGTACTTGAGCCTGCAAGGGATTGGTTGCGAGGGAACCAGTAGGTGGATACTAGCTGTCTTATCTATGGGGAGAGTCCTATAAAAACAAAGCTAAGAGATTGCCCTTTAAGAAATTAGGATCTGGCTGGGGACTGATGACTCACACCTATAATCCTAGCTACTCTGAAGATCATGGTTCAAAGCCAACCCAGGCAGGAAAATCCATGAAACTCTTTAACTAACTTCCAGAAAACCAGAAGCGAAGCTGTGGCAGAAAGTGGTAGAGTTCTAGCCTTGATCAAAAAAGCTCAGGGACAGCACTCAGGCCCTGAGTTCAATCCCCACGACTGATGAAAGGAAAGAAAGAAAGAAAGAAAGGAAGGAAGGAAGGAAGGAAGGAAGGAAGGAAGGAAGGAAGGAAGGAAGGAAGGAAGGAAGAAAGAAAGAAAGGAGAGAAAGAAAGAAAGAAAAAGAAAGAAAGAAAGGAGAGAAAGAGAAAGAAAAGAAAGAGAGAAAGGAGAGAGAGAAATGAAGGAAGGAAGGAGGGAAAAAATAAAGAAAGGAGAAAAGAAAGAAAAATTAGGATCTAGATACTGGTGGCTTATGCCTCTAATTCTAGCTATTCAGGAGGCTGAGATCTAGAGGATCATGGTTTGAAGTCATCTCAGTCAGAAAAGTCTATGAGACTTCATCTCCAAACTAACCAGCAAAGCCAGAGATGGAGAGCATATGGCTAACGTGATAGAGCACAAGGCATGCAAAGAAACGATCTGAGGCCCCGAGTTCAAACCCTGATACTGGCAAAAAATGAAAATAAAAGAAAAAAAGATAGACAAATTAGGAACATGGTGTGGCTAAGTCTGAGAGGCAAGAAAATAATAGGAATAGTCATTTGATATATTAGAAATAGGATTCAAAGTAAGAGAGAGGCTACTAAGAGAGTGGGTTGATGTTGAGCCACATTATCTCAGGTCTTCCTTGAATGAGCCAAGATTGGACTGGAGTCACTCAAAGCTGACATTCAGTCAGTGCAGGGTTGGGATAAAAAAGGAAGACAGGCACAGCACAGATGTGAAATGGTGGCTCAGATAAGACTGACCAATGGGAACTTTTCTTTGATCATTAAGACAACTGGAGCAGGTCAATTGGATGTAGTCCATTGCTCAGCGATTGACTTGCTCTCAGTCAATCTGATCCATTGCATGGACACGAGAAAGTGCAAAGTCTCTACAGCCAGGGCATTCACCTGTCTTGGCTGGAAATCAGACAACTAAATGCAAAGGATATTGTGCTTTGCTTTGAAGCCCTTTGAAGGACTCTTTAAGAAGGTTATATTGATAATCAAATTACCTAAAAGGTTTTTTTTCATCTTCCCCCCTCCAAAAAAGAATGTTTAAAAAGACAAGGATACATTAGGATAGAAGAAGGTGAGCAGACCAACATTTGTTAGTTACAGTAATAGCTCTGGCTCTTCTTCCCCTAACGTGCTAGGCTTTGACAAATAGAAGGATTGCTGTGAAATACGCAGTGTGAACACAGTTTGCTTTTATCTCTCTTGTTGTTTTCCCTCTGTTCTGTACATGTGAGGTTGTTTATAGTTTCCAGAAGAGAGCTGTCACTCTTTGGTGTATGAGAAAGGCATTTTCTGCATCTGTGCTGCCTTTTATGCCATGTTTTGGGAGAGATGGGAGCACAGAGGGCTCTCTGTTTCCACGCTGATGTTTCCATGCATGGACTGAAAGCATGTTGAGGTAAAGCTGGTCTTTCTGATGGTGGTTGTGTTACTAAACAGCTAACTGAGGTCCTCTGGTTCACTGTAGATAGAAGTCATGAGTAGGTGAGGAATAGATTTTCTCCTGTTGGCAGACCCGGACAGTTGAGTCCCAAAAGCTGATGAGCTGGCTGGGCTGACAGACTCAGGCATATCACAGCCTTAATTTCTGGGAAGTCAAGGCTTCTGGTTGTAGGGGCTCTAGGCTGGAGGCTTTTCATTCTCCATTTTGATTGCTACTGGCTCAGCCCTCACAAACTAGTATAATTTTTAGCTCTTAGAAGCAGCTGGAGGAAAAGCTTCCAAATCTTGGGTATGAGGACCCACAGCACTTACAATGGCTAATGTCATGTTTCCTGGGCCTTGGTTGTTATAATTCTCAGGCCTTAGAACCCGGCAGCTCACTAGACTTCTTTCAGCAATAAGGATCTGCAGTCCCTTGACATCAGCTTTTCATAGCCTTTTGCCTTTTCTATACTGCCACCGTCCTTCATCGTCTCCCTGACCTCTGTTCCCCACCATCTCTGCCCCCAGTTGCCTGCTGAAATCCTTCACCTCCCTTTTTTGCTGCTATGGCTGCTGCTGCTGTGCTTTCTTTTCTGTCTTACCACTTAAGTTTACTCTGCCCAGGACAAAGCTCACAAATAGGCAAGAAGATACTTTGGGAAACGCCTTCTATCGGGCCAATGTTGCAGTGTCAGGGGGCTGCTTGGGAAGATGTTTCTGACTGACTGGAAGAGAGGACTGAACCTAGTCAAGAAGAGGTATGAGAATGACTATCGCATGTAAATGTGGCACTGTAAATAGCGCCAATGAAAGTCCAGCTTCCAGTTCCATCAGTCACAGGGCTTACATAGGACAAATCACAGGCCTTTTATTGTACCCAACACATGTTTTCTGTTACGCACCGAAGGAAGGGCCCCCACCAGAGGAAGGGTCCCCAACACTGGCCTAGGTGAGAATGCCTGCAGGGTAAGCTGGGTCATCTGGAGTTCAAAGCTTTCCCTTGTTTTCAGAGGACATGCATGAGAGTTTCTGGAGTGGTCATGATGTGAATGGACTGTCATGCAGAAGCAAGTGTCCTAGCTTTACCTGAAGTGGTCCCTAAGCTCTAGTGAGGTGCTCTTTCATAATGGTAGTGGAGAGTTCAAACAGGAGGCCAATGGGTTGCCTGGCTGGCAGCTTCCTATTGAGGGAAGGCATCTGGCAGTGCCAGGAGAAGCAATCGAATGGCTCCTTCCCAACAGTTCCAATTATTCATAGATGGGAAGGAACCAATACCCAGGGGAAGGAAGGAATTAACACAAAGTTAACATCTTTGGCAATGTCTGACAGCACTTAACCCCCTGTGAAGTCCCTGGAAAGGTGGGTTAAGACTCTCTAATCTGTTTCAGTTGGGCTCCTCAGTTTGCCTATAAATCCCACAGGAGTTACTTAAGGTCATTCTCCCTGTGTAAGATCTAGGGAGCTAATTATAGTCATTTTCCTCTGCTTAACTATTCTCTTTTGGACCCTTCATCTAAATCATCTGATGGGACATTTTCAGGTCCTCATTTTCTTTGGGACTCAACAGGCTGTTGCTGAGATATTTCTGACTTTCCACCTTGTAGGCCCTCTCATGGTAGGTTGGGACTATGTGACTATTTCCTGCCAGAATTGTGAGTAGATGTAGACTGTGCCATTTCTGGCCTGGAGCATTGAGTTGTTGGTGTGAACCCTCTGACTTCTCAAGAGTGGTTGCTCCATCAGCCTCGATCTACATGACCCATGATCACACAAAATAGATATGCCATGAGATGTGGCTTTCTTTATTCTTAGTTTACTGAGATTTTTTGATAGGTTTATATTCTATAATTAGTTATTCTAAACAAATAGTAAGAGTCATTTCTAAAAAGAAAAGAAAAGAAACCATAATTCTGCCAAACCAATAAGTCTAATTTTTCCATTGTGTTCTTCTAGTCTTTTGTGGTCATTTGTAGTTTTGTTCTGTTGGGGTGCAGGCATGGGTTCAATTTTGTAGTCAAGGCCCCAGAGTGGTGAGAACCTAGAATGTTGTATTTATCATAGTTGGGAAGGCTCATGCTGGTGACTTTTGCTGTGGTGTCCACTAGCCAAGTCTGGCTACCAAATACTTAGAATGTGTCTAATCTGGATTTTTTTTTGGGGGGGTCCGTTTGTGGGGCTGAACTCTGGGCCTGGGCACTGTCCCTCAGCTCTTCAGCTCAAGCACTCTACCACTTGAGCCACAGCACCACTTCTGGCTTTTTTCTTTTGCTTATATGGTGCTGAGGAATCGAACCCAGGGCCTCATGCTTGCAAGGCAAGCATTCTACCACTGAGCTACCTTCCCAGCCCCTAATCTGGATTTAAATTTGCTGGAAGTGTAAAATGCATGCCACATTTGAAATCTTTCACATGAAAAAATGCAAAATCTCTCACTCATGATTTTTTTCATCTTGATGATGTGTGTAAGTGATAATTTTGGTAATCAGGCTAAGTAAAATATATATTATTAAAATTAATTTTACTTTTTATGGAAGTTATTGGAAATGTGGTTTTGGTTTTGGACAAGGCTTTTAACTTCTTGAGTCTTATCTCTGATGATTAAAAGTGGAATATAATCTCTTTCTAATACATTTCTTTTTAAGAATTAAGTATGACAGCAAATGTGAAATTTCCTGAGAGTCTGATGCATGGTAAGTACTGGCTCAGCTAAAGGAAACAGGCAACGGTGATCAAATTTAAAATAAGAAGACAGCATAGGGATGTGTATTGGCTGAAAGAAATCATATGTCATATGAGCCTGTTGGTGACCAAGCTTCATCTTCATTTTCTGAAAAGGATCAGTGGATTAAGCTAGAAAGGATCCTGAACAACAACTCAGTCTTTGGGACTCTGGCATATAAACATGAGAGATAAGAGCAGAGGGAATGGAAGGAGGATTTAAAAAATTAAGAGAAAAATAGCAAATTAGTAAGTAGGATTGACAATTGAGGCTAATCATCACTGAAACATTTGTAAACCCCAAAACCAGAGAGACTTATCCTCTGTCAAGAGTAAGAATTGAGAGCCTGAAAACATGTTGAGACTATCCAGGAATTTCTATTCAAGAAACTGGATGGTAATCACAGTCTTGGGGCACTACACCCAAAGTCATTTGGGAGCTGTGTGATCTTGGGGAAACTGAGTTATCTGGGCTTCTCATATCAAATTAGAAAAAAGAGCAAGTATAATGTGTGTGTGTGTGTGTGTGGCGGGGTGGGGGGGCAGGGAGGATGGAGGGGGTGGGTAATGTGTTCTGGTACAGCTTGAACTCAGGGACTCACGCCTTGCTAGGCTTCTTTTTTGCCTGAAAACATACCTCAGTTTTAAAGGCCAGTTTTAGTATTATCTGCTTTACATTGAATTCAAAGACTGCCTTGGACTGAGTTGTCTGATTCTTCATTTCCAAGAACTGGGAATTTTCTGAGGAGAGTTTTCCTGGCCTCCTGTTTCTTGGCACTTGGCCTATTTACTTTTCTCCCCTGCTTTTCCTCATCTTCTTCTCTAATAAGACACCAGAATCACCTTCAAAGTGATCTGCACCATCCCGTTTGTCTCTTGGAGTTTCTAAAATTTCTGTCTGCTTTTTCTGCCACTCTCATCCTGATATTCTCCCTGATCTGGGATTTCAGCATCTTTTTATTTTCCTCTATCCGCTTTAGCCCGTTCCACCCTATCCAGCTTCTCTTATGTGAGGTTACCCTGTATTTAAGATTCTGGAGTTCTTATTGAGATATCTCTGTCCTTGTTGAGAAATTACTCTTCTTCAGCTTCCATCTGTGATCTTTAAAATAGAGATACAGTTACTTCTCATAGTGTTACTGAGAATGTTTTGGGTTGTTGTTGTTGTTGACGTTTTTGGGTAGAGGGTAGTGTTATCACTGGAACCCAGGGCCTTTGACATCCTAAATCAGGGTTTTACCACTGAGTTATACCCTTACACCATTATTGCAAGCATTAAATGAGATAATACATGTGATTTGCTTTGAAATATACTGGCCCATAATAAGTATACAGGACACATTCTCTACCACTGCTCCTGCATTTTGTCTTTCTGTCTCTACTTTCTCCACTTGCCCTGAACTCTACTTTCCCATTATCTTTCAGCTTAGTGGTAATGATAGAGGATAAAGATGACAAAATTATAGCTATAGGCATGCCAAAAAAAAAAAAGACCTAAATTGTCCCAGTGGGACATATGGTTTTTGGAGGAAAAGAATAACTGGTGTGAATTCTCTTGTTTACTTGCTGTTTGACCTTGGGCAAATTATTTCTCTGAGCCTTAGCTGTTTTGTCTCTGTAATGACAATAATCATGTATATATTATATATATATATATATATATATATATATATATATATAAAATTATATGGACTCATTACCTTGCTCATGTAACTGTTACCCCCCTGTACAGTATCTTTACAATAAAATATATATTAAAATATATATACACACATACAGATATATATTTTCCAAAAGACCACTCTGTGAGTCTCTCTCGCTCTCTGTCTCTGTCTGTCTCTCTCTCTCTCACACACACACACCGATATGTATGTATGCTGCCTGATAAGCAACTAGTACCCAGTACTCCTTTTAAAAATTATCTAACAAAAAGGGAACAACATTTGAGATTTAGTCTAACTCAGTTTACATGGAAAATTACTTGTCCTTCCTTGGGAGAAATTTAAGAGAATTTATAAGAAATATGAGAGTTAATTGAGACCCCTGTGTCTATGAAATGTTTAGGGACATTAAATCCCGCTAGCTTAAGTTTCAGATCTCTGCCGCCCTCTAGTGGCCACTATTTCCTGGAAACTTTGCAGTCTGATAAACTACAGAAGTCAATTCTCCTTTGAGCAAGAATTATGTGGAGAAATAAGGGATGTGGAAGGGGAAGGAAGAAGAAAAAGGGAGGAGAGGAAATACATGATGGAATGGGGCGTGAGGGAGATGACATGATAGTCTGTTTCATATTTCAGATTAGAAAAGTTTTTATCTGCACATGCCAGCAAAATCTGGCGAGAATCCAAACACACATCTGCATATACTAGAAAAACATCCGCCTTCATATTCTTCTTTCCTCTTTTATCTTCACCCTTACCTGCCAGCTGTCCTCCACCAAGATGGGAGCATCTTTTCTTCTCTTTGAGTCAGATAAATCTTTGCCCTTACATTTATAAAGTCAATGTACCCTGTCTGAGGCCAGATGCCTGTCCAATTAGGTAAGTTGCACCTAGGTTGTGAACTTGAGCTGGAAATAAGGCATTCTGAGAAGTGATGCTCTTTTGTTATTAGGCATTCTGCTGGCCAGTAATAGTGCTGGAAAGAGGCCAGCCCTGGTAGGGTAGAGGCGCCATGTAACTATCAGGTCCCTAGGGTGAGGGACAAAGCAGTGTGGCTCTAAGAGCTCAATGAGGGCCATTCCACTTGGTGGTGTGCTCTGATTCTGAGGGAGCTCCTCTGGTACTTGTCAAGTTGCGAGCTTGGAGGAATCTGGCCTTGTTTGCAGTGACAATCAACCTTTAAAAAGAAGGCACTGATGGATGTGTGTGAACCAGAGATTACAGTCTTGTCTGTGGTTCTAGTGAGCTGCTGTTTATAAACACAGCCATTGTCTGAATTCTTTGTTGTCCTTTCCTGCGATAAAAGAAAAGGGAGACCAGAGATAGAGCCCTCACCTTGAAGGACATTAATAAAAATGGGGGTAGGGGGTAGGATCTGGGGTTCTGGATTTTCACTCCCAAGACTGTGAGCCAGTATCTCATGCTTCCTTTCAGCTAAGTTGCCTCTACATGTTCATGGAGGGCTACTAGTAACAGGAAAATACCCGAGTAAGGGAGGAACACCCCGAGTCTCTCAGGATGTATGACCTAAGAAATATCAACGAATATTTCTGCACTTGGAAAACTGGAATTAAAAATACTTGCCTTGGGCAGGGGTGTAGCTCAGTGTTAGCGTTGGACCATCATGCTAGACGCTCTGAGTTCATCTTTAGCACTGAAAATTTACCTTGCAGAAACTACAGGAGTGGGCACCTGTTCACTACCTTTCTGAGAAAATGAGGTGACGGGCAGGACAGAGGTCGCACAAGATTTGCTGTAGTTGAAGAACTCTTCCCCACCCCCCACGTTCACTGCTCCTGTGTGAATTTCAAGAGGCCAGACTCCCAGGAAGGCCTTTAAACAACCCGAGAAGAAGCTGTCGCCAAGCCTTTCTGGGCTTTTCTTGTGGCGCTGCCTCTCTCCCCTCCTGGCTTTTCATTGCCTTCTTTTTATTCCGAAACCTGCTTTTCTGAAGTTGGGCCCTAAATGCATAACTAAGGAGAAGGCCTGATTGCAAAAACACCTTCCAGTGTCCCCTGCTTGTCCAAGACACGCTCTTGTCTAGAGAGCAGAGAAATAGGGCAGAGAATCCAGAGGAAGGGCAGGCAGGAAGGATAGCGAGCCTCGGAGGGACTGACAGAGGGAGGGCGGAGCGGATTCCGCTTTTCTCAATGAATACCCAGGCCTCTGTAGATTTGCATAGGAGCCGAACTCGCCACACTATTGGTTGAGGCGTGCGGGTGGGGCGGGCCTACGGGGGGGGGGCTGGACTGAGGCGCAGAGTTGGAGAGCGAGCCCCGCCCCCCGCCGCGGCCCCGCCCCCTCCCGGCGCGCGCTCACGGCTCGGCCAGCTGCAAGTGGCGGGCGCCCAGGCAGATGCGATCCAGCGGCTCCGGGGGCTGCAGCGGAGGTGGCAGCCGGCACCTCCCACTGCCGCTGTCCGGGGAGGGTGGGAGGGTGTCGGGGGGGGGGGGCGGCGGGCGGGAGCACTCAGACGCCTTCCAAGCCGCCCTCTGTCCACCCACTGGCGCTGCAGCTCGGTGAGGAGGGCTCAAGATTTCGGGTTCCTCTGCCCTGCACGCGTTTGCTTGGCCACTGCGGCCGAGGCTGAGTGAACTCCAAGGAGCCAGGGCAGCGGCCACAGCGAGGACATCGCAAACTTGCGGGCGGGCGGGCGGGGGCGAGCCCCGCTCCACGCTGAACTTCGCCGGGCCGTGCGGCGGTGCCCCCGGGCGCCCCGCCGCGAAGGTCGCTGGGGAGCGGGGCGGGGAAGGGGGCCCGGGCCGCCGGCGATCCTGCGCCCCCTCCCCGGAAGAGCCGAAGGCCACGCCGCCGGGGACGGCCAGGACAGCGCCGGGGACGGCCAGGACAGCGGGCTCCACCTGGGAGCCACGGCTCCCAGCTCGGAAAGTTGTGGGGAGGCTCGCAGGCTGCGGCCCGGACGGCGGCGGGCAGACCCCGGCTCCCGCCGGCCCTGGGCCGTGGGGTGGAGGCTCAGGAGAAGACCGCGCTACCCGATTGCCACCTCCCTCCCAGCGTAGTACTTTCTTTGGTTCTGGAGCAGCAGCGCTGCGAGCCGGAGCTCCAGACGGGAGGGGGGCGCGGCCCGGGGCTGCGCGGCGCGCGGGAGGCGCCGCTCGCGCCAGCGGCTGAGCCCCGCGCGCTCCACGCTCTCTCCGGATTCACCCTGACTTCAGCGCCGCGTGACTCAGGCCCGGCTGGTAGCTGAGGGTCCGGAGGCCAGGAGACAACCCCGAGCACGACCTCAGTACACAGAGCCCCGCGGCGGGATGGGAGCCATCGGGCTTCCGTGGCTGCTGCTCCTGCTGCTTTCCCGGGCCGCCTCGGGCGCGGGCACCGGGACCGGCCAGCGCGCCGGCGGCTCACCAGCGGCAGGATCGCCGCTGCAGCCCCGGGAACCGCTCAGCTACTCCCGCCTGCAGAGGAAGAGTCTGGCGGTGGACTTCGTGGTGCCCTCGCTCTTCCGCGTCTATGCCCGAGACCTGCTGCTGCCGCCTTCGTCTTTCACGGAGCCCGGGGCTGGACCCCCGGAGGCGCACGGCTGGCTGGCTCTCGACTGCGCCCCTCTGATCCGGCTGCTGGGGTCACGGCCCGGGGTCTCCTGGACAGCCGACTCCGGCTCTCCCTTCCCAACGGCGACCTCAACGCTGTCCAGGGTGCTGAAGGGCGGCTCGGTGCGCAAGCTCCGGCGCGCCAAGCAGCTAGTGCTGGAGCTGAGCGAGGAGGCGATCCTGGAAGGCTGCCTGGGGTCCCCAGAGGAGGCGGTTGTGGGGCTGCTCCAGTTCAATCTCAGCGAGCTGTTCAGCTGGTGGATTCTCCACGGCGAAGGACGGCTGAGGATCCGTCTGATGCCCGAGAAGAAGGCATCGGAAGTGGGTAGAGAGGGAAGGCTGTCCGCGGCGATCCGGGCCTCGCAGCCCCGCCTTCTCTTTCAGATCTTCGGGACCGGTGAGCAGCTCCCACCAGAGTTTGCTGGCATTTGCATTTTTAGTACCACCAATATGCGGTCACTGTTAACTAACACTACCCTTACCGGCCTTCCCCCAACCTCAGCTCCTCTTTCCTCCTTCCTGAAGTTGACTGTGTTTTATGTTGTCCCTGGATAGCACCACCCCAAGAACCTTCTTTCCTCTTTGTAATCAAGTTGGGAGCAGAGATTCTTCCTGCTGGCAAAATACCCTCTTCTACCACCTTACACGTTCCAAACAAAAATAGAATGCCCTCTCCTTCCTGGGCCCTGAGAATGGTTGAAATGACCCTAGTCTCTGTAAGTTCCAAACTAGTACCAGATCTCAAAACTATTGCTCTGTCCCTCCTCCCTGGCCCTCCCCCGCCCCTTTGCTCTTTTCAAAACACGAATTTGGAGAATGTAGTGTAATTTCTCAGGATGATAGTATTTCCTCTACATCTTGAATCCCACCCAACTCTACCTCCTCTGCCCCACGCTGGCTTGCTGGGAGGTGCCTCTTCTTGGTTAATTCGTGATGTTCCCTCTTCCACCCCAACTTTCATCCTCCGTGTGTTTTTCCTCTCTCAGGCTCTTATTCTTCCCAGGTGTCTTGGGAAGGGTTCAGAAGAACCAAGGATCAGTGAGAGGTGTGTGTGTGGGGGGGAGGGGAAGTTTAAGATTGCCTTGCTCTAGGGGAACAAATATAAGGCCAGGGAGAAATTAGCTTTTCTTCCCTTTCCTTTGGTTTCTTAGCTTGAGTGTCTGCAGCAGCAGCAGCTCTTGGGGATGGACTCTGGCAGGCCTGTTTCACTGCAGATTTATCTGCTGGGGACTCCTGAGATGAGGTTTCTGTTTCATTTACTCCCTCGTTTCTTCACATAGTCACTGAGTTGGTGTGTGTGTGTGTGTGTGTGTGTGTGTGTGTGTGTGTGTGTGTGTGTGTGTGTGTTCAAGCACTGACTTCTAACTCTTCCCATAGTATTCTTTGACTGGAAAACCAGGTGGTTTTGAATGGATGTTTGTTTCTCTTATAAGACTGCAGGGGAAGGACTCGTGAATAAAATATGCAATGTGAATGAATGGGAACAGCACAGAAGAGAAATCATGTTTTTTAAAAAGCCTACACTGATTCCATTGAGTAAACCTAGCTTCTTTTCTATCATTCTCATCATCAGAAATAAATGAAGTTCTTATGCTTCACTGGTTGCTAATGTCTACTACTAATTGGAGGGAATGCATTGAAACAGGTCCATTGTAGAGCTGAAAGTATCTCCCATGCTGTCCCAACACACACACACACACACACACACACACACACACACACACACACACACAATATTTCATGCAGCAGAGAAATTTGGAAGTATAAGTTCTCTGATTATTGCTTGGAAAGCACATTGCTGCGTGGTCCCCAGGGAAGACAGTGAGACACCTATCTCAGTACTAGCATTGGTAGCATTGAGACATGAAATGACACTTTCTGATTGGTACTGGAATTCATATAGTGCATAGTAAAGGTGGCTCTGACAAATTTGACAGTCTCTTCAATGATCTGAGAGAAGAGAGCAACACCATCACTATTGTCCCACATAGGATACTTACAAAGATACTTGTAAAGAACAGCTGGGCTTTAATGTCATTGTAGCTTCTGTGGTTTATACAGACATCATTCTCTTTTAGTGCCCAATATTTTGTTGTAGATGTAAGAGTGAAAGGCAGATTTTCACCCACTTCATGTCCATGAGAATCTCTGAAGCCTCCCCAATCCATCGACTCTTGTTAAGTAACCATAGGCTTCTTGCAGTCTGGATCAGCTATGATCACATCTTGGTAACTGGCAAAAGGGTTCTTTCTGCATCCCTAAACTTGCCAACCATTAACAGGTAGGTTGCAAGAACATCAGTGAGTGTCTTGGAGAGTTGTATCATGCACCTGAAGATTATATTACTCTCAAAAAGCCCTATAGAGGGACCAAAGCTTCTGAGTGGAGACTTCCATGTAGCAAGAACAGCCCTTCAAAAACTACTCTGCTATTGGGTGTAGGGAAGCAAAGAGTGTCTCAAGTCCTCTCTCAGCAGTGCAGTCCATTTGGCAGCTAGACCAAGCCCTTATGCATCATTTCACACATCCAGCAAAGCTGGTTTCAGAAAGAGCCAGGATTCTGCCATTAAAAGGCTAGAAATTTTGGCCAAGCATTTTTCAGCAGGATTGGGATCAAATGATTATTGATGGGATCAAATAAGACACTAAGTGTAACTGGATGAGCTCCCCATGACCTCCAGAGAGACAGACAGCTTATTGAAAAGCACTCCAGGCCCGTGCTGATCACACTTGGAACGGGCTGGTGTCTCCTGTCTCTGAGAACAGATGTCGCCTGCAGTTAGGCTGCTAGCCATATAAGACTAGTCTCTTGTTCTACCATTCAGATACAGGCTTCTTCAGATACAGTGTACATTTTACACCCACCAGGGAGTAGACACACCCTGGGATAGATCATGCTCCATGTTTGAGGCAACATATATCATTGTGTTTTCATTCATATTCATGGATAAAATTTCTGGCTTAGGTTCTGTCACTTGGATTGATTTTGCTATTTATCATGTTTAGAAAAACTCAGGTTATTCTTTTTATATAGGGTCTGATTTATAGAAAAGGCATTTAACTTCTGTGACAGAGGATCTTCAATTATATAAAGGGAAGTAGGTAAAATGCTGCTTATCTCTTCCTGCTTCTACTGAATGGGCTGGCGGTATAACCTAGAGGGGAGCAACTATGCTTCCCTCTGGAATTCCCTTTTAAAGAAAGAAAGAAGAGAGGATGGTGGTTTTGCCACCCTTTTTGGCCAAAATCCAACAGCAACCCTTTTGCCTCAGACTGAAAATTGCTTCTTAAACTTAAGCAGGATAATGACTTAGGGTATGACAAAGATTGCAAAGTTAAGGCAAAGAAAAAATATGTGTATTATTTGTGGATTGGGGAGGGGGGTCCTGAGAAACCTTATAATAAATTGGTATGCTTATGTGTATTTTTTTTTCTTTTGAGGTTACCGTGCTTTCCTAAAAGGAATTACTGTTTCAAAGTCCACTACAATTCCCAGAGCACCCATTCATAGGTAAGGGGTGGAGAAGCAGTTGCTGGAATGAATATGAATGGTGATGTACCATCCTTACCAGCCCAAATCATATATAGTATGTCTGCCTGGAGGTTAGCACACTGCCCATGGTTCTGGTTTATATCCTGGTTTGTAGGTGTTATGAGATTTGCTTCTGCCACCCCTCAGGCAGAGAGCTAGAGGATATTGTGGAGATAGAGCAGTTTCCCTGTAAACCTCCCTCCACACTTGAGGAAAGGTGATATATGGTTGGGGAGTGTGCATGCACTATGAAAAGGCTTTAGCAATTTAGAATAGATATATGCAATGCAATACATCTGACCCTTGACCTCACACCTGTCCATCCCTTCCCAGTTCATTTCTAAAGAGGACAGAGAGACTAAAGAAAGACAGAGAGGAAACGGGAGCTCCTAGAAGGCGTATCAGTTATTGAAGGTGGATTGAGAGAGCTGGAACTAATCCAGAGAAGAGCAGAGAGCTGATTTAAGAGTTGAAGGAACTGATTTACGATGAAAGATGAAAAGAATTAAATATATATGGCTGAGCTAAGTGGCAATGAAGGCAAAGCCATGATAACAATCTACAAATCTCAGATGAGAGAGTCTGGCAGTGAGGGAGAGAAGTTATTTAGTGTGGCTCATGGAAGTAATAAGATGAGACTTGCAGAAGGAAACTTCAGGTTAGATAGCAAGGAACCTTATTTTCTGAAACTGATATTGCTCTCACTATGGGATGGAATTCCAAGGCAGCAGGAGTCAGGTGAGATTTGGGCCAGACAAGCCACATCATTCATAATTAATAAGTTCTATATTTGCAAATGTTAAGAAGCTATAATAAGCAGGAGAACAGGGCGGGCATGGCAGCAGGAATCAGGATCTTTTGGGATCTAATTCCCAAGAGCCTTTGAGAATTGGTATTTCTACCAAGAAATTTGGTGTTTCTACCAAGTATTATCTATGTACCTTTGAAGGGGGTGGGGAATACAAGAAGACTTTTGGTAAAAATCTTTGAAGTTACAGGGTTTATTCTTTCCTATTCCAAGACTAGACCCAGTTGGTATGATCCAGTGAGGAAGAAAGACATTTACCAGAGGACTATGTGTCTAAGACACATCTGTCGGTTCGTGTGTGTGTGTGTGTGTGTGTGTGTGTGTGTGTGTGTGTGTGTGTGCGTGGTGTGTCTGTCTGTCTGTCTGTTGTCTGTCTGTCGGTCTGTCTGTCTGTGACTGAGTCACTGGGCAGGGCAGGAGGTGACTATGAGAAGATGAGATCCTTTCAAGATTTGGTAGACTCCTATTTGCTTTCTGAAAATCTTTTTTGAATG
The DNA here is from genome assembly GCF_019054845.1 of Dipodomys spectabilis. NCBI lineage: Eukaryota > Metazoa > Chordata > Mammalia > Rodentia > Heteromyidae > Dipodomys > Dipodomys spectabilis. The sequence goes on along the minus strand of NW_024870887.1, from coordinate 5,844,777 downwards.
ACTGTTCTGGAGATGAAACCCACTCACAGCCAATGTAACATTTCACAAATTTTCAAAACAGAGCTCCACAAGGGATTTGTTGAGTGTGTGAGTAAGGAGGGTATTCACTAATGAAATTATCTTTAATGGATTATCTTTATAAACAAGTTGGTCTTTTGAGGGTCAGGAGAGTTGGAGCAGCAGAAGTTACAGTATCCTGCCCCCCTCTTAGGGTAACTTTACTTCAAGGGGATTTGCACAGCCTGAACTGTAAAGACATTTTGTCTCACATTATAACCATAATTAGTGTCCCAGTCATATGGAACTTTAGAATTTATAAAGCACTTCATTATTATTACTATTAGTATTACCATTATTCTTACTACTACTACTATTAGTGTGAGTCCTGGGGTTTGAACTCAGATCCTTGGCACTGTCCCTGAGCTTTTCCACTCAAGGCTAGCACTCTACCACTTAAACTGTAGCTCTACTTCTCACTTTTTGATGGTTAATTGGAGGTAAGAGTCACATAGATTTCTTTTTTTGCATGGGCTGGTTTGGACTATGATCATCAGATCTCAGCTCCCTGAGTAGCTAGAATTACAGTCATGAGCCACCAGTGCCTAGCTATATACTGTTTATTATTCTACTGTTGTCAGTGTCAACTTTGTTTTATAAATAAAAATATTTGGAATCAGATTTTGGTAACACTCTTTCAAAGCCATGTAGATACAAAGTGATACACCTTTCCAGGTGTATCCTTTTATGTGTTAAGAGGTTAGAAGAAGCTGGGTGCTGTGCTGGCTACTGATTGGAACCTCACTTCTCCTTAACTTAAAATCAGGCAATCACTTCAAGGTACAAATTATAAACAACTATGACATGTACAAGTATTTGGTATACAACTGTCATGGCTTGGAAGATTTCCTGAAATCTTTTAGATCCAGTTTTACCATTATAAAAATGGGGGTAAAATATTTTTAAAAATGGGGGTAGTAATAGTTCCTAAGTGTTTCTAAATGGATATAGTCATAGTTTAAAGAATTGCCATGGAGGGCTGGGAAGGTGGCTCAGAGGTAGAGCATTTGCCTTGCATACCTGAGGCCCTGGGTTTGATTCCTCAGCACCACATAAGCAAAAAGAAAAAAAAAAAAGAATTGCCATGGAGATTAAATTAGATGATGTGAGCAAATTCTTAACCCAATGCCTGATGGATAATCAAGTGTTTTGTTTCCTGTCACAGCAGCGTCTTTCTAGCAGGTGGTCATTATGATGTATACTTCTGTAACTCTAAGGGCTCAGTCTATATAGTCTACCATTTTTTGTTTTTGTTTTGGTGCCAGTTCTGGGTCTTGAACTCAGGGCCCAGTCACTCTCTCTGGGCTTTTTGGCTCAAGGCTAGCACTTTACCACTTGAGCCACAGCTTCATTTCTGACCTTTTTTTAGTATTAAATGGGCTTCAAACAAGGGCAATCTTCAGATCTCAACCTCCTCAGTAGGAAGGAGTACAGGCATGCACCACCAGAGCCTCGCCAATAGTCTACCATTTTTGAAACAGGGTTATATGTCCTCTCCATGGGGCTTCTCAAAATGAGGTCTTTGAACTGAAGCCATTTCCCCCAATTCCAGATTTTTACGAATATAGTAGACCCAAAAATCTTCCTTTTAATGACAGAAAATGCCTAAGTGCATTGAGTCCTAAGCTTGCTTATAGCTTCATGGTAATTTGTAGATGAATGTCCAGATGAAGTTGTAGCACATTCCTAGAACCCAGGAAGATTTTTTTTCTAATCCATTTCCAATCTGTATCCACCCCCTTCTCAAAGTAACCATGCTTTAGACTCCCAAGTCACCAATTAGTTGTAAGTATTCTTGAACTTTAGGTCAGTGGAAACAAGCTTTATATTTTCTTTTGTGTCTGGTTTCTTTTGTTGACTGTGATTGGTGAGACATTAACCATGTTGTTTTGTAGCACAGTATTCTTTCCTTATATCGCTGTGTTGGAGTTCTTTGTATGAATATAGACCATTTGTTTATTTATATTGTCTTCTCTTTTTTCCTTACCAAAGAGTGGGTGCTATGAGAGAAACAAACATAAAAGATCTATAGATAATGCATAGACTACATCATGGACCTGGGATTAAAGTCCTACTCTATCATTTACTGGACCAAGGTTATATATTTTCTTTCCTCTGGACTTCAGTTTTTTTAAAAATCTGTAAAGGGAGGAAAATAATACCCACCTCCCAGAGTTATTGTGAATTAAGCAGTATGATATGGGTAGTAGGTCCTAATACATAGTTGGTGTTCAGCAAGTGTTAGTTTCATTCCCAGGTTCTTGATTATGTTTTTTTCCCTTTGTAGTCAGAATAGATGCTTCAAAAACTCCTCCTGAGATGGGGAAAGTAAGCCTTTTAAGGTAAAATCATTAGACACAGAGGGTACAGAGGGTAAAAGTTACAGGCAAGCACTGTGTATATTGATATAATAATTTTAATGGACATTTTTTATAAATAATGTAATAAAAGCAGTCTTACACTTAGTTTAAAATCAACAAATAAAGTATTCAATGATGAATAGTTTTAAAAAAACTGATTTGTCTTATACTCAAGTCAGTTGAAAGTCAGTATTAAATCAGAAACAAAAATGAACAAAAATATGATTATAATTATCAAAGAGCGAGAAAGAGACAAAAATATCTTAGAATAGGGAGACACAAGTAGGGAAGCAGAGAGGAATGTAAAACAAACAACTCATAAAAACATACTCTAGGAATTAATTATCTAATGAGCATAGACACCTACATCTAACAAAAGACTAAAATAATGAGGGAGAATGAGGAAAGGTAGTGAGTAGGAGTGAAGAAACTCTTGATTATCTTGGCCAAAAATGATTCTGACCTGGTGTCAAAAACTGCCCTCTGAATGTGTAACTCACATTATATAGTGATTATTTCCAGCTTTATTGAAGTAAAGATCACATACAATAAACTGTGCCTATTTGAACTGCACAGATTACTTTGCTTGATGAATACATACACTTGTGTAACCACTGCACTAATTAGGATATAGAACATTTTTGTCAACCCTTGAAGAGTTATTCTTGACCTTTTGCTATGAGCTTCCTATACTTTCTGCTCCAGGGAACTTCTGAATTGATTTCTGTCTCAATATATTATTTTCTGTCTGATCTATTGATGCCTATGAATGGAATCATGTAGCAATTCTCTTTTAGGTTTGTTTTCTTTTATTTAGAATAATGGTAAGATGTATCTATATTGTATATATTTGTAGTTTCTTTTTTTTGCTGAATAGTATTCTACTGTATGAAAGTAAAACAATTCTTTTAGACAATGTGGGACATTCACAATTTGAACCTCTCATGAACATAAGTGCTACAAACTTGTGTCCCAGTAATTTTGTGACTGTATGCTGTCAGTTCCTTTACATTCATTATACAATTGTTGGATCATATGGAAAATACATGCTAAACCTTTTTAAAGCACTGTCAAACGTCTGGGGCATGGTGGCTCACATTTTTAATTGTAGCTCTTCAGAAAGCCAAGATCTAAAGGATTAAAATTTGAAGTTATTCTAGCAAAAAAGTTTGTGAACTACCATCTCTAAAATAACAAAAATCTCTAAAATAGCAAAATCAAGGGCAGAGACATGGCTTAAGCAGAGTTTTAGTTGAGCAAGAATGAGGCCCTGAGTTCTAACTCCAGTACCAGCAAAACAATACAAAACTGTTTCAGGTTTTTTGGACTCTGTGTGTGTGTGTGTGTGTGTGTGTGTGTGTGTGTGGTACTGAGGTCTGAGCTCAGGACATTATGCTTGTGTGACTTGTGCGCTCAGCTGGCACCCTACCACTTGAGCCATGCTTTAGTCCTACTTGTTGCTGGTTATTTTGGAAGCAGAGATTCATGGACTTCTCTGGGTTCTTCCAGATTCAGCCTTCTGAGGAGCTAGGATTACAGGCATGAGACACTAGCATCTAACTTCAAGCTGGATTTTATACTCTATAATCTCACTCTAATATATGGGAATTCCATTTTCCCTACATTCTTGAAGATATTTGGTATTGCAATATGTGGTGATATGTCACTATCGTTTTACTTGGCATTGCTCTTGTGGTGAATATCCTCTATTGCATGGTCAGTCAACCCAAAAAGTTAGAATGATAATTTATTTTTCCTAATTTGGGAATTTGGGGAGAACTTGGCTGGGTGACTTTGCTCGGAATCATTTATGAGATTGGGTCTGATTTCAGAGAAGGTTATAGTCCTATTGAAGCTAGGCAGAAGCCATGGGGTCTGCAACAAGGCAGCTCACTCCCATGCTGGACATGAGTGGGAGTTCCAGGTTTGCCCTAGATCCTGTCCAAGGGGCTGCTTGAGCCCTTCGTTCTGTTCCATCTGCTGAGATCATATGTAGTTTCCTCTTTATTATGTACATGTGGCACCTTTCACTGTTCAAGTTTTCAAATGTTGAATAACTTCCCATCTCCTGGATAAACCTTACCATGTCACTGTATATTATTCCTCTTAACTATCATTTTCCCTATTATCTCCATTCTGCTATACTTATTTACTTTAGGGTGTTATGTTCAGCTTACAACCTTTTGAAATTCAGAAAGTTAAAAAAATTCCATTGAAAATGATTTCTATTCACCTCCTTAGAATTGCCTTTCCATTCATTTTCGAGAGTTTAGAATTTTACCTCCTACAACATTTGCGATAGCTTCTTTAAAGTCTCTGATTATTCCAGTGTCTGGATCATCTTTTTTATTTTTTTAGCTTAGCCTACTTCATTTTTTTAATTAATAAGTTTTTTTTATTGTGAAAATACCGTTCAGAGGGGTTACGATTACATGAGCAAGGTAATGAGTACATTTCTTATCAAGCATTGTTGCCTCCTCCTTTGTTTCCCCTTATCATCTGTGCCCTCCCATCTACCCTCCCCCCCCAGCCTACTTCATTTTTATTTTTAATTTAATTTTATTGTCAGAGTGATGTTCAGAGGGGTTAAAGTTACATACATAAAGTAGTGAGTACATTTCTTGTTGAACATTGTCATTATTGGCATCTGTTGATGATCCTTCCTCTTAAAAAATGGTCCCCTTGGCCGGGCGCCGGTGGCTCACGCCTGTAATCCTAGCTACTCAGGAGGCTGAGATCTGAGAATCGCGGTTCAAAGCCAGCCCGGGCAGGAAAGACCGTGAGACTCCTATCTCCAATAAACCACTAGAAAACCGGAAGTGGCGCTGTAGCTCAAGTGGTAGAGCGCTCGCCTTGAGCTGAAGAGCTGAGGGACAGCGCCCAGGCCCAGAGTTCAAGCCCCACAACCGACAAAAAAAAAAAAAAAAAATGGTCCCATTTAGGGGGGGATACATTTTCTGAATTATTTTAGAATGTATCTTGGTATTGCTGAGCATTGTGTCATTTGATCTGATACTTGGGTGTGATATGAACCTTCATTCTGTTCTCAAATCCCTTTCTTTGCATTTGTCTGCGTATGTACAATTCAGATATAGTCAGAGCTCTGGCTGGTTCCTTCAAAGAATGAACACATTTCCATCTCCCTCTTAGCTCTCTCCTTTCACGTAGCCTCATGAACTTCAGAGCTTTCCTTGACTGAGCTACTACCCAGTCCTTGCCACTCTGGTTGCTTTTAGGCTAAACAATGAGATAGAGAAAAGAAACAGTGTCTCTCTCCTTGCTCTATGGCCTGCAAAGACCCCTTGCCAGTCCTTAGGCTTCATTTCTATCCTCGTTTCCATTTGGTTGCTGACCTCCTAATCCCTGCTGACAGTGCTGCCTCCCCACCATCAGAGGAAACAAAGAAGACAAAGAAAAAGAGATTCTCTTCTTACTCCCTAAATCATAAGATCCTGTTCTCCCTAGCCTTTTGGCCAGAAAGAAATGATTTATCTGGGTGAATAACTCCATGGCAACACCCATACAATTTTGATGGGTGTCCGAATTTGGTTCACAAATAACAAAAGAAAAGAATTCAATACAGAAAACTCATCCTGGGCATGTTGCCTTACCAGATATTGTCTCTCTTCCTCAATATTTCTGGTTTTATTTACTTTTTAGAGTCCTTAGTAGTTGTTTTTAATTTTTATGTTTTTCTTAGAGATTTTTAAATTGTAAAGAGCAAGCATAAGTCAGCTTGTCTATATTTTTTGTTGAATCTGCAATCCCATCTACAAAAATTTCCCTTCTGTCTTTAATATTTAATATTATACTATACTTTTGCATTTACACTGTCTTGGCTTTTGTTTGCTAAAAAAGTCCTTGCCTTGCTCTCATTTCTTTTTTTAATGCTATCTTTCTTTGCTATTTTTTAATTTAAATTTTATCGTAAAGGTGATGTACAGAGGGATTACATTACATAAGTAAGGTAATGAATATATTTCTTTTTGAACAGTGTTACCCTCTCCCTCATTTTCTTTCACTCCACACCTCCAACCCCCGCCCCACCAAGTTGTAAAGTTCATTTCCAACATAGTGTCTTGTATCATTGTAGAACTGGTTTACTATTTGTCCCACCATTTCTGTGATTCCCTTTCCCTTCCCCAAATCAGATAAATCTATATACAAGATGAAGGATACTGAACTAAATAAAAAACAGTGACAACAGGTAATAAACAAAAGGAGAAAAATAAATACACTGCAAACAGTATAATAATTTTTAAAAAACACCAAAAACTTCTTGCTTTCATTTCTAATGAATAGTTCCACTGGAACTATTCCACATTTAGGTTGATATTTAGCAATTTAATGATGACCTACTGTTACTTTGTATGCTTCGTTTCTTAAGGTAAGTCAAAGATTCTCTTCAACTGTGTTTCTTTTTTGTGTCACCTCCACCCTTCTGTGTGTGTGTGTGTGTGTTTCAGAATTTCCTTATTATCATAAGATTTCAGCGATCTGATTAATGATGTGCCTTGAAAACTTTTCCTTAGTGTTTTCACTGTGTGGAGTATGGTGAGGGAATCTTTGTTCTATAGATTAATATTTGTCACCACATTTGGAAATTTTCCATTTTTTTTCTGTCCTTCTTTCCTAGAAATACGATTAAGTTTATATTTGCTATATAATGTGCTACTACTACATTTTATTAACAGTCTGTCTCATTTTTATTTCAATGTTTGAGTTTTCTTTACTTGTCTGAATTGTATTTATTGCTGTCTTGGACTTTACCTTCTTCAGTAGTGTTTAATCCGCTGATAATCCAGCCCAAATAATTTTTATTTACTTTAGATATTGTATTTTCTGCTCAAGAGTCTATTTACATTTTTATTTCAGTCTTTCTTTTTCTTTAAATCTTTGAACATATTTATCATAGCTGTCTTAATGTTCCTTCTGCTAATTCTATTATTTCTGTCTTTATATTGATCAGTTTTTCTGTTGATAATATAGATCATGCTTTTGTTCTTTGCATAACCAATAATTTCATATTTGAACTTCTGAATTATGAATATTATGTGGGGCTTTTGCTTTCTTCATTTAAAGACTGTTAAAGTTTGATGATTTAGTCACTTGCCCTTTGATTTGTTTCGATTTTAATTATTCTCGTTTTGTTGGAGGGAGTGTGCAGAACTCCCTATTTTGGTTGTTAAGCACCTACACCTTTTCCAATTCTTGTGAATTATTTGGGAATTATTCAGTCTGGAAGATGTTCCTTGGTAGATGTCCTTCTGGGGATAAGTGCTCTTTGCTGAGACTATAGACTCTCACATTGTGAGTGTACAACTTAATATTCAGCCAAAGACTCCAGGAGAACTCTATGCAGTTTTATGTAACACTGTCTTTCTATTTCTCTTTCTCTAGTTGGCTTTCTGAAAATTCAAGCTGTTTTCGCCTTTCCAAACTTTAAAGTCCATTACCTCTGGCCAGTGAAATCACCAAGCTATTTGGGTTTCTCCTTTCTGTGTCAGCATCTGGAAAATATCTCTAGCTAGAAAATCAAAGCAATGCATATGTTTTCACTTTCTCAGTCCTGTATGCTTATTATTTAATGACTAAAAGCAGGTTGTTTTTTCCCTAATTTTTCCAGTTTTACAGCTTCTCATAGCAGGAGGCTTGTTTGGTGCTAGTTTATACATCATGGCTCAGTGTGGTATGATACTCTTTAAGATCATGATCCTATTGACCTGTCTTCTGAGATACCAGATAGATCTGTATGAGAGCTACTCACCAAAGAAAAAATAGACAAGAGAATAATCTTCACAGATGCTTATAATTTTGGACTTTTCCCTGAGAAAATGCTTATTTATTGGATCAGATTTTCTTTTCTTTTTTTTCAGATTTTATTTTTAACTGAGCACTTACAAAGTTGATTGAAGTACAATCTCTTCCTCCCAAGAGAAGTTCACAAATGAATTGGAGAGAAATCCAGACAAGGCATGTTATTAGCTATCTCCAATAAAAGGCAGCCCTTGAATGCTAACAAATAGTACAAGTGGTTATAGAGACTCAATGAAGGCTTTGAGAGGCTTATTCCTGCTGGGAAGATGAAGGACAGAGTCATTATGCACCTCCAGATATCAAAAATTATTCTGCTAAAGGCAGACAAATTCATCTTGTTTGGCACATACTGGGAGGGGTGATGTTTCACAGGAAATTATAGTTCTAGAACTTTAGAAACAATAAGCTTATTGCCCTTTGGCAAGGTCAAAGGATATCTTCTGAGAATGATTAATTTCTTTAGAAACTAAGACAGAAGTTGAGTTAGAAAAACACTCCCAGAAGGAGGTGATTTGAGAATAGGAGGGAGATGGGGCAATGGCATGATAGAATCCCCAGAAGAGGAGCAATGGCTAGAGAGATGAAGGCAGGAGAGTGAAGAGAGGAGAAATGGAAAAGAGAGAGAGAGGTAAGTAGGCTGACACAGTATGTGAGAGAGGAAGTAGAACTTGCCAAAGCAGAGCTGTCTAAGGATTATTGAGGTTTGGAGGTTATATTCGGGGTCAGACACTTAAGTATTAGATGTAGAGCAGGCTTATTTAGCTTGGGATTTAGATTTAACGCTAAAGGAATTGTACAGTATTTAGGTCTTGAGAAGCTACATTTGGATAGTAGATTGACTGACTGCAGATTCCTTTTCTTTTTCCTTTTTATCAAGTTGTGTAGTTTGAACTCAGGGCCTGGGTGCTGTCTCTGAGCTTTTTCACTCAAGGCTAGTGCTCTGCCACTTTGAGACACAGCCACATTTCCAGTTTTCTGGTGGCTAATTGGAGATTAGAGTCTCACAGACTTTCCTACCCACGTTGGCTTTGAACCATGATCCTCAGATCTCAACCTCATGAGTAGTTAGGATAACAGTTGTGAGCCACCAGCACCCAGCTGACTGTAGATGCCTTAGGTGATGTGTTTTCATTATGGTCTCAGTTCTAGGCTACAAAGAGAGATTGTGTGGGACTGGATCCACCTTGTCAGAAGAAAAGGAATTAGACTAGAGCCAAGAAATATTCAGATTTATGGGGCTGGGAAGGTGGCTCAGTGGTAGAGCGCTTGCCTTGCATGCTCGAGGCCCTGGGTTCAATTCCTCAGCACCACATAAGCAAAAAGAAAAAAGCCGGAAGTGGCGCTGTGGCTCAAGTAGTAGAGCGCTAGCCTTGAGCTGAAGAGCTGAGGGACAGCGCCCAGGCCCAGAGTTCAGGCCCCACGACCAGACCCCCCCCCCCAAAAAAAAGAAATATTCAGATTTACAAGAAACAAAGAGGAAAGAGCCTGAGTCTAAGGTTTTGACCTGGAGACTTTGACTTGTGTGAGTCTAAGGTTTTGACCTGGAGACCTTGACTTGTGTGTGGTCTTGCTGATAATGAAGAGGATTGGGAAGAGGATGTGGTTTGAAGGGATAGTGGTTGGCATGGTTATAATTGCAGCCATTGAAGTATGAGGTTATCTGGCATGCACATGAAGCTATGGGACTGAAGATGATCCAAGTGAGAGAGGTCAAGCTGATGTGGATGGGAGAATTATTTTCCTGGGCTTACTGTGAATGTGTGATTCTTGAGAGCAGATGGGTTTTCCTTAGTAAGAAGAATAAAAGAAGGTCACCTCTTAGATTTAGTGAAGTTCATAATTTGATATGAATAGGGCCAGTTCCATTAACAGAAACAACTTTATTACAAAAAGGAAGAGAAGACTCTGATTCATGAGGTGTCAGGGGAGTGGGTGTTTCAGCTGGAGTGGAAAGGCCGTTGTGTTTGGTCAAGAGCAATTCACTGAGCTGCTGATAGAGAGCAGGCACAGGCAGAATGATATTTAGAGAGGGGCGGAGGCGTGGAAGCCAAGTGCTGAAACATTCACACAGGAAGTCTACTTGTAAAAAGAAGATGGGAAGAAGAGAGAAGGAGATATCTGTGATGTTAAAGGTTCCTCAGAATAAAGAGGTAGTACAGATGAAGCGTTTTAATATAAAACTCAGGAAAGAGTTAAATAGAAAGGAGATTTTAGCTATCCAGAACAAAAAACGAAGTATGTAGAAGAACCATTCAACCAAACCTTGTAGACTTAAACTTTTTCTTGTTTTTGTTTTGTTTTTGCTTTTTTCTTTTTGCTTATGTGGTGCTGAGGAATGGAACCCAGGGCATCATGCATGCAAGGCAAGTGCTCTACCACTGAGCCACCTTCCCAGCCCCTAAATTTTTTTTTTTTTGACAAAGTCTTCCTATGTAGCTAGCTCAGGCTGGCCTCAAACTCAGTACCCTTCTGCCTCCACCTCTTGAGTTCTGGGGTTACAAGTATTTGCTTTTATGTGTGATCACTGCAGACTCCTACACACACTTTAACATAACCTTTGCTGGACAGGGATCTGTTGGGAAACTAGTACTAAATTCTACTGTTTCGTATTTTAATATTAATGGTAATAGCCACAATTGAATAGTTTTAAACAGATGACTTAATCCAATCACACAGTAAGGTTGATTTGTACTATCATCTCCACTTTCTAGATAAAGAATCCCAGACTCAGGGTAAGCAGCACATCCAAGGTCACAGGAAATGAAGGATGGGGTGTGGAGTCCCCAGGGAGTCTAGCTTCAAATGTCTGAAGTTAGTTATGCTACATACCAGTAGATGTTTTCCTTTGTCTCTTTTACTTCCTCCCCCTAAATCTCCCCCTTTTCTTCTCTTTCTTTTAAAAAAGTTGTTAATTCATCAGTCATAGGTGCTACCTAGACAGCAATGAGCAGAAAGGTCGTTGTGGGCTTTGCCCTGCTGAGGTCCCTCGTGGGGGACACATATTTAAATGGTAAACGAACAACTTAAGGTATGGTGTGCATGAGCATGGACGCTTTTCCTCCTGATGCTCCATTTAAAAAAGGTGTACCCCTCAAATGAAGACGGAGTTCCCCCATGGGATCTGGATCCCTGAGTATGGTGAGAATCTTGAAACATTAAGTTATGGCATCTTAGAAGTAGGAATTGGCAGACAGGGGGACTGGAAAGAAAGAGCACGACTTTTGTCTTGAGAAAATTGGGTATGCAGAAAGCCAGGCAGAACAGAAGGGCAGGCGCTCCAGAGCAGGCCCAGACAGTCTCAGTCTGTTCCACGAAGTATGACCAGAGGTCATGCTAAATAGATCGAGAAGCCATGCGCTCCCTTCCTTTCCACGGATTCTGCCTTCCCTTCATGCTTCAGCCTCTTGGTGCCCACACATCTGTTTGACAAATGCAGCCAAGGGGGAACGCACAAAGGTTTACTAAATACACCAGTATCACTGTGTGAAGCTAAGGCGAGAGGCGTGCTACAAGGAAGATTCCCCTTCTACTCCCCTTCTTTGGGTTCCTCTTCCTCCTTCCATCCTTCCCTCCCTCCTTCATTTCCTCTCTCCCTTCTGCCTCCCTCCCCCTCCTTCTCTCTCCTTTTCCTTCTCTTTCTTCTTCCTTCTCCCTCTTTCTCTTTCTCTTCCTCCTTCCCTTCCTCCCTCCCTCCCTGCTTGCTTGCTTGCTTCCTTCCTTCCTTCTCTCTTTCCTTCCTTCTCTCTTTCTTTCCTTCCTTCCTCTCCTAGCATTGGTCTCTGTGTTACAATTTGGAAGAATCTGGTTAAAGAAAAATATCATGAAGCACAAATGCAGATTGGATACATCTGACCTTTCTTCTCTTCAGAACAATAAATGTCAAATAGCTTAAAATGACAGCCAAGATGGCTAGAGCTTATTTACGTGCTTAAATATTTAGGCAAGAAACATAATTTGGACTTAAGCCTAATTTACATAAATATTCTGGCCTATGTGAATCGTAAGTACTTTTAAGGAGGGATCATAAAGTAGTGATGTTTGCATTATGGAGAACAGAAAATGTTAAATAAAAAATGTGAGAAATCAGAATAGAATGGAAGTGGAAAATCATTCTTGATAGGTAATGAGAATGTTTGATAACATCAAGGAAGTGTTCTTCCCCACAAAATTGTGTTTACATTTTTCATATCTGAGTGGTGTGTTACATTATCTGGGTGGTATGTTACATTATGGTGGCATCTAGGGGAAGGCTCACAATCAGCATGCCTTTCCTTTGGTTAAATACAAAATATCTTATAGGTGCATGTTTACTTGTATTATTTATCCTCATTTTACTAAAGTCCTTTTATTGTTAAAACAGAAGGAGGGAGAATTATCTTGCTCCAGCTGTGTAAATCCTGATAGAAATCTAATCCTCCAGCCTAGGGTGTAATTCTCCACTCAACCTCATACTCAATTATCATCAGAAAACAGTAGCATCTCTTTCAGAGGTATCTGAGAAGATGGGGTTTTTGTTTCATTATTTCTTAAAAAATTGCAAATATGAGTTAACTCATACACTTCTGGAGACAATATTCTATTGTGTTGAATCAGAATCTGGAGATAGTTCTGGTATCTTCTTCTAGAATTAAATGTTATTAAGATACTAAGACAATAACATAAGGGTTTTTTTGCCCTTGGCAAATATTTATAAAATAGAGCTTATTAAAACAGTTACTGGATAGGTTGGTTAGGAGCAGTAATTAAGACAATTTTTTAAAAGCCTTTAGTGTACACTTGGCACATGGTTAGAGTATTGCACATGTTATTCATGACTTTCTTTTGTTGTTGTTGTTGCTATTAAAGAAGTTTTGTCTCCTTCTTTTGTGGCTTTGTTTCCATATCATCTTTGCTAGGATTGTGCTATTTTTACAATTTGAGATTCTAGTAGACTCTCAACTAAGACATAACTAAGTCAATAAGGAGCTCTAGAGAATCTTTAAATATTATGGATTAGAGCAGCTTTTTTCCTCAAAGTATTAAAGTTGTCTGAAATTCATCTCTGCCTCATTGTGATTTATCTAAGGATTCCATATACAAGCCATTCTTCATTTATTTTGTTATGCCATAGGTTTTAAATATAAATCATAAAGAATATTTCTAAACTCTTAAGATATTATTAATATTTAATTCTTTTTTTTGTGTGTGTGTGTCGGTCGTGGGGCTTGAACTCTGGGCCTGGGCGCTGTCCCTCAGCTCTTCAGCTCAAGGTGAGCGCTCTACCACTTGAGCCACAGTGCCACTTCCGGTTTTCTGGTGGTTTATTGGAGATAGGAGTCTCACGGTCTCTCCTGCCCGGGCTGGCTTTGAACCACGATCCTCAGATCTCAGCCTCCTGAGTAGCTAGGATTACAGGAGTGAGCCACCAGCGCCCGGCTTAATATTTAATTCTTATAACAGGAAAAGACACTAATTTCAGCAATTAATTATGAAGTTTAAGAAAATGAAACACGAATTGAAACAGCAGAAGGAGAGGAGAGTTCCGGACCAGGAATTATGGGATTAGGTTTTCATTATAGTTTGTGCCAAGCTGTCCTGTTTGAATCTGGGAAAAAAATCATCTCAACTTCCTGAGCCTTGGTTTCTGTCATGTCAAAAAAAAGTGAGTTCTGATCTTTGCCTTTTTCATATTAAGCTTCCATGATGTTAATCTATTTCCTGGGCAGATGCTGAAGTATTACTTGGAAGATATTATCCATGATTGTTCCTAAAAGCAGTTGCAGAGTCAATTAGAATTTCACAGGGCAGTGTTGGGAGAAGATAACCTCCTCTGATTCTTAAATAATTGGCAAATAGCATGTTATGATAAGGCTGTTTATTTCTAACTAATATTCTTTTGAGACTGTGATAAGAGTAATGAGATTTATTTTCATTTCTTCCCCAAAGGAAAGCCTAAGTTAATTTGGTGCTTTCCTAGATATAGAGTAAACTTACGCAAGCAAGCTGCTATGGTTTTCTGTTCTAATCATAGCCAGTAAAACACTGATTGTGTGAACAGAGGCTGGTTTTCAATCAATTACTTAATAAACATAGATTGGCCAATCAATAAGTAACTATATACCCACAGATACATACCTGAAAACTATGTTTCCTCTTCCTTAAAAGGACAAGGTTTCTGATAGTGTTGGGGCTGAGTTAAGGAAGGGTTTTGAGTCATCCATTCCCAGATGAGGGCACAGGAGGTGCTCAGTGAGTATTTGCTGAATTGATGAAGGAAGGAATGAGTGAAGTAAACATGATATATGCAAAGGGCGACTTGAGCGGGTCCACTCCATCTTCAATAACCCATGCCACAGTGAACCCATTATGCTGTCTTATAAATTCACTTCCTCTCTTCTTAATGGCCCATTGCCTCTTTCCTTAGCTGCAATTCTCCATTCAACAAATAATCATTGAGACCTTCTGATTGTTTGGAACTTTGTAAAGTTCAGTGTTAGTTTTATCATTGCTGGAGCATAATACCCAAGAAGACACCAATAAATGGAAGAAAGATGTATCTAAAGAGGTTTTAGTTCATAGTTCTTTTTTGTTGTTGTTGTTGGTCATGGGGATTGAATGCTGGGCCTGGGCGCTGTCCCTCAGCTCTTTAGCTCAAGGCTAATGCTCTACCACTTGAGCTACAGCACCTCTTCTGGCCTTTTCTGCTTATGTGGTACTGAGGAATCAAACCTAGGGCCTCATGCATGTAAGGCAAGTACTCTCCTACTGAGCTACCTTCCCAGCACCTCGTTCACAGTTCTTACCTCTGTTGGTTCCAGGCCTGAGCTGAGGCAGAGAACCTCATGGAAACAGGAGCTTGTGGCAGAGGTACTGGACCCTCATGGTGGACAGGAAGGAGGGGAACACGCTATCATTTTTAAAGACACACTTCCAGTGACCTACATCTTCCAGGTAGCCTCTGCCTCCTAAAGCTTCTACCTCCCCCCAAAATAGCACCATCAGCTCCCAACCAAGCAGTAGACACAAACATTAGGTTGTGTGTAGGCAATTTAATGTTCAAATTATAACAAGTTCTAAGGAGTAAAAACAACAGTAATAAGACTTGCTCCCTGACTTTATAAAGAACTTGTAGTCTAATAAAGCAGAACAAAAACATAGGATTTGAGTCAGAAGTTGGTGAGTCAAGATGACACCACCACCAGTTTCATGATCTTTGTATTCCCTGAATCCTAGTGAAAGACAGGGGATGATTCCACTTATAAAAGCTTTGTGAAGGACTCAACTAAGGTTATTTATTCAATAAAGTGCAGGGTAAAGAAATGTAAGCATCACATCAATCATTTAGTTTAAAATAATGTAAGGTTGTGTGGATTTAAGGGCTAAGTCTCTTGGGGTGAAGAGGAGTGTGTGGTGAGTAGAGGATTCTGGAGGGACTTGAATCTTGTTGGATTCTGAGGGATGAGTAGAGTTCGGTTAGTTAGGGTGAAAGAAAAAGCTGGGCAGCAAGGCAGTATGGAGCATGGAGCATAGAGTGTGTGTGTGTGTGTGTGTGTGTGTGTGTGTGTGTGTGTGTGTGTGTGTGTGTGGGTGTGTGGGTGTGAATTCAGTTAGAATCCATCAGCTAGTCTTTCTGGAGTACACACTTTTTCCTGGATCTTCCTCTGTGTGTGTAAAAGAAGTTTTATGTTCAGTGTCCTCAGATGTACAGAATGAATGGAAGACCTTGGAGAGCAAGCTCTGTGTGTGTGTGTGTGTGTGTGTGTGTGTGTGTGTGTGTGTGTAAAACATTTTCCTAGAATGCAATAGGGAGCCCTCTGTGGTCTGATGTATGGAGCCTCTCAGGGAAATAAAATTGGAAATGGTGTAGGGTTTAGATGAGTATTTATGAACTGAGGTCAAGAGTTTGGAGTCTGAGTGGGAAGATCTGGAGAGGAATAGACTAAGGGGGGATGGCTGAGTAAAAAATGATTCTTTCAAACCTACTAGATACTACATTGGAAATGAACTACACAACTTTGCAGAGAAGGAAGTCAGGAGGGGAAAAACTGGGAGAGAATGAGGGAGAGGGTGACACTGTTCAAAAGGAAATGTACTCATTACCTGACTCATGTAACGATACCTCCTCTGTATAACACCTTTACAATACATTTAAAACAAACAAAAAAGAAATAAAGATTCTAAGAAAACTTCAAAGGCCTTAGTGCCTGTGGCAAAAGAAAGGGAATCTAGGTTTTTCTAGAATTTTCTACCAGCAAGATTAGAATAATAATGGTTCAATTGATAGGAAAGAGGAATCTCTCCCTAGAAAGGAAATTAGGGAAGATGAAGTTGAGATGCGTGTGTTTGTGGGGAGCTGAGATGATGGCTTCGCTTCAGGCAGCCACATCCTGTAGGCAATTGGAAATATGTGAGTACGTGGGCAATGTAAGAAGTCAGGGTGAGACATGGGGATTCGGAAGTCATCAGCACAGAGACTTCTCATAAATTATGCACTTTGCTTAGAACTTAATTTCATGTTTTTTAGAAGATAAGAGAAATGAAAAGCTTGCTGAATTATGGATTATGCAACTGTATTAAAAGTAATTCTCTCTTTCCCCCTCCCTACTCACTCCCTGGTGAATTTTGTATTCTGTTCTTCCCTCTGATCCGCTCCCTCCTCCCCTCTTCATAAATGGAGGGACACAGGCACCTCTATGTCTGCCAGATCAGAAGATTGTCAGGGAAGGGATTAGGTGATCAGGAATGTTCACCAGAAGACATGATGAACCTCCCCCCACCCTCTTCAACGCTTCCTACATCAGAGGAATGGAGCTTTCTCTTGAGGAAAGCAACCATTTATATTTATAGGAGGAAATGTTTAAAGAGCTAAATCTTCAGTTCCCCGGACAGCCCTGTTGTTTGATTTGAAGCTTTTCTTAAGTAAAGCACTGATTCTCAACTAGAGATGAGCTGTTTTCAAGATAATATGATCATGTGAAAGAAGGATTCCAAACTTGATTTTGAAGCCAGAACTCCTTTCCTGGCACCAAGATTTTATTTATTTATTTATTTATGTTTTTGATATATCTGAAACCAGTGAGTGCAGAACTTAGAAATTGAATTTCCTTTAGCTCAACCCATTCTTCCCTCTTATTCAAAGAGAAAAGTTGGTGTCAATTAACTGAGACTTACTCTAGCATTCATTAGCACAGAGTGAATCAGACTTGACCATAGATAGGATACTGATGAGAAGTGAGGACTAAAGAGGTAAGCATGTGGCACTGACATTAATTGAATATCTACTATATGCCAGGCACTTTACAGAGATTCTTGTTTAATCTTCATAGCTGTGGTAGGTAGATATTTTCATCTGCTTCCCAGGGGTTAAGTGATTTCTCCAGGCCAGGATTTTGTTTTAGGTTTCTAAATTCGAGAACTCCCTTCCTGTTCCAAATGTGTGCTTTCTTCTCTCCCCCATTTTTAAGTACAACTTCATTTTTATTAAATAATGATTGACTGTAATCTTCGAGAGGCCTATGAAGTAACATGAGAATCTAGTAGTCATAACTTGTCTCTTTGTCCACGGTCTTTCATTTCCCTGTCCCTCTGTCCTAGTGGGGTGTCCTCTTACTTCTTGTTCTTCTCTCTTAATGGGATGCTCTCTTCTTCTGTTACATTTTTCCCTCTTGAGGTGGACAGGCAAAAGGTACGAGTGAGAAGCAGTACAGCATCAAGTTTTTCATTTTTCACAGCATCCTGCACACCTTCTGTAGATATCTCGTAAAATCCGATCAAGGATGGGCAGATACTCCCATTTCTGTTGTGTTAAGGCTTCTTATGTTGATACTGATAACAGAGACATTGAGTGAAAACTTGGTTCTATATAAGGCACCATACATTGAAAATTCCTTAAAGTGAAACTAAAGATATGTTTAAGTTTTGACTATTAGAAATTAGGCACCGGGGAGGGGTGAAGAAGAAAGAACTGCAAGCAGCAGTAACCTTGCTAAGAGGCTATGAATTTCTTGATGTAAAAGGCAAGGATATGTCAATGTCACATCTATCTCTTTTGTGTGCCCAGGGCTGCTTCGAACGCAGCACATTTCCACTGACGTCTCTCATGGGGAACTCTGTGCAGGTTCTACACCCTTGCCTTTTAGTCCTCTTCTGAAGTCTCATGCTTTAATGAATGCATTGATGTACCCTCAGGGTAAACGAACCTGTCCATGCTTTCTAGGGCCCGTCAATCTGGACAAGACAGGAAATTGGCGTGGGCCAGAACCCTTCCACATGCTTGGGCCAATTCAGTTCATACTTCCAGAAAACCATTGCTAATTAGGATTTGAGGTCAATGAGAAAGTGAAGTCATCTAGGAAGATGAGTTGAGATGAGGCACTCTGTAGACACCACTGGACACCCTCTTTTCCTCTGTTCCTCCCTTTCTCTCTCCGATTCCCTCCTTTCCTTCCTTTCTCCCTTCTCCCTTTCCCTTCTGTGTACCATCCATGTGATCTTATCCTCATCCAGATCAGTTAGAATGCTTCTGGCTGCAAGTAACTAAGACCCAACTGAAAGTGGTTAAACAGTAAAGGGTTCAGTATTTCCTGTAAGAGTTTGGGTGTTTATGGGGCTCCAGGATGGGTGAATTCAGCAGCATATGATAAGTTTAAGGACCCAGGGCCCTCTGTCTTTTCACTTCACCTTCTCCTGGACCGGTGCCTTCCCAAGGTTATAGATGACTGGGCACCTCAGACACAGCTGCTACTATAGGCAGAAAAGCAGTGAGTGTTTGCTCTGGGTTACTTTATGAAAGAGAAGGAACTCCCCCCCCCCCCCAAGGGAATTCCTACTTGTAGTCCTAGCAGCTAGGATTATCTCACAGGATGATGCCAAAATCAATTGCTAGAAGAAATACATAGAAATAGAATTCACTTAGACTCAAATTTGTACATGCTCTAGAATCACCAGGTGGGTCTGCTAAAACAGGCTGGGTTCTATCATCAGTTTTCTTTTTATCTCCCTCAAGTCTCCCTCCCTTCCTTCCTCCCTGCCTTCCTCCCTCCCTTCCTCCTTCACCTCCTCACCCTGCCTCCCTCTCTCTCTACCTGCTTTCTTTCTTTCTCTACCTGCTTTCTTTCTTTCTCTCCCCCTTTCTTTCTTCCTTCCTTTCTTTCTTTTTCTTTCTTTCTTTCTTTCCTTCCTTCCTTCTTTCTTTCTTTCTTTCTTTCTTTCTTTCTTTCTTTCTTTCTTTCTTTCCTTTTCTCTCTTTCTCTACCCTTTCCTCCCACCCTCTTTTCCTCTATTCCTTCCTTTCTCCCTCTCTCATTCCCTCAATCCCTCCTTTCCTTCCTTTCTTCCTTCTCCCTTTCCCTTACTTTTGTTTTTTTTGAAACCTTTTTTTCTATGTACTCCAGGATGGATTCTCCTGCTTCTGTCCTCTGAGCTAGGATTACAAGCATTTGCCACCATGCCTGGATCTCAGAATTTCAGATCCAGTAGCTTAGAGTAGAGCTTGAGAATCTGAAATTCTAACAGTACCTTGTTTATTGGCTTAAACACTTGATCAGGTACCTTCTAGGCTGAGGACAGCCCTTGGCATCCATACCCCAAACCTGAACAAAGGAGAGGCTGTATTATCAAGAGGAGAGGAGGAAATGCCTTTCAAGTAGTCATATGGGGCTGATGGTACTTTCTCAGGGGCTCCTTCTTATTTACAACAGTCCCAGTAAGGCTTTGTAGTCCAAATTCTACTCACTGAAGATGGGAGAAACTTCTTTATTATTCTGATGCACTGGCGCATGGGTACCAAACGTTTAGATTAACAGACTGCTCACTGCCCGGGGTGGAGGGAGTGGCTTCTTCCCACTCTGCCTCGGCTTCCTTCTCCTCTTCCTACTTTTTCCTTATCAGAAACTTCAGTGTCATCTGTACTATCTCACTTTCAGAAGACCCACATTCTTATCCGGCAATGGTTATCCCCAGTGTCCCATCTCAGGACATTCAGCTTCCTGAGCAGGAAGGACGGATGGCCTTTCAGTTAGACGCTGAGCAGCCGCAGGCTCAGCCATCAGGGAGCTTGATGCTGTGGTTACTTCTAAATGAGCGCTCATTATTGATGCTAATTGAACTTGAAGTTAATGAAAAAGGATTATTTTACAGGGCTTAAGTTGAGGCCAAAATTGTTATTACAGGTTAATTATTCTCCTTAAAAGGCACCATTACAGTCATGATTGTTTTTTATCAGCTTTTTCTCTGGTGCTGGGATTTCTTCGAAGGCAGATTCTTGATATAATTAGTCACCTCATCTAATTCTTAATCACCAATCATTTCTCTCCAGATTAAGGTTAATCAAAGGTGTATGGGCTGGATACTATGCCTTAATTGCATTTGATCAGTTTCAAAGAAGCTCTTTTTTTCTCTTGTACCTTGGGTTAGGTGTATGGCTTTTCTCTGTATTTTTAAGCCTAAATCTGGTAGAATGGACTCACTGAAAATACTGCTCTGTTCTGCCACTGGTGGTGGTAGGTGGTGGGTATCGGAATCGTCTGAGGCCAAGGGAGTTGATGGGAGAGAGATTCCCTGGTGCTCTCTGGACTGGAACACACAGCATAGAAATGGAGTCCTCCGCTCTCATTTCTTTTCAATCCCCTCTCCCTTGTTTCTTCTTTTCCTCCCTCCATTTTCCTTTCTCCTAATCCTACCTTCTCTTCTATTCTTCAACCTAATTTTCATGCCAGCTCTTGATTTTGCTCTTGGTTCTGCCTATTTTCATTCAACCTCTCCTTCTTGCTTTTATTTCTCTCAACCTGACTAGAACTTGGAGCCCTTCTTATTGCCAAGGGAGGAAAACATGGACCAAGAGGCAGATTCTGTCTGTATTAGAGAGGAAGAGTCATTGATGTTGGAGGAAAATTTGAAGAGGACTAGGACTTCTCCTTGAGAGAAAGAAAAGACTGGGAGAGTAGGACTAAGCCACATAATGGTAAGAAACCATAGATGGAATGGGGAGGGGTTTCCTCACCAAATCCCATGATAACTGAATGAGAAAGAAGTCCTCAGGCCTAAGCAAGGATCATCTAACAGCAGGGTTGCTTCTGATTGGCTGAGGGATGAGCCATGCCTGAAGGAGCACCTTCCCAGATGCCTCTGTTCCTCCCCTCCCTACCACTGTCTCCTTCTCTGATGGACTTTGTATCATTCATTTCCTCTTTGAAACCACTTTGAAAATTTAAATTTTATTTATAAAAGTGAAATATGAATGTTCTCTCCCAACTTTTTAAAGGTAAATTAAAGATCTCTATCTCTGTCTACAGGTAATTCATTACTAAAGCTCTCCCCCCCCCTCTTTTTTTCAAAATTAATCTAGCCTTCTCTATCTTCCCTAAAGGTAACCAGTGTTAATGGTTTGGCACACATTCTGTTACATATTTTCTACACATTTACATAGTACTTATAGAAATCTACTTTTGTAATGTAATAACGATCATGGCTTGAGGATCTAATTGCAATTAATTTTTAGTGTTCAACAGGAGATACATAAAGGTGCTTGCTGGAACATATGTATGTTAGCTTATCAGGGTTGCCTTAATAAAATATCACAGAATAGGTGATTTAAGCAAGAAAAGCTAATTTTCTCCTATTTCTCCATACTCCAAAGTGCAAGATCAATACACCAGCAAGACCAGTTTCTACTCAGGCTCTGTCCTTAGCTTGCAGATGGACGTCTTCTTACTGTGTCCCCTTGTCCCCAAGTATCCCCAAGTCTCTCCTTATAAGGACGTTAATCCTACTGGCTTGTGATCTCAATTAACCTTAATTATATCTTCAAAGACCCTGACTGCAAACACAGTCACATTGGGGATTAAAATTTCAAAGTGTGAGTTGAGGCAATATGGTTCAGTCTGTAACACTACCCAATTTACCCTGTGGCTCTGCTTATACCAAGATGTTCCCTCATTCTGACAGTGGGGTTATCTTTTCCCTTCCTTTCCATCCTGGGAAATCCTCTTCATTCTTTATTTCCGGGCAAAAGTCATTGTCAAATCTTGTAAAATACAGTTCCTTTGTGGCCCTGTTCCATGCCTTCTTAGGCGAGACCCACTCCCCGCTTTGCCTTCCCCAAGAACTCCCATCTCTGCCTCATAAAATCTAACGAGTCCATATCTTATCCTGCAAGCTCTGTGACTCTCCCTCTACCACTTGCATCCTAGCAGCAAAGTATCTCTTATCACTGAATAAGTGACTCCTACTACAGGACTGAGAGAAGTGTGCCGGATGAGTCCAGCACCAAACAATGTCTGGGGAGTTCATACAAGGCCAGAACAAGAGACAGACCAATAGTCAGTCCTCTTTCTTTATCTTGTCATTGAAAATACTGGAAAGCCATAGGCTTTAAAACACACTGTCCAACAAAGTATCTTAGGAGAGCTGACAGACCAGATGATAAGCTGGCAATAGACCAGATTGAAGTTCACAATTGATTGTTGAATTGAGATGGTTAGGGCTGTCCTGAATTAAGCTACTGGAAGGACTATTAAAATGCAAATATTACAGAGAAGGAATAAAACAAGAAATTGTGGCCAATCATGCAGCTCTCATTTACAAAGCCCATGAATTCTCCTCATTACTTAACCAGTTGCCTGCTAGATTTCAGATTAATCTAGTTGTCCCCTAGATTTCAGAAGCCATCAGTATAGCGGGGGGAAAAAAAAACATACCATGGAACAGCCAGGATCATGGACAAAGGCAGGGCTTCTACTTTCAGTCTCAATTCATTTTTTGTACTTTTTTAATTTTAAAAATGCTGTACAGAGGGGTTACAGTTACATGAGCAAGCTAATGAGTACATTTCTTATTGAGCATTGTTGTCTCCTCCTTTGCTTTCCCCTGCCATCCCTTCCCTCCCACCTCCACAATTACCCCCCCCCCCCCATCCCCATCCCCTCTGAAGTTGTAAAACTTTGTTTTCAACATAGTGTTTTGTACATTTCATTGTTACAATGGGTCAACTTGTATCCTTATTTAAGCATTTTGTTTTTTTTCCCTTCCCCTTCCTCAATTAGACAAGTGTATATACAAGATGCAGGGCACCGACAGTCTCAATTCTTGTCTCTTCTGAGCTGGTCAGTCTTAATAACTTCCAATTTATAGCCCATTCCTTTTTTAAGAGAATGCTTCGCCTTTTAACTCATGTTCAGTTCCAGTGTCGTTGAGAATGAGAAAAGGTTTTCTAGAGGAAACCTGACTCCCCTCAGTGTGAGATGTTTTTACCCTTCCTCAGCACAAAATGCCAAGGCTATCTTGAGTAATAACTTACAGAGCTAATTAAGAATTTAAATCATCCTAGTGAATTAGGATCAACCAGTGGCTCTCCTGTGTGTTTCTGTAACTTGCCAAACTCACATCCAGCCTTATCTTCAATCATAAAAGCCACATTAAGTTTTAAGACTTGATTCAAAAATGCATTATGGATAATGATGACACCTTGGTGTTAAGTCTTCAGAAAGGAGCCCAGCCACAGGACTTAACATATTGCAGTTTGACCATGAATAGAGACATCAGGGTTTTTATAGTTTCAGTTGACTGTTAAATACTTCACTGGGCACTGGTGTCTCACACCTATAATCCTACTTAGGAGTCTGAGATTGGAGGATTGTGGTTCGAAGCTAGCCCAGGTAGAAAAGTCTGTGAGACTCTTATCTCCAATTAACCACTAGAAACCAGAAGTGTATCTATTGTTCAAAGTGGTAGAGTGTTAGCCTTGAGTGAAAAAGCTCAGGGACAACACCCAGGTCTTGAGTTCAAGCCCCATGACCAGCAAAACAACAACAACAACAATAACAAAACCCCAAAGGCTTGATTTTTCTGTAGGAAAGATCATTTTCAGAGGAATAGGCACATGTCTTTGGATGTGTGTGTGAATGTTTGAAATAGCACCGTTCTTATAGATACTGGCATTTTCCTTTGTTTTACTACTAATAGAAAAACAAATATTTGAGAATTTAAAGTGAGCCTAGAGTCAAAGAATATACTGCATCAAGAAACAATGTTCTGTTTGGGGGGAGAAGTGGAGGGAAGGGGAGGAATGTAGTTGTGAGATGGAAGGGAAGGGATGGGAGGGGAAAAACAAAGGAGGAGGCAACAATGCTTGATAAGAAATGTACTCATTACCTTTTTCATGTAACCCCTCTGTACAGTATTTTCACAATAAAAAACTTATTAAAAAAAAGAAACAGTGTTCTGGAGTAGGAATGTGACATTAATACCATTCTATTGCCTTCATTAAAAAAAAAAAATCTTGCCAGTCCTGGGGCTTGACTCAGGGACTGGGCACTATCCTAGAGCTTCTTTTGCAACACTTGAGCCACAGCGCTAGTTCTGACTTTTTTTGTTTATGTGGTACTGAGGAATCAAACCCAGGGCTTCATGTATGCTAGGCAAGCACTCTATCACTAAGCCACATTCCCAGCCCTATTGACTTTTTTTTTTCCTTTGGTTACTTGTGGGGCTTGAACTCTGGGCCTGGGCGCTGTCCCTCAGCTCTTCAGCTCAAAGCTAGTGCCCTACCACTTGAGCCACAGCAACACTTCTGGTTTTCTGGTGGTTAATTGGAGATTTTTCTCCCCAGGCTGGCTTGGAATAATGATTCTCAGATGTCAGCCTCCTGAGTAGCTAGGATTACAGGCGTGAGCACAGGCACAGAGCCTGCCTTCATTTTTAAATTTAATTTTTCTGCAATTGAAGATGTACTGAATTAGAAGTCATGTACTTAAGTTCTTGCTAGTTTCCCAGTAGTTTTCTTGGTGATTTTTTTTCCAGTCCTGGGACTTGAATTCAGGGCCTAGGCAGTATCCCTAAGCTTCTTTTGCTCAAGGCTAGCTTTCTACCACTTGAGCCACAACACAGTTTCTGGCCTTTTTTGTTTATATGGTGATGAGGAATCGAACCCAGGGCTTCGTGCGTGCTAGGCAAGCACTCTACCACTAGGCCACATCCCCTGCCCCTCTTGGTGATTTTTGTTAAGGTAAATTATTGATAGAACTAACAAGTCATTGAGTGGTCCCCTTCCAGATAAAAAGCCAAGTTTAACTTGCTCGAATCATATAACCCTCCTAACAACTCTTTCAAGGGAGTGGTGTCATTTTTTTTCTCTATTTCACAGAAGCTTAGAAAGATTGTCACATGCTCAATGATATTAGTACTTGGTGATAGATCTGGAGCTTGTGCTCAGGGCTCACCAGCTCCCAGACACCTGCCACTTACACCATGCTATTCTGCCTCCCTGGGGGTTAGCAGCATCATTCACCAAAGCAAATACTCAATGAGTGCCTTTGATGAGGCTTGGGCTTTGAAGGAAGGAAACAGATATGGCCCGGCCTTCAGCTTGAAGACCAGAGCATCTCAGTTCTCTCTGGATTTCTTGATCTTGTAAAAAAGGCATTTGGATCTTTAGCATCACTTTCAACTTGGAAGTTTATGAGTGCTTAAATGATTCGCAGTGATTTCCAGTATTCAATTTCTTTATGAACCATCTTAGACACTTTTATTGAGGATTGTCATATGCCAGATATCCTGCTGAGTCTTTATAGGACTGCTGAATTTAGTAATTGGACAGGTTCCAGAGACTGCAGAGTGGAAATACAGGTTTGGAGGTAACCCTTAGCTAAGGTCATTCAGCTTATAAATGAAAGAACTAGGATTTGAACTCACATCTGCCAACCTTAAGCTTTCCACTCCACTTACCCAACTTTTGAGCTTCTGTTCTTGACATTTAATACATTTCATTAATTTAAGCAGGTTAATTCCTATTATTGTGGGTATCATGGAACTAAAAATCTATATAACTGTGTATTTCGAGCCTGAGCAACAGTCTGCTAACTCTAGGCAGTATTGTCAGAACTGGCAGAGAATTCAGACCTGAAGAGAGCCCAAGCCCTGGTGTTTTGTTTGTTTGAAAGTGAGAACACATCCTGGAACCTTCCCAGCAGTGAGAGTTAACATTTCACCACATTGAAATCACAGTGGATTCAACTCAGGAGGTTGTTCGATATGACAACAATAACAAGCACAAAAGAACTAATATTTATATGTTTCTTTATAGTTTACCAGGTCTTTCCACATCCATCATCTCATTTGATAAGAGAGAAAGCATAATGGAACAAGCTAGAAGCCTGCAAACATATAAATTTATATTGAACCTGCAAGGGAGAAATTCAGAGCAATGAGAACAGGAGCAGGGTCAGTTGTTGGAGGCAGATGGGCTTATCTTTAAATACCTGATCAGGAAGGCAGCTGAGCAGTAGATAAATGTAAGAAGGACCATGAAGCTGAAAATAAATGGAGCAATCTTTTTCTGAATGGAAAGTAGCTGAAATTCCAGGGCCAGGTTAGGGGCAAGGTGGAAATATTCAGAAATTATGGTTTAAGAAGAACCTCTAAAGCTGCTAGCCATCAAGGGTAACAATGGCACATCAGGAGTGGCCCAGAATAGATGGAGCAATAAATCAAGGGAGAAATGTTTTGACCATTGCAAGGCACTGCCGTGCCCTCATGGAGAATGGGCTAACTATGCTTTTTTTAAAGCTTGGTAAGCTGGGATGTGGGTAAAATGAAATTGGCCATATCAACTTTAGAAGTGCCCAGCATTCTATGTGCTTTGAAAAATGGACTGGTGGGTGCTTAGATCATTCTGAAGATCCACAAGTCATTTTTTTTCCACCTCCCAAGGGCCTACTTGAAAGAAAAAAAAAAGACACTGTTGGGAAATAGTGTGCATGTTGGAGGGAGAGAGGATATGTTCTCATTCCATCTGTATCCATTGAGGCTATCTGCGATGGTGAGAGCCTGTCCTGAATGGTCAAGCTCAGCTTCAAGACCCTGCCACTTACTAATCATCTGACCAGTCTGTGTGGCTCTCAGCTTTCCAGTTTTCTTAGTCTCCATTTTCACATCTGTAAAATGGGGACAACACCACCTCAAGAATTGCTCATTGTGAGGATTAAATGAACTAGTGGTACTAAAGCACTCTTAGCACAGGATCTACTGCAGAGTAAGAGGTCAAGTTATCAGAGAGGAATCAGTACAACAAATCAAGAATATGGTACACACTTTTTTGCTTTGTTGGGTGTCATACTTATCCATGAATTCTGTTATGGTACAAAGCAATGTATTGCGATGACATTCCTACCATCCCAACCCTCTCCTGTTCTTTACTCAATTTCAGGTGTCTTTATGTAGTCCCTCATTTAAATTCATGTTTCCTTGTCTGCTCATACTTATGGTTCTGGATACTACATGTGAAAAAAATGTGATGTTTTCCATTCTGAGCTTAGCTTATTTTGCTTAACACGATCATCTCCTGTTCTATTAATTTTCCTGCAAATGATATAAGTTCATTTTTCTTGGTTGAATGAGACTCTGGTGCATATATAACACATTTTATTTATCCGTTCATAGTCAATTGACACCTAAGACGATTCCACAGTTTGGCTTTTGTGAATAATGACACTCTAAGAATGGGTGTGCAGGCATCTCTACTGTATCCTGATTTACATTCCTTTGGGCATGTATTTAGGAATGGTAAGGTGATTCTAATTTTAGTGACTTCCAGAGTGGCTACACTAATTTCCATTCCTACCAATAGTGTATTAATCCAGCCCCTGCGCAATTCTCTCCAGCATTTGAGAGTTACCTTCTGTTGCTGAAAGTCATTCTGATCAGGGTTAGATGGAATCTCACTAAACCTTAGACTCTTGATGCTTTACAACCACTTTATACATTGCTCATTCAGGTTGATGGTTAGTGTTGCAAGAAGGCTGTGGCTTCTCTGTTCCAGGTGAGCAGCAGGTTCAGATCTGCCCCTAACACCTTCTCTTTCTAGGATTCAGAGTTAGGGGCATCTCCTACCTGAGTCTCAATATTCTCATAGCCGAGAGAGAGCCTACGAACCTCACCTTGTTCCTGACACATTGCGCCTTCTGCATAGATTCCAACTGGCTGAGGACATCATAAGGCTAAGGCTAGCATCACCGAGACAGGAAATATATTCCCCCATAGGAGATGAGAAGAGAAGACTGAATATTTTCAGGGCAAGAACAGATGCTACCTCCAAGGTGTTCTCAGGATTTTAGTGCATAGAAAGCCTTAAACTGGATCAGGGGAGGTTTGGTAATCCTAATCAAGCCACAGTTTCCTGAAGCAATGGAATTGAGATAAGAGAATGCACATTTGCTACATCTTTTTCTTGACTTTGGTATTGTGTGGAGAGAAGTAGGAAATCAGCAGGGCCAAGTTCATCCTGCCACTGTTTTTCTCTGGACTTGCTACAGCTGGGCCTCTACCTGTGACTTGTCATTGACCTTGAATAGCTTGTAGTTATGGACTGTTGGTCAGTCAGCATCTCCCCAAGCAGTTGTATATATTTTCTAACCTTGTTTCTCAAACAGCATCAACATTTTTTGTAGTTCCTATGGTTCTCTGAAGAATCATATGACATTCTTTATAGGCCTCAGATTGTCAATTTTAAATGGCATGTGGTAGGATGATCTCTTAGGCCATTTTCAGTTCCTCTGGTCTGTGACCATGATAATTTGACAAGTGCATAGAAGATGTGTATGAAATACTCAGTCTGAAACTTTCTCATGTCTATAAGTGAGTGCTAATCTCAACATTATGTTCATGAAAGATGTGCTGCATTTCTCACATTTCTGTGAATGGGTGCTTCTCACAACAACATTTTCTCCAGGTCTCCTGTTTTCCCTGGGGGTGTTTGTTCCTCTTTTTAAAAGTCTACAGCCAGAGTTACCAGGCATTCTCAAAGTGTATGTGTCTGGTCATTGTTCATGTTATTAAAGGAGATCAGTCTCTATGCTCTAAGGAATAACCTTCAAAGACCATGATGTGGCAGGTGTATGGAGGAAAATATTTTAGGATAGGAAGTCTCTTCTTCTCCTTCATTCCATGGGGATTAACATTTGTAGAGCTCCCATTTTGTTTTTTCCCAGAAGCCTCATGCTTTCACTTGTATTGGCTCCCTTAATCCTCCCAAGACCCCCTCGAGGAAAAATGTTAACAGCCCTCTTT
Organism: Dipodomys spectabilis; assembly: GCF_019054845.1. Taxonomy (NCBI): domain Eukaryota; kingdom Metazoa; phylum Chordata; class Mammalia; order Rodentia; family Heteromyidae; genus Dipodomys; species Dipodomys spectabilis. The sequence continues at coordinate 5,815,504 of NW_024870887.1, read as the reverse complement.
TACAGATCAGAACACATAGTTGCAGAGAATTAACTTACCTAAAAGAGTACACCCAGGACTAGCAGATCTAAAATTCAAATTTAGGTTTCTTTTGCTGAAATTTCCTTTTGATTCAGTTTCTCCAGTTTCTCTTTTATTGCATTTTGATGAGATGTGCACTCATCCAAATTAATCTGAAGCAGTGGGCAGGACTTGATTCTGCTTCAGGCATGTGTGGCTCAAGACAAGTCTCTGATAACACAGGATTGAGGCAAGGGGACTCTAGCTATTAGAAGATCTTGGTTCTTAGGTCTAGGTTCATGGCTTATAAACTCAATGACTTTGATAATCAGATAAGCAAAGTAGATCTAATGATACACACCATGCCTACCTCACAAAGATTCTGAGGGAATAATATTTGTGAATCTACTTTCTCAACTATTTAATATTATTTAAGTAAATGGCGTTGTTGGTTCTTCTTCTTCTTTTTTTTTTTTTTGGGTCCGGTCGTGGGGCCTGAACTCTGGGCCTGGGCGCTGTCCCTCAGCTCTTCAGCTCAAGGCTAGTGCTCTACCACTTGAGCCACAGTGCCACTTCCGGCTTTTTTTCTTTTTGCTTATGTGGTGCTGAGGAATCGAACCCAGGGCCTCGAGCATGCAAGGCAAGCTCTCTACCACTGAGCCACCTTCCCAGCCCCTGTTGGTTCTTCTTAAAAAATGCAAAAGACAGCTAACTGCTGCTTCCCCTTCGGAAACAATACTCTGCCTGAACAGAAAATTTTACCCCAAAAATATTTATTTGTCTTGATGATTCCAGTATGTTGGGTAAAGAATATCAGGTCCACAGCAAAAGAGAATTTCAGACTCACTTTTAGTTAACCTAGAGCAGACTGGGCTGGTGGATCACACTTGTAAATCCTAGGTGCTCAAGAGGCTCAAATCTGAGGATGAGGTTTGAAGCCAGCCCTGACAGGAAAGTCTGTGAGACTCTCATCTCCAATAAACCATCAAGAAGCTGGAAGTAGAACTGTGGTAGAGTGCTAGCCTTGAGCAAAAGAAGCTCAGAGACAGTGCTCAGACCCTGAGTTCAAGTCCAGAGCTGGCACAGGAAAAAGAAACCCAGAGCAAAGAAATCCAGGTTTCTACCAAAGGAATTTAGATTCAGGCCCATTTCTATTTAGCATTGAGATGAAAATTTATGAGTTTTCATTACAAAGCATCTTGTACATTTGGTACCAAAAGAGGTTACCACCTATAAGACATGGTCTCTTTCATTTTAATGACATGTGATCTGGTTGGAGCAGGGAGAGACACCCTTACCTAAAATAGCTCAACAATGGTGTAATGAAGCATCAGGTGTGAGATGTGGGGTTCGAGTCAGGGCTTGTCTGGGTCCTGCCCTGTTTCTGCTGAAAGTGTGAATGGCTGGGAAACACTCTTTCTGAGTATTGGAATCTTCTAGATACATTTTTGAAACATTTCTCTATAAGGTAGGTGTAAAGCATCCTGTTGTCTTGTTTTATCAGCTTGCTTTCACAACACACTCTAGCAAAAGCTGGTTGTTCTTTTCTTTTAACAAGCTGAGTCATAAAAAGATGAAATAGGGACATGGTCATCCAGAACCGAGAGTGCCGAAGTCCATTTTCCTCAGGGTCGCCTATTTACCTACAGCCCCAACTGGGCTTCCTCTCTGCCTCCTCTCTCTCTGTCTCTCTCCCCTCACTCGATCTCTCTCTCTCTCATTGCTCTCGTCTCTCCTTTCTTTGTCTCTATTCTCCTCCTTATTTTTCTTTAACCCTCTACCCTCTGTGTATTTGTCTCTCACATCTATCTATCTTTCCTTCTGTGCTCTCCGCAGGTCAGCCATTCTATAGTTCCAGTTACATTTTGTTGTATTTGAATATTTTTAAAAATACTAATGAAGTAAAAAGAACTTTTAAGGAGGCTGCCAGACCAGACTTCTGTACAACATCAACTTTCAGTTCAAATGAGCTCCCAGCCAATTCAGACTGATTGACAATAGGGACATGTCCATTTTTAATTCAACCATAGCTACTCACTTTCATTTGTTTTATACAGTGAGATTCTCCTTAGGACTCCACTTGACAAAAAGTTCTGACAAAACCAATAAATGGCTTACATTCCAACTTTATACCAATGAAAATATGATGTGTTTGATGTTATAGAAGTCTTTCTGATTGTGAAGAAACCATCTTAGAAACTGATATGTAGCTTGTATTGTGTGTGTGAGTGTGTGTGTGTGTGTGTGTGTGTGTGTGTGTGTGTGTGTGTGTGTAATTTTTTTTTAGAGGATTTCACAATGTAGCTCAGGATGGTCTTGAACTCTAATCTTCCTGTCTCAACCTCCAGAGTGCTGTGATTAGAGGTATGTATCACCGTACTTGACTTCAAGTGGTTTTGAACTAAAGCTATAAAAGATACAAAAACTGTGAATTCGGTAAGAGGAAATTCTTTTGGGGAAATTGATAGGAATTCACTGACATGTCTCAGATTTGACTTCTGTGAAATTAGAGTGCTTCAGAGCTAATTAGGCATACTGAAAAGAAGCCTTAATGATTCCTTTCAGGTAAATTGCAGCATAGATTTCAAGGCCACTGCTGTCCATGTGCCTCTGGGTTCTGAATTTGGTTCTGTATCTAATTCAACACAGCCCTTGGAAGCAAAACTGGCACTTGCTTTGGTGAAACTAAGGGAAAAGTGCCTTTAAAAATATGTATGATGGAGACAGCAATTTATCACAGCTGAGAATTAATCTAGATACTGTCCTATTGCACCTAGAGGTTTATAGTTTACTGTCCTGTTTTGACTTGGATCACTTCTTTTTTTTTATCAAATGTTAGTGAATAAAGTTGTATCAACAGTGATCATTGGCTTGATACATAGACTCTTTTTTATAGAAAAAAAATCTATTGGACCATGTGTTCAGTGTCCCCAGTCCCAACCCTCCCCTCCTAGGAACAGCCATGTTAATTGGATAATTGACTTCTATTGCGAGGACCCAGGGCATCAGTACTTACTGGTTAGCAACCAGCTGAGTCACAGCTGTGTCTGAACCTCCAAGAGGTGAAAAACTACTGTGAGTCCTCGCCTCCCAATTATCTCTTTGGACTCACTATCTGCTCAAGGTGAATGGCAGAGAAAAAGCTACCCCAAAGATACTCTGATTACCTGACCTGATGGTTTCATTTTCCAAAGGGATTCCCTTTACCTGTTTTAAACTCCCAGGTGAAATCTAAACATAAAAAGGTTTCTTTCTTTTGAAATAAAGTTGTTTGAACATAGCAGTCCTTCCAGTAAGCATGAGAAAAGATTGGCTGGCTCAGGTTTAAATTAAATGAAACTCCAGGGAATGAGACAACTGAAACAGTAAGAGACAGGATTTTTGGTGTGATGGACGATACAACATGATGGCTTGTCAAAACCCTTTCTGCTCAAAGTGTAATTGACAAAATGGCAGTATCCACACCACTTGGGAATTGGTTAAGATGTAGAAACCCAGGTCCAGCCCAGATGTACTAAACCAGAATCTGTGTAAGGCAGAGTCGGTGCTGGGAAGCACTGTCATCTAGAAATATGAGCTTAAATCCTTTGGTCTTCCACTTGTTGAGGAGGCTCTGTGTTTCTTCCACTTGAATCTGGGCAGGCTGGTGACTTTGTGACCAACAATATTTGGAAGAAATAACTCTGTGTGACATATAGTCTAGGTCAGAAAGGGTTCATGCAGCTTTCTAATAACTGTCTTGAGATGTCCAGAAGCCAACTGGAGGATATCTGAGTATCTGAGTATCTGAGTATATAAGATGGCCACCTATGCCCAGATTTCCAGCCATCCTGGCTAAATGATCAGACACATGAGTGAAGATGCTTTCTGATTCCTAGTTAATGTAATGGAAATTCATAATCAAATGGTTGTTTTCAGCTACCAAGTTCGACAGAGTTGTTTAGAAGAAAGATAGCTGGAACAGACATTTTGTGAACTGTAAGAAAGTGAAAAAAGCATTGGCAAAATAACAAGAATGAATCAGGAACTCATTGAGAGATGATTCCACAGAGTAGACAAAATATGGGATGGATCATAACTTCTCAAATGGGAATGTGCTCTCTTGATCTCTCATATTTCTTGTGAAAATCATGGAGGACTTCTGAGTAGAAGTGGAAGTTTATCTCTTTTAAGTGTTTACTTCATCAGATATTGAATTCAGTGCTCCTGTGCTGTTTTTTAATCAGCCAATATTTACAACAGCCTTTTGTGTTAGATGTTTAGTCTGATGTTGAAAAGGATGGAACTGAAGTCAAAGAGGCTATAAACTTACCCTGGATGGGCCAGTTTGAAGTAAAATGCAGGTCTTTCTGACTTGAGTGTATCTTAGATTTTCTCATTCTATAATAGCATAAGACTTGAGATACATTTACCTGCAGGCCAACAAGGCCTGTTAGTCAAAAATGCCTTTCTTCTTGTGTCTTTCCTCTGGGAGGAAATGGACATAGCTGATGCTACAGTCTGAATTTTGAGCTATCAAAGACCAAGATACAGAGAACAAGGGAGATACAGGACACACACGTGATGGATTTTTCTTAGGTCACAGGCTCTAGTATAATTAATTGGCCAAAGAGAAAATTCTGTCTTACTCTTTAAGGAGAGTGTAAGCCTGAGCATAGTTTTTATCCCATTGAGTTTGTTTCTCAGCTTTGTGGTTTCATGTTTTGGGAGGGAAACATGTTCTAGTTCAGTGTCTTCTACTGGGTGCTCCCATGAGTCTGCTAGGCACTGTTGCCAGGATGCAATAGTAGACAAGTCAAAGCACTAATCCTAGGGTACTGACCTCCAAGCACTCCTGAATATCAAAGCACATGGACAAAGGATAGTGAATCTGGGAAGATCAGGAAGGTTTTCTGGAGACGGTAGCTTAATATGGACCTGGAAGGAGTTCTTGGACAGATAAAGACCATTCATGCAGGTGACACTTAAAGGAAAGGCCAAGAGAAGGAGATCAGGTTAGTGAATGGCAGGGCAGACCTCAGGTTTGGTTGGTGGACAGTTATCTTGCTGACCATTTTGAAGATTCCTTAACCCTTCCTTCCCCCTCCTGACCTCTTCCCTTCCTCTCTCCATCTCTCTCTCCTTCCCTCCCTCCTTCCTCCTTTCTCCCTTCCTTTCCTTCTTTCCTTCCTTCCTTCCTTGCTTCCTTCCTTTCTTCCTTCTTTCCAGAAAACATTTCCTGTTAATATTAACACTAAACTTACTTGTTCTTTATTTATGGCTGTAGAAGAAACTCTAGGTATTTGAAAGAATTTCAAGACACAGCAAGTAAAAGCACAGAATGCTCCCTTAAGTTTTCATTCAGATAATTATGCCTCACCTTTACACTTTTTAGGATGTATTGGTTGCTTATCTAAAACTCAGTTTTATCTAGATATCCAGGACTTTTTTTTCTGGCAACTCTAGTATTAGCCAGACACAAGCAACCCCTTTGACTCCTCATGTTGTCCTATAGGTAAGGCAATAGAGAGAACAAAAGAAAAATTTCAGGGGCTGGGAAGGTGGCTCAGTGGTAGAGCGCTTGCCTTGCATACATGAGGCCCTGGGTTTGATTTCTCAGCACCACATAACCAAAAAAGAAAAAAGCCAGAAGTGGCACTATGGCTCAAGTGGTAGAATGCTAGCCTTGAGCTGAAGGGCTGAGGGACAGCACTCAGGCCCAGAGTTCAGGCCCCACGATCGGAACCCCTCCCCCCCCAAAAAAAAGAAAGAAAAATTTCAGACTCACTTTTTAAGAAATCTAGTGCAAAAAAAATCCAGGTTTTTAACCAAAGGCATTTTGGGATTCAGGCCCAAGATTATTTGGTACTATCTAGTTTGTAAAAAACAAATGAACTTTCAATTTAACCCAGAATAATAGTTTTGTTTTTGTTTTTGTTTTGTTTTGTTTGGTCCATCATGGGCTTGAACTCTGGGCCTGGGCGCTGTCCTTCAGCTCTTCAGCTCAAAGCTAGCACTCTACCACTTGAGCCACAGCACCATTTCCAGTTTTCTGAGTGGTTTATTGGAGATAAGAGTCTCACAGGCTTTCCTGCCTGGGCTGGCTTTGAACCGTGACTCTCATATCTCAACCTCCTGAGTAGCTACGATTACAGGCGTGAGCCACCAGCACCCGGCCACAGAATAATAGTTTATGTTGAAAAATTATGTTTTACTTAAACATAATTTTTGGTTTCTATTTTTTAAATTGACCTGTTTCCAATTTGTCTCTTAGCTTTTTCTTGTCTGCCTCTCCTGGACCTTCTCTCTTTCCTTCTCTCCTCTCTCTCTCATGCTAGAGAGCAAAATGCAGAGTTTCACTAATGCTAGATAAAAGTCTATCCCCAACCTGTGGTTTTTTAAGATAGGGTCTTGTTATGTAGCCCAGGCTGGTCTTGAACCTGCTTCAGCCTCCTGCAAGCTGAGATTCTAAGTGTAGGCCACCATATCCAAGGATATTTCCACGTATTCTGTAAATTGTTCTGCCTCAAACCTAGGTTTGCTTGAGAGCATAGCCAGTGTTGTGCTTTGATACGCCTCAACAGCTTTTTCTGCTGCGTGGCAAACACGAGAATAATTAATAGGGGCTAATGTTTGGAATTGCGTTTCACTATACTGCTAAAAAAGCCAGGGATTAGAAGAGGTAGGCCTAGCAAAAAGGGGGCATATGCCTCGTTTAGGATTCTTGCAATTTCTGGATTGAGAGGATTCTACTTGTTTTTCTCTCCAATTTGATGGGAGTAGACATGATAACAACTGGAGGTTTAAGAACTTGGAGGACATTAATTATAAGCAATTCATTTGGACATGGAGGTGAAGTGATGGGAGAGGGGTGGAATTGGGAGAGGTTAATGGAGGAACTGGCAATGTAGCTGAGCCTTACAAAGTTGTGTGGAACTTTTGTCCCATTCTTGCCTTTGAAATCTCACCTGCACTCTTCGTGCTCTTCTACTCCTTTGTAAAGCCTATAACTGCCTATGGAGGAGGCAGGAGGCAGCCAGCAGCCTGTTGTGTCTGGATGAGCTGACAGGGAAGCCCCGCCCCCTGGGCACAAAAGTTTGCCATGCCCGACAATGCCACCATGCCCTTTGCTCCAAAGTCAGAACAATTCACCCTGTCTATCTTTTTGCTTCCTATAAGACACAGCAATGCTGCTCTTTGGAACTTGGTGAAAGCCCCAACCTGCCAATCAGAAGAGGGAAGATCATAATTAATGATAATAGCCTGGTTTTAATTATAGCTATTTAGCAAGTTAGCAGAACAATACCAGTAACACACTGAATGGGTTGGGAGCAGCCTGCTGTTTCCCCTGCAGCATTCACAGTATGTCCCTGGAACTTTGCAAGGCTCAGCTCCCTGAACTGGAAGGACTGAAAGTGAGAACTAAGTAGCCTGGGCCCCCTTCTTCACAAGAGCTCTCTCCTTGCTCTGCTCCATACAATTTGATGATATAATTGGCATGAACCAATAATCTCTGAGTCTACATGGTTGCAAATTGGCCTATTTTCTGCTGAAATGGAGACAATGAAGTCCTTTCACTGATCTATTCCTCCTTGGCTCATCTCTGGCCACACCTAGAACACAAGGAAGTTAGCTCTAAAAAGAACCATATACATACACTAGAAGATTGAAAATATGTAAGGTCAGAGAGCTGTTATAATTGAAGGGGCGGGGTGAGGGAATGATCACAAACCCTGCTCCTCAGACTTCATCCTACCCTTGGCCAATGCCTTGTAATTGTCCCATAGAACCCTTAGGAGCCCTTAAGGACATAACTCATCACCCTTATTTTTAAGGCAAGGCACAAGGGAAATGTGGCTTCCCCACACTCAAGCAATTAGATAATGGGAGAATTCCATCATAATTCTCCTCCCTACTAGGCATGGTGCCCTTAAATAAGCTTACTTAAGTTATTCTTTCAGCTCTGAAAATCCAAATGTACACAGAGATCCCTGGAGACCTAGACAGTAGGAGCTCACGTAGATGCTAGGGTGGGAGAGGGTCACTAAGTGGAAGGATTTTAGGTAGTCTATGAGGGTCCATAGTTTGTTTTCATCAGTAGCCATAATGCCCAGTGTTGAAGAACCTCTGACTGGAGGTCACTCTGCACATCTGTGGAAGCTCTATAAGCCCTAAGCTACTGCTTCTTTTCTAAGTCAGGTATCACCACGTTCCAGCCCTTCTAGATGCTGTTTCCTCCTTCACAACTCATTCTAAAACAACCACAGACAGGATCAAGGAAGAACTTGGAGGCAGCAAGTGCACAGAGCAGGCTGGAGAGGAGCAGATCCTTCCAGTTCAGCCAAGGCATTTTCTCAGAAAGATAACAAAGTGGCCTTGTCATTAATGAGGCAGACATCTCTCCAAGGATAAATTGGCAGGAAAGATGGCATTTCCCTTTCCCTTGTCTGACAAGACAGCTGCCTTTGACAGATGCAGGGGGAGGAATCTACTGGATAGGGCTCTTGGATTTGATTTAAATCTGCCATGGACCATTGGCAGTTGGAGGAGACATGTCTCAGGTGATAGGGCTGGATTAGCATCAGATGACAATGAAGTGATAATTCGTCCCCTTGAAATAATTCAGGTGGCTTTTCTTTTCTTTGGCAGATTCAGTTCATGAAGCTTCAGCTCTGTTAGTTTCCAGATTTACAGGGAAGTACCAGTTGCTTCTTCACACAGGGAAGAGAAAGTTTTCCCTTAAAAGAGAAAAACCCAACCAAACAAACAAAACTCAGCTTGGGCCTGGCAATCTTCCTTTGCCTTCTTATTTGTAAATGTGAATGTCCTCTTTCTTTCAAAAGATAATGTTGTCACTCTGGGGAGTGGAGGAATAGAAAAATCCAACCCATTTTTGAAGTCAAATTGAATGTCTAGAAGGTAAATCCTTGAGGCACTAACGTTTCCCTGTTGACATCTCTCTATCCCCAGGATACAGGATTGATTGGGAGAGAGAAGGTATTCAATTGAGGTGCTGGAGGAGAATAGTTTATATTTTATTTCATTATCTTTAAGTAGTTGTACATTTTTCACTTCGACATGTCAGTTTATGAGCACAATGCATCTTGATCATTGAAGTAGCCCCTTCTGTCATTCTAGAGGAGAATAAAGTAGACTTCCAGCTTATCGACTCTATAGTGATGGGGGAAATAAGATCTTATATGAAGATCACCTTCCTTACTGAGTTTGTGGGTTGGTTCAGTGGTCTCACTACCACACCTACTCAGTGGAGACAGCATGGTGTGGCTGTGTACTTTCTGTATACTTCTTACTTTGTCAGGAATTAGCACGTTGAGAAGCACTAGTTAAAAAGGAGACAATTTCCTGAAATTTCCTTGTAAACGTTTTATAGGCAAGTCCCTTGGAATCCAGGAGAGCTGATTGGAGGAAAGTTTCTGGGCCTCAGGGTTAGGTCTATGAGCCCTGAAACTGCCAGGTTGGTGCAGGTTACAACACGGAGAGTAAGCTGTAGATTCCAGATGAGAGAGAATGAAGTACCCTCACTCACTGAGCTCCAAGAACCTGTATCTTTGGAGTTATATGGATGCTTTCCTGGGAGAACTTCCCCCAGCATGACGTGTCTGCCACCAGTCCATGCCACAGGCATGGCCTGTTTTGCCATGCCACTATTCAGGCAGCCTACAGGGTTTCTGTGCAACGTTTGCTCCTGACTTCTCTCTTAGCTGGCTACCAGCCTCACCTTCCTCACAATGGACCCATGGCCAATGTTGTCTCTCATGCCACTATCCTCTTCATCTGTATGCCTCATACCTGTTGACTGTAAGACTCCTGAATACCCAGTCCAACCTTCTGCTATGACCATATCCACTGCACTGGCTGAGCTCATGTATCATGAGTTTTTTCCTCCCTAATCCCATGAAAAGAGACCTCTTTCATCCAAGTGATTGGCAGCTCATTTAGTCTCCAGGGTAGTTTGGATACCCCTGTGCTTCATAGTGACCTAGACCTACTGGTAACATCCAGTACCCCTAACAGTGTTCTACTCAGTTTGTCTCAACTGGAGATACAGATACAGTACACAGATGGGTCTGCCAGCTTTGGTCTAATGCTTATGTCTTTCCTATGGGCTCGGGAAAGAGTTCAAAGTCCCACCCAGGTAGGAACAGGGTAAAGTTGTACTAGGAAATGATCCAGCAGAGTTCAGCGTATTTGCCTAGGCACCAGGGTCAGTGCACAAAACTTGGGTTTGAGATTCAATCTGGGCTTTGTAGTTTACCAGTTGTCGAACCTCAGGCAAGTCATCTGACTTGCAAGCTTCAGTTTCTCCATCAATAAACTATGTATAATTCAAGTAGGTGTGGAGGTTCATAGCTTCAGAGGAAAGTGTGCCTAACATCAGGCTTAAAACAGTTTTCATTATTTTCAGTCAATCTCCTGGAGACCTAATTTTCTAAAAGGCCCATCACTTTCTACTTTATCTTTGCTCTCCAATTTTTGTGCCTCCTGATCTTCCTCAGTGTATAGAAGACAGCAGCTAGACACTAATAGACTTCAAGGCAATCAAGTCCCTTTACAAATGGTAAATGGGTGGTTTCTTGGTAAACAAAAGTGTGTTACTCGATTTGTCCTGCCATCCAATAAAATGAAAGAGACAGCCTTTTATTTTGTACAATAGCAGCAAAACCATTCTTACCAAACAATATTCTACTCAACTTGTCCCCGAGGTTGTGTTGGATGGGATATTGGCTCTCCGGAATGTGGTAAACAGGTGGGCTGATGGGTATGTCTCTGGGTCTGAGAAGGAGGCCAGAACCCCAGTGCTGGGTAGAGGGAAGAGATGCTTTTTCCACTGTGCTTCCCTGGGAGCCACTGTGGCAGCCACTAAGGGAATCGCAGCCTCCTGGACTTTCCCCTGGGAGCCACAGACAATCATACTGAACAGTTTCCTTGCCCCAAAGGCCTAATTCCTAAGCTACACACAAGTAGAAATAAAGCTTATATGTGGGAGGAAAGTGCAAGTGGGAATCTGTCCCGTAATTTGCTAAAACATTCTATGAAATTGCAAACTATATCCTGTGACATCAGGAGATGGTAGACTGAGGCTTAGCGAATTCAGCTCATAAAATGACAGATTGACTCACCCAGTGAATGAATGAATGAATGAATGATTTAAAAAAACCCAAGGATTTACTTAACTACTGTACCTCAGGTATCATATTAGGCAAAGGGGCTGGGGAGTAGTTAACAAATCAGAAGAATCTTCCTGCTCTCATAAGGTTTATATCCTACAGACAGTGCCACCAATAGCCAAGAAACATGCAGCACACAAGCTGTAATTCAGTTGTGAGGAGCGGATTGCTCATTTACAGAGGATCCGTAGCGAAGACCATTGTGTCAAGGGGATATTAGAGCAAGATTGAAAGGATGTGAGTGACAAAGCCAGGCAGAGCGCCCCAGCTAGAGAGAGTGCACACCACCGTTCAGAAGCTGGAACATATTTATGGCTCCTATTACTTCTATCACCTCCATCATTACCATCACCATTATCGTCATCATTTGGTTAAAAATATCATCATGTGCCACACACTGAACCAGTCATCTTCTATATTATCTTCTTTAATCCTGACCACAACAGTATAGAGTTAGGACATCTTACAGGTGACATAACAGAATTCCAAAAGTAAGGAACCTGTCCACGGCTGTATAGCCTGTGGGGGAAAGAGCAGAAAGAAAAACAGAGTCTCAACAAGCATCCTGTACCCAGAACTAAAAGTCCAGGATGAGGAGCAGAGCATTGTGGGTAAAGCAGAATAATCCATAGTCTGCCTTTCTGTAGGATTTTCTCAGAATGACAACTCATTGTGTCCCAGTTTTCTCATGTCTCACATCCATTCTCCTTTCCTCCTGGCATGCTGAGAAATGGCTTGGGCAGTGTGGAGATGCAAGCACTTGCAGAGTGTTTGAGCAATCTCAACACTATGCTTTTGGATGTAGATAGGCTTGGGAGGGTGGGTTGTGATCCCTGTCCAGAGCAGGGTATCTGCCTTAGACATTGATCCAGCAATATCCTTTATTTCTGAGATGTTCTCAGGAGAGAGGAAATGTCTCATCTGATGTATCTGGTATTTCACTTGGTCCCTTTGGGTTTAGCTTGCCATTGCTGAGGTTTAGCTCTAGTGTGTCAGCCTTTGTCATAACAACTGAACATTTTTTTTATACTGGGCTTCAGTTGACAGTCATCAAGTGCTGCTTGGCCCTGGGTGGTAAAGGTAGACAGGGGATCAGTGAAAGGGGAGATAATCACACACAGAAAGGGACTCTCTTATAAGATTATTATCTTTTTTTAAAAATTTTTTATTTATTTTTTATTGTGAAAATACTGTACAGAGGGGTTACAATTACATGGGCAAGATAATGAGTACATTTCTTATCAAGAATTGTAGCCTCCTTCTTTGTTTCCCCTTCCCCACCCTTCCCAGCCTCCCCCCCAATCCTCCCCCCCCCAACAAAGTTGTAAAGTTCATTTTCGACATGACAACTTGTACTTCTCATTGTTGCAACGGGTCCACCTGTTTCCTTATTTAAACGACTTGTTTTTCCCCTTCCCACCCACAAATTATACCGACATCAAATACAGTGAAAGCAGGGGTTATACTGTGGGGGAGGGACATACAAAGCAACAAAGAAATAATCTTATAAATGTGTTAGAAACAATCGCATGAAATAAAAAAACATTTGAATATATATCTTAGGGTTCATTTTCCTAACATCACCTTATCTGACCTTTTCATACATATACTAGATATTGCAAATAAGGGAAACCATGGGACCTATGTTTCTTTGGGCTTGGCTTACTTCACTTAATATAATTTTTTCCAAGATTATTATCTTATAACCGTTTGAAGTCATAGTATGTGCACAGTGAGGACTTTTGGGTGCAGCACACAAATCCTTAGACAGTGGAACTCAAGGATTGATATTGGTAGATTCGGTGAGAAATCAGCAGAAGCTTTGATGATAGAATGAATTTCACTTAGGGCTAGGGAGGACATTGTAAGAATGGCCCTTTGTGGAACCTTATTTCTTTATTGCTAAATATGGGTCATTTCGGGAACCTACTCTATTATACCAGGACGATTGCTTTGTTGGGGACACTACAAGGACCCAAAGGGACTTTGAGACCCATGGTAGAGGTGACTATCAGATGGTCATTACTATCCTGGTGGTACTCTCATTATTCTGGTGGCATTTCCATATCACAGAAGCTCTGAAAGAAGACATCAGCAAGGTGCCCCTGTGGCACTGGCTTCTTACATCTGTCTTCCTTTCAGCCTCTGCTTTGAAAGCTGATGTTGAATTCTCTTCCCAGGACTCTGCTTCAGGTGCCTTCTTGATTTTGTTCCCATATGGATTTCTAGCATCTGGGTCTGCTGATGTCCATTGCCTTCTATCTATGACTTGGAAAAAATCCTTGAGCACAGTCCTTATTCTTGTCTACCCTTCATGGTCACTAATGTTTGTACTTGTCAAATACCAGGATTCTGTTTCCACCTCAATTTCTGTTGCTCTGTTGGCATGTGCTGACCTGACTTCAGAAGCTGTCTGGATCCCAGCGTGTGTGTTCCCTCCAGTCACTCCCTTCATCTCTACAAATGTCATGCTGGCTGTGGCTATGATCTTGGGAGCATTGTGGAAAAGAGGCAGCTGAAATCAAGCCATCACTTTCTGGGCTTCTTATCATTAATCATGACAAATGATACTTGGATCTCTTGCCTGTTTGAGATGGGAGTCCATAGTACTAAACTGTCACTTTGATTAAACATCAGTCAGTGGCTAGAGCCAGAGCCTGGGGTGAATATACCCTCAATGCTCTTGATTCCTCGAGAGAGTGTGGATGAGGACCCAGCGAGTGAAGGAACCCCCACAATGTAAGCCACTTCCAAAGAAGCCGTTGGGGTTTCCCTGGGGCTCTTCTAAGGAGAGGTGCTTAGGAATCTTAGAAACTGCTCACTTTAACCTGAAAGTGAAGGAGACAGATGCCTTCAAACCTATCTATAGCAAAGATGAAGATGAAATTTTAAGATAGATACAGTTGTAAACACCCAGTTACCTATGGGTTTTGTCTCCTGATCCAATGATGAAATTGAGACTAGTCTGGAAAGATTACAAGGCATCCTAAATATCACAACTAGCATCATCTAACATAGATATATCCCCTGCATAGTCTTGTGTTTAAATTCCAGGTTTTACAAAGTCCTTAGTTCCTTTGAGTTAAGGATGTTCTAGACCAGTTGAGCCCATCCTCTATCACGGCGCAGATGTTCTGTGGTCTCTTGAAATCCAGAACTTAATCAAGAAGAGAACATAGGAGAGAGGGTGGGGTTCTCTGAAGCTGAAGTGAACAGGTCACCATGTACTGCATGGGTATCAGCTGTGTACCTAATGTGTGGGTCTGGTGGACATGGACAGCCTGGAGGGCAGATTAGAAGGTACGCCTATGTGAAATGGATGATCTTTCCTCAACCCATGAAATCAGGGACGATCATTACACTCATTATGTGATTGTTTCATGAAAACAAATGCCAAGCTTTCACAAGGCTTGGTCTGGCGTATGCTGTGAAGCATCTGTGTGACCTTGGATGCATTCCCTCTGTGAAATTCAGTTTTTTGTTGACATCAAACAAGGAGGGTTGCTAGAATCTTAGGCTTTTGTGGGTGGCATTGTTCCATGACAAATGTGATATGTTTAGTAGCCAGTGTAGAGTCCAAAGCCTCTTCTAAAGCATATTCTCAGTCCTTACCTGTCTTGTAGGCTTCTTATAGTATGGAATGTCATTGGAGCCATTGGTGGAAAGTTGATTCTAGATTCAGTTTTCATTACTCTTAGATTCAAAGTTTGCCCTGGTTATTTTCTTTTCCATTCAACTTAGTGTTTGAGCTCCTCACTGCTTCATCACTGCCTTATCTTCAGTCAGTAACCAACCTTGAACTCTCAACTATGGTTGACTGGATGATAAGGGTAGGAGGACCCATATACAGAACAGTTACTGATTCTATGAGTCTTGTCCAGGACATTTCACCCAACAGGATTCATGGAGTTGTAGCAGGAGAATTACTTGGACATATTATGGCCTGGAATCTAGTTGTCCTTGGAATTAGCCCTGAGGTGGGGGGGGGGGGCTGGATTTGACTGCTTTCAGTAGTCCAGAGGATACCATCACAGAGCTGATTGTAGGCTGGATCTCACTCAAATTGGCTCCTCTGTAGAAGGCTTTCTATAGCTTTCTTAAAGCTAATGAAATATATCCCAAGGTAGATGTGTACTGACCACCCAGATCTCTCTGTCCTTGAGGGAATGAAAAGGGAACATGGAACATACCCATTCACAGACTGAGTGCTGACATATAGGATGTCCTAGATTTCTCATATCTAGTTTGATTTATTGCATGTGTGTGTGTGTGTGTGTGTGTGTGTGTGTGTGTGTGTGTATCAGGACCCTACAGGGCCTTGTAATTTCTGTGGGCCACACTGTTAAACAGAAACTGACAAACACAACTCCTCCTACAGAGAAACTGGGAACCAAACTAATCACCCTTTCTCTGGCTTCTTTATTTCTCAAAACAACAAAACAACACAACAACAAAAATCCCCAAATATGTAAAGTAGATACAAAAATTCACTAGTAATTCTAGAACATAACCAGAACCATTAGTTTGAGGTACATCTGCTTAGGCTTTTTTCTTTGTAGAAACATACATACATTTGCATATTTTTATTTATTTAAAAATTGACTGCATTTTCCACATCATTAAAAACTCTTTGTAAACATGATTTTAATAGATACATAATGTTTTCTAGCATAGATACATCACAATTTGTTCAACTACTCCTCTCTAATGGTAGAAATTTACCCCAAATTGTTTTGCAGAGTTTTTTCTTTTATTTATTATTATACATGTTGCCAGCCTATCTCAACAAAGACCTGTTATTATTTTTTAATAACTACTTCTACCAGCAATGTATGAGATACAGGTCACATACACCATATTTTCATTTTGCTATTATTATAGATGGAGATCATTATTACCTCATTATTACTTTAATTTGAAATTCTTTGATAACTCATCAGGCAGAATATTTGCCATTTGGATTTTCTCATTTAGAAATTTTCTGTTTGTGTCCTTTGTCCATTAATCAATTAGGATCTTAGTAGTGTTTTTGTTTTGTATGTTTGCTTTTTGATATTTGTTCTTTGCTCATAATCTGCTGCAGATATTATTCCTAGTTTATTGTCTTTTAATATTGCTTATAATTTTTTGGCATGTAATCCAATCTATCAATATTTTCCTTTGTAATTTTCTTGCTTCTAAATTTGGAAAGCCTTTCCCTGCAAGAAATAAAATATACCTTTTACCACATTTTCTTCATTATTAGATAGTTTAAGCTCATATAGAATGTATTCAAGTGTCAAACCTAAACTGATTTGCTTCTAAATAATTAACCAATTCTTCTTGTATCAATTTTTAAATAATTCTCCTCCTTATTGATTTGTGATCATTGAGGTTTATGGCTCTTCTACTTTGATGATATCTGTTGTTGAGACTATGAAGGAACTGTTAGGTTAAGGGACATGAAAACAAAACATTGATCTTAGCCTAATCACTTCTCCTCTACATGATGTACCCACAGAAGATATATATACAGAAGGCACACACAAATCAAGATAACGTTTTATTATTAGCTGAAGTAAGACTCTATACCAGTTATCTCTTGTTATGTGGCTATAAAATAAGCCACTTGAACTTAGAGGTCTAAAACAACCATTTTATTATGCCTATGGATTGTATGGGTTAAACGTTTGGGTAAAAAAAAACACAGTGAGCTTACTTTTTGTTTTTGTTCTACAGTATCTGAGTCTTCTACTGGGAAGAGGGATAGGGGTGATTTGATGACTAGATATTGGAATCTTCTGGAAGTTAGTTCACTCTCCTGCCTAATGGTTGGTGATTGCTCTCATGGGTCTGATAAAATGCCTGGCTTCTGTAGCTGCTTGGACTTCCTCACAACATGGCAGCTGGGTTTTTTAACAATGGACATAAAAGCAAATTCCAAAATCAGTGTCCTAAGAGAACCGGTCAAAAGCTTCATTTCTATGGCTTAACCTCAGAACTTACATAGGATCACTTTTGCTGTAGTTACAGCATGTCTAGAGACAAGGTGAGGGAACACTGACCTTGCCTCTTAACAGAAAAAGTGTCAAAGTCACATGGCAAGGATAGGAGGCACGGTCATGGCCATCTTTGGATGAAAGCACAATGTGTTCGAGTGGAGAACTTTGACAAGCTAAGCTAGAGAATGAAGCTTAGACTTTCTCTTGCTTGAAATTTTCTTTCCCTGTGATTGTGTCTTATTGCCTCAGTAACTTCAGATCTTTGATTTTTCCTGGTGAGTCTCTATTGACTTCCATTTAAATTGGACTTTACCCCAACTCTGGAACTCTCTATTATCCTTTCCTCACTTTATTTTTAAGCCAATAACACTTTTCATGTGATATTCAATATAGTTGGTATGCTAACATAACTTTTGTATTTTTTTTGTTTCTCCTCTGTGTAACATAATCTTTACAGTCTTTGTCTTTCAACTACATGGAATGGTGATTGGCACATACTGAATGTATCAATGGACGAATGGAAGGCAAGAGGCCTTAATGTTTTTCTTTCTCCTGGCCACTTCCTTTCTTAGAACTTCCTTGGGAGCCTAAAGAGATAAATAGCCCATCTATTCTCTTTACTTCATACCAATTTATGTTCCTGCTCCAATTCCATAGCATTTCTGTCCAGCGTTCCCTGCTGAATGGTCATTCTGCTCTAGCCAGAGTTGGGAGTCCTCTCTGTACTTTGAACCTCCCAAAACATCAATACCTGCCACTGTACACTGTTTACCACCTGACTCCAGGGTCCAAGTTGGACCCTGGACTTCTCAATGTAATCCAGGCTAGTGCTATCTGGTTCCCACAACTCTTCCCATCATGCCAGTGGAATCTGCAAAATCTCTTTCCACTATACCACTCACTCAAGGAAGAAAGGAAATTGGATACTTAGAAAAATCCTTGGGGGTAGGTGTAAACTTCAAGTATGGGAACAGTTGTTTGCAGATGATGAAACTGAACAGGCATGTAGGGGAAGAACTCATCCACAATTATATACAGCAGGAGCTAGAGCTGTGGAATGATGTGGAAACCATGATCCTCCATTTATATGCCTCAATTGCACTCAGATGTGATGGCTGCGTTATTTTGTCTATCTGGGGCACTTCTCAGACTCTTTGTTTTTCAGTTTCCCCAAAAGAGGAATAAGAGAATCCCAAGTAATAAGACAATTGTAAGCCCTCAAGTTGTCAGGTACAACACAGCCTTGTTGTAATTCATGAATCAGTTGAATAGCATGAATGTAGCAACAAAATTGTTGAATATCTCTTTGGGACAAGTGAACCTTGCAATTTGATCAAATTACCTTTCAGAAATACCATTTTGGCTATTTTTAATACAGAAGTTACACACTGAGCAAATGACTATTTTGATTATGGTCCTTCTACGCCAGCTACCTTCACTCTGGAGTACATTTTGAGAATCTTTTAATTTTTTCTTAGGGACTAAACTTCCTTGAAGGGACATGAGGAGAGAGAAAACAACTTTGTTTTTGCTTTCTTTGATATGCTCATTTAAAATTGGGCTCAATAAAATGGGGATTATTTTCCAGAAGATTCCTTAAAAGCTAGCCTTCTGCTGTTGTGGAGTAGGATGTCTTATAGAATGTGGAGTGGGCTGGAGGCTTTCTTTATGTAAATCTATTAATCCTTCCACTGCTCGGAAACTGCCATCCAGTGCCAACCAGATAATGAATTTTGCCTTGCAAATACTGAACTACTATATATAAACCAAAAGGTAGGCAATAGAAATAGGCACGTGAGGAGGACTAGGTATGCAGTTAGGTTAGTACCTGGTGTCCTGGGCACACTGCCTTCTGCAAACCACAGATTAGATTAGCAGATAGCCATGAGAACTTTTACCAGGGACACTTGAAGAGTCTTACCAGGGACACTCACCTTGCCTGCATAGCCCATAAAAGAATTTTGGAACTTCCAATGGATGAAATGAATTCCACCTGGCTCATTTCCAATAGGCCTTCAAAGCGTTTCCCTTTCAATCTCTTCTCTGTTTCAGTATCTCTCAACCTCTTTAATCATCAAGTTCTTTTCATCTTCCTACTGTAATTCTTCCTCATGTAGTTTCTCTTTAGTCACTGCCAGTGTCTGGCAAATCTGCATATTGTAGCGATCAGCCTGGGGCACAGGGATGCAGCGCATAAGTTTAGCCTGTAAATAGAACGGGACTTTAAGCTCCTTATTACCATAGAAATTAAAAATTCTTCCACACGTGGGTTTGGTCCTTAGACAGAGTCAGCTAAACCCATTGGCTCCTAGTGGGCTGGGAGAGCTTTGTGCCTGCCACAGACTGAGTTGGCACGATTCTCTTAGAGGCATCAGCTGGTGTCAGCTCCTTCTGCTTGAGGCCCCCAGTGTATTGTATATTGCATTCTCCAGTGCTGCTCTGCAAACATGGGTGGGGTACACTGCTCTTCAGCTCTCACCAGTCACCAGTGTCAGTGGGAGGAAGCTTGGTTTCTGAAGCTGTGCTGGAGAAGATATGATGTGGAGGAGGAAGTACCCCTCTCCTGAGAGGCAAAGTGGCCTCATTTCACTTTCCTCCATACCCTTGTCTTTCTTTGTCCTGGAAAAAATGATGCTCATATTGCTATGGTTCCAGAGATGGTGGAGACAAGTGTTAGCTTAAAAACATAACCACTGAGCTATCAAGTTGGGGTTAGATGCTAAAGATACAGCTCAGTAGACTGAAGGCAATGATGCTCTTTAAAGTCTCATGGACCCCAGGAGAAAGATGTTGGTTATCTGCAGACCTGGTTTCAAGTTCAGACACCTGTCTTACTAGCAGTATGATCTTGGGCAATAAAAAACAGCATCAGTAATAATACTAAGCACTTCTTCTATTTCAGAACACTAAGTGCCATGTAGAATGTCAAGTGATTTTTGCATGTTATCTAGCTAAGCAAATTTAATTTTTCAACCTTCACTTTCCTTGTACTAGAGAAACATTTTTTTCCAGACTACTTTTTCTTCCCCAGCACAACTCCAGTCTCTATCCCTGGGAGACATTGATGAAGGATCTAAGGATGGATATCTGAGCAAAGATGAGGCAACAGTCCTTTATTCTGGGATCTGGGGACAGGAGTGAATAATTATACTGATAGGGGTGAGGGAAAGAGGGGGGGGGTACATGGAAGAATGTGAATTTGTGCGTGTCTGGGTGTGCAGATTGTTACACGTGACATGCAGGATTAGTTGAGTGGTAGAAGAATCTAATCCAATATAGGAGAAACAAGCAAAGCAGATGAAGACAAAGCAAGTGATGATCAGCCTGGGGATCCCTAGGTCCAGCTCCAACATGCTCTGGATGCTCAACTGTTTGCTTCCTGGGCTCTGTGAGATAGCTTGAACCTGAGCAAAATCTTCCCTCTGAGTTGTAGCTAGTGTGAGCTGGGTTTCTAGCCACTGAAACAAAAAACCCCTATGATGTGTTTTGTTTGTGCAAGGTGTGAGGAATTGTCAGGATTAAATGGAGACCATACCTAAAGATCCTTTATTAAGAAAGGACTTGATGATGATGGTGATGATGATGATGATGATGAAGACCACAGTGATAACTACATCAGTGATGATGATGATGATGATAGTTAATACTACCACATAGAAATAGCCAGTTTAAGCTGTCTGTAAAATGTCAGATGAGTAGAAGCCAAATGATGCTGGTATAACCTGGTGTTGGATGGAGGCAGACATGGAGGCAGATGGTGGATCTATTTCCTTCAGGATGGCTTAGGAATGCAGAATAAGTGAAGGGACTCATAAAGATTGAACTGGGGCCAAGGGAACAACTGAGTTCCATCTTAAAAGAGTCTTAGTGAAGATGGGGCAGGGATGAATCTGATTAGGGTATAGTGTAAGCAAAAGGGATATGTCAAAATGAAACTCCATTGTACAACTAATATGCTATCTCTATCTATCTATCTATCTATCTATCTATCTATCTATCTATCTATCTATCTATCTATCTATCTATCTATCTATATCTGCCGTATGTAATACTGCTCTGGGTCTCTTAACTCTAATTCTAAATTCAGGACCTTGAACTAGCTCTGGCCAGCTGTGCAAAGAAAGCAGGGGATGCTAGATAGAAGTTCCATGAAGTGCACATGCCCGGAGCAGGTCACTTTAGTGTGGCAAAGAGGTCATGGTAATGTAGAGGCTTCCTGAACCTGACCCCTCCAGCCACCAGCTCTGACAATTTAATTGTTTGCTGACAGAGATAAACCTGTTGAACTCAGTAGCATTGAGCCAGAGGGTGGCTGACACAACTTGGCTGACATCTCTGACACCTTTGATGGATATCAGCCCTGCTTGATCTCCAGTGTCCTTCAGGGAAGAGCCTGGAGGTGTTTGTCATCATGATGTGACTTGCATGTTGAATTGCTAGTTCTATACACATCTCGTCTAGGAAAAGCACTGCCATTTCTTTAAAGATAGGACGTGTCCTTGACAGCTTTGGGCTCTCATATCATTGCAGACACTTTGGCACTTGGACCATTCTGGCTTTGTGGAGACTGATTCCTTCTCATCTGTGATAGAATGAACCCTTCTCTGTCCTCTCCTTTGTGTTCTCTCTTTAACATTAAAGGAGAAACTGCATTACATACACATTAATGGAGAAATAAATTGCATATACATTCACTTATTCATGCATGCATTCATTCATTCAACCCATGTTTGTTGACTATGACAACATACTGGGGTTTGGTGATGCAATGGTAAAGGTGAGTATATGATTCTTGATATTATAAGTTATATATCTAGGGACAGAAAGAGTCAAAACTCTATATAGGAAAGTAATTATTTATTGAAATAAGTTATATAAAGGAAAATATACTAGGGACAAAGGTAGGGAAAAACAGAAAGGTTCCATATAGTTAGAGGCAAGGTACATGCCTCATGGACTTTCCTGGCAGGCTGGCTTTGAACCATAAACCTCAGATCTCAGCTTCCTGAGTAGCTAGGATTACAGGTGTGAGCCACTGGTGCCCAGTTACATCATCCTTTAAGAAATGTCTTTTCGGGTTCTTTGTCTACTTTTAAATTAGGCTATTTGTTTTCTTGCTATTAATTTAATAATTTGCATGTTAACTCCTTATTAGACATGGATTATAAATGTTTTCTTCCATTCCATTACTTTTCTTTTATTGTGTTTATTGTGTTTGCTGTCTCGTTTGTTGTGCAGAAGTTTCTTAGTTTATGTAATCCCATTAGTCTACTTTTGCTTTTATTGCCTGTGCTTTTGGGGTCATATCAAAAAAATCTTTACTGAGACAAACATTCAAAAGCTTCTTTTCTGTGCTTCTTCTGGTAATTTTACAGTGTCAGGACTTAACTTTAAGTCTTTAGTCATAAGTTGATTTTTATTTTCATTTTTCTCTATATGGCTACCTAGATCCTCTAAGACCCATTTCTCCGGCATTTGTCCCTAGCCTTTGTTAAAGATTAGATGATTGAAGTGCAGAGAGGATTATTTTCCTTTTGTCCCATTTGTCTAGATGTTTGTTTTCGCCACATGTCATGTTATTTTGATTAATTTTCTAGCAGATTCTGAGATCAAATACTGAACTATCTCCTCTGTTCATGCGAAGATTACTTGGGCTTTTCTCAGATTTTTATGGCTCTATGTTAACTTTAGAATTATTATTTTTTTCATATTTCTCTGCAAGATGTCATTGAATTTTGCTTTGAATCTGTAAATTGCTTTTGGATACTATGGGCATTTTTGACAATAATAATTATTCCAACCCATGAATATAGGATCTCTTTCCATATATGTGTATCTTCCTTAATTTATCAATGGATTACATTTTTCAGTGCATGAAACTTTTACCTCTTTGGTCAAATTCACCTAAGTGTTATTATTTTTTAACTTCACCTAAGTATTATTATTTTATTTTAATTTTTTATTGCTATTTTAAAGGTAAAGTACAGAAGTGTTACAGTTTCATAAGTCATGGGACAATGTCACCTCTTATCTTGCTCTCTCCCAGTTTTTCGCTCCCATCCTCACCACTAAATATTATTTTTGATGACATTGTAAATGGAATTAGTTCCTTGATTGCTTTTTAATATAATCCATTGTATAGACATTTTATTCTATTCTATTTTATTTTATTTTTTATCAGTTGTGGGGCTTGAACTCTAGGCATGGGTGCTGTTCCTCAGCTCTTCAGATCAAGGCAAGTACTCTACCACTTGGGCCACAGTGCTACTTCCACTTTTCTGGTGGTTAATTGGAGATAAGATTCTTAGGGACATTCCTGCCAAGGGTGGCTTTGAACCTTGATCCTCAGATCTCAGCCTCCTGAGTAGTTAGGATTGTAGGCATGAGCCACTGACACAGGGCAGTGTTCTTTTCTTTTCTTTTTTCTGTTGATATTATATTCTGCAACTTTATTGAATTGGTTTAACTATTGCTGATTCCAGTAGAATCTTTAGGGGGTTTAATTAAATAAGATGATGCAATATATAACGAATATGAATGTAACTTCATCCTTTATATATTTTTTTATTTTTCATAATTCTTATGGTTTAAGACTTCAGTAGTATGCTAAGTAAAAGTAGTAAGAAATAGAATCCTTTTCTTCTTGATTTCAGAGGAAAAGTTTTGCCTATTCATCATTAAATATAATGTTAGCTGTGGGCTTATCATATATATGGCTTTTATTGTGTTGAGGGACATTCCTTCTATACCCAAAAGGTTGAGCATTTTTATTATGAAACTGTTAAATTTTATCATATGTGTTCTTGTTCTCTGTATTTATTAAGATGATTATATGATGTTTGTCCATTCAGTTAATATGATATATCACATTTACTGATATGCATATGTTGAACCATCTTTAGGATAAATCCCACTTGGTCATGGTGAATTATCTGTTTGAATTTGTTTTGCTACTATTTTATTTAAGATTTTCACATCTATGTTGACCAGAAATAACTAACCTGTAATTTTCTTGTCTTTTTTTCTCTAGCTTTAGATATTAAGGTAGCTGTAGGCCTTAAAATAAGAGTTTGGAATTCCATTGTGTGTGTGTGTGTGACATTTTCTTGATCCATTCATCTACTGAGGGGCATCTGGGTTGGTTCCATATCTTAGCTATGGTGAATAATACTGGGATAAACATGGTTGTGCTGGTAGCTTTGGTATGAACTTGTTTGTGATCATTTGGGTAAATGCCCAAAAGTGGGATTGCTGGATCACAGGGGAGCTCTATGTGGAGTCTTTTGAGGAACCTCCATACTGCTTTCCAAAGTGGTTGAACAAGTTTACACTCCCACCAACAATGCAGTAAGGTTCCCTTCTGTCCACATCCCCTCCAGCATCTGTTGTTACTAGATTTCTTGATTATAGCCATTCTAACTGGGGTGAGGTGGAATCTCAATGTTGTCTTGATTTGCATTTCTTTTATGGCTAGAGAGGTTGAGCATTTCTTCATGTGTCCATTGGCCATTTTTATTTCCTCTTCAGAGAAATTTCTCTTTAAGTCTTTAGCCCACTTATTAATCAGGCAGTTGTTTCCTTGAAGATTTGTTGTTGTGGGATTTAATTTTTTGAATTTCAAGTATATTTTAGATATGAGACCCTTTTCCTGTTGTATGGCTAGTGAAGATCTTTTCCCAGTCCTTGGGCTTTCTATTGATCTTGCCAGCTGTGTCCTTTGCCATGCTCTGTAGTTTCATGCAATCCCATTTGTCTAACCTTCTATGCCTCCATCAGAAAGAATGACATTGCCCCATTTGTTAGGAAATGGAAGGACTTGGAAAAAAATATAGTAAGTGAAGTAAGCCAGGCCCAAAGAAACATAGGTCCCATGGTTTCCCTTATTTACAGTAACTAGTATGTGTCTAAAATAAGCAGAAAAGGTCAAAAGCTATGTACATATGACCATATAAGATGATGTTAAGCGAAATGAACCCCAAGACAGGGACACAAGGGTTTTTTTTTTCTTTCTTGCCATTGCTTTAATGTACTTATAATGCACTATGTGATTCTTTTGTTTCTTTTGTATGTTCTTCCCCCACGGTATAACCCCTGTTTTCACTGTATTTGATTCCAGTGTTCTGCATCTTTATATACATTTTTATAATTTCAGGAGGGGAAGGGATATAATGCTTAAATAAGGATACAGGTTGACCCATTGTAACAATGAGATGTACAAGACACTATATTGAAAATGAACTTTACAATTTGCGGGGGGGGATGAGGGAGGAATAGGGGAAATGGGGAGGGAAGGGATGGTAGGGGGAAGAAAAAGGAGGAGGTAATAATGCTCGATAGGAAGTGTACTCATTACCCTACTCATGTAACTGTAACCCCTCTGTACAATATTTTTACAATAAAAATATATATGAAAAATATGAGTTTAGAAATACTACTTCTTTGATTTTTTAAAGTGCTTTAGATGTATTGATAAATTCTTTAAATGTTTGGTGGATTTCAGTCAGAAAGCTGTCAGGTATTGAATTTTTATTTTGATTGGAAATTTTCAATGCTTTCATTTTTTTATTAAGTATTGGTCATTAAGATTTTCTGTAATTAGTGTTGGCACGTTGTATAATCAACAATTCACTCTCAGCATTTCTTCTAAGTTATCTAATTTGTCAACATGATTATTTATAGGAGTCTCTTAGGATCCTTTGTGTTTTGTTGATACCAGTTATGACATCTTCCTTTTCATTTCTAAATAGATTTAGTTGAATCTTATTTTTTTTCTTATTCTATTTGAAGGTGGTGAATTTGCTCACCTTTTCCAAAATTTAACTCTTAGTTTCATCGATTTTTCTCTAATGTTTTCCTAGGCACTTTACTTTCTCTCTGATATTTGGTGTTCCCTTCTTTCTGATAACTCTGGGCTTAGGTTTTTCTTCCCTGGAAGTATAATGTGAAGTTATATATTTAAAATCTTCCCCTCTTCCTCTTCTTTTCTTCTCTTTTATCTCCTCTTCCTCCTCCTCCTTCTCTCTTTCATTTTTCAGTGCTGAGGACTGGGCTTCTTAAATGTTAGATAAGCTCATTTCTAATCACTCTTGCATATTTTTAAAAAATATTCCATATTCTATTCTTGTTGTTGTTGTGTTTTAAGTTTGATGTCAAGATACTTTAAAAATTCACTTTTGATCTCTTTTTGACTCATTCGTTGTCCACTAGTAGGTTGTTTAATTTCTACCATGTTTGAAAATATTCTAAAATTTCTTCTATTGTTGATGTTTATTTTTATTCCACTGTAGTCAGAGAAAATACTTGATATGATTTCGATTTTCTTCAGTTTGTTAAGACTTGTTTTTGTAGCGTAACATAAAGTCTATCCTATAAAAAATTCTTTGTGCATAGAGAAGAATGTATATTCTGCTGCTGCTGAATGAAATGTTTTGTGTATGTCTGTTAGGTCTTTTTGGTCTAAAGCATAGTTCAAGTCCAATATTTTCTTATTGATTTTCTGCTTGGAGGAGTCAAGGTATCTCGATAATTATTATTGTTACTTTCTTAGCTTCTGTTTCTGCCTCCTCTGCCTTAGCCAGCTGCTGGAGTCTCTGGACTTTACCTTTCCTCATTGGCAAACAAGGGAATTCTTAACAAGGGCTAGAGTAAGGAGTTGTTATATAGAGGTATTTGAGAGAGATCATTAAAGTCTCTCTCAAACAGATACCTGTCAATACCCAAAGTTCCATTATTAAGAACTTCTTCCTTTTCATAAAATCATTTTATTTGAGATAACCTTCATGGAAGTGAAGGTCATTATGTTAATTGAAGTGAGCAAAAGTATAGAATGACAAGTACTGGATGATCTCATTCATATACAGGATCTAAAAAAGTTGACCTCATAGAAATAAGAATTTAATGATGGTACCAGAGCCCAAGGAGAGTAGGGAGAAGAGGAATGTGGGTAAGATTGGTTAATGAGTTATAGTTAGAAAGGAGCAAGAAGTTCTGATGCATTATTGCAAAGTAGGGTTGCTATGGATAATGGTAATAAATTGTAAAAATTACTTTCAAGAAACTCAAAGAAAGAATTTGAAATTATCTCATTATAAATAAATAATAATTGTATGAAGATTGAGATGTTTTCCCAGATTTGGAAATTAGAAAATGAATATATGTATCAAAATACCATATAGTGTCCTATGAACACATACAAATTATGTGTGTCTCTTCAAATTTTGAATGCAAATTTTTAGGTTATAATTAAAATGAAGCCAGGTGCCAGTGGCCTACATTTGTAATCCTAGCTACTCAAAGGTTGAGATCTGAGGATCATAGTTCACAGCCAGCCTGGGCAGAAAAGCCTGTCAGATTCTTCTCTCCAATTAATCACAGAAAAAGCCAGAGATGGTGCTGTGGCTCAAGTACTAGAATGCTATCCTTGAGCAAAAGGAGCTCAAGGACAGTGCTCAGGCCCAGAGTTCAAGCCCCAGGACCAGCAACAAAAAAACAAAAAAAGGGGCTGGGAAGGTGGCTCAGTGGTAGAGCGCTTGCCTTGCATGCCTGAGGCCCTGGGTTCGATTCCTCCACACCACATAAGCAAAAAGAAAAAAGCCGGAAGTGGCGCTGTGGCTCAAGTGGTAGAGTGCTAGCCTTGAGCTGAAGAGCTGAGGGACAGCGCCCAGGCCCAGAGAGTTCAGGCCCCACAACCGTACCCAAAACAAAAACAAAAGAAAGGAAGAAAGAAAGGAAGGAAGAAAGAAAGAAAGAAAGGAAGAAAGAAAGAAAGGGAAAGGAGAAGAAAAAAGAATAGCCCTTGAATCTAGCATATTTCAGTCAATATATCTGCATACCAACCAACACATTTACTTACAAGTTTATAGGCTACATCTATCTTCCACCTATAAGGAAAACGGTGCATCCTCCGTCTGTCTGGGCCTGATTTACTTCACTTAACATAATTTTTTCCAGGTCTTTCCATTTCTGGGGAACAAGACATGGTATCAGCTCAGATGCCCCTCATTAGACAAATGCATCAAGAAAATATGGTATGCATACACAATGGAGTTTACTCATCCATTAGAAAGAATCTATGCTTCTTTATGACTTCTCCCTTCTTCCCATGCTTTAGGAACCACAAGGCACTTAACACACTTTTCTTTCCCTGAATTCCATCATGAGTCTCACTAGGAGCAGGATTGTCAATCAACGTGTCTAACCTTCATTTATTTTATTTTATTTTTGTCAGTCGTGGGGCTTGAACTCTAGGCTTGGGCACTGTCCCTCAGCTCTTCAGCTTAAGGCAAGTGCTCTACCGCTCGAGCCACAGTGCCACTTCTGGTTTTCTAGTGGTTTATTGGAGATAAGAGTCTCACAGACTTTCCTGCCTAGGGCTGGCTTTGAACCATGATCCTCAGATCCCAGCCTCTTGAGTAGTTAGGATTACAGGCATGAGCCACTGGTGCCCGTTTCTAACCTTCATTTTTTTCCAAATGTTATATGGTCACATGACCAAACGCCTACATTCTTTTATGACCTTCTCTTGACTCTGGGTCTCCTGGTCAATAAGGCTGGAGATATGGGGTGTATCTGTGACTTTTACCTCTTTCATTCTACTTGCTACAGCTCCTGATTATTTTCTTTCCTCTGTGATTATCTTAATTTAGGTCATCTCCTCCCACCTGTGGTTTTTTCTGTGTTCTTCTCACTGGAGTTTGTGGTATGTGTGTGTGTGTGTGTGTGTGTGTGTGTGTGTTTGTGCACGCGTGCACACGCGTGTGTACCCTGATCCATCCATCTGGAACCATCTATTGGCTATTTAATATGTATTAGTGAAGTAAGTGTGAGTTTTCTAAAGTCATCAAGAATGATTTTTTTTCTCAATAATTTTAGCTTCTAGTAGCTTTTTTGTTTTGCATTTTTCACATAGATCTGGTTCTCAAGTGAGAGCAAAGAATAACTTCAAGTCAAAGGCCTTTTTCTCAGCTGAAATCAGACCTGATGCTGGCTAAACAAACACTGGCTGGGTTGAACTTCCAGACACTGCATTTTTTTGTCCTTCTTGTCATCTGCAGGGGGTCATGTCTCTAGTATATATATTTCCCCCCAGTGAAAAAGCAATTCCTGTCCCTACCCCTTCCCTTAAATCCTTTCTCGTCCACCCCACTCAAGTTGTTAAATAAGATAAAGTAGCAATTTTCTGTGAATGTCAGAAAGTTCAACTACATCAGGCCCATCATCCACATAGCCCACTGTTAGAGCACAAGAGATGTTCTTTTGGGTCTTCATTATCACCTTGAGGGATGTTCCTCATCCATAATTGTGTGCTGTTATCCAGAAAATGTTACAGCACCCATGATTCCACTTACATAACATGAAAGATGGCAAAATTATAGAGCTGAGAATAAATTAGTGGTTACTGGGTGTTAGGGGTGGAGGTGGGAAAGAGGTAGGTGTGGCTACAAAAGGGGGAATATTCAGGTTCTTGTGATGGAATGCTGTGTATCTTGGTGCTGGCTCCAGAAAATGAGAACAAAGCATACATACACACACACACACACACACACACACACACACACACACACACACACACACCCCTATCATTATAACAAAGGAACCATGAATAAAATTATTGGATTTTATCAATATCTACATCCTAGTTGTTCTATTGCATAGATGATCATTACAAAAAATGTTACCACCGGGAAAGCTGAATAAGAAAGGACATCACAAAAATCTCTGTATTATTTCTAACAGCTGCAGGTAAGTCTAGACTTAAGATATAAAGTTTAAATAGAAAAACATTAACACCTCTAGTTCTAGCATTTAGTAGTATTGGTTGAACCAAATCATTTTTCAGTCAATTATCATCAGTTGTTATTACTTATTAAAAGTGATAGATTTCATAGTCTTTCTGTTCACCTAATGGTTGTATATCCTCACTTTCTAAAATGTGTGGCTAGCCCAGCTTCTCTAATTCCCTCTTCATTCTTATAGTGATTTTGTATACATCAAATATAATGCTTGGCTATGGGTGGAAGAATCTCAGCCATTCCAGTATAGGCTCAATGTTCTTTTGCTTGTTTAAAACTGCTCTCTCCTTGTCTCTCATCTGTGCCTGGACCCTCACCTGTGCGTTTTTTTCCTTTCTAAAGCCTGTGGGAAAGAACCACACATCATCATAGTTGTAATCATAATTTGAATGGAATGTCTTGTTTTCTGTTTTATTTCCATTCTTCCTCTTTTTTCATTTTTCTTTCTTTTTCATTTTATTTTATTTTATTTTTTCTGTGAACATACTGTACAGAGGGGTTACAATTACATGGGCAGGATAATGCGTACATTTCTTATCAAGCATTGCACCCTCCTCCTTTGTTTACCCTTCACATCCCTTCCCAGCCTTCCCCCCTACCCCCCCAATCCTCCCCGTGCTCCCCATCCCCCCCCCCCCACCAACATTGTAAAGCTCGTTTTCGACATGACAACTTGTACTTCTCATTGTTGCAACAGGTCCACCTGTATCCTTAAACGACTTGTTTTTCCCCATCTCCTCCACAAGTTCATTTTTGACCCCTGAAATATATTCTCAAAGCTTTTTAAGTCTAGTGTAGGAGAGACTCCCAGGTGAATTCCCTAGATCTTAAATGAGAACTCATAGCTTTGAATTCTTTAAATTGAAGAAAACTCCTCTAACGGCTTTCCCCCTACTCAACTACTTTCCCTCAAATGAACTTAGTAGTTTTCCCCTCTCTATTAGCCCATTGTATATCCATGAAATACATTCTCATTGCCCTCTCCTCCCACTTTCTGTATATTTCCTCTTCTAAGTCAGAATCTGATATTTTCCTAAACTCTATCTCCCACACCTGCTCAACACACAGTTACAAAGGGATAATTAAGATAGCTTGTCCAAAAGTTGAAAGAACTGTAGTGTAATTTACTATAGGATCCTGCAGAAGGAAAAGACTTTGAGGTTATTTAATTCAAGATTATACAATTCTACTAGTGACTTTGCTGCTTACAGATTCTCTCCTGGGGTCAGTCAACAGCTGTCTTCCCTTTGTAGGGACACAGAGCCTGTTTCTTTTCTCCTCTACCAGTGACACTTCTCTATTAATTGAAATACCACTTGCTTGTTTCCTTGGGGGTTGTACTCCTATTCTCTTTCACCCATTTTTTTTGTCCATTAAATGTAAACAGAGGATATACTACCTCTTGACCCACTGATGTGTATGTCTTAGAGAAGCCATGATTTGATAGAAACAGCCTAAGTTACATAAATTAGGATTCAAATATCTATTCTTGCGCATCCTAACTGCACAACCTAGAGCAAATTGCTAACCCAAGTTCAGACTCTTTTCTGTCTCCAGTTGTTAAGTGGAGAAGTACATGAGGCCATATGTATCAAATACATGCTTGATGGTTGGTGTTTTGTTGTGATTATATACATCATTAGGAACAGCTCTGTTAATTTCACCAAACACTATGTGTTGGATATGTTGAGAACTCTGCATGCAATATTCATTTTTCCTCCTCATAGCAACTAAATGCAATCATCACTCCCCTTTTTCTATATAGCCTTCGGAATATGGTAAGGCCAAAATTCAATCCCGGATTTTTTCGAAACTAGAGATATAAGTCCTCACAACGCTGTCATTTTTTTGTTTAATTTCTCCTTCTCCTTCAGAGAACTTTAGCACATTAATCAGGCAGTCACCTCACATCTTGGTTAAGAAGAGACGGCGGCGTATCAGTAAAGAGAATATGCATATTTCAACTGGAAGGATTCACAGTGCTGCTCACTTAATGTTTATGTAATTATCATGAATTTCAAATTAATGTCATCTAAATAAATGGGGTCACACATTAAAGAAACAAAACATGATCGTTAGGGTACTTTTGGTTTTTAAAATTTGATGATTCTATATACATAGCAAATTACAGGGAAATAAACAACTAAATAATTAAAGAGGGCTAGTTTTGATCATGATTGTTTTCAGCCTCTGAAAGTCATGGTCTTACTAAGAGGACACAAGTAAAGCCTTCACCTGACCCATTCTCTCTGACCTTGTGGCTTTAACACAAGAAGTAGGTCTTCCACGTTCCTGTATCCACTTCTTTAAGGGAGGCAGAGAGATAGTTGTCAGTATGTTGATTTCTATCAATTAATTTTTAGGAGCTCTTCTGTTAATTTTTCCTAAAGTTCAAGGGTATAATCCTTGGATATTTTGACCAATTAATTAAAGGTTATGAGAAGGCCTATTAATCAAAGTTCCCACCTGTACATTTCCATATCTCCAGGGGTATAAGGCGACCATCTCATGATATAAGCAAGAAGAAGCACCTCTTTCTGTATGCTTCCCCATAAATAAGAATGTCACTCAGAGAGAAGCAGATCACCTGTACATCTGGGTGGATGCACTGTACAGTAGAAAGAGCATAGACTCAGGAGTCACAGACATCCTGATTGGAGCCTCTTCACCTAAGAGCCTTTGGGCATTCAGTTATAGAATGGAAACAGTATTTTTATATGGCCACTGTGAAGGTGAAAGGAGATAAAGTATGGGAGAGGGGCAGGTACCTGCTCTTCACTGGTTTTTCCATACATTTTTACCAAAATCCCTCTTAGTTGCCAGGCTCAGACCAGGATCCTATGCCAGGATCACAATGGATTACATTGTTTACTGTGGAAAATAAGACAGATATTACTCATGATTTCATGGAGCTCACAGGCTAATGGAGAACATAGACCAAAAAAAAAGTCCAAGAACTAATATGGTATTGTACACTTGAACATTTGGCAAGAGAGTAGATTTTACAGGAAAGAAAAAAGAGGACCAGTCTCATGTTGAGTGTTCACATCACATTACATATTCAAACCAGTGAATTTAACCACAAAAAAGACATGAAACATATCAATGAGTTGATATTAGTGAAGCATTTATAATTGATTTTGGTGTAGAGAAAGTTCTAGGCAAGTATATACTTAATAGAAACTAAGTTCAAATAGTAGGAATTTATTCTAAGGGAATAATTGTGGGATATACAGGTATAATTTCAGGGATGTTTCATGCTAGGGTTGTTAATCTAAAGTTAGAAACAGCCTAAACGTCCAATATGATTAAGAGACTAAATTATGTTAGTCCATCAACAAGAGAATGGAGGGAATGGAATGTTAATATAGACAGTGTGAACAGTGAAGGCTCTTTTGAGAAGAAAAATCGATTAATGAAGAATAAGGCAGGTGAAAGAGAATAAAACAGAAAACATTCCTGACTGAGGGAACAGGAAATGCTGGGACTAGGAGGTGGGAGGGGTTTGGCAAGTTGGAAAGATGAGCTCTGAGTGAGGAGAGGTTGAGGGCAGAAGGGGAGACCTTGAGATGCTGGAGAGTCAAGCTGCTTGTCATTTTGCAGGGGCCCTCAGCCATCAGAAGGAGCTGAGATTTCATTCCTGAGTATGAGACAGGCCTTTGAAGAGGTTGAAGTGGGCACACAAGATGCCAAGAAGGCTGCTTAGAGTTTGTAGGGAAAGCAGAGAGAGTGGACAGGCAGGGGAGGTGGCTGAGAGGTTGCTGTGGAGATACAGGTGAGATACGGCACGGCTGCCCGGCTGGCAGAAGGGAGGCTGGCATGCTGGGTTGGGAGAGTCTGGAATGTTGTTTGGCATCACCATCAGTAGGTTTTATTGATTAGATATTGAGGGGAGAGAAAATAAGGAGATGAGAACAAGGCCTGGAATTCTGGTGTAAGTATCACTTACTAAGATGGGAAAAGACTAATATGTGAAGCAAAAGTAGGCATCTGTAGGGGGACAGAAAACACAAGCCAGCAGGAAGGGCATAAGCTGGTGTCTCATCCTTAGAAGGGCACTAATTCCAATCACAAGGACTTCACCCTCATGACCTAACTGCATTCCAAAGGCCCCACCTCCAAATACCAGAACATTGGGCTTAGCTTCCACATCTAAATATCAGGGGATACAAACATTCAGACCATGACAACTGTCCATTGTTCTCATTGGGTCATATACTATGTGGAGTTGAAACTGAGTCACTTAGAAAGAGAAGCAGTGGTGGGGGAAGATTCTAGAACAGCTGGAATTCAGCTGCTCCTCTGACTTCAATCCCTGTTACTGGGCTGGTGTTGAGAGTTCTGCCAACTTGGAGAGATATGCTAATATCAAAAGCTGTCATTCTCTCAGGCCTGGATGGGATGGCCTATCTTGGTGGATGGTGTGATAGTCAGGGCTCTGTCTTGGTTTTGGGTGGAGGGCCACAGAATGCCAGGTGAATCCTATTGCCCAGGAGAAAGATCATTGTTGTTTTTCTACCAGTCCACCTGTATCTGATGCCTCACAAGGAGGGATCAGGGACAAGGAAGGAGGCAAGGCCAAGAGTAGGTAAGGAATTGTGTGGGTATTTTCAATTTTTTAAAATGTTGTCCATACTGCCTTTATCTAGTCTCCAGGGCATAAAATGTGTCACAGGTCATGGAATAAATGCTGTACTTTATTCCTGTGTGGTCTCTGAAGGGAGAAAAAAATCAATGACCCTTTTTGCTCTGCTATCTTTCCCCCTGCACATATATATATATATATATAGCTGGAGCAGAATAATAAGAAAAAAAAGTTTCTCTTGGGCAGAAGCTCACACAAAGACGCAGGCTCTCTCCCCCTACTGCATTGTTTACCGACTCTCTGAGCTTTCTCTACAAGTTCTATAGCATCTTAGCTGGTCTATCTGTAGGTCAGAAACTGTTTGTGCCTCTTTGCCCCTCTCTGGAGTGGTTTTAAAGATCAGACTGAGCAGAAAGTACATAAAGGTGCTTTAGTAGCACTTTAATGCCATAATAATCTGAGGGTTTTTTGTTTCAGTTTGTTCAATCATGTCCTTGCCTTTACAGAAGTTAGTCTGGCAAGGAGAATAAATAAAAGGAGCCAGGTGGTCTAGGCCTGACGTTCTCACAATGAGAGCTCTAGACTAGCAGTAGAATCACCTGGGAACAAGAGACGCTCATAGACTTTTAGATCCAGATCTGCTGAAACAGAAACCCTTCTGGGAGACTCTGATACAAGTACTGAGTCTTGAACTCAGAGCTTAGGTACTGTCTAATCTTGAGTTAATGCACAAGGCTAATGCTCTCCCACATGAACCATAGCTCCACTTTTGGTAATTAATTGGAGATAAGAGTCTCACAGGGCCGGGCGCCGGTGGCTCATGCCTGTAATCCTAGCTACTC
This sequence comes from Dipodomys spectabilis, assembly GCF_019054845.1. Lineage (NCBI taxonomy): Eukaryota > Metazoa > Chordata > Mammalia > Rodentia > Heteromyidae > Dipodomys > Dipodomys spectabilis. Next base: position 5,780,137 of record NW_024870887.1, on the reverse strand, counting down.
AGGAGGCTGAGATCTGAGGATCATTGTTCAAAGTCAGCCTGGGCAGGAAAGTCTGTGAGACTCTTACCTCCAATAAATCACTAGAAAACCAGAAGTGGCGCTGTGGCTCAAGCCGTAGAGCACTCGCCTTGAGCTGAAGAGCCTGAGGGATAGTGCCCAAGCCCAGAGTTCAAGCCCCACAACAGACAAAAAAAATAAAAAGAGTCTCACAGGCTTTGCTACTTGGACTGGTTTTAAACTGAGATCCTTGGATCTCAGCTTCCTGAGTAGCTAGGATTACAGGTGTGAGCCACTGTCATCTGGTTTCACACCCAAGTTTGAGAATCATTGTACTACATTCAGGAAAATCCTGATAAAATGGCTTTAATAAAAACCAGAGAACACATCAGAGTTTTAACAGGTTTTGTCTAGGGTGTGAGGGAGGGAGGGTGGGAATGGTTGAACAGAGAAGGTAAAGGAGGATGCCTGTGGTAAAAACAGGTACGCACGTACGTGAAGATGAAGCAATGGAGCTTCTTGAGATTAGTTTGGGAAGACCAGAGAGAGAGAGTGATGGAGAAGCCTAGGCTGATCAAGGCACAGTGTATACATGTATGGTCATGTCAAAAGGAAACTCCCTCGTAGAACTAATTGATGCTAATTTGTAAAATGTGGGAAAAAAAGTGGAAGGGGAATGTTGGAGTTAAGGATACTATTTCAGAAGAAGGTCTTCACACAAGAGAAAACTTGGACCTTTTGAGAAGTTGTGTGTGTGTGTGTGTGTGTGTGTGTGTGTGTGTGTGTGTGTGTTCAAGGCCGTGCTCAAACTTGAAAAAAAATCCCAAGTGGTAGAAGTAAAGGAATAGCAGGTGTGGAAGGGGAAGCAATGACTAGCCAGGAGTGGGGGGCCTCATAGACTCGGGGTGCGGAGAGATTCTGTAGTTTATAATCAAGTCAATGGGAAGCCATTAAAAGGTTTTGATCGGGGTAGGGCCTTTCCTGGCCAATAACATGCTATTGTAATTTTAAAATATTCCCTTGCAATCCAATAAAGGCAGTTAGTTGTCTTAATTAGAGCTTACACTCTAATTCAGGGAGGAAAAAAACACAATATAACTGTCAGGCTCATCTATGAATATATATATATTAAACAACTAATTATGTGTTTGGTTCTCTGCTAGGCCCAGAAAGGCATATAGGAAAAGATATGGCCTCTCTTTTCTTTGAAGAAATAGGAAGCCAGGTGAGAAGAGAAGATAAAGTCCACTGGTCATCTGTGAAGGACAGGGGACATCTTCACATTACATTCCAAATGGCCCAGGAGCAATAGACCTCAGAGAAAGAGGAGATGCTATGGGAGAATGCATAGGGTGAGAGATTAGCAGAGGATTTCTCTGTGTCTAAGGAGGCTGAAGAGGACTTAGGTTTGCCTGGAGCCAAAGGCACTGGGAAAACACTGGCAAGAATAGTTTGTGACCAGAATGTGCAGCCAGACCTCTGGTGAGGGAGCCTTTAACATGACCCTAATGACCCTATGGGTCCCAGACTACTCTGCCTCAAAAGGAACCATCCTTGGGGCATGGTCAAAGTCATTGCTAGGAAATCTTGTTTTCTCAACTGCTGTTGAAAATCCCTTGTCCATGTCTCTTTTCCAGGTTCTGGAGCATCCTTGGTTGTACAGTATTTTGTACTTGTTTGAAACTTTTTATCAAAACATAATAATATACGAAAAAAGTGCACAAATCTTAAGTACATAACCCAAACATTTTCCGAAATGAATATACTTGTGTTACCCCCACAAGAAACAAGTTGTCTTCAGCTCTTAGGTGTCTTTCTGCCTCAGCCATTTCCCTTCTGGGGTTATTTCCTTCCTCAGAGGGAATCACTCTCCTGACTTCTCCTTTGCTTCCCTTTGTTCTCTATAGAATCTTTTGTTTCTGGCTTCCCACCATCATGTTTTTGAGATTCATCCATACTGTTGCTTATAGTTGTAGATTCTGCATTCTTGATGCTGTTTGGTACTCCATCCTCTGAATACACCCTAGCAGATCTGTCTGTTCTCCTGTTGCTGGGTATTTAGGATGATTTCAGCTTGGGACTGGCATCTGGCTGCATTTTAATGTTTGATTTGGATCTTCCTCTTCAGTGCACTCAGCTTCCTCTTACTCAATTCATCTCCACTAAAATTTTGTCTGTTCAATTGTATATGTGTTTGGCAAAGGGAAACAAATATAAAGAATACTAAATGAAAGATTAACAGCAAAAGAGAACAGGGAATAAAAACAAGATACTATGTGTACCAGAGAGCCACCTCTCTCTTACTCTTCCTCCATCCTGTCCCTCTTCCTCCTCTTCTTTCTCCCCTTCCCCCCCAGAGTACCTAGGCTAAGGGACATTACTGCAGCTAGCTCAAAGATGCTGACAGCCAGGCACCAACAAAACCGGACAAGGTGGATTATTCTCAGGAGCTTGTGAAGGACAGGAAACATATCTTACTCATTTTTACAAATGGCTTAGTGTAGGCACACTTGGTAAATGTTTCTTGAATGAATGAGTTTGTAATAAAATGCAGCGTGCCTGCTGCCTGGGAATCTATGATGTGCCAGGTAGGCCCTGAGAACACAGTGCTATATAAAATCCTTCTGTTTGGGATGTGTGTGTGTGTGTATGTGTGCACGCACACGCGCGTGCCTGCACATGTGCTATTTAGTGGTTAATTGGAGATTAGAGTCTCCTGGGCTGGTTTTGACCTGAGATCTTTAGAGCCTCCCGAGTAGCCACTGACATTAATCTCTGGTAGGATCTTGAAGAAGCCGATCCTTAGACAAGTGGAGAAGAGCAGACAGGTCCTGTGAGATGAGGGACCAATTTGAGCCTTGTCTTGAGAAGGTCTGGGGATGAGAATGGAGAGGACTAGGAAGCGGCTTACAGGAAGAGACTCTGGAGAGCGAGAGGCACGTGCTGATGTCTGGGATGCAAACTTCAGGAGCCTCTGGTGTCCATCAGAGCAGCCAGAATCAACATCTCACACTACAGGATCATGGCCACTTGGCTGCTGTTGGACTCCACCGTCTCTGAATCTCGGTTGTCCTGAATTGTGCATTCATGTGAGCTCAACTTCCCTACCTATATAGTGTCTGAAGTAAATGACTGCTATGTCCCCACCATGTGGTCTTGCTGGGAGCCTTTTTTACCTCACCATCCTGATATCCATTGCAGGGTTCCAACACAGGCAGTTCAGAGCCAGGAATTCTGGGAGTCTTTCTGTTCTCTGACTAGAGAGCTGAATTTCAACTTCCCATCCTGAGTATCCCTGACAACACACACAAGTCCATTAACATTTATGATGGTTTTAGCGGCTAGGTATTAAAGCACTGTGCAGAAAACCCTGCAGGCTAGCACACACACACAAAAATGCTTTGGAATTCTCCAGCAGTTGGATAATTATGTTGAAGACAGTATGGTTTGAAAGCTCACATCGGCATGTACGTGTTCTGTTATTCCCTTGAAGTCTAACTCAGTGGTTCTCAAACTTGCTGTGAAATGTCTTCCTGAAGATGAGGGACAACACAAAGCATGCGGGCTGAATTTTCTGGGAAATTTCAGGGATTTTTTTCAGGGGTAATTTGGAATGTCTGCAGTAGCTTACCATATTGTTTTTTTTTTTTTTTTTTTTTTTTTTAGTTTCCTTTTTTTTTTAATTGTGAAAATACTGTACAGAGAGGTTACAATTACATGGGCAAGATAATGAGTACATTTCTTATCAAGCATTGTAGCCTCCTCCTTTGTTTCCCCTTCCCATCCCTTCCCATCCTCCCCCGCCCCCCCACCCAATCCTCCTCACGCTCACCCCCCCCCCCCCGCACCCCTCCCCCCCCCCACACCAAAGTTGTAAAGTTCATTTTCAACATAATGACTTGTACATCTCATTGTTGCAACGGGTCCACCTGTATCCTTATTTAAACGATTTGTTTTTCCCCTTCTCCTCCACAAATTATACTGACATCAAATACAGTGAAAGCAGGGGTTATACTGTGGGGGAGGGACATACAAAGCAACAAAGAAATAATCTTATAAATGTGTTAGAAACAATCGCATGAAAGAAAAAAAATCTGAATACATATCTTAGAGTTCATTTCCCTAACATCACCTTATCTGACCTTTTTCTGCTTGACTTAGACATATACTAGTTATTGCAAATAAGGGAAACCATGGGACCTATGTTTCTTTGGGCCAGGCCTACTTCATTTAATATAATTTTTTCCAAGCCTTTCCACTTCCTAACAAATGGGGCAATGTCATTCCATTGTGTATATATACCACATTTTCTTGATCCATTCATGTACTGAGGGGCATCTGGGTTGGTTCCATATCTTAGCTATAGTAAATAATGCTGCAATAAACATAGTTGTGCTGGTAGCTTTAGTATGGTCTTATTTGTCATCATTTGGGTAAATGCCCAAAAGTGGGATTGCTGGGCCATAGGGGAGCTCTATGTGGAGTCTTTTGAGGAACCTCCATACTACTTTCCAAAGTGGTTGAACAAGTTTACACTCCCACCAACAATGCAGTAAGGTTCCTTTCTGTCCACATCCCCTCCAGCATCTGTTGTTATTAGAGTTCTTGATTATAGCCATTCTAACTGGGGTGAGGTGGTATCTCAATGTTGTTTTGATTTGCATTTCTTTTATGGCTAGAGAGGTTGAGCATTTCTTCATGTGTCTATTGGCCATCCTTCTTTCCTCTTCAGAGAAGTTTCTCCTTTAGTCTTTAGCCCACTTATTTATTGGGCAGTTGTTTCTTTGAGGATTTGTTGTTTACCATATTGTTGAGTTTAGGAGGAAGATCCACCTTCTTTCCCTTCACACCTGATACCCCAGAGATCCAGGCATCCCTGCAGCTGCTCCTATACCCAGCTTTACCAGCAGCCAAGAGCAGACTTCTTGGAGACTTTTGGAAATCCTTGCCACTTTTGGAGGGATTTCAGCCACTTGGCTTCTTGACTGGACCCTGCTCTTTGGGAGCCAGGAGTCTATCTCCCCACTAGGCAGTGAACTTATCAAACGCAAGACAATTTCCCCCCTTCATGCCTCTCCTCCTCCTGTTCTTACCATCCTCCTTTTCCCCTTTCCTCCTCTTCCTCTCTTATCCCCACCCTGTTTGTTCTTTTCCATTCTCTTTTTCACTTCATCTCCCCCGTCATCTTTCCCTCTTTTTACTCTCCCAGCCCTGTATTTCCATCACTGAACACAGGATACAATCATAGAATGTCTGGTACAAGAATGAATGAATGAATAGTACTTTTTTGGCTTCAGAGAAAAAATTCATCCCCCCCCCTCCCCCAATCTAGGGCACTGGGAAGTAGATTGTCATGTTCACCTTTCTGTCTTTTTCATTATTCTCTGAAAGCATAAACTCAATTTAGGCTTTAGTGAAAAATGAAGAGCATTAGCCCAACCTTTGAAAACTGCTTGGTCAGTGCTTCCTGCTCGCCTGTACTTCACGCGCTGTCATCGCCGGGTAATTATAACATTAACTATGTACCTGATCAGCAAGTTGCTTTTAATTAAAATCCCCTGATGGTTTCCTAGCACCTCACCTTACGGCTCCTGGAGCCTTCGTTCATCTCTTGGGGCTGCTGACAAAGATCCAGCTCCAATGGAGAGCAGAGGTCCAAGGTCAACCTATCCCCAGCCACTGCCCCACCCTGGACTTGCCAGTCATATTTTGCCTTCTGTGTGGTGAGAAGCCCATTATGTTTGCCTTTGGCATAGGGGCTCCCTATCTGTAGATGGGTGAACTGCGGAGTCCTTGGGATCAGACCCGGATGTGGTATAGTGATTCCCAAACTGATGTGTAGCGATGAGATTTTCTTCATGTCTCACTGGCTGGGACACCTAGCTACCCTCCATGGTTCCATGCAGGGAAGATGGCCCCTTAGTGGGGCTGTTTTGATTGCTAGTCACATTACAGGTAGTCTATAAATCCTACAGCTTAGGAAGAGTCTAGTTCTACAGTTTGTGAGATATGTTTACAAATTGTGAGGGGAAAAAAATTACCTGTCCCTTCTAAGTCCATTACCTCATCTGTAAAATGAGAATAATAATAGAAACCTGCAAGGAAAAGGACTTTGTGTTTAAAGAATATATGCAAGGAGCCTCACATAGTTCCCGGCACAAAGTAAACTTGGCAAAGCATGGCTTAATGTGATATTCCTGGAATCTGTCAACCACTGCCCAGCAAGGTGGTGGCCTGCCTTTTCAGAGTCCCTGGAGGGAGATGGTACCCTTTTTTTGTTGAAGATCCTGCACTGCCTGGGAGGGGAGAGCAGCTTCATAAAGAACAGAGAGGAGTCTCTACAATCAAGTGATATTCCCTACTTGTAGTGGGACAAAGGTTAAAAGCAGAACTCATTAAGACTATCCATTTTCCAACTAGGAGCTCACCTAGAGATCTTGTTTTCATGGAGCTGATGTTCTAGAATGGAAGGCAGATACTCCACAAGCACATTAAAAAAAGACAAGGCAATTTTACATCATGAGTATCATAAGAAACTGTAACAGTACAGTAGAACAGCAGCTATGCGGAGAGAGATTCTGTGGGAAGAAACACAGCCAGGGTGAGCTGACCAAGGGGCTACATAAGAAGCAAATTCCCAAAGGATGATGACAGCACCATGTCTGGTATGCTCAAGAAGCAGACAGGTGCCAGGGACTGGCCTGGGAGAAGTCAATTTCATGGAGAGCAGAGAGATTGGTAGCACCCAGCCATCAGGGCCTGCAGATTGCAAGCTGTCATGTTCACAAGACTAAAGCTGGATTTCTTAACACCACTGGTGAAATGTAAGTCCCAGATAAGAAGTAGCAAGTATATACTGGACCACTGAAGAAGGCTTTCTTTATGAAGCAGACACAACAAGAATCTTGAATAGGAAGGAAGGTTTTGCCTTGAACAGGAACTGGAGCCAGATGTTTTGTTGTTCTTGTTTTGTTTTTGTCGGTCATGGGGCCTGACCTCTGGGCTTGGGCGCTGTCCCTCAGCTTTTCAGCTCAAGGCGAGTGTTCTACCACTTGAGCCACAGCACCACTTCTGGCTTTTTATGCTTATGTGGTGCTGAGGAATTGACCCAGGGCCTCATGCATGTGAAGCAAGCACTCTACTACCGAGTCACCTTCCCAGCCCCAGCCTAGATGCTTTTTAAGAAGGCTTTAGAGAGTTATGGTTCCTAAAATATGCTTAGAAGATCCAACACTGAGAGGTGCTTCTAAGCCAATGGTTTTGGGAAAACCTTTCATATTTTTTTCAGCAAGGTGGTACACACATGTTATCCCAAGGACTTAGGAAACAGAAGTAGAAGGATCACTACCCAGGACTACCCCAGGCAAAAATCTCAAGATGATCTTCGTAACAAACCAAAAGCAAAATGGCTGGGGTAGTGACTCAAGTGGTATAGAACTTGCCTACCAAGCACAAGGTCCCTGAATTGAAACTCCAGTACCTAGAAAAACAACATCCTTCAAGGCAACAAAGATACCTATTTTACCTTTTTTTAAACCCATGATATCCTGAGTTTACTGGCCTGAGGTACCTTATTTATTTTCATACCACCCTTAACAATCCCCAAAATTGAAACACCAAAGAACACCCTTGAGGAATCAAGCTGGAATTTGCGTTTGCCTAGAGGGTTGGCAGCTTCAGGCCCAGATACCGGGGAGAATGGTGTCTCACTATTTTTCATGTGATGACCACTCCCAGTGAGGCAGATCACACTAAGCTTCAGCTGTGCCTGTGTTGGCTCTGATTTGCTTGCTTTAGTTCCCCTTTCCTAGCAGAACAAGGCAGTGCCTGAGAGAAGTGAGCTGATAGGCCTTTGAGCATTTGTAACCCCCAGACACAGCTGTGACCACACTGATCATGAAAAAACACTCCTGGGCATTAGATGAGAGCCCTGTGAGTAGCTGATGTCAGTCTTCTCAAAGGAGTCACAGGGTGTGAGCAGCTTCTTCTTAGTATGGGTAATGCATCTGTGTGGGTATATGTAGATATGTGTGTGTGTATGTGTGTGTGTGTGTGTGTGTATTTGCATGAGAGCACAGGTATGTGCATAAATAGTAGGAGGAGGTACCAGGATAAACGGCATTGAATTCTAAGCTCTCCTCTGATGCTATCCATATCAAACACCTATTTTCTGACTTTGGACTCTAATTGCCCTGCTGGTGATGGTAAGCTTAGTTTGTCAAGCAGGTGATAAATTGGGGTTTATCTTAGGCTCATGAGTCTTAGTCATAGAGGGACCCTGGTGAGCAGTCATAAGTCCATTCTCCCAGTTAGAAACAGGACAATGGTTCTTTCACTACAGTGTCATAGACTCCTTTGAGAAGCTAATAACCACTAGGTACCTGACCTTGAGGAAAAATAGATGGATATTCAAGGTCCTTTGTATCCTTGGATACTAAGATCTCTTGAATACTTCTTTATTGACATTTTTTATTCTTAGGACCAGATAAAAATATTCTTAAAAATTGCACACACAGCCTTGCATGTTTTGCCCCCCTGTCCTTCCTTGCCCATCTTATCTATCACTACTTATCTCTTTGATCAATTTACTGCCAACCAACAAACCTGTACTCCCATGGAATAGTCTTTCACTTTCCATATTCCTCCTTTTTTCAAAACTTTTGCAAATACTCTCCCCACTTTGGCTCACCATTTTGAGAGCCTTTACATATGCTATCTTGTTGCTTTACATGCAGTCTTGTTGCTCAAATGTGTTACTTACTTTAGCTTTTTGACCAATACCTGATGGAAGCAACTTAACGGATGAGATTTATTTTAGATTCAGTTCATGTTTGCTTGGGCCCATGGTTGGGGAGAGCATCATGGTAGCAGAAGTGTGTGCAGGAAGAAGCTGTTTACCTCATGGCAGACAGGAAACAGAGCATGGAAGGAAGAGGAAAGAAGAGGAAGCAAGTAAGAAGAGTAGAAAGGAAAGGGAAGGGAAGGAAAGGAAGAAAGAGAAAGGAAGAAAGGAAAGAAGGAAGGAAGGAAAGAAGAAAGGGAGGTAACACACAAAGAGGGACCTGGACAATATATAGCTCTGAAAGATGTCCTCCAAGTGACCTACTTCCTCCAGTAGTCCTAAAGTTTCTACAACCTAGCTAGACATTGGTGGCTCACTCCTGTAATCCTAATTACTCAGGAGGCTGAGATCTGAGGATTGCAGTTCAAAGCCAGCTTGGGCAGGAAAGTCAGTTGAGACTTGTATCTCCAATTAACCACCAGAAAACCAGGAGTGGAGCTGTGGCTCAAATTGGTAGAGCACCAGCCTTGAGCAGAAAAGCTCAGGGACAGCACTCAGGCCCTGAGTTCAAGCCCCACAACTGACAAAAGAAATCCACAACTTCCCCAAATTATGTCTCCAGCTAGAGATTAATCATTCAGGTCATGAGCCTCTCTCTCACTCTCTCCTCTCTCTCTCTCTCTCTCTGTCTGTATGTATATGGTGGTGATGGTGGTGGTGAAGGGTATCTCCTATTCAAAACATAGTAACAAACCACTTTTCCACTCAGTTTCCTTAAGAAAGTTTTCTTGACTCCCTTGCCAGATCCTACGTGTAAGATTATCCACCTTATGTCTCTGTAGCTCTGTAGGTGTTGGAATCACATGTATACATTGCAGTTGAAATTCACCTGTCTTTGTGAGAATCATCCATTAATGTCTTGCTTTCCCATGAGCACGAGCAATGTGCTTAGGCACCGAGTGGACCTGTGAGTGGATAATGGTGACCTTGATGGTGAGGGCTCCCTAAGAATGTCTCAGGGCTTCTGTTGACATCTAGTTTGGATGAGTGACAATTTTGTTATACTGACAAGTGATGAGAGGTGGTGTCCTTCTCTAAGCAAATCAGTAACCGCTTTGGTCTTTGCGAGGCTATTGGCCAGGGCTCTACAGTATGAATTTCCAGTATTAAATCCATCCAAATGTAGAACTTGACTTTACTCTGCTTACCCGTAGGCTGTAGGAATATATAATCATACCACATTGTCAGCAACCAGCTACATGATCACATTTACATTTCATTCCTTTTGGTATTTTCCTAGACCCCTCCCAAGTAAGTAAGGTAGAGTAAATAAATATGTATACACCATTTAAAAATAGGATTCTAGCTTTGCTGCAGTGACAAGATACAAATGAGATAGCTAAAGGAAGAGATGAGAGGTGATATCTGGGAGAGACGCAAGCATAAGTGCTAAAATTATTATAATTATTAATGCCTATTAATTGTCCACATTAGTGGATCTCACGGTGGCATCTCCACGCAGGGCCTCATGCTGTGACCCTACCCACCTCTCAATTCCGTTTCTGGATCCTCCCTTCTCTCTTTGGTTGTACTGGCTCCTTTGTCCTTTCCTAGCAGTACCCCTACTACTTTTAGTTCATTTTTCTTTTTTAATTCTAGCTCCTGTATATGAGAGAAATCATTTAATACTTGGTTTCTTGAGTCTGGACTATTTCACTTACAAGGTAACACAAAGTTCCATCTATTGTCCTTCCTGTGGTTAAATAATATTCCACTGATGCATACCAATTGTCAAGGAAATAATTACCTGTGTATGCATGGTGGGCGAATATAAGTCAGGGCTAATTTTCACTACTAAGAATTCCAAACACACTGAATTGTGTCCTTCTAGACTATCGGTTTCTCTACATACTTCTATTCTCATAAAATCATTTACTCAACTCCCAAGTTCCAACATCTTCATCATTACTACTTGCCCATATGTCTTTGCTTCTTGGTCAAACTGTGTCATGGGGACTTCTCACAGTGCTGAGAAGTTGAGGTCCTCTCGTTTCTCATTTCCCAAGTCCTTCATATCAGATAGTTTGGTCAGACTTCCCATTTCCTTAGGCATCCTGCCACCCAAGTATCCATTGCTTCTGACCCTTAGGTCTCCAGATTTGGTTCAAGTGCAAGGAAAGGAATCTATAAATAGAAGATGGAAGTCTGGATGGGAGTAGGTGTAAGAAGAGATATTTCTGTAGCCCAAGGAACTGACAGCATAGTCTCCTGTAGCTGACTGCACAGTCCTCTCTACAGGCTCTTTGCAAAGCTGCTGTGATGCAGAGGAGCCCTGGCTGCCCAGGACTTTCTTGCCCTCTTCTCTCCCCAGTGTGTAGTCCTTGCTGGGGGAATCATGAGTATGACATTATCGGCAGCTGCCTTGTTGCCACTGGCATTATCCAGAATCCTCACAGCCCCTGAAATGTAACCAGTGCAAGAGCATGAGTGTCTGTCCTTGGAGAGTGGAGTGGTAACTTGTGGTGTAGGGGGAAAGTTCACTGTTCAGTGAAATGGAACAGACTTCTAGGATATAGCTGAGTGACTAGGCAGAGCATTCAAATGCTGGTCAGTGGGTCCTTAGAAACCCTGACATGCAGATTCAATTCCCAGTTCCTGCTTTATCTGAAGTTTGATGGTGAGAATTCCTGAGGTATTCTCCCTATAAAGTTCTTGCTACTTGGGGTAACACAAATAAATCTACAAGAATATAGTTAGAACCTCTTCTGGGATCTTAATATTTATTTTTATTTTTTAAAATAGTAACAGATGTATGGGTCACATTTTACTTTAAGGTGGCTTCTAATTCAGGGAGATCTTTTTTTTATTGTGAAAATACTGTACAGAGGGGTTACAATTACATGGGCAAGATAGTGAGTACATTTCTTATCAAGCATTGTAGCCTCCTCCTTTGTTTACCCTTCCCATCCCTTCCCATCCTCCCTCCCCCCCGCCACTCAATCCCCCCCCCCAAGTTGTAAAGTTCGTTTTTGACATGACAACTTGTACTTCTCATTGTTGCAACAGGTCCACCTGTATCCTTATTTAAACGACTTGTTTTTTTTCCCTTCCCCTCCACAAATTATACCAACATCAAATACAGTGAAAGCAGGGGTTATACTGTGGGGGAGGGACATACAAAGCAACAAAGAAATAATCTTATAATTGCGTTAGAAACAAATGCATGAAAGAAAAAAACATTTAAAATACATATCTCAGGGAGATCTTTCTGACTCCTGATGAAAAGTTATTGGACTAGAGAGAGAGGAGAAGCATGAGAGTAAGAGGAAAGAAGACTGGGCACCAGTGGTTCAGGCCTGTGATCCTAGCTACTCAGGAGGTGTTGATCTAAGGATTGCTGTTCAAAGTCAACCTGGGCTTCTCAGGAAAGCCTGTGAGATGCCTATCTCCAATTAAACAGCAAAGAGATGAAAATGAAAGTGTGGCTCAAGTGGTATAGTGCCAGCCTTAAGCAGAAAAGCAAAAGGACAATGCCCAGGCCTTGAGTCCAAGCCCCAGTAATAGCCTCAAACAGCAACAACAGAGGAAGTAAGGAGAAGGAAGGATATAAGTCATATTTAACAGAGTAGCACGAGACTACATCATCTACAAACATGTCATCCCTCTGCACACTGTGGTTGAGGTTAGGGTAGGGGATTAGACTGGTTGAAACTGGGGTAAGAATACAGAAAGTCTTTGTGACATTTTCATGAAGAATAGCCAGAGCAGCCCTGGCTTCAGAGCAGAGAGTTTTTGTTTTGGAATTAGTTTTGATGACTATTTTTAGAAGCTGAGAAAATGGAAGTTTATTTCACTGCCAATTCTGCCTGTTTAAATTCGGAAACATAGGTTTCTCCTTCTTCCCCTTTTGTGCTCCAGATGGCACTGAAATGAGCAGTGGAAGTTGTTCAACACAAGTTCCTCAGAGATCAGAGCACATTCCCCAACAGAGGTGGCCTGCTATTACCCAGAGGGCCAATAGAGGGCTCCCAAGAACACCGAGCAAAACTTAATAGAAGTCACCACCAAGAGGTTCACTTATAATGGCTTATTATGGTTATCTTGTGTTCTGATGGGAAAAACTGAATTCACTGGGCGAAGGGATGCTGAAGAGGCACATTCATCAGTGCAGTAGAAGAAGTCATACAGGAGGAAGCTTGGACCACCCTAGTTTTAAGCATATTGGCCTGACCTTGCTCTCCTAGAATTAGCTGACAAAGCTTTAGAAAATGTTTGTTTGATATGTTTAAAAGATTTGATTCTGTTCACCATATTACACTGGAACAAAATGCATACTCTAGGTATTAGTTTGCCTAGTTAAAAACAATGCTGGGGTCATACTGGGTAGTGGAATTCTGTCTTCCTCTTCCTCTTGCTCCTTCTCCTCCTCCTCCTGCTCCTCCTCCTCCTCCTGCTCCTTCTCCTCCTCCTCCTGCTCCTTCTCCTCCTCCTCCTCCTCCTTCTCCTCCTCCTCCTCCTCCTCCTTCTTCCTCCTTCTTCCTCCTTCCTCCTCCTCCTGCTCCTCCTCCTCTTCCTCCTCCCTCCTCCTCCTCCTCCTCCTCATCCTCCTCCTCCTCCTCCTCATCCTCCTCCTCCTCCTCCTCATCCTCCTCCTCCTCCTCCTCTCCTCCTCCTCCTCCTTCTTCCTCCCTCCTCCTTCTTCCTTCTTCCTTTTGAGACCCTTTGAGGTACAACATTCTATAACTACAACTTATAGTTACCACATTCAGAAAATAAATCTGACAAAACACATTTTACTCACAAAGAAGGTTTATCCTGGCTCCCAACACAGGCCCAAACAAAATGGTTTTATTTTATGTCTAGAGTATTGGAATAAGGGTGTATTCTTCAATGACAAATGAGTCAATATAGTATGGGTAAAAGGTACTAGTAACTACAGCTGACAGACAGATTCAACCCTTAGTATTACTTGCTAGCAAATTGTGTCCCCTCTCTGAGTCTCATCGTCTTTATCTATAGTATTAGGACAATACAGTCTTGCCTCCTCCAAAGTCTGAAGGTCATATAAGAAAATGCATTAGAATTGCTTTGCATACTACAATGCGTCCCACAGATGTTCAGCTAGTAATAGATGCAGTAACTTAATGGTCCAGATTTTAGTGTCATAGTATGTATAAATGCCTAGAATTCTTTGTTTCCTGAAAATCCTCTATATGCTATATTGTGGCCGCAATATTTCTTGTAATCTCTCAACAGAAAACAAATTAGAAATGAGATATGGAAATATTCCTGAGGTTGCAGAGGGAAAGGAACTAGATTTATAGATCTTAGGACAGAAGGTTATTGAAGAGACTAAGTAAAGCCAGATGATTTGTAGACATTATTGAGACTGTGTTTGAAGTAGAAGCTAAGGTTTGTCTTCGTTCAATTATTTATTCATTCTTTCATCTGTGGTTTGAGGGTTTATGAGTAAGAATTTGGAAATTGGGAAAGGAACTAGAACATTACAATGATATTGTCTGTCTGTCTATCCATTGATCCATTATATATTAACATGTACTTATTTGCCAGATACTATATAAAATTCACAAAGACAATAAAAGACATGCAAGACATTATTCCTCCCTCCAAGGAGCACAAAATATTCTGCCTGTCATTTAATAAGTGATTTAAAAGATAAAGGTAGATTTTTGTTTGTGTATATTAAATGAGGCATATGTCAAGGACGCAGTATAATAATGGTAAAGAAAAAAGGAACCTATAGAGCCAGACAGTCTTAAGGACTAATTTGTGATCTGCTCAGTTGACTAATTTTGTCTTGAGTAAATTATTTGGTTTATCTACACTTTAGTTTCCTGTGTTAATGCAGCTGACTTTAAAGAATAGCTAGCTGTAAGAATGAAAGGAGCTGGCATGTGTAAACTGTTTTATAAGATGAGTAGCAGGTAGCAAACTCACAATTATTATACTAAGTACTATCTCGATTTCTGAGAGCACACGTGCAAGTCATACTACGCATCATAGGAAAGGTGCGTAGAGCTCTGAAACATCAGAGGAGGGAGTATCTAGCAACACATTTTTTGGGGAAAGGCTTTTGCGTCCCTTGAAGAGTCGGAGGATTTTCCATCAGCAGAGAGAGCCGGGGACACAAGCAAAGGAAAGAAGCAAGAGGGAACGGGGCATGCTGGGAATGGCGAGACAACCATTTTGCTATGAACAAAAAGCTCATGTTGTGATTGACTTAATGTATTCCTTACTTTGAAATTTCCATAAAGCTATCTTGCCATGTCTCTCTCCTCTCTCTGTGTTTGTGTAGGAAATTGACTCAATTATCCTAATGCTTTGCTGGTCTGAATTGGAAGGCAGTTATGTGAAATCTTGAAGATAATAAAATTTGTTTTTCTGGAGTTCTCAACTATTCTTTTACTAGTTTTCTTCTCACTGGGGCCTACCTATCCTGCGCCCAGGCATCTAAGGTCTCTACATTCCAGAAAAAAAGCTTCATTCATCTGTCTTTCTTTAGAATATTTGTTTAATATATTTGTTTACCAAAGAGAAATTAGAACAGTCACGAAAAACTAGCTGGAGTAATCCCATGATATTTGACCCAACCCTCTCTCCATGAAACATATTCTTAGAATAGAAATGGATAAATACATTTGAACTACAGTGGAATAGTTTCCAACATGGTCTTATGTATGAGGCAGGCCTAGGACACTAGAATAAATGAATAGAGAGCTATCAGAGGAATATGGGGAAGTCATTTTGCATGCCCCAAATGATACTACCATGCACTTTAAACAAAACCCCAAAAGGATGTTGCATATAAGTTATCAGAATTGGGCTTTTATAAATGACTTTTAAAGTGTTTTTACTGAAAAAATAATTGAATAGCACATGTCTTTTGGGGTCCAGTGGTACAAAATGGTTTCGATTCAACATGTCAGTTTATACGTACGATGCATCTTGATCAACGCCAGCCCTTTCAGCATTCTCCCTTGTATATCTCAACCCCATCCGCCGCCTCAATTTTCCTAGTGCCATTTTCACACATATGCAGTATATACTAATGGATGAATTTTTGACATTTGCATACAACCCTGTAAACTTCTTCATTGTTAAAAAGGGTTGACAATGATCAAGTTATATTGTACTCATGAACTGACATGTTAAATTGGAACTCCTCTATACAACTACTTACAGATAATAATTTTTGAGAAACTATACAACTATTTCTTTTGCTACAAAAGAGCTCCCATGTTCAGTAATCCCCTATATAGAGGTAATTGTGTTGTTCCTTTTTCCGTGTATTCCTTCTTCTCGTCCTAGAACCTACAGTGTGCACTTTTTAATCTCTGGCTTTTCTCAGCATATCTGGAAAGTTCCTGTGTTATGTGTCCTCGTAGTTTATTCCTCTTTGCTACTGGTGAATATTTCCTTGGGATTTGTCACAAGTTGCTCATACATCTGTTGACAAACATCTGGGTTATTTCCAGTTTATAACTCTTATGAATAAAGTTGGTATGAACATTTGTGTGCAAATCTTTTCTCTCTGTGTCATTCTCACAATTTTTATTATGATGGGTTTCATATAGCCATCTTTGTATTTATCATGCTTTGCTGTAGCACTGTTTCTTTTTCTTAGTTTTTTTATTGTTATTATAAAGGAGATATTCAGAGGAGTTACAGTTACATAAGTCAAGAAATGAGTACATTTCTTTTGTTAGATTTGGGGCTGGGAAGGTAGCTCAGTGGAAGAGTGCTTGCCTCACATGCATGAGGCCCTGGGTTCGATTCCTCAGCATAACATAAATAGAAAAAGCTGGAAGTGGCACTATGGCTCAAGTGGTAGAGCACTAGCCTTGAGCTGAAGAGCTGAGGGACAGTGCCCAGGCCCAGAGTTCAAGTCCCACAACTGACCAAAAAAAAAAGTCTTTTTGTTAGATTTGTATTTTTCCATCAGGTTTTGGGGGAAACACATTATTTCTTCAAATATTTTGTTTTGATTCCACCCTTTCTTCTCTTTTTGCTAGTGTGATACATATGGTATTTGTTTAATATTTTCCAACAGCTCTTTACATTTTTGTATTTTCTACTTGTTTTTCTTTTTACTTTGGGTAGTTTCTATTATAGGTCTTCATAGTCACTGATACTGTTTTTTCTTCTTCATCTTTTGTTTAATTTGTCCAGTGAATATTTTACGTTTGATATTAATTATTTTTACTTTAAATTTTATTTTCTTGTAAAGATGCTGTACAGAGAGGTTACAGTTACATCAGTAAGGTAATGAGTACATTTCTTGTCGGGCACTGTTACTGCCTCCTTTTTTAGATGTAAATATTTATCTGTTCTGGTATTTGATTCTTTGCTTTTGACTTTTAGGCTCACCATTTTCTATTGTGATTTTTTCCCCTTACTTCTCACTAGGTTTGTATTTTTCCTTTAAATGTCTTAATATATTCACACTATGTACAATCATTGACATCTGATTCATTCTTTTCATATCATTTCTGATTTGTTTCTATCAACTGAGTTTTCTCCTGGTAAGGGATCACATTTTTCTTCTTCTTTGTCTATTGAGACTACATGATTGCCTGAATTTTATTCTTTTCCTTAATAGCTGCATTTTGTTCTGGCAGACAAGTAAATAACTTACTTGTCTGCCCATTTGGCCTTTTGAAACTTGTCTTTACACTTCATTAGGGATGGTTTAAGGTAGTCTTTAAGCTAGACTAAACTACTCCTAAGCCTAGACTTTCTGGCTTCTGTACTACATTTATCTTCATTTATTGAGGATTCTCTGATGTGGCTGTAAAAACTCTCCCATTCTGGTGCATTTAGCAGTAGATTGGGAAACAATCTCTAGCAGGTAGCAACTACAATGCCCTGGTGATTTTTCTTTCTCTAATATGTATGATTTTCTTGGCCATGTGAATATTACCCTGTGTATGTTCAGCATAGTTTTCAACCAAAGTCTTCAGGAGACTTCTGTGCAGATTTTAGCATCTCCTTCTTTATATATTCTATCTGGAATAGCATCCCACAAATCCAAGGTACCATGGCTGATTTGAACCCAAGTATCTCTCTCCTGGCCTCAACACCATGTTTTGGCTACCTGTTCTGTCATAATCTAGCAAATGCCTACAGTTAGAAAATGGAGTCAATTGCATAGTTCACCTCATCGCTTTTCCTTTTCTTGGAGATCACAGTCTTTTGCTGCCTGTGAACTAATATCTTTAAATAGTCACTCCAGTTTTATAAATGTTCCTAACAGTGTGTACAGTTCTGTATGGATCAATTATTCATATATATAAATCAAATTGAAAGACCACATCATAATATTTGTTCTGTGCAAGGAGCAGCCAAGGCATTTTTAGGACCTCTCTATACAAACCCATATTAAAGCCAGAGTAGCAGTGGTATGTTTCAATTCTTGGTTTCCCCAACCAACTATATAATCTCCTGAGTTGTAAAGTATTTTCTATCATCTGTAAGCACATTGTAGAGATAAGCTGAAGTTTGTTGGGCCAAGAGACAAGAGATCTCAGGGTTCTGAACTTAGTTTTACTGCAATTGTCATTAGTTGAGTTCTTCCTTATTCTGGGACAAAGATAGTATTGTAATTCCTTCTAGTTAGGTAGTTCCCCTTTGTAGATTGACAGAGCCTAGAAACTAGTTATTGCCAGTGAGTTATAATCAGAATTGCTCTGTGTCAATTCTGGTTAAAAATTCATCTCTGGCAGGAAATTCCAGTCTCTTTTCATTCTGACACAATGACTAGCAGTGTTAAAAATGATGACTTACCAGCTTGGATTTCCGAAGGTCTACAGTGAGTAGTGACTTCTTCCCAAATTTCAGTGAACAAACAGTATGAACAAAAAACAGCACTTTGCTTTTAAGATTTGAGGAGTTGTATGCTATCACGATATCTGGAGGTGGTACAGATGATTTTGCTGAAAGTTCACTGGCTTAGGTTAGTTCTTGAGAAACAAGACCCTGAGGTGAGAATCAGGGAACACGTGATTCATGACAGAAGTGTTCCCAGGAGAGACAGCTCAGGATGCAAGAAGCAGGAGGGTTAGAGGATAATCTCAGGCAAACTTCCCTCTGGCTCCAGGCTGATCTTGCAAGTGAATTGTAGAATGTTAAGTGTGAGTTGGTGTTACTCCCAAGTCAAAGCAAGAAAGCTGATCATTCAGTAAATGCCCAAAAGGAGATTGCTGGGTCATAGGGGAGCACTATGTGGAGTCTTTTGAGGAACCTCCATACTACTTTCCAAAGTGGATGAACAAGTTTACATTCCCACCAAAAATGCAGTAGGGTTCCCTTCTGTCCACATCCCCTCCAGCATCTGTTGTTATTAGAGTTCTTGATTATAGCCATTCTAACTGGGGTGAGGTGGTATCTCAATGTTGTCTTGATTTGCATTTCTTTTTTTGGGGGGGAGGGGGGGAGGTCCGGTCCTGGGGCCTGAACTCTGGGCCTGGGCGCTGTCCCTCAGCTCTTCAGCTCAAGGCTAGCACTCTACCACTTGAGCCACAGCGCCACTTCGGTCTTTTTTCTTTTTTCTTATGTGGTTCTGAGGAATGGAACCCAGCGCCTCAGGCATGCAAGGCAAGCGCTCTACCACTGAGCCACCTTCCCAGCCCTGCATTTCTTTTATGTCTAGAGAGGTTGAGCATTTCTTCATGTGTCTATTGGCCATCCTTCTTTCCTCTTCAGAGAAACTTCTCTTTAAGTCTTTAGCCCACTCATTTATTGGGCAGTTGTTTCTTTGAGGATTTGTTGTTGGGGGATTTAATTTTTTGAGTTCCAGGTATATTTTAGATATGAGACCCTTGTCTGTTGTATGGCTAGTGAAGATCTCCCAGTCCATGGGCTTTCTATTGATCTTGCTAACTATGTCCTTTACTGTGCAGAAGCTCTGCAACTTCATGTAATCCCATTTGTCCAACCTTTCTTTGATTTGTTGTGTTTCTGCGTCTCTATTAAGAAAATTTGAGCCTGTGCCAAGGAGACCTAGGGTTTTTCCTATTCCATCCTATAATGTTTTCAGGGTATCTGCTTTGACTCCAAGGTCTTTGATACATTTGGAGTTGATTCTTGTGCAGGGTGATATAGAAAGATCTAGCTTTAGTTTTCTACAACTGATTAACCAATTTTGCCAGAACCATTTACTGAAGAGGCTGTCTTTTTTCCATTCTATTTTGTTTAGCTCCCTTATCAAAGATTAGGTGGCTATAGGTCAGTGGGTTCATTTCTGGGTATTCAATTCTATTCCATTGGTCCTCAGGTCGGTTCTTGTGCAGTACCAAGCTGTTTTGATTACTATGGCTTTGTAGTAGAGTTTGAAATTTGGTATTGATATTCCTCCAGCACTGTTCTTTCTGTTAAGGATAGTTTTTACTGTTCAAAGTCTGTTATTGTTCCATATGAATTTTTGGATTGCCTCTTCTATTTCCTTGAGCATGGAAGGTTTTTCCACTTTCTAAGTTCTGTTTTGATTTCCTTTTTCGGGTTTTTTAAGTTACCACGTGATTTTTTTGTTGCTTTGTATGTATGTCCCTCCCCCATGGTATAACCCCTGTTTTCACAGTATTTGATGTTGATATAATTCGGGGAGGGGAAGGGAGAAAACAAATTGTTTAAATAGGGATACAGACTGACCCATTGCAACAATGAGATGTACAAGATGCTATGTCAAAAAATGAACTTTACAATTTAGGTGTGTGTGGGGGGAGGGTGTAGGGATGGTAGGGGAAAAACAAAGGAGGAGGCAACAACGCTTCATAGGAAATGTACTCATTATTTTGCTCATGTAACTGTAACCCCTCTGAACAGTGTTTTCATATAAAACTTATTAAAAAAAAGAAAGCTGAACTTTCTAAAGTCCACACAAGCCAAAGTTAAGGATCAGAGGCTGATATGTGCAGACGTGGGAGAAAGTGATACCAAGGATCTAGGTGAAACACCGCAACAGTACACTATTGTGGTCCTACGTGGGGGCAAAAGCTCTGTGCCTTCATTTTTAGTTCTGTGAATTGGGAAGACCCACCATCCCTTACGTCTTGTAAGCATTCCATGGGTAAATGTTCTGTAATGTTATTTGACATGAGAGATGCTGCTGGTTAGTAGCAGATGGAAAGGTCTTGTCTCCCTACATCAGTCTGTCTTGTCTATGCAAAGTCTTGCCATCTACTAACTGAATTTTACTCTCCAACTTTTCCATTTTCTCCTGCTTTCTCAGCTTCTGAATCAACTTAGAGAGCTCTAAAATTTTGCCTTCTATTCTTGTTATTTATTATTTGCTGGCAGCCAGTCGAGTACTCAGACCTGTTCGCTCAACACAAAGACATGGGTCAGAATTGCTTGTTTCCTTGTCACTGCTTGATTTACCTACTCACTAGCCTGGCCTGAGTGATGGTTGCCTTCTGATTTGGCTTAGATTGCAAGGCTTTGGGGAGCTTGTCTAATGGGGTGGCTTTCTTTACCAAGAGAGCTGAATGAGTTACACCGCCTTTGTGCTCTTTTGAAAGGCGAAGCAAATGGAATTTTGCCTGCCGTGATTTGAAGTGAAGCTGTGGCTCTTTTTGCTGCGATTGATGGTATTGTTTATGTTGATGGTAGATCAGGAAACTCTGGTCTTCAGGTGTTTGGGTGTGAGTAATGGGGAAAGGCCTTTCAATTAGCTGTAGGAAAGTGGTTTGGGACCAAGGGGCAATTAAGGAACATAGAAGCATACCTCAATTTTCCTTCCCCAGCTTTTGTCATCCCTTCTCTGTGCCCCTTTTCTTGGCTGACATTTACAAACTAAGCATTTCCGGTGGTGATCTCAGTTCTCTGTCTTGATTTTGAACTGATGGAATGTCTGTTATATTGACATCATAGTTGAGGCCTAAACAAATTTCACTATGAGCTTTGGAAAATCTTTCCTGTGGTCTGTCTAGTTACCATGTTTTAGCATTGCTCTATTTGTTTTAGAGTTTATGTTTTCGCTAGAATTTTCTGCCTCTAGCCCTGTCAACCTATTTACCAAAATAACCCATCAAATCAGTTGAGAAAATTGATGAGATTGTGTATTTGGCATTGTGTCAAATCCATAAAACCTGGTAACACAACTGTATTGTTCACTTTTTAATTTTTTTCCAAACTAATAGCATGAGTACCATGCAAACAGTAAACAAGCTGTGTAGATGGTATTTCCAGGCAAAAAAGAAACATTCTCACATTACATTGGAGAAGTCAACAGTTTTGACCTTCACAGATACATAACCCTGCTGGACACATTACCTAATGGCATTAGTACTTGGAACCTTGACACTTATTTTATATCTTAGGATGATGTTAATAATACATCAACACTTGTTTGGCCCTTTTAGTTTACAAAGTGTTTTTGCATGTATGCCCCTACTTTATCTGTCTTTTTGACATTACAATTTTTTAAAATTGTATTTTTATTATCTGTAAGTAGGTGTACAAAGGGGTTACTGTTCAACATGTCAGTTTCTAAGTACCATGCATTATGATCAATATCATCACTTTCATCATTTTCCTCTATCCCTCAATTGACTTTTTTTGGTTCTTATTTCCCAGTCCTGGGACTTGAACTTGGCACTTGGCACTGTCCCTGAGCTTTTTTGCTCAAGTCTAGCACTTTGCCACTTGAGCCAAAGGTCCACTTCTGGCTTTTTGGTGGTTAATTGGAGATAAGACTCTCACAGATTTTACTGCCTAGGCTGGCTTCAAACCATGATTCTCAGAACTCAGCCTCCTCACCCCATCCACCATTAGAGTTTTAAATCATGTTCCCTGCCCTGAGTAAATGAGGGCTGGGTGCAGTTGATAATTGCTACTGATGAAATCTACTATGGCTCTTTAGAAGCCATGTGGTTAAGCTTTCAGGGACAATGACATCCAAAGTGCCTAGTGCCAGAGCTGTGAGTTGTGTTTGTAATCTTTCAGTAAAAGAGATGCTGCTCAAGGGGGGTACAGAATAGATCTGGTCACCAATCCTGAGTCCACTACCTACTAACTGCCAACCCTTGGCTCAATTCTGCATCATTGAGTCTCTGTTTTCTCATTTGTAAAATGAAGGTTAAAACACTTAGAGCATACAGAATTGTTGTGCAGATTGCATGAAACAATATGTGCAAAACACTTACACAGTTCCTGGCACATAAGTGCCCAATCAAAGATTATTATTCAGTGTGTGGAATGATCCTTGCTAATGGGATTCATTCATTATGTTTAACTTCAGACTTCTTGGAGAGCTTAGAATATGGTAAATAAATGACTTTGAATTTTTCTGCTCCTCTAACTCAGTGAAAATTGACACTACAGAGCACAGAAGACTATTGTGTCCAAAGATTAAGCTGACAAAATGAAGGCAGCCAGATTTTTCTCTTCATGCCCAATGCCTTTCCAATTCAGGGTCAAGCCTGCAGGCTGCTGCATTGTTAATGAAGGCCTGGTTCTCTCACTGGTGCCATGAAAGGAGATGGAGGAAGATGGAAACATAAGGAGGTAGACCAGGATTGCCTTTTCATTCTTCTTGCTGTCAGGTACCTGGAGATCCCACCTGAAGAGATGAATCAGTGGCCAGATACTCAGTGACCTTGTGGACATGAGGATTTCTAGATGGATGAAACATGGAGGTCTTGTCTTCTCACAAATCTCTGTCTTCCACAGTGTTACTCTACCTCCCTGCCTCAAATGTCCCCTATACTCTTCTGTCTTGTGCGCACCAGCCTTTTTCTAGCCCGCTTTCTTTTCCACTCCCTGCCTCTGTTGAATGTATTTCTTCCCCCTTCTCTTTGTCAAAACAACTCCCCCATATCCTTCAGAGAGATGAGTTCAATTTCTACTTCCTCAGGGAAGCAATTCTTTCCTTACTTCCTCACTATGCCAAGATTCTTTTCCATTATGCCACCATCTTTCCTGTGATCATAGTCCATTGACTGTTTTACTTTTATTCCTATGCTTACTTGGCCTTTGCCCAGTAGACTTTAACAGCCATAGGATAGGCACTGCTTCATGCATAGCCTGGCACATCATAGGTGCTCCATAGCTATCTGCAGGCGAAGATTAGGCACAGGGATCTATGGCTGGCCCACTTGTGCTAGAGAAGCAAGGGCTCTGGCCTCTCTGTGGTGCCAGGTAGATGCACAAAGAAACTGGAGAAATCACTGGGCAAATGCTGACATTTGTATTGTAATAAGACATGATAGAACAATCTAGAGCATTTGTGGAGGTCATAGTATGATTTATATATCCCATCTTCTCCTTCCCTTGCCCCCCCCCCCCAGGACAACCTATTTGGGGCTTCTTGGTTGACCCTTGTTAGTTTCCTCTTTAGAAGAAATCTAGCTCTCCTTCTTCATTTTACCTTAGGTCTGATGCCTCAAACTATCTCTGCTTCTTGAACATATCCTGGCTCATGAGGCTTCCTTCTAGAAACCAATATAGGGGATTCCTATCCCTGGCTTTCTGAAATTGATACCTGCTTCCTCCATATTCCTGCTTCCTGGGTCTTCTATCCTCTCCTTTCCTGATCCCTATAGTCCTAAAGAAATGGAGTCTGAACATCCCAGATTCCAATCCAGTTTCTCCATGATTTTGAGTAAGATTACTGTCATTTGTTTATCTGCTTCCACTGAGATGAATGCAGACAAGAGGCCTGTCTTCCAGTGTCATAGTGAAGACTCTACTCAGGATTCCTTTCCTGTCACTATAGGTACTTCATAAAGTTGTTAAGAAACCTTATGAGAATTTTGAGTGATAATGCCATATCCAGTTAGGCAGTATTGTGAAACACCAACTTTCCTAACATCCTCAGAATTAAGCATGCAGTGAAAATGGTTAGCCTATTCAGGAGATATCGGCCATTAACCCAGGCAGATGCTCACAAATAATGCCTTGCACTCACTGTATAATAATGAATGCTATTAAATATGAATGACCTCATTTGTCCTCCTGGCATATGTGTCCCATAGAGAGTGACACATCTGTATATCACCATTTAGCATCTGGGAAAACTATTGCCTAGACAGGTTAAGTGATTTTTATCAACTCCCAAGGCTAACTATTAAATGCTAATCCTTGAGAAGGCATTGTATTTGGAGTACTTAGACCATAAAAGTTGTAAATTCGTCCTCGAGTAGAGTGTAAAGCCAAAATAGAGATGGATTTGGGTCAATACTGTTGAGGCTGAGTCAGGAAAGACCCAAAGGAACATGGAAAATAGGAGATGCTGATTAGAAGCTTTGTAATCAGCCTGTTGGGAATTGTCATTCCTGAAGGCACAGAAGAAAGAAGCTCTAGAACATGCTTCTCCAAGTTCAAACATGAGTATGGATCTCTGATCTGGTCAGAGGTGAGGCCTAAGACTCTGCATTTCTGTGCTGATAATATTGGACATTGAATCACCCTGCACAGGAAGTTCTCAGGAGCCCTTGAGTGAGTCTAGAGAAGACCTTGTACTAACAGGGCTTTTCCTATCTGAAGTAACCTTATACCAGCTTCCTCAGTGGACTCTTTTTGTATGCTTGGGCTAGAAAGGGAATGGCTAGCAATGAAGAAGACTGGGTTATACTCAGGTCTTGGAAATGGACAAATAATTTTCTTCCTAGTCTATATTAGCCACAACCCTACTTTCTGAAGATTGGGATGTTTCCCCCCTGCAATGATTAATTCAGTTGAACAGGAAGAAAGCTCTTTGCTGTTGGTATCTTTGTGAAGGACAAAGCATGTGTTTGTTCACAGTGTTGAAAGAAATGATTGAAAGTAAGTTTCCCTGAAGGTATTTACAGCCAAGAGCTTCACTAAAACATCCACTTCACAGTGAGAATAGAGGGGGTGATAGGCTACACCAGCACTCTGTCTTCAGCGAGCCAGAGCCAAGACAGTGCTAAAATTCTTGGCAGCCAGTAGCTCCATGCCACTTCAGTTTGCCAGGGGAGTGATGAAGGATGCCCAGACTGGAGAGCAAAACCTTGTGAGAGACAGCAAATTATGGCATCAACTTAATGGAAATCTCAAATCTTCACCCAGAGGCTGACAGCTCCTATACTCCCATCATACCGAAGTGTTTGCTGAGATAATAGTCAAGTCAAAAGAGAGTTCCACAGATGAGGGTCACATCTGGCTGAGAGGCAGATGGATCTACTTACAGCTTAAGGAACTGGGCTTCAGAGAACCTGGTCAGCCTTACCTGGTACCCTAGTATATTTCTAACACCAGAACTTAACATTGCTAAGCTGTAACCATTGTTAATGAGAATTTAGCTGATGAATAAGATTCTGCCCTTCTTATGTGAGAATGACAGTAGGGAGCCTCCTTCATTCATATGAATGCGTACATATGGTCTTTTTCTGAATAAATTAGACCTCCATAGATCTGTGATAACTCTAGATATGATGGAGAGTAAGGGATGTTTTTATTCTCTGGTGGTCCAACTATATGGAAATTATCTCGTTCAGATCTCAGATCTTTGATAGGCATCTGAATCTACATCTTAGGTTCAAGAGTATAGTTACATTAGCTTTGCTTCTCTATAGCTTCACAGTGGTAGGATGCTGTGTTGGGCTATGGAACAAGGTTTCCAGTAGGAATATTAAACTATCTCATATAGAATGAGAGCCTACCAGGGAAATCCATGACCTTGCCATTGACAAGCAGAACTCCCTACACAGATAGGACTAAGTATGGGGAATGATGATTAGAAAGCAATTTTATCTGATATGTAGAACTGACCAAAATTGATCATTTAGTGGAGAAGACCTACACGTTTAGAGAATGTCACATCCTTGCAGTGAGCCACAGGAAGCAAGTGTGCTTCTCGTTCATCTTTGGCTTGACCACTCTTTGAAGGTCAGTGGGTTTTGCATTCTATAGGGAACCTCAATTAAGTATCCTGCACAAACGTTGCTTCTTGTCCTTGACTACTGACATGTAAAGTAATCTTGAAAGCATTGCTTCCCATTGCTGTTATTTTAATTTGTGTGGAGCATGGCGAGTTATACATCCAGAGATGCCTGTGAACTGTGTCCTGGTGTAAGACCATTAACTGATATCTCGAAGCTTCTTGTATCCCTCCAGAAATACTCTATCAAATGTCTTATGACTGTTGGTTGGAAGATACGGGATTGAGACTGCTCTTTCTGTTAGTGTTAGTCTCCAGTACTTGGATTTAGACACCTATGTTTGGAGACCACCTCCTGTAACATTACAGCAGCTGCAGGCAAACCTCCTCTCTGAGTACTATGTCATTAACATGCCCATTTAAATGTTGTAAAGTATGATTTCTGACTAATACCAGCATGTTATTAATGGTATAGAATTGCAGCAATGAGCTTAGGTAAAAACAATTGAGTGACAGTCCAGTTTTTTATTCCTAGAGGCAAAGAAACCAGACAGTGTCCTCCTTTTGGTACCCAGTTAAGGCATGAGGGTCCCACGGAAGGGTGGCAGATAGTTGGGAAGGGTAAGATCTGATATATTGCTCCAATTAATCATGGAGGCCAAGGCAATCATTGCTCTGGTGTTGTACTTTCTCAGGGGAAAGTGTAAGAACATTATTCTCTTCATTCCTTGCACATCAAGAACATTTGCTGCTGCTTCAAGCACAGAAAGGGTTTGCATAAACACTTTAATATTGCATGAAGCTTGTATAAGACTGACTGAGTGTGTGAATGCTAAACCCTGACATATAAAGACACGCACACATGGAGAAAGAGAGAAAGAGCTGGATAAAGTCCTAAGATACCCTTCCTCTTCCTCTCTATCTGATTATAGATAAAGATGTAGACAATATAGATGTAGGTGTTGAAGATATTGGAGACAGGTAGATGGCTGGATAGATTCTTTCTATACACACATCTCAACAAGAGAAGCTGTCTCTAGTAACACAGAGTATTTTGATGATTTTCGTTGT
Organism: Dipodomys spectabilis; assembly: GCF_019054845.1. NCBI lineage: Eukaryota > Metazoa > Chordata > Mammalia > Rodentia > Heteromyidae > Dipodomys > Dipodomys spectabilis. The sequence continues at coordinate 5,752,427 of NW_024870887.1, read as the reverse complement.
AGAATTTTTGACATGGTGCTATATCAAAGCCCATGCTAGATCAAGCCCAAACACCAAAATCCACTGGCATATTTCCTACTTTTCTTTTTTTCATAAAAGATGTAAAATCAGAGCTATTCTGTCTTCTCTTTCTCCCAAAGTTTGAGGTTATGCTCTTATGTTTCTATTACCCCACAGGAAAGACTGGATTCATGGAGATTTCAGAGTTATGGGCTGTGTGTTCTTACTATAGAACTCTAGGCCTTTCCATAGCTGCTGGGGAGAAGGTGGTAGCACTGGGTGGTTACAGGTACACATTGCTCACCTGAAAGGGCTCCAGAGAGCAGTTGTATAGGAAAATGTGTTTGCATTCAGTGAGTCACAATGAACCACAATTCAGTAGGGGTACTTGGTGATGATTCCACAATCTCCTCTGAGCATCTTTCTTATAATTACTCTCTTTCAGTTCTCACCACCTGCAGAACCAGTTACTCTTTTCTTGTTTTGATTTTGCCTTCTCACTATGGCTCAGATGATTCACTGTTTCTCTATCTCTAACCAACCCAAGTTCAAATCATTCCCTACCTGCATCACCACACTGAACTTAGTGGCCAGTGTTCTTTGTCTTTGTCCATCCAATCCTAGTTCTTCAGAGAGAGACTGGTTTTAAAATGCAAGATCACATTTTAAAGACAAAATTCTAATCATATCTTAGCCATGCTTGGAATCACTAAAGCCTTCCTTTTAGGACTTCTTTAGATAGAAAACACCATGCTTGAGCAGGAGTGTCAGGTTCTTCTGATCTGTTTTTGCCCACACTCCAGCTTCAACTGCCATGATCACTGCCTTTCATGGCTCTCATGGTCCACCCTACTGACTCTCTTTAGAATTCTTGAATGTACCAATCTTTGAGTTCTCTGTATCTTCATATACTTTGCGATATGTTACATTGCTTGCCTGCCTCTGTTGACTGTAATTGGAAGAGGACTTGGATGGAACCTTGCCCATCTAGCTACTTGTTGTACCTCAGCACCTAAAAGAAAACTCGGGCACATGATAGATACTCAATACAGATGTGATGAATGAATGAATGAATGAATGAGGTGTTAAACAGAGGAAGCAAAGAAGGAAGCCAATGTTTACAAGAGCCTCTTTCTACCTTACTCCTTCCCTGTAGACTCATTGAATACAGACATAAAGACAGAACTAGGAGACACTTGAGGAAAATATAACCAACGGCTTTATTTTTACAGGTAATGAAATCAAGGGTCTGAGAAGTCTCTTAAAATAATCTAACATCACACCTATCTACTAGGCTAGGACTAGAAACAAGTTCTTCCAATATCTATTCCAAGTGTTACTCTTTCCCTTGTTAAATCCGCAATGGTTGTCTATTTGTTCCCTCCTAGCACTTTAGAGGTGGAAGGAATCCTTCTGAAATTTTGTAAGTTAGGACTCTCGCTGAGGCTCAGAGAGACAGCTTGACTTGCTTTAGGTCAGGTTTTACAAACTACCCAAGTTTAGAGAACAAGAGTGAAGTGATCCTTGAGCCAACAAGCATAGGACTCCTGACTACACAAAAAAGATCCAGGTGATACCCCCAGCAAATGGGTAGAGCACAGGTTTGGCAATGCCACTATGAAAGGTCCTTTACCCTTCTCCCAGCTGAAAGCTTTATCTAGCATTTCTCCTCTCAACCTTATTATCCTGTCACTTTAGTTCCCTCAGCTACTCCTGTAAACTGTTAGCAAGTGCTAGGTACTAGTCCAAGACTGAGCAGTGTGTGTACTAGGGACTTTGACCTCCAGATCTCCCACTGGGTATGGAGACCTCAAGTGATGTACCATTCTGTGCTTTGACTCCTTCCTCAGCTGAATCAGTAATCCTCCTGGATTACTGGAGAAATGTGCATAAAATCTTCTGGGATCCTTGGGGAAAAGGACATTGTAAATTCCAGACATCGTTATGATCCTTGCTTTCAGAAGAAGGCTTGATTTCAGGTTTAGAAGTTAGCAATGGGGCCTGACAAGGCTTCCTGAGATCCCTTCAACTCCCCACCATGCCCTAAGGCATGTCAGGACAATGAGTAAGATTACCACCTTTGAGTGGCCCCTTGGCCCTCAAATCTCCCTTCTTAGCTCATCATCAGAGAGGGGAATGTGAGAAGGACAGTTCAGATAAGATTGATTTCCCATGTAATTGTGGCTGGCAGGCGGGAGATTGACTTTCCCCCAGGCCTGAGGAATGGGAACCACAGAGGGAGGCCAGGACAACTTAATTTGTGAAATTCATTGCTGAGGTCTTCCAATTAGTGCCAGGAAGATGTCAGGAGCCAAGTTGTCTGGAGTGACTGAGTGTCCCAGAACCCCTGTGGATGTACTTCATCAGGGGAGGCAGCTAGGGCTGGGGGTAGCCTAGCATCCATCTCATGTTCATTCGAGGTGGATGGTTTAGGCACTCCTACACATAGAAGGACTAAGTCTTAGGGATATGAACTCAAGAGGTGAGATAAGATACCTGGCTTTCAATTCAAACTTTCTTCAATTGGTTTCTTGGGAGAGATTTGTTAAGATTATTGCTTGTGCTACCAGAGTCTTCCCAATAGATAGATAGTTGAGTGGGGAGAGAAGAAAGAAAAACTAAGCTAGATCCTAGGAGTAAAAGAGGTTTCTTCCTGTGTCTCAGTGCCTCTCAGTGGACAGTCACCTTTACCCAGAGGAGGGAGAGGCAGTTTAGGGAGTACACCCTCCCTCTTTCTTTCAATGTTATTGTTGCTTTTTCTCTGGCATCATCAGGTAGAAAACAGTAGGTTATACCTGCGAGGCCATTTCTCTCAATTTCTACCAATGTCCCTTGGTTTATCAGAACTCTATTTGCTCCTCTGGTGGGTCCTTTTGCCAGACCCCCTCCTCACCCTAGCAAGCTCCAACTGGAGTAGATATGTTATCCTCTCTCTCCTCCTTCTCCAAACCTCTTCACCTCATCATTTCTTTCCACATCATGAGGCTGCATCCATCTCCAAGGCAAGTGATACTGAGTGATATTGCCCAGGGCTTTGTGGAACCTGAGAGAAACAGAAAATGGAGAAAGGAGTCTATTTGGTGAATTCTGTGTTCACATAACCTCATCTGTGTTCTTCTGAGAAAAAGCTCTATTATGGCATCCATGCAAGATCACAGTATCTCTTAATGGCAAAGCCAGGTTCAAACCTAGCAAAGTCTGTTTCCTTTAAGAGTAGTAGGGAGACAAGAGTTCATGAGTCCTCATCTTCTCTCAACAGCTTTGTATTTGTTTCATTTTCAAATTAGGTCCTTTCCCACTTTCATTGCTCCATATTGCTCAGGCTTTCAAAAGACATCATGTGATGTTTACAAGAGCAGCCTCTACGTTCTGTTCTGTTGCATAACAAATTGCCCTTGAATTCTGTAGCTTAAAACTATTACTTTAAATGTATCACACCGTTTTGGTAGGTCAGGCATTTTGGAAAGGCTTAGCTGAAGGGTTCCAGCTCAGAGTCTTTTCTGAAGTTGCAGGGTATCTGTTGCCCAAGGTGGAAGCCATGATTAGCTGGGGCTGGAGGAAGTGCTTCATGATGGCTGACTCATCTGGCCTCAGTTCCTTCCTATGTGGCACTCACTAAAGGGTTGCTGGACAGAGCTCATGGCATAGTACCTAGCCTCTCCCTCTACCCCCCACCAGCATGGGGTCTAAGGAAGGCAAGGAGAAATTGGAATGCACTCTGTAGCCTAGTCTTGCAAGACACACATTGTTGGGGTCACTATATTCTAATTCTTAGAATTCTTGAAGCCAGTCACTAATATGGCCACCACATTCTAATTATTAGAGCCAGTCCTGTTCATTTTTTAAAATTTAATTTAATTTTAATGTAAAGGTGAAGTTCAGAGGGGTCACAGTTATATAAGTAAGGTAATGAATGCATTTCTTTTTCTTTATTTGGTGGGGGGTCCGGTCGTGGGGCCTGAACTCTGGGCCTGGGTGCTGCCCCTCAGCTCTTCAGCTCAAGGCTAGCACTCTACCATTTGAGCCACAGCACCACTTCTGGCTTTTTTCTTTTTGCTTTTGTGGTGCTGAGGAATGGAACTCAGGGCCTCATGCATGCCAGGCAAGTGCTCTACCACTGAGCCACCTTCCCAGTACCATGAATGCATTTCTTATCGAACAGTGTTACCTTGTTTTCTCTGGCTCTCCCACCCCTCTAACTCTCCCGCCCCCCCCCCCCCTTGCAGTTGTAAAGTTCATTCCTAACATAATGTCTTGTGAGTATCACTGTTGCATTGGTTCACACTTTGTCCTTTGTCTCACCATTTTGTTATTCTCCTTCCCTTCCCCAAACCAGATAAATGTATGTACAAGAAACAGGGTACCCAAATCAAAAACAGTGGCAACAGGGGATAAGAAAAGGGAGGGGAAAGCAAAATTTAGCAAAATTGGGAGATGGGAAGGGATGGGAAGGGGAAACAAAGGAGGAGACAACAATGCTTGATAAGAAATGTACTCACTATCTTGCCCATGTAATTGTAACCCCTCTGTATGGTATTTTCACAATAAAAAAAGAAATAACTCCACACAGTACATTAAAAACAAAAACAAAAAAATCTTATTTCCGTATCTTGGAGTTCATTTCAATTAATCATTTCATATGGTCATATGTATATAACTATTGAGCTATTGTGATTGATCCTCTGCTATGATTATCCCAGACTTATTCTAATTATTACAAATGAAGGAAACCATTGGAGCCTGTTTCATTTTTTTTCTAAGTCTTTCCATTTCCTTACAAATGGAGTGATGCCGTTCTTTTTGATGGAAGCATAGAATTCCATTGTATATATATACCACATTTTCTTTTTTTTTTTCTTTTTTTTGTCAGTTGCAGAGCTTGAACTCTGGGTGCTGTCCCTCAGTCCTTCAGCTCAAGGCAAGCACTCTATCACTTGAGCCACAGCACTACTTCCTACCACATTTTCTTGATCCATTCGTCTACTGAGGGCCATCTGGTTTGGTTCCCTCTCTTAGATAGGACAAATAATGCCATGATAAACATAGTTGTGCTGGTAGCTTTAGTATGGCCTTGTTTGTGATTATTTGGGTAAATGCCCAGAGTGGGATTGCTTGCTCTTAGGGGAACTCTATGTTTAGTCTTGTGAGGAACCTCCATACTGCTTTCCAGAGTGGTTAAACCAATTTACATTCCCACCAACAGTGGAGTAGCATTCCCTTTTGACCACATCCCTGCCAGCATTTGTTTTCTTGATAATGGCCATTCTAACTGGGGTGAGGTGGAGTATCAATGTGGTTTTGACTTGCATTTCTTTTATGGCCAGAGATGTTGGATTTTTCTTCATGTGTCTATTGGCTATTCTTTTATTTTCTCTCCAGAGAAGTCTCTTTTTAATTCTTTAGCTTGGTTATTAATGGGGTGGTTGTTTCTTTGAGAATTTTTTATTGGGGGTTTAATTTTTTTGGACTCTACATATATTTTTGATATGAAGCCCTTGTCTGGTATATAGCTAGTGAAGATCTTCTCCCAATCTTTGGGCTTTCTTTTTTTTTTTTCTTTTTTCTTTTTTTGTCAGTCATGGGCTTTTTGTCAGTCTGGGCCTGGGCGCTGTCCCTAAGCTCTTCAGCTCAAGGCTAGCACTTGACCACTTGAGCTACAACACCACTTCCGGCTTTTTCTGCTTATGTGGTGCTGAGGAATTGAACCCAGGGCTTCCTGCATGCAAGGCAAGCACTCTACCACTGAGACACCTTCCCAGCCCTTCGGGCTTTCTTTTTATCTTGCTAGCTATGTCTTTTGCTATGCAGAAGCTCTGCAGTTCAATGCTATCCCATTTCTTGAGCCTTTTTTTGATTTGTTGTGTTTCTGGATCTTTATTTAGGAAGTTTCGACCTGTGCCAAGAAGCCCTAGTGTATGTGCTATCTCTTCCTATAATATGTTCAGGGTGTCTGCTTTTGCCTCGAGGTCTTTGATCCATTTGGAATTGATTCTGGTGGATCTCATTTCGGTTTTCTGCCAGCACCGTTTGTTGAAAATGCTGTCTTTCTTCCATATGATGATTTTGGCTCCCTTATCAAAGATTAGGTGGCCATAGGTCTGTGGGATCATTTCTGGGTCTTCACTTCTATTCCACTGGTCCTCAAGCCTGTTCATGTGCCAGTATGAAGCTGTTTTTATAACTACAGCTTTATAATAGAGTTTGAAGTTTGGTATTGATATTCCTCCAGCACTGTTTTTCTGCCAAGGATTGTTTTTGCTACTGGGGGTCTGCTATTATTCCATAAGAATTTTTGGATTGCTTCCTCTACTTTATTAAAGAATGATGTTGGGATACTGATGGATATTGCATTGAATTTGTAGATAGCCTTTGGCAGTATTACCATTTTCATGATGTTAATCCTCCCAATCCAGGACCATGAGAGATTTTTCCACTTCCTTAAATATGCTTTAATTTCCTTCTTCAGGTTTTTAAAGTTTTCATCATAGAGGTCCTTCACTTCTTTGGTTAATTCCCAAACTAGGAATCCATGGAACATTCCTTAATATAATAAAGGCTGTATATAACAAACTTACAGCTAGCATTGTACTCAATGGTGAAAAGTTAAAACCATTTCCTCTGACATTAGGAATGAGACAAGGATGTCTGCTCTCTCCACTCCTCTTGAATATACTATTGGATTTCCTAGCCAGAAATAAAGCAAAAGACAAACACAAAAGGGATCCAAATAGAGAAGGAAGAAGCTCAACTCTCCCTCTTTGCAGATGACATGATCCTGTATTTACAGAGCCCCATAGACTCCTCTCTCAAGTTACCTGAGCTGATTCAAAACGTTGGCAAAGTAGCAGGGTATAAAATTAACCCACAAAATTCAGTAGCTTTTCTGTATGCCAACAATGAGAAGAGCGAGGTTGAAATCAGAAAAGCAACTCCTTTTGTTATAGCCTCAAAAAAAATACCTAGGAATTAACTTAATGAAAAACATGAAGGACCTTTATGATGAAAACTTTAAAAATCCTGTTCACTTTCAAGCAGAGAGAAATTAAATGCTTCCTAGTGAAGGTAGGCGTGTGAAAGGATTTACAGACATCTTTTAAAATATAATGTTTCTGTTATTATTAAGGTGTTACCATTTTATAAGTTATAGGCATATTTTAAAACCACCACAGCTTGGTATCTTAAGGATAGAAAATGTCCACTCTTGTATATTGGAATATGAACAATAAAATAGCTGTTCCTTACTTCCATTAGGGCTCATCCCCAAGAATGACCCTGTCCTGGTGCCCCACTGATACAGGCTCACAGATTAAGAGTAGGGAATGGTATAAAGGAGGCAGTCACTTTGTGTAACATCTTCAGAGGCCCGCTGAGTAGGTGAAGTCTTACACAGGAACTAATGATCTCAGAACAAAGCCCTTTACACAACAAAGGACCGTCAACAAAAATATATGTGAATGAACTAACTTTTTTTTTAACCCTTTCTGAGTGACATACATTTATGTCCAATTCAATTGGTTAGATCCACTTAGTAAATGACTTACAATGACAATGATTTATTTTTTTTTTCTCTGCACACTATGGAGATATATTTAGGAGTGAAATCACCAAAGAAGTAGTCATCCCTCTCGTGGTAATAATTAATAATGACAATTAGAGACTGAGCCAGACTCTATTTCAAGCAAAACAAGCTAACTTCAAACTAACCTTACAAGAATCCTATGAAGAAAGTGATCGTTCATGGTACAAATGAAGAAACTGAGGCACAAAGAGGTTATAAAGATAGATCCATGTTCAAGTAAGCAGCTGAGTACAAACTACAGTCTCACCTCTTGTATATATCTTAGTGACTCTCCATATACCTCTGGATGGGAAAATGTGGAAAACACAACAATGTTTCCCAGTTTGTAATGCAAAATTGAATCCTTCCTTGGTGACTAGAGGAAGCTGTTATAACCCAGGTTCTGAGTTGTAGGTGCCTGTTGAATATTTATTTTTTCAACAGGCTCAAGGATAATGTGAATAGGGATGACACTACATTAAGAGTGACAATGTGTCCTTCTTTGTCCATTGCCCCACTTCTTGTTCTGGAAGGAGGGAGCTGCATTCCAGCAAGACTTTAGAATCCAGTAGAGATAGAGCAAAGAAAAGGTAGACCATCTGCCCATACACACACATCTGCCTTCACTTGACTTTCCTAGAGATGTCCTTCTCTTTGTCTGTCTGTCTGTCTCTTTTTCTTTCTTTATCCTTCCTCTTTCTTTCCCTCCCACCCTCCCTCTCTTCCTTCTTTCTTTCCTTCAATCCTTCCTTCTTTCCTTTCTTCTTTTCTTGCTTCCTGTGTACATTACTGGGCTTGAACTCAGGGCCTGGGCACTGTCCCTGAATTATTTTTGTTCAAGGCTAGTACTCTATCATTTGAGCCACTTCTTCACACACTTCTGACATTTGGGTGGTTAACTGGAGATAAGAATCTCATAGACTTCCTGCCCAGGGTTGGATTTGAACCATGATCCTCAGATCTCAGCCTCCTGAGTAGCTAAGATCACAGACATGAGCCACTACCGTAAAGCAGTATTTTCTAAAGTGCTCCTGGGTGATTATCATGTGTAGCTAGGGCATCAAACCAATAATGCCCTAGGCATAAATTTGCATTTACTAAGAAGCTCTCCGTAGCCTCACCCACTTTAGAACCCCACAGGTCACATGTCTCATTGCTGAAGCTGTGGCCAGAGAGGCCCTGTGCTGTGCTGAGGTGGCCCTTCTCAAACCTGTTTTCAGCTAAGCTTCTGGAAGCATTGGGAACAGAAGCTCAGGGCTGCATTACCTATGCAACAGCATGTTCTTACAGCACTAATGGGCTGCCTTGCTTCGGGGGAGAACAGCAGGCACTGTGGATTCAGGCTCCAGAGCTGGGCCAGCTCCTCAAACCTGCATGCTGTTCCCCACCAGCGTGTATTGTGCATGCAGTACACACATTGCTTGGGCTTCCTCTAACTTCTCTTTTTGTTTTCATTATGCCTAAATTTGGCCTGCCCAGAGAGCATGATTAAAATGAAAACTGTATTCTAATAGAGCTGAGGAAATGGGAAAAAGTCTAAAAATAGGCTAAGGAAAGGAGAGAGAGAGAAAAAAAGTCCTCAAGTGGTATAATGGCTAAGTTGGTTCAAGCACATAGTCATTTCTTTTGGTGAGAGAAAACAGCAGTGAGATCCATGCAGGTGTTTGTATAATCCAGGTCACATCAAAACTCCTTGTCTGTTTTACAAATTCAAAACCCTGAGAAAAATGGAAGCAAACAGTAATAGGAGATAATAAGGAGAATAATAAGTCTGCCTCCCTACCTCGCACAGAGGAGTTTGGGGAGCCAGAAGGTATCTATAATGCACTTTGTTCTCTGCAGACAAATGCTAGATGGTGAGAAGAAAAGTATTGCTCATATCCCTACACAAAGCCCAAAGGGGACTGAACACAAGCACTTGACTTGGGGGTTCATTTTTTCTCCATAATTCAATAATTCAGACTGAAGAATTCATCTCAAGCTTAACTTCCTATAGAAAATATCCTCTGGTCTCCTGGTATGAGTAAAGTCTAAGTTACCTGAATTCTTTTTATTTCCCCATCAGACAGTAGTTTTCTCCTTATTGCTTTGTTTAATCTATGTTTTTTTAGCCTCATCTTACATCTCCATAAACTTTGGGATTGCATAGGAGATGCTTAGAATGAGTGAAGGGGTGAATAAACAAATTACAAATGAGTGAATGAATGAAGAATCCTTGCCAGGGTTAGGCATGGTGGCTCACTCTTGTAATCTCAGCCATGTAGGAGGTGAAAGTAGGTGGATTGTGGTCTGAGACTGGCTTCAGGCAAAGTAGAGAGACTCTGTCTGAAAAATAATGAAAACCAAAGGTTTTAAGTGACTTATGCTGTAGGATGCTTGCCTTGCAAGCACAAAGCCCTAAGTTCAAACCCCAGTGGGAAGGAAAAATCTCTGGGAAAGTCATTTCAATTCCTGGGCTTCTATTTCTTTTTTTTTTCTTTTATGGAACTCTACAGTTTATTTCCTATGGCTACTGCAGGTGTCAGTTTTCCTCAACTGTGCTATTGACAACTTCTTTAAGTCCAAGCATATGAATCCAAAGTGGTAGGAAACTGAAGACTTAGCACTTTCTAGTGGCCGACATCACAGGGCGGCAATACAAGAGCAAAATGGCTGAACTCACCATACCTACCTATGCCATTGCCAGCCCAGCCTGAAAGCGGTCCAGGTTCCAAGCTCCTGGAGGCCAGACCAGGCCTGGAAGCCAAGGCATTTTGGATATTCTACTGTGGGCCATGAGTAAAGGGGGTTGGTTAATAGATTTTTTTTTTTCAAGCAGGAAGGCCGGGTAACCAGAGGCTTTACTGAGAGGAAGCACTTAGATTTAACAATTATAGACACACCCTTACAGGGGTTAAAAATATACAGCAGTGATGTAGGTTCTACTTCTGTCACCTATGCTACAGCTACCAAACATGTACAAAAGACTCCTCCAGCTGTGGTTGTAGCCAGTTAGGATCTCGAGTGGGACCTAGATCTAGACTGGGATCAGGACTTGGATCAAGACCTGGGTTTTTGAAGCTGACTTTGATCTGGAGCGAGATTCTGATAGGAGGTTTGGTTTTGATTTGGAATTAGATCTCGACCTGGATCGGGCCTCAGGCTTAGGCCCAGCTGGGCTTCTATTTCTAAGCCAGTAAATGTTGTCAGGTTCTGTTTTGATGTTCCATTATGAAGGTGTCCTCACCACTGAGATAGAGTGGCTGTCTAGGCAGACATGTACTTAAAGACATCTTTTAGGTTTATTGTTCAGGTTCGCAAAGGCCACTAGAAGAGATGTCACCTTGTGGTCATGTTGCTTCTTTATCTCTGGTCTTCCACCCCTATCACACCCACACAGTGTGGTTTAGTATTTGTTCTAGTTAAAACGGAGACTCAAAGAAGCTGAGTTGTCCACTTGTAGCAAAAAAGTTGCCACAGATATTAGGATCTCCCTCTAAGGTGGTATATAAATCTTGGACTCCTCCCACCCACCAGATTGGAGTTGAGCAATGAGTGGCAGGCAGTATTATATTGTGGTCAGACATTGAGTGTGTCATCCCAGATCTCAGGTCCCATTCCTTACTAAAGCCACATGATTTTGGACTAGTTACTACTTAATTTCTCTGTGGCTCCATCCTGTGAAGGAGACATACTCCTTACCTCCTAGGGTTGTTTGTGGATGGAATGAGTTAACACACACAAAGCCCTTCAAACAAGGCCTAGAGTAGGCACTTAGTAAATGTCAGAGCCTTTCATTATTTTCTCTCTCCCTTGCATATTCTCTTTTCTGCCTCTGTACATTTATTCATGAGCTTCCATTCTCTATTGAAACCCGATTCAGCTTTCAAGGCTCAGCCCCTCATAGACCATAGATCACAGCCTGTCAGGCTGGGAGGAGCCGTACAGATAATTGAATCCAACCCCCTAATTTTACAGATGAGAAGGCAGAGGCACAGAGAGGCACGGCTAGTTGTTCAAGGTCGCAGAGCCAGCTGCAATCCCAGGACCACCGACCTTGCAGCCAGGTCTCTCCTTCCAGACTAGTCAGTCTCCCTCTTTGGAACCCAGAGCTGATACTGTCTACATCTTTCCTCTGGTGATTGTTCTCTTATGGAGGCTTTTTATTAGGATGTAATTAGTAATCACTTTTAGAATAGTCTCTCTTGGTGCGTCTTAACATCCCCTCCCGCTGGCCATGTTGCTTTATACAGAGTAGACATACACTGGTGATAATAATAATGACCTATGTTGGATTAGGAAGTCATTGTTTACTAAATGTTTTCATAATGCTCCTGTTATATTGATAGTGCCTGGTGGTGAGATATGAATTGCTTTAGCTCTTCTTGAGAGGAAAATAAAATAACAGTTTTAAGGAAAGAGGAGAGTTTTTCTCAGTTACCCAGAGGGGAACTGCTTTGCCCCAGCTCTTCTTGTTTGCCTGAATGAGTGCACCTGTTACTGAATATTCCATGGGGATTTGTCTTGTTTCCTTAACTAGGAGGTTTGGGCCATGTGTTAAGTATTCCTTATCTTCTCCGAGTCTACAGTAATCACAGCAGGTTCACAATATTTATTTGTTACAGAAATTCGTCATGGTTTTCCACTACTGCCTCCATCCCTTAGGAAACAGAGTCTGTGTACACACACACACACACACACACACACACACACACACACACACACACACACACACACATCCTTGGCTGTATGCCTAATCCACCTTCTTCAAAGTCTGTCTCTTGCTGCCTTGTAAGTGTGTTAGAGCTATTTACTTCCTTTCAAATTCTGGATAAGGCTTTGAAACAGTCTGGGAATTAAATTCTTGTGGACTCTTTAAAGTGTGTGAACACAAAGTTGGGAGAAAATGTATATGGCAGCTCCAGGGGCTCCGTTTTGGGACAAAGCATCTCAGGATTATATCAGGAAGCAGACCCTTATTTCATGAATTAATGATGTCACTACCACCTTATTATAATTCACCAAAGCAGTTGGTTCCAGGCAACCCTATGTGACCTCTTCTGTGAATCATACAAGAGAAAACTTTCTACATTAATAGTAGAAAACTCCAAGGCTAGGCCTTCCCCTCTCTCAAATGGAAAAGTGTGTGTGTACGTGTATGTGTGAGAGTATGTGTGTGTGTGAGAGAGAGTGTGTGTGTGTGTGTGTGTGTGTGTGTGTGTGTGGAGTTTGATGCCCCCCCCCCTCCACTTTCAGGCTGTAAACAAAACTGCTTTAATTAATCACAAAGTAGACCAGGAGTACTTTGAACAACCATGCTCCTCCCACATTTATTTTTAAATAAATTAGGAATATTCATAATGACTGTACAGAAATGCCAGGTACTATACAAAGTCTTTTTCTTTTTGGGAATGGTGCTGGAGATTGAACCCAAGAACTCATGCATGCTAGGCCAGCTCTCTACTGCTAAACCACGTTCTCAGTCACTAAAATTGTGTCCAAACTTTGAGTCTTATTCTCACAATCCTTCAAATTAGCTCTTATTATCTCTATTTGACATAGAGAAAAACAAAGGCTGAATTGACTTATCCAATGTTAAACAACAATCTGTCAAATGACAGAAGCAGAATTTAAGCCCAATTTAATCTGCTCTACCACAAATATCTGAGGTGCCAAACTCAGCTTGTAGGATACTCTGGATTTCTTTCTACTAATAGTCTAAATTATGCTAGATCCACTCATTCATTCATTCCAGAATGGAACTGAGAGTTTCCAAGACTGAATATTCTGTGATTCAGAGGCAAAGCCACCTTGGCTACAGCCACTAATAGCAGCTGCATCGAGAACTGGCCAGCTGTCAGGTACTGCAGCCTACATTTAATTCCATGTGATTCTCACACCGGTCCTGTGCTATCAGTCCATTTCACAGAGGAGGGAAGTGAAGCTAAGAGAAGTTAAAGAGCTTGCTCCAGTTCATGCAGCTAATAAGGTAGTCCTAGGAATTGGGCTTAGATATGTGTGACTTTTCTCCCTAAGCAGGGGTGAGAAACAGGGTTAGAGAATGAGTGTGGTCTGTTCTTCCTCAAGGACACCAAAAGATTCCTGCTGGACCACCTGAGTTAGAATTATTGCTCCACTACCCACTGTGTGTGTGTGTGTGTGTATGTGCGCGCGCACACGCACACATGTGGGCACACACGCACACACGTGCATGCACACATATGCTACTACCAGAGCTTGAACTGAACTCAGAGTCTGAGCACTGTCCCTGAGAATTAACACCCAAAGCTAGCATTCTACCACTTGAGCTGCAGTTCCCTTTCTTGCTTTTTGCTGGCTAACTGGAGATCAGAGTCTCCTGGACTTCCTGCCTGGGCTTTGTAGTGCGATCCTCACATCTCAGCTTTCTGAGAAGCTAGGATTATAGATGTGAGTCACTGACACCCAGTGCTTCACCACTTTTTGTTGTTGTTGTTGGTCATGAGGCTTGAGCTCAGGGCCTAGGCACTGTCCCTGAGCTCTTTTGCTCAAGGCTAGCACTCTACCACTTTGAGCCACGGTTCTACTTCAGGTTTTCTGGTAGTTAAAGTCTTGTGGACTTTTCCTGCCTGGGCTAGCTTTGAACCCATATCATCAGATCGCAGCCTCCTGAGTAGCTAGGATTACAGGTGAGCCACTGGCACCAGGTGCTCCACCACTATTAAAGTACAATATAACATAGATAAGTTGCTTGACCTTACTGGGCCTCAGTTGTCTTGTTCATAAAATAGATAACAACAGTATCATTGCCTCTCTGGGGGTTGTGTCTGCGTTCACATGCAGCGTGCTCAGTATAGCATTTGATATCTAATGAAGTGTAGCTCTTATTATTTATTTTACTTTAGTAGTATTATATATTTTTTCTTTTTGTGGTAGCCCTTAGCCTTTTTGGTCCAGAGAAACTCAGCAGCTCATCTTTTGATTCCTTATAACATTGTGGAGAAATAAACCCTAGATCCAGAAGAGAGGCTTAAAGACTGATGTTACCAAAATATTAGCTTATCTTTCCTTTCTCTTCCTGTTTTTTTTTCAATCATAGACTTAATAGAATTCAATTTACTAAACTTCTGTTTGTTGTAGATATGAATAGAAGGAGCTTTCTCAGGAAGCTTTGGGGAGACTGACAATAGTAGTGGTTTTGGACCACACAATTAGGGATTAAAGGCAAAGTTTCCAGTGTACTTGAGAGACTCAGAGCAGGCTGGAGCAGACATTGTCTAGTTCACCCTTGAGTCTAAGTTACAAGCTGCAGTTGTTACAGTGGAACTTTACGTGTGCACAGGCAGAGCCTCTCAGTTTTGAAGAAACGTGTACCCATCTCTCTGCCAGTACTAAGAGATTTATTTTTATGCCCCACCCCCTTGCCAGCTAGATAATGAATACAGTAGATTGTCTTGGGGCAGATATTCTCTCCCTGATTAAGGTGTGTGAAGAATGTGTATGTGACCTTGAGCCCTTGACAGGGTTATTTTCTTAGCCTTCTTTCTATTCTCATCCTTCCCCCTACTTGCTAATTTCACTGATGTGTGTGTGTCCTTAATGCCTGGAGATTATTGCTTTTGACACCTCTGCTGAACCTTACTTGGGAGCTCTCTGGCTAAACGAAAACAGATGATTGGCAGTTTTACATAAATATAAAAAGGAGCATAGTGGTCAGATGTCTCTGTATATTTCCTTTGACATCTGGCATAGTTTGGAACCCTTAGTAGGGTCCCATTACTAACCACTAGTTGGGTGAAGTATTTGATCAGTCAGTCATATTTACTAGAATGGTTTTCAACCACAATACCTCCTCCCTGAAGTTTCCCTGATACTGTCTTCATTTAAAATAGTTGTGTGTGTGTGTGTGTGTGTGTGTGTGTGTGTGTGTGTGTGTGAGCATGTGCAGTATTAGGACTTGAACTTGTGGCCTCATGCTCCTGCTTGGCTTTTTCACTCTAGGCTGGTGATCTACCACTTGAGCCACACATCTTCTGAAAAATTTTTGCTGTTTTATTGGGGATCAGAGTCTCACAGATGTTTTTTCTCCCTGGACTGGATTTGACTTAGGGATTCTCAGGTCTGTGCCTCTTGAGTAGCTGGGATTACAGGCATAAGCCACTGGTGCCCAGCTCAGAAAGAGTTTTCTATTCTAAAACCCATGGCATTTAGCTCTCGGTCTTAGAACAATGTTACACTTCACATGCTGTTCATAGGTAAGTCCTTGTGCCTTGGCAGGACTACACGTGCTTTCAAACGATGAGTTTAACTCTTTATTTTCTAGGTAGTATCTAGCATGGAACCCATTAGCAAGACACACGTGTGCATGTGAACTTGAACAGCACTTTCTCTACCAGGGTGGTCTGTATTGCAACTCCAAGTGTCTCTCCCAGCACATTGTGAGCTTCTCCAGGCCAGAGATGCATGGCACTTGTCTTCACCACCCTTGCCATTAGCAGAATCACATGCTCTAGGTACAGCCAGCATTTCTACCCAGCCCATATGACTGCACTTGTCATACATACTGGATAGCCAATAGACCCTAGGAAGGAAATATGTACTTCTATACTTGTCACGCTCTAATATTTGATGTCCTTTTCTTAGATTATATCCAGCTCAGCCCTATACATAATAAATGGCCAATGAGTATGTGTTGAACACCCAAAACCCCAGGCGAGGAGATGTTATAGGAAGAAAATAGCCTGAAATGGTGGTCTCTGTCACAGATCTCAGGAGTAAAGGTCTCCCAACAGATGGCCCTAGTCATTTTCATGAGGCATTATCAGCCTACCCTTCACAGAGACAAATTAGAGGTTCTTGGTGTTTCATTGGGCTTGTGGTACCTGGAGCACCTTGGTGGTTTTGTAGTGATAATAGCACATTCACCTATGCTTGGAAATGTAAATGCAATGTTAACCTGAAACCCTATCATTTATAGGAATCGATATTAATTCCAGGACTGGATTATAGACCCCTATGTGTTCTTCCCTCAGTGGTATGGTGGAGTTAGTTCACATGTGCCCCTGAGAGCTAATTGTGCATGTACCTTCTCAACTGGAAAGTTCAGTGAGTTTTTCTCTTGATAGCTAGAATTTGACAATGATGAGAGTGTTTACACTGTAGAAATTGACAAATTCTATAAATCAGATCTTATCTCCTCTCTTACACCACATTTTGTGTGGTGGGGGGAGGGGTAACTGTGATCTGAACTCAGAGTTGGGCACTTGCCATTTGTTTTACCATTTGATCCACATCCCCAAGACTAATATATGTGGTAATAATTATGAAAGTACTGGAAACTGGGGTTTGAACTCAATGTCTTGAGGTTTCTAGGCATGTACTCTACTATTTGAGCCATGAACCCAGCCCACCATGTGGTTTTTAAGCCTTTCCTATCTCAACACTGTGCCCCCTCCCTCTCCAACCCCTGCGGGCTTAGACTGTGTACACCTGGTTTTGTTGTGTATCACCAGGACAGGCTCAGCATAGTAAGGTTTGAGAGGAAGAACTGGGTGAATGAGGATAAGTTGGAGGGCTGAATGTGGGCTCCAGTAGCCTTTTGAATCTCATGCTTTGCCCTGCATTCAGGCACCTGTTTTCTGCCTGTGTAACACCTAGCAGGTCCATGGAGCCATGAAGGATTTGAATTACTGCCTTGAAAGAAGAGGTTTATTTTTCAAATTTGTCTGCATGTTTTCTTCCTTCAATTTTCCTTCCCACTTTATTTATTTATTTATTTATTTAACCAAGCCCTTTACTCCATTTCTGCCATAATGAAATGTCATATGAGGATCACAGGGTCTGAGGATCTTTGAACTGGAAGGGAATTAGACATCTTTTATCCAGAAAGGTATAGAGATTTTATTCCTTTGTTAAATTCAGCCCATTGATGGAGAGATCGTTCTGTGCTATGAGTCTATATCCCAGCTGGATTGGATTAAGAGACAGGGCTGATTATTTATATCTGCTAATGGTGTGCAGTGTTAGAACCAGAACTGGTTTTGCACATTCTGTGGACTTGTGGATCTTCAATTCAATCCACCTCATGGAGCTGCAAGAAAATTGAAAAATCTGAAGGATTAAATGACTTGCCAAGATTCCCACAGCTTATGCGTGGATAAATTGGAATTCACACTCAGTCTCTTGCCAATGCTTTACCTTGAACTTCATTCCTGTGATGACTTAGACAGTCTTAAGGGGAAAAAAGATAATCACCAATAGAATGGACTGAAAATGCAGATCAGACCCCAGAATTGGGGAGCACAGATTACAGATCATACGACTCTACCTCCTTTCCTCAGCTTGGCCAGTTGGGATGTATATCATGCTCCTTTTGTGCTTTGCCTTCCCCCTCATTGGTGTGAACTCAATTTGGGTTAAGAGAACAAAGCATTTCCTGTATGCAACAAATGGTTTACTTCTATCTCAAATCCTGTCAGAGTGTCAAATGCCTAAAAACTTGAACCCTCTGTCTATGCAAAACGTTTAGAATCAGGAAACACCCAATTGGAAGAGCTGTTAAATTTGATCCTGAGTTATGTATCAACCTCATAGTGAGCCAGTAAAAATACTAGTTTAGAATAGTAATTGGTAATCTCTCCATCTCATAGGAGTACTTATGGGAGGGATTTTGACCCATTCTACTAAATTCCATGGTGCTACCTCCTGCAGCTTTCATGTCATGTCGGTTCTAAAGGAGGAATCAAAACATGCCCTTTCTACCTCTTTACCTCCTCTTGGCCCTGCCACCTTCACCATATTACTGCTCTCCTTTTGTGTGGTACTTTACAACTCTTTTTTACCTCATTGCTTTGGACCCTGTGCTCAACTGCTGCTGTAATAAAGCATCAAAGACTATGGGTTTGAATCATAGAAATTTATTTTCTCACAGTTCTTTAGAAGTACAAGGTCAAGGCGTCACTGGGGTTGGATACCAATGAGACTTCTCTTCCTAGATTTTGGATGATCACTTTCTCACTGTGGACTTACATGACCATTACTTTATGAGTGTGAGAGAGGGAGGAGGGAACAAGGGAATGGTGGGTGAGTTCTGGTATCTTCCCCTCTTCTTATTTACACATACCAATCCTATCAAATTAGATCCCTATACTTAAAACTTCACTAACTCAAATGATCTCTTCTCAATATAGGCATATTCTTCTAAAAATGCTCAAGTTGGAGATTTGGATTCAATAATGAGTTTTAGGGAACCACAGTTCAGCCCATAACTGACCTTTAAGATTAGGCCCAGGAGATAGAGTAGGTATTGTAATTGCTATATGATACTCTGGGAACTGCAACCCAGAAAGTTTAGCAACTTGGCCAAAGTAGCCAGGCTGGTCAGTGTTGAAGCTGAGGGAAGAAGCCCATGCACCTGCAAATTCCCACTGTTCTCCCAGGTCTCCAACACAAATCATCTTCAACCACAACAGAAAATAAAATACTTTTCTCAGTCCTTACTTCCTCAACAGTATTAGATAATATGGCTACCCTTTCAAGGGTGGCTGGGAGGATCTAACAGCTACATTGCTGCTCCCTTCACAAAACAGCTGCCCAATATTAGTGGCCATTTGTAATTTCCTGACCTTCTGTCACTGGGAATACAAATGTCCTTTGACTTCAAGACAGAGCAGCAGAAGACAAGTCAAGTTCCCCATCAAGCCTATGTACTGACTACTGATGACATTTGAACGTAGGAAGTGGTGGTGTTGAGATTTCACACATCCTTCCAAATGTCCTGCATTCCCAACACTATGATAAGGAGCCATTAGGAGGTGAGAAAATGCATGGAAATGAAATTTAGGCATACATTTTCTGGCATAACACTCCCCAAGTGTACAAAAGTGCACAAAGAAGAAACAGCCCACTCCTGATCTTAAAGCCAAGCTTACTCACTGAGAGTTGTAAAGTCTAGTAGAATGAATATTGTGAATTAGACCAATCATAGTTCAAATCCAACCCTGCCATTCATTCTTTTATATCCTTCCTTACATGTTCTAAGAAAAGTTTTTAAGCTACACACTGCCTTGCTACTTGCTTTTTGGGGTGACAGTCAACAAACCATTTAATGGATTTCTCTTTTTTACTATGCTCTCTTAAAATTTATTATTTTTAGGTAGTTGTATAAAGGAGTTTCAATTCGGCATATCGAGTTATGAGGAGAATGTCTCTTGATCAATGTTACCTCTTCCATCATTGTCCCCCATCTCTCCCAACCCTGCCCTCAAGCGAGCCGGTTCCACTTTCACATATGTACATTAGAGATTATGACTGTATTCTCTTAATGACAATACAAATAGCTGCCAAGCAAAGCTGTTTGGAAAGTTAAACAAAAGGAATACATGAAAATTGCAGGCACTGCATATGGCACATAGTAGGTCTGCCACAAGCAGTATCCATCATTTGAAAGCGGAAATGTATTTCTGTGATAAAAGCTTATCACAAAAGCCTATCTTACTAAGCTGTGTATAAGAAAATATTCCTCCCCATTTTTCTTTAAAACTCCTGGGGTCCTGAGATGCAGTTTTTCTTTTGCATAAAGCTTATATTTCCCTGGTGTCATCAGTATGAGACTTATTATTTCATTGGCTGGGTGAAGCAATTCGTGGAAAGGCATTGGGATTTGGGAACCACAGGTGATTATGGATGGAACTAAATTATTTACTTCATCAAAGTGTCTCTGAGCTTTATCATGCTGACCTGTCATTGGGAGCTGTACATAAAGATGAATCATGGTCCCTTTAACTCAGGGATCTGAAAGGTCAGTGGGGTGGTGGCAGACATATAAAGTTGTGTTTGCTGCATCCATCAAGAGGCAGTTGTATCTGGATGTGATGCATGGCAGGCAACTGAGGGTGAACTTTGCTTTCCACTTTGTATTCCCATCATGTGGGGACACCATGTGGAAAGGCCATGATCACACTCCTAGAGGCCCAGGGTCCTGTACTCTGCTGCTATTTCCTTCTCAGTGAAGCATTCAGGGCCCAAGGACCCTGGAACATGGACCAGGGAGAGGAGGATAATAAATGGCATGTTTGTTATTCCATCTGATAGGAATGCTGGGCTTAAACTCACTTATCATCTCTAAGGATCTAGGAAACTGGTGGAAAAGGACAAAAAAAGAAAGGTGGCCAAGTGACTAATTCTGTCACCTTATCACTGGGACAGTCGGGGTAAGCTGCCCCTTGGTTTCGGATTTCTAACTACTGCTCTCTTGGAATCAAGAAGTCGTGGGCCTTCTCTTGGCACTGGCTGCTTTTGAGGTTAAGCCACCTTCATCTTCTATCCTCCTTCATAGAAGAGAGCACCAACTGTGTCCCTGTGGGCAAGCCAGCCCTTCTTTTCTCTCAACGCCACTCACATTTATGGGCCAATTTCATCATAAATATGTGGGATATACTTGGTATTTTTTGGAGGGGGTCCGGTTGTCGGGCCTGAACTCTGGGCCTGGGCGCTGTCCCTCAGCTCTTCAGCTCAAGGCTAGCGCTCTACCACTTGAGCCACAGTGCCACTTCCGGCTCTTTTCTTTTTCTTATGTGGTGCTGAGGAATCGAACCCAGGGCCTCATGCATGCAAGGCAAGCGCTCTACCACTGAGCCACCTTCCCAGCCCATACTTACTATTTTTTAAATGACTAAAATTTTAATTTCAATGAACTCTGTGTGTGTGTGTGTGTGTGTGTGTGTGTGTGTGTGTCTGTGTCTGTGTCTGTGTCTGTGTGTTACTGAGTATTGAACCCAGGTCTCACATTTGCTAAGAAGGGCTCTACCACTTGAGTCATGTGCCTATACCTTTTGTTTGTTTTGATAAAGTCTTGCACGTTTGCTTGGAACCTCTGTTTCTCAGTTAGCTGGGATTGGAGCATGAACCAACAGACCAGGCTCAATACATTTGTTTTTTAAAGAAGAAATATTATACCATTATAGTTAACAACTACAGGAATACTTGAATGAATAGGTGAAATGAAAACTAGACAATGTGATTAATTGCTTGCTAGATGCTTTGTCTAAATCACAGTCTGTAAGCCTAAAGCTTAGTGTCTCTTTCACAAAAGCAGCTGGGTGAGTGTTAGGGAAGTATTAAGGATAGAGTAGCATTTAGTCGACACTTCCTTTTTAATAGAACACAGAAGGGTTGTAGGAGAATGGAATGGGAAAGACTTCCTCACAATGTGATTTAATGATACCTAATAATCCATTCTGTGTCATGTAATGGATTTCCTAGGCCATCTAAATGATGTCATAATAACTGTGGTATGAATCCTACACTTTCAAGAAAACTGTACTAGAGACCTTCAGTTCTCTTTCAACTCCAACTCTTCATTCCTTCTATTTATTATGCCTAATGATCATTTTACATTTCTACTTTTTCTCCTATGAAGTGCTGGGAATTGGATCCAGAATCTTGGGAACGATGGGCTATATCCCTAGTCCTCCATGTTCATTTCATCTATTTGCTTTTTAGCCTGAATCAAACTAGTATTTATTTGAACTGCCCACCTAATACTTAGCGCTCTTTGTAAGCTTCCAGGTGCTAATTAAAAACCATTGATGCTTTCACTCAGCAAATTACTGGAGCCTGGAAGGTGACCAAGAAGCCCCCATGAATTCTTCTGCCTACCCCTGCTAGCACGTGTTGGGGCCTAGAGCACATGGTCTTCCCCATGAGGAAGGAATCACCCTCCTTGCTCTCTTCCTGAGGACTGTCACCATTCCAATGAGTAATGTCTCTGTTTAGAGACAGATGTAAAATCGATAGCACAAGACTCACACTGCTCTGCTTATCTTCTATTCTTTTTCATTCAAGCTCCCTTGGCTTCCCCTGATGAGAGTCTGGGGAGAGATTCATCTTCTCCCTTGTTTCTTATTATATCACTGTTGTAGCCACAGGGACAAGAATGACAGATTTTTCTAGATTGTCAAGGGAGAGATAGGAAAGATGAGCTCTTTGTAGCACCTGACAAGTTGCCTTAAAGACCCAAAGTGGTATTTGTGGGTTTTAAAAAAATAAAGTTTTAATTGTCATCTTCAATCTGTCCAGACTGTAATCCTTGTTGGAGATCACTCCCAAGTGATGTTTAAAAGTACGTCAAGTGGTTGAGTTGTCTGAGATCTCTTTGATGAAAGTCATGTATGTGTGTGACAATGGCCTAACACAGACCAAGAGTCTTTTCCTACAAGACTCCTGCTTCTTTTTTCCACCATCTAACTTGAGATGTTCTCTGTGAGTTCTCCATCCCCCACCCCATCTTGGCTTGAATTTACCTGCCATCCTCTTTATCTCAGCTCCTCAGTGCTGGGATTATAGATAAGCACCACCATGAGTGCCTAACATTCTTCCCTTTGGCTTCCTGTGTTGTGGGGAGGGCTGCTTTGAACCAGCCACTCCCCTCTTTGACTCCCTTTTATGGCATCACTTCATCCTCCTTCTAGGAGGTTTTAATTCTCATTTCTCTTTGTTGACACCTACCCCCCACCCATGTTCAAGGCAGCGTCTGGAAATATCCCCATTGCACAGGTAGGATGTCTGACCAAGGTAAGCTCATGGAGAGTAGAGCTTCTTTCTGTTAGTTCTCAAGCACCTTAGTGTCCAAATTTTTTGATATCCACTGCACAATATTGAAAAGCTTGGTATTTGTTTGTATCAGCTTGTAGCTCCCTTTTCAGAAGTTTTAACAGCACTTCTACAGCTATCTTCCATTTTGCTTTCTCCTAAGCTATTTCTTCCTTAAACCTCTTTCCTGGTATGACAAGACAATTAGTCTACTCAAATGGTATTTAGAAGCATGTCTCAGGCCCTGGCCCTGCTATTCCCTTTCCCCATAACAACAGGTCCAACATGCGCATGTCCAGCATATGCGTTAAGCCTTATCAGCCAGGTCTGTATAACCTTTTCCTTAGCCTTAAAACCACAAAGCAATCAGGCCTTGCCATATGCTATCTCAATTAGAAGACAATATGCTGGGATTTTTTTAATTTGAACATTTGTATGCAGTAGGTATCTTTAAGCTAGGCATGGCAACCAGCTAGTGAGGAAGGAGAGGAAGGAGGATTGGGTTTCAGACCAATAGGACAAAAATTGGGTAGATCCAATTGTAGAAATAAACCAGTATTATGATACTGCCAGCATTGCTCTTTTTGCTCAGGATTGCTTTGGTTATTGGGGATCATTTGTGGTTTTATGTAGAATAATAATATGACACAGTTCTAGAAGTGTGACTGATGTGTGTGGGGACTGTTAGGAGTGAAGAGACAGAAAGGAAGAGAGGTGATGAGGTAAATATGATAAAAGTATTATCTACCTATCTGTGTCTGTCTGTCTGTCTGTCTGTCTGCCTGCCTGCCTGCCTGCCTATATAATAGTCTAATAAATCCACTAAAAATTGTTGATGTGACAGGGGAAGGAGGCTATGAAAAAGTACTACAGAGGGTGAATTTGATCCAGGTATATTACATGCATGTATGGAAATATCACAATGAAATTTCTTTGTACAATTAATTTACAATAATAGTTTTGCTTTCTGAAGTTTCCTTGATTTGGCAGTAAACTATGGTTTGAAAATATGGTAAGACATTTTTGAGAGAGTGAGAGACCACATTCACATAAATTTTATTTTTATAGTATATTGGTTAAGTTGTTCTATTTTACTATTAAAAAGCATTCATTAAAAAGCATTCATTGTGTATCCCTTGCTGTGCTTAATTTATAAATTAAACTTTATTATAAGTATGAATGTACGGGGGGGGGGGGGAAAGCAGCATTTTCAAGATTGAGTACTCTCTATGGTTTTATATGTTCACAGGGCTGGAAGTGGTGGAATGTATTCCCTGTGAATAAGAAAGTACTGAAGTTACTGGCCTACTGAATCTTTAGTTCTTCTGATTCCTCGTGAATGGGGGGTGATAAAAATGATAAAAAGCAATCCCAGACTCTTAGGCCTATATTTATGGGATTCCTAGCTTGAGCCCTTGATATATGTGAAGACTTCTGTTCACCCTACAATCACTCATTGAGTTGGGAAGGAGGCACTATTATTATTCAGATTTTGATTATGATAGATCTAAGAAATAGAAAAGGCAGGCATATTTTCCAACTTAGAAGGTCAGAAGTTAAATGAATGGGTTAACACTCCACCCAAAAGACCCTTCAGCCAAATCCTAGTATTTCTTCAGAAAATTACAAGGCAACAGCAGAGAAAGACTGGGAACCGCAAGCCTCTAGGTAAAGTAAGTTGTGATCAGCTCTATAACCTTCCTGAACTTCTGCTGTAACATTTACTGCATAGACAGTCTGTCATGGTTCTGTACAGGGCTGCTTGTGAAGGGAATGCATGCCTGTCAACATGGGCTTCCAAGACAAACCCATACACCTCATGGGGCCCCATCCAGCTCTCAGAGATCTCATTCTCCCCAGGTGAAATGAAAAGCTATTAAGAAGGATGATCCTGCCTTTACCCATGTGAAACCACACTCCCTTGTGAATGAGGCTGGGCAGCCAACAGCCACTCTACTATCACGTGGAAATGTATCTTTAAATTCAGTAGTTAGTTCTTAGAAGATGAGATTATGGTTCTGAAAATGTTCTAACTGCTGGCTTCACAGACAGGCAGGGTTTTACATTTTGCAATGCAATCATGGGGGACAGGGAGAGATTTAGTTCTCCTGGTTTGCCTCTGAGTATTGCCTAATTGTCTTGAAAAAAATTGACTTGATGTTTCTTTCTCAGCTTCTAACACTAAGCATACATATATTACGTCTCCCAGCTTACTTATCTATTTACCACTGTGGCTTGCGGAAAGTTAATTTCTTCTGTCTAAGTTTCTATTTTTTTTGCTTCCTGAAAATAACTCCGTTAAGGGACACTAAGCTGGGCTCATATCCATGTATGGGGAAATAGAGGACTAAGAGATTTACAGAGGCATAGACCCACCAAATGGTCTGAGCCCTCTCCCTATCTCTGCCATCTAAGCTTGGGGTTCTGTTAGCTATTTGTACTACTATCTTAAATCTACATTTCACTCTGTAGACAACCAAGACAATGTTTATTCTACATGAATGAATCAACCCTGGTGCAGTCCATTTATTTCTCTTAGTAGAGTAAAAAAGACAATTTCCACATGATGGGTCTGCTCAAATATCAGCCATCTGAATGAATGGTGCTGAAGGCGAAGACCAGCAGTTTGACAGCCCAGTGTTATTTCTCCCTAAACAGAGGTAGACAGAGTTAAGGCTCACTATTCAATTTTCCACACCTTGACCCTGAAAAATACCCCAAACACAATAATAGACTTGTGCAAACAACCAATTACTTTGTCATGACGTTTAATAACCAATGGTTGGGCCATTTCATTATTATTAAACCCCCAGTGGAATTTTCACAAACCAGGGTTTGCTTAACTGTATTCAGCTTTTCAAGCATGGCTATGGG
Source organism: Dipodomys spectabilis (assembly GCF_019054845.1). Lineage (NCBI taxonomy): Eukaryota > Metazoa > Chordata > Mammalia > Rodentia > Heteromyidae > Dipodomys > Dipodomys spectabilis. The sequence goes on along the minus strand of NW_024870887.1, from coordinate 5,726,446 downwards.
AACTCTGTCTCTTCTGACTCGTTCTCTGCACAAATCTGTGGTCTAATGAGCTCAGTTGCTCAGAACCTCCTCTAATGGAGTCAGGGCAAATAGCAGATTCCTTTGGTCTGAATTATGTGGACAGTTGCCTAAATTGCCACTTTGTTTTGGCTGGCATAGACACAGCTCATTGATAGTGAGCACTTCTCTGAGGTTGTTTTTTGAAAAAAGATTTGGCATTTAATAAAAGTACTCTCTCACTTGTATAAAGTTCAAACCATCTAGATAATTAAGAAGAAATTTCTTTGAATACATCTTAACTATGTCTTAAAGTTCTCTTGTATTTTTAAAATCACATTTAGATGATTTGCACATTTATAGGAAACACATAAATTGAATGTAAGCCAGAATGCCTGGCTCGGGGGTCAGTGTGGAAGGGATGGTTGTATCTGCCTCATATGCCTTAGATTCTTCTTTCAATTTTCAGCCACCTCTTCCTCTTCCTCATTGTTAGCCAAACAAATTAGTTTCAGGTTTTATTTTGTTTGCCTTTCTCAGTGTAGGTGCTTAGGGACTGAATAGTGATGTAAAATTCCTATTGGCCAAGGGAAATTGGCAAAACAAATATTCTGAATAATCTACCAGCTTGATCTATTGGCTCCTGAATTCAGCCTTGGCTGAATTTCTCTTGCCCTCATGGAGCTACCGAGAGCAATCAACTCCCAAGCTTTCTTCTCTCATTCAATCTCTCTCTATTTCACTGATCTGAAAGTGGGTGATTATTTTTGGAGAGATGTGGGGGTTTCTTAGATGACCTAGCACAACATTTAATCTTAATTAAGTTTGGCAGATGTGATTTTGTTTTGACATTTAAACCAAGTCAACACTCAAATAGAATTCTTTTGAGAGTACTGTTTATTATTTTCATCATCGCTCTGATCTATGCCCTTCCAGGCTCCACAGGTTAAAACAGGTTAACTCTATCATTTCCCAGATTGATTTGTCCTGTTGCATTGCAGTACTTTGGTAGAAAGAATACTGACACAGGAAACAAGCGACCTGGAATCCTGAAGCTGACACTTCAATAAATAACTGTGATTCTAGGCTGTGATTTCTCAGCCTCGATTTCCTCAATATGAAATGATGAGTTACTGAATGATTTCTAGGGACTCTCTTACCTTTAATGGACTGTATACTCCTAGCAAATGGAGAAATATATTTCCTTCCCACTGAAAAGGAAAAAGCAGGCAGGGAGGGAAGAAAGGAAGAAAAGAAGACAAGGCAAGAAAAATAAGATTGGAGGTCAGTCTCTGTTGTTGTGGTCATGTGGCTCCTCCAATCCTTGAAGGCTAAACTCAGATGTCCCAGGGTCAAATTCATAATCACTAAAGTAAATGAGGATGAGAGGGTAGGAGAGGGGGGGGGAGGGAAAGTGGGAGAAAACACGGGAGGGGGGAGCATTATTCGAAAAGAAATGTACTCATTACCTTACTTATGTAACTGTAACCCTTCTGTACATCACCTTTACTATAAAAATAAATAAATAAAAACCAGTAAATGAGAAAACTAAGGGTTTGCTCAGTCAGTGTAGGTAAGCAACCAGAATACTTTTTTTTTCTTTTTAATAAACAAAACAGTCTCTGGCACAGAGCGATAGAAGGCTGGTCATTGAGCTTTAAAAATTCTATGCATTTTTCAAAATTAAGTGCAATGAAGGGGAACCGCAAATTGGGAAAAAGAAATGGGTTATTGTTTCTCATGTTTCTTGTTTTCTTCACTTACCCTTGGTGAAGACATTTCTCATATCACCTGCTAGTTGTTATATCTTGCTGCTCTTTATTCTTCCATCAGCTAAGTGGGGGAGAGATGTCTCTGGGTTCTATTATCTTCCTGGGTTTGAAGGTCATGTGGTTTTGTGGAAGTATGAGAGAACTGTGTTAGCCCCTGTCACTTCTGGGGAAGGTGAAGGTTGGGTGTGCTTTCGGAACTGCACCAGCATCACTGTGGGAAGGACCCATCTGATCTTTCAGGGGGAACACCGGGTGCATGTGGAAGCCATCAGAAGGGAGAGGAGCTCCTCTCCTTAAACCCTCACTGCGTGTCAGAGATGCCAAATGACTAAGCGGAGACTTAGCCCAGCTCCTGAAATTGTCTTGCTTAGGCCCCAAGCTGAGAACGTTCTGCTCCATCCTTTCTGTCTCTGTTCCTTTCTGGCAAGGTAAATGGGTATACATTTGGTCCCAAAGACAGAAGTCTACTGGTAAATTAGCTGTGTAGGAAATGGAAATGCCTTCAGGGACCCAGTCCTGAAAGAGCTCCCTTTCTCACTTTCAGGGTGTTCATCTTCTTTTTCTTCCTTCCTTCCTTCCTTCCTTCCTTCCTTCCTTCCTTCCTTCCTTCCCTCCCTCCCTCCCTCCCTCCCTCCCTCACTCCTATCTTCCTTCCTTCCTTCCTTCCTTCCTTCCTTCCTTCCTTCCTTCCTTCCTTCCTTCCTTCCTTCCTTCCTTCCTTCTTTCTTTCCTCCTTCCTTTCTTTTTTAAAAATGTGGTAGAGGAGTGTGGTTAAGGGGGTGGGGAGCGGTTGTGAGCAAGAAGTCTGTCACTGTTGTCTGGTTGTTCCTAATCAGAATTTTGTTCCCCAGTGACTTATTCTCTGCATAGAGCTAAATCCTTCTTTTGAGTTCACTTCTGTGTAATCATCTTGGATTGTTTGTAAAATAAATAAAACTAATGCATGTGGTAGAATCTTTGAGCTTCTGGGAAAGAAGAAGATAGAGATAAGGATTTATTTCTCTGCTCAGGTGCAAGCTAATGGCTCACTGAATCTGAAGCCTTTCCTTGAGTTAGCATGTTGGGGGCTGGGTCTACTATAGGTAGGACCAGCCTACCTTCTTTGGAGGTTAAGTGGACTTCTTTCACCCATGAATGCCTTCCCATCAGTTAGCCTCTTTGTTTAGGATCCTCCCCCATTCTGGGCTGCCATTGTTATCAGAGGAATTATTGAATATTCCATTGTGAAATACAGTTGCTACTTTGCACATTTGCCTCTGCTACCTGGAGGCAGGTGTCTCCCTCTTCCATAATCTACTGCCTCACAGTGCCTGGCACAGAAAATTCTCAACACTGTTGAATTGAATGAGTATCTCAGATCCTCTCTCTAGCCATGGTTATTGGTGTCATGCCCTTTTGGGTTCATTTTGCATTCCTTGATCAGCCAAATGTGATCTGTTGATGGCAGCATAATAGTATATCTATTTCTCATTTTGAGACCTTCTTTGATTTTGATTTTTTTTCTCTCTATTACTTTTGGTCTTTCTCCAATTATTCACTCTTTAAAAAAAATCACACTAAGGTTCTTTTTTTGTTTGTTTGTTTTGGTCAGTCATGGGGACCAAACTCTGGGCCTGGGTGTTGTCCCTCAGCTCTTCAGCTCAAGGCTAGGGCTCTACCACTTGAGCCACACCACCACTTCCGGTTTTCTGGTTTATTGAAGATAAGAGTTTCACGGGCTGGGAAGGTGGCTCAGTGGTAGAGCATTTGCCTTGCATACATGAGGCCCTGCGTTCCATTCCTCAGTACCACATAAGCAGAAAAAGCCAGAAGTAGGCACTGTGGTTCAAGTGGTAGATCACTAGCCTTGAGCTGAAGAGCTGAGGGACAGCGCCCAGGCCCAGAGCTCAGGCCCTACAACCAACAAAAACAACAACAACAAAAAGTTTCATGTACTTTCCTGCCCGGGCAGGTTTTTGTTTTTGTTTTTTTTTGGGTCCAGTCGTGGGGCCTTAACTCTGGGCCTGGGCGCTGTCCCTCAGCTCTTCAGCTCAAGGCTAGTGCTCTACCACTTGAGCCACAGCACCACTTCCAGCTTTTTTCTTTTTGCTTATGTGGTGCTGGGGAATCGAACCCAGGGCCTCAGGCATGCAAGGCAAGCGCTCTACCACTGAGCCACCTTCCCAGCCTGGGCAGGTTTTGAACCGCAATCCTCAGATCTCAAGCTCCAGAGTAGCTAGGATTACAGGCATGAGCCACAGGCACCTGGCAGGATAAAGGCTTTTCTACCTCAGTATCGTTTTGAAGGATTGAAAGATTTCTATGATTCAATCATGGAGAGATATGGGCAGGTTCAAGATAAGCAGTTATGATGGGAGCTTTACTTCTTGAGAGGTTTCCTTCTTTGCTTCTCCAGACCTTCACTATTCTTTATTTGCATATGAAAGAGTTGGACATTAGAGACAAAGACTTTCATAGTATTCTATGGGAATATCAAAATGTAAATTAAATTATGTGATGCTTGATGAAAGTTGGAGTTAGAGGGAGAGGGAGAGGGAGGAAGAAGGAGAGAAAGAAGGAAAATATTAAAAAATTATGCCCTCATAGATTTTTAAAATTATTAAGTTTGTTACCTTACCTTCCGTTTTCTCTCTTTTCCCTTTACCATTCCTTCCCCTTCTCTCCCTTTTCCTTCCCTTTATCTGTCTCTCCATGTGAATATGTATCAACAAGCATAGTTAAATATAGATGTATACATGTATATTGTCAGCCTATATTGTTTTTGTTGTTTTCATTCATCTATTTGATAATAACTTGTGGCAATCGCATTGCCCCCTCCCCCTGCTTTTCCATTTAAGGAATGTAGTGGAATCTTTACCTATATCTTTCTTAGCCTTCAAGTAAACAGCTGCTGAATAGCCAGATTGCTTGGAGAAAAGAAACAAGTTTAAACAACTCCAAAGTCATTCTCAGTCTCTGCTGGGTTGAAGCAGACAGGGCCATCTGCGCTTTCTGCTCATATCTCAGGACCTGAAAGAAAATATTCTCGGAGGCTCAGGAGAAAATGACATAAAATGAATCCATTCTGCTGCCAGAGATCATAATGAAGCTAGAGAAGAAGTACAAAATCAATTCACTCTCATGATAATTTCCAGATTGCCATCTTCCCGTTTGTTCAGATGCAGGTCTGATGGCTCAAATTGGTCTTTGGAATATTTAAGGAGCTTTTTTTTTTTTTTAAAGTCCCTTAATATTGGCTTATCAGTTCCAGTAATTTTACCTCCCAGAGTGAAATTGGCTGCTAACATTTGGAGGAAATCCATGCTGTATTTTTCTGGGAAGTTTTGCTGATCGACACCCACTAGGCTTATTAGAAAAACAGCTGTAGAGACCCAATGCTTTTCACAAAAACCACTGGACCTTCCAGGAGCTCTTCTCCAGCAGAGCCCATCTTTGTCAGACATTTATCTATTTTTCTCCCTGTATAATACCTTAGTTCTCTAGTTTAGAGGATAAATCTCCTCATTTGGTTATTAAGCTAAAAGAAAAAAACTCAGGCTTACAAGGGAGTCTTTATTTCTCCTTCAGGGCCATGTGTGTGGGCCTCACAGAGATTAAAAAGGAAGAGAAGAGAAGACAGAAGAGTGACTGAGTTTGAAAACAATTGTCAGCCTCCTTGCATTTTTCTTAAATTTCATAGAACTCATTGGAATATATATTTATAAACATTTTATGAAGCTTGGTTTTGAATTACTGACATAATTTAATTTTAAAATAATTAAAGAAACAGAAGGAAATGTCTATACTTTTACCAAGTAAAGATAACTACTAATTTAATGATTTAATGTTTTTTAATCACTCTTGATGAGTTTAAAATATAAAGCTAAAAACATATTCTGCATACATATTTGGGGCCAATATTTTCACTTAACATTACACAAACATAGCTAGGTGTTATTGGCTCACACCTATACTGAGATTCTAACAGGAGGCTGAGATCTGAGGATTGCAGTTCGAAGTCAGTGTGAGCAGGAAAGTCAGTGAATCTGTTATCTTCAATGAACAAGCAAAAAGCTAGAAATGGACATGTGGTTCCATTTTTAAAGGCACCAGCCATTAGTGACAAAGCTAAATGACAGCCCAGGCCCTAAGTTCGAGTTCTAGTACTGCTGCAGAAACATGACATAAATTAATAATCATGTTGTTAGAGGCTAAATAACATTCTGTGGATGTACCATGGTTTATTATTTCTCTTTTTCAGGAAGCGACTTTTCTTTTCTTCCTAGTTTTACTTTGTTTTCCTATAAAGACTCTAGCAATGAATATCTTTATGCACAAATGCTTTTACACATACCAGATCATTTTCTTGGGATGGATTTCAATAAGTTAAATTGCTGGGTCAAAAGGCAAGAACATTTTAAAGGCTATCTATATTTGCTTTCATGGAGTTTTAAAAATGCTCTCCCAGAGCAATTTATACTCCCACTAGCAGTGTAAAAGAATGCTTATCACACTGAACAGTTGCCAGAACTGAAAATTACTTTAAATATATATTTTAATTTGATAGGTAAAGAAAAAAGGTCACCTTACTTTAAATTGTAATTCTTTGCTTGCTAGTGAGGTTGAAGAATTTTTCATGTTGATAGATGTGTGTGTGTGTTCATTTGTGTGTGTTTTCAATGTATGTCCACAGCTTTTTATACCTCTAATCTGTTTTTAAACTATATTTTATTAGCTTTATTTATCTATTTTGTAAATTATTTGGATGAAATTTGAAATAACTTTCTGTCTATTCTGCTTGGTATACATTTTTTTAAATTTGAAAATCTAATAAACTGCTTTACAACTTTTTAATATTTCACACAGTCAAATTTTCTTCCTTTTCCTTTTATACTTTTATTGATTTTAATATTAGAAAGTCCTCTCATCTAGAGATATATAAGGTACTGTTTTGTGTTTCCACTGAGCTTTTCTGGAGATTAGTTTTATTTACTTTCTTTATTTTCTCTGCCTTTAGTATGGTAGATGATGACGTTCCAAGTGAATTTTTCCCCAAATAATTACCCTCTCACTTCAGCAATAATTGCTGACTCATCTTACTATACCTATGAACTGAAGATACTCTGTTCTTTGTTAAATTCTTATGAACACCAGTGTTTGTTTCTGGAGTACAAACTCATCTGTTTTGATGTTAAAACTACAAGTTTTCAAGAATTCCAGCTTTATAACATGGCCTCATATATAGTGAAAACATACAAACAAATCCTATCCCTCTATTCATTTTGAGTTGGAGTTATTTTTAACTGTTTTTTTAAACAACAGAACAATTTTAGAATCACTTTTCAACTTCCAAAGAAATACTATCCATGTTCTGATTGAAAATTGTTGTAGTCTATATATGAAGCCACCTCCAAGTCTCAACTTTTATTTAGTAAGCTTACATTCTGATCAGAATTGTGGTTCATAAATGTGCACGGAGAATACTTAATACTGATCTTCAGATCACTTGCTGCATCTGCCTTCTCTCATGTTTGGAGAGAATCTTGATATGTTTCAAATTCCCTAGGACTTCAATTATTAGTTGATCACTAATAAAAAAAAAAGTCTGTCTCTTAATTGCATGAATTGAATGTTAAGTTCATGAATGAATGGATAGATAAATGGAGGAATAGATGAGATTTCAGGCGGACCTTACAAAATGAGCTCTGACCTACAGAGACCTTTAATACTAGAACTTTCTCATATCAACTGTGATGACATTAGCCATGTGTGGTATAGAGACAGGAAACAAAATTATTCCTTGAATTATTCTAGGCATTTTGCTAGTTGTTTTCCATACAGTATGGAACAGAAGAAACTTACTAGAGGCCATGAAAATAAGAGGGATCCTGAAACAAGTTCATGACTCTTCAGAGCCTTTGCTACCTTTCCAGTTTCTATGAAGAAGATTTGATCTACAGAATAATAGTAAGAAAAAAAAGATAATTTCTATCCCAATGTCAAGTGTGTCAGAAAAAATAGAAACTGGTGGCTATTTACCTTTGAAAGCAGTACATGGAATTCATCTTTTCTTCTTTATTGTAAAGAAGTAGGTCCACAGTGCCGGGTACCGATGGCTCATGCCTATAATCCTAGCAACTCAGCAGGCTGAGTTCTGAGCATCATGGTTCAATGCCAGCCAGGTAAAAAAGTTTGTGAGACTTTTATCTCCAATTAACCAGCAAAGGCCAGAAGTGAAGCTGTGGCTCCAAAGGTAGAATGCCAGCCTTGAATTAAAAAGCTAATAGACAACATCCACGACCTGAGTTCAAGCCCCAGAACCAGCACGCATGCACACGCACACACACACACACACATGCTCACACATTGACGCGCTCACACACTGACATGCTCACACGCATTATATATCCATGAAGTCTTGGGCCGCAAAGGTGTGTATCAAAGCACTGGAGGATTTCTTACAGAGTACCATTTTTTCAGCCCAGTCCATGTCAATTGTAATTGCATGGACATTCCTCTTGGAGACTTGACCTGGCATCTAGTCATAACAAGAGCATCCCTGCTTTAATCTACTTTCCACTCTGCCACTCTCCATCTTCACAAGATAGTCCAATTATGGCAGATGCAGGGTTGTGAACTGTGGTTTACTCTTCTTTAAAAAATGACATTAACGTTGCTGTAATCATTCTTTAGCTGCATCTATTAGAGATTCCTTCCCCAGAGCCCAAAACACTTTGCAAATATGATCTCATTAACCCACGCGCCAACCCTCTGTGGTAGGTCAGCCGTCTTGGCGGCATTCAGGAATTGAATTATGCAAAGAGAAAGTGGTCTTTTCAGAGCTGCCTGCCAGCTGGGGTTGGGATTGGGATTAACATAGGATCTTAGAAATTTTTGGGGACCCTATGTATCACCTGGTCTGACATCCTTGCTAAACAAACAGGAATTTGAGATGGGAGGGGTCAGGATAATCATCAAGATTTTCAACCCATATATATATATCCAGATTTCACCTCAGGAAAATTTAACCAGAGTTCCTAGAACCACCCTCCATCAGTAGTTTTAAATGCTCCTTAGGGGCTGGTGGTATGACTCAAGTGATAGAGTACTTGCCTAATAAATGTAAGGCCCTGAGTTCAAAATCTCAATACCACCACCACCAAAACAAAACAACATAAGGACTTTTAATGGGATTCTAATAACTAGCCATGGTTGAGTGAGAGGAAGTAAAATAACCCACCTATTCTAGGCAGTATAGCGATCTGTCCATGGCTTCACTCTGTCAGTCATCTTCCCATATGGTAGATACTCTTGAGGTCTAAGGCATGCAAGGAATGCTTTGGGGCTAATTTTGTATTTCATCTCACCTAGTAGAGACACTGTGAAGCTGTTGGGTTGAAGTGACTATGATGGTTCCAAGTCAATCAGAGAGAATCAGTCCAAGCACTTGCTTGACTGACTTGGCCACTCCAGATAAAATGGTTTGCCTGCTTGCCTGAGTGTAGTCATTACTTTTCTGGACTTTATATTTTGCAGGAACTTGTGATGGCATTTATTTTCTATAAGTTCAGTGTTCTCAAATACTGAGGCTTCTCAGTGTCATCTCTATGAAAAAAAAATGAGCTCTCATTCTCTGATTCAAGAGTATATCCCAGCATCCATCTGTGTTCCATACACGGTAAGAACTAGTTACTTTTAAACTTTTTATCAGGTTTAGTTGTAATAGATTTCTTGGTCCCTGTTTCTCAGCTGTTCAGGTTCTAAAGCTTAAGCCCCTTAACTCTATAACCAGGGGCCCCTTCTGTTTTGTAGCTTAGGAGCCTTGCCTTCCCCTTTTGGCTCTATTACTTTTGATAGTAGGTCAGTCTCATGGAGGTCAGAAGTGACCTATACTATGTTCTAAATTACACATGTCTAGCTTGGTTGCTTGTGAAGCTGACTCTTTCTTTCTCTGAATCCCTGCTCAGTCTGTAACCTCCCAGTCTTGGGAGTCCTGCTTCTCTATCACACATAACATAAGTAAACATAAGTAAAGAAAGCAAGTGATCGATGCATCTGGTCCCCATGTCAGGCTGTTCGGGATTTGTCTAAACTTCTTTGAATTTGTTAGTAATACAGATTCCTTTCATCTTTGATGAGAAATGCTATGTTTATTGGAGATAAGAGTTTCTTATCCTTACTAAACAAACAGGAATTTGAGATGGGAGGGATCAGGATAATCATCAAGATTTTCAACCAGGAAGATATATATATATATACATACATATATATGTATATATGTATATATCTAGGTTTCACCTCCGGAAAATTTAACCAAAGTCCCTAGAACCACCCTCCATCAGTGGTTTTAAATGCTCCTTAGGGGCTGGTGGTGTAACTCCTTTCATCTTTGATGAGAAATGCCATGTTTATTGGAGATAAGAGTTTCATGGACTTTCCTACTCCGGCTGGCTTTGAACTACGATCCTCAGATCTCAGCCTCCTGAGTAGCTAGGATTACAGGCATGAGTCATCAGCACCTGGCTTTTTTGTAGCCCTTCTTGTTGAGAAGTCTGTCATGGTAAGTGCTGTGGCTACATGGTTAGACCATGGCCCATCTCATGAGGTGCCCAGGAAGTTATCATTAAGCTCGCTGGCCACCTCCAGATAGAGGGATGAGCTAAGACAGTTCTATGTGATGTCCCTCAAGCTGGCATACAGGGTAAAGACCACACAGACCTAACAACTGGAGCAGATCAGATCATGTTAAATTCCAAAGTTCTCAACCATGGGTATATATAGTTATTACCGGAGAAGCTTTAAAAATGATGCCATTGCCCAGGTTTTAACTCAGAAGATTTTAACCAATGTCTGGGGCCTTGATCCTAGTGCCACGAGGCAGATCTCTTATCCTACTTGTAATCACTTCCTGCTTTCTTAGAAGTGGTGATGAGGTTTTCGTCTCCATAACTATTCTCCCATGCCATTATTTTTATATAATAACATTTTAATCAGCTTTAGTGGAATGAATATTTACAAGAGGACCCGTGGTCTAAGACATGGTCAGTCAGGAAGTTCCATCCACATTCTCAGCATTGTTTCCTTCCGCCCCTTGCAGCGTACACTTCAACATTCACTCCAACTGAGAGCACTGCCCTTGTACACTTGCTACCCCCTATCCAATCTCTTCCTGGAGCCATTCTCTTTCTCAATGTGCGTATATTGGCTTTTGTGTTCATGTATTCTATGGAAAACTTATTGTACTACTTTGAGCACTTGAGAAAGTTCATCTTTTCACCTACATGGTATCTACAGTATGGGCTCAATAGATGTTGAAGCACAAGTACATAAATTAAAGTGCACACATAGGCCTTTGATTGTCCTCTGTTACTTCTGGTTCCGTGATGAGGAAATGTGCAATGGTACTAGGACTAAAACCTTATCTGATTCTATCTCTGTATTCTCCAGCCAACAACTTGCATTATGTACAGGATAAAGTGATATAAAGTATAATATTGCTTTCTATTAGACTAGATTAATGAACCATCACCAGATGGATTACTGTGGTACCAATGTGTCTTATCCAAAAATACTTGTTTGGCTTAGGTAAAATCAGATATGGAACATGTAGATAATTAGACTTCAGGAGACTTTTCTTTCAGTTGAATGGGCTTCTCTCCCCATTTAAAAATTCTTTGGATCATTTGTCTCTGAAAACTCAAAAAGCAGAGAGAACAAAAGGAAGCTTTGCATTTGCATTCTTTTTCACACCAGCTTTGAGTTTCTACCACTGACACTCTCCTCCTTTGATCTGGGACCTTGTGTTATTCATCTTGAATGCCTTTATTTTATTTTATTTTTGCGGGTCCTGAGGCTTGAGCTGGGGGCCTGGGTGCTGACCCTGTGCTTTTTGGCTCTACCACTTTAGCCCCAGTTTTGGCTTTTTGGTGATTAATTGGAGATAAGAGTCTCATGGACTTTCCTGCCTGAATTGACTTTCAACCTCAGATCTCAGCCTCCTGAATAGCTAGGATTATAGGCATGAGACACCAACTCATCTGTACTCTTATTTCTTTTTTTTTTATTGTGAAAATACTGTTCAGAGGGGTTACAATTACATGGGAAAGATAATGAGTACATTTCTTATCAAGCATTGTAGCCTCCTCCTTTGTTTCCCCTTCCCATCCCTTCCCATCCTCCCCCCCCATCCCCCACCCTATCCTCCCCCCCCACACCAAAGTTGTAAAGTTTGTTTTCGACATAACTGATTTGTACATCTCACTGTTGCAATGGGTGCTCTTATTTCTTATCACAATTTGGTATACAACTGGTGCCTTAGAAATGTTTACAAAATGAATGACCACATAGTGGTCTCTATATCATTCAGCCCCCTATAGTACCATCTCTTTTAATAGATGTTTTGGTTTAACATTATTCCTTGTGGATGTCATTTCCTCTTGAGAAGTTATTTGTTCAAGTGCAACTTGCTTGCTTCTGGATTGCCCTATATAAAGAATCCCCAAAGATTGAGTAAATGCTTCAGTTAAATGGAGTAAGGTGAATTCCATTTTCATATTGTTGGAAACCACTACTTGTGGGTAATAGATCGTGGGGAGACCCCTTGTAAGTTTGGGGCTCTATAGATATTTCAGATAAGGTAAGGAAAAAAAAAAAGAATAAAAGATTGGATGGGAGAAGTAGAAAAAAAGAGCCCTAACCTATCTGAAGAAAATGAATATGAAAAACTTCTCTAAGGGACATAAAAATTGGTGGCATTCATCATTAAGTAAGAGAAGCATCAATCATTCTCAGTCTCATTTTATTTTCATTGTGCAGGTGAGTGAAGGCACAAATGAAAATGACAATGGTGAATAACTTCTAAAAGCTACTCTCTCTATGAACAGTGAACAAGAAAGGTCTTTAGTTTCAACCTTGCAGATAGGGTAAAAAAAAACTCTATCAACTCAGACATTTTCTTGCAGATGGATGAAATTCCTCCAAGTCTCTCCTCCTATCCAGAGGATGGGAGATAAGAAGTAGTCAGGACTCACAAAGAATGGGGAAAGGCTGGCCAGGGTGGGGCCAATGGTAGTTCATGGCTTTAGTTCATAAATCCAAACTCATTTTCCCACAGCAGCATTAATTTTCAATCCTGTCGGCTTTCCTGTGGGACTTAGCCTTGAGGCCTGCACAAAATGTATGCTTTGCTTCTTGTTTTACACATTTCCCAAGTCACACAGACTCATACTTGTGTAAGGGTTATCTGTTAATGCAAGGTTGTGTGAAAGGTTGTGGGCAAATGGAATGCTTGTAAATCTAATCATCTTTCAAATGTACTCCGAAGCTTTTCATTTAACAGAAGTCAGATTGGAGTCTCAGGCAAAAATGAGAGAGACTCTAGCAATATCACTTACATTCTAGTGTGTCTCCTCTGAAAGGTGTTTTGCGTTTTTGTTTTTAATTTAAATCACTAGGTTTTTTTGTTGTTGTTTTGTTTTTGTTTTTTGTTTTTTTAGTTGAGCCAGACCTTCCTGAAGCAATGACTCGGTGCCTGGAATTGGCAGGACATCAGGGTACTTAGCTGAAATGACTCCCCGCCTCTCCCCCCACCTTATACCAGGAAGTGCCTTGGATAGAACTGCCTCTTGCTTGTATCTGACTCCTTATGCTCATTAACAAGTGTGCATCTAAGGTGTGGGAGGTGTTTGGAGGGTTGGGTAGATCAGGGAGAGCCATGTGAAAAATTCATGGTGAGAGTCCAGACCAGCTCTCCTGATACCTAACGTAGCAGCCTCTCTTACACTCTTTCTTTCACGGGCAGGATTCCTCCTAAAACACGGTGCTCCTTCTAATGATTTGGGGCTGTACACCTTGGTTTCCCCGTCTCTGTCAGAAGCACATTCAAAACTTCTGATGGATGAAGGTGCAGCCTTTGTGGATGTCTTACTCCTGGATAAACTCTGCTTCATAAACTAAAGTGGCTGAGCGCTCTGAGTCTTCTGTTCAATGGTTGGGGAATTGGCTTAAGAGGAAGGATAACATAGTGGAAAGGCCAACTTAGCTCCAATGAATTATTACTGGTGTGAACTTGGACAAGTTTGTGAATTTCACTGAGCCTGACTCCCCTACCTATAAAATAGAAGTATTTTTTTTTCTAGTCCTAGGGCTTGAACTCAGAGCTGAATGCTGCCCCTCAGCTTCTCTTCTTCTTTCTTCAGGACTAGCACTCCATCACTTGAGCCACAGCTTCACTTTTGGCTTTTTGTTTGAAGGGGGTGGTGTTTAATTTGAGACAAGTGTCTTATAAACTCTCCTGCTCGAGCTGTCTTCAAACTGTGATCATTAGCTCTCAGATCCTGTGTAGCTAGGATTACAGGTGTGACACACCAGTGCCTGGTAATAGGAGTGTTATAAAAAAAGATATCTTTAAATAGTTGTTCAGAAGGGTTTGAATTCAACATGTCAATTTATGAGTATGTGATATAAAGGGTGTTGCCCCTTGTATCATTCTCCTTCATCGATTCCAACCCTACCTCAAGTTACCTGGTTCCACTTTCACATATTTTCATTGAATATTATGAGTGTATTTGTCCATTAGTCCTCTCTATTTGTCTGCCCCTCCCCACTTAAAAAAACATGTTTATCAAGACTAACTTTGCTGGGCACCAGTGGTTCATACCTATCATCCCAGATACTGAGGAAGCTGAGATCTGAGGAATGAGGTTTAAAGATAGCTCAGGTAGGAAAGTTCATGAGACTCATCTTCAATTAACTACCAAAAAGCCAGAAGTGGAGTTGTGATAGCCTTGAGCAAAAATGCTCAGGAATAGTCCTCAGGACCTGAGTTCAAACCCTAGGACAGGCACACACACACACACACACACAGAATAAGAAGACTAATCTCAGAAAGCTGTATTACAGAAAATGTATACACAGAACACAATAATTACTAAAAAATATAGTAACCATCCTTATTATTACTGCTTATAAGCACTGAAGTTCTTGACGATCACATCTTTGTTTTGTCCTCGCCTCCCACCTTGTCTGCCCCCAATCATCTGGTATTATTCTTTGCTTGTGGCTACATAAAGGCATATTCCTTTCTCCCCCCTACCCACCCCATGCTTCTCCCTCTCCTCTCCTTCTATTTTTCTCTTCTTCTTTCTCCTGTTTTCTATCTCTCTTTCCCTCTCCCTCTCTCTTCCTCTCTCTCTCTTCCTCCCTCCCTTTTTTCCTTTTCCTTACATGTAAGAATTACAAAATGAAAATAAAGAGTTTCAAAGCTAAAATAACCCTGAGATGGAACAAGTAAAGCCCAAGGAAACTGATGTCTAATACCACATTACTAGTGGGTTAGATCCTGAGGACCAGGGTAGATATTCGGGCTACCTAACTCTGTCCCTGACATTGACCATGTGAGAGACATTCATCCCTAGCAGCCTGGTGAGAAGGGGATATTACAATTCTCTGTCTCTCCAATGGTAATGTGTTTTTTTTTCTTTCTTTCCTAACCCTTCAGGAACATTTTAGATTTCGGAACTCTTTGATAAAACAGCTAAATGAGCTCATCTCCTGGGGTAGCAAAACTCAGCTGAGATTTCCCATGAAATTTCCTTGTTATGTGACCAGGCTGAGGATAGTTTTAATTTTTTCAGTAAGAAAAAAAAAATCTACAGTTGCTCAGCATGGAGAGAGCATCATGAATGGGCACTAGTGGGTCTTTGATCTAATTTTTGTGTGTCTGATTTCTCAGTAATAAATGGGCTTTTGTTAGGAGACACATTGACACTTATTGAGTTTGCTTTTCATTGGGCCAAGGCAAGTTGGGAGCCAGCTGTGGATGTGTTCTCTTTTCTTAGTCCTATAGCCAAACTGTGGATTGACATATAATTGAACATTGTTGCCTAGACTCTTTCAATATTCCAGGCATTGTAAAGAGAGAAAATTGTGTTCTGTCTAGGAAAATAGCATCCAAACTAAATGTCAGGTGACAACTTAGCATAGTCGTGACAGATACAATCCGTCACAAAGGAAAGAAGAATTATTGATTATGAGGCTGATAAAAGAAAAACATATTCTAGGGGAAAAAAGATAGGGAAAAATACAAGAAGCCTATAATGTAGCTGGCTGTCTTTAAAATGTTACTGTTCTTGAGTAATGGGAAATGTCTTTCACTAGCGCTGATTTCTTTCAATCAGCCCAGAAATGAACCCCACACCTCTATGGCATCAAAGGCAGGAGTTACTCTAATAAAAGTTGTTTTGACTAACTTTAATGAACAGCAGAATGACTTGCACAACAGAGCTGCGCATCCTTCTAAATGTCAGCTGAGGGCATTGTATGAAAGGGCCTGAGATGGAGGACTGGGGGGTGGCGGGGGTGGGGTGGGGGGAATGGCATATACTTGTCTAGAAGCTTGTTGGTCTGTGTTATTGCAAAGGCCAGGTGAGAGGGAGAGGCATGCAGCAGGCTGGCTCTGGAGAGTGGTAACTTGGCATTTGGAGCTTTTCATTTCAGTGTAGGTCACTGGTTCAGTTCAAACCCTGACTGCTGGAAACCGTTATTGCTTGATGGTTGATGGGAAATTCACTCTTGGCTTCTAATCCAGCCTCCTAAAAAGGGCTCACTATAATGAGCTCCCTTCTTGGAAGACTAGATGGCAAAGCCTGGGAATGGCCACAGGTGCAGAACCCTTATGATGCCGGCCAGAGAACATTCTCCTGAAATGGGGAGTGAGGGGGTCAATACTGGACAAGCACAAGGAAGAAAGATAGTGGGAGAGTGGGGGGCTTGGTGGCTGGGAGTGGGGAGTGGAGCAAAACTTGCTTTATTCCTCCAGATGCTTATGGCGAGAAGGCGTAAGGGGTCTTGGGGCCAACCCAGAGGCAGACCAGCTTGTTGACCCTAGAGAAACTTGGACGTGGTACCACAAAGAAGCTCGCTCTTAGTTCTGGCGGCCATGATGCTCCTTAGGAACCTAAGGACCTCTTTGTCTTTCCTTTCTGTAATTACCCATCTGGTCACTGACTTCAGTCCTCATCTCATCTCACGACAGGAGAGTCTACTTTTTGAGCTCTCTAGCATTAAGCTATAGCTCTTCTAGTCTTGTGTTATTGAAAAGCCCAGGCTCTTGCAAAGTAAGAATTAAACAGGTTTTCTTTTTGTTTGTTTGTTTCTGGGCTACCCCTCTCCTGATGCAATGACATGAAGGAGTACTGCCATTAGGTAAGCGGAGATTGGCAGATAAACACTTCAGTTAGTATCTCCTGACAAACATCACTACTTGTTTTTCTTCTGACATTACTGGTCTCCTGGCCTTTTGAAGCCTCCATTCAAGGTCACCTGGTCTACCCACCTGTGGACCCATCACTTCCTGTCAAGAAGAACTTCCTAGCTAAGTGTAGTGGCTCATACCTGTAATCTCAGCTCTCAGGAGGCTGAGACAAGAGGGCTGAATTGGGACCAATGTAGGCTACATAGACAGACCCTGTCTAAAAGAAATTTTTTTAAGAAAGGAAGAAGAAACTCCCTACCAGCAATTAGAAGGGCTAAAAGTTCTATTTTGTGCAGTAATCAGAGTTCAAAGACAAGAGAGACAAGAAAGAACTTACACAAAATACTGGATAGAGAATTTTCTTCCTTCCTTTGATCCCTCAGTTTTTAATCCTCTTCCATGCAAGGAGGGATGGGAGTGCTGGACCTGATGATGTGCTACGTGATGTCAGGGATGGTCTGTCTCTTCTGGTTGTGGGTAGCCTTGAGAGGCCTACAGAAGAAAATGTAGTATGTATGTATATATGTATATGTGTGCATATATATATATATATGTATATGTATTTAAGTGTGCTCATAGATAA
The DNA here is from genome assembly GCF_019054845.1 of Dipodomys spectabilis. Lineage (NCBI taxonomy): Eukaryota > Metazoa > Chordata > Mammalia > Rodentia > Heteromyidae > Dipodomys > Dipodomys spectabilis. The sequence continues at coordinate 5,708,862 of NW_024870887.1, read as the reverse complement.
TGTGGTATCTTGGAGCAATCGGGAATCCTAGGAAGAGCCAGGAGAGTTTCCACTCGAGTCTGCAATGCAGGAATTTGTTGCAGATCTTTAAATTCTGGTTCTAGTTCTTTGTAGGGCTTGTGGTGGCATGGGAAAAGTTGGAATAGGAAATGAAGATGGTGTTCTCTTGGATCAAGTGTCTGCTGCTTTCCTTCCAGTTGCTGAGCAGCATTCAAGCTTCATGTAAGGCCAGTGGACATGTTTTAACATGTGTGTGGCAATTCTCTCTAACTACCCCTTAAGTTCCCTGAGACCCTTCCTTGTCTGAATCATCTTTGTCCTCTTTATTTTTAACACCCTCCAGAAATATAGTAGATATACAGAAAAGGCTTATTAATTGATAGAGAAGAATGGAGCCCAGGGTCTTTCTGTCTTCTGTGATGGTGATGTTTGGCTGTGTGGACATATTTTCAGTTTGTTCCTACCTGGCATTTTCTTCCAGCTGTATTTAAACAACTGGGCAATTATTGAAGAACATTTGGCTGAGTAGGTGAGGTACAGATCTTAAAAATTAGAACTTAGACTTTCATATATCAAAAAGGCCAGAACTTAGTCACTGGACAAGATTCTGGGATATATTTGGAGATCTTTTCCCAACATTACCTTCCATAATCCACATGGGCTCTTCATTGTGACATCCATTACCTCAATACCTGGACCATCAGCTCAGTGAAGGGTAAAGCTCACATTACCCTCGGGTGTTCTAGGATGAGCTTTTACCACTTGCTTTCCTCCTGCATGTCCCTGATTCCATTTGACCCTGTCATGTAACAGTTAGGCCAGGATCAATAGTCTTTTTAAATAAGCTTTACCCTTTGAAGCCAGCCCTAAGCACTTTGCATTTCTTTCCTGCTTGAAAAGTTCAGTTTTGTGCTATGCTCAGTTCTAAAAATACCCCAGTGAGTGGGAAGCCCAAGCCTGCAGTTCAAAGCTGTTCCTGTAGGAGAGAGTGTCTCCACTTGACGACAATGAGCTCATTTGGGTGAATTCAACCCTTTGGTGCCTTCAGAGAATAGACTGAGAATAGACGGAGAAGGACAGGGAGCATTCTGTTGTTACCAGGCTGCTTCATAGAAGGAGGACTCCGATCTTAGCCGATGAGACACACACCGAGTTCCTGAGAGTTGTTAAGGTGCCCGAGTTGAAATGGCTCTGATATGTTTTTTGAAAGAAATGTTTTCTTTTATTTTTTGCTTTTCAAGATAAATGTGGTGTGTAGACACTATCGACCGCAAGTCAATTGATAATCTTCAGTCTGTTTTTGAGTGTGCGTGTGTGGAGATCAGGAGTCAATACCCATTGTCTTCGGGGCTGGGATATGCTTCACCCACAACTGATGCTTGGTTTTTGGTTCTCAGCATTCCTGAGATCAAAGAATCTGATCCCAAAGCCCCATAAATGCACAACTGTTTCTGGGTAGGAGTGAAATAATACATGCGTCCCCTTTGGTTCTAACTGTCTCCAAAGGCACTAGAAGAGGCCTAATCTGTTTTTATTCTCTCTTTAGAGAATAAAGGCACGATAAGACACAGGCTGTTCAAGTGCTGAGCTTTTTACACTCTGTTTATCTGATTCTTCTGTCTAATTAAAGTTACCTTCTACACTTGATTGGTTTTTAAAGCCCAATATTTGGCAATTAAACCTTCTATATTCTAACAACTGGGTGGCACTTTGCTGAGTGATTTACCACATGATATATTATCTCTACAACCAAGAACTAGTTTTCCTTGGGAATTTTCTTTTGCAGCATTTGATAACTGGTATCTGTTGTGCGTACCTACCAAGGGACTTGCAGGGAAAATGATGGAGCTTCTTCTCAGAAGTCCGTGTTGCTGGTATGGGGCGAGCTTTGGATTACATTAGGGACCAGGAGGCATCATGTGATCCCCAAGGAAGCTATTCTGCTAGAGCCCTTCAGAAATCTTCCCTTTCCCTTCCTATTAATTGGGCATAATTGAAGAAGTGTGAAAGGTGTTCCTAGTGAAGCCATATGTCCCCATCATAAAGGCAGCTTGTCCCAGACAGGGCCTGGGTTGATCCTGAGGGCCACTAAGTCAGAGCTTCCCAATAGGACTTACTGACACAGCAGGAGCAAATTATCTTCTCGGAGCCCTTCCTTGGGAACCCAGTCAGATCCCCATAAGGTTTTTGAGGTAGGAAAACCCGTGGAAGGATTCCCTGTTGGGGGGCTGGGGCAGAAGATGTGCCAAGCTGTGATGATTGGTCCCCCACTGGATTCCTAAGAGTGCAAATCCCACTGGATTTCTGAAGGGCAGAGCTTTAGTCCTGCCTTTTCCAGGGAAATGCAGAAATTGGTGGCAGGGTTAACCTTCAGTGTCCCAGGGAGGAGGATGCTAAGCAGATGATGGTCATTTCACAGAGGAGAGGACTCAGAGCATCCATAGCAAGCATGCACTCGTAAGCACGCATGCGCACATAGGTGTTTGAACCACCAGGTAGGCTAGAGATGCACAAAGTCCAGCCGCCTTCTGTGGTTCTCTTCTCACTGTGCTGGGAAGATCTTTGCTTCTGTCGTTAGAATTTGAGCTGAAGCTTATTCCTCACCAGTGGCCCTTCCTGGGAATCTGGTCCAGCCTCATAAGAGATTCTTTATTTCATTGTGTTGTCAGTCTTTTATCTTCATGTACAAGTCCAGAGTGATGCTCACCACCAACCTGACATGATGCACCCCGAGGTGATTAGCATTGTCATTGGACACTGAGGAACACAGTACACATCCTGATGCATTTGTTTTTCCTGTGTGGAGAATGCAAACCATTTAAGAGGTTTCTTCCGGACTTTTTTTTTAATTGTCCTGAAATCTCTCTCTGAGAAGATAGCTAGAGCTCTTGAAGACTCACTGTCGTAATCACGGTGTGTTTATAACCTTCCTCAGTGAACTCCCTGCCTGGGGCTTAGATGTCCTTTTGCTACCTGGGATGCTTTTTCGGCTACCATTGCTGCTAGATTGGAAGGCAACACAGGTGGGAGGAGAGTATACAGAAGGCCAAGGGGTTTATAGAATGATCCCTGGGACTATTCTGGAAACTGCTGGTTGAGATAGTCCCTAGAGAGGTGAGCTCACAGGCCTGGGGGCAGTCAGAGCACAAGGATCTCTAGCTCTTTATTCAAAATGTAGCCCAAGGGTCAGAGACATCTTCCTCATCTAGGCACCTGGTGAAGTGCAGCATCCAGCCTCCACAGGCTGAAGTAAAACATGCTTCTTAACAAGATACTCAAGGAACCCTGTATTGTATTAGGGAAAATAACCGGCCCTCATCTTCGAGCTATTCTTGTCACTGTCCCTCTGAGATATATGGTATATCTGTATACTGTGTACTGTATAGCATATAGTGTATATCTCTCTGAGAAAATACCCATTTCAGGGAGGGAAAGAAAGCTATCCAGCATGTACTGACTACCTGGATTTCTGATGGGGGGGGGGTCTCTGTAATAGAAGGACCAAAGTATCTAACATTAAGGTAAAGAATAGACTGGTGACAAGAAAGGACTCAGAAAGTAGGTCTGAATGCGTAGGGATTTCCTTCACATTCACTTCTCATTCCCACAAACTAGCTTCACATAAACACATGTCAGTCAGCTGTCCGTTCCTAGGCTAGGAGATAATTTTACGTAGCCTTGATCCCTCAGAAGTACTATGTGCCTATTCCCCTACTCCTGCCATAGACTTCAAATAAAATGACAGTGAACTGTAAAATAAGGATAAATAAAATCTATTGAAATTCTAATTTTCCCTTTGATCACTACTTTGATCCTTGCTTTATAATAGGAAATACAGGTCTTGTGTTCAGGTCTGTTATTGCTGGTATGCTCTCTCCTTGGAATATCAGACCAAGCCTTCTAGGCAGTGAGGTAGCATGAATCTGAGATTAGATGAGAAGCTTGAGCTCCTGGCTCTGTGGCCTCATCCCAGTCTGAACCAGTTGTATAGATGAAGTCAAAGCCTTTTGGGGGGTGTCTCCCCTAGAGAGATGCTACAATTCAGGTCACAGGTAATCCTAGATCTATATAACCTAGGTGATCCCCTAAAAGATCATGAAAATATTGTCAACTTCCTGATCTCAACACAGATGTGTTTGGACTCTATGTCATGGTCTCTGGAAACCAGACCCCATGCAAGTTTAAAATACACTAATCAACCACTTTGCTTGCTTAGAGTCAGAGGTGAGAGGCCTCTTGGTGAAGATGGTGTAGGATGTCAGAATAGATAGAAAAGAAAGGGAAATTCTGTTTGCCCAAAGGCCATTCTCAGTGGACGGTCCATCACTGTTTCTTAGTCATCACTGGGTCAAGGCTAAGATTGGAAGAAATAAGTACAAGGTTAAGAATCATTGCTGTCTTTGACATTTCCATCAAAATGTGCTTCTAGTTCATGTTTAAAGAGCTGGCTCAATTGTCACAAAGTCTTATAGCAGTTAGCTTTCTTTTCTACCATGCCAGTGTCATGTTTTTTGCTTAGTTACAGCTGTGTATTAGAGTTAATGTATGCCAAACGCTTTAAGGAAGGTCGTTGTGCTATGTGTAGCAAGGAGAAGATGACCAGTCAAGATTAACCAGTTAAAGTTAATAAAGCCTTAAGAGTTTGAAAGGCTTTTAAAAGCTTATACATTTTTTCTCATGCATTTTTTATTGTTATTATAAAGGTGATGTACAGAGGGGTTACAGTTACACAAGTCAGATAAAGAGTACATTTCTTATTAAAAATGCCACCTCTTCCCTCACTCTCTTCTAGTTTTTCCCTCCTGTCCCTACCCACATGTTATATAGTTCATTTTCAACAGTGTCTAGTAAGTAACCACTGCTACATTTATTCACCCTCTGACCCACCATTTCTGTGCCCCCTGCTTACCCTGCCAAAGACAGATTAACGAACAAATAAGACAAAAGGAAAAGAAAAACCAAAATAGCAACAAAGAATAAAACCGTTTGTTTCCATTTCCTGGCATTCATTTCGATAAATATTATTTCATGTGATCAGATACACATAGGTATTATACCTTTGTGTTCCTCTCCTAAGAAGATCCTCCTTTGGTCTCACTGGGTGTGAATGTTAAAGGCTTTTTTAAATCCAAATCTCCATCTAATTCATGACCCCCTATAGAACCTGTTACCAAAGAAAAAGTAGTATTTTGGTTTATCTTTTAATCAGTCAAAAGTATTCTTGTGCTTGTTGGTAATTCCAAAGATAAAATAAAAGCTCTTTTAAAGAAAGTAATCTTTAAATCCTTTAAAGAAAGGGGAGGAAAAAAAGGGGTGGGGGAGAAAAAGCGACAAGAAAAGACATAGAAATAGAAGGTAGATGTCAGAGAAGATGGAGGGGATTGTGGTAGTGCAGGCAAAGGAGCGGTGGACATGACCATAGAGGGTGGGCATGGCAAACAGGGAGGGTATGATGATTACATTTTACTTGCACCTATGAGACTGTGGTGATGGAAATTCATGACTTGGTTCTTTTTTATTTTTAGGAACTGTTATTAAGTAGTTATAAAGTTGTTGTTTTTCTTTTCTTTTAGCTTTATTCTGACTCTTAAACATGGCGCTTTGTTTTTGTCTGTTCTCTGTTTAGAATCTATTTGTGTAGTTGACTAGACCACCCAGGTTAATTACATCTCGAAATAAATCTCTTACTTCAATTATAGAATGAGTAACTGTAAATTTAAATTAGCCCATCCTTGAACCAGAGTTTTGAAATCATGGTTCCCCCCCTCCCCAGGAAACTCTTTGGTGAAGTTTGTGTCCTCTACTGATTTTTCCTTAGAAGTACAATTATGTCATCCATCTTCGAAGGGTGGCCATATGTGCACAACAGATACTGTTTAATTACGGTCTTCAGTTTTCATCCTCGTCTGGTCCACAGAGCAGTATGTTTTGCATTCTGCTGAAAGAAATTTCTCAGCCTCATGGCATTCTATTTTTACCTCTTGGCCCACCTCACCTCAGAATCCAAATGTCAGCACTTTATGGAAAGAGTGCTGGGCTGGAAGCCAAAACAACCAAGTGGGGGGTGAGTTGGAGGCTGCCCCAGGACATTGGTCAGGCACTAATCTTTGGGAATCCTGGTTTCATCTGCAGGAAAGTGGGCATTCTGCCAGCTCTGCTCTTCTCAGAAGGTTGACAGGAGACTTAAAATAGGAGCTTGTATGTCAAGTCATTTAGTAAACAGGGGTACAGTATGGGACTATAAAGACAAAGCCCAGGATTGTCACAATGGCTATGTATTGGGTAGATAAGGAGCCAGATTACCTAATTCTTTAACCCCATAGTTGGGTCTTGTCTATTCAGAGTGTGTTTGCTGATATCCAAGACAGGTTGAGATGAAGTTGTTTCAGAATGTAACAATCCTGTCAGTCAGAAATGTGTCAACTGGGACGTTTTAAAGCAACAGGGGGCAGAGAATGAGCTGATAGTCATGCACAAATTTAATGAATGATAACCAAGCTTCTCGTTAAAAATAGCATCAAAGAGAGTGTAATGCAACTCTCCCTCAAACCTCTTCAGGACATGGTGCTTGTTAGAGATACATCATTCCAATGATCTCTGCTTCTTGTTTTTTCGTATGTGTCAGCACTGGGTCCTGAACCCAGGGCCCTGCACTCTCACCTGGCTGTTTTGCTCAAGGCCAGTGCTCTACCACTTGAGCCACAGATTCACTTCCAACTTTTTGTTAGCTAAATGGAGATAAGGATCTCACTGACTTTTTCTACCCAGCCAAGCTTCAAACTGCTATCCTCAGGTCTCATCCTCCTGAATAGCTAGCATGACAGGCATGAGCCAACGGTGCCTGGCTACCATGGAGAAATATTGGAATCAAAATTCAGCCCAAATGCCTACTTTATTTAATGCAATCAATATTTCCATTATAATTTGCACGATCATCCACCCCAATGGATAGATGCTTTTGCTGGAATTTCTCTGAAACATAACTAGTATGTCAGTTTTCAGTAATTTTTTTAAAACTTTAATCTAGAGAAGCTTATCATTGTCCAGTGAATTTTGTTCTGTATAGTCCTCAGTGAATGGCCCTCTGGGGATACTCACCAGAGTTGTCCATCTGTGATGACAGAGGTGAGACCTCCCCTGAGGACTCAGGCCATTTCTCTATCTCTGAAGTACAGAACGTAACAGACTAACTCAGGATGTATAGGAGTCACCTTTGAGAACATAGTCCTCCTGGTACATAATTTTAGCCAGTTTCTAGTCAGGGTTATTCATTCTTCTGGGAGCAATAGCTAATATGGGTGGGGGCAGGGGCAAATATTGAACAACTGGCTCTATGAAAAGAAAAAGGTATCCATATCTCCTGTACATGATAAAGGATGTACAGGGCACAACTTTTCAATCAAAATAAACTATAACAAAATGATTCTTATAAAATGCTCTGGTTGATTTGATCACTAGTTTTATTTGTAGCCAACGAATAAATCTAACAAGTGGGAATAGAGTCAACATCAGCATTGGTTGATGTGTTTGCTTACATTAACATTCAGACAAATTGAAACATGAAACACTACGTGGGCATTGTGTGCACTTGTTTATGAGCCCTCCTGAGTTTGGAGGAGAAAGAAGTTTTTCTGTGCAAGTCTAACCACAGGTCCTAACATGCTGTCCTGTCCTCTACTCATTATCATAAGCTCAGAGAGCAAGAGGCACTTAAGATGATGCTAAGTGAAATGAACCCCAAGATAGGGACATAAGAGATTTTATCTTTCTTGCTGTTGTTTTTAATGTATTTCTAATGTACCAAGTGATTTTTCTGTTTCTTTTGTATGTACTCCCCCATGGTATAACCCCTGTTTTCACTGTATTTGATTCCAGTGCCCTGCATCATGTGTGTGTGTGTGTGTGTGTGTGTGTGTGTGTGTGTGTGTGTGTGTGTGTGTGTGTGTGTGTACACACATTTCTGGACATAAAATAAATTCAAATCAAAGCAACATTGAGATTCTACCTCAGCCCAGTTAGAATGGCCATTATCAAGAAAACTAACCATAACAGATACTGATGGGGATGTGGCCAAAAGGGAACATTACTACCCTGTTGGTGGGAATGTAAACTTTTTCATTCTGGAAACCAGTGTGGCGGTTCTTCAAAAGACTATACATAGAGCTACCTTATGACCCAGCAAGTCCACTCCTGGGCAGTTATCCAATATACCACAAGCCAGGCCATACTAATGCTACAAACACAACAATGTTCATTGCAGCATTGTTTACTATAGCCTAAATAAGGATACCTTTCAGTGGATGAATGGATCAGGAAAATGTGGTTTAGATACAAAATAGAATTCTATGCTTCCAGAAGAAATAATGTTATTGCACCATTCATAAGGAAATAGAAATAAAGGCTTTTTTTTTATTATTATTTTGCTCTTTGGTTTGTTTTTTTTTGTTTCATTGTTTGTTTTCCTGCTTTGTCCCTGATTTTGATTTCTGTGTCTTTTGTTTTGCTTTGTCAGTTTATCTGTTTGGGGGAAGGTAAGTGGAACATAGAATTGGTGGTAGAAAGGGTGAACAAATGTAGCAGTGATACTAGACACAGTGTTAAAAATGAACTATACTTGTGGGGGAGGGAATGGGAGGAGGAACCAAGAGAAACTAATGAGGTAAAACTGTCCAAAAAGAAAGGTGTTCACTGACTGACTTATGGAACTGTAACCCCTCTGTATATAATCTTTATAATAAAAATTAAAAATATTTTTTAAAAAGATTAAAAAAAAGAATGGAGATTCAGCCAGGCATGGTGGCTCACACTTGTAATCCTAGCTATTCAGGAGGCTGAGATGTGAGGATCACGGTTCAAAGCCAGCCCAGGCAGGAAAGTCCATGAGACTCCTATCTCCAATAAACCACCAGAAAACCAGAAGTGGTGCTGTGACTCAAGTGGTAGAGCGCTAGCCTTGAGCTGAAGAACTGAGGAACAGTGCCCAGGCCCAGAGTTCAAGCCCCACAACCAACAACAACAACAACAAAAAAAGAATTGAAATTCACTCTAAGTTTGTATATTTGATCAAATTTTACACCAGCCCATAGTTTAAAAAGGAAAATAATGCTGGAGAATTGTCATGGCAAATAATAGTTCTCTGTCCTTCTTCTCCATCTCTGCCCGTCTTAGAGACCATTTCTAGTTCTTCAAGCTGATTTTTAAGCCTTTGAACTTCCAGCATGAATAGTATGTTTGTATTGTTATTTCAAGATGTGGGCTCTAAAATATAATTGATTGACTTTCCATTATGGCAGGTGAGGTGTAAACTCTCAGGCTGATTCACCCTGGCACTTCCCACCTTCATCACCCCGCCCCCCCATTGTCCCAGCACACATGTCAAGCCAGGCCTGTCTTGCTTCCTGTCTTCTAATAGAATTACTTTTTAATTTTGTTCAAGTCAGTGTTCTGTGTTTATCTTATATGGCAATGCAAATAAAAATTTATGATTAAGCCTTGATTTCTCTTTCTGCACACAATCTTGTGTTCTCCCTAGAGTTGTTATGTGTGTGTGTTTGTTTGTATGTGTGTGTTTTGTTTCATATTTACATTTAGATTACATTACATTCTTTTATATTAACTGACTTTCCTCTGAATTTATCACTGTTTTGCTGCAGTTGTCTAAATTTCCTCTGAGTACGTTAGATACCTTTGCTTCTCTGGCAATCTTGACTTCTATAAGAAATATCTGCTGGCCCTCTGTCCTGCTCCAGACTGACAGATGGCTTTCTAGCCTTCTGGACCCTGGCTTCTGCCTCATGCTAGGGATTCTCTTTGACTGGCTTCTGATGTAAACTTCCCTTTTCCAGTGGTCCACTAAAATTGCTTGAGTGTATCCTCAGACAGCAAGGGTTCAGGGAGCTCAAACATCCTGGGCCTTGCCTAACCAAGATATTGTTTTCCCTACTTAAAAAACAAGGGATTTTTTTTCTCTTTGTTGCTGTTTTTGTCTTCTTTTCCTTTTGTCTTGTCTTGTTTGTTTATCTGCTTTGGGAGCGTAAGGGAGGGCACAGAAATGGTGGGACAAAGGGTCAACTAATTCAGCACTGATACTCACTAGACACTATGTTGAAAATGAACTATATAGCTTGTAGGTGGGGACAGGAGGGAAACCTGGGAAGCAGGGAGGGAAGAGATGACATTGTTAATAAAGGAATATCCTCTTTATCTGATTTATCTAACTGCCGTCCTTCTGTACATCACCTTTACAATAACAATAAAATTAACATACTTATTAGCTTCTTTGGGTGTTGAATTCTAGGTTGGAAACATTTCAGATTTTTGAAGTAATCACCCCAGTGTCTTCTGGCTTTCTGGCATTGCTAAGAAGTTCAAATTGACGTTTTAGAATGAGATCTATTTATTTCCATCTGGAAACCTTTATAATTTTCATTTAGTATACATACTTTATTTTTTCTCGGTGCTAGGAATTGAACCCAGGGCCTTGTGATAGCTAAGCATGCATTCTTACCACTAAGCTATATCTCCAACCTCAGAAGCTGGTTTGTGCTTTTGTCTTATATGTTTATAACATTCTGTGACATTGGGTGTTGATTTAAGTTTTATTTAATCTGTCTGCCAGTATAGACTCTTTTACTCTATAAATTCAAGTCTTTTTGTATAGAGATATTTCCTGGAATTATTTTACAGTTAATTTCCTTTGTGAGTGTGTGTGTGTGTGTGTGTGTGTGTGTGTGTGTGTGTGTGTATGGGTATTGTATTTTTTCTTATTTCTGGAACTCCTAGTATTTGCATAGTGTGCATCCTGGATTGCTCATATTTTTTTCTTATCTTTCCTGGCCTATTTCTATGCACTTTATCTTATAACCCTCTGTTGGCTTTTCCCATTTCTACTATAATGTTTTTAATTTCATCAGTCCTGTTTTGCTATCTTAATGTTCTTCTATATTATCCAGCTCTTGTTTCCACAAATGCAATGCATCTTCTTTTATGTCTCTCAGGATATTAAATATATTCTGAATATAAAATGTTTTCATTGTATAATTCCTATTAAGTTGCTTCTATCCTGTTGTTTTGATTTGATTTCCATCTTTCATGTTAGAGATTTCCCTCTGATATCAGTGAACTCTAGCTACTTCTGTTAGGCATAGGATAGGGTCCTTAAAGGCTATTTGGAAGCTCTGAGTTTGCCCTGGGGGCCTGCCATGGGTGATCTTCACTCGAGGATATGGCTGAAACACTGTGTTGGAATATCTTTCAGTCTCTCCTCTTGACCTGTTCAAATCCCCATTTGAAAAGATGTTCTTGTCTCCTTTTAGAGGTACAGGTCTGGTGGACACACTTTTACAGCCAATCCCAGGAGAGAGAGAGAGCTTGGAAGTGTTGGTAATTGGGATACAAATACTCCCTACTCCACTCTATGTTTGGCCCTCTACTTTATTTCTGTAACTGTGCCCTGTGACCCCTGGATCAGAAGCCTCCATTTCTCATTCCAGAGAGTAAACAAATCTCGTGTCTCCTGCTGGGTGGAAAGAGAGGTTGGTGGGTCCAATTGCATCTTGTATGAACTTGAATAAAGACTTCTTAGTTGCCCTTCCCTCTCACTCTCTCAGACATTACACAGTCAATTTCCAACCTGTTTCAGGGGTTCTGCTTAGAAAACGGATGCTTCTGTACTACCACATTACTGGTAGAGAATATAGCTGTGATGGCTGTCCAATCAGTTGGTTCTTGATGTAGTCCTTTGTTCGTGGCCCAATCATTGCTGCTGTCAGCTTTCTCATTCTCTTTGGCCTTGCATGTTTTAACTTCCCTTGCCTCCTCTGACTCAATACACACTTCATGGCACCTCTTTTATGTGCAATAGTTCACAGTAAATGTGTCTGATAGCTCAGCTCCTCTGAAGGATGACTTGCATATTTGCAGATTTAATGCCACCCATACTAAGCAGGGAAAGCTAGCCACACGATGTGCTGGAACATAGCTAACCTCAGACTAGTTCGTGGCCCCAGAAGGACGAGGACTTGGTTAAAGGGTCACATCCCGATGGACCACAGTTTGTGCCTCAAGCCGTTCATGTTGTGTATGTTGTTTCTCCAACCAGAAGTCTAGTTTTGACTGTTGATCCCTGAACAGCTAAAGAAGTGATGTTCAGCTTTCCCTTCTTATTCTTTTTTGTTTTGTTTTGATTTTTTATTTTTATCGGTCTTGGGGCTTGAACTCTGAGCTTGGGCACTGTTCCTCAGCCTTTCAGCGCAAGGCAAGTGCTCTACCACTTGAAATTTCACCAATTTAATATTTCCTTTTTGGGGGGGCGGGGGCAGACTGGAGTTGAACCTGAGGGCCTCACACTAATTATGAAAATACCACATGAGCCACAGCCTGTCTTTTTGGTTTTCATTTGTTTTACAGATGAGGTCTCACACTATCATTGCCTGGGTTGACATCAAACTGTGATCATCCTACTCCACCTCCTGGTTAGCTAGGAAGATTGATGTACAGCACCATGCCTCTCATTTTTGAGATAGGGTTTCCCTAGCTTCTACCAGGGCTCACCGTGAGCTTTCATTATTTACCTCCCAAGTGGATAGGCATTAGCCACCACACTCAGCACTGAAAAGTCTAAATATTCTTAACTGATACTTACTAAGAATGTCACTGATACTTTGTTGTGTCATTTCCATCAGTTATGGTTTATGGTTTTTACTGTTGCTTGGACTTTTTCTGATATACAGAAATGAATAGATTCTTATACAATCGAAGCTATCCATCTCTTTGTTTTTTGAAATATAAACTAAGTAGATTTCCTAAACCAAACACGAGGAGTTTTGTTTCTCAAAATGTCATCAGCTCTTCATGAAGTTTTTCAATTATCATTTATTTATTAGATCCTTATCTGCAAAGCAAACGAAAGGCGGCTCAACACGGCATGTGCAGATTAGCTCTTTAGAGTCCCAGCTCCCTTTGCTAAATTTGCTCATTTTTCTCTTTGCCACTTTTACCAAGAGGACAGATGTACCAGCTGCTGGCAGAATTACAGACATTGCCACAGCTTTCATTGGCTCTCCAGGCCTTGAAAAATCCCTTGGAGCCTCTTGGGATGCGCTAGCCAGCTCTACCTTAATCCGAGATTCCTAGGATTTTTCCCTAGAAGACTTACTAAAACAAGAAACAGTGAACAGTGCTCCAGGCATCAGCTGACAGCTGGACAGTAACAAGTCATTTTTCTGTCCTTGTAGCTACCTAATGAGTAATCATCATGACTTCCCCCAGACTGGGGCTAGAAGACGAACAGTGTTCCTTGGAGTTACTTCCTTTCATCTTGCCTGTTTGACATCCCTGTTGACAGGACAGGAGATGCAGGTCCAGATGGTGCGGGGCACATTATACAGATGAGTGACAGGAGTCCAGGTGTGCAGTGCTCAGAGAGGAGGCAGTGGAGAATGTGGGCATTCCATCACTGGAGTGTACTAGAAAGAACAGTTCCAGCTGGGGTCTGTCTTCCCGAGCGCCTGAGTGATTGATATTCTGAGAAGATGGTGGAATGCCTGTTTACTAAGGTCCCAGGGAAATGAATTCCTGCAACCTAATGACTTTATTTGCCATTACATCCTCTATTAAGGAAGGAAGTACAACTTGTGATGGGAAGAGCACTGTGTTAGGAGTCAGAGGTCCTGGGTTTGACTCCTTCATGGAGTGATCACCCATCTGGGTTTCCCCTAGTATATGTTGGGTTTTTTGTTGTTGTTGGTTCTGTTGTTGTTGATTGTGAGACTTGAACTCAGAGTCTGGGTGCTGTCCCTGGGCTTTTTGCTTACGGTTATATCACTCTACCACTTTGAGTCTCACTTTCTGTTTTCTGGTGATTAATTGGAAATAAGAGTCTCATAGACTTTCTTGCCTGGGCTGACTTCCAACTGCTGTCCTCAGATCTCAGCCTCCTGAGCATCTAGGATTAGTTTAGTTTTATTTTAAAGTCATAACAGCCCTTGGCAAACTAGAATAGTTGACATCCTTTTCCATGTGACCTTGATTGAGCCATGGCTCCTGGTGAGCCCCATTTCCTGACATCTCTCCCTATTTTGCCTTTAAAGAATTACAATAAACATCGCCAAGATATTGGGAGACAGAGTGATTTATAAGTTCTGAAGACTCAATCTAGCTACTTGTCTCTGATCTCTGAGCCTCAACTTATTTCCTATGGGCTAATACTAGTGAATATGTCATCAGATTATTGTGAGAATCAAATGGAAAGTGAAAATTAGTGTAAGCTCCTGCATAATGTTTGGCACATAGTAGGACCTACTGAAGATTAGTTCTGGTTTCTATTCTTAATGCACATAGAACATTATCAAAACTATATTACATCAATATCATTATTGAAAGGCTCTTTGTATTTGTGAAAGTCAACTCTCCTCTCTCTTTCCATCTCTCTGTCTCTGTCTGTCTGTCTGTCTGTCTGTCTCTGTCTGTCTGTCTGTCTGTCTGTCTGTCTCTCTCTCTCTCTCTCTCTCTCTCTCTCTCTCTCTGTGTGTGTGTGTGTGTCTCTCTCCCTCCTTCCCTCCCTGTGATGGGTTGCCAGGTAAAATCTCCGAAGAACAGAGCATTCAATGGATTCTAGAAAAGCCTCTACAACATCTCTGGAACCTCTTCCCTATTAGAAACCAAATTCAGACACTGGTAGGAAAGATCACCTCCTCTTCCCTGCACGTGGTTTTTGTCAGGAACAGTTCCATGCTTCCTAATAGAAAGTAATTGAGGCAGAGGAGGCCAATGGAAGATTTATAAAGCACTTTATTCACTACACTTTTATTAGCCATAGGCTGTCTTCCAGGCCGGTTACAGTTCCTCTGTATATAAACATAAGGAAGGCTCAGCTCCTAACCTGTCCTTAAGGGGTCATGGTACTGTTGAGCAGGTATATCCACATGGCTTTTGATGATAGACATTTGTCTAGGTGTCACATCTGAGGTATGTGTGCAACACTGGGGCACCCAGGGAGGGTATTGACTGCCTGTCATATGTCTTGAAGAATAAGCAGGGGATGATGGAGAAGAGATTAGATACAGTGTTCAAACGTTGTGACACACAGTCTGTATGGAGAATATGGAATGATTTGTGGCAGCTGGGTGAGGGGCTGGAGCCATGCTATGTAAGTTTGAATGCCAGGCTTTGCAGGACTGAGCGATTGCAAGCAACATGAAGGGCATTGAACAACCTTTGAAGAATTTTGGCTTTGTGGGTAGTCCAAGGGGATCTGAATCAGATGCTTAAGGAGATGAAGGACCTCATTTCTACATTTGAACTGTCCCTTTTTTAAACACAGATTTATCTGGAATTGTATTCATCTTGACATTGTTTGTGCTAGCAAAAATCAGGAGGTTCATATGGATTTTGTTGAGTCAATTATGCATCCGTACAATAGACTTTCAGCTATATAACATTATACTAGTGATATATATTCACTGGCTTGAGAGGACTTTAACGAGTAGGTTATAAAGCAAGATATAGCATTTCCACATTTTATTTAAAATTATATTTATTTTACAGTAGAATGCAATAGCCAGCTCCTACAAACTCACAAGAACTAATTTGTTAGAATTTCTTTCCAAGTCCATGTTCAGAGACACCACATTGGTAGCTTAAAATCAGCCAAGTGGAAATATTTATCATGGAAATTGGCAAATACTATGAATCAAAGCTTTAAAAAATGAGAGAGCCAGCCAGTTATTAAACATCACCCAGCACTGTGTATATGCAAATATTCAGATAAAAACCCCTGGGTACCCCTGGGTTATAAGATTAGATTAGATTTTCTTGCTTATCTGTATTTTCAAGTTGTTAAAAATTGACATGCATTGCTAAAGTAATTTTTGTTTTAATTTTTTCAGAGAGAGAGAGAGAGGGTGCTCCCTATCATCAGCATGGCATTGAGAGACAGGACCACGGAAATCAATGCAGAGGTTCATTCCCACCATCCTGGGGATAGCTTAGGAGAGCCTGGGGGCAGGGCACAGCTAAAATGAGGAAGAATAGGTATTGCTGTAAGATCTGAAAGGGACTAGCTTACATACCTGAAACCCTTTCAGTAACACCCAGATGGGGTCCATGGAAAATGGACATATTAATACACCTAACCCAAGAACATTCAGAAACAGATCTCATCAAACTGGAGCATTCACAGGTTTGAATGTGATCTTCATTCTCAGATCCTTCTGCAGCCTCATTATTAGTGAAGCAGATGACAAAGAGCAAGATGACTGGACTTGAGTGCTTTATCTTTTGTGAGTCCCTGTTCCATCTCCTGAGACAGAGTAAGCTCAGTAACCAAAGGAAACATATAAGGGGACAAGATGCACTATTTATTTTATATCTGTAGTGATTGCCCAGTGTTTTGCTCAGACTGAATGCTCTAAGAATATTTGATAAATGAATAAGCTAAAGCTTCCTCAATGATGGGCTCCTAAATGTTGAAGAAAAATGGTCCTAACTTGTGATGTTCACTAATGTTTCCCACCATGGCCAATTTCAAGACACCAGTGTGGTTTTGGAAAATGGGCACCTGTGTTTGTCCTTGGTGGGGGGGAGGGGCTGCAGGAGCAGGCAGTGCACAACTGACCCATTTGGTGTTCAGACAGCCCCCAGCCCAGCAGCCATTCCAATGCCTCAGCTCGACCCTGTGAACACTGCAGTGAATGAATGCCAGGGTTCCCGAATGGGTGACATCAAAGGACTGATTCAAACTATGGAACCCATTGGAAACATTGAATTAAGGTTGAAGGAATTTGGGGCTCTGGAGATCATACAATGACCCTGTATCTCTGACCCCTCACCTGCCTAGATTAGTGTTGTTTACCTCCCAGGGTCGTGGAAAAGGCACAAGAAGTAACCTGTTACTGAAGAACATTTTAAGGACCCTCAACATGGGAGCACTGGGTAATGCTGATTCTCTCTTCCACCTTTCTTTTCTCCTTTGCTTCTTCATACCTCCCTACTCCCAGCCATATTGTATGGGAGTAGGAGTCAGGACTTCTTTTCAATGTCCTGTGGTTAAGGGACATGAGTTAAGGTTTCAGAGATCCCAAGGAACTGAGGCAGATCATGAGGTGTGGAGTATGATCTTCCAGACTGCCAGGAAAGGGATAACAGGCAGCACCCACAATCCCTCTGCCCAGCCTGTGTCCTGTCAGGCATACACCTGGCTCTCTGTAGCACAGGTGCTGTAGACTTCTCCAGAGGCAACAGAGCTCTCAATGGCCCGTAAACATGTAGGCTAAGCCAGGTTTAATGGGGAAATAGCTAATTCCCTGATTTATGACTTAACACATTATTTTTATTAACTAACCTACTTTATTAGGCCTCATTCATGGTCTGGGAAAATTCCAGTCTTTTTGGTCCTCAATGCTAGGGATCATCATCCAAACAGAAAGATGTCCAGAGACCACATAGCTGATAGAAAACTAATTCCCCAAGTAATTACAAGGAGGATATTGACGTTGGTGGCTATCATAATACTATTTGTGTACCTCTTAGGGGCCTCATCTTGTACTGAGACTTCACATGTCACCTAACCCTCAAAGCAACCTATGTGAATGAATACTAGTAGCCCCATTATACAGATGAAGAGAATCAAGGCTTAGCAAAGGTATCTAACTTATACAATGTAGCAGACCAAAAGTGGTGACAGCAGGCCAATCCCCAAGACCCATTCTTTTGAAGAGACCTGGGATAGATTCTCAGAGCCATGGAGTGATTTGAGATGCCTCTCATCCCTTTTAAATGCGGTTGGGACATCTTCAGCTAGTTCTTAATCTTCCCTTCCCCTAAAATCCTCTTCATATTTCCTGTGTCCAGGGTCACAGTGCAATATACCTCTAAGAACTGCTATATTTTAACCACTGACATCATTTTAGCCATTACTGAGTCTCAACCAAACCTTTATTATTATTATTATTATTAATTATTTTCTTTCTCCCTGAAAGCAGGGATCTGCCATGATGCTTTTCTCTTGTCAGTTAGGCTTAGAACTATAAGTTATTCCACTGTATATACTCGTGGGGTGACTACAGAAAGCAACCTGGTGCTCAGCTATTAAAATAA
Source organism: Dipodomys spectabilis (assembly GCF_019054845.1). Lineage (NCBI taxonomy): Eukaryota > Metazoa > Chordata > Mammalia > Rodentia > Heteromyidae > Dipodomys > Dipodomys spectabilis. The sequence continues at coordinate 5,690,766 of NW_024870887.1, read as the reverse complement.
CCTTCCCTCTGTAATGGATTAGTTATTTCAGCAATGAGGCCCATTTGAAGGGAGATCATGAGATAATTGACTGTCAAACAGTTGAGCAATGTTAAGGTCAATTGTAGTGGAGGTCAATCTGTTTGAACAATGGGTTTGCTTCTGACAGGCTTCATAATGTTGATAATAATAACTTTGGCTTAATGGAAGTGTTCAATGGTGTTAAAGAAGAATGAACTATTAGACATTCAGATTAAGTATTGTCTAAACTCGGAAGGTTTTTAGGCGACAGTTTGATCATAGCAAATGTAAAATCTTCAGCTAGGGAAAACCGACTTTAAAGAACAGCTGGATTTAATGTCAGAGGCAAAGAATTTTCTTTCCCCCTTTACCAATTGACTTGAATTTACACCATGCAGACCGTGATTATTCCCTGACTTTATATTTATAGCTTCTCATTTGCATTTTCCAGAATAATTAAGAATTTAACCTAGAATGGGCCATTTTTGAGTAGAGGTGAATGCTTTCTGATTTTTAAACGAACCATCCAAATAAGCTACTAAATATACATTGTATTATCCTTTCCTCTTGGGTAAAGTCCTTCTAAACTTCTGGACTCATTACTGTAACCCAAAGGGAGAGGTTGCTGCCCTCTACCCGGAAGTCTGAATAGGGGAGGGGCAATGGGAGCAAGCTTCTTCAGAACTGTATCCTCTCCTTGCTCCTTGCTGCTGTGTGGAGCCAAAGGACAAGTTCTGTGTCTTCTTAAATAGGACATCACAGTGAGTCTCCAGAAAACAGCAGAAGGGGAAAGTAGCCTCCGCGAGCCTCTGCTTAAATTCTACTGAGAACTATATCCCATCTACTTAGCTTTGCTTACAAATGCTGGCTCTTCCTTTGTGCTTTTCAATGGTCTCATTCTCTAGGAAGGAGGCAGCTCCAAGCACCCAAGTAATGCTGCCTTTAGGTTCAGCTGATGGAGAGAATTTGAACTTTGAACTTAAACTTTGATGCTTAGGAGAACCAAGTTCTCCAGGAGAAAAGCTGCCCGTCCATTTGCTCCTATTTACCACAGGAGGGATGAGGCCTGGTAGGCCAAGAAACACAGCCATTCTCATAAAGCTGTTGGTGGTTGGGCAAAGTGGGGACATCTGTAAAGTCTTCCTTTTGACTTTGGATTTTTCTTGTTGACTTTGTAACCTCCCAAATTGACTGATTTATCATGAAGGCCTCCCAAATTGACAAACTTATCATGGAGGCCTTTTGGTTCTCCAGTAAGGAGGCCCGGTATCTGTACCCTAAGTTCACTTTTTTCCCCTTTGGTCATGGGGCTTGAACTCTGGGCTTGGGTGCTGTCCTTGAGCTCTTAACTCAAGGTGAACACTACTTCTGGTTTTCTGGCAGTGATAAGAGTGTCACAGACTTTCCTGCCTGGGCTGACTTTGAACCACAATCCTCAGATCTCAGCCTCCTGAGTAGCTAGGATTACAGGCGTGAGCCATTGGTGCCTGGCCCTAAATTCACTTTTTATTAGTGAGTAGGAGGCTCCAAGGCCATGACAATCCTACAGCTGCTGCATTTCAGTGCTTCTAAGAGAGGGACCATCTGTTAGTCTGGCCTGAGAAGAACTACAGAGATGATTCCGCAGAGCTTCCTGGAAAATCTGAAAGCATAGTCATAACCTGGGGCAGAAGGCAAAAGGAGGAGGATACAAGGAGGCTCTGAATGGGTTTAGATATAGCCAGAAGTTCCTTCAGAGTTCCACAGGGTAGACAGAGCACAAAGGAGTATCCTCAAGGCAGCTTATCTAGCATTTCTGTAGGTTAGTAAATGGGTTCAATGTTCTCTTCATGGTTTTATTACAGAATTTCAAACATCCACTCGACCCCAAATAGAATTAGCAGGGAACTCAGTGGTAATATCTATAAGCCTGTTATAGGAACTCAAAATGGACTCAAGTCCACGAATCTACCAACACTCAGCTGGACCAGATCATCAGTCAGATTAGCAAGCAAAGATTGAGGTTCTATAGAGGAAATGATGTTGAAATGTACTGATGATAGCTGGGCCTTGGTAAGCATCAGATCTGGAGTCTAATTAGTGCTAATAATGGTCTCTGCACTTACTAAGCACTTACTGTATACCAGGTAATAAGGCCAGGACTATATTTTTTTTTTTTGGTCAGTTGTGGGGCCTGAACTCTGAGCCTGGGCACCGTCCCTCAGCTCTTCAGCTCAAAGCTAGCGCTCTACCACTTGAACCACAGTGCCACTCCTAACTTTTTCTGCTTATGTGGTGCTGAGGGATCGAACCCAGGGCCTCATGCATGCAAGGCAAGCACTCTACCACTGAGCCACCTTCCCGGCCCTAAGGCCAGACTTTTACATGCAACTTCTCACTTCATCTTTTATCAGTGAGGATGTAAATATTATTATCCTTCATCATATAAAGCAAGAAATTGTTTGTCGGAGATCACCAAGATCATTTGTGTTAGCACCAAGGTTGGCCAGTCAGACTCAGGAGACAGGAGGAGCATAAGGAAAGGAGACGGGGGAGTAATGGGATGTTGAAAGAGGAGACACTTTCATCTAGTTAACACTTTTCCTTGAGTTGTGATACTATCCTTACAGAAATCCCTCAGCTGACAATAGTTACCGTAACTTAATGTGGGCTTCTGTGTATTCAGAAGGCTGACACCACTTTCACAGACCTAGTAGAGCAATTATCAGAGCTAGTTCTCCACTATTGGTGTGTGTTTGCGTGTGTGTGAGATATTCACAAGCTCATGAGCAGACCTGACCTGACAGCCTGCTAAGTAACTCTCTTTTAGGATGTGTGCTCCCACTTTGAAGCCAGACAGAATGAGGCCAAGCATCTCCCTGCCCTAAAAGTAAGAGTGGGATGGTAGCTAACTAAAACACCTTAGCTTAGTCACACTTGCCAAAACAGAACCAAATGCAAGAAAAATAAAATAACATTTACCTACATGTTAATGATAGTCAGGGATTAAAAAAAATCCTGTAATACATCCTTTGTTTCAGCTTCAAACATGCTGTTGATAGCAGCTGTTACCAGTGTACAGTGTGTTTATTGTTGAGTAATTATGTTTTGCTTTCATATTGGCAAAGCTATTATTTGCACCCTTAGGAGCAGCGGACATCTTGTGTGCACAAATGAATTAATGTGACAATCGCTTTCGACTTTGGAAGTGGTGACTTATTAATCGGTAGTGTTGTTAAATAAATATTCACATGTGTTCATCATGGGGCCTATCACTAATGGCTTTCTCTAGCTACAAATTTTACAAGATCATCCAACCCAAAGGACTTGATGATAGAAAAAGAGAGAGATGAGTTACGGTCATCTCTCTTATGATGATTTTGAAACCTATCCAAATGCAAGCGTTTCTGATTTAAAACAACCAGAATGGTCGGAGCCAGACATTAGAAACTCCCCTGAGAGCATGTCCAGGGGGAAGGTTCCTGCACTGTATCCTATCCCTAAAAGACTAACTCAAAATGATATTTCTCAATCTGGACTGCTCAATGCTCATGTGTACACAAGCACACACACACACACACACACACACACATCTTTCATATCTTTCATTTCTCTTGAACTTCCTAAGTACCTGGTGGGCTCATAGTCAGTAGTATTGGTTGGCTGTTCATTGTTACTCATCGTTTCCTGTACATCAGGCAGCACGCAGTCCGCTAAATCACCTGCTAAATTGGCTAAATGGAAAGGCAGACAGAAAACGTAAGTTAGGTGAAGGATGATGAATATGCTCAAGGAACAGGAAGGTACAATAATGAAGAAAAAGGTCTTATGTGAAGGTCTTGCAGACATGCATTCAAACTTGTTAACTTCAGAAAAACGGCAAGCCTGGCAAAAGCAAAGATGAGCCAGCTGAGATGGAGAATGAGAAAAAGGATGAGAAATGAAAGGATTCCACTTCTCTATTTTCTACAGTCCTGGCCTGGTACTGTAAGTGTTCTACTACTTGCATTGTACCCCAGAACAGCAACTTGCTACCTTTTCCAAGCCTGTCTTGAGCTCAAGATCATTCTGCCTCAGTCTCCCAAGTAGCTGAGATTACAAAGCTATGCCACCACACCCAACTAAGAATTCGACTTGTTTTGCAAAGAATGTTTTTAGAAATTATTTTTGTTCCTTTACTCCTTTGTTATATGTGCGTTTTCACTACCCTCACATAATGTCACTAAATTATGAATCCATCAAAGGATTAATGTATTCATGAAGCCAAAGCCCTCATGTAAATTGCATCCCTGACACCACTTGAGGCTTTCTTAACTACTCTTTTAGGTGTTTCTCAATCCAAACAAATTGACAATATTAGCCATCACAGAGGATCTTAGGGTGCAAAGCTGTTTATATTTGTATATTCCATAAATATAGAAACTCTGGGGTCAAATCACCACCCTAAGTATAGTTAAGCCAAGGTTGGTCTTCAGGAAAAACATAAATAGTGTCTTGTCTATCAGAAGTTATAGTTGAGTTAAATGAGATACCTTTGAGACCATTGGCAGTGGTTCCTCTGGCTAATATAGAACCTAACGGTATAGCCAGCCATGCATGTTCTCCATATATGAGCGATGGGGTTAAGGTGTGAAAACGGGTTAGAACGTCCCTGAGTGCAAAGAACCAAGACCCAAATCCAATCAGGTCTGTCAAGTCATGGCCCTGAGGCCAGAGATCAGAAACTGTTACTGAGGAGCTTTGCAAGCTAAGAGTAATTTCTGCATTTTAGTAAAGTTACTAAAACAATAGCAAATGAAAACAAAAATATGCAACAAAGGCCACACAAAGTCAGAGATCTTTACTATCAGGACAGAAATATAAACTGATCTCTGTTCTAGAGGATTCTCACCAGATTTAGAAAAATCCAGAACTTATAATTTATAAGTAGCACTAGACAGATGCATAGGCATATTACACACATACACACACACACACACACACACACACACACACACACACACACCATTCACACACAAGTATAACAAAACAGGATAAGCCACACAATTTTGGGGATCTACTAACATTAAAAAGCGACTTCTATTTATATGAAATTCAAATGCAATTAGGCAGCTATAATTTATCAGGCAATCTTCATTACAGGACATGAATGCATGCCTTAGCAAGATTATGAGCTCTGAAAATGGATTCCCAGCTCCGCCACTTATCTACCTGAGGGGAAAGTTGGCTGCAGAATGGGCATGGTGGCATCATATTGGGTACTGAGAACAGTATGAGGCATACAGGAAGCTTGTTAGAGGCACCAGTCATTGATAGTCTATCTTCTCTCTCTAGGCTACCCCTCTCAGCTCAACTCCTTGCTGTTTTACCCTCTCACATTTCCCTCTAGCCTTAGTGGTTTCCTGGTCTTTCCTAGAGCCTGCTTTGCACCCACCACATCCCTAGCTTAGAACATTCTCCTTCCCAATGTCTATGGGGGCTCTCTCTTAGTATGTGCAGGACTCTTCTCAACTGCTCTCTCCTAGAGAGAACTTGCTGCTTTAGAGTCTCTTCATCTACCTTACCATGTCATGGTAGCTGTTGCTTCTCCTTGATGCTGAGAATTGATGTTATTTGTTCATGCTCGGCTTTCTGATGGAATGTTGGTTCTCTGGGAGCAGCCTCTTTCTGGTCTTGTTTATGTTATGCTCTTGAGCACAGTGATTGACATTTATTTGAAGAATACACGAATGGTTGGATGATCTGCGTGACTTTGCTAATGCACCTGGCTGACACTCAGAAAGGTGATGCAAAGATGCTAATATGTGTGCCCAGAGGACCTACTATGTGCTGGGAACAGAGTGTTGAATAAGTAGACAGGTGTCTTACCAGTCTGAGTTCACAGCTCAGGTGGAAAGGCAGAGGGAGCACAATCACGAATGACAAAGTGCAAAATCTAGAGGGTCAACAAAAGACCTGGAAACCTTAAGAGAACTTAACCAGGACATCAGAAAAGATCATGGGAGGGCAAGCCATGAAGCAAGACCAAAATTCAGCCAAGTAAGAAGGAGAAGAAAAGCACTGGAATCTGAGGAAACTACACGTGCATATGCCTGGAGGTTGAGTAGACCCAGACAATTCAAAGAACAGAGAGGACTCTGGGAATCTTAAGAGGATAGGACCCAGAGTAATGGCTCCCCAAATCCTATCTGTCCAGAAAGGGATTCATACTTGCTTTTTGAATGTTCTAACTTGATGTCTATGATGGCATATCGAGGTAGATCTGAACTAACAGTCTCCGGCATGCAGTTATCAAAAGTTGTGTTTATGGGGCTGGGAAGGTGGCTCAGTGGTAGAGCACTTGCCTTGCATGAGTGAGGCCCTGGGTTCGATTCCTCAGCACCACATAAGCAAAAAGAAAAAAGCCAGAAGTGGTGCTGTGGCTCAAGTGGTAGAGCACTAGCCTTGAGCTGAAGAGCTGAGGGACAGCGCCCAGGCCCAGAGTTCAGGCTCCACGACCGGACCCAAAAAAAAAAAAAGTTATGTTTATTATTTTTAAGTAATTTTTTTAAAATTTTAAAGTTTTTTTTTATTGTGAATATACCATACAGAGGGGTTACAGTTACATGAGCAAGGTAATGAGTACATTTCTTATCAAGCATTGTTGCCTCCAACTTTAAGCTCTGGGTGAAGGATGAACTGACAAGCCCAAGGGCTGATCAAAGGGATTGGCGATGTGGTGTAGTTCCTGTAATGTGCCTCCATCTCCTCTGTTGTGGAGATACTTCAGAAGCAAAGGCACAGGCTGTGTCAGTCTTGTGTATTTCTCCATTTATAATGGAATGAACCTGGGAAAGTTGAGAACTTTTGCTGTGTCTCAGTTTCCCCACCTGGGGAAGTGAACATTAAGATGTGCTCCTAAATAAAGAGATGAAATGAGAAAGGACATGCTGTGTTCCCTTTGTCAGAGAAATTGCCTACAAGTGTCAAGGCCCTCTGTCCAAATTCCTCTTTTACTAATGCAGTCTTCTACTTGGTAGGCTACTATTGTGAAGGGAAGAAAGATTTCAGATCAGTATTTTCTAATATCTGTCCTTTGAAAAATCCTGATTATTTATATTTATGTAAGGTAATCTGGAGAAATAGTGCTACAGTAAAATAGGCCCATGGAAATACTTTCCTCAGAATTGCAAAGTTCCTTCTCAATGTAATAACTTTTGATTTTCTTGCCAAAGGACACGTAAGGTATTTGACACTGAAATTTCCTGGCAAAACCCCTTTGTGGTACTACTAACTAGGTCCCATACAGGGTCACCTACTTGAGGGACCAAGAGCTCTTGAGTACATGCTAAGATGCCATGGAGAAAGAAGAGTAGGTCTACTGGGGGAGCCATGGCTAGAAAACAGTGGGGTTAGCCACTGGTTTCTGGAAGGAAATCATATGACTCTGGAAAACTGCTACTCATTTTTACTAAAGTCACTTCTCTTAGAGAAAGTGCAAAAAGAAAAGAAAAGAGAAATAAAAGAAAACAACCCTAAAACAAAACAAATAATCCCTTCCATCTATCTCCAAGTGCATGGTGGGACCCTGCATCTCCTGGGAATGCACAAATTCTTTACTACTTCTCTCAAGTGCATTTAGAAACTCTTGTGATTAGAAGCATGTAAAAGCATCTGAAATTATCTTTCTTATTCACAAAAGGTAATAACAATTAGTAAAGTACAACTTCTAATGTGTATGGGTTAGTGAAGATAAAAATAGCCTAGGAAAAGATCTTCATTCCCAGATATTTAGTATTTCTTCATGACAGATGAAGACACTGAGTCAGAGAGTGAATGGCATCATGCCTAAAATCACTGAAGGTGGATGGAGACTGTTCACTGTGCAGTGGGATTATGGAATGTATTCAGCCCTTCTCCGAATCTCTGCTGCAGGAAACTACAGCTAGGGAAGGAAGGATTCTGTATTCTGCATCCAGCTGAGCTCGCTCACGCTCACCCTTACGTAACCTGGATTTGAGGACCTGAATGTTGTATCTGATAAATGCATTCCTATGTTTGGGCTGGTAACATCCACACAGGGGTGAAGTACAAAAACAGAGCACTTTATTGGAAGTCAGAAGACTGGGTCTTTAATCCAGCTCAGTCTTTTATTATCCTTTTGACTTTGGGATAATTAGTACTTTTCTTTTTTTCTTTCCTTCCTTCTTTCTTTCTTCCTTCGTTCCTTCCCTCCCTCCCTCCCTCCCTCCTTTCTTTCTTTCTTTCTTTCTCTCTTTCTTTCTTTCTTTCTCTCTTTCTTTCTTTCTTTTTTGTCAGTCATGGGGCTTGAACTCTGGGCCTGAATGCTGTCCCTGAGCTCTTCATCTTAAGGCTAGCTCTCTACCACTTGAACCACAGTACAACTTCCGGTTTTCTGAGTGGTTTATTGGAAATAAGAATCTCACGGTCTTTCCTGCCCAGGCTGGCTTTGAACCGAGATCCTCAGATCTCAGCCTCCTAAGTAGCTAGGATTACAGGCGTGAGCCACTGGTGCCCAGCCTGCCTTCTTTCTTTCTTTCTTTCTTTTTTTTTTTGGGGGTCCGGTCGTGGGGCCTGAACTCTGGGCCTGGGTGCTGTTCCTCAGCTCTTCAGCTCAAGGCTAGTGCTCTACCACTTGAGCCACAGCGCCACTTCCGGCTTTTTTCTTTTTGCTTATGTGGTGCTGGGGAATCGAACCCAGGGCCTCAGGCATGCAAGGCAAGTGCTCTACCACTGAGCCACCTTCCCAGGCCTCTTTCTTTCTTTCTTTCTTTCTTTCTTTCTTTCTTTCTTTCTTTCTTTCTTTCTTTCTTTCTTTCTTTCTTTCTTTCCTTATTCCTTCCTTCCTCCCTTCCTTCCTCCTTTCCTTCCTTCTTTCCTTCTTTCTTTCTTTCTTTCTTTCTTCCTTTCTTTCTTCCTTCCTTTCTTTCTTGTTTTTATTTCAGTTTCATTACATATTTATCCATAATGGGAAAGAATATGTCTTATCTCCCTTACAGAGAGGATATGGCATGACAACATGCAAAACAATTTGAAAATATCTGCAGTGATTCAACCAGACTCAGGCTGCTGAGCTGTGTGCAGCTGGTGATTCCAAGGCAAATGCTTCTGTTTCTTTCTGCATGTGTAGCATCCACTTCATGGCCTGCAATTGCCAAAAAGTGACCAGAAGAACTTTCTCTGGAGTCTGTCAAGGGCACCCATTTATGGTTTAGTTGAGCTTAAACCTTGGGAAGTTGCAGAATGAAATTGGAAATTGCTCTGGGTAATGGAGAGCCAAATTGGGCCTTAGAGCAGGTAGCAGGGTGACTTATTTTTTAATGTTTCCAACATGAAAGAACACAATTGATTTTTTTCCTTCTTAATCCCTCCAACTCCCTAGCTTTTATTGTTTCTAAAATAAGATAAACCAAGCAGGTGTTATTTCAGCTCTGTAAACAATCTTTATTTTGCTGGCTGATAGGAATAGAAATGGAGACGGAGACCAGGCTTACCAGAGAAGGGAAGCATGGCAATCAAGGAAATCATTGATCTTAACTTAGCTGGCTCCGATCACCTTTGCAAATGCTCACAGTGGTCCTGCTTCTCCTGTCCCCATAACTCTCCCTCAGGTCTTTGTCGATAGATCAGAACAGAGCCTCTGACGGAGAAACCTGCAAGTTACTCTGGTTCTTTGCACGGATCAAATCACACTTGTTATTTTTTAAGATTAGTGGCAGCTCCTAAAATGACTTTACTTTTTCAATCCAGGCAAATAATTGTCAAATGACTTTATTTTAATGCTTCAGTGAGGGGAACTATTGGAGGGGTTTTTGTTGTGTTGCACAATCTGACATTCTTGACCTGTTCTCTCCTCCCTCTGTGTGTTTCTGCCATGGGCAGATACATGTTTACTTCAAAGGCCTTTTTCCAAGCCAGCGGACAATCAGCAGGAAGTAAACTAAAGGAGAATGGGCCTAGAGAAGGATACAGGCACGGGAGCCGAGGCTGAGTATGAACCTAAGGCTGGGATACACAAAGCCCCGCCCCCTCTGGCCTCAAAGGCTTGTGGGAGTGGGACTTGTACCGCATGGAGAGAAAGCCCTTTGGAGCTTTCTCCAGTCCTGGCATATATGCAACTAGCTGCTGTTGTTGCTGCTCTATAAGAAGCCATCCAACAAAGTCCCTGGCCCTCCTGCCCAGTCCTGAGTCTTGGGGTCTCGTGTTTGGGTATGTACCATGTCACCTTGTGAAACTGGCTCAGATGACTTCTTCCTCTCTTCTTCCTCCTCTTCCCCCCTCTCCTTTCCTCCTCCCCCCTCTCCCTTCCCCCTCCCCTCTTTCCCTCCTCTTATTCCTCTCCATCTCTTTCGCCTCCTTCTTCTCCTTCTCTTTCTTCTTCTTCCTCTTCTTCCTTTTCTCGTTCCCCTTCTTCTTCTTGTTTCTCTTCCTCCTCCTCCTTGCCTTTCTCCTCCTCCTCCTCCTTTTTACCTTCAGGGATGATCTACAGTGTTGGTGCAGTAATGAGGAGAGAAGCTCAGGGTATAGAAAACAGAGAATGTCTTTGGTGGCAGACAGAATCTAGTCACAGATGATAGCTATGTGTTACTACATTACTTTTGGAGTCTCTGTTGCCTGATCATTAAAATGGACATAAAAACACATATATACCCCCCCATACACACACACACACACAATATACCTCTTCTGTCAAAAATAGTAATGAATATCATTATCATTGTTAACTTTACTGTGACTACTAATACTTTTATTAAGTTTTTTGTTGTTGTTGGTGGTGGTGGTCATCATTGTGAGGCTTGGACTCTGGGCCTGGGCTTGAGCTCTTCAGCTCAAGGCTCGTACTCTACCACTTGACCCACAGTGCCACTTCTGGTTTTCTAGTGGTTTTTTGGAGATAAGAGTCTCATGGACTTTCTTGCCCAGGCTGAGTTTGAACTGCAATCCTCAGATCTCAGCCTCCTGAGTAGCTAGGATTACAGGTGTGAGACACCGGTGCCTGGCTTATTTTACTAAGTTTATGTACATTTTTCTCAAACACCAAAGATTAACCCTTGGGTTTGGCCAAGAGGAAAGGAGTATTTCAGCTGGAAACTCTTCCCCCTCAAAAATCTAGAGGATACAGGGAGCCAGCTTTCCCTGCTCTACCTTTACTGGTGATTATATCTGTCACCTCAGAAGTTGCTTATTGTCTCAGAATTGCCACCAGAGCGGCAAATTGGTCCTAATAGAGCCAAAAGCCTAATGACTGGTGTCTTAGGTTTCATCACTGTTATTCAGTCGTTTAGAGTAGCAAAAGGTAGAGGAACAGCAAATGCAGTCATTAGTTAGGAATAAGCTGTGATACCTAGTCTCAATAAGCATGTGACTCAACACCTTCAACACCACAGAAAGCACAGGCTAGGTTAATCAAAGTAAAAAATAACTCCCAGACGTCTGCTTCAAGTACACATGCCCTCAGCTGGCATGCTATCTGTCCTGCTGGGGTAGCCCTCCTCCAGGCTAATTCTTCTTGGCAGGGATCCCCCATTTCTTCTGGTTAAAGTTTCCTCTGAGGTATTAACAGGACCATGCTTTAAGTCTGGTTTGCTTTAAGTAGGGCACCTTTCTTCTGATGACTAAAATTTCTACCCATGCAACAAGAGCACTCATTTCTCCTCTCCTTGTCTGTGGAATCTAGGTAAGAATTCCATGAACTAACAAGTGTAGGCCAGTTTCCTCGCAGAAAATAGGCTGAGAAGAAGCTTCCTGGCATGGGCTAATGAATGTTTGCACTCAGAGGGTTGGGAGGTTTGGGAGCCTTGGAGAAAATCACGGAACTTTCTTTGGGACTGGGAAGGAAGATACAATCTCAACCTAAGTAGGAGCTTTCTTTTTAGGTTTAAGACTGAGGATGCCTTCACAGATAGAAGGTGCAGCCTAAGCTAGGTATTAGTGGCTCAGCCTATAATCCTAGCTACTCATAAGGCTGGTATCTGAGGACCACGATTAAAACCAGCCCATGCAGGAAGTCTCCAATTAATCACCAAAAAAATTGCAAGTGAAGCTGTTGGCTCAAATGGTAAGAGCACTACCCATGAGCAAAAAAGATCAGGAATAGTGCCCAAGCTCTGAGTTCAGTCTCAGCACCAGGACTGCCCCCCATCTTGCCCCCACCAAGCAATTAGTATCCTGGGTGCTGGCGGCTCAGTCCTGTAATCCTAGCTACTCAGGAGGCCGAGAAGCTAGCCAGAGCAGGAAAGTTTGTGAGACTATCCCCAATTAACCACCAAACTGTGGTTCAATTTGGTGGAGTGCTAGCATTGAGCAAAAGATGCTCAGGGATAACAGCCAGGTTTTGAGTTCCAGCCCCGAGTCTGGCATATGCACACCAAAAATAGCACAGCCTATCTGGAACCCCCTGGGCCCAGGTGTGCTCAGTGAGCAGTCCCACCTGTCCTGGGATTTGAGCCTATTTATTTAGCATTCCTCTTTATTCAGCATTCAGGGGGCATCTTCTTTAAAGAAAGACCCCAAGGAGCTATTTTTAAAAGAAAACTAGCAGCCCCATACCAAGGCATATCCTAATGAGGATGGGATGAAAGGCTTCCCTGGTAATTCCAAAATGATGCTTTCACCAGTGACTCTAAAAACTTTGAGCATGCATGCAGCTGCCAGTGTGTGCTTTAACACCTTGGGAAAACTTTGAGCATGCATGCAGCTGCCAGTGTGTGCTTTAACACCTTGGGAAAACTTTGAGCATGCATGCAGCTGCCAGTGTGTGCTTTAACACCTTGGGAAAACTTTGAGCATGCATGCAGCTGCCAGTGTGTGCTTTAACACCTTGGAAAAACTTTGAGCATGCATGCAGCTGCCAGTGTGTGCTTTAACACCTTGGGAAAACTTTGAGCATGCATGCAGCTGCCAGTGTGTGCTTTAACACCTTGGGAAAACTTTGAGCATGCATGCAGCTGCCAGTGTGTGCTTTAACACCTTGGGAAAACTTTGAGCATGCATGCAGCTGCCAGTGTGTGCTTTAACACCTTGGGAAAACTTTGAGCATGCATGCAGCTGCCAGTGTGTGCTTTAACACCTTGGGAAAACTTTGAGCATGCATGCAGCTGCCAGTGTGTGCTTTAACACTTTGGGAAAACTTTGAGCATGCATGCAGCTGCCAGTGTGTGCTTTAACACCTTGGGAAAACTTTGAGCATGCATGCAGCTGCCAGTGTGTGCTTTAACACCTTGGGAAAACTTTGAGCATGCATGCAGCTGCCAGTGTGTGCTTTAACACCTTGGGACCCTGAGTCTGGGCTAGAAGGTTGTGAGTCTCATCAGAGAAAGCATTCAAGGATAGACACAGAGGAGACTATGGTAACAAGTTAATTAAAGCAAAGTAAAGCAAAGCAAAAGTATCCTCTTCGGATGGGAGAATGGGCAGGCTCAAGACTTGAGTGGTAGCCCCCAGGGCTTAAGATTTCAAGTTTTTGTTGGAGTCTACAGACGTGATAGATGATCATTCCTGAAAGTGGGTTACATGTTAGCACCTCTGACCACATATTAGCACTTTTGGTTTTAGATGGTCAGGCTAGAACTTTCATGATGTCTTGTGGAATGGAGATTTTTACCTAGCTGCAATGTTAAGTGTATGTTAACTAGCCTTGAGGTAGCATATTTGTCTGTCATCATGGCTGCCTAGGCTTTTCATTCTCTATGGACTGTTGTAGGTCAACAAGACAGGAGTCACTCAATTCACCACTGGCCCAGCATGTGGTTTCTTGTCAACATCCTAGCTATCTTCCTCAGCAATCAAAACTGCTAACTCCCTGATTAGCCCCTAGGTCACCTCCAGGTGATTCTGCTGTGCCTTAAATGTTGAGGAACGCTCTCCTGAGTAGTCATGAAGGGTGAATGCTAGGTTAATTTTATGCTTCTCTTTAGCAAGCTATGGGACACATCTCAACAAGATTTTCTATGTCAGGAACTCTTTCTGTAACATCTACCCAGTAATTGTGCTGAATTACTAGGAGAGGAAGGTTTATTAACTATTGCAGATACTATGTCCTCATTTCAGGTTTGATGAGCTAGAAGTATGTGGTCTGGAATTGTGCCTGTTCATATGCTTCCAGGCAGTTCTTTATAACCAGTAAATGTTGAGGGAAATCCATTATTCCAAGAACCTTTGGATCAATAGCATGCTTATCAGCTGGGGGGATTGTTATTAATGTGTAATATCAGGCCCCACCCATACTTAACCAGAATCTTTATTTCCTACCTGATCCCCAGATGGTCTACACACACACATTCACATTTGGGAAGCCTTGCCTTGGACCATATGCTCGAAGCATCTGCTGAGTGTGGGCAGCTGATTTATAGTTTAGTCAACACAGACGTAAGTGGAAAATGTCATTCTAGGATATATCAAGGGCCCTTGAAAAGAATTAGTGTCCCTTGGGCCCTGATGCAGACATCTTGGAGATTACTTAGGATGTAGTTAACAGGGCAGAGCACTAGAGCACTGTCCACAGTCTCATGTCAATCAAAGGCACCCTGGGAATCTCTTAGGGTGGGTCTTGCATATATATCCATCCATCTATCTATCTACCTATCTATCTATCTATCTATCTATCTATCTATCTATCTATCTATCTATCTATCTATCTATCTAGGTGGGTTAATGGGGCTTGAATTATGGGCCTGGGTGATGTCCCTGAGCTCTTCAGCCCAAGGCGAGCACTCTACTGCTTGAGCCACAGACAGTGCCACTTCTGGTTTTCTGGTAGTTAATTGGAGATAAGAGTTTCAGGGACTTTCCTTCCCAGACTGGCTTTGAACCATGATCCTCAGATCTCAGCCTCCTGAGTAGCTAGGATTACAGGCATGAGCCACCAGCACCTGGCTGCATATATTAAGAAAGGAAATCCATGTGAATTTCCTTATAGAATGCTTTCTGTCTTCCCAGAGGAGAGAGGTGAACATTTCATACTGACCACCTAACCCAGAGAAATAGAAATTTAGGATTCTCATGATTTATTCCCTTGTGGTTAGTTTGTGTGGGTTTCTAGGAAGGTCTTCCAATGTCCCTGTATACTGTATACTTTATTCTGAGTTGAAGATAATTCCTCTTTTCTTTTTATCTTGTCACTTTAGAATAGGTCCTATGAAAGTCTCTGGTCATCCATCAAGAGAACTGTAGGCCACAGTAGTTTGTCTAGAACATTAGAGCTCATCCCAGTGTACCTAGACCTATCCTCTGAATACTACTGGTTTGTTTCTGTTGTCTACTTCTGGGAGGAAAACAATTGAGCTGAATGGTCTCCAATCTTCTTTCCATTCATGAGAATCCTTTGTAGTATTTGTTGGACCTTCATTCTTTTCTAGGCACCTTTCCCTGTGGAATCAATTAAAACTGAAAACTTAATGCACCACCCCCATTTTCTACCCTTTGTGGTAGAAAAAGAAATCTTTGGCATGAGGTATCTTTAAAACATCTCTGCCATTGCTTTGCTATCCCTTCCCTCTGGAAATAGAGCCTAATTCCCTTCTTAAATGTAAGCTTGCCTGTGTGACTCCCGTGTAACCCACAGGGTGCAGTTAGAAGTGACACGAAATGACTTCTGAGCCTGTGTTTGAAAAGGTAACAGGGTTCTCTTCTGGTATTTCCCCACATGAATCCTATCATTATGCGGTGATAAAACCAAAAGCTACATGGAAAATGCCACGTCTAGCTGTTCTGATGACAGCCTTAGGTAAAGTCTTAGCCAACGGCCAGCATCATGCATCAGCCATGTGAGTGAATGGATCTTAGGTCA